>NW_024543257.1:2602037-5204074 GCF_018167655.1 Microtus oregoni | reverse complement strand
ACCCTGAGCAATGATCACCCTGAGTACTGAGCACCCAGCACCTTGAGCACCGAGCACCGAGCACCCCGAGCACTGAGCACCCAGCACCCTGAGCACGGAGCACCCTGATTACTGAGCACTGAGCACCCTGAGTACTGACCACCCAGCACCCTGAGTACTGAGCACCCAGCACCCTGAGCAATGATCACCCTGATTACTGAGCACCCAACACTCTGAGCACTGAGCACCCAGCACGGTGAGTACTGAGCACTGAGCACCCAGCACCCTGAGTACTGAGCACCCAGCACCCTGAGTACTGAGCACTGAGCACCCAGCACCCCGAGCACTGAGCACTCAGCACCCTGAGTACTGAGCACCAAGCACCCCGAGCACTGAGCACCCAGCACCCCGAGCACTGAGCACCCAGCACCCTGAGTACTGAGCACTGAGCACCCAGCACCCCGAGCACTGAGCACTCAGCACCCTGTGTACTGAGCACTGATTACCCAGTACCCCCGAGCACTGAGACCCAGCACCCTGAGCACTGAGCACCCAGCACCCCGAGTACTGAGCACCCAGCACCCCGAGCACTGAGCACCCAGCACCCCGAGCACTGAGCACCCAGCACCCTGAGTACTGAGCACCCAGCACCCCGAGCACTGAGCACCCAGCACCCTGAGCACTGAGCACCCAGCACCCTGAGTACTGAGCACCCAGCACCCTGAGCACTGAGCACCGAGCACCCCGAACACTGTGCACCCAGCACCCTGAGAACTGAGCACCCAGCACCCTGAGTACTGAGCACCCAGCATCCTGAGCACTGAGCACCCAGCACCCTGAGCACTGAGCACCCAGCACCCTGAGTACTGAGCACCCAGCACCCTGAGTGCTGAACACCCAGCACCCTGAGCACTGAGCACTGAGCACCCAGCACCCTGAGCACTAAGCACTGAGCACCCAGCACCCTGAGCACTGAGCGCCCAGCACCCCGAGCACTGAGCACCCAGCACCCTGAGTACTGAGCACCCTGAGTACTGAGCACCCAGCACCCCGAGCACTGAGCTCCCTGAGCACTGAGCACTGAGCAACAGCACCCTGAGTACTGAGCATCCAACACTCTGAGCACTGAGCACAGAGCACGCTGAGTACTGAGCACTGAGCACCCAGCACCCTGAGCACTGAGCACCCTGAGCACTGAGCACTGAGCACCCAGCACCCCGAGCACTGAGCACCGAGCACCCCGAGCACTGAGCACCCAGCACCCTGAGCACTGAGCACCCTGAGGACTGAGCAACCAGCACCCTGAGTACTGAGCACCCAGCACCCTGAGTACTGAGCATCCAGCATCCTGAGTACTGAGCACCGATCACCCTGAGCACTGAGCACCCAGCACCCCGAGCACTGAGCACCCAGCACCCTGAGTACTGAGCACCCTGAGTACTGAGCACCCAGCACCCCGAGCACTGAGCACCCAGCACCCTGAGTACTGAGCACCCTGAGTACTGAGCACCCAGCACCCTGAGTACTGAGCACCCTGAGTACTGAGCACCCAGCACCCTGAGCACTGAGCACCCAGCACACTGAGTACTGAGCACCCAGCACCCTGAGCACTGAGCACACAGCACCCTGAGTACTGAGCATCCAGCACCCCGAGCACTGAGCACCCAGCACCCAGAGCACTGAGCACTGAGCACACTGAGTACTGAGCACCGAGCACCCCGAGCACTGAGCACCCAGCACCCTGAGCACTGAGCACCCTGAGGACTGAGCACCCAGCACCCTGAGCACTGAGCACCCAGCACCCTGAGCACTGAGCACCCTGAGGACTGAGCACCCAGCACCCTGAGCACTGAGCACCCAGCACCCTGAGTACTGAGCAGCGATCACCTGAGCACTGAGCACCCAGCACCCCGAGCACTGAGCACCCAGCACCCTGAGCACTGAGCACCGAGCACCCTGAGTACTGAGCACTGAGCACCCTGAGCACTGAGCACCCTGCACCCTGCGTACTGAGCACCCAGCACCCTGAGCACTGAGGACCGAGCACACTGAGTACTAAGCACCCTGCACCCTGAGTACTGAGCACCCAGCACCCTGAGCACTGAGCACCCAGCACGCTGAGTACTGAGCACTGAGCACCCTGAGTACTGAGCACCGAGCACCCTGAGCACTGAGCACCCAGCACCCTGAGTACTGAGCACTGAGCACCCTGAGCACTGAGCACCCAGCACCCTGAGTACTGAGCACGGATCACCCTGAGTACTGAGCACCCAGCACTCTGAGCACTGAGCAGCCAGCACCCCGAGCACTGAGCACCCAGCACCCCGAGCACTGAGCACCCAGCACCCCGAGCACTGAGCACCCAGCACCCTGAGTACTGAGCACTGAGCACCCTGAGTACTGAGCACCGAGCACCCTGAGTATTGAGCACCCAGCACCCCGAGCACTGAGCACCGAGCACCCTGAGTACTGAGCACCCAGCACCCTGAGCACTGAGCACCCAGCACCCCGAGCACTGAGCACTGAGCACCCTGAGTACTAAGCCCCCAGAACCCTGAGTACTGAGCACACAGCACCCTGAGTACTGAGCACCCAGCACCCTGAGTACTGAGCACCCAGCGTACTGAGCACCGAGCACCCCGAGCACTGAGCACCTAGCACCCTGACTACTGAGCACCCAGCACCCTGAGCACTGAGCACCCAGCATCCTGAGTACTAAGCACCGAGCACCCTGAGTACTGAGCACCCAGCACCCTGAGCACTGAACACACAGCACCATTAGTACTGAGCACCCCGAGCACTGAGCACCCAGTACCCTGAGTACTGAGCACCGAGCACCCCGAGAACTGAGCACCCAGCACCCCGAGCACTGAGCACCCAGCACCCCCAGCACTGAGCACCCAGCACCCTGAGTACTGAGCACCCAGCACCCTGAGTACTGAGCAACCAACACCCCGAGCACTGAGCACCCAGCACCCTGAGCACTGAGCACCCAGCACCCTGAGCACTGAGCACCCAGCACCCCTACCCCTGAGCACCCAGCACCCTGAGTACTGAGCACTGAGCACCCAGCACCCCGAGCACTGAGCCCCCAGCACCTTGAGTACTGAGCACTGAGCACCTAGCACCCCGAGCACTGAGCACCCTGCACCCTGAGCCCTGAGCACCCATCACCCGAGAACTGAGCACCCAGCACCCAGAGTACTGAGCACCCAGCATCCTGAGTACTGAGCACCCAGCACCCTGAGTACTGAGCACCCAGCACCCTGAGTACTGAGCACCCAGCACCCTGAGCACTGAGCACCCAGCACCCCGAGCACTGAGGACCTAGCACCCTGAGCACTGAGCACCCAGCACCCTGAGTACTGAGCACCGAGCACCCTGAGTACTGAGCACCCAGCACCCTGAGTACTGAGCACCCAGCACACTGAGTACTGAGCACCCAGCACCCTGAGCACTGATCACCCAGCACCCTGAGTACTGAGCACTGAGCACCCAGCACCCCGAGCACTGAGCACCCAGCACCCTGAGTACTGAGCAATGAGCACCCAGCACCCCGAGCACTGAGCACCCAGCACCCTGAGCCCTGAGCACCCAGCACCCGAGTACTGAGCACCCAGCACCCAGAGTACTGAGCACCCAGCTCCCTGAGTACTGAGCACCCAGCACCCCGAGTACTGAGCACTGAGTACCCTGAGTACTGAGCACACAGCACCCCGAGCACTGAGCACCCAGCACCCTGAGTACTGAGCACTGAGCACCCAGCACCCCGAGCACTGAGCACCCAGCACCCTGTGTACTGAGGACTGAGTACCCAGTACCCCGAGCACTGAGACCCAGCACCCTGAGCACTGAGCACCCAGCACCCCGAGAACTGAGCACCCAGCACCCCTAGCACTGTGCACCCAGCACCCTGAGCACTGAGCACCGAGCACCCTGAGTACTGAGCACCCAGCACCCTGAGTACTGAGCACCCAGCACCCTGAGCACTGAGCACCCAGCACCCTGAGCACTGAGCATCCAGCACCCTGAGTACTGAGCACCCAGCACCCTGAGTACTGAACACCCAGCATACCGAGCACTGAGCACCCAGCACCCTGAGCACTGAGCACCGAGCACCCTGAGTACTGAGCACCCAGCACCCTGAGTACTGAGCACCCAGCACCCTGAGCACTGAGCACCCAGCACCCTGAGCACTGAGCACCCAGCACCCTGAGTACTGAGCACCCAGCACCCTGAGTTCTGAACACCCAGCACCCTGAGCACTGAGCACTGAGCACCCAGCACCCTGAGCACTGAGCACTGAGCACCCAGCACCCTGAGCACTGAGCACCCATCACCCCGAGCACTGAGCACCCAGCACCCTGAGCACCCAGCACCCTGAGCACTGAGCACCCTGAGCACTGAGCACTGAGCACCCAGCACCCTGATTACTGAGCACCCAACACTCTGAGCACTGAGCACCCAGCACGGTGAGTACTGAGCACTGAGCACCCAGCACCCTGAGTACTGAGCACCCAGCACCCCGAGCACTGAGTACCCAGCACCCTGTGTACTGAGCACCGAGCACCCCGAGCACTGAGCACCCAGCACCCTGAGTACTGAGCACCCAGCACCCTGAGAATGAGCACCCAGCACGCCGAGCACTGAGCACCCAGCACCCCGAGAATGAGCACCCAGCACGCCGAGCACTGAGCACCCAGCACCCTGAGCACTGAGCACCCAGCACCCTGAGTACTGAGCACCCAGCACCCCAAGCACTGAGCACCCAACACCCTGAGTACTGAGCACCCTGAGTACTGAGCACCCAGCACCCTGAGTACTGAGCACCCAGCACCCCAAGCACTGAGCACCCAACACCCTGAGTACTGAGCACCCTGAGTACTGAGCACCCAGCACCCTGAGTACTGAGCACCCAGCACCCTGAGTACTGAGCACTGAGCACAAAGAGAACTGAGCACCCAGCACCCCGAGGACTGACCACCCAGCACCTTGAGTACTGAGCACCGAGCAACCCGAGCACTGAGCACCCAGCCTCCTGAGCACTGAGCACCCAGCACCCTGAGCACTGAGCACCCAGCACCCTGAGCACTGAGCACCCAGCACCCCGAGCAGTGAGCACCCAGCACCCTGAGCACCCAGCAGCCTGAGCACTGAGCACCCTGAGCACTGAGCACTGAGCACAGAGCACCCTGAGTACTGAGCACCCAACACTCTGAGCACTGAGCACAGAGCACGCTGAGTACTGAGCACTGAGCACCCAGCACCCTGAGTACTGAGCACCCAGCACCCCGAGCACTGAGCACCCAGCACCCTGTGTACTGAGCACCGAGCACCCCGAGCACAGAGCACCCAGCACCCTGAGTACTGAGCACCCAGCACCCGGAGAATGAGCACCCTGCACCCCGAGCACTGAGCACCCAGCACCCTGAGCACTGAGCACCCAGCACCCTGAGTACTGAGCACCCAGCACCCCGAGCACTGAGCACCCAGCACCCTGAGTACTGAGCACCCTGAGTACTGAGCACCCAGCACCCTGAGTACTGAGCACCCTGCACCCCGAGCACTGAGCTCCCTGAGTACTGAGCACCCGGCACCCTGAGTACTGAGCACCCAGCACCCTGAGTACTGAGCACTGAGCACCCAGAGAACTGAGCACCCAGCACCCAGAGGACTGAGCACCCAGCACCCTGTTTACTGAGCACTGAGTACCCAGCACCCAGAGCACTGAGCACCCAGCACCCTGAGAACTGAGCACCCTGAGTACTGAGAACCCAGCACCCTGAGCACTGAGCACCCAGCACCCCGAGCACTGAGCACCCAGCACCCAGAGCACTGAGCACTGAGCACCCTGAGTACTGAGCACCGAGCACCACGAGCACTGAGCACCCAGCACCCTGAGCACTGAGCACCCTGAGGACTGAGAACCCAGCACCCTGAGCACTGAGCACCCAGCACCCTGAGCACTGAGCACCCTGAGGACTGATTACCCAGCACCCTGAGCACTGAGCACCGAGCACCCTGAGTACTGAGCACCGATCACCTGAGCACTGAGCACCCAGCACCCCGAGCACTGAGCACCCAGCACCCCGAGCACTGAGCACCCAGCACCCTGAGCACTGAGCACCGAGCACCCTGAGTACTGAGCACTGAGCACCCTGAGCACTGAGCACCCTGCACCCTGAGTACTGAGCACCCAGCACCCTGACCACTGAGGACCGAGCACACTGAGTACTAAGCACCCTGCACCCTGAGTACTGAGCACCCAGCACCCTGAGCACTGAGCACCCAGCACGCTGAGTACTGAGCACTGAGCACCCTGAGTACTGAGCACCCAGCACTCTGAGCACTGAGCACCCAGCACCCCGAGCACTGAGCACCCAGCACCCCGAGCACTGAGCACCCAGCACCCCGAGCACTGAGCACCCAGCACCCTGAGTACTGAGCACTGAGCACACTGAGTACTGAGAACCGAGCACCCTGAGTACTGAGCACCCAGCACCCCGAGCACTGAGCACCGAGCACCCTGAGTACTGAGCACCCAGCACCCTGAGCACTGAGCACCCAGCACTCCGAGCAATGAGCGCCGAGCACCCTGAGTACTAAGCACCCAGAACCCTGAGTACTGAGCACCCAGCACCCTGAGTACTGAGCACCCAGCACCCTGACTACTGAGCACCCAGCGTACTGAGCACCGAGCACCCCGAGCACTGAGCACCTAGCACCCTGAGTACTGAGCACCCAGCACCCTGAGCACTGAGCACCCAGCACCCTGAGTACTGAGCACCGAGCACCCTGAGTACTGAGCACCCAGCACCCTGAGTACTGAGCACCCAGCACGCTGAGTACTGAGCACCCAGCGTACTGAGCACCGAGCACCCAGCACCCTGAGTACTGAGCACCCAGCACCCTGAGCACTGAGCACCCAGCACCCTGAGTACTGAGTACTGAGCACCCAGCGTACTGAGCACCGAGCACCCAGCACCCTGAGCACTGAGCTCCCAGCACCCTGAGCGCTGAGCACCCAGCACCCTGAGTACTGAGCACCGAGCACCCCGAGCACTGAGCACCCAGCACCCTGAGCACGGAGCACCCTGATTACTGAGCACTGAGCACCCTGAGTACTGATCACCCAGCACCCTGAGTACTGAGCACCCAGCACCCTGAGCAATGATCACCCTGAGTACTGAGCACCCAGCACCTTGAGCACCGAGCACCGAGCACCCCGAGCACTGAGCACCCAGCACCCAGAGCACTGAGCACTGAGCACCCTGAGTACTGAGCACCGAGCACCACGAGCACTGAGCACCCAGCACCCTGAGCACTGAGCACCCTGAGGACTGAGAACCCAGCACCCTGAGCACTGAGCACCCAGCACCCTGAGCACTGAGCACCCTGAGGACTGATTACCCAGCACACTGAGCACTGAGCACCGAGCACCCTGAGTACTGAGCACCGATCACCTGAGCACTGAGCACCCAGCACCCCGAGCACTGAGCACCCAGCACCCCGAGCACTGAGCACCCAGCACCCTGAGCACTGAGCACCGAGCACCCTGAGTACTGAGCACTGAGCACCCTGAGCACTGAGCACCCTGCACCCTGAGTACTGAGCACCCAGCACCCTGACCACTGAGGACCGAGCACACTGAGTACTAAGCACCCTGCACCCTGAGTACTGAGCACCCAGCACCCTGAGCACTGAGCACCCAGCACGCTGAGTACTGAGCACTGAGCACCCTGAGTACTGAGCACCCAGCACTCTGAGCACTGAGCACCCAGCACCCCGAGCACTGAGCACCCAGCACCCCGAGCACTGAGCACCCAGCACACCGAGCACTGAGCACCCAGCACCCTGAGTACTGAGCACTGAGCACACTGAGTACTGAGAACCGAGCACCCTGAGTACTGAGCACCCAGCACCCCGAGCACTGAGCACCGAGCACCCTGAGTACTGAGCACCCAGCACCCTGAGCACTGAGCACCCAGCACTCCGAGCACTGAGTGCCGAGCACCCTGAGTACTAAGCACCCAGAACCCTGAGTACTGAGCACCCAGCACCCTGAGTACTGAGCACCCAGCACCCTGAGTACTGAGCACCCAGCGTACTGAGCACCGAGCACCCCGAGCACTGAGCACCTAGCACCCTGAGTACTGAGCACCCAGCACCCTGAGCACTGAGCACCCAGCACCCTGAGTACTGAGCACCGAGCACCCTGAGTACTGAGCACCCAGCACCCTGAGTACTGAGCACCCAGCACGCTGAGTACTGAGCACCCAGCGTACTGAGCACCGAGCACCCAGCACCCTGAGTACTGAGCACCCAGCACCCTGAGCACTGAGCACCCAGCACCCTGAGTACTGAGTACTGAGCACCCAGCGTACTGAGCACCGAGCACCCAGCACCCTGAGCACTGAGCTCCCAGCACCCTGAGCGCTGAGCACCCAGCACCCTGAGTACTGAGCACCGAGCACCCCGAGCACTGAGCACCCAGCACCCTGAGCACGGAGCACCCTGATTACTGAGCACTGAGCACCCTGAGTACTGACCACCCAGCACCCTGAGTACTGAGCACCCAGCACCCTGAGCAATGATCACCCTGAGTACTGAGCACCCAGCACCTTGAGCACCGAGCACCGAGCACCCCGAGCACTGAGCACCCAGCACCCTGAGCACGGAGCACCCTGATTACTGAGCACTGAGCACCCTGAGTACTGACCACCCAGCACCCTGAGTACTGAGCACCCAGCACCCTGAGCAATGATCACCCTGATTACTGAGCACCCAACACTCTGAGCACTGAGCACCCAGCACGGTGAGTACTGAGCACTGAGCACCCAGCACCCTGAGTACTGAGCACCCAGCACCCTGAGTACTGAGCACTGAGCACCCAGCACCCCGAGCACTGAGCACTCAGCACCCTGAGTACTGAGCACCAAGCACCCTGAGCACTGAGCACCCAGCACCCCGAGCACTGAGCACCCAGCACCCTGAGTACTGAGCACTGAGCACCCAGCACCCCGAGCACTGAGCACTCAGCACCCTGTGTACTGAGCACTGATTACCCAGTACCCCCGAGCACTGAGACCCAGCACCCTGAGCACTGAGCACCCAGCACCCCGAGTACTGAGCACCCAGCACCCCGATCACTGAGCACCCAGCACCCCGAGCACTGAGCACCCAGCACCCTGAGTACTGAGCACCCAGCACCCCGAGCACTTAGCACCCAGCACCCTGAGCACTGAGCACCCAGCACCCTGAGTACTGAGCACCCAGCACCCTGAGCACTGAGCACCGAGCACCCCGAACACTGTGCACCCAGCACCCTGAGAACTGAGCACCCAGCACCCTGAGTACTGAGCACCCAGCATCCTGAGCACTGAGCACCCAGCACCCTGAGCACTGAGCACCCAGCACCCTGAGTACTGAGCACCCAGCACCCTGAGTGCTGAACACCCAGCACCCTGAGCACTGAGCACTGAGCACCCAGCACCCTGAGCACTGAGCACTGAGCACCCAGCACCCTGAGCACTGAGCGCCCAGCACCCCGAGCACTGAGCACCCAGCACCCTGAGTACTGAGCACCCTGAGTACTGAGCACCCAGCACCCCGAGCACTGAGCTCCCTGAGCACTGAGCACTGAGCAACAGCACCCTGAGTACTGAGCATCCAACACTCTGAGCACTGAGCACAGAGCACGCTGAGTACTGAGCACTGAGCACCCAGCACCCTGAGCACTGAGCACCCTGAGCACTGAGCACTGAGCACCCAGCACCCCGAGCACTGAGCACCGAGCACCCCGAGCACTGAGCACCCAGCACACTGAGCACTGAGCACCCTGAGGACTGAGCAACCAGCACCCTGAGTACTGAGCACCCAGCACCCTGAGTACTGAGCATCCAGCATCCTGAGTACTGAGCACCGATCACCCTGAGCACTGAGCACCCAGCACCCCGAGCACTGAGCACCCAGCACCCTGAGTACTGAGCACCCTGAGTACTGAGCACCCAGCACCCCGAGCACTGAGCACCCAGCACCCTGAGTACTGAGCACCCTGAGTACTGAGCACCCAGCACCCTGAGTACTGAGCACCCTGAGTACTGAGCACCCAGCACCCTGAGCACTGAGCACCCAGCACACTGAGTACTGAGCACCCAGCACACTGAGCATTGAGCACCCAGCACCCTGAGTACTGAGCACCGAGCACCCCGAGCACTGAGCACCCAGCACTCTGAGTACTGAGCACCCAGCACCCTGAGTAGTGAGCACCCAGCACCCCGAGTACTGAGCACCCAGCACCGTGAGTACTGACCACCCAGCACCCTGAGTACTGAGCACCCAGCACCCCGAGCACTAAGCACCCAGCACCCCGAGCACCGAGCACCCAGCACCCTGAGCAGTGAGCACCCAGCACCCTGAGCACTGAGCACCCAGCACCCTGAGTACTGAGCACTGAGCACCCAGCAACCTGAGCAATGAGCACCCAGCACCCTGTGTACTAAGCACCCAGCACCCTGAGTACTGAGCACCCAGCACCCTGAGTACTGAGCACCCAGCGTACTGAGCACCGAGCACCCCGAGCACTGAGCACCCAGCACCCTGAGTACTGAGCACCCAGCACCCTGAGTGCTGAGCACCGAGCACCCCGAGCACTGAGCACCCAGCACCCTGAGCACTGAGCACCGAGCACCCCGAACACTGTGCACCCAGCACCCTGAGAACTGAGCACCCAGAACCCTGAGTACTGAGCACCCAGCATCCTGAGCACTGAGCACCCAGCACCCTGAGCACTGAGCACCCAGCACCCTGAGTACTGAGCACCCAGCACCCTGAGTACTGAACACCCAGCACCCTGAGCACTGAGCACTGAGCACCCAGCACCCTGAGCACTGAGCACTGAGCACCCAGCACCCTGAGCACTGAGCACCCAGCACCCTGAGCACTGAGCACCCAGCACACTGAGCACCCAGCACCCTGAGAACTGAGCACCCTGAGCACTGAGCACTGAGCACCCAGCACCCTGAGTACTGAGCATCCAACACTCTGAGCACTGAGCACAGAGCACGCTGAGTACTGAGCACTGAGCACCCAGCACCCCGAGCACTGATCACCGAGCACCCCGAGCACTGAGCACCCAGCACACTGAGCACTGAGCACCCTGAGGACTGAGCAACCAGCACCCTGAGTACTGAGCACACAGCACCCTGAGTACTGAGCAACCAGCACCCTGAGCACTGAGCACCCAGCACCCCGAGCACTGAGCACCCAGCACCCTGAGTACTGAGCACCCTGAGTACTGAGCACCCAGCACCCTGAGCACTGAGCACCCAGCACCCTGAGTACTGAGCACCCTGAGTACTGAGCACCCAGCACCCTGAGTACTGAGCACCCTGAGTACTGAGCACCCAGCACCCTGAGCACTGAGCACCCAGCACACTGAGTACTGAGCACCCAGCACCCTGAGCACTGAGCACCCAGCACCCTGAGTACTGAGCACCGAGCACTCCGAGCACTGAGCATCCAGCACTCTGAGTACTGAGCACCCAGCACCCTGAGTAGTGAGCACCCAGCACCCCGAGTACTGAGCCCCCAGCACCGTGAGTACTGACCACCCAGCACCCTGAGTACTGAGCACCCAGCACCCCGAGCACTAAGCACCCAGCACCCCGAGCACCGAGCACCCAGCACCCTGAGCAGTGAGCACCCAGCACCCAGCGTACTGAGCACCGAGCACCCAGCACCCTGAGTACTGAGCACCCAGCACCCTGAGCACTGAGCACCCAGCACCCTGAGTACTGAGCACCCTGAGTACTGAGCACCCTGAGCACTGAGCACCCAGCACCCCGAGCACTGAGCAATCAGCACCCTGAGTACTGAGCACCCAGCACCCTGAGTACTGAGCACCCAGCATCCTGAGTACTGAGCACCGATCACCCTGAGCACTGAGCACCCAGCACCCCGAGCACTGAGCACCCTGAGTACTGAGCACCCAGCAGCCTGAGTACTGAGCACTAAGCACCCAGAGCACTGAGCACCCAGCACCCCGAGCACGGAGCACCCAGGACCCCGAGCACTGAGTACTGAGCACCCAGCACCCTGAGTACTGAGCACCGAGCTCCCCGAGCACTGAGCACCCTGAGTACTGAGCACCCAGAACCAAGATCACTGAGCACCCAGCACCCTGAGCACTGAGCACCCAGCACCCTGAGCACTGAGCACCCAGCACCCTGAGTACTGAGCACCCAGCACGCTGAGTACTGAGCACCCAGAACCCCGAGCACTGAGCACCCAGCACCCTGTGTACTGAGCACCGAGCACCCCGAGCACTGAGCACCCAGCACCCTGAGCACTCAACACCCAGCACCCTGAGCACTGAGCACCCAGCACCCTGAGCACTGAGGACCCAGCACCCTGAGCACTGAGCACCCAGCACCCAGAGCACTGAGCACCCAGCACCCTGAGCACTGAGCACCCAGCACCCTGAGTACTGAGCACCCAGCACCCTGAGTACTGAGCACCCAGCACCCCGAGGACTGAGCACCCAGCACCCTGTGCACTGAGCACTGAGCATCCAGCACCATGAGCACTGAGCACCCTGAGCTCTTAGCACCCTGAGTACTGAGCACCCAGCACCCTGAGTACTGAGCACGCAGCACCCTGAGCACTGAGCACCCAGCACCCCGAGCACTGAGCACCCAGCACCCTGAGCACTGAGCACCCAGCACCCAGAGCACTGAGCACCCAGCACCCTGAGCACTGAGCACCCAGCACCCCGAGTACTGAGCACCGAGCACCCCGAGAACTGAGCACCCAGCACCCCGAGCACTGAGCACTGAGCACCCTGAGCACTGAGCACCCAGCACCCCGAGTACTGAGCACTGAGCACCCTGAGTACTGAGCACCCAGCACCCCGAGTACTGAGCACTGAGCACCATGAGTCCTGAGCTCCCAGCACCCTGAGCACTGAGCACTGAGAACCCTGAGTACTGAGCACCGAGCACCCCGAGCACTGAGCACCCAGCACCCTGAGTACTGAGCACCGAGCTCCCCGAGCACTGATCACCCTGAATACTGAGCACCCAGCACCCTGAGTACTGAGCACCGAGCACCCGAGCACTGAGCACCCAGCACCCCGAGCACTGAGCACCCAGCACCCTGAGTACTGAGCACCCAGCACCCCGAGAATGAGCACCCTGAGCACTGAGTACCCAGCACCATGAGTACTGAGCACCCAGCACCCTGAGTACTGAGCACCCTGAGTACTGAGCACCCAGCACCCCGAGCACTGAGCACCCAGCACCCTGAGTACTGAGCACCCTGAGTACTGAGCACCCAGCACCCTGAGTACTGAGCACCCTGAGTACTGAGCACCCAGCACCCTGAGCACTGAGCACCCAGCACCCTGAGTACTGAGCACCCAGCGTACTGAGCACCGAGTACCCCGAGCACTGAGCACCCAGCACCCTGAGTACTGAGCACCCAGCACCCCGAGCACTGAGCACCGAGCACCCTGAGTACTGAGCACCCAGCACCCTGAGTACTGAGCACCCAGCGTACTGAGCACCGAGCACCCAGCACCCTGAGTACTGAGCACCCAACACCCTGAGCACTGAGCACCCTGAGCACTGAGCACCCAGCACCCTGAGTACTGAGCATCCAACACTCTGAGCACTGAGCACAGAGCACGCTGAGTACTGAGCACTGAGCACCCAGCACCCCGAGCACTGAGCACCGAGCACCCCGAGCACTGAGCACCCAGCACCCTGAGCACTGAGCACCCTGAGGACTGAGCAACCAGCACCCTGAGTACTGAGCACCCAGCACCCTGAGTACTGAGCATCCAGCATCCTGAGTACTGAGCACCGATCACCCTGAGCACTGAGCACCCAGCACCCCGAGCACTGAGCACCCAGCACCCTGAGTACTGAGCACCCTGAGTACTGAGCACCCAGCACCCCGAGCACTGAGCACCCAGCACCCTGAGTACTGAGCACCCTGAGTACTGAGCACCCAGCACCCTGAGTACTGAGCACCCTGAGTACTGAGCACCCAGCACCCTGAGCACTGAGCACCCAGCACACTGAGTACTGAGCACCCAGCACACTGAGCATTGAGCACCCAGCACCCTGAGTACTGAGCACCGAGCACCCCGAGCACTGAGCACCCAGCACTCTGAGTACTGAGCACCCAGCACCCTGAGTAGTGAGCACCCAGCACCCCGAGTACTGAGCACCCAGCACCGTGAGTACTGACCACCCAGCACCCTGAGTACTGAGCACCCAGCACCCCGAGCACTAAGCACCCAGCACCCCGAGCACCGAGCACCCAGCACCCTGAGCAGTGAGCACCCAGCACCCTGAGCACTGAGCACCCAGCACCCTGAGTACTGAGCACTGAGCACCCAGCAACCTGAGCAATGAGCACCCAGCACCCTGTGTACTAAGCACCCAGCACCCTGAGTACTGAGCACCCAGCACCCTGAGTACTGAGCACCCAGCGTACTGAGCACCGAGCACCCCGAGCACTGAGCACCCAGCACCCTGAGTACTGAGCACCCAGCACCCTGAGTGCTGAGCACCGAGCACCCCGAGCACTGAGCACCCAGCACCCTGAGCACTGAGCACCGAGCACCCCGAACACTGTGCACCCAGCACCCTGAGAACTGAGCACCCAGAACCCTGAGTACTGAGCACCCAGAATCCTGAGCACTGAGCACCCAGCACCCTGAGCACTGAGCACCCAGCACCCTGAGTACTGAGCACCCAGCACCCTGAGTACTGAACACCCAGCACCCTGAGCACTGAGCACTGAGCACCCAGCACCCTGAGCACTGAGCACTGAGCACCCAGCACCCTGAGCACTGAGCACCCAGCACCCTGAGCACTGAGCACCCAGCACACTGAGCACCCAGCACCCTGAGAACTGAGCACCCTGAGCACTGAGCACTGAGCACCCAGCACCCTGAGTACTGAGCATCCAACACTCTGAGCACTGAGCACAGAGCATGCTGAGTACTGAGCACTGAGCACCCAGCACCCCGAGCACTGAGCACCGAGCACCCCGAGCACTGAGCACCCAGCACACTGAGCACTGAGCACCCTGAGGACTGAGCAACCAGCACCCTGAGTACTGAGCACACAGCACCCTGAGTACTGAGCAACCAGCACCCTGAGCACTGAGCACCCAGCACCCCGAGCACTGAGCACCCAGCACCCTGAGTACTGAGCACCCTGAGTACTGAGTACTGAGCACCCTGAGTACTGAGCACCCAGCACCCTGAGCACTGAGCACCCAGCACCCTGAGTACTGAGCACCCAGCGTACTGAGCACCGAGTACCCCGAGCACTGAGCACCCAGCACCCTGAGTACTGAGCACCCAGCACCCCGAGCACTGAGCACCGAGCACCCTGAGTACTGAGCACCCAGCACCCTGAGTACTGAGCACCCAGCGTACTGAGCACCGAGCACCCAGCACCCTGAGTACTGAGCACCCAGCACCCTGAGCACTGAGCACCCTGAGCACTGAGCACCCAGCACCCTGAGTACTGAGCATCCAACACTCTGAGCACTGAGCACAGAGCACGCTGAGTACTGAGCACTGAGCACCCAGCACCCCGAGCACTGAGCACCGAGCACCCCGAGCACTGAGCACCCAGCACCCTGAGCACTGAGCACCCTGAGGACTGAGCAACCAGCACCCTGAGTACTGAGCACCCAGCACCCTGAGTACTGAGCATCCAGCATCCTGAGTACTGAGCACCGATCACCCTGAGCACTGAGCACCCAGCACCCCGAGCACTGAGCACCCAGCACCCTGAGTACTGAGCACCCTGAGTACTGAGCACCCAGCACCCCGAGCACTGAGCACCCAGCACCCTGAGTACTGAGCACCCTGAGTACTGAGCACCCAGCCCCCTGAGTACTGAGCACCCTGAGTACTGAGCACCCAGCACCCTGAGCACTGAGCACCCAGCACACTGAGTACTGAGCACCCAGCACACTGAGCATTGAGCACCCAGCACCCTGAGTACTGAGCACCGAGCACCCCGAGCACTGAGCACCCAGCACTCTGAGTACTGAGCACCCAGCACCCTGAGTAGTGAGCACCCAGCACCCCGAGTACTGAGCACCCAGCACCGTGAGTACTGACCACCCAGCACCCTGAGTACTGAGCACCCAGCACCCCGAGCACTAAGCACCCAGCACCCCGAGCACCGAGCACCCAGCACCCTGAGCAGTGAGCACCCAGCACCCTGAGCACTGAGCACCCAGCACCCTGAGTACTGAGCACTGAGCACCCAGCAACCTGAGCAATGAGCACCCAGCACCCTGTGTACTAAGCACCCAGCACCCTGAGTACTGAGCACCCAGCACCCTGAGTACTGAGCACCCAGCGTACTGAGCACCGAGCACCCCGAGCACTGAGCACCCAGCACCCTGAGTACTGAGCACCCAGCACCCTGAGTGCTGAGCACCGAGCACCCCGAGCACTGAGCACCCAGCACCCTGAGCACTGAGCACCGAGCACCCCGAACACTGTGCACCCAGCACCCTGAGAACTGAGCACCCAGAACCCTGAGTACTGAGCACCCAGCATCCTGAGCACTGAGCACCCAGCACCCTGAGCACTGAGCACCCAGCACCCTGAGTACTGAGCACCCAGCACCCTGAGTACTGAACACCCAGCACCCTGAGCACTGAGCACTGAGCACCCAGCACCCTGAGCACTGAGCACTGAGCACCCAGCACCCTGAGCACTGAGCACCCAGCACCCTGAGCACTGAGCACCCAGCACACTGAGCACCCAGCACCCTGAGAACTGAGCACCCTGAGCACTGAGCACTGAGCACCCAGCACCCTGAGTACTGAGCATCCAACACTCTGAGCACTGAGCACAGAGCACGCTGAGTACTGAGCACTGAGCACCCAGCACCCCGAGCACTGAGCACCGAGCACCCCGAGCACTGAGCACCCAGCACACTGAGCACTGAGCACCCTGAGGACTGAGCAACCAGCACCCTGAGTACTGAGCACACAGCACCCTGAGTACTGAGCAACCAGCACCCTGAGCACTGAGCACCCAGCACCCCGAGCACTGAGCACCCAGCACCCTGAGTACTGAGCACCCTGAGTACTGAGCACCCAGCACCCTGAGCACTGAGCACCCAGCACCCTGAGTACTGAGCACCCTGAGTACTGAGCACCCAGCACCCTGAGTACTGAGCACCCTGAGTACTGAGCACCCAGCACCCTGAGCACTGAGCACCCAGCACACTGAGTACTGAGCACCCAGCACCCTGAGCACTGAGCACCCAGCACCCTGAGTACTGAGCACCGAGCACTCCGAGCACTGAGCATCCAGCACTCTGAGTACTGAGCACCCAGCACCCTGAGTAGTGAGCACCCAGCACCCCGAGTACTGAGCCCCCAGCACCGTGAGTACTGACCACCCAGCACCCTGAGTACTGAGCACCCAGCACCCCGAGCACTAAGCACCCAGCACCCCGAGCACCGAGCACCCAGCACCCTGAGCAGTGAGCACCCAGCACCCAGCGTACTGAGCACCGAGCACCCAGCACCCTGAGTACTGAGCACCCAGCACCCTGAGCACTGAGCACCCAGCACCCTGAGTACTGAGCACCCTGAGTACTGAGCACCCTGAGCACTGAGCACCCAGCACCCCGAGCACTGAGCAATCAGCACCCTGAGTACTGAGCACCGATCACCCTGAGCACTGAGCACCCAGCACCCCGAGCACTGAGCACCCTGAGTACTGAGCACCCAGCAGCCTGAGTACTGAGCACTAAGCACCCAGAGCACTGAGCACCCAGCACCCCGAGCACGGAGCACCCAGGACCCCGAGCACTGAGTACTGAGCACCCAGCACCCTGAGTACTGAGCACCGAGCTCCCCGAGCACTGAGCACCCTGAGTACTGAGCACCCAGAACCAAGATCACTGAGCACCCAGCACCCTGAGCACTGAGCACCCAGCACCCTGAGCACTGAGCACCCAGCACCCTGAGTACTGAGCACCCAGCACGCTGAGTACTGAGCACCCAGCACCCCGAGCACTGAGCACCCAGCACCCTGTGTACTGAGCACCGAGCACCCCGAACACTGAGCACCCAGCACCCTGTGTACTGAGCACCGAGCACCCTGAGCACTGAGCACCCAGCACCCTGAGCACTCAACACCCAGCACCCTGAGCACTGAGCACCCAGCACCCTGAGCACTGAGGACCCAGCACCCTGAGCACTGAGCACCCAGCACCCAGAGCACTGAGCACCCAGCACCCTGAGCACTGAGCACCCAGCACCCTGAGTACTGAGCACCCAGCACCCTGAGTACTGAGCACCCAGCACCCCGAGGACTGAGCAACCAGCACCCTGTGCACTGAGCACTGAGCATCCAGCACCCCGAGCACTGAGCACCCTGAGCTCTTAGCACCCTGAGTACTGAGCACCCAGCACCCTGAGTACTGAGCACGCAGCACCCTGAGCACTGAGCACCCAGCACCCCGAGCACTGAGCACCCAGCACCCTGAGCACTGAGCACCCAGCACCCAGAGCACTGAGCACCCAGCACCCTGAGCACTGAGCACCCAGCACCCCGAGTACTGAGCACCGAGCACCCCGAGAACTGAGCACCCAGCACCCCGAGCACTGAGCACTGAGCACCCTGAGCACTGAGCACCCAGCACCCCGAGTACTGAGCACTGAGCACCCTGAGTACTGAGCACCCAGCACCCCGAGTACTGAGCACTGAGCACCATGAGTCCTGAGCTCCCAGCACCCTGAGCACTGAGCACTGAGAACCCTGAGTACTGAGCACCGAGCACCCCGAGCACTGAGCACCCAGCACCCTGAGTACTGAGCACCGAGCTCCCCGAGCACTGATCACCCTGAATACTGAGCACCCAGCACCCTGAGTACTGAGCACCGAGCACCCGAGCACTGAGCACCCAGCACCCCGAGCACTGAGCACCCAGCACCCTGAGTACTGAGCACCCAGCACCCCGAGAATGAGCACCCTGAGCACTGAGTACCCAGCACCATGAGTACTGAGCACCCAGCACCCTGAGTACTGAGCACCCAGCACCCTGAGCACTGAGCACCCAGCAACCTGAGTACTGAGCACCCAGCACACTGAGCACTGAGCACCCAGCACCCCGAGCACTGAGCACCCAGCACCGCGAGCACTGAGCACTGAGCACCCTGAGCACTGAGCACCCAGCACCCCGAGTACTGAGCACTGAGCACCCTGAGTACTGAGCACCCAGCACCCCGAGTACTGAGCACTGAGCACCCTGAGTAATGAGCACCCAGCACCCTGAGCACTGAGCACTGAGAACCCTGAGTACTGAGCACCGAGCACCCCGAGCACTGAGCACCCAGCACCCCGAGCACTGAGCACCCAGCACCCTGAGTACTGAGCACTGAGCACCCAGCACCCCGAGCACTGAGCACTCAGCACCCTGTGTACTGAGCACTGAGTACCCAGTACCCCGAGCACTGAGCACCCAGCACCCTGAGCACTGAGCACCCAGCACCCTGAGTACTGAGCACTGAGCACCCTGAGTACTGAGCACTGAGCACCCTGAGCACTGAGCACCCAGCTCCCCGAGCACTGAGCACCCAGCACCCTGAGTACTGAGCACACAGCACCCTGAGTACTGAGCACTCAGCACCCTGAGTACTGAGCACCGAGCACCCCGAGCACTGAGCACCCAGCACCCTGAGCACTGAGCACCCTGAGGACTGAGCAACCAGCACCCTGAGTACTCAGCACCCAGCACCCTGAGTACTGAGCACCCAGCATCCTGAGTACTGAGCACCGATCACCCTGAGCACTGAGCACCCAGCACCCCGAGCACTGAGCACCCTGAGTACTGAGCACCCAGCACCCTGAGTACTGAGCACCGAGCTCCCCGAGCACTGAGCACCCTGAGTACTGAGCACACAACACCCCGATCACTGAGCACCCAGCACCCTGAGCACTGAGCACCCAGCACCCTGAGCACTGAGCACCCAGCACCCCGAGCACTGAGCACACAGCACCCTGAGTACTGAGCACTGAGCACCCAGCACCCCGAGCACTGAGCACCCAGCACCCTGTGTACTGAGCACCGAGCACCCCGAGCACTGAGCACCCAGGACCCCGAGCACTGAGCAAACTGAGCTCTTAGCACCCTGAGTACTGAGCACCCAGCACCCTGAGTACTGAGCACCCAGCACCCTGAGCACTGAGCACCCAGCACCCTGAGTACTGAGCACCCAGCACCCTTAGTACTGAGAACCGAGCACCCCGAGCACTGAGCACCAAGCACCCTGAGCACTGAGCACCCAGCACCCCGAGCATTGAGCACCCAGCACCCTGAGCACTGAGCACCCAGCACCCCGAGTACTGAGCACCGAGCACCCCGAGAACTGAGCACCCAGCACCCCAAGCACTGAGCACTGAGCACCCTGAGCACTGAGCACCCAGCACCCCGAGTACTGCGCACTGAGCACCCTGAGTACTGAGCACCCAGCACCCCGAGAACTGAGCACTGATCACCATGAGTACTGAGCATCCAGCACCCTGAGCACTGAGCACTGAGAACCCTGAGTACTGAGCACGGAGCACCCCGAGCACTGAACACCCAGCACCCTGAGTACTGAGCACCGAGCTCCCCGAGCACTGAGCACCCTGAGTACTGAGCACCCAGCACCCTGAGTACTGAGCACCGAGCACCCCGAGCACTGAGCACCCAGCACCCCGAGCACTGAGCACCCAGCACCCTGAGTACTGAGCACCCAGCACCCCGAGAATGAGCACCCTGAGCACTGAGTACCCAGCACCATGAGTACTGAGCACCCAGCACCCTGAGTACTGAGCACAAAGCACCCTGAGCACTGAGCACCCAGCAACCTGAGTACTGAGCACCCAGCACTCTGAGCACTGAGCACCCAGCACCCCGAGCACTGAGCACCCAGCACCCCGAGCACTGAGCACTGAGCACCCTGAGCACTGAGCACCCAGCACCCCGAGTACTGAGCACTGAGCACCCTGAGTACTGAGCACCCAGCACCCCGAGTACTGAGCACTGAGCACCCTGAGTACTGAGCACCCAGCACCCTGAGCACTGAGCACTGAGAACCCTGAGTACTGAGCACTGAGCACCCCGAGCACTGAGCACCCAGCACCCCGAGCACTGAGCACCCAGCACCCTGAGTACTGAGCACCCAGCACCCCAAACACTGAGCACCGAGCACCCTGAGAACTGAGCACCGAGCACCCAGAGTACTGAGCAACCTGAGTACTGAGCACCCAGCACCCCGAGAATGAGCACCCAGCACCATGAGTACTGAGCACCGAGCACCCTGAGCACTGAGCACCCAGCACCCTGAGCACTGAGCACGGAGCACCCCGAGGACTGAGCACCCAGCACCTTGAGCACTGAGCACCCAGCACCTTGAGTACTGAGCACCGAGCACCCCGAGCCCTGAGCACCCAGCACCCTAAGTAATGAGCACCCAGCACCCTGAGCACTGAGCACCCAGCGCCCCGAGCACTGAGCACCCAGCACCCTGAGTACTGAGCACCCAGCACCCTGAGTACTGAGCACCCAGCACCCCGAGCACTGAGCACCCAGCACCCTGAGCACTGAGCACCCAGCATCCTGAGTACTGAGCCCCCAGCACCCCGAGCACTGAGCACCAAGCACCCTGAGTAATGAGCACACAGCAACCTGAGTACTGAGCACTGAGCACCCTGAGTACTGAGCACCGAGCTCCCCGAGCACTGATCACCCTGAATACTGAGCACCCAGCACCCTGAGTACTGAGCATCCGAGCACCCCGAGCACTGAGCACCCAGCACCCTGAGTACTGAGCACCGAGCACCCCGAGCACTGAGCACCCAGCACCCCGAGCACTGAGCACCCAGCACCCTGAGTACTGAGCACCCAGCACCCCGAGAATGAGCACCCTGAGCACTGAGTACCCAGCACCATGAGTACTGAGCACCCAGCACCCTGAGTACTGAGCACCCAGCACCCTGAGCACTGAGCACCCAGCAACCTGAGTACTGAGCACCCAGCACACTGAGCACTGAGCACCCAGCACCCCGAGCACTGAGCACCCAGCACCGCGAGCACTGAGCACTGAGCACCCTGAGCACTGAGCACCCAGCACCCCGAGTACTGAGCACTGAGCACCCTGAGTACTGAGCACCCAGCACCCCGAGTACTGAGCACTGTGCACCCTGAGTAATGAGCACCCAGCACCCTGAGCACTGAGCACTGAGAACCCTGAGTACTGAGCACCGAGCACCCCGAGCACTGAGCACCCAGCACCCCGAGCACTGAGCACCCAGCACCCTGAGTACTGAGCACTGAGCACCCAGCACCCCGAGCACTGAGCACTCAGCACCCTGTGTACTGAGCACTGAGTACCCAGTACCCCGAGCACTGAGCACCCAGCACCCTGAGCACTGAGCACCCAGCACCCTGAGTACTGAGCACTGAGCACCCTGAGTACTGAGCACTGAGCACCCTGAGCACTGATCACCCAGCTCCCCGAGCACTGAGCACCCAGCACCCTGAGTACTGAGCACACAGCACCCTGAGTACTGAGCACTCAGCACCCTGAGTACTGAGCACCGAGCACCCCGAGCACTGAGCACCCAGCACCCTGAGCACTGAGCACCCTGAGGACTGAGCAACCAGCACCCTGAGTACTCAGCACCCAGCACCCTGAGTACTGAGCACCCAGCATCCTGAGTACTGAGCACCGATCACCCTGAGCACTGAGCACCCAGCACCCCGAGCACTGAGCACCCTGAGTACTGAGCACCCAGCACCCTGAGTACTGAGCACCGAGCTCCCCGAGCACTGAGCACCCTGAGTACTGAGCACACAACACCCCGATCACTGAGCACCCAGCACCCTGAGCACTGAGCACCCAGCACCCTGAGCACTGAGCACCCAGCACCCTGAGTACTGAGCACCCAGCACGCTGAGTACTGAGCACCCAGCACCCCGAGCACTGAGCACACAGCACCCTGAGTACTGAGCACTGAGCACCCAGCACCCCGAGCACTGAGCACCCAGCACCCTGTGTACTGAGCACCGAGCACCCCGAGCACTGAGCACCCAGGACCCCGAGCACTGAGCAAACTGAGCTCTTAGCACCCTGAGTACTGAGCACCCAGCACCCTGAGTACTGAGCACCCAGCACCCTGAGCACTGAGCACCCAGCACCCTGAGTACTGAGCACCCAGCACCCTTAGTACTGAGAACCGAGCACCCCGAGCACTGAGCACCAAGCACCCTGAGCACTGAGCACCCAGCACCCCGAGCATTGAGCACCCAGCACCCTGAGCACTGAGCACCCAGCACCCCGAGTACTGAGCACCAAGCACCCCGAGAACTGAGCACCCAGCACCCCAAGCACTGAGCACTGAGCACCCTGAGCACTGAGCACCCAGCACCCCGAGTACTGAGCACTGAGAACCCTGAGTACTGAGCAGGGAGCACCCCGAGCACTGAACACCCAGCACCCTGAGTACTGAGCACCGAGCTCCCCGAGCACTGAGCACCCTGAGTACTGAGCACCCAGCACCCTGAGTACTGAGCACCGAGCACCCCGAGCACTGAGCACCCAGCACCCCGAGAACTGAGCACTGATCACCATGAGTACTGAGCATCCAGCACCCTGAGCACTGAGCACTGAGAACCCTGAGTACTGAGCACGGAGCACCCCGAGCACTGAACACCCAGCACCCTGAGTACTGAGCACCGAGCTCCCCGAGCACTGAGCACCCTGAGTACTGAGCACCCAGCACCCTGAGTACTGAGCACCGAGCACCCCGAGCACTGAGCACCCAGCACCCCGAGCACTGAGCACCCAGCACCCTGAGTACTGAGCACCCAGCACCACGAGAATGAGCACCCTGAGCACTGAGTACCCAGCACCATGAGTACTGAGCACCCAGCACCCTGAGTACTGAGCACAAAGCACCCTGAGCACTGAGCACCCAGCAACCTGAGTACTGAGCACCCAGCACTCTGAGCACTGAGCACCCAGCACCCCGAGCACTGAGCACCCAGCACCCCGAGCACTGAGCACTGAGCACCCTGAGCACTGAGCACCCAGCACCCCGAGTACTGAGCACTGAGCACCCTGAGTACTGAGCACCCAGCACCCCGAGTACTGAGCACTGAGCACCCTGAGTACTGAGCACCCAGCACCCTGAGCACTGAGCACTGAGAACCCTGAGTACTGAGCACTGAGCACCCCGAGCACTGAGCACCCAGCACCCCGAGCACTGAGCACCCAGCACCCTGAGTACTGAGCACCCAGCACCCCAAACACTGAGCACCGAGCACCCTGAGAACTGAGCACCGAGCACCCTGAGTACTGAGCACCCAGCACCATGAGTACTGAGCACCGAGCACCCAGAGTACTGAGCAACCTGAGTACTGAGCACCCAGCACCCCGAGAATGAGCATCCAGCACCATGAGTACTGAGCACCGAGCACCCTGAGCACTGAGCACCCAGCACCCTGAGCACTGAGCACGGAGCACCCCGAGGACTGAGCACCCAGCACCTTGAGCACTGAGCACCCAGCAACTTGAGTACTGAGCACCGAGCACCCCGAGCCCTGAGCACCCAGCACCCTAAGTAATGAGCACCCAGCACCCTGAGCACTGAGCACCCAGCGCCCCGAGCACTGAGCACCCAGCACCCTGAGTACTGAGCACCCAGCACCCTGAGTACTGAGCACCCAGCACCCCGAGCACTGAGCACCCAGCACCCTGAGCACTGAGCACCCAGCATCCTGAGTACTGAGCCCCCAGCACCCCGAGCACTGAGCACCAAGCACCCTGAGTAATGAGCACCCAGCACCCTGAGTACTGAGCACTGAGCACCCTGAGCACTGAGCACCCAGCACCCCGAGCACTGAGCACCCAGCACCCTGAGTACTGAGCACCCAGCACCCTGAGTACTGAGCACTCAGCACCCTGAGTACTGAGCACCGAGCACCCCGAGCACTGAGCACCCAGCACCCTGAGCACTGAGCACCCTGAGGACTGAGCAACCAGCACCCTGAGTACTGAGCACCCAGCACCCTGAGTACTGAGCACCCAGCATCCTGAGTACTGAGCACCGATCACCCTGAGCACTGAGCACCCAGCACCCCGAGCACTGAGCACCCAGCACCCTGAGTACTGAGCACCGTGAGTACTGAGCACCCAGCACCCCGAGCACTGAGCACCCAGCACCCTGAGTACTGAGCACCCTGAGTACTGAGCACCCAGCACCCTGAGTACTGAGCACACTGAGTACTGAGCACCCAGCACCCTGAGCACTGAGCACCCTGAGGACTGAGCAACCAGCACCCTGAGCACTGAGAACCCAGCACACTGAGTACTGACCACCCAGCACCCTGAGCACTGAGCACCCTGCACCCTGAGTACTGAGCACCGAGCACCCCGAGCACTGAGCACCCAGCACCCTGAGTACTGAGCACCCAGCACCCTGAGTAGTGAGCACCCAGCACCCCGACTACTGACCACCCAGCACCCTGAGTACTGAGCACCCAGCACCCTGAGTACTGAGCACCCAGCACCCTGAGTGCTGAGCACCGAGCACCCCGAGCACTGAGCACCCAGCACCCTGAGTACTGAGCACCCAGCACCCTGAGTGCTGAGCACCGAGCACCCCGAGCACTGAGCACCCAGCACCCTGAGCACTGAGCACCGAGCACCCCGAACACTGTGCACCCAGCACCCTGAGAACTGAGCACCCAGAACCCTGAGTACTGAGCACCCAGCATCCTGAGCACTGAGCACCCAGCACCCTGAGCACTGAGCACCCAGCGCCCTGAGTACTGAGCACCCAGCACCCTGAGTACTGAACACCCAGCACCCTGAGCACTGAGCACCCAGCACCCTGAGCACTGAGCACTGAGCACCCAGCACCCTGAGCACTGAGCACCCAGCACCCTGAGCACTGAGCACCCAGCACACTGAGCACCCAGCACCCTGAGAACTGAGCACCCTGAGCACTGAGCACTGAGCACCCAGCACCCTGAGTACTGAGCATCCAACACTCTGAGCACTGAGCACAGAGCATGCTGAGTACTGAGCACTGAGCACCCAGCACCCCGAGCACTGAGCACCGAGCACCCCGAGCACTGAGCACCCAGCACACTGAGCACTGAGCACCCTGAGGACTGAGCAACCAGCACCCTGAGTACTGAGCACACAGCACCCTGAGTACTGAGCAACCAGCACCCTGAGCACTGAGCACCCAGCACCCCGAGCACTGAGCACCCAGCACCCTGAGTACTGAGCACCCTGAGTACTGAGTACTGAGCACCCTGAGTACTGAGCACCCAGCACCCTGAGCACTGAGCACCCAGCACCCTGAGTACTGAGCACCCAGCGTACTGAGCACCGAGTACCCCGAGCACTGAGCACCCAGCACCCTGAGTACTGAGCACCCAGCACCCCGAGCACTGAGCACCGAGCACCCTGAGTACTGAGCACCCAGCACCCTGAGTACTGAGCACCCAGCGTACTGAGCACCGAGCACCCAGCACCCTGAGTACTGAGCACCCAGCACCCTGAGCACTGAGCACCCTGAGCACTGAGCACCCAGCACCCTGAGTACTGAGCATCCAACACTCTGAGCACTGAGCACAGAGCACGCTGAGTACTGAGCACTGAGCACCCAGCACCCCGAGCACTGAGCACCGAGCACCCCGAGCACTGAGCACCCAGCACCCTGAGCACTGAGCACCCTGAGGACTGAGCAACCAGCACCCTGAGTACTGAGCACCCAGCACCCTGAGTACTGAGCATCCAGCATCCTGAGTACTGAGCACCGATCACCCTGAGCACTGAGCACCCAGCACCCCGAGCACTGAGCACCCAGCACCCTGAGTACTGAGCACCCTGAGTACTGAGCACCCAGCACCCCGAGCACTGAGCACCCAGCACCCTGAGTACTGAGCACCCTGAGTACTGAGCACCCAGCCCCCTGAGTACTGAGCACCCTGAGTACTGAGCACCCAGCACCCTGAGCACTGAGCACCCAGCACACTGAGTACTGAGCACCCAGCACACTGAGCATTGAGCACCCAGCACCCTGAGTACTGAGCACCGAGCACCCCGAGCACTGAGCACCCAGCACTCTGAGTACTGAGCACCCAGCACCCTGAGTAGTGAGCACCCAGCACCCCGAGTACTGAGCACCCAGCACCGTGAGTACTGACCACCCAGCACCCTGAGTACTGAGCACCCAGCACCCCGAGCACTAAGCACCCAGCACCCTGAGCACCGAGCACCCAGCACCCTGAGCAGTGAGCACCCAGCACCCTGAGCACTGAGCACCCAGCACCCTGAGTACTGAGCACTGAGCACCCAGCAACCTGAGCAATGAGCACCCAGCACCCTGTGTACTAAGCACCCAGCACCCTGAGTACTGAGCACCCAGCACCCTGAGTACTGAGCACCCAGCGTACTGAGCACCGAGCACCCCGAGCACTGAGCACCCAGCACCCTGAGTACTGAGCACCCAGCACCCTGAGTGCTGAGCACCGAGCACCCCGAGCACTGAGCACCCAGCACCCTGAGCACTGAGCACCGAGCACCCCGAACACTGTGCACCCAGCACCCTGAGAACTGAGCACCCAGAACCCTGAGTACTGAGCACCCAGCATCCTGAGCACTGAGCACCCAGCACCCTGAGCACTGAGCACCCAGCACCCTGAGTACTGAGCACCCAGCACCCTGAGTACTGAACACCCAGCACCCTGAGCACTGAGCACTGAGCACCCAGCACCCTGAGCACTGAGCACTGAGCACCCAGCACCCTGAGCACTGAGCACCCAGCACCCTGAGCACTGAGCACCCAGCACACTGAGCACCCAGCACCCTGAGAACTGAGCACCCTGAGCACTGAGCACTGAGCACCCAGCACCCTGAGTACTGAGCATCCAACACTCTGAGCACTGAGCACAGAGCACGCTGAGTACTGAGCACTGAGCACCCAGCACCCCGAGCACTGAGCACCGAGCACCCCGAGCACTGAGCACCCAGCACACTGAGCACTGAGCACCCTGAGGACTGAGCAACCAGCACCCTGAGTACTGAGCACACAGCACCCTGAGTACTGAGCAACCAGCACCCTGAGCACTGAGCACCCAGCACCCCGAGCACTGAGCACCCAGCACCCTGAGTACTGAGCACCCTGAGTACTGAGCACCCAGCACCCTGAGCACTGAGCACCCAGCACCCTGAGTACTGAGCACCCTGAGTACTGAGCACCCAGCACCCTGAGTACTGAGCACCCTGAGTACTGAGCACCCAGCACCCTGAGCACTGAGCACCCAGCACACTGAGTACTGAGCACCCAGCACCCTGAGCACTGAGCACCCAGCACCCTGAGTACTGAGCACCGAGCACTCCGAGCACTGAGCATCCAGCACTCTGAGTACTGAGCACCCAGCACCCTGAGTAGTGAGCACCCAGCACCCCGAGTACTGAGCCCCCAGCACCGTGAGTACTGACCACCCAGCACCCTGAGTACTGAGCACCCAGCACCCCGAGCACTAAGCACCCAGCACCCCGAGCACCGAGCACCCAGCACCCTGAGCAGTGAGCACCCAGCACCCAGCGTACTGAGCACCGAGCACCCAGCACCCTGAGTACTGAGCACCCAGCACCCTGAGCACTGAGCACCCAGCACCCTGAGTACTGAGCACCCTGAGTACTGAGCACCCTGAGCACTGAGCACCCAGCACCCCGAGCACTGAGCAATCAGCACCCTGAGTACTGAGCACCGATCACCCTGAGCACTGAGCACCCAGCACCCCGAGCACTGAGCACCCTGAGTACTGAGCACCCAGCAGCCTGAGTACTGAGCACTAAGCACCCAGAGCACTGAGCACCCAGCACCCCGAGCACGGAGCACCCAGGACCCCGAGCACTGAGTACTGAGCACCCAGCACCCTGAGTACTGAGCACCGAGCTCCCCGAGCACTGAGCACCCTGAGTACTGAGCACCCAGAACCAAGATCACTGAGCACCCAGCACCCTGAGCACTGAGCACCCAGCACCCTGAGCACTGAGCACCCAGCACCCTGAGTACTGAGCACCCAGCACGCTGAGTACTGAGCACCCAGCACCCCGAGCACTGAGCACCCAGCACCCTGTGTACTGAGCACCGAGCACCCCGAACACTGAGCACCCAGCACCCTGTGTACTGAGCACCGAGCACCCTGAGCACTGAGCACCCAGCACCCTGAGCACTCAACACCCAGCACCCTGAGCACTGAGCACCCAGCACCCTGAGCACTGAGGACCCAGCACCCTGAGCACTGAGCACCCAGCACCCAGAGCACTGAGCACCCAGCACCCTGAGCACTGAGCACCCAGCACCCTGAGTACTGAGCACCCAGCACCCTGAGTACTGAGCACCCAGCACCCCGAGGACTGAGCAACCAGCACCCTGTGCACTGAGCACTGAGCATCCAGCACCCCGAGCACTGAGCACCCTGAGCTCTTAGCACCCTGAGTACTGAGCACCCAGCACCCTGAGTACTGAGCACGCAGCACCCTGAGCACTGAGCACCCAGCACCCCGAGCACTGAGCACCCAGCACCCTGAGCACTGAGCACCCAGCACCCAGAGCACTGAGCACCCAGCACCCTGAGCACTGAGCACCCAGCACCCCGAGTACTGAGCACCGAGCACCCCGAGAACTGAGCACCCAGCACCCCGAGCACTGAGCACTGAGCACCCTGAGCACTGAGCACCCAGCACCCCGAGTACTGAGCACTGAGCACCCTGAGTACTGAGCACCCAGCACCCCGAGTACTGAGCACTGAGCACCATGAGTCCTGAGCTCCCAGCACCCTGAGCACTGAGCACTGAGAACCCTGAGTACTGAGCACCGAGCACCCCGAGCACTGAGCACCCAGCACCCTGAGTACTGAGCACCGAGCTCCCCGAGCACTGATCACCCTGAATACTGAGCACCCAGCACCCTGAGTACTGAGCACCGAGCACCCGAGCACTGAGCACCCAGCACCCCGAGCACTGAGCACCCAGCACCCTGAGTACTGAGCACCCAGCACCCCGAGAATGAGCACCCTGAGCACTGAGTACCCAGCACCATGAGTACTGAGCACCCAGCACCCTGAGTACTGAGCACCCAGCACCCTGAGCACTGAGCACCCAGCAACCTGAGTACTGAGCACCCAGCACACTGAGCACTGAGCACCCAGCACCCCGAGCACTGAGCACCCAGCACCGCGAGCACTGAGCACTGAGCACCCTGAGCACTGAGCACCCAGCACCCCGAGTACTGAGCACTGAGCACCCTGAGTACTGAGCACCCAGCACCCCGAGTACTGAGCACTGAGCACCCTGAGTAATGAGCACCCAGCACCCTGAGCACTGAGCACTGAGAACCCTGAGTACTGAGCACCGAGCACCCCGAGCACTGAGCACCCAGCACCCCGAGCACTGAGCACCCAGCACCCTGAGTACTGAGCACTGAGCACCCAGCACCCCGAGCACTGAGCACTCAGCACCCTGTGTACTGAGCACTGAGTACCCAGTACCCCGAGCACTGAGCACCCAGCACCCTGAGCACTGAGCACCCAGCACCCTGAGTACTGAGCACTGAGCACCCTGAGTACTGAGCACTGAGCACCCTGAGCACTGAGCACCCAGCTCCCCGAGCACTGAGCACCCAGCACCCTGAGTACTGAGCACACAGCACCCTGAGTACTGAGCACTCAGCACCCTGAGTACTGAGCACCGAGCACCCCGAGCACTGAGCACCCAGCACCCTGAGCACTGAGCACCCTGAGGACTGAGCAACCAGCACCCTGAGTACTCAGCACCCAGCACCCTGAGTACTGAGCACCCAGCATCCTGAGTACTGAGCACCGATCACCCTGAGCACTGAGCACCCAGCACCCCGAGCACTGAGCACCCTGAGTACTGAGCACCCAGCACCCTGAGTACTGAGCACCGAGCTCCCCGAGCACTGAGCACCCTGAGTACTGAGCACACAACACCCCGATCACTGAGCACCCAGCACCCTGAGCACTGAGCACCCAGCACCCTGAGCACTGAGCACCCAGCACCCCGAGCACTGAGCACACAGCACCCTGAGTACTGAGCACTGAGCACCCAGCACCCCGAGCACTGAGCACCCAGCACCCTGTGTACTGAGCACCGAGCACCCCGAGCACTGAGCACCCAGGACCCCGAGCACTGAGCAAACTGAGCTCTTAGCACCCTGAGTACTGAGCACCCAGCACCCTGAGTACTGAGCACCCAGCACCCTGAGCACTGAGCACCCAGCACCCTGAGTACTGAGCACCCAGCACCCTTAGTACTGAGAACCGAGCACCCCGAGCACTGAGCACCAAGCACCCTGAGCACTGAGCACCCAGCACCCCGAGCATTGAGCACCCAGCACCCTGAGCACTGAGCACCCAGCACCCCGAGTACTGAGCACCGAGCACCCCGAGAACTGAGCACCCAGCACCCCAAGCACTGAGCACTGAGCACCCTGAGCACTGAGCACCCAGCACCCCGAGTACTGCGCACTGAGCACCCTGAGTACTGAGCACCCAGCACCCCGAGAACTGAGCACTGATCACCATGAGTACTGAGCATCCAGCACCCTGAGCACTGAGCACTGAGAACCCTGAGTACTGAGCACGGAGCACCCCGAGCACTGAACCCCCAGCACCCTGAGTACTGAGCACCGAGCTCCCCGAGCACTGAGCACCCTGAGTACTGAGCACCCAGCACCCTGAGTACTGAGCACCGAGCACCCCGAGCACTGAGCACCCAGCACCCCGAGCACTGAGCACCCAGCACCCTGAGTACTGAGCACCCAGCACCCCGAGAATGAGCACCCTGAGCACTGAGTACCCAGCACCATGAGTACTGAGCACCCAGCACCCTGAGTACTGAGCACAAAGCACCCTGAGCACTGAGCACCCAGCAACCTGAGTACTGAGCACCCAGCACTCTGAGCACTGAGCACCCAGCACCCCGAGCACTGAGCACCCAGCACCCCGAGCACTGAGCACTGAGCACCCTGAGCACTGAGCACCCAGCACCCCGAGTACTGAGCACTGAGCACCCTGAGTACTGAGCACCCAGCACCCCGAGTACTGAGCACTGAGCACCCTGAGTACTGAGCACCCAGCACCCTGAGCACTGAGCACTGAGAACCCTGAGTACTGAGCACTGAGCACCCCGAGCACTGAGCACCCAGCACCCCGAGCACTGAGCACCCAGCACCCTGAGTACTGAGCACCCAGCACCCCAAACACTGAGCACCGAGCACCCTGAGAACTGAGCACCGAGCACCCAGAGTACTGAGCAACCTGAGTACTGAGCACCCAGCACCCCGAGAATGAGCACCCAGCACCATGAGTACTGAGCACCGAGCACCCTGAGCACTGAGCACCCAGCACCCTGAGCACTGAGCACGGAGCACCCCGAGGACTGAGCACCCAGCACCTTGAGCACTGAGCACCCAGCACCTTGAGTACTGAGCACCGAGCACCCCGAGCCCTGAGCACCCAGCACCCTAAGTAATGAGCACCCAGCACCCTGAGCACTGAGCACCCAGCGCCCCGAGCACTGAGCACCCAGCACCCTGAGTACTGAGCACCCAGCACCCTGAGTACTGAGCACCCAGCACCCCGAGCACTGAGCACCCAGCACCCTGAGCACTGAGCACCCAGCATCCTGAGTACTGAGCCCCCAGCACCCCGAGCACTGAGCACCAAGCACCCTGAGTAATGAGCACACAGCAACCTGAGTACTGAGCACTGAGCACCCTGAGTACTGAGCACCGAGCTCCCCGAGCACTGATCACCCTGAATACTGAGCACCCAGCACCCTGAGTACTGAGCATCCGAGCACCCCGAGCACTGAGCACCCAGCACCCTGAGTACTGAGCACCGAGCACCCCGAGCACTGAGCACCCAGCACCCCGAGCACTGAGCACCCAGCACCCTGAGTACTGAGCACCCAGCACCCCGAGAATGAGCACCCTGAGCACTGAGTACCCAGCACCATGAGTACTGAGCACCCAGCACCCTGAGTACTGAGCACCCAGCACCCTGAGCACTGAGCACCCAGCAACCTGAGTACTGAGCACCCAGCACACTGAGCACTGAGCACCCAGCACCCCGAGCACTGAGCACCCAGCACCGCGAGCACTGAGCACTGAGCACCCTGAGCACTGAGCACCCAGCACCCCGAGTACTGAGCACTGAGCACCCTGAGTACTGAGCACCCAGCACCCCGAGTACTGAGCACTGTGCACCCTGAGTAATGAGCACCCAGCACCCTGAGCACTGAGCACTGAGAACCCTGAGTACTGAGCACCGAGCACCCCGAGCACTGAGCACCCAGCACCCCGAGCACTGAGCACCCAGCACCCTGAGTACTGAGCACTGAGCACCCAGCACCCCGAGCACTGAGCACTCAGCACCCTGTGTACTGAGCACTGAGTACCCAGTACCCCGAGCACTGAGCACCCAGCACCCTGAGCACTGAGCACCCAGCACCCTGAGTACTGAGCACTGAGCACCCTGAGTACTGAGCACTGAGCACCCTGAGCACTGATCACCCAGCTCCCCGAGCACTGAGCACCCAGCACCCTGAGTACTGAGCACACAGCACCCTGAGTACTGAGCACTCAGCACCCTGAGTACTGAGCACCGAGCACCCCGAGCACTGAGCACCCAGCACCCTGAGCACTGAGCACCCTGAGGACTGAGCAACCAGCACCCTGAGTACTCAGCACCCAGCACCCTGAGTACTGAGCACCCAGCATCCTGAGTACTGAGCACCGATCACCCTGAGCACTGAGCACCCAGCACCCCGAGCACTGAGCACCCTGAGTACTGAGCACCCAGCACCCTGAGTACTGAGCACCGAGCTCCCCGAGCACTGAGCACCCTGAGTACTGAGCACACAACACCCCGATCACTGAGCACCCAGCACCCTGAGCACTGAGCACCCAGCACCCTGAGCACTGAGCACCCAGCACCCTGAGTACTGAGCACCCAGCACGCTGAGTACTGAGCACCCAGCACCCCGAGCACTGAGCACACAGCACCCTGAGTACTGAGCACTGAGCACCCAGCACCCCGAGCACTGAGCACCCAGCACCCTGTGTACTGAGCACCGAGCACCCCGAGCACTGAGCACCCAGGACCCCGAGCACTGAGCAAACTGAGCTCTTAGCACCCTGAGTACTGAGCACCCAGCACCCTGAGTACTGAGCACCCAGCACCCTGAGCACTGAGCACCCAGCACCCTGAGTACTGAGCACCCAGCACCCTTAGTACTGAGAACCGAGCACCCCGAGCACTGAGCACCAAGCACCCTGAGCACTGAGCACCCAGCACCCCGAGCATTGAGCACCCAGCACCCTGAGCACTGAGCACCCAGCACCCCGAGTACTGAGCACCAAGCACCCCGAGAACTGAGCACCCAGCACCCCAAGCACTGAGCACTGAGCACCCTGAGCACTGAGCACCCAGCACCCCGAGTACTGAGCACTGAGAACCCTGAGTACTGAGCAGGGAGCACCCCGAGCACTGAACACCCAGCACCCTGAGTACTGAGCACCGAGCTCCCCGAGCACTGAGCACCCTGAGTACTGAGCACCCAGCACCCTGAGTACTGAGCACCGAGCACCCCGAGCACTGAGCACCCAGCACCCCGAGAACTGAGCACTGATCACCATGAGTACTGAGCATCCAGCACCCTGAGCACTGAGCACTGAGAACCCTGAGTACTGAGCACGGAGCACCCCGAGCACTGAACACCCAGCACCCTGAGTACTGAGCACCGAGCTCCCCGAGCACTGAGCACCCTGAGTACTGAGCACCCAGCACCCTGAGTACTGAGCACCGAGCACCCCGAGCACTGAGCACCCAGCACCCCGAGCACTGAGCACCCAGCACCCTGAGTACTGAGCACCCAGCACCACGAGAATGAGCACCCTGAGCACTGAGTACCCAGCACCATGAGTACTGAGCACCCAGCACCCTGAGTACTGAGCACAAAGCACCCTGAGCACTGAGCACCCAGCAACCTGAGTACTGAGCACCCAGCACTCTGAGCACTGAGCACCCAGCACCCCGAGCACTGAGCACCCAGCACCCCGAGCACTGAGCACTGAGCACCCTGAGCACTGAGCACCCAGCACCCCGAGTACTGAGCACTGAGCACCCTGAGTACTGAGCACCCAGCACCCCGAGTACTGAGCACTGAGCACCCTGAGTACTGAGCACCCAGCACCCTGAGCACTGAGCACTGAGAACCCTGAGTACTGAGCACTGAGCACCCCGAGCACTGAGCACCCAGCACCCCGAGCACTGAGCACCCAGCACCCTGAGTACTGAGCACCCAGCACCCCAAACACTGAGCACCGAGCACCCTGAGAACTGAGCACCGAGCACCCTGAGTACTGAGCACCCAGCACCATGAGTACTGAGCACCGAGCACCCAGAGTACTGAGCAACCTGAGTACTGAGCACCCAGCACCCCGAGAATGAGCATCCAGCACCATGAGTACTGAGCACCGAGCACCCTGAGCACTGAGCACCCAGCACCCTGAGCACTGAGCACGGAGCACCCCGAGGACTGAGCACCCAGCACCTTGAGCACTGAGCACCCAGCAACTTGAGTACTGAGCACCGAGCACCCCGAGCCCTGAGCACCCAGCACCCTAAGTAATGAGCACCCAGCACCCTGAGCACTGAGCACCCAGCGCCCCGAGCACTGAGCACCCAGCACCCTGAGTACTGAGCACCCAGCACCCTGAGTACTGAGCACCCAGCACCCCGAGCACTGAGCACCCAGCACCCTGAGCACTGAGCACCCAGCATCCTGAGTACTGAGCCCCCAGCACCCCGAGCACTGAGCACCAAGCACCCTGAGTAATGAGCACCCAGCACCCTGAGTACTGAGCACTGAGCACCCTGAGCACTGAGCACCCAGCACCCCGAGCACTGAGCACCCAGCACCCTGAGTACTGAGCACCCAGCACCCTGAGTACTGAGCACTCAGCACCCTGAGTACTGAGCACCGAGCACCCCGAGCACTGAGCACCCAGCACCCTGAGCACTGAGCACCCTGAGGACTGAGCAACCAGCACCCTGAGTACTGAGCACCCAGCACCCTGAGTACTGAGCACCCAGCATCCTGAGTACTGAGCACCGATCACCCTGAGCACTGAGCACCCAGCACCCCGAGCACTGAGCACCCAGCACCCTGAGTACTGAGCACCGTGAGTACTGAGCACCCAGCACCCCGAGCACTGAGCACCCAGCACCCTGAGTACTGAGCACCCTGAGTACTGAGCACCCAGCACCCTGAGTACTGAGCACACTGAGTACTGAGCACCCAGCACCCTGAGCACTGAGCACCCTGAGGACTGAGCAACCAGCACCCTGAGCACTGAGAACCCAGCACACTGAGTACTGACCACCCAGCACCCTGAGCACTGAGCACCCTGCACCCTGAGTACTGAGCACCGAGCACCCCGAGCACTGAGCACCCAGCACCCTGAGTACTGAGCACCCAGCACCCTGAGTAGTGAGCACCCAGCACCCCGACTACTGAGCACCCAGCACCGTGAGTACTGACCACCCAGCACCCTGAGTACTGAGCACCCAGCACCCCGAGCACGAAGCACCCAGCACCCCGAGCACCGAGCACCCAGCACCCTGAGCAGTGAGCACCCAGCACCCTGAGCACTGAGCACCCAGCACCTTGAGTACTGAGCACTGAGCACCCAGCACCCTGAGCACTGAGCACCCAGCACCCTTAATACTAAGCACCCAGCACCCTGAGTACTGAGCACCCAGCACCCTGAGTACTGAGCACCCAGCATACTGAGCACCGAGCACCCCGAGCACTGAGCACCCAGCACCCTTAGTACTGAGCACCCAGCACCCCGAGCACTGAGCACCCAGCACCCTGAGTACTGAGCACCGAGCACCCTGAGTACTGAGCACCCAGTACCCTGAGTACTGAGCACCCAGCGTACTGAGCACCGAGCACCCAGCACCCTGAGTACTGAGCAGCCAGCACCCTGAGCACTGAGCACCCAGCACGCTGAGTACTGAGCACCCAGCACCCTGAGTACTGAGCACTGAGCACCCTGAGTACTGAGCACTGAGCACCATGAGCACTGAGCACCCAGCACCCCGAGCACTGAGCACCCAGCACCCTGAGTACTGAGCAACCAGCACCCTGATTACTGAGCACTCTGCACCCTGAGTACTGAGCACCGAGCACCCCGAGCCCTGAGCACCCAGCACCCTGAGTACTGAGCACCCTGAGTACTGAGCAACCAGCACCCTGAGTACAGAGCACCCAGCACCCCGAGTACTGAGCACCCAGCACCCCGAGCACTGAGAACCCAGCACCCTGAGTACTGAGCACCCTGAGTACTGAGCACCGATCACCCTGAGCACTGAGCACCCAGCACCCTGAGTACTGAGCACACAGCACCCTGAGCACTGAGCACCCAGCACCCTGAGCACTGAGCACCCAGCACCCTTAGTACTGAGCACCCAGCACCCTGAGCACTGAGCACCCAGCACCCTGAGTACTGAGCACCCAGCACCACCCTCAGCACTCAGCACCCAGCACCCCGAGCACTGAGCACCCAGCACCCTGAGCACTGAGCACCCAGCACCCCGAGTACTGAGCACCCAGCACCCCGAGTACTGAGCACCGAGCACCCCGAGCACTGAGCACCCAGCAACCTGAGTACTGAGCACCCAGCACCCTGAGTACTGAGCACTGAGCAAACCGAGTACTGAGCACCCAGCACCCCGAGCACTGAGCACCCAGCAACCTGAGTACTGAGAACAGATCACCCTGAGTACTGAGCACCCAGCACCCTGAGTACTGAGCCCCCAGCACCCTGAGTACTGAGCACCCAGCACCCCGATCACTGAACACCCAGCACCCCGAGAATGAGCACCCAGCACCCTGAGTACTGAGAACCGAGCACCCTGAGTACTGAGCACCCAGCACCCTGAGTACTGAGCACCCAGCAACCCGAGCACTGAGCACCCAGCACCCTGAGAATGAGCACCCAGCACCATGAGTACTGAGCACCCAGCACCCTGAGTACTGAGCACTAAGCACCCAGAGCACTGAGCACCCAGCACCCCGAGCACTGAGCACCCAGCGCCCCGAGCACTGAGCACCCAGCACCCCGAGCACTGAGAACTGAGCACCCTGAGCACTGAGCACCCAGCACCCCGAGTACTGAGAACTGAGCACCCTGAGTACTGAGCAACAAGCACCCCGAGTACTGAGCACTGAGCACCCTGAGTACTGAGCACCCAGCACCCTGAGAACTGAGCACCCAGCACCCTGAGTACTGAGCACTGAGAACCCTGAGTACTGAGCACCGAGCACCCTGAGTACTGAGCACCCAGCACCCTGATCACTGACCACGGAGCACCCCGAGGACTGAGCACCCAGCACCCTGAGCACTGAGCACCGATCACCCTGAGCACTGAGCACCCAGCACACCGAGCACTGAGCACCCAGCACCCTGAGTACTGAGCATCCAGCATCCCGAGTACTGAGCACCCAGAACCCTGAGTACTGAGCACCCAGCACCCCGAGCACTGAGCAACCAGCACGCTGAGTACTGAGCACTGAGCACACAGCACCCTGAGTACTGAGCACCCAGCACCCCGAGCACTGAGCACCCAGTGCCCTGAGCACTGAGCACCCAGCACCCTGAGCACTGAGCACTGAGCACACTGAGCACTGAGCACCCAGCACCCCGAGTACTGAGCACTGAGCACCCTGAGTACTGAGCACCCAACACCCAGAGTATTGAGCACCCAGCACCCTGAGATCTGAGCACCCAGCACCCTGAGTACTGAGCACCCAGCACCCTGAGTACTGAGCACTGAGCACCCCAGTACTGAGCACCCAGCACCCCGAGCACTGAGCACCAAGAAACCTGAGTACTGAGAACAGATCACCCTGAGTACTGAGCTCCCAGAACCCTGAGTACTGAGCCCCCAGCACCCTGAGTACTGAGCACCCAGCACCCCGAGCACTGAGCACCCAGCACCCCGAGAATGAGCACCCAGCACCCTGAGTACTGAGAACCGAGCACCCTGAGTACTGAGCACCCAGCACCCTGAGTACTGAGCCCCCAGCACCCTGAGTACTGAGCACCCAGCAACCCGAGCACTGAGCACCCTGCACCCTGAGAATGAGCACCCAGCACCATGAGTACTGAGCACCCAGCACCCTGAGTACTGAGCACTAAGCACCCAGAGCACTGAGCACCCAGCACCCCGAGCACTGAGCACCCAGCGCCCCGAGCACTGAGCACCCAGCACCCCGAGCACTGAGAACTGAGCACCCTGAGCACTGAGCACCCAGCACCCCGAGTACTGAGCACTGAGCACCCTGAGTACTGAGCAACAAGCACCCCGAGTACTGAGCACTGAGCACCCTGAGTACTGAGCACCCAGCACCCTGAGAACTGAGCACCCAGCACCCTGAGTACTGAGCACTGAGAACCCTGAGTACTGAGCACCGAGCACCCTGAGTACTGAGCACCCAGCACCCTGATCACTGAGCACGGAGCACCCCGAGGACTGAGCACCCAGCACCCTGAGCACTGAGCACCCAGCACCTTGAGTACTGAGCACCGAGCACCCCGAGCACTGAGCACCCAGCACCCTGAGTACTGAGCACCTAGCACCCTGAGCACTGAGCACCCAGCACCCTGAGCACTGAGCACGCAGCACCCTGAGCACTGAGCACCCAGCACCCTGAGCACTGAGCACCCAGCACCCTGAGCACTGAGCACCCAGCACCCTGAGCACTGAGCACCCAGCACCCTGAGTACTGAGCACAGAGCACCCTGAGCACTGAGCACCCAGCACACTGAGTACTGAGCACCCAGCAACCTGAGTACTGAGCAACCAGCACCCTGAGCACTGAGCACTGAGCACCCAGCACCCTGAGCACTGAGCACTGAGCACCCAGTACCACAGCCCTGAGCACCCAGCACCCTGAGCACTGAGCACCCAGCACCCTGAGCACTGAGCACCCAGCACCCTGAGCACCCAGCACCCTGAGTACTGAGCACCCAGCACCCTGAGTACTGAGCACCCAGCACCCTGAGTACTGAGCACTCAGCACCCTGAGTACTGAGCACCGAGCACCCCGAGCACTGAGCACCCAGCACCCTGAGGACTGAGCACCGATCACCCTGAGCACTGAGCACTCAGCACACCGAGCACTGAGCACCCAGCACCCTGAGTACTGAGCACCCAGCACCCCGAGTACTGAGCACCCAGCACCCTGAGTACTGAGCACCCAGCACCCCGAGCACTGAGCAACCAGCACCCTGAGTACTGAGCACCCTGAGTACTGAGCACTGAGCACTGAGCACCGAGCACCCTGAGTACTGAGCACCCTGAGGACTGAGCACCCAGCACCCTGAGCACTGAGCACCCAGCACCCTGAGTACTGAGCACTGATCACCCTGAGCACTGAGCACCCAGCACCCCGAGCACTGAGCACCCAGCACCCTGAGTACTGAGAACCTAGCACCCTGAGCACTGAGCACCGAGCACCCTGAGTACTGAACACCCAGCACCCTGAGCACTGAGCACTGAGCACCCAGCACCCTGAGCACTGAGCACTGAGCACCCAGCACCCCGAGCGCTGAGCACCCAGCACCCTGAGCACCCAGCACCCTGAGCACTGAGCACCCTGAGCACTGAGCACTGAGCACCCAGCACCCTGAGTACTGAGCACCCAACACTCTGAGCACTGAGCACTCAGCACGCTGAGTACTGAGCACTGAGCACACAGCACCCTGAGTACTGAGCACCCAGCACCCTGAGCACTGAGCACCCAGTGCCCCGAGCACTGAGGACCCAGCACCCTGAGCACTTAGCACTGAGCACACTGAGCACTGAGCACCCAGCACCCCGAGTACTGAGCACTGAGCACCCTGAGTACTGAGCACGCAACACCCAGAGTATTGAGCACCCAGCACCCTGAGATCTGAGCACCCAGCACCCTGAGTACTGAGCACCCAGCACCCTGAGTACTGAGCACTGAGCACCCCAGTACTGAGCACCCAGCACCCCGAGCACTGAGCACCAAGAAACCTGAGTACTGAGAACAGATCACCCTGAGTACTGAGCACCCAGAACCCTGAGTACTGAGCCCCCAGCACCCTGAGTACTGAGCACCCAGCACCCCGAGCACTGAGCACCCAGCACCCCGAGAATGAGCACCCAGCACCCTGAGTACTGAGAACCGAGCACCCTGAGTACTGAGCACCCAGCACCCTGAGTACTGAGCCCCCAGCACCCTGAGTACTGAGCACCCAGCAACCCGAGCACTGAGCACCCAGCACCCAGAGCACTGAGCACCCAGCACCCCGAGCACTGAGCACCCAGCGCCCCGAGCACTGAGCACCCAGAACCCCGAGCACTGAGAACTGAGCACCCTGAGCACTGAGCACCCAGCACCCCGAGTACTGAGCACTGAGCACCCAGAGTACTGAGCAACAAGCACCCCGAGTACTGAGCACTGAGCACCCTGAGTACTGAGCACCCAGCACCCTGAGAACTGAGCACCCAGCACCCTGAGTACTGAGCACTGAGAACCCTGAGTACTGAGCACCGAGAACCCTGAGTACTGAGCACCCAGCACCCTGATCACTGAGCACGGAGCACCCCGAGGACTGAGCACCCAGCACCCTGAGCACTGAGCACCCAGCACCTTGAGTACTGAGCACCGAGCACCCCGAGCACTGAGCACCCAGCACCCTGAGTACTGAGCACTCAGCACCCTGAGTACTGAGCACCGAGCACACCGAGCACTGAGCACCCAGCACCCTGAGCACTGAGCACCCGGGGGACTGAGCACCCAGCACCCTGAGCACTGAGCACCGATCAACCTGAGCACTGAGCACCCAGCACACCGAGCACTGAGCACCCAGCACCCTGAGTACTGAGCACCCAGCACCCCGAGTACTGAGCACCCAGCACCCTGAGTACTGAGCACCCAGCACCCCGAGCACTGAGCAACCAGCACCCTGAGTACTGAGCACCCTGAGTACTGAGCACTGAGCACCGAGCACCCTGAGTCCTGAGCACCCTGAGGACTGAGCACCCAGCACCCTGAGCACTGAGCACCCAGCACCCTGAGTACTGAGCACTGATCACCCTGAGCACTGAGCACCCAGCACCCCGAGCACTGAGCACCCAGCACCCCGAGCACTGAGCACCCAGCACCCCGAGAATGAGCACCCAGCACCCTGAGTACTGAGAACCGAGCACCCTGAGTACTGAGCACCCAGCACCCTGAGTACTGAGCCCCCAGCACCCTGAGTACTGAGCACCCAGCAAACCGAGCACTGAGCACCCAGCACCCAGAGCACTGAGCACCCAGCACCCCGAGCACTGAGCACCCAGCGCCCCGAGCACTGAGCACCCAGAACCCCGAGCACTGAGAACTGAGCACCCTGAGCACTGAGCAACAAGCACCCCGAGTACTGAGCACTGAGCACCCTGAGTACTGAGCACCCAGCACCCTGAGAACTGAGCACCCAGCACCCTGAGTACTGAGCACTGAGAACCCTGAGTACTGAGCACCGAGAACCCTGAGTACTGAGCACCCAGCACCCTGATCACTGAGCACGGAGCACCCCGAGGACTGAGCACCCAGCACCCTGAGCACTGAGCACCCAGCACCTTGAGTACTGAGCACCGAGCACCCCGAGCACTGAGCACCCAGCACCCTGAGTACTGAGCACTCAGCACCCTGAGTACTGAGCACCGAGCACACCGAGCACTGAGCACCCAGCACCCTGAGCACTGAGCACCCGGGGGACTGAGCACCCAGCACCCTGAGCACTGAGCACCGATCAACCTGAGCACTGAGCACCCAGCACACCGAGCACTGAGCACCCAGCACCCTGAGTACTGAGCACCCAGCACCCCGAGTACTGAGCACCCAGCACCCTGAGTACTGAGCACCCAGCACCCCGAGCACTGAGCAACCAGCACCCTGAGTACTGAGCACCCTGAGTACTGAGCACTGAGCACCGAGCACCCTGAGTCCTGAGCACCCTGAGGACTGAGCACCCAGCACCCTGAGCACTGAGCACCCAGCACCCTGAGTACTGAGCACTGATCACCCTGAGCACTGAGCACCCAGCACCCCGAGCACTGAGCACCCAGCACCCTGAGTACTGAGCACCTAGCACCCTGAGCACTGAGCACCGAGCACCCTGAGTACTGAACACCCAGCACCCTGAGCACTGAGCACTGAGCACCCAGCACCCTGAGCACTGAGCACTGAGCACCCAGCACCCCGAGGACTGAGCACCCAGCACACTGAGCACCCAGCACCCTGAGCACTGAGCACCCTGAGCACTGAGCACCCTGAGCACTGAACACTGAGCACCCAGCACCCTCAGTACTGAGCACCCAACACTCTGAGCACTGAGCACCCAGCACGCTGAGTACTGAGCACTGAGCACACAGCACCCTGAGGACTGAGCACACAGCACCCCGAGGACTGAGCACCCAGCGCCCCGAGCACTGAGCACCCAGCACCCTGAGCACTGAGCACGGAGCACACTGAGCACTGAGCACCCAGCACCCCGAGTACTGAGCACTGAGCACCCTGAGTACTGAGCACCCAACACCCAGAGTACTGAGCACCCAGCACCCTGAGAACTGAGCACCCAGCACCCTGAGTACTGAGCACCCAGCACCTTGAGTACTGAGCACCCAGCACCCTGAGCACTGAGCACTGAGCACCCAGCACCTTGAGCACTGAGCACTGACCACCCAGCACCCCGAGCACTGAGCACCCAGCACCCCGAGCACTGAGCACCCAGCGCCCTGAGCACTGAGCACCCAGCACACTGAGCACTGAGCACCCAGCCCCCTGAGTACTGAGCACCCAGCACCATGAGTACTGAGCACCCAACACCCTGAGTACTGAGCACTCAGCACCCTGAGTACAGAGCACCGCGCACCCCGAGCACAGAGCACCCAGCACCCTGAGCACTGAGCACCCTTAGGACTGAGCACCCAGCACCCTGAGCACTGAGCACCCAGCACCCTGAGTACTGAGCACCGATCACCCTGAGCACTGAGCACCCAGCACCCCGAGCACTGAGCACCCAGCACCCTGAGTACTGAGCACCCAGCACCCTGAACACTGAGCACCCAGCACCCTGAGTACTGAGCACCCTGAGTACTGAGCACCGATCACCGTGAGCACTGAGCACCCAGCACCCTGAGTACTGAGCACCCAGCAACCTGAGCACTGAGCACCCAGCACCCTGAGCACTGAGCACCCAGCACCCTGAGTACTGAGCACCCAGCACCCTGAGTACTGAGTACCCAGCACCCTGAGCACTGAGCACCCAGCACCCTGAGTACTGAGCACCGAGCACCCTGAGTACTGAGCACCCAGCACCCTGAGTACTGAGCACCCAGCACCCTGAGCACTGAGCACCCAGCACCCTGAGTACTGAGCACCCAGCACCCTGAGTACTGAGCACCCAGCACCCAGAGCACTGAGCACCCAGCACCCCGAGCACGGAGCACCCAGCACCCTGAGCACCCAGCACCCTGAGCACTGAGAACCCTAAGCACTGAGCACCCTGAGCACTGAGCACTGAGCACCCAGCACCCTGAGTACTGAGCACCCAACATTCTGAGCACTGAGCACCCAGCACGCTGAGTACTGAGCACCGATCACCCTGAGCACTGAGCACCCAGGACCCCGAGCACTGAGCACCCAGCACCCTGAGTACAGAGCACCCAGCACCCCGAGTACTGAGCACCCAGCACCCCGAGCACTGAGCACCCAGCACCCTGAGTACTGAGCACCGATCATCATGAGCACTGAGCACCCAGCACCCTGAGTACTGAGCACCCAGCACCCTGAGCACTGAGCACCCAGCACCCTGAGCACTGAGCACCCAGCACCCTGAGTACGGAGCACCCAGCACCCTGAGTACTGAGTACCCAGCACCCTGAGCACTGAGCACCCAGCACCCTGAGTACTGAGCACCGAGCACCCTGAGTACTGAGCACCCAGCACACTTAGTACTGAGCACCCAGCACCCTGAGCACTGAGCACCCAGCACCCTGAGTACTGAGCACCCAGCACCACACTCAGCACTGAGCACCCAGCACCCCGAGTCCTGAGCACCCAGCACCCCGAGTACTGAGCACCGAGCACCCCGAGCACTGAGCACCCAGCACCCAGAGCACTGAGCACCCAGCACCCCGAGCACTGAGCACCCAGCACCCTGAGTACTGAGAACCGAGCACCCTGAGTACTGAGCACCAAGCACCCTGAGTACTGAGCCCCTAGCACCCTGAGAATGAGCACCCAGCACCATGAGTACTGAGCACCCAGCACCCTGAGTACTGAGCACTAAGCACCCAGAGCACTGAGCACCCAGCACCCCGAGCACGGAGCACCCAGGACCCCGAGCACTGAGAACTGAGCACCCAGCACCCTGAGTACTGAGCACCGAGCTCCCCGAGCACAGAGCACCCTGAGTACTGAGCACCCAGCACCCCGATCACTGAGCACCCAGCACCCTGAGCACTGAGCACCCAGCACCCTGAGCACTGAGCAACCAGCACCCTGAGTACTGAGCACCCAGCACGCTGAGTACTGAGCACCCAGCACCCCGAGCACTGAGAACCCAGCACCCTGAGTACTGAGCACCCTGAGTAGTGAGCACCGATCACCCTGATCACTGAGCACCCAGCACCCTGAGTACTGAGCACCCAGCACCCTGAGCACTGAGCACCCAGCACCGTGAGCACTGAGCACCCAGCACCCTGAGTACTGAGCTCCCAGCACACTGAGTACTGAGTACCCAGCACCCTGAGCTCTGAGCACCCAGCACCCTGAGTACTGAGCACCGAGCACCCTGAGTACTGAGCACCCAGCACCCTTAGTACTGAGCACCCAGCACCCTGAGCACTGAGCACCCAGCACCCTGAGTACTGAGCACCCAGCACCACCCTCAGCACTGAGCACCCAGCACCCTGAGCACTGAGCACCCAGCACCCTGAGCACTGAGCACCCAGCACCCCGAGTACTGAGCACCCAGCACCCCGAGTACTGAGCACCGAGCACCCCGAGCACTGAGCACCCAGCAACCTGAGTACTGAGCACCCAGCACCCTGAGTACTGAGCACTGAGCACCCCGAGTACTGAGCACCCAGCACCCCGAGCACTGAGCACCCAGCAACCTGAGTACTGAGAACAGATCACCCTGAGTACTGAGCACCCAGAACCCTGAGTACTGAGACCCCAGCACCCTGAGTACTGAGCACCCAGCACCCCGATCACTGAGCACCCAGCACCCCGAGAATGAGCACCCAGCACCCTGAGTACTGAGAACCGAGCACCCTGAGTACTGAGCACCCAGCACACTGAGTACTGAGCCCCCAGCACCCTGAGTACTGAGCACCCAGCAACCCGAGCACTGAGCACCCAGCACCCTGAGAATGAGCACCCAGCACCATGAGTACTGAGCACCCAGCACCCTGAGTACTGAGCACTAAGCACCCAGAGCACTGAGCACCCAGCACCCCGAGCACTGAGCACCCAGCGCCCCGAGCACTGAGCACCCAGCACCCCGAGCACTGAGAACTGAGCACCCTGAGCACTGAGCACCCAGCACCCCGAGTACTGAGCACTGAGCACCCTGAGTACTGAGCACCCAGCACCCTGAGAACTGAGCACCCAGCACCCTGAGTACTGAGCACTGAGAACCCTGAGTACTGAGCACCGAGCACCCTGAGTACTGAGCACCCAGCACCCTGATCACTGAGCACGGAGCACCCCGAGGACTGAGCACCCAGCACCCTGAGCACTGAGCAACCACCACCTTGAGTACTGAGCACCGAGCACCCCGAGCACTGAGCACCCAGCACCCTGAGTACTGAGCACCTAGCACCCTGAGCACTGAGCACCCAGCACCCTGAGCACTGAGCACGCAGCACCCCGAGCACTGAGCACCCAGCACCCTGAGTACTGAGCACAGAGCACCCTGAGCACTGAGCACCCAGCACACTGAGTACTGAGCACCCAGCACCCTGAGTACTGTGCAACCAGCACCCTGAGCACTGAGCACTGAGCACCCAGCACCCTGAGCACTGAGCACTGAGCACCCAGCACCACAGCCCTGAGCACCCAGCACCCTGAGCACTGAGCACCCAGCACCCTGAGCACTGAGCACCCAGCACCCTGAGCACCCAGCACCCTGAGTACTGAGCACCCAGCACCCTGAGTACTGAGCACCCAGCACCCTGAGTACTGAGCACTCAGCATATTGAGTACTGAGCACCGAGCACCCCGAGCACTGAGCACCCAGCACCCTGAGGACTGAGCACCCGGATGACTGAGCACCCAGCACCCTGATAACTGAGCACCGATCACCCTGAGCACTGAGCACCCAGCACACCGAGCACTGAGCACCCAGCACGCTGAGTACTGAGCACTGAGCACACAGCACCCTGAGTACTGAGCACCCAGCACCCCGAGCACTGAGCACCCAGTGCCCCGAGCACTGAGCACCCAGCACCCTGAGCACTGAGCACTGAGCACACTGAGCACTGAGCACCCAGCACCCCGAGTACTGAGCACTGAGCACCCTGAGTACTGAGCACCCAACACCCAGAGTATTGAGCACCCAGCACCCTGAGATCTGAGCACCCAGCACCCTGAGTACTGAGCACCCAGCACCCTGAGTACTGAGCACAGAGCACCCCAGTACTGAGCACCCAGCACCCCGAGCACTGAGCACCAAGAAACCTGAGTACTGAGAACAGATCACCCTGAGTACTGAGCACCCAGAACCCTGAGTACTGAGCCCCCAGCACCCTGAGTACTGAGCACCCAGCACCCCGAGCACTGAGCACCCAGCACCCCGAGAATGAGCACCCAGCACCCTGAGTACTGAGAACCGAGCACCCTGAGTACTGAGCACCCAGCACCCTGAGTACTGAGCCCCCAGCACCCTGAGTACTGAGCACCCAGCAACCCGAGCACTGAGCACCCAGCACCCTGAGGATGAGCACCCAGCACCATGAGTACTGAGCACCCAGCACCCTGAGTACTGAGCACTAAGCACCCAGAGCACTGAGCACCCAGCACCCCGAGCACTGAGCACCCAGCGCCCCGAGCACTGAGCACCCAGCACCCCGAGCACTGAGAACTGAGCACCCTGAGCACTGAGCACCCAGCAGCCCGAGTACTGAGCACTGAGCACCCTGAGTACTGAGCAACAAGCACCCCGAGTACTGAGCACTGAGCACCCTGAGTACTGAGCACCCAGCACCCTGAGAACTGAGCACCCAGCACCCTGAGTACTGAGCACTGAGAACCCTGAGTACTGAGCACCGAGCACCCTGAGTACTGAGCACCCAGCACCCTGATCACTGAGCACGGAGCACCCAGAGGACTGAGCACCCAGCACCCTGAGCACTGAGCACCCAGCACCTTGAGTACTGAGCACCGAGCACCCCGAGCACTGAGCACCCAGCACCCTGAGTACTGAGCACTCAGCACCCTGAGTACTGAGCACCGAGCACACCGAGCACTGAGCACCCAGCACCCTGAGCACTGAGCACCCGGGGGACTGAGCACCCAGCACCCTGAGCACTGAGCACCGATCACCCTGAGCACTGAGCACCCAGCACACCGAGCACTGAGCACCCAGCACGCTGAGTACTGAGCACCCAGCACCCCGAGTACTGAGCACCCAGCACCCTGAGTACTGAGCACCCAGCACACCGAGCACTGAGCAACCAGCACCCTGAGTACTGAGCACCCTGAGTACTGAGCACTGAGCACCGAGCACCCTGAGTACTGAGCACCCTGAGGACTGAGCACCCAGCACCCTGAGCACTGAGCACCCAGCACCCTGAGTACTGAGCACTGATCACCCTGAGCACTGAGCACCCAGCACCCCGAGCACTGAGCACCCAGCACCCTGAGTACTGAGCACCTAGCACCCTGAGCACTGAGCACCGAGCACCCTGAGTACTGAACACCCAGCACCCTGAGCACTGAGCACTGAGCACCCAGCACCCTGAGAACTGAGCACTGAGCACCCAGCACCCCGAGGACTGAGCACCCAGCACCCTGAGCACCCAGCACCCTGAGCACTGAGCACCCTGAGCACTGAGCACCCTGAGCACTGAACACTGAGCACCCAGCACCCTGAGTACTGAGCACCCAACACTCTGAGCACTGTGCACCCAGCACGCTGAGTACTGAGCACTGAGCACACAGCACCCTGATTACTGAGCACACAGCACCCCGAGGACTGAGCACCCAGCGCCCCGAGCACTGAGCACCCAGCACCCTGAGCACTGAGCACGGAGCACACTGAGCACTGAGCACCCAGCACCCCGAGTACTGAGCACTGAGCACCCTGAGTACTGAGCACCCAGCACCCAGAGTACTGAGCACCCAGCACCCTGAGAACTGAGCACCCAGCACCCTGAGTACTGAGCACCCAGCACCTTGAGTACTGAGCACCCAGCACCCTGAGCACTGAGCACTGAGCACCCAGCACCTTGAGCACTGAGCACTGACCACCCAGCACCCCGAGCACTGAGCACCCAGCACCCCGAGCACTGAGCACCCAGCGCCCTGAGCACTGAGCACCCAGCACACTGAGCACTGTGCACCCAGCCCCCTGAGTACTGAGCACCCAGCACCATGAGTACTGAGCACCCAACACCCTGAGTACTGAGCACTCCGCACCCTGAGTACAGAGCACCGCGCACACCGAGCACAGAGCACGCAGCACCCTGAGCACTGAGCACCCTGAGGACTGAGCACCCAGCACTCTGAGCACTGAGCACCCAGCACCCTGAGTACTGAGCACCGATCACCCTGAGCTCTGAGCACCCAGCACCCCGAGCACTGAGCACCCAGCACCCTGAGTACTGAGCACCCAGCACCCTGAGCACTGAGCACCCAGCACCCTGAGTACTGAGCACACTGAGTACTGAGCACCGATCACCCTGAGCACTGAGCACCCAGCACCCTGAGTACTGAGCACCCAGCACCCTGAGCACTGAGCACCCAGCACCCTGAGCACTGAGCACCCAGCACCCTGAGTACTGAGCACCCAGCACCCTGAGTACTGAGTACCCAGCACCCTGAGCACTGAGCACCCAGCACCCTGAGTACTGAGCACCGAGCACCCTGAGTACTGAGCACCCAGCACCCTGAGTACTGAGCACCCAGCACCCTGAGCACTGAGCACCCAGCACCCCGAGCACTGAGCACCCAGCACCCTGAGTACTGAGAACCGAGCACCCTGAGTACTGAGCACCAAGCACCCTGAGTACTGAGCCCCTAGCACCCTGAGAATGAGCACCCAGCACCCTGAGTACTGAGCACCCAGCACCCCGAGTACTGAGCACCCAGCACCCTGAGTACTGAGCACCCAGCACCCCGAGCACTGAGCAACCAGCACCCTGAGTACTGAGCACCCTGAGTACTGAGCACTGAGCACCGAGCACCCTGAGTACTGAGCACCCTGAGGACTGAGCACCCAGCACCCTGAGCACTGAGCACCCAGCACACTGAGTACTGAGCACTGATCACCCTGAGCACTGAGCACCCAGCACCCCGAGCACTGAGCACCCAGCACCCTGAGTACTGAGCACCTAGCACCCTGAGCACTGAGCACCGAGCACCCTGAGTACTGAACACCCAGCACCCTGAGCACTGAGCACTGAGCACCCAGCACCCTGAGCACTGAGCACTGAGCACCCAGCACCCCGAGGACTGAGCACCCAGCACCCTGAGCACCCAGCACCCTGAGCACTGAGCACCCTGAGCACTGAGCACCCTGAGCACTGAACACTGAGCACCCAGCACCCTGAGTACTGAGCACCCAACACTCTGAGCACTGAGCACCCAGCACGCTGAGTACTGAGCACTGAGCACACAGCACCCTGATTACTGAGCACACAGCACCCCGAGGACTGAGCACCCAGCGCCCCGAGCACTGAGCACCCAGCACCCTGAGCACTGAGCACGGAGCACACTGAGCACTGAGCACCCAGCACCCCGAGTACTGAGCACTGAGCACCCTGAGTACTGAGCACCCAGCACCCAGAGTACTGAGCACCCAGCACCCTGAGAACTGAGCACCCAGCACCCTGAGTACTGAGCACCCAGCACCTTGAGTACTGAGCACCCAGCACCCTGAGCACTGAGCACTGAGCACCCAGCACCTTGAGCACTGAGCACTGACCACCCAGCACCCCGAGCACTGAGCACCCAGCACCCCGAGCACTGAGCACCCAGCGCCCTGAGCACTGAGCACCCAGCACACTGAGCACTGAGCACCCAGCCCCCTGAGTACTGAGCACTAAGCACCCAGAGCACTGAGCACCCAGCACCCCGAGCACTGAGCACCCAGCGCCCCGAGCACTGAGCACCCAGCACCCCGAGCACTGAGAACTGAGCACCCTGAGCACTGAGCACCCAGCACCCCGAGTACTGAGCACTGAGCACCCTGAGTACTGAGCACCCAGCACCCTGAGAACTGAGCACCCAGCACCCTGAGTACTGAGCACTGAGATCCCTGAGTACTGAGCACCGAGCACCCTGAGTACTGAGCACCCAGCACCCTGATCACTGAGCACGGAGCACCCCGAGGACTGAGCACCCAGCACCCTGAGCACTGAGCACCCACCACCTTGAGTACTGAGCACCGAGCACCCCGAGCACTGAGCACCCAGCACCCTGAGTACTGAGCACCTAGCACCCTGAGCACTGAGCACCCAGCACCCTGAGCACTGAGCACGCAGCACCCCGAGCACTGAGCACCCAGCACCCTGAGCACCCAGCACCCTGAGTACTGAGCACCCAGCACCCTGAGTACTGAGCACCCAGCACCCTGAGTACTGAGCACCCAGCACCCCGATCACTGAGCACCCAGCACCCTGAGCACTGAGCACCCAGCACCCTGAGCACTGAGCACCCAGCACCCTGAGTACTGAGCACCCAGCACGCTGAGTACTGAGCACCCAGCACCCCGAGCACTGAGCACCCAGCACCCTGAGTACTGAGCACCGATCACCCTGAGCACTGAGCACCCAGGACCCCGAGCACTGAGCACCCAGCACCCTGAGTACAGAACACCCAGCACCCCGAGTACTGAGCACCCAGCACCCTGAGCACTGAGCACCCAGCACCCTGAGTACTGAGCACCCTGAGTACTGAGCACCGATCACCCTGAGCACTGAGCACCCAGCACCCTGAGTACTGAGCACCCAGCACCCTGAGCACTGAGCACGCAGCACCCTGAGCACTGAGCACCCAGCACCCTGAGTACTGAGCACCCAGCACCCTGATTACTGAGTAACCAGCACCCTGAGCACTGAGCACCCAGCACCCTGAGTACTGAGCACCCAGCACCCTTAGTACTGAGCACCCAGCACCCTGAGTACTGAGCACCCAGCACCCTTAGTACTGAGCACCCAGCACCCTGAGCACTGAGCAGCCAGCATCCTGAGTACTGAGCACCCAGCACCACCCTCAGCACTGAGCACCCAGCACCCCGAGCACTGAGCACCCAGCACCCTGAGCACTGAGCACCCAGCACCCCGAGTACTGAGCACCCAGCACACCGAGTACTGAGCACCGAGCACATCGAGCACTGAGCACCCAGCACCCTGAGTACTGAGCACCCAGCACCCTGAGTACTGAGCACTGAGCACCCCGAGTACTGAGCACCCAGCACCCCGAGCACTGAGCATCTAGCAACCTGAGTACTGAGAACAGATCACCCTGAGTACTGAGCACCCAGCACCCTGAGTACTGAGCCCCCAGCACGCTGAGTACTGAGCACCCAGCACCCCGAGCACTGAGCACCCAGCACCCCGAGAATGAGCACCCAGCACCCTGAGTACTGAGAACCGAGCACCCTGAGTACTGAGCACGCAGCACCCTGAGTACTGAGCCCCTAGCACCCTGAGAATGAGCACCCAGCACCATGAGTACTGAGCACCCAGCACCCTGAGTACTGAGCAGTAAGCACCCAGAGCACTGAGAACCCAGCACCCCGAGCACGGAGCACCCAGGACCCCGAGCACTGAGAACTGAGCACCCAGCACCCTGAGTACTGAGCACCGAGCTCACCGAGCACTGAGCACCCTGAGTACTGAGCACCCAGCACCCCGATCACTGAGCACCCAGCACCCTGAGCACTGAGCACCCAGCACCCTGAGCACTGAGCACCCAGCATCCTGAGTACTGAGCACCCAGCACGCTGAGTACTGAGCACACAGCACCCCGAGCACTGAGCACCCAGCACCCTGAGTACTGAGCACTGAGCACCCAGCACCCCGAGCACTGAGCACCCAGCACCCTGTGTACTGAGCACTGAGCACCCTGAGTACTAAGCACCCAGCACCCTGAGTACTGAGCACCCAGGACCCTGAGCACGGAGCACCCCGAGCACTGAGCACCCAGCACCCTGAGCACTCAGCACCCAGCACCCCGAGCACTGAGCACCCAGCACCATGAGCACTGAGCACCCAGCACCCTGAGCACGGAGCACCCCGAGGACTGAGCACCCAGCACCCTGAGCACTGAGCACCCAGCACCCTGAGCACTGAGCACCCAGCACCCTGAGCACTGAGCAGCCAGCACCCCGAGCACGGAGCACCCAGCACCCTGAGTACTGAGCACCCAACACCCAGAGTACTGAGCACCCAGCACCCTGAGCACTGAGCACCCAGCACCCCGAGTACTGAGCACCCAGCACCCTGAGTACTGAGCACCCAGCACCCTGAGCACTGAGCACCCGGAGGACTGAGCACCCAGCACCCTGAGCACTGAGCACCGATCACCCTGAGCACTGAGCACCCAGCACCCCGAGCACTGAGCACCCAGCACCCTGAGCACTGAGCACCCAGCACCCCGAGTACTGAGCACCCAGCACCCCGAGCACTGAGCACCCAGCACCCTGAGTACTGAGCACCGATCACCCTGAGCACTGAGCACCCAGCACCCCGAGTACTGAGCACCCAGCACCCTGAGCACTGAGCACCCAGCACCCCGAGTACTGAGCACCCAGCACCCTGAGTACTGAGCACCCAGCACCCTGAGCACCGAGCACCCGGAGGACTGAGCACCCAGCACCCTGAGCACTGAGCACCGATCACCCGGAGCACTGAGCACCCAGCACCCCGAGCACTCAGCACCCAGCACCCTGAGCACTGAGCACCCAGCACCCCGAGTACTGAGCACCCAGCACCCCGAGCACTGAGCACCCAGCACCCTGAGTACTGAGCACCCAGCACCCTGATTACTGAGTAACCAGCACCCTGAGCACTGAGCACCCAGCACCCTGAGTACTGAGCACCCAGCACCCTTAGTACTGAGCACCCAGCACCCTGAGTACTGAGCACCCAGCACCCTTAGTACTGAGCACACAGCACCCTGAGCACTGAGCACCCAGCATCCTGAGTACTGAGCACCCAGCACCACCCTCAGCACTGAGCACCCAGCACCCCGAGCACTGAGCACCCAGCACCCTGAGCACTGAGCACCCAGCACCCCGAGTACTGAGCACCCAGCACCCCGAGTACTGAGCACCGAGCACCTCGAGCACTGAGCACCCAGCACCCTGAGTACTGAGCACCCAGCACCCTGAGTACTGAGCACTGAGCACCCCGAGTACTGAGCACCCAGCACCCCGAGCACTGAGCATCTAGCAACCTGAGTACTGAGAACTGATCACCCTGAGTACTGAGCACCCAGCACCCTGAGTACTGAGCCCCCAGCACGCTGAGTACTGAGCACCCAGCACCCCGAGCACTGAGCACCCAGCACCCCGAGAATGAGCACCCAGCACCCTGAGTACTGAGAACCGGGCACCCTGAGTACTGAGCACGCAGCACCCTGAGTTCTGAGCCCCTAGCACCCTGAGAATGAGCACCCAGCACCATGAGTACTGAGCACCCAGCACCCTGAGTACTGAGCAGTAAGCACCCAGAGCACTGAGAACCCAGCACCCCGAGCACGGAGCACCCAGGACCCCGAGCACTGAGAACTGAGCACCCAGCACCCTGAGTACTGAGCACCGAGCTCACCGAGCACTGAGCACCCTGAGTACTGAGCACCCAGCACCCCGATCACTGAGCACCCAGCACCCTGAGCACTGAGCACCCAGCACCCTGAGCACTGAGCACCCAGCATCCTGAGTACTGAGCACCCAGCACGCTGAGTACTGAGCACACAGCACCCCGAGCACTGAGCACCCAGCACCCTGAGTACTGAGCACTGAGCACCCAGCACCCCGAGCACTGAGCACCCAGCACCCTGTGTACTGAGCACTGAGCACCCTGAGTACTAAGCACCCAGCACCCTGAGTACTGAGCACCCAGGACCCTGAGCACGGAGCACCCCGAGCACTGAGCACCCAGCACCCTGAGCACTCAGCACCCAGCACCCCGAGCACTGAGCACCCAGCACCATGAGCACTGAGCACCCAGCACCCTGAGCACGGAGCACCCCGAGGACTGAGCACCCAGCACCCTGAGCACTGAGCACCCAGCACCCTGAGCACTGAGCACCCAGCACCCTGAGCACTGAGCAGCCAGCACCCCGAGCACGGAGCACCCAGCACCCTGAGTACTGAGCACCCAACACCCAGAGTACTGAGCACCCAGCACCCTGAGCACTGAGCACCCAGCACCCCGAGTACTGAGCACCCAGCACCCTGAGTACTGAGCACCCAGCACCCTGAGCACTGAGCACCCGGAGGACTGAGCACCCAGCACCCTGAGCACTGAGCACCGATCACCCTGAGCACTGAGCACCCAGCACCCCGAGCACTGAGCACCCAGCACCCTGAGCACTGAGCACCCAGCACCCCGAGTACTGAGCACCCAGCACCCCGAGCACTGAGCACCCAGCACCCTGAGTACTGAGCACCGATCACCCTGAGCACTGAGCACCCAGCACCCCGAGTACTGAGCACCCAGCACCCCGAGCACTGAGCACCCAGCACCATGAGCACTGAGCACCCAGCACCCTGAGCACGGAGCACCCCGAGGACTGAGCACCCAGCACCCTGAGCACTGAGCACCCAGCACCCTGAGCACTGAGCACCCAGCACCCTGAGCACTGAGCAGCCAGCACCCCGAGCACGGAGCACCCAGCACCCTGAGTACTGAGCACCCAACACCCAGAGTACTGAGCACCCAGCACCCTGAGCACCGAGCACCCGGAGGACTGAGCACCCAGCACCCTGAGCACTGAGCACCGATCACCCGGAGCACTGAGCACCCAGCACCCCGAGCACTGAGCACCCAGCACCCTGAGCACTGAGCACCCAGCACCCCGAGTACTGAGCACCCAGCACCCCGAGCACTGAGCACCCAGCACCCTGAGTACTGAGCACCCAGCACCCTGATTACTGAGTAACCAGCACCCTGAGCACTGAGCACCCAGCACCCTGAGTACTGAGCACCCAGCACCCTTAGTACTGAGCACCCAGCACCCTGAGTACTGAGCACCCAGCACCCTTAGTACTGAGCACACAGCACCCTGAGCACTGAGCACCCAGCATCCTGAGTACTGAGCACCCAGCACCACCCTCAGCACTGAGCACCCAGCACCCCGAGCTCTGAGCACCCAGCACCCTGAGCACTGAGCACCCAGCACCCCGAGTACTGAGCACCCAGCACCCCGAGTACTGAGCACCGAGCACCTCGAGCACTGAGCACCCAGCACCCTGAGTACTGAGCACCCAGCACCCTGAGTACTGAGCACTGAGCACCCCGAGTACTGAGCACCCAGCACCCCGAGCACTGAGCATCTAGCAACCTGAGTACTGAGAACTGATCACCCTGAGTACTGAGCACCCAGCACCCTGAGTACTGAGCCCCCAGCACGCTGAGTACTGAGCACCCAGCACCCCGAGCACTGAGCACCCAGCACCCCGAGAATGAGCACCCAGCACCCTGAGTACTGAGAACCGAGCACCCTGAGTACTGAGCACGCAGCACCCTGAGTTCTGAGCCCCTAGCACCCTGAGAATGAGCACCCAGCACCATGAGTACTGAGCACCCAGCACCCTGAGTACTGAGCAGTAAGCACCCAGAGCACTGAGAACCCAGCACCCCGAGCACGGAGCACCCAGGACCCCGAGCACTGAGAACTGAGCACCCAGCACCCTGAGTACTGAGCACCGAGCTCCCCGAGCACTGAGCACCCTGAGTACTGAGCACCCAGCACCCCGATCACTGAGCACCCAGCACCCTGAGCACTGAGCACCCAGCACCCTGAGCACTGAGCACCCAGCACCCCGAGCACTGAGCACCCAGCACCCTGAGTACTGAGCACTGAGCACCCAGCACCCCGAGCACTGAGCACCCAGCACCCTGTGTACTGAGCACTGAGCACCCTGAGCACTGAGCACCCCGAGTACTGAGCACCCAGCATCCTGAGTACTGAGCACTCAGCACACTTAGTACTGAGCACCCAGCACCCTGAGCACTGAGCACCCAGCACCCTGAGCACTGAGCACCCAGCACCCCGAGCACTGAGCACCCAGCACCCTGAGTACTGAGAACCGAGCCCCCTGAGTACTGAGCACCAAGCACCCTGAGTACTGAGCCCCTAGCACCCTGAGAATGAGCACCCAGAACCATGAGTACTGAGCACCCAGCACCCTGAGTACTGAGCACTAAGCACCCAGAGCACTGAGCACCCAGCACCCCGAGCACGGAGCACCCAGGACCCCGAGCACTGAGAACTGAGCACCCAGCACCCTGAGTACTGAGCACCGAGCTCCCCGAGCACTGAGCACCCCGAGTACTGAGCACCCAGCACCCCGATCACTGAGCTCCCAGCACCCTGAGCACTAAGCACCCAGCACCCTGAGCCCTGAGCATCCAGCACCCTGAGTACTGAGCACCCAGCACGCTGAGTACTGAGCACCCAGCACCCCGAGCACTGAGCACCCAGCACCCTGAGTACTGAGCACCGATCACCCTGAGCACTGAGCACCCAGGACCCCGAGCACTGAGAACCCAGCACCCTGAGTACAGAGCACCCAGCACCCCGAGTACTGAGCACCCAGCACCCTGAGCACTGAGCACCCAGCACGCTGAGTTCTGAGCACCCTGAGTACTGAGCACCGATCACCCTGAGCACTGAGCACCCAGCACCCTGAGTACTGAGCACCCAGCACCCTGAGCACTGAGTACCCAGCACCCTGAGCACTGAGCACCCAGCACCCTGAGTACTGAGCACCCAGCACCCTGATTACTGAGTACCCAGCACCCTGAGCACTGAGCACCCAGCACCCTGAGTACTGAGCACCGAGCACCATGAGTACTGAGCACCCAGCACCCTTAGTACTGAGCACCCAGCACCCTGAGCACTGAGCACCCAGCACCCTGAGTACTGAGCACCCAGCACCACCCTCAGCACTGAGCACCCGGCACCCCGAGCACTGAGCACCCAGCACCCTGAGCACTGAGCACCCAGCACCCCGAGTACTGAGCACCCAGCACCCCGAGTAGTGAGCACCGAGCACCTCGAGCACTGAGCACCCAGCACCCTGAGTACTGAGCACCCAGCACCCTGAGTACTGAGCACTGAGCACCCCGAGTACTGAGCACCCAGCACCCCGAGCACTGAGCACCCAGCAACCTGAGTACTGAGAACAGAACACCCTGAGTACTGAGCACCCAGCACCCTGAGTACTGAGCCCCCAGCACCCTGAGTACTGAACACCCAGCACCCCGAGCACTGAGCACCCACCACCCCGAGAATGAGCACCCAGCACCCTGAGTACTGAGAACCGAGCACCCTGAGTACTGAGCACCCAGCACCTTGAGTACTGAGCCCCTAGCACCCTGAGAATGAGCACCCAGCACCATGAGTACTGAGCACCCAGCACCCTGAGTACTGAGCACTAAGCACCCAGAGCACTGAGAACCCAGCACCCCGAGCACGGAGCACCCAGCACCCTGAGCACTGAGCACCCAGCACCCTGAACACTGAGCACCCAGCACCCTGAGTACTGAACACCCAGCACCCTGTGTACTGAGCACTGAGCACCCTGAGTACTAAGCACCCAGCACCCTGAGTACTGAGCACCCGGGACCCTGAGCACTGAGCACCGAGCACCCCGAGCACTGAGCACCCAGCACGCTGAGCACTCAGCACCCAGCACCCCGAGCACTAAGCACCCAGCACCCTGAGTACTGAGCACCCAGCACCCTGAGCACTGAGCACCCAGCACCCTGAGGACTGAGCAGCCAGCACCCCGAGCACGGAGCACCCAGCACCCTGAGTACTGAGCACCCAACACCCAGAGTACTGAGCACCCAGCACCCTGAGCACTGAGCATCCGGCACCCCGAGTACTGAGCACCCAGCACCCTGAGTACTGAGCACCCAGCACCCTGAGCACTGAGCACCCGGAGGACTGAGCACCCAGCACCCTGAGCACTGAGCACCGATCACCCTGAGCACTGAGCACCCAGCACCCCGAGCACTGAGCACCCAGCACCCCGAGCACTGAGCACCCAGCACCCCGATTACTGAGCACCCAGCACCCTGAGTACTGAGCACCCAGCACCCTGAGCACTGAGCACCCGGAGGACTGAGCACCCAGCACCCTGAGCACTGAGCACCGATCACCCTGAGCACTGAGCACCCAGCACCCCGAGTACTGAGCACCCAGCACCCTGAGTACTGAGCACCCAGCACCCTGAGCACTGAGCACCCGGAGGACTGAGCACCCAGCACCCTGAGTACTGAGCACCGAGCACCCCGAGTACTGAGCAGCCAACACCCTGAGTACTGAGCACCCAGCACCCCGTGCACTGAGCACCCAGCACCCTGAGTACTGAGCACCCTGAGTACTGAGCACTGAGCACCGAGCACCCTGAGTACTGAGCACCCTGGGGACTGAGCACGCAGCACCCTGAGCACTGAGCACCCAGCACCCTGAGTACTGTGCACAGATCACCCTGATCACTGAGCACCCAGCACCCCGAGCACTGAGCACCCAGCACCCTGAGTACTGAGCACCCAGCACCCTGAGCACTGAGCACCAAGCACCCTGAGTACTGAACACCCAGCACCCTGAGCACTGAGCACTGAGCACCCAGCACCCTGAGCACTGAGCACTGAGCACCCAGCACCCCGAGCACTGAGCACCCAGCACCCAGAGCACCCAGCACCCTGAGCACTGAGCACCCTGAGCACTGAGCAACCTGAGCACTGAGCACTGAGCACTGAGCACCCAGCACCCTGAGTACTGAGCACCCAACACTCTGAGCACTGAGCACCCAGCACGCTGAGTACTGAGCACCGATCACCCTGAGCACTGAGCACCTAGGACCCCGAGCCCTGAGCACCCAGCATCCTGAGTACAGAGCACCCAGCACCCCGTGTACTGAGCACCCAGCACCCCGAGCACTGAGCACCCAGCACCCTGTGTACTGAGCACCGATCACCATGAGCACTGAGCACCCAGCACCCTGAGTACTGAGCACCCAGCAGCCTGAGCACTGAGCACCCAGCACCCTGAGCACTGAGCACCCAGCACCCTGAGTACTGAGCACCCAGCACCCTGAGTACTGAGTACCCAGCACCCTGAGCACTGAGCACCCAGCACCCTGAGTACTGAGCACCGAGCACCCTGAGTACTGAGCACCCAGCACCCTTAGTACTGAGCACCCAGCACCCTGAGCACTGAGCACCCAGCACCCTGAGTACTGAGCACCCAGCACCACCCTCAGCACTGAGCACCCAGCACCCCGAGCACTGAGCACCCAGCACCCTGAGCACTGAGCACCCAGCACCCCGAGTACTGAGCACCCAGCACCCCGAGTACTGAGCACCGAGCACCTCGAGCACTGAGCACCCAGCACCCTGAGTACTGAGCACCCAGCACCCTGAGTACTGAGCACTGAGCACCCCGAGTACTGAGCACCCAGCACCCCGATCACTGAGCACCCAGCAACCTGAGTACTGAGAACAGATCACCCTGAGTACTGAGCACCCAGCACCCTGAGTACTGAGCCCCCAGCACCCTGAGTACTGAGCACCCAGCACCCCGAGCACTGAGCACCCAGCACCCCGAGAATGAGCACCCAGCACCCTGAGTACTGAGAACCGAGCACCCTGAGTACTGAGCACCCAGCACCCTGAGTACTGAGCCCCTAGAACCCTGAGAATGAGCACCCAGCACCATGAGTACTGAGCACCCAGCACCCTGAGTACTGAGCACCGATCACCATGAGCACTGAGCACCCAGCACCCTGAGTACTGAGCACCCAGCACCCTGAGTACTGAGCACCGATCACCATGAGCACTGAGCACCCCGAGTACTGAGCACCCAGCACCCTGAGCACGGAGCACCCCGAGGACTGAGCACCCAGCACCCTGAGCACTGAGCACCCAGCACCCTGAGCACTGAGCACCCAGCACCCTGAGCACCGAGCAGCCAGCACCCCGAGCACGGAGCACCCAGCACACTGAGCACTGAGCACCCAGCACCCTGAGTACTGAGCACCCTGAGTACTGAGCACCGATCACCCTGAGCACTGAGCACCCAGCACCCCGAGTACTGAGCACCCAGCACCCTGAGCACTGAGCACCCAGCACCCCGAGTACTGAGCACCCAGCACCCTGAGTACTGAGCACCCAGCACCCTGAGCACTGAGCACCCGGAGGACTGAGCACCCAGCACCCTGAGCACTGAGCACCGATCACCCGGAGCACTGAGCACCCAGCACCCCGAGCACTGAGCACCCAGCACCCTGAGCACTGAGCACCCAGCACCCCGAGTACTGAGCACCCAGCACCCCGAGCACTGAGCACCCAGCACCCTGAGTACTGAGCACCCAGCACCCTGATTACTGAGTAACCAGCACCCTGAGCACTGAGCACCCAGCACCCTGAGTACTGAGCACCCAGCACCCTTAGTACTGAGCACCCAGCACCCTGAGTACTGAGCACCCAGCACCCTTAGTACTGAGCACCCAGCACCCTGAGCACTGAGCACCCAGCATCCTGAGTACTGAGCACCCAGCACCACCCTCAGCACTGAGCACCCAGCACCCCGAGCACTGAGCACCCAGCACCCTGAGCACTGAGCACCCAGCACCCCGAGTACTGATCACCCAGCACCCCGAGTACTGAGCACCGAGCACCTCGAGCACTGAGCACCCAGCACCCTGAGTACTGAACACCCAGCACCCTGAGTACTGAGCACTGAGCACCCCGAGTACTGAGCACCCAGCACCCCGAGCACTGAGCATCTAGCAACCTGAGTACTGAGAACTGATCACCCTGAGTACTGAGCACCCAGCACCCTGAGTACTGAGCCCCCAGCACGCTGAGTACTGAGCACCCAGCACCCCGAGCACTGAGCACCCAGCACCCCGAGAATGAGCACCCAGCACCCTGAGTACTGAGAACCGAGCACCCTGAGTACTGAGCACGCAGCACCCTGAGTTCTGAGCCCCTAGCACCCTGAGAATGAGCACCCAGCACCATGAGTACTGAGCACCCAGCACCCTGAGTACTGAGCAGTAAGCACCCAGAGCACTGAGAACCCAGCACCCCGAGCACGGAGCACCCAGGACCCCGAGCACTGAGAACTGAGCACCCAGCACCCTGAGTACTGAGCACCGAGCTCACCGAGCACTGAGCACCCTGAGTACTGAGCACCCAGCACCCCGATCACTGAGCACCCAGCACCCTGAGCACTGAGCACCCAGCACCCTGAGCACTGAGCACCCAGCACCCCGAGCACTGAGCACCCAGCACCCTGAGTACTGAGCACTGAGCACCCAGCACCCCGAGCACTGAGCACCCAGCACCCTGTGTACTGAGCACTGAGCACCCTGAGTACTAAGCACCCAGCACCCTGAGTACTGAGCACCCAGGACCCTGAGCACGGAGCACCCCGAGCACTGAGCACCCAGCACCCTGAGCACTCAGCACCCAGCACCCCGAGCACTGAGCACCCAGCACCATGAGCACTGAGCACCCAGCACCCTGAGCACGGAGCACCCCGAGGACTGAGCACCCAGCACCCTGAGCACTGAGCACCCAGCACCCTGAGCACTGAGCACCCAGCACCCTGAGCACTGAGCAGCCAGCACCCCGAGCACGGAGCACCCAGCACCCTGAGTACTGAGCACCCAACACCCAGAGTACTGAGCACCCAGCACCCTGAGCACTGAGCACCCAGCACCCCGAGTACTGAGCACCCAGCACCCTGAGTACTGAGCACCCAGCACCCTGAGCACTGAGCACCCGGAGGACTGAGCACCCAGCACCCTGAGCACTGAGCACCGATCACCCTGAGCACTGAGCACCCAGCACCCCGAGCACTGAGCACCCAGCACCCTGAGCACTGAGCACCCAGCACCCCGAGTACTGAGCACCCAGCACCCCGAGCACTGAGCACCCAGCACCCTGAGTACTGAGCACCGATCACCATGAGCACTGAGCACCCAGCACCCTGAGTACTGAGCACCCAGCACCCTGAGTACTGAGCACCGATCACCATGAGCACTGAGCACCCCGAGTACTGAGCACCCAGCATCCTGAGTACTGAGCACTCAGCACACTTAGTACTGAGCACCCAGCACCCTGAGCACTGAGCACCCAGCACCCTGAGTACTGAGCACCCAGCACCACCCTCAGCACTGAGCACCCAGCACCCCGAGCACTGAGCACCCAGCACCCTGAGCACTGAGCACCCAGCACCCTGAGCACTGAGCACCCAGCACCCCGAGCACTGAGCACCCAGCACCCTGAGTACTGAGAACCGAGCCCCCTGAGTACTGAGCACCAAGCACCCTGAGTACTGAGCCCCTAGCACCCTGAGAATGAGCACCCAGAACCATGAGTACTGAGCACCCAGCACCCTGAGTACTGAGCACTAAGCACCCAGAGCACTGAGCACCCAGCACCCCGAGCACGGAGCACCCAGGACCCCGAGCACTGAGAACTGAGCACCCAGCACCCTGAGTACTGAGCACCGAGCTCCCCGAGCACTGAGCACCCCGAGTACTGAGCACCCAGCACCCCGATCACTGAGCTCCCAGCACCCTTAGCACTGAGCACCCAGCACCCTGAGCCCTGAGCATCCAGCACCCTGAGTACTGAGCACCCAGCACGCTGAGTACTGAGCACCCAGCACCCCGAGCACTGAGCACCCAGCACCCTGAGTACTGAGCACCGATCACCCTGAGCACTGAGCACCCAGGACCCCGAGCACTGAGAACCCAGCACCCTGAGTACAGAGCACCCAGCACCCCGAGTACTGAGCACCCAGCACCCTGAGCACTGAGCACCCAGCACGCTGAGTTCTGAGCACCCTGAGTACTGAGCACCGATCACCCTGAGCACTGAGCACCCAGCACCCTGAGTACTGAGCACCCAGCACCCTGAGCACTGAGTACCCAGCACCCTGAGCACTGAGCACCCAGCACCCTGAGTACTGAGCACCCAGCACCCTGATTACTGAGTACCCAGCACCCTGAGCACTGAGCACCCAGCACCCTGAGTACTGAGCACCGAGCACCATGAGTACTGAGCACCCAGCACCCTTAGTACTGAGCACCCAGCACCCTGAGCACTGAGCACCCAGCACCCTGAGTACTGAGCACCCAGCACCACCCTCAGCACTGAGCACCCGGCACCCCGAGCACTGAGCACCCAGCACCCTGAGCACTGAGCACCCAGCACCCCGAGTACTGAGCACCCAGCACCCCGAGTAGTGAGCACCGAGCACCTCGAGCACTGAGCACCCAGCACCCTGAGTACTGAGCACCCAGCACACTGAGTACTGAGCACTGAGCACCCCGAGTACTGAGCACCCAGCACCCCGAGCACTGAGCACCCAGCAACCTGAGTACTGAGAACAGAACACCCTGAGTACTGAGCACCCAGCACCCTGAGTACTGAGCCCCCAGCACCCTGAGTACTGAACACCCAGCACCCCGAGCACTGAGCTCCCACCACCCCGAGAATGAGCACCCAGCACCCTGAGTACTGAGAACCGAGCACCCTGAGTACTGAGCACCCAGCACCTTGAGTACTGAGCCCCTAGCACCCTGAGAATGAGCACCCAGCACCATGAGTACTGAGCACCCAGCACCCTGAGTACTGAGCACTAAGCACCCAGAGCACTGAGAACCCAGCACCCCGAGCACGGAGCACCCAGCACCCTGAGCACTGAGCACCCAGCACCCTGAACACTGAGCACCCAGCACCCTGAGTACTGAACACCCAGCACGCTGAGTACTGAGCACCCAGCACCCCGAGCACTGAGCACCCAGCACCCTGTGTACTGAGCACTGAGCACCCTGAGTACTAAGCACCCAGCACCCTGAGTACTGAGCACCCGGGACCCTGAGCACTGAGCACCGAGCACCCCGAGCACTGAGCACCCAGCACGCTGAGCACTCAGCACCCAGCACCCCGAGCACTAAGCACCCAGCACCCTGAGTACTGAGCACCCAGCACCCTGAGCACTGAGCACCCAGCACCCTGAGGACTGAGCAGCCAGCACCCCGAGCACGGAGCACCCAGCACCCTGAGTACTGAGCACCCAACACCCAGAGTACTGAGCACCCAGCACCCTGAGCACTGAGCATCCGGCACCCCGAGTACTGAGCACCCAGCACCCTGAGTACTGAGCACCCAGCACCCTGAGCACTGAGCACCCGGAGGACTGAGCACCCAGCACCCTGAGCACTGAGCACCGATCACCCTGAGCACTGAGCACCCAGCACCCCGAGCACTGAGCACCCAACACCCCGAGCACTGAGCACCCAGCACCCCGATTACTGAGCACCCAGCACCCTGAGTACTGAGCACCCAGCACCCTGAGCACTGAGCACCCGGAGGACTGAGCACCCAGCACCCTGAGCACTGAGCACCGATCACCCTGAGCACTGAGCACCCAGCACCCCGAGTACTGAGCACCCAGCACCCTGAGTACTGAGCACCCAGCACCCTGAGCACTGAGCACCCGGAGGACTGAGCACCCAGCACCCTGAGTACTGAGCACCGAGCACCCCGAGTACTGAGCAGCCAGCACCCTGAGTACTGAGCACCCAGCACCCCGTGCACTGAGCACCCAGCACCCTGAGTACTGAGCACCCTGAGTACTGAGCACTGAGCACCGAGCACCCTGAGTACTGAGCACCCTGGGGACTGAGCACGCAGCACCCTGAGCACTGAGCACCCAGCACCCTGAGTACTGTGCACAGATCACCCTGATCACTGAGCACCCAGCACCCCGAGCACTGAGCACCCAGCACCCTGAGTACTGAGCACCCAGCACCCTGAGCACTGAGCACCAAGCACCCTGAGTACTGAACACCCAGCACCCTGAGCACTGAGCACTGAGCACCCAGCACCCTGAGCACTGAGCACTGAGCACCCAGCACCCCGAGCACTGAGCACCCAGCACCCAGAGCACCCAGCACCCTGAGCACTGAGCACCCTGAGCACTGAGCACCCTGAGCACTGAGCACTGAGCACTGAGCACCCAGCACCCTGAGTACTGAGCACCCAACACTCTGAGCACTGAGCACCCAGCACGCTGAGTACTGAGCACTGATCACCCTGAGCACTGAGCACCTAGGACCCCGAGCACTGAGCACCCAGCATCCTGAGTACAGAGCACCCAGCACCCCGTGTACTGAGCACCCAGCACCCCGAGCACTGAGCACCCAGCACCCTGTGTACTGAGCACCGATCACCATGAGCACTGAGCACCCAGCACCCTGAGTACTGAGCACCCAGCAGCCTGAGCACTGAGCACCCAGCACCCTGAGCACTGAGCACCCAGCACCCTGAGTACTGAGCACCCAGCACCCTGAGTACTGAGTACCCAGCACCCTGAGCACTGAGCACCCAGCACCCTGAGTACTGAGCACCGAGCACCCTGAGTACTGAGCACCCAGCACCCTTAGTACTGAGCACCCAGCACCCTGAGCACTGAGCACCCAGCACTCTGAGTACTGAGCACCCAGCACCACCCTCAGCACTGAGCACCCAGCACCCCGAGCACTGAGCACCCAGCACCCTGAGCACTGAGCACCCAGCACCCCGAGTACTGAGCACCCAGCACCCCGAGTACTGAGCACCGAGCACCTCGAGCACTGAGCACCCAGCACCCTGAGCACTGAGCACCCGGAGGACTGAGCACCCAGCACCCTGAGTACTGAGCACCGAGCACCCCGAGTACTGAGCAGCCAGCACCCTGAGTACTGAGCACCCAGCACCCCGTGCACTGAGCACCCAGCACCCTGAGTACTGAGCACCCTGAGTACTGAGCACTGAGCACCGAGCACCCTGAGTACTGAGCACCCTGGGGACTGAGCAAGCAGCACCCTGAGCACTGAGCACCCAGCACCCTGAGTACTGTGCACAGATCACCCTGATCACTGAGCACCCAGCACCCCGAGCACTGAGCACCCAGCACCCTGAGTACTGAGCACCCAGCACCCTGAGCACTGAGCACCAAGCACCCTGAGTACTGAACACCCAGCACCCTGAGCACTGAGCACTGAGCACCCAGCACCCTGAGCACTGAGCACTGAGCACCCAGCACCCCGAGCACTGAGCACCCAGCACCCAGAGCACCCAGCACCCTGAGCACTGAGCACCCTGAGCACTGAGCACCCTGAGCACTGAGCACTGAGCACCCAGCACCCTGAGTACTGAGCACCCAACACTCTGAGCACTGAGCACCCAGCACGCTGAGTACTGAGCACTGATCACCCTGAGCACTGAGCACCTAGGACCCCGAGCACTGAGCACCCAGCATCCTGAGTACAGAGCACCCAGCACCCCGTGTACTGAGCACCCAGCACCCCGAGCACTGAGCACCCAGCACCCTGTGTACTGAGCACCGATCACCATGAGCACTGAGCACCCAGCACCCTGAGTACTGAGCACCCAGCAGCCTGAGCACTGAGCACCCAGCACCCTGAGCACTGAGCACCCAGCACCCTGAGTACTGAGCACCCAGCACCCTGAGTACTGAGTACCCAGCACCCTGAGCACTGAGCACCCAGCACCCTGAGTACTGAGCACCGAGCACCCTGAGTACTGAGCACCCAGCACCCTTAGTACTGAGCACCCAGCACCCTGAGCACTGAGCACCCAGCACTCTGAGTACTGAGCACCCAGCACCACCCTCAGCACTGAGCACCCAGCACCCCGAGCACTGAGCACCCAGCACCCTGAGCACTGAGCACCCAGCACCCCGAGTACTGAGCACCCAGCACCCCGAGTACTGAGCACCGAGCACCTCGAGCACTGAGCACCCAGCACCCTGAGTACTGAGCACCCAGCACCCTGAGTACTGAGCACTGAGCACCCCGAGTACTGAGCACCCAGCACCCCGATCACTGAGCACCCAGCAACCTGAGTACTGAGAACAGATCACCCTGAGTACTGAGCACCCAGCACCCTGAGTACTGAGCCCCCAGCACCCTGAGTACTGAGCACCCAGCACCCCGAGCACTGAGCACCCAGCACCCCGAGAATGAGCACCCAGCACCCTGAGTACTGAGAACCGAGCACCCTGAGTACTGAGCACCCAGCACCCTGAGTACTGAGCCCCTAGAACCCTGAGAATGAGCACCCAGCACCATGAGTACTGAGCACCCAGCACCCTGAGTACTGAGCACTAAGCACCCAGAGCACTGAGAACCCAGCACCCCGAGCACGGAGCACCCAGGACCCCGAGCACTGAGAACTGAGCACCCAGCACCCTGAGTACTGAGCACCGAGCTCCCCGAGCACTCAGCACCCTGAGTACTGAGCACGCAGCACCCCGATCACTGAGCACCCAGCACCCTGAGCACTGAGCACCCAGCACCCTGAGCACTGAGCACCCAGCACCCTGAGTACTGAGCACCCAGCACGCTGAGTACTGAGCACCCAGCACCCCGAGCACTGAGCACCCAGCACCCTGAGTACTGAGCACTGAGCACCCAGCACCCCGAGCACTGAGCACCCAGCACCCTGAGAACTCAGCACCCAGCACCCCGAGCACTGAGCACCCAGCACGCTGAGTACTGAGCACCCAGCACCCTGAGCACTGAGCACCCGGAGGACTGAGCACCCAGCACCCTGAGCACTGAGCACCGATCACCCTGAGCACTGAGCACCCAGCACCCCGAGTACTGAGCACCCAGCACCCTGAGTACTGAGCACCCAGCACCCTGAGCACTGAGCACCCGGAGGACTGAGCACCCAGCACCCTGAGTACTGAGCACCGAGCACCCCGAGTACTGAGCAGCCAGCACCCTGAGTACTGAGCACCCAGCACCCCGTGCACTGAGCACCCAGCACCCTGAGTACTGAGCACCCTGAGTACTGAGCACTGAGCACCGAGCACCCTGAGTACTGAGCACCCTGGGGACTGAGCACGCAGCACCCTGAGCACTGAGCACCCAGCACCCTGAGTACTGTGCACAGATCACCCTGATCACTGAGCACCCAGCACCCCGAGCACTGAGCACCCAGCACCCTGAGTACTGAGCACCCAGCACCCTGAGCACTGAGCACCAAGCACCCTGAGTACTGAACACCCAGCACCCTGAGCACTGAGCACTGAGCACCCAGCACCCTGAGCACTGAGCACTGAGCACCCAGCACCCCGAGCACTGAGCACCCAGCACCCAGAGCACCCAGCACCCTGAGCACTGAGCACCCTGAGCACTGAGCACCCTGAGCACTGAGCACTGAGCACTGAGCACCCAGCACCCTGAGTACTGAGCACCCAACACTCTGAGCACTGAGCACCCAGCACGCTGAGTACTGAGCACTGATCACCCTGAGCACTGAGCACCTAGGACCCCGAGCACTGAGCACCCAGCATCCTGAGTACAGAGCACCCAGCACCCCGTGTACTGAGCACCCAGCACCCCGAGCACTGAGCACCCAGCACCCTGTGTACTGAGCACCGATCACCATGAGCACTGAGCACCCAGCACCCTGAGTACTGAGCACCCAGCAGCCTGAGCACTGAGCACCCAGCACCCTGAGCACTGAGCACCCAGCACCCTGAGTACTGAGCACCCAGCACCCTGAGTACTGAGTACCCAGCACCCTGAGCACTGAGCACCCAGCACCCTGAGTACTGAGCACCGAGCACCCTGAGTACTGAGCACCCAGCACCCTTAGTACTGAGCACCCAGCACCCTGAGCACTGAGCACCCAGCACTCTGAGTACTGAGCACCCAGCACCACCCTCAGCACTGAGCACCCAGCACCCCGAGCACTGAGCACCCAGCACCCTGAGCACTGAGCACCCAGCACCCCGAGTACTGAGCACCCAGCACCCCGAGTACTGAGCACCGAGCACCTCGAGCACTGAGCACCCAGCACCCTGAGCACTGAGCACCCGGAGGACTGAGCACCCAGCACCCTGAGTACTGAGCACCGAGCACCCCGAGTACTGAGCAGCCAGCACCCTGAGTACTGAGCACCCAGCACCCCGTGCACTGAGCACCCAGCACCCTGAGTACTGAGCACCCTGAGTACTGAGCACTGAGCACCGAGCACCCTGAGTACTGAGCACCCTGGGGACTGAGCACGCAGCACCCTGAGCACTGAGCACCCAGCACCCTGAGTACTGTGCACAGATCACCCTGATCACTGAGCACCCAGCACCCCGAGCACTGAGCACCCAGCACCCTGAGTACTGAGCACCCAGCACCCTGAGCACTGAGCACCAAGCACCCTGAGTACTGAACACCCAGCACCCTGAGCACTGAGCACTGAGCACCCAGCACCCTGAGCACTGAGCACTGAGCACCCAGCACCCCGAGCACTGAGCACCCAGCACCCAGAGCACCCAGCACCCTGAGCACTGAGCACCCTGAGCACTGAGCACCCTGAGCACTGAGCACTGAGCACCCAGCACCCTGAGTACTGAGCACCCAACACTCTGAGCACTGAGCACCCAGCACGCTGAGTACTGAGCACTGATCACCCTGAGCACTGAGCACCTAGGACCCCGAGCACTGAGCACCCAGCATCCTGAGTACAGAGCACCCAGCACCCCGTGTACTGAGCACCCAGCACCCCGAGCACTGAGCACCCAGCACCCTGTGTACTGAGCACCGATCACCATGAGCACTGAGCACCCAGCACCCTGAGTACTGAGCACCCAGCAGCCTGAGCACTGAGCACCCAGCACCCTGAGCACTGAGCACCCAGCACCCTGAGTACTGAGCACCCAGCACCCTGAGTACTGAGTACCCAGCACCCTGAGCACTGAGCACCCAGCACCCTGAGTACTGAGCACCGAGCACCCTGAGTACTGAGCACCCAGCACCCTTAGTACTGAGCACCCAGCACCCTGAGCACTGAGCACCCAGCACTCTGAGTACTGAGCACCCAGCACCACCCTCAGCACTGAGCACCCAGCACCCCGAGCACTGAGCACCCAGCACCCTGAGCACTGAGCACCCAGCACCCCGAGTACTGAGCACCCAGCACCCCGAGTACTGAGCACCGAGCACCTCGAGCACTGAGCACCCAGCACCCTGAGTACTGAGCACCCAGCACCCTGAGTACTGAGCACTGAGCACCCCGAGTACTGAGCACCCAGCACCCCGATCACTGAGCACCCAGCAACCTGAGTACTGAGAACAGATCACCCTGAGTACTGAGCACCCAGCACCCTGAGTACTGAGCCCCCAGCACCCTGAGTACTGAGCACCCAGCACCCCGAGCACTGAGCACCCAGCACCCCGAGAATGAGCACCCAGCACCCTGAGTACTGAGAACCGAGCACCCTGAGTACTGAGCACCCAGCACCCTGAGTACTGAGCCCCTAGAACCCTGAGAATGAGCACCCAGCACCATGAGTACTGAGCACCCAGCACCCTGAGTACTGAGCACTAAGCACCCAGAGCACTGAGAACCCAGCACCCCGAGCACGGAGCACCCAGGACCCCGAGCACTGAGAACTGAGCACCCAGCACCCTGAGTACTGAGCACCGAGCTCCCCGAGCACTCAGCACCCTGAGTACTGAGCACGCAGCACCCCGATCACTGAGCACCCAGCACCCTGAGCACTGAGCACCCAGCACCCTGAGCACTGAGCACCCAGCACCCTGAGTACTGAGCACCCAGCACGCTGAGTACTGAGCACCCAGCACCCCGAGCACTGAGCACCCAGCACCCTGAGTACTGAGCACTGAGCACCCAGCACCCCGAGCACTGAGCACCCAGCACCCTGAGAACTCAGCACCCAGCACCCCGAGCACTGAGCACCCAGCACGCTGAGTACTGAGCACCCAGCACCCCGAGCACTGAGCACCCAGCACCCTGAGAACTCAGCACCCAGCACCCCGAGCACTGAGCACCCAGCACCCTGAGCACTGAGCACCCAGCACCCTGAGCACGGAGCACCCCGAGGACTGAGCACCCAGCACCCTGAGTACTGAGCACCCAGCACCCCGAGTACTGAGCACCCAGCACCCTGAGTACTGAGCACCCAGCACCCCGAGCACTGAGCACCCAGCATCCTGAGTACTGAGCACCCTGAGTACTGAGCACTGAGCACCGAGCACCCTGAGGACTGAGTACCCTGAATACTGAGCACCCAGCACCCTGAGCACTGAGCACCCAGCACCCCGAGCACGGAGCACCCAGGACACCGAGCACTGAGAACTGAGCACCCAGCACCCTGAGTAATGAGCACCGAGCTCCCCGAGCACTGAGCACCCTGAGTACTAAGCACCCAGCACCCCGATCACTGAGCACCCAGCACCCTGAGCACTGAGACACCAGCACCCTGAGCACTGAGCACCCAGCACCCTGAGTATTGAGCACCCAGCACGCTGAGTACTGAGCACCCAGCACCCCGAGCACTGAGCACCCAGCACCCTGAGTACTGAGCACTGAGCACCCAGCACCCCGAGCACTGAGCACCCAGCACCCTGTGTACTGAGCACTGAGCACCCTGAGTACTAAGCACCCAGCAACCTGAGTACTGAGCACCCAGGACCCTGAGCACTGAGCACCGAGCACCCCGAGCACTGAGCACCCAGCACCCTGAGCACTCAGCACCCAGCACCCCGAGCACTGAGCACCCAGCACCCTGAGCACTGAGCACCCAGCACCCTGAGCACCCCGAGGACTGAGCACCCAGCACCCTGAGCACTGTGCACCCAGCACCTTGAGTACTGATCACTGAGCACCCCGAGCACTAAGCACGGAGCACCCTGAGTACTGAGCACCCAGCACCCTGAGCACTGAGCACACAGCACCCTGAGCACTGAGCACCCAGCACCCTGAGCACTGAGCACCCAGCACCCTGAGTACTGAGCACCCAGCACACTGAGTACTGAGCACCCAGCACCCTGAGCACTGAGCACCCGGGGGACTGAGCACCCAGCACCCTGAGCACAGAGCACCGATCACCCTGAGCACTGAGCACCCAGCACCCCGAGCACTGAGCACCCAGCACACTGAGTACTGAGCACCCAGCACCCCGAGTACTGAGCACGCAGCATCCTGAGTACTGAGCACGCAGCACCCCGAGCACTGAGCACTCAGCACCCTGAGTACTGAGCACCCTGAGTACTGAGCACTGAGCACCGAGCACCCTGAGTACTGAGCACCCTGAGGACTGAGCACCCAGCACCCTGAGCACTGAGCACCCAGCACCCTGAGTACTGAGCACAGATCACCCTGATCACTGAGCACCCAGCACCCCGAGCACTGAGCACCCAGCATCCTGAGTACTGAGCACCCAGCACCCTGAGCACTGAGCACCAAGCACCCTGAGTACTGAACACCCAGCACCCTGAGCACTGAGCACTGAGCACCCAGCACCCTGAGCACTGAGCACTGAGCACCCAGCACCCCGAGCACTGAGCACCCAGCACCCTGAGCACCCAGCACCCTGAGCACTGAGCACCCTGAGCACTGAGCACCCTGAGCACTGAGCACTGAGCACCCAGCACCCTGAGTACTGAGCACCCAACACTCTGAGCACTGAGCACCCAGCACGCTGAGTACTGAGCACCGATCACCCTGAGCACTGAGCACCTAGGACACCGAGCACTGAGCACCCAGCACCCTGAGTACAGAGCACCCAGCACCCCGTGTACTGAGCACCCAGCACCCCGAGCACTGAGCACCCAGCACCCTGAGTACTGAGCACCGATCACCATGAGCACTGAGCACCCAGCACCCTGAGTACTGAGCACCCAGAAGCCTGAGGACTGAGCACCCAGCACCCTGAGCACTGAGCACACAGCACCCTGAGTACTGAGCACCCAGCACCCTGAGTACTGAGTACCCAGCACCCTGAGCACTGAGCACCCAGCACCCTTAGTACTGAGCACCCAGCACCCTGAGCACTGAGCACCCAGCACCCTGAGTACTGAGCACCCAGCACCACCCTCAGCACTGAGCACCCAGCACCCCGAGCACTGAGCACCCAGCACCCTGAGCACTGAGCACCCAGCACCCCGAGTACTGAGCACCCAGCACCCCGAGTACTGAGCACCGAGCACCTCGAGCACTGAGCACCCAGCACCCTGAGTACTGAGCACCCAGCACCCTGAGTACTGAGCACTGAGCACCCCGAGTACTGAGCACCCAGCACCCCGAGCACTGAGCACCCAGCAACCTGAGTACTGAGAACAGATCACCCTGAGTACTGAGCACCCAGCACCCTGAGTACTGAGCCCCCAGCACCCTGAGTACTGAGCACCCAGCACGCTGAGTACTGAGCCCCTAGAACCCTGAGAATGAGCACCCAGCACCATGAGTACTGAGCACCCAGCACCCTGAGTACTGAGCACTAAGCACCCAGAGCACTGAGAACCCAGCACCCCGAGCACGGAGCACCCAGGACCCCGAGCACTGAGAACTGAGCACCCAGCACCCTGAGTACTGAGCACCGAGCTCCCCGAGCACTCAGCACCCTGAGTACTGAGCACCCAGCACCCCGATCACTGAGCACCCAGCACCCTGAGCACTGAGCACCCAGCACCCTGAGTACTGAGCACCCAGCACCCTGAGTACTGAGCACCCAGCACGCTGAGTACTGAGCACCCAGCACCCCGAGCACTGAGCACCCAGCACCCTGAGTACTGAGCACTGAGCACCCAGCACCCCGAGCACTGAGCACCCAGCACCCTGTGTACTGAGCACTGAGCACCCTGAGTACTAAGCACCCAGCACCCTGAGTACTGAGCACCCAGGACCCTGAGCACTGAGCACCGAGCACCCCGAGCACTGAGCACCCAGCACCCTGAGAACTCAGCACCCAGCACCCAGAGCACTGAGCACCCAGCACCCTGAGCACTGAGCACCCAGCACCCTGAGCACGGAGCACCCCGAGGACTGAGCACCCAGCACCCTGAGCACTGAGCACCCAGCACCTTGAGTACTGAGCACCGAGCACCCCGAGCACTAAGCACCCAGCACCCTGAGTACTGAGCACCCAGCACCCTGAGCACTGAGCACCCAGCACCCTTAGCACTGAGCAGCCAGCACCCCGAGCACGGAGCACCCAGCACACTGAGTACTGAGCACCCAACACCCAGAGTACTGAGCACCCAGAACCCTGAGCACTGAGCACCCAGCACCCCGAGTACTGAGCACCCAGCACCCTGAGTACTGAGCACCCAGCACCCTGAGCACTGAGCACCCGGAGGACTGAGCACCCAGCACCCTGAGCACTGAGCACTGATCACCCTGAGCACTGAGCACCCAGCACCCCGAGCACTGAGCACCCAGCACCCTGAGCACTGAGCACCCAGCACCCCGAGTACTGAGCACCCAGCACCCTGAGTACTGAGCACCCAGCACCCTGAGCACTGAGCACCCGGAGGACTGAGCACCCAACACCCTGAGCACTGAGCACCGATCACCCTGAGCACTGAGCACCCAGCACCCCGAGTACTGAGCACCCAGCACCCTGAGTACTGAGCACCCAGCAGCCTGAGCACTGAGCACCCGGAGGACTGAGCACCCAGCACCCTGAGTACTGAGCACCCAGCACCCCGAGTACTGAGCACCCAGCACCCTGAGTACTGAGCACCCAGCACCCCGAGCACTGAGCACCCAGCATTCTGAGTACTGAGCACCCTGAGTACTGAGCACTGAGCACCGAGCACCCTGAGTACTGAGCACCCTGAGGACTGAGCACCCAGCACCCGGAGCACTGAGCACCCAGCACCCTGAGTAGTGAGCACAGATCACCCTGATCACTGAGCCCCCAGCACCCCGAGCACTGAGCACCCAGCACCCTGAGTACTGAGCACCCAGCACCCTGAGCACTGAGCACCGAGCACCCTGAGTACTGAACACCCAGCACCCTGAGCACTGAGCACCCAGCACCCTGAGCACTGAGCACTGAGCCCCCAGCACCCCGAGCACTGAGCACCCAGCACCCTGAGCACCCAGCACCCTGAGCACTGAGCACCCTGAGCACTGAGCACCCTGAGCACTGAGCACTGAGCACCCAGCACCCTGAGTACTGAGGACCCAACACTCTGAGCACTGAGCACCCAGCACGCTGAGTACTGAGCACCGATCACCCTGAGCACTGAGCACCTAGGACCCCGAGCACTGAGCACCCAGCACCCTGAGTACAGAGCACACAGCACCCCGTGTACTGAGCACCCAGCACCCCGAGCACTGAGCACCCAGCACCCTGAGTACTGAGCACCGATCACCATGAGCACTGAGCACCCAGCACCCTGAGTACTGAGCACCCAGCTGCCTGAGCACTGAGCACCCAGCACCCTGAGCACTGAGCACCCAGCACCCTGAGTACTGAGCACCCAGCACCCTGAGTACTGAGTACCCACCACCCTGAGCACTGAGCACCCAGCACCCTGAGTACTGAGCACCGCGCACCCTGAGTACTGAGCACCCAGCACCCTTAGTACTGAGCACCCAGCACCCTGAGCACTGAGCACCCAGCACCCTGAGTACTGAGCACCCAGCACCACCCTCAGCACTGTGCACCCAGCACCCCGAGCACTGAGCACCCAGCACCCTGAGCACTGAGCACCCAGCACCCCGAGTACTGAGCACCCAGCACCCCGAGTACTGAGCACCGAGCACCCCGAGCACTGAGCACCCAGCACCCTGAGTACTGAGAACCCAGCACCCCGAGCACTGAGCACCCAGCACCCTGAGTACTGAGAACCGAGCACCCTGAGTACTGAGCACCCAGCACCCTGAGTACTGAGCCCCTAGCACCCTGAGAATGAGCACCCAGCACCATGAGTACTGAGCACCCAGCACCCTGAGTACTCAGCACTAAGCACCCAGAGCACTGAGCACCCAGCACCCCGAGCACGGAGCACCCAGGACAACGAGCACTGAGAACTGAGCACCCAGCACCCTGAGTAATGAGCACCGAGCTCCCCGAGCACTGAGCACCCTGAGTACTAAGCACCCAGTACCCAGATCACTGAGCACCCAGCACCCTGAGCACTGAGACACCAGCACCCTGAGCACTGAGCACCCAGCACCCTGAGTATTGAGCACCCAGCACGCTGAGTACTGAGCACCCAGCACCCCAAGCACTGAGCACCCAGCACCCTGAGTACTGAGCACTGAGCACCCAGCACCCCGAGCACTGAGCACCCAGCACCCTGTGTACTGAGCACTGAGCACCCTGAGTACTAAGCACCGAGCACCCTGAGTACTGAGCACCCAGCACCCCGAGCACTAAGCACCCAGCACCCTGAGTACTGAGCACCCAGCACCCTGAGCACTGAGCACCCAGCACCCTGAGCACTGAGCACCCAGCACCCCGAGCACGGAGCACCCAGCACCCTGAGTACTGAGCACGCAACACCCAGAGTACTGAGCACCCAGCACCCTGAGCACTGAGCACCCAGCACCCTGAGTACTGAGCACCCAGCACACTGAGTACTGAGCACCCAGCACCCTGAGCACTGAGCACCCGGGGGACTGAGCACGAAGCACCCTGAGCACAGAGCACCGATCACCCTGAGCACTGAGCACCCAGCACCCCGAGCACTGAGCACCCAGCACACTGAGTACTGAGCACCCAGCACCCTGAGTACTGAGCTCCCAGCATCCTGAGTACTGAGCACCCAGCACCCCGAGCACTGAGCACTCAGCACCCTGAGTACTGAGCACCCTGAGTACTGAGCACTGAGCACCGAGCACCCTGAGTACTGAGCACCCTGAGGACTGAGCACCCAGCACCCTGAGCACTGAGCACCCAGCACACTGAGTACTGAGCACTGATCACCCTGAGCACTGAGCACCCAGCACCCCGAGCACTGAGCACCCAGCACCCTGAGTACTGAGCACTGATCACCCTGAGCACTGAGCACCCAGCACCCCGAGCACTGAGCACCGAGCACCCTGAGTACTGAACACCCAGCACCCTGAGCACTGAGCACTGAGCACCCAGCACCCTGAGCACTGAGCAATGAGCACCCAGCACCCCGAGCACTGAGCACCCAGCACCCTGAGCACCCAGCACCCTGAGCACTGAGCACCCTGAGCACTGAGCACTCTGAGCACTGAGCACTGAGCACCCAGCACCCTGAGTACTGAGCACCCAACACTCTGAGCACTGAGAACCCAGCACGCTGAGTACTGAGCACTGAGCACACAGCACCCTGAGTACTGAGCACCTAGCACCCCGAGCACTGAGCAACCAGCACCCCGAGCACTGAGCACTGAGCACACTGAGCACTGAGCACCCAGCACCCCGAGTACTGAGCACTGAGCACCCTGAGTACTGAGCACCCAGCACCCCTAGTACTGAGCACTGAGCACCCTGAGTACTGAGCACCCAGCACCCTGAGCACTGAGAACCCTGAGTACTGAGCACGGAGCACCCTGAGTACTGAGCACCCAGCACCCTGAGCACTGAGCACGGAGCACCCCGAGGACTGAGCACCCAGCACCCTGAGCACTGAGCACCCAGCACCTTGAGTACTGAGCACCGAGCACCCCGAGCACTGAGCACCCAGCACCCTGAATACTGAGCACCCAGCACCCTGAGCACTGAGCACCCAGCACCCCGAGCACTGAGCACCCAGCACCCCGAGCACTGAGCACCCAGCACCCTGAGTACTGAGCACCCAACACCGAGAGTACTGAGCACACAGCACCCTGAGCACTGAGCACCCAGCACCCTGAGTACTGAGCAACCAGCACCCTGAGTACTGACCACCCAGCACCCTGAACACTGAGCACTGAGCACCCAACACCCTGAGCACTGAGCACTGAGCACCCAGCACCATGAGCACTGAGCACCGAGCACCCCGAGCACTGAGCACCCAGCACCCTGAGCACTGAGCACCCTGAGTACTGAGCACCGATCACCCTGTGCACTGAGCACCCAGCACCCTGAGTACTGAGCACCCAGCACCCTGAGCACTGAGCACCCAGCACCCTGAGCACTGAGCACCCAGCACCCTGAGTACTGAGCACCCAGCACCCTGAGTACTGAGTACCCAGCACCCTGAGCTCTGAGCACCCAGCACCCTGAGTACTGAGCACCGAGCACCCTGAGTACTGAGCACCCAGCACCCTTAGTACTGAGCACCCAGCATCCTGAGCACTGAGCACCCAGCACCCTGAGTACTGAGCACCCAGCACCACCCTCAGCACTGAGCACCCAGCACCCCGAGCACTGAGCACCCAGCACCCTGAGCACTGAGCACCCAGCACCCCGAGTACTGAGCACCCAGCACCCCGAGTACTGAGCACCGAGCACCCCGAGCACTGAGCACCCAGCAACCAGAGTACTGAGCACCCAGCACCCTGAGTACTGAGCACTGAGCACCCCGAGTACTGAGCATCCAGCACCCCGAGCACGGAGCACCCAGCACCCTGAGTACTGAGCACCCAACACCCTGAGTACTGAGCACTAAGCACCCAGAGCACTGAGCACCCAGCACCCAGAGCACTGAGCACCCAGCGCCCCGAGCACTGAGCACCCAGCACCCCGAGCACTGAGAACTGAGCACCCTGAGCACTGAGCACCCAGCACCCCGAGTACTGAGCACTGAGCACCCTGAGTACTGAGCAACAAGCACCCCGAGTACTGAGCACTGAGCACCCTGAGTACTGAGCACCCAGCACCCTGAGAACTGAGCACCCAGCACCCTGAGTACTGAGCACTGAGAACCCTGAGTACTGAGCACCGAGCAGCCTGAGTACTGAGCACCCAGCACCCTGATCACTGAGCACGGAGCACCCCGAGGACTGAGCACCCAGCACCCTGAGCACTGAGCACCCAGCACCTTGAGTACTGAGCACCGAGCACCCCGAGCACTGAGCACCCAGCACCACCCTCAGCACTGAGCACCCAGCACCCTGAGCACTGAGCACCCAGCACCCTGAGCACTGAGCACGCAGCACCCCGAGCACTGAGCACCCAGCACCCTGAGTACTGAGCACAGAGCACCCTGAGCACTGAGCACCCAGCACACTGAGTACTGAGCACCCAGCACCCTGAGTACTGAGCAACCAGCACCCTGAGCACTGAGCACTGAGCACCCAGCACCCTGAGCACTGAGCACTGAGCACCCAGCACCACAGCCCTGAGCACCCAGCACCCTGAGCACTGAGCACCCAGCACCCTGAGCACTGAGCACCAAGCACCCTGAGTACTGAACACCCAGCACCCTGAGCACTGAGCACTGAGCACCCAGCACCCTGAGCACTGAGCACTGAGCACCCAGCACCCCGAGCACTGAGCACCCAGCACCCTGAGCACCCAGCACCCTGAGCACTGAGCACCCTGAGCACTGAGCACCCTGAGCACTGAGCACTGAGCACCCAGCACCCTGAGTACTGAGCACCCAACACTCTGAGCACTGAGCACCCAGCACGCTGAGTACTGAGCACCGAGCTCCCCGAGCACTGAGCACCTAGGACACCGAGCACTGAGCAACCAGCACCCTGAGTACAGAGCAGCCAGCACCCCGTGTACTGAGCACCCAGCACCCCGAGCACTGAGCACCCAGCACCCTGAGTACTGAGCACCGATCACCATGAGCACTGAGCACCCAGCACCCTGAGTACTGAGCACCCAGAAGCCTGAGGACTGAGCACCCAGCACCCTGAGCACTGAGCACCCAGCACCCTGAGTACTGAGCACCCAGCACCCTGAGTACTGAGTACCCAGCACCCTGAGCACTGAGCACCCAGCACCCTGAGTACTGAGCACCGAGCACCCTGAGTACTGAGCACCCAGCACCCTTAGTACTGAGCACCCAGCACCCTGAGCACTGAGCACCCAGCACCCTGAGTACTGAGCACCCAGCACCACCCTCAGCACTGAGCACCCAGCACCCCGAGCACGGAGCACCCAGCACCCTGAGCACTGAGCACCCAGCACCCCGAGTACTGAGCACCCAGCACCCCGAGTACTGAGCACCGAGCACCTCGAGCACTGAGCACCCAGCACCCTGAGTACTGAGCACCCAGCACCCTGAGTACTGAGCACTGAGCACCCCGAGTACTGAGCACCCAGCACCCCGAGCACTGAGCACCCAGCAACCTGAGTACTGAGAACAGATCACCCTGAGTACTGAGCACCCAGCACCCTGAGTACTGAGCCCCCAGCACCCTGAGTACTGAGCACCCAGCACCCTGAGTACTGAGCCCCTAGAACCCTGAGAATGAGCACCCAGCACCATGAGTACTGAGAACCCAGCACCCTGAGTACTGAGCACTAAGCACCCAGAGCACTGAGAACCCAGCACCCCGAGCACGGAGCACCCAGGACCCCGAGCACTGAGAACTGAGCACCCAGCACCCTGAGTACTGAGCACCGAGCTCCCCGAGCAATCAGCACCCTGAGTACTGAGCACCCAGCACCCCGATCACTGAGCACCCAGCACCCTGAGCACTGAGCACCCAGCACCCTGAGTACTGAGCACCCAGCACCCTGAGTACTGAGCACCCAGCACGCTGAGTACTGAGCACCCAGCACCCCGAGCACTGAGCACCCAGCACCCTGAGTACTGAGCACTGAGCACCCAGCACCCCGAGCACTGAGCACCCAGCACCCTGTGTACTGAGCACTGAGCACCCAGCACCTTGAGTACTGAGCACCGAGCACCCCGAGCACTAAGCACCCAGCACCCTGAGTACTGAGCACCCAGCACCCTGAGCACTGAGCACCCAGCACCCTTAGCACTGAGCAGCCAGCACCCCGAGCACGGAGCACCCAGCACCCTGAGTACTGAGCACCCAACACCCAGAGTACTGAGCACCCAGAACCCTGAGCACTGAGCACCCAGCACCCCGAGTACTGAGCACCAAGCACCCTGAGTACTGAGCACCCAGCACCCTGAGCACTGAGCACCCGGAGGAATGAGCACCCAGCACCCTGAGCACTGAGCACCGATCACCCCGAGCACTGAGCACCCAGCACCCCGAGCACTGAGCACCCAGCACCCTGAGCACTGAGCACAAAGCACCCCGAGTACTGAGCACCCAGCACCCTGAGTACTGAGCACCCAGCACCCTGAGCACTGAGCACCCGGAGGACTGAGCACCCAGCACCCTGAGCACTGAGCACCGATCACCCTGAGCACTGAGCACCCAGCACCCCGAGTACTGAGCACCCAGCACCCTGAGTACTGAGCACCCAGCACCCTGAGCACTGAGCACCCGGAGGACTGAGCACCCAGCACAGTGAGTACTGAGCACCCAGCACCCCGAGTACTGAGCACCCAGCACCCTGAGTAGTGAGCACCCAGCACCCCGAGCACTGAGCACCCAGCATCCTGAGTACTGAGCACCCTGAGTACTGAGCACTGAGCACCGAGCACCCTGAGTACTGAGCACCCTGAGGACTGAGCACCCAGCACCCGGAGCACTGAGCACCCAGCACCCTGAGTAGTGAGCCCAGATCACCCTGATCACTGAGGCCCCAGCACCCCGAGCACTGAGCACCCAGCACCCTGAGTACTGAGCACCCAGCACCCTGAGCACTGAGCACCGAGCACCCTGAGTACTGAACACCCAGCACCCTGAGCACTGAGCACCCAGCACCCTGAGCACTGAGCACTGAGCACCCAGCACCCCGAGCACTGAGCACCCAGCACCCTGAGCACCCAGCACCCTGAGCACTGAGCACCCTGAGCTCTGAGCACCCTGAGCACTGAGCACTGAGCACCCAGCACCCTGAGTACTGAGGACCCAACACTCTGAGCACTGAGCACCCAGCACGCTGAGTACTGAGCACCGATCACCCTGAGCACTGAGCACCTAGGACCCCGAGCACTGAGCACCCAGCACCCTGAGTACAGAGCACACAGCACCCCGTGTACTGAGCACCCAGCACCCCGAGCACTGAGCACCCAGCACCCTGAGTACTGAGCACCGATCACCATGAGCACTGAGCACCCAGCACCCTGAGTACTGAGCACCCAGCTGCCTGAGCACTGAGCACCCAGCACCCTGAGCACTGAGCACCCAGCACCCTGAGTACTGAGCACCCAGCACCCTGAGTACTGAGTACCCACCACCCTGAGCACTGAGCACCCAGCACCCTGAGTACTGAGCACCGCGCACCCTGAGTACTGAGCACCCAGCACCCTTAGTACTGAGCACCCAGCACCCTGAGCACTGAGCACCCAGCACCCTGAGTACTGAGCACCCAGCACCACCCTCAGCACTGTGCACCCAGCACCCCGAGCACTGAGCACCCAGCACCCTGAGCACTGAGCACCCAGCACCCCGAGTACTGAGCACCCAGCACCCCGAGTACTGAGCACCGAGCACCCCGAGCACTGAGCACCCAGCACCCTGAGTACTGAGAACCCAGCACCCCGAGCACTGAGCACCCAGCACCCTGAGTACTGAGAACCGAGCACCCTGAGTACTGAGCACCCAGCACCCTGAGTACTGAGCCCCTAGCACCCTGAGAATGAGCACCCAGCACCATGAGTACTGAGCACCCAGCACCCTGAGTACTCAGCACTAAGCACCCAGAGCACTGAGCACCCAGCACCCCGAGCACGGAGCACCCAGGACCCCGAGCACTGAGAACTGAGCACCCAGCACCCTGAGTAATGAGCACCGAGCTCCCCGAGCACTGAGCACCCTGAGTACTAAGCACCCAGCACCCAGATCACTGAGCACCCAGCACCCTGAGCACTGAGACACCAGCACCCTGAGCACTGAGTACCCAGCACCCTGAGTATTGAGCACCCAGCACGCTGAGTACTGAGCACCCAGCACCCCGAGCACTGAGCACCCAGCACCCTGAGTACTGAGCACTGAGCACCCAGCACCCCGAGCACTGAGCACCCAGCACCCTGTGTACTGAGCACTGAGCACCCTGATTACTAAGCACCCAGCACCCTGAGTACTGAGCACCCAGGACCCTGAGCACTGAGCACCGAGCACCCCGAGCACTGAACACCCAGCACCCTGAGCACTCAGCACCCAGCACCCCGAGCACTGAGCACCCAGCACCCTGAGCACTGAGCACCCAGCACCCTGAGCACCCCGAGGACTGAGCACCCAGCACCCTGAGCACTGAGCACCCAGCACCTTGAGTACTGAGCACCGAGCACCCCGAGCACTAAGCACCCAGCACCCTGAGTACTGAGCACCCAGCACCCTGAGCACTGAGCACCCAGCACCCTGAGCACTGAGCACCCAGCACCCCGAGCACGGAGCACCCAGCACCCTGAGTACTGAGCACCCAACACCCAGAGTACTGAGCACCCAGCACCCTGAGCACTGAGCACCCAGCACCCTGAGTACTGAGCACCCAGCACACTGAGTACTGAGCACCCAGCACCCTGAGCACTGAGCACCCGGGCGACTGAGCACCCAGCACCCTGAGCACAGAGCACGCAGCACCCCGAGCACTGAGCACCCAGCACCCTGAGTACTGAGCACAGAGCACCCTGAGCACTGAGCTCCCAGCACCCTGAGTACTGAGCACCCAGCACCCTGAGTACTGAGCAACCAGCACCCTGAGCACTGAGCACTGAGCACCCAGCACCCTGAGCACTGAGTACTGAGCACCCAGCACCCTGAGAACTGAGCACCCAGCACCCTGAGTACTGAGCACTGAGAACCCTGAGTACTGAGCACCGAGCACCCTGAGTACTGAGCACCCAGCACCCTGATCACTGAGCACGGAGCACCCCGAGGACTTAGCACCCAGCACCCTGAGCACTGAGCACCCAGCACCTTGAGTACTGAGCACCGAGCACCCCGAGCACTGAGCACCCAGCACCACCCTCAGCACTGAGCACCCAGCACCCTGAGCACTGAGCACCCAGCACCCTGAGCACTGAGCACGCAGCACCCCGAGCACTGAGCACCCAGCACCCTGAGTACTGAGCACAGAGCACCCTGAGCACTGAGCTCCCAGCACCCTGAGTACTGAGCACCCAGCACCCTGAGTACTGAGCAACCAGCACCCTGAGCACTGAGCACTGAGCACCCAGCACCCTGAGCACTGAGCACTGAGCACCCAGCACCACAGTCCTGAGCACCCAGCACCCTGAGCACTGAGCACCCAGCACCCTGAGCACTGAGCACCCAGCACCCTGAGCACCCAGCACCCTGAGTACTGAGCACCCAGCACCCTGAGTACTGAGCACCCAGCACCCTGAGTACTGAGCACTCAGCACCCTGAGTACTGAGCACCGAGCACCCCGAGCACTGAGCACCCAGCACCCTGAGCACTGAGCACCCGGAGGATTGAGCACCCAGCACCCTGATAACTGAGCACCGATCACCCTGAGCACTGAGCACCCAGCACACCGAGCACTGAGCACCCAGCACCCTGAGAACTGAGCACCCAGCACCCCGAGTACTGAGCACCCAGCACCCTGAGTACTGAGCACCCAGCACCCCGAGCACTGAGCAACCAGCACCCTGAGTACTGAGCACCCTGAGTACTGAGCACTGAGCACCGAGCACCCTGAGTACTGAGCACCCTGAGGACTGAGCACCCAGCACCCTGAGCACTGAGCACCCAGCACCCTGAGTACTGAGCACTGATCACCCTGAGCACTGAGCACCCAGCACCCCGAGCACTGAACACCCAGCACCCTGAGCACTGAGCACTGAGCACCCAGCACCCTGAGCACTGAGCACTGAGCACCCAGCACCCCGAGCGCTGAGCACCCAGCACCCTGAGCACCCAGCACCCTGAGCACTGAGCACCCTGAGCACTGAGCACCCTGAGCACTGAGCACTGAGCACCCAGCACCCTGAATACTGAGCACCCAACACTCTGAGCACTGAGCACCCAGCACGCTGAGTACTGAGCACTGAGCACACAGCACCCTGAGTACTGAGCACCCAGCACCCCGAGCACTGAGCACCCAGTGCCCCGAGCACTGAGCACCCAGCACGCTGAGCACTGAGCACTGAGCACACTGAGCACTGAGCACCAAGCACCCCGAGTACTGAGCACTGAGCACCCTGAGTACTGAGCACCCAACACCCAGAGTACTGAGCACCCAGCACCCTGAGAACTGAGCACCCAGCACCCTGAGTACTGAGCACCCAGCACCCTGAGTACTGAGCACTAAGCACCCAGAGTACTGAGAACCCAGCACCCCGAGCACGGAGCACCCAGGACCCCGAGCACTGAGAACTGAGCACCCAGCACCCTGAGTACTGAGCACCGAGCTCCCCGAGCAATCAGCACCCTGAGTACTGAGCACCCAGCACCCCGATCACTGAGCACCCAGCACCCTGAGCACTGAGCACCCAGCACCCTGAGTACTGAGCACCCAGCACCCTGAGTACTGAGCACCCAGCACGCTGAGTACTGAGCACCCAGCACCCCGAGCACTGAGCACCCAGCACCCTGAGTACTGAGCACTGAGCACCCAGCACCCCGAGCACTGAGCTCCCAGCACCCTGTGTACTGAGCACTGAGCACCCTGAGCACGGAGCACCCCGAGGACTGAGCACCCAGCACCCTGAGCACTGAGCACCCAGCACCTTGAGTACTGAGCACCGAGCACCCCGAGCACTAAGCACCCAGCACCCTGAGTACTGAGCACCCAGCACCCTGAGCACTGAGCACCCAGCACCCTTAGCACTGAGCAGCCAGCACCCCGAGCACGGAGCACCCAGCACCCTGAGTACTGAGCACCCAACACCCAGAGTACTGAGCACCCAGAACCCTGAGCACTGAGCACCCAGCACCCCGAGTACTGAGCACCCAGCACCCTGAGTACTGAGCACCCAGCACCCTGAGCACTGAGCACCCGGAGGAATGAGCACCCAGCACCCTGAGCACTGAGCACCGATCACCCTGAGCACTGAGCACCCAGCACCCCGAGCACTGAGCACCCAGCACCCTGAGCACTGAGCACAAAGCACCCCGAGTACTGAGCACCCAGCACCCTGAGTACTGAGCACCCAGCACCCTGAGCACTGAGCACCCGGAGGACTGAGCACCCAGCACCCTGAGCACTGAGCACCGATCACCCTGAGCACTGAGCACCCAGCACCCCGAGTACTGAGCACCCAGCACCCTGAGTACTGAGCACCCAGCACCCTGAGCACTGAGCACCCGGAGGACTGAGCACCCAGCACAGTGAGTACTGAGCACCCAGCACCCCGAGTACTGAGCACCCAGCACCCTGAGTAGTGAGCACCCAGCACCCCGAGCACTGAGCACCCAGCATCCTGAGTACTGAGCACCCTGAGTACTGAGCACTGAGCACCGAGCACCCTGAGTACTGAGCATCCTGAGGACTGAGCACCCAGCACCCGGAGCACTGAGCACCCAGCACCCTGAGTAGTGAGCCGAGATCACCCTGATCACTGAGGCCCCAGCACCCCGAGCACTGAGCACCCAGCACCCTGAGTACTGAGCACCCAGCACCCTGAGCACTGAGCACCGAGCACCCTGAGTACTGAACACCCAGCACCCTGAGCACTGAGCACCCAGCACCCTGAGCACTGAGCACTGAGCACCCAGCACCCCGAGCACTGAGCACCCAGCACCCTGAGCACCCAGCACCCTGAGCACTGAGCACCCTGAGCTCTGAGCACCCTGAGCACTGAGCACTGAGCACCCAGCACCCTGAGTACTGAGGACCCAACACTCTGAGCACTGAGCACCCAGCACGCTGAGTACTGAGCACCGATCACCCTGAGCACTGAGCACCTAGGACCCCGAGCACTGAGCACCCAGCACCCTGAGTACAGAGCACACAGCACCCCGTGTACTGAGCACCCAGCACCCCGAGCACTGAGCACCCAGCACCCTGAGTACTGAGCACCGATCACCATGAGCACTGAGCACCCAGCACCCTGAGTACTGAGCACCCAGCTGCCTGAGCACTGAGCACCCAGCACCCTGAGCACTGAGCACCCAGCACCCTGAGTACTGAGCACCCAGCACCCTGAGTACTGAGTACCCACCACCCTGAGCACTGAGCACCCAGCACCCTGAGTACTGAGCACCGCGCACCCTGAGTACTGAGCACCCAGCACCCTTAGTACTGAGCACCCAGCACCCTGAGCACTGAGCACCCAGCACCCTGAGTACTGAGCACCCAGCACCACCCTCAGCACTGTGCACCCAGCACCCCGAGCACTGAGCACCCAGCACCCTGAGCACTGAGCACCCAGCACCCCGAGTACTGAGCACCCAGCACCCCGAGTACTGAGCACCGAGCACCCCGAGCACTGAGCACCCAGCACCCTGAGTACTGAGAACCCAGCACCCCGAGCACTGAGCACCCAGCACCCTGAGTACTGAGAACCGAGCACCCTGAGTACTGAGCACCCAGCACCCTGAGTACTGAGCCCCTAGCACCCTGAGAATGAGCACCCAGCACCATGAGTACTGAGCACCCAGCACCCTGAGTACTCAGCACTAAGCACCCAGAGCACTGAGCACCCAGCACCCCGAGCACGGAGCACCCAGCACCCCGAGCACTGAGAACTGAGCACCCAGCACCCTGAGTAATGAGCACCGAGCTCCCCGAGCACTGAGCACCCTGAGTACTAAGCACCCAGCACCCAGATCACTGAGCACCCAGCACCCTGAGCACTGAGACACCAGCACCCTGAGCACTGAGCACCCAGCACCCTGAGTATTGAGCACCCAGCACGCTGAGTACTGAGCACCCAGCACCCCGAGCACTGAGCACCCAGCACCCTGAGTACTGAGCACTGAGCACCCAGCACCCCGAGCACTGAGCACCCAGCACCCTGTGTACTGAGCACTGAGCACCCTGATTACTAAGCACCCAGCACCCTGAGTACTGAGCACCCAGGACCCTGAGCACTGAGCACCGAGCACCCCGAGCACTGAACACCCAGCACCCTGAGCACTCAGCACCCAGCACCCCGAGCACTGAGCACCCAGCACCCTGAGCACTGAGCACCCAGCACCCTGAGCACCCCGAGGACTGAGCACCCAGCACCCTGAGCACTGAGCACCCAGCACCTTGAGTACTGAGCACCGAGCACCCCGAGCACTAAGCACCCAGCACCCTGAGTACTGAGCACCCAGCACCCTGAGCACTGAGCACCCAGCACCCTGAGCACTGAGCACCCAGCACCCCGAGCACGGAGCACCCAGCACCCTGAGTACTGAGCACCCAACACCCAGAGTACTGAGCACCCAGCACCCTGAGCACTGAGCACCCAGCACCCTGAGTACTGAGCACCCAGCACACTGAGTACTGAGCACCCAGCACCCTGAGCACTGAGCACCCGGGGGACTGAGCACCCAGCACCCTGAGCACAGAGCACGCAGCACCCCGAGCACTGAGCACCCAGCACCCTGAGTACTGAGCACAGAGCACCCTGAGCACTGAGCTCCCAGCACCCTGAGTACTGAGCACCCAGCACCCTGAGTACTGAGCAACCAGCACCCTGAGCACTGAGCACTGAGTACCCAGCACCCTGAGCACTGAGTACTGAGCACCCAGCACCCTGAGAACTGAGCACCCAGCACCCTGAGTACTGAGCACTGAGAACCCTGAGTACTGAGCACCGAGCACCCTGAGTACTGAGCACCCAGCACCCTGATCACTGAGCACGGAGCACCCCGAGGACTTAGCACCCAGCACCCTGAGCACTGAGCACCCAGCACCTTGAGTACTGAGCACCGAGCACCCCGAGCACTGAGCACCCAGCACCACCCTCAGCACTGAGCACCCAGCACCCTGAGCACTGAGCACCCAGCACCCTGAGCACTGAGCACGCAGCACCCCGAGCACTGAGCACCCAGCACCCTGAGTACTGAGCACAGAGCACCCTGAGCACTGAGCTCCCAGCACCCTGAGTACTGAGCACCCAGCACCCTGAGTACTGAGCAACCAGCACCCTAAGCACTGAGCACTGAGCACCCAGCACCCTGAGCACTGAGCACTGAGCACCCAGCACCACAGTCCTGAGCACCCAGCACCCTGAGCACTGAGCACCCAGCACCCTGAGCACCCAGCACCCTGAGTACTGAGCACCCAGCACCCTGAGTACTGAGCACCCAGCACCCTGAGTACTGAGCACTCAGCACCCTGAGTACTGAGCACCGAGCACCCCGAGCACTGAGCACCCAGCACCCTGAGCACTGAGCACCCGGAGGATTGAGCACCCAGCACCCTGATAACTGAGCACCGATCACCCTGAGCACTGAGCACCCAGCACACCGAGCACTGAGCACCCAGCACCCTGAGAACTGAGCACCCAGCACCCCGAGTACTGAGCACCCAGCACCCTGAGTACTGAGCACCCAGCACCCCGAGCACTGAGCAACCAGCACCCTGAGTACTGAGCACCCTGAGTACTGAGCACTGAGCACCGAGCACCCTGAGTACTGAGCACCCTGAGGACTGAGCACCCAGCACCCTGAGCACTGAGCACCCAGCACCCTGAGTACTGAGCACTGATCACCCTGAGCACTGAGCACCCAGCACCCCGAGCACTGAACACCCAGCACCCTGAGCACTGAGCACTGAGCACCCAGCACCCTGAGCACTGAGCACTGAGCACCCAGCACCCCGAGCGCTGAGCACCCAGCACCCTGAGCACCCAGCACCCTGAGCACTGAGCACCCTGAGCACTGAGCACCCTGAGCACTGAGCACTGAGCACCCAGCACCCTGAATACTGAGCACCCAACACTCTGAGCACTGAGCACCCAGCACGCTGAGTACTGAGCACTGAGCACACAGCACCCTGAGTACTGAGCACCCAGCACCCCGAGCACTGAGCACCCAGTGCCCCGAGCACTGAGCACCCAGCACGCTGAGCACTGAGCACTGAGCACACTGAGCACTGAGCACCAAGCACCCCGAGTACTGAGCACTGAGCACCCTGAGTACTGAGCACCCAACACCCAGAGTACTGAGCACCCAGCACCCTGAGAACTGAGCACCCAGCACCCTGAGTACTGAGCACCCAGCACCCTGAGTACTGAGCACTGAGCACCCCGAGTACTGAGCACCCAGCACCCCGAGCACTGAGCACCCAGCAACCTGAGTACTGAGAACAGATCACCCTGAGTACTGAGCACCCAGAACCCTGAGTACTGAGCCCCCAGCACCCTGAGTACTGAGAACCCAGCACCCCGAGCACTGAGCACCCAGCACCCCGAGAATGAGCACCCAGCACCCTGAGTACTGAGAACCGAGCACCCTGAGTACTGAGCACCCAGCACCCTGAGTACTGAGCCCCCAGCACCCTGAGTACTGAGCACCCAGCAACCCGAGCACTGAGCACCCAGCACCCTGAGAATGAGCACACAGCACCATGAGTACTGAGCACGCAGCACCCTGAGTAATGAGCACTAAGCACCCAGAGCACAGAGCACCCAGCACCCCGAGCACTGAGCACCCAGCGCCCCGAGCACTGAGCACCCAGCACCCCGAGCACTGAGAACTGAGCACCCTGAGCACTGAGCACCCAGCACCCCGAGTACTGAGCACTGAGCACCCTGAGTACTGAGCAACAAGCACCCCGAGTACTGAGCACTGAGCACCCTGAGTACTGAGCACCCAGCACACTGAGAACTGAGCACCTAGCACCCTGAGTACTGAGCACTGAGAACCCTGAGTACTGAGCACCGAGCACCCTGAGTACTGAGCACCCAGCACCCTGATCACTGAGCACGGAGCACCCCGAGGACTGAGCACCCAGCACCCTGAGCACTGAGCACCCAGCACCTTGAGCACTGAGCACCGAGCACCCCGAGCACTGAGCACCCAGCACCCTGAGTACTGAGCACCCAGCACCCTGAGCATTGAGCACCCAGCACCCTGAGCACTGAGCACGCAGCACCCCGAGCACTGAGCACCCAGCACCCTGAGTACTGAGCACAGAGCACCGTGAGCACTGAGCACCCAGCACACTGAGTACTGAGCACCCAGCACCCTGAGTACTGCGCAACCAGCACCCTAAGCACTGAGCACTGAGCACCCAGCACCCTCAGCACTGAGCACTGAGCACCCAGCACCACAGCCCTGAGCACCCAGCACCCCGAGCACTGAGCACCCAGCACCCTGAGCACTGAGCACCTAGCACTCTGAGCACCCAGCACCCTGAGTACTGAGCACCCAGCACCCTGAGTACTGAGCACCCAGCACCCTGAGTACTGAGCACTCAGCACCCTGAGTACTTAGCACCGAGCACCCCGAGCACTGAGCACACAGCACCCTGAGCACTGAGCACCCGGGGGACTGAGCACCCAGCACCCTGAGCACTGAGCACCGATCACCCTGAGCACTGAGCACCCACCACACCGAGCACTGAACACCCAGCACCCTGAGTACTGAGCACCCAGCACCCCGAGTACTGAGCACCCAGCACCCTGAGTACTGAGCACCCAGCACCCCGAGCACTGAGCAACCAGCACCCTGAGTACTGAGCACCCTGAGTACTGAGCACTGAGCACCGAGCACCCTGAGTACTGAGCACCCTGAGGACTGAGCACGCAGCACCCTGAGCACTGAGCACCCAGCACCCTGAGTACTGAGCACTGATCACCCTGAGCACTGAGCACCCAGCACCCCGAGCACTGAGCACCCAGCACCCTGAGTACTGAGCACCTAGCACCCTGAGCACTGAGCACCGAGCACCCTGAGTACTGAACACCCAGCACCCTGAGCCCTGAGCACTGAGCACCCAGCACCCTGAGCACTGAGCACTGAGCACCCAGCACCCCGAGCACTGAGCACCCAGCACCCTGAGCACCCAGCACCCTGAGCACCCAGCACCCTGAGCACTGAGCACCCTGAGCACTGGGCACCCTGAGCACTGAACACTGAGCACCCAGCACCCTGAGTACTGAGCACCCAACACTCTGAGCACTGTGCACCCAGCACGCTGAGTACTGAGCACTGAGCACACAGCACCCTGAGTACTGAGCACCCAGCACCCCGAGCACTGAGCACCCAGCGCCCCGAGCACTGAGCACCCAGCACCCTGAGTACTGAGCACCTAGCACCCTGAGCACTGAGCACCGAGCACCCTGAGTACTGAGCACCCAGCACCCTGAGTACTGAGCACTGATCACCCTGAGCACTGAGCACCCAGCACCCCGAGCACTGAACACCCAGCACCCTGAGCACTGAGCACTGAGCACCCAGCACCCTGAGCACTGAGCACTGAGCACCCAGCACCCCGAGCGCTGAGCACCCAGCACCCTGAGCACCCAGCACCCTGAGCACTGAGCACCCTGAGCACTGAGCACCCTGAGCACTGAGCACTGAGCACCCAGCACCCTGAATACTGAGCACCCAACACTCTGAGCACTGAGCACCCAGCACGCTGAGTACTGAGCACTGAGCACACAGCACCCTGAGTACTGAGCACCCAGCACCCCGAGCACTGAGCACCCAGTGCCCCGAGCACTGAGCACCCAGCACGCTGAGCACTGAGCACTGAGCACACTGAGCACTGAGCACCAAGCACCCCGAGTACTGAGCACTGAGCACCCTGAGTACTGAGCACCCAACACCCAGAGTACTGAGCACCCAGCACCCTGAGAACTGAGCACCCAGCACCCTGAGTACTGAGCACCCAGCACCCTGAGTACTGAGCACTGAGCACCCCGAGTACTGAGCACCCAGCACCCCGAGCACTGAGCACCCAGCAACCTGAGTACTGAGAACAGATCACCCTGAGTACTGAGCACCCAGAACCCTGAGTACTGAGCCCCCAGCACCCTGAGTACTGAGAACCCAGCACCCCGAGCACTGAGCACCCAGCACCCCGAGAATGAGCACCCAGCACCCTGAGTACTGAGAACCGAGCACCCTGAGTACTGAGCACCCAGCACCCTGAGTACTGAGCCCCCAGCACCCTGAGTACTGAGCACCCAGCAACCCGAGCACTGAGCACCCAGCACCCTGAGAATGAGCACACAGCACCATGAGTACTGAGCACGCAGCACCCTGAGTAATGAGCACTAAGCACCCAGAGCACAGAGCACCCAGCACCCCGAGCACTGAGCACCCAGCGCCCCGAGCACTGAGCACCCAGCACCCCGAGCACTGAGAACTGAGCACCCTGAGCACTGAGCACCCAGCACCCCGAGTACTGAGCACTGAGCACCCTGAGTACTGAGCAACAAGCACCCCGAGTACTGAGCACTGAGCACCCTGAGTACTGAGCACCCAGCACACTGAGAACTGAGCACCTAGCACCCTGAGTACTGAGCACTGAGAACCCTGAGTACTGAGCACCGAGCACCCTGAGTACTGAGCACCCAGCACCCTGATCACTGAGCACGGAGCACCCCGAGGACTGAGCACCCAGCACCCTGAGCACTGAGCACCCAGCACCTTGAGCACTGAGCACCGAGCACCCCGAGCACTGAGCACCCAGCACCCTGAGTACTGAGCACCCAGCACCCTGAGCATTGAGCACCCAGCACCCTGAGCACTGAGCACGCAGCACCCCGAGCACTGAGCACCCAGCACCCTGAGTACTGAGCACAGAGCACCGTGAGCACTGAGCACCCAGCACACTGAGTACTGAGCACCCAGCACCCTGAGTACTGCGCAACCAGCACCCTAAGCACTGAGCACTGAGCACCCAGCACCCTCAGCACTGAGCACTGAGCACCCAGCACCACAGCCCTGAGCACCCAGCACCCCGAGCACTGAGCACCCAGCACCCTGAGCACTGAGCACCTAGCACTCTGAGCACCCAGCACCCTGAGTACTGAGCACCCAGCACCCTGAGTACTGAGCACCCAGCACCCTGAGTACTGAGCACTCAGCACCCTGAGTACTTAGCACCGAGCACCCCGAGCACTGAGCACACAGCACCCTGAGCACTGAGCACCCGGGGGACTGAGCACCCAGCACCCTGAGCACTGAGCACCGATCACCCTGAGCACTGAGCACCCACCACACCGAGCACTGAACACCCAGCACCCTGAGTACTGAGCACCCAGCACCCCGAGTACTGAGCACCCAGCACCCTGAGTACTGAGCACCCAGCACCCCGAGCACTGAGCAACCAGCACCCTGAGTACTGAGCACCCTGAGTACTGAGCACTGAGCACCGAGCACCCTGAGTACTGAGCACCCTGAGGACTGAGCACGCAGCACCCTGAGCACTGAGCACCCAGCACCCTGAGTACTGAGCACTGATCACACTGAGCACTGAGCACCCAGCACCCCGAGCACTGAGCACCCAGCACCCTGAGTACTGAGCACCTAGCACCCTGAGCACTGAGCACCGAGCACCCTGAGTACTGAACACCCAGCACCCTGAGCCCTGAGCACTGAGCACCCAGCACCCTGAGCACTGAGCACTGAGCACCCAGCACCCCGAGCACTGAGCACCCAGCACCCTGAGCACCCAGCACCCTGAGCACCCAGCACCCTGAGCACTGAGCACCCTGAGCACTGGGCACCCTGAGCACTGAACACTGAGCACCCAGCACCCTGAGTACTGAGCACCCAACACTCTGAGCACTGTGCACCCAGCACGCTGAGTACTGAGCACTGAGCACACAGCACCCTGAGTACTGAGCACCCAGCACCCCGAGCACTGAGCACCCAGCGCCCCGAGCACTGAGCACCCAGCACCCTGAGTACTGAGCACCTAGCACCCTGAGCACTGAGCACCGAGCACCCTGAGTACTGAGCACCCAGCACCCTGAGTACTGAGCACTGATCACCCTGAGCACTGAGCACCCAGCACCCCGAGCACTGAACACCCAGCACCCTGAGCACTGAGCACTGAGCACCCAGCACCCTGAGCACTGAGCACTGAGCACCCAGCACCCCGAGCGCTGAGCACCCAGCACCCTGAGCACCCAGCACCCTGAGCACTGAGCACCCTGAGCACGGAGCACCCTGAGCACTGAGCACTGAGCACCCAGCACCCTGAATACTGAGCACCCAACACTCTGAGCACTGAGCACCCAGCACGCTGAGTACTGAGCACTGAGCACACAGCACCCTGAGTACTGAGCACCCAGCACCCCGAGCACTGAGCACCCAGTGCCCCGAGCACTGAGCACCCAGCACGCTGAGCACTGAGCACTGAGCACACTGAGCACTGAGCACCAAGCACCCCGAGTACTGAGCACTGAGCACCCTGAGTACTGAGCACCCAACACCCAGAGTACTGAGCACCCAGCACCCTGAGAACTGAGCACCCAGCACCCTGAGTACTGAGCACCCAGCACCCTGAGTACTGAGCACTGAGCACCCCGAGTACTGAGCACCCAGCACCCCGAGCACTGAGCACCCAGCAACCTGAGTACTGAGAACAGATCACCCTGAGTACTGAGCACCCAGAACCCTGAGTACTGAGCCCCCAGCACCCTGAGTACTGAGAACCCAGCACCCCGAGCACTGAGCACCCAGCACCCCGAGAATGAGCACCCAGCACCCTGAGTACTGAGAACCGAGCACCCTGAGTACTGAGCACCCAGCACCCTGAGTACTGAGCCCCCAGCACCCTGAGTACTGAGCACCCAGCAACCCGAGCACTGAGCACCCAGCACCCTGAGAATGAGCACACAGCACCATGAGTACTGAGCACGCAGCACCCTGAGTAATGAGCACTAAGCACCCAGAGCACAGAGCACCCAGCACCCCGAGCACTGAGCACCCAGCGCCCCGAGCACTGAGCACCCAGCACCCCGAGCACTGAGAACTGAGCACCCTGAGCACTGAGCACCCAGCACCCCGAGTACTGAGCACTGAGCACCCTGAGTACTGAGCAACAAGCACCCCGAGTACTGAGCACTGAGCACCCTGAGTACTGAGCACCCAGCACACTGAGAACTGAGCACCTAGCACCCTGAGTACTGAGCACTGAGAACCCTGAGTACTGAGCACCGAGCACCCTGAGTACTGAGCACCCAGCACCCTGATCACTGAGCACGGAGCACCCCGAGGACTGAGCACCCAGCACCCTGAGCACTGAGCACCCAGCACCTTGAGCACTGAGCACCGAGCACCCCGAGCACTGAGCACCCAGCACCCTGAGTACTGAGCACCCAGCACCCTGAGCATTGAGCACCCAGCACCCTGAGCACTGAGCACGCAGCACCCCGAGCACTGAGCACCCAGCACCCTGAGTACTGAGCACAGAGCACCGTGAGCACTGAGCACCCAGCACACTGAGTACTGAGCACCCAGCACCCTGAGTACTGCGCAACCAGCACCCTAAGCACTGAGCACTGAGCACCCAGCACCCTCAGCACTGAGCACTGAGCACCCAGCACCACAGCCCTGAGCACCCAGCACCCCGTGCACTGAGCACCCAGCACCCTGAGCACTGAGCACCTAGCACTCTGAGCACCCAGCACCCTGAGTACTGAGCACCCAGCACCCTGAGTACTGAGCACCCAGCACCCTGAGTACTGAGCACTCAGCACCCTGAGTACTTAGCACCGAGCACCCCGAGCACTGAGCACACAGCACCCTGAGCACTGAGCACCCGGGGGACTGAGCACCCAGCACCCTGAGCACTGAGCACCGATCACCCTGAGCACTGAGCACCCACCACACCGAGCACTGAACACCCAGCACCCTGAGTACTGAGCACCCAGCACCCCGAGTACTGAGCACCCAGCACCCTGAGTACTGAGCACCCAGCACCCCGAGCACTGAGCAACCAGCACCCTGAGTACTGAGCACCCTGAGTACTGAGCACTGAGCACCGAGCACCCTGAGTACTGAGCACCCTGAGGACTGAGCACGCAGCACCCTGAGCACTGAGCACCCAGCACCCTGAGTACTGAGCACTGATCACCCTGAGCACTGAGCACCCAGCACCCCGAGCACTGAGCACCCAGCACCCTGAGTACTGAGCACCTAGCACCCTGAGCACTGAGCACCGAGCACCCTGAGTACTGAACACCCAGCACCCTGAGCCCTGAGCACTGAGCACCCAGCACCCTGAGCACTGAGCACTGAGCACCCAGCACCCCGAGCACTGAGCACCCAGCACCCTGAGCACCCAGCACCCTGAGCACCCAGCACCCTGAGCACTGAGCACCCTGAGCACTGAGCACCCTGAGCACTGAACACTGAGCACCCAGCACCCTGAGTACTGAGCACCCAACACTCTGAGCACTGTGCACCCAGCACGCTGAGTACTGAGCACTGAGCACACAGCACCCTGAGTACTGAGCACCCAGCACCCCGAGCACTGAGCACCCAGCGCCCCGAGCACTGAGCACCCAGCACCCTGAGCACTGAGCACTGAGCAGACTGAGCACTGAGCACCCAGCACCCCGAGTACTGATCACTGAGCACCCTGAGTACTGAGCACCCAACACCCAGAGTACTGAGCACCCAGCACCCTGAGAACTGAGCACCCAGCACCCTTAGTACTGAGCACCCAGCACCCTGAGTACTGAGCACACAGCACCCTGAGCACTGAGCACTGAGCACCCAGCACCTTGAGCACTGAGCACTGACCACCCAGCACCCCGAGCACTGAGCACCCAGCACCCCGAGCACTGAGCACCCAGCGCCCTGAGCACTGAGCACCCAGCACACAGAGCACTGAGCACACAGCCACCTGAGTACTGAGCACCCAGCACCATGAGTACTGAGCACCCAGCACCCTAAGTACGGAGCACTCAGCACCCTGAGTACAGAGCACCGAGCACCCCGAGCACAGAGCACCCAGCACCCTGAGCACTGAGCACCCTGAGGACTGAGCACCCAGGACCCTGAGCACTGAGCACCCAGCACCCTGAGTACTGAGCACCGATCACCCTGAGCACTGAGCACCCAGCACCCCGAGCACTGAGCACCCAGGACCCTGAGTACTTAGCACCCAGCACCCTGAGCACTGAGCACACAGCACCCTGAGTACTGAGCACCCTGAGTACTGAGCACCGATCACCCTGAGCACTGAGCACCCAGCACCCTGAGTACTGAGCACCTAGCACCGTGAGTACTGAGCACCCAGCACCCTGAGCACTGAGCACCCAGCACCCTGAGTACTGAGCACCCTGAGGACTGAGAACCCAGGACCCTGAGCACTGAGCACCCAGCACCCTGAGTACTGAGCACCGATCACCCTGAGCACTGAGCACCCAGCACCCCGAGCACTGAGCACCCAGCACCCTGAGCACTGAGCACCCAGCACCCTGAGTACTGAGCACCCAGCACCCTGAGTACTGAGTACCCAGCACCCTGAGCACTGAGCACCCAGCACCCTGAGTACTGAGCACCGAGCACCCTGAGTACTGAGCACCCAGCACCCTGAGTACTGAGCACCCAGCACCCTGAGCACTGAGCACCCAGCACCCTGAGTACTGAGCACCCAGCACCCTGAGTACTGAGCACCCAGCACCCAGAGCACTGAGCACCCAGCACCCTGAGTACTGAGCACCCAGCACCCTGAGTACTGAGCACCGAGCTCCCCGAGCACTGAGCACCCTGAGTACTGAGCACCCAGCACCCCGATCACTGAGCACCCAGCACCCTGAGCACTGAGCACCCAGCACCCTGAGCACTGAGCACCCAGCACCCTGAGTACTGAGCACCCAGCACGCTGGGTACTGAGCACCCAGCACCCCGAGCACTGTGCACCCAGCACCCTGAGTACTGAGCACTGAGCACCGAGCACCCCGAGCACTGAGCACCCAGCACCCTGTGTACTGAGCACTGAGCACCCTGAGTACTAAGCACCCAGCACCCTGAGTACTGAGCACCCAGCAACCTGAGCACTGAGCACCGAGCACCCCGAGCACTGAGCACCCAGCACCCTGAGCACTCAGCACCCAGCACCCCGAGCACTGAGCACCCAGCACCCGGAGCACTGAGCACCCAGCATTATGAGCACGGAGCACCCCGAGGACTGAGCACCCAGCACCCTGAGCACTGAGCACCCAGCACCTTGAGTACTGAGCACCGAGCACCTCGAGCACTAACCACCCAGCACCCTGAGTACTGAGCACCCAGCAACCTGAGCACTGAGCACCCAGAACCCTGAGCACTGAGCACCCAGCACCCTGAGCAAGGAGCACCCAGCACCCTGAGTACTGAGCACCAAACACCCAGAGTACTGAGCACCCAGCACCCTGAGCACTGAGCACCCAGCACCCTGAGTACTGAGCACCCAGCACCCTGAGTACTGAACACCCAGCACCCAGAGCACTGAGCACTGAGCACCCTGAGCACTGAGTACTGAGCACTGAGCACCCTGAGCACTGAGCACCCAGCACTCCGAGTACTGAGCACCCAGCACCCCGAACACTGAGCACCCAGTGCCCCGAGCACTGAGCACCCAGCACCCTGAGAACTGAGCATCCAGCACCCTGAGTACTGAGCACCCAGCACCCTGAGTACTGAGCACCCAGCACCCTGAGCACTGAGCACTGAGCACCCAGCACCTTGAGAACTGAGCACTGACCACCCAGCACCCCGAGCACTGAGCACCCAGCACCCCGAGCACTGAGCACCCAGCGCCCTGAGCACTGAGCTCCCAGCACACTGAGCACTGACCACCCAGCCCCCTGAGTACTGAGCACCCAGCACCATGAGTACTGAGCACCCAGCACCCTGAGTACTGAGCACTCAGCACCCTGAGTACTGAGCACCGAGCACCCCGAGCACAGAGCACCCAGCACCCTGAGCACTGAGCACCCTGAGGACTGAGCACCCAGCACCCTGAGCACTGAGCACCCAGCACCCTGAGTACTGAGCACCGATCACCCTGAGCACTGAGCACCCAGCACCCCGAGCAATAAGCACCCAGCACCCTGAGTACTGAGCACCCAGCACCCTGAGCACTGAGCACCCAGCACCCTGAGTACTGAGCACCCTGAGTACTGAGCACCGATCACCCTGAGCACTGAGCACCCAGCACCCTGAGTACTGAGCACCCAGCACCCTGAGCACTGAGCACGCAGCACCCTGAGCACTGAGCACCAAGCACCCTGAGTACTGAGCACCCAGCACCCTGAGTACTGAGTACCCAGCACCCTGAGCACTGAGCACCCAGCACCCTGAGTAGTGAGCACCGAGCACCCTGAGTACTGAGCACCCAGCACCCTGAGTACTGAGCAACCAGCACCCTGAGCACTGAGCACCCAGCACCCTGAGTACTGAGCACCCAGCACCCTGAGTACTGAGCACCCAGCACCCTAAGTACGGAGCACTCAGCACCCTAAGTACGGAGCACTCAGCACCCTGCGTAAAGAGCACCGAGCACCCCGAGCACAGAGCACCCAGCACCCTGAGCACTGAGCACCCTGAGGACTGAGCACCCAGGACCCTGAGCACTGAGCACCCAGCACCCTGAGTACTGAGCACTGATCACCCTGAGCACTGAGCACCCAGCACCCCGAGCACTGAGCACCCAGGACCCTGAGTACTGAGCACCCAGCACCCTGAGCACTGAGCACACAGCACCCTGAGTACTGAGCACCCTGAGTACTGAGCACCGATCACCCTGAGCACTGAGCACCCAGCACCCTGAGTACTGAGCACCCAGCACCGTGAGCACTGAGCACCCAGCACCCTGAGCACTGAGCACCCAGCACCCTGAGTACTGAGCACCCAGCACCCTGAGTACTGAGTACCCAGCACCCTGAGCACTGAGCACCCAGCACCCTGAGTACTGAGCACCGAGCACCCTGAGTACTGAGCACCCAGCACCCTGAGTCCTGAGCACCCAGCACCCTGAGCACTGAGCACCCAGCACCCTGAGTACTGAGCACCCAGCACCCTGAGTACTGAGCACCCAGCAACCTGAGCACTGAGCACCAAGCACCCCGAGCACTGAGCACCCAGCACCCTGAGCACTCAGCACCCAGCACCCCGAGCACTGAGCACCCAGCACCCGGAGCACTGAGCACCCAGCATTATGAGCACGGAGCACCCCGAGGACTGAGCACCCAGCACCCTGAGCACTGAGCACCCAGCACCTTGAGTACTGAGCACCGAGCACCTCGAGCACTAACCACCCAGCACCCTGAGTACTGAGCACCCAGCAACCTGAGCACTGAGCACCCAGAACCCTGAGCACTGAGCACCCAGCACCCTGAGCAAGGAGCACCCAGCACCCTGAGTACTGAGCACCAAACACCCAGAGTACTGAGCACCCAGCACCCTGAGCACTGAGCACCCAGCACCCTGAGTACTGAGCACCCAGCACCCTGAGTACTGAACACCCAGCACCCAGAGCACTGAGCACTGAGCACCCTGAGCACTGAGTACTGAGCACTGAGCACCCTGAGCACTGAGCACCCAGCACTTTGAGTACTGAGCACCCAGCACCCCGAACACTGAGCACCCAGTGCCCCGAGCACTGAGCACCCAGCACCCTGAGAACTGAGCATCCAGCACCCTGAGTACTGAGCACCCAGCACCCTGAGTACTGAGCACCCAGCACCCTGAGCACTGAGCACTGAGCACCCAGCACCTTGAGAACTGAGCACTGACCACCCAGCACCCCGAGCACTGAGCACCCAGCACCCCGAGCACTGAGCACCCAGCGCCCTGAGCACTGAGCTCCCAGCACACTGAGCACTGACCACCCAGCCCCCTGAGTACTGAGCACCCAGCACCATGAGTACTGAGCACCCAGCACCCTGAGTACTGAGCACTCAGCACCCTGAGTACTGAGCACCGAGCACCCCGAGCACAGAGCACCCAGCACCCTGAGCACTGAGCACCCTGAGGACTGAGCACCCAGCACCCTGAGCACTGAGCACCCAGCACCCTGAGTACTGAGCACCGATCACCCTGAGCACTGAGCACCCAGCACCCCGAGCACTAAGCACCCAGCACCCTGAGTACTGAGCACCCAGTACCCTGAGCACTGAGCACCCAGCACCCTGAGTACTGAGCACCCTGAGTACTGAGCACCGATCACCCTGAGCACTGAGCACCCAGCACCCTGAGTACTGAGCACCCAGCACCCTGAGCACTGAGCACGCAGCACCCTGAGCACTGAGCACCAAGCACCCTGAGTACTGAGCACCCAGCACCCTGAGTACTGAGTACCCAGCACCCTGAGCACTGAGCACCCAGCACCCTGAGTAGTGAGCACCGAGCACCCTGAGTACTGAGCACCCAGCACCCTGAGTACTGAGCAACCAGCACCCTGAGCACTGAGCACCCAGCACCCTGAGTACTGAGCACCCAGCACCCTGAGTACTGAGCACCCAGCACCCAGAGCACTGAGCACCCAGCACCCCGAGCACGGAGCACCCAGGACCCCGAGCACTGAGTACTGAGCACCCAGCAGCCTGAGTACTGATCACCGAGCTCCCCGAGCACTGAGCACCCTGAGTACTGAGCACCCAGCACCCCGATCACTGAGCACCCAGCACCCTGAGCACTGAGCACCCAGCACCCTGAGCACTGAGCACCCAGCACACTGAGTACTGAGCACAGCACGCTGAGTACTGAGCACCCAGCACCCCGAGCACTGAGCACCCAGCACCCTGAGTACTGAGCACTGAGCACCCAGCACCCCGAGCACTGAGCACCCAGCACCCTGTGTACTGAGCCCTGAGCACCCTGAGTACTAAGCACCCAGCACCCTGAGTACTGAGCACCCAGGACCCTGAGCACTGAGCACCGAGCACCCCGAGCACTGAGCACCCAGCACCCTGAGCACTCAGCACCCAGCACCCCGAGCACTGAGCACCCAGCACCCTGAGCACTGAGCACCCAGCACCATGAGCACGGAGCACCCCGAGGACTGAGCACCCAGCACCCTGAGCACTGAGCACCCAGCACCTTCAGTACTGCGCACTGAGCACCTCGAGCACTAAGCACCCAGCACCCTGAGTACTGGGCACCCAGCACCCTGAGCACTGAGCACCCAGAAACCTGAGCACTGAGCACCCAGCACCCTGAGCACGGAGCACCCAGCACCCTGAGTACTGAGCACCCAAAACCCAGAGTACTGAGCACCCAGCACCCTGAGCACTGAGTACTGAGCACTGAGCATCCTGAGCACTGAGCACCCAGTACCCCGAGTACTGAGCACCCAGCACCCCGAGCACTGAGCACCCAGCGCCCTGAGCACTGAGCACCCAGCACCCCGAGCACTGAGCACTGAGCACCCTGAGCACTGAGCACCCAGCACCACGAGTACTGAGCACCAAGCACCCTGAGTACTGAGAACCAAGCACCCCGAGTACTGAGCACTGAGCACCCTGAGTACTGTGCACCCAGCACCCTGAGCACTGAGCAACCAGCACCCTGAGGACAGAGCACTGAGACCCCTGAGTACTGAGCACCGAGCACCCTGAGTACTGAGCACCCAGCACCCTGATCACTGAGCACGGAGCACCCCGAGGACTGAGCACCCAGCACCCTGAGCACTGAGCACCCAGCACCTTGAGTACTGAGCACCGAGCACAACGATCACTGAGCACCCAGCACCCTGAGTACTGAGCACCCAGCACCCTGAGCACTGAGCACCCAGCTCCCTGAGCACTGAGCACGCAGCACCCCGAGCACTGAGCACACAGCACCCTGAGTACTGAGCACAGAGCACCCTGAGCACTGAGCACTGAGCACCCAGCACCCTGAGCACTGAGCACTGAGCACCCAGCACCACAGCCCTGAGCACCCAGCACCCCGAGCACTGAGCACCCAGCACCCTGAGCACTGAGCATCCAGCACCCTGAGTACTGAGCAACCAGCAACCTGAGTACTGAGCACCCAGCACCCTGAGTACTGAGCACTCAGCACCCTGAGTACTGAGCACCGAGCACACCGAGCAATGAGCACCCAGCACCCTGAGCACTGAGCACCCAGCACCCTGAGCACTGAGCACCCAGAGGACTGAGCACCCAGCACCCTGAGCACTGAGCACCGATCACCCTGAGCAGTGAGCACCCAGCACCCCGAGCACTGAGCACCCAGCACCCTGAGTACTGAGCACCCAGCACACCGAGTACTGAGCACCCAGCACCCTGAGTACTGAGCACCCAGCACCCCGAGCACTGAGCACCCAGCACCCTGAGTACTGAGCACCCTGATTTCTGAGCACTGAGCACCGAGCATCCTGAGTACTGAGCACCCAGCACGCCGAGCACTGAGCACCCAGCACCCTGAGCACTGAGCACCCAGCACCCTGAGCACTGAGCACCCAGCACCCTGAGTACTGAGCACCCAGCACCCTGAGCACTGAGCACCCAGCACCCTGAGTACTGAGCAACCAGCACCAACCTCAGCACTGAGCACCCAGCACCCCGAGCACTGAGCACCCAGCACCCTGAGCACTGAGCACCCAGCACCCCGAATACTGAGCACCCTGCAGCCCGAGTACTGAGCACCGAGCACCCCGAGCACTGAGCACCCAGCACCGTGAGTACTGAGCACCCAGCACCACGAGTACTGAGCACCCAGCACCCCGAGAATGAGCACCCAGCACCCTGAGTACTGAGAACCGAGCACCCTGATACTGAGCACCCAGCACCCTGAGTACTGAGCCCCCAGCACCCTGAGTACTGAGCACCCAGCAACCCGAGCACTGAGCACCCAGCACACTGAGAATGAGCACCCAGCACCATGAGTACTGAGCACCCAGCACCCTGAGTACTGAGCACTAAGCACCCAGAGCACTGAGCACCCAGCACCCCGAGCACGGAGCACCCAGGACCCCGAGCACTGAGCACTGAGCACCCAGCACCCTGAGTACTGAGCACTGATCACCCTGAGCACTGAGCACCCAGCACCCCGAGCACTGAGCACCCAGCACCCTGAGTACTGAGCACTGATCACCCTGAGCACTGAGCACCCAGCACCCCGAGCACTGAGCACCGAGCACCCTGAGTACTGAACACCCAGCACCCTGAGCACTGAGCACTGAGCACCCAGCACCCTGAGCACTGAGCAATGAGCACCCAGCACCCCGAGCACTGAGCACCCAGCACCCTGAGCACCCAGCACCCTGAGCACTGAGCACCCTGAGCACTGAGCACTCTGAGCACTGAGCACTGAGCACCCAGCACCCTGAGTACTGAGCACCCAACACTCTGAGCACTGAGAACCCAGCACGCTGAGTACTGAGCACTGAGCACACAGCACCCTGAGTACTGAGCACCTAGCACCCCGAGCACTGAGCAACCAGCACCCCGAGCACTGAGCACTGAGCACACTGAGCACTGAGCACCCAGCACCCCGAGTACTGAGCACTGAGCACCCTGAGTACTGAGCACCCAGCACCCCTAGTACTGAGCACTGAGCACCCTGAGTACTGAGCACCCAGCACCCTGAGCACTGAGAACCCTGAGTACTGAGCACCGAGCACCCTGAGTACTGAGCACCCAGCACCCTGAGCACTGAGCACGGAGCACCCCGAGGACTGAGCACCCAGCACCCTGAGCACTGAGCACCCAGCACCTTGAGTACTGAGCACCGAGCACCCCGAGCACTGAGCACCCAGCACCCTGAATACTGAGCACCCAGCACCCTGAGCACTGAGCACCCAGCACCCCGAGCTCTGAGCACCCAGCACCCCGAGCACTGAGCACCCAGCACCCTGAGTACTGAGCACCCAACACCGAGAGTACTGAGCACACAGCACCCTGAGCACTGAGCACCCAGCACCCTGAGTACTGAGCAACCAGCACCCTGAGTACTGACCACCCAGCACCCTGAACACTGAGCACTGAGCACCCAACACCCTGAGCACTGAGCACTGAGCACCCAGCACCATGAGCACTGAGCACCGAGCACCCCGAGCACTGAGCACCCAGCACCCTGAGCACTGAGCACCCTGAGTACTGAGCACCGATCACCCTGTGCACTGAGCACCCAGCACCCTGAGTACTGAGCACCCAGCACCCTGAGCACTGAGCACCCAGCACCCTGAGCACTGAGCACCCAGCACCCTGAGTACTGAGCACCCAGCACCCTGAGTACTGAGTACCCAGCACCCTGAGCTCTGAGCACCCAGCATCCTGAGCACTGAGCACCCAGCACCCTGAGTACTGAGCACCCAGCACCACCCTCAGCACTGAGCACCCAGCACCCCGAGCACTGAGCACCCAGCACCCTGAGCACTGAGCACCCAGCACCCCGAGTACTGAGCACCCAGCACCCCGAGTACTGAGCACCGAGCACCCCGAGCACTGAGCACCCAGCAACCAGAGTACTGAGCACCCAGCACCCTGAGTACTGAGCACTGAGCACCCCGAGTACGGAGCACCAAGCACCCCGAGCACGGAGCACCCAGCACCCTGAGTACTGAGCACCCAACACCTTGAGTACTGAGCACTAAGCACCCAGAGCACTGAGCACCCAGCACCCAGAGCACTGAGCACCCAGCGCCCCGAGCACTGAGCACCCAGCACCCCGAGCACTGAGAACTGAGAACCCTGAGCACTGAGCACCCAGCACCCCGAGTACTGAGCACTGAGCACCCTGAGTACTGAGCAACAAGCACCCCGAGTACTGAGCACTGAGCACCCTGAGTACTGAGCACCCAGCACCCTGAGAACTGAGCACCCAGCACCCTGAGTACTGAGCACTGAGAACCCTGAGTACTGAGCACCGAGCACCCTGAGTACTGAGCACCCAGCACCCTGAGCACTGAGCACCCAGCACCTTGAGTACTGAGCACCGAGCACCCCGAGCACTGAGCACCCAGCACCACCCTCAGCACTGAGCACCCAGCACCCTGAGCACTGAGCACCCAGCACCCTGAGCACTGAGCACGCAGCACCCCGAGCACTGAGCACCCAGCACCCTGAGTACTGAGCACAGAGCACCCTGAGCACTGAGCACCCAGCACACTGAGTACTGAGCACCCAGCACCCTGAGTACTGAGCAACCAGCACCCTGAGCACTGAGCACTGAGCACCCAGCACCCTGAGCACTGAGCACTGAGCACCCAGCACCACAGCCCTGAGCACCCAGCACCCTGAGCACTGAGCACCCAGCACCCTGAGCACTGAGCACCCAGCACCCTGAGCACCCAGCACCCTGAGTACTGAGCACCCAGCACCCTGAGTACTGAGCACCCAGCACCCTGAGTACTGAGCACTAAGCACCCTGAGTACTGAGCACCGAGCACCCCGAGCACTGAGCACCCAGCACCCTGAGCACTGAGCACCCGGAGGATTGAGCACCCAGCACCCTGATAACTGAGCACCGATCACCCTGAGCACTGAGCACCCAGCACACCGAGCACTGAGCACCCAGCACCCTGAGAACTGAGCACCCAGCACCCCGAGTACTGAGCACCCAGCACCCTGAGTACTGAGCACCCAGCACCCCGAGCACTGAGCAACCAGCACCCTGAGTACTGAGCACCCTGAGTACTGAGCACTGAGCACCGAGCACCCTGAGTACTGAGCACCCTGAGGACTGAGCACCCAGCACCCTGAGCACTGAGCACCCAGCACCCTGAGTACTGAGCACTGATCACCCTGAGCACTGAGCACCCAGCACCCCGAGCACTGAGCACCCAGCACCCTGAGCACTGAGCACTGAGCACCCAGCACCCTGAGCACTGAGCACTGAGCACCCAGCACCCCGAGCGCTGAGCACCCAGCACCCTGAGCACCCAGCACCCTGAGCACTGAGCACCCTGAGCACTGAGCACCCTGAGCACTGAGCACTGAGCACCCAGCACCCTGAATACTGAGCACCCAACACTCTGAGCACTGAGCACCCAGCACGCTGAGTACTGAGCACTGAGCACACAGCACCCTGAGTACTGAGCACCCAGCACCCCGAGCACTGAGCACCCAGTGCCCCGAGCACTGAGCACCCAGCACGCTGAGCACTGAGCACTGAGCACACTGAGCACTGAGCACCAAGCACCCCGAGTACTGAGCAGTGAGCACCCTGAGTACTGAGCACCCAACACCCAGAGTACTGAGCACCCAGCACCCTGAGAACTGAGCACCCAGCACCCTGAGTACTGAGCACCCAGCACCCTGAGTACTGAGCACTGAGCACCCCGAGTACTGAGCACCCAGCACCCCGAGCACTGAGCACCCAGCAACCTGAGTACTGAGAACAGATCACCCTGAGTACTGAGCACCCAGAACCCTGAGTACTGAGCCCCCAGCACCCTGAGTACTGAGAACCCAGCACCCCGAGCACTGAGCACCCAGCACCCCGAGAATAAGCACCCAGCACCCTGAGTACTGAGAACCGAGCACCCTGAGTACTGAGCACCCAGCACCCTGAGTACTGAGCCCCCAGCACCCTGAGTACTGAGCACCCAGCAACCCGAGCACTGAGCACCCAGCACCCTGAGAATGAGCACACAGCACCATGAGTACTGAGCACGCAGCACCCTGAGTAATGAGCACAAAGCACCCAGAGCACAGAGCACCCAGCACCCCGAGCACTGAGCACCCAGCGCCCCGAGCACTGAGCACCCAGCACCCCGAGCACTGAGAACTGAGCACCCTGAGCACTGAGCACCCAGCACCCCGAGTACTGAGCACTGAGCACCCTGAGTACTGAGCAACAAGCACCCCGAGTACTGAGCACTGAGCACCCTGAGGACTGAGCACCCAGCACACTGAGAACTGAGCACCTAGCACCCTGAGTACTGAGCACTGAGAACCCTGAGTACTGAGCACCGAGCACCCTGAGTACTGAGCACCCAGCACCCTGATCACTGAGCACGGAGCACCCCGAGGACTGAGCACCCAGCACCCTGAGCACTGAGCACCCAGCACCTTGAGCACTGAGCACCGAGCACCCCGAGCACTGAGCACCCAGCACCCTGAGTACTGAGCACCCAGCACCCTGAGCATTGAGCACCCAGCACCCTGAGCACTGAGCACGCAGCACCCCGAGCACTGAGCACCCAGCACCCTGAGTACTGAGCACAGAGCACCGTGAGCACTGAGCACCCAGCACACTGAGTACTGAGCACCCAGCAACCTGAGTACTGCGCAACCAGCACCCTAAGCACTGAGCACTGAGCACCCAGCACCCTCAGCACTGAGCACTGAGCACCCAGCACCACAGCCCTGAGCACCCAGCACCCCGAGCACTGAGCACCCAGCACCCTGAGCACTGAGCACCCAGCACTCTGAGCACCCAGCACCCTGAGTACTGAGCACCCAGCACCCTGAGTACTGAGCACCCAGCACCCTGAGTACTGAGCACTCAGCACCCTGAGTACTTAGCACCGAGCACCCCGAGCACTGAGCACACAGCACCCTGAGCACTGAGCACCCGGGGGACTGAGCACCCAGCACCCTGAGCACTGAGCACCGATCACCCTGAGCACTGAGCACCCACCACACCGAGCACTGAACACCCAGCACCCTGAGTACTGAGCACCCAGCAGCCCGAGTACTGAGCACCCAGCACCCTGAGTACTGAGCACCCAGCACCCCGAGCACTGAGCAACCAGCACCCTGAGTACTGAGCACCCTGAGTACTGAGCACTGAGCACCGAGCACCCTGAGTACTGAGCACCCTGAGGACTGAGCACGCAGCACCCTGAGCACTGAGCACCCAGCACCCTGAGTACTGAGCACTGATCACCCTGAGCACTGAGCACCCAGCACCCCGAGCACTGAGCACCCAGCACCCTGAGTACTCAGCACCTAGCACCCTGAGCACTGAGCACCGAGCACCCTGAGTACTGAACACCCAGCACCCTGAGCCCTGAACACTGAGCACCCAGCACCCCGAGCACTGAGCACCCAGCACCCTGAGCACCCAGCACCCTGAGCACCCAGCACCCTGAGCACTGAGCACCCTGAGCACTGAGCACCCTGAGCACTGAACACTGAGCACCCAGCACCCTGAGTACTGAGCACCCAACACTCTGAGCACTGTGCACCCAGCACGCTGAGTACTGAGCACTGAGCACACAGCACCCTGAGTACTGAGCACCCAGCACCCCGAGCACTGAGCACCCAGCGCCCCGAGCACTGAGCACCCAGCACCCTGAGCACTGAGCACTGAGCACACTGAGCACTGAGCACCCAGCACCCCGAGTACTGATCACTGAGCACCCTGAGTACTGAGCACCCAACACCCAGAGTACTGAGCACCCAGCACCCTGAGAACTGAGCACCCAGCACCCTGAGAACTGAGCACCCAGCACCCTTAGTACTGAGCACCCAGCAACCTGAGTACTGAGCACCCAGCACCCTGAGCACTGAGCACTGAGCACCCAGCACCTTGAGCACTGAGCACTGACCACCCAGCACCCCGAGCACTGAGCACCCAGCACCCCGAGCACTGAGCACCCAGCAACCAGAGTACTGAGCACCCAGCACCCTGAGTACTGAGCACTGAGCACCCCGAGTACTGAGCACCCAGCACCCCGAGCACGGAGCACCCAGCACCCTGAGTACTGAGCACCCAACACCTTGAGTACTGAGCACTAAGCACCCAGAGCACTGAGCACCCAGCACCCAGAGCACTGAGCACCCAGCGCCCCGAGCACTGAGCACCCAGCACCCCGAGCACTGAGAACTGAGCACCCTGAGCACTGAGCACCCAGCACCCCGAGTACTGAGCACTGAGCACCCTGAGTACTGAGCAACAAGCACCCCGAGTACTGAGCACTGAGCACCCTGAGTACTGAGCACCCAGCACCCTGAGAACTGAGCACCCAGCACCCTGAGTACTGAGCACTGAGAACCCTGAGTACTGAGCACCGAGCACCCTGAGTACTGAGCACCCAGCACCCTGAGCACTGAGCACCCAGCACCTTGAGTACTGAGCACCGAGCACCCCGAGCACTGAGCACCCAGCACCACCCTCAGCACTGAGCACCCAGCACCCTGAGCACTGAGCACCCAGCACCCTGAGCACTGAGCACGCAGCACCTCGAGCACTGAGCACCCAGCACCCTGAGTACTGAGCACAGAGCACCCTGAGCACTGAGCACCCAGCACACTGAGTACTGAGCACCCAGCACCCTGAGTACTGAGCAACCAGCACCCTGAGCACTGAGCACTGAGCACCCAGCACCCTGAGCACTGAGCACTGAGCACCCAGCACCACAGCCCTGAGCACCCAGCACCCTGAGCACTGAGCACCCAGCACCCTGAGCACTGAGCACCCAGCACCCTGAGCACCCAGCACCCTGAGTACTGAGCACCCAGCACCCTGAGTACTGAGCACCCAGCACCCTGAGTACTGAGCACCCAGCACCCTGAGTACTGAGCACCGAGCACCCCGAGCACTGAGCACCCAGCACCCTGAGCACTGAGCACCCGGAGGATTGAGCACCCAGCACCCTGATAACTGAGCACCGATCACCCTGAGCACTGAGCACCCAGCACACCGAGCACTGAGCACCCAGCACCCTGAGAACTGAGCACCCAGCACCCCGAGTACTGAGCACCCAGCACCCTGAGTACTGAGCACCCAGCACCCCGAGCACTGAGCAACCAGCACCCTGAGTACTGAGCACCCTGAGTACTGAGCACTGAGCACCGAGCACCCTGAGTACTGAGCACCCTGAGGACTGAGCACCCAGCACCCTGAGCACTGAGCACCCAGCACCCTGAGTACTGAGCACTGATCACCCTGAGCACTGAGCACCCAGCACCCCGAGCACTGAGCACCCAGCACCCTGAGTACTGAGAACCTAGCACACTGATCACTGAGCACCGAGCACCCTGAGTACTGAACACCCAGCACCCTGAGCACTGAGGACTGAGCACCCAGCACCCTGAGCACTGAGCACTGCGCACCCAGCACCCCGAGCGCTGAGCACCCAGCACCCTGAGCACCCAGCACCCTGAGCACTGAGCACCCTGAGCACTGAGCACCCTGAGCACTGAGCACTGAGCACCCAGCACCCTGAATACTGAGCACCCAACACTCTGAGCACTGAGCACCCAGCACGCTGAGTACTGAGCACTGAGCACACAGCACCCTGAGTACTGAGCACCCAGCACCCCGAGCACTGAGCACCCAGTGCCCCGAGCACTGAGCACCCAGCACGCTGAGCACTGAGCACTGAGCACACTGAGCACTGAGCACCAAGCACCCCGAGTACTGAGCACTGAGCACCCTGAGTACTGAGCACCCAACACCCAGAGTACTGAGCACCCAGCACCCTGAGAACTGAGCACCCAGCACCCTGAGTACTGAGCACCCAGCACCCTGAGTACTGAGCACCGAGCACCCCGAGCACTGAGCACCCAGCACCCTGAGCACTGAGCACCCGGAGGATTGAGCACCCAGCACCCTGATAACTGAGCACCGATCACCCTGAGCACTGAGCACCCAGCACACCGAGCACTGAGCACCCAGCACCCTGAGAACTGAGCACCCAGCACCCCGAGTACTGAGCACCCAGCACCCTGAGTACTGAGCACCCAGCACCCCGAGCACTGAGCAACCAGCACCCTGAGTACTGAGCACCCTGAGTACTGAGCACTGAGCACCGAGCACCCTGAGTACTGAGCACCCTGAGGACTGAGCACCCAGCACCCTGAGCACTGAGCACCCAGCACCCTGAGTACTGAGCACTGATCACCCTGAGCACTGAGCACCCAGCACCCCGAGCACTGAGCACCCAGCACCCTGAGTACTGAGAACCTAGCACACTGATCACTGAGCACCGAGCACCCTGAGTACTGAACACCCAGCACCCTGAGCACTGAGGACTGAGCACCCAGCACCCTGAGCACTGAGCACTGAGCACCCAGCACCCCGAGCGCTGAGCACCCAGCACCCTGAGCACCCAGCACCCTGAGCACTGAGCACCCTGAGCACTGAGCACCCTGAGCACTGAGCACTGAGCACCCAGCACCCTGAATACTGAGCACCCAACACTCTGAGCACTGAGCACCCAGCACGCTGAGTACTGAGCACTGAGCACACAGCACCCTGAGTACTGAGCACCCAGCACCCCGAGCACTGAGCACCCAGTGCCCCGAGCACTGAGCACCCAGCACGCTGAGCACTGAGCACTGAGCACACTGAGCACTGAGCACCAAGCACCCCGAGTACTGAGCACTGAGCACCCTGAGTACTGAGCACCCAACACCCAGAGTACTGAGCACCCAGCACCCTGAGTACTGAGCACCCAGCACCCTGAGTACTGAGCACTGAGCACCCCGAGTACTGAGCACCCAGCACCCCGAGCACTGAGCACCCAGCAAACTGAGTACTGAGAACAGATCACCCTGAGTACTGAGCACCCAGAACCCTGAGTACTGAGCCCCCAGCACCCTGAGTACTGAGAACCCAGCACCCCGAGCACTGAGCACCCAGCACCCCGAGAATGAGCACCCAGCACCCTGAGTACTGAGAACCGAGCACCCTGAGTACTGAACACCCAGCACCCTGAGTACTGAGCCCCCAGCACCCTGAGTACTGAGCACCCAGCAACCCGAGCACTGAGCACCCAGCACCCTGAGAATGAGCACACAGCACCATGAGTACTGAGCACGCAGCACCCTGAGTAATGAGCACAAAGCACCCAGAGCACAGAGCACCCAGCACCCCGAGCACTGAGCACCCAGCGCCCCGAGCACTGAGCACCCAGCACCCCGAGCACTGAGAACTGAGCACCCTGAGCACTGAGCACCCAGCACCCCGAGTACTGAGCACTGAGCACCCTGAGTACTGAGCAACAAGCACCCCGAGTACTGAGCACTGAGCACCCTGAGTACTGAGCACCCAGCACACTGAGAACTGAGCACCTAGCACCCTGAGTACTGAGCACTGAGAACCCTGAGTACTGAGCACCGAGCACCCTGAGTACTGAGCACCCAGCACCCTGATCACTGAGCACGGAGCACCCCGAGGACTGAGCACCCAGCACCCTGAGCACTGAGCACCCAGCACCTTGAGCACTGAGCACCGAGCACCCCGAGCACTGAGCACCCAGCACCCTGAGTACTGAGCACCCAGCACCCTGAGCATTGAGCACCCAGCACCCTGAGCACTGAGCACGCAGCACCACGAGCACTGAGCACCCAGCACCCTGAGTACTGAGCACAGAGCACCGTGAGCACTGAGCACCCAGCACACTGAGTACTGAGCACCCAGCACCCTGAGTACTGCGCAACCAGCACCCTAAGCACTGAGCACTGAGCACCCAGCACCCTCAGCACTGAGCACTGAGCACCCAGCACCACAGCCCTGAGCACCCAGCACACCGAGCACTGAGCACCCAGCACCCTGAGCACTGAGCACCCAGCACTCTGAGCACCCAGCACCCTGAGTACTGAGCACCCAGCACCCTGAGTACTGAGCACCCAGCACCCTGAGTACTGAGCACTCAGCACCCTGAGTACTTAGCACCGAGCACCCTGAGCACTGAGCACACAGCACCCCGAGCACTGAGCACCCGGGGGACTGAGCACCCAGCACCCTGAGCACTGAGCACCGATCACCCTGAGCACTGAGCACCCACCACACCGAGCACTGAACACCCAGCACCCTGAGTACTGAGCACCCAGCACCCCGAGTACTGAGCACCCAGCACCCTGAGTACTGAGCACCCAGCACCCCGAGCACTGAGCAACCAGCACCCTGAGTACTGAGCACCCTGAGTACTGAGCACTGAGCACCGAGCACCCTGAGTACTGAGCACCCTGAGGACTGAGCACGCAGCACCCTGAGCACTGAGCACCCAGCACCCTGAGTACTGAGCACTGATCACCCTGAGCACTGAGCACCCAGCACCCCGAGCACTGAGCACCCAGCACCCTGAGTACTGAGCACCTAGCACCCTGAGCACTGAGCACCGAGCACCCTGAGTACTGAACACCCAGCACCCTGAGCCCTGAACACTGAGCACCCAGCACCCCGAGCACTGAGCACCCAGCACCCTGAGCACCCAGCACCCTGAGCACCCAGCACCCTGAGCACTGAGCACCCTGAGCACTGAGCACCCTGAGCACTGAACACTGAGCACCCAGCACCCTGAGTACTGAGCACCCAACACTCTGAGCACTGTGCACCCAGCCCGCTGAGTACTGAGCACTGAGCACACAGCAACCTGAGTACTGAGCACCCAGCACCCCGAGCACTGAGCACCCAGCGCCCCGAGCACTGAGCACCCAGCACCCTGAGCACTGAGCACCCAGCGCCCTGAGCACTGAGCACCCAGCACACTGAGCACTGAGCACCCAGCACCCCGAGTACTGATCACTGAGCACCCTGAGTACTGAGCACCCAACACCCAGAGTACTGAGCACCCAGCACCCTGAGAACTGAGCACCCAGCACCCTTAGTACTGAGCACCCAGCACCCTGAGTACTGAGCACCCAGCACCCTGAGCACTGAGCACTGAGCACCCAGCACCTTGAGCACTGAGCACTGACCACCCAGCACCCCGAGCACTGAGCACCCAGCACCCCGAGCACTGAGCACCCAGCGCCCTGAGCACTGAGCACCCAGCACACAGAGCACTGAGCACCCAGCCACCTGAGTACTGAGCACCCAGCACCATGAGTACTGAGCACCCAGCACCCTAAGTACGGAGCACTCAGCACCCTGAGTACAGAGCACCGAGCACCCCGAGCACAGAGCACCCAGCACCCTGAGCACTGAGCACCCTGAGGACTGAGCACCCAGGACCCTGAGCACTGAGCACCCAGCACCCTGAGTACTGAGCACCGATCACCCTGAGCACTGAGCACCCAGCACCCCGAGCACTGAGCACCCAGGACCCTGAGTACTGTGCACCCAGCACCCTGAGCACTGAGCACACAGCACCCTGAGTACTGAGCACCCTGTGTACTGAGCACCGATCACCCTGAGCACTGAGCACCCAGCACCCTGAGTACTGAGCACCCAGCACCGTGAGCACTGAGCACCCAGCACCCTGAGCACTGAGCACCCAGCACCCTGAGTACTGAGCACCCAGCACCCTGAGTACTGAGTACCCAGCACCCTGAGCACTGAGCACCCAGCACCCTGAGTACTGAGCACCGAGCACCCTGAGTACTGAGCACCCAGCACCCTGAGTACTGAGCACCCAGCACCCTGAGCACTGAGCACCCAGCACCCTGAGTACTGAGCACCCAGCACCCTGAGTACTGAGCACCCAGCACCCAGAGCACTGAGCACCCAGCACCCTGAGTACTGAGCACCCAGCACCCTGAGTACTGAGCACCGAGCTCCCCGAGCACTGAGCACCCTGAGTACTGAGCACCCAGCACCCCGATCACTGAGCACCCAGCACCCTGAGCACTGAGCACCCAGCACCCTGAGCACTGAGCACCCAGCACCCTGAGTACTGAGCACCCAGCACGCTGGGTACTGAGCACCCAGCACCCCGAGCACTGAGCACCCAGCACCCTGAGTACTGAGCACTGAGCACCGAGCACCCCGAGCACTGAGCACCCAGCACCCTGTGTACTGAGCACTGAGCACCCTGAGTACTAAGCACCCAGCACCCTGAGTACTGAGCACCCAGCACCCTGAGTACTGAGCACCCAGCACCCAGAGCACTGAGCACCCAGCACCCCGAGCACGGAGCACCCAGGACCCCGAGCACTGAGTACTGAGCACCCAGCACCCTGAGTACTGATCACCGAGCTCCCCGAGCACTGAGCACCCTGAGTACTGAGCACCCAGCACCCCGATCACTGAGCACCCAGCACCCTGAGCACTGAGCACCCAGCACCCTGAGCACTGAGCACCCAGCACACTGAGTACTGAGCACCCAGCACGCTGAGTACTGAGCACCCAGCACCCCGAGCACTGAGCACCCAGCACCCTGAGTACTGAGCACTGAGCACCCAGCACCCCGAGCACTGAGCACCCAGCACCCTGTGTACTGAGCCCTGAGCACCCTGAGTACTAAGCACCCAGCACCCTGAGTACTGAGCACCCAGGACCCTGAGCACTGAGCACCAAGCACCCCGAGCACTGAGCACCCAGCACCCTGAGCACTCAGCACCCAGCACCCCGAGCACTGAGCACCCAGCACCCTGAGCACTGAGCACCCAGCACCATGAGCACGGAGCACCCCGAGGACAGAGCACCCAGCACCCTGAGCACTGAGCACCCAGCACCTTCAGTACTGAGCACTGAGCACCTCGAGCACTAAGCACCCAGCACCCTGAGTACTGAGCACCCAGCACCCTGAGCACTGAGCACCCAGAAACCTGAGCACTGAGCACCCAGCACCCTGAGCACGGAGCACCCAGCACCCTGAGTACTGAGCACCCAACACCCAGAGTACTGAGCACCCAGCACCCTGAGCACTGAGTACTGAGCACTGAGCACCCTGAGCACTGAGCACCCAGCACCACGAGTACTGAGCACCCAGCACCCCGAGCACTGAGCACCCAGCGCCCTGAGCACTGAGCACCCAGCACCCCGAGCTCTGAGCACTGAGCACCCTGAGCACTGAGCACCCAGCACCACGAGTACTGAGCACCAAGCACCCTGAGTACTGAGAACCAAGCACCCCGAGTACTGAGCACTGAGCACCCTGAGTACTGTGCACCCAGCACGCTGAGCACTGAGCACCCAGCACCCTGAGGACTGAGCACTGAGACCCCTGAGTACTGAGCACCGAGCACCCTGAGTACTGAGCACCCAGCACCCTGATCACTGAGCACGGAGCACCCCGAGGACTGAACACCCAGCACCCTGAGCACTGAGCACCCAGCACCTTGAGTACTGAGCACCGAGCACAACGAGCACTGAGCACCAAGCACCCTGAGTACTGAGCACCCAGCACCCTGAGCACTGAGCACCCAGCTCCCTGAGCACTGAGCACGCAGCACCCCGAGCACTGAGCACACAGCACCCTGAGTACTGAGCACAGAGCACCCTGAGCACTGAGCACCCAGCACCCTGAGCACTGAGCACTGAGCACCCAGCACCACAGCCCTGAGCACCCAGCACCCCGAGCACTGAGCACCCAGCACCCTGAGCACTGAGCACCCAGCACCCTGAGTACTGAGCAACCAGCAACCTGAGTACTGAGCACCCAGCACCCTGAGTACTGAGCACTCAGCACCCTGAGTACTGAGCACCGAGCACACCGAGCAATGAGCACCCAGCACCCTGAGCACTGAGCACCCGGAGGACTGAGCACCCAGCACCCTGAGCACTGAGCACCGATCACCCTGAGCAGTGAGCACCCAGCACCCCGAGCACTGAGCACCCAGCACCCTGAGTACTGAGCACCCAGCACCCCGAGTACTGAGCACCCAGCACCCTGAGTACTGAGCACCCAGCACCCCGAGCACTGAGCACCCAGCACCCTGAGTACTGAGCACCCTGATTTCTGAGCACTGAGCACCGAGCATCCTGAGTACTGAGCACCCAGCACGCCGAGCACTGAGCACCCAGCACCCTGAGCACTGAGCACCCAGCACCCTGAGCACTGAGCACCCAGCACCCTGAGTACTGAGCACCCAGCACCCTGAGCACTGAGCACCCAGCACCCTGAGTACTGAGCACCCAGCACCACCCTCAGCACTGAGCACCCAGCACCCCGAGCACTGAGCACCCAGCACCCTGAGCACTGAGCAACCAGCACCCCGAGTACTGAGCACCCTGCACCCCGAGTACTGAGCACCGAGCACCCCGAGCACTGAGCACCCAGCACCCTGAGTACTGAGCACCCAGCACCACGAGTACTGAGCACCCAGCACCCCGAGAATGAGCACCCAGCACCCTGAGTACTGAGAACCGAGCACCCTGATACTGAGCACCCAGCACCCTGAGTACTGAGCCCCCAGCACCCTGAGTACTGAGCACCCAGCAACCCGAGCACTGAGCACCCAGCACACTGAGAATGAGCACCCAGCACCATGAGTACTGAGCACCCAGCACCCTGAGTACTGAGCACTAAGCACCCAGAGCACTGAGCACCCAGCACCCCGAGCACGGAGCACCCAGGACCCCGAGCACTGAGAACTGAGCACCCAGCACCCTGAGTACTGAGCAACGAGATCCCCGAGCACTGAGCACACTGAGTACTGAGCACCCAGCACCCCGAGCACTGAGCACCCAGCACCCTGAGCACTGAGCACCCAGCACCATGAGCACGGAGCACCCCGAGGACTGAGCACCCAGCACCCTGAGCACTGAGCACCCAGCACCTTGAGTACTGAGCACCGAGCACCTCGAGCACTAAGCACCCAGCACCCTGAGCACTGAGCACCTAGAACCCTGAGCACTGAGCACCCAGCACCCTGAGCTCGGAGCACCCAGCACCCTGAGTACTGAGCACCCAACACCCAGAGTACTGAGCACCCAGCACCCTGAGCACTGAGCACCCAGCACCCTGAGTACTGAGCACCCAGCACCCTGAGTACTGAACACCCAGCACCCTGAGCACTGAGCACTGAGCACCCTGAGCACTGAGTACTGAGCACTGAGCACCCTGAGCACTGAGCACCCAGCACCCCGAGTACTGAGCACCCAGCACCCCGAGCACTGAGCACCCAGCACCCCGAGCACTGAGCACTGAGCACCCTGAGCACTGAGCACCCAGCACCCCGAGTACTGAGCACTGAGCACCCTGAGTACTGAGCACCAAGCACCCTGAGTACTGAGCACCCAGCACCCTGAGTACTGAGCACCCAGCACCCTGAGTACTGAGCAACCAGCAACCTGAGTACTGAGCACCCAGCACCCTGAGTACTGAGCACTCAGCACCCTGAGTACTGAGCACCGAGCACACCGAGCAATGAGCACCCAGCACCCTGAGCACTGAGCACCCGGAGGACTGAGCACCCAGCACCCTGAGCACTGAGCACCGATCACCCTGAGCAGTGAGCACCCAGCACCCCGAGCACTGAGCACCCAGCACCCTGAGTACTGAGCACCCAGCACCCCGAGTACTGAGCACCCAGCACCCTGAGTACTGAGCACCCAGCACCCCGAGCACTGAGCACCCAGCACCCTGAGTACTGAGCACCCTGATTTCTGAGCACTGAGCACCGAGCATCCTGAGTACTGAGCACCCAGCACGCCGAGCACTGAGCACCCAGCACCCTGAGCACTGAGCACCCAGCACCCTGAGCACTGAGCACCCAGCACCCTGAGTACTGAGCACCCAGCACCCTGAGCACTGAGCACCCAGCACCCTGAGTACTGAGCACCCAGCACCCCGAGCACTGAGCACCCAGCACCCTGTGTACTGAGCACTGAGCACCCTGAGTACTAAGCACCCAGCACCCTGAGTACTGAACACCCAGGACCCTGAGCACTGAGCACCGAGCACCCCGAGCACTGAGCACCCAGCACGCTGAGCACTCAGCACCCAGCACCCCAAGCACTGAGCACCCAGCACCCTGAGTACTGAGCACCCAACACCCAGAGTACTGAGCACCCAGCACCCTGAGCACTGAGCACCCAGCACCCTGAGTACTGAGCACCCAGCACCCTGAGTACTGGGCACCCAGCACCCTGAGCACTGAGCACTGAGCACCCAACACCCTGAGCACTGAGCACTGAGCACCCAGCACCCCGAGCACTGAGCACCCAGCACCCCGAGCACTGAGCACCCAGCACCCTGAGCACTGAGCACCCAGCACCCTGAGCACTGAGCACCCAGCCCCCTGAGTACTGAGCACCCAGAACCATGAGTACTGAGCACCCAGCACCCTGAGAACTGAGCACTCAGCACCCTGAGTACTGAGCACCGAGCACCCCGAGCACTGAGCACCCAGCACCCTGAGCACTGAGCACCCTGAGGACTGAGTACCCAGCACCCTGAGCACTGAGCACCCAGCACCCTGAGTACTGAGCACCGATCACCCTGAGCACTGAGCACCCAGCACTCAGAGTACTGAGCACCCAGCACCCTGAGCACTGAGCACCCAGGACCCTGACTCCTGAGCACCCAGCACCACCCTCAGCACTGAGCACCCAGCACCCCGAGCACTGAGCACCCAGCACCCTGAGCACTGAGCACCCAGCACCCCGAGTACTGAGCACCCAGCACCCCGAGTACTTAGCACCGAGCACCCCGAGCACTGAGCACCCAGCACCCTGAGTACTGAGCACCCAGCACCCCGAGCACTGAGCACCCAGCAACCTGAGTACTGAGAACAGATCACCCTAAGTACTGAGCACCCAGCACCCTGAGTACTGAGCCCCCAGCACCCTGAGTTCTGAGCACCCAGCACCCCGAGCACTGAGCACCCAGCACCCCGAGAATGAGCACCCAGCGCCCTGAGTACTGAGAACCGAGCACCCTGAGTACTGAGCACCCAGCACCCTGAGTACTGAGCCTACAGCACCCTGAGTACTGAGCACCCAGCACCCCGAGCACTGAGCACCCAGCACCCCGAGAATGAGCACCCAGCACCCTGAGTACTGAGCACCCAGCACCCTGAGTACTGAGCACTAAGCACCCAGAGCACTGAGCACCCAGCACCCCGAGCACGGAGCACCCAGGACCCCGAGCACTGAGTACTGAGCACCCAGCACCCTGAGTACTGAGCACCGAGCTCCCCGAGCACTGAGCACCCTGAGTACTGAGCACCCAGCACCCCGATCACTGAGCACCCAGCACCCTGAGCACTGATCACCCAGCGCCCTGAGCACTGAGCACTCAGCACCCTGAGTACTGAGCACCCAGCACACTGAGTACTGAGCACCCAGCATCCCGAGCACTGAGCACCCAGCACCCTGTGTACTGAGCACTGAGCACCCTGAGTACTAAGCACCCAGCACCCTGAGTACTGAGCACCCAGGACCCTGAGCACTGAGCACCGAGCACCCCGAGCACTGAGCACCCAGCACCCTGAGCACTCAGCACCCAGCACCCCAAGCACTGAGCACCCAGCACCCTGAGCACTGAGCACCCAGCACCCTGAGCACGGAGCACCCTGAGTACTGAGCACCGATCACCCTGAGCACTTAGCACCCAGCACCCTGAGTACTGAGCACCCTGCACATTGAGCACTGTGCACCAAGCACCCTGAGCACTGAGCACCCAGCACCCTGAGTACTGAGCACCCAGCACCCCGAGCACTGAGCACCCAGCACCCCGAGAATGAGCACCGAGCACCCTGAGTACTGAGAACCGAGCACCCTGAGTACTGAGCACCCAGCACCCTGAGTACTGAGCCTCCAGCACCCTGAGTACTGAGCACCCAGCACCCCGAGCACTGAGCACCCAGCACCCCGAGAATGAGCACCCAGCACCCTGAGTACTGAGCACCAAGCACCCTGAGTACTGAGCACTAAGCACCCAGAGCACTGAGCACCCAGCACCCTGAGCACGGAGTACCCAGGACCCCGAGCACTGAGTACTGAGCACCCAGCACCCTGAGTACTGAGCACCCAGCACCCTGAGTACTGAGCAACCAGCACCCTGAGCACTGAGCAGTGAGCACCCAGCACCCTGAGCACTGAGCACTGAGCACCCAGCACCCTGTGCACTGAGCACCCAGCACCCTGAGTACTGAGCACCCAGCACCCTGAGTACTGAGCACCCAGCACCCTGAGCACTGAGCACCCAGCAACCCGAGCACTGAGCACCCAGCACCCTGAGTACTGAGCACCCAGCACCCCGAGTACTGAGCACCCAGCACCCTGAGAACTGAGCACCCAGCACCCCGAGCACTGAGCACCCAGCACCCTGAGTACTGAGCACCCTGAGTACTGAGCACTGAGCACCGAGCACCCTGAGTACTGAGCACCCTGAGGACTGAGCTCCCAGCACCCTGCGCACTGAGCACCCAGCACCCTGAGTACTGAGCACTGATCACCCTGAGCACTGAGCACCCAGCACCCCGAACACTGAGCACCCAGCAACCTGAGTACTGAGCACCCAGCACATTGAGCACTGAGCACCGAGCACCCTGAGTACTGAACACCCAGCACCCTGAGAAGGGAGCACTGAGCACCCAGCACCCTGAAGACTGAGCACTGAGCACCCAGCACCCCGAGCACTGAGCACCCAGCACCCTGAGCACCCAGCACCCTGAGCACTGAGCACCCTGAGCACTGAGCACCCATCACTCTGAGCACTGAGCACCCAGCACGCTGAGTACTTAGCACTGAGCACACAGCACCCCGAGCACTGAGCACTGAGCACACTGAGCACTGAGCACCCAGAACCCCGAGTACTGAGCACTGAGCACCCTGAGTACTGAGCACCCAGCACCCTGAGCACTGAGAACCCTGAGTACTGAGCACCGAGCACCCTGAGTACTGAGCACCCAGCACCCTGAGCACTGAGCACGGAGCACCCCGAGGACTGAGCACCCAGCACCCTGAGCACTGAGCACCCAGCACCCTGAGCACTGAGCACCCAGCACCCCGAGCACTGAGCACCCAGCACCCGGAGCACTGAGCACCCAGCACACTGAGTACTGAGCACCCAACACCCAGAGTACTGAGCAACCAGGACCCTGAGCATTGAGCACCCAGCACCCTGAGTACTGAGCACCCAGCACCCTGAGTACTGAGAACCCAGCACCCTGAGCACTGAGCACTGAGCACCCCGAGGACTGAGCACCCAGCACCCCGAGTACTGATCACTGAGCACCCTGAGTACTGAGCACCCAACACCCAGAGTACTGAGCACCCAGCACCCTGAGAACTGAGCACCCAGCACCCTTAGTACTGAGCACCCAGCACCCTGAGTACTGAGCACCCAGCACCCTGAGCACTGAGCACTGAGCACCCAGCACCTTGAGCACTGAGCACTGACCACCCAGCACCCCGAGCACTGAGCACCCAGCACCCCGAGCACTGAGCACCCAGCAACCAGAGTACTGAGCACCCAGCACCCTGAGTACTGAGCACTGAGCACCCCGAGTACTGAGCACCCAGCACCCCGAGCACGGAGCACCCAGCACCCTGAGTACTGAGCACCCAACACCTTGAGTACTGAGCACTAAGCACCCAGAGCACTGAGCACCCAGCACCCAGAGCACTGAGCACCCAGCGCACCGAGCACTGAGCACCCAGCACCCCGAGCACTGAGAACTGAGCTCCCTGAGCACTGAGCACCCAGCACCCCGAGTACTGAGCACTGAGCACCCTGAGTACTGAGCAACAAGCACCCCGAGTACTGAGCACTGAGCACCCTGAGTACTGAGCACCCAGCACCCTGAGAACTGAGCACCCAGCACCCTGAGTACTGAGCACTGAGAACCCTGAGTACTGAGCACCGAGCACCCTGTGTACTGAGCACCCAGCACCCTGAGCACTGAGCACCCAGCACCTTGAGTACTGAGCACCGAGCACCCCGAGCACTGAGCACCCAGCACCACCCTCAGCACTGAGCACCCAGCACCCTGAGCACTGAGCACCCAGCACCCTGAGCACTGAGCACGCAGCACCCCGAGCACTGAGCACCCAGCACCCTGAGTACTGAGCACAGAGCACCCTGAGCACTGAGCACCCAGCACACTGAGTACTGAGCACCCAGGACCCTGAGTACTGAGCAACCAGCACCCTGAGCACTGAGCACTGAGCACCCAGCACCCTGAGCACTGAGCACTGAGCACCCAGCACCACAGCCCTGAGCACCCAGCACCCTGAGCACTGAGCACCCAGCACCCTGAGCACTGAGCACCCAGCACCCTGAGCACCCAGCACCCTGAGTACTGAGCACCCAGCACCCTGAGTACTGAGCACCCAGCACCCTGAGTACTGAGCACCCAGCACCCTGAGTACTGAGCACCGAGCACCCCGAGCACTGAGCACCCAGCACCCTGAGCACTGAGCACCCGGAGGATTGAGCACCCAGCACCCTGATAACTGAGCACCGATCACCCTGAGCACTGAGCACCCAGCACACCGAGCACTGAGCACCCAGCACCCTGAGAACTGAGCACCCAGCACCCCGAGTACTGAGCACCCAGCACCCTGAGTACTGAGCACCCAGCACCCCGAGCACTGAGCAACCAGCACCCTGAGTACTGAGCACCCTGAGTATTGAGCACTGAGCACCGAGCACCCTGAGTACTGAGCACCCTGAGGACTGAGCACCCAGCACCCTGAGCACTGAGCACCCAGCACCCTGAGTACTGAGCACTGATCACCCTGAGCACTGAGCACCCAGCACCCCGAGCACTGAGCACCCAGCACCCTGAGTACTGAGAACCTAGCACACTGATCACTGAGCACCGAGCACCCTGAGTACTGAACACCCAGCACCCTGAGCACTGAGCACTGAGCACCCAGCACCCTGAGCACTGAGCACTGAGCACCCAGCACCCCGAGCGCTGAGCACCCAGCACCCTGAGCACCCAGCACCCTGAGCACTGAGCACCCTGAGCACTGAGCACCCTGAGCACTGAGCACTGAGCACCCAGCACCCTGAATACTGAGCACCCAACACTCTGAGCACTGAGCACCCAGCACGCTGAGTACTGAGCACTGAGCACACAGCACCCTGAGTACTGAGCACCCAGCACCCCGAGCACTGAGCACCCAGTGCCCCGAGCACTGAGCACCCAGCACGCTGAGCACTGAGCACTGAGCACACTGAGCACTGAGCACCAAGCACCCCGAGTACTGAGCACTGAGCACCCTGAGTACTGAGCACCCAACACCCAGAGTACTGAGCACCCAGCACCCTGAGAACTGAGCACCCAGCACCCTGAGTACTGAGCACCCAGCACCCTGAGTACTGAGCACTGAGCACCCCGAGTACTGAGCACCCAGCACCCCGAGCACTGAGCACCCAGCAACCTGAGTCCTGAGAACAGATCACCCTGAGTACTGAGCACCCAGAACCCTGAGTACTGAGCCCCCAGCACCCTGAGTACTGAGAACCCAGCACCCCGAGCACTGAGCACCCAGCACCCCGAGAATGAGCACCCAGCACCCTGAGTACTGACAACCGAGCACCCTGAGTACTGAGCACCCAGCACCCTGAGTACTGAGCCCCCAGCACCCTGAGTACTGAGCACCCAGCAACCCGAGCACTGAGCACCCAGCACCCTGAGAATGAGCACACAGCACCATGAGTACTGAGCACGCAGCACCCTGAGTAATGAGCACAAAGCACCCAGAGCACAGAGCACCCAGCACCCCGAGCACTGAGCACCCAGCGCCCCGAGCACTGAGCACCCAGCACCCCGAGCACTGAGAACTGAGCACCCTGAGCACTGAGCACCCAGCACCCCGAGTACTGAGCACTGAGCACCCTGAGTACTGAGCAACAAGCACCCCGAGTACTGAGCACTGAGCACCCTGAGTACTGAGCACCCAGCACACTGAGAACTGAGCACCTAGCACCCTGAGTACTGAGCACTGAGAACCCTGAGTACTGAGCACCGAGCACCCTGAGTACTGAGCACCCAGCACCCTGATCACTGAGCACGGAGCACCCCGAGGACTGAGCACCCAGCACCCTGAGCACTGAGCACCCAGCACCTTGAGCACTGAGCACCGAGCACCCCGAGCACTGAGCACCCAGCACCCTGAGTACTGAGCACCCAGCACCCTGAGCATTGAGCACCCAGCACCCTGAGCACTGAGCACGCAGCACCCCGAGCACTGAGCACCCAGCACCCTGAGTACTGAGCACAGAGCACCGTGAGCACTGAGCACCCAGCACACTGAGTACTGAGCACCCAGCACCCTGAGTACTGCGCAACCAGCACCCTAAGCACTGAGCACTGAGCACCCAGCACCCTCAGCACTGAGCACTGAGCACCCAGCACCACAGCCCTGAGCACCCAGCACACCGAGCACTGAGCACCCAGCACCCTGAGCACTGAGCACCCAGCACTCTGAGCACCCAGCACCCTGAGTACTGAGCACCCAGCACCCTGAGTACTGAGCACCCAGCACCCTGAGTACTGAGCACTCAGCACCCTGAGTACTTAGCACCGAGCACCCTGAGCACTGAGCACACAGCACCCTGAGCACTGAGCACCCGGGGGACTGAGCACCCAGCACCCTGAGCACTGAGCACCGATCACCCTGAGCACTGAGCACCCAGCACCCCGAGCACTGAGCACCCAGGACCCTGAGTACTGTGCACCCAGCACCCTGAGCACTGAGCACACAGCACCCTGAGTACTGAGCACCCTGTGTACTGAGCACCGATCACCCTGAGCACTGAGCACCCAGCACCCTGAGTACTGAGCACCCAGCACCGTGAGCACTGAGCACCCAGCACCCTGAGCACTGAGCACCCAGCACCCTGAGTACTGAGCACCCAGCACCCTGAGTACTGAGTACCCAGCACCCTGAGCACTGAGCACCCAGCACCCTGAGTACTGAGCACCGAGCACCCTGAGTACTGAGCACCCAGCACCCTGAGTACTGAGCACCCAGCACCCTGAGCACTGAGCACCCAGCACCCTGAGTACTGAGCACCCAGCACCCTGAGTACTGAGCACCCAGCACCCAGAGCACTGAGCACCCAGCACCCTGAGTACTGAGCACCCAGCACCCTGAGTACTGAGCACCGAGCTCCCCGAGCACTGAGCACCCTGAGTACTGAGCACCCAGCACCCCGATCACTGAGCACCCAGCACCCTGAGCACTGAGCACCCAGCACCCTGAGCACTGAGCACCCAGCACCCTGAGTACTGAGCACCCAGCACGCTGGGTACTGAGCACCCAGCACCCCGAGCACTGAGCACCCAGCACCCTGAGTACTGAGCACTGAGCACCGAGCACCCCGAGCACTGAGCACCCAGCACCCTGTGTACTGAGCACTGAGCACCCTGAGTACTAAGCACCCAGCACCCTGAGTACTGAGCACCCAGCACCCTGAGTACTGAGCACCCAGCACCCAGAGCACTGAGCACCCAGCACCCCGAGCACGGAGCACCCAGGACCCCGAGCACTGAGTACTGAGCACCCAGCACCCTGAGTACTGATCACCGAGCTCCCCGAGCACTGAGCACCCTGAGTACTGAGCACCCAGCACCCCGATCACTGAGCACCCAGCACCCTGAGCACTGAGCACCCAGCACCCTGAGCACTGAGCACCCAGCACACTGAGTACTGAGCACCCAGCACGCTGAGTACTGAGCACCCAGCACCCCGAGCACTGAGCACCCAGCACCCTGAGTACTGAGCACTGAGCACCCAGCACCCCGAGCACTGAGCACCCAGCACCCTGTGTACTGAGCCCTGAGCACCCTGAGTACTAAGCACCCAGCACCCTGAGTACTGAGCACCCAGGACCCTGAGCACTGAGCACCAAGCACCCCGAGCACTGAGCACCCAGCACCCTGAGCACTCAGCACCCAGCACCCCGAGCACTGAGCACCCAGCACCCTGAGCACTGAGCACCCAGCACCATGAGCACGGAGCACCCCGAGGACAGAGCACCCAGCACCCTGAGCACTGAGCACCCAGCACCTTCAGTACTGAGCACTGAGCACCTCGAGCACTAAGCACCCAGCACCCTGAGTACTGAGCACCCAGCACCCTGAGCACTGAGCACCCAGAAACCTGAGCACTGAGCACCCAGCACCCTGAGCACGGAGCACCCAGCACCCTGAGTACTGAGCACCCAACACCCAGAGTACTGAGCACCCAGCACCCTGAGCACTGAGTACTGAGCACTGAGCACCCTGAGCACTGAGCACCCAGCACCACGAGTACTGAGCACCCAGCACCCCGAGCACTGAGCACCCAGCGCCCTGAGCACTGAGCACCCAGCACCCCGAGCTCTGAGCACTGAGCACCCTGAGCACTGAGCACCCAGCACCACGAGTACTGAGCACCAAGCACCCTGAGTACTGAGAACCAAGCACCCCGAGTACTGAGCACTGAGCACCCTGAGTACTGTGCACCCAGCACGCTGAGCACTGAGCACCCAGCACCCTGAGGACTGAGCACTGAGACCCCTGAGTACTGAGCACCGAGCACCCTGAGTACTGAGCACCCAGCACCCTGATCACTGAGCACGGAGCACCCCGAGGACTGAACACCCAGCACCCTGAGCACTGAGCACCCAGCACCTTGAGTACTGAGCACCGAGCACAACGAGCACTGAGCACCAAGCACCCTGAGTACTGAGCACCCAGCACCCTGAGCACTGAGCACCCAGCTCCCTGAGCACTGAGCACGCAGCACCCCGAGCACTGAGCACACAGCACCCTGAGTACTGAGCACAGAGCACCCTGAGCACTGAGCACCCAGCACCCTGAGCACTGAGCACTGAGCACCCAGCACCACAGCCCTGAGCACCCAGCACCCCGAGCACTGAGCACCCAGCACCCTGAGCACTGAGCACCCAGCACCCTGAGTACTGAGCAACCAGCAACCTGAGTACTGAGCACCCAGCACCCTGAGTACTGAGCACTCAGCACCCTGAGTACTGAGCACCGAGCACACCGAGCAATGAGCACCCAGCACCCTGAGCACTGAGCACCCGGAGGACTGAGCACCCAGCACCCTGAGCACTGAGCACCGATCACCCTGAGCAGTGAGCACCCAGCACCCCGAGCACTGAGCACCCAGCACCCTGAGTACTGAGCACCCAGCACCCCGAGTACTGAGCACCCAGCACCCTGAGTACTGAGCACCCAGCACCCCGAGCACTGAGCACCCAGCACCCTGAGTACTGAGCACCCTGATTTCTGAGCACTGAGCACCGAGCATCCTGAGTACTGAGCACCCAGCACGCCGAGCACTGAGCACCCAGCACCCTGAGCACTGAGCACCCAGCACCCTGAGCACTGAGCACCCAGCACCCTGAGTACTGAGCACCCAGCACCCTGAGCACTGAGCACCCAGCACCCTGAGTACTGAGCACCCAGCACCACCCTCAGCACTGAGCACCCAGCACCCCGAGCACTGAGCACCCAGCACCCTGAGCACTGAGCAACCAGCACCCCGAGTACTGAGCACCCTGCACCCCGAGTACTGAGCACCGAGCACCCCGAGCACTGAGCACCCAGCACCCTGAGTACTGAGCACCCAGCACCACGAGTACTGAGCACCCAGCACCCCGAGAATGAGCACCCAGCACCCTGAGTACTGAGAACCGAGCACCCTGATACTGAGCACCCAGCACCCTGAGTACTGAGCCCCCAGCACCCTGAGTACTGAGCACCCAGCAACCCGAGCACTGAGCACCCAGCACACTGAGAATGAGCACCCAGCACCATGAGTACTGAGCACCCAGCACACTGAGTACTGAGCACTAAGCACCCAGAGCACTGAGCACCCAGCACCCCGAGCACGGAGCACCCAGGACCCCGAGCACTGAGAACTGAGCACCCAGCACCCTGAGTACTGAGCAACGAGATCCCCGAGCACTGAGCACACTGAGTACTGAGCACCCAGCACCCCGAGCACTGAGCACCCAGCACCCTGAGCACTGAGCACCCAGCACCATGAGCACGGAGCACCCCGAGGACTGAGCACCCAGCACCCTGAGCACTGAGCACCCAGCACCTTGAGTACTGAGCACCGAGCACCTCGAGCACTAAGCACCCAGCACCCTGAGCACTGAGCACCTAGAACCCTGAGCACTGAGCACCCAGCACCCTGAGCTCGGAGCACCCAGCACCCTGAGTACTGAGCACCCAACACCCAGAGTACTGAGCACCCAGCACCCTGAGCACTGAGCACCCAGCACCCTGAGTACTGAGCACCCAGCACCCTGAGTACTGAACACCCAGCACCCTGAGCACTGAGCACTGAGCACCCTGAGCACTGAGTACTGAGCACTGAGCACCCTGAGCACTGAGCACCCAGCACCCCGAGTACTGAGCACCCAGCACCCCGAGCACTGAGCACCCAGCACCCCGAGCACTGAGCACTGAGCACCCTGAGCACTGAGCACCCAGCACCCCGAGTACTGAGCACTGAGCACCCTGAGTACTGAGCACCAAGCACCCTGAGTACTGAGCACCCAGCACCCTGAGTACTGAGCACCCAGCACCCTGAGTACTGAGCAACCAGCAACCTGAGTACTGAGCACCCAGCACCCTGAGTACTGAGCACTCAGCACCCTGAGTACTGAGCACCGAGCACACCGAGCAATGAGCACCCAGCACCCTGAGCACTGAGCACCCGGAGGACTGAGCACCCAGCACCCTGAGCACTGAGCACCGATCACCCTGAGCAGTGAGCACCCAGCCCCCCCAGCACTGAGCACCCAGCACCCTGAGTACTGAGCACCCAGCACCCCGAGTACTGAGCACCCAGCACCCTGAGTACTGAGCACCCAGCACCCCGAGCACTGAGCACCCAGCACCCTGAGTACTGAGCACCCTGATTTCTGAGCACTGAGCACCGAGCATCCTGAGTACTGAGCACCCAGCACGCCGAGCACTGAGCACCCAGCACCCTGAGCACTGAGCACCCAGCACCCTGAGCACTGAGCACCCAGCACCCTGAGTACTGAGCACCCAGCACCCTGAGCACTGAGCACCCAGCACCCTGAGTACTGAGCACCCAGCACCCCGAGCACTGAGCACCCAGCACCCTGTGTACTGAGCACTGAGCACCCTGAGTACTAAGCACCCAGCACCCTGAGTACTGAACACCCAGGACCCTGAGCACTGAGCACCGAGCACCCCGAGCACTGAGCACCCAGCACCCTGAGCACTCAGCACCCAGCACCCCAAGCACTGAGCACCCAGCACCCTGAGTACTGAGCACCCAACACCCAGAGTACTGAGCACCCAGCACCCTGAGCACTGAGCACCCAGCACCCTGAGTACTGAGCACCCAGCACCCTGAGTACTGGGCACCCAGCACCCTGAGCACTGAGCACTGAGCACCCAACACCCTGAGCACTGAGCACTGAGCACCCAGCACCCCGAGCACTGAGCACCCAGCACCCCGAGCACTGAGCACCCAGCACCCTGAGCACTGAGCACCCAGCACCCTGAGCACTGAGCACCCAGCCCCCTGAGTACTGAGCACCCAGAACCATGAGTACTGAGCACCCAGCACCCTGAGAACTGAGCACTCAGCACCCTGAGTACTGAGCACCGAGCACCCCGAGCACTGAGCACCCAGCACCCTGAGCACTGAGCACCCTGAGGACTGAGTACCCAGCACCCTGAGCACTGAGCACCCAGCACCCTGAGTACTGAGCACCGATCACCCTGAGCACTGAGCACCCAGCACTCAGAGTACTGAGCACCCAGCACCCTGAGCACTGAGCACCCAGGACCCTGACTCCTGAGCACCCAGCACCACCCTCAGCACTGAGCACCCAGCACCCCGAGCACTGAGCACCCAGCACCCTGAGCACTGAGCACCCAGCACCCCGAGTACTGAGCACCCAGCACCCCGAGTACTTAGCACCGAGCACCCCGAGCACTGAGCACCCAGCACCCTGAGTACTGAGCACCCAGCACCCCGAGCACTGAGCACCCAGCAACCTGAGTACTGAGAACAGATCACCCTAAGTACTGAGCACCCAGCACCCTGAGTACTGAGCCCCCAGCACCCTGAGTTCTGAGCACCCAGCACCCCGAGCACTGAGCACCCAGCACCCCGAGAATGAGCACCCAGCGCCCTGAGTACTGAGAACCGAGCACCCTGAGTACTGAGCACCCAGCACCCTGAGTACTGAGCCTACAGCACCCTGAGTACTGAGCACCCAGCACCCCGAGCACTGAGCACCCAGCACCCCGAGAATGAGCACCCAGCACCCTGAGTACTGAGCACCCAGCACCCTGAGTACTGAGCACTAAGCACCCAGAGCACTGAGCACCCAGCACCCCGAGCACGGAGCACCCAGGACCCCGAGCACTGAGTACTGAGCACCCAGCACCCTGAGTACTGAGCACCGAGCTCCCCGAGCACTGAGCACCCTGAGTACTGAGCACCCAGCACCCCGATCACTGAGCACCCAGCACCCTGAGCACTGATCACCCAGCGCCCTGAGCACTGAGCACTCAGCACCCTGAGTACTGAGCACCCAGCACACTGAGTACTGAGCACCCAGCATCCCGAGCACTGAGCACCCAGCACCCTGTGTACTGAGCACTGAGCACCCTGAGTACTAAGCACCCAGCACCCTGAGTACTGAGCACCCAGGACCCTGAGCACTGAGCACCGAGCACCCCGAGCACTGAGCACCCAGCACCCTGAGCACTCAGCACCCAGCACCCCAAGCACTGAGCACCCAGCACCCTGAGCACTGAGCACCCAGCACCCTGAGCACGGAGCACCCTGAGTACTGAGCACCGATCACCCTGAGCACTTAGCACCCAGCACCCTGAGTACTGAGCACCCTGCACATTGAGCACTGTGCACCAAGCACCCTGAGCACTGAGCACCCAGCACCCTGAGTACTGAGCACCCAGCACCCCGAGCACTGAGCACCCAGCACCCCGAGAATGAGCACCGAGCACCCTGAGTACTGAGAACCGAGCACCCTGAGTACTGAGCACCCAGCACCCTGAGTACTGAGCCTCCAGCACCCTGAGTACTGAGCACCCAGCACCCCGAGCACTGAGCACCCAGCACCCCGAGAATGAGCACCCAGCACCCTGAGTACTGAGCACCAAGCACCCTGAGTACTGAGCACTAAGCACCCAGAGCACTGAGCACCCAGCACCCTGAGCACGGAGTACCCAGGACCCCGAGCACTGAGTACTGAGCACCCAGCACCCTGAGTACTGAGCACCCAGCACCCTGAGTACTGAGCAACCAGCACCCTGAGCACTGAGCAGTGAGCACCCAGCACCCTGAGCACTGAGCACTGAGCACCCAGCACCCTGTGCACTGAGCACCCAGCACCCTGAGTACTGAGCACCCAGCACCCTGAGTACTGAGCACCCAGCACCCTGAGCACTGAGCACCCAGCAACCCGAGCACTGAGCACCCAGCACCCTGAGTACTGAGCACCCAGCACCCCGAGTACTGAGCACCCAGCACCCTGAGAACTGAGCACCCAGCACCCCGAGCACTGAGCACCCAGCACCCTGAGTACTGAGCACCCTGAGTACTGAGCACTGAGCACCGAGCACCCTGAGTACTGAGCACCCTGAGGACTGAGCTCCCAGCACCCTGCGCACTGAGCACCCAGCACCCTGAGTACTGAGCACTGATCACCCTGAGCACTGAGCACCCAGCACCCCGAACACTGAGCACCCAGCAACCTGAGTACTGAGCACCCAGCACATTGAGCACTGAGCACCGAGCACCCTGAGTACTGAACACCCAGCACCCTGAGAAGGGAGCACTGAGCACCCAGCACCCTGAAGACTGAGCACTGAGCACCCAGCACCCCGAGCACTGAGCACCCAGCACCCTGAGCACCCAGCACCCTGAGCACTGAGCACCCTGAGCACTGAGCACCCATCACTCTGAGCACTGAGCACCCAGCACGCTGAGTACTTAGCACTGAGCACACAGCACCCCGAGCACTGAGCACTGAGCACACTGAGCACTGAGCACCCAGAACCCCGAGTACTGAGCACTGAGCACCCTGAGTACTGAGCACCCAGCACCCTGAGCACTGAGAACCCTGAGTACTGAGCACCGAGCACCCTGAGTACTGAGCACCCAGCACCCTGAGCACTGAGCACGGAGCACCCCGAGGACTGAGCACCCAGCACCCTGAGCACTGAGCACCCAGCACCCTGAGCACTGAGCACCCAGCACCCCGAGCACTGAGCACCCAGCACCCGGAGCACTGAGCACCCAGCACACTGAGTACTGAGCACCCAACACCCAGAGTACTGAGCAACCAGGACCCTGAGCATTGAGCACCCAGCACCCTGAGTACTGAGCACCCAGCACCCTGAGTACTGAGAACCCAGCACCCTCAGCACTGAGCACTGAGCACCCCGAGGACTGAGCACCCAGCACCCCGAGTACTGATCACTGAGCACCCTGAGTACTGAGCACCCAACACCCAGAGTACTGAGCACCCAGCACCCTGAGAACTGAGCACCCAGCACCCTTAGTACTGAGCACCCAGCACCCTGAGTACTGAGCACCCAGCACCCTGAGCACTGAGCACTGAGCACCCAGCACCTTGAGCACTGAGCACTGACCACCCAGCACCCCGAGCACTGAGCACCCAGCACCCCGAGCACTGAGCACCCAGCAACCAGAGTACTGAGCACCCAGCACCCTGAGTACTGAGCACTGAGCACCCCGAGTACTGAGCACCCAGCACCCCGAGCACGGAGCACCCAGCACCCTGAGTACTGAGCACCCAACACCTTGAGTACTGAGCACTAAGCACCCAGAGCACTGAGCACCCAGCACCCAGAGCACTGAGCACCCAGCGCACCGAGCACTGAGCACCCAGCACCCCGAGCACTGAGAACTGAGCTCCCTGAGCACTGAGCACCCAGCACCCCGAGTACTGAGCACTGAGCACCCTGAGTACTGAGCAACAAGCACCCCGAGTACTGAGCACTGAGCACCCTGAGTACTGAGCACCCAGCACCCTGAGAACTGAGCACCCAGCACCCTGAGTACTGAGCACTGAGAACCCTGAGTACTGAGCACCGAGCACCCTGAGTACTGAGCACCCAGCACCCTGAGCACTGAGCACCCAGCACCTTGAGTACTGAGCACCGAGCACCCCGAGCACTGAGCACCCAGCACCACCCTCAGCACTGAGCACCCAGCACCCTGAGCACTGAGCACCCAGCACCCTGAGCACTGAGCACGCAGCACCCCGAGCACTGAGCACCCAGCACCCTGAGTACTGAGCACAGAGCACCCTGAGCACTGAGCACCCAGCACACTGAGTACTGAGCACCCAGGACCCTGAGTACTGAGCAACCAGCACCCTGAGCACTGAGCACTGAGCACCCAGCACCCTGAGCACTGAGCACTGAGCACCCAGCACCACAGCCCTGAGCACCCAGCACCCTGAGCACTGAGCACCCAGCACCCTGAGCACTGAGCACCCAGCACCCTGAGCACCCAGCACCCTGAGTACTGAGCACCCAGCACCCTGAGTACTGAGCACCCAGCACCCTGAGTACTGAGCACCCAGCACCCTGAGTACTGAGCACCGAGCACCCCGAGCACTGAGCACCCAGCACCCTGAGCACTGAGCACCCGGAGGATTGAGCACCCAGCACCCTGATAACTGAGCACCGATCACCCTGAGCACTGAGCACCCAGCACACCGAGCACTGAGCACCCAGCACCCTGAGAACTGAGCACCCAGCACCCCGAGTACTGAGCACCCAGCACCCTGAGTACTGAGCACCCAGCACCCCGAGCACTGAGCAACCAGCACCCTGAGTACTGAGCACCCTGAGTATTGAGCACTGAGCACCGAGCACCCTGAGTACTGAGCACCCTGAGGACTGAGCACCCAGCACCCTGAGCACTGAGCACCCAGCACCCTGAGTACTGAGCACTGATCACCCTGAGCACTGAGCACCCAGCACCCCGAGCACTGAGCACCCAGCACCCTGAGTACTGAGAACCTAGCACACTGATCACTGAGCACCGAGCACCCTGAGTACTGAACACCCAGCACCCTGAGCACTGAGCACTGAGCACCCAGCACCCTGAGCACTGAGCACTGAGCACCCAGCACCCCGAGCGCTGAGCACCCAGCACCCTGAGCACCCAGCACCCTGAGCACTGAGCACCCTGAGCACTGAGCACCCTGAGCACTGAGCACTGAGCACCCAGCACCCTGAATACTGAGCACCCAACACTCTGAGCACTGAGCACCCAGCACGCTGAGTACTGAGCACTGAGCACACAGCACCCTGAGTACTGAGCACCCAGCACCCCGAGCACTGAGCACCCAGTGCCCCGAGCACTGAGCACCCAGCACGCTGAGCACTGAGCACTGAGCACACTGAGCACTGAGCACCAAGCACCCCGAGTACTGAGCACTGAGCACCCTGAGTACTGAGCACCCAACACCCAGAGTACTGAGCACCCAGCACCCTGAGAACTGAGCACCCAGCACCCTGAGTACTGAGCACCCAGCACCCTGAGTACTGAGCACTGAGCACCCCGAGTACTGAGCACCCAGCACCCCGAGCACTGAGCACCCAGCAACCTGAGTCCTGAGAACAGATCACCCTGAGTACTGAGCACCCAGAACCCTGAGTACTGAGCCCCCAGCACCCTGAGTACTGAGAACCCAGCACCCCGAGCACTGAGCACCCAGCACCCCGAGAATGAGCACCCAGCACCCTGAGTACTGACAACCGAGCACCCTGAGTACTGAGCACCCAGCACCCTGAGTACTGAGCCCCCAGCACCCTGAGTACTGAGCACCCAGCAACCCGAGCACTGAGCACCCAGCACCCTGAGAATGAGCACACAGCACCATGAGTACTGAGCACGCAGCACCCTGAGTAATGAGCACAAAGCACCCAGAGCACAGAGCACCCAGCACCCCGAGCACTGAGCACCCAGCGCCCCGAGCACTGAGCACCCAGCACCCCGAGCACTGAGAACTGAGCACCCTGAGCACTGAGCACCCAGCACCCCGAGTACTGAGCACTGAGCACCCTGAGTACTGAGCAACAAGCACCCCGAGTACTGAGCACTGAGCACCCTGAGTACTGAGCACCCAGCACACTGAGAACTGAGCACCTAGCACCCTGAGTACTGAGCACTGAGAACCCTGAGTACTGAGCACCGAGCACCCTGAGTACTGAGCACCCAGCACCCTGATCACTGAGCACGGAGCACCCCGAGGACTGAGCACCCAGCACCCTGAGCACTGAGCACCCAGCACCTTGAGCACTGAGCACCGAGCACCCCGAGCACTGAGCACCCAGCACCCTGAGTACTGAGCACCCAGCACCCTGAGCATTGAGCACCCAGCACCCTGAGCACTGAGCACGCAGCACCCCGAGCACTGAGCACCCAGCACCCTGAGTACTGAGCACAGAGCACCGTGAGCACTGAGCACCCAGCACACTGAGTACTGAGCACCCAGCACCCTGAGTACTGCGCAACCAGCACCCTAAGCACTGAGCACTGAGCACCCAGCACCCTCAGCACTGAGCACTGAGCACCCAGCACCACAGCCCTGAGCACCCAGCACACCGAGCACTGAGCACCCAGCACCCTGAGCACTGAGCACCCAGCACTCTGAGCACCCAGCACCCTGAGTACTGAGCACCCAGCACCCTGAGTACTGAGCACCCAGCACCCTGAGTACTGAGCACTCAGCACCCTGAGTACTTAGCACCGAGCACCCTGAGCACTGAGCACACAGCACCCTGAGCACTGAGCACCCGGGGGACTGAGCACCCAGCACCCTGAGCACTGAGCACCGATCACCCTGAGCACTGAGCACCCACCACACCGAGCACTGAACACCCAGCACCCTGAGTACTGAGCACCCAGCACCCCGAGTACTGAGCACCCAGCACCCTGAGTACTGAGCACCCAGCACCCCGAGCACTGAGCAACCAGCACCCTGAGTACTGAGCACCCTGAGTACTGAGCACTGAGCACCGAGCACCCTGAGTACTGAGCACCCTGAGGACTGAGCACGCAGCACCCTGAGCACTGAGCACCCAGCACCCTGAGTACTGAGCACTGATCACCCTGAGCACTGAGCACCCAGCACCCCGAGCACTGAGCACCCAGCACCCTGAGTACTGAGCACCTAACACCCTGAGCACTGAGCACCGAGCACCCTGAGTACTGAACACCCAGCACCCTGAGCCCTGAACACTGAGCACCCAGCACCCCGAGCACTGAGCACCCAGCACCCTGAGCACCCAGCACCCTGAGCACCCAGCACCCTGAACACTGAGCACCCTGAGCACTGAGCACCCTGAGCACTGAACACTGAGCACCCAGCACCCTGAGTACTGAGCACCCAACACTCTGAGCACTGTGCACCCAGCACGCTGAGTACTGAGCACCCAGCGCCCCGAGCACTGAGCACCCAGCACCCTGAGCACTGAGCCCCCAGCGCCCTGAGCACTGAGCACCCAGCACACTGAGCACTGAGCACCCAGCACCCCGAGTACTGATCACTGAGCACCCTGAGTACTGAGCACCCAACACCCAGAGTACTGAGCACCCAGCACCCTGAGAACTAAGCACCCAGCACCCTTAGTACTGAGCACCCAGCACCCTGAGTACTGAGCACCCAGCACCCTGAGCACTGAGCACTGAGCACCCAGCACCTTGAGCACTGAGCACTGACCACCCAGCACCCCGAGCACTGAGCACCCAGCACCCCGAGCACTGAGCACCCAGCGCCCTGAGCACTGAGCACCCAGCACACAGAGCACTGAGCACCCAGCCACCTGAGTACTGAGCACCCAGCACCATGAGTACTGAGCACCCAGCACCCTAAGTACGGAGCACTCAGCACCCTGAGTACAGAGCACCGAGCACCCCGAGCACAGAGCACCCAGCACCCTGAGCACTGAGCACCCTGAGGACTGAGCACCCAGGACCCTGAGCACTGAGCACCCAGCACCCTGAGTACTGAGCACCGATCACCCTGAGCACTGAGCACCCAGCACCCCGAGCACTGAGCACCCAGGACCCTGAGTACTGTGCACCCAGCACCCTGAGCACTGAGCACACAGCACCCTGAGTACTGAGCACCCTGAGTACTGAGCACCGATCACCCTGAGCACTGAGCACCCAGCACCCTGAGTACTGAGCACCCAGCACCGTGAGCACTGAGCACCCAGCACCCTGAGCACTGAGCACCCAGCACCCTGAGTACTGAGCACCCAGCACCCTGAGTACTGAGTACCCAGCACCCTGAGCACTGAGCACCCAGCACCCTGAGTACTGAGCACCGAGCACCCTGAGTACTGAGCACCCAGCACCCTGAGTACTGAGCACCCAGCACCCTGAGCACTGAGCACCCAGCACCCTGAGTACTGAGCACCCAGCACCCTGAGTACTGAGCACCCAGCACCCAGAGCACTGAGCACCCAGCACCCTGAGTACTGAGCACCCAGCACCCTGAGTACTGAGCACCGAGCTCCCCGAGCACTGAGCACCCTGAGTACTGAGCACCCAGCACCCCGATCACTGAGCACCCAGCACCCTGAGCACTGAGCACCCAGCACCCTGAGCACTGAGCACCCAGCACCCTGAGTACTGAGCACCCAGCACGCTGGGTACTGAGCACCCAGCACCCCGAGCACTGAGCACCCAGCACCCTGAGTACTGAGCACTGAGCACCGAGCACCCCGAGCACTGAGCACCCAGCACCCTGTGTACTGAGCACTGAGCACCCTGAGTACTAAGCACCCAGCACCCTGAGTACTGAGCACCCAGCACCCTGAGTACTGAGCACCCAGCACCCAGAGCACTGAGCACCCAGCACCCCGAGCACGGAGCACCCAGGACCCCGAGCACTGAGTACTGAGCACCCAGCACCCTGAGTACTGATCACCGAGCTCCCCGAGCACTGAGCACCCTGAGTACTGAGCACCCAGCACCCCGATCACTGAGCACCCAGCACCCTGAGCACTGAGCACCCAGCACCCTGAGCACTGAGCACCCAGCACACTGAGTACTGAGCACCCAGCACGCTGAGTACTGAGCACCCAGCACCCCGAGCACTGAGCACCCAGCACCCTGAGTACTGAGCACTGAGCACCCAGCACCCCGAGCACTGAGCACCCAGCACCCTGTGTACTGAGCCCTGAGCACCCTGAGTACTAAGCACCCAGCACCCTGAGTACTGAGCACCCAGGACCCTGAGCACTGAGCACCAAGCACCCCGAGCACTGAGCACCCAGCACCCTGAGCACTCAGCACCCAGCACCCCGAGCACTGAGCACCCAGCACCCTGAGCACTGAGCACCCAGCACCATGAGCACGGAGCACCCCGAGGACAGAGCACCCAGCACCCTGAGCACTGAGCACCCAGCACCTTCAGTACTGAGCACTGAGCACCTCGAGCACTAAGCACCCAGCACCCTGAGTACTGAGCACCCAGCACCCTGAGCACTGAGCACCCAGAAACCTGAGCACTGAGCACCCAGCACCCTGAGCACGGAGCACCCAGCACCCTGAGTACTGAGCACCCAACACCCAGAGTACTGAGCACCCAGCACCCTGAGCACTGAGTACTGAGCACTGAGCACCCTGAGCACTGAGCACCCAGCACCCCGAGTACTGAGCACCCAGCACCCCGAGCACTGAGCACCCAGCGCCCTGAGCACTGAGCACCCAGCACCCCGAGCTCTGAGCACTGAGCACCCTGAGCACTGAGCACCCAGCACCACGAGTACTGAGCACCAAGCACCCTGAGTACTGAGAACCAAGCACCCCGAGTACTGAGCACTGAGCACCCTGAGTACTGTGCACCCAGCACGCTGAGCACTGAGCACCCAGCACCCTGAGGACTGAGCACTGAGACCCCTGAGTACTGAGCACCGGGCACCCTGAGTACTGAGCACCCAGCACCCTGATCACTGAGCACGGAGCACCCCGAGGACTGAACACCCAGCACCCTGAGCACTGAGCACCCAGCACCTTGAGTACTGAGCACCGAGCACAACGAGCACTGAGCACCCAGCACCCTGAGTACTGAGCACCCAGCACCCTGAGCACTGAGCACCGAGCACCCCGAGCACTGAGCACCCAGCGCCCCGAGCACTGAGCACCCAGCACCCCGAGCACTGAGAACTGAGCACCCTGAGCACTGAGCACCCAGCACCCCGAGTACTGAGCACTGAGCACCCTGAGTACTGAGCAACAAGCACCCCGAGTACTGAGCACTGAGCACCCTGAGTACTGAGCACCCAGCACACTGAGAACTGAGCACCTAGCACCCTGAGTACTGAGCACTGAGAACCCTGAGTACTGAGCACCGAGCACCCTGAGTACTGAGCACCCAGCACCCTGATCACTGAGCACGGAGCACCCCGAGGACTGAGCACCCAGCACCCTGAGCACTGAGCACCCAGCACCTTGAGCACTGAGCACCGAGCACCCCGAGCACTGAGCACCCAGCACCCTGAGTACTGAGCACCCAGCACCCTGAGCATTGAGCATCCAGCACCCTGAGCACTGAGCACGCAGCACCCCGAGCACTGAGCACCCAGCACCCTGAGTACTGAGCACAGAGCACCGTGAGCACTGAGCACCCAGCACACTGAGTACTGAGCACCCAGCACCCTGAGTACTGCGCAACCAGCACCCTAAGCACTGAGCACTGAGCACCCAGCACCCTCAGCACTGAGCACTGAGCACCCAGCACCACAGCCCTGAGCACCCAGCACACCGAGCACTGAGCACCCAGCACCCTGAGCACTGAGCACCCAGCACTCTGAGCACCCAGCACCCTGAGTACTGAGCACCCAGCACCCTGAGTACTGAGCACCCAGCACCCTGATTACTGAGCACTCAGCACCCTGAGTACTTAGCACCGAGCACCCTGAGCACTGAGCACACAGCACCCTGAGCACTGAGCACCGGGGGACTGAGCACCCAGCACCCTGAGCACTGAGCACCGATCACCCTGAGCACTGAGCACCCACCACACCGAGCACTGAACACCCAGCACCCTGAGTACTGAGCACCCAGCACCCCGAGTACTGAGCACCCAGCACCCTGAGTACTGAGCACCCAGCACCCCGAGCACTGAGCAACCAGCACCCTGAGTACTGAGCACCCTGAGTACTGAGCACTGAGCACCGAGCACCCTGAGTACTGAGCACCCTGAGGACTGAGCACGCAGCACCCTGAGCACTGAGCACCCAGCACCCTGAGTACTGAGCACTGATCACCCTGAGCACTGAGCACCCAGCACCCCGAGCACTGAGCACCCAGCACCCTGAGTACTGAGCACCTAACACCCTGAGCACTGAGCACCGAGCACCCTGAGTACTGAACACCCAGCACCCTGAGCCCTGAACACTGAGCACCCAGCACCCCGAGCACTGAGCACCCAGCACCCTGAGCACCCAGCACCCTGAGCACCCAGCACCCTGAGCACTGAGCACCCTGAGCACTGAGCACCCTGAGCACTGAACACTGAGCACCCAGCACCCTGAGTACTGAGCACCCAACACTCTGAGCACTGTGCACCCAGCACGCTGAGTACTGAGCACCCAGCGCCCCGAGCACTGAGCACCCAGCACCCTGAGCACTGAGCACCCAGCGCCCTGAGCACTGAGCACCCAGCACACTGAGCACTGAGCACCCAGCACCCCGAGTACTGATCACTGAGCACCCTGAGTACTGAGCACCCAACACCCAGAGTACTGAGCACCCAGCACCCTGAGAACTAAGCACCCAGCACCCTTAGTACTGAGCACCCAGCACCCTGAGTACTGAGCACCCAGCACCCTGAGCACTGAGCACTGAGCACCCAGCACCTTGAGCACTGAGCACTGACCACCCAGCACCCCGAGCACTGAGCACCCAGCACCCCGAGCACTGAGCACCCAGCGCCCTGAGCACTGAGCACCCAGCACACAGAGCACTGAGCACCCAGCCACCTGAGTACTGAGCACCCAGCACCATGAGTACTGAGCACCCAGCACCCTAAGTACGGAGCACTCAGCACCCTGAGTACAGAGCACCGAGCACCCCGAGCACAGAGCACCCAGCACCCTGAGCACTGAGCACCCTGAGGACTGAGCACCCAGGACCCTGAGCACTGAGCACCCAGCACCCTGAGTACTGAGCACCGATCACCCTGAGCACTGAGCACCCAGCACCCCGAGCACTGAGCACCCAGGACCCTGAGTACTGTGCACCCAGCACCCTGAGCACTGAGCACACAGCACCCTGAGTACTGAGCACCCTGAGTACTGAGCACCGATCACCCTGAGCACTGAGCACCCAGCACCCTGAGTACTGAGCACCCAGCACCGTGAGCACTGAGCACCCAGCACCCTGAGCACTGAGCACCCAGCACCCTGAGTACTGAGCACCCAGCACCCTGAGTACTGAGTACCCAGCACCCTGAGCACTGAGCACCCAGCACCCTGAGTACTGAGCACCGAGCACCCTGAGTACTGAGCACCCAGCACCCTGAGTACTGAGCACCCAGCACCCTGAGCACTGAGCACCCAGCACCCTGAGTACTGAGCACCCAGCACCCTGAGTACTGAGCACCCAGCACCCAGAGCACTGAGCACCCAGCACCCTGAGTACTGAGCACCCAGCACCCTGAGTACTGAGCACCGAGCTCCCCGAGCACTGAGCACCCTGAGTACTGAGCACCCAGCACCCCGATCACTGAGCACCCAGCACCCTGAGCACTGAGCACCCAGCACCCTGAGCACTGAGCACCCAGCACCCTGAGTACTGAGCACCCAGCACGCTGGGTACTGAGCACCCAGCACCCCGAGCACTGAGCACCCAGCACCCTGAGTACTGAGCACTGAGCACCGAGCACCCCGAGCACTGAGCACCCAGCACCCTGTGTACTGAGCACTGAGCACCCTGAGTACTAAGCACCCAGCACCCTGAGTACTGAGCACCCAGCACCCTGAGTACTGAGCACCCAGCACCCAGAGCACTGAGCACCCAGCACCCCGAGCACGGAGCACCCAGGACCCCGAGCACTGAGTACTGAGCACCCAGCACCCTGAGTACTGATCACCGAGCTCCCCGAGCACTGAGCACCCTGAGTACTGAGCACCCAGCACCCCGATCACTGAGCACCCAGCACCCTGAGCACTGAGCACCCAGCACCCTGAGCACTGAGCACCCAGCACACTGAGTACTGAGCACCCAGCACGCTGAGTACTGAGCACCCAGCACCCCGAGCACTGAGCACCCAGCACCCTGAGTACTGAGCACTGAGCACCCAGCACCCCGAGCACTGAGCACCCAGCACCCTGTGTACTGAGCCCTGAGCACCCTGAGTACTAAGCACCCAGCACCCTGAGTACTGAGCACCCAGGACCCTGAGCACTTAGCACCAAGCACCCCGAGCACTGAGCACCCAGCACCCTGAGCACTCAGCACCCAGCACCCCGAGCACTGAGCACCCAGCACCCTGAGCACTGAGCACCCAGCACCATGAGCACGGAGCACCCCGAGGACAGAGCACCCAGCACCCTGAGCACTGAGCACCCAGCACCTTCAGTACTGAGCACTGAGCACCTCGAGCACTAAGCACCCAGCACCCTGAGTACTGAGCACCCAGCACCCTGAGCACTGAGCACCCAGAAACCTGAGCACTGAGCACCCAGCACCCTGAGCACGGAGCACCCAGCACCCTGAGTACTGAGCACCCAACACCCAGAGTACTGAGCACCCAGCACCCTGAGCACTGAGTACTGAGCACTGAGCACCCTGAGCACTGAGCACCCAGCACCCCGAGTACTGAGCACCCAGCACCCCGAGCACTGAGCACCCAGCGCCCTGAGCACTGAGCACCCAGCACCCCGAGCTCTGAGCACTGAGCACCCTGAGCACTGAGCACCCAGCACCACGAGTACTGAGCACCAAGCACCCTGAGTACTGAGAACCAAGCACCCCGAGTACTGAGCACTGAGCACCCTGAGTACTGTGCACCCAGCACGCTGAGCACTGAGCACCCAGCACCCTGAGGACTGAGCACTGAGACCCCTGAGTACTGAGCACCGGGCACCCTGAGTACTGAGCACCCAGCACCCTGATCACTGAGCACGGAGCACCCCGAGGACTGAACACCCAGCACCCTGAGCACTGAGCACCCAGCACCTTGAGTACTGAGCACCAAGCACAACGAGCACTGAGCACCCAGCACCCTGAGTACTGAGCACCCAGCACCCTGAGCACTGAGCACCCAGCTCCCTGAGCACTGAGCACGCAGCACCCCGAGCACTGAGCACACAGCACCCTGAGTACTGAGCACAGAGCACCCTGAGCACTGAGCACCCAGCACCCTGAGCACTGAGCACTGAGCACCCAGCACCACAGCCCTGAGCACCCAGCACCCCGAGCACTGAGCACCCAGCACCCTGAGCACTGAGCACCCAGCACCCTGAGTACTGAGCAACCAGCAACCTGAGTACTGAGCACCCAGCACCCTGAGTACTGAGCACTCAGCACCCTGAGTACTGAGCACCGAGCACACTGAGCAATGAGCACCCAGCACCCTGAGCACTGAGCACCCGGAGGACTGAGCACCCAGCACCCTGAGCACTGAGCACCGATCACCCTGAGCAGTGAGCACCCAGCACCCCGAGCACTGAGCACCCAGCACCCTGAGTACTGAGCACCCAGCACCCCGAGTACTGAGCACCCAGCACCCTGAGTACTGAGCACCCAGCACCCCGAGCACTGAGCACCCAGCACCCTGAGTACTGAGCACCCTGATTTCTGAGCACTGAGCACCGAGCATCCTGAGTACTGAGCACCCAGCACGCCGAGCACTGAGCACCCAGCACCCTGAGCACTGAGCACCCAGCACCCTGAGCACTGAGCACCCAGCACCCTGAGTACTGAGCACCCAGCACCCTGAGCACTGAGCACCCAGCACCCTGAGTACTGAGCACCCAGCACCACCCTCAGCACTGAGCACCCAGCACCCCGAGCACTGAGCACCCAGCACCCTGAGCACTGAGCAACCAGCACCCCGAGTACTGAGCACCCTGCACCCCGAGTACTGAGCACCGAGCACCCCGAGCACTGAGCACCCAGCACCCTGAGTACTGAGCACCCAGCACCCCGAGAATGAGCACCCAGCACCCTGAGTACTGAGAACCGAGCACCCTGATACTGAGCACCCAGCACCCTGAGTACTGAGCCCCCAGCACCCTGAGTACTGAGCACCCAGCAACCCGAGCACTGAGCACCCAGCACACTGAGAATGAGCACCCAGCACCATGAGTACTGAGCACCCAGCACCCTGAGTACTGAGCACTAATCACCCAGAGCACTGAGCACCCAGCACCCCGAGCACGGAGCACCCAGGACCCCGAGCACTGAGAACTGAGCACCCAGCACCCTGAGTACTGAGCAACGAGATCCCCGAGCACTGAGCACACTGAGTACTGAGCACCCAGCACCCCGAGCACTGAGCACCCAGCACCCTGAGCACTGAGCACCCAGCACCATGAGCACGGAGCACCCCGAGGACTGAGCACCCAGCACCCTGAGCACTGAGCACCCAGCACCTTGAGTACTGAGCACCGAGCACCTCGAGCACTAAGCACCCAGCACCCTGAGCACTGAGCACCTAGAACCCTGAGCACTGAGCACCCAGCACCCTGAGCACGGAGCACCCAGCACCCTGAGTACTGAGCACCCAACACCCAGAGTACTGAGCACCCAGCACCCTGAGCACTGAGCACCCAGCACCCTGAGTACTGAGCACCCAACACCCTGAGTACTGAACACCCAGCACCCTGAGCACTGAGCACTGAGCACCCTGAGCACTGAGTACTGAGCACTGAGCACCCTGAGCACTGAGCACCCAGCACCCCGAGTACTGAGCACCCAGCACCCCGAGCACTGAGCACCCAGCACCCCGAGCACTGAGCACTGAGCACCCTGAGCACTGAGCACCCAGCACCCCGAGTACTGAGCACTGAGCACCCTGAGTACTGAGCACCAAGCACCCTGAGTACTGAGCACCCAGCACCCTGAGTACTGAGCACCCAGCACCCTGAGTACTGAGCAACCAGCAACCTGAGTACTGAGCACCCAGCACCCTGAGTACTGAGCACTCAGCACCCTGAGTACTGAGCACCGAGCACACCGAGCAATGAGCACCCAGCACCCTGAGCACTGAGCACCCGGAGGACTGAGCACCCAGCACCCTGAGCACTGAGCACCGATCACCCTGAGCAGTGAGCACCCAGCACCCCGAGCACTGAGCACCCAGCACCCTGAGTACTGAGCACCCAGCACCCCGAGTACTGAGCACCCAGCACCCTGAGTACTGAGCACCCAGCACCCCGAGCACTGAGCACCCAGCACCCTGAGTACTGAGCACCCTGATTTCTGAGCACTGAGCACCGAGCATCCTGAGTACTGAGCACCCAGCACGCCGAGCACTGAGCACCCAGCACCCTGAGCACTGAGCACCCAGCACCCTGAGCACTGAGCACCCAGCACCCTGAGTACTGAGCACCCAGCACCCTGAGCACTGAGCACCCAGCACCCTGAGTACTGAGCACCCAGCACCACCCTCAGCACTGAGCACCCAGCACCCCGAGCACTGAGCACCCAGCACCCTGAGCACTGAGCACCCAGCACCCCGAGTACTGAGCACCCTGCACCCCGAGTACTGAGCACCCAGCACCCCGAGCACTGAGCACCCAGCACCACGAGTACTGAGCACCCAGCACCCCGAGAATGAGCACCCAGCACCCTGAGTACTGAGAACCGAGCACCCTGATACTGAGCACCCAGCACCCTGAGTACTGAGCCCCCAGCACCCTGAGTACTGAGCACCCAGCAACCCGAGCACTGAGCACCCAGCACACTGAGAATGAGCACCCAGCACCATGAGTACTGAGCACCCAGCACCCTGAGTACTGAGCACTAAGCACCCAGAGCACTGAGCACCCAGCACCCCGAGCACGGAGCACCCAGGACCCCGAGCACTGAGAACTGAGCACCCAGCACCCTGAGTACTGAGCAACGAGATCCCCGAGCACTGAGCACACTGAGTACTGAGCACCCAGCACCCCGAGCACTGAGCACCCAGCACCCTGAGCACTGAGCACCCAGCACCATGAGCACGGAGCACCCCGAGGACTGAGCACCCAGCACCCTGAGCACTGAGCACCCAGCACCTTGAGTACTGAGCACCGAGCACCTCGAGCACTAAGCACCCAGCACCCTGAGTACTGAGCACCCAGCCCCTTGAGCACTGAGCACCTAGAACCCTGAGCACTGAGCACCCAGCCCCCTGAGCACGGAGCACCCAGCACCCTGAGTACTGAGCACCCAACACCCAGAGTACTGAGCACCCAGCACCCTGAGCACTGAGCACCCAGCACCCTGAGTACTGAGCACCCAGCACCCTGAGTACTGAACACCCAGCACCCTGAGCACTGAGCACTGAGCACCCTGAGCACTGAGTACTGAGCACTGAGCACCCTGAGCACTGAGCACCCAGCACCCCGAGCACTGAGCACTGAGCACCCTGAGCACTGAGCACCCAGCACCCCGAGTACTGAGCACTGAGCACCCTGAGTACTGAGCACCAAGCACCCTGAGTACTGAGCACCCAGCACCCTGAGTACTGAGCACCCAGCACCCTGAGCACTGAGCACCCAGCACCCCGAGCACTGAGCACCCAGCACCCTGAGTACTGAGCACAGAGCACTCTGAGCACTGAGCACCCAGCACCCTGAGCACTGAGCACCCTGAGCACTGAGCACCCTGAGCACTGAGCACCCAGCACCCTGAGTCCTGAGCACCCAACACTCTGAGCACTGAGCACCCAGCACGCTGAGTACTGAGCACTGAGTACACAGCACCCCGAACACTGAGCACCCAGCACCCCGAGCACTGAGCACCCAGCGCCCTGAGTACTGAGCACCCAGCACACTGAGCACTGAGCACCCAGCCCCCTGAGTACTGAGCACCCAGCACCATGAGTACTGAGCACCCAGCACCCTGAGTACTGAGCACTCAGCACCCTGAGTACTGAGCACCGAGCACCCCGAGCACAGAGCACCCAGCACCCTGAGCACTGAGCACCCTGAGGACTGAGCACCCAGCACCCTGAGCACTGAGCACCCAGCACCCTGAGTACTGAGCACCGATCACCCTGAGCACTGAGCACCCAGCACCCCGAGCACTGAGCACCCAGCACCCTGAGTACTGAGCACCCAGCACCCTGAGCACTGAGCACCCAGCACCCGGAGTGCTGAGCACCCTGAGTACTGAGCACCGATCACCCTGAGCACTGAGCACCCAGCAGCCTGAGTACTGAGCACCCAGCACCCTGAGCACTGAGCACCCAGCACCCTGAGCACTGAGCACCCAGCACCCTGAGTACTGAGCACCCAGCACCCTGAGTACTGAGTACCCAGCACCCTGAGCACTGAGCACCCAGCACCCTGAGTACTGAGCACCGAGCACCCTGAGTACTGAGCACCCAGCACCCTGAGTACTGAGCACCCAGCACCCTGAGCACTGAGCACCCAGCACCCTGAGTACTGAGCACCCAGCACCCTGAGTACTGAGCACCCAGCACCCAGAGCACTGAGCACCCAGCAAACTGAGCACGGAGCACCCAGGACCCCGAGCACTGAGTACTGAGCACCCAGCACCCTGAGTACTGATCACCGAGCTCCCCGAGCACTGAGCACCCTGAGTACTGAGCACCCAGCACCCCGATCACTGAGCACCCAGCACCCTGAGCACTGAGCACCCAGCACCCTGAGCACTGAGCACCCAGCACACTGAGTACTGAGCACCCAGCACGCTGAGTACTGAGCACCCAGCACCCCGAGCACTGAGCACCCAGCACCCTGAGTACTGCGCACTGAGCACCCAGCACCCAGAGCACTGAGCACCCAGCACCCTGTGTACTGAGCACTGAGCACCCTGAGTACTAAGCACCCAGCACCCTGAGTACTGAGCACCCAGGACCCTGAGCACTGACCACCGAGCACCCCGATCACTGAGCACCCAGCACCCTGAGCACTCAGAACCCAGCACCCCGAGCACTGAGCACCCAGCACCCTGAGCACTGAGCACCCAGCACCATGAGCACGGAGCACCCCGAGGACTGAGCACCCAGCACCCTGAGCACTGAGCACCCAGCACCTTCAGTACTGAGCACCGAGCACCTCGAGCACTAAGCACCCAGCACCCTGAGTACTGAGCACCCAGCACCCTGAGCACTGAGCACCCAGAAACCTGAGCACTGAGCACCCAGCACCCTGAGCAAGGAGCACCCAGCACCCTGAGTACTGAGCACCAAACACGGAGAGTACTGAGCACCCAGCACCCTGAGCACTGAGCACCCAGCACCCTGAGTACTGAGCACCCAGCACCCTGAGTACTGAACACCCAGCACCCAGAGCACTGAGCACTGAGCACCCTGAGCACTGAGTACTGAGCACTGAGCACCCTGAGCACTGAGCACCCAGCACTCCGAGTACTGAGCACCCAGCACCCCGAACACTGAGCACCCAGTGCCCCGAGCACTGAGCACCCAGCACCCTGAGAACTGAGCACCCAGCACCCTGAGTACTGAGCACCCAGCACCCTGAGTACTGAGCACCCAGCACCCTGAGCACTGAGCACTGAGCACCCAGCACCTTGAGCACTGAGCACTGACCACCCAGCACCCCGAGCACTGAGCACCCAGCACCCCGAGCACTGAGCACCCAGCGCCCTGAGCACTGAGCTCCCAGCACACTGAGCACTGAGCACCCAGCCCCCTGAGTACTGAGCACCCAGCACCATGAGTACTGAGCACCCAGCACCCTGAGTACTGAGCACCCAGCACCCTGAGTACTGAGCACACAGCACCCTGAGTACTGAGCACCGAGCACACCGAGCAATGAGCACCCAGCACCCTGAGCACTGAGCACCCGGAGGACTGAGCACCCAGCACCCTGAGCACTGAGCACCGATCACCCTGAGCAGTGAGCACCCAGCACCCCGAGCACTGAGCACCCAGCACCCTGAGTACTGAGCACCCAGCACCCCGAGTACTGAGCACCCAGCACCCTGAGTACTGAGCACCCAGCACCCCGAGCACTGAGCACCCAGCACCCTGAGTACTGAGCACCCTGATTTCTGAGCACTGAGCACCGAGCATCCTGAGTACTGAGCACCCAGCACGCCAAGCACTGAGCACCCAGCACCCTGAGCACTGAGCACCCAGCACCCTGAGCACTGAGCACCCAGCACCCTGAGTACTGAGCACCCAGCACCCTGAGCACTGAGCACCCAGCACCCTGAGTACTGAGCACCCAGCACCACCCTCAGCACTGAGCACCCAGCACCCCGAGCACTGAGCACCCAGCACCCTGAGCACTGAGCACCCAGCACCCCGAGTACTGAGCACCCTGCACCCCGAGTACTGAGCACCAAGCACCCCGAGCACTGAGCACCCAGCACCCTGAGTACTGAGCACCCAGCACCACGAGTACTGAGCACCCAGCACCCCGAGAATGAGCACCCAGCACCCTGAGTACTGAGAACCGAGCACCCTGATACTGAGCACCCAGCACCCTGAGTACTGAGCCCCCAGCACCCTGAGTACTGAGCACCCAGCAACCCGAGCACTGAGCACCCAGCACACTGAGAATGAGCACCCAGCACCATGAGTACTGAGCACCCAGCACCCTGAGTACTGAGCACTAAGCACCCAGAGCACTGAGCACCCAGCACCCCGAGCACGGAGCACCCAGGACCCCGAGCACTGAGAACTGAGCACCCAGCACCCTGAGTACTGAGCAACGAGATCCCCGAGCACTGAGCACACTGAGTACTGAGCACCCAGCACCCCGAGCACTGAGCACCCAGCACCCTGAGCACTGAGCACCCAGCACCATGAGCACGGAGCACCCCGAGGACTGAGCACCCAGCACCCTGAGCACTGAGCACCCAGCACCTTGAGTACTGAGCACCGAGCACCTCGAGCACTAAGCACCCAGCACCCTGAGCACTGAGCACCTAGAACCCTGAGCACTGAGCACCCAGCACCCTGAGCACGGAGCACCCAGCACCCTGAGTACTGAGCACCCAACACCCTGAGTACTGAGCACCCAGCACCCTGAGCACTGAGCACCCAGCACCCTGAGTACTGAGCACCCAGCACCCTGAGTACTGAACACCCAGCACCCTGAGCACTGAGCACTGAGCACCCTGAGCACTGAGTACTGAGCACTGAGCACCCTGAGCACTGAGCACCCAGCACCCCGAGTACTGAGCACCCAGCACCCCGAGCACTGAGCACCCAGCACCCCGAGCACTGAGCACTGAGCACCCTGAGCACTGAGCACCCAGCACCCCGAGTACTGAGCACTGAGCACCCTGAGTACTGAGCACCAAGCACCCTGAGTACTGAGCACCCAGCACCCTGAGTACTGAGCACCCAGCACCCTGAGTACTGAGCAACCAGCAACCTGAGTACTGAGCACCCAGCACCCTGAGTACTGAGCACTCAGCACCCTGAGTACTGAGCACCGAGCACACCGAGCAATGAGCACCCAGCACCCTGAGCACTGAGCACCCGGAGGACTGAGCACCCAGCACCCTGAGCACTGAGCACCGATCACCCTGAGCAGTGAGCACCCAGCACCCCGAGCACTGAGCACCCAGCACCCTGAGTACTGAGCACCCAGCACCCCGAGTACTGAGCACCCAGCACCCTGAGTACTGAGCACCCAGCACCCCGAGCACTGAGCACCCAGCACCCTGAGTACTGAGCACCCTGATTTCTGAGCACTGAGCACCGAGCATCCTGAGTACTGAGCACCCAGCACGCCGAGCACTGAGCACCCAGCACCCTGAGCACTGAGCACCCAGCACCCTGAGCACTGAGCACCCAGCACCCTGAGTACTGAGGACCCAGCACCCTGAGCACTGAGCACCCAGCACCCTGAGTACTGAGCACCCAGCACCACCCTCAGCACTGAGCACCCAGCACCCCGAGCACTGAGCACCCAGCACCCTGAGCACTGAGCACCCAGCACCCCGAGTACTGAGCACCCTGCACCCCGAGTACTGAGCACCGAGCACCCCGAGCACTGAGCACCCAGCACCCTGAGTACTGAGCACCCAGCACCACGAGTACTGAGCACCCAGCACCCCGAGAATGAGCACCCAGCACCCTGAGTCCTGAGAACCGAGCACCCTGATACTGAGCACCCAGCACCCTGAGTACTGAGCCCCCAGCACCCTGAGTACTGAGCACCCAGCAACCCGAGCACTGAGCACCCAGCACACTGAGAATGAGCACCCAGCACCATGAGTACTGAGCACCCAGCACCCTGAGTACTGAGCACTAAGCACCCAGAGCACTGAGCACCCAGCACCCCGAGCACGGAGCACCCAGGACCCCGAGCACTGAGAACTGAGCACCCAGCACCCTGAGTACTGAGCAACGAGATCCCCGAGCACTGAGCACACTGAGTACTGAGCACCCAGCACCCCGAGCACTGAGCACCCAGCACCCTGAGCACTGAGCACCCAGCACCATGAGTACTGAACACCCAGCACCCTGAGCACTGAGCACTGAGCACCCTGAGCACTGAGTACTGAGCACTGAGCACCCTGAGCACTGAGCACCCAGCACCCCGAGCACTGAGCACTGAGCACCCTGAGCACTGAGCACCCAGCACCCCGAGTACTGAGCACTGAGCACCCTGAGTACTGAGCACCAAGCACCCTGAGTACTGAGCACCCAGCACCCTGAGTACTGAGCACCCAGCACCCTGAGCACTGAGCACCCAGCACTCCGAGCACTGAGCACCCAGCACCCTGAGTACTGAGCACAGAGCACTCTGAGCACTGAGCACCCAGCACCCTGAGCACTGAGCACCCTGAGCACTGAGCACCCTGAGCACTGAGCACCCAGCACCCTGAGTCCTGAGCACCCAACACTCTGAGCACTGAGCACCCAGCACGCTGAGTACTGAGCACTGAGTACACAGCACCCCGAACACTGAGCACCCAGCACCCCGAGCACTGAGCACCCAGCGCCCTGAGTACTGAGCACCCAGCACACTGAGCACTGAGCACCCAGCCCCCTGAGTACTGAGCACCCAGCACCATGAGTACTGAGCACCCAGCACCCTGAGTACTGAGCACTCAGCACCCTGAGTACTGAGCACCGAGCACCCCGAGCACAGAGCACCCAGCACCCTGAGCACTGAGCACCCTGAGGACTGAGCACCCAGCACCCTGAGCACTGAGCACCCAGCACCCTGAGTACTGAGCACCGATCACCCTGAGCACTGAGCACCCAGCACCCCGAGCACTGAGCACCCAGCACCCTGAGTACTGAGCACCCAGCACCCTGAGCACTGAGCACCCAGCACCCGGAGTGCTGAGCACCCTGAGTACTGAGCACCGATCACCCTGAGCACTGAGCACCCAGCAGCCTGAGTACTGAGCACCCAGCACCCTGAGCACTGAGCACCCAGCACCCTGAGCACTGAGCACCCAGCACCCTGAGTACTGAGCACCCAGCACCCTGAGTACTGAGTACCCAGCACCCTGAGCACTGAGCACCCAGCACCCTGAGTACTGAGCACCGAGCACCCTGAGTACTGAGCACCCAGCACCCTGAGTACTGAGCACCCAGCACCCTGAGCACTGAGCACCCAGCACCCTGAGTACTGAGCACCCAGCACCCTGAGTACTGAGCACCCAGCACCCAGAGCACTGAGCACCCAGCAAACTGAGCACGGAGCACCCAGGACCCCGAGCACTGAGTACTGAGCACCCAGCACCCTGAGTACTGATCACCGAGCTCCCCGAGCACTGAGCACCCTGAGTACTGAGCACCCAGCACCCCGATCACTGAGCACCCAGCACCCTGAGCACTGAGCACCCAGCACCCTGAGCACTGAGCACCCAGCACACTGAGTACTGAGCACCCAGCACGCTGAGTACTGAGCACCCAGCACCCCGAGCACTGAGCACCCAGCACCCTGAGTACTGAGCACTGAGCACCCAGCACCCAGAGCACTGAGCACCCAGCACCCTGTGTACTGAGCACTGAGCACCCTGAGTACTAAGCACCCAGCACCCTGAGTACTGAGCACCCAGGACCCTGAGCACTGACCACCGAGCACCCCGATCACTGAGCACCCAGCACCCTGAGCACTCAGAACCCAGCACCCCGAGCACTGAGCACCCAGCACCCTGAGCACTGAGCACCCAGCACCATGAGCACGGAGCACCCCGAGGACTGAGCACCCAGCACCCTGAGCACTGAGCACCCAGCACCTTCAGTACTGAGCACCGAGCACCTCGAGCACTAAGCACCCAGCACCCTGAGTACTGAGCACCCAGCACCCTGAGCACTGAGCACCCAGAAACCTGAGCACTGAGCACCCAGCACCCTGAGCAAGGAGCACCCAGCACCCTGAGTACTGAGCACCAAACACGGAGAGTACTGAGCACCCAGCACCCTGAGCACTGAGCACCCAGCACCCTGAGTACTGAGCACCCAGCACCCTGAGTACTGAACACCCAGCACCCAGAGCACTGAGCACTGAGCACCCTGAGCACTGAGTACTGAGCACTGAGCACCCTGAGCACTGAGCACCCAGCACTCCGAGTACTGAGCACCCAGCACCCCGAACACTGAGCACCCAGTGCCCCGAGCACTGAGCACCCAGCACCCTGAGAACTGAGCACCCAGCACCCTGAGTACTGAGCACCCAGCACCCTGAGTACTGAGCACCCAGCACCCTGAGCACTGAGCACTGAGCACCCAGCACCTTGAGCACTGAGCACTGACCACCCAGCACCCCGAGCACTGAGCACCCAGCACCCCGAGCACTGAGCACCCAGCGCCCTGAGCACTGAGCTCCCAGCACACTGAGCACTGAGCACCCAGCCCCCTGAGTACTGAGCACCCAGCACCATGAGTACTGAGCACCCAGCACCCTGAGTACTGAGCACCCAGCACCCTGAGTACTGAGCACTCAGCACCCTGAGTACTGAGCACCGAGCACACCGAGCAATGAGCACCCAGCACCCTGAGCACTGAGCACCCGGAGGACTGAGCACCCAGCACCCTGAGCACTGAGCACCGATCACCCTGAGCAGTGAGCACCCAGCACCCCGAGCACTGAGCACCCAGCACCCTGAGTACTGAGCACCCAGCACCCCGAGTACTGAGCACCCAGCACCCTGAGTACTGAGCACCCAGCACCCCGAGCACTGAGCACCCAGCACCCTGAGTACTGAGCACCCTGATTTCTGAGCACTGAGCACCGAGCATCCTGAGTACTGAGCACCCAGCACGCCGAGCACTGAGCACCCAGCACCCTGAGCACTGAGCACCCAGCACCCTGAGCACTGAGCACCCAGCACCCTGAGTACTGAGCACCCAGCACCCTGAGCACTGAGCACCCAGCACCCTGAGTACTGAGCACCCAGCACCACCCTCAGCACTGAGCACCCAGCACCCCGAGCACTGAGCACCCAGCACCCTGAGCACTGAGCACCCAGCACCCCGAGTACTGAGCACCCTGCACCCCGAGTACTGAGCACCGAGCACCCCGAGCACTGAGCACCCAGCACCCTGAGTACTGAGCACCCAGCACCACGAGTACTGAGCACCCAGCACCCCGAGAATGAGCACCCAGCACCCTGAGTACTGAGAACCGAGCACCCTGATACTGAGCACCCAGCACCCTGAGTACTGAGCCCCCAGCACCCTGAGTACTGAGCACCCAGCAACCCGAGCACTGAGCACCCAGCACACTGAGAATGAGCACCCAGCACCATGAGTACTGAGCACCCAGCACCCTGAGTACTGAGCACTAAGCACCCAGAGCACTGAGCACCCAGCACCCCGAGCACGGAGCACCCAGGACCCCGAGCACTGAGAACTGAGCACCCAGCACCCTGAGTACTGAGCAACGAGATCCCCGAGCACTGAGCACACTGAGTACTGAGCACCCAGCACCCCGAGCACTGAGCACCCAGCACCCTGAGCACTGAGCACCCAGCACCATGAGCACGGAGCACCCCGAGGACTGAGCACCCAGCACCCTGAGCACTGAGCACCCAGCACCTTGAGTACTGAGCACCGAGCACCTCGAGCACTAAGCACCCAGCACCCTGAGCACTGAGCACCTAGAACCCTGAGCACTGAGCACCCAGCACCCTGAGCACGGAGCACCCAGCACCCTGAGTACTGAGCACCCAACACCCAGAGTACTGAGCACCCAGCACCCTGAGCACTGAGCACCCAGCACCCTGAGTACTGAGCACCCAGCACCCTGAGTACTGAACACCCAGCACCCTGAGCACTGAGCACTGAGCACCCTGAGCACTGAGTACTGAGCACTGAGCACCCTGAGCACTGAGCACCCAGCACCCCGAGTACTGAGCACCCAGCACCCCGAGCACTGAGCACCCAGCACCCCGAGCACTGAGCACTGAGCACCCTGAGCACTGAGCACCCAGCACCCCGAGTACTGAGCACTGAGCACCCTGAGTACTGAGCACCAAGCACCCTGAGTACTGAGCACCCAGCACCCTGAGTACTGAGCACCCAGCACCCTGAGTACTGAGCAACCAGCAACCTGAGTACTGAGCACCCAGCACCCTGAGTACTGAGCACTCAGCACCCTGAGTACTGAGCACCGAGCACACCGAGCAATGAGCACCCAGCACCCTGAGCACTGAGCACCCGGAGGACTGAGCACCCAGCACCCTGAGCACTGAGCACCGATCACCCTGAGCAGTGAGCACCCAGCACCCCGAGCACTGAGCACCCAGCACCCTGAGTACTGAGCACCCAGCACCCCGAGTACTGAGCACCCAGCACCCTGAGTACTGAGCACCCAGCACCCCGAGCACTGAGCACCCAGCACCCTGAGTACTGAGCACCCTGATTTCTGAGCACTGAGCACCGAGCATCCTGAGTACTGAGCACCCAGCACGCCGAGCACTGAGCACCCAGCACCCTGAGCACTGAGCACCCAGCACCCTGAGCACTGAGCACCCAGCACCCTGAGTACTGAGGACCCAGCACCCTGAGCACTGAGCACCCAGCACCCTGAGTACTGAGCACCCAGCACCACCCTCAGCACTGAGCACCCAGCACCCCGAGCACTGAGCACCCAGCACCCTGAGCACTGAGCACCCAGCACCCCGAGTACTGAGCACCCTGCACCCCGAGTACTGAGCACCGAGCACCCCGAGCACTGAGCACCCAGCACCCTGAGTACTGAGCACCCAGCACCACGAGTACTGAGCACCCAGCACCCCGAGAATGAGCACCCAGCACCCTGAGTCCTGAGAACCGAGCACCCTGATACTGAGCACCCAGCACCCTGAGTACTGAGCCCCCAGCACCCTGAGTACTGAGCACCCAGCAACCCGAGCACTGAGCACCCAGCACACTGAGAATGAGCACCCAGCACCATGAGTACTGAGCACCCAGCACCCTGAGTACTGAGCACTAAGCACCCAGAGCACTGAGCACCCAGTACCCCGAGCACGGAGCACCCAGGACCCCGAGCACTGAGAACTGAGCACCCAGCACCCTGAGTACTGAGCAACGAGATCCCCGAGCACTGAGCACACTGAGTACTGAGCACCCAGCACCCCGAGCACTGAGCACCCAGCACCCTGAGCACTGAGCACCCAGCACCATGAGCACGGAGCACCCCGAGGACTGAGCACCCAGCACCCTGAGCACTGAGCACCCAGCACCTTGAGTACTGAGCACCGAGCACCTCGAGCACTAAGCACCCAGCACCCTGAGTACTGAGCACCCAGCCCCCTGAGCACTGAGCACCTAGAACCCTGAGCACTGAGCACCCAGCACCCTGAGCACGGAGCACCCAGCACCCTGAGTACTGAGCACCCAACACCCAGAGTACTGAGCACCCAGCACCCTGAGCACTGAGCACCCAGCACCCTGAGTACTGAGCACCCAGCACCCTGAGTACTGAACACCCAGCACCCTGAGCACTGAGCACTGAGCACCCTGAGCACTGAGTACTGAGCACTGAGCACCCTGAGCACTGAGCACCCAGCACCCCGAGTACTGAGCACCCAGCACCCCGAGCACTGAGCACCCAGCACCCCGAGCACTGAGCACTGAGCACCCTGAGCACTGAGCACCCAGCACCCCGAGTACTGAGCACTGAGCACCCTGAGTACTGAGCACCAAGCACCCTGAGTACTGAGCACCCAGCACCCTGAGTACTGAGCAGCCAGCACCCTGAGCACTGAGCACCCAGCACCCCGAGCACTGAGCGCCCAGCACCCTGAGTACTGAGCACAGAGCACTCTGAGCACTGAGCACCCAGCACCCTGAGCACTGAGCACCCTGAGCACTGAGCACCCTGAGCACTGAGCACCCAGCACCCTGAGTCCTGAGCACCCAACACTCTGAGCACTGAGCACCCAGCACGCTGAGTACTGAGCACTGAGCACACAGCACCCCGAACACTGAGCACCCAGCACCCCGAGCACTGAGCACCCAGCGCCCTGAGTACTGAGCACCCAGCACACTGAGCACTGAGCACCCAGCCCCCTGAGTACTGAGCACCCAGCACCATGAGTACTGAGCACCCAGCACCCTGAGTACTGAGCACTCAGCACCCTGAGTACTGAGCACCGAGCACCCCGAGCACAGAGCACCCAGCACCCTGAGCACTGAGCACCCTGAGGACTGAGCACCCAGCACCCTGAGCACTGAGCACCCAGCACCCTGAGTTCTGAGCACCGATCACCCTGAGCACTGAGCACCCAGCACCCCGAGCACTGAGCACCCAGCACCCTGAGTACTGAGCACCCAGCACCCTGAGCACTGAGCACCCAGCACCCGGAGTGCTGAGCACCCTGAGTACTGAGCACCGATCACCCTGAGCACTGAGCACCCAGCAGCCTGAGTACTGAGCACCCAGCACCCTGAGCACTGAGCACCCAGCACCCTGAGCACTGAGCACCCAGCACCCTGAGTACTGAGCACCCAGCACCCTGAGTACTGAGTACCCAGCACCCTGAGCACTGAGCACCCAGCACCCTGAGTACTGAGCACCGAGCACCCTGAGTACTGAGCACCCAGCACCCTGAGTACTGAGCACCCAGCACCCTGAGCACTGAGCACCCAGCACCCTGATTACTGAGCACCCAGCACCCTGAGTACTGAGCACCCAGCACCCAGAGCACTGAGCACCCAGCAAACTGAGCACGGAGCACCCAGGACCCCGAGCACTGAGTACTGAGCACCCAGCAGCCTGAGTACTGATCACCGAGCTCCCCGAGCACTGAGCACCCTGAGTACTGAGCACCCAGCACCCCGATCACTGAGCACCCAGCACCCTGAGCACTGAGCACCCAGCACCCTGAGCACTGAGCACGCAGCACACTGAGTACTGAGCACCCAGCACGCTGAGTACTGAGCACCCAGCACCCCGAGCACTGAGCACCCAGCACCCTGAGTACTGAGCACTGAGCACCCAGCACCCAGAGCACTGAGCACCCAGCACCCTGTGTACTGAGCACTGAGCACCCTGAGTACTAAGCACCCAGCACCCTGAGTACTGAGCACCCAGGACCCTGAGCACTGACCACCGAGCACCCCGATCACTGAGCACCCAGCACCCTGAGCACTCAGAACCCAGCACCCCGAGCACTGAGCACCCAGCACCCTGAGCACTGAGCACCCAGCACCATGAGCACGGAGCACCCCGAGGACTGAGCACCCAGCACCCTGAGCACTGAGCACCCAGCACCTTCAGTACTGAGCACCGAGCACCTCGAGCACTAAGCACCCAGCACCCTGAGTACTGAGCACCCAGCACCCTGAGCACTGAGCACCCAGAAACCTGAGCACTGAGCACCCAGCACCCTGAGCAAGGAGCACCCAGCACCCTGAGTACTGAGCACCAAACACGGAGAGTACTGAGCACCCAGCACCCTGAGCACTGAGCACCCAGCACCCTGAGTACTGAGCACCCAGCACCCTGAGTACTGAACACCCAGCACCCAGAGCACTGAGCACTGAGCACCCTGAGCACTGAGTACTGAGCACTGAGCACCCTGAGCACTGAGCACCCAGCACTCCGAGTACTGAGCACCCAGCACCCCGAACACTGAGCACCCAGTGCCCCGAGCACTGAGCACCCAGCACCCTGAGAACTGAGCACCCAGCACCCTGAGTACTGAGCACCCAGCACCCTGAGTACTGAGCACCCAGCACCCTGAGCACTGAGCACTGAGCACCCAGCACCTTGAGCACTGAGCACTGACCACCCAGCACCCCGAGCACTGAGCACCCAGCACCCCGAGCACTGAGCACCCAGCGCCCTGAGCACTGAGCTCCCAGCACACTGAGCACTGAGCACCCAGCCCCCTGAGTAATGAGCACCCAGCACCATGAGTACTGAGCACCCAGCACCCTGAGTACTGAGCACTCAGCACCCTGAGTACTGAGCACCGAGCACCCTGAGCACAGAGCACCCAGCACCCTGAGCACTGAGCACCCTGAGGACTGAGCACCCAGCACCCTGAGCACTGAGCACCCAGCACCCTGAGTACTGAGCACCGATCACCCTGAGCACTGAGCACCCAGCACCCCGAGCACTAAGCACCCAGCACCCTGAGTACTGAGCACCCAGCACCCTGAGCACTGAGCACCCAGCACCCTGAGTACTGAGCACCCTGAGTACTGAGCACCGATCACCCTGAGCACTGAGCACCCAGCACCCTGAGTACTGAGCACCCAGCACCCTGAGCACTGAGCACCCAGCACCCTGAGCACTGAGCACCAAGCACCCTGAGTACTGAGCACCCAGCACCCTGAGTACTGAGCACCCAGCACCCAGAGCACTGAGCACCCAGCACCCTGTGTACTGAGCACTGAGCACCCTGAGTACTAAGCACCCAGCACCCTGAGTACTGAGCACCCAGGACCCTGAGCACTGACCACCGAGCACCCCGAGCACTGAGCACCCAGCACCCTGAGCACTCAGAACCCAGCACCCCGAGCACTGAGCACCCAGCAACCTGAGCACTGAGCACCCAGCACCATGAGCACGGAGCACGCCGAGGACTGAGCACCCAGCACCCTGAGCACTGAGCACCCAGCACCTTCAGTACTGAGCACCGAGCACCTCGAGCACTAAGCACCCAGCACCCTGAGTACTGAGCACCCAGCACCCTGAGCACTGAGCACCCAGAAACCTGAGCACTGAGCACACAGCACCCTGAGCACGGAGCACCCAGCACCCTGAGTACTGAGCACCCAACACCCAGAGTACTGAGCACCCAGCACCCTGAGCACTGAGTACTGAGCACTGAGCACCCTGAGCACTGAGCACCCAGCACCCCGAGTACTGAGCACCCAGCACCCCGAGCACTGAGCACCCTGCGCCCCGAGCACTGAGCACCCAGCACCCCGAGCACTGAGCACTGAGCACACTGAGCACTGAGCACTGAGCACCCTGAGTACTGAGCACCCAGCACCCTGAGTACTGAGCACCCAGCACCCTGAGCACTGAGCACCCAGAAACCTGAGCACTGAGCACCCAGCACCCTGAGCACGGAGCACCCAGCACCCTGAGTACTGAGCACCCAACACCCAGATTACTGAGCACCCAGCACCCTGAGCACTTAGTACTGAGCACTGAGCACCCTGAGCACTGAGCACCCAGCACCCCGAGTACTGAGCACCCAGCACCCCGAGCACAGAGCACCCTGAGCACTGAGCACTGAGCACCCAGCACCCTGAGCACTGAGCACCCAGCACCACAGCCCTGAGCACTCAGCACCCCGAGCACTGAGCACCCAGCACCCTGAGCACTGAGCACCCAGCACCCTGAGTACTGAGCAACCAGCAACCTGAGTACTGAGCACCCAGCACCCTGAGTACTGAGCACTCAGCACACTGAGAACTGAGCACCGAGCACACCGAGCAATGAGCACCCAGCACCCTGAGCACTGAGCACCCGGAGGACTGAGCACCCAGCACCCTGAGCACTGTGCACCGATCACCCTGAGCAGTGAGCACCCAGCACACCGAGCACTGAGCACCCAGCACCCTGAGTACTGAGCACCCAGCACCCCGAGTACTGAGCACCCAGCACCCTGAGTACTGAGCACCCAGCACCCCGAGCACTGAGCACCCAGCACCCTGAGTACTGAGCACCCTGATTACTGAGCACTGAGCACCGAGCATCCTGAGTACTGAGCACCCAGCACGCAGAGCACTGAGCACCCAGCACCCTGAGCACTGAGCACCCAGCACCCTGAGCACTGAGCACCCAGCACCCTGAGTACTGAGCACCCAGCACCCTGAGTACTGAGTACCCAGCACCCTGAGCTCTGAGCACCCAGCACCCTGAGTTCTGAGCACCGAGCACCCTGAGTACTGAGCACCCAGCACCCTTAGTACTGAGCACCCAGCACCCTGAGCACTGAGCACCCAGCACCCTGAGTACTGAGCACCCAGCATCACCCTCAGCACTGAGCACCCAGCACCCCGAGCACTGAGCACCCAGCACCCTGAGCACTGAGCACCCAGCACCCCGAGTACTGAGCACCCTGCACCCCGAGTACTGAGCACCGAGCACACCGAGCACTGAGCACCCAGCACCCTGAGTACTGAGCACCCAGCACCCTGAGTACTGAGCACTGAGCACCCCGAGTACTGAGCACCCAGCACCCTGAGTACTGAGCACCCAGCACCCCGAGCACTGAGCAGCCAGCAACCTGAGTACTGAGAACAGATCACCCTGAGTACTGAGCACCCAGCACACTGAGTACTGAGCCCCCAGCACCCTGAGTACTGAGCACCCAGCACCCCGAGCACTGAGCACCCAGCACTCCGAGAATGAGCACCCAGCACCCTGAGTACTGAGAACCGAGCACCCTGATACTGAGCACCCAGCACCCTGAGTACTGAGCCCCCAGCACCCTGAGTACTGAGCACCCAGCAACCCGAGCACTGAGCACCCAGCACCCTGAGAATGAGCACCCAGCACCATGAGTACTGAGCACCCAGCACCCTGAGTACTGAGCACTAAGCACCCAGAGCACTGAGCACCCAGCACCCCGAGCACGGAGCACCCAGGACCCCGAGCACTGAGAAATGAGCACCCAGCACCCTGAGTACTGAGCACCGAGATCCCCGAGCACTGAGCACAATGAGTACTGAGCACCCAGCACCCCGAGCACTGAGCACCCAGCACCCTGAGCACTGAGCACCCAGCACCATGAGCACGGAGCACCCAGCACCCTGAGTACTGAGCACCCAACACCCAGTGTACTGAGCACCCAGCACCCTGAGCATTGAGCAACCAGCACCCTGAGTACTGAGCACCCAGCACCCTGAGTACTGAACACCCAGCACCCTGAGCACTGAGCACTGAGCACCCTGAGCACTGAGTACTGAGCACTGAGCACCCTGAGCAATGAGCACCCAGCACCCCGAGCACTGAGCACCCAGCACCCCGAGCACTGAGCACTGAGCACCCTGAGCACTGAGCACCCAGCACCCCGAGTACTGAGCACTGAGCACCCTGAGTACTGAGCACCAAGCACCCTGAGTACTGAGCACCCAGCACCCTGAGTACTGAGCACCCAGCTCCCTGAGCACTGAGCACCCAGCACCCTGAGCACTGAGCACCCAGCACCCTGAGTACTGAGCACAGAGCACCCTGAGCACTGAGCACTGAGCACCCAGCACCCTGAGCACTGAGCACCCAGCACCACAGCCCTGAGCACCCAGCACCCCGAGCACTGAGCACCCAGCACCCTGAGCACTGTGCACCCAGCACCCTGAGTACTGAGCAACCAGCAACCTGAGTACTGAGCACCCAGCACCCTGAGTACTGAGCACTCAGCACCCTGAGTACTGAGCACCGAGCACACCGAGCAATGAGCACCCAGCACCCTGAGCACTGAGCACCCGGAGGACTGAGCACCTAGCACCCTGAGCACTGAGCACCGATCACCCTGAGCAGTGAGCACCCAGCACCCTGAGCACTGAGCACTCAGCACCCTGAGTACTGAGCACCCAGCACCCCGAGTACTGAGCACCCAGCACCCTGAGTACTGAGCACCCAGCACCCCGAGCACTGAGCACCCAGCACCCTGAGTACTGAGCACCCTGATTACTGAGCACTGAGCACCGAGCATCCTTAGTACTGAGCACCCAGCACCCCGAGCACTGAGCACCCAGCACCCTGGGCACTGAGCACCCAGCACCCTGAGTACTGAGCACCCAGCACCCTGAGCACTGAGCACCCGGAGGACTGAGTACCCAGCACCCTGAGCACTGTGCACCGATCACCCTGAGCAGTGAGCACCCAGCACACCGAGCACTGAGCACCCAGCACCCTGAGTACTGAGCACCCAGCACTCCGAGTACTGAGCACCCAGCACCCTGAGTACTGAGCACCCAGCACCCCGAGCACTGAGCACCCAGCACCCTGAGTACTGAGCACCCTGATTACTGAGCACTGAGCACCGAGCATCCTGAGTACTGAGCACCCAGCACGCAGAGCACTGAGCACCCAGCACCCTGAGCACTGAGCACCCAGCACCCTGAGCACTGAGCACCCAGCACCCTGAGTACTGAGCACCCAGCACCCTGAGTACTGAGTACCCAGCACCCTGAGCTCTGAGCACCCAGCACCCTGAGTACTGAGCACCGAGCACCCTGAGTACTGAGCACCCAGCACCCTTAGTACTGAGCACCCAGCACCCTGAGCACTGAGCACCCAGCACCCTGAGTACTGAGCACCCAGCATCACCCTCAGCACTGAGCACCCAGCACCCCGAGCACTGAGCACCCAGCACCCTGAGCACTGAGCACCCAGCACCCCGAGTACTGAGCACCCTGCACCCCGAGTACTGAGCACCGAGCACACCGAGCACTGAGCACCCAGCACCCTGAGTACTGAGCACCCAGCACCCTGAGTACTGAGCACTGAGCACCCCGAGTACTGAGCACCCAGCACCCTGAGTACTGAGCACCCAGCACCCCGAGCACTGAGCAGCCAGCAACCTGAGTACTGAGAACAGATCACCCTGAGTACTGAGCACCCAGCACCCTGAGTACTGAGCCCCCAGCACCCTGAGTACTGAGCACCCAGCACCCCGAGCACTGAGCACCCAGCACTCCGAGAATGAGCACCCAGCACCCTGAGTACTGAGAACCGAGCACCCTGATACTGAGCACCCAGCACCCTGAGTACTGAGCCCCCAGCACCCTGAGTACTGAGCACCCAGCAACCCGAGCACTGAGCACCCAGCACCCTGAGAATGAGCACCCAGCACCATGAGTACTGAGCACCCAGCACCCTGAGTACTGAGCACTAAGCACCCAGTGCACTGAGCACCCAGCACCCCGAGCACGGAGCACCCAGGACCCCGAGCACTGAGAAATGAGCACCCAGCACCCTGAGTACTGAGCACCGAGATCCCCGAGCACTGAGCACAATGAGTACTGAGCACCCAGCACCCCGAGCACTGAGCACCCAGCACCCTGAGCACTGAGCACCCAGCACCATGAGCACGGAGCACCCAGCACCCTGAGTACTGAGCACCCAACACCCAGTGTACTGAGCACCCAGCACCCTGAGCACTGAGCAACCAGCACCCTGAGTACTGAGCACCCAGCACCCTGAGTACTGAACACCCAGCACCCTGAGCACTGAGCACTGAGCACCCTGAGCACTGAGTACTGAGCACTGAGCACCCTGAGCACTGAGCACCCAGCACCCCGAGCACTGAGCACCCAGCACCCCGAGCACTGAGCACTGAGCACCCTGAGCACTGAGCACCCAGCACCCCGAGTACTGAGCACTGAGCACCCTGAGTACTGAGCACCAAGCACCCTGAGTACTGAGCACCCAGCACCCTGAGTACTGAGCACCCAGCTCCCTGAGCACTGAGCACCCAGCACCCTGAGCACTGAGCACCCAGCACCCTGAGTACTGAGCACAGAGCACCCTGAGCACTGAGCACTGAGCACCCAGCACCCTGAGCACTGAGCACCCAGCACCACAGCCCTGAGCACCCAGCACCCCGAGCACTGAGCACCCAGCACCCTGAGCACTGTGCACCCAGCACCCTGAGTACTGAGCAACCAGCAACCTGAGTACTGAGCACCCAGCACCCTGAGTACTGAGCACTCAGCACCCTGAGTACTGAGCACCGAGCACACCGAGCAATGAGCACCCAGCACCCTGAGCACTGAGCACCCGGAGGACTGAGCACCTAGCACCCTGAGCACTGAGCACCGATCACCCTGAGCAGTGAGCACCCAGCACCCTGAGCACTGAGCACTCAGCACCCTGAGTACTGAGCACCCAGCACCCCGAGTACTGAGCACCCAGCACCCTGAGTACTGAGCACCCAGCACCCCGAGCACTGAGCACCCAGCACCCTGAGTACTGAGCACCCTGATTACTGAGCACTGAGCACCGAGCATCCTTAGTACTGAGCACCCAGCACCCCGAGCACTGAGCACCCAGCACCCTGGGCACTGAGCACCCAGCACCCTGAGTACTGAGCACCCAGCACCCTGAGTACTGAGCACTCAGCACCCTGAGTACTGAGTACCCAGCACCCTGAGCTCTGAGCACCCAGCACCCTGAGTACTGAGCACCGAGCACCCTGAGTACTGAGCACCCAGCACCCTTAGTACTGAGCACCCAGCACCCTGAGCACTGAGCACCCAGCACCCTGAGTACTGAGCACCCAGCACCCTTAGTACTGAGCACCCAGCACCCCGAGCACTGAGCACCCAGCTCCCTGAACACTGAGCACCCAGCACCCCGAGTACTGAGCACCCTGCACCCCGAGTACTGAGCACCGAGCACCCCGAGCACTGAGCACCCAGCACCCTGAGTACTGAGCACCCAGCACCCTGAGTACTGAGCACTGAGCACCCCGAGTACTGAGCACCCAGCACCCCGAGCACTGAGCACCCAGCAACCTGAGTACTGAGAACAGATCACCCTGAGTACTGAGCACCCAGCACCCTGAGTACTGAGCCACCAGCACCCTGAGTACTGAGCACCCAGCACCCCGAGCACTGAGCACCCAGCTCCCCGAGAATGAGCACCCAGCACCCTGAGTACTGAGAACCGAGCACCCTGAGTACTGAGCACCCAGCACCCTGAGCACTGAGCACCCAGAAACCTGAGCACTGAGCACCCAGCACCCTGAGCAAGGAGCACCCAGCACCCTGAGTACTGAGCACCAAACACGGAGAGTACTGAGCACCCAGCACCCTGAGCACTGAGCACCCAGCACCCTGAGTACTGAGCACCCAGCACCCTGAGTACTGAACACCCAGCACCCAGAGCACTGAGCACTGAGCACCCTGAGCACTGAGTACTGAGCACTGAGCACCCTGAGCACTGAGCACCCAGCACTCCGAGTACTGAGCACCCAGCACCCCGAACACTGAGCACCCAGTGCCCCGAGCACTGAGCACCCAGCACCCTGAGAACTGAGCACCCAGCACCCTGAGTACTGAGCACCCAGCACCCTGAGTACTGAGCACCCAGCACCCTGAGCACTGAGCACTGAGCACCCAGCACCTTGAGCACTGAGCACTGACCACCCAGCACCCCGAGCACTGAGCACCCAGCACCCCGAGCACTGAGCACCCAGCGCCCTGAGCACTGAGCTCCCAGCACACTGAGCACTGAGCACCCAGCCCCCTGAGTAATGAGCACCCAGCACCATGAGTACTGAGCACCCAGCACCCTGAGTACTGAGCACTCAGCACCCTGAGTACTGAGCACCGAGCACCCTGAGCACAGAGCACCCAGCACCCTGAGCACTGAGCACCCTGAGGACTGAGCACCCAGCACCCTGAGCACTGAGCACCCAGCACCCTGAGTACTGAGCACCGATCACCCTGAGCACTGAGCACCCAGCACCCCGAGCACTAAGCACCCAGCACCCTGAGTACTGAGCACCCAGCACCCTGAGCACTGAGCACCCAGCACCCTGAGTACTGAGCACCCTGAGTACTGAGCACCGATCACCCTGAGCACTGAGCACCCAGCACCCTGAGTACTGAGCACCCAGCACCCTGAGCACTGAGCACCCAGCACCCTGAGCACTGAGCACCAAGCACCCTGAGTACTGAGCACCCAGCACCCTGAGTACTGAGCACCCAGCACCCAGAGCACTGAGCACCCAGCACCCTGTGTACTGAGCACTGAGCACCCTGAGTACTAAGCACCCAGCACCCTGAGTACTGAGCACCCAGGACCCTGAGCACTGACCACCGAGCACCCCGAGCACTGAGCACCCAGCACCCTGAGCACTCAGAACCCAGCACCCCGAGCACTGAGCACCCAGCAACCTGAGCACTGAGCACCCAGCACCATGAGCACGGAGCACGCCGAGGACTGAGCACCCAGCACCCTGAGCACTGAGCACCCAGCACCTTCAGTACTGAGCACCGAGCACCTCGAGCACTAAGCACCCAGCACCCTGAGTACTGAGCACCCAGCACCCTGAGCACTGAGCACCCAGAAACCTGAGCACTGAGCACACAGCACCCTGAGCACGGAGCACCCAGCACCCTGAGTACTGAGCACCCAACACCCAGAGTACTGAGCACCCAGCACCCTGAGCACTGAGTACTGAGCACTGAGCACCCTGAGCACTGAGCACCCAGCACCCCGAGTACTGAGCACCCAGCACCCCGAGCACTGAGCACCCTGCGCCCCGAGCACTGAGCACCCAGCACCCCGAGCACTGAGCACTGAGCACACTGAGCACTGAGCACTGAGCACCCTGAGTACTGAGCACCCAGCACCCTGAGTACTGAGCACCCAGCACCCTGAGCACTGAGCACCCAGAAACCTGAGCACTGAGCACCCAGCACCCTGAGCACGGAGCACCCAGCACCCTGAGTACTGAGCACCCAACACCCAGATTACTGAGCACCCAGCACCCTGAGCACTTAGTACTGAGCACTGAGCACCCTGAGCACTGAGCACCCAGCACCCCGAGTACTGAGCACCCAGCACCCCGAGCACAGAGCACCCTGAGCACTGAGCACTGAGCACCCAGCACCCTGAGCACTGAGCACCCAGCACCACAGCCCTGAGCACTCAGCACCCCGAGCACTGAGCACCCAGCACCCTGAGCACTGAGCACCCAGCACCCTGAGTACTGAGCAACCAGCAACCTGAGTACTGAGCACCCAGCACCCTGAGTACTGAGCACTCAGCACACTGAGAACTGAGCACCGAGCACACCGAGCAATGAGCACCCAGCACCCTGAGCACTGAGCACCCGGAGGACTGAGCACCCAGCACCCTGAGCACTGTGCACCGATCACCCTGAGCAGTGAGCACCCAGCACACCGAGCACTGAGCACCCAGCACCCTGAGTACTGAGCACCCAGCACCCCGAGTACTGAGCACCCAGCACCCTGAGTACTGAGCACCCAGCACCCCGAGCACTGAGCACCCAGCACCCTGAGTACTGAGCACCCTGATTACTGAGCACTGAGCACCGAGCATCCTGAGTACTGAGCACCCAGCACGCAGAGCACTGAGCACCCAGCACCCTGAGCACTGAGCACCCAGCACCCTGAGCACTGAGCACCCAGCACCCTGAGTACTGAGCACCCAGCACCCTGAGTACTGAGTACCCAGCACCCTGAGCTCTGAGCACCCAGCACCCTGAGTTCTGAGCACCGAGCACCCTGAGTACTGAGCACCCAGCACCCTTAGTACTGAGCACCCAGCACCCTGAGCACTGAGCACCCAGCACCCTGAGTACTGAGCACCCAGCATCACCCTCAGCACTGAGCACCCAGCACCCCGAGCACTGAGCACCCAGCACCCTGAGCACTGAGCACCCAGCACCCCGAGTACTGAGCACCCTGCACCCCGAGTACTGAGCACCGAGCACACCGAGCACTGAGCACCCAGCACCCTGAGTACTGAGCACCCAGCACCCTGAGTACTGAGCACTGAGCACCCCGAGTACTGAGCACCCAGCACCCTGAGTACTGAGCACCCAGCACCCCGAGCACTGAGCAGCCAGCAACCTGAGTACTGAGAACAGATCACCCTGAGTACTGAGCACCCAGCACACTGAGTACTGAGCCCCCAGCACCCTGAGTACTGAGCACCCAGCACCCCGAGCACTGAGCACCCAGCACTCCGAGAATGAGCACCCAGCACCCTGAGTACTGAGAACCGAGCACCCTGATACTGAGCACCCAGCACCCTGAGTACTGAGCCCCCAGCACCCTGAGTACTGAGCACCCAGCAACCCGAGCACTGAGCACCCAGCACCCTGAGAATGAGCACCCAGCACCATGAGTACTGAGCACCCAGCACCCTGAGTACTGAGCACTAAGCACCCAGAGCACTGAGCACCCAGCACCCCGAGCACGGAGCACCCAGGACCCCGAGCACTGAGAAATGAGCACCCAGCACCCTGAGTACTGAGCACCGAGATCCCCGAGCACTGAGCACAATGAGTACTGAGCACCCAGCACCCCGAGCACTGAGCACCCAGCACCCTGAGCACTGAGCACCCAGCACCATGAGCACGGAGCACCCAGCACCCTGAGTACTGAGCACCCAACACCCAGTGTACTGAGCACCCAGCACCCTGAGCATTGAGCAACCAGCACCCTGAGTACTGAGCACCCAGCACCCTGAGTACTGAACACCCAGCACCCTGAGCACTGAGCACTGAGCACCCTGAGCACTGAGTACTGAGCACTGAGCACCCTGAGCAATGAGCACCCAGCACCCCGAGCACTGAGCACCCAGCACCCCGAGCACTGAGCACTGAGCACCCTGAGCACTGAGCACCCAGCACCCCGAGTACTGAGCACTGAGCACCCTGAGTACTGAGCACCAAGCACCCTGAGTACTGAGCACCCAGCACCCTGAGTACTGAGCACCCAGCTCCCTGAGCACTGAGCACCCAGCACCCTGAGCACTGAGCACCCAGCACCCTGAGTACTGAGCACAGAGCACCCTGAGCACTGAGCACTGAGCACCCAGCACCCTGAGCACTGAGCACCCAGCACCACAGCCCTGAGCACCCAGCACCCCGAGCACTGAGCACCCAGCACCCTGAGCACTGTGCACCCAGCACCCTGAGTACTGAGCAACCAGCAACCTGAGTACTGAGCACCCAGCACCCTGAGTACTGAGCACTCAGCACCCTGAGTACTGAGCACCGAGCACACCGAGCAATGAGCACCCAGCACCCTGAGCACTGAGCACCCGGAGGACTGAGCACCTAGCACCCTGAGCACTGAGCACCGATCACCCTGAGCAGTGAGCACCCAGCACCCTGAGCACTGAGCACTCAGCACCCTGAGTACTGAGCACCCAGCATCCCGAGTACTGAGCACCCAGCACCCTGAGTACTGAGCACCCAGCACCCCGAGCACTGAGCACCCAGCACCCTGAGTACTGAGCACCCTGATTACTGAGCACTGAGCACCGAGCATCCTTAGTACTGAGCACCCAGCACCCCGAGCACTGAGCACCCAGCACCCTGGGCACTGAGCACCCAGCACCCTGAGTACTGAGCACCCAGCACCCTGAGCACTGAGCACCCGGAGGACTGAGTACCCAGCACCCTGAGCACTGTGCACCGATCACCCTGAGCAGTGAGCACCCAGCACACCGAGCACTGAGCACCCAGCACCCTGAGTACTGAGCACCCAGCACTCCGAGTACTGAGCACCCAGCACCCTGAGTACTGAGCACCCAGCACCCCGAGCACTGAGCACCCAGCACCCTGAGTACTGAGCACCCTGATTACTGAGCACTGAGCACCGAGCATCCTGAGTACTGAGCACCCAGCACGCAGAGCACTGAGCACCCAGCACCCTGAGCACTGAGCACCCAGCACCCTGAGCACTGAGCACCCAGCACCCTGAGTACTGAGCACCCAGCACCCTGAGTACTGAGTACCCAGCACCCTGAGCTCTGAGCACCCAGCACCCTGAGTACTGAGCACCGAGCACCCTGAGTACTGAGCACCCAGCACCCTTAGTACTGAGCACCCAGCACCCTGAGCACTGAGCACCCAGCACCCTGAGTACTGAGCACCCAGCATCACCCTCAGCACTGAGCACCCAGCACCCCGAGCACTGAGCACCCAGCACCCTGAGCACTGAGCAACCAGCACCCCGAGTACTGAGCACCCTGCACCCCGAGTACTGAGCACCGAGCACACCGAGCACTGAGCACCCAGCACCCTGAGTACTGAGCACCCAGCACCCTGAGTACTGAGCACTGAGCACCCCGAGTACTGAGCACCCAGCACCCTGAGTACTGAGCACCCAGCACCCCGAGCACTGAGCAGCCAGCAACCTGAGTACTGAGAACAGATCACCCTGAGTACTGAGCACCCAGCACCCTGAGTACTGAGCCCCCAGCACCCTGAGTACTGAGCACCCAGCACCCCGAGCACTGAGCACCCAGCACTCCGAGAATGAGCACCCAGCACCCTGAGTACTGAGAACCGAGCACCCTGATACTGAGCACCCAGCACCCTGAGTACTGAGCCCCCAGCACCCTGAGTACTGAGCACCCAGCAACCCGAGCACTGAGCACCCAGCACCCTGAGAATGAGCACCCAGCACCATGAGTACTGAGCACCCAGCACCCTGAGTACTGAGCACTAAGCACCCAGAGCACTGAGCACCCAGCACCCCGAGCACGGAGCACCCAGGACCCCGAGCACTGAGAAATGAGCACCCAGCACCCTGAGTACTGAGCACCGAGATCCCCGAGCACTGAGCACAATGAGTACTGAGCACCCAGCACCCCGAGCACTGAGCACCCAGCACCCTGAGCACTGAGCACCCAGCACCATGAGCACGGAGCACCCAGCACCCTGAGTACTGAGCACCCAACACCCAGTGTACTGAGCACCCAGCACCCTGAGCACTGAGCAACCAGCACCCTGAGTACTGAGCACCCAGCACCCTGAGTACTGAACACCCAGCACCCTGAGCACTGAGCACTGAGCACCCTGAGCACTGAGTACTGAGCACTGAGCACCCTGAGCACTGAGCACCCAGCACCCCGAGCACTGAGCACCCAGCACCCCGAGCACTGAGCACTGAGCACCCTGAGCACTGAGCACCCAGCACCCCGAGTACTGAGCACTGAGCACCCTGAGTACTGAGCACCAAGCACCCTGAGTACTGAGCACCCAGCACCCTGAGTACTGAGCACCCAGCTCCCTGAGCACTGAGCACCCAGCACCCTGAGCACTGAGCACCCAGCACCCTGAGTACTGAGCACAGAGCACCCTGAGCACTGAGCACTGAGCACCCAGCACCCTGAGCACTGAGCACCCAGCACCACAGCCCTGAGCACCCAGCACCCCGAGCACTGAGCACCCAGCACCCTGAGCACTGTGCACCCAGCACCCTGAGTACTGAGCAACCAGCAACCTGAGTACTGAGCACCCAGCACCCTGAGTACTGAGCACTCAGCACCCTGAGTACTGAGCACCGAGCACACCGAGCAATGAGCACCCAGCACCCTGAGCACTGAGCACCCGGAGGACTGAGCACCTAGCACCCTGAGCACTGAGCACCGATCACCCTGAGCAGTGAGCACCCAGCACCCTGAGCACTGAGCACTCAGCACCCTGAGTACTGAGCACCCAGCACCCCGAGTACTGAGCACCCAGCACCCTGAGTACTGAGCACCCAGCACCCCGAGCACTGAGCACCCAGCACCCTGAGTACTGAGCACCCTGATTACTGAGCACTGAGCACCGAGCATCCTTAGTACTGAGCACCCAGCACCCCGAGCACTGAGCACCCAGCACCCTGGGCACTGAGCACCCAGCACCCTGAGTACTGAGCACCCAGCACCCTGAGTACTGAGCACTCAGCACCCTGAGTACTGAGTACCCAGCACCCTGAGCTCTGAGCACCCAGCACCCTGAGTACTGAGCACCGAGCACCCTGAGTACTGAGCACCCAGCACCCTTAGTACTGAGCACCCAGCACCCTGAGCACTGAGCACCCAGCACCCTGAGTACTGAGCACCCAGCACCCTTAGTACTGAGCACCCAGCACCCCGAGCACTGAGCACCCAGCTCCCTGAACACTGAGCACCCAGCACCCCGAGTACTGAGCACCCTGCACCCCGAGTACTGAGCACCGAGCACCCCGAGCACTGAGCACCCAGCACCCTGAGTACTGAGCACCCAGCACCCTGAGTACTGAGCACTGAGCACCCCGAGTACTGAGCACCCAGCACCCCGAGCACTGAGCACCCAGCAACCTGAGTACTGAGAACAGATCACCCTGAGTACTGAGCACCCAGCACCCTGAGTACTGAGCCACCAGCACCCTGAGTACTGAGCACCCAGCACCCCGAGCACTGAGCACCCAGCTCCCCGAGAATGAGCACCCAGCACCCTGAGTACTGAGAACCGAGCACCCTGAGTACTGAGCACCCAGCACCCTGAGTACTGAGCCCCCAGCACCCTGAGTACTTAGCACCCAGCAACCCGAGCACTGAGCACCCAGCACCCTGAGAATGAGCACCCAGCACCATGAGTACTGAGCACCCAGCACCCTGAGTACTGAGCACTAAGCACCCAGAGCACTGAGCACCCAGCACCCCGAGCACGGAGCACTGAGCACCGTGAGCACTGAGCACCCAGCACCACGAGTACTGAGCACTGAGCACCCTGAGTACTGAGCACCCAGCACCCTGAGTACTGAGCACCCAGCACCCCGAGTACTGAGCACCCTGCACCCTGAGTACTGAGCACCGAGCACCCCGAGCACTGAGCACCCAGCACCCTGAGTACTGAGCACCCAGCACCCTGAGTACTGAGCACTGAGCACCCCGAGTACTGAGCACCCAGCACCCCGAGCACTGAGCACCCAGCAACCTGAGTACTGAGAACAGATCACCCTGAGTACTGAGCACCCAGCACCCTGAGTACTGAGCCCCCAGCACCCTGAGTACTGAGCACCCAGCACCCCGAGCACTGAGCACCCAGCACCCCAAGAATGAGCACCCAGCACCCTGAGTACTGAGAACCGAGCACCCTGAGTACTGAGCACCCAGCACCCTGAGTACTGAGCCCCCAGCACCCTGAGTACTGAGCACCCAGCAACCCGAGCACTGAGCACCCAGCACCCTGAGAATGAGCACCCAGCACCATGAGTACTGAGCACTAAGCACCCAGAGCACTGAGCACCCAGCACCCCGAGCACGGAGCACTGAGCACCCTGAGCACTGAGCGCCCAGCACCACGAGTACTGAGCACCGAGCACCCTGAGTACTGAGCACCAAGCACCCCGAGTACTGAGCACTGAGCACCCTGAGTACTGAGCACCCAGCACCCTGAGCACTGAGCACCCAGCACCCTGAGTACTGAGCACTGAGACCCCTGAGTACTGAGCACCGAGCACCCTGAGTACTGAGCACCCAGCACCCTGATCACTGAGCACGGAGCACCCCGAGGACTGAGCACCCAGCACCCTGAGCACTGAGCACCCAGCACCTTGAGTACTGAGCACCGAGCACAACGAGCACTGAGCACCCAGCACCCTGAGTACTGAGCACCCAGCACCCTGAGCACTGAGCACCCAGCTCCCTGAGCACTGAGCACGCAGCACCCCGAGCACTGAGCACCCAGCACCCTGAGTCCTGAGCACAGAGCACCCTGAGCACTGAGCACTGAGCACCCAGCACCCTGAGCACTGAGCACCCAGCACCTTGAGTACTGAGCACCGAGCACAACGAGCACTGAGCACCCAGCACCCTGAGTACTGAGCACCCAGCACCCTGAGCACTGAGCACCCAGCACCTTGAGTACTGAGCACCGAGCACAACGAGCACTGAGCACCCAGCATCCTGAATACTGAGCACCCAGCACCCTGAGCACTGAGCACCCAGCTCCCTGAGCACTGAGCACGCAGCACCCCAAGCACTGAGCACCCAGCACCCTGAGTACTGAGCACAGAGCACCCTGAGCACTGAGCACTGAGCACCCAGCACCACAGCTCTGAGCACCCAGCACCCCGAGCACTGAGCACCCAGCACCCTGAGCACTGAGCACCCAGCACCCTGAGTACTGAGCAACCAGCAACCTGAGTACTGAGCACCCAGCACCCTCAGTACTGAGCACTCAGCACCCTGAGTACTGAGCACCGAGCACACCGAGCAATGAGCACCCAGCACCCTGAGCACTGAGCACCCGGAGGACTGAGCACCCAGCACCCTGAGCACTGAGCATCGATCACCCTGAGCAGTGAGCACCCAGCACCCCGAGCACTGAGCACCCAGCACCCTGAGTACTGAGCACCCAGCACCCCGAGTACTGAGCACCCAGCACCCTGAGTACTGAGCACCCAGCACCCCGAGCACTGAGCACCCAGCACCCTGAGTACTGAGCACCCTGATTACTGAGCACTGAGCACCGAGCATCCTGAGTACTGAGCACCCAGCACGCCGAGCACTGAGCACCCAGCACCCTGAGCACTGAGCACCCAGCACCCTGAGCACTGAGCACCCAGCACCCTGAGTACTGAGCACCCAGCACCCTGAGTACTGAGTACCCAGCACCCTGAGCTCTGAGCACCCAGCACCCTGAGTACTGAGCACCGAGCACCCTGAGTACTGAGCACCCAGCACCCTTAGTACTGAGCACCGAGCACCCTGAGCACTGAGCACCCAGCACCCTGAGTACTGAGCACCCAGCACCACCCTCAGCACTGAGCACCCAGCACCCCGAGCACTGAGCACCCAGCACCCTGAGCACTGAGCACCCAGCACCCCGAGTACTGAGCACCCTGCACCCCGAGTACTGAGCACCGAGCACCCCGAGCACTGAGCACCCAGCACCCTGAGTACTGAGCACCCAGCACCCTGAGTACTGAGCACTGAGCACCCCGAGTACTGAGCACCCAGCACCCCGAGCACTGAGCACCCAGCAACCTGAGTACTGAGAACAGATCACCCTGAGTACTGAGCACCCAGCACCCTGAGTACTGAGCCCCCAGCACCCTGAGTACTGAGCACCCAGCACCCTGAGCACTGAGCACCCAGCACCCCAAGAATGAGCACCCAGCACCCTGAGTACTGAGAACCGAGCACCCTGAGTACTGAGCACCCAGCACCCTGAGTACTGAGCCCCCAGCACCCTGAGTACTGAGCACCCAGCAACCCGAGCACTGAGCACCCAGCACCCTGAGAATGAGCACCCAGCACCATGAGTACTGAGCACTAAGCACCCAGAGCACTGAGCACCCAGCATCCCGAGCACGGAGCACTGAGCACCCTGAGCACTGAGCGCCCAGCACCACGAGTACTGAGCACCGAGCACCCTGAGTACTGAGCACCAAGCACCCCGAGTACTGAGCACTGAGCACCCTGAGTACTGAGCACCCAGCACCCTGAGCACTGAGCACCCAGCACCCTGAGTACTGAGCACTGAGACCCCTGAGTACTGAGCACCGAGCACCCTGAGTACTGAGCACCCAGCACCCTGATCACTGAGCACGGAGCACCCCGAGGACTGAGCTCCCAGCACCCTGAGCACTGAGCACCCAGCACCTTGAGTACTGAGCACCGAGCACAACGAGCACTGAGCACCCAGCACCCTGAGTACTGAGCACCCAGCACCCTGAGCACTGAGCACCCAGCTCCCTGAGCACTGAGCACGCAGCACCCCGAGCACTGAGCACCCAGCACCCTGAGTCCTGAGCACAGAGCACCCTGAGCACTGAGCACTGAGCACCCAGCACCCTGAGCACTGAGCACCCAGCACCTTGAGTACTGAGCACCGAGCACAACGAGCACTGAGCACCCAGCACCCTGAGTACTGAGCACCCAGCACCCTGAGCACTGAGCACCCAGCACCACAGCCCTGAGCACCCAGCACCCCGAGCACTGAGCACCCAGCAACCTGAGTACTGAGAACAGATCACCCTGAGTACTGAGCACCCAGCACCCTGAGTACTGAGCCCCCAGCACCCTGAGTACTGAGCACCCAGCACCCCGAGCACTGAGCACCCAGCACCCCAAGAATGAGCACCCAGCACCCTGAGTACTGAGAACCGAGCACCCTGAGTACTGAGCACCCAGCACCCTGAGTACTGAGCCCCCAGCACCCTGAGTACTGAGCACCCAGCAACCCGAGCACTGAGCACCCAGCACCCTGAGAATGAGCACCCAGCACCATGAGTACTGAGCACTAAGCACCCAGAGCACTGAGCACCCAGCACCCCGAGCACGGAGCACTGAGCACCCTGAGCACTGAGCGCCCAGCACCACGAGTACTGAGCACCGAGCACCCTGAGTACTGAGCACCAAGCACCCCGAGTACTGAGCACTGAGCACCCTGAGTACTGAGCACCCAGCACCCTGAGCACTGAGCACCCAGCACCCTGAGTACTGAGCACTGAGACCCCTGAGTACTGAGCACCGAGCACCCTGAGTACTGAGCACCCAGCACCCTGATCACTGAGCACGGAGCACCCCGAGGACTGAGCACCCAGCACCCTGAGCACTGAGCACCCAGCACCTTGAGTACTGAGCACCGAGCACAACGAGCACTGAGCACCCAGCACCCTGAGTACTGAGCACCCAGCACCCTGAGCACTGAGCACCCAGCTCCCTGAGCACTGAGCACGCAGCACCCCGAGCACTGAGCACCCAGCACCCTGAGTCCTGAGCACAGAGCACCCTGAGCACTGAGCACTGAGCACCCAGCACCCTGAGCACTGAGCACCCAGCACCTTGAGTACTGAGCACCGAGCACAACGAGCACTGAGCACCCAGCACCCTGAGTACTGAGCACCCAGCACCCTGAGCACTGAGCACCCAGCACCTTGAGTACTGAGCACCGAGCACAACGAGCACTGAGCACCCAGCATCCTGAATACTGAGCACCCAGCACCCTGAGCACTGAGCACCCAGCTCCCTGAGCACTGAGCACGCAGCACCCCAAGCACTGAGCACCCAGCACCCTGAGTACTGAGCACAGAGCACCCTGAGCACTGAGCACTGAGCACCCAGCACCACAGCTCTGAGCACCCAGCACCCCGAGCACTGAGCACCCAGCACCCTGAGCACTGAGCACCCAGCACCCTGAGTACTGAGCAACCAGCAACCTGAGTACTGAGCACCCAGCACCCTCAGTACTGAGCACTCAGCACCCTGAGTACTGAGCACCGAGCACACCGAGCAATGAGCACCCAGCACCCTGAGCACTGAGCACCCGGAGGACTGAGCACCCAGCACCCTGAGCACTGAGCATCGATCACCCTGAGCAGTGAGCACCCAGCACCCCGAGCACTGAGCACCCAGCACCCTGAGTACAGAGCACCCAGCACCCCGAGTACTGAGCACCCAGCACCCTGAGTACTGAGCACCCAGCACCCCGAGCACTGAGCACCCAGCACCCTGAGTACTGAGCACCCTGATTACTGAGCACTGAGCACCGAGCATCCTGAGTACTGAGCACCCAGCACGCCGAGCACTGAGCACCCAGCACCCTGAGCACTGAGCACCCAGCACCCTGAGCACTGAGCACCCAGCACCCTGAGTACTGAGCACCCAGCACCCTGAGTACTGAGTACCCAGCACCCTGAGCTCTGAGCACCCAGCACCCTGAGTACTGAGCACCGAGCACCCTGAGTACTGAGCACCCAGCACCCTTAGTCCTGAGCACCGAGCACCCTGAGCACTGAGCACCCAGCACCCTGAGTACTGAGCACCCAGCACCACCCTCAGCACTGAGCACCCAGCACCCCGAGCACTGAGCACCCAGCACCCTGAGCACTGAGCACCCAGCACCCCGAGTACTGAGCACCCTGCACCCCGAGTACTGAGCACCGAGCACCCCGAGCACTGAGCACCCAGCACCCTGAGTACTGAGCACCCAGCACCCTGAGTACTGAGCACTGAGCACCCCGAGTACTGAGCACCCAGCACCCCGAGCACTGAGCACCCAGCAACCTGAGTACTGAGAACAGATCACCCTGAGTACTGAGCACCCAGCACCCTGAGTACTGAGCCCCCAGCACCCTGAGTACTGAGCACCCAGCACCCTGAGCACTGAGCACCCAGCACCCCAAGAATGAGCACCCAGCACCCTGAGTACTGAGAACCGAGCACCCTGAGTACTGAGCACCCAGCACCCTGAGTACTGAGCCCCCAGCACCCTGAGTACTGAGCACCCAGCAACCCGAGCACTGAGCACCCAGCACCCTGAGAATGAGCACCCAGCACCATGAGTACTGAGCACTAAGCACCCAGAGCACTGAGCACCCAGCATCCCGAGCACGGAGCACTGAGCACCCTGAGCACTGAGCGCCCAGCACCACGAGTACTGAGCACCGAGCACCCTGAGTACTGAGCACCAAGCACCCCGAGTACTGAGCACTGAGCACCCTGAGTACTGAGCACCCAGCACCCTGAGCACTGAGCACCCAGCACCCTGAGTACTGAGCACTGAGACCCCTGAGTACTGAGCACCGAGCACCCTGAGTACTGAGCACCCAGCACCCTGATCACTGAGCACGGAGCACCCCGAGGACTGAGCTCCCAGCACCCTGAGCACTGAGCACCCAGCACCTTGAGTACTGAGCACCGAGCACAACGAGCACTGAGCACCCAGCACCCTGAGTACTGAGCACCCAGCACCCTGAGCACTGAGCACCCAGCTCCCTGAGCACTGAGCACACAGCACCCCGAGCACTGAGCACCCAGCACCCTGAGTCCTGAGCACAGAGCACCCTGAGCACTGAGCACTGAGCACCCAGCACCCTGAGCACTGAGCACCCAGCACCTTGAGTACTGAGCACCGAGCACAACGAGCACTGAGCACCCAGCACCCTGAGTACTGAGCACCCAGCACCCTGAGCACTGAGCACCCAGCACCACAGCCCTGAGCACCCAGCACCCCGAGCACTGAGCACCCAGCACCCTGAGCACTGAGCACCCATCACCCTGAGTACTGAGCAACCAGCAACCTGAGTACTGAGCACCCAGCACCCTGAGTACTGAGCACTCAGCACCCTGTCTACTGAGCACCGAGCACACCGATAAATGAGCACCCAGCACCCTGAGCACTGAGCACCCGGAGGACTGAGCACCCAGCACCCTGAGCACTGAGCACCGATCACCCTGAGCAGTGAGCACCCAGCACCCCGAGCACTGAGAACCCAGCACCCTGAGTACTGAGCACCCAGCACCCCGAGTACTGAGCACCCAGCACCCTGAGTACTGAGCACCCAGCACACAGAGCACTGAGCACCCAGCACCCTGAGTACTGAGCACCCTGATTACTGAGCACTGAGCACCGAGCATCCTGAGTACTGAGCACCCAGCACGCCGAGCACTGAGCACCCAGCACCCTGAGCACTGAGCACCCAGCACCCTGAGCACTGAGCACCCAGCACCCTGAGTAATGAGCACCCAGCACCCTGAGTACTGAGTACCCAGCACCCTGAGCTCTGAGCACCCAGCATCCTGAGTACTGAGCACCGATCACCCTGAGTACTGAGCACCCAGCACCCTTAGTACTGAGCACCCAGCACCCTGAGTACTGAGCACCGAGCACCCCGAGAACTGAGAACCCAGCACCCTGAGTACTGAGCACCCAGCACCCTGAGTACTGAGCACTGAGCACCCCGAGTACTGAGCACCCAGCACCCCGAGCACTGAGCACCCAGCAACCTGAGTACTGAGAACAGATCACCCTGAGTACTGAGCACCCAGCACCCTGAGTACTGAGCCCCCAGCACCCTGAGTACTGAGCACCCAGCACCCCGAGCACTGAGCACCCAGCACCCCAAGAATGAGCACCCAGCACCCTGAGTACTGAGAACCGAGCACCCTGAGTACTGAGCACCCAGCACCCTGAGTACTGAGCCCCCAGCACCCTGAGTACTGAGCACCCAGCAACCCGAGCACTGAGCACCCAGCACCCTGAGAATGAGCACCCAGCACCATGAGTACTGAGCACTAAGCACCCAGAGCACTGAGCACCCAGCACCCCGAGCACGGAGCACTGAGCACCCTGAGCACTGAGCGCCCAGCACCACGAGTACTGAGCACCGAGCACCCTGAGTACTGAGCACCAAGCACCCCGAGTACTGAGCACTGAGCACCCTGAGTACTGAGCACCCAGCACCCTGAGCACTGAGCACCCAGCACCCTGAGTACTGAGCACTGAGACCCCTGAGTACTGAGCACCGAGCACCCTGAGTACTGAGCACCCAGCACCCTGATCACTGAGCACGGAGCACCCCGAGGACTGAGCACCCAGCACCCTGAGCACTGAGCACCCAGCACCTTGAGTACTGAGCACCGAGCACAACGAGCACTGAGCACCCAGCACCCTGAGTACTGAGCACCCAGCACCCTGAGCACTGAGCACCCAGCTCCCTGAGCACTGAGCACGCAGCACCCCGAGCACTGAGCACCCAGCACCCTGAGTCCTGAGCACAGAGCACCCTGAGCACTGAGCACTGAGCACCCAGCACCCTGAGCACTGAGCACCCAGCACCTTGAGTACTGAGCACCGAGCACAACGAGCACTGAGCACCCAGCACCCTGAGTACTGAGCACCCAGCACCCTGAGCACTGAGCACCCAGCACCTTGAGTACTGAGCACCGAGCACAACGAGCACTGAGCACCCAGCACCCTGAATACTGAGCACCCAGCACCCTGAGCACTGAGCACCCAGCTCCCTGAGCACTGAGCACGCAGCACCCCAAGCACTGAGCACCCAGCACCCTGAGTACTGAGCACAGAGCACCCTGAGCACTGAGCACTGAGCACCCAGCACCACAGCTCTGAGCACCCAGCACCCCGAGCACTGAGCACCCAGCACCCTGAGCACTGAGCACCCAGCACCCTGAGTACTGAGCAACCAGCAACCTGAGTACTGAGCACCCAGCACCCTCAGTACTGAGCACTCAGCACCCTGAGTACTGAGCACCGAGCACACCGAGCAATGAGCACCCAGCACCCTGAGCACTGAGCACCCGGAGGACTGAGCACCCAGCACCCTGAGCACTGAGCATCGATCACCCTGAGCAGTGAGCACCCAGCACCCCGAGCACTGAGCACCCAGCACCCTGAGTACTGAGCACCCAGCACCCCGAGTACTGAGCACCCAGCACCCTGAGTACTGAGCACCCAGCACCCCGAGCACTGAGCACCCAGCACCCTGAGTACTGAGCACCCTGATTACTGAGCACTGAGCACCGAGCATCCTGAGTACTGAGCACCCAGCACGCCGAGCACTGAGCACCCAGCACCCTGAGCACTGAGCACCCAGCACCCTGAGCACTGAGCACCCAGCACCCTGAGTACTGAGCACCCAGCACCCTGAGTACTGAGTACCCAGCACCCTGAGCTCTGAGCACCCAGCACCCTGAGTACTGAGCACCGAGCACCCTGAGTACTGAGCACCCAGCACCCTTAGTACTGAGCACCGAGCACCCTGAGCACTGAGCACCCAGCACCCTGAGTACTGAGCACCCAGCACCACCCTCAGCACTGAGCACCCAGCACCCCGAGCACTGAGCACCCAGCACCCTGAGCACTGAGCACCCAGCACCCCGAGTACTGAGCACCCTGCACCCCGAGTACTGAGCACCGAGCACCCCGAGCACTGCGCACCCAGCACCCTGAGTAATGAGCACCCAGCACCCTGAGTACTGAGCACTGAGCACCCCGAGTACTGAGCACCCAGCACCCCGAGCACTGAGCACCCAGCAACCTGAGTACTGAGAACAGATCACCCTGAGTACTGAGCACCCAGCACCCTGAGTACTGAGCCCCCAGCACCCTGAGTACTGAGCACCCAGCACCCCGAGCACTGAGCACCCAGCACCCCAAGAATGAGCACCCAGCACCCTGAGTACTGAGAACCGAGCACCCTGAGTACTGAGCACCCAGCACCCTGAGTACTGAGCCCCCAGCACCCTGAGTACTGAGCACCCAGCAACCCGAGCACTGAGCACCCAGCACCCTGAGAATGAGCACCCAGCACCATGAGTACTGAGCACTAAGCACCCAGAGCACTGAGCACCCAGCATCCCGAGCACGGAGCACTGAGCACCCTGAGCACTGAGCGCCCAGCACCACGAGTACTGAGCACCGAGCACCCTGAGTACTGAGCACCAAGCACCCCGAGTACTGAGCACTGAGCACCCTGAGTACTGAGCACCCAGCACCCTGAGCACTGAGCACCCAGCACCCTGAGTACTGAGCACTGAGACCCCTGAGTACTGAGCACCGAGCACCCTGAGTACTGAGCACCCAGCACCCTGATCACTGAGCACGGAGCACCCCGAGGACTGAGCTCCCAGCACCCTGAGCACTGAGCACCCAGCACCTTGAGTACTGAGCACCGAGCACAACGAGCACTGAGCACCCAGCACCCTGAGTACTGAGCACCCAGCACCCTGAGCACTGAGCACCCAGCTCCCTGAGCACTGAGCACGCAGCACCCCGAGCACTGAGCACCCAGCACCCTGAGTCCTGAGCACAGAGCACCCTGTGCACTGAGCACTGAGCACCCAGCACCCTGAGCACTGAGCACCCAGCACCTTGAGTACTGAGCACCGAGCACAACGAGCACTGAGCACCCAGCACCCTGAGTACTGAGCACCCAGCACCCTGAGCACTGAGCACCCAGCACCACAGCCCTGAGCACCCAGCACCCCGAGCACTGAGCACCCAGCACCCTGAGCACTGAGCACCCATCACCCTGAGTACTGAGCAACCAGCAACCTGAGTACTGAGCACCCAGCACCCTGAGTACTGAGCACTCAGCACCCTGAGTACTGAGCACCGAGCACACCGATAAATGAGCACCCAGCACCCTGAGCACTGAGCACCCGGAGGACTGAGCACCCAGCACCCTGAGCACTGAGCACCGATCACCCTGAGCAGTGAGCACCCAGCACCCCGAGCACTGAGAACCCAGCACCCTGAGTACTGAGCACCCAGCACCCCGAGTACTGAGCACCCAGCACCCTGAGTACTGAGCACCCAGCACACAGAGCACTGAGCACCCAGCACCCTGAGTACTGAGCACCCTGATTACTGAGCACTGAGCACCGAGCATCCTGAGTACTGAGCACCCAGCACGCCGAGCACTGAGCACCCAGCACCCTGAGCGCTGAGCACCCAGCACCCTGAGCACTGAGCACCCAGCACCCTGAGTAATGAGCACCCAGCACCCTGAGTACTGAGTACCCAGCACCCTGAGCTCTGAGCACCCAGCATCCTGAGTACTGAGCACCGATCACCCTGAGTACTGAGCACCCAGCACCCTTAGTACTGAGCACCCAGCACCCTGAGCACTGAGCACCCAGCACCCTGAGTACTGAGCACCCAGCACCACCCTCAGCACTGAGCACCGAGCACCCCGAGAACTGAGCACCCAGCACCCTGAGTACTGAGCACCCAGCACCCTGAGGACTGAGCACTGAGCACCCCGAGTACTGAGCACCCAGCACCCCGAGCACTGAGCACCCAGCACCCCGAGAATGAGCACCCAGCACCCTGAGTACTGAGAACCGAGCACCCTGATACTGAGCACACAGCACCCTGAGTACTGAGCCCCCAGCACCCTGAGTACTGAGCCCCCAGCACCATGAGTACTGAGCACCCAGCACCCTGAGTACTGAGCACTAAGCACCCAGAGCACTGAGCACCCAGCACCCCGAGCACGGAGCACCCAGGACCCCGAGCACTGAGAACTGAGCACCCATCACCCTGAGTACTGAGCACCGAGATCCCCGAGCACTGAGCACACTGAGTACTGAGCACCCAGCACCCCGAGCACTGAGCACCCAGCACCCTGAGCACTGAGCACCCAGCACCATGAGCACGGAGCACCCCGAGGACTGAGCACCCAGCACCCTGAGCACTGAGCACCCAGCACCTTGAGTACTGAGCACCGAGCACCTCGAGCACTAAGCACCCAGCACCCTGAGTACTGTGCACAGATCACTCTGAGCACTGAGCACCCAGTACCCTGAGTACTGAGCACCCAGCACCCTGAGTCCTGAGCAAAAAGCACCCTGAGCACTGAGCACTGAGCACCCAGCACCACAGCCCTGAGCACCCAGCACCCCGAGCACTGAGCACCCAGCACCCTGAGCACTGAGCACCCAGCACCCTGAGTACTGAGCAACCAGCAACCTGAGTACTGAGCACCCAGCACCCTGAGTACTGAGCACTCAGCACCCTGAGTACTGAGCACCGAGCACACCGAGCAATGAGCACCCAGCACCCTGAGCACTGAGCACCCGGAGGACTGAGCACCCAGCACCCTGAGCACTGTGCACCGATCACCCTGAGCAGTGAGCACCCAGCACCCCGAGCACTGAGCACTCAGCACCCTGAGTACTGAGCACCCAGCACCCCGAGTACTGAGCACCCAGCACCCTAAGTACTGAGCACCCAGCACCCCGAGCACTGAGCACCCAGAACCCTGAGTACTGAGCACCCTGATTACTGAGCACTGAGCACCGAGCATCCTGAGTACTGAGCACCCAGCACCCCGAGCACTGAGCACCCAGCACCCTGAGCACTGAGCACCCAGCACCCTGAGCACTGAGCACCCAGCACCCTGAGTACTGAGCACTCAGCACCTGAGTACTGAGTACCCAGCACCCTGAGCTCTGAGCACCCAGCACCCTGAGTACTGAGCACCGAGCACCCTGAGTACTGAGCACCCAGCACCCTTAGTACTGAGCACCCAGCACCCTGAGCACTGAGCACCCAGCACCCTGAGTACTGAGCACCCAGCACCACCCTCAGCACTGAGCACCCAGCACCCCGAGCACTGAGCACCCAGCTCCCTGAACACTGAGCACCCAGCACCCCGAGTACTGAGCACCCTGCACCCCGAGTACTGAGCACCGAGCACCCCGAGCACTGAGCACCCAGCACCCTGAGTACTGAGCACCCAGCACCCTGAGTACTGAGCACTGAGCACCCCGAGTACTGAGCACCCAGCACCCCGAGCACTGAGCACCCAGCAACCTGAGTACTGAGATCAGATCACCCTGAGTTCTGAGCACCCAGCACCCTGAGTACTGAGCCCCCAGCACCCTGAGTACTGAGCACCCAGCACCCCGAGCACTGAGCACCCAGCACCCCGAGAATGAGCACCCAGCACCCTGAGTACTGAGAACCGAGCACCCTGAGTACTGAGCACCCAGCACCCTGAGTACTGAGCCCCCACCACCCTGAGTACTGAGCACCCAGCAACCTGAGCACTGAGCACCCAGCACCCTGAGAATGAGCACCCAGCACCATGAGTACTGAGCACCCAGCACCCTGAGTACTGAGCACTAAGCACCCAGAGCACTGAGCACCCAGCACCCCGAGCACGGAGCAACCAGGACCCCAAGCACTGAGAACTGAGCACCCAGCACCCTGAGTACTGAGCACCGAGCTCCCCGAGCACTCTGCACACTGAGTACTGAGCACCCAGCACCCCGAGCACTGAGCACCCTGCACCCTGAGCACTGAGCACCCAGCACCATGAGCACGGAGCACCCCGAGGACTGAGCACCCAGCACCCTGAGCACTGAGCACCCAGCACCTTGAGTACTGAGCACTGAGCACCTCGAGCACTAAGCACCCAGCACCCTGAGTACTGAGCACCCAGCACCCTGAGCACTGAGCACCCAGAACCCTGAGCACTGAGCACCCAGCACCCTGAGCACTGAGCACCCAGCACCCCGAGCACTGAGCACCCAGCACCCTGAGTACTGAGCACAGAGCACTCTGAGCACTGAGCACCCAGCACCCTGAGTACTGAGCACCCAGCAACCTGAGTACTGAGCAACCAGCACCCTGAGCACTGAGCACTGAGCACCCAGCACCCTGAGCACTGAGCACTGAGCACCCAGCACCACAGCCCTGAGCACCCAGCACCCCGAGCACTGAGCACCCAGCACCCTGAGCACTGAGCACCCAGCACCCTGAGTACTGAGCAACCAGCAACCTGAGTACTGAGCACCCAGCACCCTGAGTACTGAGCACTCAGCACCCTGAGTACTGAGCACCGAGCACACCGAGCAATGAGCACCCAGCACCCTGAGCACTGAGCACCCGGAGGACTGAGCACCCAGCACCCTGAGCACTGAGCACCGATCACCCTGAGCAGTGAGCACCCAGCACCCCGAGCACTGAGCACTCAGCACCCTGAGTACTGAGCACCCAGCACCCCGAGTACTGAGCACCCAGCACCCTGGGTACTGAGCACCCAGCACCCTGAGCACTGAGCACCCAGCACCCTGAGTACTGAGCACCCTGATTACTGAGCACTGAGCACCGAGCATCCTGAGTACTGAGCACCCAGCACCCCGAGCACTGAGGACCCAGCACCCTGAGCACTGAGCACCCAGCACCCTGAGCACTGAGCACCCAGCACCCTGAGTACTGAGCACTCAGCACCCTGAGTACTGAGTACCCAGCACCCTGAGCTCTGAGCACCCAGCACCCTGAGTACTGAGCACCGAGCACCCTGAGTACTGAGCACCCAGCTCCCTGAACACTGAGCACCCAGCACCCTGAGTACTGAGCACCCAGCACCACCCTCAGCACTGAGCACCCAGCACCCCGAGCACTGAGCACCCAGCTCCCTGAACACTGAGCACCCAGCACCCCGAGTACTGAGCAACCTGCACCCCGAGTACTGAGCACCGAGCACCCCGAGCACTGAGCACCCAGCACCCTGAGTACTGAGCACCCAGCACCCTGAGTACTGAGCACTGAGCACCCTGAGTACTGAGCACCCAGCACCCCGAGCACTGAGCACCCAGCAACCTGAGTACTGAGAACAGATCACCCTGAGTACTGAGCACCCAGCACCCTGAGTACTGAGCCCCCAGCACCCTGAGTACTGAGCACCCAGCACCCCGAGCACTGAGCACCCAGCACCCCGAGAATGAGCACCCAGCACCCTGAGTACTGAGAACCGAGCACCCTGAGTACTGAGCACCCAGCACCCTGAGTACTGAGCAACCAGCACCCTGAGTACTGAGCACCCAGCAACCCGAGCACTGAGCACCCAGCACCCTGAGAATGAGCACCCAGCACCATGAGTACTGAGCACCCAGCACCCTGAGTACTGAGCACTAAGCACCCAGAGCACTGAGCACCCAGCACCCCGAGCACGGAGCAACCAGGACCCCAAGCACTGAGAACTGAGCACCCAGCACCCTGAGTACTGAGCACCGAGCTCCCCGAGCACTGAGCACACTGAGTACTGAGCACCCAGCACCCCGAGCACTGAGCACCCAGCACCCTGAGCACTGAGCACCCAGCACCCTGAGTACTGAGTACCCAGCACCCTGAGCTCTGAGCACCCAGCACCCTGAGTACTGAGCACCGAGCACCCTGAGTACTGAGCACCCAGCAGCCTTAGTACTGAGCACCGAGCACCCTGAGCACTGAGCACCCAGCACCCTGAGTACTGAGCACCCAGCACCACCCTCAGCACTGAGCACCCATCACCCCGAGCACTGAGCACCCAGCACCCTGAGCACTGAGCACCCAGCACCCCGAGTACTGAGGACCCTGCACCCCGAGTACTGAGCACCGAGCACCCCGAGCACTGAGCACCCAGCACCCTGAGTACTGAGGACCCAGCACCCTGAGTACTGAGCACTGAGCACCCCGAGTACTGAGTACCCAGCACCCCGAGCACTGAGCACCCAGCAACCTGAGTACTGAGAACAGATCACCCTGAGTACTGAGCACCCAGCACCCTGAGTACTGAGCCCCCAGCACCCTGAGTACTGAGCACCCAGCACCCCGAGCACTGAGCACCCAGCACCCCGAGAATGAGCACCCAGCACCCTGAGTACTGAGAACCGAGCACCCTGAGTACTGAGCACCCAGCACCCTGAGTACTGAGCCCCCAGCACCCTGAGTACTGAGCACCCAGCAACCCGAGCACTGAGCACCCAGCACCCTGAGAATGAGCACCCAGCACCATGAGTACTGAGCACTAAGCACCCAGAGCACTGAGCACCCAGCACCCCGAGCACGGAGCACTGAGCACCCTGAGCACTTAGCGCCCAGCACCACGAGTACTGAGCACCGAGCACCCTGAGTACTGAGCACCAAGCACCCCGAGTACTGAGCACTGAGCACCCTGAGTACTGAGCACGCAGCACCCTGAGCACTGAGCACCCAGCACCCTGAGTACTGAGCACTGAGACCCCTGAGTACTGAGCACCGAGCACCCTGAGTACTGAGCACCCAGCACCCTGATCACTGAGCACGGAGCACCCCGAGGACTGAGCACCCAGCACCCTGAGCACTGAGCACCCAGCACCTTGAGTACTGAGCACCGAGCACAACGAGCACTGAGCACCCAGCACCCTGAGTACTGAGCACCCAACACCCTGAGCACTGAGCACCCAGCTCCCTGAGCACTGAGCACGCAGCACCCCGAGCACTGAGCACCCAGCACCCTGAGTCCTGAGCACAGAGCACCCTGAGCACTGAGCACTGAGCACCCAGCACCCTGAGCACTGAGCACCCAGCACCTTGAGTACTGAGCACCGAGCACAACAAGCACTGAGCACCCAGCACCCTGAGTACTGAGCACCCAGCACCCTGAGCACTGAGCACCCAGCACCACAGCCCTGAGCACCCAGCACCCCGAGCACTGAGCACCCAGCACCCTGAGCACTGAGCACCCATCACCCTGAGTACTGAGCAACCAGCAACCTGAGTACTGAGCACCCAGCACCCTGAGTACTGAGCACTCAGCACCCTGAGTACTGAGCACCGAGCACACCGATAAATGAGCACCCAGGACCCTGAGCACTGAGCACCCGGAGGACTGAGCACCCAGCACCCTGAGCACTGAGCACCGATCACCCTGAGCAGTGAGCACCCAGCACCCCGAGCACTGAGCACCCAGCACCCTGAGTACTGAGCACCCAGCACCCCGAGTACTGAGCACCCATCACCCTGAGTACTGAGCACCCAGCACACAGAGCACTGAGCACCCAGCACCCTGAGTACTGAGCACCCTGATTACTGAGCACTGAGCACCGAGCATCCTGAGTACTGAGCACCCAGCACGCCGAGCACTGAGCACCCAGCACCCTGAGCACTGAGCACCCAGCACCCTGAGCACTGAGCACCCAGCACCCTGAGTAATGAGCACCCAGCACCCTGAGTACTGAGTACCCAGCACCCTGAGCTCTGAGCACCCAGCATCCTGAGTACTGAGCACTGATCAACCTGAGTACTGAGCACCCAGCACCCTGAGCACTGAGCACCCAGCACCCTGAGTACTGAGCACCCAGCACCACCCTCAGCACTGAGCACCGAGCACCCCGAGCACTGAGCACCCAGCACCCTGAGTACTGAGCACCCAGCACCCTGAGGACTGAGCACTGAGCACCCCGAGTACTGAGCACCCAGCACCCCGAGCACTGAGCACCCAGCACCCCGAGAATGAGCACCCAGCACCCTGAGTACTGAGAACCGAGCACCCTGATACTGAGCACACAGCACCCTGAGTACTGAGCCCCCAGCACCCTGAGTACTGAGCAACCAGCAACCCGAGCACTGAGCACCCAGCACCCTGAGAATGAGCACCCAGCACCATGAGTACTGAGCACCCAGCACCCTGAGTACTGAGCACTAAGCACCCAGAGCACTGAGCACCCAGCACCCCGAGCACGGAGCACCCAGGACCCCGAGCACTGAGAACTGAGCACCCATCACCCTGAGTACTGAGCACCGAGATCCCCGAGCACTGAGCACACTGAGTACTGAGCACCCAGCACCCCGAGCACTGAGCACCCAGCAACCTGAGCACTGAGCACCCAGCACCATGAGCACGGAGCACCCCGAGGACTGAGCACCCAGCACCCTGAGCACTGAGCACCCAGCACCTTGAGTACTGAGCACCGAGCACCTCGAGCACTAAGCACCCAGCACCCTGAGTACTGAGCACCCAGCACCCTGAGCACTGAGCACCCAGAACCCTGAGCACTGAGCACCCAGCACCCTGAGCACGGAGCACCCAGCACCCTGAGTACTGAGCACCCAACACCCAGAGTACTGAGCACCCAGCACCCTGAGCACTGAGCACCCAGCACCCTGAGTACTGAGCACCCAGCACCCTGAGTACTGAACACCCAGCACCCTGAGCACTGAGCACTGAGCACTGAGCACCCTGAGCACTGATCACCCAGCACCCCGAGTACTGAGCACCCACCACCCCGAGCACTGAGCACTGAGCACCCTGAGCACTGAGCACCCAGCACCCCGAGTACTGAGAACTGAGCACCCTGAGTACTGAGCACCAAGCACCCTGAGTACTGAGCACCCAGCACCCTGAGTACTGAGCACCCAGCACCCTGAGCACTGAGCACCCAGCACCCCGAGCCCTGAGCACCCAGCACCCTGAGTACTGTGCACAGAGCACTCTGAGCACTGAGCACCCAGTACCCTGAGTACTGAGCACCCAGCACCCTGAGTCCTGAGCAACCAGCACCCTGAGCACTGAGCACTGAGCACCCAGCACCCTGAGCACTGAGCACTGAGCACCCAGCACCACAGCCCTGAGCACCCAGCACCCCGAGCACTGAGCACCCAGCACCCTGAGCACTGAGCACCCAGCACCCTGAGTACTGAGCAACCAGCAACCTGAGTACTGAGCACCCAGCACCCTGAGTACTGAGCACTCAGCACCCTGAGTACTGAGCACCGAGCACACCGAGCAATGAGCACCCAGCACCCTGAGCACTGAGCACCCGGAGGACTGAGCACCCAGCACCCTGAGCACTGTGCACCGATCACCCTGAGCAGTGAGCACCCAGCACCCCGAGCACTGAGCACTCAGCACCCTGAGTACTGAGCACCCAGCACCCCGAGTACTGAGCACCCAGCACCGTGAGTACTGAGCACCCAGCACCCCGAGCACTGAGCACCCAGAACCCTGAGTACTGAGCACCCTGATTACTGAGCACTGAGCACCGAGCATCCTGAGTACTGAGCACCCAGCACCCCGAGCACTGAGCACCCAGCACCCTGAGCACTGAGCACCCAGCACCCTGAGCACTGAGCACCCAGCACCCCGAGTACTGAGAACTGAGCACCCTGGGTACTGAGCACCAAGCACCCTGAGTACTGAGCACCCAGCACCCTGAGTACTGAGCACCCAGCACCCTGAGCACTGAGCACCCAGCAATCCGAGCACTGAGCACCCAGCACCCTGAGTACTGTGCACAGAGCACTCTGAGCACTGAGCACCCAGTACCCTGAGTACTGAGCACCCAGCACCCTGAGTCCTGAGCAACCAGCACCCTGAGCACTGAGCACTGAGCACCCAGCACCCTGAGCACTGAGCACTGAGCACCCAGCACCACAGCCCTGAGCACCCAGCACCCCGAGCACTGAGCACCCAGCACCCTGAGCACTGAGCACCCAGCACCCTGAGTACTGAGCACTCAGCACCCTGAGTACTGAGCACCGAGCACACCGAGCAATGAGCACCCAGCACCCTGAGCACTGAGCACCCGGAGGACTGAGCACCCAGCACCCTGAGCACTGTGCACCGATCACCCTGAGCAGTGAGCACCCAGCACCCCGAGTTCTGAGCACTCAGCACCCTGAGTACTGAGCACCCAGCACCCCGAGTACTGAGCACCCAGCACCCTGAGTACTGAGCACCCAGCACCCCGAGCACTGAGCACCCAGAACCCTGAGTACTGAGCACCCTGATTACTGAGCACTGAGCACCGAGCATCCTGAGTACTGAGCACCCAGCACCCCGAGCACTGAGCACCCAGCACCCTGAGCACTGAGCACCCAGCACCCTGAGCACTGAGCACCCAGCACCCTGAGTACTGAGCACTCAGCACCTGAGTACTGAGTACCCAGCACCCTGAGCTCTGAGCACCCAGCACCCTGAGTACTGAGCACCGAGCACCCTGAGTACTGAGCACCCAGCACCCTTAGTACTGAGCACCCAGCACCCTGAGCACTGAGCACCCAGCACCCTGAGTACTGAGCACCCAGCACCACCCTCAGCACTGAGCACCCAGCACCCCGAGCACTGAGCACCCAGCTCCCTGAACACTGAGCACCCAGCACCCCGAGTACTGAGCACCCTGCACCCCGAGTACTGAGCACCCAGCAACCCGAGCACTGAGCACCCAGCACCCTGAGAATGAGCACCCAGCACCATGAGTACTGAGCACCCAGCACCCGGAGTACTGAGCACTAAGCACCCAGAGCACTGAGCACCCAGCACCCCGAGCACGGAGCACCCAGGACCCCGAGCACTGAGAACTGAGCACCCATCACCCTGAGTACTGAGCACCGAGATCCCCGAGCACTGAGCACACTGAGTACTGAGCACCCAGCACCCCGAGCACTGAGCACCCAGCACCCTGAGCACTGAGCACCCAGCACCATGAGCACGGAGCACCCCGAGGACTGAGCACCCAGCACCCTGAGCACTGAGCACCCAGCACCTTGAGTACTGAGCACCGAGCACCTCGAGCACTAAGCACCCAGCACCCTGAGTACTGAGCACCCAGCACCCTGAGCACTGAGCACCCAGAACCCTGAGCACTGAGCACCCAGCACCCTGAGCACGGAGCACCCAGCACCCTGAGTACTGAGCACCCAACACCCAGAGTACTGAGCACCCAGCACCCTGAGCACTGAGCACCCAGCACCCTGAGTACTGAGCACCCAGCACCCTGAGTACTGAACACCCAGCACCCTGAGCACTGAGCACTGAGCACTGAGCACCCTGAGCACTGATCACCCAGCACCCCGAGTACTGAGCACCCACCACCCCGAGCACTGAGCACTGAGCACCCTGAGCACTGAGCACCCAGCACCCCGAGTACTGAGAACTGAGCACCCTGAGTACTGAGCACCAAGCACCCTGAGTACTGAGCACCCAGCACCCTGAGTACTGAGCACCCAGCACCCTGAGCACTGAGCACCCAGCACCCCGAGCCCTGAGCACCCAGCACCCTGAGTACTGTGCACAGAGCACTCTGAGCACTGAGCACCCAGTACCCTGAGTACTGAGCACCCAGCACCCTGAGTCCTGAGCAACCAGCACCCTGAGCACTGAGCACTGAGCACCCAGCACCCTGAGCACTGAGCACTGAGCACCCAGCACCACAGCCCTGATCACCCAGCACCCCGAGCACTGAGCACCCAGCACCCTGAGCACTGAGCACCCAGCACCCTGAGTACTGAGCAACCAGCAACCTGAGTACTGAGCACCCAGCACCCTGAGTACTGAGCACTCAGCACCCTGAGTACTGAGCACCGAGCACACCGAGCAATGAGCACCCAGCACCCTGAGCACTGAGCACCCGGAGGACTGAGCACCCAGCACCCTGAGCACTGTGCACCGATCACCCTGAGCAGTGAGCACCCAGCACCCCGAGCACTGAGCACTCAGCACCCTGAGTACTGAGCACCCAGCACCCCGAGTACTGAGCACCCAGCACCCTGAGTACTGAGCACCCAGCACCCCGAGCACTGAGCACCCAGAACCCTGAGTACTGAGCACCCTGATTACTGAGCACTGAGCACCGAGCATCCTGAGTACTGAGCACCCAGCACCCCGAGCACTGAGCACCCAGCACCCTGAGCACTGAGCACCCAGCACCCTGAGCACTGAGCACCCAGCACCCTGAGTACTGAGCACTCAGCACCTGAGTACTGAGTACCCAGCACCCTGAGCTCTGAGCACCCAGCACCCTGAGTACTGAGCACCGAGCACCCTGAGTACTGAGCACCCAGCACCCTTAGTACTGAGCACCCAGCACCCTGAGCACTGAGCACCCAGCACCCTGAGTACTGAGCACCCAACACAACCCTCAGCACTGAGCACCCAGCACCCCGAGCACTGAGCACCCAGCTCCCTGAACACTGAGCACCCAGCACCCCGAGTACTGAGCACCCTGCACCCCGAGTACTGAGCACCGAGCACCCCGAGCACTGAGCACCCAGCACCCTGAGCACTGTGCACCGATCACCCTGAGCAGTGAGCACCCAGCACCCCGAGCACTGAGCACTCAGCACCCTGAGTACTGAGCACCCAGCACCCCGAGTACTGAGCACCCAGCACCCTAAGTACTGCTCACCCAGCACCCCGAGCACTGAGCACCCAGAACCCTGAGTACTGAGCACCCTGATTACTGAGCACTGAGCACCGAGCATCCTGAGTACTGAGCACCCAGCACCCCGAGCACTGAGCACCCAGCACCCTGAGCACTGAGCACCCAGCACCCTGAGCACTGAGCACCCAGCACCCTGAGTACTGAGCACTCAGCACCTGAGTACTGAGTACCCAGCACCCTGAGCTCTGAGCACCCAGCACCCTGAGTACTGAGCACCGAGCACCCTGAGTACTGAGCACCCAGCACCCTTAGTACTGAGCACCCAGCACCCTGAGCACTGAGCACCCAGCACCCTGAGTACTGAGCACCCAGCACCACCCTCAGGACTGAGCACCCAGCACCCCGAGCACTGAGCACCCAGCTCCCTGAACACTGAGCACCCAGCACCCCGAGTACTGAGCACCCTGCACCCCGAGTACTGAGCACCGAGCACCCCGAGCACTGAGCACCCAGCACCCTGAGTACTGAGCACCCAGCACCCTGAGTACTGAGCACTGAGCACCCCGAGTACTGAGCACCCAGCACCCCGAGCACTGAGCACCCAGCAACCTGAGTACTGAGATCAGATCACCCTGAGTTCTGAGCACCCAGCACCCTGAGTACTGAGCCCCCAGCACCCTGAGTACTGAGCACCCAGCACCCCGAGCACTGAGCACCCAGCACCCCGAGAATGAGCACCCAGCACCCTGAGTACTGAGAACCGAGCACCCTGAGTACTGAGCACCCAGCACCCTGAGTACTGAGCCCCCAGCACCCTGAGTACTGAGCACCCAGCAACCTGAGCACTGAGCACCCAGCACCCTGAGAATGAGCACCCAGCACCATGAGTACTGAGCACCCAGCACCCTGAGTACTGAGCACTAAGCACCCAGAGCACTGAGCACCCAGCACCCCGAGCACGGAGCAACCAGGACCCCAAGCACTGAGAACTGAGCACCCAGCACCCTGAGTACTGAGCACCGAGCTCCCCGAGCACTCTGCACACTGAGTACTGAGCACCCAGCACCCCGAGCACTGAGCACCCTGCATCCTGAGCACTGAGCACCCAGCACCATGAGCACGGAGCACCCCGAGGACTGAGCACCCAGCACCCTGAGCACTGAGCACCCAGCACCTTGAGTACTGAGCACCGAGCACCTCGAGCACTAAGCACCCAGCACCCTGAGTACTGAGCACCCAGCACCCTGAGCACTGAGCACCCAAAACCCTGAGCACTGAGCACCCAGCACCCTGAGCACTGAGCACCCAGCACCCCGAGCACTGAGCACCCAGCACCCTGAGTACTGAGCACAGAGCACTCTGAGCACTGAGCACCCAGCACCCTGAGTACTGAGCACCCAGCACCCTGAGTACTGAGCAACCAGCACCCTGAGCACTGAGCACTGAGCACCCAGCACCCTGAGCACTGAGCACCCAGCACCACAGCCCTGAGCACCCAGCACCCCGAGCACTGAGCACCCAGCACCCTGAGCACTGAGCACCCAGCACCCTGAGTACTGAGCAACCAGCAACCTGAGTACTGAGCACCCAGCACCCTGAGTACTGAGCACTCAGCACCCTGAGTACTGAGCACCGAGCACACCGAGCAATGAGCACCCAGCACCCTGAGCACTGAGCACCCGGAGGACTGAGCACCCAGCACCCTGAGCACTGAGCACCGATCACCCTGAGCAGTGAGCACCCAGCACCCCGAGCACTGAGCACTCAGCACCCTGAGTACTGAGCACCCAGCACCCCGAGTACTGAGCACCCAGCACCCTGGGTACTGAGCACCCAGCACCCTGAGCACTGAGCACCCAGCACCCTGAGTACTGAGCACCCTGATTACTGAGCACTGAGCACCGAGCATCCTGAGTACTGAGCACCCAGCACCCCGAGCACTGAGGACCCAGCACCCTGAGCACTGAGCACCCAGCACCCTGAGCACTGAGCACCCAGCACCCTGAGTACTGAGCACTCAGCACCCTGAGTACTGAGTACCCAGCACCCTGAGCTCTGAGCACCCAGCACCCTGAGTACTGAGCACCGAGCACCCTGAGTACTGAGCACCCAGCACCCTTAGTACTGAGCACCCAGCACCCTGAGCACTGAGCACCCAGCACCCTGAGTACTGAGCACCCAGCACCACCCTCAGCACTGAGCACCCAGCACCCCGAGCACTGAGCACCCAGCTCCCTGAACACTGAGCACCCAGCACCCCGAGTACTGAGCAACCTGCACCCCGAGTACTGAGCACCGAGCACCCCGAGCACTGAGCACCCAGCAACCTGAGTACTGAGCACCCAGCACCCTGAGTACTGAGCACTGAGCACCCTGAGTACTGAGCACCCAGCACCCCGAGCACTGAGCACCCAGCAACCTGAGTACTGAGAACAGATCACCCTGAGTACTGAGCACCCAGCACCCTGAGTACTGAGCCCCCAGCACCCTGAGTACTGAGCACCCAGCACCCCGAGCACTGAGCACCCAGCACCCCGAGAATGAGCACCCAGCACCCTGAGTACTGAGAACCGAGCACCCTGAGTACTGAGCACCCAGCACCCTGAGTACTGAGCAACCAGCACCCTGAGTACTGAGCACCCAGCAACCCGAGCACTGAGCACCCAGCACCCTGAGAATGAGCACCCAGCACCATGAGTACTGAGCACCCAGCACCCTGAGTACTGAGCACTAAGCACCCAGAGCACTGAGCACCCAGCACCCCGAGCACGGAGCAACCAGGACCCCAAGCACTGAGAACTGAGCACCCAGCACCCTGAGTACTGAGCACCGAGCTACCCGAGCACTGAGCACACTGAGTACTGAGCACCCAGCACCCCGAGAACTGAGCACCCAGCACCCTGAGCACTGAGCACCCAGCACCCTGAGTACTGAGTACCCAGCACCCTGAGCTCTGAGCACCCAGCACCCTGAGTACTGAGCACCGAGCACCCTGAGTACTGAGCACCCAGCAGCCTTAGTACTGAGCACCGAGCACCCTGAGCACTGAGCACCCAGCACCCTGAGTACTGAGCACCCAGCACCACCCTCAGCACTGAGCACCCAGCACCCCGAGCACTGAGCACCCAGCACCCTGAGCACTGAGCACCCAGCACCCCGAGTACTGAGCACCCTGCACCCCGAGTACTGAGCACCGAGCACCCCGAGCACTGAGCACCCAGCACCCTGAGTACTGAGGACCCAGCACCCTGAGTACTGAGCACTGAGCACCCCGAGTACTGAGCACCCAGCACCCCGAGCACTGAGCACCCAGCAACCTGAGTACTGAGAACAGATCACCCTGAGTACTGAGCACCCAGCACCCTGAGTACTGAGCCCCCAGCACCCTGAGTACTGAGCACCCAGCACCCCGAGCACTGAGCACCCAGCACCCCGAGAATGAGCACCCAGCACCCTGAGTACTGAGAACCGAGCACCCTGAGTACTGAGCACCCAGCACCCTGAGTACTGAGCCCCCAGCACCCTGAGTACTGAGCACCCAGCAACCCGAGCACTGAGCACCCAGCACCCTGAGAATGAGCACCCAGCACCATGAGTACTGAGCACTAAGCACCCAGAGCACTGAGCACCCAGCACCCCGAGCACGGAGCACTGAGCACCCTGAGCACTGAGCGCCCAGCACCACGAGTACTGAGCACCGAGCACCCTGAGTACTGAGCACCAAGCACCCCGAGTACTGAGCACTGAGCACCCTGAGTACTGAGCACGCAGCACCCTGAGCACTGAGCACCCAGCACCCTGAGTACTGAGCACTGAGACCCCTGAGTACTGAGCACCGAGCACCCTGAGTACTGAGCACCCAGCACCCTGATCACTGAGCACGGAGCACCCCGAGGACTGAGCACCCAGCACCCTGAGCACTGAGCACCCAGCACCTTGAGTACTGAGCACCGAGCACAACGAGCACTGAGCACCCAGCACCCTGAGTACTGAGCACCCAGCACCCTGAGCACTGAGCACCCAGCTCCCTGACCACTGAGCACGCAGCACCCCGAGCACTGAGCACCCAGCACCCTGAGTCCTGAGCACAGAGCACCCTGAGCACTGAGCACTGAGCACCCAGCACCCTGAGCACTGAGCACCCAGCACCTTGAGTACTGAGCACCGAGCACAACGAGCACTGAGCACCCAGCACCCTGAGTACTGAGCACCCAGCACCCTGAGCACTGAGCACCCAGCACCACAGCCCTGAGCACCCAGCACCCCGAGCACTGAGCACCCAGCACCCTGAGCACTGAGCACCCATCACCCTGAGTACTGAGCAACCAGCAACCTGAGTACTGAGCACCCAGCACCCTGAGTACTGAGCACTCAGCACCCTGAGTACTGAGCACCGAGCACACCGATAAATGAGCACCCAGCAACCTGAGCACTGAGCACCCGGAGGACTGAGCACCCAGCACCCTGAGCTCTGAGCACCGATCACCCTGAGCAGTGAGCACCCAGCACCCCGAGCACTGAGCACCCAGCACCCTGAGTACTGAGCACCCAGCACCCCGAGTACTGAGCACCCAGCACCCTGAGTACTGAGCACCCAGCACACAGAGCACTGAGCACCCAGCACCCTGAGTACTGAGCACCCTGATTACTGAGCACTGAGCACCGAGCATCCTGAGTACTGAGCACCCAGCACGCCGAGCACTGAGCACCCAGCACCCTGAGCACTGAGCACCCAGCACCCTGAGCACTGAGCACCCAGCACCCTGAGCAATGAGCACCCAGCACCCTGAGTACTGAGTACCCAGCACCCTGAGCTCTGAGCACCCAGCATCCTGAGTACTGAGCACCGATCACCCTGAGTACTGAGCACCCAGCACCCTTAGTACTGAGCACCCAGCACCCTGAGCACTGAGCACCCAGCACCCTGAGTACTGAGCACCCAGCACCACCCTCAGCACTGAGCACCGAGCACCCCGAGCACTGAGCACCCAGCACCCTGAGTACTGAGCACCCAGCACCCTGAGGACTGAGCACTGAGCACCCCGAGTACTGAGCACCCAGCACCCCGAGCACTGAGCACCCAGCACCCCGAGAATGAGCACCCAGCACCCTGAGTACTGAGAACCGAGCACCCTGATACTGAGCACACAGCACCCTGAGTACTGAGCCCCCAGCACCCTGAGTACTGAGCACCCAGCAACCCGAGAACTGAGCACCCAGCACCCTGAGAATGAGCACCCAGCACCATGAGTACTGAGCACCCAGCACCCTGAGTACTGAGCACTAAGCACCCAGAGCACTGAGCACCCAGCACCCCGAGCACGGAGCACCCAGGACCCCGAGCACTGAGAACTGAGCACCCATCACCCTGAGTACTGAGCACCGAGATCCCCGAGCACTGAGCACACTGAGTACTGAGCACCCAGCACCCCGAGCACTGAGCACCCAGCACCCTGAGCACTGAGCACCCAGCACCATGAGCACGGAGCACCCCGAGTACTGAGCACCCAGCACCCTGAGCACTGAGCACCCAGCACCTTGAGTACTGAGCACCGAGCACCTCGAGCACTAAGCACCCAGCACCCTGAGTACTGAGCACCCAGCACCCTGAGCACTGAGCACCCAGAACCCTGAGCACTGAGCACCCAGCACCCTGAGCACGGAGCACCCAGCACCCTGAGTACTGAGCACCCAACACCCAGAGTACTGAGCACCCAGCACCCTGAGCACTGAGCACCCAGCACCCTGAGTACTGAGCACCCAGCACCCTGAGTACTGAACACCCAGCACCCTGAGCACTGAGCACTGAGCACTGAGCACCCTGAGCACTGATCACCCAGCACCCCGAGTACTGAGCACCCACCACCCCGAGCACTGAGCACTGAGCACCCTGAGCACTGAGCACCCAGCACCCCGAGTACTGAGAACTGAGCACCCTGAGTACTGAGCACCAAGCACCCTGAGTACTGAGCACCCAGTACCCTGAGTACTGAGCACCCAGCACCCTGAGCACTGAGCACCCCGCACCCCGAGCCCTGAGCACCCAGCACCCTGAGTACTGTGCACAGAGCACTCTAAGCACTGAGCACCCAGTACCCTGAGTACTGAGCACCCAGCACCCTGAGTCCTGAGCAACCAGCACCCTGAGCACTGAGCACTGAGCACCCAGCACCCTGAGCACTGAGCACTGAGCACCCAGCACCACAGCCCTGAGCACCCAGCACCCCGAGCACTGAGCACCCAGCACCCTGAGCACTGAGCACCCAGCACCCTGAGTACTGAGCAACCAGCAACCTGAGTACTGAGCACCCAGCACCCTGAGTACTGAGCACTCAGCACCCTGAGTACTGAGCACCGAGCACACCGAGCAATGAGCACCCAGCACCCTGAGCACTGAGCACCCGGAGGACTGAGCACCCAGCACCCTGAGCACTGTGCACCGATCACCCTGAGCAGTGAGCACCCAGCACCCCGAGCACTGAGCACTCAGCACCCTGAGTACTGAGCACCCAGCACCCCGAGTACTGAGCACCCAGCACCCTGAGTACTGAGCACCCAGCACCCCGAGCACTGAGCACCCAGAACCCTGAGTACTGAGCACCCTGATTACTGAGCACTGAGCACCGAGCATCCTGAGTACTGAGCACCCAGCACCCCGAGCACTGAGCACCCAGCACCCTGAGCACTGAGCACCCAGCACCCTGAGCACTGAGCACCCAGCACCCCGAGTACTGAGAACAGAGCACCCTGAGTACTGAGCACCAAGCACCCTGAGTACTGAGCACCCAGCACCCTGAGTACTGAGCACCCAGCACCCTGAGCACTGAGCACCCAGCACCCCGAGCCCTGTGCACCCAGCACCCTGAGTACTGTGCACAGAGCACTCTGAGCACTGAGCACCCAGTACCCTGAGTACTGAGCACCCAGCACTCTGAGTCCTGAGCAACCAGCACCCTGAGCACTGAGCACTGAGCACCCAGCACCCTGAGCACTGAGCACTGAGCACCCAGCACCACAGCCCTGAGCACCCAGCACCCCGAGCACTGAGCACCCAGCACCCTGAGCACTGAGCACCCAGCACCCTGAGTACTGAGCAACCAGCAACCTGAGTACTGAGCACCCAGCACCCTGAGTACTGAGCACTCAGCACCCTGAGTACTGAGCACCGAGCACACCGAGCAATGAGCACCCAGCACCCTGAGCACTGAGCACCCGGAGGACTGAGCACCCAGCACCCTGAGCACTGAGCACCGATCACCCTGAGCAGTGAGCACCCAGCACCCCGAGCACTGAGCACTCAGCACCCTGAGTACTGAGCACCCAGCACCCCGAGTACTGAGCACCCAGCACCCTGGGTACTGAGCACCCAGCACCCTGAGCACTGAGCACCCAGCACCCTGAGTACTGAGCACCCTGATTACTGAGCACTGAGCACCGAGCATCCTGAGTACTGAGCACCCAGCACCCCGAGCACTGAGGACCCAGCACCCTGAGCACTGAGCACCCAGCACCCTGAGCACTGAGCACCCAGCACCCTGAGTACTGAGCACTCAGCACCCTGAGTACTGAGTACCCAGCACCCTGAGCTCTGAGCACCCAGCACCCTGAGTACTGAGCACCGAGCACCCTGAGTACTGAGCACCCAGCACCCTTAGTACTGAGCACCCAGCACCCTGAGCACTGAGCACCCAGCACCCTGAGTACTGAGCACCCAGCACCACCCTCAGCACTGAGCACCCAGCACCCCGAGCACTGAGCACCCAGCTCCCTGAACACTGAGCACCCAGCACCCCGAGTACTGAGCAACCTGCACCCCGAGTACTGAGCACCGAGCACCCCGAGCACTGAGCACCCAGCACCCTGAGTACTGAGCACCCAGCACCCTGAGTACTGAGCACTGAGCACCCTGAGTACTGAGCACCCAGCACCCCGAGCACTGAGCACCCAGCAACCTGAGTACTGAGAACAGATCACCCTGAGTACTGAGCACCCAGCACCCTGAGTACTGAGCCCCCAGCACCCTGAGTACTGAGCACCCAGCACCCCGAGCACTGAGCACCCAGCACCCCGAGAATGAGCACCCAGCACCCTGAGTACTGAGAACCGAGCACCCTGAGTACTGAGCACCCAGCACCCTGAGTACTGAGCAACCAGCACCCTGAGTACTGAGCACCCAGCAACCCGAGCACTGAGCACCCAGCACCCTGAGAATGAGCACCCAGCACCATGAGTACTGAGCACCCAGCACCCTGAGTACTGAGCACTAAGCACCCAGAGCACTGAGCACCCAGCACCCCGAGCACGGAGCAACCAGGACCCCAAGCACTGAGAACTGAGCACCCAGCACCCTGAGTACTGAGCACCGAGCTACCCGAGCACTGAGCACACTGAGTACTGAGCACCCAGCACCCCGAGAACTGAGCACCCAGCACCCTGAGCACTGAGCACCCAGCACCCTGAGTACTGAGTACCCAGCACCCTGAGCTCTGAGCACCCAGCACCCTGAGTACTGAGCACCGAGCACCCTGAGTACTGAGCACCCAGCAGCCTTAGTACTGAGCACCGAGCACCCTGAGCACTGAGCACCCAGCACCCTGAGTACTGAGCACCCAGCACCACCCTCAGCACTGAGCACCCAGCACCCCGAGCACTGAGCACCCAGCACCCTGAGCACTGAGCACCCAGCACCCCGAGTACTGAGCACCCTGCACCCCGAGTACTGAGCACCGAGCACCCCGAGCACTGAGCACCCAGCACCCTGAGTACTGAGGACCCAGCACCCTGAGTACTGAGCACTGAGCACCCCGAGTACTGAGCACCCAGCACCCCGAGCACTGAGCACCCAGCAACCTGAGTACTGAGAACAGATCACCCTGAGTACTGAGCACCCAGCACCCTGAGTACTGAGCCCCCAGCACCCTGAGTACTGAGCACCCAGCACCCCGAGCACTGAGCACCCAGCACCCCGAGAATGAGCACCCAGCACCCTGAGTACTGAGAACCGAGCACCCTGAGTACTGAGCACCCAGCACCCTGAGTACTGAGCCCCCAGCACCCTGAGTACTGAGCACCCAGCAACCCTAGTACTGAGCACCCAGCACCCTGAGAATGAGCACCCAGCACCATGAGTACTGAGCACTAAGCACCCAGAGCACTGAGCACCCAGCACCCCGAGCACGGAGCACTGAGCACCCTGAGCACTGAGCGCCCAGCACCACGAGTACTGAGCACCGAGCACCCTGAGTACTGAGCACCAAGCACCCCGAGTACTGAGCACTGAGCACCCTGAGTACTGAGCACGCAGCACCCTGAGCACTGAGCACCCAGCACCCTGAGTACTGAGCACTGAGACCCCTGAGTACTGAGCACCGAGCACCCTGAGTACTGAGCACCCAGCACCCTGATCACTGAGCACGGAGCACCCCGAGGACTGAGCACCCAGCACCCTGAGCACTGAGCACCCAGCACCTTGAGTACTGAGCACCGAGCACAACGAGCACTGAGCACCCAGCACCCTGAGTACTGAGCACCCAGCACCCTGAGCACTGAGCACCCAGCTCCCTGACCACTGAGCACGCAGCACCCCGAGCACTGAGCACCCAGCACCCTGAGTCCTGAGCACAGAGCACCCTGAGCACTGAGCACTGAGCACCCAGGACCCTGAGCACTGAGCACCCAGCACCTTGAGTACTGAGCACCGAGCACAACGAGCACTGAGCACCCAGCACCCTGAGTACTGAGCACCCAGCACCCTGAGCACTGAGCACCCAGCACCACAGCCCTGAGCACCCAGCACCCCGAGCACTGAGCACCCAGCACCCTGAGCACTGAGCACCCATCACCCTGAGTACTGAGCAACCAGCAACCTGAGTACTGAGCACCCAGCACCCTGAGTACTGAGCACTCAGCACCCTGAGTACTGAGCACCGAGCACACCGATAAATGAGCACCCAGCACCCTGAGCACTGAGCACCCGGAGGACTGAGCACCCAGCACCCTGAGCACTGAGCACCCAGCACCCCGAGTACTGAGCACCCAGCACCCTGAGTACTGAGCACCCAGCACACAGAGCACTGAGCACCCAGCACCCTGAGTACTGAGCACCCTGATTACTGAGCACTGAGCACCGAGCATCCTGAGTACTGAGCACCCAGCACGCCGAGCACTGAGCACCCAGCACCCTGAGCACTGAGCACCCAGCACCCTGAGCACTGAGCACCCAGCACCCTGAGCAATGAGCACCCAGCAACCCTAGTACTGAGCACCCAGCACCCTGAGAATGAGCACCCAGCACCATGAGTACTGAGCACTAAGCACCCAGAGCACTGAGCACCCAGCACCCCGAGCACGGAGCACTGAGCACCCTGAGCACTGAGCGCCCAGCACCACGAGTACTGAGCACCGAGCACCCTGAGTACTGAGCACCAAGCACCCCGAGTACTGAGCACTGAGCACCCTGAGTACTGAGCACGCAGCACCCTGAGCACTGAGCACCCAGCACCCTGAGTACTGAGCACTGAGACCCCTGAGTACTGAGCACCGAGCACCCTGAGTACTGAGCACCCAGCACCCTGATCACTGAGCACGGAGCACCCCGAGGACTGAGCACCCAGCACCCTGAGCACTGAGCACCCAGCACCTTGAGTACTGAGCACCGAGCACAACGAGCACTGAGCACCCAGCACCCTGAGTACTGAGCACCCAGCACCCTGAGCACTGAGCACCCAGCTCCCTGACCACTGAGCACGCAGCACCCCGAGCACTGAGCACCCAGCACCCTGAGTCCTGAGCACAGAGCACCCTGAGCACTGAGCACTGAGCACCCAGGACCCTGAGCACTGAGCACCCAGCACCTTGAGTACTGAGCACCGAGCACAACGAGCACTGAGCACCCAGCACCCTGAGTACTGAGCACCCAGCACCCTGAGCACTGAGCACCCAGCACCACAGCCCTGAGCACCCAGCACCCCGAGCACTGAGCACCCAGCACCCTGAGCACTGAGCACCCATCACCCTGAGTACTGAGCAACCAGCAACCTGAGTACTGAGCACCCAGCACCCTGAGTACTGAGCACTCAGCACCCTGAGTACTGAGCACCGAGCACACCGATAAATGAGCACCCAGCACCCTGAGCACTGAGCACCCGGAGGACTGAGCACCCAGCACCCTGAGCACTGAGCACCCAGCACCCCGAGTACTGAGCACCCAGCACCCTGAGTACTGAGCACCCAGCACACAGAGCACTGAGCACCCAGCACCCTGAGTACTGAGCACCCTGATTACTGAGCACTGAGCACCGAGCATCCTGAGTACTGAGCACCCAGCACGCCGAGCACTGAGCACCCAGCACCCTGAGCACTGAGCACCCAGCACCCTGAGCACTGAGCACCCAGCACCCTGAGCAATGAGCACCCAGCACCCTGAGTACTGAGTACCCAGCACCCTGAGCTCTGAGCACCCAGCATCCTGAGTACTGAGCACCGATCACCCTGAGTACTGAGCACCCAGCACCCTTAGTACTGAGCACCCAGCACCCTGAGCACTGAGCACCCCGCACCCTGAGTACTGAGCACCCAGCACCACCCTCAGCACTGAGCACCGAGCACCCCGAGCACTGAGCACCCAGCACCCTGAGTACTGAGCACCCAGCACCCTGAGGACTGAGCACTGAGCACCCCGAGTACTGAGCACCCAGCACCCCGAGCACTGAGCACCCAGCACCCCGAGAATGAGCACCCAGCACCCTGAGTACTGAGAACCGAGCACCCTGATACTGAGCACACAGCACCCTGAGTACTGAGCCCCCAGCACCCTGAGTACTGAGCACCCAGCAACCCGAGCACTGAGCACCCAGCACCCTGAGAATGAGCACCCAGCACCATGAGTACTGAGCACCCAGCACCCTGAATACTGAGCACTAAGCACCCAGAGCACTGAGCACCCAGCACCCCGAGCACGGAGCACCCAGGACCCCGAGCACTGAGAACTGAGCACCCATCACCCTGAGTACTGAGCACCGAGATCCCCGAGCACTGAGCACACTGAGTACTGAGCACCCAGCACCCCGAGCACTGAGCACCCAGCACCCTGAGCACTGAGCACCCAGCACCATGAGCACGGAGCACCCCGAGTACTGAGCACCCAGCACCCTGAGCACTGAGCACCCAGCACCTTGAGTACTGAGCACCGAGCACCTCGAGCACTAAGCACCCAGCACCCTGAGTACTGAGCACCCAGCACCCTGAGCACTGAGCACCCAGAACCCTGAGCACTGAGCACCCAGCACCCTGAGCACGGAGCACCCAGCACCCTGAGTACTGAGCACCCAACACCCAGAGTACTGAGCACACAGCACCCTGAGCACTGAGCACCCAGCACCCTGAGTACTGAGCACCCAGCACCCTGAGTACTGAACACCCAGCACCCTGAGCACTGAGCACTGAGCACTGAGCACCCTGAGCACTGATCACCCAGCACCCCGAGTACTGAGCACCCACCACCCCGAGCACTGAGCACTGAGCACCCTGAGCACTGAGCACCCAGCACCCCGAGTACTGAGAACTGAGCACCCTGAGTACTGAGCACCAAGCACCCTGAGTACTGAGCACCCAGCACCCTGAGTACTGAGCACCCAGCACCCTGAGCACTGAGCACCCCGCACCCCGAGCCCTGAGCACCCAGCACCCTGAGTACTGTGCACAGAGCACTCTAAGCACTGAGCACCCAGTACCCTGAGTACTGAGCACCCAGCACCCTGAGTCCTGAGCAACCAGCACCCTGAGCAATGAGCACTGAGCACCCAGCACCCTGAGCACTGAGCACTGAGCACCCAGCACCACAGCCCTGAGCACCCAGCACCCCGAGCACTGAGCACCCAGCACCCTGAGCACTGAGCACCCAGCACCCTGAGTACTGAGCAACCAGCAACCTGAGTACTGAGCACCCAGCACCCTGAGTACTGAGCACTCAGCACCCTGAGTACTGAGCACCGAGCACACCGAGCAATGAGCACCCAGCACCCTGAGCACTGAGCACCCGGAGGACTGAGCACCCAGCACCCTGAGCCCTGTGCACCGATCACCCTGAGCAGTGAGCACCCAGCACCCCGAGCACTGAGCACTCAGCACCCTGAGTACTGAGCACCCAGCACCCCGAGTACTGAGCACCCAGCACCCTGAGTACTGAGCACCCAGCACCCCGAGCACTGAGCACCCAGAACCCTGAGTACTGAGCACCCTGATTACTGAGCACTGAGCACCGAGCATCCTGAGTACTGAGCACCCAGCACCCCGAGCACTGAGCACCCAGCACCCTGAGCACTGAGCACCCAGCACCCTGAGCACTGAGCACCCAGCACCCCGAGTACTGAGAACAGAGCACCCTGAGTACTGAGCACCAAGCACCCTGAGTACTGAGCACCCAGCACCCTGAGTACTGAGCACCCAGCACCCTGAGCACTGAGCACCCAGCACCCCGAGCCCTGAGCACCCAGCACCCTGAGTACTGTGCACAGAGCACTCTGAGCACTGAGCACCCAGTACCCTGAGTACTGAGCACCCAGCACTCTGAGTCCTGAGCAACCAGTACCCTGAGCACTGAGCACTGAGCACCCAGCACCCTGAGCACTGAGCACTGAGCAGCCAGCACCACAGCCCTGAGCACCCAGCACCCCGAGCACTGAGCACCCAGCACCCTGAGCACTGAGCACCCAGCACCCTGAGTACTGAGCAACCAGCAACCTGAGTACTGAGCACCCAGCACCCTGAGTACTGAGCACTCAGCACCCTGAGTACTGAGCACCGAGCACACCGAGCAATGAGCACCCAGCACCCTGAGCACTGAGCACCCGGAGGACTGAGCACCCAGCACCCTGAGCACTGAGCACCGATCACCCTGAGCAGTGAGCACCCAGCACCCCGAGCACTGAGCACTCAGCACCCTGAGTACTGAGCACCCAGCACCCCGAGTACTGAGCACCCAGCACCCTGGGTACTGAGCACCCAGCACCCTGAGCACTGAGCACCCAGCACCCTGAGTACTGAGCACCCTGATTACTGAGCACTGAGCACCGAGCATCCTGAGTACTGAGCACCCAGCACCCCGAGCACTGAGGACCCAGCACCCTGAGCACTGAGCACCCAGCACCCTGAGCACTGAGCACCCAGCACCCTGAGTACTGAGCACTCAGCACCCTGAGTACTGAGTACCCAGCACCCTGAGCTCTGAGCACCCAGCACCCTGAGTACTGAGCACCGAGCACCCTGAGTACTGAGCACCCAGCACCCTTAGTACTGAGCACCCAGCACCCTGAGCACTGAGCACCCAGCACCCTGAGTACTGAGCACCCAGCACCACCCTCAGCACTGAGCACCCAGCACCCCGAGCACTGAGCACCCAGCTCCCTGAACACTGAGCACCCAGCACCCCGAGTACTGAGCAACCTGCACCCCGAGTACTGAGCACCGAGCACCCCGAGCACTGAGCACCCAGCACCCTGAGTACTGAGCACCCAGCACCCTGAGTACTGAGCACTGAGCACCCTGAGTACTGAGCACCCAGCACCCCGAGCACTGAGCACCCAGCAACCTGAGTACTGAGAACAGATCACCCTGAGTACTGCGCACCCAGCACCCTGAGTACTGAGCCCCCAGCACCCTGAGTACTGAGCACCCAGCACCCCGAGCACTGAGCACCCAGCACCCCGAGAATGAGCACCCAGCACCCTGAGTACTGAGAACCGAGCACCCTGAGTACTGAGCACCCAGCACCCTGAGTACTGAGCAACCAGCACCCTGAGTACTGAGCACCCAGCAACCCGAGCACTGAGCACCCAGCACCCTGAGAATGAGCACCCAGCACCATGAGTACTGAGCACCCAGCACCCTGAGTACTGAGCACTAAGCACCCAGAGCACTGAGCACCCAGCACCCCGAGCACGGAGCAACCAGGACCCCAAGCACTGAGAACTGAGCACCCAGCACCCTGAGTACTGAGCACCGAGCTACCCGAGCACTGAGCACACTGAGTACTGAGCACCCAGCACCCCGAGAACTGAGCACCCAGCACCCTGAGCACTGAGCACCCAGCACCCTGAGTACTGAGTACCCAGCACCCTGAGCTCTGAGCACCCAGCACCCTGAGTACTGAGCACCGAGCACCCTGAGTACTGAGCACCCAGCAGCCTTAGTACTGAGCACCGAGCACCCTGAGCACTGAGCACCCAGCACCCTGAGTACTGAGCACCCAGCACCACCCTCAGCACTGAGCACCCAGCACCCCGAGCACTGAGCACCCAGCACCCTGAGCACTGAGCACCCAGCACCCCGAGTACTGAGCAGCCTGCACCCCGAGTACTGAGCACCGAGCACCCCGAGCACTGAGCACCCAGCACCCTGAGTACTGAGGACCCAGCACCCTGAGTCCTGAGCACTGAGCACCCCGAGTACTGAGCACCCAGCACCCCGAGCACTGAGCACCCAGCAACCTGAGTACTGAGAACAGATCACCCTGAGTACTGAGCACCCAGCACCCTGAGTACTGAGCCCCCAGCACCCTGAGTACTGAGCACCCAGCACCCCGAGCACTGAGCACCCAGCACCCCGAGAATGAGCACCCAGCACCCTGAGTACTGAGAACCGAGCACCCTGAGTACTGAGCACCCAGCACCCTGAGTACTGAGCCCCCAGCACCCTGAGTACTGAGCACCCAGCAACCCGAGCACTGAGCACCCAGCACCCTGAGAATGAGCACCCAGCACCATGAGTACTGAGCACTAAGCACCCAGAGCACTGAGCACCCAGCACCCCGAGCACGGAGCACTGAGCACCCTGAGCACTGAGCGCCCAGCACCACGAGTACTGAGCACCGAGCACCCTGAGTACTGAGCACCAAGCACCCCGAGTACTGAGCACTGAGCACCCTGAGTACTGAGCACGCAGCACCCTGAGCACTGAGCACCCAGCACCCTGAGTACTGAGCACTGAGACCCCTGAGTACTGAGCACCGAGCACCCTGAGTACTGAGCACCCAGCACCCTGATCACTGAGCACGGAGCACCCCGAGGACTGAGCACCCAGCACCCTGAGCACTGAGCACCCAGCACCTTGAGTACTGAGCACCGAGCACAACGAGCACTGAGCACCCAGCACCCTGAGTACTGAGCACCCAGCACCCTGAGCACTGAGCACCCAGCTCCCTGACCACTGAGCACGCAGCACCCCGAGCACTGAGCACCCAGCACCCTGAGTCCTGAGCACAGAGCACCCTGAGCACTGAGCACTGAGCACCCAGGACCCTGAGCACTGAGCACCCAGCACCTTGAGTACTGAGCACCGAGCACAACGAGCACTGAGCACCCAGCACCCTGAGTACTGAGCACCCAGCACCCTGAGCACTGAGCACCCAGCACCACAGCCCTGAGCACCCAGCACACCGAGCACTGAGCACCCAGCACCCTGAGCACTGAGCACCCATCACCCTGAGTACTGAGCAACCAGCAACCTGAGTACTGAGCACCCAGCACCCTGAGTACTGAGCACTCAGCACCCTGAGTACTGAGCACCGAGCACACCGATAAATGAGCACCCAGCACCCTGAGCACTGAGCACCCGGAGGACTGAGCACCCAGCACCCTGAGCACTGAGCAACGATCACCCTGAGCAGTGAGCACCCAGCACCCCGAGCACTGAGCACCCAGCACCCTGAGTACTGAGCACCCAGCACCCCGAGTACTGAGCACCCAGCACCCTGAGTACTGAGCACCCAGCACACAGAGCACTGAGCACCCAGCACCCTGAGTACTGAGCACCCTGATTACTGAGCACTGAGCACCGAGCATCCTGAGTACTGAGCACCCAGCACGCCGAGCACTGAGCACCCAGCACCCTGAGCACTGAGCACCCAGCACCCTGAGCACTGAGCACCCAGCACCCTGAGCAATGAGCACCCAGCACCCTGAGTACTGAGTACCCAGCACCCTGAGCTCTGAGCACCCAGCATCCTGAGTACTGAGCACCGATCACCCTGAGTACTGAGCACCCAGCACCCTTAGTACTGAGCACCCAGCACCCTGAGCACTGAGCACCCAGCACCCTGAGTACTGAGCACCCAGCACCACCCTCAGCACTGAGCACCGAGCACCCCGAGCACTGAGCACCCAGCACCCTGAGTACTGAGCACCCAGCACCCTGAGGACTGAGCACTGAGCACCCCGAGTACTGAGCACCCAGCACCCCGAGCACTGAGCACCCAGCACCCCGAGAATGAGCACCCAGCACCCTGAGTACTGAGAACCGAGCACCCTGATACTGAGCACACAGCACCCTGAGTACTGAGCCCCCAGCACCCTGAGTACTGAGCACCCAGCAACCCGAGCACTGAGCACCCAGCACCCTGAGAATGAGCACCCAGCACCATGAGTACTGAGCACCCAGCACCCTGAGTACTGAGCACTAAGCACCCAGAGCACTGAGCACCCAGCACCCCGAGCACGGAGCACCCAGGACCCCGAGCACTGAGAACTGAGCACCCATCACCCTGAGTACTGAGCACCGAGATCCCCGAGCACTGAGCACACTGAGTACTGAGCACCCAGCACCCCGAGCACTGAGCACCCAGCACCCTGAGCACTGAGCACCCAGCACCATGAGCACGGAGCACCCCGAGGACTGAGCACCCAGCACCCTGAGCACTGAGCACCCAGCACCTTGAGTACTGAGCACCGAGCACCTCGAGCACTAAGCACCCAGCACCCTGAGTACTGAGCACCCAGCACCCTGAGCACTGAGCACCCAGAACCCTGAGCACTGAGCACCCAGCACCCTGAGCACGGAGCACCCAGCACCCTGAGTACTGAGCACCCAACACCCAGAGTACTGAGCACCCATCACCCTGAGCACTGAGCACCCAGCACCCTGAGTACTGAGCACCCAGCACCCTGAGTACTGAACACCCAGCACCCTGAGCACTGAGCACTGAGCACTGAGCACCCTGAGCACTGATCACCCAGGACCCCGAGTACTGAGCACCCACCACCCCGAGCACTGAGCACCCAGCACCCTGAGTACTGAGCACCCAGCACCCCGAGCACTGAGCACTCAGCACCCTGAGTACTGAGCACCCAGCACCCCGAGTACTGAGCACCCAGCACCCTGAGTACTGAGCACCCAGCACCCCGAGCACTGAGCACCCAGAACCCTGAGTACTGAGCACCCTGATTACTGAGCACTGAGCACCGAGCATCCTGAGTACTGAGCACCCAGCACCCCGAGCACTGAGCACCCAGCACCCTGAGCACTGAGCACCCAGCACCCTGAGCACTGAGCACCCAGCACCCCGAGTACTGAGAACAGAGCACCCTGAGTACTGAGCACCAAGCACCCTGAGTACTGAGCACCCAGCACCCTGAGTACTGAGCACCCAGCACCCTGAGCACTGAGCACCCAGCACCCCGAGCCCTGAGCACCCAGCACCCTGAGTACTGTGCACAGAGCACTCTGAGCACTGAGCACCCAGTACCCTGAGTACTGAGCACCCAGCACCCTGAGTCCTGAGCAACCAGCACCCTGAGCACTGAGCACTGAGCACCCAGCACCCTGAGCACTGAGCACTGAGCACCCAGCACCACAGCCCTGAGCACCCAGCACCCCGAGCACTGAGCACCCAGCACCCTGAGCACTGAGCACCCAGCACCCTGAGTACTGAGCAACCAGCAACCTGAGTACTGAGCACCCAGCACCCTGAGTACTGAGCACTCAGCACCCTGAGTACTGAGCACCGAGCACACCGAGCAATGAGCACCCAGCACCCTGAGCACTGAGCACCCGGAGGACTGAGCACCCAGCACCCTGAGCACTGTGCACCGATCACCCTGAGCAGTGAGCACCCAGCACCCCGAGCACTGAGCACTCAGCACCCTGAGTACTGAGCACCCAGCACCCCGAGTACTGAGCACCCAGCACCCTGAGTACTGAGCACCCAGCACCCCGAGCACTGAGCACCCAGAACCCTGAGTACTGAGCACACTGATTACTGAGCACTGAGCACCGAGCATCCTGAGTACTGAGCACCCAGCACCCCGAGCACTGAGCACCCAGCACCCTGAGCACTGAGCACCCAGCACCCTGAGCACTGAGCACCCAGCACCCTGAGTACTGAGCACTCAGCACCTGAGTACTGAGTACCCAGCACCCTGAGCTCTGAGCACCCAGCACCCTGAGTACTGAGCACCGAGCACCCTGAGTACTGAGCACCCAGCACCCTTAGTACTGAGCACCCAGCACCCTGAGCACTGAGCACCCAGCACCCTGAGTACTGAGCACCCAGCACCACCCTCAGCACTGAGCACCCAGCACCCCGAGCACTGAGCACCCAGCTCCCTGAACACTGAGCACCCAGCACCCCGAGTACTGAGCACCCTGCACCCCGAGTACTGAGCACCGAGCACCCCGAGCACTGAGCACCCAGCACCCTGAGTACTGAGCACCCAGCACCACGAGTACTGAGCACCCAGCACCCCGAGCACTGAGCACCCAGCACCCTGAGTACTGAGCACCCAGCACCCTGAGTACTGAGCACTGAGCACCCCGAGTACTGAGCACCCAGCTCCCCGAGCACTGAGCACCCAGCAACCTGAGTACTGAGATCAGATCACCCTGAGTTCTGAGCACCCAGCACCCTGAGTACTGAGCCCCCAGCACCCTGAGTACTGAGCACCCAGCACCCCGAGCACTGAGCACCCAGCACCCCGAGAATGAGCACCCAGCACCCTGAGTACTGAGAACCGAGCACCCTGAGTACTGAGCACCCAGCACCCTGAGTACTGAGTCCCCAGCACCCTGAGTACTGAGCACCCAGCAACCTGAGCACTGAGCACCCAGCACCCTGAGAATGAGCACCCAGCACCATGAGTACTGAGCACCCAGCACCCTGAGTACTGAGTACTAAGCACCCAGAGCACTGATCACCCAGCACCCCGAGCACGGAGCAACCAGGACACCAAGCACTGAGAACTGAGCACCCAGCACCCTGAGTACTGAGCACCGAGCTCCCCGAGCACTCTGCACACTGAGTACTGAGCACCCAGCACCCCGAGCACTGAGCACCCTGCACCCTGAGCACTGAGCACCCAGCACCATGAGCACGGAGCACCCCGAGGACTGAGCACCCAGCACCCTGAGCACTGAGCACCCAGCACCTTGAGTACTGAGCACCGAGCACCTCGAGCACTAAGCACCCAGCACCCTGAGTACTGAGCACCCAGCACCCTGAGCACTGAGCACCCAGAACCCTGAGCACTGAGCACCCAGCACCCTGAGCACTGAGCACCCAGCACCCCGAGCACTGAGCACCCAGCACCCTGAGTACTGAGCACAGAGCACTCTGAGCACTGAGCACCCAGCACCCTGAGTACTGAGCACCCAGCACCCTGAGTACTGAGCAACCAGCACCCTGAGCACTGAGCACTGAGCACCCAGCACCCTGAGCACTGAGCACTGAGCACCCAGCACCACAGCCCTGAGCACCCAGCACCCCGAGCACTGAGCACCCAGCACCCTGAGCACTGAGCACCCAGCACCCTGAGTACTGAGCAACCAGCAACCTGAGTACTGAGCACCCAGCACCCTGAGTACTGAGCACTCAGCACCCTGAGTACTGAGCACCGAGCACACCGAGCAATGAGCAGCCAGCACCCTGAGCACTGAGCACCCGGAGGACTGAGCACCCAGCACCCTGAGCACTGAGCACCGATCACCCTGAGCAGTGAGCACCCAGCACCCCGAGCACTGAGCACTCAGCACCCTGAGTACTGAGCACCCAGCACCCCGAGTACTGAGCACCCAGCACCCTGAGTACTGAGCACCCAGCACCCCGAGCACTGAGCACCCAGCACCCTGAGTACTGAGCACCCTGATTACTGAGCACTGAGCACCGAGCATCCTGAGTACTGAGCACCCAGCACCCCGAGCACTGAGGACCCAGCACCCTGAGCACTGAGCACCCAGCACCCTGAGCACTGAGCACCCAGCACCCTGAGTACTGAGCACTCAGCACCCTGAGTACTGAGTACCCAGCACCCTGAGCTCTGAGCACCCAGGACCCTGAGTACTGAGCACCGAGCACCCTGAGTACTGAGCACCCAGCACCCTTAGTACTGAGCACCCAGCACCCTGAGCACTGAGCACCCAGCACCCTGAGTACTGAGCACCCAGCACCACCCTCAGCACTGAGCACCCAGCACCCCGAGCACTGAGCACCCAGCTCCCTGAACACTGAGCACCCAGCACCCCGAGTACTGAGCAACCTGCACCCCGAGTACTGAGCACCGAGCACCCCGAGCACTGAGCACCCAGCACCCTGAGTACTGAGCACCCAGCACCCTGAGTACTGAGCACTGAGCACCCTGAGTACTGAGCACCCAGCACCCCGAGCACTGAGCACCCAGCAACCTGAGTACTGAGAACAGATCACCCTGAGTACTGAGCACCCAGCACCCTGAGTACTGAGCCCCCAGCACCCTGAGTACTGAGCACCCAGCACCCCGAGCACTGAGCACCCAGCACCCCGAGAATGAGCACCCAGCACCCTGAGTACTGAGAACCGAGCACCCTGAGTACTGAGCACCCAGCACCCTGAGTACTGAGCCCCCAGCACCCTGAGTACTGAGCACCCAGCAACCCGAGCACTGAGCACCCAGCACCCTGAGAATGAGCACCCAGCACCATGAGTACTGAGCACCCAGCACCCTGAGTACTGAGCACTAAGCACCCAGAGCACTGAGCACCCAGCACCCCGAGCACGGAGCAACCAGGACCCCAAGCACTGAGAACTGAGCACCCAGCACCCTGAGTACTGAGCACCGAGCTCCCCGAGCACTGAGCACACTGAGTACTGAGCACCCAGCACCCCGAGCACTGAGCACCCAGCACCCTGAGCACTGAGCACCCAGCACCATGAGCACGGAGCACCCCGAGGACTGAGCACCCAGCACCCTGAGCACTGAGCACCCAGCACCTTGAGTACTGAGCACCGAGCACCTCGAGCTCTAAGCACCCAGCACCCTGAGTACTGAGCAAGCAGCACCCTGAGCACTGAGCACCCAGAACCCTGAGCACTGAGCACCCAGCACCCTGAGCACGGAGCACCCAGCACCCTGAGTAATGAGCACCCAACACCCAGAGTACTGAGCACTCAGCACCCTGAGAACTGAGTACCCAGCACCCTGAGCTCTGAGCACCCAGCACCCTGAGTACTGAGCACCGAGCACCCTGAGTACTGAGCACCCAGCACCCTGAGTTCTGAGTACCCAGCACCCTGAGCTCTGAGCACCCAGCACCCTGAGTACTGAGCACCCAGCACCACCCTCAGCACTGAGCACCCAGCACACCGAGCACTGAGCACCCAGCTCCCTGAGCACTGAGCACCCAGCACCCCGAGTACTGAGCACCCTGCACCCCGAGTACTGAGCACCGAGCACCCCGAGCACTGAGCACCCAGCACCCTGAGTACTGAGCACCCAGCACCCTGAGTACGGAGCACCCAGCACCCTGAGTACTGAACACCCAGCACCCTGAGCACTGAGCACTGAGCACCCTGAGCACTGAGTACTGAGCACTGAGCACCCTGAGCACTGAGCACCCAGCACCCCGAGTACTGAGCACCCAGCACCCCGAGCACTGAGCACCCAGCACCCCGAGCACTGAGCACTGAGCACCCTGAGCACTGAGCACCCAGCACCCCGAGTACTGAGCACTGAGCACCCTGAGTACTGAGCACCAAGCACCCTGAGTACTGAGCACCCAGCACCCTGAGCACTGAGAACCCAGCACCCTGAGCACTGAGCACCCAGCACCCCGAGCACTGAGCACCCAGCACCCTGAGTACTGAGCACAGAGCACTCTGAGCACTGAGCACCCAGCACCCTGAGTACTGAGCACCCAGCACCCTGAGTACTGAGCACCCAGCACCACCCTCAGCACTGAGCACCCAGCACCCCGAGCACTGAGCACCCAGCTCCCTGAACACTGAGCACCCAGCACCCCGAGTACTGAGCACCCTGCACCCCGAGTACTGAGCACCGAGCACCCCGAGCACTGAGCACCCAGCACCCTGAGTACTGAGCACCCAGCACCCTGAGTACTGAGCCCTGAGCACCCCGAGTACTGAGCACCCAGCACCCCGAGCACTGAGCACCCAGCAACCTGAGTACTGAGAACAGATCACCCTGAGTACTGAGCACCCAGCACCCTGAGTACTGAGCCCCCAGCACCCTGAGTACTGAGCACCCAGCACCCCGAGCACTGAGCACCCAGCACCCCGAGAATGAACACCCAGCACCCTGAGTACTGAGCCCCCAGCACCCTGAGTACTGAGCACCCAGCAACCCGAGCACTGAGCACCCAGCACCCTGAGAATGAGCACCCAGCACCATGAGTACTGAGCACCCAGCACCCTGAGTCCTGAGCACTAAGCACCCAGAGCACTGAGCACCCAGCACCCCGAGCACGGAGCAACCAGGACCCCAAGCACTGAGAACTGAGCACCCAACACCCTGAGTACTGAGCACCGAGCTCCCCGAGCACTGAGCACACTGAGTACTGAGCACCCAGCACCCCGAGCACTGAGCACCCAGCACCCTGAGCACTGAGCACCCAGCACCATGAGCACGGAGCACCCCGAGGACTGAGCACCCAGCACCCTGAGCACTGAGCACCGAGCACCTTGAGTACTGAGCACCGAGCACCTCGAGCACTAAGCACCCAGCACCCTGAGTACTGAGCACCCAGCACCCTGAGCACTGAGCACCCAGAACCCTGAGCACTGAGCACCCAGCACCCTGAGCACGGAGCACCCAGCACCCTGAGTACTGAGCACCCAACACCCAGAGTACTGAGCACCCAGCACCCTGAGAACTGAGTACCCTGCACCCTGAGCTCTGAGCACCCAGCACCCTGAGTACTGAGCACCGAGCTCCCTGAGTACTGAGCACCCAGCACCCTTAGTACTGAGCACCCAGCTCCCTGGGCACTGAGCACCCAGCACCCCGAGTACTGAGCACCCTGCACCCCGAGTACTGAGCACCGAGCACCCCGAGCACTGAGCACCCAGCACCCCGAGTACTGAGCACCCAGCACCCCGAGTACTGAGCACCCAGCACCCTGAGCACTGAGCACTGAGCACCCTGAGCACTGAGTACTGAGCACTGAGCACCCTGAGCACTGAGCACCCAGCACCCCGAGTACTGAGCACCCAGCACCCCGAGCACTGAGCACCCAGCACCCCGAGCACTGAGCACTGAGCACCCTGAGCACTGAACACCCAGCACCCCGAGTACTGAGCACTGAGCACCCTGAGTACTGAGCACCAAGCACCCTGAGTACTGAGCACCCAGCACCCTGAGTACTGAGCACCCAGCACCCTGAGCACTGAGCACCCAGCACCCCGAGCACTGAGCACCCAGCACCCTGAGTACTGAGCACAGAGCACTCTGAGCACTGAGCACCCAGCACCCTGAGTACTGAGCACCCAGCACCCTGAGTACTGAGCAACCAGCACCCTGAGCACTGAGCACTGAGCACCCAGCACCCTGAGCACTGAGCACTGAGCACCCAGCACCACAGCCCTGAGCACCCAGCACCCCGAGCACTGAGCACCCAGCACCCTGAGCACTGAGCACCCAGCACCCTGAGTACTGAGCAACCAGCAACCTGAGTACTGAGCACCCAGCACCATGAGCACTGAGCACCCAGCAACCTGAGTACTGAGAACAGATAACCCTGAGTACTGAGCACCCAGCACCCCGAGAATGAGCACCCAGCACCCTGAGTACTGAGAACCGAGCACCCTGAGTACTGAGCACCCAGCACCCTGAGTACTGAGCCCCCAGCACCCTGAGTACTGAGCACCCAGCAACCCGAGCACTGAGCACCCAGCACCCTGAGAATGAGCACCCAGCACCATGAGTACTGAGCTCCCAACACCCTGAGTACTGAGCAATAAGCACCCAGAGCACTGAGCACCCAGCACCCCGAGCACGGAGCAACCAGGACCCCGAGCACTGAGAACTGAGCACCCAGCACCCTGAGTACTGAGCACCGAGCTCCCCGAGCACTGAGCACACTGAGTACTGAGCACCCAGCACCCCGAGCACTGAGCACCCAGCACCCTGAGCACTGAGCACCCAGCACCATGAGCACGGAGCACCCCGAGGACTGAGCACCCAGCACCCTGAGCACTGAGCACCCAGCACCTTGAGTACTGAGCACCGAGCACCTCGAGCACCAAGCACCCAGCACCCTGAGTACTGAGCACCCAGCACCCTGAGCACTGAGCACCCAGAACCCTGTGCACTGAGCACCCAGCACCCTGAGCACGGAGCACCCAGCACCCTGAGTACTGAGCACCCAACACCCAGAGTACTGAGCACCCAGCACCCTGAGTACTGAGTACCCAGCACCCTGAGCTCTGAGCACCCAGCACCCTGAGTACTGAGCACCGAGCACCCTGATTACTGAGCACCCAGCACCCTTAGTACTGAGCACCCAGCACCCTCAGCACTGAGCACCCAGCACCCTGAGTACTGAGCACCCAGCACCACCCTCAGCACTGAGCACCCAGCACCCTGAGCACTGAGCACCCAGCTCCCTGAGCACTGAGCACCCAGCACCCCGAGTACTGAGCACCCTGCACCCCGAGTACTGAGCACCGAGCACCCCGAGCACTGAGCACCCAGCACCCTGAGTACTGAGCACCCAGCACCCTGAGTACTGAGCACTGAGCACCCCGAGTACTGAGCACCCAGCACCCCGAACACTGAGCACCCAGCAACCTGAGTACTGAGAACAGATCACCCTGAGTACTGAGCACCCAGCACCCTGAGTACTGAGCCCCCAGCACCCTGAGTACTGAGCACCCAGCACCCCGACAATGAGCACCCAGCACCATGAGTACTGAGAACCGAGCACCCTGAGTACTGAGCACCCAGCACCCTGAGTACTGAGCCCCCAGCACCCTGAGTACTGAGCTCCCAGCACCCCGACAATGAGCACCCAGCACCCTGAGTACTGAGAACCGAGCACCCTGAGTACTGAGCACCCAGCACCCTGAGTACTGATCCCCCAGCACCCTGAGTACTAAGCACCCAGCAACCCGAGCACTGAGCACCCAGCACCCTGAGAATGAGCACCCAGAACCATGAGTACTGAGCACCCAGCACCCTGAGTACTGAGCACTAAGCACCCAGAGCACTGAGCACCCAGCACCCCGAGCACGGAGCACCCAGGACCCCGAGCACTGAGAACTGAGCACCCAGCACCCTGAGTACTGAGCACCGAGCTCCCCGAGCACTGAGCACACTGAGTACTGAGCACCCAGCACCCCGAGCACTTAGCACCCAGCACCCTGAGCACAGAGCACCCAGCACCCTGAGCACGGAGCACCCCGAGTACTGAGCACCCAGCACCCTGAGAATGAGCACCCAGCACCCTGAGCACTGAGCACCCAGCACCTTGAGTACTGAGCACCGAGCACCTCGAGCACTAAGCACCCAGCACCCTGAGTACTGAGCACCCAGCACCCTGAGCACTGAGCACCCAGAACCCTGAGCACTGAGCACCCAGCACCCTGAGCACGGAGCACCCAGCACCCTGAGTACTGAGCACCCAACACCCAGAGTACTGAGCACCCAGCACCCTGAGCACTGAGCACCCAGCACCCTGAGTACTGAGCACCCAGCACCCAGAGTACTGAACACCCAGCACCCTGAGCACTGAGCACTGAGCACCCTGAGCACTGAGTACTGAGCACTGAGCACTCTGAGCACTGAGCACCCAGCACCCCGAGTACTGAGCACCCAGCACCCCGAGCACTGAGCACCCAGCGCCCCGAGCACTGAGCACCCAGCACCCCGAGCACTGAGCACTGAGCACCCTGAGCACTGAGCACCCAGCACCCCGAGTACTGAGCACTGAGCACCCTGAGTACTGAGCACCAAGCACCCCGAGAACTGAGCACTGAGCACCCTGAGTACTGAGCACCCAGCACCCTGAGCACTGAGCACCCAGCACCCTGAGTACTGAGCACTGAGAACCCTGAGTACTGAGCACCGAGCACCCTGAGTACTGAACACCCAGCACCCTGATCACTGAGCACGGAGCACCCCGAGGACTGAGCACCGAGCACAACGAGCACTGAGCACCCAGCACCCTGAGTACTGAGCACCCAGCACCCTGAGCACTGAGCACCCAGATCCCTGAGCACTGAGCACGCAGCACCCCGAGCACTGAGCACCCAGCACCCTGAGTACTTAGCACAGAGCACCCTGAGCACTGAGCACCCAGCACCCTGAGTACTGAGCACCCAGCACCCTGAGTACTGAGCAACCAGCACCCTGAGCACTGAGCACTGAGCACCCAGCACCCTGAGCACTGAGCACTGAGCACCCAGCACCACAGCCCTGAGCACCCAGCACCCCGAGCACTGAGCACCCAGCACCCTGAGTACTGAGCACTCAGCACCCTGAGTACTGAGCACCGAGCACCCTGAGTACTGAGCACCCTGATTACTGAGCACTGAGCACCGAGCAACCTGAGTACTGAGCACCCAGCACCCCGAGCACTGAGCACCCAGCACCCTGAGCACTGAGCACCCAGCACCCTGAGCACTGAGCACCCAGCACCCTGAGTACTGAGCACTCAGCACCCTGAGTACTGAGTACCCAGCACCCTGAGCTCTGAGCACTCAGCACCCTGAGTACTTAGCACAGAGCACCCCGAGCACTGAGCACCCAGCTCCCTGAACACTGAGCACCCAGCACCCCGAGTACTGAGCACCCTGCACCCCGAGTACTGAGCACCGAGCACCCCGAGCACTGAGCACCCAGCACCCTGAGTACTGAGCACCCAGCACCCTGAGTACTGAGCCCTGAGCACCCCGAGTACTGAGCACCCAGAACCCCGAGCAATGAGCACCCAGCAACCTGAGTACTGAGAACAGATCACCCTGAGTACTGAGCACCCAGCACCCTGAGTACTGAGCCCCCAGCACCCTGAGTACTGAGCACCCAGCACCCCGAGCACTGAGCACCCAGCACCCCGAGAATGAGCACCCAGCACCCTGAGTTCTGAGCCCCCAGCACCCTGAGTACTGAGCACCCAGCAACCCGAGCACTGAGCACCCAGCACCCTGAGAATGAGCACCCAGCAACATGAGTACTGAGCACCCAGCACCCTGAGTACTGAGCACTAAGCACCCAGAGCACTGAGCACCCAGCACCCCGAGCACGGAGCACCCAGGACCCCGAGCACTGAGAACTGAGCACCCAGCACCCTGAGTACTGAGCACCGAGCTCCCCGAGCACTGAGCACACTGAGTACTGAGCACCCAGCACCCCGAGCACTGAGCACCCAGCACCCTGAGCACAGAGCACCCAGCACCCTGAGCACGGAGCACCCCGAGTACTGAGCACCCAGCACCCTGAGAATGAGCACCCAGCACCCCGAGTACTGAGCACCCAGCACCCTGAGAATGAGCACCCAGCACCCTGAGCACTGAGCACCCAGCACCTTGAGTACTGAGCACCCAGCACCCCGAGCACTGAGCACCCAGCACCCTGAGCACAGAGCACCCAGCACCCTGAGCACGGAGCACCCCGAGTACTGAGCACCCAGCACCCTGAGAATGAGCACCCAGCACCCTGAGCACTGAGCACCCAGCACCTTGAGTACTGAGCACCGAGCACCTCGAGCACTAAGCACCCAGCACCCTGAGTACTGAGCACCCAGCACCCTGAGCACTGAGCACCCAGAACCCTGAGCACTGAGCACCCAGCACCCTGAGCACGGAGCCCCCAGCACCCTGAGTACTGAGCACCCAACACCCAGAGTACTGAGCACCCAGCACCCTGAGCACTGAGCACCCAGCACCCTGAGCACGGAGCACCCAGCACCCTGAGTACTGAGCACCCAACACCCAGAGTACTGAGCACCCAGCACCCTGAGCACTGAGCACCCAGCACCCTGAGTACTGAGCACCCAGCACCCAGAGTACTGAACACCCAGCACCCTGAGCACTGAGCACTGAGCACCCTGAGCACTGAGTACTGAGCACTGAGCACTCTGAGCACTGAGCACCCAGCACCCCGAGTACTGAGCACCCAGCACCCCGAGCACTGAGCACCCAGCGCCCCGAGCACTGAGCACCCAGCACCCCGAGCACTGAGCACTGAGCACCCTGAGCACTGAGCACCCAGCACCCCGAGTACTGAGCACTGAGCACCCTGAGTACTGAGCACCAAGCACCCCGAGAACTGAGCACTGAGCACCCTGAGTACTGAGCACCCAGCACCATGAGCACTGAGCACCCAGCACCCTGAGTACTGAGCACTGAGAACCCTGAGTACTGAGCACCGAGCACCCTGAGTACTGAACACCCAGCACCCTGATCACTGAGCACGGAGCACCCCGAGGACTGAGCACCGAGCACAACGAGCACTGAGCACCCAGCACCCTGAGTACTGAGCACCCAGCACCCTGAGCACTGAGCACCCAGCTCCCTGAGCACTGAGCACGCAGCACCCCGAGCACTGAGCACCCAGCACCCTGAGTACTTAGCACAGAGCACCCTGAGCACTGAGCACCCAGCACCCTGAGTACTGAGCACCCAGCACCCTGAGTACTGAGCAACCAGCACCCTGAGCACTGAGCACTGAGCACCCAGCACCCTGAGCACTGAGCACTGAGCACCCAGCACCACAGCCCTGAGCACCCAGCACCCCGAGCACTGAGCACCCAGCACCCTGAGTACTGAGCACTCAGCACCCTGAGTACTGAACACCGAGCACCCTGAGTACTGAGCACCCTGATTACTGAGCACTGAGCACCGAGCATCCTGAGTACTGAGCACCCAGCACCCCGAGCACTGAGCACCCAGCACCCTGAGCACTGAGCACCCAGCCCCCTGAGCACTGAGCACCCAGCACCCTGAGTACTGAGCACTCAGCACCCTGAGTACTGAGTACCCAGCACCCTGAGCTCTGAGCACCCAGCACCCTGAGTACTGAGCACCGAGCACCCTGAGTACTGAGCACCCAGCACCCTTAGTACTGAGCACCCAGCACCCTGAGCACTGAACACCCAGCACCCTGAGTACTGAGCACCCAGCACCACCCTCAGCACTGAGCACCCAGCACCCCGAGCACTGAGCACCCAGCTCCCTGAACACTGAGCACCCAGCACCCCGAGTACTGAGCACCCTGCACCCCGAGTACTGAGCACCCAGCACCCTGAGTACTTAGCACTGAGCACCCCGAGTACTGAGCACGCAGCACCCCGACCACTGAGCACCCAGCAACCTGAGTACTGAGAACAGATCACCCTGAGTACTGAGCACCCAGCACCCTGAGTACTGAGCCCCCAGCACCCTGAGTACTGAGCACCCAGCACCCCGAGCACTGAGCACCCAGCACCCCGAGAATGAGCACCCAGCACCCTGAGTACTGAGAACCGAGCACCCTGAGTACTGAGCACCCAGCACCCTGAGTACTGAGCCCCCAGCACCCTGAGTACTGAGCACCCAGCACCCCGAGCACTGAGCACCCAGCACCCTGAGAATGAGCACCCAGCACCATGAGTACTGAGCACCCAGCACCCTGAGTACTGAGCACTAAGCACCCAGAGCACTGAGCACCCAGCACCCCGAGCACGGAGCAACCAGGACCCCAAGCACTGAGAACTGAGCACCCAGCACCCTGAGTACTGAGCACCGAGCTCCCCGAGCACTGAGCACACTGAGTACTGAGCACCCAGCACCCCGAGCACTGAGCACCCAGCACCCTGAGCACTGAGCACCCAGCACCATGAGCACGGAGCACCCCGAGGACTGAGCACCCAGCACCCTGAGCACTGAGCACTGAGCACCCTGAGCACTGAGTACTGAGCACTGAGCACCCTAAGCACTGAGCACCCAGCACCCCGAGTACTGAGCACCCAGCACCCCGAGCACTGAGCACCCAGCACCCCGAGCACTGAGCACTGAGCACCCTGAGCACTGAACACCCAGCACCCCGAGTACTGAGCACTGAGCACCCTGAGTACTGAGCACCAAGCACCCTGAGTACTGAGCACCCAGCACCCTGAGTACTGAGCACCCAGCACCCTGAGCACTGAGCACACAGCACCCCGAGCACTGAGCACCCAGCACCCTGAGTACTGAGCACAGAGCACTCTGAGCACTGAGCACCCAGCACCCTGAGTACTGAGCACCCAGTACCCTGAGTACTGAGCAACCAGCACCCTGAGCACTGAGCACTGAGCACCCAGCACCCTGAGCACTGAGCACTGAGCACCCAGCACCACAGCCCTGAGCACCCAGCACCCCGAGCACTGAGCACCCAGCACCCTGAGCACTGAGCACCCAGCACCCTGAGTACTGAGCAACCAGCAACCTGAGTACTGAGCACCCAGCACCATGAGCACTGAGCACCCAGCAACCTGAGTACTGAGAACAGATCACCCTGAGTACTGAGCACCCAGCACCCTGAGTACTGAGCCACCAGCACCCTGAGTACTGAGCACCCAGCACCCCGAGAACTGAGCACCCAGCACCCCGAGAATGAGCACCCAGCACCCTGAGTACTGAGAACCGAGCACCCTGAGTACTGAGCACCCAGCAACCCGAGCACTGAGCACCCAGCACCCTGAGAATGAGCACCCAGCACCATGAGTACTGAGCACCCAGCACCCTGAGTACTGAGCACTAAGCACCCAGAGCACTGAGCACCCAGCACCCCGAGCACGGAGCAACCAGGACCCCGAGCACTGAGAACTGAGCACCCAGCACCCTGAGTACTGAGCACCGTGCTCCCCGAGCACTGAGCACACTGAGTACTGAGCACCCAGCACCCCGAGCACTGAGCACCCAGCACCCTGAGCACTGAGCACCCAGCACCATGAGCACGGAGCACCCCGAGGACTGAGCACCCAGCACCCTGAGCACTGAGCACCCAGCACCTTGAGTACTGAGCACCGAGCACCTCGAGCACTAAGCACCCAGCACCCTGAGTACTGAGCACCCAGCACCCTGAGCATTGAGCACCCAGAACCCTGTGCACTGAGCACCCAGCACCCTGAGCACGGAGCACCCAGAACCCTGAGTACTGAGCACCCAACACCCTGAGTACTGAGCACTGAGCACCCCGAGTACTGAGCACCCAGCACCCCGAGCACTGAGCACCCAGCAACCTGAGTACTGAGAACAGATCACCCTGAGTACTGAGCACCCAGCACCCTGAGTACTGAGCCCCCAGCACCCTGAGTACTGAGCACCCAGCACCCCGACAATGAGCACCCAGCACCATGAGTACTGAGAACCGAGCACCCTGAGTACTGAGCACCCAGCACCCTGAGTACTGAGCCCCCAGCACCCTGAGTACTGAGCTCCCAGCACCCCGACAATGAGCACCCAGCACCCTGAGTACTGAGAACCGAGCACCCTGAGTACTGAGCACCCAGCACCCTGAGTACTGAGCCCCCAGCACCCTGAGTACTAAGCACCCAGCAACCCGAGCACTGAGCACCCAGCACCCTGAGAATGAGCACCCAGCACCATGAGTACTGAGCACCCAGCACCCTGAGTACTGAGCACCGAGCACCCTGAGTACTGAGCACCCAGCACCCTTAGTATTGAGCACCCAGCATCCTGAGCACTGAGCACCCAGCACCCTGAGGACTGAGCACCCAGCACCACCCTCAGCACTGAGCACCCAGCACCCCTAGCACTGAGCACCCAGCTCCCTGAACACTGAGCACCCAGCACCCCGAGTACTGAGCACCCTGCACCCCGAGTACTGAGCACCGAGCACCCCGAGCACTGAGCAACCAGCACCCTGAGTACTGAGCACCCAGCAACCTGAGTACTGAGCACTGAGCACCCCGAGTACTGAGCACCCAGCACCCCGAGCACTGAGCACCCAGCAACCTGAGTACTGAGAACAGATCACCCTGAGTACTGAGCACCCAGCACCCTGAGTACTGAGCCCCCAGCACCCTGAGTACTGAGCACCCAGCACCCCGAGCACTGAGCACCCAGCACCCCGAGAATGAGCACCCAGCACCCTGAGTACTGAGAACCGAGCACCCTGAGTACTGAGCACACAGCACCCTGAGTACTGAGACCCCAGCACCCTGAGTACTGAGCACCCAGCAACCCGAGCACTGAGCACCCAGCACCCTGAGAATGAGCACCCAGCACCATGAGTACTGAGCACCCAGCACCCTGAGTACTGAGCACTAAGCACCCAGAGCACTGAGCACCCAGCACCCCGAGCACGGAGCAACCAGGACCCCAAGCACTGAGAACTGAGCACCCAGCACCCTGAGTACTGAGCACCGAGCTCCCCGAGCACTGAGCACACTGAGTACTGAGCACCCAGCACCCCGAGCACTGAGCACCCAGCACCCTGAGCACTGAGCACCCAGCACCATGAGCACGGAGCACCCCGAGTACTGAGCACCCAGCACCCTGAGCACTGAGCACCCAGCACCTTGAGTACTGAGCACCGAGCACCTCGAGCACTAAGCACCCAGCACCCTGAGTACTGAGCATCCAGCACCCTGAGCACTGAGCACCCAGAACCCTGAGCAATGAGCACCCAGCACCCTGAGCACGAAGCACCCAGCACCCTAAGTACTGATCACCCAACACCCAGAGTACTGAGCCCCCAGCACCCTGAGAACTGAGTACCCAGCACCCTGAGCTCTGAGCACCCAGCACCCTGAGTACTGAGCACCGAGCACCCTGAGTACTGAGCACCCAGCACCCTTAGTACTGAGCACCCAGCACCCTGAGCACTGAGCACCCAGCACCCTGAGTACTGAGCACCCAGCACCACCCTCAGCACTGAGCACCCAGCACCCCGAGCACTGAGCACCCAGCTCCCTGAGCACTGAGCACCCAGCACCCCGAATACTGAGCACCCTGCACCCCGAGTACTGAGCACCGAGCACCCCGAGCACTGAGCACCCAGCACCCTGAGTACTGAGCACCCAGCACCCTGAGTACTGAGCACCCAGCACCCCGAGTACTGAGCACCCTGCACCCCGAGTACTGAGCACCGAGCACCCCGAGCACTGAGCACCGAGCACCCTGAGTACTGAGCACCCAGCACCCTGAGTACTGAGAACCGAGCACCCTGAGTACTGAGCACCCAGCACCCTGAGTACTGAGCCCCCAGCACCCTGAGTACTGAGCACCCAGCACCCTGAGCACTGAGCACCCAGCACCCCGAGAATGAGCACCCAGCACCCTGAGTACTGAGAACCGAGCACCCTGAGTACTGAGCACCCAGCACCCTGAGTACTGAGCCCCCAGCAACCTGAGTACTGAGCACCCAGCAACCCGAGCACTGAGCACCCAGCACCCTGAGAATGAGCACCCAGCACCATGAGTACTGAGCACCCAGCACCCTGAGTACTGAGCACTAAGCACCCTGAGCACTGAGCACCCAGCACCATGAGCACGGAGCACCCCGAGTACTGAGCACCCAGCACCCTGAGCACTGAGCACCCAGCACCTTGAGTACTGAGCACCGAGCACCTCGAGCACTAAGCACCCAGCACCCTGAGTACTGAGCACCCAGCACCCTGAGCACTGAGCACCCAGAACCCTGAGCAATGAGCACCCAGCACCCTGAGCACGGAGCACCCAGCACCCTAAGTACTGATCACCCAACACCCAGAGTACTGAGCACCCAGCACCCTGAGAACTGAGTACCCAGCACCCTGAGCTCTGAGCACCCAGCACCCTGAGTACTGAGCACCGAGCACCCTGAGTACTGAGCACCCAGCACCCTTAGTACTGAGCACCCAGCACCCTGAGCACTGAGCACCCAGCACCCTGAGTACTGAGCACCCAGCACCACCCTCAGAACTGAGCACCCAGCACCCCGAGCACTGAGCACCCAGCTCCCTGAGCACTGAGCACCCAGCACCCCGAATACTGAGCACCCTGCACCCCGAGTACTGAGCACCGAGCACCCCGAGCACTGAGCACCCAGCACCCTGAGTACTGAGCACACAGCACCCTGAGTACTGAGCACCCAGCACCCAGAGTACTGAGCACCCTGCACCCCGAGTACTGAGCACCGAGCACCCCGAGCACTGAGCACCCAGAACCCTGAGTACTGAGCACCCAGCACCCTGAGTACTGAGCACTGAGCACCCCGAGTACTGAGCACCCAGCACCCCGAGCACTGAGCACCCAGCAACCTGAGTACTGAGAAAAGATCACCCTGAGTACTGAGCACCCAGCACCCTGAGTACTGAGCCCCCAGCACCCTGAGTACTGAGCACCCAGCACCCCGACAATGAGCACCCAGCACCCTGAGTACTGAGAACCGAGCACCCTGAGTACTGAGCACCCAGCACCCTGAGTACTGAGCCCCCAGCACCCTGAGTACTGAGCTCCCAGCACCCCGACAATGAGCACCCAGCACCCTGAGTACTGAGAACCGAGCACCCTGAGTACTGAGCACCCAGCACCCTGAGTAATGAGCCCCCAGCACCCTGAGTACTAAGCACCCAGCAACCCGAGCACTGAGCACCCAGCACCCTGAGAATGAGCACCCAGCACCATGAGTACTGAGCACCCAGCACCCTGAGTACTGAGCACCGAGCACCCTGAGTACTGAGCACCCAGCACCCTTAGTACTGAGCACCCAGCACCCTGAGCACTGAGCATCCAGCACCCTGAGTACTGAGCACCCAGCACCACCCTCAGCACTGAGCACCCAGCACCCCGAGCACTGAGCACCCAGCTCCCTGAACACTGAGCACCCAGCACCCCGAGTACCGAACACCCTGCACCCCGAGTACTGAGCACCGAGCACCCCGAGCACTGAGCACCCAGCACCCTGAGTACTGAGCACCCAGCACCCTGAGTACTGAGCACTGAGCACCCCGAGTACTGAGCACCCAGCACCCCGAGCACTGAGCACCCAGCAACCTGAGTACTGAGAACAGATCACCCTGAGTACTGAGCACCAAGCACCCTGAGTACTGAGCCCCCAGCACCCTGAGTACTGAGCACCCAGCACCCCGAGCACTGAGCACCCAGCACCCCGAGAATGAGCACCCAGCACCCTGAGTACTGAGAACCGAGCACCCTGAGTACTGAGCACCCAGAACCCTGAGTACTGAGCCCCCAGCACCCTGAGTACTGAGCACCCAGCAACCTGAGCACTGAGCACCCAGCACCCTGAGAATGAGCACCCAGCACCATGAGTACTGAGCACCCAGCACCCTGAGTACTGAGCACTAAGCACCCAGAGCACTTAGCACCCAGCACCCCGAGCACGGAGCAACCAGGACCCCAAGCACTGAGAACTGAGCACCCAGCACCCTGAGTACTGAGCACCGAGCTCCCCGAGCACTGAGCACACTGAGTACTGAGCACCCAGCACCCCGAGCACTGAGCACCCAGCACCCTGAGAACTGAGCACCCAGCACCATGAGCACGGAGCACCCCGAGTACTGAGCACCCAGCACCCTGAGCACTGAGCACCCAGCACCTTGAGTACTGAGCACCGAGCACCTCGAGCACTAAGCACCCAGCACCCTGAGTACTGAGCACCCAGCACCCTGAGCACTGAGCACCCAGAACCCTGAGCACTGAGCACCCAGCACCCTGAGCACGGAGCACCCAGCACCCTAAGTACTGATCACCCAACACCCAGAGTACTGAGCACCCAGCACCCTGAGAACTGAGTACCCAGCACCCTGAGCTCTGAGCACCCAGCACCCTGAGTACTGAGCACCGAGCACCCTGAGTACTGAGCACCCAGCACCCTTAGTACTGAGCACCCAGCACCCTGAGCACTGAGCACCCAGCACCCTGAGTACTGAGCACCCAGCACCACCCTCAGCACTGAGCACCCAGCACCCCGAGCACTGAGCACCCAGCTCCCTGAGCACTGAGCACCCAGCACCCCGAATACTGAGCACCCTGCACACCGAGTACTGAGCACCGAGCACCCCGAGCACTGAGCACCCAGCACCCTGAGTACTGAGCACCCAGCACCCTGAGTACTGAACACCCAGCACCCTGAGCACTGAGCACTGAGCACCCTGAGCACTGAGTACTGAGCACCCAGCACCCCGAGTACTGAGCACCCAGCACACCGAGCACTGAGCACCCAGCACCCCGAGCACTGAGCACTGAGCACCCTGAGCACTGAGCACCCAGCACCCCGAGTACTGAGCACTGAGCACCCTGAGTACTGAGCACCAAGCACCCTGAGTACTGAGCACCCAGCACCCTGAGTACTGAGCAAACAGCACCCTGAGCACTGAGCACCCAGCACCTCGAGCACTGAGCACCCAGCACCCTGAGTACTGAGCACAGAGCACTCTGAGCACTGAGCACCCAGCACCCTGAGTACTGAGCACACAGCACCCTGAGTACTGAGCACCCAGCACCACCCTCAGCACTGAGCACCCAGCACCCCGAGCACTGAGCACCCAGCTCCCTGAACACTGAGCACCCAGCACCCCGAGTACTGAGCACCCTGCACCCCGAGTACTGAGCACCGAGCACCCCGAGCACTGAGCACCCAGCACCCTGAGTACTGAGCACCCAGCACCCTGAGTACTGAGCCCTGAGCACCCCGAGTACTGAGCACCCAGCACCCCGAGCAATGAGCACCCAGCAACCTGAGTACTGAGAACAGATCACCCTGAGTACTGAGCACCCAGCACCCTGAGTACTGAGCCCCCAGCACCCTGAGTACTGAGCACCCAGCACCCCGAGCACTGAGCACCCAGCACCCCGAGAATGAGCACCCAGCACCCTGAGTACTGAGCCCCCAGCACCCTGAGTACTGAGCACCCAGCAACCCGAGCACTGAGCACCCAGCACCCTGAGAATGAGCACCCAGCACCATGAGAACTGAGCACCCAGCACCCTGAGTACTGAGCACTAAGCACCCAGAGCACTGAGCACCCAGCACCCCGAGCACGGAGCAACCAGGACCCCAAGCACTGAGAACTGAGCACCCAGCACCCTGAGTACTGAGCACCGAGCTCCCCGAGCACTGAGCACACTGAGTACTGAGCACCCAGCACCCCGAGCACTGAGCACCCAGCACCCTGAGCACTGAGCACCCAGCACCATGAGCACGGAGCACCCCGAGGACTGAGCACCCAGCACCCTGAGCACTGAGCACCCAGCACCTTGAGTACTGAGCACCGAGCACCTCGAGCACTAAGCACCCAGCACCCTGAGTACTTAGCACCCAGCACCCTGAGCACTGAGCACCCAGAACCCTGAGCACTGAGCACCCAGCACCCTGAGCACGGAGCACCCAGCACCCTGAGTACTGAGCACCCAACACCCAGAGTACTGAGCACCCAGCACCCTGAGAACTGAGTACCCAGCACCCTGAGCTCTGAGCACCCAGCACCCTGAGTACTGAGCACCGAGCACCCTGAGTACTGAGCACCCAGCACCCTTAGTACTGAGCACCCAGCACCCTGAGCACTGAGCACCCAGCACCCTGAGTACTGAGCACCCAGCACCACCCTCAGCACTGAGCACCCAGCACCCCGAGCACTGAGCACCCAGCTCCCTGAGCACTGAGCACCCAGCACCCCGAATACTGAGCACCCTGCACCCCGAGTACTGAGCACCGAGCACCCCGAGCACTGAGCACCCAGCACCCTGAGTACTGAGCACCCAGCACCCTGAGTACTGAGCACCCAGCACCCCGAGTACTGAGCACCCTGCACCCCGAGTACTGAGCACCGAGCACCCCGAGCACTGAGCACCGAGCACCCTGAGTACTGAGCACCCAGCACCCTGAGTACTGAGAACCGAGCACCCTGAGTACTGAGCACCCAGCACCCTGAGTACTGAGCCCCCAGCACCCTGAGTACTGAGCACCCAGCACCCTGAGCACTGAGCACCCAGCACCCCGAGAATGAGCACCCAGCACCCTGAGTACTGAGAACCGAGCACCCTGAGTACTGAGCACCCAGCACCCTGAGTACTGAGCCCCCAGCAACCTGAGTACTGAGCACCCAGCAACCCGAGCACTGAGCACCCAGCACCCTGAGAATGAGCACCCAGCACCATGAGTACTGAGCACCCAGCACCCTGAGTACTGAGCACTAAGCACCCTGAGCACTGAGCACCCAGCACCATGAGCACGGAGCACCCCGAGTACTGAGCACCCAGCACCCTGAGCACTGAGCACCCAGCACCTTGAGTACTGAGCACCGAGCACCTCGAGCACTAAGCACCCAGCACCCTGAGTACTGAGCACCCAGCACCCTGAGCACTGAGCACCCAGAACCCTGAGCAATGAGCACCCAGCACCCTGAGCACGGAGCACCCAGCACCCTAAGTACTGATCACCCAACACCCAGAGTACTGAGCACCCAGCACCCTGAGAACTGAGTACCCAGCACCCTGAGCTCTGAGCACCCAGCACCCTGAGTACTGAGCACCGAGCACCCTGAGTACTGAGCACCCAGCACCCTTAGTACTGAGCACCCAGCACCCTGAGCACTGAGCACCCAGCACCCTGAGTACTGAGCACCCAGCACCACCCTCAGAACTGAGCACCCAGCACCCCGAGCACTGAGCACCCAGCTCCCTGAGCACTGAGCACCCAGCACCCCGAATACTGAGCACCCTGCACCCCGAGTACTGAGCACCGAGCACCCCGAGCACTGAGCACCCAGCACCCTGAGTACTGAGCACACAGCACCCTGAGTACTGAGCACCCAGCACCCAGAGTACTGAGCACCCTGCACCCCGAGTACTGAGCACCGAGCACCCCGAGCACTGAGCACCCAGAACCCTGAGTACTGAGCACCCAGCACCCTGAGTACTGAGCACTGAGCACCCCGAGTACTGAGCACCCAGCACCCCGAGCACTGAGCACCCAGCAACCTGAGTACTGAGAAAAGATCACCCTGAGTACTGAGCACCCAGCACCCTGAGTACTGAGCCCCCAGCACCCTGAGTACTGAGCACCCAGCACCCCGACAATGAGCACCCAGCACCCTGAGTACTGAGAACCGAGCACCCTGAGTACTGAGCACCCAGCACCCTGAGTACTGAGCCCCCAGCACCCTGAGTACTGAGCTCCCAGCACCCCGACAATGAGCACCCAGCACCCTGAGTACTGAGAACCGAGCACCCTGAGTACTGAGCACCCAGCACCCTGAGTAATGAGCCCCCAGCACCCTGAGTACTAAGCACCCAGCAACCCGAGCACTGAGCACCCAGCACCCTGAGAATGAGCACCCAGCACCATGAGTACTGAGCACCCAGCACCCTGAGTACTGAGCACCGAGCACCCTGAGTACTGAGCACCCAGCACCCTTAGTACTGAGCACCCAGCACCCTGAGCACTGAGCATCCAGCACCCTGAGTACTGAGCACCCAGCACCACCCTCAGCACTGAGCACCCAGCACCCCGAGCACTGAGCACCCAGCTCCCTGAACACTGAGCACCCAGCACCCCGAGTACCGAACACCCTGCACCCCGAGTACTGAGCACCGAGCACCCCGAGCACTGAGCACCCAGCACCCTGAGTACTGAGCACCCAGCACCCTGAGTACTGAGCACTGAGCACCCCGAGTACTGAGCACCCAGCACCCCGAGCACTGAGCACCCAGCAACCTGAGTACTGAGAACAGATCACCCTGAGTACTGAGCACCAAGCACCCTGAGTACTGAGCCCCCAGCACCCTGAGTACTGAGCACCCAGCACCCCGAGCACTGAGCACCCAGCACCCCGAGAATGAGCACCCAGCACCCTGAGTACTGAGAACCGAGCACCCTGAGTACTGAGCACCCAGAACCCTGAGTACTGAGCCCCCAGCACCCTGAGTACTGAGCACCCAGCAACCTGAGCACTGAGCACCCAGCACCCTGAGAATGAGCACCCAGCACCATGAGTACTGAGCACCCAGCACCCTGAGTACTGAGCACTAAGCACCCAGAGCACTTAGCACCCAGCACCCCGAGCACGGAGCAACCAGGACCCCAAGCACTGAGAACTGAGCACCCAGCACCCTGAGTACTGAGCACCGAGCTCCCCGAGCACTGAGCACACTGAGTACTGAGCACCCAGCACCCCGAGCACTGAGCACCCAGCACCCTGAGAACTGAGCACCCAGCACCATGAGCACGGAGCACCCCGAGTACTGAGCACCCAGCACCCTGAGCACTGAGCACCCAGCACCTTGAGTACTGAGCACCGAGCACCTCGAGCACTAAGCACCCAGCACCCTGAGTACTGAGCACCCAGCACCCTGAGCACTGAGCACCCAGAACCCTGAGCACTGAGCACCCAGCACCCTGAGCACGGAGCACCCAGCACCCTAAGTACTGATCACCCAACACCCAGAGTACTGAGCACCCAGCACCCTGAGAACTGAGTACCCAGCACCCTGAGCTCTGAGCACCCAGCACCCTGAGTACTGAGCACCGAGCACCCTGAGTACTGAGCACCCAGCACCCTTAGTACTGAGCACCCAGCACCCTGAGCACTGAGCACCCAGCACCCTGAGTACTGAGCACCCAGCACCACCCTCAGCACTGAGCACCCAGCACCCCGAGCACTGAGCACCCAGCTCCCTGAGCACTGAGCACCCAGCACCCCGAATACTGAGCACCCTGCACACCGAGTACTGAGCACCGAGCACCCCGAGCACTGAGCACCCAGCACCCTGAGTACTGAGCACCCAGCACCCTGAGTACTGAACACCCAGCACCCTGAGCACTGAGCACTGAGCACCCTGAGCACTGAGTACTGAGCACCCAGCACCCCGAGTACTGAGCACCCAGCACACCGAGCACTGAGCACCCAGCACCCCGAGCACTGAGCACTGAGCACCCTGAGCACTGAGCACCCAGCACCCCGAGTACTGAGCACTGAGCACCCTGAGTACTGAGCACCAAGCACCCTGAGTACTGAGCACCCAGCACCCTGAGTACTGAGCAAACAGCACCCTGAGCACTGAGCACCCAGCACCTCGAGCACTGAGCACCCAGCACCCTGAGTACTGAGCACAGAGCACTCTGAGCACTGAGCACCCAGCACCCTGAGTACTGAGCACACAGCACCCTGAGTACTGAGCACCCAGCACCACCCTCAGCACTGAGCACCCAGCACCCCGAGCACTGAGCACCCAGCTCCCTGAACACTGAGCACCCAGCACCCCGAGTACTGAGCACCCTGCACCCCGAGTACTGAGCACCGAGCACCCCGAGCACTGAGCACCCAGCACCCTGAGTACTGAGCACCCAGCACCCTGAGTACTGAGCCCTGAGCACCCCGAGTACTGAGCACCCAGCACCCCGAGCAATGAGCACCCAGCAACCTGAGTACTGAGAACAGATCACCCTGAGTACTGAGCACCCAGCACCCTGAGTACTGAGCCCCCAGCACCCTGAGTACTGAGCACCCAGCACCCCGAGCACTGAGCACCCAGCACCCCGAGAATGAGCACCCAGCACCCTGAGTACTGAGCCCCCAGCACCCTGAGTACTGAGCACCCAGCAACCCGAGCACTGAGCACCCAGCACCCTGAGAATGAGCACCCAGCACCATGAGAACTGAGCACCCAGCACCCTGAGTACTGAGCACTAAGCACCCAGAGCACTGAGCACCCAGCACCCCGAGCACGGAGCAACCAGGACCCCAAGCACTGAGAACTGAGCACCCAGCACCCTGAGTACTGAGCACCGAGCTCCCCGAGCACTGAGCACACTGAGTACTGAGCACCCAGCACCCCGAGCACTGAGCACCCAGCACCCTGAGCACTGAGCACCCAGCACCATGAGCACGGAGCACCCCGAGGACTGAGCACCCAGCACCCTGAGCACTGAGCACCCAGCACCTTGAGTACTGAGCACCGAGCACCTCGAGCACTAAGCACCCAGCACCCTGAGTACTTAGCACCCAGCACCCTGAGCACTGAGCACCCAGAACCCTGAGCACTGAGCACCCAGCACCCTGAGCACGGAGCACCCAGCACCCTGAGTACTGAGCACCCAACACCCAGAGTACTGAGCACCCAGCACCCTGAGAACTGAGTACCCAGCACCCTGAGCTCTGAGCACCCAGCACCCTGAGTACTGAGCACCGAGCACCCTGAGTACTGAGCACCCAGCACCCTTAGTACTGAGCACCCAGCATCCTGAGCAATGAGCACCCAGCACCCTTAGTACTGAGCACCCAGCAACACCCTCAGCACTGAGCACCCAGCACCCCGAGCACTGAGCACCCAGCTCCCTGAGCACTGAGCACCCAGCACCCCGAGTACTGAGCACGCCGCACCCCGAGTACTGAGCACCGAGCACCCCGAGCACTGAGCACCCAGCACCCTGAGTACTGAGCACCCAGCACCCTGAGTACTGAGCACCCAGCACCCTGAGTACTGAACACCCAGCACCCTGAGCACTGAGCACTGAGCACCCTGAGCACTGAGTACTGAGCACTGAGCACCCTAAGCACTGAGCACCCAGCACCCCGAGTACTGAGCACCCAGCACCCCGAGCACTGAGCACCCAGCACCCCGAGCACTGAGCACTGAGCACCCTGAGCACTGAGCACCCAGCACACCGAGTACTGAGCACTGAGCACCCTGAGTACTGAGCACCAAGCACCCTGAGTACTGAGCACCCAGCACCCTGAGTACTGAGCACCCAGCACCCTGAGCACTGAGCACCCAGCACCCCGAGCACTGAGCACCCAGCACCCTGAGTACTGAGCACCAAGCACCCTGAGTACTGAGCACCCAGCACCCTGAGTACTGAGCAACCAGCACCCTGAGCACTGAGCACTGAGCACCCAGCACCCTGAGCACTGAGCACTGAGCACCCAGCACCACAGCCCTGAGCACCCAGCACCCCGAGCACTGAGCACCCAGCACCCTGAGCACTGAGCACCCAGCACCCTGAGTACTGAGCAACCAGCAACCTGAGTACTGAGCACCCAGCACCATGAGCACTGAGCACACAGCAACCTGAGTACTGAGAACAGATCACCCTGAGTACTGAGCACCCAGCACCCTGAGTACTGAGCCCCCAGCACCCTGAGTACTGAGCACCCAGCACCCCGAGCACTGAGCACCCAGCACCCCGAGAATGAGCACCCAGCACCCTGAGTACTGAGAACCGAGCACCCTGAGTACTGAGCACCCAGCACCCTGAGTACTGAGCCCCCAGCACCCTGAGTACTGAGCACCCAGCAACCCGAGCACTGAGCACCCAGCACCCTGAGAATGAGCACCCAGCACCATGAGTACTGAGCACCCAGCACCCTGAGTACTGAGCACTAAGCACCCAGAGCACTGAGCACCCAGCACCCCGAGCACGGAGCAACCAGGACCCCGAGCACTGAGAACTGAGCACCCAGCACCCTGAGTACTGAGCACCGAGCTCCCCGAGCACTGAGCACACTGAGTACTGAGCACCCAGCACCCCGAGCACTGAGCACCCAGCACCCTGAGCACTGAGCACCCAGCACCATGAGCACGGAGCACCCGAGGTCTGAGCACCCAGCACCCTGAGCACTGAGCACCCAGCACCTTGAGTACTGAGCACCGAGCACCTCGAGCACTAAGCACCCAGCACCCTGAGTACTGAGCACCCAGCACCCTGAGCACTGAGCACCCAGAACCCTGTGCACTGAGCACCCAGCACCCTGAGCACGGAGCACCCAGCACCCTGAGTACTGAGCACCCAACACCCAGAGTACTGAGCACCCAGCACCCTGAGTACTGAGTACCCAGCACCCTGAGCTCTGAGCACCCAGCACCCTGAGTACTGAGCACCGAGCACCCTGAGTACTGAGCACCCAGTACCCTTAGTACTGAGCACCCAGCACCCTGAGCACTGAGCACCCAGCACCATGAGTACTGAGCACCCAGCACCACCCTCAGCACTGAGCACCCAGCACCCTGAGCACTGAGCACCCAGCTCCCTGAGCACTGAGAACCCAGCACCCCGAGTACTGAGCACCCTGCACCCCGAGTACTGAGCACCGAGCACCCCGAGCACTGAGCACCCAGCACCCTGAGTACTGAGCACCCAGCACCCTGAGTACTGAGCACTGAGCACCCCGAGTACTGAGCACCCAGCACCCCGATCACTGAGCACCCAGCAACCTGAGTACTGAGAACAGATCACCCTGAGTACTGAGCACGCAGCACCCTGAGTACTGAGCCCCCAGCACCCTGAGTACTGAGCACCCAGCACCCCGACAATGAGCACCCAGCAACCTGAGTACTGAGAACCGAGCACCCTGAGTACTGAGCACCCAGCACCCTGAGTACTGAGCCCCCAGCACCCTGAGTACTGAGCTCCCAGCACCCCGACAATGAGCACCCAGCACCCTGAGTACTGAGAACCGAGCACCCTGAGTACTGAGCACCCAGCACCCTGAGTACTGAGCCCCCAGCAACCTGAGTACTAAGCACCCAGCACCCCGAGCACTGAGCACCCAGCAACCTGAGTACTGAGAAAAGATCACCCTGAGTACTGAGCACCCAGCACCCTGAGTACTGAGCCCCCAGCACCCTGAGTACTGAGCACCCAGCACCCCGACAATGAGCACCCAGCACCCTGAGTACTGAGAACCGAGCACCCTGAGTACTGAGCACCCAGCACCCTGAGTACTGAGCCCCCAGCACCCTGAGTACTGAGCTCCCAGCACCCCGACAATGAGCACCCAGCACCCTGAGTACTGAGAACCGAGCACCCTGAGTACTGAGCACCCAGCACCCTGAGTAATGAGCCCAAAGCACCCTGAGTACTAAGCACCCAGCAACCCGAGCACTGAGCACCCAGCACCCTGAGAATGAGCACCCAGCACCATGAGTACTGAGCACCCAGCACCCTGAGTACTGAGCACCGAGCACCCTGAGTACTGAGCACCCAGCACCCTTAGTACTGAGCACCCAGCACCCTGAGCACTGAGCACCCAGCACCCTGAGTACTGAGCACCCAGCACCACCCTCAGCACTGAGCACCCAGCACCCCGAGCACTGAGCACCCAGCTCCCTGAACACTGAGCACCCAGCACCCCGAGTACCGAACACCCTGCACCCCGAGTACTGAGCACCGAGCACCCCGAGCACTGAGCACCCAGCACCCTGAGTACTGAGCACCCAGCACCCTGAGTACTGAGCACTGAGCACCCCGAGTACTGAGCACCCAGCACCCCGAGCACTGAGCACCCAGCAACCTGAGTACTGAGAACAGATCACCCTGAGTACTGAGCACCAAGCACCCTGAGTACTGAGCCCCCAGCACCCTGAGTACTGAGCACCCAGCACCCCGAGCACTGAGCACCCAGCACCCCGAGAATGAGCACCCAGCACCCTGAGTACTGAGAACCGAGCACCCTGAGTACTGAGCACCCAGAACCCTGAGTACTGAGCCCCCAGCACCCTGAGTACTGAGCACCCAGCAACCTGAGCACTGAGCACCCAGCACCCTGAGAATGAGCACCCAGCACCATGAGTACTGAGCACCCAGCACCCTGAGTACTGAGCACTAAGCACCCAGAGCACTTAGCACCCAGCACCCCGAGCACGGAGCAACCAGGACCCCAAGCACTGAGAACTGAGCACCCAGAACACTGAGTACTGAGCACCGAGCTCCCCGAGCACTGAGCACACTGAGTACTGAGCACCCAGCACCCCGAGCACTGAGCACCCAGCACCCTGAGAACTGAGCACCCAGCACCATTAGCACGGAGCACCCCGAGTACTGAGCACCCAGCACCCTGAGCACTGAGCACCCAGCACCTTGAGTACTGAGCACCGAGCACCTCGAGCACTAAGCACCCAGCACCCTGAGTACTGAGCACCCAGCACCCTGAGCACTGAGCACCCAGAACCCTGAGCACTGAGCACCCAGCACCCTGAGCACGGAGCACCCAGCACCCTAAGTACTGATCACCCAACACCCAGAGTACTGAGCACCCAGCACCCTGAGAACTGAGTACCCAGCACCCTGAGCTCTGAGCACCCAGCACCCTGAGTACTGAGCACCGAGCACCCTGAGTACTGAGCACCCAGCACCCTTAGTACTGAGCACCCAGCACCCTGAGCACTGAGCACCCAGCACCCTGAGTACTGAGCACCCAGCACCACCCTCAGCACTGAGCACCCAGCACCCCGAGCACGAGCACCCAGCTCCCTGAGCACTGAGCACCCAGCACCCCGAATACTGAGCACCCTGCACACCGAGTACTGAGCACCGAGCACCCCGAGCACTGAGCACCCAGCACCCTGAGTACTGAGCAACCAGCACCCTGAGTACTGAACACCCAGCACCCTGAGCACTGAGCACTGAGCACCCTGAGCACTGAGTACTGAGCACCCAGCACCCCGAGTACTGAGCACCCAGCACCCCGAGCACTGAGCACCCAGCACCCCGAGCACTGAGCACTGAGCACCCTGAGCACTGAGCACCCAGCACCCCGAGTACTGAGCACTGAGCACCCTGAGTACTGAGCACCAAGCACCCTGAGTACTGAGCACCCAGCACCCTGAGTACTGAGCAAACAGCACCCTGAGCACTGAGCACCCAGCACCTCGAGCACTGAGCACCCAGCACCCTGAGTACTGAGCACAGAGCACTCTGAGCACTGAGCACCCAGCACCCTGAGTACTGAGCACACAGCACCCTGAGTACTGAGCACCCAGCACCACCCTCAGCACTGAGCACCCAGCACCCCGAGCACTGAGCACCCAGCTCCCTGAACACTGAGCACCCAGCACCCCGAGTACTGAGCACCCTGCACCCCGAGTACTGAGCACCGAGCACCCCGAGCACTGAGCACCCAGCACCCTGAGTACTGAGCACCCAGCACCCTGAGTACTGAGCCCTGAGCACCCCGAGTACTGAGCACCCAGCACCCCGAGCAATGAGCACCCAGCAACCTGAGTACTGAGAACAGATCACCCTGAGTACTGAGCACCCAGCACCCTGAGTACTGAGCCCCCAGCACCCTGAGTACTGAGCACCCAGCACCCCGAGCACTGAGCACCCAGCACCCCGAGAATGAGCACCCAGCACCCTGAGTACTGAGCCCCCAGCACCCTGAGTACTGAGCACCCAGCAACCCGAGCACTGAGCACCCAGCACCCTGAGAATGAGCACCCAGCACCATGAGAACTGAGCACCCAGCACCCTGAGTACTGAGCACTAAGCACCCAGAGCACTGAGCACCCAGCACCCCGAGCACGGAGCAACCAGGACCCCAAGCACTGAGAACTGAGCACCCAGCACCCTGAGTACTGAGCACCGAGCTCCCCGAGCACTGAGCACACTGAGTACTGAGCACCCAGCACCCCGAGCACTGAGCACCCAGCACCCTGAGCACTGAGCACCCAGCACCATGAGCACGGAGCACCCCGAGGACTGAGCACCCAGCACCCTGAGCACTGAGCACCCAGCACCTTGAGTACTGAGCACCGAGCACCTCGAGCACTAAGCACCCAGCACCCTGAGTACTTAGCACCCAGCACCCTGAGCACTGAGCACCCAGAACCCTGAGCACTGAGCACCCAGCACCCTGAGCACGGAGCACCCAGCACCCTGAGTACTGAGCACCCAACACCAAGAGTACTGAGCACCCAGCACCCTGAGAACTGAGTACCCAGCACTCTGAGCTCTGAGCACCCAGCACCCTGAGTACTGAGCACCGAGCACCCTGAGTACTGAGCACCCAGCACCCTTAGTACTGAGCACCCAGCACCCTGAGCAATGAGCACCCAGCACCCTTAGTACTGAGCACCCAGCAACACCCTCAGCACTGAGCACCCAGCACCCCGAGCACTGAGCACCCAGCTCCCTGAGCACTGAGCACCCAGCACCCCGAGTACTGAGCACCCTGCACCCCGAGTACTGAGCACCGAGCACCCCGAGCACTGAGCACCCAGCACCCTGAGTACTGAGCACCCAGCACCCTGAGCACTGAGCACCCAGCACACCGAGTACTGAGCACTGAGCACCCTGAGTACTGAGCACCAAGCACCCTGAGTACTGAGCACCCAGCACCCTGAGTACTGAGCACCCAGCACCCTGAGCACTGAGCACCCAGCACCCCGAGCACTGAGCACCCAGCACCCTGAGTACTGAGCACAGAGCACTCTGAGCACTGAGCACCCAGCACCCTGAGTACTGAGCACCCAGCACCCTGAGTACTGAGCAACCAGCACCCTGAGCACTGAGCACTGAGCACCCAGCACCCTGAGCACTGAGCACTGAGCACCCAGCACCACAGCCCTGAGCACCCAGCACCCCGAGCACTGAGCACCCAGCACCCTGAGCACTGAGCACCCAGCACCCTGAGTACTGAGCAACCAGCAACCTGAGTACTGAGCACCCAGCACCATGAGCACTGAGCACACAGCAACCTGAGTACTGAGAACAGATCACCCTGAGTACTGAGCACCCAGCACCCTGAGTACTGAGCCCCCAGCACCCTGAGTACTGAGCACCCAGCACCCCGAGCACTGAGCACCCAGCACCCCGAGAATGAGCACCCAGCACCCTGAGTACTGAGAACCGAGCACCCTGAGTACTGAGCACCCAGCACCCTGAGTACTGAGCCCCCAGCACCCTGAGTACTGAGCACCCAGGAACCCGAGCACTGAGCACCCAGCACCCTGAGAATGAGCACCCAGCACCATGAGTACTGAGCACCCAGCACCCTGAGTACTGAGCACTAAGCACCCAGAGCACTGAGCACCCAGCACCCCGAGCACGGAGCAACCAGGACCCCAAGCACTGAGAACTGAGCACCCAGAACCCTGAGTACTGAGCACCGAGCTCCCCGAGCACTGAGCACACTGAGTACTGAGCACCCAGCACCCCGAGCACTGAGCACCCAGCACCCTGAGAACTGAGCACCCAGCACCATGAGCACGGAGCACCCCGAGTACTGAGCACCCAGCACCCTGAGCACTGAGCACCCAGCACCTTGAGTACTGAGCACCGAGCACCTCGAGCACTAAGCACCCAGCACCCTGAGTACTGAGCACCCAGCACCCTGAGCACTGAGCACCCAGAACCCTGAGCACTGAGCACCCAGCACCCTGAGCACGGAGCACCCAGCACCCTAAGTACTGATCACCCAACACCCAGAGTACTGAGCACCCAGCACCCTGAGAACTGAGTACCCAGCACCCTGAGCTCTGAGCACCCAGCACCCTGAGTACTGAGCACCGAGCACCCTGAGTACTGAGCACCCAGCACCCTTAGTACTGAGCACCCAGCACCCTGAGCACTGAGCACCCAGCACCCTGAGTACTGAGCACCCAGCACCACCCTCAGCACTGAGCACCCAGCACCCCGAGCACGAGCACCCAGCTCCCTGAGCACTGAGCACCCAGCACCCCGAATACTGAGCACCCTGCACACCGAGTACTGAGCACCGAGCACCCCGAGCACTGAGCACCCAGCACCCTGAGTACTGAGCACCCAGCACCCTGAGTACTGAACACCCAGCACCCTGAGCACTGAGCACTGAGCACCCTGAGCACTGAGTACTGAGCACCCAGCACCCCGAGTACTGAGCACCCAGCACCCCGAGCACTGAGCACCCAGCACCCCGAGCACTGAGCACTGAGCACCCTGAGCACTGAGCACCCAGCACCCCGAGTACTGAGCACTGAGCACCCTGAGTACTGAGCACCAAGCACCCTGAGTACTGAGCACCCAGCACCCTGAGTACTGAGCAAACAGCACCCTGAGCACTGAGCACCCAGCACCTCGAGCACTGAGCACCCAGCACCCTGAGTACTGAGCACAGAGCACTCTGAGCACTGAGCACCCAGCACCCTGAGTACTGAGCACACAGCACCCTGAGTACTGAGCACCCAGCACCACCCTCAGCACTGAGCACCCAGCACCCCGAGCACTGAGCACCCAGCTCCCTGAACACTGAGCACCCAGCACCCCGAGTACTGAGCACCCTGCACCCCGAGTACTGAGCACCGAGCACCCCGAGCACTGAGCACCCAGCACCCTGAGTACTGAGCACCCAGCACCCTGAGTACTGAGCCCTGAGCACCCCGAGTACTGAGCACCCAGCACCCCGAGCAATGAGCACCCAGCAACCTGAGTACTGAGAACAGATCACCCTGAGTACTGAGCACCCAGCACCCTGAGTACTGAGCCCCCAGCACCCTGAGTACTGAGCACCCAGCACCCCGAGCACTGAGCACCCAGCACCCCGAGAATGAGCACCCAGCACCCTGAGTACTGAGCCCCCAGCACCCTGAGTACTGAGCACCCAGCAACCCGAGCACTGAGCACCCAGCACCCTGAGAATGAGCACCCAGCACCATGAGAACTGAGCACCCAGCACCCTGAGTACTGAGCACTAAGCACCCAGAGCACTGAGCACCCAGCACCCCGAGCACGGAGCAACCAGGACCCCAAGCACTGAGAACTGAGCACCCAGCACCCTGAGTACTGAGCACCGAGCTCCCCGAGCACTGAGCACACTGAGTACTGAGCACCCAGCACCCCGAGCACTGAGCACCCAGCACCCTGAGCACTGAGCACCCAGCACCATGAGCACGGAGCACCCCGAGGACTGAGCACCCAGCACCCTGAGCACTGAGCACCCAGCACCTTGAGTACTGAGCACCGAGCACCTCGAGCACTAAGCACCCAGCACCCTGAGTACTTAGCACCCAGCACCCTGAGCACTGAGCACCCAGAACCCTGAGCACTGAGCACCCAGCACCCTGAGCACGGAGCACCCAGCACCCTGAGTACTGAGCACCCAACACCCAGAGTACTGAGCACCCAGCACCCTGAGAACTGAGTACCCAGCACCCTGAGCTCTGAGCACCCAGCACCCTGAGTACTGAGCACCGAGCACCCTGAGTACTGAGCACCCAGCACCCTTAGTACTGAGCACCCAGCACCCTGAGCAATGAGCACCCAGCACCCTTAGTACTGAGCACCCAGCAACACCCTCAGCACTGAGCACCCAGCACCCCGAGCACTGAGCACCCAGCTCCCTGAGCACTGAGCACCCAGCACCCCGAGTACTGAGCACCCTGCACCCCGAGTACTGAGCACCGAGCACCCCGAGCACTGAGCACCCAGCACCCTGAGTACTGAGCACCCAGCACCCTGAGTACTGAGCACACAGCACCCTGAGTACTGAACACCCAGCACCCTGAGCACTGAGCACTGAGCACCCTGAGCACTGAGTACTGAGCACTGAGCACCCTAAGCACTGAGCACCCAGCACCCCGAGTACTGAGCACCCAGCACCCCGAGCACTGAGCACCCAGCACCCCGAGCACTGAGCACTGAGCACCCTGAGCACTGAGCACCCAGCACACCGAGTACTGAGCACTGAGCACCCTGAGTACTGAGCACCAAGCACCCTGAGTACTGAGCACCCAGCACCCTGAGTACTGAGCACCCAGCACCCTGAGCACTGAGCACCCAGCACCCCGAGCACTGAGCACCCAGCACCCTGAGTACTGAGCACAGAGCACTCTGAGCACTGAGCACCCAGCACCCTGAGTACTGAGCACCCAGCACCCTGAGTACTGAGCAACCAGCACCCTGAGCACTGAGCACTGAGCACCCAGCACCCTGAGCACTGAGCACTGAGCACCCAGCACCACAGCCCTGAGCACCCAGCACCCCGAGCACTGAGCACCCAGCACCCTGAGCACTGAGCACCCAGCACCCTGAGTACTGAGCAACCAGCAACCTGAGTACTGAGCACCCAGCACCATGAGCACTGAGCACACAGCAACCTGAGTACTGAGAACAGATCACCCTGAGTACTGAGCACCCAGCACCCCGAGCACTGAGCACCCAGCACCCCGAGAATGAGCACCCAGCACCCTGAGTACTGAGAACCGAGCACCCTGAGTACTGAGCACCCAGCACCCTGAGTACTGAGCCCCCAGCACCCTGAGTACTGAGCACCCAGGAACCCGAGCACTGAGCACCCAGCACCCCGAGAATGAGCACCCAGCACCCTGAGTACTGAGCCCCCAGCACCCTGAGTACTGAGCACCCAGCAACCCGAGCACTGAGCACCCAGCACCCTGAGAATGAGCACCCAGCACCCCGAGCACTGAGCACCCAGCACCCCGAGAATGAGCACCCAGCACCCTGAGTACTGAGCCCCCAGCACCCTGAGTACTGAGCACCCAGCAACCCGAGCACTGAGCACCCAGCACCCTGAGAATGAGCACCCAGCACCATGAGAACTGAGCACCCAGCACCCTGAGTACTGAGCACTAAGCACCCAGAGCACTGAGCACCCAGCACCCCGAGCACGGAGCAACCAGGACCCCAAGCACTGAGAACTGAGCACCCAGCACCCTGAGTACTGAGCACCGAGCTCCCCGAGCACTGAGCACACTGAGTACTGAGCACCCAGCACCCCGAGCACTGAGCACCCAGCACCCTGAGCACTGAGCACCCAGCACCATGAGCACGGAGCACCCCGAGGACTGAGCACCCAGCACCCTGAGCACTGAGCACCCAGCACCTTGAGTACTGAGCACCGAGCACCTCGAGCACTAAGCACCCAGCACCCTGAGTACTTAGCACCCAGCACCCTGAGCACTGAGCACCCAGAACCCTGAGCACTGAGCACCCAGCACCCTGAGCACGGAGCACCCAGCACCCTGAGTACTGAGCACCCAACACCCAGAGTACTGAGCACCCAGCACCCTGAGAACTGAGTACCCAGCACCCTGAGCTCTGAGCACCCAGCACCCTGAGTACTGAGCACCGAGCACCCTGAGTACTGAGCACCCAGCACCCTTAGTACTGAGCACCCAGCACCCTGAGCAATGAGCACCCAGCACCCTTAGTACTGAGCACCCAGCAACACCCTCAGCACTGAGCACCCAGCACCCCGAGCACTGAGCACCCAGCTCCCTGAGCACTGAGCACCCAGCACCCCGAGTACTGAGCACCCTGCACCCCGAGTACTGAGCACCGAGCACCCCGAGCACTGAGCACCCAGCACCCTGAGTACTGAGCACCCAGCACCCTGAGTACTGAGCACACAGCACCCTGAGTACTGAACACCCAGCACCCTGAGCACTGAGCACTGAGCACCCTGAGCACTGAGTACTGAGCACTGAGCACCCTAAGCACTGAGCACCCAGCACCCCGAGTACTGAGCACCCAGCACCCCGAGCACTGAGCACCCAGCACCCCGAGCACTGAGCACTGAGCACCCTGAGCACTGAGCACCCAGCACACCGAGTACTGAGCACTGAGCACCCTGAGTACTGAGCACCAAGCACCCTGAGTACTGAGCACCCAGCACCCTGAGTACTGAGCACCCAGCACCCTGAGCACTGAGCACCCAGCACCCCCAGCACTGAGCACCCAGCACCCTGAGTACTGAGCACAGAGCACTCTGAGCACTGAGCACCCAGCACCCTGAGTACTGAGCACCCAGCACCCTGAGTACTGAGCAACCAGCACCCTGAGCACTGAGCACTGAGCACCCAGCACCCTGAGCACTGAGCACTGAGCACCCAGCACCACAGCCCTGAGCACCCAGCACCCCGAGCACTGAGCACCCAGCACCCTGAGCACTGAGCACCCAGCACCCTGAGTACTGAGCAACCAGCAACCTGAGTACTGAGCACCCAGCACCATGAGCACTGAGCACACAGCAACCTGAGTACTGAGAACAGATCACCCTGAGTACTGAGCACCCAGCACCCTGAGTACTGAGCCCCCAGCACCCTGAGTACTGAGCACCCAGCACCCCGAGCACTGAGCACCCAGCACCCCGAGAATGAGCACCCAGCACCCTGAGTACTGAGAACCGAGCACCCTGAGTACTGAGCACCCAGCACCCTGAGTACTGAGCCCCCAGCACCCTGAGTACTGAGCACCCAGGAACCCGAGCACTGAGCACCCAGCACCCTGAGAATGAGCACCCAGCACCATGAGTACTGAGCACCCAGCACCCTGAGTACTGAGCACTAAGCACCCAGAGCACTGAGCACCCAGCACCCCGAGCACGGAGCAACCAGGACCCCGAGCACTGAGAACTGAGCACCCAGCACCCTGAGTACTGAGCACCGAGCTCCCCGAGCACTGAGCACACTGAGTACTGAGCACCCAGCACCCCGAGCACTGAGCACCCAGCACCCTGAGCACTGAGCACCCAGCACCATGAGCACGGAGCACCCGAGGTCTGAGCACCCAGCACCCTGAGCACTGAGCACCCAGCACCTTGAGTACTGAGCACCGAGCACCTCGAGCACTAAGCACCCAGCACCCTGAGTACTGAGCACCCAGCACCCTGAGCACTGAGCACCCAGAACCCTGTGCACTGAGCACCCAGCACCCTGAGCACGGAGCACCCAGCACCCTGAGTACTGAGCACCCAACACCCAGAGTACTGAGCACCCAGCACCCTGAGTACTGAGTACCCAGCACCCTGAGCTCTGAGCACCCAGCACCCTGAGTACTGAGCACCGAGCACCCTGAGTACTGAGCACCCAGTACCCTTAGTACTGAGCACCCAGCACCCTGAGCACTGAGCACCCAGCACCCTGAGTACTGAGCACCCAGCACCACCCTCAGCACTGAGCACCCAGCACCCTGAGCACTGAGCACCCAGCTCCCTGAGCACTGAGCACCCAGCACCCCTAGTACTGAGCACCCTGCACCCCGAGTACTGAGCACCGAGCACCCCGAGCACTGAGCACCCAGCACCCTGAGTACTGAGCACCCAGCACCCTGAGTACTGAGCACTGAGCACCCCGAGTACTGAGCACCCAGCACCCCGATCACTGAGCACCCAGCAACCTGAGTACTGAGAACAGATCACCCTGAGTACTGAGCACGCAGCACCCTGAGTACTGAGCCCCCAGCACCCTGAGTACTGAGCACCCAGCACCCCGACAATGAGCACCCAGCAACCTGAGTACTGAGAACCGAGCACCCTGAGTACTGAGCACCCAGCACCCTGAGTACTGAGCCCCCAGCACCCTGAGTACTGAGCTCCCAGCACCCCGACAATGAGCACCCAGCACCCTGAGTACTGAGAACCGAGCACCCTGAGTACTGAGCACCCAGCACCCTGAGTACTGAGCCCCCAGCAACCTGAGTACTAAGCACCCAGCAACCCGAGCACTGAGCACCCAGCACCCTGAGAATGAGCACCCAGCACCATGAGTACTGAGCACCCAGCACCCTGAGCAATGAGCACCCTGAGTACTGAGCACCCAGCACCCCGAGCACTGAGCACCCAGCACCCCGAGCACTGAGCACTGAGCACCCTGAGCACTGAGCACCCAGCACCCCGAGTACTGAGCACTGAGCACCCTGAGTACTGAGCACCAAGCACCCTGAGTACTGAGCACCCAACACCCTGAGTACTGAGCAAACAGCACCCTGAGCACTGAGCACCCAGCACCCCGAGCACTGAGCACCCAGCACCCTGAGTACTGAGCACAGAGCACTCTGAGCACTGAGCACCCAGCACCCTGAGTACTGAGCACCCAGCACCCTGAGTACTGAGCACCCAGCACCACCCTCAGCACTGAGCACCCAGCACCCCGAGCACTGAGCACCCAGCTCCCTGAACACTGAGCACCCAGCACCCCGAGTACTGAGCACCCTGCACCCCGAGTACTGAGAACCGATCACCCCGAGCACTGAGCACCCAGCACCCTGAGTACTGAGCACCCAGCACCCTGAGTACTGAGCCCTGAGCACCCCGAGTACTGAGCACCCAGCACCCCGAGCAATGAGCACCCAGCAACCTGAGTACTGAGAACAGATCACCCTGAGTACTGAGCACCCAGCACCCTGAGTACTGAGCCCCCAGCACCCTGAGTACTGAGCACCCAGCACCCCGAGCACTGAGCACCCAGCACCCCGAGAATGAGCACCCAGCACCCTGAGTACTGAGCCCCCAGCACCCTGAGTACTGAGCACCCAGCAACCCGAGCACTGAGCACCCAGCACCCTGAGAATGAGCACCCAGCACCATGAGTACTGAGCACCCAGCACCCTGAGTACTGAGCACTAAGCACTCAGAGCACTGAGCACCCAGCACCCCGAGCACGGAGCAACCAGGACCCCAAGCACTGAGAACTGAGCACCCAGCACCCTGAGTACTGAGCACCGAGCTCCCCGAGCACTGAGCACACTGAGTACTGAGCACCCAGCACCCCGAGCACTGAGCACCCAGCACCCTGAGCACTGAGCACCCAGCACCATGAGCACGGAGCACCCCGAGGACTGAGCACCCAGCACCCTGAGCACTGAGCACCCAGCACCTTGAGTACTGAGCACCGAGCACCTCGAGCACTAAGCACCCAGCACCCTGAGTACTGAGCACCCAGCACCCTGAGCACTGAGCACCCAGAACCCTGAGCACTGAGCACCCAGCACCCTGAGCACGGAGCACCCAGCACCCTGAGTACTGAGCACCCAACACCCAGAGTACTGAGCACCCAGCACCCTGAGAACTGAGTACCCAGCACAATGAGCTCTGAGCACCCAGCACCCTGAGTACTGAGCACCGAGCACCCTGAGTACTGAGCACCCAGCACCCTTAGTACTGAGCACCCAGCACCCTGAGCAATGAGCACCCAGCACCCTTAGTACTGAGCACCCAGCAACACCCTCAGCACTGAGCACCCAGCACCCCGAGCACTGAGCACCCAGCTCCCTGAGCACTGAGCACCCAGCACCCCGAGTACTGAGCACCCTGCACCCCGAGTACTGAGCACCGAGCACCCCGAGCACTGAGCACCCAGCACCCTGAGTACTGAGCACCCAGCACCCTGAGTACTGAGCACCCAGCACCCTGAGTACTGAACACCCAGCACCCTGAGCACTGAGCACTGAGCACCCTGAGCACTGAGTACTGAGCACTGAGCACCCTAAGCACTGAGCACCCAGCACCCCGAGTACTGAGCACCCAGCACCACGAGCACTGAGCACCCAGCACCCCGAGCACTGAGCACTGAGCACCCTGAGCACTGAGCACCCAGCACACCGAGTACTGAGGACTGAGCACCCTGAGTACTGAGCACCAAGCACCCTGAGTACTGAGCACCCAGCACCCTGAGTACTGAGCACCCAGCACCCTGAGCACTGAGCACCCAGCACCCCGAGCACTGAGCACCCAGCACCCTGAGTACTGAGCACAGAGCACTCTGAGCACTGAGCACCCAGCACCCTGAGTACTGAGCACCCAGCACCCTGAGTACTGAGCAACCAGCACCCTGAGCACTGAGCACTGAGCACCCAGCACCCTGAGCACTGAGCACTGAGCACCCAGCACCACAGCCCTGAGCACCCAGCACCCCGAGCACTGAGCACCCAGCACCCTGAGCACTGAGCACCCAGCACCCTGAGTACTGAGCAACCAGCAACCTGAGTACTGAGCACCCAGCACCATGAGCACTGAGCACACAGCAACCTGAGTACTGAGAACAGATCACCCTGAGTACTGAGCACCCAGCACCCTGAGTACTGAGCCCCCAGCACCCTGAGTACTGAGCACCCAGCACCCCGAGCACTGAGCACCCAGCACCCCGAGAATGAGCACCCAGCACCCTGAGTACTGAGAACCGAGCACCCTGAGTACTGAGCACCCAGCACCCTGAGTACTGAGCCCCCAGCACCCTGAGTACTGAGCACCCAGCAACCCGAGCACTGAGCACCCAGCACCCTGAGAATGAGCACCCAGCACCATGAGTACTGAGCACCCAGCACCCTGAGTACTGAGCACTAAGCACCCAGAGCACTGAGCACCCAGCACCCCGAGCACGGAGCAACCAGGACCCCGAGCACTGAGAACTGAGCACCCAGCACCCTGAGTACTGAGCACCGAGCTCCCCGAGCACTGAGCACACTGAGTACTGAGCACCCAGCACCCCGAGCACTGAGCACCCAGCACCCTGAGCACTGAGCACCCAGCACCATGAGCACGGAGCAACCGAGGTCTGAGCACCCAGCACCCTGAGCACTGAGCACCCAGCACCTTGAGTACTGAGCACCGAGCACCTCGAGCACTAAGCACCCAGCACCCTGAGTACTGAGCACCCAGCACCCTGAGCACTGAGCACCCAGAACCCTGTGCACTGAGCACCCAGCACCCTGAGCACGGAGCACACAGCACCCTGAGTACTGAGCACCCAACACCCAGAGTACTGAGCACCCAGCACCCTGAGTACTGAGTACCCAGCACCCTGAGCTCTGAGCACCCAGCACCCTGAGTACTGAGCACCGAGCACCCTGAGTACTGAGCACCCAGTACCCTTAGTACTGAGCACCCAGCACCCTGAGCACTGAGCACCCAGCACCCTGAGTACTGAGCACCCAGCACCACCCTCAGCACTGAGCACCCAGCACCCTGAGCACTGAGCACCCAGCTCCCTGAGCACTGAGCACCCAGCACCCCGAGTACTGAGCACCCTGCACCCCGAGTACTGAGCACCGAGCACCCCGAGCACTGAGCACCCAGCACCCTGAGTACTGAGCACCCAGCACCCTGAGTACTGAGCACTGAGCACCCCGAGTACTGAGCACCCAGCACCCCGATCACTGAGCACCCAGCAACCTGAGAACTGAGAACAGATCACCCTGAGTACTGAGCACGCAGCACCCTGAGTACTGAGCCCCCAGCACCCTGAGTACTGAGCACCCAGCACCCCGACAATGAGCACCCAGCAACCTGAGTACTGAGAACCGAGCACCCTGAGTACTGAGCACCCAGCACCCTGAGTACTGAGCCCCCAGCACCCTGAGTACTGAGCTCCCAGCACCCCGACAATGAGCACCCAGCACCCTGAGTACTGAGAACCGAGCACCCTGAGTACTGAGCACCCAGCACCCTGAGTACTGAGCCCCCAGCAACCTGAGTACTAAGCACCCAGCAACCCGAGCACTGAGCACCCAGCACCCTGAGAATGAGCACCCAGCACCATGAGTACTGAGCACCCAGCACCCTGAGCAATGAGCACCCTGAGTACTGAGCACCCAGCACCCCGAGCACTGAGCACCCAGCACCCCGAGCACTGAGCACTGAGCACCCTGAGCACTGAGCACCCAGCACCCCGAGTACTGAGCACTGAGCACCCTGAGTACTGAGCACCAAGCACCCTGAGTACTGAGCACCCAGCACCCTGAGTACTGAGCAAACAGCACCCTGAGCACTGAGCACCCAGCACCCCGAGCACTGAGCACCCAGCACCCTGAGTACTGAGCACAGAGCACTCTGAGCACTGAGCACCCAGCACCCTGAGTACTGAGCACCCAGCACCCTGAGTACTGAGCACCCAGCACCACCCTCAGCACTGAGCACCCAGCACCCCGAGCACTGAGCACCCAGCTCCCTGAACACTGAGCACCCAGCACCCCGAGTACTGAGCACCCTGCACCCCGAGTACTGAGAACCGATCACCCCGAGCACTGAGCACCCAGCACCCTGAGTACTGAGCACCCAGCACCCTGAGTACTGAGCCCTGAGCACCCCGAGTACTGAGCACCCAGCACCCCGAGCAATGAGCACCCAGCAACCTGAGTACTGAGAACAGATCACCCTGAGTACTGAGCACCCAGCACCCTGAGTACTGAGCCCCCAGCACCCTGAGTACTGAGCACCCAGCACCCCGAGCACTGAGCACCCAGCACCCCGAGAATGAGCACCCAGCACCCTGAGTACTGAGCCCCCAGCACCCTGAGTACTGAGCACCCAGCAACCCGAGCACTGAGCACCCAGCACCCTGAGAATGAGCACCCAGCACCATGAGTACTGAGCACCCAGCACCCTGAGTACTGAGCACTAAGCACTCAGAGCACTGAGCACCCAGCACCCCGAGCACGGAGCAACCAGGACCCCAAGCACTGAGAACTGAGCACCCAGCACCCTGAGTACTGAGCACCGAGCTCCCCGAGCACTGAGCACACTGAGTACTGAGCACCCAGCACCCCGAGCACTGAGCACCCAGCACCCTGAGCACTGAGCACCCAGCACCATGAGCACGGAGCACCCCGAGGACTGAGCACCCAGCACCCTGAGCACTGAGCACCCAGCACCTTGAGTACTGAGCACCGAGCACCTCGAGCACTAAGCACCCAGCACCCTGAGTACTGAGCACCCAGCACCCTGAGCACTGAGCACCCAGAACCCTGAGCACTGAGCACCCAGCACCCTGAGCACGGAGCACCCAGCACCCTGAGTACTGAGCACCCAACACCCAGAGTACTGAGCACCCAGCACCCTGAGAACTGAGTACCCAGCACAATGAGCTCTGAGCACCCAGCACCCTGAGTACTGAGCACCGAGCACCCTGAGTACTGAGCACCCAGCACCCTTAGTACTGAGCACCCAGCACCCTGAGCAATGAGCACCCAGCACCCTTAGTACTGAGCACCCAGCAACACCCTCAGCACTGAGCACCCAGCACCCCGAGCACTGAGCACCCAGCTCCCTGAGCACTGAGCACCCAGCACCCCGAGTACTGAGCACCCTGCACCCCGAGTACTGAGCACCGAGCACCCCGAGCACTGAGCACCCAGCACCCTGAGTACTGAGCACCCAGCACCCTGAGTACTGAGCACCCAGCACCCTGAGTACTGAACACCCAGCACCCTGAGCACTGAGCACTGAGCACCCTGAGCACTGAGTACTGAGCACTGAGCACCCTAAGCACTGAGCACCCAGCACCCCGAGTACTGAGCACCCAGCACCCCGAGCACTGAGCACCCAGCACCCTGAGTACTGAGCACAGAGCACTCTGAGCACTGAGCACCCAGCACCCTGAGTACTGAGCACCCAGCACCCTGAGTACTGAGTAACCAGCACCCTGAGCACTGAGCACTGAGCACCCAGCACCCTGAGCACTGAGCACTGAGCACCCAGCACCACAGCCCTGAGCACCCAGCACCCCGAGCACTGAGCACCCAGCACCCTGAGCACTGAGCACCCAGCACCCTGAGTACTGAGCAACCAGCAACCTGAGTACTGAGCACCCAGCACCATGAGCACTGAGCACCCAGCAACCTGAGTACTGAGAACAGATCACCCTGAGTACTGAGCACCCAGCACCCTGAGTACTGAGCCCCAAGCACCCTGAGTACTGAGCACCCAGCACCCCGAGCACTGAGCACCCAGCACCCCGAGAATGAGCACCCAGCACCCTGAGTACTGAGAACCGAGCACCCTGAGTACTGAGCACCCAGCACCCTGAGTACTGAGACCCCAGCACCCTGAGTACTGAGCACCCAGCAACCCGAGCACTGAGCACCCAGCACCCTGAGAATGAGCACCCAGCACCATGAGTACTGAGCACCCAGCACCCTGAGTACTGAGCACTAAGCACCCAGAGCACTGAGCACCCAGCACCCCGAGCACGGAGCAACCAGGACCCCGAGCACTGAGAACTGAGCACCCAGCACCCTGAGTACTGAGCACCGAGCTCCCCGAGCACTGAGCACACTGAGTACTGAGCACCCAGCACCCCGAGCACTGAGCACCCAGCACCCTGAGCACTGAGCACCCAGCACCATGAGCACGGAGCACCCGAGGACTGAGCACCCAGCACCCTGAGCACTGAGCACCCAGCACCTTGAGTACTGAGCACCGAGCACCTCGAGCACTAAGCACCCAGCACCCTGAGTACTGAGCACCCAGCACCCTGAGCACTGAGCACCAAGAACCCTGTGCACTGAGCACCCAGCACCCTGAGCACGGAGCACCCAGCACCCTGAGTACTGAGCACCCAACACCCAGAGTACTGAGCACCCAGCACCCTGAGTACTGAGTACCCAGCACCCTGAGCTCTGAGCACCCAGCATCCTGAGTACTGAGCACCGAGCACCCTGAGTACTGAGCACCCAGTACCCTTAGTACTGAGCACCCAGCACCCTGAACACTGAGCACCCAGCACCCTGAGTACTGAGCACCCAGCACCACCCTCAGCACTGAGCACCCAGCACCCTGAGCACTGAGCACCCAGCTCCCTGAGCACTGAGCACCCAGCACCCCGAGTACTGAGCACCCTGCACCCCGAGTACTGAGCACCGAGCACCCCGAGCACTGAGCACCCAGCACCCTGAGTACTGAGCACCCAGCAACCTGAGTACTGAGCACTGAGCACCCCGAGTACTGAGCACCCAGCACCCCGATCACTGAGCACCCAGCAACCTGAGTACTGAGAACAGATCACCCTGAGTACTGAGCACGCAGCACCCTGAGTACTGAGCCCCCAGCACCCTGAGTACTGAGCACCCAGCACCCCGACAATGAGCACCCAGCACCCTGAGTACTGAGAACCGAGCACCCTGAGTACTGAGCACCCAGCACCCTGAGTACTGAGCCCCCAGCACCCTGAGTACTGGGCTCCCAGCACCCCGACAATGAGCACCCAGCACCCTGAGTACTGAGAATCGAGCACCCTGAGTACTGAGCACCCAGCACCCTGAGTACTGAGCCGCCAGCAACCTGAGTACTAAGCACCCAGCAACCCGAGCACTGAGCACCCAGCACCCTGAGAATGAGCACCCAGCACCATGAGTACTGAGCACCCAGCATCCTGAGCACTGAGCACTGAGCACCCTGAGCACTGAGTACTGAGCACTGAGCACTCTGAGCACTGAGCACCCAGGACCCCGAGTACTGAGCACCCAGCACCCCGAGCACTGAGCACCCAGCGCCCCGAGCACTGAGCACCCAGCACCCCGAGCACTGAGCACTGAGCACCCTGAGCACTGAGCACCCAGCACCCCGAGTACTGAGCACTGAGCACCCTGAGTACTGAGCACCAAGCACCCCGAGAACTGAGCACTGAGCACCCTGAGTACTGAGCACCCAGCACCCTGAGCACTGAGCACCCAGCACCCTGAGTACTGAGCACTGAGAACCCTGAGTACTGAGCACCGAGCACCCTGAGTACTGAGCACCCAGCACCCTGATCACTGAGCACGGAGCACCCCGAGGCCTGAGCACCGAGCACAACGAGCACTGAGCACCCAGCACCCTGAGTACTGAGCACCCAGCACCCTGAGCACTGAGCACACAGCTCCCTGAGCACTGAGCACGCAGCACCCCGAGCACTGAGCACCCAGCACCCTGAGTAATGAGCACAGAGCACCCTGAGCACTGAGCACCCAGCACCCTGAGTACTGAGCACCCAGCACCCTGAGTACTGAGCAACCAGCACCCTGAGCACTGAGCACTGAGCACCCAGCACCCTGAGCACTGAGCACTGAGCACCCAGCACCACAGCCCTGAGCACCCAGCACCCCGAGCACTGAGCACCCAGCACCCTGAGCACTGAGCACCCAGCACCCCGAGTACTGAGCACCCAGCACTCCGAGCACTGAGCACCCAGCAACCTGAGTACTGAGAACAGATCACCCTGAGTACTGAGCACCCAGCACCCTGAGTACTGAGCCCCCAGCACCCTGAGTACTGAGCACCCAGCACCCCGAGCACTGAGCACCCAGCACCCCGAGAATGAGCACCCAGCACCCTGAGAACTGAGAACCCAGCACCCTGATTACTGAGCACCCAGCACCCTGAGTACTGAGCCCCCAGCACCCTGAGTACTGAGCACCCAGCAACCCGAGCACTGAGCACCCAGCACCCTGAGAATGAGCACCCAGCACCATGAGTACTGAGCACCCAGCACCCTGAGTACTGAGCACTAAGCACCCAGAGCACTGAGCACCCAGCACCCCGAGCACGGAGCACCCAGGACCCCGAGCACTGAGAACTGAGCACCCAGCACCCTGAGTACTGAGCACCGAGCTCCCCGAGCACTGAGCACACTGAGTACTGAGCACCCAGCACCCTGAGTACTGAGCACCCAGCACGCTGAGTACTGAGCAACCAGCACCCCGAGCACTGAGAACCCAGCACCCTGAGTACTGAGAATTGAGCACCCAGCACCCCGAGCACTGAGCACCCAGCACCCTGTGTACTGAGCACTGAGCACCCTGAGTACTAAGCACCCAGCACCCTGAGTACTGAGCACCCAGGACCCTGAGCACTGAGCACCGAGCAGCCCGAGCACTGAGCACCCAGCACCCTGAGCACTCAGCACCCAGCACCCCGAGCACTGAGCACCCAGCACCCTGAGCACTGAGCACCCAGCACCCTGAGCACGGAGCACCCCGAGTACTGAGCACCCAGCACCCTGAGCACTGAGCACCCAGCACCCTGAGCACAGAGCACCCAGCACCCTGAGAACTGAGCACCCAGCACGCTGAGCACGGAGCACCCAGCACCCTGAGTACTGAGCACCCAACACCCAGAGTACTGAGCACCCAGCACCCTGAGCACTGAGCACCCAGCACCCTGAGTACTGAGCACCCAGCACCCTGAGTACTGAACACCCAGCACCCTGAGCACTGAGCACTGAGCACCCTGAGCACTGAGTACTGAGCACTGAGCACCCTGAGCACTGAGCACCCAGCACCCCAAGTACTGAGCACCCAGCACCCCGAGCACTGAGCACTCAGCGCCCCGAGCACTGAGCACCCAGCACCCCGAGCACTGAGAACTGAGCACCCTGAGCACTGAGCACCCAGCACCCCGAGTACTGAGCACTGAGCACCCTGAGTACTGAGCAACAAGCACCCCGAGTACTGAGCACTGAGCACCCTGAGTACTGAGCACCCAGCACCCTGAGAAATGAGCACCCAGCACCCTGAGTACTGAGCACTGAGAACCCTGAGTACTGAGCACCGAGCACCCTGAGTACTGAGCACTGAGCAACCAGCACCCTGAGCACTGACCACTGAGCACCCAGCACCACAGCCCTGAGCACCCCGAGTACTGAGCAACAAGCACCCCGAGTACTGAGCACTGAGCACCCTGAGTACTGAGCACCCAGCACCCTGAGCACTGAGCACCCAGCACACTGAGCACTGAGCACCCAGCACCCTGAGTACTGAGCAACCAGCACCCTGAGCACTGAGCACTGAGCACCCAGCACCCTGATCACTGACCACTGAGCACCCAGCACCACAGCCCTGAGCACCCAGCACCCTGAGCACTGAGCACCCAGCACCCTGAGTACTGAGCACCCAGCACCCTGAGCACCCAGCACCCTGAGCACTGAGCACCCAGCACCCTGAGTACTGAGCACCCAGCACCCTGAGTACTGAGCAACCAGCACCCTGAGCACTGAGCACTGAGCACCCAGCACCCTGATCACTGACCACTGAGCACCCAGCACCACAGCCCTGAGCACCCAGCACCCTGAGCACTGAGCACCCAGCACCCTGAGTACTGAGCACCCAGCAACCTGAGCACCCAGCACCCTGAGTACTGAGCACCCAGCACCCTGAGTACTGAGCACCCAGCACCCTGAGTACTGAGCACTCAGCCCCCTGAGTACTGAGCACCGAGCACCCCGAGCACTGAGCAAACAGCACCCTGAGCACTGTGCACCCGGAGGACTGAGCACCCAGCACCCTGAGCAGTGAGCACCGATCACCCTGAGCACTGAGCACCCAGCATCCGAGCACTGAGCACCCAGCACCCTGAGTACTGAGCACCCAGCACCCCGAGTACTGAGCACACAGCACCCTGAGTACTGAGCACCCAGCACCCCGAGCACTGAGCAACCAGCACCCTGAGTACTGAGCACCCTGAGTACTGAGCACTGAGCACCGAGCACCCTGAGTACTGAGCACCCTGAGGACTGAGCACCCAGCACCCTGAGCACTGAGCACCCAGCACCCTGAGTACTGAGCACCCAGCACCCTGAGCACTGAGCACCCAGCTCCCTGAGCACTGAGCACGCAGCACCCCGAGCACTGAGCACCCAGCACCCTGAGTACTGAGCACAGAGCACCCTGAGCACTGAGCACCCAGCACCCTGAGTACTGAGCACCCAGCCCCCTGAGTACTGAGCAACCAGCACCCTGAGCACTGAGCACTGAGCACCCAGCACCCTGAGCACTGAGCACCCAGCACCCTGAGCACGGAGCACCCCGAGTACTGAGCACCCAGCACCCTGAGCACTGAGCACCCAGCACCCTGAGCACAGAGCACCCAGCACCCTGAGAACTGAGCACCCAGCACGCTGAGCACGGAGCACCCAGCACCCTGAGTACTGAGCACCCAACACCCAGAGTACTGAGCACCCAGCACCCTGAGCACTGAGCACCCAGCACCCTGAGTACTGAGCACCCAGCACCCTGAGTACTGAACACCCAGCACCCTGAGCACTGAGCACTGAGCACCCTGAGCACTGAGTACTGAGCACTGAGCACCCTGAGCACTGAGCACCCAGCACCCCAAGTACTGAGCACCCAGCACCCCGAGCACTGAGCACTCAGCGCCCCGAGCACTGAGCACCCAGCACCCCGAGCACTGAGAACTGAGCACCCTGAGCACTGAGCACCCAGCACCCCGAGTACTGAGCACTGAGCACCCTGAGTACTGAGCAACAAGCACCCCGAGTACTGAGCACTGAGCACCCTGAGTACTGAGCACCCAGCACCCTGAGAAATGAGCACCCAGCACCCTGAGTACTGAGCACTGAGAACCCTGAGTACTGAGCACCGAGCACCCTGAGTACTGAGTACTGAGCACTGAGCACCCAGCACCCTGAGCACTGACCACTGAGCACCCAGCACCACAGCCCTGAGCACCCCGAGTACTGAGCAACAAGCACCCCGAGTACTGAGCACTGAGCACCCTGAGTACTGAGCACCCAGCACCCTGAGCACTGAGCACCCAGCACACTGAGCACTGAGCACCCAGCAACCTGAGTACTGAGCACAGAGCACCCCGAGCACTGAGCACCCAGCACCCTGAGTACTGAGCACAGAGCACCCTGAGCACTGAGCACCCAGCACCCTGAGTACTGAGCACCCAGCACCCTGAGTACTGAGCAACCAGCACCCTGAGCACTGAGCACTGAGCACCCAGCACCCTGATCACTGACCACTGAGCACCCAGCACCACAGCCCTGAGCACCCAGCACCCTGAGCACTGAGCACCCAGCACCCTGAGTACTGAGCACCCAGCACCCTGAGCACCCAGCACCCTGAGTACTGAGCACCCAGCACCCTGAGTACTGAGCACCCAGCACCCTGAGTACTGAGCACTCAGCCCCCTGAGTACTGAGCACCGAGCACCCCGAGCACTGAGCAAACAGCACCCTGAGCACTGTGCACCCGGAGGACTGAGCACCCAGCACCCTGAGCAGTGAGCACCGATCACCCTGAGCACTGAGCACCCAGCATCCGAGCACTGAGCACCCAGCACCCTGAGTACTGAGCACCCAGCACCCCGAGTACTGAGCACACAGCACCCTGAGTACTGAGCACCCAGCACCCCGAGCACTGAGCAACCAGCACCCTGAGTACTGAGCACCCTGAGTACTGAGCACTGAGCACCGAGCACCCTGAGTACTGAGCACCCTGAGGACTGAGCACCCAGCACCCTGAGCACTGAGCACCCAGCACCCTGAGTACTGAGCACCCAGCACCCTGAGCACTGAGCACCCAGCTCCCTGAGCACTGAGCACGCAGCACCCCGAGCACTGAGCACCCAGCACCCTGAGTACTGAGCACAGAGCACCCTGAGCACTGAGCACCCAGCACCCTGAGTACTGAGCACCCAGCCCCCTGAGTACTGAGCAACCAGCACCCTGAGCACTGAGCACTGAGCACCCAGCACCCTGAGCACTGAGCACTGAGCACCCAGCACCACAGCCCTGAGCACCCAGCACCCCGAGCACTGAGCACCCAGCACCCTGAGCACTGAGCACCCAGCACCCTGAGTACTGAGCAACCAGCAACCTGAGTACTGAGCACCCAGCACCATGAGCACTGAGCACCCAGCAACCTGAGTACTGAGAACAGATCACCCTGAGTACTGAGCACCCAGCACCCTGAGTACTGAGCCCCCAGCACCCTGAGTACTGAGCACCCAGCACCCCGAGCACTGAGCACCCAGCACCCCGAGAATGAGCACCCAGCACCCTGAGTACTGAGAACCGAGCACCCTGAATACTGAGCACCCAGCACCCTGAGTACTGAGCCCCCAGCACCCTGAGTACTGAGCACCCAGCAACCCGAGCACTGAGCACCCAGCACCCTGAGAATGAGCACCCAGCACCATGAGTACTGAGCACCCAGCACCCTGAGTACTGAGCACTAAGCACCCAGAGCACTGAGCACCCAGCACCCCGAGCACGGAGCAACCAGGACCCCGAGCACTGAGAACTGAGCACCCAGCACCCTGAGTACTGAGCACCGAGCTCCCCGAGCACTGAGCACACTGAGTACTGAGCACCCAACACCCCGAGCACTGAGCACCCAGCACCCTGAGCACTGAGCACCCAGCACCATGAGCACGGAGCACCCGAGGACTGAGCACCCAGCACCCTGAGCACTGAGCACCCAGCACCTTGAGTACTGAGCACCGAGCACCTCGAGCACTAAGCACCCAGCACCCTGAGTACTGAGCACCCAGCACCCTGAGCACTGAGCACCCAGAACCCTGTGCACTGAGCACCCAGCACCCTGAGCACGGAGCACCCAGCACCCTGAGTACTGAGCACCCAACACCCAGAGTACTGAGCACCCAGCACCCTGAGTACTGAGTACCCAGCACCCTGAGCTCTGAGCACCCAGCACCCTGAGTACTGAGCACCGAGCACCCTGAGTACTGAGCACCCAGTACCCTTAGTACTGAGCACCCAGCACCCTGAGCACTGAGCACCCAGCACCCTGAATAGTGAGCACCCAGCACCACCCTCAGCACTGAGCACCCAGCACCCTGAGCACTGAGCACCCAGCTCCCTGAGCACTGAGCACCCAGCACCCCGAGTACTTAGCACCCTGCACCCCGAGTACTGAGCACCGAGCACCCCGAGCACTGAGCACCCAGCACCCTGAGTACTGAGCACCCAGCACCCTGAGTACTGAGCACTGAGCACCCCGAGTACTGAGCACCCAGCACCCCGATCACTGAGCACCCAGCAACCTGAGTACTGAGAACAGATCACCCTGAGTACTGAGCACGCAGCACCCTGAGTACTGAGCCCCCAGCACCCTGAGTACTGAGCACCCAGCACCCCGACAATGAGCACCCAGCACCCTGAGTACTGAGAACCGAGCACCCTGAGTACTGAGCACCCAGCACCCTGAGTACTGAGCCCCCAGCACCCTGAGTACTGAGCTCCCAGCACCCCGACAATGAGCACCCAGCACCCTGAGTACTGAGAACCGAGCACCCTGAGTACTGAGCACCCAGGACCCTGAGTACTGAGCCGCCAGCAACCTGAGTACTAAGCACCCAGCAACCCGAGCACTGAGCACCCAGCACCCTGAGAATGAGCACCCAGCACCATGAGTACTGAGCACCCAGCATCCTGAGCACTGAGCACTGAGCACCCTGAGCACTGAGTACTGAGCACTGAGCACTCTGAGCACTGAGCACCCAGGACCCCGAGTACTGAGCACCCAGCACCCCGAGCACTGAGCACCCAGCGCCCCGAGCACTGAGCACCCAGCACCCCGAGCACTGAGCACTGAGCACCCTGAGCACTGAGCACCCAGCACCCCGAGTACTGAGCACTGAGCACCCTGAGTACTGAGCACCAAGCACCCCGAGAACTGAGCACTGAGCACCCTGAGTACTGAGCACCCAGCACCCTGAGCACTGAGCACCCAGCACCCTGAGTACTGAGCACTGAGAACCCTGAGTACTGAGCACCGAGCACCCTGAGTACTGAGCACCCAGCAACCTGATCACTGAGCACGGAGCACCCCGAGGACTGAGCACCGAGCACAACGAGCACTGAGCACCCAGCACCCTGAGTACTGAGCACCCAGCACCCTGAGCACTGAGCACACAGCTCCCTGAGCACTGAGCACGCAGCACCCCGAGCACTGAGCACCCAGCACCCTGAGTAATGAGCACAGAGCACCCTGAGCACTGAGCACCCAGCACCCTGAGTACTGAGCACCCAGCACCCTGAGTACTGAGCAACCAGCACCCTGAGCACTGAGCACTGAGCACCCAGCACCCTGAGCACTGAGCACTGAGCACCCAGCACCACAGCCCTGAGCACCCAGCACCCCGAGCACTGAGCACCCAGCACCCTGAGCACTGAGCACCCAGCACCCCGAGTACTGAGCACCCAGCACTCCGAGCACTGAGCACCCAGCAACCTGAGTACTGAGAACAGATCACCCTGAGTACTGAGCACCCAGCACCCTGAGTACTGAGCCCCCAGCACCCTGAGTACTGAGCACCCAGCACCCCGAGCACTGAGCACCCAGCACCCCGAGAATGAGCACCCAGCACCCTGAGAACTGAGAACCCAGCACCCTGATTACTGAGCACCCAGCACCCTGAGTACTGAGCCCCCAGCACCCTGAGTACTGAGCACCCAGCAACCCGAGCACTGAGCACCCAGCACCCTGAGAATGAGCACCCAGCACCATGAGTACTGAGCACCCAGCACCCTGAGTACTGAGCACTAAGCACCCAGAGCACTGAGCACCCAGCACCCCGACCACGGAGCACCCAGGACCCCGAGCACTGAGAACTGAGCACCCAGCACCCTGAGTACTGAGCAGCGAGCTCCCCGAGCACTGAGCACACTGAGTACTGAGCACCCAGCACCCTGAGTACTGAGCACCCAGCACGCTGAGTACTGAGCAACCAGCACCCCGAGCACTGAGAACCCAGCACCCTGAGTACTGAGCATTGAGCACCCAGCACCCCGAGCACTGAGCACCCAGCACCCTGTGTACTGAGCACTGAGCACCCTGAGTACTAAGCACCCAGCACCCTGAGTACTGAGCACCCAGGACCCTGAGCACTGAGCACCGAGCAGCCCGAGCACTGAGCACCCAGCACCCTGAGCACTCAGCACCCAGCACCCCGAGCACTGAGCACCCAGCACCCTGAGCACTGAGCACCCAGCACCCTGAGCACGGAGCACCCCGAGTACTGAGCACCCAGCACCCTGAGCACTGAGCACCCAGCACCCTGAGCACAGAGCACCCAGCACCCTGAGAACTGAGCACCCAGCACCCCGAGCACGGAGCACCCAGCACCCTGAGTATTGAGCACCCAACACCCAGAGTACTGAGCACCCAGCACCCTGAGCACTGAGCACCCAGCACCCTGAGTACTGAGCACCCAGCACCCTGAGTACTGAACACCCAGCACCCTGAGCAATGAGCACTGAGCACCCTGAGCACTGAGTACTGAGCACTGAGCACCCTGAGCACTGAGCACCCAGCACCCCAAGTACTGAGCACCCAGCACCCCGAGCACTGAGCACTCAGCGCCCCGAGCACTGAGCACCCAGCACCCCGAGCACTGAGAACTGAGCACCCTGAGCACTGAGCACCCAGCACCCCGAGTACTGAGCACTGAGCACCCTGAGTACTGAGCAACAAGCACCCCGAGTACTAAGCACTGAGCACCCTGAGTACTGAGCACCCAGCACCCTGAGAAATGAGCACCCAGCACCCTGAGTACTGAGCACTGAGAACCCTGAGTACTGAGCACCGAGCACCCTGAGTACTGAGCACTGAGCACCCAGCACCCTGAGCACTGACCACTGAGCACCCAGCACCACAGCCCTGAGCACCCCGAGTACTGAGCAACAAGCACCCCGAGTACTGAGCACTGAGCACCCTGAGTACTGAGCACCCAGCACCCTGAGCACTGAGCACCCAGCACACTGAGCACTGAGCACCCAGCACCCTGAGTACTGAGCACAGAGCACCCCGAGCACTGAGCACCCAGCACCCTGAGTACTGAGCACAGAGCACCCTGAGCACTGAGCACCCAGCACCCTGAGTACTGAGCACCCAGCACCCTGAGTACTGAGCAACCAGCACCCTGAGCACTGAGCACTGAGCACCCAGCACCCTGAGCACTGACCACTGAGCACCCAGCACCACAGCCCTGAGCACCCAGCACCCTGAGCACTGAGCACCCAGCACCCTGAGTACTGAGCACCCAGCACCCTGAGCACCCAGCACCCTGAGTACTGAGCACCCAGCACCCTGAGTACTGAGCACCCAGCACCCTGAGTACTGAGCACTCAGCCCCCTGAGTACTGAGCACCGAGCACCCCGAGCACTGAGCAAACAGCACCCTGAGCACTGTGCACCCGGAGGACTGAGCACCCAGCACCCTGAGCACTGAGCACCGATCACCCTGAGCACTGAGCACCCAGCATCCGAGCACTGAGCACCCAGCACCCTGAGTACTGAGCACCCAGCACCCCGAGTACTGAGCACCCAGCACCCTGAGTACTGAGCACCCAGCACCCCGAGCACTGAGCAACCAGCACCCTGAGTACTGAGCACCCTGAGTACTGAGCACTGAGCACCGAGCACCCTGATTACTGAGCACCCTGAGGACTGAGCACCCAGCACCCTGAGCACTGAGCACCCAGCACCCTGAGTACTGAGCACCCAGCACCCTGAGCACTGAGCACCCAGCTCCCTGAGCACTGAGCACGCAGCACCCCGAGCACTGAGCACCCAGCACCCTGAGTACTGAGCACAGAGCACCCTGAGCACTGAGCACCCAGCACCCTGAGTACTGAGCACCCAGCACCCTGAGTACTGAGCAACCAGCACCCTGAGCACTGAGCACTGAGCACCCAGCACCCTGAGCACTGAGCACTGAGCACCCAGCACCACAGCCCTGAGCACCCAGCACCCCGAGCACTGAGCACCCAGCACCCTGAGCACTGAGCACCCAGCACCCTGAGTACTGAGCAACCAGCAACCTGAGTACTGAGAACCGAGCACCCTGAGTACTGAGCACCCAGCACCCTGAGTACTGAGCCCCCAGCACCCTGAGTACTGAGCTCCCAGCACCCCGACAATGAGCACCCAGCACCCTGAGTACTGAGAACCGAGCACCCTGAGCACTGAGCACCGAGCACCCTGAGTACTGAGCACCCTGAGGACTGAGCACCCAGCACCCTGAGCACTGAGCACCCAGCACCCTGAGTACTGAGCACCCAGCACCCCCACAATGAGCACCCAGCACCCTGAGTACTGAGAACCGAGCACCCTGAGTACTGAGCACCCAGCACCCTGAGTACTGAGCCCCCAGCACCCTGAGTACTGAGCTCCCAGCACCCTGACAATGAGCACCCAGCACCCTGAGTACTGAGAACCGAGCACCCTGAGTACTGAGCACCCAGCACCCTGAGTACTGAGCCCCCAGCACCCTGAGTACTAAGCACCCAGCAACCCGAGCACTGAGCACCCAGCACCCTGAGAATGAGCACCCAGCACCCCGAGCACTGAGCACCCAGCAACCTGAGTACTGAGAACAGATCACCCTGAGTAGTGAGCACCCCGCACCCTGAGTACTGAGCCCCCAGCACCCTGAGTACTGAGCACCCAGAACCCCTAGCACTGAGCACCCAGCACCCCGAGAATGAGCACCCAGCACCCCGAGCACTGAGCACCCAGCACCCTGAGCACTGAGCACCCAGCACCCTGAGTACTGAGCACTGAGAACCCTGAGTACTGAGCAACGAGCACCCTGAGTACTGAGCACCCAGCACCCTGATCACTGAGCACGGAGCACCCCGAGGACTGAGCACCGAGCACAACGAGCACTGAGCACCCAGCACCCTGAGTACTGAGCACCCAGCACCCTGAGCACTGAGCACACAGCTCCCTGAGCACTGAGCACGCAGCACCCCGAGCACTGAGCACCCAGCACCCTGAACACTGAGCACCCAGCACCCTGAGTACTGAGCACCCAGCACCCTGAGTACTGAGCAACCAGCACCCTGAGCACTGAGCACTGAGCACCCAGCACCCCGAGCACTGAGCACCCAGCACCCTGAGCACTGAGCACCCAGCACCCCGAGTACTGAGCACCCAGCACTCCGAGCACTGAGCACCCAGCAACCTGAGTACTGAGAACAGATCACCCTGAGTACTGAGCACCCAGCACCCTGAGTACTGAGCCCCCAGCACCCTGAGTACTGAGCACCTAGCACCCCGAGCACTGAGCACCCAGCACCCCGAGAATGAGCACCCAGCACCCTGAGTACTGAGAACCCAGCACCCTGAGTACTGAGCACCCAGCACCCTGAGTACTGAGCCCCCAGCACCCTGAGTACTGAGCACCCAGCAACCCGAGCACTGAGCACCCAGCACCCTGAGAATGAGCACCCAGCACCATGAGTACTGAGTACCCAGCACCCTGAGTACTGAGCACTAAGCACCCAGAGCACTGAGCACCCAGCACCCCGAGCACGGAGAACCCAGGACCCCGAGCACTGAGAACTGAGCACCCAGCACCCTGAGTACTGAGCACCGAGCTCCCCGAGCACTGAGCACACTGAGTACTGAGCACCCAGCACCCCGATCACTGAGCACCCAGCACCCTGAGCACTGAACACCCAGCACCCTGAGCACTGAGCACCCAGCACCCTGAGTACTGAGCACCCAGCACGCTGAGTACTGAGAAACCAGCACCCCGAGCACTGAGAACCCAGCACCCTGAGTACTGAGCATTGAGCACCCAGCACCCCGAGCACTGAGCACCCAGCACCCTGTGTACTGAGCACTGAGCACCCTGAGTACTAAGCACCCAGCACCCTGAGTACTGAGCACCCAGGACCCTGAGCACTGAGCACCGAGCAGCCCGAGCACTGAGCACCCAGCACCCTGAGCACTCAGCACCCAGCACCCCGAGCACTGAGCACCCAGCACCCTGAGCACTGAGCACCCAGCACCCTGAGCACGGAGCACCCCGAGTGCTGAGCACCCAGCACCCTGAGCACTGAGCACCCAGCACCCTGAGCACAGAGCACCCAGCACCCTGAGAACTGAGCACCCAGCACCCCGAGCACGGAGCACACAGCACCCTGAGTACTGAGCACCCAACACCCAGAGTACTGAGCACCCAGCACCCTGAGCACTGAGCACCCAGCACCCTGAGTACTGAGCACCCAGCACCCTGAGTACTGAACACCCAGCACCCTGAGCACTGAGCACTGAGCACCCTGAGCACAGAGTACTGAGCACTGAGCACCCTGAGCACTGAGCACCCAGCACCCCAAGTACTGAGCACCCAGCACCCCGAGCACTGAGCACTCAGCGCCCCGAGCACTGAGCACCCAGCACCCCGAGCACTGAGAACTGAGCACCCTGAGCACTGAGCACCCAGCACCCCGAGTACTGAGCACTGAGCACCCTGAGTACTGAGCAACAAGCACCCCGAATACTGAGCACTGAGCACCCTGAGTACTGAGCACCCAGCACCCTGAGAAATGAGCACCCAGCACCCTGAGTACTGAGCACTGAGAACCCTGAGTACTGAGCACCGAGCACCCTGAGTACTGAGCACTGAGCACCCAGCACCCTGAGCACTGACCACTGAGCACCCAGCACCACAGCCCTGAGCACCCCGAGGACTGAGCAACAAGCACCCCGAGTACTGAGCACTGAGCACCCTGAGTACTGAGCACCCAGCACCCTGAGCACTGAGCATCCAGCACACTGAGCACTGAGCACCCAGCACCCTGAGTACTGAGCACAGAGCACCCCGAGCACTGAGCACCCAGCACCCTGAGTACTGAGCACAGAGCACCCTGAGCACTGAGCACCCAGCACCCTTAGTACTGAGCACCCAGCACCCTGAGTACTGAGCAACCAGCACCCTGAGCACTGAGCACTGAGCACCCAGCACCCTGAGCACTGACCACTGAGCACCCAGCACCACAGCCCTGAGCACCCAGCACCCTGAGCACTGAGCATCCAGCACCCTGAGTACTGAGCACCCAGCACCCTGAGCACCCAGCACCCTGAGTACTGAGCACCCAGCACCCTGAGTACTGAGCACCCAGCACCCTGAGTACTGAGCACTCAGCCCCCTGAGTACTGAGCACCGAGCACCCCGAGCACTGAGCAAACAGCACCCTGAGCACTGTGCACCCGGAGGACTGAGCACCCAGCACCCTGAGCACTGAGCACCGATCACCCTGAGCACTGAGCACCCAGCATCCGAGCACTGAGCACCCAGCACCCTGAGTACTGAGCACCCAGCACATCGAGTACTGAGCACCCAGCACCCTGAGTACTGAGCACCCAGCACCCCGAGCACTGAGCAACCAGCACCCTGAGTACTGAGCACCCTGAGTACTGAGCACTGAGCACCGAGCACCCTGAGTACTGAGCACCCTGAGGACTGAGCACCCAGCACCCTGAGCACTGAGCACCCAGCACCCTGAGTACTGAGCACCCAGCACCCTGAGCACTGAGCACCCAGCTCCCTGAGCACTGAGCACGCAGCACCCCGAGCACTGAGCACCCAGCACCCTGAGTACTGAGCACAGAGCACCCTGAGCACTGAGCACCCAGCACCCTGAGTACTGAGCACCCAGCACCCTGAGTACTGAGCAACCAGCACCCTGAGCACTGAGCACTGAGCACCCAGCACCCTGAGCACTGAGCACTGAGCACCCAGCACCACAGCCCTGAGCACCCAGCACCCCGAGCACTGAGCACCCAGCACCCTGAGCACTGAGCACCCAGCACCCTGAGTACTGAGCAACCAGCAACCTGAGTACTGAGCACCCAGCACCCAGAGTACTGAGCACTCAGCACCCTGAGTACTGAGCACCCAGCACCCTGAGCACTGAGCACCCAGCACCCCGAGTACTGAGCACCCTGCACACCGAGTACTGAGCACCGAGCACCCCGAGCACTGAGCACCCAGCACCCTGAGTACTGAGCACCCAGCACCCTGAGTACTGAGAACTGAGCACCCCGAGTACTGAGCACCCAGCACCCCGAGCACTGAGCACCCAGCACCTTGAGTACTGAGCACCCAGCACCCTGAGTACTGAACACCCAGCACCCTGAGCACTGAGCACTGAGCACCCTGAGCACTGAGTACTGAGCACTGAGCACCCTGAGCACTGAGCACCCAGCACCCCAAGTACTGAGCACCCAGCACCCCGAGCACTGAGCACTCAGCGCCCCGAGCACTGAGCACCCAGCACCCCGAGCACTGAGAACTGAGCACCCTGAGCACTGAGCACCCAGCACCCCGAGTACTGAGCACTGAGCACCCTGAGTACTGAGCAACAAGCACCCCGAGTACTGAGCACTGAGCACCCTGAGTACTGAGCACCCAGCACCCTGAGAAATGAGCACCCAGCACCCTGAGTACTGAGCACTGAGAACCCTGAGTACTGAGCACCGAGCACCCTGAGTACTGAGCACTGAGCACCCAGCACCCTGAGCACTGACCACTGAGCACCCAGCACCACAGTCCTGAGCACCCCGAGTACTGAGCAACAAGCACCCCGAGTACTGAGCACCCAGCACCCTGAGTACTGAGCACAGAGCACCCTGAGCACTGAGCACCCAGCACCCTGAGTACTGAGCACCCAGCACCCTGAGTACTGAGCAACCAGCACCCTGAGCACTGAGCACTGTGCACCCAGCACCCTGAGCACTGACCACTGAGCACCCAGCACCACAGCCCTGAGCACCCAGCACCCTGAGCACTGAGCACCCAGCACCCTGAGTACTGAGCACCCAGCACCCTGAGCACCCAGCACCCTGAGTACTGAGCACCCAGCACCCTGAGTACTGAGCACCCAGCACCCTGAGTACTGAGCACTCAGCCCCCTGAGTACTGAGCACCGAGCACCCCGAGCACTGAGCAAACAGCACAATGAGCACTGTGCACCCGGAGGACTGAGCACCCAGCACCCTGAGCACTGAGCACCGATCACCCTGAGCACTGAGCACCCAGCACCCCGAGCACTGAGCACCCAGCACCCTGAGTACTGAGCACCCAGCACCCCGAGTACTGAGCACCCAGCACCCTGAGTACTGAGCACCCAGCACCCCGAGCACTGAGCAACCAGCATCCTGAGCACTGAGCACCGTGAGTACTGAGCACTGAGCACCGAGCACCCTGAGTACTGAGCACCCTGAGGACTGAGCACCCAGCACCCTGAGCACTGAGCACCCAGCACCCTGAGTACTGAGCACCCAGCACCCTGAGCACTGAGCACGCAGCTCCCTGAGCACTGAGCACGCAGCACCCCGAGCACTGAGCACCCAGCACCCTGAGTACTGAGCACAGAGCACCCTGAGCACTGAGCACCCAGCACCCTGAGTACTGAGCACCCAGCACCCTGAGTACTGAGCAACCAGCACCCTGAGCACTGAGCACTGAGCACCCAGCACCCTGAGCACTGAGCACTGAGCACCCAGCACCACAGCCCTGAGCACCCAGCACCCCGAGCACTGAGCACCCAGCACCCTGAGCACTGAGCACCCAGCACCCTGAGCACTGAGCACCCAGCACCCCGAGTACTGAGCACCCTGCACACCGAGTACTGAGCACCGAGCACCCCGAGCACTGAGCACCCAGCACCCTGAGTACTGAGCACCCAGCACCCTGAGTACTGAGAACTGAGCACCCCGAGTACTGAGCACCCAGCACCCCGAGCACTGAGCACCCAGCAACCTGAGTACTGAGAACAGATCACCCTGAGTAGTGAGCACCCCGCACCCTGAGTACTGAGCCCCCAGCACCCTGAGTACTGAGCACCCAGCACCCCTAGCACTGAGCACCCAGCACCCCGAGAATGAGCACCCAGCACCCTGAGTACTGAGAAACGAGCACCCTGAGTACTGAGCACCCAGCACCCTGAGTACTGAGCCCCCAGCAACATGAGTACTGAGCACCCAGCAACCCGAGCACTGAGCACCCAGCACCCTGAGAATGAGCACCCAGCACCATGAGTACTGAGCACCCAGCACCCTGAGTACTGAGCACTAAGCACCCAGAGCACTGAGCACCCAGCACCCCGAGCACGGAGCACCCAGGACCCCGAGCACTGAGAACTGAGCAGACAGCACCCTGAGTACTGAACACCGAGCTCCCCGAGCACTGAGCACACTGAGTACTGAGCACTCAGCACCCCGATCACTGAGCACCCAGCACCCTGAGCACTGAGCACCCAGCACCCTGAGAACTGAGCACCCAGCACACTGAGTACTGAGCACCCAGCACGCTGAGTACTGAGCACCCAGCACCCCGAGCACTGAGCACCCAGCACCCTGAGTACTGAGCACTGAGCACCCAGCACCCCGAGCACTGAGCACCCAGCACCCTGTGTTCTGAGCACTGAGCACCCTGAGTACTAAGCACCCAGCACCCTGAGTACTGAGTACCCAGGACCCTGAGCACTGAGCACCGAGCAGCCCGAGCACTGAGCACCCAGCACCCTGAGCACTCAGCACCCAGCACCCCGAGCACTGAGCACCCAGCACCCTGAGCACTGAGCACCCAGCACCCTGAGCACGGAGCACCCCGAGTACTGAGCACCCAGCACCCTGAGGACAGAGCACCCAGCACCCTGAGCACAGAGCACCCAGCACCCTGAGCACGGAGCACCCCGAGTACTGAGCACCCAGCACCCTGAGAATGAGCACCCAGCACCATGAGTACTGAGCACCCAGCACCCTGAGTACTGAGCACTAAGCACCCAGAGCACTGAGCACCCAGCACCCCGAGCACGGAGCAACCAGGACCCCGAGCACTGAGAACTGAGCACCCAGCACCCTGAGTACTGAGCACCGAGCTCCCCGAGCACTGAGCACACTGAGTACTGAGCACCCAGCACCCCGAGCACTGAGCAACCAGCACCCTGAGCACTGAGCACCCAGCACCATGAGCACGGAGCACCCCGAGGACTGAGCACCCAGCACTCTGAGCACTGAGCACCCAGCACCTTGAGTACTGAGCACCGAGCACCTCGAGCACTAAGCACCCAGCACCCTGAGTACTGAGCACACAGCACCCTGAGCACTGAGCACCCAGAACCCTGTGCACTGAGCACCCAGCACCCTGAGCACGGAGCACCCAGCACCCTGAGTACTGAGCACCCAACACCCAGAGTACTGAGCACCCAGCACCCTGAGTACTGAGTACCCAGCACCCTGAGCTCTGAGCACCCAGCACCCTGAGTACTGAGCACCGAGCACCCTGAGTACTGAGCACCCAGCACCCTTAGTACTGAGCACCCAGCACCCTGGGCACTGAGCACCCAGCACCCTGAGTACTGAGCACCCAGCACCACCCTCAGCACTGAGCACCCAGCACCCTGAGCACTGAGCACCCAGCTCCCTGAGCACTGAGCACCCTGCACCCCGAGTACGGAGCACCCAGCACCCTGAGTACTGAGCACCCAGCACCCTGAGTACTGAGCACTGAGCACCCCGAGTACTGAGCACCCAGCACCCCGAGCACTGAGCACCCAGCACACTGAGTACTGAGCACCCAGCACCCTGAGTACTGAGCACTGAGCACCCCGAGTACTGAGCACCCAGCACCCCGAGCACTGAGCACCCAGCAACCTGAGTACTGAGAACAGATCACCCTGAGTACTGAGCACCCAGCACCCTGAGTACTGAGCCCCCAGCACCCTGAGTACTGAGCACCCAGCACCACGACAATGAGCACCCAGCACCCTGAGTACTGAGAACCGAGCACCCTGAGTACTGAGCACCCAGCACACTGAGTACTGAGCCCCCAGCACCCTGAGTACTGAGCTCCCAGCACCCCGACAATGAGCACCCAGCACCCTGAGTACTGAGAACCATGAGTACTAAGCACCGAGCATTCTTAGCACTGAGCACCCAGCACCCCGAGCACTGAGCAACCAGCAACCTGAGTACTGAGCACCCAGCACCCTGAGTACTGAGCACTCAGCACCCTGAGTACTGACCACCCAGCACCCTGAGCACTGAGCACCCAGCACCCTGAGTACTGAGCACCCAGCACCCTGAGTACTGAGAACTGAGCACCCCGAGTAATGAGCACCCAGCAGCCCGAGCACTGAGCACCCAGCAACCTGAGTACTGAGAACAGATCACCCTGAGTACTGAGCACCCAGCACCCTGAGTACTGAGCCCCCAGCACCCTGAGTACGGAGCACCCAGCACCCCGAGCACTGAGCACCCAGCACCCCGAGAATGAGCACCCAGCACCCTGAGTACTGAGAACCGAGCACCCTGAGTACTGAGCACCCAGCACCCTGAGTACTGAGCCCCCAGCACCCTGAGTACTGAGCACCCAGCAACCCGAGCACTGAGCACCCAGCACCCTGAGAATGAGCACCCAGCACCATGAGTACTGAGCACCCAGCACCCTGAGTACTGAGCACTAAGCACCCAGAGCACTGAGCACCCAGCACCCTGAGAACTGAGCACCCAGCACCCTGAGTACTGAGCACCCAGCACCCCGAGCACTGAGCACCCAGCACCCTGAGCACTGAGCACCCATCACCCCGAGTACTGAGCACCCAGCACCCCGAGCACTGAGCACCCAGCAACCTGAGTACTGAGCACCCAGCACCCCGAGCACTGAGCACCAAGCACCCTGAGCACTGAGCACCCAGCACCCTGAGAACTGAGCACCCAGCACACTGAGTACTGAGCACCCAGCACGCTGAGTACTGAGCACCCAGCACCCCGAGCACTGAGCACCCAGCACCCTGAGTACTGAGCACTGAGCACCCAGCACCCCGAGCACTGAGCACCCAGCACCCTGTGTTCTGAGCACTGAGCACCCTGAGTACTAAGCACCCAGCAACCTGAGTACTGAGCACCCAGGACCCTGAGCACTGAGCACCGAGCAGCCCGAGCACTGAGCACCCAGCACCCTGAGCACTCAGCACCCAGCACCCCGAGCACTGAGCACCCAGCACCCTGTGCACTGAGCACCCAGCACCCTGAGCACGGAGCACCCCGAGTACTGAGCACCCAGCACCCTGAGGACTGAGCACCTAGCACCCTGAGCACAGAGCACCCAGCACCCTGAGCACGGAGCACCCCGAGTACTGAGCACCCAGCACCCTGAGAATGAGCACCCAGCACCATGAGTACTGAGCACCCAGCACCCTGAGTACTGAGCACTAAGCACCCAGAGCACTGAGCACCCCGAGCACGGAGCAACCAGGACCCCGAGCACTGAGAACTGAGCACCCAGCACCCTGAGTACTGAGTACCGAGCTCCCCGAGCACTGAGCACACTGAGTACTGAGCACCCAGCACCCCGAGCACTGAGCACCCAGCACCCTGAGCACTGAGCACCCAGCACCATGAGCACGGAGCACCCTGAGGACTGAGCACCCAGCACCCTGAGCACTGAGCACCCAGCACCTTGAGTACTGAGCACCGAGCACCTCGAGCACTAAGCACCCAGCACCCTGAGTACTGAGCACCCAGCACCCTGAGCACTGAGCACCCAGAACCCTGTGCACTGAGCACCCAGCACCCTGAGCACGGAGCACCCAGCACCCTGAGTACTGAGCACCCAACACCCAGAGTACTGAGCACCCAGCACCCTGAGTACTGAGTACCCAGCACCCTGAGCTCTGAGCACCCAGCACCCTGAGTACTGAGCACCGAGCACCCTGAGTACTGAGCACCCAGCACCCTTAGTACTGAGCACCCAGCACCCTGAGCACTGAGCACCCAGCACCCTGAGTACTGAGCACCCAGCACCACCCTCAGCACTGAGCACCCAGCACCCTGAGCACTGAGCACCCAGCTCCCTGAGCACTGAGCACCCAGCACACCGAGTACTGAGCACCCTGCACCCCGAGTACTGAGCACCGAGCACCCCGAGCACTGAGCACCCAGCACCCTGAGTACTGAGCACCCAGCACCCTGAGTACTGAGCACTGAGCACCCCGAGTACTGAGCACCCAGCACCCCGAGCACTGAGCACCCAGCAACCTGAGTACTGAGAACAGATCACCCTGAGTACTGAGCACCCAGCACCCTGAGTACTGAGCCCCCAGCACCCTGAGTACTGAGCACCCAGCACCCCGACAATGAGCACCCAGCACCCTGAGTACTGAGAACCGAGCACCCTGCGTACTGAGCACCCAGCACCCTGAGTACTGAGCCCCCAGCACCCTGAGTACTGAGCTCCCAGCACCCCGACAATGAGCACCCAGCACCCTGAGTACTGAGAACCGAGCACCCTGAGTACTGAGCACCCAGCACCCTGAGTACTGAGCACCGAGCTCCCCGAGCACTGAGCACACTGAGTACTGAGCACCCAGCACCCCGAGCACTGAGCACCCAGCACCCTGAGTACTGAGCACCCAGCACCCCGAGCACTGAGCACCCAGCACCCTGAGCACTGAGCACCCATCACCCCGAGTACTGAGCACCCAGCACCCCGAGCACTGAGCACCCAGCAACCTGAGTACTGAGAACAGATCACCCTGAGTACTGAGCACCCAGCACCCTGAGAACTGAGCCCCCAGCACCCTGAGTACTGAGCACCCAGCACCCCGAGCACTGAGCACCCAGCACCCCGAGAATGAGCACCCAGCACCCTGTGTACTGAGCACTGAGCACCCTGAGTACTAAGCACCCAGCACCCCGAGCACTGAGCACCCAGCACCCTGAGCACTCAGCACCCAGCACCCCGAGCACTGAGCAACCAGCACCCTGAGCAATGAGCACCCAGCACCCTGAGCACGGAGCACCCAGGACCCCGATCACTGAGAACTGAGCACTCAGCACCCTGAGTACTGAGCACCGAGCTCCCCGAGCACTGAGCACACTGAGTACTGAGCATCCAGCACCCCGATCACTGAGCACCCAGCACCCTGAGCACTGAACACCCAGCACCCTGAGCACTGAGCACCCAGCACCCTGAGTACTGAGCACCCAGCACGCTGAGTACTGAGCACCCAGCACCCCGAGCACTGAGAACCCAGCACCCTGAGTACTGAGCACTGAGCACCCAGCACCCCGAGCACTGAGCACCCAGCACCCTGTGTACTGAGCACTGAGCACCCTGAGTACTAAGCACCCAGCACCCCGAGCACTGAGCACCCAGCACCCTGAGCACTCAGCAACCAGCACCCCGAGCACTGAGCACCCAGCACCCCGAGCACTGAGAACTGAGCACCCTGAGCACTGAGCACCCAGCACCCCGAGTACTGAGCACTGAGCACCCTGAGTACTGAGCAACAAGCACCCCGAGTACTGAACACTGAGCACCCTGAGTAGTGAGCACCCAGCACCATGAGAAATGAGCACCCAGCAGGCTGAGTACTGAGCACTGAGAACCCTGAGTACTGAGCACCGAGCACCCTGAGTACTGAACACTGAGCACCCTGAGTAGTGAGCACCCAGCACCCCGAGCACTGAGAACTGAGCACCCTGAGCACTGAGCACCCAGCACCCCGAGTACTGAGCACTGAGCACCCTGAGTACTGAGCAACAAGCACCCCGAGTACTGAACACTGAGCACCCTGAGTAGTGAGCACCCAGCACCCTGAGAAATGAGCACCCAGCACGCTGAGTACTGAGCACTGAGAACCCTGAGTACTGAGCACCGAGCATCCTGAGTACTGAGCACTGAGCACCCAGCACCCTGAGTACTGACCACTGAGCACCCAGCACCACAGCCCTGAGCACCCCGAGTACTGAGCAACAAGCACCCCGAGTACTGAGCACTGAGCACCCTGAGTACTGAGCACCCAGCACCCTGAGCACTGAGCACCCAGCACACTGAGCACTGAGCACCCAGCACCCTGAGTACTGAGCACAGAGCACCCTGAGCACTGAGCACCCAGCACCCTGAGTACTGAGCACCCAGCACCCTGAGTACTGAGCAACCAGCACCCTGAGCACTGAGCACTGAGCACCCAGCACCCTGAGCACTGACCACTGAGCACCCAGCACCACAGCCCTGAGCACCAAGCACCCCGAGCACTGAGCACCCAGCACCCTGAGTACTGAGCACCCAGCACCCTGAGCACCCAGCACCCTGAGTACTGAGCACCCAGCACCCTGAGTACTGAGCACTCAGCACCCTGAGTACTGAGCACCGAGCACCCCGAGCACTGAGCAAACAGCACCCTGAGCACTGTGCACCCGGAGGACTGAGCACCCAGCACCCTGAGCACTGAGCACCGATCACCCTGAGCACTGAGCACCCAGCACCCCGAGCACTGAGCACCCAGCACCCTGAGTACTGAGCACCCAGCACCCCGAGTACTGAGCACCCAGCACCCTGAGTACTGAGCACCCAGCACCCCGAGCACTGAGCAACCAGCACCCTGAGTACTGAGCACCCTGAGTACTGAGCACTGAGCACCGAGCACCCTGAGTACTGAGCACCCTGAGGACTGAGCACCCAGCACCCTGAGCACTGAGCACCCAGCACCCTGAGTACTGAGCACCCAGCACCCTGAGCACTGAGCACCCAGCTCCCTGAGCACTGAGCACGCAGCACCCCGAGCACTGAGCACCCAGCACCCTGAGTACTGAGCACAGAGCACCCTGAGCACTGAGCACCCAGCACCCTGAGTACTGAGCACCCAGCACCCTGAGTACTGAGCAACCAGCACCCTGAGCACTGAGCACCCAGCACCCTGAGCACTGAGCACTGAGCACCCAGCACAACAGCCCTGAGCACCCAGAACCCCGAGCACTGAGCACCCAGCACCCTGAGCACTGAGCACCCTCACCCTGAGTACTGAGCAACCAGCAACCTGAGTACTGAGCACCCAGCACCCTGAGTACTGAGCACTCAGCACCCTGAGTACTGAGCACCCAGCACCCTGAGCACTGAGCACCCAGCACCCAGAGTACTGAGCACCCTGCACACCGAGTACTGAGCACCGAGCACCCCGAGCACTGAGCACCCAGCACCCTGAGTACTGAGCACCCAGCACCCTGAGTACTGAGAACTGAGCACCCCGAGTACTGAGCACCCAGCACCCCGAGCACTGAGCACCCAGCAACCTGAGTACTGAGAACCGATCACCCTGAGTACTGAGCACCCAGCACCCTGAGTACTGAGCCCCCAGCACCCTGAGTACTGAGCACCCAGCACCCCGAGCACTGAGCACCCAGCACCCCGAGAATGAGCACCCAGCACCCTGAGTACTGAGAACCGAGCACCCTGAGTACTGAGCACCCAGCACCCTGAGTACTGAGCCCCCAGCACCCTGGGTACTGAGCACCCAGCAACCCGAGCACTGAGAACCCAGCACCCTGAGAATGAGCACCCAGCACCATGAGTACTGAGCAAACAGCACCCTGAGTACTGAGCACTAAGCACCCAGAGCACTGAGCACCCAGCACCCCGAGCACGGAGCACCCAGGACCCCGAGCACTGAGAACTGAGCACCCAGCACCCTGAGTACTGAGCACCGAGCTCCCCGAGCACTGAGCACACTGAGTACTGAGCACTCAGCACCCCGATCACTGAGCACCCAGCACCCTGAGCACTGAGCACCCAGCACCCTGAGAACTGAGCACCCAGCACACTGAGTACAGAGCACCCAGCACGCTGAGTACTGAGCACCCAGCACCCCGAGCACTGAGCACCCAGCACCCTGAGTACTGAGCACTGAGCACCCAGCACCCCGAGCACTGAGCACCCAGCACCCTGTGTACTGAGCACTGAGCACACTGAGTACTAAGCACCCAGCACCCTGAGTACTGAGCACCCAGGACCCTGAGCACTGAGCACCGAGCAGCCCGAGCACTGAGCACCCAGCACCCTGAGCACTCAGCACCCAGCACCCCGAGCACTGAGCACCCAGCACCCTGAGCACTGAGCACCCAGCACCCTGAGCACGCAGCACCCCGAGTACTGAGCACCCAGCACCCTGAGCACTGACCACCCAGCACCCTGAGCACAGAGCACCCAGCACCCTGAGCACTGAGCACCCAGCACCCCGAGCACGGAGCACCCAGCACCCTGAGTACTGAGCACCCAACACCCAGAGTACTGAGCACCCAGCACCCTTAGCACTGAGCACCCAGCACCCTGAGTACTGAGCACCCAGCACCCTGAGTACTGAACACCCAGCACCCTGAGCACTGAGCACTGAGCACCCTGAGCACTGAGTACTGAGCACTGAGCACCCTGAGCACTGAGCACCCAGCACCCCGAGTACTGAGCACCCAGCACCCCGAGCACTGAGCACCCAGCGCCCCGAGCACTGAGCACCCAGCACCCCGAGCACTGAGAACTGAGCACCCTGAGCACTGAGCACCCAGCACCCCGAGTACTGAGCACTGAGCACCCTGAGTACTGAGCAACAAGCACCCCGAGTACTGAGCATTGAGCACCCTGAGTACTGAGCACCCAGCATCCTGAGAACTGAGCACCCAGCACCCTGAGTACTGAGCACTGAGAACCCTGAGTACTGAGCACCGAGCACCCTGAGTACTGAGCACTGAGCACCCAGCACCCTGAGCACTGACCACTGAGCACCCAGCACCACAGCCCTGAGCACCCCGAGTACTGAGCAACAAGCACCCCGAGTACTGAGCACTGAGCACCCTGAGTACTGAGCACCCAGCACCCTGAGCACTGAGCACCCAGCACACTGAGTACTGAGCACAGAGCACCCTGAGCACTGAGCACCCAGGACCCTGAGTACTGAGCACCCAGCACCCTGAGTACTGAGCAACCAGCACCCTGAGCACTGAGCACTGAGCACCCAGCACCCTGAGCACTGACCACTGAGCACCCAGCACCACATCCCTGAGCACCCAGCACCCCGAGCACTGAGCACCCAGCACCCTGAGTACTGAGCACCCAGCACCCTGAGCACCCAGCACCCTGAGCACTGAGCACCCAGCACCCCGAGTACTGAGCACTGAGCACCCTGAGTACTGAGCACCCAACACCCAGAGTACTGAGCACCCAGCATCCTGAGTACTGAGCACCCAGCTGCCTGAGCACTGAGCACTGAGCACCCAGCACCTTGAGCACTGAGCACTGACCACCCAGCACCCCGAGCACTGAGCACTCAGCACCCCGAGCACTGAGCACCCAGCGCCCTGAGCACTGAGCACCCAGCACACTGAGCACTGAGCACCCAGCCCCCTGAGTACTGAGCACCCAGCACCATGAGTCCTGAGCACCCAGTACCCTGAGTACTGAGCACTCAGCACCCTGAGTACTGAGCACCGAGCACCCTGAGAACTGAGCACAAAGCAACCTGAGCACTGAGCACCCAGCACCTTGAGCACTGAGCACCCAGCACCCTGAGCACTGAGCACCCAGCACCCTGAGTACTGAGCACAAAGCAACCTGAGCACTGAGCACCCAGCACCTTGAGCACTGAGCACCCAGCACCCTGAGTACTGAGCACCCAGCACCCTGAGCACGGAGCACCCAGGACCCCGAGCACTGAGTACTGAGCACCCAGCACCCTGAGTACTGAGCACCGAGCTCCCCGAGCACTGAGCACCCAGCACCCTGAGCACTTAGCACCCAGCACCCTGAGCACTGAGCACCCAGCACCCTGAGTACTGAGCACCCAGCACGCTGAGTACTGAGCACTCAGCACCCTGAGCACTGAGCACCCAGCACCCTGAGTACTGAGCACTGAGCACCCAGCACACCGAGCACTGAGCACCCAGCACCCCGAGCACTGAGCATGGAGCACCCCGAGGACTGAGCACCCCGCACCCTGAACACTGAGCATGGAGCACCCCGAGGACTGAGCACCCCGCACCCTGAGCACTGAGCACCCAGCACCTTGAGTACTGAGCACCGAGCACCCCGAGCACTGAGCACCCAGCACCCTGAGTACTGAGCACCCAGCACCCTGAGCACTGAGCACCCAGCACCCTGAGCACTGAGCACCCAGCACCCCGAGCACTGAGCACCCAGCACCCTGAGTACTGAGCACCCAACACCCAGAGTACTGAGCACCCAGCAGCCTGAGAACTGAGCACCCAGCACCCTGAGTACTGAGCACCCAGCACCCTGAGTACTGAGCACCCAGCACCCTGAGCACTGAGCACTGAGCACCCAGCACCCTGAGCACTGAGCACTGACCACCCAGCAACCCGAGCACTGAGCACCCAGCACCCTGAGCACTGAGCACCCAGCACCCTGAGCACTGAGCACCCAGCCCCCTGAGTACTGAGCACCCAGCACCATGAGTACTGAGCACCCAGCACCCTGAGTACTGAGCACTCAGCACCCTGAGTACTGAGCACCGAGCACCCCGAGCACTGAGCACCCAGCACCCTGAGCTCTGAGCACCCTGAGGACTGAGCACCCAGCAACCTGAGCACTGAGCACCCAGCACCCTGAGTACTGAGCACCGATCACCCTGAGCACTGAGCACCCAGCACCCCGAGCACTGAGCACCCAGCACCCTGAGTACTGAGCACCCAGCACCCTGAGCACTGAGCACCCAGCACCCTGAGTACTGAGTACCCTGAGTACTGAGCAACGATCACCCTGAGCACTGAGCACCCAGCACCCTGAGTACTGAGCACCCAGCACCCTGAGCAATGAGCACCCAGCACCCTGAGCACTGAGCACCCAGCACCGTGAGTTATGAGCACCCAGAACCCTGAGTACTGAGTACAAAGCACCCTGAGCACTGAGCACCCAGCACCCTGAGTACTGAGCACCGAGCACCCTGAGTACTGAGCACCCAGCACCCTGAGTACTGAGCACCCAGCACCCTGAGCACTGAGCACCCAGCACCCTGAGTACTGAGTACTCAGCACCCTGAGCACTGAGCACCCAGCACCCTGAGTACTGATCACCGAGCACCCCGAGCACTGAGCACCCAGCACCCTGAGTACTGAGCACCCAGCACCCTGAGTACTGAGCACCCAGCACCCTGAGTACTGAGCACCCAGCACCCTGAGCACTGAGCATAAAGCACGCTGAGTACTGAGCACTGAGCACCCTGAGTACTGAGCACCGAGGACCCTGAGCACTGAGCACCCAGCACGCTGAGTACTGAGCACTGAGCACCCTGAGTACTGAGCACCTAGCACCCTGAGTACTGAGCACCCAGCACCCTGAGCACTGAGCAGCCAGCACCCTCAGCACTGAGCACCCAGCACCCCGAGCACTGAGCACCCAGCACCCTGAGCACTGAGCACCCAGCACCCCGAGTACTGAGCACCCAGCACCCCGAGTACTGAGCACCGAGCACCCCGAGCACTGAGCACCCAGCACCCTGAGTACTGAGCACCCAATACCCTGAGTACTGAGCACCCCGAGTACTGAGCACCCAGCACCCTGAGTACTGAGAACAGATCACCCTGAGTACTGAGCACACAGCACCCTGAGTACTGAGCCCCCAGCACCCTGAGTACTGAGCACCCAGCACCCCGAGCACTGAGCACCCAGCACCCCGAGAATGAGCACCCAGCACCCTGAGTACTGAGAACCGAGCACCCTGAGTACTGAGCACCCAGCACCCTGAGTACTGAGCCCCCAGCACCCTGAGTACTGAGCACCCAGCACCCCGAGCACTGAGCACCCAGCACCCTGAGTACTGAGCACCCAGCACCCCGAGCAGGGAGCACCCAGGTCCCCGAGCACTGAGTACTGAGCACCCAGCACCCTGAGTACTGAGCACCGAGCTCCACGAGCACTGAGCACCCAGCACCCTGAGCACTGAGCACCCAGCACCCTGAGCACTGAGCACCCAGCACCCTGAGTACTGAGCACCCAGCACGCTGAGTACTGAGCACTCAGGAACCTGAGCACTGAGCACCCAGGACCCTGAGTACTGAGCACTGAGCACCCAGCACCCCGAGCACTGAGCACCCAGCACCCTGTGTACTGAGCACTGAGCACCCTGATGACTAAGCACCCAGCACCCTGAGTACTGAGCACCCAGGACCCTGAGCACTGAGCACCGAGCACCCCGAGCACTGAGCGCCCAGCACCCTGAGCACTGAGCACCCAGCACCCAGAGCACTGAGCACCCAGCACCCTGAGCAATGAGCACCCAGCACCCTGAGTACTGAGCACCCAGCACCCTGAGCACTGAGCACCCAGCACCCTGAGCATTGAGCACCCAGCACCCTGAGTACTGAGCACCCAGAACGCTGAGTACTGAGTACAAAGCACCCTGAGCACTGAGCACACAGCACCCTGAGTACTGAGCACGGAGCACCCTGAGTACTGAGCACCCAGCACCCTGAGTACTGAGCACCCAGCACCCTGAGCACTGAGCACCCAGCACCCTGAGTACTGAGCACCCAGCACCCTGAGTACTGAGCACTGATCACCCTGAGCACTGAGCACCCAGCACCCCGAGCACTGAGCACCCAGCACCCTGAGTAATGAGCACCTAGCACCCTGAGCACTGAGCACCGAGCACCCTGAGTACTGAACACCCAGCACCCTGAGCACTGAGCACTGAGCACCCAGCACCCCGAGCACTGAGCACCCAGCACCCTGAGCACTGAGCACTGAGCACCCAGCACCCTGAGTACTGAGCACCCAACACTCTGAGCACTGAGCACCCAGCACGCTGAGTACTGAGCACTGAGCACACAGCACCCTGAGCACTGAGCACCCAGCACCCCGCGCACTGAGGACCCAGCACCCTGAGCACCCAGAACCCTGAGCACTGAGCACCCTGAGTACTGAGCACCCAGCACCCTGAGCACTGAGCACCCAGCACCCTGAGTACTGAGCACCCTGAGTACTGAGCACCGATCACCCTGAGAACTGAGCACCCAGCACCCTGAGTACTGAGCACACAGCACCCTGAGCACTGAGCACCCAGCACCCTGAGCACTGAGCACCCAGCACCCTGAGTACTGAGCACCCAGAACCCTGAGTACTGAGTACAAAGCACCCTGAGCACTGAGCACCCAGCACCCTGAGCACTGAGCACCCAGCACCCTGAGTACTGAGCACTGAGCACCCAGCACCCCGAGCACTGAGCACCCAGCACCCTGTGTACTGAGCACTGAGCACCCTGAGTACTAAGCACCCAGTACCCTGAGTACTGAGCACCCAGCACCCTGAGCACTGAGCACCGAGCACCCCGAGCACTGAGCACTGAGCACCCAGCACCCCGAGCACTGAGCACCCAGCACCCTGAGCACCCAGCACCCTGAGCACTGATCACCCTGAGCACTGAGCACCCTGAGCACTGAGCACTGAGCACCCAGCACCCTGAGTACTGAGCACCCAACACTCTGAGCACTGAGCACCCAGCACGCTGAGTACTGAGCACTGAGCACACAGCACCCTGAGTACTGAGCACCCAGCACCCCGAGCACTGAGCACCCAGCGCCCCGAGCACTGAGCACCCAGCACCCTGAGCACTGAGCACTGAGCACACTGAGCACTGAGCACCCAGCACCCCGAGTACTGAGCACTGAGCACCCTGAGTACTGAGCACCCAACACCCAGAGTGCTGATCACCCAGCACCCTGAGTACTGAGCACCCAGCACCCTGAGCACCCAGCACCCTGAGCACTGAGCACCCAGCACCCCGAGTACTGAGCACTGAGCACCCTGAGTACTGAGCACCCAACACCCAGAGTACTGAGCACCCAGCATCCTGAGTACTGAGCACCCAGCTGCCTGAGCACTGAGCACTGAGCACCCAGCACCTTGAGCACTGAGCACTGACCACCCAGCACCCCGAGCACTGAGCACTCAGCACCCCGAGCACTGAGCACCCAGCGCCCTGAGCACTGAGCACCCAGCACACTGAGCACTGAGCACCCAGCCCCCTGAGTACTGAGCACCCAGCACCATGAGTCCTGAGCACCCAGTACCCTGAGTACTGAGCACTCAGCACCCTGAGTACTGAGCACCGAGCACCCTGAGAACTGAGCACAAAGCAACCTGAGCACTGAGCACCCAGCACCTTGAGCACTGAGCACCCAGCACCCTGAGCACTGAGCACCCAGCACCCTGAGTACTGAGCACAAAGCAACCTGAGCACTGAGCACCCAGCACCTTGAGCACTGAGCACCCAGCACCCTGAGTACTGAGCACCCAGCACCCTGAGCACGGAGCACCCAGGACCCCGAGCACTGAGTACTGAGCACCCAGCACCCTGAGTACTGAGCACCGAGCTCCCCGAGCACTGAGCACCCAGCACCCTGAGCACTTAGCACCCAGCACCCTGAGCACTGAGCACCCAGCACCCTGAGTACTGAGCACCCAGCACGCTGAGTACTGAGCACTCAGCACCCTGAGCACTGAGCACCCAGCACCCTGAGTACTGAGCACTGAGCACCCAGCACACCGAGCACTGAGCACCCAGCACCCCGAGCACTGAGCATGGAGCACCCCGAGGACTGAGCACCCCGCACCCTGATCACTGAGCATGGAGCACCCCGAGGACTGAGCACCCCGCACCCTGAGCACTGAGCACCCAGCACCTTGAGTACTGAGCACCGAGCACCCCGAGCACTGAGCACCCAGCACCCTGAGTACTGAGCACCCAGCACCCTGAGCACTGAGCACCCAGCACCCTGAGCACTGAGCACCCAGCACCCCGAGCACTGAGCACCCAGCACCCTGAGTACTGAGCACCCAACACCCAGAGTACTGAGCACCCAGCAGCCTGAGAACTGAGCACCCAGCACCCTGAGTACTGAGCACCCAGCACCCTGAGTACTGAGCACCCAGCACCCTGAGCACTGAGCACTGAGCACCCAGCACCCTGAGCACTGAGCACTGACCACCCAGCAACCCGAGCACTGAGCACCCAGCACCCTGAGCACTGAGCACCCAGCACCCTGAGCACTGAGCACCCAGCCCCCTGAGTACTGAGCACCCAGCACCATGAGTACTGAGCACCCAGCACCCTGAGTACTGAGCACTCAGCACCCTGAGTACTGAGCACCGAGCACCCCGAGCACTGAGCACCCAGCACCCTGAGCTCTGAGCACCCTGAGGACTGAGCACCCAGCAACCTGAGCACTGAGCACCCAGCACCCTGAGTACTGAGCACCGATCACCCTGAGCACTGAGCACCCAGCACCCCGAGCACTGAGCACCCAGCACCCTGAGTACTGAGCACCCAGCACCCTGAGCACTGAGCACCCAGCACCCTGAGTACTGAGTACCCTGAGTACTGAGCAACGATCACCCTGAGCACTGAGCACCCAGCACCCTGAGTACTGAGCACCCAGCACCCTGAGCACTGAGCACCCAGCACCCTGAGCACTGAGCACCCAGCACCGTGAGTTATGAGCACCCAGAACCCTGAGTACTGAGTACAAAGCACCCTGAGCACTGAGCACCCAGCACCCTGAGTACTGAGCACCGAGCACCCTGAGTACTGAGCACCCAGCACCCTGAGTACTGAGCACCCAGCACCCTGAGCACTGAGCACCCAGCACCCTGAGTACTGAGTACTCAGCACCCTGAGCACTGAGCACCCAGCACCCTGAGTACTGATCACCGAGCACCCCGAGCACTGAGCACCCAGCACCCTGAGTACTGAGCACCCAGCACCCTGAGTACTGAGCACCCAGCACCCTGAGTACTGAGCACCCAGCACCCTGAGCACTGAGCATAAAGCACGCTGAGTACTGAGCACTGAGCACCCTGAGTACTGAGCACCGAGGACCCTGAGCACTGAGCACCCAGCACGCTGAGTACTGAGCACTGAGCACCCTGAGTACTGAGCACCTAGCACCCTGAGTACTGAGCACCCAGCACCCTGAGCACTGAGCAGCCAGCACCCTCAGCACTGAGCACCCAGCACCCCGAGCACTGAGCACCCAGCACCCTGAGCACTGAGCACCCAGCACCCCGAGTACTGAGCACCCAGCACCCCGAGTACTGAGCACCGAGCACCCCGAGCACTGAGCACCCAGCACCCTGAGTACTGAGCACCCAATACCCTGAGTACTGAGCACCCCGAGTACTGAGCACCCAGCACCCTGAGTACTGAGAACAGATCACCCTGAGTACTGAGCACACAGCACCCTGAGTACTGAGCCCCCAGCACCCTGAGTACTGAGCACCCAGCACCCCGAGCACTGAGCACCCAGCACCCCGAGAATGAGCACCCAGCACCCTGAGTACTGAGAACCGAGCACCCTGAGTACTGAGCACCCAGCACCCTGAGTACTGAGCCCCCAGCACCCTGAGTACTGAGCACCCAGCACCCCGAGCACTGAGCACCCAGCACCCTGAGTACTGAGCACCCAGCACCCCGAGCAGGGAGCACCCAGGTCCCCGAGCACTGAGTACTGAGCACCCAGCACCCTGAGTACTGAGCACCGAGCTCCACGAGCACTGAGCACCCAGCACCCTGAGCACTGAGCACCCAGCACCCTGAGCACTGAGCACCCAGCACCCTGAGTACTGAGCACCCAGCACGCTGAGTACTGAGCACTCAGGAACCTGAGCACTGAGCACCCAGGACCCTGAGTACTGAGCACTGAGCACCCAGCACCCCGAGCACTGAGCACCCAGCACCCTGTGTACTGAGCACTGAGCACCCTGATGACTAAGCACCCAGCACCCTGAGTACTGAGCACCCAGGACCCTGAGCACTGAGCACCGAGCACCCCGAGCACTGAGCGCCCAGCACCCTGAGCACTGAGCACCCAGCACCCAGAGCACTGAGCACCCAGCACCCTGAGCAATGAGCACCCAGCACCCTGAGTACTGAGCACCCAGCACCCTGAGCACTGAGCACCCAGCACCCTGAGCATTGAGCACCCAGCACCCTGAGTACTGAGCACCCAGAACGCTGAGTACTGAGTACAAAGCACCCTGAGCACTGAGCACACAGCACCCTGAGTACTGAGCACGGAGCACCCTGAGTACTGAGCACCCAGCACCCTGAGTACTGAGCACCCAGCACCCTGAGCACTGAGCACCCAGCACCCTGAGTACTGAGCACCCAGCACCCTGAGTACTGAGCACTGATCACCCTGAGCACTGAGCACCCAGCACCCCGAGCACTGAGCACCCAGCACCCTGAGTAATGAGCACCTAGCACCCTGAGCACTGAGCACCGAGCACCCTGAGTACTGAACACCCAGCACCCTGAGCACTGAGCACTGAGCACCCAGCACCCCGAGCACTGAGCACCCAGCACCCTGAGCACTGAGCACTGAGCACCCAGCACCCTGAGTACTGAGCACCCAACACTCTGAGCACTGAGCACCCAGCACGCTGAGTACTGAGCACTGAGCACACAGCACCCTGAGCACTGAGCACCCAGCACCCCGCGCACTGAGGACCCAGCACCCTGAGCACCCAGAACCCTGAGCACTGAGCACCCTGAGTACTGAGCACCCAGCACCCTGAGCACTGAGCACCCAGCACCCTGAGTACTGAGCACCCTGAGTACTGAGCACCGATCACCCTGAGAACTGAGCACCCAGCACCCTGAGTACTGAGCACACAGCACCCTGAGCACTGAGCACCCAGCACCCTGAGCACTGAGCACCCAGCACCCTGAGTACTGAGCACCCAGAACCCTGAGTACTGAGTACAAAGCACCCTGAGCACTGAGCACCCAGCACCCTGAGCACTGAGCACCCAGCACCCTGAGTACTGAGCACTGAGCACCCAGCACCCCGAGCACTGAGCACCCAGCACCCTGTGTACTGAGCACTGAGCACCCTGAGTACTAAGCACCCAGTACCCTGAGTACTGAGCACCCAGCACCCTGAGCACTGAGCACCGAGCACCCCGAGCACTGAGCACTGAGCACCCAGCACCCCGAGCACTGAGCACCCAGCACCCTGAGCACCCAGCACCCTGAGCACTGATCACCCTGAGCACTGAGCACCCTGAGCACTGAGCACTGAGCACCCAGCACCCTGAGTACTGAGCACCCAACACTCTGAGCACTGAGCACCCAGCACGCTGAGTACTGAGCACTGAGCACACAGCACCCTGAGTACTGAGCACCCAGCACCCCGAGCACTGAGCACCCAGCGCCCCGAGCACTGAGCACCCAGCACCCTGAGCACTGAGCACTGAGCACACTGAGCACTGAGCACCCAGCACCCCGAGTACTGAGCACTGAGCACCCTGAGTACTGAGCACCCAACACCCAGAGTGCTGATCACCCAGCACCCTGAGTACTGAGCACCCAGCACCCTGAGTACTGAGCACCCAGCACCCTGAGCACTGAGCACTGAGCACCCAGCACCTTGAGCACTCAGCACTGACCACCCAGCACCCCGAGCACTGAGCACCCAGCACCCCGAGCACTGAGCACCCAGCGCCCTGAGCACTGAGCACCCAGCACCCTGAGCACTGAGCACACAGCACCCTGAGTACTGAGCACCCAGCACCCCGAGCACTGAGCACCCAGTGCCCCGAGCACTGAGCACCGAGCACCCCGAGCACTGAGCAACCAGCACCCTGAGTACTGAGCACTGAGCACCCTGAGTACTAAGCACCGAACACCCTGAGTACTGAGCACCCAGCACCCTGAGCACTGAGCACCCAGCACCCAGAGCACTGAGCACCCAGCACCCTGAGCACTGAGCTCCCAGCACCCTGAGTACTGAGCATCCAGCACCCTGAGTACTGAGCACCCAGCACCCCGAGCACTGAGCACCCAGCACCCTGAGTACTGAGCACCTAGCACCCTGAGCACTGAGCACCGAGCACCCTGAGTACTGAACACCCAGCACCCTGAGCACTGAGCACTGAGCACCCAGCACCCTGAGCACCCAGCACCCTGAGCACCCAGCACCCCGAGCACTGAGCACCCAGCACCCTGAGCACTGAGCACCCTGAGCACTGAGCACTGAGCACCCAGCACCCTGAGTACTGAGCACCCAACACTCTGAGCACTGAGCACCCAGCACGCTGAGTACTGAGCACTGAGCACACAGCACCCTGAGTACTGAGCACCCAGCACCCCGAGCACTGAGCACCCAGCGCCCCGAGCACTGAGCACCCAGCACCCTGAGCACTGAGCACTGAGCACACTGAGCACTGAGCACCCAGCACCCCGAGTACTGAGCACTGAGCACCCTGAGTACTGAGCACCCAACACCCAGAGTACTGATCACCCAGCACCCTGAGAACTGAGCACCCAGCACCCTGAGTACTGAGCACCCAGCACCCTGAGTACTGAGCACCCAGCACCCTGAGCACTGAGCACCCAGCACCTTGAGCACTGAGCACTGACCAATCAGCACCCCGAGCACTGAGCACCCAGCACCCCGAGCACTGAGCACCCAGCGCCCTGAGCACTGAGCACCCAGTACACTGAGCACTGAGCACCCAGGACCCTGAGTACTGAGCACCCAGCACCATGAGTACTGAGCACCCAGCACCCTGAGCACTGAGCACCCTGAGGACTGAGCACCCAGCACCCTGAGCACTGAGCACCCAGCACCCTGAGTACTGAGCACCGATCACCCTGAGCACTGAGCACCCAGCACCCCGAGCACTGAGCACCCAGCACCCTGAGTACTGAGCACCCAGCACCCTGAGCACTGAGCACCCAGCACCCTGAGTACTGAGCACCCTGAGTACTGAGCACCGATCACCCTGAGCACTGAGCACCCAGCACCCTGAGTACTGAGCACCCAGCACCCTGAGCACTGAGCACCCAGCACCCTGAGCACTGAGCACCCAGCACCCTGAGTACTGAGCACCCAGCACCCTGAGTACTGTGTACCCAGCACCCTGAGCACTGAGGACCCAGCACCCTGAGTACTGAGCACCGAGCACCCTGAGTACTGAGCACCCAGCACCCTGAGTACTGAGCACACAGCACCCTGAGCACTGAGCACCCAGCACCCTGAGTACTGAGCACCCAGCACCCTGAGTACTGAGCACCCAGCACCCAGAGCACTGAGCACCCAGCAACCCGAGCACGGAGCACCCAGGACCCCGAGAACTGAGTACTGAGCACCCAACACCCTGAGTACTGAGCACCGAGCTAACCGAGCACTGAGCACCCTGAGTACTGAGCACCCAGCACCCCGATCACTGAGCACCCAGCACCCTGAGGACTGAGCACCCAGCACCCTGAGCACTGAGCACCCAGCACCCTGAGTACTGAGCACCCAGCACGCTGAGTACTGAGCACCCAGCACCCTGAGCACTGAGCACCCAGCACCCTGAGTACTGACCACTGAGCACCCAGCACCCCGAGCACTGAGCACCCAGCACCCTGTGTACTGAGCACTGAGCACCCTGAGTACTAAGCACCCAGCACCCTGAGTACTGAGCACCCAGCACACTGAGCACTGAGCACCGAGCACCCCGAGCACTGAGCACCCAGCACCCTGAGTACTGAGCACCCAGCACCCTGAGCACTGAGCACCCAGCACCCCGAGCACTGAGCACCCAGCACCCCGAGCACTGAGCACCCAGCACCCTGAGCACTGAGCACCCAGCACCCTGAGCACTGAGCACCCAGCACCCTGAGTACTGAGTACTCAGCACCCTGAGCACTGAGCACCCAGCACCCTGAGTACTGATCACCGAGCACCCCGTGCACTGAGCATCCAGCACCCTGAGTACTGAGCACCCAGCACCCTGAATACTGAGCACCCAGCACCCTGAGTACTGAGCACCCAGCACCCTGAGCACTGAGCACAAAGCACGCTGAGTACTGAGCACTGAGCACCCTGAGTACTGAGCACCTAGCACCCTGAGTACTGAGCACCCAGCACCCTGAGCACTGAGCAGCCAGCACCCTCAGCACTGAGCACCCAGCACCCCGAGCACTGAGCACCCAGCACCCTGAGCACAGAGCACCCAGCACCCCGAGTACTGAGCACCGAGCACCCCGAGCTCTGAGCACCCAGCACCCTGAGTACTGAGCATCCAGTACCCTGAGTACTGAGCGCCCCGAGTACTGAGCACCCAGCACCCCGAGCACTGAGCACCCAGCACCCTGAGTACTGAGAACAGATCACCCCGAGCACAGAGCACCCAGGACCCCGAGCACTGAGTACTGAGCACCCAGCACCCTGAGTACTGAGCACCGAGCTCCCCGAGCACTGAGCACCCAGCACCCTGAGCACTGAGCACCCAGCACCCTGAGCACTGAGCACCCAGCACCCTGAGTACTGAGCACCCAGCACGCTGAGTACTGAGCACTCAGCACCCTGAGCACTGAGCACCCAGCTCCCTGAGTACTGAGCACTGAGCACCCAGCACCCCGAGCACTGAGCACCCAGCACCCCGAGCACTGAGCACCCAGCGCCCCGACCACTGAGCACCCAGCACCCTGAGCACTGAGCACTGAGCACACTGAGCACTGAGCACCCAGCACCCCGAGTACTGAGCACTGAGCACCCTGAGTACTGAGCACCCAACACCCAGAGTACTGATCACCCAGCACCCTGAGAACTGAGCACCCAGCACCCTGAGTACTGAGCACCCAGCACCCTGAGTACTGAGCACCCAGCACCCTGAGCACTGAGCACTGAGCACCCAGCACCTTGAGCACTCAGCACTGACCACCCAGCACCCCGAGCACTGAGCACCCAGCACCCCGAGCACTGAGCACCCAGCGCCCTGAGCACTGAGCACCCAGCACCCTGAGCACTGAGCACACAGCACCCTGAGTACTGAGCACCCAGCACCCCGAGCACTGAGCACCCAGTGCCCCGAGCACTGAGCACCGAGCACCCCGAGCACTGAGCAACCAGCACCCTGAGTACTGAGCACTGAGCACCCTGAGTACTAAGCACCGAACACCCTGAGTACTGAGCACCCAGCACCCTGAGCACTGAGCACCCAGCACCCAGAGCACTGAGCACCCAGCACCCTGAGCACTGAGCTCCCAGCACCCTGAGTACTGAGCATCCAGCACCCTGAGTACTGAGCACCCAGCACCCCGAGCACTGAGCACCCAGCACCCTGAGTACTGAGCACCTAGCACCCTGAGCACTGAGCACCGAGCACCCTGAGTACTGAACACCCAGCACCCTGAGCACTGAGCACTGAGCACCCAGCACCCTGAGCACTGAGCACTGAGCACCCAGCACCCCGAGCACTGAGCACCCAGCACCCTGAGCACCCAGCACCCTGAGCACTGAGCACCCGGAGCACTGAGCACCCTGAGCACTGAGCACTGAGCACCCAGCACCCTGAGTACTGAGCACCCAACACTCTGAGCACTGAGCACCCAGCACGCTGAGTACTGAGCACTGAGCACACAGCACCCTGAGTACTGAGCACCCAGCACCCCGAGCACTGAGCACCCAGCGCCCCGAGCACTGAGCACCCAGCACCCTGAGCACTGAGCACTGAGCACACTGAGCACTGAGCACCCAGCACCCCGAGTACTGAGCACTGAGCACCCTGAGTACTGAGCACCCAACACCCAGAGTACTGATCACCCAGCACCCTGAGAACTGAGCACCCAGCACCCTGAGTACTGAGCACCCAGCACCCTGAGTACTGAGCACCCAGCACCCTGAGCACTGAGCACCCAGCACCTTGAGCACTGAGCACTGACCACCCAGCACCCCGAGCACTGAGCACCCAGCACCCCGAGCACTGAGCACCCAGCGCCCTGAGCACTGAGCACCCAGTACACTGAGCACTGAGCACCCAGGACCCTGAGTACTGAGCACCCAGCACCATGAGTACTGAGCACCCAGCACCCTGAGCACTGAGCACCCTGAGGACTGAGCACCCAGCACCCTGAGCACTGAGCACCCAGCACCCTGAGTACTGAGCACCGATCACCCTGAGCACTGAGCACCCAGCACCCCGAGCACTGAGCACCCAGCACCCTGAGTAATGAGCACCCAGCACCCTGAGCACTGAGCACCCAGCACCCTGAGTACTGAGCACCCTGAGTACTGAGCACCGATCACCCTGAGCACTGAGCACCCAGCACCCTGAGTACTGAGCACCCAGCACCCTGAGCACTGAGCACCCAGCACCCTGAGCACTGAGCACCCAGCACCCTGAGTACTGAGCACCCAGCACCCTGAGTACTGTGTACCCAGCACCCTGAGCACTGAGGACCCAGCACCCTGAGTACTGAGCACCGAGCACCCTGAGTACTGAGCACCCAGCACCCTGAGTACTGAGCACACAGCACCCTGAGCACTGAGCACCCAGCACCCTGAGTACTGAGCACCCAGCACCCTGAGTACTGAGCACCCAGCACCCAGAGCACTGAGCACCCAGCAACCCGAGCACGGAGCACCCAGGACCCCGAGAACTGAGTACTGAGCACCCAACACCCTGAGTACTGAGCACCGAGCTAACCGAGCACTGAGCACCCTGAGTACTGAGCACCCAGCACCCCGATCACTGAGCACCCAGCACCCTGAGGACTGAGCACCCAGCACCCTGAGCACTGAGCACCCAGCACCCTGAGTACTGAGCACCCAGCACGCTGAGTACTGAGCACCCAGCACCCTGAGCACTGAGCACCCAGCACCCTGAGTACTGAGCACTGAGCACCCAGCACCCCGAGCACTGAGCACCCAGCACCCTGTGTACTGAGCACTGAGCACCCTGAGTACTAAGCACCCAGCACCCTGAGTACTGAGCACCCAGCACACTGAGCACTGAGCACCGAGCACCCCGAGCACTGAGCACTCAGCACCCTGAGTACTGAGCACCCAGCACCCTGAGCACTGAGCACCCAGCACCCCGAGCACTGAGCACCCAGCACCCCGAGCACTGAGCACCCAGCACCCTGAGCACTGAGCACCCAGCACCCTGAGCACTGAGCACCCAGCACCCTGAGTACTGAGTACTCAGCACCCTGAGCACTGAGCACCCAGCACCCTGAGTACTGATCACCGAGCACCCCGTGCACTGAGCACCCAGCACCCTGAGTACTGAGCACCCAGCACCCTGAATACTGAGCACCCAGCACCCTGAGTACTGAGCACCCAGCACCCTGAGCACTGAGCACAAAGCACGCTGAGTACTGAGCACTGAGCACCCTGAGTACTGAGCACCTAGCACCCTGAGTACTGAGCACCCAGCACCCTGAGCACTGAGCAGCCAGCACCCTCAGCACTGAGCACCCAGCACCCCGAGCACTGAGCACCCAGCACCCTGAGCACAGAGCACCCAGCACCCCGAGTACTGAGCACCGAGCACCCCGAGCTCTGAGCAGCCAGCACCCTGAGTACTGAGCATCCAGTACCCTGAGTACTGAGCGCCCCGAGTACTGAGCACCCAGCACCCCGAGCACTGAGCACCCAGCACCCTGAGTACTGAGAACAGATCACCCCGAGCACAGAGCACCCAGGACCCCGAGCACTGAGTACTGAGCACCCAGCACCCTGAGTACTGAGCACCGAGCTCCCCGAGCACTGAGCACCCAGCACCCTGAGCACTGAGCACCCAGCACCCTGAGCACTGAGCACCCAGCACCCTGAGTACTGAGCACCCAGCACGCTGAGTACTGAGCACTCAGCACCCTGAGCACTGAGCACCCAGCTCCCTGAGTACTGAGCACTGAGCACCCAGCACCCGGAGCACTGAGCACCCAGCACCCTGTGTACTGAGCACTGAGCACCCTGATTACTAAGCACCCAGCACCCTGAGTACTGAGCACCCAGGACCCTGAGCACTGAGCACCGAGCACCCCGAGTACTGAGCACCCAGCACCCTGAGTACTGAGCACCCAGCACCCCGAGCACTGAGCACCCAGCACCCTGAGTATTGAGCACCTAGCACCCTGAGCACTGAGCACCGAGCACCCTGAGTACTTAACACCCAGCACCCTGAGCACTGAGCACTGAGCACCCAGCACCCTGAGCACTGAGCACTGAGCACCCAGCACCCCGAGCACTGAGCACCCAGCACCCTGAGCACCCAGCACCCTGAGCACTGAGCACCCTGAGTACTGAGCACCCTGAGCACTGAGCACTGAGCACCCAGCACCCTGAGTACTGAGCACCCAACACTCTGAGCACTGAGCACCCAGCACGCTGAGTACTGAGCACTGAGCACACAGCACCCTGAGTACTGAGCACCCAGCACCCCGAGCACTGAGCACCCAGCGCCCCGAGCACTGAGCACCCAGCACCCTGAGAACTGAGCACTGAGCACACTGAGCACTGAGCACCCAGCACCCCGAGTACTGAGCACTGAGCACCCTGAGTACTGAGCACCCAACACCCAGAGTACTGATCACCCAGCACCCTGAGAACTGAGCACCCAGCACCCTGAGTACTGAGCACCCAGCACCCTGAGTACTGAGCACCCAGCACCCTGAGCACTGAGCACTGAGCACCCAGCACCTTGAGCACTGAGCACTGACCACCAAGCACCCCGAGCACTGAGCACCCAGCACCCCGAGCACTGAGCACCCAGCGCCCTGAGCACTGAGCACCCAGCACACTGAGCACTGAGCACCCAGGACCCTGAGTACTGAGCACCCAGCACCTTGAGTACTGAGCACCCAGCACCCTGAGCACTGAGCACCCTGAGGACTGAGCACCCAGCACCCTGAGCACTGAGCACCCAGCACCCTGAGTACTGAGCACCGATCACCCTGAGCACTGAGCACCCAGCACCCCGAGCACTGAGCACCCAGCACCCTGAGTACTGAGCACCCAGCACCCTGAGCACTGAGCACCCAGCACCCTGAGTACTGAGCACCCTGAGTACTGAGCACCGATCACCCTGAGCACTGAGCACCCAGCACCCTGAGTACTGAGCACCCAGCACCCTGAGCACTGAGCACCCAGCACCCTGAGCACTGAGCACCCAGCACCCTGAGTACTGAGCACCCAGCACCCTGAGTACTGAGCACCCAGCACCCAGAGCACTGAGCACCCAGCACCCCGAGCACGGAGCACCCAGGACCCCGAGAACTGAGTACTGAGCACCCAGCACCCTGAGTACTGAGCACCGAGCTAACCGAGCACTGAGCACCCTGAGTACTGAGCACCCAGCACCCCGATCCCTGAGCACCCAGCACCCTGAGGACTGAGCACCCAGCACCCTGAGCACTGAGCACCCAGCACCCTGAGTACTGAGCACTGAGCACCCAGCACCCCGAGCACTGAGCACCCAGCACCCTGTGTACTGAGCACTGAGCACCCTGAGTACTAAGCACCCAGCACCCTGAGTACTGAGCACCCAGCACACTGAGCACTGAGCACCGAGCACCCGGAGCACTGAGCACCCAGCACCCTGAGGACTCAGCACCCAGCACACCGAGCACTGAGCACCCAGCACCCTGAGCACTGAGCACCCAGCAACCCGAGCACTGAGCACCCAGCACCCTGAGTACTGAGCACCCAGCACCCCGAGCACTGAGCACCCAGCACCCTGAGTACTGAGAACAGATTACCCTGAGTACTGAGCACCCAGCACCCTGAGTACTGAGCCCCCAGCACCCTGAGTACTGAGCACCCAGCACCCCGAGCACTGAGCACCCAGCACCCCGAGAATGAGCACCCAGCACCCTGAGTACTGAGAACCGAGCACCCTGAGTACTGAGCACCCAGCACCCTGAGTACTGAGCCCCCAGCACCCTGAGTACTGAGCACCCAGCACCCCGAGCACTGAGCACCCAGCACCCCGAGAATGAGCACCCAGCACCCTGAGTACTGAGCACCCAGCACCCCGAGCACGGAGCACCCAGGACCCCGAGCACTGAGTACTGAGCACCCAGCACCCTGAGTACTGAGCAGCGAGCTCCCCGAGCACTGAGCACCCAGCACCCTGAGCACTGAGCACCCAGCTCCCTGAGCACTGAGAACCCAGCACCCTGAGTACTGAGCACCCAGCACGCTGTTTACTGAGCACTCAGCACCCTGAGCACTGAGCACCCAGCACCTTGAGTACTGAGCACTCCGCACCCAGCACCCCGAGCACTGATCACCCAGCACCCTGTGTCCTGAGCACTGAGCACCCTGATTACTAAGCACCCAGCACACTGAGTACTGAGCACCCAGGACCCTGAGCACTGAGCACCGAGCACCCCGAGCACTGAGCACCCAGCACCCTGAGCACTCAGCACCCATCACCCCGATCACTGAGCACCCAGCACCCTGAGCACTGAGCACCCAGCACCCTGAGCACTGAGCACCCAGCACCCAGAGCACTGAGCACCCAGCACCCTGAGCACTGAGCACCCAGCACCCTGAGTACTGAGCACCCAGCACCCTGAGTACTGAGCACCCTGAGTACTGAGCACCGATCACCCTGAGCACTGAGCACCCAGCACCCTGAGTACTGAGCACCCAGCACCCTGAGCACTGAGCACCCAGCACCCTGAGCATTGAGCACCCAGCACCCTGAGTACTGAGCACCCAGAACCCTGAGTACTGAGTACAAAGCACCCTGAGCACTGAGCACCCAGCACCCTGAGTACTGAGCACGGAGCACCCTGAGTACTGAGCACCCAGCACCCTGAGTACTGAGCACCCAGCACCCTGAGCACTGAGCACCCAGCACCCTGAGTACTGAGCATCCAGCACCCTGAGTACTGAGCACTGATCACACTGAGCACTGAGCACCCAGCACCCTGAGTTCTGAGCACCTAGCACCCTGAGCACTGAGCACCGAGCACCCTGAGTACTGAACACCCAGCACCCTGACCACTGAGCACTGAGCACCCAGCATCCTGAGCACTGAGCACTTAGCACCCAGCACCCCGAGCACTGAGCACCCAGCACCCTGAGCACCCAGCACCCTGAGCACTGAGCACCCTGAGCACTGAGCACCCTGAGCACTGAGCACTGAGCACCCAGCACCCTGAGTACTGAGCACCCAACACTCTGAGCAGTGAGCACCCAGCACGCTGAGTACTGAGCACTGAGCACACAGCACCCTGAGCACTGAGCACCCAGCACCCTGAGCACTGAGCACTGAGCACACAGCACCCCGAGCACTGAGCACCCAGCACCCTGAGCACCCAGCACCCTGAGCAATGAGCACCCTGAGTACTGAGCACCCAGCACCCTGAGCACTGAGCACCCAGCACCCTGAGTACTGAGCACCCAGCACCCTGAGTACTGAGCACCCAGGACCCTGAGCACTGAGCACCGAGCACCCCGAGTACTGAGCACCCAGCACCCTGAGTACTGAGCACCCAGCACCCCGAGCACTGAGCACCCAGCACCCTGAGTACTGAGCACCTAGCACCCTGAGCACTGAGCACCGAGCACCCTGAGTACTGAACACCCAGCACCCTGAGCACTGAGCACTGAGCACCCAGCACCCTGAGCACTGAGCACTGAGCACCCAGCACCCCGAGCACTGAGCACCCAGCACCCTGAGCACCCAGCACCCTGAGCACTGAGCACCCTGAGCACTGAGCACCCTGAGCACTGAGCACTGAGCACCCAGCACCCTGAGTACTGAGCACCCAACACTCTGAGCACTGAGCACCCAGCACGCTGAGGACTGAGCACTGAGCACACAGCACCCTGAGTACTGAGCACCCAGCACCCCGAGCACTGAGCACCCAGCGCCCCGAGCACTGAGCACCCAGCACCCTGAGAACTGAGCACTGAGCACACTGAGCACTGAGCACCCAGCACCCCGAGTACTGAGCACTGAGCACCCTGAGTACTGAGCACCCAACACCCAGAGTACTGATCACCCAGCACCCTGAGAACTGAGCACCCAGCACCCTGAGTACTGAGCACCCAGCACCCTGAGTACTGAGCACCCAGCACCCTGAGCACTGAGCACTGAGCACCCAGCACCTTGAGCACTGAGCACTGACCACCAAGCATCCCGAGCACTGAGCACCCAGCACCCCGAGCACTGAGCACCCAGCGCCCTGAGCACTGAGCACCCAGCACACTGAGCACTGAGCACCCAGGACCCTGAGTACTGAGCACCCAGCACCTTGAGTACTGAGCACCCAGCACCCTGAGCACTGAGCACCCTGAGGACTGAGCACCCAGCACCCTGAGCACTGAGCACCCAGCACCCTGAGTACTGAGCACCGATCACCCTGAGCACTGAGCACCCAGCACCCCGAGCACTGAGCACCCAGCACCCTGAGTACTGAGCACCCAGCACCCTGAGCACTGAGCACCCAGCACCCTGAGTACTGAGCACCCTGAGTACTGAGCACCGATCACCCTGAGCACTGAGCACCCAGCACCCTGAGTACTGAGCACCCAGCACCCTGAGCACTGAGCACCCAGCACCCTGAGCACTGAGCACCCAGCACCCTGAGTACTGAGCACCCAGCACCCTGAGTACTGAGCACCCAGCACCCAGAGCACTGAGCACCCAGCACCCCGAGCACGGAGCACCCAGGACCCCGAGAACTGAGTACTGAGCACCCAGCACCCTGAGTACTGAGCACCGAGCTAACCGAGCACTGAGCACCCTGAGTACTGAGCACCCAGCACCCCGATCCCTGAGCACCCAGCACCCTGAGGACTGAGCACCCAGCACCCTGAGCACTGAGCACCCAGCACCCTGAGTACTGAGCACTGAGCACCCAGCACCCCGAGCACTGAGCACCCAGCACCCTGTGTACTGAGCACTGAGCACCCTGAGTACTAAGCACCCAGCACCCTGAGTACTGAGCACCCAGCACACTGAGCACTGAGCACCGAGCACCCCGAGCACTGAGCACCCAGCACCCTGAGGACTCAGCACCCAGCACCCTGAGCACTGAGCACCCAGCACCCTGAGCACTGAGCACCCAGCAACCCGAGCACTGAGCACCCAGCACCCTGAGTACTGAGCACCCAGCACCCCGAGCACTGAGCACCCAGCACCCTGAGTACTGAGAACAGATTACCCTGAGTACTGAGCACCCAGCACCCTGAGTACTGAGCCCCCAGCACCCTGAGTACTGAGCACCCAGCACCCCGAGCACTGAGCACCCAGCACCCCGAGAATGAGCACCCAGCACCCTGAGTACTGAGAACCGAGCACCCTGAGTACTGAGCACCCAGCACCCTGAGTACTGAGCCCCCAGCACCCTGAGTACTGAGCACCCAGCACCCCGAGCACTGAGCACCCAGCACCCCGAGAATGAGCACCCAGCACCCTGAGTACTGAGCACCCAGCACCCCGAGCACGGAGCACCCAGGACCCCGAGCACTGAGTACTGAGCACCCAGCACCCTGAGTACTGAGCACCGAGCTCCCCGAGCACTGAGCACCCAGCACCCTGAGCACTGAGCACCCAGCACCCTGAGCACTGAGCACCCAGCACCCTGAGTACTGAGCACCCAGCACGCTGTTTACTGAGCACTCAGCACCCTGAGCACTGAGCACCCAGCACCTTGAGTACTGAGCACTCCGCACCCAGCACCCCGAGCACTGATCACCCAGCACCCTGTGTCCTGAGCACTGAGCACCCTGATTACTAAGCACCCAGCACACTGAGTACTGAGCACCCAGGACCCTGAGCACTGAGCACCGAGCACCCCGAGCACTGAGCACCCAGCACCCTGAGCACTCAGCACCCATCACCCCGATCACTGAGCACCCAGCACCCTGAGCACTGAGCACCCAGCACCCTGAGCACTGAGCACCCAGCACCCAGAGCACTGAGCACCCAGCACCCTGAGCACTGAGCACCCAGCACCCTGAGTACTGAGCACCCAGCACCCTGAGTACTGAGCACCCTGAGTACTGAGCACCGATCACCCTGAGCACTGAGCACCCAGCACCCTGAGTACTGAGCACCCAGCACCCTGAGCACTGAGCACCCAGCACCCTGAGCATTGAGCACCCAGCACCCTGAGTACTGAGCACCCAGAACCCTGAGTACTGAGTACAAAGCACCCTGAGCACTGAGCACCCAGCACCCTGAGTACTGAGCACGGAGCACCCTGAGTACTGAGCACCCAGCACCCTGAGTACTGAGCACCCAGCACCCTGAGCACTGAGCACCCAGCACCCTGAGTACTGAGCACCCAGCACCCTGAGTACTGAGCACTGATCACACTGAGCACTGAGCACCCAGCACCCTGAGTTCTGAGCACCTAGCACCCTGAGCACTGAGCACCGAGCACCCTGAGTACTGAACACCCAGCACCCTGAGCACTGAGCACTGAGCACCCAGCATCCTGAGCACTGAGCACTTAGCACCCAGCACCCCGAGCACTGAGCACCCAGCACCCTGAGCACCCAGCACCCTGAGCACTGAGCACCCTGAGCACTGAGCACCCTGAGCACTGAGCACTGAGCACCCAGCACCCTGAGTACTGAGCACCCAACACTCTGAGCAGTGAGCACCCAGCACGCTGAATACTGAGCACTGAGCACACAGCACCCTGAGCACTGAGCACCCAGCACCCTGAGCACTGAGCACTGAGCACACAGCACCCCGAGCACTGAGCACCCAGCACCCTGAGCACCCAGCACCCTGAGCAATGAGCACCCTGAGTACTGAGCACCCAGCACCCTGAGCACTGAGCACCCAGCACCCTGAGTACTGAGCACCCTCAGTACTGAGCACCGATCACCCTGAGCACTGAGCACCCAGCACCCTGAGTACTGAGCACACAGCACCCTGAGCACTGAGCACCCAGCACCCTGAGCACTGAGCACCCAGCACCCTGAGTACTGAGCACCCAGAACCCTGAGTACTGAGTACAAAGCACCCTGAGCACTGAGCACCCAGCACCCTGAGTACTGAGCACCGAGCACCCTGAGTACTGAGCACCCAGCACCCTGAGTACTGAGCACCCAGCACCCTGAGCACTGAGCACCCAGCACCCTGAGTACTGAGCACTCAGCACCCTGAGTACTGAGCACCCAGCACCCTGAGTACGGAGCACCCAGCACCCTGAGTACTGAGCACCCAGCACCCTGAGTACTGAGCACCGAGCACCCCGAGCACTGAGCAAACAGCACCCTGAGTACTGAGCACTGAGCACCCTGAGTACTAAGCACCGAACACCCTGAGTACTGAGCACCCAGCACCCTGAGGACTGAGCACCCAGCACCCTGAGCACTGAGCACCCAGCACCCTGAGTAATGAGCACCCAGCACCCTGAGTACTGAGCACCCAGCACCCTGAGCACTGAGAACCCAGCACCCCGAGCACTGAGCACCCAGCACCCTGAGAACTGAGCACCCAGCACCCTGAGCACTGAGCACCCAGCACCCTGAGCACTGAGCACCCAGCACCCTGAGTACTGAGTACTCAGCACCCTGAGCACTGAGCACCCAGCACCCTGAGTACTGATCACCGAGCACCCCGTGCACTGAGCACCCAGCACCCTGTGTACTGAGCACCCAGCACCCTGAATACTGAGCACCCAGCACCCTGAGTACTGAGCACCCAGCACCCTGAGCACTGAGCACAATGCACGCTGCGTACTGAGCACTGAACACCCTGAGTACTGAGCACCGAGGACCCTGAGCACTGAGCACCCAGCACGCTGAGTACTGAGCACTGAGCACCCTGAGTACTGAGCACCTAGCACCCTGAGTACTGAGCACCCAGCACCCTGAGCACTGAGCAGCCAGCACCCTGAGCACTGAGCAGCCAGCACCCCGAGCACTGAGCACCCAGCACCCTGAGCACTGAGCACCCAGCACCCCGAGTACTGAGCACCGAGCACCCCGAGCTCTGAGCACCCAGCACCCTGAGTACTGTGCACCCCGTACCCTGAGTACTGAGCAGCCCGAGTACTGAGCACCCAGCACCCCGAGCACTGAGCACCCAGCACCCTGAGTACTGAGAACAGATCACCCAGAGCACGGAGCACCCAGGACCCCGAGCACTGAGTACTGAGCACCCAGCACCCTGGGTACTGAGCACCGAGCTCCCCGAGCACTGAGCACCCAGCACCCTGAGCACTGAGCACCCAGCACCCTGAGCACTGAGCACCCAGCACCCTGAGTACTGAGCACCCAGCACGCTGAGTACTGAGCACTCAGCACCCTGAGCACTGAGCACCCAGCACCCTGAGTACTGAGCACTGAGCACCCAGCACCCTGAGCACTGAGCACCCAGCACCCTGTGTACTGAGCACTGAGCACCCTGATTACTAAGCACCCAGCACCCTGAATACTGACCACACAGGACCCTGAGCACTGAGCACCGAGCAACCCGAGCACTGAGCACTCAGCACCCTGAGCACTCAGCACCCATCACCCCGATCACTGAGCACCCAGCACCCTGAGCACTGAGCACCCAGCACCCTGAGCACTGAGCACCCAGCACCCTGAGCACTGAGCACCCAGCACCCTGAGCACTGATCACCCAGCACCCTGAGTACTGAGCACCGAGCACCCTGAGTACTGAGCACCCAGCACCCTGAGCACTGAGCACCCAGCACCCTGAGTACTGAGCACCCAGCACCCTGAGTACTGAGCACCCAGCACCCCGAGCACTGAGCACCCAGCACCCTGAGTACTGAGCACCTAGCACCCTGAGCACTGAGCACCGAGCACCCTGAGTACTGAACACCCAGCACCCTGAGCACTGAGCACTGAGCACCCAGCACCCTGAGCACTGAGCACTGAGCACCCAGCACCCCGAGCACTGAGCACCCAGCACCCTGAGCACCCAGCACCCTTAGCACTGAGCACCCTGAGCACTGAGCACCCTGAGCACTGAGCACTGAGCACCCAGCACCCTGAGTACTGAGCACCCAACACTCTAAGCACTGAGCACCCAGCACCCTGTGTACTGAGCACTGAGCACCCTGATTACTAAGCACCCAGCACCCTGAGTACTGAGCACCCAGGACCCTGAGCACTGAGCACCGAGCACCCCGAGCACTGAGCACCCAGCACCCTGAGCACTCAGCACCCATCACCCCGATCACTGAGCACCCAGCACCCTGAGCACTGAGCACCCAGCACCCTGAGCACTGAGCACACAGCACCCAGAGCACTGAGCACCCAGCACCCTGAGCACTGAGCACCCAGCACCCTGAGTACTGAGCACCCAGCACCCTGAGTACTGAGCACCCTGAGTACTGAGCACCGATCACCCTGAGCACTGAGCACCCAGCACCCTGAGTACTGAGCACCCAGCACCCTGAGCACTGAGCACCCAGCACCCTGAGCATTGAGCACCCAGCACCCTGAGTACTGAGCACCCAGAACCCTGAGTACTGAGCACCCAGCACCCTGAGTACGGAGCACCCAGCACCCTGAGTACTGAGCACCCAGCACCCTGAGTACTGAGCACCCAGCACCCTGAGTACTGAGCACCCAGCACCCTGAGCACTGAGCACAATGCACGCTGCGTACTGAGCACTGAACACCCTGAGTACTGAGCACCAAGGACCCTGAGCACTGAGCACCCAGCACGCTGAGTACTGAGCACTGAGCACCCTGAGTACTGAGCACCTAGCACCCTGAGTACTGAGCACCCAGCACCCTGAGCACTGAGCAGCCAGCACCCTGAGCACTGAGCAGCCAGCACCCCGAGCACTGAGCACCCAGCACCCTGAGCACTGAGCACCCAGCACCCCGAGTACTGAGCACCGAGCACCCCGAGCTCTGAGCACCCAGCACCCTGAGTACTGTGCACCCCGTACCCTGAGTACTGAGCACCCCGAGTACTGAGCACCCAGCACCCCGAGCACTGAGCACCCAGCACCCTGAGTACTGAGAACAGATCACCCAGAGCACGGAGCACCCAGGACCCCGAGCACTGAGTACTGAGCACCCAGCACCCTGGGTACTGAGCACCGAGCTCCCCGAGCACTGAGCACCCAGCACCCTGAGCACTGAGCACCCAGCACCCTGAGCACTGAGCACCCAGCACCCTGAGTACTGAGCACCCAGCACGCTGAGTACTGAGCACTCAGCACCCTGAGCACTGAGCACCCAGCACCCTGAGTACTGAGCACTGAGCACCCAGCACCCCGAGCACTGAGCACCCAGCACCCTGTGTACTGAGCACTGAGCACCCTGATTACTAAGCACCCAGCACCCTGAGTACTGACCACACAGGACCCTGAGCACTGAGCACCGAGCAAGAAGAGCACTGAGCACTCAGCACCCTGAGCACTCAACACCCATCACCCCGATCACTGAGCACCCAGCACCCTGAGCACTGAGCACCCAGCACCCTGAGCACTGAGCACCCAGCACCCTGAGCACTGAGCACCCAGCACCCTGAGCACTGATCACCCAGCACCCTGAGTACTGAGCACCGAGCACCCTGAGTACTGAGCACCCAGCACCCTGAGCACTGAGCACCCAGCACCCTGAGTACTGAGCACCCAGCACCCTGAGTACTGAGCACCCAGCACCCCGAGCACTGAGCACCCAGCATCCTGAGTACTGAGCACCTAGCACCCTGAGCACTGAGCACCGAGCACCCTGAGTACTGAACACCCAGCACCCTGAGCACTGAGCACTGAGCACCCAGCACCCTGAGCACTGAGCACTGAGCACCCAGCACCCCGAGCACTGAGCACCCAGCACCCTGAGCACCCAGCACCCTTAGCATTGAGCACCCTGAGCACTGAGCACCCTGAGCACTGAGCACTGAGCACCCAGCACCCTGAGTACTGAGCACCCAACACTCTAAGCACTGAGCACCCAGCACCCTGTGTACTGAGCACTGAGCACCCTGATTACTAAGCACCCAGCACCCTGAGTACTGAGCACCCAGGACCCTGAGCACTGAGCACCGAGCACCCTGAGCACTGAGCACCCAGCACCCTGAGCACTCAGCACCCATCACCCCGATCACTGAGCACCCAGCACCCTGAGCACTGAGCACCCAGCACCCTGAGCACTGAGCACCCAGCACCCAGAGCACTGAGCACCCAGCACCCTGAGCACTGAGCACCCAGCACCCTGAGTACTGAGCACCCAGCACCCTGAGTACTGAGCACCCTGAGTACTGAGCACCGATCACCCTGAGCACTGAGCACCCAGCACCCTGAGTACTGAGCACCCAGCACCCTGAGCACTGAGCACCCAGCACCCTGAGCATTGAGCACCCAGCACCCTGAGTACTGAGCACCCAGAACCCTGAGTACTGAGCACCCAGCACCCTGAGTACGGAGCACCCAGCACCCTGAGTACTGAGCACCCAGCACCCTGAGTACTGAGCACCGAGCACCCCGAGCACTGAGCAACCAGCACCCTGAGTACTGAGCACTGAGCACCCTGAGTACTAAGCACCGAACACCCTGAGTACTGAGCACCCAGCACCCTGAGGACTGAGCACCCAGCACCCTGAGCACTGAGCACCCAGCACCCTGAGTAATGAGCACCCAGCACCCTGAGTACTGAGCACCCAGCACCCTGAGCACTGAGCACCCAGCACCCCGAGCACTGAGCACCCAGCACCCCGAGCACTGAGCACCCAGGACCCTGAGCACTGAGCACCCAGCACCCTGAGCACTGAGCACCCAGCACCCTGAGTACTGAGTACTCAGCACCCTGAGCACTGAGCACCCAGCACCCTGAGTACTGATCACCGAGCACCCCGTGCACTGAGCACCCAGCACCCTGAGTACTGAGCACCCAGCACCCTGAATACTGAGCACCCAGCACCCTGAGTACTGAGCACCCAGCACCCTGAGCACTGAGCACAAAGCACGCTGAGTACTGAGCACTGAACACCCTGAGTACTGAGCACCGAGGACCCTGAGCACTGAGCACCCAGCAAGCTGAGTACTGAGCACTGAGCACCCTGAGTACTGAGCACCTAGCACCCTGAGTACTGAGCACCCAGCACCCTGAGCACTGAGCAGCCAGCACCCTCAGCACTGAGCACCCAGCACCCCGAGCACTGAGCACCCAGCACCCTGAGCACTGAGCACCCAGTACCCCGAGGACTGAGCACCGAGCACCCCGACCTCTGAGCACCCAGCACCCTGAGTACTGAGCACCCAGTACCCTGAGTACTGAGCACCCCGAGTACTGAGCACCCAGCACCCCGAGCACTGAGCACCCAGCACCCTGAGTACTGAGAACAGATCACCCCGAGCACGGAGCACCCAGTACCCCGAGCACTGAGTACTGAGCACCCAGCACCCTGAGTACTGAGCACCGAGCTCCCCGAGCACTGAGCACCCAGCACCCTGAGCACTGAGCACCCAGCACCCTGAGCACTGAGCACCCAGCACCCTGAGTACTGAGCACCCAGCACGCTGAGTACTGAGCACTCAGCACCCTGAGCACTGAGCACCCAGCACCCTGAGTACTGAGCACTGAGCACCCAGCACCCCGAGCACTGAGCACCCAGCACCCTGTGTACTGAGCACTGAGCACCCTGATTACTAAGCACCCAGCACCCTGAGAACTGAGCACCCAGGACCCTGCGCACTGAGCACCGAGCACCCCGAGCACTGAGCACTCAGCACCCTGAGCACTCAGCACCCAACACCCCGATCACTGAGCACCCAGCACCCTGAGCACTGAGCACCTAGCACCCTGAGCACTGAGCACCCAGCACCCAGAGCACTGAGCACCCAGCACCCTGAGCACTGAGCACCCAGCACCCTGAGTACTGAGCACCCAGCACCCTGAGCACTGAGCACCCAGCACCCTGAGTACTGAGCACCCAGCACCCTGAGTACTGAGCACCCAGCACCCCGAGCACTGAGCACCCAGCACCCTGAGTACTGAGCACCTAGCACCCTGAGCACTGAGCACCGAGCACCCTGAGTACTGAACACCCAGCACCCTGAGCACTGAGCACTGAGCACCCAGCACCCTGAGCACTGAGCACTGAGCACCCAGCACCCCGAGCACTGAGCACCCAGCAGCCTGAGCACTGAGCACCGATCACTCTGAGCAGTGAGCACCCAGCACCCCAAGCACTGAGCACCCAGCACCCTGAGTACTGAGCACCCAGCACCCTGAGTACTGAGCACCCAGCACCCCGAGCACTGAGCACCCAGCACCCTGAGTACTGAGCACCCTGAGTACTGAGCACTGAGCACAGAGCATCCTGAGTACTGAGCACCCTGAGGACTGAGCACCCAGCACCCAGAGCACTGAGAACCCAGCACCCTGAGTACTGAGCACTGATCACCCTGAGCTCTGAGCACCCAGCACCCCGAGCACTGAGCACCCAGCACCCTGAGTACTGAGCACCCAGCACCCTGAGCACTGAGCACCGAGCACCCTGAGTACTGAACACCCAGCACCCTGAGCACTCAGCACTGAGCACCTTGAGTACTGAGCACCGAGCACCCCGAGCACTGATCACCCAGCACCCTGAGCACTGAGCACGGAGCACCCCGAGGACTGAGCACCCCGCACCCTGAGCACTGAGCACCCAGCACCTTGAGTACTGAGCACCGAGCACCCGGAGCACTGAGCACCCAGCACCCTGAGTACTGAGCACCCAACACCCAGAGTACTGAGCACCCAGCACCCTGATCACTGAGCACCCAGCACCCTGAGTACTGAGCACGTAGCACCCTGAGTACTGAGCACCCAGAACCCTGAGCACTGAGCACTGAGCACCCAGCACCCTGATCAATGAGCACTGACCACCCAGCACCCCGAGCACTGAGCACCCAGCACCCCGAGCACTGAGCACCCAGCGCCCTGAGCACTGAGCACCCAGCACCCTGAGCACTGAGCACCCAGCCCCCTGAGTACTGAGCACCCAGCACCATGAGTACTGAGCACCCAGCACCCTGAGTACTGAGCACCGAGCACCCCGAGCACTGAGCACCCAGCACCCTGAGCACTGAGCACCCTGAGGACTGAGCACCCAGCACCCTGAGCACCGAGCACCCGAGCACTGAGCACCCAGCACCCTGAGCACTGAGCACCCTGAGCACTGAGCACCCAGCACACCGAGCACTGAGCACCCAGCACCCTGAGTACTGAGCACCCAGCACCCTGAGCACTGAGAACCCAGCACCCTGAGTACTGAGCACCCTGAGTACTGAGCACTGATCACCCTGAGCACTGAGCACCCAGCACCCTGAGTACTGAGCACCCAGCACCCTGAGCGCTGAGCACCCAGCACCCTGAGCACTGAGCACCTAGCACCCTGAGTACTGAGCACCCAGAACCCTGAGTACTGAGTACAAAGAACCCTGAGCACTGAGCACCCAGCACACTGAGTACTGAGCACCGAGCACACTAAGTACTGAGCACCAAGCACCCTGAGTACTGAGCACCCAGCACCCTGAGCACTGAGCACCCAGCACCCTGAGTACTGAGCACCCAGCACCCTGAGTACTGAGCACCCAGCACCCTGAGTACTGAGCACCCAGCACCCTGAGTACTGAGCACCCAGCACCCTGAGTACTGAGCACCGAGCACCCCGAGCACTGAGCAACCAGCACCCTGAGTACTGAGCACTGAGCACCCTGAGTACTGAGCACCGAACACCCTGAGTACTGAGCACCCAGCACCCTGAGGACTGAGCACCCAGCACCCTGAACACTGAGCACCCAGCACCCTGAGTACTGAGCCCCCAGCACCCTGAGTACTGAGCACCCAGCACCCTGAGCACTGAGCACCCAGCACCCCGAGCACTGAGCACCCAGCACCCCGAGCACTGAGCACCCAGCACCCCGAGCACTGAGCACCCAGCACCCTGAGCACTGAGCACCCAGCACCCTGAGCACTGAGCACCCAGCACCCTGAGTACTGAGTACTCAGCACCCTGAGCACTGAGCACCCAGCACCCTGAGTACTGATCACCGAGCACCCCGAGCACTGAGCACCCAGCACGCTGAGTACTGAGCACTGAGCACCCTGAGTACTGAGCACCTAGCACCCTGAGTACTGAGCACCCAGCACCCTGAGCACTTAGCAGCCAGCACCCTCAGCACTGAGCACCCAGCTCCCCGAGCACTGAGCACCCAGCACCCTGAGCACTGAGCACCCAGCACCCCGAGTACTGAGCACCCAGCACCCCGAGTACTGAGCACCGAGCACCCCGAGCACTGAGCACCCAGAACCCTGAGTACTGAGCACCCAGTACCCTGAGTACTGAGCACCCCGAGTACTGAGCACCCAGCACCCCGAGCACTGAGCACCCAGCACCCTGAGTACTGAGAACAGATCACCCTGAGTACTGAGTACCCAGCACCCTGAGTACTGAGCCCCCAGCACCCTGAGTACTGATCACCCAGCAACCCGAGCACTGAGCACCCAGCACCCCGAGAATGAGCACCCAGCACCCTGAGTACTGAGAACCGAGCACCCTGAGTACTGAGCACCCAGCACCCTGAGTACTGAGCCCCCAGCACCCTGAGCACTGAGCACCCAGCACCCTGAGCACTGAGCACCCAGCACCCTGAGCACTGAGCACCCAGCACCCTGAGCACTGATCACCCAGCACCCTGAGTACTGAGCACCGAGCACCCTGAGTACTGAGCACCCAGCACCCTGAGCACTGAGCACCCAGCACCCTGAGTACTGAGCACCCAGCACCCTGAGTACTGAGCACCCAGCACCCCGAGCACTGAGCACCCAGCACCCTGAGTACTGAGCACCTAGCACCCTGAGCACTGAGCACCGAGCACCCTGAGTACTGAACACCCAGCACCCTGAGCACTGAGCACTGAGCACCCAGCACCCTGAGCACTGAGCACTGAGCACCCAGCACCCCGAGCACTGAGCACCCAGCACCCTGAGCACCCAGCACCCTTAGCACTGAGCACCCTGAGCACTGAGCACCCTGAGCACTGAGCACTGAGCACCCAGCACCCTGAGTACTGAGCACCCAACACTCTAAGCACTGAGCACCCAGCACCCTGTGTACTGAGCACTGAGCACCCTGATTACTAAGCACCCAGCACCCTGAGTACTGAGCACCCAGGACCCTGAGCACTGAGCACCGAGCACCCCGAGCACTGAGCACCCAGCACCCTGAGCACTCAGCACCCATCACCCCGATCACTGAGCACCCAGCACCCTGAGCACTGAGCACCCAGCACCCTGAGCACTGAGCACCCAGCACCCAGAGCACTGAGCACCCAGCACCCTGAGCACTGAGCACCCAGCACCCTGAGTACTGAGCACCCAGCACCCTGAGTACTGAGCACCCTGAGTACTGAGCACCGATCACCCTGAGCACTGAGCACCCAGCACCCTGAGTACTGAGCACCCAGCACCCTGAGCACTGAGCACCCAGCACCCTGAGCATTGAGCACCCAGCACCCTGAGTACTGAGCACCCAGAACCCTGAGTACTGAGCACCCAGCACCCTGAGTACGGAGCACCCAGCACCCTGAGTACTGAGCACCCAGCACCCTGAGTACTGAGCACCCAGCACCCTGAGTACTGAGCACCCAGCACCCTGAGCACTGAGCACAATGCACGCTGCGTACTGAGCACTGAACACCCTGAGTACTGAGCACCAAGGACCCTGAGCACTGAGCACCCAGCACGCTGAGTACTGAGCACTGAGCACCCTGAGTACTGAGCACCTAGCACCCTGAGTACTGAGCACCCAGCACCCTGAGCACTGAGCAGCCAGCACCCTGAGCACTGAGCAGCCAGCACCCCGAGCACTGAGCACCCAGCACCCTGAGCACTGAGCACCCAGCACCCCGAGTACTGAGCACCGAGCACCCCGAGCTCTGAGCACCCAGCACCCTGAGTACTGTGCACCCCGTACCCTGAGTACTGAGCACCCCGAGTACTGAGCACCCAGCACCCCGAGCACTGAGCACCCAGCACCCTGAGCACTGAGCACCCTGAGCACTGAGCACCCAGCACACCGAGCACTGAGCACCCAGCACCCTGAGTACTGAGCACCCAGCACCCTGAGCACTGAGAACCCAGCACCCTGAGTACTGAGCACCCTGAGTACTGAGCACTGATCACCCTGAGCACTGAGCACCCAGCACCCTGAGTACTGAGCACCCAGCACCCTGAGCGCTGAGCACCCAGCACCCTGAGCACTGAGCACCTAGCACCCTGAGTACTGAGCACCCAGAACCCTGAGTACTGAGTACAAAGAACCCTGAGCACTGAGCACCCAGCACACTGAGTACTGAGCACCGAGCACACTAAGTACTGAGCACCAAGCACCCTGAGTACTGAGCACCCAGCACCCTGAGCACTGAGCACCCAGCACCCTGAGTACTGAGCACCCAGCACCCTGAGTACTGAGCACCCAGCACCCTGAGTACTGAGCACCCAGCACCCTGAGTACTGAGCACCCAGCACCCTGAGTACTGAGCACCGAGCACCCCGAGCACTGAGCAACCAGCACCCTGAGTACTGAGCACTGAGCACCCTGAGTACTGAGCACCGAACACCCTGAGTACTGAGCACCCAGCACCCTGAGGACTGAGCACCCAGCACCCTGAACACTGAGCACCCAGCACCCTGAGTACTGAGCCCCCAGCACCCTGAGTACTGAGCACCCAGCACCCTGAGCACTGAGCACCCAGCACCCCGAGCACTGAGCACCCAGCACCCCGAGCACTGAGCACCCAGCACCCCGAGCACTGAGCACCCAGCACCCTGAGCACTGAGCACCCAGCACCCTGAGCACTGAGCACCCAGCACCCTGAGTACTGAGTACTCAGCACCCTGAGCACTGAGCACCCAGCACCCTGAGTACTGATCACCGAGCACCCCGAGCACTGAGCACCCAGCACGCTGAGTACTGAGCACTGAGCACCCTGAGTACTGAGCACCTAGCACCCTGAGTACTGAGCACCCAGCACCCTGAGCACTTAGCAGCCAGCACCCTCAGCACTGAGCACCCAGCTCCCCGAGCACTGAGCACCCAGCACCCTGAGCACTGAGCACCCAGCACCCCGAGTACTGAGCACCCAGCACCCCGAGTACTGAGCACCGAGCACCCCGAGCACTGAGCACCCAGAACCCTGAGTACTGAGCACCCAGTACCCTGAGTACTGAGCACCCCGAGTACTGAGCACCCAGCACCCCGAGCACTGAGCACCCAGCACCCTGAGTACTGAGAACAGATCACCCTGAGTACTGAGTACCCAGCACCCTGAGTACTGAGCCCCCAGCACCCTGAGTACTGATCACCCAGCAACCCGAGCACTGAGCACCCAGCACCCCGAGAATGAGCACCCAGCACCCTGAGTACTGAGAACCGAGCACCCTGAGTACTGAGCACCCAGCACCCTGAGTACTGAGCCCCCAGCACCCTGAGCACTGAGCACCCAGCACCCTGAGCACTGAGCACCCAGCACCCTGAGCACTGAGCACCCAGCACCCTGAGCACTGATCACCCAGCACCCTGAGTACTGAGCACCGAGCACCCTGAGTACTGAGCACCCAGCACCCTGAGCACTGAGCACCCAGCACCCTGAGTACTGAGCACCCAGCACCCTGAGTACTGAGCACCCAGCACCCCGAGCACTGAGCACCCAGCACCCTGAGTACTGAGCACCTAGCACCCTGAGCACTGAGCACCGAGCACCCTGAGTACTGAACACCCAGCACCCTGAGCACTGAGCACTGAGCACCCAGCACCCTGAGCACTGAGCACTGAGCACCCAGCACCCCGAGCACTGAGCACCCAGCACCCTGAGCACCCAGCACCCTTAGCACTGAGCACCCTGAGCACTGAGCACCCTGAGCACTGAGCACTGAGCACCCAGCACCCTGAGTACTGAGCACCCAACACTCTAAGCACTGAGCACCCAGCACCCTGTGTACTGAGCACTGAGCACCCTGATTACTAAGCACCCAGCACCCTGAGTACTGAGCACCCAGGACCCTGAGCACTGAGCACCGAGCACCCCGAGCACTGAGCACCCAGCACCCTGAGCACTCAGCACCCATCACCCCGATCACTGAGCACCCAGCACCCTGAGCACTGAGCACCCAGCACCCTGAGCACTGAGCACCCAGCACCCAGAGCACTGAGCACCCAGCACCCTGAGCACTGAGCACCCAGCACCCTGAGTACTGAGCACCCAGCACCCTGAGTACTGAGCACCCTGAGTACTGAGCACCGATCACCCTGAGCACTGAGCACCCAGCACCCTGAGTACTGAGCACCCAGCACCCTGAGCACTGAGCACCCAGCACCCTGAGCATTGAGCACCCAGCACCCTGAGTACTGAGCACCCAGAACCCTGAGTACTGAGCACCCAGCACCCTGAGTACGGAGCACCCAGCACCCTGAGTACTGAGCACCCAGCACCCTGAGTACTGAGCACCCAGCACCCTGAGTACTGAGCACCCAGCACCCTGAGCACTGAGCACAATGCACGCTGCGTACTGAGCACTGAACACCCTGAGTACTGAGCACCAAGGACCCTGAGCACTGAGCACCCAGCACGCTGAGTACTGAGCACTGAGCACCCTGAGTACTGAGCACCTAGCACCCTGAGTACTGAGCACCCAGCACCCTGAGCACTGAGCAGCCAGCACCCTGAGCACTGAGCAGCCAGCACCCCGAGCACTGAGCACCCAGCACCCTGAGCACTGAGCACCCAGCACCCCGAGTACTGAGCACCGAGCACCCCGAGCTCTGAGCACCCAGCACCCTGAGTACTGTGCACCCCGTACCCTGAGTACTGAGCACCCCGAGTACTGAGCACCCAGCACCCCGAGCACTGAGCACCCAGCACCCTGAGTACTGAGAACAGATCACCCAGAGCACGGAGCACCCAGGACCCCGAGCACTGAGTACTGAGCACCCAGCACCCTGGGTACTGAGCACCGAGCTCCCCGAGCACTGAGCACCCAGCACCCTGAGCACTGAGCACCCAGCACCCTGAGCACTGAGCACCCAGCACCCTGAGTACTGAGCACCCAGCACGCTGAGTACTGAGCACTCAGCACCCTGAGCACTGAGCACCCAGCACCCTGAGTACTGAGCACTGAGCACCCAGCACCCCGAGCACTGAGCACCCAGCACCCTGTGTACTGAGCACTGAGCACCCTGATTACTAAGCACCCAGCACCCTGAGTACTGACCACACAGGACCCTGAGCACTGAGCACCGAGCAAGAAGAGCACTGAGCACTCAGCACCCTGAGCACTCAACACCCATCACCCCGATCACTGAGCACCCAGCACCCTGAGCACTGAGCACCCAGCACCCTGAGCACTGAGCACCCAGCACCCTGAGCACTGAGCACCCAGCACCCTGAGCACTGATCACCCAGCACCCTGAGTACTGAGCACCGAGCACCCTGAGTACTGAGCACCCAGCACCCTGAGCACTGAGCACCCAGCACCCTGAGTACTGAGCACCCAGCACCCTGAGTACTGAGCACCCAGCACCCCGAGCACTGAGCACCCAGCATCCTGAGTACTGAGCACCTAGCACCCTGAGCACTGAGCACCGAGCACCCTGAGTACTGAACACCCAGCACCCTGAGCACTGAGCACTGAGCACCCAGCACCCTGAGCACTGAGCACTGAGCACCCAGCACCCCGAGCACTGAGCACCCAGCACCCTGAGCACCCAGCACCCTTAGCATTGAGCACCCTGAGCACTGAGCACCCTGAGCACTGAGCACTGAGCACCCAGCACCCTGAGTACTGAGCACCCAACACTCTAAGCACTGAGCACCCAGCACCCTGTGTACTGAGCACTGAGCACCCTGATTACTAAGCACCCAGCACCCTGAGTACTGAGCACCCAGGACCCTGAGCACTGAGCACCGAGCACCCTGAGCACTGAGCACCCAGCACCCTGAGCACTCAGCACCCATCACCCCGATCACTGAGCACCCAGCACCCTGAGCACTGAGCACCCAGCACCCTGAGCACTGAGCACCCAGCACCCAGAGCACTGAGCACCCAGCACCCTGAGCACTGAGCACCCAGCACCCTGAGTACTGAGCACCCAGCACCCTGAGTACTGAGCACCCTGAGTACTGAGCACCGATCACCCTGAGCACTGAGCACCCAGCACCCTGAGTACTGAGCACCCAGCACCCTGAGCACTGAGCACCCAGCACCCTGAGCATTGAGCACCCAGCACCCTGAGTACTGAGCACCCAGAACCCTGAGTACTGAGCACCCAGCACCCTGAGTACGGAGCACCCAGCACCCTGAGTACTGAGCACCCAGCACCCTGAGTACTGAGCACCGAGCACCCCGAGCACTGAGCAACCAGCACCCTGAGTACTGAGCACTGAGCACCCTGAGTACTAAGCACCGAACACCCTGAGTACTGAGCACCCAGCACCCTGAGGACTGAGCACCCAGCACCCTGAGCACTGAGCACCCAGCACCCTGAGTAATGAGCACCCAGCACCCTGAGTACTGAGCACCCAGCACCCTGAGCACTGAGCACCCAGCACCCCGAGCACTGAGCACCCAGCACCCCGAGCACTGAGCACCCAGGACCCTGAGCACTGAGCACCCAGCACCCTGAGCACTGAGCACCCAGCACCCTGAGTACTGAGTACTCAGCACCCTGAGCACTGAGCACCCAGCACCCTGAGTACTGATCACCGAGCACCCCGTGCACTGAGCACCCAGCACCCTGAGTACTGAGCACCCAGCACCCTGAATACTGAGCACCCAGCACCCTGAGTACTGAGCACCCAGCACCCTGAGCACTGAGCACAAAGCACGCTGAGTACTGAGCACTGAACACCCTGAGTACTGAGCACCGAGGACCCTGAGCACTGAGCACCCAGCAAGCTGAGTACTGAGCACTGAGCACCCTGAGTACTGAGCACCTAGCACCCTGAGTACTGAGCACCCAGCACCCTGAGCACTGAGCAGCCAGCACCCTCAGCACTGAGCACCCAGCACCCCGAGCACTGAGCACCCAGCACCCTGAGCACTGAGCACCCAGTACCCCGAGGACTGAGCACCGAGCACCCCGACCTCTGAGCACCCAGCACCCTGAGTACTGAGCACCCAGTACCCTGAGTACTGAGCACCCCGAGTACTGAGCACCCAGCACCCCGAGCACTGAGCACCCAGCACCCTGAGTACTGAGAACAGATCACACCGAGCACGGAGCACCCAGTACCCCGAGCACTGAGTACTGAGCACCCAGCACCCTGAGTACTGAGCACCGAGCTCCCCGAGCACTGAGCACCCAGCACCCTGAGCACTGAGCACCCAGCACCCTGAGCACTGAGCACCCAGCACCCTGAGTACTGAGCACCCAGCACGCTGAGTACTGAGCACTCAGCACCCTGAGCACTGAGCACCCAGCACCCTGAGTACTGAGCACTGAGCACCCAGCACCCCGAGCACTGAGCACCCAGCACCCTGTGTACTGAGCACTGAGCACCCTGATTACTAAGCACCCAGCACCCTGAGAACTGAGCACCCAGGACCCTGCGCACTGAGCACCGAGCACCCCGAGCACTGAGCACTCAGCACCCTGAGCACTCAGCACCCAACACCCCGATCACTGAGCACCCAGCACCCTGAGCACTGAGCACCTAGCACCCTGAGCACTGAGCACCCAGCACCCAGAGCACTGAGCACCCAGCACCCTGAGCACTGAGCACCCAGCACCCTGAGTACTGAGCACCCAGCACCCTGAGCACTGAGCACCCAGCACCCTGAGTACTGAGCACCCAGCACCCTGAGTACTGAGCACCCAGCACCCCGAGCACTGAGCACCCAGCACCCTGAGTACTGAGCACCTAGCACCCTGAGCACTGAGCACCGAGCACCCTGAGTACTGAACACCCAGCACCCTGAGCACTGAGCACTGAGCACCCAGCACCCTGAGCACTGAGCACTGAGCACCCAGCACCCCGAGCACTGAGCACCCAGCAGCCTGAGCACTGAGCACCGATCACTCTGAGCAGTGAGCACCCAGCACCCCAAGCACTGAGCACCCAGCACCCTGAGTACTGAGCACCCAGCACCCTGAGTACTGAGCACCCAGCACCCCGAGCACTGAGCACCCAGCACCCTGAGTACTGAGCACCCTGAGTACTGAGCACTGAGCACAGAGCATCCTGAGTACTGAGCACCCTGAGGACTGAGCACCCAGCACCCAGAGCACTGAGAACCCAGCACCCTGAGTACTGAGCACTGATCACCCTGAGCTCTGAGCACCCAGCACCCCGAGCACTGAGCACCCAGCACCCTGAGTACTGAGCACCCAGCACCCTGAGCACTGAGCACCGAGCACCCTGAGTACTGAACACCCAGCACCCTGAGCACTCAGCACTGAGCACCTTGAGTACTGAGCACCGAGCACCCCGAGCACTGATCACCCAGCACCCTGAGCACTGAGCACGGAGCACCCCGAGGACTGAGCACCCCGCACCCTGAGCACTGAGCACCCAGCACCTTGAGTACTGAGCACCGAGCACCCGGAGCACTGAGCACCCAGCACCCTGAGTACTGAGCACCCAACACCCAGAGTACTGAGCACCCAGCACCCTGATCACTGAGCACCCAGCACACTGAGTACTGAGCACGTAGCACCCTGAGTACTGAGCACCCAGAACCCTGAGCACTGAGCACTGAGCACCCAGCACCCTGATCAATGAGCACTGACCACCCAGCACCCCGAGCACTGAGCACCCAGCACCCCGAGCACTGAGCACCCAGCGCCCTGAGCACTGAGCACCCAGCACCCTGAGCACTGAGCACCCAGCCCCCTGAGTACTGAGCACCCAGCACCATGAGTACTGAGCACCCAGCACCCTGAGTACTGAGCACCGAGCACCCCGAGCACTGAGCACCCAGCACCCTGAGCACTGAGCACCCTGAGGACTGAGCACCCAGCACCCTGAGCACCGAGCACCCGAGCACTGAGCACCCAGCACCCTGAGCACTGAGCACCCTGAGCACTGAGCACCCAGCACACCGAGCACTGAGCACCCAGCACCCTGAGTACTGAGCACCCAGCACCCTGAGCACTGAGAACCCAGCACCCTGAGTACTGAGCACCCTGAGTACTGAGCACTGATCACCCTGAGCACTGAGCACCCAGCACCCTGAGTACTGAGCACCCAGCACCCTGAGCGCTGAGCACCCAGCACCCTGAGCACTGAGCACCTAGCACCCTGAGTACTGAGCACCCAGAACCCTGAGTACTGAGTACAAAGAACCCTGAGCACTGAGCACCCAGCACACTGAGTACTGAGCACCGAGCACACTAAGTACTGAGCACCAAGCACCCTGAGTACTGAGCACCCAGCACCCTGAGCACTGAGCACCCAGCACCCTGAGTACTGAGCACCCAGCACCCTGAGTACTGAGCACCCAGCACCCTGAGTACTGAGCACCCAGCACCCTGAGTACTGAGCACCCAGCACCCTGAGTACTGAGCACCGAGCACCCCGAGCACTGAGCAACCAGCACCCTGAGTACTGAGCACTGAGCACCCTGAGTACTGAGCACCGAACACCCTGAGTACTGAGCACCCAGCACCCTGAGGACTGAGCACCCAGCACCCTGAACACTGAGCACCCAGCACCCTGAGTACTGAGCCCCCAGCACCCTGAGTACTGAGCACCCAGCACCCTGAGCACTGAGCACCCAGCACCCCGAGCACTGAGCACCCAGCACCCCGAGCACTGAGCACCCAGCACCCCGAGCACTGAGCACCCAGCACCCTGAGCACTGAGCACCCAGCACCCTGAGCACTGAGCACCCAGCACCCTGAGTACTGAGTACTCAGCACCCTGAGCACTGAGCACCCAGCACCCTGAGTACTGATCACCGAGCACCCCGAGCACTGAGCACCCAGCACGCTGAGTACTGAGCACTGAGCACCCTGAGTACTGAGCACCTAGCACCCTGAGTACTGAGCACCCAGCACCCTGAGCACTTAGCAGCCAGCACCCTCAGCACTGAGCACCCAGCTCCCCGAGCACTGAGCACCCAGCACCCTGAGCACTGAGCACCCAGCACCCCGAGTACTGAGCACCCAGCACCCCGAGTACTGAGCACCGAGCACCCCGAGCACTGAGCACCCAGAACCCTGAGTACTGAGCACCCAGTACCCTGAGTACTGAGCACCCCGAGTACTGAGCACCCAGCACCCCGAGCACTGAGCACCCAGCACCCTGAGTACTGAGAACAGATCACCCTGAGTACTGAGTACCCAGCACCCTGAGTACTGAGCCCCCAGCACCCTGAGTACTGATCACCCAGCAACCCGAGCACTGAGCACCCAGCACCCCGAGAATGAGCACCCAGCACCCTGAGTACTGAGAACCGAGCACCCTGAGTACTGAGCACCCAGCACCCTGAGTACTGAGCCCCCAGCACCCTGAGCACTGAGCACCCAGCACACCGAGCACTGAGCACCCAGCACCCCGAGAATGAGCACCCAGCACCCTGAGTACTGAGCACCCAGCATCCCGAGCACGGAGCACCCAGGACCCCGAGCACTGAGTACTGAGCACCCAGCACCCTGAGTACTGAGCACCGAGCTCCCCGAGCACTGAGCACCCAGCACCCTGAGCACTGAGCACCCAGCACCCTGAGCACTGAGCACCCAGCACCCTGAGTACTGAGCACCCAGCACCCTGAGCACTGAGCACCCAGCACCCTGAGTACTGAGCACCCAGCACGCTGAGTACTGAGCACTCAGCACCCTGAGCACTGAGCACCCAGCACCCTGAGTACTGAGCACCCAGCACGCTGAGTACTGAGCACCCAGCACCCTGAGCACTGAGCACCCAGCACCCTGAGCACGGAGCACCCAGCACCCTGAGCACTGAGCACCCAGCACCCTGAGTACTGAGCACCCAGCAAGCTGAGTACTGAGCACTCAGCACCCTGAGCACTGAGCACCCAGCACCCTGAGTACTGAGCACTGAGCACCCAGCAACCCTAGCACTGAGCACCCAGCACCCTGTGTACTGAGCACTGAACACCCTGAGTACTAAGCACCCAGCACCCTGAGTACTGAGCACCCAGGACCCTGAGCACTGAGCACCGAGCACCCCGAGCACTGAGCACCCAGCACCCTGAGCACTCAGCACCCATCACCCCGATCACTGAGCACCCAGCACCCTGAGCACTGAGCACCCAGCACCCTGAGCACTGAGCACCCAGCACCCAGAGCACTGAGCACCCAGCACCCTGAGCACTGAGCACCCAGCACCCTGAGTACTGAGCACCCAGCACCCTGAGTACTGAGCACCCAGATTCCGAGCACTGAGGACCCAGCACCCCTAGCACTGTGCACCCAGCACCCTGAGTACTGAGAACCCAGCACCCTGAGTACTGAGCACCCAGCACGCTGAGCACTGAGCACCCAGCAGCCCGAGCACTGAGCACCCAGCATCCTGAGCACTGGGCACTGAGCACCCAGCACCCCGAGTACTAAGCACCCAGCACCCTGAGTACTGAGCACCCAGCACCCTGAGTAATGAGCACCCAGCACCCTGAGCACTGAGCACCCAGCACCCTGAGCACTGAGCACCCAACACCCTGAGTACTGAGCATCAAGCACGCTGAGCACTGAGCACCCAGCACCCTGAGCACTGAGCACGCAGCACCCTGAGCACTGAGCACTCAGCACCTTGAGTACTGAGCACCGAGCAACCCGAGCACTGAGCACCGGGTAACCCGAGCACTGAGCACCCAGCACCCTGAGTACTGAGCACCAAGCACCCTGAGTACTGAGCACTGAGCACTGACCACCCTGAGCACTGAGCACCCAGCACCCTGAGCACTGAGCACCCAGCATCCTGAGCACTGAGTACTGAGCACCCAGCACCCTGAGCACTGAGCAGCCAGTACCCTGAGCTCTGAGCACCAAGCACCCTGAGTACTGAGCACCCAGCACGCCAAACACTGAGCACCGAGCACCCTGAGAACTGAGCACCGAGCACCCTGAGTACTGAGCACCCAGCACCATGAGTACTGAGCCCCGAGCACCCAGAGTACTGAGCAACCTGAGTACTGAGCACCCAGTACCCCGAGAATGAGCACCCAGCACCATGAGTACTGAGCACCGAGCACCCTGAGCACTGAGCAGCCAGCACCCTGTGTACTGAGCACCAAGCACCCAGAGTTCTGAGCACCCAGCACCCTGAGTACTGAGCACCCAGCACCATGAGTACTGAGCCCCGAGCACCCAGAGTACTGAGCAACCTGAGTACTGAGCACCCAGTACCCCGAGAATGAGCACCCAGCACCATGAGTACTGAGCACCGAGCACCCTGAGTTCTGAGCACCCAGCACCCTGAGCACTGAGCACACAGAGTACTGAGCAACCAGCACCCTGAGCACTGAGCACCCAGCACCCCGAGCACTGAGCACCCAGCACCCCGACCACTGAGCACTGAGCACCCTGAGCACTGAGGACCCAGCACCCCGAGCACTGAGCACCCAGCACCCTGAGTACTGAGCACCCAGCACCCTGAGCACTGAGGACCCAGCATCCCGAGCACTGAGCACCCAGCACGCTGAGTACTGAGCACTGAGCACCCAGCACCCTGAGTACTGAGCACCTAGCACCCTGAGCACTGAGCACCGAGCACCCTGAGTACTGAACACCCAGCACCCTGAGCACTGAGCACTGAGCACCCAGCACCCTGAGCACTGAGCACTGAGCACCCTGAGTACTGAGCACCTAGCACCCTGAGCACTGAGCACCGAGCACCCTGAGTACTGAGCACCTAGCACCCTGAGCACTGAGCACCGAGCACCCTGAGTACTGAACACCCAGCACCCTGAGCACTGAGCACTGAGCACCCAGCACCCTGAGCACTGAGCACTGAGCACCCAGCACCCTGAGCACTGAGCACTGAGCACCCAGCACCCCGAGCACTGAGCACCCAGCACCCTGAGCACCCAGCACCCTTAGCACTGAGCACCCTGAGCACTGAGCACCCTGAGCACTGAGCACTGAGCACCCAGCACCCTGAGTACTGAGCACCCAACACTCTAAGCACTGAGCACCCAGCACCCTGTGTACTGAGCACTGAGCACCCTGATTACTAAGCACCCAGCACCCTGAGTACTGAGCACCCAGGACCCTGAGCACTGAGCACCGAGCACCCTGAGCACTGAGCACCCAGCACCCTGAGCACTCAGCACCCATCACCCCGATCACTGAGCACCCAGCACCCTGAGCACTGAGCACCCAGCACCCTGAGCACTGAGCACCCAGCACCCAGAGCACTGAGCACCCAGCACCCTGAGCACTGAGCACCCAGCACCCTGAGTACTGAGCACCCAGCACCCTGAGTACTGAGCACCCTGAGTACTGAGCACCGATCACCCTGAGCACTGAGCACCCAGCACCCTGAGTACTGAGCACCCAGCACCCTGAGCACTGAGCACCCAGCACCCTGAGCATTGAGCACCCAGCACCCTGAGTACTGAGCACCCAGAACCCTGAGTACTGAGCACCCAGCACCCTGAGTACGGAGCACCCAGCACCCGGAGTACTGAGCACCCAGCACCCTGAGTACTGAGCACCGAGCACCCCGAGCACTGAGCAACCAGCACCCTGAGTACTGAGCACTGAGCACCCTGAGTACTAAGCACCGAACACCCTGAGTACTGAGCACCCAGCACCCTGAGGACTGAGCACCCAGCACCCTGAGCACTGAGCACCCAGCACCCTGAGTAATGAGCACCCAGCACCCTGAGTACTGAGCACCCAGCACCCTGAGCACTGAGCACCCAGCACCCCGAGCACTGAGCACCCAGCACCCCGAGCACTGAGCACCCAGGACCCTGAGCACTGAGCACCCAGCACCCTGAGCACTGAGCACCCAGCACCCTGAGTACTGAGTACTCAGCACCCTGAGCACTGAGCACCCAGCACCCTGAGTACTGATCACCGAGCACCCCGTGCACTGAGCACCCAGCACCCTGAGTACTGAGCACCCAGCACCCTGAATACTGAGCACCCAGCACCCTGAGTACTGAGCACCCAGCACCCTGAGCACTGAGCACAAAGCACGCTGAGTACTGAGCACTGAACACCCTGAGTACTGAGCACCGAGGACCCTGAGCACTGAGCACCCAGCAAGCTGAGTACTGAGCACTGAGCACCCTGAGTACTGAGCACCTAGCACCCTGAGTACTGAGCACCCAGCACCCTGAGCACTGAGCAGCCAGCACCCTCAGCACTGAGCACCCAGCACCCCGAGCACTGAGCATCCAGCACCCTGAGCACTGAGCACCCAGCACCCCGAGGACTGAGCACCGAGCACCCCGACCTCTGAGCACCCAGCACCCTGAGTACTGAGCACCCAGTACCCTGAGTACTGAGCACCCCGAGTACTGAGCACCCAGCACCCCGAGCACTGAGCACCCAGCACCCTGAGTACTGAGAACAGATCACCCCGAGCACGGAGCACCCAGTACCCCGAGCACTGAGTACTGAGCACCCAGCACCCTGAGTACTGAGCACCGAGCTCCCCGAGCACTGAGCACCCAGCACCCTGAGCACTGAGCACCCAGCACCCTGAGCACTGAGCACCCAGCACCCTGAGTACTGAGCACCCAGCATGCTGAGTACTGAGCACTCAGCACCCTGAGCACTGAGCACCCAGCACCCTGAGTACTGAGCACTGAGCACCCAGCACCCCGAGCACTGAGCACCCAGCACCCTGTGTACTGAGCACTGAGCACCCTGATTACTAAGCACCCAGCACCCTGAGAACTGAGCACCCAGGACCCTGCGCACTGAGCACCGAGCACCCCGAGCACTGAGCACTCAGCACCCTGAGCACTCAGCACCCAACACCCCGATCACTGAGCACCCAGCACCCTGAGCACTGAGCACCTAGCACCCTGAGCACTGAGCACCCAGCACCCAGAGCACTGAGCACCCAGCACCCTGAGCACTGAGCACCCAGCACCCTGAGTACTGAGCACCCAGCACCCTGAGCACTGAGCACCCAGCACCCTGAGTACTGAGCACCCAGCACCCTGAGTACTGAGCACCCAGCACCCCGAGCACTGAGCACCCAGCACCCTGAGTACTGAGCACCTAGCACCCTGAGCACTGAGCACCGAGCACCCTGAGTACTGAACACCCAGCACCCTGAGCACTGAGCACTGAGCACCCAGCACCCTGAGCACTGAGCACTGAGCACCCAGCACCCCGAGCACTGAGCACCCAGCAGCCTGAGCACTGAGCACCGATCACTCTGAGCAGTGAGCACCCAGCACCCCAAGCACTGAGCACCCAGCACCCTGAGTACTGAGCACCCAGCACCCTGAGTACTGAGCACCCAGCACCCCGAGCACTGAGCACCCAGCACCCTGAGTACTGAGCACCCTGAGTACTGAGCACTGAGCACAGAGCATCCTGAGTACTGAGCACCCTGAGGACTGAGCACCGAGCACCCAGAGCACTGAGAACCCAGCACCCTGAGTACTGAGCACTGATCACCCTGAGCTCTGAGCACCCAGCACCCCGAGCACTGAGCACCCAGCACCCTGAGTACTGAGCACCAAGCACCCTGAGCACTGAGCACCGAGCACCCTGAGTACTGAACACCCAGCACCCTGAGCACTCAGCACTGAGCACCTTGAGTACTGAGCACCGAGCACCCCGAGCACTGATCACCCAGCACCCTGAGCACTGAGCACGGAGCACCCCGAGGACTGAGCACCCCGCACCCTGAGCACTGAGCACCCAGCACCTTGAGTACTGAGCACCGAGCACCCGGAGCACTGAGCACCCAGCACCCTGAGTACTGAGCACCCAACACCCAGAGTACTGAGCACCCAGCACCCTGATCACTGAGCACCCAGCACCCTGAGTACTGAGCACCCAGCACCCTGAGTACTGAGCACCCAGAACCCTGAGCACTGAGCACTGAGCACCCAGCACCCTGATCAATGAGCACTGACCACCCAGCACCCCGAGCACTGAGCACCCAGCACCCCGAGCACTGAGCACCCAGCGCCCTGAGCACTGAGCACCCAGCACCCTGAGCACTGAGCACCCAGCCCCCTGAGTACTGAGCACCCAGCACCATGAGTACTGAGCACCCAGCACCCTGAGTACTGAGCACCGAGCACCCCGAGCACTGAGCACCCAGCACCCTGAGCACTGAGCACCCTGAGGACTGAGCACCCAGCACCCTGAGCACCGAGCACCCCGAGCACTGAGCACCCAGCACCCTGAGCACTGAGCACCCTGAGCACTGAGCACCCAGCACACCGAGCACTGAGCACCCAGCACCCTGAGTACTGAGCACCCAGCACCCTGAGCACTGAGAACCCAGCACCCTGAGTACTGAGCACCCTGAGTACTGAGCACCGATCACCCTGAGCACTGAGCACCCAGCACCCTGAGTACTGAGCACCCAGCACCCTGAGCGCTGAGCACCCAGCACCCTGAGCACTGAGCACCTAGCACCCTGAGTACTGAGCACCCAGAACCCTGAGTACTGAGTACAAAGAACCCTGAGCACTGAGCACCCAGCACACTGAGTACTGAGCACCGAGCACACTAAGTACTGAGCACCAAGCACCCTGAGTACTGAGCACCCAGCACCCTGAGCACTGAGCACCCAGCACCCTGAGTACTGAGCACCCAGCACCCTGAGTACTGAGCACCCAGCACCCTGAGTACTGAGCACCCAGCACCCTGAGTACTGAGCACCCAGCACCCTGAGTACTGAGCACCGAGCACCCCGAGCACTGAGCAACCAGCACCCTGAGTACTGAGCACTGAGCACCCTGAGTACTGAGCACCGAACACCCTGAGTACTGAGCACCCAGCACCCTGAGGACTGAGCACCCAGCACCCTGAACACTGAGCACCCAGCACCCTGAGTACTGAGACCCCAGCACCCTGAGTACTGAGCACCCAGCACCCTGAGCACTGAGCACCCAGCACCCCGAGCACTGAGCACCCAGCACCCCGAGCACTGAGCACCCAGCACCCCGAGCACTGAGCACCCAGCACCCTGAGCACTGAGCACCCAGCACCCTGAGCACTGAGCACCCAGCACCCTGAGTACTGAGTACTCAGCACCCTGAGCACTGAGCACCCAGCACCCTGAGTACTGATCACCGAGCACCCCGAGCACTGAGCACCCAGCACGCTGAGTACTGAGCACTGAGCACCCTGAGTACTGAGCACCTAGCACCCTGAGTACTGAGCACCCAGCACCCTGAGCACTTAGCAGCCAGCACCCTCAGCACTGAGCACCCAGCTCCCCGAGCACTGAGCACCCAGCACCCTGAGCACTGAGCACCCAGCACCCCGAGTACTGAGCACCCAGCACCCCGAGTACTGAGCACCGAGCACCCCGAGCACTGAGCACCCAGAACCCTGAGTACTGAGCACCCAGTACCCTGAGTACAGAGCACCCCGAGTACTGAGCACCCAGCACCCCGAGCACTGAGCACCCAGCACCCTGAGTACTGAGAACAGATCACCCTGAGTACTGAGTACCCAGCACCCTGAGTACTGAGCCCCCAGCACCCTGAGTACTGATCACCCAGCAACCCGAGCACTGAGCACCCAGCACCCCGAGAATGAGCACCCAGCACCCTGAGTACTGAGAACCGAGCACCCTGAGTACTGAGCACCCAGCACCCTGAGTACTGAGCCCCCAGCACCCTGAGCACTGAGCACCCAGCACACCGAGCACTGAGCACCCAGCACCCCGAGAATGAGCACCCAGCACCCTGAGTACTGAGCACCCAGCATCCCGAGCACGGAGCACCCAGGACCCCGAGCACTGAGTACTGAGCACCCAGCACCCTGAGTACTGAGCACCGAGCTCCCCGAGCACTGAGCACCCAGCACCCTGAGCACTGAGCACCCAGCACCCTGAGCACTGAGCACCCAGCACCCTGAGTACTGAGCACCCAGCACCCTGAGCACTGAGCACCCAGCACCCTGAGTACTGAGCACCCAGCACGCTGAGTACTGAGCACTCAGAACCCTGAGCACTGAGCACCCAGCACCCTGAGTACTGAGCACCCAGCACGCTGAGTACTGAGCACCCAGCACCCTGAGCACTGAGCACCCAGCACCCTGAGCACGGAGCACCCAGCACCCTGAGCACTGAGCACCCAGCACCCTGAGTACTGAGCACCCAGCAAGCTGAGTACTGAGCACTCAGCACCCTGAGCACTGAGCACCCAGCACCCTGAGTACTGAGCACTGAGCACCCAGCAACCCTAGCACTGAGCACCCAGCACCCTGTGTACTGAGCACTGAGCACCCTGAGTACTAAGCACCCAGCACCCTGAGTACTGAGCACCCAGGACCCTGAGCACTGAGCACCGAGCACCCCGAGCACTGAGCACCCAGCACCCTGAGCACTCAGCACCCATCACCCCGATCACTGAGCACCCAGCACCCTGAGCACTGAGCACCCAGCACCCTGAGCACTGAGCACCCAGCACCCAGAGCACTGAGCACCCAGCACCCTGAGCACTGAGCACCCAGCACCCTGAGTACTGAGCACCCAGCACCCTGAGTACTGAGCACCCAGATTCCGAGCACTGAGGACCCAGCACCCCTAGCACTGTGCACCCAGCACCCTGAGTACTGAGAACCCAGCACCCTGAGTACTGAGCACCCAGCACGCTGAGCACTGAGCACCCAGCAGCCCGAGCACTGAGCACCCAGCATCCTGAGCACTGGGCACTGAGCACCCAGCACCCCGAGTACTAAGCACCCAGCACCCTGAGTACTGAGCACCCAGCACCCTGAGTAATGAGCACCCAGCACCCTGAGCACTGAGCACCCAGCACCCTGAGCACTGAGCACCCAACACCCTGAGTACTGAGCATCAAGCACGCTGAGCACTGAGCACCCAGCACCCTGAGCACTGAGCACCCAGCACCCTGAGCACTGAGCACTCAGCACCTTGAGTACTGAGCACCGAGCAACCCGAGCACTGAGCACCGGGTAACCCGAGCACTGAGCACCCATCACCCTGAGTACTGAGCACCTAGCACCCTGAGTACTGAGCACTGAGCACTGACCACCCTGAGCACTGAGCACCCAGCACCCTGAGCACTGAGCACCCAGCATCCTGAGCACTGAGTACTGAGCACCCAGCACCCTGAGCACTGAGCAGCCAGTACCCTGAGCTCTGAGCACCAAGCACCCTGAGTACTGAGCACCCAGCACCCCAAACACTGAGCACCGAGCACCCTGAGAACTGAGCACCGAGCACCCTGAGTACTGAGCACCCAGCACCATGAGTACTGAGCCCCGAGCACCCAGAGTACTGAGCAACCTGAGTACTGAGCACCCAGTACCCCGAGAATGAGCACCCAGCACCATGAGTACGGAGCACCGAGCACCCTGAGCACTGAGCAGCCAGCACCCTGAGTACTGAGCACCAAGCACCCAGAGTTCTGAGCACCCAGCACCCTGAGTACTGAGCACCCAGCACCATGAGTACTGAGCCCCGACCACCCAGAGTACTGAGCAACCTGAGTACTGAGCACCCAGTACCCCGAGAATGAGCACCCAGCACCATGAGTACTGAGCACCGAGCACCCTGAGTTCTGAGCACCCAGCACCCTGAGCACTGAGCACACAGAGTACTGAGCAACCAGCACCCTGAGCACTGAGCACCCAGCACCCCGAGCACTGAGCACCCAGCACCCCGACCACTGAGCACTGAGCACCCTGAGCACTGAGGACCCAGCACCCCGAGCACTGAGCACCCAGCACCCTGAGTACTGAGCACCCAGCACCCTGAGCACTGAGGACCCAGCATCCCGAGCACTGAGCACCCAGCACGCTGAGTACTGAGCACTGAGCACCCAGCACCCTGAGTACTGAGCACCCAGCACCCTGAGTACTGACCAACCAGCACCCCAAGCACTGAGCACTGAGCAACCTGAGTACTGAGCACTGAGCACCCTTAGTACTGAGCACCGAGCACCCTGAGTACTGAGCACCCAGCACCCCGAGCACTGAGCACTGAGCAACCTGAGTGCTGAGCAACAAGCACCCCGAGTACTGAGCACTGAGCACCCTGAGTACTGAGCACCCAGCACCCTGAGCACTGAGCACCCAGCACCCTGAGTACTGAGCACTGAAAACCCTGAGTACTGAACACCGAGCACCCTGAGTACTGAGCACCCAGCACCCTGATCACTGAGCACGGAGCACCCCGAGGACTGTGCACCCAGCACCCTGAGCACTGAGCACCCAGCACCTTGAGTACTGAGCACCGAGCACCCCGAGCACTGAGCACCCAGCACCCTGAGTACTGAGCACCCAGCACCCTGAGCACTGAGCACGGAGCACCCCGAGGCCTGAGCACCCAGCACCCTGAGCACTGAGCACCCAGCACCCTGAGCACTGAGCACCCAGTACCCCGAGTACTGAGCACCCAGCACACCGAGTACTGAGCACCGAGCACCTCGAGCACTGAGCACCCAGCACCCTGAGTACTGAGCACCCAGCACCCTTAGTACTTAGAACTGAGCACCCCGAGTACTGAGCACCCAGCACCCCGAGCACTGGGCACCTAGCAACCTGAGTACTGAGAACAGATCACCCTGAGTACTGAGCACCCAGCACCCTGAGTACTGAGCCCCCAGCACCCTGAGTACTGAGCACCCAGCACCCCGAGCACTGAGCACCCAGCACCCCGAGAATGAGCACCCAGCACCCTGAGTACTTAGAACCGAGCACCCTGAGTACTGAGCACCCAGCACCCTGAGTACTGAGCCCCTAGCACCCTGAGAATGAGCACCCAGCACCATGAGTACTGAGCACCCAGCACCCTGAGTACTGAGCACTAAGCACCCAGAGCACTGAGAACCCAGCACCCCGAGCACGGAGCACCCAGGACCCCGAGCACTGAGAACTGAGCACCCAGCACCCTGAGTACTGAGCACCGAGCTCCCTGAGCACTGAGCACCCTGAGTACTGAGCACCCAGCACCCCGATCACTGAGCACCCAGCACCCTGAGCACTGAGCACCCAGCACCCTGAGTACTGAGCACCCAGCACGCTGAGTACTGAGCACCCAGCACCCCGAGCACTGAGCACCCAGCACCCTGAGTACTGAGCACTGAGCACCCAGCACCCCGAGCACTGAGCACCCAGCACCCTGTGTACTGAGCACTGAGCACCCTGAGTACTAAGCACCCAGCACCCTGAGCACTGAGCACCCAGCACCCCGAGCACTGAGCACCCAGCACCCTGAGCACTGAGCACCCAGCACCCTGAGCATGGACCACCCCGAGGACTGAGCACCCAGCACCCTGAGCACTGAGCACCCAGCACCTTGAGTACTGAGCACCGAGCACCCCGAGCACTAAGCACCCAGCACCCTGAGTACTGAGCACCCAGCACCCTGAGCACTGAGCACCCAGCACCCTGAGCACTGAGCAGCCAGCACCCCGAGCACGGAGCACCCAGCACCCTGAGTACTGAGCACCCAACACCCAGAGTACTGAGCACCCAGCACCCTGAGCACTGAGCACCCAGCACTCCGAGTACTGAGCACCCAGCACCCTGAGTACTGAGCACCCAGCACCCTGAGCACTGAGCACCCGGAGGACTGAGCACCCAGCACCCTGAGCACTGAGCACCCAGCACCCCGAGCACTGAGCACCCAGCACCCTGAGCACTGAGCACCCAGCACCCCGAGTACTGAGCACCCAGCACCCCAAGCACTGAGCACCCAGCACCCTGAGTACTGAGCACCGATCACCATGAGCACTGAGCACCCAGCACCCTGAGTACTGAGCACCCAGCACCCTGAGTACTGAGCACCGATCACCATGAGCACTGAGCACCCAGCACCCTGAGTACTGAGCACCCAGCACCCTGAGCACTGAGCACCCAGCACCCTGAGCACTGGGCACCCAGCACCCTGAGTACGGAGCACCCAGCACCCTGAGTACTGAGTACCCAGCACCCTGAGCACTGAGCACCAAGCACCCTGAGTACTGAGCCCCAGCACCCTGAGAATGAGCACCCAGCACCATGAGTACTGAGCACCCAGCACCCTGAGTACTGAGCACTAAGCACCCAGAGCACTGAGCACCCAGCACCCCGAGCACGGAGCACCCAGGGGCCCGAGCACTGAGAACTGAGCACCCAGCACCCTGAGTACTGAGCACCCAGCACGCTGAGTACTGAGCACCCAGCACCCTGAGCACTGAGCACCCAGCACCCTGAGCACGGAGCACCCAGCACCCTGAGCACTGAGCACCCAGCACCCTGAGTACTGAGCACCCAGCAAGCTGAGTACTGAGCACTCAGCACCCTGAGCACTGAGCACCCAGCACCCTGAGTACTGAGCACTGAGCACCCAGCAACCCTAGCACTGAGCACCCAGCACCCTGTGTACTGAGCACTGAGCACCCTGAGTACTAAGCACCCAGCACCCTGAGTACTGAGCACCCAGGACCCTGAGCACTGAGCACCGAGCACCCCGAGCACTGAGCACCCAGCACCCTGAGCACTCAGCACCCATCACCCCGATCACTGAGCACCCAGCACCCTGAGCACTGAGCACCCAGCACCCTGAGCACTGAGCACCCAGCACCCAGAGCACTGAGCACCCAGCACCCTGAGCACTGAGCACCCAGCACCCTGAGTACTGAGCACCCAGCACCCTGAGTACTGAGCACCCAGATTCCGAGCACTGAGGACCCAGCACCCCTAGCACTGTGCACCCAGCACCCTGAGTACTGAGAACCCAGCACCCTGAGTACTGAGCACCCAGCACGCTGAGCACTGAGCACCCAGCAGCCCGAGCACTGAGCACCCAGCATCCTGAGCACTGGGCACTGAGCACCCAGCACCCCGAGTACTAAGCACCCAGCACCCTGAGTACTGAGCACCCAGCACCCTGAGTAATGAGCACCCAGCACCCTGAGCACTGAGCACCCAGCACCCTGAGCACTGAGCACCCAACACCCTGAGTACTGAGCATCAAGCACGCTGAGCACTGAGCACCCAGCACCCTGAGCACTGAGCACCCAGCACCCTGAGCACTGAGCACTCAGCAACTTGAGTACTGAGCACCGAGCAACCCGAGCACTGAGCACCGGGTAACCCGAGCACTGAGCACCCAGCACCCTGAGTACTGAGCACCAAGCACCCTGAGTACTGAGCACTGAGCACTGACCACCCTGAGCACTGAGCACCCAGCACCCTGAGCACTGAGCACCCAGCATCCTGAGCACTGAGTACTGAGCACCCAGCACCCTGAGCACTGAGCAGCCAGTACCCTGAGCTCTGAGCACCAAGCACCCTGAGTACTGAGCACCCAGCACCCCAAACACTGAGCACCGAGCACCCTGAGTACTGAGCACCCAGCACCATGAGTACTGAGCCCCGAGCACCCAGAGTACTGAGCAACCTGAGTACTGAGCACCCAGTACCCCGAGAATGAGCACCCAGCACCATGAGTACTGAGCACCGAGCACCCTGAGCACTGAGCAGCCAGCACCCTGAGTACTGAGCACCAAGCACCCAGAGTTCTGAGCACCCAGCACCCTGAGTACTGAGCACCCAGCACCATGAGTACTGAGCCCCGAGCACCCAGAGTACTGAGCAACCTGAGTACTGAGCACCCAGTACCCCGAGAATGAGCACCCAGCACCATGAGTACTGAGCACCGAGCACCCTGAGTTCTGAGCACCCAGCACCCTGAGCACTGAGCACACAGAGTACTGAGCAACCAGCACCCTGGGCACTGAGCACCCAGCACCCCGAGCACTGAGCACCCAGCACCCCGACCACTGAGCACTGAGCACCCTGAGCACTGAGGACCCAGCACCCCGAGCACTGAGCACCCAGCACCCTGAGTACTGAGCACCCAGCACCCTGAGCACTGAGGACCCAGCATCCTGAGCACTGAGCACCCAGCACGCTGAGTACTGAGCACTGAGCACCCAGCACCCTGAGTACTGAGCACCCAGCACCCTGAGTACTGACCACCCAGCACCCCAAGCACTGAGCACTGAGCAACCTGAGTACTGAGCACTGAGCACCCTTAGTACTGAGCACCGAGCACCCTGAGTACTGAGCACCCAGCACCCCGAGCACTGAGCACTGAGCAACCTGAGTGCTGAGCAACAAGCACCCCGAGTACTGAGCACTGAGCACCCTGAGTACTGAGCACCCAGCACCCTGAGCACTGAGCACCCAGCACCCTGAGTACTGAGCACTGAAAACCCTGAGTACTGAACACCCAGCACCCTGATCACTGAGCACGGAGCACCCCGAGGACTGAGCACCCAGCACCCTGAGCACTGAGCACCCAGCACCTTGAGTACTGAGCACCGAGCACCCCGAGCACTGAGCACCCAGCACCCTGAGTACTGAGCACCCAGCACCCTGAGCACTGAGCACGGAGCACCCCGAGGCCTGAGCACCCAGCACCATGAGCACTGAGCACCCAGCACCCTGAGCACTGAGCACCCAGTACCCCGAGTACTGAGCACCCAGCACCCCGAGTACTGAGCACCGAGCACCTCGAGCACTGAGCACCCAGCACCCTGAGTACTGAGCACCCAGCACCCTTAGTACTTAGCACTGAGCACCCCGAGTACTGAGCACCCAGCACCCCGAGCACTGGGCACCTAGCAACCTGAGTACTGAGAACAGATCACCCTGAGTACTGAGCACCCAGCACCCTGAGTACTGAGCCCCCAGCACCCTGAGTACTGAGCACCCAGCACCCCGAGCACTGAGCACCCAGCACCCCGAGAATGAGCACCCAGCACCCTGAGTACTTAGAACCGAGCACCCTGAGTACTGAGCACCCAGCACCCTGAGTACTGAGCCCCTAGCACCCTGAGAATGAGCACCCAGCACCATGAGTACTGAGCACCCAGCACCCTGAGTACTGAGCACTAAGCACCCAGAGCACTGAGAACCCAGCACCCCGAGCACGGAGCACCCAGGACCCCGAGCACTGAGAACTGAGCACCCAGCACCCTGAGTACTGATCACCGAGCTCCCCGAGCACTGAGCACCCTGAGTACTGAGCACCCAGCACCCCGATCACTGAGCACCCAGCACCCTGAGCACTGAGCACCCAGCACCCTGAGTACTGAGCACCCAGCACGCTGAGTACTGAGCACCCAGCTCCCCGAGCACTGAGCACCCAGCACCCTGAGTACTGAGCACTGAGCACCCAGCACCCCAAGCACTGAGCACCCAGCACCCTGTGTACTGAGCACTGAGCACCCTGAGTACTAAGCACCCAGCACCCTGAGCACTGAGCACCCAGCACCCCGAGCACTGAGCACCCAGCACCCTGAGCACTGAGCACGCAGCACCCTGAGCATGGACCACCCCGAGGACTGAGCACCCAGCACCCTGAGCACTGAGCACCCAGCACCTTGAGTACTGAGCACCGAGCACCCCGAGCACTAAGCACCCAGCACCCTGAGTACTGAGCACCCAGCACCCTGAGCACTGAGCACCCAGCACCCTGAGCACTGAGCAGCCAGCACCCCGAGCACGGAGCACCCAGCACCCTGAGTACTGAGCACCCAACACCCAGAGTACTGAGCACCCAGCACCCTGAGCACTGAGCACCCAGCACCCCGAGTACTGAGCACCCAGCACCCTGAGTACTGAGCACCCAGCACCCTGAGCACTGAGCACCCGGAGGACTGAGCACCCAGCACCCTGAGCACTGAGCACCCAGCACCCCGAGCACTGAGCACCCAGCACCCTGAGCACTGAGCACCCAGCACCCCGAGTACTGAGCACCCAGCACCCCAAGCACTGAGCACCCAGCACCCTGAGTACTGAGCACCGATCACCATGAGCACTGAGCACCCAGCACCCTGAGTACTGAGCACCCAGCACCCTGAGTACTGAGCACCGATCACCATGAGCACTGAGCACCCAGCACCCTGAGTACTGATCACCCAGCACCCTGAGCACTGAGCACCCAGCACCCTGAGCACTGGGCACCCAGCACCCTGAGTACGGAGCACCCAGCACCCTGAGTACTGAGTACAGAGCACCCTGAGCACTGAGCCCCAAGCACCCTGAGTACTGAGCCCCAGCACCCTGAGAATGAGCACCCAGCACCATGAGTACTGAGCACCCAGCACCCTGAGTACTGAGCACTAAGCACCCAGAGCACTGAGCACCCAGCACCCCGAGCACTGAGCACCCAGGACCCCGAGCACTGAGCACCCAGCACCCTGAGTACAGAGCACCCAGCACCCCGAGTACTGAGCACCCAGCACCCTGAGCACTGAGCACCCAGCACCCTGAGTACTGAGCACCCTGAGTACTGAGCACCGATCACCCTGAGCACTGAGCACCCAGCACCCTGAGTACTGAGCACCCAGCACCCTGAGCACTGAGCACCCAGCACCCTGAGCACTGAGCACCCAGCACCCTGAGTACTGAGCACCCAGCACCCTGATTACTGAGTAACCAGCACCCTGAGCACTGAGCACCCAGCACCCTGAGTACTGAGCACCGAGCACCCTGAGTACAGAGCACCCAGCACCCTTAGTACTGAGCACCCAGCACCCTGAGCACTGAGCACCCAGCACCCTGAGTACTGAGCACCCAGCACCACCCTCAGCACTGAGCACCCAGCACCCCGAGCACTGAGCACCCAGCACCCTGAGCACTGAGCACCCAGCACCCCGAGTACTGAGCACCCAGCACCCCGAGTACTGAGCACCGAGCACCTCGAGCACTGAGCACCCAGCACCCTGAGTACTGAGCACCCAGCACCCTGAGTACTGAGCACTGAGCACCCCGAGTACTGAGCACCCAGCACCCCGAGCGCTGAGCACCTAGCAACCTGAGTACTGAGAAGAGATCACCCTGAGTACTGAGCACCCAGCACCCTGAGTACTGAGCCCCCAGCACGCTGAGTACTGAGCACCCAGCACCCCGAGCACTGAGCACCCAGCACCCCGAGAATGAGCACCCAGCACCCTGAGTACTGAGAACCGAGCACCCTGAGTACTGAGCAACCAGCACCCTGAGTACTGAGCCCCTAGCACCCTGAGAATGAGCACCCAGCACCATGAGTACTGAGCACCCAGCACCCTGAGTACTGAGCACTAAGCACCCAGAGCACTGAGAACCCAGCACCCCGAGCACGGAGCACCCAGGACCCCGAGCACTGAGAACTGAGCACCCAGCACCCTGAGTACTGAGCACCGAGCTCCCCGAGCACTGAGCACCCTGAGTACTGAGCACCCAGCACCCCGATCACTGAGCACCCAGCACCCTGAGCACTGAGCACCCAGCACCCTGAGCACTGAGCACCCAGCACCCTGAGTACTGAGCACCCAGCACGCTGAGTACTGAGCACCCAGCAGCCCGAGCACTGAGCACCCAGCACCCTGAGTACTGAGCACTGAGCACCCAGCACCCCGAGCACTGAGCACCCAGCACCCTGTGTACTGAGCACTGAGCACCCTGAGTACTAAGCACCCAGCACCCTGAGTACTGAGCACCCAGGACCCTGAGCACGGAGCACCCCGAGCACTGAGCACCCAGCACCCTGAGCACTCAGCAAACAGCACCCCGAGCACTGAGCACCCAGCACCCTGAGCACTGAGCACCCAGCACCCTGAGCACGGAGCACCCCGAGGACTGAGCACCCAGCACCCTGAGCACTGAGCACCCAGCACCCTGAGCACTGAGCACCCAGCACCCTGAGCACTGAGCAGCCAGCACCCCGAGCACGGAGCACCCAGCACCCTGAGTACTGAGCACCCAACAACCAGAGTACTGAGCACCCTGCACCCTGAGCACTGATCACCCAGCACCCCGAGTACTGAGCACCCAGCACCCTGAGTACTGAGCACCCAGCACCCTGAGCACTGAGCACCCAGAGGACTGAGCACCCAGCACCCTGAGCACTGAGCACCGATCACCCTGAGCACTGAGCACCCAGCACCCCGAGCACTGAGCACCCAGCACCCTGAACACTGAGCACCCTGCACCCCGAGTACTGAGCACCCAGCACCCCGAGCACTGAGCACCCAGCACCCTGAGTACTGAGCACCGATCACCATGAGCACTGAGCACCCAGCACCCTGAGCACTGAGCACCCAGCACCCCGAGTACTGAGCACCCAGCACCCCGAGTACTGAGCACCCAGCACCCCGAGCACTGAGCACCCAGCACCCTGAGCACTGAGCACCCAGCACCCCGAGTACTGAGCACCCAGCACCCCGAGTACTGGGCACCGAGCACCCCGAGCACTGAGCACCCAGCACCCTGAGCACGGAGCACCCAGCACCCCGAGCACTGAGCACCCAGCACCCTGAGTACGGAGAACCGAGCACCCTGAGTACTGAGCACCAAGCACCCTGAGTACTGAGCCCCTAGCACCCTGAGAATGAGCACCCAGCACCATGAGTACTGAGCACCCAGCACCCTGAGTACTGAGCACTAAGCACCCAGAGCACTGAGCACCCAGCACCCCGAGCACGGAGCACCCAGGACCCGAGCACTGAGAACTGAGCACCCAGCACCATGAGTACTGAGCACCCAGCACCCTGAGTACTGAGCACTAAGCACCCAGAGCACTGAGCACCCAGCACCCCGAGCACGGAGCACCCAGGGCCCCGAGCACTGAGAACTGAGCACCCAGCACCCTGAGTACTGAGCACCCAGCACGCTGAGTACTGAGCACCCAGCACCCCGAGCACTGAGCACCCAGCACCCTGAGTACTGAGCACCGATCACCCTGAGCACTGAGCACCCAGGACCCCGAGCACTGAGCACCCAGCACCCTGAGTACAGAGCACCCAGCACCCCGAGTACTGAGCACCCAGCACCCTGAGCACTGAGCACCCAGCACCCTGAGTACTGAGCACCCTGAGTACTGAGCACCGATCACCCTGAGCACTGAGCACCCAGCACCCTGAGTACTGAGCACCCAGCACCCTGAGCACTGAGCACCCAGCACCCTGAGCACTGAGCACCCAGCACCCTGAGTACTGAGCACCCAGCACCCTGATTACTGAGTAACCAGCACCCTGAGCACTGAGCACCCAGCACCCTGAGTACTGAGCACCGAGCACCCTGAGTACAGAGCACCCAGCACCCTTAGTACTGAGCACCCAGCACCCTGAGCACTGAGCACCCAGCACCCTGAGTACTGAGCACCCAGCACCACCCTCAGCACTGAGCACCCAGCACCCCGAGCACTGAGCACCCAGCACCCTGAGCACTGAGCACCCAGCACCCCGAGTACTGAGCACCCAGCACCCCGAGTACTGAGCACCGAGCACCTCGAGCACTGAGCACCCAGCACCCTGAGTACTGAGCACCCAGCACCCTGAGTACTGAGCACTGAGCACCCCGAGTACTGAGCACCCAGCACCCAGAGCGCTGAGCACCTAGCAACCTGAGTACTGAGAAGAGATCACCCTGAGTACTGAGCACCCAGCACCCTGAGTACTGAGCCCCCAGCACGCTGAGTACTGAGCACCCAGCACCCCGAGCACTGAGCACCCAGCACCCCGAGAATGAGCACCCAGCACCCTGAGTACTGAGAACCGAGCACCCTGAGTACTGAGCAACCAGCACCCTGAGTACTGAGCCCCTAGCACCCTGAGAATGAGCACCCAGCACCATGAGTACTGAGCACCCAGCACCCTGAGTACTGAGCACTAAGCACCCATAGCACTGAGAACCCAGCACCCCGAGCACGGAGCACCCAGGACCCCGAGCACTGAGAACTGAGCACCCAGCACCCTGAGTACTGAGCACCGAGCTCCCCGAGCACTGAGCACCCTGAGTACTGAGCACCCAGCACCCCGATCACTGAGCACCCAGCACCCTGAGCACTGAGCACCCAGCACCCTGAGCACTGAGCACCCAGCACCCTGAGTACTGAGCACCCAGCACGCTGAGTACTGAGCACCCAGCAGCCCGAGCACTGAGCACCCAGCACCCTGAGTACTGAGCACTGAGCACCCAGCACCCCGAGCACTGAGCACCCAGCACCCTGTGTACTGAGCACTGAGCACCCTGAGTACTAAGCACCCAGCACCCTGAGTACTGAGCACCCAGGACCCTGAGCACGGAGCACCCCGAGCACTGAGCACCCAGCACCCTGAGCACTCAGCAAACAGCACCCCGAGCACTGAGCACCCAGCACCCTGAGCACTGAGCACCCAGCACCCTGAGCACGGAGCACCCCGAGGACTGAGCACCCAGCACCCTGAGCACTGAGCACCCAGCACCCTGAGCACTGAGCACCCAGCACCCTGAGCACTGAGCAGCCAGCACCCCGAGCACGGAGCACCCAGCACCCTGAGTACTGAGCACCCAACAACCAGAGTACTGAGCACCCTGCACCCTGAGCACTGATCACCCAGCACCCCGAGTACTGAGCACCCAGCACCCTGAGTACTGAGCACCCAGCACCCTGAGCACTGAGCACCCAGAGGACTGAGCACCCAGCACCCTGAGCACTGAGCACCGATCACCCTGAGCACTGAGCACCCAGCACCCCGAGCACTGAGCACCCAGCACCCTGAACACTGAGCACCCTGCACCCCGAGTACTGAGCACCCAGCACCCCGAGCACTGAGCACCCAGCACCCTGAGTACTGAGCACCGATCACCATGAGCACTGAGCACCCAGCACCCTGAGTACTGAGCACCCAGCACCCTGAGTACTGAGCACCGATCACCATGAGCACTGAGCAACCCGAGTACTGAGCACCCAGCAACCTGAGTACTGAGCACTCAGCACACTTAGTACTGAGCACCCAGCACCCTGAGCACTGAGCACCCAGCACCCTGAGTACTGAGCACCCAGCACCACCCTCAGCACTGAGCACCCAGCACCCCGAGCACTGAGCACCCAGCACCCTGAGCACTGAGCACCCAGCACCCCGAGTACTGAGCACCCAGCACCCCGAGTACTGGGCACCGAGCACCCCGAGCACTGAGCACCCAGCACCCTGAGCACTGAGCACCCAGCACCCCGAGCACTGAGCACCCAGCACCCTGAGTACGGAGAACCGAGCACCCTGAGTACTGAGCACCAAGCACCCTGAGTACTGAGCCCCTAGCACCCTGAGAATGAGCACCCAGCACCATGAGTACTGAGCACCCAGCACCCTGAGTACTGAGCACTAAGCATCCAGAGCACTGAGCACCCAGCACCCCGAGCACGGAGCACCCAGGACCCGAGCACTGAGAACTGAGCAGCCAGCACCCTGAGTACTGAGCACCGAGCTCCCCGAGCACTGAGCACCCCGAGTACTGAGCACCCAGCACCCCGATCACTGAGCTCCCAGCACCCTGAGCACTGAGCACCCAGCACCCTGAGCACTGAGCACCCAGCACCCTGAGTACTGAGCACCCAGCACGCTGAGTACTGAGCACCCAGCACCCCGAGCACTGAGCACCCAGCACCCTGAGTACTGAGCACCGATCACCCTGAGCACTGAGCACCCAGGACCCCGCGCACTGAGAACCCAGCACCCTGAGTACAGAGCACCCAGCACCCCGAGTACTGAGCACCCAGCACCCTGAGCACTGCGCACCCAGCACGCTGAGTACTGAGCACCCTGAGTACTGAGCACCGATCACCCTGAGCACTGAGCACCCAGCACCCTGTGTACTGAGCACCCAGCACCCTGAGCACTGAGCACCCAGCACCCTGAGCACTGAGCACCCAGCACCCTGAGTACTGAGCACCCAGCACCCTGATTACTGTGTACCCAGCACCCTGAGAACTGAGCACCCAGCACCCTGAGTACTGAGCACCGAGCACCATGAGTACTGAGCACCCGGCACCCTTAGTACTGAGCACCCAGCACCCTGAGCACTGAGCACCCAGCACCCTGAGTACTGAGCACCCAGCACCACCCTCAGCACTGAGCACCCAGCACCCCGAGCACTGAGCACCCAGCACCCTGAGCACTGAGCACCCAGCACCCCGAGTACTGAGCACCCAGCACCCCGAGTACTGAGAACCGAGCACCTCGAGCACTGAGCACCCAGCACCCTGAGTACTGAGCACCCAGCACCCTGAGTACTGAGCACTGAGCACCCCGAGTCATGAGCACCCAGCACCCCGAGCACTGAGCACCCAGCAACCTGAGTACTGAGAACAGATCACCCTGAGTACTGAGCACCCAGCACCCTGAGTACTGAGCCCCCAGCACCCTGAGTACTGAGCACCCAGCACCCCGAGCACTGAGCACCCACCACCCCGAGAATGAGCACCCAGCACCCTGAGTACTGAGAACCGAGCACCCTGAGTACTGAGCACCCAGCACCTTGAGTACTGAGCCCCTAGCACCCTGAGAATGAGCACCCAGCACCATGAGTACTGAGCACCCAGCACCCTGAGTACTGAGAACTAAGCACCCAGAGCACTGAGAACCCAGCACCCCGAGCACGGGGCACCCAGCACCCTGAGCAATGAGCACCCAGCACCCTGAGCACTGAGCACCCAGCACCCTGAGTACTGAGCACCCAGCACGCTGAGTACTGAGCACCCAGCACCTTGAGCACGGAGCACCCCGAGGACTGAGCACCCAGCACCCTGAGCACTGAGCACCCAGCACCCTGAGTACTGAGCACCCAGCACGCTGAGTACTGAGCACCCAGCACCCCGAGCACTGAGCACCCAGCACCCTGAGTACTGAGCACCGATCACCCTGAGCACTGAGCACCCAGGACCCCGCGCACTGAGAACCCAGCACCCTGAGTACAGAGCACCCAGCACCCCGAGTACTGAGCACCCAGCACCCTGAGCACTGCGCACCCAGCACGCTGAGTACTGAGCACCCTGAGTACTGAGCACCGATCACCCTGAGCACTGAGCACCCAGCACCCTGTGTACTGAGCACCCAGCACCCTGAGCACTGAGCACCCAGCACCCTGAGCACTGAGCACCCAGCACCCTGAGTACTGAGCACCCAGCACCCTGATTACTGAGTACCCAGCACCCTGAGAACTGAGCACCCAGCACCCTGAGTACTGAGCACCGAGGACCATGAGTACTGAGCACCCGGCACCCTTAGTACTGAGCACCCAGCACCCTGAGCACTGAGCACCCAGCACCCTGAGTACTGAGCACCCAGCACCACCCTCAGCACTGAGCACCCAGCACCCCGAGCACTGAGCACCCAGCACCCTGAGCACTGAGCACCCAGCACCCCGAGTACTGAGCACCCAGCACCCCGAGTACTGAGAACCGAGCACCTCGAGCACTGAGCACCCAGCACCCTGAGTACTGAGCACCCAGCACCCTGAGTACTGAGCACTGAGCACCCCGAGTAATGAGCACCCAGCACCCCGAGCACTGAGCACCCAGCAACCTGAGTACTGAGAACAGATCACCCTGAGTACTGAGCACCCAGCACCCTGAGTACTGAGCCCCCAGCACCCTGAGTACTGAGCACCCAGCACCCCGAGCACTGAGCACCCACCACCCCGAGAATGAGCACCCAGCACCCTGAGTACTGAGAACCGAGCACCCTGAGTACTGAGCACCCAGCACCTTGAGTACTGAGCCCCTAGCACCCTGAGAATGAGCACCCAGCACCATGAGTACTGAGCACCCAGCACCCTGAGTACTGAGAACTAAGCACCCAGAGCACTGAGAACCCAGCACCCCGAGCACGGAGCACCCAGCACCCTGAGCACTGAGCACCCAGCACCCTGAGCACTGAGCACCCAGCACCCTGAGTACTGAGCACCCAGCACGCTGAGTACTGAGCACCCAGCACCTTGAGCACGGAGCACCCCGAGGACTGAGCACCCAGCACCCTGAGCACTGAGCACCCAGCACCTTGAGTACTGAGCACCGAGCACCCCGAGCACTAAGCACCCAGCACCCTGAGTACTGAGCACCCAGCACCCTGAGCACTGAGCACCCAGCACCCTGAGCACTGAGCAGCCAGCACCCCGAGCACGGAGCACCCAGCACCCTGAGTACTGAGCACCCAACACCCAGAGTACTGAACACCCAGCACCCTGAGCACTGAGCACCCAGCACCCCGAGTACTGAGCACCCAGCACCCTGAGCACTGAGCACCCAGCACCCTGAGCACTGAGCACCCGGAGGACTGAGCACCCAGCACCCTGAGCACTGAGCACCGATCACCCTGAGCACTGAGCACCCAGCACCCCGAGCACTGAGCACCCAGCACCCTGAGCACTGAGCACCCAGCACCCCGAGTACTGAGCACCCAGCACCCTGAGTACTGAGCACCCAGCACCCTGAGCACTGAGCACCCGGAGGACTGAGCACCCAGCACCCTGAGCACTGAGCACCGATCACCATGAGCACTGAGCACCCAGCACCCCGAGTACTGAGCACCCAGCACCCTGAGTACTGAGCACCCAGCACCCTGAGCACTGAGCAACCGGAGGACTGAGCACCCAGCACCCTGAGTACTGAGCACCCAGCACCCCGAGTACTGAGCACCCAGCACCCTGAGTACTGAGCACCCAGCACCCCGAGCACTGAGCACCCAGCACCCTGAGTACTGAGCACCCTGAGTACTGAGCACTGAGCACCGAGCACCCTGAGTACTGAGCACCCTGAGGACTGAGCACCGAGCACCCTGAGCACTGAGCACCCAGCACCCTGAGTACTGAGCACAGATCACCCTGATCACTGAGCACCCAGCACCCCGAGCACTGAGCACCCAGCACCCTGAGTACTGAGCACCCAGCACCCTGAGCACTGAGCACCAAGCACCCTGAGTACTGAACACCCAGCACCCTGAGCACTGAGCACTGAGCACCCAGCACCCTGAGCACTGAGCACCCAGCACCCCGAGCACTGAGCACCCAGCACCCTGAGCACCCAGCACCCTGAGCACTGAGCACCCTGAGCACTGAGCACCCTGATCACTGAGCACTGAGCACCCAGCACCCTGAGTACTGAGCACTCAACACTCTGAGCACTGAGCACCCAGCACGCTGAGTACTGAGCACCGATCACCCTGAGCACTGAGCACCTAGGACCCCGAGCCCTGAGTACCCAGCACCCTGAGTACAGAGCACCCAGCACCCCGTGTACTGAGCACCCAGCACCCCGAGCACTGAGCACCCAGCACCCTGAGTACTGAGCACCGATCACCATGAGGACTGAGCACCCAGCACCCTGAGTACTGAGCACCCAGCAGCCTGAGCACTGAGCACCCAGCACCCTGAGCACTGAGCACCCAGCACCCTGAGTACTGAGCACCCAGCACCCTGAGTACTGAGTACCCAGCACCCTGAGCACTGAGCACCCAGCACCCTGAGTACTGAGCACCGAGCACCCTGAGTACTGAGCACCCAGCACCCTTAGTACTGAGCACCCAGCACCCTGAGCACTGAGCACCCAGCACCCTGAGTACTGAGCACCCAGCACCACCCTCAGCACTGAGCACCCAGCACCCCGAGCACTGAGCACCCAGCACCCTGAGCACTGAGCACCCAGCACCCCGAGTACTGAGCACCCAGCACCCCGAGTACTGAGCACCGAGCACCTCGAGCACTGAGCACCCAGCACCCTGAGTACTGAGCACCCAGCACCCTGAGTACTGAGCACTGAGCACCCCGAGTACTGAGCACCCAGCACCCCGAGCACTGAGCACCCAGGAACCTGAGTACTGAGAACAGATCACCCTGAGTACTGAGCACCCAGCACCCTGAGTACTGAGCCCCCAGCACCCTGAGTACTGAGCACCCAGCACCCCGAGCACTGAGCACCCAGCACCCCGAGAATGAGCACCCAGCACCCTGAGTACTGAGAACCGAGCTCCCTGAGAACTGAGCACCCAGCACCCTGAGTACTGAGCACCTAGAACCCTGAGAATGAGCACGCAGCACCATGAGTACTGAGCACCCAGCACCCTGAGTACTGAGCACTAAGCACCCAGAGCACTGAGAACCCAGCACACCGAGCACTGAGAACTGAGCACCCAGCACCCTGAGTAGTGAGCACCGAGCTCCCCGAGCACTGAGCACCCTGAGTACTGAGCACCCAGCACCCCGATCACTGAGCACCCAGCACCCTGAGCACTGAGCACCCAGCACCCTGAGCACTGAGCACCCAGCACCCTGAGTACTGAGCACCCAGCACGCTGAATACTGAGCACCCAGCACCCCGAGCACTGAGCAACCAGCACCCTGAGTACTGAGCACTGAGCACCCAGCACCCCGAGCACTGAGCACCCAGCACCCTGTGTACTGAGCACTGAGCACCCTGAGTACTAAGCACCCAGCACCCTGAGTACTGAGCACCCAGGACCCTGAGCACTGAGCACCGAGCACCCCGAGCACTGAGCACCCAGCACCCTCAGAACTCAGCACCCAGCACCCCGAGCACTGAGCACCCAGCACCCTGAGCACTGAGCACCCAGCACCCTGAGCACGGAGCACCCCGAGGACGGAGCACCCAGCACCCTGAGCACTGAGCACCCAGCACCTTGAGTACTGAGCACCGAGCACCCCGAGCACTAAGCACCCAGCACCCTGAGTACTGAGCACCCAGCACCCTGAGCACTGAGCACATAGCACCCTGAGCACTGAGCAGCCAGCACCCCGAGCACGGAGCACCCAGCACCCTGAGTACTGAGCACCCAACACCCAGAGTACTGAGCACCCAGCACCCTGAGCACTGAGCACCCAGCACCCCGAGTACTGAGAACCCAGCACCCTGAGTACTGAGCAATCAGCACCCTGAGCACTGAGCATCCGGAGGACTGAGCACCCAGCACCCTGAGCACTGAGCACCGATCACCCTGAGCAGTGAGCACCCAGCACCCCGAGCACTGAGCACCCAGCACCCTGAGCACTGAGCACCCAGCACCCCGAGTACTGAGCACCCAGCACCCTGAGTACTGAGCACCCAGCACCCTGAGCACTGAGCATCCGGAGGACTGAGCACCCAGCACCCTGAGCTCTGAGCACCGATCACCCTGAGCACTGAGCACCCAGCACCCCGAGTACTGAGCACCCAGCACCCTGAGTACTGAGCACCCAGCACCCTGAGCACTGAGCACCCGGAGGACTGAGCACCCAGCACCCTGAGTACTGAGCACCCAGCACCCCGAGTACTGAGCACCCAGTACCCTGAGTACTGAGCACCCAGCACCCCGAGCACTGAGCACCCAGCACCCTGAGTACTGAGCACCCTGAGTACTGAGCACTGAGCAGCGAGCACCCTGAGTACTGAGCACCCTGAGGACTGAGCACCCAGCACCCGGAGCACTGAGCACCCAGCACCCAGAGTAGTGAGCACAGATCACCCTGATCACTGAGCACCCAGCACCCCGAGCACTGAGCACCGAGCACTCTGAGTACTGAACACCCAGCACCCTGAGCACTGAGCACCCAGCACCCTGAGCACTGAGCACTGAGCACCCAGCACCCCGAGCACTGATTACCCAGCACCCTGAGCACCCAGCACCCTGAGCACTGAGCACCCTGAGCACTGAGCACCCTGAGCACTGAGCACTGAGCACCCAGCACCCTGAGTACTGAGCACCCAACACTCTGAGCACTGAGCACCCAGCACGCTGAGTACTGAGCACCGATCACCCTGAGCACTGAGCACCTAGGACCCCGAGCACTGAGCACCCAGCTACCTGAGTACAGAGCACCCAGCACCCCGTGTACTGAGCACCCAGCACCCCGAGCACTGAGCACCCAGCACCCTGAGTACTGAGCACCGATCACCATGAGCACTGAGCACCCAGCACCCTGAGTACTGAGCACCCAGCAGCCTGAGCACTGAGCACCCAGCACCCTGAGCACTGAGCACCCAGCACCCTGAGTACTGAGCACCCAGCACCCTGAGTACTGAGCACCCACCACCCTGAGCACTGAGCACCCAGCACCCTGAGTACTGAGCACCCAGCACCACCCTCAGCACTGAGCACCCAGCACCCCGAGCACTGAGCACCCAGCACCCTGAGCACTGAGCACCCAGCACCCCGAGTACTGAGCACCCAGCACCCCGAGTACTGAGCACCGAGCACCCCGAGCACTGAGCACCCAGCACCCTGAGTACTGAGCACCCAGCACCCTGAGTACTGAGCACTGAGCACCCCGAGTACTGAGCACCCAGAACCCCGAGCACTGAGCACCGCGCACCCTGAGTACTGAGCACCCAGCACCCTTAGTACTGAGCCCCCAGCACCCTGAGCACTGAGCACCCAGCACCCTGAGTAATGAGCACCGAGCTAACTGAGCACTGAGCACCCTGAGTACTAAGCACCCAGCACCCTGAGCACTGAGCACCCAGCACCCTGAGTACTGAGCACCGCGCACCCTGAGTACTGAGCACCCAGCACCCTTAGTACTGAGCCCCCAGCACCCTGAGCACTGAGCACCCAGCACCCTGAGTAATGAGCACCGAGCTCCCTGAGCACTGAGCACCCTGAGTACTAAGCACCCAGCACCCCGATCACTGAGCACCCAGCACCCTGAGCACTGAGACACCAGCACCCTGAGCACTGAGCAACCAGCACCCTGAGTATTGAGCACCCAGCACGCTGAGTACTGAGCACCCAGCACCCTGAGCACTGAGCACCCAGCACCCTGAGTACTGAGCACTGAGCACCCAGCACCCCGAGCACTGAGCACCCAGCACCCTGTGTACTGAGCACTGAGCACCCTGAGTACTAAGCACCCAGCACCATGAGTACTGAGCACCCAGGACCCTGAGCACTGAGCACCGAGCACCCCGAGCACTGAGCACCCAGCACCCTGAGCACTCAGCACCCAGCACCCCGAGTACTGAGCACCCAGCACCCTGAGCACTGAGCACCCAGCACCCTGAGCACCCCGAGGACTGAGCACCCAGCACCCTGAGCACTGAGCACCCAGCACCTTGAGTACTGAGCACCGAGCACCCCGAGCACTAAGCACCCAGCACCCTGAGTACAGAGCACCCAGCACCCTGAGCACTGAGCACCCAGCACCCTGAGCACTGAGCACCCAGCACCCCGAGCACGGAGCACCCAGCACCCTGAGTACTGAGCACCGAACACCCAGAGTACTGAGCACCCAGCACCCTGAGCACTGAGCACCCAGCACCCTGAGTACTGAGCACCCAGCACACTGAGTACTGAGCACCCAGCACCCTGAGCACTGAGCACCCGGGGGACTGAGCACCCAGCACCCTGAGCACAGAGCACCGATCACCCTGAGCACTGAGCACCCAGCACCCCGAGCACTGAGCACCCAGCACACTGAGTACTGAGCACCCAGCACCCCGAGTACTGAGCACCCAGCATCCTGAGTACTGAGCACCCAGCACCTCGAGCACTGAGCACTCAGCACCCTGAGTACTGAGCACCCTGAGTACTGAGCACTGAGCACCGAGCACCCTGAGTACTGAGCACCCTTAGGACTGAGCACCCAGCACCCTGAGCACTGAGCACCCAGCACCCTGAGTACTGAGCACTGATCACCCTGAGCACTGAGCACCCAGCACCCCGAGCACTGAGCACCCAGCACCCTGAGTACTGAGCACCCAGCACCCTGAGCACTGAGCACCGAGCACTCTGAGTACTGAACACCCAGCACCCTGAGCACTGAGCACTGAGCACCCAGCACCCTGAGCACTGAGCAATGAGCACCCAGCACCCCGAGCACTGAGCACCCAGCACCCTGAGCACCCAGCACCCTGAGTACTGAGCACCCTGAGCACTGAGCACTCTGAGCACTGAGCACTGAGCACCCAGCACCCTGAGTACTGAGCACCCAACACTCTGAGCACTGAGAACCCAGCACGCTGAGTACTGAGCACTGTGCACACAGCACCCTGAGTACTGAGCACCTAGCACCCCGAGCACTGAGCACCCAGCACCCCGAGCACTGAGCACTGAGCACACTGAGCACTGAGCACCCAGCACCCCGAGTACTGAGCACTGAGCACCCTGAGTACTGAGCACCCAGCACCCCTAGTACTGAGCACTGAGCACCCTGAGTACTGAGCACCCAGCACCCTGAGCACTGAGAACCCTGAGTACTGAGCACCGAGCACCCTGAGTACTGAGCACCCAGCACCCTGAGCACTGAGCACGGAGCACCCCGAGGACTGAGCACCCAGCACCCTGAGCACTGAGCACCCAGCACCTTGAGTACTGAGCACCGAGCACCCCGAGCACTGAGCACCCAGCACCCTGAATACTGAGCACCCAGCAGCCTGAGCACTGAGCACCCAGCCCCCCGAGCACTGAGCACCCAGCACCCTGAGTACTGAGCACCCAGCACCCCGAGCACTGAGCACCCAGCACCCCGAGAATGAGCACCCAGCACCCTGAGTACTGAGAACCGAGCTCCCTGAGAACTGAGCACCCAGCACCCTGAGTACTGAGCACCTAGAACCCTGAGAATGAGCACGCAGCACCATGAGTACTGAGCACCCAGCACCCTGAGTACTGAGCACTAAGCACCCAGAGCACTGAGAACCCAGCACCCCTAGCACTGAGAACTGAGCACCCAGCACCCTGAGTACTGAGCACCGAGCTCCCCGAGCACTGAGCACCCTGAGTACTGAGCACCCAGCACCCCGATAACTGAGCACCCAGCACCCTGAGCACTGAGCACCCAGCACCCTGAGCACTGAGCACCCAGCACCCTGAGTACTGAGCACCCAGCACGCTGAATACTGAGCACCCAGCACCCCGAGCACTGAGCAACCAGCACCCTGAGTACTGAGCACTGAGCACCCAGCACCCCGAGCACTGAGCACCCAGCACCCTGTATACTGAGCACTGAGCACCCTGAGTACTAAGCACCCAGCACCCTGAGTACTGAGCACCCAGGACCCTGAGCACTGAGCACCGAGCACCCCGAGCACTGAGCACCCAGCACCCTCAGAACTCAGCACCCAGCACCCCGAGCACTGAGCACCCAGCACCCTGAGCACTGAGCACCCAGCACCCTGAGCACGGAGCACCCCGAGGACTGAGCACCCAGCACCCTGAGCACTGAGCACCCAGCACCTTGAGTACTGAGCACCGAGCACCCCGAGCACTGAGCACCCAGCACCCTGAATACTGAGCACCCAGCACCCTGAGCACTGAGCACCCAGCCCCCCGAGCACTGAGCACCCAGCACCCTGAGTACTGAGCACCCAGCACCCCGAGCACTGAGCACCCAGCACCCCGAGAATGAGCACCCAGCACCCTGAGTACTGAGAACCGAGCTCCCTGAGAACTGAGCACCCAGCACCCTGAGTACTGAGCACCTAGAACCCTGAGAATGAGCACGCAGCACCATGAGTACTGAGCACCCAGCACCCTGAATACTGAGCACTAAGCACCCAGAGCACTGAGAACCCAGCACCCCTAGCACTGAGAACTGAGCACCCAGCACCCTGAGTACGGAGCACCGAGCTCCCCGAGCACTGAGCACCCTGAGTACTGAGCACCCAGCACCCCGATAACTGAGCACCCAGCACCCTGAGCACTGAGCACCCAGCACCCTGAGCACTGAGCACCCAGCACCCTGAGTACTGAGCACCCAGCACGCTGAATACTGAGCACCCAGCACCCCGAGCACTGAGCAACCAGCACCCTGAGTACTGAGCACTGAGCACCCAGCACCCCGAGCACTGAGCACCCAGCACCCTGTGTACTGAGCACTGAGCACCCTGAGTACTAAGCACCCAGCACCCTGAGTACTGAGCACCCAGGACCCTGAGCACTGAGCACCGAGCACCCCGAGCACTGAGCACCCAGCACCCTCAGAACTCAGCACCCAGCACCCCGAGCACTGAGCACCCAGCACCCTGAGCACTGAGCACCCAGCACCCTGAGCACGGAGCACCCCGAGGACTGAGCACCCAGCACCCTGAGCACTGAGCACCCAGCACCTTGAGTACTGAGCACCGAGCACCCCGAGCACTAAGCACCCAGCACCCTGAGTACTGAGCACCCAGCACCCTGAGCACTGAGCACATAGCACCCTGAGCACTGAGCAGCCAGCACCCCGAGCACGGAGCACCTAGCACACTGAGTACTGAGCACCCAACACCCAGAGTACTGAGCACCCAGCACCCTGAGCACTGAGCACCCAGCACCCCGAGTACTGAGAACCCAGCACCCTGAGTACTGAGCACCCAGCACCCTGAGCACTGAGCACCCGGAGGACTGAGCACCCAGCACCCTGAGCACTGAGCACCGATCACCCTGAGCACTGAGCACCCAGCACCCCGAGCACTGAGCACCCAGCACCCTGAGCACTGAGCACCCAGCACCCCGAGTACTGAGCACCCAGCACCCTGAGTACTGAGCACCCAGCACCCTGAGCACTGAGCACCCGGAGGACTGAGCACCCAGCACCCTGAGCTCTGAGCACCGATCACCCTGAGCACTGAGCACCCAGCACCCCGAGTACTGAGCACCCAGCACCCTGAGTACTGAGCACCCAGCACCCTGAGCACTGAGCACCCGGAGGACTGAGCACCCAGCACCCTGAGTACTGAGCACCCAGCACCCCGAGTACTGAGCACCCAGTACCCTGAGTACTCTGCACCCAGCACCCCGAGCACTGAGCACCCAGCACCCTGAGTACTGAGCACCCTGAGTACTGAGCACTGAGCACCGAGCACCCTGAGTACTGAGCACCCTGAGGACTGAGCACCCAGCACCCGGAGCACTGAGCACCCAGCACCCTGAGTAGTGAGCACAGATCACCCTGATCACTGAGCACCCAGCACCCCGAGCACTGAGCACCCAGCACCCTGAGTACTGAGCACCCAGCACCCTGAGCACTGAGCACCGAGCACCCTGAGTACTGAACACCCAGCACCCTGAGCACTGAGCACTGAGCACCCAGCACCCTGAGCACTGAGCAGCCAGCACCCCGAGCACTGATTACCCAGCACCCTGAGCACCCAGCACCCTGAGCACTGAGCACCCTGAGCACTGAGCACCCTGAGCACTGAGCACTGAGCACCCAGCACCCTGAGTACTGAGCACCCAACACTCTGAGCACTGAGCACCCAGCACGCTGAGTACTGAGCACCGATCACCCTGAGCACTGAGCACCTAGGACCCCGAGCACTGAGCACCCAGCACCCTGAGTACAGAGCACCCAGCACCCCGTGTACTGAGCACCCAGCACCCCGAGCACTGAGCACCCAGCACCCTGAGTACTGAGCACCGATCACCATGAGCACTGAGCACCCAGCACCCTGAGTACTGAGCACCCAGCAGCCTGAGCACTGAGCACCCAGCACCCTGAGCACTGAGCACCCAGCACGCTGAATACTGAGCACCCAGCACCCCGAGCACTGAGCACCCAGCACCCTGAGTACTGAGCACCCAGCACCCTGAGCACTGAGCACCGAGCACCCTGAGCACTGAGCACCCAGCACCCTGAGTACTGAGCACCCAGCACGCTGAATACTGAGCACCCAGCACCCCGAGCACTGAGCAACCAGCACCCTGAGTACTGAGCACTGAGCACCCAGCACCCCGAGCACTGAGCACCCAGCACCCTGTGTACTGAGCACTGAGCACCCTGAGTACTAAGCACCCAGCACCCTGAGTACTGAGCACCCAGGACCCTGAGCACTGAGCACCGAGCACCCCGAGCACTGAGCACCCAGCACCCTCAGAACTCAGCACCCAGCACCCCGAGCACTGAGCACCCAGCACCCTGAGCACTGAGCACCCAGCACCCTGAGCACGGAGCACCCCGAGGACTGAGCACCCAGCACCCTGAGCACTGAGCACCCAGCACCTTGAGTACTGAGCACCGAGCACCCCGAGCACTAAGCACCCAGCACCCTGAGTACTGAGCACCCAGCACCCTGAGCACTGAGCACATAGCACCCTGAGCACTGAGCAGCCAGCACCCCGAGCACCGAGCACCTAGCACACTGAGTACTGAGCACCCAACACCCAGAGTACTGAGCACCCAGCACCCTGAGCACTGAGCACCCAGCACCCCGAGTACTGAGAAGCCAGCACCCTGAGTACTGAGCACCCAGCACCCTGAGCACTGAGCACCCGGAGGACTGAGCACCCAGCACCCTGAGCACTGAGCACCGATCACCCTGAGCACTGAGCACCCAGCACCCCGAGCACTGAGCACCCAGCACCCTGAGCACTGAGCACCCAGCACCCCGAGTACTGAGCACCCAGCACCCTGAGTACTGAGAACCCAGCACCCTGAGCACTGAGCACCCGGAGGACTGAGCACCCAGCACCCTGAGCTCTGAGCACCGATCACCCTGAGCACTGAGCACCCAGCACCCCGAGTACTGAGCACCCAGCACCCTGAGTACTGAGCACCCAGCACCCTGAGCACTGAGCACCCGGAGGACTGAGCACCCAGCACCCTGAGTACTGAGCACCCAGCACCCCGAGTACTGAGCACCCAGTACCCTGAGTACTCTGCACCCAGCACCCCGAGCACTGAGCACCCAGCACCCTGAGTACTGAGCACCCTGAGTACTGAGCACTGAGCACCGAGCACCCTGATCACTGAGCACCCAGCACCCCGAGCACTGAGCACCCAGCACCCTGAGTACTGAGCACCCAGCACCCTGAGCACTGAGCACCGAGCACCCTGAGTACTGAACACCCAGCACCCTGAGCACTGAGCACTGAGCACCCAGCACCCTGAGCACTGAGCACCCAGCACCCCGAGCACTGATTACCCAGCACCCTGAGCACCCAGCACCCTGAGCACTGAGCACCCTGAGCACTGAGCACCCTGAGCACTGAGCACTGAGCACCCAGCACCCTGAGTACTGAGCACCCAACACTCTGAGCACTGAGCACCCAGCACGCTGAGTACTGAGCACCGATCACCCTGAGCACTGAGCACCTAGGACCCCGAGCACTGAGCACCCAGCACCCTGAGTACAGAGCACCCAGCACCCCGTGTACTGAGCACCCAGCACCCCGAGCACTGAGCACCCAGCACCCTGAGTACTGAGCACCGATCACCATGAGCACTGAGCACCCAGCACACTGAGTACTGAGCACCCAGCAGCCTGAGCACTGAGCACCCAGCACCCTGAGCACTGAGCACCCAGCACCCTGAGTACTGAGCACCCAGCACCCTGAGTACTGAGTACCCACCACCCTGAGCACTGAGCACCCAGCACCCTGAGTACTGAGCACCCAGCACCACCCTCAGCACTGAGCACCCAGCACCCCGAGCACTGAGCACCCAGCACCCTGAGCACTGAGCACCCAGCACCCCGAGTACTGAGCACCCAGCACCCCGAGTACTGAGCACCGAGCACCCCGAGCACTGAGCACCCAGCACCCTGAGTACTGAGCACCCAGCACCCTGAGTACTGAGCACTGAGCACCCCGAGTACTGAGCACCCAGAACCCCGAGCACTGAGCACCCAGCACCCTGAGTACTGAGCACCCAGCACCCTGAGCACTGAGCACCGAGCACTCTGAGTACTGAACACCCAGCACCCTGAGCACTGAGCACTGAGCACCCAGCACCCTGAGCACTGAGCAATGAGCACCCAGCACCCCGAGCACTGAGCACCCAGCACCCTGAGCACCCAGCACCCTGAGCACTGAGCACCCTGAGCACTGAGCACTCTGAGCACTGAGCACTGAGCACCCAGCACCCTGAGTACTGAGCACCCAACACTCTGAGCACTGAGAACCCAGCACGCTGAGTACTGAGCACTGTGCACACAGCACCCTGAGTACTGAGCACCTAGCACCCCGAGCACTGAGCACCCAGCACCCCGAGCACTGAGCACTGAGCACACTGAGCACTGAGCACCCAGCACCCCGAGTACTGAGCACTGAGCACCCTGAGTACTGAGCAACAAGCACCCCTAGTACTGAGCACTGAGCACCCTGAGTACTGAGCACCCAGCACACTGAGAACTGAGCACCCAGCACCCTGAGTACTGAGCACTGTGAACCCTGAGTACTGAGCACCGAGCACCCTGAGTACTGAGCACCCAGCTCCCTGATCACTGAGCACGGAGCACCCCGAGGACTGAGCACCCAGCACCCTGAGCACTGAGCACCCAGCACCTTGAGTACTGAGCACCGAGCACCCCGAGCACTGAGCACCCAGCACCCTGAGTACTGAGCACCCAGCACCCTGTGCACTGAGCACCCAGCACCCTGAGCACTGAGCACGCAGCACCCCGAGCACTGAGCACCCAGCACACTGAGTACTGAGCACAGAGCACCCTGAGCACTGAGCACCCAGCACACTGAGTACTGAGAACTCAGCACCCTGAGTACTGAGCAACCAGCACCCTGAGCACTGAGCACTGAGCACCCAGCACCCTCAGCACTGAGCACTGAGCACCCAGCACCACAGCCCTGAGCACCCAGCACCCCGAGCACTGAGCACCCAGCACCCTGAGCACTGAGCACTGAGCACCCAGCACCCTGAGCACCCAGCACCCTGAGTACTGAGCACCCAGCACCCTGAGTACTGAGCACCCAGCACCCTGAGTACTGAGCACTCAGCAACCTGAGTACTGAGCACCAAGCACCCCGAGCACTGAGCACCCAGCACCCTGAGCACTGAGCACCCGGGGGACTGAGCCCCCAGCACCCTGAACACTGAGCACCGATCACCCTGAGCACTGAGCACCCACCACACCGAGCACTGAGCACCCAGCACCCTGAGTACTGAGCACCCAGCACCCCGAGTACTGAGCACCCAGCACCCTGAGTACTGAGCACCCAGCACCCCGAGCACTGAGCAACCAGCACCCTGAGTACTGAGCACCCTGAGTACTGAGCACTGAGCACCGAGCACCCTGAGTACTGAGCACCCTGAGGACTGAGCACCCAGCACCCTGAGCACTGAGCACCCAGCACCCTGAGTACTGAGCACTGATCACCCTGAGCACTGAGCACCCAGCACCCCGAGCACTGAGCACCCAGCACCCTGAGTACTGAGCACCTAGCACCCTGAGCACTGAGCACCGAGCACCCTGAGTACTGAACACCCAGCACCCTGAGCCCTGAGCACTGAGCACCCAGCACCCTGACCACTGAGCACTGAGCACCCAGCACCCCGAGCACTGAGCACCCAGCACCCTGAGCACCCAGCACCCTGAGCACTGAGCACCCTGAGCACTGAGCACCCTGAGCACTGAACACTGAGCACCCAGCACCCTGAGTACTGAGCACCCAACACTCTGAGCACTGAGCACCCAGCACGCTGAGTACTGAGCACTGAGCACACAGCACCCTGAGTACTGAGCACCCAGCACCCCGAGCACTGAGCACCCAGCGCCCCGAGCACTGAGCACCCAGCACCCTGAGCACTGAGCACTGAGCACACTGAGCACTGAGCACCCAGCACCCCGAGTACTGAGCACTGAGCACCCTGAGTACTGAGCACCCAACACCCAGAGTACTGAGCACCCAGCACCCTGAGAACTGAGCACCCAGCACCCTGAGTACTGAGCACCGAGCACTCTGAGTACTGAACACCCAGCACCCTGAGCACTGAGCACTGAGCACCCAGCACCCTGAGCACTGAGCAATGAGCACCCAGCACCCCGAGCACTGAGCACCCAGCACCCTGAGCACCCAGCACCCTGAGCACTGAGCACCCTGAGCACTGAGCACTCTGAGCACTGAGCACTGAGCACCCAGCACCCTGAGTACTGAGCACCCAACACTCTGAGCACTGAGAACCCAGCACGCTGAGTACTGAGCACTGTGCACACAGCACCCTGAGTACTGAGCACCTAGCACCCCGAGCACTGAGCACCCAGCACCCCGAGCACTGAGCACTGAGCACACTGAGCACTGAGCACCCAGCACCCCGAGTACTGAGCACTGAGCACCCTGAGTACTGAGCAACAAGCACCCCTAGTACTGAGCACTGAGCACCCTGAGAACTGAGCACCCAGCACACTGAGAACTGAGCACCCAGCACCCTGAGTACTGAGCACTGTGAACCCTGAGTACTGAGCACCGAGCACCCTGAGTACTGAGCACCCAGCTCCCTGATCACTGAGCACGGAGCACCCCGAGGACTGAGCACCCAGCACCCTGAGCACTGAGCACCCAGCACCTTGAGTACTGAGCACCGAGCACCCCGAGCACTGAGCACCCAGCACCCTGAGTACTGAGCACCCAGCACCCTGTGCACTGAGCACCCAGCACCCTGAGCACTGAGCACGCAGCACCCCGAGCACTGAGCACCCAGCACACTGAGTACTGAGCACAGAGCACCCTGAGCACTGAGCACCCAGCACCCTGAGCACTGAGCACCCAGCACCCCGAGTACTGAGAAGCCAGCACCCTGAGTACTGAGCACCCAGCACCCTGAGCACTGAGCACCCGGAGGACTGAGCACCCAGCACCCTGAGCACTGAGCACCGATCACCCTGAGCACTGAGCACCCAGCACCCCGAGCACTGAGCACCCAGCACCCTGAGCACTGAGCACCCAGCACCCCGAGTACTGAGCACCCAGCACCCTGAGTACTGAGAACCCAGCACCCTGAGCACTGAGCACCCGGAGGACTGAGCACCCAGCACCCTGAGCTCTGAGCACCGATCACCCTGAGCACTGAGCACCCAGCACCCCGAGTACTGAGCACCCAGCACCCTGAGTACTGAGCACCCAGCACCCTGAGCACTGAGCACCCGGAGGACTGAGCACCCAGCACCCTGAGTACTGAGCACCCAGCACCCCGAGTACTGAGCACCCAGTACCCTGAGTACTCTGCACCCAGCACCCCGAGCACTGAGCACCCAGCACCCTGAGTACTGAGCACCCTGAGTACTGAGCACTGAGCACCGAGCACCCTGATCACTGAGCACCCAGCACCCCGAGCACTGAGCACCCAGCACCCTGAGTACTGAGCACCCAGCACCCTGAGCACTGAGCACCGAGCACCCTGAGTACTGAACACCCAGCACCCTGAGCACTGAGCACTGAGCACCCAGCACCCTGAGCACTGAGCACCCAGCACCCCGAGCACTGATTACCCAGCACCCTGAGCACCCAGCACCCTGAGCACTGAGCACCCTGAGCACTGAGCACCCTGAGCACTGAGCACTGAGCACCCAGCACCCTGAGTACTGAGCACCCAACACTCTGAGCACTGAGCACCCAGCACGCTGAGTACTGAGCACCGATCACCCTGAGCACTGAGCACCTAGGACCCCGAGCACTGAGCACCCAGCACCCTGAGTACAGAGCACCCAGCACCCCGTGTACTGAGCACCCAGCACCCCGAGCACTGAGCACCCAGCACCCTGAGTACTGAGCACCGATCACCATGAGCACTGAGCACCCAGCACACTGAGTACTGAGCACCCAGCAGCCTGAGCACTGAGCACCCAGCACCCTGAGCACTGAGCACCCAGCACCCTGAGTACTGAGCACCCAGCACCCTGAGTACTGAGTACCCACCACCCTGAGCACTGAGCACCCAGCACCCTGAGTACTGAGCACCCAGCACCACCCTCAGCACTGAGCACCCAGCACCCCGAGCACTGAGCACCCAGCACCCTGAGCACTGAGCACCCAGCACCCCGAGTACTGAGCACCCAGCACCCCGAGTACTGAGCACCGAGCACCCCGAGCACTGAGCACCCAGCACCCTGAGTACTGAGCACCCAGCACCCTGAGTACTGAGCACTGAGCACCCCGAGTACTGAGCACCCAGAACCCCGAGCACTGAGCACCCAGCACCCTGAGTACTGAGCACCCAGCACCCTGAGCACTGAGCACCGAGCACTCTGAGTACTGAACACCCAGCACCCTGAGCACTGAGCACTGAGCACCCAGCACCCTGAGCACTGAGCAATGAGCACCCAGCACCCCGAGCACTGAGCACCCAGCACCCTGAGCACCCAGCACCCTGAGCACTGAGCACCCTGAGCACTGAGCACTCTGAGCACTGAGCACTGAGCACCCAGCACCCTGAGTACTGAGCACCCAACACTCTGAGCACTGAGAACCCAGCACGCTGAGTACTGAGCACTGTGCACACAGCACCCTGAGTACTGAGCACCTAGCACCCCGAGCACTGAGCACCCAGCACCCCGAGCACTGAGCACTGAGCACACTGAGCACTGAGCACCCAGCACCCCGAGTACTGAGCACTGAGCACCCTGAGTACTGAGCAACAAGCACCCCTAGTACTGAGCACTGAGCACCCTGAGTACTGAGCACCCAGCACACTGAGAACTGAGCACCCAGCACCCTGAGTACTGAGCACTGTGAACCCTGAGTACTGAGCACCGAGCACCCTGAGTACTGAGCACCCAGCTCCCTGATCACTGAGCACGGAGCACCCCGAGGACTGAGCACCCAGCACCCTGAGCACTGAGCACCCAGCACCTTGAGTACTGAGCACCGAGCACCCCGAGCACTGAGCACCCAGCACCCTGAGTACTGAGCACCCAGCACCCTGTGCACTGAGCACCCAGCACCCTGAGCACTGAGCACGCAGCACCCCGAGCACTGAGCACCCAGCACACTGAGTACTGAGCACAGAGCACCCTGAGCACTGAGCACCCAGCACACTGAGTACTGAGAACTCAGCACCCTGAGTACTGAGCAACCAGCACCCTGAGCACTGAGCACTGAGCACCCAGCACCCTCAGCACTGAGCACTGAGCACCCAGCACCACAGCCCTGAGCACCCAGCACCCCGAGCACTGAGCACCCAGCACCCTGAGCACTGAGCACTGAGCACCCAGCACCCTGAGCACCCAGCACCCTGAGTACTGAGCACCCAGCACCCTGAGTACTGAGCACCCAGCACCCTGAGTACTGAGCACTCAGCAACCTGAGTACTGAGCACCAAGCACCCCGAGCACTGAGCACCCAGCACCCTGAGCACTGAGCACCCGGGGGACTGAGCCCCCAGCACCCTGAACACTGAGCACCGATCACCCTGAGCACTGAGCACCCACCACACCGAGCACTGAGCACCCAGCACCCTGAGTACTGAGCACCCAGCACCCCGAGTACTGAGCACCCAGCACCCTGAGTACTGAGCACCCAGCACCCCGAGCACTGAGCAACCAGCACCCTGAGTACTGAGCACCCTGAGTACTGAGCACTGAGCACCGAGCACCCTGAGTACTGAGCACCCTGAGGACTGAGCACCCAGCACCCTGAGCACTGAGCACCCAGCACCCTGAGTACTGAGCACTGATCACCCTGAGCACTGAGCACCCAGCACCCCGAGCACTGAGCACCCAGCACCCTGAGTACTGAGCACCTAGCACCCTGAGCACTGAGCACCGAGCACCCTGAGTACTGAACACCCAGCACCCTGAGCCCTGAGCACTGAGCACCCAGCACCCTGACCACTGAGCACTGAGCACCCAGCACCCCGAGCACTGAGCACCCAGCACCCTGAGCACCCAGCACCCTGAGCACTGAGCACCCTGAGCACTGAGCACCCTGAGCACTGAACACTGAGCACCCAGCACCCTGAGTACTGAGCACCCAACACTCTGAGCACTGAGCACCCAGCACGCTGAGTACTGAGCACTGAGCACACAGCACCCTGAGTACTGAGCACCCAGCACCCCGAGCACTGAGCACCCAGCGCCCCGAGCACTGAGCACCCAGCACCCTGAGCACTGAGCACTGAGCACACTGAGCACTGAGCACCCAGCACCCCGAGTACTGAGCACTGAGCACCCTGAGTACTGAGCACCCAACACCCAGAGTACTGAGCACCCAGCACCCTGAGAACTGAGCACCCAGCACCCTGAGTACTGAGCACCGAGCACTCTGAGTACTGAACACCCAGCACCCTGAGCACTGAGCACTGAGCACCCAGCACCCTGAGCACTGAGCAATGAGCACCCAGCACCCCGAGCACTGAGCACCCAGCACCCTGAGCACCCAGCACCCTGAGCACTGAGCACCCTGAGCACTGAGCACTCTGAGCACTGAGCACTGAGCACCCAGCACCCTGAGTACTGAGCACCCAACACTCTGAGCACTGAGAACCCAGCACGCTGAGTACTGAGCACTGTGCACACAGCACCCTGAGTACTGAGCACCTAGCACCCCGAGCACTGAGCACCCAGCACCCCGAGCACTGAGCACTGAGCACACTGAGCACTGAGCACCCAGCACCCCGAGTACTGAGCACTGAGCACCCTGAGTACTGAGCAACAAGCACCCCTAGTACTGAGCACTGAGCACCCTGAGAACTGAGCACCCAGCACACTGAGAACTGAGCACCCAGCACCCTGAGTACTGAGCACTGTGAACCCTGAGTACTGAGCACCGAGCACCCTGAGTACTGAGCACCCAGCTCCCTGATCACTGAGCACGGAGCACCCCGAGGACTGAGCACCCAGCACCCTGAGCACTGAGCACCCAGCACCTTGAGTACTGAGCACCGAGCACCCCGAGCACTGAGCACCCAGCACCCTGAGTACTGAGCACCCAGCACCCTGTGCACTGAGCACCCAGCACCCTGAGCACTGAGCACGCAGCACCCCGAGCACTGAGCACCCAGCACACTGAGTACTGAGCACAGAGCACCCTGAGCACTGAGCACCCAGCACACTGAGTACTGAGAACTCAGCACCCTGAGTACTGAGCAACCAGCACCCTGAGCACTGAGCACTGAGCACCCAGCACCCTCAGCACTGAGCACTGAGCACCCAGCACCACAGCCCTGAGCACCCAGCACCCCGAGCACTGAGCACACAGCACCCTGAGCACTGAGCACCCAGCACCCTGAGTACTGAGCACTGATCACCCTGAGCACTGAGCACCCAGCACCCCGAGCACTGAGCACCCAGCACCCTGAGTACTGAGCACCTAGCACCCTGAGCACTGAGCACCGAGCACCCTGAGTACTGAACACCCAGCACCCTGAGCCCTGAGCACTGAGCACCCAGCACCCTGACCACTGAGCACTGAGCACCCAGCACCCCGAGCACTGAGCACCCAGCACCCTGAGCACCCAGCACCCTGAGCAATGAGCACCCTGAGCACTGAGCACCCTGAGCACTGAACACTGAGCACCCAGCACCCTGAGTACTGAACACCCAGCACCCTGAGTACTGAGCACCCAGCACCCTGAGTACTGAGCACCCAGCACCCTGAGTACTGAGCCCCCAGCACCCTGAGTACTGAGCACCCAGCAACCCGAGCACTGAGCACCCAGCACCCTGAGAATGAGCACCCAGCACCATGAGTACTGAGCACCCAGCACCCTGAGTACTGAGCACTAAGCACCCAGAGCACTGAACACCCAGCACCCCGAGTACTGAGCACTGAGCACCCTGAGTACTGAGCAACAAGCACGCCGAGTACTGAGCACTGAGCACCCTGAGTACTGAGCACCCAGCACACTGAGAACTGAGCACCCAGCACCCTGAGTACTGAGCACTGAGAACCCTGAGTACTGAGCACCGAGCACCCTGAGTACTGAGCACCCAGCTCCCTGATCACTGAGCACGGAGCACCCCGAGGACTGAGCACCCAGCACCCTGAGCACTGAGCACCCAGCACCTTGAGTACTGAGCACCGAGCACCCCGAGCACTGAGCACCCAGCACCCTGAGTACTGAGCACCCAGCACCCTGTGCACTGAGCACCCAGCACCCTGAGCACTGAGCACGCAGCACCCCGAGCACTGAGCACCCAGCACACTGAGTACTGAGCACAGAGCACCCTGAGCACTGAGCACCCAGCACACTGAGTACTGAGAACCCAGCACCCTGAGTACTGAGCAACCAGCACCCTGAGCACTGAGCACTGAGCACCCAGCACCCTCAGCACTGAGCACTGAGCACCCAGCACCACAGCCCTGAGCACCCAGCACCCCGAGCACTGAGCACCCAGCACCCTGAGCACTGAGCACCCAGCACCCTGAGCACCCAGCACCCTGAGTACTGAACACCCAGCACCCTGAGTACTGAGCACCCAGCACCCTGAGTACTGAGCACTCAGCACCCTGAGTACTGAGCACCGAGCACCCCGAGCACTGAGCACACAGCACCCTGAGCACTGAGCACCCAGCACCCTGAGTACTGAGCACTGATCACCCTGAGCACTGAGCACCCAGCACCCCGAGCACTGAGCACCCAGCACCCTGAGTACTGAGCACCTAGCACCCTGAGCACTGAGCACCGAGCACCCTGAGTACTGAACACCCAGCACCCTGAGCCCTGAGCACTGAGCACCCAGCACCCTGACCACTGAGCACTGAGCACCCAGCACCCCGAGCACTGAGCACCCAGCACCCTGAGCACCCAGCACCCTGAGCAATGAGCACCCTGAGCACTGAGCACCCTGAGCACTGAACACTGAGCACCCAGCACCCTGAGTACTGAGCACCCAACGCTCTGAGCACTGAGCACCCAGCACGCTGAGTACTGAGCACTGAGCACACTGAGCACTGAGCACCCAACACCCAGAGTACTGAGCACCCAGCACCCTGAGAACTGAGCACCCAGCACCCTGAGTACTGAGCACCCAGCACCCTGAGTACTGAGCACCCAGCACCCTGAGCACTGAGCACTGAGCACCCAGCACCTTGAGCACTGAGCACTGACCACCCAGCACCCCGAGCACTGAGCACCCAGCACCCCGAGCACTGAGCACCCAGCGCCCTGAGCACTGAGCACCCAGCACACTGAGCACTGAGCACCCAGCCCCCTGAGTACTGAGCACCCAGCACCCTGAGTACTGAGCACAGAGCACCCTGAGCACTGAGCACCCAGCACACTGAGTACTGAGCACCCAGCACCCTGAGTACTAAGCAACCAGCACCCTGAGCACTGAGCACTGAGCACCCAGCACCCTGAGGACTGAGCACTGAGCACCCAGCACCATAGCCCTGAGCACCCAGCACCCTGAGCACTGAGCACCCAGCACCCTGAGCACTGAGCACCCAGCACCCTGAGCACCCAGCACACTGAGTACTGAGAACCCAGCACCCTGAGTACTGAGCACCCAGCACCCTGAGTACTGAGCACTCAGCACCCTGAGTACTGAGCACCGAGCACCCCGAGCACTGAGCACCCAGCACCCTGAGCACTGAGCACCCGGAGGACTGAGAACCCAGCACCCTGATAACTGATCACCGATCACCCTGAGCACTGAGCACCCAGCACACCGAGCACTGAGCACCCAGCACCCTGAGTACTGAGCACCCAGCACCCCGAGTACTGAGCACCCAGCACCCTGAGTACTGAGCACCCAGCACCCCGAGCACTGAGCAACCAGCACCCTGAGTACTGAGCACCCTGAGTACTGAGCACTGAGCACGGAGCACCCTGAGTACTGAGCACCCTGAGGACTGAGCACCCAGCACCCTGAGCACTGAGCACCCAGCACCCTGAGTACTGAGCACTGATCACCCTGAGCACTGAGCACCCAGCACCCCGAGCACTGAGCACCCAGCACCCTGAGTACTGAGAACCTAGCACCCTGAGCACTGAGCACCGAGCACCCTGAGTACTGAACACCCAGCACCCTGAGCACTGAGCACTGAGCACCCAGCACCCTGAGCACTGAGCACTGAGCACCCAGCACCCCGAGCGCTGAGCACCCAGCACCCTGAGCACCCAGCACACTGAGCACTGAGCACCCTGAGCACTGAGCACCCTGAGCACTGAGCACTGAGCTCCCTGCACGCTGAGTACTGAGCACTGAGCACACAGCACCCTGAGTACTGAGCACCCAGCACCCCGAGCACTGAGCACCCAGTGCCCCGAGCACTGAGCACACAGCACCCTGAGCACTGAGCACTGAGCACACTGAGCACTGAGCACCCAGCACACCGAGTACTGAGCACTGAGCACCCTGAGTACTGAGCACCCAACACCCAGAGTACTGAGCACCCAGCACCCTGAGAACTGAGCACCCAGCACCCTGAGTACTGAGCACCCAGCACCCTGAGTACTGAGCACTGAGCACCCCGAGTACTGAGCACCCAGCACCCCGAGCACTGAGCACCCAGCAACCTGAGTACTGAGAACAGATCACCCTGAGTACTGAGCACCCAGAACCCTGAGTACTGAGCCCCCAGCACCCTGAGTACTGAGCACCCAGCACCCCGAGCACTGAGCACCCAGCACCCCGAGAATTAGCACCCAGCACCCTGAGTACTGAGAACCGAGCACCCTGAGTACTGAGCACCCAGCACCCTGAGTACTGAGCCCCCAGCACCCTGAGTACTGAGCACCCAGCAACCCGAGCACTGAGCACCCAGCACCCTGAGAATGAGCACCCAGCACCATGAGTACTGAGCACCCAGCACCCTGAGTACTGAGCACTAAGCACCCAGAGCACTGAGCACCCAGCACCCCGAGTACTGAGCACTGAGCACCCTGAGTACTGAGCAACAAGAACCCCGAGTACTGAGCACTGAGCACCCTGAGTACTGAGCACCCAGCACACTGAGAACTGAGCACCCAGCACCCTGAGTACTGAGCACTGAGAACCCTGAGTACTGAGCACCGAGCACCCTGAGTACTGAGCACCCAGCTCCCTGATCACTGAGCACGGAGCACCCCGAGGACTGAGCACCCAGCACCCTGAGCACTGAGCACCCAGCACCTTGAGTACTGAGCACCGAGCACCCCGAACACTGAGCACCCAGCACCCTGAGTACTGAGCACCCAGCACCCTGTGCACTGAGCACCCAGCACCCTGAGCACTGAGCACGCAGCACCCCGAGCACTGAGCACCCAGCACCCTGAGTACTGAGCACAGAGCACCCTGAGCACTGAGCACCCAGCACACTGAGTACTGAGAACCCAGCACCCTGAGTACTGAGCAACCAGAACCCTGAGCACTGAGCACTGAGCACCCAGCACCCTCAGCACTGAGCACTGAGCACCCAGCACCACAGCCCTGAGCACCCAGCACCCCGAGCACTGAGCACCCAGCACCCTGAGCACTGAGCAGCCAGCACCCTGAGCACCCAGCACCCTGAGTACTGAGCACCCAGCACCCTGAGTACTGAGCACCCAGCACCCTGAGTACTGAGCACACAGCACCCTGAGTACTGAGCACCGAGCACCCCGAGCACTGAGCACCCAGCACCCTGAGCACTGAGCACCCGGGGGACCGAGCACCCAGCACCCTGAGCACTGAGCACCGATCACCCTGAGCACTGAGCACCCACCACACCGAGCACTGAGCACCCAGCACCCTGAGTACTGAGCACCCAGCACCCCGAGTACTGAGCACCCAGAACCCTGAGTACTGAGCACCCAGCACCCCGAGCACTGAGCAACCAGCACCCTGAGTACTGAGCACCCTGAGTACTGAGCACTGAGCACCGAGCACCCTGAGTACTGAGCACCCAACACCCAGAGTACTGAGCACCCAGCACCCTGAGAACTGAGCACCCAGCACCCTGAGTACTGAGCACCCAGCACCCTGAGTACTGAGCACTGAGCACCCCGAGTACTGAGCACCCAGCACCCCGAGCACTGAGCACCCAGCAACCTGAGTACTGAGAACAGATCACCCTGAGTACTGAGCACTCAGAACCCTGAGTACTGAGCCCCCAGCACCCTGAGTACTGAGCACCCAGCACCCCTAGAATGAGCACCCAGCACCCTGAGTACTGAGAACCGAGCACCCTGAGTACTGAGCACCCAGCACCCTGAGTACTGAGCCCCCAGCACCCTGAGTACTGAGCACCCAGCAACCCGAGCACTGAGCACCCAGCACCCTGAGAATGAGCACCCAGCACCATGAGTACTGAGCACCCAGCACCCTGAGTACTGAGCACTAAGCACCCAGAGCACTGAGCACCCAGCACCCCGAGTACTGAGCACTGAGCACCCTGAGTACTGAGCACCCAGCACACTGAGAACTGAGCACCCAGCACCCTGAGTACTGAGCACTGAGAACCCTGAGTACTGAGCACCGAGCACCCTGAGTACTGAGCACCCAGCTCCCTGATCACTGAGCACGGAGCACCCCGAGGACTGAGCACCCAGCACCCTGAGCACTGAGCACCCAGCACCTTGAGTACTGAGCACCGAGCACCCCGAGCACTGAGCACCCAGCACCCTGAGTACTGAGCACCCAGCATCCTGTGCACTGAGCACCCAGCACATTGAGCACTGAGCACGCAGCACCCCGAGCACTGAGCACCCAGCACCCTGAGTACTGAGCACAGAGCACCCTGAGCACTGAGCACCCAGCACACTGAGTACTGAGAACCCAGCTCCCTGAGTACTGAGCAACCAGCACCCTGAGCACTGAGCACTGAGCACCCAGCACCCTCAGCACTGAGCACTGAGCACCCAGCACCACAGCCCTGAGCACCCAGCACCCCGAGCACTGAGCACCCAGCACCCTGAGCACTGAGCACCCAGCACCCTGAGCACCCAGCACCCTGAGTACTGAGCACCCAGCACCCTGAGTACTGAGCACCCAGCACCCTGAGTACTGAGCACTCAGCACCCTGAATACTGAGCACCGAGCACCCCGAGCACTGAGCACCCAGCACCCTGAGCACTGAGCACCCGGGGGACTGAGCACCCAGCACCCTGAGCACTGAGCACCGATCACCCTGAGCACTGAGCACCCACCACACCGAGCACTGAGCACCCAGCACCCTGAGTACTGAGCACCCAGCACCCCGAGTACTGAGCACCCAGCACCCTGAGTACTGAGCACCCAGCACTCCGAGCACTGAGCAACCAGCACCCTGAGTACTGAGCACCCTGAGTACTGAGCACTGAGCACCGAGCACCCTGAGTACTGAGCACCCTGAGGACTGAGCACCCAGCACCCTGAGCACTGAGCACCCAGCACCCTGAGTACTGAGCACTGATCACCCTGAGCACTGAGCACCCAGCACCCCGAGCACTGAGCACCCAGCACCCTGAGTACTGAGCACCTAGCACCCTGAGCACTGAGCACCGAGCACACTGAGTACTGAACACCAAGCACCCTGAGCCCTGAGCACTGAGCACCCAGCACCCTGAGCACTGAGCACTGAGCACCCAGCACCCCGAGCACTGAGCACCCAGCACCCTGAGCACCCAGCACCCTGAGAACTGAGCACCCTGAGCACTGAGCACCCTGAGCACTGAACACTGAGCACCCAGCACCCTGAGTACTGAGCACCCAACACTCTGAGCACTGAGCACCCAGCACGCTGAGTACTGAGCACTGAGCACACAGCACCCTGAGTACTGAGCACCCAGCACCCCGAGCACTGAGCACCCAGCGCCCCGAGCACTGAGCACCCAGCACCCTGAGCACTGAGCACTGAGCACACTGAGCACTGAGCACCCAGCACCCCGAGTACTGAGCACTGAGCACCCTGAGTACTGAGCACCCAACAACCAGAGTACTGAGCACCCAGCACCCTGAGAACTGAGCACCCAGCACCCTGAGTACTGAACACCCAGCACCCTGAGTACTGAGCACCCAGCACCCTGAGCACTGAGCACTGAGCACCCAGCACCTTGAGCACTGAGCACTGACCACCCAGCACCCCGAGCACTGAGCACCCAGCACCCCGAGCACTGAGCACCCAGCGCCCTGAGCACTGAGCACCCAGCACACTGAGCACTGAGCACCCAGCCCCCTGAGTACTGAGCACCCAGCACCATGAGTACTGAGCACCCAGCACCCTAAGTACTGAGCACTCAGCACCCTGAGTACAGAGCACCGAGCACCCCGAGCACAGAGCACCCAGCACCCTGAGCACTGAGCACCCTGAGGACTGAGCACCCAGGACCCTGAGCACTGAGCACCCAGCACCCTGAGTACTGAGCACCGATCACCCTGAGCACTGAGCACCCAGCACCCCGAGCACTGAGCACCCAGCACCCTGAGTACTGAGCACCCAGCACCCTGAGCACTGAGCACCCAGCACCCTGAGTACTGAGAACCGAGCACCCTGAGTACTGAGCACCCAGCACCCTGAGTACTGAGCCCCCAGCACCCTGAGTACTGAGCACCCAGCAACCCGAGCACTGAGCACCCAGCACCCTGAGAATGAGCACCCAGCACCATGAGTACTGAGCACCCAGCACCCTGAGTACTGAGCACTAAGCACCCAGAGCACTGAACACCCAGCACCCCGAGTACTGAGCAACAAGCACCCCGAGTACTGAGCACTGAGCACCCTGAGTACTGAGCACCCAGCACACTGAGAACTGAGCACCCAGCACCCTGAGTACTGAGCACTGAGAACCCTGAGTACTGAGCACCGAGCACCCTGAGTACTGAGCACCCAGCTCCCTGATCACTGAGCACGGAGCACCCCGAGGACTGAGCACCCAGCACCCTGAGCACTGAGCACCCAGCACCTTAAGTACTGAGCACCGAGCACCCCGAGCACTGAGCACCCAGCACCCTGAGTACTGAGCACCCAGCACCCTGTGCACTGAGCACCCAGCACCCTGAGCACTGAGCACGCAGCACCCCGAGCACTGAGCACCCAGCACACTGAGTACTGAGCAGAGAGCACCCTGAGCACTGAGCACCCAGCACACTGAGTACTGAGAACCCAGCACCCTGAGTACTGAGCAACCAGCACCCTGAGCACTGAGCACTGAGCACCCAGCACCCTCAGCACTGAGCACTGTGCACCCAGCACCACAGCCCTGAGCACCCAGCACCCCGAGCACTGAGCACCCAGCACCCTGAGCACTGAGCACCCAGCACCCTGAGCACCCAGCACCCTGAGTACTGAGCACCCAGCACCCTGAGTACTGAGCACCCAGCACCCTGAGTACTGAGCACTCAGCACCCTGAGTACTGAGCACCGAGCACCCCGAGCACTGAGCACCCAGCACCCTGAGCACTGAGCACCCGGGGGACTGAGCAGCCAGCACCCTGAGCACTGAGCACCGATCACCCTGAGCACTGAGCACCCACCACACCGAGCACTGAGCACCCAGCACCCTGAGTACTGAGCACCCAGCACCCCGAGTACTGAGCACCCAGCACCCTGAGTACTGAGCACCCAGCACCCCGAGCACTGAGCAACCAGCACCCTGAGTACTGAGCACCCTGAGTACTGAGCACTGAGCACCGAGCACCCTGAGTACTGAGCACCCTGAGGACTGAGCACCCAGCACCCTGAGCACTGAGCACCCAGCACCCTGAGTACTGAGCACTGATCACCCTGAGCACTGAGCACCCAGCACCCCGAGCACTGAGCACCCAGCACCCTGAGTACTGAGCACCTAGCACCCTGAGCACTGAGCACCGAGCACCCTGAGTACTGAACACCCAGCACCCTGAGCCCTGAGCACTGAGCACCCAGCACCCTGACCACTGAGCACCCAGCACCCCGAGCACTGAGCACCCAGCACCCTGAGCACCCAGCACCCTGAGCACTGAGCACCCTGAGCACTGAGCACCCTGAGCACTGAACACTGAGCACCCAGCAACCTGAGTACTGAGCACCCAACACTCTGAGCACTGAGCACCCAGCACGCTGAGTACTGAGCACTGAGCACACAGCACCCTGAGTACTGAGCACCCAGCACCCCGAGCACTGAGCACCCAGCGCCCCGAGCACTGAGCACCCAGCACCCTGAGCACTGAGCACTGAGCACACTGAGCACTGAGCACCCAGCACCCCGAGTACTGAGCACTGAGCACCCTGAGTACTGAGCACCCAACACCCAGAGTACTGAGCACCCAGCACCCTGAGAACTGAGCACCCAGCACCCTGAGTACTGAGCACCCAGCACCCTGAGTACTGAGCACCCAGCACCCTGAGCACTGAGCACTGAGCACCCAGCACCTTGAGCACTGAGCACTGACCACCCAGCGCCCCGAGCACTGAGCACCCAGCACCCCGAGCACTGAGCACCCAGCGCCCTGAGCACTGAGCACCCAGCACACTGAGCACTGAGCACCCAGCCCCCTGAGTACTGAGCACCCAGCAACATGAGTACTGAGCACCCAGCACCCTAAGTACTGAGCACTCAGCACCCTGAGTACAGAGCACCCAGCACCCTGAGTACTGAGCACCGATCACCCTGAGCACTGAGCACCCAGCACCCCGAGCACAGAGCACCCAGCACCCTGAGCACTGAGCACCCTGAGGACTGAGCACCCAGGACCCTGAGCACTGAGCACCCAGCACCCTGAGTACTGAGCACCGATCACCCTGAGCACTGAGCACCCAGCACCCCGAGCACTGAGCACCCAGCACCCTGAGTACTGAGCACCCAGCACCCTGAGCACTGAGCACACAGCACCCTGAGTACTGAGCACCCTGAGTACTGAGCACCGATCACCCTGAGCACTGAGCACCCAGCACCCTGAGTACTGAGCACCCAGCACCGTGAGCACTGAGCACCCAGCACCCTGAGCACTGAGCACAAAGCACCCTGAGTAATGAGCACACAGCACCCTGAGTACTGAGTACCCAGCACCCTGAGCACTGAGCACCCAGCACCCTGAGTACTGAGCACCCAGCACCCTGAGCACTGAGCACCCAGCACCCTGAGTACTGAACACCCAGCACCCTGAGTACTGAGCAACCAGCACCCTGAGCACTGAGCACTGAGCACCCAGCACCCTCAGCACTGAGCACTGAGCACCCAGCACCACAGCCCTGAGCACCCAGCACCCCGAGCACTGAGCACCCAGCACCCTGAGCACTGAGCACCCAGCACCCTGAGCACCCAGCACCCTGAGTACTGAGCACCCAGCACCCTGAGTACTGAGCACCCAGCACCCTGTGTACTGAGCACTCAGCACCCTGAGTACTGAGCACCGAGCACCCCGAGCACTGAGCACCCAGCACCCTGAGCACTGAGCACCCGGGGGACTGAGCACCCAGCACCCTGTGCACTGAGCACCGATCACCCTGAGCACTGAGCACCCACCACACCGAGCACTGAGCACCCAGCACCCTGAGTACTGAGCACCCAGCACCCCGAGTACTGAGCACCCAGCACCCTGAGTACTGAGCACCCAGCACCCCGAGCACTGAGCAACCAGCACCCTGAGTACTGAGCACCCTGAGTACTGAGCACTGAGCACCGAGCACCCTGAGTACTGAGCACCCTGAGGACTGAGCACCCAGCACCCTGAGCACTGAGCACCCAGCACCCTGAGTACTGAGCACTGATCACCCTGAGCACTGAGCACCCAGCACCCCGAGCACTGAGCACCCAGCACCCTGAGTACTGAGCACCTAGCACCCTGAGCACTGAGCACCGAGCACCCTGAGTACTGAACACCCAGCACCCTGAGCCCTGAGCACTGAGCACCCAGCACCCTGACCACTGAGCACTGAGCACCCAGCACCCCGAGCACTGAGCACCCAGCACCCTGAGCACCCAGCACCCTGAGCACTGAGCACCCTGAGCACTGAGCACCCTGAGCACTGAACACTGAGCACCCAGCACCCTGAGTACTGAGCACCCAACACTCTGAGCACTGAGCACCCAGCACGCTGAGTACTGAGCACTGAGCACACAGCACCCTGAGTACTGAGCACCCAGCACCCCGAGCACTGAGCACCCAGCGCCCCGAGCACTGAGCACCCAGCACCCTGAGCACTGAGCACTGAGCACACTGAGCACTGAGCACCCAGCACCCCGAGAACTGAGCACTGAGCACCCTGAGTACTGAGCACCCAACACCCAGAGTACTGAGCACCCAGCACCCTGAGAACTGAGCACCCAGCACCCTGAGTACTGAGCACCCAGCACCCTGAGTACTGAGCACCCAGCACCCTGAGCACTGAGCACTGAGCACCCAGCACCTTGAGCACTGAGCACTGACCACCCAGCACCCCGAGCACTGAGCACCCAGCACCCCGAGCACTGAGCACCCAGCGCCCTGAGCACTGAGCACCCAGCACACTGAGCACTGAGCACCCAGCCCCCTGAGTACTGAGCACCCAGCACCATGAGTACTGAGCACCCAGCACCCTAAGTACTGAGCACTCAGCACCCTGAGTACAGAGCACCGAGCACCCCGAGCACAGAGCACCCAGCACCCTGAGCACTGAGCACCCTGAGGACTGAGCACCCAGGACCCTGAGCACTGAGCACCCAGCACCCTGAGTACTGAGCACCGATCACCCTGAGCACTGAGCACCCAGCACCCCGAGCACTGAGCACCCAGCACCCTGAGTACTGAGCACCCAGCACCCTGAGCACTGAGCACACAGCACCCTGAGTACTGAGCACCCTGAGTACTGAGCACCGATCACCCTGAGCACTGAGCACCCAGCACCCTGAGTACTGAGCACCCAGCACCGTGAGCACTGAGCACCCAGCACCCTGAGCACTGAGCACAAAGCACCCTGAGTAATGAGCACACAGCACCCTGAGTACTGAGTACCCAGCACCCTGAGCACTGAGCACCCAGCACCCTGAGTACTGAGCACCGAGCACCCTGAGTACTGAGCACCCAGCACCCTGAGTACTGAGCACCCAGCACCCTGAGCACTGAGCACCCAGCATCCAGAGTACTGAACACCCAGCACCCTGAGTACTGAGCACCCAGCACCCAGAGCACTGAGCACCCAGCACCCCGAGCACGGAGCACCCAGGACCCCGAGCACTGAGTACTGAGCACCCAGCACCCTGAGTACTGAGCACCGAGCTCCCCGAGCACTGAGCACCCTGAGTACTGAGCACCCAGCACCCCGATCACTGAGCACCCAGCACCCTGAGCACTGAGCACCCAGCACCCTGAGCACTGAGCACCCAGCACCCTGAGTACTGAGCACCCAGCACGCTGAGTACTGAGCACCCAGCACCCCGAGCACTGAGCACCCAGCACCCTGAGTACTGAGCACTGAGCACCGAGCACCCCGAGCACTGAGCACCCAGCACCCTGTGTACTGAGCACTGAGCACCGAGCACCCAGAGCACTGAGCACCCAGCACCCAGCACCCTGAGCACCCAGAACCCTGAGCACTGAGCACCCTGAGCACCGAGCACCCTGAGCACTGAGCACTGAGCACCCAGCACCCTGAGTACTGAGCACCCAACACTCTGAGCACTGAGCACCCAGCACGCTGAGTACTGAGCACTGAGCACACAGCACCCTGAGTACTGAGCACCCAGCACCCCGAGCACTGAGCACCCAGTGCCCCGAGCACTGAGCACCCAGCACCTTGAGCACTGAGCACTGAGCACACTGAGCACTGAGCACCCAGCACCCCGAGTACTTAGCACTGAGCACCCTGAGTACTGAGCACCCAACACCCAGAGTACTGAGCACCCAGCACCCTGAGAACTGAGCACCTAGCACCCTGAGTAGGGAGCACCCAGCACCCTGATTACTGAGCACTGAGCACCCCGAGTACTGAGCACCCAGCACCCCGAGCACTGAGCACCCAGCAACCTGAGTACTGAGAACAGATCACCCTGAGTACTGAGCACCCAGAACCCTGAGTACTGAGCCCCCAGCACCCTGAGTACTGAGCACCCAGCACCCCGAGCACTGAGCACCCAGCACCCCGAGAATGAGCACCCAGCACCCTGAGTACTGAGAACCGAGCACCCTGAGTACTGAGCACCCAGCACCCTGAGTACTGAGCCCCCAGCACCCTGAGTACTGAGCACCCAGCAACCCGAGCACTGAGCAACCAGCACCCTGAGAATGAGCACCCAGCACCCTGAGTACTGAGCACTAAGCACCCAGAGCACTGAGCACACAGCACCCCGAGCACTGAGCACCCAGCGCCCCGAGCACTGAGCACCCAGCACCCCGAGCACTGAGCACCCAGCACCCTGTGTACTGAGCACTGAGCACCCTGAGTACTAAGCACCCAGCACCCTGAGTACTGAGCACCCAGGACCCTGAGCACTGAGCACCGAGCACCCCGAGCACTGAGCACCCAGCACCCTGAGCACTCAGCACAAAGCACCCCGAGCACTGAGCAGCCAGCACCCGGAGCACTGAGCACCCAGCACCATGAGCACGGAGCACCCCGAGGATTGAGCACCCAGCACCCTGAGCACTGAGCACCCAGCACCTTGAGTACTGAGCACCGAGCACCTCGAGCACTAACCACCCAGCACCCTGAGTACTGAGCACCCAGCAACCTGAGCACTGAGCACCCAGAACCCTGAGCACTGAGCACCCAGCACCCTGAGCACGGAGCACCCAGCACCCTGAGTACTGAGCACCAAACACCCAGAGTACTGAGCACCGAGCACCCTGAGCACTGAGCACCCAGCCCCCTGAGTACTGAGCACCCAGCACCCTGAGTACTGAACACCCAGCACCCTGAGCACTGAGCACTGAGCACCCTGAGCACTGAGTACTGAGCACTGAGCACCCTGAGCACTGAGCACCCAGCACCCGGAGTACTGAGCACCCAGCACCCCGAGCACTGAGCACCCAGTGCCCCGAGCACTGAGCACCCAGCACCCTGAGAACTGAGCACCCAGCACCCTGAGTACTGAGCACCCAGCACCCTGAGTACTGAGCACCCAGCACCCTGAGCACTGAGCACTGAGCACCCAGCACCTTGAGCACTGAGCACTGACCACCAAGCACCCCGAGTACTGAGCACCCAGCACGCCGAGCACTGAGCACCCAGCGCCCTGAGCACTGAGCACTGAGCACACTGAGCACTGAGCACCCAACCCCCTGAGTACTGAGCACCCAGCACCATGAGTACTGAGCACCCAGCACCCTGAGTACTGAGCACTGAGCACCCTGAGTACTGAGCACCGAGCACCCTGAGCACGGAGCACCCAGCACCCTGAGCACTGAGCACCCTGAGGACTGAGCACCCAGCACCCTGAGCACTGAGCACCCAGCACCCTGAGTACTGAGCACCGATCACCCTGAGCACTGAGCACCCAGCACCCCGAGCACTGAGCACCCAGCACCCTGAGTACTGAGCACCCAGCACCCTGAGCACTGAGCACCCAGCACCCTGAGTACTGAGCACCCTGAGTACTGAGCACCGATCACCCTGAGCACTGAGCACCCAGCACCCTGAGTACTGAGCACCCAGCACCCTGAGCACTGAGCACCCATCACCCTGAGCACTGAGCACCCAGCACCCTGAGTACTGAGCACCCAGCACCCTGAGTACTGAGTACCCAGCACCCTGAGCACTGAGCACCCAGCACCCTGAGTACTGAGCACCGAGCACCCTGAGTACTGAGCACCCAGCACCCTGAGTACTGAGCACCCAGCACCCTGAGCACTGAGCACCCAGCACCCTGAGCACTGAGCACCCAGCACACTGAGTACTGAGCACCCAGCACGCTGAGTACTGAGCACCCAGCACCCCGAGCACTGAGCACCCAGCACCCTGAGCACTGAGCACTGAGCAACCAGCACCCCGAGCGCTGAGCACCCAGCACCCTGAGCACCCAGAACCCTGAGCACTGAGCACCCTGAGCACTGAGCACCCTGAGCACTGAGCACTGAGCACCCAGCACCCTGAGTACTGAGCACCCAACACTCTGAGCACTGAGCACCCAGCACGCTGAGTACTGAGCACTGAGCACACAGCACCCAGAGTACTGAGCACCCAGCACCCCGAGCACTGAGCACCCAGTGCCCCAAGCACTGAGCAACCAGCACCCTGAGCACTGAGCACTGAGCACACTGAGCACTGAGCACCCAGCACCCCGAGTACTGAGCACTGAGCACCCTGAGTACTGAGCACCCAACACCCAGAGTACTGAGCACCCAGCACCCTGAGAACTGAGCACCCAGCACCCTGAGTACTGAGCACCCAGCACCCTGAGTACTGAGCACTGAGCACCCCGAGTACTGAGCACCCAGCACCCCGAGAACTGAGCACCCAGCAACCTGAGTACTGAGAACAGATCACCCTGAGTACTGAGCACCCAGAACCCTGAGTACTGAGCCCCCAGCACCCTGAGTACTGAGCACCCAGCACCCCGAGCACTGAGCACCCAGCACCCCGAGAATGAGCACCAAGCACCCTGAGTACTGAGAACCGAGCACCCTGAGTACTGAGCACCCAGCACCCTGAGTACTGAGCCCCCAGCACCCTGAGTACTGAGCACCCAGCAACCCGAGCACTGAGCACCCAGCACCCTGAGAATGAGCACCCAGCACCATGAGTACTGAGCACTAAGCACCCAGAGCACTGAGCACCCAGCGCCCCGAGCACTGAGCACCCAGCACCCCGAGCACTGAGAACTGAGCACCCTGAGCACTGAGCACCCAGCACCCCGAGTACTGAGCACCCAGCACCCTGAGTACTGAGCAACAAGCACCCCGAGTACTGAGCACTGAGCACCCTGAGTACTGAGCACCCAGCACACTGAGAACTGAGCACCCAGCACCCTGAGTACTGAGCACTGAGAACCCTGAGTACTGAGCACCGAGCACCCTGAGTACTGAGCACCCAGATCACGGAGCACGGAGCACCCCGAGGACTGAGCACCCAGCACCCTGAGCACTGAGCACCCAGCACCTTGAGTACTGAGCACCGAGCACCCCGAGCACTGAGCACCCAGCACCCTGAGTACTGAGCACCCAGCACCCTGAGCACTGAGCACCCAGCACCATGAGCACTGAGCACGCAGCACCCCGAGCACTGAGCACCCAGCACCCTGAGTACTGAGCACAGAGCTCCCTGAGCACTGAGCACCCAGCACCCCGAGCACTGAGCACCCAGCGCCCTGAGCACTGAGCACCCAGCACACTGAGCACTGAGCACCCAGCCCCCTGAGTACTGAGCACCCAGCACCATGAGTACTGAGCACCCAGCACCCTAAGTACTGAGCACTCAGCACCCTGAGTACAGAGCACCGAGCACCCCGAGCACAGAGCACCCAGCACCCTGAGCACTGAGCACCCTGAGGACTGAGCACCCAGGACCCTGAGCACTGAGCACCGATCACCCTGAGCACTGAGCACCCAGCACCCTGAGTACTGAGCACCCAGCACCCTGAGCACTGAGCACACAGAACCCTGAGTACTGAGCACCCTGAGTACTGAGCACCAATCACCCTGAGCACTGAGCACCCACCACCCTGAGTACTGAGCACCCAGCACCGTGAGCACTGAGCACCCAGCACCCTGAGCACTGAGCACCCAGCACCCTGAGTACTGAGCACCCAGCACCCTGAGTACTGAGTACCCAGCACCCTGAGCACTGAGCACCGAGCATCCTGAGTACTGAGCATCGAGCACCCTGAGTACTGAGCACCCAGCACCCTGAGTACTGAGCACCCAGCACCCTGAGCACTGAGCACCCAGCACCCTGAGTACTGAGCACCCAGCACCCTGAGTACTGAGCACCCAGCACCCAGAGCAATGAGCACCCAGCACCCCGAGCACGGAGCACCCAGGACCCTGAGCACTGAGTACTGAGCACCCAGCACCCTGAGTACTGAGCACCGAGCTCCCCGAGCACTGAGCACCCTGAGTACTGAGCACCCAGCACCCCGATCACTGAGCACCCAGCACCCTGAGCACTGAGCACCCAGCACCCGGAGCACTGAGCACCCAGCACCATGAGCACGGAGCACCCCGAGGACTGAGCACCCAGCACCCTGAGCACTGAGCACCCAGCACCTTGAGTACTGAGCACCGAGCACCTCGAGCACTAACCACCCAGCACCCTGAGTACTGAGCACCCATCAACCTGAGCACTGAGCACCCAGAACCCTGAGCACTGAGCACCCAGCACCCTGAGCACGGAGCACCCAGCACCCTGAGTACTGAGCACCAAACACCCAGAGTACTGAGCACCCAGCAGCCTGAGCACTGAGCACCCAGCACCCTGAGTACTGAGCACCCAGCACCCGGAGTACTGAACACCCAGCACCCTGAGCACTGAGCACTGAGCACCCTGAGCACTGAGTACTGAACACTGAGCACCCTGAGCACTGAGCACCCAGCACCCCGAGTACTGGGCACCCAGCACCCCGAGCACTGAGCACCCAGTGCCCCGAGCACTGAGCACCCAGCACCCTGAGAACTGAGAACCCAGCACCCTGAGTACTGAGCACCCAGCACCCTGAGTACTGAGCACCGAGCACCCCGAGCACAGAGCACCCAGCACCCTGAGCACTGAGCACCCTGAGGACTGAGCACCCAGCACCCTGAGCACTGAGCACCCAGCAACCTGAGTACTGAGCACCGATCACCCTGAGCACTGAGCACCCAGAACCCCGAGCACTGAGCACCCAGCACCCTGAGTACTGAGCACCCAGCACCCTGAGCACTGAGCACCCAGCAGCCTGAGTACTGAGCACCCTGAGTACTGAGCACCGATCACCCTGAGCACTGAGCACCCAGCACCCTGAGTACTGAGCACCCAGCACCCTGAGCAATGAGCACCCAGCACCCTGAGCACTGAGCACCGAGCACCCTGAGTACTGAGCACCCAGCACCCTGAGTACTGAGCACCCAGCACCCTGAGCACTGAGCACCCAGCACCCTGAGTACTGAGCACCCAGCACCCTGAGTACTGAGCACCCAGCACCCAGAGCACTGAGCACCCAGCACCCCGAGCACGGAGCACCCAGGACCCCGAGCACTGAGTACTGAGCACCCAGCACCCTGAGTACTGATCACCGAGCTCCCCGAGCACTGAGCACCCTGAGTACTGAGCACCCAGCACCCCGATCACTGAGCACCATGCACCCTGAGCACTGAGCACCCAGCACCCTGAGCACTGAGCACCCAGCAAACTGAGTACTGAGCACCCAGCACGCTGAGTACTGAGCACCCAGCACCCCGAGCACTGAGCACCCAGCACCCTGAGTACTGAGCACTGAGCACCTAGCACCCCGAGCACTGAGCACCCAGCACCCTGTGTACTGAGCACTGAGCACCCTGAGTACTAAGCACCCAGCACCCTGAGTACTGAGCACCCAGGACCCTGAGCACTGAGCACCGAGCACCCCGAGCACTGAGCACCCAGCACCCTGAGCACTCAGCACCCAGCACCCCGAGCACTGAGCACCCAGCACCCTGAGCACTGAGCACCCAGCACCATGAGTACGGAGCACCCCGAGGACTGAGCACCCAGCACCCTGAGCACTGAGCACCCAGCACCTTCAGTACTGAGCACCGAGCACCTCGAGCACTAAGCACCCAGCACCCTGAGTACTGAGCACCCAGCACCCTGAGCACTGAGCACTGAGCACCCAGCACCTTGAGCACTGAGCACTGACCACCCAGCACCCCGAGCACTGAGCACCCAGCACCCCGAGCACTGAGCACCCAGCGCCCTGAGCACTGAGCACCCAGCACACTGAGTACTGAACACCCAGCACCCTGAGCACTGAGCACTGAGCACCCTGAGCACTGAGTACTGAACACTGAGCACCCTGAGCACTGAGCACCCAGCACCCCGAGTACTGGGCACCCAGCACCCCGAGCACTGAGCACCCAGTGCCCCGAGCACTGAGCACCCAGCACCCTGAGAACTGAGCACCCAGCACCCTGAGTACTGAGCACCCAGCACCCTGAGTACTGAGCACCCAGCACCCTGAGCACTGAGCACCCAGCACCTTGAGCACTGAGCACTGACCACCAAGCACTACGAGCACTGAGCACCCAGCACCCCGAGCCCTGAGCACCCAGCGCCCTGAGCACTGAGCACCCAGCACACTGAGCACTGAGCACCCAGCCCCCTGAGTACTGAGCACCCAGCACCATGAGTACTGAGCACCCAGCACCCTGATTACTGAGCACTCAGCACCCTGAGTACTGAGCACCGAGCACCCCGAGCACAGAGTACCCAGCACCCTGAGCACTGAGCACCCTGAGGACTGAGCACCCAGCACCCTGAGCACTGAGCACCCAGCACCCTGAGTACTGAGCACCGATCACCCTGAGCACTGAGCACCCAGCACCCTGAGTACTGAGCACCCAGCACCCTGAGCACTGAGCACCCAGCACCCTGAGCACTGAGCACCCAGCACGCTGAGTACTGAGCACCCAGCACCCTGAGTACTGAGTACCCAGCACCCTGAGCACTGAGCACCCAGCACCCTGAGTACTGAGCACCCAGCACCCTGAGCACTGAGCACCCAGCACCCTGAGTACTGAGCACCCAGCACCCTGAGTACTGAGCACCCAGCACCCAGAGCACTGAGCACCCAGCACCCCGAGCACGGAGCACCCAGGACGCCGAGCACTGAGTACTGAGCACCCAGCACCCTGAGTACTGATCACCGAGCTCCCCGAGCACTGTACACCCTGAGTACTGAGCACCCAGCACCCCGATCACTGAGCACCATGCACCCTGAGCACTGAGCACCCAGCACCCTGAGCACTGAGCACCCAGCAAACTGAGTACTGAGCACCCAGCACGCTGAGTACTGAGCACCCAGCACCCCGAGCACTGAGCACCCAGCACCCTGAGTACTGAGCACTGAGCACCTAGCACCCCGAGCACTGAGCACCCAGCACCCTGTGTACTGAGCAATGAGCACCCTGAGTACTAAGCACCCAGCACCCTGAGTACTGAGCACCCAGGACCCTGAGCACTCAGCACCCAGCACCCCGAGCACTGAGCACCCAGCACCCTGAGCACTCAGCACCCAGCACCCCGAGCACTGAGCACCCAGCACCCTGAGCACTGAGCACCCAGCACCATGAGTACGGAGCACCCCGAGGACTGAGCACCCAGCACCCTGAGCACTGAGCACCCAGCACCTTCAGTACTGAGCACCGAGCACCTCGAGCACTAAGCACCCAGCACCCTGAGTACTGAGCACCCAGCACCCTGAGCACTGAGCACTGAGCACCCAGCACCTTGAGCACTGAGCACTGACCACCCAGCACCCCGAGCACTGAGCACCCAGCACCCCGAGCACTGAGCACCCAGCGCCCTGAGCACTGAGCACCCAGCACACTGAGCACTGAGCACCCAGCCCCCTGAGTACTGAGCACCCAGCACCATGAGTACTGAGCACCCAGCACCCTAAGTACTGAGCACTCAGCACCCTGAGTACAGAGCACCGAGCACCCCGAGCACAGAGCACCCAGCACCCTGAGCACTGAGCACCCTGAGGACCGAGCACCCAGGACCCTGAGCACTGAGCACCCAGCACCCTGAGTACTGAGCACCGATCACCCTGAGCACTGGGCACCCAGCACCCCGAGCACTGAGCACCCAGCACCCTGAGTACTGAGCACATAGCACCCTGAGCACTGAGCACACAGCACCCTGAGTACTGAGCACCCTGAGTACTGAGCACCGATCACCCTGAGCACTGAGCACCCAGCACCCTGAGTACTGAGCACCCAGCACCGTGAGCACTGAGCACCCAGCACCCTGAGCACTGAGCACCCAGCACCCTGAGTACTGAGCACCCAGCACCCTGAGTACTGAGTACCCAGCACCCTGAGCACTGAGCACCCAGCACCCTGAGTACTGAGCACCGAGCACCCTGAGTACTGAGCACCCAGCACCCTGAGTACTGAGCACCCAGGACCCTGAGCACTGAGCACCCAGCACCCTGAGTACTGAGCACCCAGCACCCTGAGTACTGAGCACCCAGCACCCAGAGCACTGAGCACCCAGCACCCCGAGCACGGAGCACCCAGGACCCCGAGCACTGAGTACTGAGCACCCAGCACCCTGAGTACTGAGCACCGAGCTCCCCGAGCACTGAGCACCCTGAGTACTGAGCACACAGCACCCCGATCACTGAGCACCCAGCACCCTGAGCACTGAGCACCCAGCACCCTGAGCACTGAGCACCCAGCACCCTGAGTACTGAGCACCCAGCACGCTGAGTACTGAGCACCCAGCACCCCGAGCACTGAGCACCCAGCACCCTGAGTACTGAGCACTGAGCACCGAGCACCCCTAGCACTGAGCACCCAGCACCCTGTGTACTGAGCCCTGAGCACCCTGAGTACTAAGCACCCAGCACCCTGAGTACTGAGCACCCAGGACCCTGAGCACTGAGCACCGAGCACCCCGAGCACTGAGCACCCAGCACCCTGAGCACTCAGCACCCAGCACCCCGAGCACTGAGCACCCAGCACCCTGAGCACTGAGCACCCAGCACCATGAGCACGGAGCACCCCGAGGACTGAGCACCCAGCACCCTGAGCACTGAGCACCCAGCACCTTGAGTACTGAGCACCGAGCACCTCGAGCACTAACCACCCAGCACCCTGAGTACTGAGCACCCAGCAACCTGAGAACTGAGCACCCAGAACCCTGAGCACTGAGCACCCAGCACCCTGAGCACGGAGCAACCAGCACCCTGAGTACTGAGCACCAAACACCCAGAGTACTGAGCACCCAGCACCCTGAGCACTGAGCACCCAGCACCCTGAGTACTGAGCACCCAGCACACTGAGTACTGAACACCCAGCACCCTGAGCACTGAGCACTGAGCACCCTGAGCACTGAGTACTGAGCACTGAGCACCCTGAGCACTGAGCACCCAGCACCCCGAGTACTGAGCACCCAGCACCCCGAGCACTGAGCACCCAGCGCCCTGAGCACTGAGCACCGAGCACACTGAGCACTGAGCACCCAACCCCCTGAGTACTGAGCACCCAGCACCATGAGTACTGAGCACCCAGCACCCTGAGTACTGAGCACTGAGCACCCTGAGGACTGAGCACCCAGCACCCTGAGAACTGAGCACCCAGCACCCTGAGTACTGAGCACCGATCACCCTGAGCACTGAGCACCCAGCACCCCGAGCACTGAGCACCCAGCACCCTGAGTACTGAGCACCCAGCACCCTGAGAACTGAGCACCCAGCACCCTGAGTACTGAGCACCCTGAGTACTGAGCACCGATCACCCTGAGCACTGAGCACCCAGCACCCTGAGTACTGAGCACCCAGCACCCTGAGCACTGAGCACCCAGCACCCTGAGCACTGAGCACCCAGCACCCTGAGTACTGAGCACCCAGCACCCTGAGTACTGAGTACCCAGAACCCTGAGCACTGAGCACCCAGCACCCTGAGTACTGAGCACCGAGCACCCTGAGTACTGAGCACCCAGCACCCTGAGTACTGAGCACCCAGCACCCTGAGCACTGAGCACCCAGCACCCTGAGTACTGAGCACCCAGCACCCTGAGTACTGAGCACCCAGCACCCAGAGCACTGAGCACCCAGCACCCCTAGCACGGAGCACCCAGGACCCCGAGCACTGAGTACTGAGCACCCAGCACACTGAGTACTGATCACCGAGCTCCCCGAGCACTGAGCACCCTGAGTACTGAGCACCCAGCACCCCGATCACTGAGCACCCAGCACCCTGAGCACTGAGCACCCAGCACCCTGAGCACTGAGCACCCAGCACACTGAGTACTGAGCACCCAGCACGCTGAGTACTGAGCACCCAGCACCCCGAGCACTGAGCACCCAGCACCCTGAGCACTGAGCACTGAGCACCCAGCACCCCGAGCGCTGAGCACACAGCACCCTGAGCACCCAGCACCCTGAGCACTGAGCACCCTGAGCAATGAGCACATTGAGCACTGAGCACTGAGCACCCAGAACCCTGAGTACTGAGCACCCAACACTCTGAGCACTGAGCACCCAGCACGCTGAGTACTGAGCACTGAGCACACAGCACCCTGAGTACTGAGCACCCAGCACCCCGAGCACTGAGCACCCAGTGCCCCGAGCACAGAGCACCCAGCACCCTGAGCACTGAGCACTGAGCACACTGAGCACTGAGCACCCAGCACCCCGAGTACTGAGCACTGAGCACCCTGAGTACTGAGCACCCAACACCCAGAGTACTGAGCACCCAGCACCCTGAGAACTGAGCACCGAGCACCCTGAGTACTGAGCACCCAGCACCCTGAGTACTGAGCACTGAGCACCCCGAGTACTGAGCACCCAGCACCCCGAGCACTGAGCACCCAGCAACCTGAGTACTGAGAACAGATCACCCTGAGTACTGAGCACCCAGAACCCTGAGTACTGAGCCCCCAGCACCCTGAGTACTGAGCACCCAGCACCCCGAGCACTGAGCACCCAGCACCCCGAGAATGAGCACCCAGCACCCTGAGTACTGAGCACCCATCACCCTGAGTACTGAGCACCCAGCACCATGAGTACTGAGCACCCAGCAACCCGAGCACTGAGCACCCAGCACCCTGAGAATGAGCACCCAGCACCATGAGTACTGAGCACCCAGCACCCTGAGTACTGAGCACTAAGCACCCAGAGCACTGAGCACCCAGCACCCCGAGCACTGAGCACCCAGCGCCCCGAGCACTGAGCACCCAGCACCCCGAGCACTGAGAACTGAGCACCCTGAGCACTGAGCACCCAGCACCCCGAGTACTGAGCACTGAGCACCCTGAGTACTGAGCAACAAGCACCCCGAGTACTGAGCACTGAGCACCCTGAGTACTGAGCACCCAGCACACTGAGAACTGAGCACCCAGCACCCTTAGTACTGAGCACTGAGAACCCTGAGTACTGAGCACCGAGCACCCTCAGTACTGAGCACCCAGCACCCTGATCACTGATCACGGAGCACCCCGAGGACTGAGCACCCAGCACCCTGAGCACTGAGCACCCTGAGCACTGAGAACATTGAGCACTGAGCACTGAGCACCCAGAACCCTGAGTACTGAGCACCCAACACTCTGAGCACTGAGCACCCAGCACGCTGAGTACTGAGCACTGAGCACACAGCACCCTGAGTACTGAGCACCCAGCACCCCGAGCACTGAGCACCCAGTGCCCCGAGCACTGAGCACCCAGCACCCTGAGCACTGAGCACTGAGCACACTGAGCACTGAGCACCCAGCACCCCGAGTACTGAGCACTGAGCACCCTGAGTACTGAGCACCCAACACCCAGAGTACTGAGCACCCAGCACCCTGAGAACTGAGCACCGAGCACCCTGAGTACTGAGCACCCAGCACCTGAGTACTGAGCACTGAGCACCCCGAGTACTGAGCACCCAGCACCCCGAGCACTGAGCACCCAGCAACCTGAGTACTGAGAACAGATCACCCTGAGTACTGAGCACCCAGAACCCTGAGTACTGAGCCCCCAGCACCCTGAGTACTGAGCACCTAGGACCCCGAGCACTGAGCACCCAGCACCCCGAGAATGAGCACCCAGCACCCTGAGTACTGAGAACCGAGCACCCTGAGTACTGAGCACCCAGCACCCTGAGTACTGAGCCCCCAGCACCCTGAGTACTGAGCACCCAGCAACCCGAGCACTGAAAACTGAGCACCCTGAGCACTGAGCACCCAGCACCCCGAGTACTGAGCACTGAGCACCCTGAGTACTGAGCAACAAGCACCCCGAGTACTGAGCACTGAGCACCCTGAGTACTGAGCACCCAGCACACTGAGAACTGAGCACCCAGCACCCTGAGTACTGAGCACTGAGAACCCTGAGTACTGAGCACCGAGCACCCTGAGTACTGAGCACCCAGCACCCTGATCACTGATCACGGAGCACCCCGAGGACTGAGCACCCAGCACCCTGAGCACTGAGCACCCAGCACCTTGAGTACTGAGCACCGAACTCCCCGAGCACTGAGCACCCAGCACCCTGAGTACTGAGCACCCAGCACCCTGAGCACTGAGCACCCAGCACCATGAGCACTGAGCACGCAGCACCCCGAGCACTGAGCACCCAGCACCCTGAGTACTGAGCACAGAGCACCCTGAGCACTGAGCACCCAGCACACTGAGTACTGAGCACCCAGCACCCTGAGTACTGAGCAACCAGCACCCTGAGCACTGAGCACCCAGCACCCTCAGCACTGAGCACTGAGCACCCAGCACCACAGCCCTGAGCACCCAGCACCCCGAGCACTGAGCACCCAGCACCCTGAGCACTGAGCACCCAGCACCCTGAGCACCCAGCACCGTGAGCACTGAGCACCCAGCACCCTGAGCACTGAGCACCCAGCACCCTGAGTACTGAGCACCCAGCACCCTGAGTACTGAGTACCCAGCACCCTGAGCACTGAGCACCCAGCACCCTGAGTACTGAGCACCGAGCACCCTGAGTACTGAGCACCCAGCACCCTGAGTACTGAGCACCCAGGACCCTGAGCACTGAGCACCCAGCACCCTGAGTACTGAGCACCCAGCACCCTGAGTACTGAGCACCCAGCACCCAGAGCACTGAGCACCCAGCACCCCGAGCACGGAGCACCCAGGACCCCGAGCACTGAGTACTGAGCACCCAGCACCCTGAGTACTGAGCACCGAGCTCCCCGAGCACTGAGCACCCTGAGTACTGAGCACACAGCACCCCGATCACTGAGCACCCAGCACCCTGAGCACTGAGCACCCAGCACCCTGAGCACTGAGCACCCAGCACCCTGAGTACTGAGCACCCAGCACGCTGAGTACTGAGCACCCAGCACCCCGAGCACTGAGCACCCAGCACCCTGAGTACTGAGCACTGAGCACCGAGCACCCCGAGCACTGAGCACCCAGCACCCTGTGTACTGAGCCCTGAGCACCCTGAGTACTAAGCACCCAGCACCCTGAGTACTGAGCACCCAGGACCCTGAGCACTGAGCACCGAGCACCCCGAGCACTGAGCACCCAGCACCCTGAGCACTCAGCACCCAGCACCCCGAGCACTGAGCACCCAGCACCCTGAGCACTGAGCACCCAGCACCATGAGCACGGAGCACCCCGAGGACTGAGCACCCAGCACCCTGAGCACTGAGCACCCAGCACCTTGAGTACTGAGCACCGAGCACCTCGAGCACTAACCACCCAGCACCCTGAGTACTGAGCACCCAGCAACCTGAGAACTGAGCACCCAGAACCCTGAGCACTGAGCACCCAGCACCCTGAGCACGGAGCAACCAGCACCCTGAGTACTGAGCACCAAACACCCAGAGTACTGAGCACCCAGCACCCTGAGCACTGAGCACCCAGCACCCTGAGTACTGAGCACCCAGCACACTGAGTACTGAACACCCAGCACCCTGAGCACTGAGCACTGAGCACCCTGAGCACTGAGTACTGAGCACTGAGCACCCTGAGCACTGAGCACCCAGCACCCCGAGTACTGAGCACCCAGCACCCCGAGCACTGAGCACCCAGCGCCCTGAGCACTGAGCACCGAGCACACTGAGCACTGAGCACCCAACCCCCTGAGTACTGAGCAGCCAGCACCATGAGTACTGAGCACCCAGCACCCTGAGTACTGAGCACTGAGCACCCTGAGGACTGAGCACCCAGCACCCTGAGAACTGAGCACCCAGCACCCTGAGTACTGAGCACCGATCACCCTGAGCACTGAGCACCCAGCACCCCGAGCACTGAGCACCCAGCACCCTGAGTACTGAGCACCCAGCACCCTGAGCACTGAGCACCCAGCACCCTGAGTACTGAGCACCCTGAGTACTGAGCACCGATCACCCTGAGCACTGAGCACCCAGCACCCTGAGTACTGAGCACCCAGCACCCTGAGCACTGAGCACCCAGCACCCTGAGCACTGAGCACCCAGCACCCTGAGTACTGAGCACCCAGCACCCTGAGTACTGAGTACCCAGAACCCTGAGCACTGAGCACCCAGCACCCTGAGTACTGAGCACCGAGCACCCTGAGTACTGAGCACCCAGCACCCTGAGTACTGAGCACCCAGCACCCTGAGCACTGAGCACCCAGCACCCTGAGTACTGAGCACCCAGCACCCTGAGTACTGAGCACCCAGCACCCAGAGCACTGAGCACCCAGCACCCCTAACACGGAGCACCCAGGACCCCGAGCACTGAGTACTGAGCACCCAGCACACTGAGTACTGATCACCGAGCTCCCCGAGCACTGAGCACCCTGAGTACTGAGCACCCAGCACCCCGATCACTGAGCACCCAGCACCCTGAGCACTGAGCACCCAGCACCCTGAGCACTGAGCACCCAGCACACTGAGTACTGAGCACCCAGCACGCTGAGTACTGAGCACCCAGCACCCCGAGCACTGAGCACCCAGCACCCTGAGCACTGAGCACTGAGCACCCAGCACCCCGAGCGCTGAGCACACAGCACCCTGAGCACACAGCACCCTGAGCACTGAGCACCCTGAGCACTGAGCACATTGAGCACTGAGCACTGAGCACCCAGAACCCTGAGTACTGAGCACCCAACACTCTGAGCACTGAGCACCCAGCACGCTGAGTACTGAGCACTGAGCACACAGCACCCTGAGTACTGAGCACCCAGCACCCCGAGCACTGAGCACCCAGTGCCCCGAGCACTGAGCACCCAGCACCCTGAGCACTGAGCACTGAGCACACTGAGCACTGAGCACCCAGCACCCCGAGTAGTGAGCACTGAGCACCCTGAGTACTGAGCACCCAACACCCAGAGTACTGAGCACCCAGCACCCTGAGAACTGAGCACCGAGCACCCTGAGTACTGAGCACCCAGCACCCTGAGTACTGAGCACTGAGCACCCCGAGTACTGAGCACCCAGCACCCCGAGCACTGAGCACCCAGCAACCTGAGTACTGAGAACAGATCACCCTGAGTACTGAGCACCCAGAACCCTGAGTACTGAGCCCCCAGCACCCTGAGTACTGAGCACCCAGCACCCCGAGCACTGAGCACCCAGCACCCCGAGAATGAGCATCCAGCACCCTGAGTACTGAGCACCCAGCACCCTGAGTACTGAGCACCCAGCACCATGAGTACTGAGCACCCAGCAACCCGAGCACTGAGCACCCAGCACCCTGAGAATGAGCACCCAGCACCATGAGTACTGAGCACCCAGCACCCTGAGTACTGAGCACTAAGCACCCAGAGCACTGAGCACCCAGCACCCCGAGCACTGAGAACTGAGCACCCTGAGCACTGAGCACCCAGCACCCCGAGTACTGAGCACTGAGCACCCTGAGTACTGAGAAACAAGCACCCCGAGTACTGAGCACTGAGCACCCTGAGTACTGAGCACCCAGCACACTGAGAACTGAGCACCCAGCACCCTGAGTACTGAGCACTGAGAACCCTGAGTACTGAGCACCGAGCACCCTCAGTACTGAGCACCCAGCACCCTGATCACTGATCACGGAGCACCCCGAGGACTGAGCACCCAGCACCCTGAGCACTGAGCACCCAGCACCTTGAGTACTGAGCACCGAGCTCCCCGAGCACTGAGCACCCAGCACCCTGAGTACTGAGCACCCAGCACCCTGAGCACTGAGCACCCAGCACCATGAGCACTGAGCACGCAGCACCCCGAGCACTGAGCACCCAGCACCCTGAGTACTGAGCACAGAGCACCCTGAGCACTGAGCACCCAGCACACTGAGTACTGAGCACCCAGCACCCTGAGTACTGAGCAACCAGCACCCTGAGCACTGAGCACTGAGCACCCAGCACCCTCAGCACTGAGCACTGAGCACCCAGCACCACAGCCCTGAGCACCCAGCACCCCGAGCACTGAGCACCCAGCACCCTGAGCACTGAGCACCCAGCACCCTGAGCACCCAGCACCCTGAGTACTGAGCACCCAGCACCCTGAGTACTGAGCACCCAGCACCCTGAGTACTGAGCACTCAGCAGCCTGAGTACTGAGCACCGAGCACCCCGAGCACTGAGCACCCAGCACCCTGAGCACTGAGCACCCGGGGGACTGAGCACCCAGCACCCTGAGCACTGACCACCGATCACCCTGAGCACTGAGCACCCACCACACCGAGCACTGAGCACCCAGCACCCTGAGTACTGAGCACCCAGCACCCCGAGTACTGAGCACCCAGCACCCTGAGTACTGAGCACCCAGCACCCCGAGCACTGAGCAAACAGCACCCTGAGTACTGAGCACCCTGAGTACTGAGCACTGAGCACCGAGCACCCTGAGTACTGAGCACCCTGAGGACTGAGCACCCAGCACCCTGAGCACTGAGCACCCAGCACCCTGAGTACCGAGCACTGATCACCCTGAGCACTGAGCACCCAGCACCCCGAGCACTGAGCACCCAGCACCCCGAGCACTGAGCACCCAGCGCCCTGAGCACTGAGCACCCAGCACACTGAGCACTGAGCACCCAGCCCCCTGAGTACTGAGCACCCAGCACCATGAGTACTGAGCACCCAGCACCCTAAGTACTGAGCACTCAGCACCCTGAGTACAGAGCACCGAGCAACCCGAGCACAGAGCACCCAGCACCCTGAGCACTGAGCACCCTGAGGACTGAGCACCCAGGACCCTGAGCACTGAACACCCAGCACCCTGAGTACTGAGCACCGATCACCCTAGCACTGAGCACCCAGCACCCCGAGCACTGAGCACCCAGCACCCTGAGTACTGAGCACCCAGCACCCTGAGCACTGAGCACCCAGCGCCCCGAGCACTGAGCACACAGCACCCTGAGCACTGACCACCCAGCACCCCGAGCACTGAGCACCCAGCACCCCGAGCACTGAGCACCCAGCGCCCTGAGCACTGAGCACCCAGCACACTGAGCACTGAGCACCCAGCCCCCTGAGTACTGAGCACCCAGCACCATGAGTACTGAGCACCCAGCACCCTAAGTACTGAGCACTCAGCACCCTGAGTACAGAGCACCGAGCACCCCGAGCACAGAGCACCCAGCACCCTGAGCACTGAGCACCCTGAGGACTGAGCACCCAGGACCCTGAGCACTGAACACCCAGCACCCTGAGTACTGAGCACCGATCACCCTGAGCACTGAGCACCCAGCACCCCGAGCACTGAGCACCCAGCACCCTGAGTACTGAGCACCCAGCACCCTGAGCACTGAGCACCCAGCACCCTGAGCACTGAGCACCCTGAGGACTGAGCACCCAGCACCCTGAGTACCGAGCACTGATCACCCTGAGCACTGAGCACCCAGCACCCCGAGCACTGAGCACCCAGCACCCCGAGCACTGAGCACCCAGCGCCCTGAGCACTGAGCACCCAGCACCCCGAGCACGGAGCACCCAGGACCCCGAGCACTGAGTACTGAGCACCCAGCACCCTGAGTACTGATCACCGAGCTCCCCGAGCACTGAGCACCCTGAGTACTGAGCACCCAGCACCCCGATCACTGAGCACCATGCACCCTGAGCACTGAGCACCCAGCACCCTGAGCACTGAGCACCCAGCAAACTGAGTACTGAGCACCCAGCACGCTGAGTACTGAGCACCCAGCACCCCGAGCACTGAGCACCCAGCACCCTGAGTACTGAGCACTGAGCACCTAGCACCAAGAGCACTGAGCACCCAGCACCCTGTGTACTGAGCACTGAGCACCCTGAGAACTATGCACCCAGCACCCTGAGTACTGAGCACCCAGGACCCTGAGCACTGAGCACCGAGCACCCCGAGCACTGAGCACCCAGCACCCTGAGCACTCAGCACCCAGCACCCCGAGCACTGAGCACCCAGCACCCTGAGCACTGAGCACCCAGCACCATGAGTACGGAGCACCCCGAGGACTGAGCACCCAGCACCCTGAGCACTGAGCACCCAGCACCTTCAGTACTGAGCACCGAGCACCTCGAGCACTAAGCACCCAGCACCCTGAGTACTGAGCAGCCAGCACCCTGAGCACTGAGCACTGAGCACCCAGCACCTTGAGCACTGAGCACTGACCACCCAGCACCCCGAGCACTGAGCACCCAGCACCCCGAGCACTGAGCACCCAGCGCCCTGAGCACTGAGCACCCAGCACACTGAGTACTGAACACCCAGCACCCTGAGCACTGAGCACTGAGCACCCTGAGCACTGAGTACTGAACACTGAGCACCCTGAGCACTGAGCACCCAGCACCCCGAGTACTGGGCACCCAGCACCCCGAGCACTGAGCACCCAGTGCCCCGAGCACTGAGCAACCAGCACCCTGAGAACTGAGCACCCAGCACCCTGAGTACTGAGCACCCAGCACCCTGAGTACTGAGCACCCAGCACCCTGAGCACTGAGCACCCAGCACCTTGAGCACTGAGCACTGACCACCAAGCACCCCGAGCACTGAGCACCCAGCACCCCGAGCCCTGAGCACCCAGCGCCCTGAGCACTGAGCACCCAGCACACTGAGCACTGAGCACCCAGCCCCCTGAGTACTGAGCACCCAGCACCATGAGTACTGAGCACCCAGCACCCTGAGTACTGAGCACTCAGCACCCTGAGTACTGAGCACCGAGCACCCCGAGCACAGAGCACCCAGCACCCTGAGCACTGAGCACCCTGAGGACTGAGCACCCAGCACCCTGAGCACTGAGCACCCAGCACCCTGAGTACTGAGCACCGATCACCCTGAGCACTGAGCACCCAGAACCCCGAGCACTGAGCACCCAGCACCCTGAGTACTGAGCACCCAGCACCCTGAGCACTGAGCACCCAGCACCCTGAGTACTGAGCACCCTGAGTACTGAGCACCGATCACCCTGAGCACTGAGCACCCAGCACCCTGAGTACTGAGCACCCAGCACCCTGAGCACTGAGCACCCAGCACCCTGAGCACTGAGCACCCAGCACCCTGAGTACTGAGCACCCAGCACCCTGAGTACTGAGTACCCAGCACCCTGAGCACTGAGCACCCAGCACCCTGAGTACTGAGCACTGAGCACCCTGAGTACTGAGCACCCAGCACCCTGAGTACTGAGCACCCAGCACCCTGAGCACTGAGCACCCAGCACCCTGAGTACTGAGCACCCAGCACCCTGAGTACTGAGCACCCAGCACCCAGAGCACTGAGCACCCAGCACCCCGAGCACGGAGCACCCAGGACCCCGAGCACTGAGTACTGAGCACCCAGCACCCTGAGTACTGATCACCGAGCTCCCCGAGCACTGAGCACCCTGAGTACTGAGCACCCAGCACCCCGATCACTGAGCACCATGCACCCTGAGCACTGAGCACCCAGCACCCTGAGCACTGAGCACCCAGCAAACTGAGTACTGAGCACCCAGCACGCTGAGTACTGAGCACCCAGCACACCGAGCACTGAGCACCCAGCACCCTGAGTACTGAGCACTGAGCACCTAGCACCCCGAGCACTGAGCACCCAGCACCCTGTGTACTGAGCACTGAGCACCCTGAGTACTAAGCACCCAGCACCCTGAGTACTGAGCACCCAGGACCCTGAGCACTGAGCACCGAGCACCCCGAGCACTGAGCACCCAGCACCCTGAGCACTCCGCACCCAGCACCCCGAGCACTGAGCACCCAGCACCCTGAGCACTGAGCACCCAGCACCATGAGTACGGAGCACCCCGAGGACTGAGCACCCAGCACCCTGAGCACTGAGCACCCAGCACCTTCAGTACTGAGCACCGAGCACCTCGAGCACTAAGCACCCAGCACCCTGAGTACTGAGCACCCAGCACCCTGAGCACTGAGCACTGAGCACCCAGCACCTTGAGCACTGAGCACTGACCACCCAGCACCCCGAGCATTGAGCACCCAGCACCCCGAGCACTGAGCACCCAGCGCCCTGAGCACTGAGCACCCAGCACACTGAGCACTGAGCACCCAGCCCCCTGAGTACTGAGCACCCAGCACCATGAGTACTGAGCACCCAGCACCCTAAGTACTGAGCACTCAGCACCCCGAGCACAGAGCACCCAGCACCCTGAGCACTGAGCACCCTGAGGACCGAGCACCCAGGACCCTGAGCACTGAGCACCCAGCACCCTGAGTACTGAGCACCGATCACCCTGAGCACTGGGCACAAAGCACCCCGAGCACTGAGCACCCAGCACCCTGAGTACTGAGCACCCAGCACCCTGAGCACTGAGCACACAGCACCCTGAGTACTGAGCACCCTGAGTACTGAGCACCGATCACCCTGAGCACTGAGCACCCAGCACCCTGAGTACTGAGCACCCAGCACCGTGAGCACTGAGCACCCAGCACCCTGAGCACTGAGCACCCAGCACCCTGAGTACTGAGCACACAGCACCCTGAGTACTGAGTACCCAGCACCCTGAGCACTGAGCACCCAGCACCCTGAGTACTGAGCACCGAGCACCCTGAGTACTGAGCACCCAGCACCCTGAGTACTGAGCACCCAGGACCCTGAGCACTGAGCACCCAGCACCCTGAGTACTGAGCACCCAGCACCCTGAGTACTGAGCACCCAGCACCCAGAGCACTGAGCACCCAGCACCCAGAGCACGGAGCACCCAGGACCCCGAGCACTGAGTACTGAGCACCCAGCACCCTGAGTACTGAGCACCGAGCTCCCCGAGCACTGAGCACCCTGAGTACTGAGCACCCAGCACCCCGATCACTGAGCACCCAGCACCCTGAGCACTGAGCACCCAGCACCCTGAGCACTGAGCACCCAGCACCCTGAGTACTGAGCACCCAGCACGCTGAGTACTGAGCACCCAGCACCCCGAGCACTGAGCACCCAGCACCCTGAGTACTGAGCACTGAGCACCGAGCACCCCGAGCACTGAGCACCCAGCACCCTGTGTACTGAGCCCTGAGCACCCTGAGTACTAAGCACCCAGCACCCTGAGTACTGAGCACCCAGGACCCTGAGCACTGAGCACCGAGCACCCCGAGCACTGAGCACCCAGCACCCTGAGCACTCAGCACCCAGCACCCCGAGCACTGAGCACCCAGCACCCTGAGCACTGAGCACCCAGCACCATGAGCACGGAGCACCCCGTGGACTGAGCACCCAGCACCCTGAGCACTGAGCACCCAGCACCTTGAGTACTGAGCACCGAGCACCTCGAGCACTAACCACCCAGCACCCTGAGTACTGAGCACCCAGCAACCTGAGCACTGAGCACCCAGAACCCTGAGCACTGAGCACCCAGCACCCTGAGCACGGAGCACCCAGCACCCTGAGTACTGAGCACCAAACACCCAGAGTACTGAGCACCCAGCACCCTGAGCACTGAGCACCCAGCACCCTGAGTACTGAGCACCCAGCACACTGAGTACTGAACACCCAGCACCCTGAGCACTGAGCACTGAGCACCCTGAGCACTGAGTACTGAGAACTGAGCACCCTGAGCACTGAGCACCCAGCACCCCGAGTACTGAGCACCCAGCACCCCGAGCACTGAGCACCCAGGGCCCCGAGCACTGAGCACCCAGCACCCTGAGAACTGAGCACCCAGCACCCTGAGTACTGAGCACCCAGCACCCTGAGTACTGAGCACCCAGCACCCTGAGCACTGAGCACTGAGCACCCAGCACCTTGAGCACTGAGCACTGACCACCAAGCACCCCGAGCACTGAGCACCCAGCACCCCGAGCACTGAGCACCCAGCGCCCTGAGCACTGAGCACCGAGCACACTGAGCACTGAGCACCCAACCCCCTGAGTACTGAGCACCCAGCACCATGAGTACTGAGCACCCAGCACCCTGAGTACTGAGCACTGAGCACCCTGAGGACTGAGCACCCAGCACCCTGAGAACTGAGCACCCAGCACCCTGAGTACTGAGCACCGATCACCCTGAGCACTGAGCACCCAGCACCCCGAGCACTGAGCACCCAGCACCCTGAGTACTGAGCACCCAGCACCCTGAGCACTGAGCACCCAGCACCCTGAGTACTGAGCACCCTGAGTACTGAGCACCGATCACCCTGAGCACTGAGCACCCAGCACCCTGAGTACTGAGCACCCAGCACCCTGAGCACTGAGCACCCAGCACCCTGAGCACTGAGCACCCAGCACCCTGAGTACTGAGCACCCAGCACCCTGAGTACTGAGTACCCAGCCCCCTGAGCACTGAGCACCCAGCACCCTGAGTACTGAGCACCGAGCACCCTGAGTACTGAGCACCCAGCACCCTGAGTACTGAGCACCCAGCACCCTGAGCACTGAGCACCCAGCACCCTGAGTACTGAGCACCCAGCACCCTGAGTACTGAGCACCCAGCACCCAGAGCACTGAGCACCCAGCACCCCTAGCACGGAGCACCCAGGACCCCGAGCACTGAGTACTGAGCACCCAGCACACTGAGTACTGATCACCGAGCTCCCCGAGCACTGAGCACCCTGAGTACTGAGCACCCAGCACCCCGATCACTGAGCACCCAGCACCCTGAGCACTGAGCACCCAGCACCCTGAGCACTGAGCACCCAGCACACTGAGTACTGAGCACCCAGCACGCTGAGTACTGAGCACCCAGCACCCCGAGCACTGAGCACCCAGCACCCTGAGCACTGAGCACTGAGCACCCAGCACCCCGAGCGCTGAGCACACAGCACCCTGAGCACCCAGCACCCTGAGCACTGAGCACCCTGAGAACTGAGCACATTGAGCACTGAGCACTGAGCACCCAGAACCCTGAGTACTGAGCACCCAACACTCTGAGCACTGAGCACCCAGCACGCTGAGTACTGAGCAATGAGCACACAGCACCCTGAGTACTGAGCACCCAGCACCCCGAGCACTGAGCACCCAGTGCCCCGAGCACTGAGCACCCAGCACCCTGAGCACTGAGCACTGAGCACACTGAGCACTGAGCACCCAGCACCCCGAGTACTGAGCACTGAGCACCCTGAGTACTGAGCACCCAACACCCAGAGTACTGAGCACCCAGCACCCTGAGAACTGAGCACCGAGCACCCTGAGTACTGAGCACCCAGCACCCTGAGTACTGAGCACCCAGCAACCTGAGTACTGAGAACAGATCACCCTGAGTACTGAGCACCCAGAACCCTGAGTACTGAGCCCCCAGCACCCTGAGTACTGAGCACCCAGCACCCCGAGCACTGAGCACCCAGCACCCCGAGAATGAGCACCCAGCACGCTGAGTACTGAGAACCGAGCATCCTGAGTACTGAGCACCCAGCACCCTGAGTACTGAGCCCCCAGCACCCTGAGTACTGAGCACCCAGCAACCCGAGCACTGAGCACCCAGCACCCTGAGAATGAGCACCCAGCACCATGAGTACTGAGCGCCCAGCACCCTGAGTACTGAGCACTAAGCACCCAGAGCACTGAGCACCCAGCACAACGAGCACTGAGCACCCAGCGCCCCGAGCACTGAGCACCCAGCACCCCGAGCACTGAGAACTGAGCACCCTGAGCACTGAGCACCCAGCACCCCGAGTACTGAGCACTGAGCACCCTGAGTACTGAGCAACAAGCACCCCGAGTACTGAGCACTGAGCACCCTGAGTACTGAGCACCCAGCACACTGAGAACTGAGCACCCAGCACCCTGAGTACTGAGCACTGAGAACCCTGAGTACTGAGCACCGAGCACCCTGAGTACTGAGCACCCAGCACCCTGATCACTGATCACGGAGCACCCCGAGGACTGAGCACCCAGCACCCTGAGCACTGAGCACCCAGCACCTTGAGTACTGAGCACCGAGCTCCCCGAGCACTGAGCACCCAGCACCCTGAGTACTGAGCACCCAGCACCCTGAGCACTGAGCACCCAGCACCATGAGCACTGAGCACGCAGCACCCCGAGCACTGAGCACCCAGCACCCTGAGTACTGAGCACAGAGCACCCTGAGCACTGAGCACCCAGCACACTGAGTACTGAGCACCCAGCACCCTGAGTACTGAGCAACAAGCACCCTGAGCACTGAGCACTGAGCACCCAGCACCCTCAGCACAGAGCACCCAGCACCACAGCCATGAGCACCCAGCACCCCGAGCACTGAGCACCCAGCACCCTGAGCACTGAGCACCCAGCACCCTGAGCACCCAGCACCCTGAGTACTGAGCACCCAGCACCCTGAGTACTGAGCACCCAGCACCCTGAGTACTGAGCACTCAGCAGCCTGAGTACTGAGCACCGAGGACCCCGAGCACTGAGCACCCAGCACCCTGAGCACTGAGCACCCGGGGGACTGAGCACCCAGCACCCTGAGCACTGAGCACCGATCACCCTGAGCACTGAGCACCCACCACACCGAGCACTGAGCACCCAGCACCCTGAGTACTGAGCACCCAGCACCCCGAGTACTGAGCACCCAGCACCCTGAGTACTGAGCACCCAGCACCCTGAGCACTGAGCAAACAGCACCCTGAGTACTGAGCACCCTGAGTACTGAGCACTGAGCACCGAGCACCCTGAGTACTGAGCACCCTGAGTACTGAGCACCAATCACCCTGAGCACTGAGCACCCACCACACTGAGTACTGAGCACCCAGCACCGTGAGTACTGAGCACCCAGCACCCCGAGCACTGAGCACCCAGCACCCTGAGTACTGAGCACCCAGCACCCTGAGCACTGAGCACACAGCACCCTGAGTACTGAGCACCCTGAGTACTGAGCACCAATCACCCTGAGCACTGAGCACCCACCACACTGAGTACTGAGCACCCAGCACCGTGAGCACTGAGCACCCAGCACCCTGAGCACTGAGCACCCAGCACCCTGAGTACTGAGCACCCAGCACCCTGAGTACTGAGTACCCAGCCCCCTGAGCACTGAGCACCGAGCACCCTGAGTACTGAGCATCGAGCACCCTGAGTACTGAGCACCCAGCACCCTGAGTACTGAGCACCCAGCACCCTGAGCACTGAGCACCCAGCACCCTGAGTACTGAGCACCCAGCACCCTGAGTACTGAGCACCCAGCACCTTGAGCACTGAGCACTGACCACCAAGCACCCCGAGCACTGAGCACCCAGCACCCCGAGCCCTGAGCACCCAGCGCCCTGAGCACTGAGCACCCAGCACACTGAGCACTGAGCACCCAGCCCCCTGAGTACTGAGCAACCAGCACCATGAGTACTGAGCACCCAGCACCCTGAGTACTGAGCACTCAGCACCCTGAGTACTGATCACCGATCACCCTGAGCACTGAGCACCCAGCACCCCGAGCACTGAGCACCCAGCACCCTGAGTACTGAGCACCCAGCACCCTGAGCACTGAGCACCCAGCACCCAGAGTACTGAGCACCCTGAGTACTGAGCACCGATCACCCTGAGCACTGAGCACCCAGCACCCTGAGTACTGAGCACCCAGCACCCTGAGCACTGAGCACCCAGCACCCTGAGCACTGAGCACCCAGCACCCTGAGTACTGAGCACCCAGCACCCTGAGTACTGAGTACCCAGCACCCTGAGCACTGAACACCCAGCAACCTGAGTACTGAGCACCGAGCACCCTGAGTACTGAGCACGCAGCACCCTGAGTAATGAGCACACAGCACCCTGAGTACTGAGCACCGAGCACCCCGAGCACTGAGCAACCAGCACCCTGAGTACTGAGCACTGAGCACCCTGAGTACTGAGCACCGAACACCCTGAGTACTGAGAACCAACACCCTGAGGACTGAGCACCCAGCACCCTGATTACTGAGCACCCAGCACCCTGAGTACTGAGCACCCAGCACCCTGAGCACTGAGCACCCAGCACCCTGAGTACTGAGCACCCAGCACCCTGAGTACTGAGCACCCAGCACCCAGAGCACTGAGCACCCAGCACCCCGAGCACGGAGCACCCAGGACCCCGAGCACTGAGTACTGAGCACCCAGCACCCTGAATACTGAGCACCGAGCTCCCCGAGCACTGAGCACCCTGAGTACTGAGCACCCAGCACCCCGATCACTGAGCACCCAGCACCCTGAGCACTGAGCACCCAGCACCCGGAGCACTGAGCACCCAGCACCATGAGCACGGAGCACCCCGAGGACTGAGCACCCAGCACCCTGAGCACTGAGCACCCAGCACCTTGAGTACTGAGCACCGAGCACCTCGAGCACTAACCACCCAGCACCCTGAGTACTGAGCACCCAGCAACCTGAGCACTGAGCACCCAGAACCCTGAGCACTGAGCACCCAGCACCCTGAGCACGGAGCACCCAGCACCCTGAGTAATGAGCACCAAACACCCAGAGTACTGAGCACCCAGCACCCTGAGCACTGAGCACCCAGCACCCTGAGTACTCAGCACCCAGCACCCGGAGTACTGAACACCCAGCACCCTGAGCACTGAGCACTGAGCACCCTGAGCACTGAGTACTGAGCACTGAGCACCCTGAGCACTGAGCACCCAGCACCCCGAGTACTGAGCACCCAGCACCCCGAGCACTGAGCACCCAGTGCCCCGAGCACTGAGCACCCAGCACCCTGAGAACTGAGCACCCAGCACCCTGAGTACTGAGCACCCAGCACCCTGAGCACTGAGCACTGAGCACCCAGCACCTTGAGCACTGAGCACTGACCACCAAGCACCCCGAGCACTGAGCACCCAGCACCCCGAGCCCTGAGCACCCAGCGCCCTGAGCACTGAGCACCCAGCACACTGAGCACTGAGCACCCAGCCCCCTGAGTACTGAGCACCCAGCACCATGAGTACTGAGCACCCAGCACCATGAGTACTGAGCACCCAGCACCCTGAGTACTGAGCACTCAGCACCCTGAGTACTGAGCACCGAGCACCCCGAGCACAGAGCACCAAGCACCCTGAGCACTGAGCACCCTGAGGACTGAGCACCCAGCACCCTGAGCACTGAGCACCCAGCACCCTGAGTACTGAGCACCGATCACCCTGAGCACTGAGCACCCAGCACCCCGAGCACTGAGCACCCAGCACCCTGAGTACTGAGCACCCAGCACCCTGAGCACTGAGCACCCAGCACCCAAAGTACTAAGCACCCTGAGTACTGAGCACCGATCACCCTGAGCACTGAGCACCCAGCACCCTGAGTACTGAGCACCCAGCACCCTGAGCACTGAGCACCCAGCACCCTGAGCACTGAGCACCCAGCACCCTGAGGACTGAGCACCCAGCACCCTGATTACTGAGCACCCAGCACCCTGAGTACTGAGCACCCAGCACCCAGAGCACTGAGCACCCAGCACCCCGAGCACGGAGCACCCAGGACCCCGAGCACTGAGTACTGAGCACCCAGCACCCTGAGTACTGATCACCGAGCTCCCCGAGCACTGAGCACCCTGAGTACTGAGCACCCAGCACCCCGATCACTGAGCACCATGCACCCTGAGCACTGAGCACCCAGCACCCTGAGCACTGAGCACCCAGCACACTGAGTACTGAGCACCCAGCACGCTGAGTACTGAGCACCCAGCACCCGGAGCACTGAGCACCCAGCACCCTGAGTACTGAGCACTGAGCACCTAGCACCCCGAGCACTGAGCACCCAGCACCCTGTGTACTGAGCACTGAGAACCCTGAGTACTAAGCACCCAGCACCCTGAGTACTGAGCACCCAGGACCCTGAGCACTGAGCACCGAGCACCCCGAGCACTGAGCACCCAGCACCCTGAGCACTCAGCACCCAGCACCCCGAGCACTGAGCACCCAGCACCCTGAGCACTGAGCACCCAGCACCATGAGTACGGAGCACCCCGAGGACTGAGCACCCAGCACCCTGAGCACTGAGCACCCAGCACCTTCAGTACTGAGCACCGAGCACCTCGAGCACTAAGCACCCAGCACCCTGAGTACTGAGCACCCAGCACCCTGAGCACTGAGCACCCAGAAACCTGACCACTGAGCACCCAGCACCCTGAGCACGGAGCACCCAGCACCCTGAGTACTGAGCACCCAACACCCAGAGTACTGAGCACCCAGCACCCTGAGCACTGAGTACTGAGCACTGAGCACCCTGAGCACTGAGCACCCAGCACCCCGTGTACTGAGCACCCAGCACCCCGAGCACTGAGCACCCAGCGCCCTGAGCACTGAGCACCCAGCACCCCGAGCACTGAGCACTGAGCACCCTGAGCACTGAGCACCCATCACCACGAGTACTGAGCACCGAGCACCCTGAGTACTGAGCACCAAGCACCCAGAGTACTGAGCACTGAGCACCCTGAGTACTGAGCACCCAGCACCCTGAGCACTGAGCACCCAGCACCCTGAGTACTGAGCACTGAGACCCCTGAGTACTGAGCACCGAGCACCCTGAGTACTGAGCACCCAGCTCCCTGAGCACTGAGCACGCAGCACCCCGAGCACTGAGCACCCAGCACCCTGAGTACTGAGCACAGAGCACCCTGAGCACTGAGCACTGAGCACCCAGCACCCTGAGCACTGAGCACTGAGCACTCAGCAACACAGCCCTGAGCACCCAGCACCCCGAGCACTGAGCACCCAGCACCCTGAGCACTGAGCACCCAGCACCCTGAGTACTGAGCAACCAGCAACCTGAGTTCTGAGCACCCAGCACCCTGAGTACTGAGCACTCAGCACCCTGAGTAATGAGCACCGAGCACACCGAGCAATGAGCACCCAGCACCCTGAGCACTGAGCACCCGGAGGACTGAGCACCCAGCACCCTGAGCACTGAGCACCGATCACCCTGAGCAGTGAGCACACAGCACCCCGAGCACTGAGCATCCAGCACCCTGAGTACTGAGCACCCAGCACCCCGAGTACTGAGCACCCAGCACCCTGAGTACTGAGCACCCAGCACCCCGAGCACTGAGCACCCAGCACCCTGAGTACTGAGCACCCTGATTACTGAGCACTGAGCACTGAGCATCCTGAGTACTGAGCACCCAGCACGCCGAGCACTGAGCACCCAGCACCCTGAGCACTGAGCACCCAGCACCCTGAGCACTGAGCACCCAGCACCCCGAGCACTGAGCACCCAGCACCCTGAGCACTGAGCACCCAGCACCCCGAGTACTGAGCACCCTGCACCCCGAGTACTGAGCACCGAGCACCCCGAGCACTGAGCACCCAGCACCCTGAGTACTGAGCACCCAGCACCCTGAGTACTGAGCACTGAGCACCCCGAGTACTGAGCACCCAGCACCCCGAGCACTGAGCAGCCACCAACCTGAGTACTGAGAACAGATCACCCTGAGTACTGAGCACCCAACACCCTGAGTACTGAGCCCCCAGCACCCTGAGTACTGAGCACCCAGCACCCCGAGCACTGAGCACCCAGCACCCCGAGAATGAGCACCCAGCACCCTGAGTACTGAGAACCGAGCACCCTGATACTGAGCACCCAGCACCCTGAGAATGAGCACCCAGCACCATGAGTACTGAGCACCCAGCACCCTGAGTACCGAGCACTAAGCACCCAGAGCACTGAGCACCCAGCACCCCGAGCACGGAGCACCCAGGACCCCGAGCACTGAGAACTGAGCACCCAGCACCCTGAGTACTGAGCAACGAGATCCCCGAGCACTGAGCACACTGAGTACTGAGCACCCAGCACCCCGAGCACTGAGCACCCAGCACCCTGAGCACTGAGCACCCAGCACCATGAGCACGGAGCACCCCGAGGACTGAGCACCCAGCACCCTGAGCACTGAGCACCCAGCACCTTGAGTACTGAGCACCGAGCACCTCGAGCACTAAGCACCCAGCACCCTGAGTACTGAGCACCCAGCACCCTGAGCACTGAGCACCCAGAACCCTGAGCACTGAGCACCCAGCACCCTGAGCACGGAGCACCCAGCACCCTGAGTACTGAGCACCCAACACCCAGAGTACTGAGCACCCAGCACCCTGAGCACTGAGCACCCAGCACCCTGAGTACTGAGCACCCAGCACCCTGAGTACTGAACACCCAGCACCCTGAGCACTGAGCACTGAGCACCCTGAGCACTGAGTACTGAGCACTGAGCACCCTGAGCACTGAGCACCCAGCACCCCGAGTACTGAGCACCCAGCACCCTGAGCACTGAGCACCCAGCACCCCGAGCACTGAGCACTGAGCACCCTGAGCACTGAGCACCCAGCACCCCGAGTACTGAGCAGTGAGCACCCTGAGTACTGAGCACCAAGCACCCTGAGTACTGAGCACCCAGCACCCTGAGTACTGAGCACCCAGCACCCTGAGCACTTAGCACCCAGCACCCCGAGCACTGAGCACCCAGCACCCTGATTACTGAGCACAGAGCACTCTGAGCACTGAGCACCCAGCACCCTGAGCACTGAGCACCCTGAGCACTGAGCACCCTGAGCACTGAGCACTGAGCACCCAGCACCCTGAGTACTGAGCACCGAACACTCTGAGCACTGAGCACCCAGCACGCTGAGTACTGAGCACTGAGCACACAGCACCCTGAGTACTGAGCATACAGCACCCCGAGCACTGAGCACCCAGCGCCCCGAGCACTGAGCACCGAGCACCCTGAGCACTGATCACTGAGCACACTGAGCACTGAGCACCCAGCACCCCGAGTACTGAGCACTGAGCACCCTGAGTACTGAGCACCCAACACCCAGAGTACTGAGCACCCAGCACCCTGCGAACTGAGCACCCAGCACCCTGAGTACTGAGCACCCAGCACCCTTAGAACTGAGCACCCAGCACCCTGAGCACTGAGCACTGAGCACCCAGCACCTTGAGCACTGAGCACTGACCACCCAGCACCCCGAGCACAGAGGACCCAGCACCCCGAGCACTGAGCACCCAGCGCCCTGAGCACTGAGCACCCAGCACACTGAGCACTGAGCACTGAGCACCCAGCCCCCTGAGTACTGAGCACCCAGCACCATGAGTACTGAGCACCCAGCACCCTGAGTACTGAGCACTCAGCACCCTGAGTACTGAGCACCGATCACCCCGAGCACAGAGCACCCAGCACCCTGAGCACTGAGCACCCTGAGGACTGAGCACCCAGCACCCTGAGCACTGAGCACCCAGCACCCTGAGTACTGAGCACCGATCACCCTGAGCACTGAGCACCCAGCACCACGAGCACTGAGCACCCAGCACCCTGAATACTGAGCACCCAGCACCCTGAGCACTGAGCACCCAGCACCCGGAGTACTGAGCACCCTGAGTACTGAGCACCGATCACCCTGAGCACTGAGCACCCAGCAGCCTGACTACTGAGCACCCAGCACCCTGAGCACCCAGCACCCTGAGCACTGAGCACCCAGCACCCTGAGTACTGAGCACCCAGCACCCTGAGTACTGAGTACCCAGCACCCTGAGCACTGAGCACCCAGCACCCTGAGTACTGAGCACCGAGCACCCTGAGTACTGAGCACCCAGCACCCTGAGTACTGAGCACCCAGCACCCTGAGCACTTAGCACCCAGCACCCCGAGCACTGAGCACCCAGCACCCTGAGTACTGAGCACAGAGCACTCTGTGCACTGAGCACCCAGCACCCTGAGCACTGAGCACCCTGAGCACTGAGCACCCTGAGCACTGAGCACTGAGCACCCAGCACCCTGAGTACTGAGCACCCAACACTCTGAGCACTGAGCACCCAGCACGCTGAGTACTGAGCACTGAGCACACAGCACCCTGAGTACTGAGCACACAGCACCCCGAGCACTGAGCACCCAGCGCCCCGAGCACTGAGCACCGAGCACCCTGAGCACTGATCACTGAGCACACTGAGCACTGAGCACCCAGCACCCCGAGTACTGAGCACTGAGCACCCTGAGTACTGAGCACCCAACACCCAGAGTACTGAGCACCCAGCACCCTGCGAACTGAGCACCCAGCACCCTGAGTACTGAGCACCCAGCACCCTGAGAACTGAGCACCCAGCACCCTGAGCACTGAGCACTGAGCACCCAGCACCTTGAGCACTGAGCACTGACCACCCAGCACCCCGAGCACAGAGGACCCAGCACCCCGAGCACTGAGCACCCAGCGCCCTGAGCACTGAGCACCCAGCACACTGAGCACTGAGCACCCAGTCCCCTGAGTACTGAGCACCCAGCACCATGAGTACTGAGCACCCAGCACCCTGAGTACTGAGCACTCAGCACCCTGAGTACTGAGCACCGATCACCCCGAGCACAGAGCACCCAGCACCCTGAGCACTGAGCACCCTGAGGACTGAGCACCCAGCACCCTGAGCACTGAGCACCCAGCACCCTGAGTACTGAGCACCGATCACCCTGAGCACTGAGCACCCAGCACCACGAGCACTGAGCACCCAGCACCCTGAATACTGAGCACCCAGCACCCTGAGCACTGAGCACCCAGCACCCGGAGTACTGAGCACCCTGAGTACTGAGCACCGATCACCCTGAGCACTGAGCACCCAGCAGCCTGACTACTGAGCACCCAGCACCCTGAGCACTGAGCACCCAGCACCCTGAGCACTGAGCACCCAGCACCCTGAGTACTGAGCACCCAGCACCCTGAGTACTGAGTACCCAGCACCCTGAGCACTGAGCACCCAGCACCCTGAGTACTGAGCACCGAGCACCCTGAGTACTGAGCACCCAGCACCCTGAGTACTGAGCACCCAGCACCCTGAGCACTGAGCACCCAGCACCCTGAGTACTGAGCACCCAGCACCCTGAGTACTGAGCACCCAGCACCCAGAGCACTGAGCACCCAGCACCCCGAGCACGGAGCACCCAGGACCCCGAGCACTGAGTACTGAGCACCCAGCACCCTGAGTACTGATCACCGAGCTCCCCGAGCACTGAGCACCCTGAGTACTGAGCACCCAGCACCCCGATCACTGAGCACCCAGCACCCTGAGCACTGAGCACCCAGCACCCTGAGCACTGAGCACCCAGCACACTGAGTACTGAGCACCCAGCACGCTGAGTACTGAGCACCCAGCACCCCGAGCACTGAGCACCCAACACCCTGAGTACTGAGCACTGAGCACCCAGCACCCCGAGCACTGAGCACCCAGCAGCCTGTGTACTGAGCACTGAGCACCCTGAGTACTAAGCACCCAGCACCCTGAGTACTGAGCAACCAGCACCTTCAGTACTGAGCACCGAGCACCTCGCGCACTAAGCACCCAGCACCCTGAGTACTGAGCACCCAGCACCCTGAGCACTGAGCACCCAGAAACCTGAGCACTGAGCACCCAGCACCCTGAGCACGGAGCACCCAGCACCCTGAGTACTGAGCACCCAACACCCAGAGTACTGAGCACCCAGCACCCTGAGCACTGAGTACTGAGCACTGAGCACCCTGAGCACTGAGCACCCAGCACCCCGAGTACTGAGCACCCAGCACCCCGAGCACTGAGCACCCAGCACCCCGAGCACTGAGCACCCAGCACACTGAGTACTGAGCACCCAGCACCCCGAGTACTGAGCACCCAGCATCCTGAGTACGGAGCACCCAGCACCCCGAGCACTGAGCACTCAGCACCCTGAATACTGAGCACCCTGAGTACTGAGCACTGAGCACCGAGCACCCTGAGTACTGAGCACCCTGAGGACTGAGCACCCAGCACCCTGAGCACTGAGCACCCAGCACCCTGAGTACTGAGCACTGATCACCCTGAGCACTGAGCACCCAGCACCCCGAGCACTGAGCACCCAGCACCCTGAGTACTGAGCACCCAGCACCCTGAGCACTGAGCACCGAGCACCCTGAGTACTGAACACCCAGCACCCTGAGCACTGAGCACTGAGCACCCAGCACCCTGAGCACTGAGCAATGAGCACCCAGCACCTCGAGCACTGAGCACCAAGCACCCTGAGCACCCAGCACCCTGAGCACTGAGCACCCTGAGCACTGAGCACTCTGAGCACTGAGCACTGAGCACCCAGCACCCTGAGTACTGAGCACCCAACACTCTGAGCACTGAGAACCCAGCACGCTGAGTACTGAGCACTGTGCACACAGCACCCTGAGTACTGAGCACCTAGCACCCCGAGCACTGAGCACCCAGCACCCCGAGCACTGAGCACTGAGCACACTGAGCACTGAGCACCCAGCACCCCGAGTACTGAGCACTGAGCACCCTGAGTACTGAGCACCCAGCACCCCTAGTACTGAGCACTGAGCACCCTGAGTACTGAACACCCAGCACCCTGAACACTGAGAACCCTGAGTACTGAGCACCGAGCACTCTGAGTACTGAGCACCCAGCACCCTGGGCACTGAGCACGGAGCACCCCGAGGACTGAGCACCCAGCACCCTGAGCACTGAGCACCCAGCACCTTGAGTACTGAGCACCGTGCACCCCGAGCACTGAGCACCCAGCACCCTGAATACTGAGCACCCAGCACCCTGAGCACTGAGCACCCAGCACCCCGAGCACTGAGCACCCAGCACCCCGAGCACTGAGCACCCAGCACCCTGAGTACTGAGCACCCAACACCGAGAGTACTGAGCACACAGCACCCTGAGCACTGAGCACCCAGCACCCTGAGTACTGAGCAACCAGCACCCTGAGTACTGACCACCCAGCACCCTGAACACTGAGCACTGAGCACCCAACACCCTGAGCACTGAGCACTGAGCACCCAGCACCCCGAGCACTGAGCACCGAGCACCCCGAGCACTGAGCACCCAGCACCCTGAGCACTGAGCACCCTGAGGACTGAGCACCCAGCACCCTGAGCAGTGAGCACCCAGCACGCTGAGTACTGAGCACCGATCACCCTGAGCACTGAGCACCCAGGACCCCGAGCACTGAGCACCCAGCAGCCTGAGTACAGAGCACCCAGCACTCCGAGTACTGAGCACCCAGCACCCCGAGCACTGAGCACACAGCACCCTGAGAACTGAGCACCCTGAGTACTGAGCACCGATCACCCTGAGCACTGAGCACCCAGCACCCTGAGTACTGAGCACCCAGCACCCTGAGCACTGAGCACCCAGCCCCCTGATCACTGAGCACCCAGCACCCTGAGTACTGAGCACCCAACACCCTGAGTACTGAGTACCCAGCACCCTGAGCTCTGAGCACCCAGCACCCTGAGTACTGAGCACCGAGCACCCTGAGTACTGAGCAACCAGCACCCCTAGTACTGAGCACCCAGCACCCTGAGCACTGAGCACCCAGCACCCTGAGTACTGAGCACCCAGCACCACCCTCAGCACTGAGCACCCAGCACCCCGAGCACTGAGCACCCAGCACCCTGAGCACTGAGCACCCAGCTCCCCGAGTACTGAGCACCCAGCACCCCGAGTACTGAGCACCGAGCACCCCGAGCACTGAGCACCCAGCAACCAGAGTACTGAGCACCCAGCACCCTGAGTACTGAGCACTGAGCACCCCGAGTACTGAGCACCCAGCACCCCGAGCACTGAGCACCCAGCAACCTGAGTACTGAGAACAGATCACCCTGAGTACTGAGCACCCAGAACCCTGAGTACTGAGCCCCCAGCACCCTGAGTACTGAGCACCCAGCACCCCGATCACTGAGCACCCAGCACCCCGAGAATGAGCACCCAGCACCCTGAGTACTGAGAACTGAGCACCCTGAGTACTGAGCACCCAGCACCCTGAGTACTGAGCCCCCAGCACCCTGAGTACTGAGCACCCAGCAACCCGAGCACTGAGCACCCAGCACCCTGAGAATGAGCACCCAGCACCATGAGTACTGAGCACCCAGCACCCTGAGTACTGAGCACTAAGCACCCAGAGCACTGAGCACCCAGCACCCAGAGCACTGAGCACCCAGCGCCCCGAGCACTGAGCACCCAGCACCCCGAGCACTGAGAAATGAGCACCCTGAGCACTGAGCACCCAGCACCCCGAGTACTGAGCACTGAGCACCCTGAGTACTGAGCAACAAGCACCCCGAGTACTGAGCACTGAGCACCCTGAGTACTGAGCACCCAGCACCCTGAGAACTGAGCACCCAGCACCCTGAGTACTGAGCACTGAGAACCCTGAGTACTGAGCACCGAGCACCCTGAGTACTGAGCACCCAGCACCCTGATCACTGAGCACGGAGCACCCCGAGGACTGAGCACCCAGCACCCTGAGAACTGAGCACCCAGCACCTTGAGTACTGAGCACCGAGCACCCCGAGCACTGAGCACCCAGCACCCTGAGTACTGAGCACCCAGCACCCTGAGCACTGAGCACCCAGCACCCTGAGCACTGAGCACGCAGCACCCCGAGCACTGAGCACCCAGCAGCCTGAGTACTGAGCACAGAGCACCCTGAGCACTGAGCACCCAGCACACTGAGTACTGAGCACCCAGCACCCTGAGTACTGAGCAACCAGCACCCTGAGCACTGAGCACTGAGCACCCAGCACCCTGAGCACTGAGCACTGAGCACCCAGCACCACAGCCCTGAGCACCCAGCACCCTGAGCACTGAGCACCCAGCACCCTGAGCACTGAGCACCCAGCACCCTGAGCACCCAGCACCCTGAGTACTGAGCACCCAGCACCCTGAGTACTGAGCACCCAGCACCCTGAGTACTGAGCACTCAGCACCCTGAGTACTGAGCACCGAGCACCCCGAGCACTGAGCACCCAGCACCCTGAGCACTGAGCACCCGGAGGACTGAGCACCCAGCACCCTGATAACTGAGCACCGATCACCCTGAGCACTGAGCACCCAGCACACCGAGCACTGAGCACCTAGCACCCTGAGTACTGAGCACCCAGCACCCCGAGTACTGAGCACCCAGCACCCTGAGTACTGAGTACCCAGCACCCCGAGCACTGAGCAACCAGCACCCTGAGTACTGAGCACCCTGAGTACTGAGCACTGAGCACCGAGCACCCTGAGTACTGAGCACCCTGAGGACTGAGCACCCAGCACCCTGAGCACTGAGCACCCAGCACCCTGAGTACTGAGCACTGATCACCCTGAGGACTGAGCACCCAGCACCCCGAGCACTGAGCACAAAGCACCCTGAGTACTGAGAACCTAGCACCCTGAGCACTGAGCACCGAGCACCCTGAGTACTGAACACCCAGCACCCTGAGCACTGAGCACTGAGCACCCAGCACCCTGAGCACTGAGCACTGAGCACCCAGCACCCCGAGCGCTGAGCACCCAGCACCCTGAACACACAGCACCCTGAGCACTGAGCACCCTGAGCACTGAGCACCCTGAGCACTGAGCACTGAGCACCCAGCACCCTGAGTACTGAGCACCCAACACTCTGAGCACTGAGCACCCAGCACCCTGAGTACTGAGCACTGAGCACACAGCACCCTGAGTACTGAGCACCCAGCACCCCGAGCACTGAGCACCCAGTGCCCCGAGCACTGAGCACCCAGCACCCTGAGCACTGAGCACTGAGCACACTGAGCACTGAGCAACCAGCACCCCGAGTACTGAGCACTGAGCACCCTGAGTACTGAGCACCCAACACCCAGAGTACTGAGCACCCAGCACCCTGAGAACTGAGCACCCAGCACCCTGAGTACTGAGCACCCAGCACCCTGAGTACTGAGCACTGAGCACCCCGAGTACTGAGCACACAGCACCCCGAGCACTGAGCACCCAGCAACCTGAGTACTGAGAACAGATCACCCTGAGTACTGAGCACCCAGAACCCTGAGTACTGAGCCCCCAGCACCCTGAGTACTGAGCACCCAGCACGCCGAGCACTGAGCACCCAGCACCCCGAGAATGAGCACCCAGCACCCTGAGTACTGAGATCCGAGCACCCTGAGTACTGATCACCCAGCACCCTGAGTACTGAGCACCCAGCACCCTGAGAATGAGCACCCAGCACCATGAGTACTGAGCACCCAGCACCCTGAGTACTGAGCACTAAGCACCCAGAGCACTGAGCACCCAGCACCCAGAGCACTGAAAACCCAGCGCCCCGAGAACTGAGCACCCAGCACCCCGAGCACTGAGAACTGAGCACCCTGAGCACTGAGCACCCAGCACCCCGAGTACTGAGCACTGAGCACCCTGAGTACTGAGCAACAAGCACCCCGAGTACTGAGCACTGAGCACCCTGAGTACTGAGCACCCAGCACCCTGAGAACTGAGCACCCAGCACCCTGAGTACTGAGCACTGAGAACACTGAGTACTGAGCACCGAGCACCCTGAGTACTGAGCACCCAGCACCCTGATCACTGAGCACGGAGCACCCCGAGGACTGAGCACCCAGCACCCTGAGCACTGAGGACCCAGCACCTTGAGTACTGAGCACCGAGCACCCCGAGCACTGAGCACCCAGCACCCTGAGTACTGAGCACCCAGCACCCTGAGCACTGAGCACCCAGCACCCTGAGCACTGAGCACGCAGCACCCCGAGCACTGAGCACCCAGCACCCTGAGTACTGAGCACAGAGCACCCTGAGCACTGAGCACCCAGCACACTGAGTACTGAGCACCCAGCACCCTGAGTACTGAGCAACCAGCACCCTGAGCACTGAGCACTGAGCACCCAGCACCCTGAGCACTGAGCACTGAGCACCCAGCACCACAGCCCTGAGCACCCAGCACCCTGAGCACTGAGCACCCAGCACCCTGAGCACTGAGCACCCAGCACCCTGAGCACCCAGCACCCTGAGTACTGAGCACCCAGCACCCTGAGTACTGAGCACCCAGCACCCTGAGTACTGAGCACTCAGCACCCTGAGTACTGAGCACCGAGCACCCCGAGCACTGAGCACCCAGCACCCTGAGCACTGAGCACCCGGAGGACTGAGCACCCAGCACCCTGATAACTGAGCACCGATCACCCTGAGCACTGAGCACCCAGCACACCGAGCACTGAGCACCCAGCACCCTGAGTACTGAGCACCCAGCACCCCGAGTACTGAGCACCCAGCACCCTGAGTACTGAGCACCAGCACCCCGAGCACTGAGCAACCAGCACCCTGAGTACTGAGCACCCTGAGTACTGAGCACTGAGCACCGAGCACCCTGAGTAGTGAGCACCCTGAGGACTGAGCACCCAGCACCCTGAGCACTGAGCACCCAGCACCCTGAGTACTGAGCACTGATCACCCTGAGCACTGAGGACCCAGCACCCCGAGCACTGAGCACCCAGCACCCTGAGTACTGAGAACCTAGCACCCTGAGCACTGAGCACCGAGCACCCTGAGTACTGAACACCCAGCACCCTGAGCACTGAGCACTGAGCACCCAGCACCCTGAGCACTGAGCACTGAGCACCCAGCACACCGAGCGCTGAGCACTAAGCACCCTGAGCACCCAGCACCCTGAGCACTGAGCACCCTGAGCACTGAGCACCCTGAGCACTGAGCACTGAGCACCCAGCACCCTGAGTACTGAGCACCCAACACTCTGAGCACTGAGTACCCAGCACGCTGAGTACTGAGCACTGAGCACACAGCACCCTGAGTACTGAGCACCCAGCACCCCGAGCACTGAGCACCCAGTGCCCCGAGCACTGAGCACCCAGCACCCTGAGCACTGAGCACTGAGCACACTGAGCACTGAGCACCCAGCACCCCGAGTACTGAGCACTGAGCACCCTGAGTACTGAGCACCCAACACCCAGAGTACTGAGCACCCAGCACCCTGAGAACTGAGCACCCAGCACCCTGAGTACTGAGCACCCAGCACCCTGAGTACTGAGCACTGATCACCCCGAGTACTGAGCACCCAGCACCCCGAGCACTGAGAACCCAGCACCCCGAGCACTGAGCACCCTGAGTACTGAGCACCTAGAACCCTGAGTACTGAGCCCCCAGCACCCTGAGTACTGAGCACCCAGCACCCCGAGCACTGAGCACCCAGCACCCTGAGAATGAGCACCCAGCACCCTGAGTACTGAGAACCGAGCACCCTGAGTACTGAGCACCCAGCACCCTGAGTACTGAGCCCCCAGCACCCTGAGTACTGAGCACCCAGCAACCCGAGCACTGAGCACCCAGCACCCTGAGAATGAGCACCCAGCACCATGAGTACTGAGCACCCAGCACCCTGAGTACTGAGCACTAAGCACCCAGAGCACTGAGCACCCAGCGCCCTGAGCACTGAGCACCCAGCACACTGAGCACTGAGCACCCAGCCCCCTGAGTACTGAGCACCCAGCACCATGAGTACTGAGCACCCAGCACCCTAAGTACTGAGCACTCAGCACCCTGAGTACAGAGCACCGAGCACCCCGAGCACAGAGCACCCAGCACCCTGCGCACTGAGCACCCTGAGGACTGAGCACCCAGGACCCTGAGCACTGAGCACCCAGCACCCTGAGTACTGAGCACCGATCACCCTGAGCACTGAGCACCCAGCACCCTGAGCACTGAGCACCCAGCACCCTGAGTACTGAGCACCCAGCACCCTGAGCACTGAGCACACAGCACCCTGAGTACTGAGCACCCTGAGTACTGAGCACCGATCACCCTGAGCACTGAGCACCCAGCACCCTGAGTACTGAGCACCCAGAACCGTGAGCACTGAGCACCCAGCACCCTGAGCACTCAGCACCCAGCACCCTGAGTACTGAGCACCCAGCACCCTGAGTACTGAGTACCCAGCACCTTGAGCACTGAGCACCCAGCACCCTGAGTACTGAGCACCGAGCACCCTGAGTACTCAGCACCCAGCACCCTGAGTACTGAGCACCCAGCACCCTGAGCACTGAGCACCCAGCACCCTGAGTACTGAGCACCCAGCACCCTGAGTACTGAGCAACCAGCACCCAGAGCACTGAGCACCCAGCACCCCGAGCACGGAGCACCCTGAGTACTGAGCACCCAGCACCCTGAGTACTGAGCACCGAGCTCCCCGAGCACTGAGCACCCTGAGTACTGAGCACCCAGCACCCCGATCACTGAGCACCCAGCACCCTGAGCACTGAGCACCCAGCACCCTGAGCACTGAGCACCCAGCACCCTGAGTACTGAGCACCCAGCACGCTGAGTACTGAGCACCCAGCACCCCGAGCACTGAGCACCCAGCACCCTGAGTACTGAGCACTGAGCACCGAGCACCCCGAGCACTGAGCACCCAGCACCCTGTGTACTGAGCACTGAGCACCCTGAGAACTAAGCACCCAGCACCCTGAGTACTGAGCACCCAGGACCCTGAGCACTGAGCACCGAGCACCCCGAGCACTGAGCACCCAGCACCCTGAGCACTCAGCACCCAGCACCCCGAGCACTAAGCACCCAGCACCCGGAGCACTGAGCACCCAGCACCTTGAGTACTGAGCACCGAGCACCTCGAGCACTAACCACGCAGCACCCTGAGTACTGAGCACCCAGCAACCTGAGCACTGAGCACCCAGAACCCTGAGCACTGAGCACCCAGCACCCTGAGCACGGAGCACGCAGCACCCTGAGTACTGAGCACCAAACACCCAGAGTACTGAGCACCCAGCACCCTGAGCACTGAGCACCCAGCACCCTGAGTACTGAGCACCCAGCACCCTGAGTACTGAACACCCAGCACCCTGAGCACTGAGCACTGAGCACCCTGAGCACTGAGTACTGAGCACTGAGCACCCTGAGCACTGAGAACCCAGCACCCCGTGTACTGAGCACCCAGCACCCCGAGCACTGAGCACCCAGTGCCCCGAGCACTGAGCACCCAGCACCCTGAGAACTGAGCACCCAGCACCCTGAGTACTGAGCACCCAGCTCCCTGAGTACTGAGCACCCAGCACCCTGAGCACTGAGCACTGAGCACCCAGCACCTTGAGCACTGAGCACTGACCACCAAGCACCCCGAGCACTGAGCACCCAGCACCCCGAGCACTGAGCACCCAGCGCCCTGAGCACTGAGCACCCAGCACACTGAGCACTGAGCACCCAACCCCCTGAGTACTGAGCACCCAGCACCATGAGTATTGAGCACCCAGCACCCTGAGTACTGAGCACTCAGCACCCTGAGTACTGAGCACCGAGCACCCCGAGCACAGAGCACCCAGCACCCTGAGCACTGAGCACCCTGAGGACTGAGCACCCAGCACCCTGAGCACTGAGCACCCAGCACCCTGAGAACTGAGCACCGATCACCCCGAGCACTGAGCACCCAGCACCCTGAGTAATGAGCACCCAGCACCCTGAGCACTGAGCACCCAGCACCCTGAGTACTGAGCACCCTGAGTACTGAGCACCGATCACCCTGAGCACTGAGCACCCAGCACCCTGAGTACTGAGCACCCAGCACCCTGAGCACTGAGCACCCAGCACCCTGAGCACTGAGCACCCAGCACCCTGAGTACTGAGCACCCAGCACCCTGAGTACTGAGTACCCAGCACCCTGAGCACTGAGCACACAGCACCCTGAGTACTGAGCACCGAGCACCCTGAGTACTGAGCACCCAGCACCCTGAGTACTGAGCACCCAGCACCCTGAGCACTGAGCACCCATCACCCTGAGTACTGAGCACCGAGCACCCTGAGTACTGAGCACCCAGCACCCAGAGCACTGAGCACCCAGCACCCCGAGCACGGAGCACCCAGGACCCCGAGCACTGAGTACTGAGCACCCAGCACCCTGAGTACTGATCACCGAGCTCCCCGAGCACTGAGCACCGTGAGTACTGAGCACCCAGCACCCCGATCACTGAGCACCCAGCACCCTGAGCACTGAGCACCCAGCACCCTGAGCACTGAGCACCCAGCACACTGAGTACTGAGCACCCAGCACGCTGAGTACTGAGCACCCAGCACCCCGAGCACTGAGCACCCAGCACCCTGAGCACTGAGCACTGAGCACCCAGCACCCCGAGCGCTGAGCACCCAGCACCCTGAGCACCCAGCACCCTGAGCACTGAGCACCCTGAGCACTGAGCACCATGAGCACTGAGCACTGAGCACCCAGCACCCTGAGTACTGAGCACCCAACACTCTGAGCACTGAGCACCCAGCACGCTGAGTACTGAGCACTGAGCACACATCACCCTGAGTACTGAGCACCCAGCACCCCGAGAACTGAGCACCCAGTGCCCCGAGCACTGAGCCCCCAGCACCCTGAGTACTGAGCACCCAGCACGCCGAGCACTGAGCACCCACCACCCCGAGAATGAGCACCCAGCACCCTGAGTACTGAGATCCGAGCACCCTGAGTACTGAGCACCCAGCACCCTGAGTACTGAGCCCCCAGCACCCTGAATACTGAGCACCCAGCAACCCGAGCACTGAGCACCCAGCACCCTGAGAATGAGCACCCAGCACCATGAGTACTGAGCACCCAGCACCCTGAGTACTGAGCACTAAGCACCCAGAGCACTGAGCACCCAGCACCCAGAGCACTGAAAACCCAGCGCCCCGAGCACTGAGCACCCAGCACCCCGAGCACTGAGAACTGAGCACCCTGAGCACTGAGCACCCAGCACCCCGAGTACTGAGCACTGAGCACCCTGAGTACTGAGCAACAAGCACCCCGAGTACTGAGCACTGAGCACCCTGAGTACTGAGCACCCAGCACCCTGAGAACTGAGCACCCAGCACCTTGAGTACTGAGCACTGAGAACACTGAGTACTGAGCACCGAGCACCCTGAGTACTGAGCACCCAGCACCCTGATCACTGAGCACGGAGCACCCCGAGGACTGAGCACCCAGCACCCTGAGCACTGAGCACCCAGCACCTTGAGTACTGAGCACCGAGCACCCCGAGCACTGAGCACCCAGCACCCTGAGTACTGAGCACCCAGCACCCTGAGCACTGAGCACCCAGCACCCTGAGCACTGAGCACGCAGCACCCCGAGCACTGAGCACCCAGCACCCTGAGTACTGAGCACAGAGCACCCTGAGCACTGAGCACCCAGCACACTGAGTACTGAGCACCCAGCACCCTGAGTACTGAGCAACCAGCACCCTGAGCACTGAGCACTGAGCACCCAGCACCCTGAGCACTGAGCACTGAGCACCCAGCACCACAGCCCTGAGCACCCAGCACCCTGAGCACTGAGCACCCAGCACCCTGAGCACTGAGCACCCAGCACCCTGAGCACCCAGCACCCTGAGTACTGAGCACCCAGCACCCTGAGTACTGAGCACCCAGCACCCTGAGTACTGAGCACTCAGCACCCTGAGTACTGAGCACCGAGCACCCCGAGCACTGAGCACCCAGCACCCTGAGCACTGAGCACCCGGAGGACTGAGCACCCAGCACCCTGATAACTGAGCACCGATCACCCTGAGCACTGAGCACCCAGCACACCGAGCACTGAGCACCCAGCACCCTGAGTACTGAGCACCCAGCACCCCGAGTACTGAGCACCCAGCACCCTGAGTACTGAGCACCAGCACCCCGAGCACTGAGCAACCAGCACCCTGAGTACTGAGCACCCTGAGTACTGAGCACTGAGCACCGAGCACCCTGAGTACTGAGCACCCTGAGGACTGAGCACCCAGCACCCTGAGCACTGAGCACCCAGCACCCTGAGTACTGAGCACTGATCACCCTGAGCACTGAGCACCCAGCACCCCGAGCACTGAGCACCCAGCACCCTGAGTACTGAGAACCTAGCACCCTGAGCACTGAGCACCGAGCACCCTGAGCACTGAGCACTGAGCACCCAGCACCCTGAGCACTGAGCACTGAGCACCCAGCACCCTGAGCACTGAGCACCCAGCACACCGAGCGCTGAGCACTAAGCACCCTGAGCACCCAGCACCCTGAGCACTGAGCACCCTGAGCACTGAGCACCCTGAGCACTGAGCACCCAACACTCTGAGCACTGAGCACCCAGCACGCTGAGTAATGTGCACTGAGCACACAGCACCCTGAGTACTGAGCACCCAGCACCCCGAGCACTGAGCACCCAGTGCCCCGAGCACTGAGCACCCAGCACCCTGAGCACTGAGCACTGAGCACACTGAGCACTGAGCACCCAGCACCCCGAGTACTGAGCACTGAGCACCCTGAGTACTGAGCACCCAACACCCAGAGTACTGAGCACCCAGCACCCTGAGAACTGAGCACCCAGCACCCTGCGTACTGAGCACCCAGCACCCTGAGTACTGAGCACTGAGCACCCCGAGTACTGAGCACCCAGCACCCCGAGCGCTGAGCACCCAGCAACCTGAGTACTGAGAACAGATCACCCTGAGTACTGAGCACCCAGAACCCTGAGTACTGAGCCCCCAGCACCCTGAGTACTGAGCACCCAGCACCCCGAGCACTGAGCACCCAGCACCCCGAGAATGAGCACCCAGCAACCTGAGTACTGAGAACCGAGCACCCTGAGTACTGAGCACCCAGCACCCTGAGTACTGAGCCCCCAGCACCCTGAGTACTGAGCACCCAGCAACCCGAGCACTGAGCACCCAGCACCCTGAGAATGAGCACCCAGCACCATGAGTACTGAGCACCCAGCACACTGAGCACTGAGCACCCAGCCCCCTGAGTACTGAGCACCCAGCACCATGAGTACTGAGCACCCAGCACCCTAAGTACTGAGCACTCAGCACCCTGAGTACAGAGCACCGAGCACCCCGAGCACAGAGCACCCAGCACCCTGCGCACTGAGCACCCTGAGGACTGAGCACCCAGGACCCTGAGCACTGAGCACCCAGCACCCTGAGTACTGAGCACGGATCACCCTGAGCACTGAGCACCCAGCACCCCGAGCACTGAGCACCCAGCAGCCTGAGTACTGAGCACCCAGCACCCTGAGCACTGAGCACACAGCACCCTGAGTACTGAGCACCCTGAGTACTGAGCACCGATCACCCTGAGCACTGAGCACCCAGCACCCTGAGTACTGAGCACCCAGCACCGTGAGCACTGAGCACCCAGCACCCTGAGCACTGAGCACCCAGCACCCTGAGTACTGAGCACCCAGCACCCTGAGTACTGAGTACCCAGCTCCTTGAGCACTGAGCACCCAGCACCCTGAGTACTGAGCACCGAGCACCCTGAGTACTCAGCACCCAGCACCCTGAGTACTGAGCACCCAGCACCCTGAGCACTGAGCACCCAGCACCCTGAGTACTGAGCACCCAGCACCCTGAGTACTGAGCACCCAGCACCCAGAGCACTGAGCACCCAGCACCCCGAGCACGGAGCACCCTGAGTACTGCGCACCCAGCACCCTGAGTACTGAGCACCGAGCTCCCCGAGCACTGAGCACCCTGAGTACTGAGCACCCAGCACCCCGATCACTGAGCACCCAGCACCCTGAGCACTGAGCACCCAGCACCCTGAGCACTGAGCACCCAGCACCCTGAGTACTGAGCACCCAGCAAGCTGAGTACTGAGCACCCAGCACCCCGAGCACTGAGCACCCAGCACCCTGAGTACTGAGCACTGAGCACCGAGCACCCCGAGCACTGAACACCCAGCACCCTGTGTACTGAGCACTGAGCACCCTGAGTACTAAGCACCCAGCACCCTGAGTACTGAGCACCCAGGACCCTGAGCACTGAGCACCGAGCACCCCGAGCACTGAGCACCCAGCACCCTGAGCACTCAGCACCCATCACCCCGAGCACTAAGCACCCAGCACCCGGAGCACTGAGCACCCAGCACCATGAGCACGGAGCACCGCGAGGACTGAGCACCCAGCACCCTGAGCACTGAGCACCCAGCACCTTGAGTACTGAGCACCGAGCACCTCGAGCACTAACCACGCAGCACCCTGAGTACTGAGCACCCAGCAACCTGAGCACTGAGCACCCAGAACCCTGAGCACTGAGCACCCAGCACCCTGAGCACGGAGCACGCAGCACCCTGAGTACTGAGCACCAAACACCCAGAGTACTGAGTACCCAGCACCCTGAGCACGGAGCACCCAGCACCCTGAGTACTGAGCACCCAGCACCCTGAGTACTGAACACCCAGCACCCTGAGCACTGAGCACTGAGCACCCTGAGCACTGAGTACTGAGCACTGAGCACCCTGAGCACTGAGCACCCAGCACTCCGAGTACTGAGCACCCAGCACCCCGAGCACTGAGCACCCAGTGCCCCGAGCACTGAGCACCCAGCACCCTGAGAACTGAGCACGCAGCACCCTGAGTACTGAGCACCCAGCACCCTGAGTACTGAGCACCCAGCACCCTGAGCACTGAGCACTGAGCACCCAGCACCTTGAGCACTGAGCACTGACCACCAAGCACCCCGAGCACTGAGCACCCAGCACCCCGAGCACTGAGCACCCAGCGCCCTGAGCACTGAGCACCCAGCACACTGAGCACTGAGCACCCAGCCCCCTGAGTACTGAGCACCCAGCACCATGAGTACTGAGCACCCAGCACCCTGAGTACTGAGCACTCAGCACCTTGAGCACTGAGCACCATGAGGACTGAGCACCCAGCACCCTGAGCACTGAGCACCCAGCACCCTGAGAACTGAGCACCGATCACCCCGAGCACTGAGCACGCAGCACCCTGAGTAATGAGCACCCAGCACCCTGAGCACTGAGCACCCAGCACCCTGAGTACTGAGCACCCTGAGTACTGAGCACCGATCACCCTGAGCACTGAGCACCCAGCACCCTGAGTACTGAGCACCCAGCACCCTGAGCACTGAGCACCCAGCACCCTGAGCACTGAGCACCCAGCACCCTGAGTACTGAGCACCCAGTACCCTGAGTACTGAGTACCCAGCACCCTGAGCACTGAGCACACAGCACCCTGAGTACTGAGCACCGAGCACCCTGAGTACTGAGCACCCAGCACCCTGAGTACTGAGCACCCAGCACCCTGAGCACTGAGCACCCAGCACCCTGAGTACTGAGCACCGAGCACCCTGAGTACTGAGCACCCAGCACCCAGAGCACTGAGCACCCAGCACCCCGAGCACGGAGCACCCAGGACCCCGAGCACTGAGTACTGAGCACCCAGCACCCTGAGTACTGATCACCGAGCTCCCCGAGCACTGAGCACCCTGAGTACTGAGCACCCAGCACCCCGATCACTGAGCACCCAGCACCCTGAGCACTGAGCACCCAGCACCCTGAGCACTGAGCACCCAGCACACTGAGTACTGAGCACCCAGCACGCTGAGTACTGAGCACCCAGCACCCCGAGCACTGAGCACCCAGCACCCTGAGCACTGAGCACTGAGCACCCAGCACCCCGAGCGCTGAGCACCCAGCACCCTGAGCACCCAGCACCCTGAGCACTGAGCACCCTGAGCACTGAGCACCATGAGCACTGAGCACTGAGCACCCAGCACCCTGAGTACTGAGCACCCAACACTCTGAGCACTGAGCACCCAGCACGCTGAGTACTGAGCACTGAGCACACAGCACCCTGAGTACTGAGCACCCAGCACCCCGAGAACTGAGCACCCAGTGCCCCGAGCACTGAGCACCCAGCACCCTGAGCACTGAGCACTGAGCACACTGAGCACTGAGCACCCAGCACCCCGAGTACTGAGCACTGAGCACCCTGAGTACTGAGCACCCAACACCCAGAGTACTGAGCACCCAGCACCCTAAGCACTGAGCACCCAGCACCCTGAGTACTGAGCACCCAGCACCCTGAGTACTGAACACCCAGCCCCCTGAGCACTGAGCACTGAGCACCCTGAGCACTGAGTACTGAGCACTGAGCACCCTGAGCACTGAGCACCCAGCACCCCGAGTACTGAGCACCCAGCACCCCGAGCACTGAGCACCCAGTGCCCCGAGCACTGAGCACCCAGCACCCTGAGAACTGAGCACCCAGCACCCTGAGTACTGAGCACCCAGCACCCTGAGTACTGAGCACCCAGCACCCTGAGCACTGAGCACTGAGCACCCAGCACCTTGAGCACTGAGCACTGACCACCAAGCACCCCGAGCACTGAGCACCCAGCACCCCGAGCACTGAGCACCCAGCGCCCTGAGCACTGAGCACCCAGCACACTGAGCACTGAGCACCCAGCCCCCTGAGTACTGAGCACCCAGCACCATGAGTACTGAGCACCCAGCACCCTGAGTACTGAGCACTCAGCACCCTGAGCACAGAGCACCCTGAGGACTGAGCACCCAGCACCCTGAGCACTGAGCACCCAGCACCCTGAGAACTGAGCACCGATCACCCCGAGCACTGAGCACCCAGCACCCTGAGTAATGAGCACCCAGCACCCTGAGCACTGAGCACCCAGCACCCTGAGTACTGAGCACCCTGAGTACTGAGCACCGATCACCCTGAGCACTGAGCACCCAGCACCCTGAGTACTGAGCACCCAGCACCCTGAGCACTGAGCACCCAGCACCCTGAGCACTGAGCACCCAGCACCCTGAGTACTGAGCACCCAGCACCCTGAGTACTGAGTACCCAGCACCCTGAGCACTGAGCACACAGCACCCTGAGTACTGAGCACCGAGCACCCTGAGTACTGAGCACCCAGCACCCTGAGTACTGAGCACCCAGCACCCAGAGCACTGAGCACCCAGCACCCCGAGCACGGAGCACCCAGGACCCCGAGCACTGAGTACTGAGCACCCAGCACCCTGAGTACTGATCACCGAGCTCCCCGAGCACTGAGCACCCTGAGTACTGAGCACCCAGCACCCTGAGCACTGAGCACCATGAGCACTGAGCACTGAGCACCCAGCACCCTGAGTACTGAGCACCCAACACTCTGAGCACTGAGCACCCAGCACGCTGAGTACTGAGCACTGAGCACACAGCACCCTGAGTACTGAGCACCCAACACCCAGAGTACTGAGCACATAGCACCCTGAGAACTGAGCACCCAGCACCCTGAGTACTGAGCACCCAGCACCCTGAGTACTGAGCACTGAGCACCCCGAGTACTGAGCACCCAGCACCCCGAGCACTGAGCACCCAGCAACCTGAGTACTGAGAACAGATCACCCTGAGTACTGAGCACCCAGAACCCTGAGTACTGAGCCCCCAGCACCCTGAGTACTGAGCACCCAGCACCCCGAGCACTGAGCACCCAGCACCCCGAGAATGAGCACCCAGCACCCTGAGTACTGAGAACCGAGCACCCTGAGTACTGAGCACCCAGCACCCTGAGTACTGAGCCCCCAGCACCCTGAGTACTGAGCACCCAGCAACCCGAGCACTGAGCACCCAGCACCCTGAGAATGAGCACCCAGCACCATGAGTACTGAGCACCCAGCACCCTGAGTACTGAGCACTAAGCACCCAGAGCACTGAGCACCCAGCACCCCGAGCACTGAGCACCCAGCGCCCCGAGCACTGAGAACTGAGCACCCTGAGCACTGAGCACCCAGCACACCGAGTACTGAGAACTGAGCACACTGAGTACTGAGCAACAAGCACCCCGAGTACTGAGCACTGAGCACCCTGAGTACTGAGCACCCAGCACACTGAGAACTGAGCACCCAGCACCCTGAGTACTGAGCACTGAGAACCCTGAGTACTGAGCAACGAGCACCCTGAGTACTGAGCACCCAGCACCCTGATCACTGAGCACGGAGCACCCCGAGGACTGAGCACCCAGCACCCTGAGCACTGAGCACCCAGCACCTTGAGTACTGAGCACCGAGCACCCCGAGCACTGAGCACCCAGCACCCTGAGTACTGAGCACCCAGCACCCTGAGCACTGAGCACCCAGCACCATGAGCACTGAGCACGCAGCACCCCGAGCACTGAGCACCCAGCACCCTGAGTACTGAGCACAGAGCACCCTGAGCACTGAGCACCCAGCACACTGAGTACTGAGCACCCAGCACCCTGAGTACTGAGCAACCAGCACCCTGAGCACTGAGCACTGAGCACCCAGCACCCTCAGCACTGAGCACTGAGCACCCATCACCACAGCCCTGAGCACCCAGCACCCCGAGCACTGAGCACCCAGCACCCTGAGCACTGAGCACCCAGCACCCTGAGCACCCAGCACCCTGAGTACTGAGCACCCAGCACCCTGAGTACTGAGCACCCAGCACCCTGAGTACTGAGCAACCAGCACCCTGAGTACTGAGCACCGAGCACCCCGAGCACTGAGCACCCAGCACCCTGAGCACTGAGCACCCGGGGGACTGAGCACCCAGCACCCTGAGCACTGAGCACCGATCACCCTGAGCACTGAGCACCCACCACACCGAGCACTGAGCACCCAGCACCCTGAGTACTGAGCACCCAGCACCCCGAGTACTGAGCACCCAGCACCCTGAGTACTGAGCACCCAGCACCCCGAGCACTGAGCACCCAGCACCCTGAGTACTGAGCACCCTGAGTACTGAGCACTGAGCACCGAGCACCCTGAGTACTGAGCACCCTGAGGACTGAGCACCCAGCACCCTGAGCACTGAGCACCCAGCACCCTGAGTACCGAGCACTGATCACCCTGAGCACTGAGCACCCAGCACCCCGAGCACTGAGCACCCAGCACCCTGAGTACTGAGCACCTAGCACCCTGAGCACTGAGCACCGAGCACCCTGAGTACTGAACACCCAGCACCCTGAGCCCTGAGCACTGAGCACCCAGCACCCTGAGCACTGAGCACTGAGCACCCAGCACCCCGAGCACTGAGCACCCAGCACCCTGAGCACCCAGCACCCTGAGCACTGAGCACCCTGAGCACTGAGCACCCTGAGCACTGAACACTGAGCACCCAGCACCCTGAGTACTGAGCACCCAACACTCTGAGCACAGAGCACCCAGCATGCTGAGTACTGAGCACTGAGCACACAGCACCCTGAGTACTGAGCACCCAGCACCCTGAGCACTGAGCACCCAGCGCCCCGAGCACTGAGCACCCAGCACCCAGCGCCCCGAGCACTGAGCACCCAGCACCCTGAGCACTGACCACCCAGCACCCCGAGCACTGAGCACCCAGCACCCCGAGCACTGAGCACCCAGCGCCCTGAGCACTGAGCACCCAGCACACTGAGCACTGAGCACCCAGCCCCCTGAGTACTGAGCACCCAGCACCATGAGTACTGAGCACCCAGCACCCTAAGTACTGAGCACTCAGCACCCTGAGTACAGAGCACCGAGCACCCCGAGCACAGAGCACCCAGCACCCTGAGCACTGAGCACCCTGAGGACTGAGCACCCAGGACCCTGAGCACTGAGCACCCAGCACCCTGAGTACTGAGCACCGATCACCCTGAGCACTGAGCACCCAGCACCCCGAGCACTGAGCACCCAGCACCCTGAGTACTGAGCACCCAGCACCCTGAGCACTGAGCACCCAGCACCCCGAGCACGGAGCACCCAGGACCCCGAGCACTGAGTACTGAGCACCCAGCACCCTGAGCACTGAGCACCCAGCACCCTGAGTACTGAGCACCCAGCACCCTGAGTAGTGAGTACCCAGCACCCTGAGCACTGAGCACCCAGCACCCTGAGTACTGAGCACCGAGCACCCTGAGTACTGAGCACCCAGCACCCTGAGTACTGAGCACCCAGCATCCCTGAGCACTGAGCACCCAGCACCCTGAGTACTGAGCACCCAGCACGCTGAGTACTGAGCACCCAGCACCCAGAGCACTGAGCACCCAGCACCCTGAGCACGGAGCACCCAGGACCCCGAGCACTGAGTACTGAGCACCCAGCACCCTGAGTACTGAGCACCGAGCTCCCCGAGCACTGAGCACCCTGAGTACTGAGCACCCAGCACCCCGATCACTGAGCACCCAGCACCCTGAGCACTGAGCACCCAGCACCCGGAGCACTGAGCACCCAGCACCATGAGCACGGAGCACCCCGAGGACTGAGCACCCAGCACCCTGAGCACTGAGCACCCAGCACCTTGAGTACTGAGCACCGAGCACCTCGAGCACTAACCACACAGCAACCTGAGTACTGAGCACCCAGCGCCCTGAGCACTGAGCACCCAGCACCCCGAGCACTGAGCACTGAGCACCCTGAGCACTGAGCACCCAGCACCACGAGTACTGAGCACCGAGCACCCTGAGTACTGAGCACCAAGCACCCCGAGTACTGAGCACTGAGCACCCTGAGTACTGAGCACCCAGCACACTGAGCACTGAGCACCCAGCACCCTGAGTACTGAGCACTGAGACCCCTGAGTACTGAGCACCGAGCACCCTGAGTACTGAGCACCCAGCACCCTGATCACTGAGCACGAAGCACCCCGAGGACTGAGCACCCAGCACCCTGAGCACTGAGCACCCAGCACCTTGAGTACTGAGCACCGAGCACAACAAGCACTGAGCAACCAGCACCCTGAGTACTGAGCACCCAGCACCCTGAGTACTGAGCACAGAGCACCCTGAGCACTGAGCACTGAGCACCCAGCACCCTGAGCACTGAGCACTGAGCACCCAGCACCACAGCCCTGAGCACCCAGCACCCCGAGCACTGAGCACCCAGCACCCTGAGCACTGAGCACCCAGCACCCTGAGTACTGAGCAACCAGCAACCTGAGTACTGAGCACCCAGCACCCTGAGTACTGAGCACTCAGCACCCTGAGTACTGAGCACCGAGCACACCGAGCAATGAGCACCCAGCACCCTGAGCACTGAGCACCCGGAGGACTGAGCACCCAGCACCCTGAGCACTGAGCACCGATCACCCTGAGCAGTGAGCACCCAGCACCCCGAGCACTGAGCACCCAGCACCCTGAGTACTGAGCACCCAGCACCCCGAGTACTGAGCACCCAGCACCCTGAGTACTGAGCACCCAGCACCCCGAGCACTGAGCACCCAGCACCCTGAGTACTGAGCACCCTGATTACTGAGCACTGAGCACCGAGCATCCTGAGTACTGAGCACCCAGCACGCCGAGCACTGAGCACCCAGCACCCTGAGCACTGAGCACCCAGCACCCTGAGCACTGAGCACCCAGCACCCTGAGTACTGAGCACCCAGCACCCTGAGCACTGAGCACCCAGCACCCTGAGTACTGAGCACCCAGCACCACCCTCAGCACTGAGCACCCAGCACCCCGAGCACTGAGCACCCAGCACCCTGAGCACTGAGCACCCAGCACCCCGAGTACTGAGCACCCTGCACCCCGAGTACTGAGCACCGAGCACCCCGAGCACTGAGCACCCAGCACCCTGAGTACTGAGCACCCAGCACCCTGAGTACTGAGCACTGAGCACCCCGAGCACTGAGCACCCAGCACCCCGAGCACTGAGCAGCCACCAACCTGAGTACTGAGAACAGATCACCCTGAGTACTGAGCACCCAGCACCCTGAGTACTGAGCCCCCAGCACCCTGAGTACTGAGCACCCAGCACCCCGAGCACTGAGCACCCAGCACCCTGAGAACTGAGCACCCAGCACCCTGAGTACTGAGCACCCAGCACCCTGAGTACTGAGCACCCAGCACCCTGAGCACTGAGCACTGAGCACCCAGCACCTTGAGCACTGAGCACTGACCACCAAGCACCCCGAGCACTGAGCACCCAGCACCCCGAGCACTGAGCACCCAGCGCCCTGAGCACTGAGCACCCAGCACACTGAGCACTGAGCACCCAGCCCCCTGAGTACTGAGCACCCAGCACCATGAGTACTGAGCACCCAGCACCCTGTGTACTGAGCACTCAGCACCCTGAGCACAGAGCACCCTGAGGACTGAACACCCAGCACCCTGAGCACTGAGCACCCAGCACCCTGAGAACTGAGCACCCATCACCCCGAGCACTGAGCACCCAGCACCCTGAGTAATGAGCACCCAGCACCCTGAGCACTGAGCACCCAGCACCCTGAGTACTGAGCACCCTGAGTACTGAGCACCGATCACCCTGAGCACTGAGCACCCAGCACCCTGAGTACTGAGCACCCAGCACCCTGAGCACTGAGCACCCAGCACCCTGAGCACTGAGCACCCAGCACCCTGAGTACTGAGCACCCAGCACCCTGAGTACTGAGTACCCAGCACCCTGAGCACTGAGCACACAGCACCCTGAGTACTGAGCACCGAGCACCCTGAGTACTGAGCACCCAGCACCCTGAGTACTGAGCACCCAGCACCCAGAGCACTGAGCACCCAGCACCCCGAGCACGGAGCACCCAGGACCCCGAGCACTGAGTACTGAGCACCCAGCACCCTGAGTACTGATCACCGAGCTCCCCGAGCACTGAGCACCCTGAGTACTGAGCACCCAGCACCCTGAGCACTGAGCACCATGAGCACTGAGCACTGAGCACCCAGCACCCTGAGTACTGAGCACCCAACACTCTGAGCACTGAGCACCCAGCACGCTGAGTACTGAGCACTGAGCACACAGCACCCTGAGTACTGAGCACCCAACACCCAGAGTACTGAGCACATAGCACCCTGAGAACTGAGCACCCAGCACCCTGAGTACTGAGCACCCAGCACCCTGAGTACTGAGCACTGAGCACCCCGAGTACTGAGCACCCAGCACCCCGAGCACTGAGCACCCAGCAACCTGAGTACTGAGAACAGATCACCCTGAGTACTGAGCACCCAGAACCCTGAGTACTGAGCCCCCAGCACCCTGAGTACTGAGCACCCAGCACCCCGAGCACTGAGCACCCAGCACCCCGAGAATGAGCACCCAGCACCCTGAGTACTGAGAACCGAGCACCCTGAGTACTGAGCACCCAGCACCCTGAGTACTGAGCCCCCAGCACCCTGAGTACTGAGCACCCAGCAACCCGAGCACTGAGCACCCAGCACCCTGAGAATGAGCACCCAGCACCATGAGTACTGAGCACCCAGCACCCTGAGTACTGAGCACTAAGCACCCAGAGCACTGAGCACCCAGCACCCCGAGCACTGAGCACCCAGCGCCCCGAGCACTGAGAACTGAGCACCCTGAGCACTGAGCACCCAGCACCCCGAGTACTGAGAACTGAGCACACTGAGTACTGAGCAACAAGCACCCCGAGTACTGAGCACTGAGCACCCTGAGTACTGAGCACCCAGCACACTGAGAACTGAGCACCCAGCACCCTGAGTACTGAGCACTGAGAACCCTGAGTACTGAGCAACGAGCACCCTGAGTACTGAGCACCCAGCACCCTGATCACTGAGCACGGAGCACCCCGAGGACTGAGCACCCAGCACCCTGAGCACTGAGCACCCAGCACCTTGAGTACTGAGCACCGAGCACCCCGAGCACTGAGCACCCAGCACCCTGAGTACTGAGCACCCAGCACCCTGAGCACTGAGCACCCAGCACCATGAGCACTGAGCACGCAGCACCCCGAGCACTGAGCACCCAGCACCCTGAGTACTGAGCACAGAGCACCCTGAGCACTGAGCACCCAGCACACTGAGTACTGAGCACCCAGCACCCTGAGTACTGAGCAACCAGCACCCTGAGCACTGAGCACTGAGCACCCAGCACCCTCAGCACTGAGCACTGAGCACCCATCACCACAGCCCTGAGCACCCAGCACCCCGAGCACTGAGCACCCAGCACCCTGAGCACTGAGCACCCAGCACCCTGAGCACCCAGCACCCTGAGTACTGAGCACCCAGCACCCTGAGTACTGAGCACCCAGCACCCTGAGTACTGAGCAACCAGCACCCTGAGTACTGAGCACCGAGCACCCCGAGCACTGAGCACCCAGCACCCTGAGCACTGAGCACCCGGGGGACTGAGCACCCAGCACCCTGAGCACTGAGCACCGATCACCCTGAGCACTGAGCACCCACCACACCGAGCACTGAGCACCCAGCACCCTGAGTACTGAGCACCCAGCACCCCGAGTACTGAGCACCCAGCACCCTGAGTACTGAGCACCCAGCACCCCGAGCACTGAGCACCCAGCACCCTGAGTACTGAGCACCCTGAGTACTGAGCACTGAGCACCGAGCACCCTGAGTACTGAGCACCCTGAGGACTGAGCACCCAGCACCCTGAGCACTGAGCACCCAGCACCCTGAGTACCGAGCACTGATCACCCTGAGCACTGAGCACCCAGCACCCCGAGCACTGAGCACCCAGCACCCTGAGTACTGAGCACCTAGCACCCTGAGCACTGAGCACCGAGCACCCTGAGTACTGAACACCCAGCACCCTGAGCCCTGAGCACTGAGCACCCAGCACCCTGAGCACTGAGCACTGAGCACCCAGCACCCCGAGCACTGAGCACCCAGCACCCTGAGCACCCAGCACCCTGAGCACTGAGCACCCTGAGCACTGAGCACCCTGAGCACTGAACACTGAGCACCCAGCACCCTGAGTACTGAGCACCCAACACTCTGAGCACAGAGCACCCAGCATGCTGAGTACTGAGCACTGAGCACACAGCACCCTGAGTACTGAGCACCCAGCACCCTGAGCACTGAGCACCCAGCGCCCCGAGCACTGAGCACCCAGCACCCAGCGCCCCGAGCACTGAGCACCCAGCACCCTGAGCACTGACCACCCAGCACCCCGAGCACTGAGCACCCAGCACCCCGAGCACTGAGCACCCAGCGCCCTGAGCACTGAGCACCCAGCACACTGAGCACTGAGCACCCAGCCCCCTGAGTACTGAGCACCCAGCACCATGAGTACTGAGCACCCAGCACCCTAAGTACTGAGCACTCAGCACCCTGAGTACAGAGCACCGAGCACCCCGAGCACAGAGCACCCAGCACCCTGAGCACTGAGCACCCTGAGGACTGAGCACCCAGGACCCTGAGCACTGAGCACCCAGCACCCTGAGTACTGAGCACCGATCACCCTGAGCACTGAGCACCCAGCACCCCGAGCACTGAGCACCCAGCACCCTGAGTACTGAGCACCCAGCACCCTGAGCACTGAGCACCCAGCACCCCGAGCACGGAGCACCCAGGACCCCGAGCACTGAGTACTGAGCACCCAGCACCCTGAGCACTGAGCACCCAGCACCCTGAGTACTGAGCACCCAGCACCCTGAGTAGTGAGTACCCAGCACCCTGAGCACTGAGCACCCAGCACCCTGAGTACTGAGCACCGAGCACCCTGAGTACTGAGCACCCAGCACCCTGAGTACTGAGCACCCAGCATCCCTGAGCACTGAGCACCCAGCACCCTGAGTACTGAGCACCCAGCACGCTGAGTACTGAGCACCCAGCACCCAGAGCACTGAGCACCCAGCACCCTGAGCACGGAGCACCCAGGACCCCGAGCACTGAGTACTGAGCACCCAGCACCCTGAGTACTGAGCACCGAGCTCCCCGAGCACTGAGCACCCTGAGTACTGAGCACCCAGCACCCCGATCACTGAGCACCCAGCACCCTGAGCACTGAGCACCCAGCACCCGGAGCACTGAGCACCCAGCACCATGAGCACGGAGCACCCCGAGGACTGAGCACCCAGCACCCTGAGCACTGAGCACCCAGCACCTTGAGTACTGAGCACCGAGCACCTCGAGCACTAACCACACAGCAACCTGAGTACTGAGCACCCAGCGCCCTGAGCACTGAGCACCCAGCACCCCGAGCACTGAGCACTGAGCACCCTGAGCACTGAGCACCCAGCACCACGAGTACTGAGCACCGAGCACCCTGAGTACTGAGCACCAAGCACCCCGAGTACTGAGCACTGAGCACCCTGAGTACTGAGCACCCAGCACACTGAGCACTGAGCACCCAGCACCCTGAGTACTGAGCACTGAGACCCCTGAGTACTGAGCACCGAGCACCCTGAGTACTGAGCACCCAGCACCCTGATCACTGAGCACGAAGCACCCCGAGGACTGAGCACCCAGCACCCTGAGCACTGAGCACCCAGCACCTTGAGTACTGAGCACCGAGCACAATAAGCACTGAGCAACCAGCACCCTGAGTACTGAGCACCCAGCACCCTGAGTACTGAGCACAGAGCACCCTGAGCACTGAGCACTGAGCACCCAGCACCCTGAGCACTGAGCACTGAGCACCCAGCACCACAGCCCTGAGCACCCAGCACCCCGAGCACTGAGCACCCAGCACCCTGAGCACTGAGCACCCAGCACCCTGAGTACTGAGCAACCAGCAACCTGAGTACTGAGCACCCAGCACCCTGAGTACTGAGCACTCAGCACCCTGAGTACTGAGCACCGAGCACACCGAGCAATGAGCACCCAGCACCCTGAGCACTGAGCACCCGGAGGACTGAGCACCCAGCACCCTGAGCACTGAGCACCGATCACCCTGAGCAGTGAGCACCCAGCACCCCGAGCACTGAGCACCCAGCACCCTGAGTACTGAGCACCCAGCACCCCGAGTACTGAGCACCCAGCACCCTGAGTACTGAGCACCCAGCACCCCGAGCACTGAGCACCCAGCACCCTGAGTACTGAGCACCCTGATTACTGAGCACTGAGCACCGAGCATCCTGAGTACTGAGCACCCAGCACGCCGAGCACTGAGCACCCAGCACCCTGAGCACTGAGCACCCAGCACCCTGAGCACTGAGCACCCAGCACCCTGAGTACTGAGCACCCAGCACCCTGAGCACTGAGCACCCAGCACCCTGAGTACTGAGCACCCAGCACCACCCTCAGCACTGAGCACCCAGCACCCCGAGCACTGAGCACCCAGCACCCTGAGCACTGAGCACCCAGCACCCCGAGTACTGAGCACCCTGCACCCCGAGTACTGAGCACCGAGCACCCCGAGCACTGAGCACCCAGCACCCTGAGTACTGAGCACCCAGCACCCTGAGTACTGAGCACTGAGCACCCCGAGCACTGAGCACCCAGCACCCCGAGCACTGAGCAGCCACCAACCTGAGTACTGAGAACAGATCACCCTGAGTACTGAGCACCCAGCACCCTGAGTACTGAGCCCCCAGCACCCTGAGTACTGAGCACCCAGCACCCCGAGCACTGAGCACCCAGCACCCCGAGAATGATCACCCAGCACCCTGAGTACTGAGAACCGAGCACCCTGATACTGAGCACCCAGCACCCTGAGTACTGAGCCCACAGCACCCTGAGTACTGAGCACCCAGCAACCCGAGCACTGAGCACCCAGCACCCTGAGAATGAGCACCCAGCACCATGAGTACTGAGCACCCAGCACCCTGAGTACTGAGCACTAAGCACCCAGAGCACTGAGCACCCAGCACCCCGAGCACGGAGCACCCAGGACCCCGAGCACTGAGAACTGAGCACCCAGCACCCTGAGTACTGAGCAACGAGATCCGCGAGCACTCAGCACACTGAGTACTGAGCACCCAGCACCCTGAGCACTGAGCACCCAGCACCCTGAGCACTGAGCACCCAGCACCATGAGCACGGAGCACCCCGAGGACTGAGCACCCAGCACCCTGAGCACTGAGCACCCAGCACCTTGAGTACTGAGCACCGAGCACCTCGAGCACTAAGCACCCAGCACCCTGAGTACTGAGCACCCAGCACCCTGAGTACTGAGCACCCAACACCCAGAGTACTGAGCACCCAGCACCCTGAGCACTGAGCACCCAGCACCCTGAGTACTGAGCACCCAGCACCCTGAGTACTGAACACCCAGCACCCTGAGCACTGAGCACCGAGCACCCTGAGCACTGAGTACTGAGCACTGAGCACCCTGAGCACTGAGCACCCAGCACCCCGAGTACTGAGCACCCAGCACCCCGAGCACTGAGCACCCAGCACCCCGAGCACTGAGCACTGAGCACCCTGAGCACTGAGCACCCAGCACCCCGAGTACTGAGCACTGAGCACCCTGAGTACTGAGCACCAAGCACCCTGAGTACTGAGCACCCAGCACCCTGAGTACTGAGCACCCAGCACCCTGAGCACTGAGCAACCAGCACCCCGAGCACTGAGCACCCAGCACCCTGAGTACTGAGCACAGAGCACTCTGAGCACTGAGCACCCAGCACCCTGAGCACTGAGCACCCTGAGCACTGAGCACCCTGAGCACTGAGCACTGAGCACCCAGCACCATGAGTACTGAGCACCCAACACTCTGAGCACTGAGCACCCAGCACGCTGAGTACTGAGCACTGAGCACACAGCACCCTGAGTACTGAGCACCCAGCACCCCGAGCACTGAGCACCCAGCGCCCCGAGCACTGAGCACCGAGCACCCTGAGCACTGAGCACTGAGCACACTGAGCACTGAGCACCCAGCAACCCGAGTACTGAGCACTGAGCACCCTGTGTACTGAGCACCCAACACCCAGAGTACTGAGCACCCAGCACCCTGAGAACTGAGCACCCAGCACCCTGAGTACTGAGCACCCAGCACCCTGAGTACTGAGCACCCAGCACCCTGAGCACTGAGCACTGAGCACCCAGCACCTTGAGCACTGAGCACTGACCACCCAGCACCCCGAGCACTGAGGACCCAGCACCCCGAGCACTGAGCACCCAGCGCACTGAGCACTGAGCACCCAGCACACTGAGCACTGTGCACCCAGCCCCCTGAGTACTGAGCACCCAGCACCATGAGTACTGAGCACCCAGCACCCTGAGTACTGAGCACTCAGCACCCTGAGTACTGAGCACCGAGCACCCCGAGCACAGAGCACCCAGCACCCTGAGCACTGAGCACCCAGCACCCTGAGTACTGAGCACCGATCACCCTGAGCACTGAGCACCCAGCACCCCGAGCACTGAGCACCCAGCACCCTGAGTACTGAGCACCCAGCACCCTGAGCACTGAGCACCCAGCACCCGGAGTACTGAGCACCCTGAGTACTGAGCACCGATCACCCTGAGCACTGAGCACCCAGCAGCCTGAGTACTGAGCACCCAGCACCCTGAGCACTGAGCACCCAGCACCCTGAGCACTGAGCACCCAGCACCCTGAGTACTGAGCACCCAGCACCCTGAGTAGTGAGTACCCAGCACCCTGAGCACTGAGCACCCAGCACCCTGAGCACTGAGCACCCAGCACCCTGAGTACTGAGCACCCAGCACCCCGAGCACTGAGCACCCAGCACCCCGAGAATGATCACCCAGCACCCTGAGTACTGAGAACCGAGCACCCTGATACTGAGCACCCAGCACCCTGAGTACTGAGCCCACAGCACCCTGAGTACTGAGCACCCAGCAACCCGAGCACTGAGCACCCAGCACCCTGAGAATGAGCACCCAGCACCATGAGTACTGAGCACCCAGCACCCTGAGTACTGAGCACTAAGCACCCAGAGCACTGAGCACCCAGCACCCCGAGCACGGAGCACCCAGGACCCCGAGCACTGAGAACTGAGCACCCAGCACCCTGAGTACTGAGCAACGAGATCCGCGAGCACTCAGCACACTGAGTACTGAGCACCCAGCACCCTGAGCACTGAGCACCCAGCACCCTGAGCACTGAGCACCCAGCACCATGAGCACGGAGCACCCCGAGGACTGAGCACCCAGCACCCTGAGCACTGAGCACCCAGCACCTTGAGTACTGAGCACCGAGCACCTCGAGCACTAAGCACCCAGCACCCTGAGTACTGAGCACCCAGCACCCTGAGTACTGAGCACCCAACACCCAGAGTACTGAGCACCCAGCACCCTGAGCACTGAGCACCCAGCACCCTGAGTACTGAGCACCCAGCACCCTGAGTACTGAACACCCAGCACCCTGAGCACTGAGCACCGAGCACCCTGAGCACTGAGTACTGAGCACTGAGCACCCTGAGCACTGAGCACCCAGCACCCCGAGTACTGAGCACCCAGCACCCCGAGCACTGAGCACCCAGCACCCCGAGCACTGAGCACTGAGCACCCTGAGCACTGAGCACCCAGCACCCCGAGTACTGAGCACTGAGCACCCTGAGTACTGAGCACCAAGCACCCTGAGTACTGAGCACCCAGCACCCTGAGTACTGAGCACCCAGCACCCTGAGCACTGAGCACCCAGCACCCCGAGCACTGAGCACCCAGCACCCTGAGTACTGAGCACAGAGCACTCTGAGCACTGAGCACCCAGCACCCTGAGCACTGAGCACCCTGAGCACTGAGCACCCTGAGCACTGAGCACTGAGCACCCAGCACCATGAGTACTGAGCACCCAACACTCTGAGCACTGAGCACCCAGCACGCTGAGTACTGAGCACTGAGCACACAGCACCCTGAGTACTGAGCACCCAGCACCCCGAGCACTGAGCACCCAGCGCCCCGAGCACTGAGCACCGAGCACCCTGAGCACTGAGCACTGAGCACACTGAGCACTGAGCACCCAGCAACCCGAGTACTGAGCACTGAGCACCCTGTGTACTGAGCACCCAACACCCAGAGTACTGAGCACCCAGCACCCTGAGAACTGAGCACCCAGCACCCTGAGTACTGAGCACCCAGCACCCTGAGTACTGAGCACCCAGCACCCTGAGCACTGAGCACTGAGCACCCAGCACCTTGAGCACTGAGCACTGACCACCCAGCACCCCGAGCACTGAGGACCCAGCACCCCGAGCACTGAGCACCCAGCGCACTGAGCACTGAGCACCCAGCACACTGAGCACTGAGCACCCAGCCCCCTGAGTACTGAGCACCCAGCACCATGAGTACTGAGCACCCAGCACCCTGAGTACTGAGCACTCAGCACCCTGAGTACTGAGCACCGAGCACCCCGAGCACAGAGCACCCAGCACCCTGAGCACTGAGCACCCTGAGGACTGAGCACCCAGCACCCTGAGCACTGAGCACCCAGCACCCTGAGTACTGAGCACCGATCACCCTGAGCACTGAGCACCCAGCACCCCGAGCACTGAGCACCCAGCACCCTGAGTACTGAGCACCCAGCACCCTGAGCACTGAGCACCCAGCACCCGGAGTACTGAGCACCCTGAGTACTGAGCACCGATCACCCTGAGCACTGAGCACCCAGCAGCCTGAGTACTGAGCACCCAGCACCCTGAGCACTGAGCACCCAGCACCCTGAGCACTGAGCACCCAGCACCCTGAGTACTGAGCACCCAGCACCCTGAGTAGTGAGTACCCAGCACCCTGAGCACTGAGCACCCAGCACCCTGAGTACTGAGCACCGAGCACCCTGAGTACTGAGCACCCAGCACCCTGAGTACTGAGCACCCAGCACCCTGAGCACTGAGCACCCTGCACCCTGAGTACTGAGCAACCAGCACCCTGAGTACTGAGCACCCAGCACCCAGAGCACTGAGCACCCAGCACCCCGAGCACGGAGCACCCAGGACCCCGAGCACTGAGTACAGAGCACCCAGCACCCTGAGTACTGATCACCGAGCTCCCCGAGCACTGAGCACCCTGAGTACTGAGCACCCAGCACCCCGATCACTGAGCACCCAGCACCCTGAGCACTGAGCACCCAGCACCCTGAGGACTGAGCACCCAGCACACTGAGTACTGAGCACCCAGCACGCTGAGTACTGAGCACCCAGCACCCCGAGCACTGAGCACCCAGCACCCTGAGTACTGAGCACTGAGCACCCAGCACCCCGAGCACTGAGCACCCAGCACCCTGTGTACTGAGCACTGAGCACCCTGAGTACTAAGCACACAGCACCCTGAGTACAGAGCACCCAGGACCTTGAGCACTGAGCACCGAGCACCCCGAGCACTGAGCACCCAGCACCCTGAGCACTCAGCACCCAGCACCCCGAGCACGGAGCACCCCGAGGACTGAGCACCCAGCACCCTGAGCACTGAGCACCCAGCACCTTCAGTACTGAGCACCGAGCACCTCGAGCACTAAGCACCCAGCACCCTGAGTACTGAGCACCCAGCACCCTGAGCACTGAGCACCCAGAAACCTGAGCACTGAGCACCCAGCACCCTGAGCACGGAGCACCCAGCACCCTGAGTACTGAGCACCCAACACCCAGAGTACTGAGCACCCAGCACCCTGAGCACTGAGTACTGAGCACTGAGCACCCTGAGCACTGAGCACCCAGCACCCCGAGTACTGAGCACCCAGCACCCCGAGCACTGAGCACCCAGCGCCCCGAGCACTGAGCACCCAGCACCCCGAGCACTGAGCACTGAGCACCCTGAGCACTGAGCACCCAGCACCACGAGTACTGAGCACGGAGCACCCTGAGTACTGAGCACCAAGCACCCCGAGTACTGAGCACTGAGCACCCTGAGTACTGAGCACCCAGCACCCTGAGCACTGAGCACCCAGCACCCTGAGTACTGAGCACTGAGACCCCTGAGTACTGAGCACCGAGCACCCTGAGTACTGAGCACCCAGCACCCTGATCACTGAGCACGGAGCACCCCGAGGACTGAGCACCCAGCACCCTGAGCACTGAGCACCCAGCACCTTGAGTACTGAGCACCGAGCACAACGAGCACTGAGCACCCAGCACAATGAGTACTGAGCACCCAGCACCCTGAGCACTGAGCACCCAGCTCCCTGAGCACTGAGCACGCAGCACCCCGAGCACTGAGCACCCAGCACCCTGAGTACTGAGCACAGAGCACCCTGAGCACTGAGCACTGAGCACCCAGCACCCTGAGCACTGAGCACCCAGCACCACAGCCCTGAGCACCCAGCTCCCCGAGCACTGAGCACCCAGCACCCTGAGCACTGAGCACCCAGCACCCTGAGTACTGAGCAACCAGCAACCTGAGTACTGAGCACCCAGCACCCTGAGTACTGAGCACTCAGCACCCTGAGTACTGAGCACCGAGCACACCGAGCAATGAGCACCCAGCACCCTGAGCACTGAGCACCCGGAGGACTGAGCACCGAGCACCCTGAGTACTGAGCACCCAGCACCCCGAGTACTGAGCACCCAGCACCCTGAGTACTGAGCACCCAGCACCCTGAGTACTGAGCACCCTGATTACTGAGCACTGAGCACCGAGCATCCTGAGTACTGAGCACCCAGCACGCCGAGCACTGAGCACCCAGCACCCTGAGCACTGAGCACCCAGCACCCTGAGCACTGAGCACCCAGCACCCTGAGTACTGAGCACCCAGCACCCTGAGTACTGAGTACCCAGCACCCTGAGCTCTGAGCACCCAGCACCCTGAGTACTGAGCACCGAGCACCCTGAGTACTGAGCACCCAGCACCCTTAGTACTGAGCACCCAGCACCCTGAGCACTGAGCACCCAGCACCCTGAGTACTGAGCACCCAGCACCACCCTCAGCACTGAGCACCCAGCAGCCCGAGCACTGAGCACCCAGCACCCTGAGCACTCAGCACCCAGCACCCCGAGTACTGAGCACCCTGCACCCCGAGTACTGAGCACCGAGCACCCCGAGCACTGAGCACCCAGCACCCTGAGTACTGAGCACCCAGCACCCTGAGTACTGAGCACTGAGCACCCCGAGTACTGAGCACCCAGCACCCCGAGAATGAGCACCCAGCACCCTGAGTACTGAGAACCGAGCACCCTGATACTGAGCACCAAGCACCCTGAGAATGAGCACCCAGCACCATGAGTACTGAGCACCCAGCAACCCGAGCACTGAGCACCCAGCACCCTGAGAATGAGCACCCAGCACCATGAGTACTGAGCACCCAGCACCCTGAGTACTGAGCACTAAGCACCCAGAGCACTGAGCACCCAGCACCCCGAGCACGGAGCACCCAGGACCCCGAGCACTGAGAACTGAGCACCCAGCACCCTGAGTACTGAGCACCCAGCACCATGAGCACGGAGCACCCCGAGGACTGAGCACCCAGCACCCTGAGCACTGAGCACCCAGCACCTTGAGTACTGAGCACCGAGATCCCCGAGCACTGAGCACAGTGAGTACTGAGCACCCAGCACACCGAGCACTGAGCACCCAGCACCCTGAGCACTGAGCACCCAGCACCATGAGCACGGAGCACCCCGAGGACTGAGCACCCAGCACCCTGAGCACTGAGCACCCAGCACCTTGAGTACTGAGCACCGAGCACCTCGAGCACTAAGCACCCAGCACCCTGAGTACTGAGCACCCAGCACCCTGAGCACTGAGCACCCAGAACCCTGAGCACTGAGCACCCAGCACCCTGAGCACGGAGCACCCAGCACCCTGAGCACAGAGCACCCAGCACCCTGAGCACTGAGCACCCAGCACACTGAGTACTGAGCACCCAGCACCCTGAGTACTGTGCAACCAGCACCCTGAGCACTGAGCACTGAGCACCCAGCACCCTGAGCACTGAGCACTGAGCACCCAGCACCACAGCCCTGAGCACCCAGCACCCCGAGCACTGAGCACTCAGCACCCTGAGCACTGAGCACCCAGCACCCTGAGTACTGAGCAACCAGCAACCTGAGTACTGAGCAACCTGCACCCTGAGTACTGAGCACTCAGCACCCTGAGTACTGAGCACCGAGCACACCGAGAAATGAGCACCCAGCACCCTGAGCACTGAGCACCCGGAGGACTGAGCACCCAGCACCCTGAGCACTGAGCACCGATCACCCTGAGCAGTGAGCACCCAGCACCCCGAGCACTGAGCACTCAGCACCCTGAGTACTGAGCACCAAGCACCCCGAGTACTGAGCACTCAGCACCCTGAGTACTGAGCACCCAGCACCCCGAGCACTGAGCACCCAGCACCCTGAATACTGAGCACCCTGATTACTGAGCACTGAGCACCGAATATCCTGAGTACTGAGCACCCAGCACCCCGAGCACTGAGCACCCAGCACCCTGAGCACTGAGCACCCAGCACCCTGAGCACTGAGCACCCAGCACCCTGAGTACTGAGCACTCAGCACCCTGAGTACTGAGTACCCAGCACCCTGAGCTCTGAGCACCCAGCACCCTGAGTACTGAGCACCGAGCACCCTGAGTACTGAGCACCCACCACCCTTAGTACTGAGCACCCAGCACCCTGAGCACTGAGCACCCAGCACCCTGAGTATTGAGCACCCAGCACCACCCTCAGCACTGAACACCCAGCACCCCGAGCAATGAGCACCCAGCTCCCTGAACACTGAGCACCCAGCACCCCGAGTACTGAGCACCCTGCACCCCGAGTACTGAGCACCGAGCACCCCGAGCACTGAGCACCCAGCACCCTGAGTACTGAGCACCCAGCACCCTGAGTACTGAGCACTGAGCACCCCGAGTACTGAGCACCCAGCACCCCGAGCACTGAGCACCCAGCAACCTGAGTACTGAGAACAGATCACCCTGAGTACTGAGCACCCAGCACCCTGAGTACTGAGCCCCCAGCACCCTGAGTACTGAGCACCCAGCACCCTGAGCACTGAGCACCCAGCACCCCGAGAATGAGCACCCAGCACCCTGAGTACTGAGAACTGAGCACCCTGAGTACTGAGCACCCAGCACCCTGAGTACTGAGCCCCCAGCACCCTGAGTACTGAGCACCCAGCAACCCGAGCACTGAACACACTGAGTACTGAGCACCCAGCACCCCGAGTACTGAGCACCCAGCACCCCGAGCACTGAGCACCCAGCGCCCCGAGCACTGAGCACCCAGCACCCCGAGCACTGAGCACTGAGCACCCTGAGCACTGAGCACCCAGCACCCCGAGTACTGAGCACTGAGCACCCTGAGTACTGAGCACCAAGCACCCCGAGAACTGAGCACTGAGCACCCTGAGTACTGAGCACCCAGCACCCTGAGCACTGAGCACCCAGCACCCTGAGTACTGAGCACTGAGAACCCTGAGTAATGAGCACCGAGCACCCTGAGTACTGAGCACCCAGCACCCTGAGCACTGAGAACTGAGCACCCAGCACCACAGCCCTGAGCACCCAGCACACCGAGCACTGAGCACCCAGCACCCTGAGTACTGAGCACTCAGCACCATGAGTACTGAGCACCCAGCACCCTGAGCACTGAGCACCCAGCACCCCGAGTAATGAGCACCCTGCACACCGAGTACTGAGCACCGAGCACGCCGAGCACTGAGCACCCAGCACCCTGAGTACTGAGCACCCAGCACCCTGAGTACTGAGCACTGAGCACCCCGAGTACTGAGCACCCAGCACCCCGAGCACTGAGCACCCAGCAACCTGAGTACTGAGAACAGATCACCCTGAGTACTGAGCACCCAGCACCCTGAGTACTGAGCCCCCAGCACCCTGAGTACTGAGCACCCAGCACCCCGAGCACTGAGCACCCAGCACCCCGAGAATGAGCACCCTGCACCCTGAGTACTGAGAACCGAGCACCCTGAGTACTGAGCACCCAGCACCCTGAGTACTGAGCCCCCAGCACCCTGAGTACTGACCACCCAGCAACCCGAGCACTGAGCACCCAGCACCCTGAGAATGAGCACCCAGCACCATGAGTACTGAGCACCCAGCACCCTGAGTACTGAGCACTAAGCACCCAGAGCACTGAGCACCCAGCACCCCGAGCACGGAGCACCCAGGACCCCGAGCACTGAGAACTGAGCACCCAGCACCCTGAGTACTGAGCACCGAGCTCCCCGAGCATTGAGAACACTGAGTACTGAGCACCCAGCACCCCGATCACTGAGCACCCAGCACCCTGAGCACTGAGCACCCAGTACCCTGAGCACTGAGCACCGAGCACCCTGAGTACTGAGCACCCAGCACGCTGAGTACTGAGCACCCAGCACCCCGAGCACGGAGCACCCAGGACCCCGAGCACTGAGAACTGAGCACCCAGCACCCTGAGTACTGAGCACCGAGCTCCCCGAGCACTGAGCACACTGAGTACTGAGCACCCAGCACCCCGATCACTGAGCACCCACCACCCTGAGCACTGAGCACCCAGCACCCTGAGCACTGAGCACCCAGCACCCTGAGTACTGAGCACCCAGCACGCTGAGTACTGAGCACCCAGCACCCCGAGCACTGAGCACCCAGCACCCTGAGTACTGAGCACTGAGCACCCAGCACCCCGAGCACTGAGCACCCAGCACCCTGTGTACTGAGCACTTAGCACCCTGAGTACTAAGCACCCAGCACCCTGAGCACTGAGCACCCAGCACCCCGAGTAATGAGCACCCTGCACACCGAGTACTGAGCACCGAGCACGCCGAGCACTGAGCACCCAGCACCCTGAGTACTGAGCACCCAGCACCCTGAGTACTGAGCACTGAGCACCCCGAGTACTGAGCACCCAGCACCCCGAGCACTGAGCACCCAGCAACCTGAGTACTGAGAACAGATCACCCTGAGTACTGAGCACCCAGCACCCTGAGTACTGAGCCCCCAGCACCCTGAGTACTGAGCACCCAGCACCCCGAGCACTGAGCACCCAGCACCCCGAGTATGAGCACCCTGCACCCTGAGTACTGAGAACCGAGCACCCTGAGTACTGAGCACCCAGCACCCTGAGTACTGAGCCCCCAGCACCCTGAGTACTGACCACCCAGCAACCCGAGCACTGAGCACCCAGCACCCTGAGAATGAGCACCCAGCACCATGAGTACTGAGCACCCAGCACCCTGAGTACTGAGCACTAAGCACCCAGAGCACTGAGCACCCAGCACCCCGAGCACGGAGCACCCAGGACCCCGAGCACTGAGAACTGAGCACCCAGCACCCTGAGTACTGAGCACCGAGCTCCCCGAGCATTGAGAACACTGAGTACTGAGCACCCAGCACCCCGATCACTGAGCACCCAGCACCCTGAGCACTGAGCACCCAGTACCCTGAGCACTGAGCACCGAGCACCCTGAGTACTGAGCACCCAGCACGCTGAGTACTGAGCACCCAGCACCCCGAGCACGGAGCACCCAGGACCCCGAGCACTGAGAACTGAGCACCCAGCACCCTGAGTACTGAGCACCGAGCTCCCCGAGCACTGAGCACACTGAGTACTGAGCACCCAGCACCCCGATCACTGAGCACCCACCACCCTGAGCACTGAGCACCCAGCACCCTGAGCACTGAGCACCCAGCACCCTGAGTACTGAGCACCCAGCACGCTGAGTACTGAGCACCCAGCACCCCGAGCACTGAGCACCCAGCACCCTGAGTACTGAGCACTGAGCACCCAGCACCCCGAGCACTGAGCACCCAGCACCCTGTGTACTGAGCACTTAGCACCCTGAGTACTAAGCACCCAGCACCCTGAGCACTGAGCACCCAGCACACTGAGCACTGAGCACCGAGCAGCCCGAGCATTGAGCACCCAGCACCCTGAGCACTCAGCACCCAGCACCCCGAGCACTGAGCACCCAGCACCCTGAGCACTGAGCACCCAGCACCCTGAGCACGGAGCACCCCGAGTACTGAGCACCCAGCACCCTGAGCACTGAGCACCCAGCACCCTGAGCACAGAGCACCCAGCACCCTGAGCACTGAGCACCCAGCACCCCGAGCACGGAGCACCCAGCACCCTGAGTACTGAGCACCCAACACCCAGAGTACTGAGCACCCAGCACCCTGAGCACTGAGCACCCAGCACCCTGAGTACTGAGCACCCAGCACCCTGAGTACTGAACACCCAGCACCCTGAGCACTGAGCATTGAGCACCCTGAGCACTGAGAACTGAGCACTGAGCACCCTGAGCACTGAGCACGCAGCACCCCGAGTACTGAGCACCCAGCACCCCGAGCACTGAGCACCCAGCGCCCCGAGCACTGAGCACCCAGCAACCCGAGCACTGAGAACTGAGCACCCTGAGCACTGAGCACCCAGCACCCCGAGTACTGAGCACTGAGCACCCTGAGTACTGAGCAACAAGCACCCTGAGTACTAAGCACTGAGCACCCTGAGTACTGAGCACCCAGCACCCTGAGAAATGAGCACCCAGCACCCTGAGTACTGAGCACTGAGAACCCTGAGTACTGAGCACCGAGCACCCTGAGTACTGAGCACTGAGCACCCAGCACCCTGAGCACTGACCACTGAGCACCCAGCACCACAGCCCTGAGCTCCCCGAGTACTGAGCAACAAGCACCCCGAGTACTGAGCACTGAGCACCCTGAGTACTGAGCACCCAGCACCCTGAGCACTGAGCACCCAGCACACTGAGCACTAAACACGCAGCACCCCGAGCACTGAGCACCCAGCACCCTGAGTACTGAGCACAGAGCACCCTGAGCACTGAGCACCCAGCACCCTGAGTACTAAGCACCCAGCACCCTGAGTACTGAGCAACCAGCACCCTGAGCACTGAGCACTGAGCACCCAGCACCCTGAGCACTGACCACTGAGCACCCAGCACCACAGCCCTGAGCACCCAGCACCCCGAGCACTGAGCACCCAGCACCCTGAGTACTGAGCACTGAGCACCCAGCACCCTGAGCACTGAGAACTGAGCACCCAGCACCACAGCCCTGAGCACCCAGCACACCGAGCACTGAGCACCCAGCACCCTGAGTACTGAGCACTCAGCACCCTGAGTACTGGGCACCCAGCACCCTGAGCACTGAGCACCCAGCACCCTGAGTAATGAGCACCCTGCACACCGAGTACTGAGCACCGAGCACCCCGAGCACTGAGCACCCAGCACCCTGAGTACTGAGCACCCAGCACCCTGAGTACTGAGCACTGAGCACCCCGAGTACTGAGCACCCAGCACCCCGAGCACTGAGCACCCAGCAACCTGAGTACTGGGAACAGATCACCCTGAGTACTGAGCACCCAGCACCCTGAGTACTGAGCCCCCAGCACCCTGAGTACTGAGCACCCAGCACCCTGAGCACTGAGCACCCTGCACCCCGAGAATGAGCACCCAGCACCCTGAGTACTGAGAACTGAGCACCCTGAGTACTGAGCACCCAGCACCCTGAGTACTGAGCCCCCAGCACTCTGAGTACTGAGCACCCAGCAACCCGAGCACTGAACACACTGAGTACTGAGCACCCAGCACCCCGAGCACTGAGCACCCAGCACCCTGAGCACTGAGCACCCAGCACCCTGAGTACTGAGCACCCAGCACCCTGAGCACTGAGCACTGAGCACCCTGAGCACTGAGTACTGAGCACTGAGCACTCTGAGCACTGAGCACCCAGCACCCCGAGTACTGAGCACCCAGCACCCCGAGCACTGAGCACCCAGCGCCCCGAGCACTGAGCACCCAGCACCCCGAGCACTGAGCACTGAGCACCCTGAGCACTGAGCACCCAGCACCCCGAGTACTGAGCACTGAGCACCCTGAGTACTGAGCACCAAGCACCCCGAGAACTGAGCACTGAGCACCCTGAGTACTGAGCACCCAGCACCCTGAGCACTGAGCACCCAGCACCCTGAGTACTGAGCACTGAGAACCCTGAGTACTGAGCACCGAGCACCCTGAGTACTGAGCACCCAGCACCCTGATCACTGAGCACGGAGCACCCCGAGGACTGAGCACCGAGCACAACGAGCACTGAGCACCCAGCACCCTGAGAACTGAGCACCCAGCACCCTGAGCACTGAGCACCCAGCTCCCTGAGCACTGAGCACGCAGCACCCCGAGCACTGAGCACCCAGCACCCTGTGTACTGAGCACAGAGCACCCTGAGCACTGAGCACCCAGCACCCTGAGTACTGAGCACCCAGCACCCTGAGTACTGAGCAACCAGCACCCTGAGCACTGAGCACTGAGCACCCAGCACCCTGAGCACTGAGAACTGAGCACCCAGCACCACAGCCCTGAGCACCCAGCACACCAAGCACTGAGCACCCAGCACCCTGAGTACTGAGCACTCAGCACCATGAGTACTGAGCACCCAGCACCCTGAGCACTGAGCACCCAGCACCCCGAGTAATGAGCACCCTGCACACCGAGTACTGAGCACCGAGCACGCCGAGCACTGAGCACCCAGCACCCTGAGTACTGAGCACCCAGCACCCTGAGTACTGAGCACTGAGCACCCCGAGTACTGAGCACCCAGCACCCCGAGCACTGAGCACCCAGCAACCTGAGTACTGAGAACAGATCACCCTGAGTACTGAGCACCCAGCACCCTGAGTACTGAGCCCCCAGCACCCTGAGTACTGAGCACCCAGCACCCCGAGCACTGAGCACCCAGCACCCCGAGAATGAGCACCCAGCACCCTGAGTACTGAGAACCGAGCACCCTGAGTACTGAGCACCCAGCACCCTGAGTACTGAGCCCCCAGCACCCTGAGTACTGAGCACCCAGCAACCCGAGCACTGAGCACCCAGCACCCTGAGAATGAGCACCCAGCACCATGAGTACTGAGCACCCAGCACCCTGAGTACTGAGCACTAAGCACCCAGAGCACTGAGCACCCAGCACCCCGAGCACGGAGCACCCAGGACCCCGAGCACTGAGAACTGAGCACCCAGCACCCTGAGTACTGAGCACCGAGCTCCCCGAGCATTGAGAACACTGAGTACTGAGCACCCAGCACCCCGATCACTGAGCACCCAGCACCCTGAGCACTGAGCACCCAGTACCCTGAGCACTGAGCACCCAGCACCCTGAGTACTGAGCACCCAGCACGCTGAGTACTGAGCACCCAGCACCCCGAGCACGGAGCACCCAGGACCCCGAGCACTGAGAACTGAGCACCCAGCACCCTGAGTACTGAGCACCGAGCTCCCCGAGCACTGAGCACACTGAGTACTGAGCACCCAGCACCCCGATCACTGAGCACCCACCACCCTGAGCACTGAGCACCCAGCACCCTGAGCACTGAGCACCCAGCACCCTGAGTACTGAGCACTGAGCACCCAGCACCCCGAGCACTGAGCACCCAGCACCCTGTGTACTGAGCACTGAGCACCCTGAGAACTAAGCACCCAGCTCCCTGAGCACTGATCACCCAGCACACTGAGCACTGAGCACCGAGCACCCTGAGTACTGAGCACCCATTACGCTGAGTACTGAGCACCCAGCACCCCGAGCACTGAGCACCCAGGACCCTGAGCACTGAGCACCGAGCAGCCTGAGCACTGAGCACCCAGCACCCTGAGCACTCAGCACCCAGCACCCCGAGCACTGAGCACCCAGCACCCTGAGCACTGAGCACCCAGCACCCTGAGCACGGAGCACCCCGAGTACTGAGCACCCAGCACCCTGAGCACTGAGCACCCAGCACCCTGAGCACAGAGCACCCAGCACCCTGAGCACTGAGCACCCAGCACCCCGAGCACGGAGCACCCAGCACCCTGAGTACTGAGCACCCAACACCCAGAGTACTGAGCACCCAGCACCCTGAGCACTGAGCAACCAGCACCCTGAGTACTGAGCACCCAGCACCCTGAGTACTGAACACCCAGCACCCTGAGCACTGAGCACTGAGCACCCTGAGCACTGAGAACTGAGCACTGAGCACCCTGAGCAATGAGCACGCAGCACCCCGAGTACTGAGCACCCAGCACCCCGAGCACTGAGCACCCAGCGCCCCGAGCACTGAGCACCCAGCACCCCGAGCACTGAGAACTGAGCACCCTGAGCACTGAGCACCCAGCACCCCGAGTACTGAGCACTGAGCACCCTGAGTACTGAGCAACAAGCACCCCGAGTACTAAGCACTGAGCACCCTGAGTACTGAGCACCCAGCACCCTGAGAAATGAGCACCCAGCACCCTGAGTACTGAGCACTGAGAACCCTGAGTACTGAGCACCGAGCACCCTGAGTACTGAGCACTGAGCACCCAGCACCCTGAGCACTGACCACTGAGCACCCAGCACCACAGCCCTGAGCTCCCCGAGTACTGAGCAACAAGCACCCCGAGTACTGAGCACTGAGCACCCTGAGTACTGAGCACCCAGCACCCTGAGCACTGAGCACCCAGCACACTGAGCACTAAACACGCAGCACCCCGAGCACTGAGCACCCAGCACCCTGAGTACTGAGCACAGAGCACCCTGAGCACTGAGCACCCAGCACCCTGAGTACTAAGCACCCAGCACCCTGAGTACTGAGCAACCAGCACCCTGAGCACTGAGCACTGAGCACCCAGCACCCTGAGCACTGACCACTGAGCACCCAGCACCACAGCCCTGAGCACCCAGCACCCCGAGCACTGAGCACCCAGCACCCTGAGTACTGAGCACCCAGCACCCTGAGCACCCAGCACCCTGAGTACTGAGCACCCAGCACCCTGAGTACTGAGCACCCAGCACCCTGAGTACTGAGCACTCAGCACCCTGAGTACTGAGCACCCTGAGTACTGAGCACTGAGCACCGAGCACCCTGAGTACTGAGCACCCTGTGGACTGAGCACCCAGCACCCTGAGCACTGAGCACCCAGCACCCTGAGTACTGAGCACCCAGCACCCTGAGCACTGAGCACCCAGCTCCCTGAGCACTGAGCACGCAGCACCCCAGGCACTGAGCACCCAGCACCCTGAGTACTGAGCACAGAGCACCCTGAGCACTGAGCACCCAGCACCCTGAGTACTGAGCACCCAGCACCCTGAGTACTGAGCACCCAGCACCCTGAGTACTGAGCAACCAGCACCCTGAGCACTGAGCACTGAGCACCCAGCACCCTGAGCACTGAGCACTGAGCACCCAGCACCACAGCCCTGAGCACCCAGCACCCCGAGCACTGAACACCCAGCACCCTGAGCACTGAGCACCCAGCACCCTGAGTACTGAGCAACCAGCAACCTGAGTACTGAGCACCCAGCACCCTGAGTACTGAGCACTCAGCACCCTGAGTACTGAGCACCCAGCACGCTGAGCACTGAGCACCCAGCACCAAGAGTACTAAGCACGCTGCACACTGAGTACTGAGCACCGAGCACCCCGAGCACTGAGCACCCAGCACCCTGAGTACTGAGCACCCAGCACCCTGAGTACTGAGCACTGAGCACCCCGAGTACTGAGCACCCAGCACCCCGAGCACTGAGCACCCAGCAACCTGAGTACTGAGAAGAGATCACCCTGAGTACTGAGCACCCAGCACCCTGAGTACTGAGCCCCCAGCACCCTGAGTACTGAGCACCCAGCACCCCGAGCACTGAGCACCCAGCACCCCGAGAATGAGCACCCAGCACCCTGATTACTGAGAACCGATTACCCTGAGTACTGAGCACCCAGCACCCTGAGTACTGAGCACCCAGCACCCTGAGTACTGAGCACCCAGCAACCCGAGCACTGAGCACCCAGCACCCTGAGAATGAGCACCCAGCACCATGAGTACTGAGCACCCAGCACCCTGAGTACTGAGCACTAAGCACCCAGAGCACTGAGCACCCAGCACCCCGAGCACGGAGCACCCAGCACCCTGAGTACTGAGCACCCAGCACCCTGAGACCTGAGCAGCCAGCACCCTGAGTACTGAGCACCCAGCACGCTGAGTACTGAGCACCCAGCACCCCGAGCACTGAGCACACTGAGTACTGAGCACCCAGCACCCCGATCACTGAGCACCCAGCACCCTGAGCACTGAGCACCCAGCACCCTGAGACCTGAGCACCCAGCACCCTGAGTACTGAGCACCCAGCACGCTGAGTACTGAGCACCCAGCACCCCGAGCACTGAGCACCCAGCACCCTGAGTACTGAACACTGAGCACCCAGCACCCCGAGCACTGAGCACCCAGCACCCTGTGTACTGAGCACTGAGCACCCTGAGTACTAAGCACCCAGCACCCTGAGTACTGAGCACCCAGGACCCTGAGCACTGAGCACCGAGCAGCCCGAGCACTGAGCACCCAGCACCCTGAGCACTCAGCACCCAGCACCCCGAGCACTGAGCACCCAGCACCCTGAGCACTGAGCACCCAGCACCCTGAGCACGGAGCACCCCGAGTACTGAGCACCCAGCACCCTGAGCACTGAGCACCCAGCACCCTGAGCACAGAGCACCCAGCACCCTGAGCACTGAGCACCCAGCACCCCGAGCACAGAGCACCCAGCACCCTGAGTACTGAGCACCCAACACCCAGAGTACTGAGCACCCAGCACCCTGAGCACTGAGCACCCAGCACCCTGAGTACTGAGCACCCAGCACCCTGAGTACTGAACACCCAGCACCCTGAGCACTGAGCACTGAGCACCCTGAGCACTGAGTACTGAGCACTGAGCACCCTGAGCACTGAGCACCCAGCACCCCGAGTACTGAGCACCCAGCACCCTGAGCACTGAGCACCCAGCGCCCCGAGCACTGAGCACCCAGCACCCCGAGCACTGAGAACTGAGCACCCTGAGCACTGAGCACCCAGCACCCCGAGTACTGAGCACTGAGCACCCTTAGTACTGAGCAACAAGCACCCCGAGTACTGAGCACTGAGCACCCTGAGTACTGAGCACCCAGCACCCTGAGAACTGAGCACCCAGCACCCTGAGCACTGACCACTGAGCACCCAGCACCACAGCCCTGAGCACCCAGCACCCCGAGCACTGAGCACCCAGCACCCTGAGTACTGAGCACCCAGCACCCTGAGCACCCAGCACCCTGAGTACTGAGCACCCAGCACCCTGAGTACTGAGCACCCAGCACCCTGGGTACTGAGCACTCAGCACCCTGAGTACTGAGCACCGAGCACCCCGAGCACTGAGCACCCAGCACCCCGAGCACTGAGCACCCTGAGTACTGAGCACCCTGAGTACTGAGCACTGAGCACCGAGCACCCTGAGTACTGAGCACCCTGTGGACTGAGCACCCAGCACCCTGAGCACTGAGCACCCAGCACCCTGAGCACTCAGCACCCAGCACCCCGAGCACTGAGCACCCAGCACCCTGAGCACTGAGCACCCAGCACCCTGAGCACGGAGCACCCCGAGTACTGAGCACCCAGCACCCTGAGCACTGAGCACCCAGCACCCTGAGCACAGAGCACCCAGCACCCTGAGCACTGAGCACCCAGCACCCCGAGCACGGAGCACCCAGCACCCTGAGTACTGAGCACCCAACAGCCAGAGTACTGAGCACCCAGCACCCTGAGCACTGAGCAACCAGCACCCTGAGTACTGAGCACCCAGCACCCTGAGTACTGAACACCCAGCACCCTGAGCACTGAGCACTGAGCACCCTGAGCACTGAGAACTGAGCACTGAGCACCCTGAGCAATGAGCACGCAGCACCCCGAGTACTGAGCACCCAGCACCCCGAGCACTGAGCACCCAGCGCCCCGAGCACTGAGCACCCAGCACCCGAGCACTGAGAACTGAGCACCCTGAGCACTGAGCACCCAGCACCCCGAGTACTGAGCACTGAGCACCCTGAGTACTGAGCAACAAGCACCCCGAGTACTAAGCACTGAGCACCCTGAGTACTGAGCACCCAGCACCCTGAGAAATGAGCACCCAGCACCCTGAGCACTGACCACTGAGCACCCAGCACCACAGCCCTGAGCTCCCCGAGTACTGAGCAACAAGCACCCCGAGTACTGAGCACTGAGCACCCTGAGTACTGAGCACCCAGCACCCTGAGCACTGAGCACCCAGCACACTGAGCACTAAACACGCAGCACCCCGAGCACTGAGCACCAAGCACCCTGAGTACTGAGCACAGAGCACCCTGAGCACTGAGCACCCAGCACCCTGAGTACTAAGCACCCAGCTCCCTGAGTACTGAGCAACCAGCACCCTGAGCACTGAGCACTGAGCACCCAGCACCCTGAGCACTGACCACTGAGCACCCAGCACCACAGCCCTGAGCACCCAGCACCCCGAGCACTGAGCACCCAGCACCCTGAGTACTGAGCACCCAGCACCCTGAGCACCCAGCACCCTGAGTACTGAGCACCCAGCACCCTGAGTACTGAGCACCCAGCACCCTGAGTACTGAGCACTCAGCACCCTGAGTACTGAGCACCGAGCACCCCGAGCACTGAGCACCCAGCACCCCGAGCACTGAGCACCCTGAGTACTGAGCACCCTGAGTACTGAGCACTGAGCACCGAGCACCCTGAGTACTGAGCACCCTGTGGACTGAGCACCCAGCACCCTGAGCACTGAGCACCCAGCACCCTGAGTACTGAGCACCCAGCACTCTGAGCACTGAGCACCCAGCTCCCTGAGCACTGAGCACGCAGCACCCCAGGCACTGAGCACCCAGCACCCTGAGTACTGAGCACAGAGCACCCTGAGCACTGAGCACCCAGCACCCTGAGTACTGAGCACCCAGCACCCTGAGTACTGAGCACCCAGCACCCTGAGTACTGAGCAACCAGCACCCTGAGCACTGAGCACTGAGCACCCAGCACCCTGAGCACTGAGCACTGAGCACCCAGCACCACAGCCCTGAGCACCCAGCACCCCAAGCACTGAACACCCAGCACCCTGAGCACTGAGCACCCAGCACCCTGAGTACTGAGCAACCAGCAACCTGAGTACTGAGCACCCAGCACCCTGAGTACTGAGCACTCAGCACCCTGATTACTGAGCACCCAGCACGCTGAGCACTGAGCACCCAGCACCCCGAGTACTGAGCACGCTGCACACTGAGTACTGAGCACCGAGCACCCCGAGCACTGAGCACCCAGCACCCTGAGTACTGAGCACCCAGCACCCTGAGTACTGAGCACTGAGCACCCCGAGTACTGAGCACCCAGCACCCCGAGCACTGAGCACCCAGCAACCTGAGTACTGAGAAGAGATCACCCTGAGTACTGAGCACCCAGCACCCTGAGTACTGAGCCCCCAGCACCCTGAGTACTGAGCACCCAGCACCCCGAGCACTGAGCACCCAGCACCCCGAGAATGAGCACCCAGCATGCTGAGTACTGAGAACCGAGCACCCTGAGTACTGAGCACCCAGCACCCTGAGTACTGAGCACCCAGCACCCTGAGTACTGAGCACCCAGCAACCCGAGCACTGAGCACCCAGCACCCTGAGAATGAGCACTCAGCACCATGAGTACTGAGCACCCAGCACCCTGAGTACTGAGCACTAAGCACCCAGAGCACTGAGCACCCAGCACCCCGAGCACGGAGCACCCAGCACCCTGAGTACTGAGCACCCAGCACCCTGAGACCTGAGCACCCAGCACCCTGAGTACTGAGCACCCAGCACGCTGAGTACTGAGCACCCAGCACCCCGAGCACAGAGCACACTGAGTACTGAGCACCCAGCACCCCGATCACTGAGCACCCAGCACCCTGAGCACTGAGCACCCAGCACCCTGAGACCTGAGCACCCAGCACCCTGAGTACTGAGCACCCAGCACGCTGAGTACTGAGCACCCAGCACACCGAGCACTGAGCACCCAGCACCCTGAGTACTGAGCACTGAGCACCCAGCACCCCGAGCACTGAGAACCCAGCACCCTGTGTACTGAGCACTGAGCACCCTGAGTACTAAGCACCCAGCACCCTGAGTACTGAGCACCCAGGACCCTGAGCACTGAGCACCGAGCAGCCCGAGCACTGAGCACCCAGCACCCTGAGCACTCAGCACCCAGCACCCCGAGCACTGAGCACCCAGCACCCTGAGCACTGAGCACCCAGCACCCTGAGCACGGAGCACCCCGAGTACTGAGCACCCAGCACCCTGAGCACTGAGCACCCAGCACCCTGAGCACAGAGCACCCAGCACCCTGAGCACTGAGCACCCAGCACCCCGAGCACGGAGCACCCAGCACCCTGAGTACTGAGCACCCAACACCCAGAGTACTGAGCACCCAGCACCCTGAGCACTGAGCACCCAGCACCCTGAGTACTGAGCACCCAGCACCCTGAGTACTGAACACCCAGCACCCTGAGCACTGAGCACTGAGCACCCTGAGCACTGAATACTGAGCACTGAGCACCCTGAGCACTGAGCACCCAGCACCCCGAGTACTGAGCACCCAGCACCCTGAGCACTGAGCACCCAGCGCCCCGAGCACTGAGCACCCAGCACCCCGAGCACTGAGAACTGAGCACCCTGAGCACTGAGCACCCAGCACCCCGAGTACTGAGCACTGAGCACCCTTAGTACTGAGCAACAAGCACCCCGAGTACTGAGCACTGAGCACCCTGAGTACTGAGCACCCAGCACCCTGAGAACTGAGCACCCAGCACCCTGAGCACTGACCACTGAGCACCCAGCACCACAGCCCTGAGCACCCAGCACCCCGAGCACTGAGCACCCAGCACCCTGAGTACTGAGCACCCAGCACCCTGAGCACCCAGCACCCTGAGTACTGAGCACCCAGCACCCTGAGTACTGAGCACCCAGCACCCTGGGTACTGAGCACTCAGCACCCTGAGTACTGAGCACCGAGCACCCCGAGCACTGAGCACCCAGCACCCCGAGCACTGAGCACCCTGAGTACTGAGCACCCTGAGTACTGAGCACTGAGCACCGAGCACCCTGAGTACTGAGCACCCTGTGGACTGAGCACCCAGCACCCTGAGCACTGAGCACCCAGCACCCTCAGTAGTGAGCACCCAGCACCCTGAGCACTGAGCACCCAGCTCCCTGAGCACTGAGCATGCAGCACCCCAGGCACTGAGCACCCAGCACCCTGAGTACTGAGCACAGAGCACCCTGAGCACTGAGCACCCAGCACCCTGAGTACTGAGCACCCAGCACCCTGAGTACTGAGCACCCAGCACCCTGAGTACTGAGCAACCAGCACCCTGAGCACTGAGCACTGAGCACCCAGCACCCTGAGCACTGCGCACTGAGCACCCAGCACCACAGCCCTGAGCACCCAGCACCCCGAGCACTGAGCACCCAGCACCCTGTCTACTGAGCACTGAGCACCCTGAGTACTAAGCACCCAGCACCCTGAGTACTGAGCACCCAGGCCACTGAGCACTGAGCACCGAGCAGCCCGAGCACTGAGCACCCAGCACCCTGAGCACTCAGCACCCAGCACCCCGAGCACTGAGCACCCAGCACCCTGAGCACTGAGCACCCAGCACCCTGAGCACGGAGCACCCCGAGTACTGAGCACCCAGCACCCTGAGCACTGAGCACCCAGCACCCTGAGCACAGAGAACCCAGCACCCTGAGCACTGAGCACCCAGCACCCCGAGCACGGAGCACCCAGCACCCTGAGTACTGAGCACCCAACACCCAGAGTACTGAGCACCCAGCACCCTGAGCACTGAGCACCCAGCACCCTGAGTACTGAGCACCCAGCACCCTGAGTACTGAACACCCAGCACCCTGAGCACTGAGCACTGAGCACCCTGAGCACTGAGTACTGAGCACTGAGCACCCTGAGCACTGAGCACCCAGCACCCCGAGTACTGAGCACCCAGCACCCTGAGCACTGAGCACCCAGCGCCCCGAGCACTGAGCACCCAGCACCCCGAGCACTGAGAACTGAGCACCCTGAGCACTGAGCACCCAGCACCCCGAGTACTGAGCACTGAGCACCCTTAGTACTGAGCAACAAGCACCCCGAGTACTGAGCACTGAGCACCCTGAGTACTGAGCACCCAGCACCCTGAGAACTGAGCACCCAGCACCCTGAGTACTGAGCACTGAGAACCCTGAGTACTGAGCACCGAGCACCCTGAGTACTGAGCACTGAGCACCCAGCACCCTGAGCACTGACCACTGAGCACCCAGCACCACAGCCCTGAGCACCCCGAGTACTGAGCAACAAGCACCCCGAGTACTGAGCACTGAGCACCCTGAGTACTGAGCCCCCAGCACCCTGAGCACTGAGCACCCAGCACACTGAGCACTGAGCACGCAGCACCCGGAGCACTGAGCACCCAGCACCCTGAGTACTGAGCACAGAGCACCCTGAGCACTGAGCACCCAGCACCCTGAGTACTGAGCACCCAGCACCCTGAGTACTGAGCAACCAGCACCCTGAGCACTGAGCACTGAGCACCCAGCACCCTGAGCACTGACCACTGAGCACCCAGCACCACAGCCCTGAGCACCCAGCACCCCGAGCACTGAGCACCCAGCACCCTGAGTACTGAGCACCCAGCACCCTGAGCACACAGCACCCTGAGTACTGAGCACCCAGCACCCTGAGTACTGAGCACCCAGCACCCTGAGTTCTGAGCACTCAGCACCCTGAGTACTGAGCACCGAGCACCCCGAGCACTGAGCACCCAGCACCCTGAGCACTGAGCACCCGGAGGACTGAGCACCCAGCACCCTGAGCACTGAGCACCGATCACCCTGAGCACTGAGCACCCAGCACCCCGAGCACTGAGCACCCAGCACCCTGAGTACTGAGCACCCAGCACCCCGAGTACTGAGCACCCAGAACCCTGAGTACTGAGCACCCAGCACCCCGAGCACTGAGCAACCAGCACCCTGAGTACTGAGCACCCTGAGTACTGAGCACTGAGCACCGAGCACCCTGAGTACTGAGCACCCTGAGGACTGAGCACCCAGCACCCTGAGCACTGAGCACCCAGCACCCTGAGTACTGAGCACTGATCACCCTGAGCAATGATCACCCAGCACCCCGAGCACTGAGCACCTAGCACCCTGAGCACTGAGCACCGAGCACCCTGAGTACTGAACACCCAGCACCCTGAGCACTGAGCACTGAGCACCCAGCACCCTGAGCACTGAGCACCCAGCACCCTGAGCACTGAGCACCCAGCACCCTGAGCACCCAGCACCCTGAGCACTGAGCACCCTGAGCACTGAACACCCTGAGCACTGAGCACTGAGCACCCAGCACCCTGAGTACTGAGCACCGAACACTCTGAGAACTGAGCACCCAGCACGCTGAGTACTGAGCACTGAGCACACAGCACCCTGAGTACTGAGCACCCAGCACCCCGAGCACTGAGTTCCCAGCGCCCCGAGCACTGAGCACCCAGCACCCTGAGCACTGAGCACTGAGCACACTGAGCACTGAGCACCCAGCACCCCGAGTACTGAGCACTGAGCACCCTGAGTACTGAGCACACAACACCCAGAGTACTGATCACCCAGCACCCTGAGAACTGAGCACCCAGCACCCTGAGTACTGAGCACCCAGCACCCTGAGTACTGAGCACCCAGCTGCCTGAGCACTGAGCACCCAGCACCTTGAGCACTGAGCACTGACCACCCAGCACCCCGAGCACTGAGCATCCAGCACCCCGAGCACTGATCACCCAGCGCCCTGAGCACTGAGCACCCAGCACACTGAGCACTGAGCACCCAGCCCCCTGAGTACTGAGCACCCAGCACCATGAGTACTGAGCACCCAGTACCCTGAGTACTGAGCACTCAGCACCCTGAGTACTGAGCACCGAGCACCCCGAGCACTGAGCACCAAGCACCCTGAGCACTGAGCACCCTGAGGACTGAGCACCCAGCACCCTGAGCACTGAGCACCCAGCACCCTGAGTACTGAGCACCGATCACCCTGAGCACTGAGCACCCAGCACCCCTAGCACTGAGCACCTAGCACCCTGTGTACTGAGCACCCAGCACCCTGAGCACTGAGCACCCAGCACCCTGAGTACTGAGCACCCTGAGTACTGAGCACCGATCACCCTGAGCACTGAGCACGCAGCACCCTGAGTACTGAACACCCAGCACCCTGAGCACTGAGCACCCAGCACGCTGAGCACTGAGCACCCAGCACTCTGAGTACTGAGCACCCAGCACCCTGAGCACGGAGTACCCAGGACCCCGAGCACTGAGTACTGAGCACCCAGCACCCTGAGTACTGAGCACCGAGCTCCCCGAGCACTGAGCACCCAGCACCCTGAGCACTGAGCACCCAGCACCCTGAGCACTGAGCACCCAGCACCCTGAGTACTGAGCACCCAGCACCCTGAGTACTGAGCACTCAGCACCCTGAGCACTGAGCACCCAGCACCCTGAGTACTGAGCACTGAGCACCCAGCACCCCGAGCACTGAGCACCCAGCACCCCGAGCACTGAGCATGGAGCACCCCGAGGACTGAGCACCCCGCACCCTGAGCACTGAGCATGGAGCACCCCGAGGACTGAGCACCCCGCACCCTGAGCACTGAGCAACCAGCACCTTGAGTACTGAGCACCGAGCACCCCGAGCACTGAGCACCCAGCACCCTGAGTACTGAGCACCCAGCACCCTGAGTACTGAACACCCAGCACCCTGAGCACTGAGCACTGAGCACCCTGAGCACTGAGTACTGAGCACTGAGCACCCTGAGCACTGAGCACCCAGCACCCCGAGTACTGAGCACCCAGCACCCTGAGCACTGAGCACCCAGCGCCCCGAGCACTGAGCACCCAGCACCCCGAGCACTGAGAACTGAGCACCGTGAGCACTGAGCACCCAGCACCCCGAGTACTGAGCACTGAGCACCCTTAGTACTGAGCAACAAGCACCCCGAGTACTGAGCACTGAGCACCCTGAGTACTGAGCACCCAGCACCCTGGGAACTGAGCACCCAGCACCCTGAGTACTGAGCACTGAGAACCCTGAGTACTGAGCACCGAGCACCCTGAGTACTGAGCACTGAGCACCCAGCACCCTGAGCACTGACCACTGAGCACCCAGCACCACACCCCTGAGCACCCCGAGTACTGAGCAACAAGCACCCCGAGTACTGAGCACTGAGCACCCTGAGTACTGAGCACCCAGCACCCTGAGCACTGAGCACCCAGCACACTGAGCACTGAGCAAGCAGCACCCGGAGCACTGAGCACCCAGCACCCTGAGTACTGAGCACAGAGCACCCTGAGCACTGAGCACCCAGCACCCTGAGTACTGAGCACCCAGCACCCTGAGTACTGAGCAACCAGCACCCTGAGCACTGAGCACTGAGCACCCAGCACCCTGAGCATTGACCACTGAGCACCCAGCACCACAGCCCTGAGCACCCAGCACCCCGAGCACTGAGCACCCAGCACCCTGAGTACTGAGCACCCAGCACCCTGAGCACACAGCACCCTGAGTACTGAGCACCCAGCACCCTGAGTACTGAGCACCCAGCACCCTGAGTACTGAGCACTCAGCACCCTGAGTACTGAGCACCGAGCACCCCGAGCACTGAGCACCCAGCACCCTGAGCACTGAGCACCCGGAGGACTGAGCACCCAGCACCCTGAGCACTGAGCACCGATCACCCTGAGCACTGAGCACCCAGCACCCCGAGCACTGACCACCCAGCACCCTGAGTACTGAGCACCCAGCACCCCGAGTACTGAGCACCCAGCACCCTGAGTACTGAGCACCCAGCACCCCGAGCACTGAGCAACCAGCACCCTGAGTACTGAGCACCCTGAGTACTGAGCACTGAGCACCGAGCACCCTGAGTACTGAACACACAGCACCCTGAGCACTGAGCACTGAGCACCCAGCACCCTGAGCACTGAGCACCCAGCACCCTGAGCACTGAGCACCCAGCACCCTGAGCACCCAGCACCCTGAGCACTGAGCACCCTGAGCACTGAGCACCCTGAGCACTGAGCACTGAGCACCCAGCACCCTGAATACTGAGCACCCAACACTCTGAGCACTGAGCACCCAGCACGCTGAGTACTGAGCACTGAGCACACAGCACCCTGAGCACTGAGCACCCAGCACGCTGAGCACTGAGCACCCAGCACTCTGAGTACTGAGCACCCAGCACCCTGAGCACGGAGTACCCAGGACCCCGAGCACTGAGTACTGAGCACCCAGCACCCTGAGTACTGAGCACCGAGCTCCCCGAGCACTGAGCACCCAGCACCCTGAGCACTGAGCACCCAGCACCCTGAGCACTGAGCACCCAGCACCCTGAGTACTGAGCACCCAGCACCCTGAGTACTGAGCACTCAGCACCCTGAGCACTGAGCACCCAGCACCCTGAGTACTGAGCACTGAGCACCCAGCACCCCGAGCACTGAGCACCCAGCACCCCGAGCACTGAGCATGGAGCACCCCGAGGACTGAGCACCCCGCACCCTGAGCACTGAGCATGGAGCACCCCGAGGGCTGAGCACCCCGCACCCTGAGCACTGAGCAACCAGCACCTTGAGTACTGAGCACCGAGCACCCCGAGCACTGAGCACCCAGCACCCTGAGTACTGAGCACCCAGCACCCTGAGTACTGAACACCCAGCACCCTGAGCACTGAGCACTGAGCACCCTGAGCACTGAGTACTGAGCACTGAGCACCCTGAGCACTGAGCACCCAGCACCCCGAGTACTGAGCACCCAGCACCCTGAGCACTGAGCACCCAGCGCCCCGAGCACTGAGCACCCAGCACCCCGAGCACTGAGAACTGAGCACCGTGAGCACTGAGCACCCAGCACCCCGAGTACTGAGCACTGAGCACCCTTAGTACTGAGCAACAAGCACCCCGAGTACTGAGCACTGAGCACCCTGAGTACTGAGCACCCAGCACCCTGAGAACTGAGCACCCAGCACCCTGAGTACTGAGCACTGAGAACCCTGAGTACTGAGCACCGAGCACCCTGAGTACTGAGCACTGAGCACCCAGCACCCTGAGCACTGACCACTGAGCACCCAGCACCACACCCCTGAGCACCCCGAGTACTGAGCAACAAGCACCCCGAGTACTGAGCACTGAGCACCCTGAGTACTGAGCACCCAGCACCCTGAGCACTGAGCACCCAGCACACTGAGCACTGAGCACGCAGCACCCGGAGCACTGAGCACCCAGCACCCTGAGTACTGAGCACAGAGCACCCTGAGCACTGAGCACCCAGCACCCTGAGTACTGAGCACCCAGCACCCTGAGTACTGAGCAACCAGCACCCTGAGCACTGAGCACTGAGCACCCAGCACCCTGAGCATTGACCACTGAGCACCCAGCACCACAGCCCTGAGCACCCAGCACCCCGAGCACTGAGCACCCAGCACCCTGAGTACTGAGCACCCAGCACCCTGAGCACACAGCACCCTGAGTACTGAGCACCCAGCACCCTGAGTACTGAGCACCCAGCACCCTGAGTACTGAGCACTCAGCACCCTGAGTACTGAGCACCGAGCACCCCGAGCACTGAGCACCCAGCACCCTGAGCACTGAGCACCCGGAGGACTGAGCACCCAGCACCCTGAGCACTGAGCACCGATCACCCTGAGCACTGAGCACCCAGCACCCCGAGCACTGACCACCCAGCACCCTGAGTACTGAGCACCCAGCACCCCGAGTACTGAGCACCCAGCACCCTGAGTACTGAGCACCCAGCACCCCGAGCACTGAGCAACCAGCACCCTGAGTACTGAGCACCCTGAGTACTGAGCACTGAGCACCGAGCACCCTGAGTACTGAACACACAGCACCCTGAGCACTGAGCACTGAGCACCCAGCACCCTGAGCACTGAGCACCCAGCACCCTGAGCACTGAGCACCCAGCACCCTGAGCACCCAGCACCCTGAGCACTGAGCACCCTGAGCACTGAGCACCCTGAGCACTGAGCACTGAGCACCCAGCACCCTGAATACTGAGCACCCAACACTCTGAGCACTGAGCACCCAGCACGCTGAGTACTGAGCACTGAGCACACAGCACCCTGAGTACTGAGCACCCAGCACCCCGAGCACTGAGTTCCCAGCGCCCCGAGCACTGAGCACCCAGCACCCTGAGCACTGAGCACTGAGCACACTGAGCACTGAGCACCCAGCACCCCGAGTACTGAGCACTGAGCACCCTGAGTACTGAGCACACAACACCCAGAGTACTGATCACCCAGCACCCTGAGAACTGAGCAACCAGCACCCTGAGTACTGAGCACCCAGCACCCTGAGTACTGAGCACCCAGCTGCCTGAGCACTGAGCACTGAGCACCCAGCACCTTGAGCACTGAGCACTGACCACCCAGCACCCCGAGCACTGAGCATCCAGCACACCGAGCACTGAGCACCCAGCGCCCTGAGCACTGAGCACCCAGCACACTGAGCACTGAGCACCCAGCCCCCTGAGTACTGAGCACCCAGCACCATGAGTACTGAGCACCCAGTACCCTGAGTACTGAGCACTCAGCACCCTGAGTACTGAGCACCGAGCACCCCGAGCACTGAGCACCAAGCACCCTGAGCACTGAGCACCCTGAGGACTGAGCACCCAGCACCCTGAGCACTGAGCACCCAGCACCCTGAGTACAGAGCACCGATCACCCTGAGCACTGAGCACCCAGCACCCCGAGCACTGAGCACCTAGCACCCTGAGTACTGAGCACCCAGCACCCTGAGCACTGAGCACCCAGCACCCTGAGTACTGAGCACCCTGAGTACTGAGCACCGATCACCCTGAGCACTGAGCACGCAGCACCCTGAGTACTGAGCACCCAGCACCCTGAGCACTGAGCACCCAGCACGCTGAGCACTGAGCACCCAGCACCCTGAGTACTGAGCACCCAGCACCCTGAGCACGGAGTACCCAGGACCCAGAGCACTGAGTACTGAGCACCCAGCACCCTGAGTACTGAGCACCGAGCTCCCCGAGCACTGAGCACCCAGCACCCTGAGCACTGAGCACCCAGCACCCTGAGCACTGAGCACCCAGCACCCTGAGTACTGAGCACCCAGCACCCTGAGTACTGAGCACTCAGCACCCTGAGCACTGAGCACCCAGCACCCTGAGTACTGAGAACTGAGCACCCAGCACCCCGTGCACTGAGCACCCAGCACCCCGAGCACTGAGCATGGAGCACCCCGAGGACTGAGCACCCCGCACCCTGAGCACTGAGCATGGAGCACCCCGAGGACTGAGCACCCCGCACCCTGAGCACTGAGCAACCAGCACCTTGAGTACTGAGCACCGAGCACCCCGAGCACTGAGCACCCAGCACCCTGAGTACTGAGCACCCAGCACCCTGAGCAATGAGCAACCAGCACCCTGAGCACTGAGCACCCAGCACCCCGAGCACTGAGCACCCAGCACCCTGAGTACTGAGCACCCAACACCCAGAGTACTGAGCACCCAGCAGCCTGAGAACTGAGCACCCAGCACCCTGAGTACTGAGCACCCAGCATCCTGAGTACTGAGCACCCAGCACCCTGAGCACTGAGCACTGAGCACCCAGCACCCTGATCACTGAGCACTGACCACCCAGCACCCCGAGAACTGAGCACCCAGCACCCCGAGCACTGAGCACCCAGCCCCCTGAGCACTGAGCACCCAGCACCCTGAGCACTGAGCACCCAGCCCCCTGAGTACTGAGCACCCAGAACCATGAGTACTGAGCACCCAGCACCCTGAGTACTGAGCACTCAGCACCCTGAGTACTGAGCACCGAGCACCCCGAGCACTGAGCTCCCTGCACCCTGAGCACTGAGCACCCTGAGGACTGAGCACCCAGCAACCTGAGCACTAAGCACCCAGCACCCTGAGTACTGAGCACCGATCACCCTGAGCACTGAGCACCCAGCACCCCGAGCACTGAGCACCCAGCACCCTGAGTACTGAGCACCCAGCACCCTGAGCACTGAGCACCCAGCACCCTGAGTACTGAGCACCCTGAGTACTGAGCAACGATCACCCTGAGCACTGAGCACCCAGCACCCTGAGTACTGAGCACCCAGCACCCTGAGCACTGAGCACCCAGCACCCTGAGCACTGAGCACCCAGCACCCTGAGTTATGAGCACCCAGAACCCTGAGTACTGAGTACAAAGCACCCTGAGCACTGAGCACCCAGCACCCTGAGTACTGAGCACCGAGCACCCTGAGTACTGAGCACCCAGCACCCTGAGTACTGAGCACCCAGCACCCTGAGCACTGAGCACCCAGCACCCTGAGTACTGAGCACCCAGCACCCTGAGTACTGAGCACCAAGCACCCTGCGTACTGAGCCCCCAGCACCCTGAGCCCTGAGCACCCAGCACCCTGAGTACTGAGCACCGAGCACCCCGAGCACTGAGCAACCAGCACCCTGAGTACTGAGCACTGAGCACCCTGAGTACTAAGCACCGAACACCCTGAGTACTGAGCACCCAGCACCCTGAGGACTGAGCACCCAGCACCCTGAGCACTGAGCACCCAGCACCCTGAGTAATGAGCACCCAGCACCCTGAGTACTGAGCACCCAGCACCCTGAGCACTGAGCACCCAGCACCCCGAGCACTGAGCACCCAGCACCCCGAGCACTGAGCACCCAGCACCCCGAGCACTGAGCACCCAGCACCCCGAGCACTGAGCACCAAGCACCCTGAGCACTGAGCACCCAGCACCCTGAGCACTGAGCACCCAGCACCCTGAGTACTGAGTACTCAGCACCCTGAGCACTGAGCACCCAGCACCCTGAGTACTGATCACCGAGCACCCCGAGCACTGAGCACCCAGCACCCAGAGTACTGAGCACCCAGCACCCTGAGTACTGAGCAAGCAGCACCCTGAGTACTGAGCAACCAGCACCCTGAGCACTGAGCACAAAGCACGCTGAGTACTGAGCACTGAGCACCCTGAGTACTGAGCACCGAGGACCCTGAGCACTGAGCACCCAGCACGCTGAGTACTGAGCACTGAGCACCCTGAGTACTGAGCACCTAGCACCCTGAGTACTGAGCACCGAGGACCCTGAGCACTGAGCACCCAGCACGCTGAGTACTGAGCACTGAGCACCCTGAGTACTGAGCACCTAGCACCCTGAGTACTGAGCACCCAGCACCCTGAGCACTGAGCAGCCAGCACCCTCAGCACTGAGCACCCACCACCCCGAGCACTGAGCACCCAGCACGCTGAGTACTGAGCACTCAGCACCCTGAGCACTGAGCACCCAGCACCCTGAGTACTGAGCACTGAGCACCCAGCACCCCGAGCACTGAGCACCCAGCACCCCGAGCAATGAGCATGGAGCACCCCGAGGACTGAGCACCCCGCAACCTGAGCACTGAGCATGGAGCACCCCGAGGACTGAGCACCCCGCACCCTGAGCACTGAGCACCCAGCACCTTGAGTACTGAGCACCGAGCACCCCGAGCACTGAGCACCCAGCACCCTGAGTACTGAGCACCCAGCACCCTGAGCACTGAGCACCCAGCACCCTGAGCACTGAGCACCCAGCACCCCGAGCACTGAGCACCCAGCACCCTGAGTACTGAGCACCCAACACCCAGAGTACTGAGCACCCAGCAGCCTGAGAACTGAGCACCCAGCACCCTGAGTACTGAGCACCCAGCACCCTGTGTACTGAGCACCCAGCACCCTGAGCACTGAGCACTGAGCACCCAGCACCCTGAGCACTGAGCACTGACCACCCAGCACCCCGAGAACTGAGCACCCAGCACCCTGAGCACTGAGCACCCTGCACCCTGAGCACTGAGCACCCAGCACCCTGAGCACTGAGCACCCAGCCCCCTCAGTACTGAGCACCCAGCACCATGAGTACTGAGCACCCAGCACCTTGAGTACTGAGCACTCAGCACCCTGAGTACTGAGCACCGAGCACCCCGAGCACTGAGCTCCCTGCACCCTGAGCACTGAGCACCCTGAGGACTGAGCACCCAGCAACCTGAGCACTGAGCACCCAGCACCCTGTGTACTGAGCACCGATCACCATGAGCAATGAGCACCCAGCACCCCGAGCAGTGAGCACCCAGCACCCTGAGTACTGAGCACCCAGCACCCTGAGCACTGAGCACCCAGCACCCTGAGTACTGAGCACCCTGAGTACTGAGCACCCAGCACCCTGAGCACTGAGCACCCAGCACCCTGAGTACTGAGCACCGAGCACCCCGAGCACTGAGCAACCAGCACCCTGAGTACTGAGCACTGAGCACCCTGAGTACTAAGCACCGAACACCCTGAGTACTGAGCACCCAGCACCCTGAGGACTGAGCACCCAGCACCCTGAGCACTGAGCACCCAGCACCCTGAGTAATGAGCACCCAGCACCCTGAGTACTGAGCACCCAGCACCCTGAGCACTGAGCACCCAGCACCCCGAGCACTGAGCACCCAGCACCCCGAGCACTGAGCACCCAGCACCCTGAGCACTGAGCACCCAGCACCCTGAGCACTGAGCACCCAGCACCCTGAGCACTGAGCACCCAGCACCCCGAGCACTGAGCACCCAGCACCCTGAGTACTGAGCACCCAACACCCAGAGTACTGAGCACCCAGCAGCCTGAGAACTGAGCACCCAGCACCCTGAGTACTGAGCACCCAGCACCCTGAGTACTGAGCACCCAGCACCCTGAGCACTGAGCACCCAGCACCCTGAGCACTGAGCACTGACCACCCAGCACCCCGAGAACTGAGCACCCAGCACCCCGAGCACTGAGCACCCAGCACCCTGAGCACTGAGCACCCAGCCCCCTGAGTACTGAGCACCCAGCACCATGAGTACTGAGCACCCAGCACCCTGAGTACTGAGCACTCAGCACCCTGAGTACTGAGCACCGAGCACCCCGAGCACTGAGCTCCCTGCACCCTGAGCACTGAGCACCCTGAGGACTGAGCACCCAGCAACCTGAGCACTGAGCACCCAACACCCTGAGTACTGAGCACCGATCACCCTGAGCACTGAGCACCCAGCACGCCGAGCACTGAGCACCCAGCACCCTGAGTACTGAGCACCCAGCACCCAGAGCACTGAGCACCCAGCACCCTGAGTACTGAGCACAATGAGTACTGAGCACCCAGCACCCTGAGCACTGAGCACCCAGCACCCTGAGTACTGAGCACCGAGCACCCCGAACACTGAGCAACCAGCACCCTGAGTACTGAGCACTGAGCACCCTGAGTACTAAGCACCGAACACCCTGAGTACTGAGCACCCAGCACCCTGAGGACTGAGCACCCAGCACCCTGAGCACTGAGCACCCAGCACCCTGAGTAATGAGCACCCAGCACCCTGAGTACTGAGCACCCAGCACCCCGAGCACTGAGCACCCAGCACCCCGAGCACTGAGCACCCAGCACCCCGAGCACTGAGCACCCAGCACCGCGAGCACTGAGCACCCAGCACCCTGAGCACTGAGCACCCAGCACCCTGAGTACTGAGTACTCAGCACCCTGAGCACTGAGCACCCAGCACCCTGAGTACTGATCACCGAGCACCCCGAGCACTGAGCACCCAGCACCCTGAGTACTGAGCACCCAGCACCCTGAGTACTGAGCACCCAGCACCCTGAGTACTGAGCACCCAGCACCCTGAGCACTGAGCACAAAGCACGCTGAGTACTGAGCACTGAGCACCCTGAGTACTGAGCACCGAGGACCCTGAGCACTGAGCACCCAGCACGCTGAGTACTGAGCACCGAGGACCCTGAGCACTGAGCACCCAGCACGCTGAGTACTGAGCACTGAGCACCCTGAGTACTGAGCACCTAGCACCCTGAGTACTGAGCACCCAGCACCCTGAGCACTGAGCAGCCAGCACCCTCAGCACTGAGCACCCACCACCCCGAGCACTGAGCACCCCGCACGCTGAGTACTGAGCACTCAGCACCCTGAGCACTGAGCACCCAGCACCCTGAGTACTGAGCACTGAGCACCCAGCACCCCGAGCACTGAGCACCCAGCACCCTGAGCACTGACCATGGAGCACCCCGAGGACTGAGCACCCCGCACCCTGAGCCCTGAGCACCCAGCACCTTGAGTACTGAGCACCGAGCACCCCGAGCACTGAGCACCCAGCACCCTGAGTACTGAGCACCCAGCACCCTGAGCACTGAGCACCCAGCACCCTGAGCACTGAGCACCCAGCACCCTGAGCACTGAGCACCCAGCACCCTGAGTACTGAGCACCCAACACCCAGAGTACTGAGCACCCAGCAGCCTGAGAACTGAGCACCCAGCACCCTGAGTACTGAGCACCCAGCACCCTGAGTACTGAGCACCCAGCTCCCTGAGCACTGAGCAGTGAGCACCCAGCACCCTGAGCACTGAGCACTGACCACCCAGCACCCCGAGAACTGAGCACCCAGAACCCCGAGCACTGAGCACCCAGCACCCTGAGCACTGAGGACCCAGCACCCTGAGCACTGAGCACCCAGCCCCCTGAGTACTGAGCACCCAGCACCATGAGCACTGAGCACCCTGAGGACTGAGCACCCAGCAACCTGAGCACTGAGCACCCAGCACCCTGAGTACTGAGCACCGATCACCCTGAGCACGGAGCACCCAGCACCCCGAGCACTGAGCACCCAGCACCCTGAGTACGGAGCACCCAGCACCCTGAGCACTGAGCACACAGCACCCTGAGTACTGAGCACCCTGAGTACTGAGCAACGATCACCCTGAGCACTGAGCACCCAGCACCCTGAGTACTGAGCACCCAGCACCCTGAGCACTGAGCACCCAGCACCCTGAGCACTGAGCACCCAGCACCCTGAGTTATGAGCACCCAGAACCCTGAGTACTGAGTACAAAGCACCCTGAGCACTGAGCACCCAGCACCCTGAGTACTGAGCACCGAGCACCCTGAGTACTGAGCACCCAGCACCCTGAGTACTGAGCACCCAGCACCCTGAGCACTGAGCACCCAGCACCCTGAGTACTGAGCACCCAGCACCCTGAGTACTGAGCACCCAGCACGCTGAGTACTGAGCACGCAGCACCCTGAGCACTGAGCACCCAGCACCCTGAGTACTGAGCACCGAGCACCCCGAGCACTGAGCAACCAGCACCCTGAGTACTGAGCACTGAGCACCCTGAGTACTAAGCACCGAACACCCTGAGTACTGAGCACCCAGCACCCTGAGGACTGAGCACCCAGCAACCTGAGAACTGAGCACCCAGCACCCTGAGCACTGAGCACCCAGCACCCCGAGCACTGAGCACCCAGCACCCTGAGTACTGAGTACCCAGCACCCTGAGCACTGAGCACCCAGCACCCTGAGTACTGAGCACACTGAGTACTGAGCACCCAGCACCCTGAGCACTGAGCACCCAGCACCCTGAGTACTGAGCACCGAGCACCCCGAGCACTGAGCAACCAGCACCCTGCGTACTGAGCACTGAGCACCCTGAGTACTAAGCACCGAACACCCTGAGTACTGAGCACCCAGCACCCTGAGGACTGAGCACCCAGCACCCTGAGCACTGAGCACCCAGCACCCTGAGTAATGAGCACCCAGCACCCTGAGTACTGAGCACCAAGCACCCTGAGCACTGAGCACCCAGCACCCCGAGCACTGAGCACCCAGCACCCCGAGCACTGAGCACCCAGCACCCCGAGCACTGAGCACCCAGCACCAGGAGCACTGAGCACCCAGCACCCTGAGCACTGAGCACCCAGCACCCTGAGCACTGAGCACCCAGCACCCTGAGTTATGAGCACCCAGCCCCCTGAGTACTGAGCACCCAGCACCATGAGTACTGAGCACCCAGCACCCTGAGTACTGAGCACTCAGCACCCTGAGTACTGAGCACCGAGCACCCCGAGCACTGAGCTCCCTGCACCCTGAGCACTGAGCACCCTGAGGACTGAGCACCCAGCAACCTGAGCACTGAGCACCCAGCACCCTGAGTACTGAGCACCGATCACCCTGAGCACTGAGCACCCAGCACCCCGAGCACTGAGCACCCAGCACCCTGAGTACTGAGCACCCAGCACCCTGAGCACTGAGCACCCAGAACCCTGAGTACTGAGCACCCTGAGTACTGAGCACCCAGCACCCTGAGCACTGAGCACCCAGCACCCTGAGTACTGAGCACCGAGCACCCCGAGCACTGAGCAACCAGCACCCTGAGTACTGAGCACTGAGCACACTGAGTACTAAGCACCGAACACCCTGAGTACTGCGCACCCAGCACCCTGAGGACTGAGCACCCAGCACCCTGAGCACTGAGCACCCAGCACCCTGAGTAAAGAGCACCCAGCACCCTGAGTACTGAGCACCCAGCACCGTGAGCACTGAGCACCCAGCTCCCCGAGCACTGAGCACCCAGCACCCCGAGCACTGAGCACCCAGCACCCCGAGCACTGAGCACCCAGCACCAGGAGCACTGAGCACCCAGCACCCCGAGCACTGAGCACCCAGCACCCTGAGCACTGAGCACCCAGCACCCTGAGTACTGAGTACTCAGCACCCTGAGCACTGAGCACCCAGCACCCTGAGTACTGATCACCGAGCACCCCGAGCACTGAGCACCCAGCACCCCGAGCACTGAGCACCCAGCACCCCGAGCACTGAGCATGGAGCACCCCGAGGACTGAGCACCCCGCACCCTGAGCACTGAGCATGGAGCACCCCGAGGACTGAGCACCCCGTACCCTGAGCACTGAGCACCCAGCACCTTGAGTACTGAGCACCGAGCACCCCGAGCACTGAGCACCCAGCACCCTGAGTACTGAGCACCCAGCACCCTGAGCACTGAGCACCCAGCACCCTGAGCACTGAGCACCCAGCACCCCGAGCACTGAGCACCCAGCACCCTGAGTACTGAGCACCCAACACCCAGAGTACTGAGCACCCAGCAGCCTGAGAACTGAGCACCCAGCACCCTGAGTACTGAGCACCCAGCACCCTGAGTACTGAGCACCCAGCACCCTGAGCACTGAGCACTGATCACCCAGCACCCTGAGCACTGAGCACTGACCACCCAGGACCCCGAGAACTGAGCACCCAGCACCCCGAGCACTGAGCACCCAGCAACCTGAGCACTGAGCACCCAGCACCCTGAGCACTGAGCACCCAGCCCCCTGAGTACTGAGCACCCAGCACCATGAGTACTGAGCACCCAGCACCCTGAGTACTGAGCACTCAGCACCCTGAGTACTGAGCACCGAGCACCCCGAGCACTGAGCTCCCTGCACCCTGAGCACTGAGCACCCTGAGGACTGAGCACCCAGCAACCTGAGCACTGAGCACCCAGCACCCTGAGTACTGAGCACCGATCACCCTGAGAACTGAGCACCCAGCACCCCGAGCACTGAGCACCCAGCACCCTGAGTACTGAGCACCCAGCACCCTGAGCACTGAGCACCCAGCACCCTGAGCACTGAGCACCCAGCACCCTGAGTTATGAGCACCCAGAACCCTGAGTACTGAGTACAAAGCACCCTGAGCACTGAGCACCCAGCACCCTGAGTACTGAGCACCGAGCACCCTGAGTACTGAGCACCCAGCACCCTGAGTACTGAGCACCCAGCACCCTGAGCACTGAGCACCCAGCACCCTGAGTACTGAGCACCCAGCACCCTGAGTACTGAGCACCCAGCACGCTGAGTACTGAGCACGCAGCACCCTGAGCACTGAGCACCCAGCACCCTGAGTACTGAGCACCGAGCACCCCGAGCACTGAGCAACCAGCACCCTGAGTACTGAGCACTGAGCACCCTGAGTACTAAGCACCGAACACCCTGAGTACTGAGCACCCAGCACCCTGAGGACTGAGCACCCAGCAACCTGAGCACTGAGCACCCAGCACCCTGAGTACTGAGCACCGATCACCCTGAGCACTGAGCACCCAGCACCCCGAGCACTGAGCACCCAGCACCCTGAGTACTGAGCACCCAGCACCCTGAGCACTGAGCACCCAGCACCCTGAGTACTGAGCACCCTGAGTACTGAGCACCCAGCACCCTGAACACTGAGCACCCAGCACCCTGAGTACTGAGCACCGAGCACCCCGAGCACTGAGCAACCAGCACCCTGAGTACTGAGCACTGAGCACCCTGAGTACTAAGCACCGAACACCCTGAGTACTGAGCACCCAGCACCCTGAGGACTGAGCACCCAGCACTCTGAGCACTGAGCACCCAGCACCCTGAGTAATGAGCACCCAGCACCCTGAGTACTGAGCACCCAGCACCCTGAGCACTGAGCACCCAGCACCCCGAGCACTGAGCACCCAGCACCCCGAGCACTGAGCACCCAGCACCCCGAGCACTGAGCACCCAGCACCAGGAGCACTGAGCACCCAGCACCCTGAGCACTGAGCACCCAGCACCCTGAGCACTGACCACCCAGCACCCTGAGTTATGAGCACCCAGCCCCCTGAGTACTGAGCACCCAGCACCATGAGTACTGAGCACTCAGCACCCTGAGTACTGAGAACCGAGCACCCCGAGAACTGAGCTCCCTGCACCCTGAGCACTGAGCACCCTGAGGACTGAGCACCCAGCAACCTGAGCACTGAGCACCCAGCACCCTGAGTACTGAGCACCGATCACCCTGAGCACTGAGCACCCAGCACCCCGAGCACTGAGCACCCAGCACCCTGAGTACTGAGCACCCAGCACCCTGAGCACTGAGCACCCAGCACCCTGAGTACTGAGCACCCTGAGTACTGAGCACCCAGCACCCTGAGCACTGAGCACCCAGCACCCTGAGTACTGAGCACCGAGCACCCCGAGCACTGAGCACCCAGCACCCTGAGTACTGAGCACCCAGCACCCTGAGCACTGAGCACCCAGCACCCTGAGCACTGAGCACCCAGCACCCCGAGCACTGAGCACCCAGCACCCTGAGTACTGAGCACCCAACACCCAGAGTACTGAGCACCCAGCAGCCTGAGAACTGAGCACCCAGCACCCTGAGTACTGAGCACCCAGCACCCTGAGTACTGAGCACCCAGCACCCTGAGCACTGAGCACTGAGCACCCAGCACCCTGAGCACTGAGCACTGACCACCCAGGACCCCGAGAACTGAGCACCCAGCACCCCGAGCACTGAGCACCCAGCAACCTGAGCACTGAGCACCCAGCACCCTGAGCACTGAGCACCCAGCCCCCTGAGTACTGAGCACCCAGCACCATGAGTACTGAGCACCCAGCACCCTGAGTACTGAGCACTCAGCACCCTGAGTACTGACCACCGAGCACCCCGAGCACTGAGCTCCCTGCACCCTGAGCACTGAGCACCCTGAGGACTGAGCACCCAGCAACCTGAGCACTGAGCACCCAGCACCCTGAGTACTGAGCACCGATCACCCTGAGAACTGAGCACCCAGCACCCCGAGCACTGAGCACCCAGCACCCTGAGTACTGAGCACCCAGCACCCTGAGCACTGAGCACCCAGCACCCTGAGCACTGAGCACCCAGCACCCTGAGTTATGAGCACCCAGAACCCTGAGTACTGAGTACAAAGCACCCTGAGCACTGAGCACCCAGCACCCTGAGTACTGAGCACCGAGCACCCTGAGTACTGAGCACCCAGCACCCTGAGTACTGAGCACCCAGCACCCTGAGCACTGAGCACCCAGCACCCTGAGTACTGAGCACCCAGCACCCTGAGTACTGAGCACCCAGCACGCTGAGTACTGAGCACGCAGCACCCTGAGCACTGAGCACCCAGCACCCTGAGTACTGAGCACCGAGCACCCCGAGCACTGAGCAACCAGCACCCTGAGTACTGAGCACTGAGCACCCTGAGTACTAAGCACCGAACACCCTGAGTACTGAGCACCCAGCAGCCTGAGAACTGAGCACCCAGCAACCTGAGCACTGAGCACCCAGCACCCTGAGTACTGAGCACCGATCACCCTGAGCACTGAGCACCCAGCACCCCGAGCACTGAGCACTCAGCACCCTGAGTACTGAGCACCCAGCACCCTGAGCACTGAGCACCCAGCACCCTGAGTACTGAGCACCCTGAGTACTGAGCACCCAGCACCCTGAACACTGAGCACCCAGCACCCTGAGTACTGAGCACCGAGCACCCCGAGCACTGAGCAACCAGCACCCTGAGTACTGAGCACTGAGCACCCTGAGTACTAAGCACCGAACACCCTGAGTACTGAGCACCCAGCACCCTGAGGACTGAGCACCCAGCACCCTGAGCACTGAGCACCCAGCACCCTGAGTAATGAGCACCCAGCACCCTGAGTACTGAGCACCCAGCACCCTGAGCACTGAGCACCCAGCACCCCGAGCACTGAGCACCCAGCACCCCGAGCACTGAGCACCCAGCACCCCGAGCACTGAGCACCCAGCACCAGGAGCACTGAGCACCCAGCACCCTGAGCACTGAGCACCCAGCACCCTGAGCACTGACCACCCAGCACCCTGAGTTATGAGCACCCAGCCCCCTGAGTACTGAGCACCCAGCACCATGAGTACTGAGCACTCAGCACCCTGAGTACTGAGAACCGAGCACCCCGAGAACTGAGCTCCCTGCACCCTGAGCACTGAGCACCCTGAGGACTGAGCACCCAGCAACCTGAGCACTGAGCACCCAGCACCCTGAGTACTGAGCACCGATCACCCTGAGCACTGAGCACCCAGCACCCCGAGCACTGAGCACCCAGCACCCTGAGTACTGAGCACCCAGCACCCTGAGCACTGAGCACCCAGCACCCTGAGTACTGAGCACCCTGAGTACTGAGCACCCAGCACCCTGAGCACTGAGCACCCAGCACCCTGAGTACTGAGCACCGAGCACCCCGAGCACTGAGCAACCAGCACCCTGAGTACTGAGCACCCAGCACCCTGAGCACTGAGCACCCAGCACCCTGAGCACTGAGCACCCAGCACCCCGAGCACTGAGCACCCAGCACCCTGAGTACTGAGCACCCAACACCCAGAGTACTGAGCACCCAGCAGCCTGAGAACTGAGCACCCAGCACCCTGAGTACTGAGCACCCAGCACCCTGAGTACTGAGCACCCAGCACCCTGAGCACTGAGCACTGAGCACCCAGCACCCTGAGCACTGAGCACTGACCACCCAGGACCCCGAGAACTGAGCACCCAGCACCCCGAGCACTGAGCACCCAGCAACCTGAGCACTGAGCACCCAGCACCCTGAGAACTGAGCACCCAGCACCACGAGCACTGAGCACCCAGCACCCTGAGTACTGAGCACCCAGCACCCTGAGCACTGAGCACCCAGCACCCTGAGTACTGAGCACCCTGAGTACTGAGCACCCAGCACCCTGAGCACTGAGCACCCAGCACCCTGAGTACTGAGCACCGAGCACCCCGAGCACTGAGCAACCAGCACCCTGAGTACTGAGCACCCAGCACCCTGAGCACTGAGCACCCAGCACCCTGAGCACTGAGCACCCAGCACCCCGAGCACTGAGCACCCAGCACCCTGAGTACTGAGCACCCAACACCCAGAGTACTGAGCACCCAGCAGCCTGAGAACTGAGCACCCAGCACCCTGAGTACTGAGCACCCAGCACCCTGAGTACTGAGCACCCAGCACCCTGAGCACTGAGCACTGAGCACCCAGCACCCTGAGCACTGAGCACTGACCACCCAGGACCCCGAGAACTGAGCACCCAGCACCCCGAGCACTGAGCACCCAGCAACCTGAGCACTGAGCACCCAGCACCCTGAGCACTGAGCACCCAGCCCCCTGAGTACTGAGCACCCAGCACCATGAGTACTGAGCACCCAGCACCCTGAGTACTGAGCACTCAGCACCCTGAGTACTGACCACCGAGCACCCCGAGCACTGAGCTCCCTGCACCCTGAGCACTGAGCACCCTGAGGACTGAGCACCCAGCAACCTGAGCACTGAGCACCCAGCACCCTGAGTACTGAGCACCGATCACCCTGAGAACTGAGCACCCAGCACCCCGAGCACTGAGCACCCAGCACCCTGAGTACTGAGCACCCAGCACCCTGAGCACTGAGCACCCAGCACCCTGAGCACTGAGCACCCAGCACCCTGAGTTATGAGCACCCAGAACCCTGAGTACTGAGTACAAAGCACCCAGAGCACTGAGCACCCAGCACCCTGAGTACTGAGCACCGAGCACCCTGAGTACTGAGCACCCAGCACCCTGAGTACTGAGCACCCAGCACCCTGAGCACTGAGCACCCAGCACCCTGAGTACTGAGCACCCAGCACCCTGAGTACTGAGCACCCAGCACGCTGAGTACTGAGCACGCAGCACCCTGAGCACTGAGCACCCAGCACCCTGAGTACTGAGCACCGAGCACCCCGAGCACTGAGCAACCAGCACCCTGAGTACTGAGCACTGAGCACCCTGAGTACTAAGCACCGAACACCCTGAGTACTGAGCACTCAGCACCCTGAGTACTGAGAACCGAGCACCCCGAGAACTGAGCTCCCTGCACCCTGAGCACTGAGCACCCTGAGGACTGAGCACCCAGCAACCTGAGCACTGAGCACCCAGCACCCTGAGTACTGAGCACCGATCACCCTGAGCACTGAGCACCCAGCACCCCGAGCACTGAGCACCCAGCACCCTGAGTACTGAGCACCCAGCACCCTGAGCACTGAGCACCCAGCACCCTGAGTACTGAGCACCCTGAGTACTGAGCACCCAGCACCCTGAGCACTGAGCACCCAGCACCCTGAGTACTGAGCACCGAGCACCCCGAGCACTGAGCAACCAGCACCCTGAGTACTGAGCACCCAGCACCCTGAGCACTGAGCACCCAGCACCCTGAGCACTGAGCACCCAGCACCCCGAGCACTGAGCACCCAGCACCCTGAGTACTGAGCACCCAACACCCAGAGTACTGAGCACCCAGCAGCCTGAGAACTGAGCACCCAGCACCCTGAGTACTGAGCACCCAGCACCCTGAGTACTGAGCACCCAGCACCCTGAGCACTGAGCACTGAGCACCCAGCACCCTGAGCACTGAGCACTGACCACCCAGGACCCCGAGAACTGAGCACCCAGCACCCCGAGCACTGAGCACCCAGCAACCTGAGCACTGAGCACCCAGCACCCTGAGAACTGAGCACCCAGCACCACGAGCACTGAGCACCCAGCACCCTGAGTACTGAGCACCCAGCACCCTGAGCACTGAGCACCCAGCACCCTGAGTACTGAGCACCCTGAGTACTGAGCACCCAGCACCCTGAGCACTGAGCACCCAGCACCCTGAGTACTGAGCACCGAGCACCCCGAGCACTGAGCAACCAGCACCCTGAGTACTGAGCACCCAGCACCCTGAGCACTGAGCACCCAGCACCCTGAGCACTGAGCACCCAGCACCCCGAGCACTGAGCACCCAGCACCCTGAGTACTGAGCACCCAACACCCAGAGTACTGAGCACCCAGCAGCCTGAGAACTGAGCACCCAGCACCCTGAGTACTGAGCACCCAGCACCCTGAGTACTGAGCACCCAGCACCCTGAGCACTGAGCACTGAGCACCCAGCACCCTGAGCACTGAGCACTGACCACCCAGGACCCCGAGAACTGAGCACCCAGCACCCCGAGCACTGAGCACCCAGCAACCTGAGCACTGAGCACCCAGCACCCTGAGCACTGAGCACCCAGCCCCCTGAGTACTGAGCACCCAGCACCATGAGTACTGAGCACCCAGCACCCTGAGTACTGAGCACTCAGCACCCTGAGTACTGACCACCGAGCACCCCGAGCACTGAGCTCCCTGCACCCTGAGCACTGAGCACCCTGAGGACTGAGCACCCAGCAACCTGAGCACTGAGCACCCAGCACCCTGAGTACTGAGCACCGATCACCCTGAGAACTGAGCACCCAGCACCCCGAGCACTGAGCACCCAGCACCCTGAGTACTGAGCACCCAGCACCCTGAGCACTGAGCACCCAGCACCCTGAGCACTGAGCACCCAGCACCCTGAGTTATGAGCACCCAGAACCCTGAGTACTGAGTACAAAGCACCCTGAGCACTGAGCACCCAGCACCCTGAGTACTGAGCACCGAGCACCCTGAGTACTGAGCACCCAGCACCCTGAGTACTGAGCACCCAGCACCCTGAGCACTGAGCACCCAGCACCCTGAGTACTGAGCACCCAGCACCCTGAGTACTGAGCACCCAGCACGCTGAGTACTGAGCACGCAGCACCCTGAGCACTGAGCACCCAGCACCCTGAGTACTGAGCACCGAGCACCCCGAGCACTGAGCAACCAGCACCCTGAGTACTGAGCACTGAGCACCCTGAGTACTAAGCACCGAACACCCTGAGTACTGAGCACCCAGCACCCTGAGGACTGAGCACCCAGCAACCTGAGCACTGAGCACCCAGCACCCTGAGTACTGAGCACCGATCACCCTGAGCACTGAGCACCCAGCACCCCGAGCACTGAGCACCCAGCACCCTGAGTACTGAGCACCCAGCACCCTGAGCACTGAGCACCCAGCACCCTGAGTACTGAGCACCCTGAGTACTGAGCACCCAGCACCCTGAACACTGAGCACCCAGCACCCTGAGTACTGAGCACCGAGCACCCCGAGCACTGAGCAACCAGCACCCTGAGTACTGAGCACTGAGCACCCTGAGTACTAAGCACCGAACACCCTGAGTACTGAGCACCCAGCACCCTGAGGACTGAGCACCCAGCACCCTGAGCACTGAGCACCCAGCACCCTGAGTAATGAGCACCCAGCACCCTGAGTACTGAGCACCCAGCACCCTGAGCACTGAGCACCCAGCACCCCGAGCACTGAGCACCCAGCACCCCGAGCACTGAGCACCCAGCACCCCGAGCACTGAGCACCCAGCACCAGGAGCACTGAGCACCCAGCACCCTGAGCACTGAGCACCCAGCACCCTGAGCACTGACCACCCAGCACCCTGAGTTATGAGCACCCAGCCCCCTGAGTACTGAGCACCCAGCACCATGAGTACTGAGCACTCAGCACCCTGAGTACTGAGAACCGAGCACCCCGAGAACTGAGCTCCCTGCACCCTGAGCACTGAGCACCCTGAGGACTGAGCACCCAGCAACCTGAGCACTGAGCACCCAGCACCCTGAGTACTGAGCACCGATCACCCTGAGCACTGAGCACCCAGCACCCCGAGCACTGAGCACCCAGCACCCTGAGTACTGAGCACCCAGCACCCTGAGCACTGAGCACCCAGCACCCTGAGTACTGAGCACCCTGAGTACTGAGCACCCAGCACCCTGAGCACTGAGCACCCAGCACCCTGAGTACTGAGCACCGAGCACCCCGAGCACTGAGCAACCAGCACCCTGAGTACTGAGCACCCAGCACCCTGAGCACTGAGCACCCAGCACCCTGAGTAATGAGCACCCAGCACCCTGAGTACTGAGCACCCAGCACCCTGAGCACTGAGCACCCAGCACCCCGAGCACTGAGCACCCAGCACCCCGAGCACTGAGCACCCAGCACCCCGAGCACTGAGCACCCAGCACCAGGAGCACTGAGCACCCAGCACTCTGAGCACTGAGCACCCAGCACCCTGAGCACTGAGCACCCAGCACCCTGAGTACTGAGTACTCAGCACCCTGACCACTGAGCACCCAGCACCCTGAGTACTGATCACCGAGCACCCCGAGCACTGAGCACCCAGCACCCTGAGTACTGAGCACCCAGCACCCTGAGTACTGAGCACCCAGCACCCTGAGTACTGAGCACCCAGCACCCTGAGCACTGAGCACAAAGCACGCTGAGTACTGAGCACTGAGCACCCTGAGTACTGAGCACCGAGGACCCTGAGCACTGAGCACCCAGCACGCTGAGTACTGAGCACTGAGCACCCTGAGTACTGAGCACCTAGCACCCTGAGTACTGAGCACCGAGGACCCTGAGCACTGAGCACCCAGCACGCTGAGTACTGAGCACTGAGCACCCTGAGTACTGAGCACCTAGCACCCTGAGTACTGAGCACCCAGCACCCTGAGCACTGAGCAGCCAGCACCCTCAGCACTGAGCACCCACCACCCCGAGCACTGAGCACCCAGCACGCTGAGTACTGAGCACTCAGCACCCTGAGCACTGAGCACCCAGCACCCTGAGTACTGAGCACTGAGCACCCAGCACCCCGAGCACTGAGCACCCAGCACCCCGAGCACTGAGCATGGAGCACCCCGAGGACTGAGCACCCCGCACCCTGAGCACTGAGCATGGAGCACCCCGAGCACTGAGCACCCAGCACCCCGAGCACTGAGCATGGAGCACCCCGAGGACTGAGCACCCCGCACCCTGAGCACTGAGTACCCGGCACCTTGAGTACTGAGCACCGAGCACCCCGAGCACTGAGCACCCAGCACCCTGAGTACTGAGCACCCAGCACCCTGAGCACTGAGCACCCAGCACCCTGAGCACTGAGCACCCAGCACCCCGAGCACTGAGCACCCAGCACCCTGAGTACTGAGCACCCAACACCCAGAGTACTGAGCACCCAGCAGCCTGAGAACTGAGCACCCAGCACCCTGAGTACTGAGCACCCAGCACCCTGAGTACTGAGCACCCAGCACCCTGAGCACTGAGCACTGAGCACCCAGCACCCTGAGCACTGAGCACTGACCACCCAGCACCCCGAGAACTGAGCACCCAGCACCCCGAGGACTGAGCACCCAGCACCCTGAGCACTGAGCACCCAGCACCCTGAGCACTGAGCACCCAGCCCCCTGAGTACTGAGCACCCAGCACCATGAGTACTGAGCACCCAGCACCCTGAGTACTGAGCACACAGCACCCTGAGTACTGAGCACCGAGCACCCCGAGCACTGAGCTCCCTGCACCCTGAGCACTGAGCACCCTGAGGACTGAGCACCCAGCAACCTGAGCACTGAGCACCCAGCACCCTGAGTACTGAGCACCGATCACCCTGAGAACTGAGCACCCAGCACCCCGAGCACTGAGCACCCAGCACCCTGAGTACTGAGCACCCAGCACCCTGAGCACTGAGCACCCAGCACCCTGAGCACTGAGCACCCAGCACCCTGAGTTATGAGCACCCAGAACCCTGAGTACTGAGTACAAAGCACCCTGAGCACTGAGCACCCAGCACCCTGAGTACTGAGCACCGAGCACCCTGAGTACTGAGCACCCAGCACCCTGAGTACTGAGCACCCAGCACCCTGAGCACTGAGCACCCAGCACCCTGAGTACTGAGCACCCAGCACCCTGAGTACTGAGCACCCAGCACCCTGAGCACTGAGCACCCAGCACCCTGAGTACTGAGCACCGAGCACCCCGAGCACTGAGCAACCAGCACCCTGAGTACTGAGCACTGAGCACCCTGAGTACTAAGCACCGAACACCCTGAGTACTGAGCACCCAGCACCCTGAGGACTGAGCACCCAGCAACCTGAGCACTGAGCACCCAGCACCCTGAGTAATGAGCACCCAGCACCCTGAGTACTGAGCACCCAGCACCCTGAGCACTGAGCACCCAGCACCCCGAGCACTGAGCACCCAGCACCCCGAGCACTGAGCACCCAGCACCCCGAGCACTGAGCACCCAGCACCAGGAGCACTGAGCACCCAGCACCCTGAGCACTGAGCACCCAGCACCCTGAGCAGTGAGCACCCAGCACCCTGAGTTATGAGCACCCAGCCCCCTGAGTACTGAGCACCCAGCACCATGAGTACTGAGCACCCAGCACCCTGAGTACTGAGCACTCAGCACCCTGAATACTGAGCACCGAGCACCCCGAGCACTGAGCTCCCTGCACCCTGAGCACTGAGCACCCTGAGGACTGAGCACCCAGCAACCTGAGCACTGAGCACCCAGCACCCTGAGTACTGAGCACCGATCACCCTGAGCACTGAGCACCCAGCACCCCGAGCACTGAGCACCCAGCACCCTGAGTACTGAGCACCCAGCACCCTGAGCACTGAGCACCCAGCACCCTGAGTACTGAGCACCCTGAGTACTGAGCACCCAGCACCCTGAGCACTGAGCACCCAGCACCCTGAGTACTGAGCACCGAGCACCCCGAGCACTGAGCAACCAGCACCCTGAGTACTGAGCACTGAGCACCCTGAGTACTAAGCACCGAACACCCTGAGTACTGAGCACCCAGCACCCTGAGGACTGAGCACCCAGCACCCTGAGCACTGAGCACCCAGCACCCTGAGTAATGAGCACCCAGCACCCTGAGTACTGAGCACCCAGCACCCTGAGCACTGAGCACCCAGCACCCCGAGCACTGAGCACCCAGCACCCCGAGCACTGAGCACCCAGCACCCCGAGCACTGAGCACCCAGCACCAGGAGCACTGAGCACCCAGCACCCTGAGCACTGAGCACCCAGCACCCTGAGCACTGAGCACCCAGCACCCTGAGTACTGAGTACTCAGCACCCTGAGCACTGAGCACCCAGCACCCTGAGTACTGATCACCGAGCACCCCGAGCACTGAGCACCCAGCACCCTGAGTACTGAGCACCCAGCACCCTGAGTACTGAGCACCCAGCACCCTGAGTACTGAGCACCCAGCACCCTGAGCACTGAGCACAAAGCACGCTGAGTACTGAGCACTGAGCACCCTGAGTACTGAGCACCGAGGACCCTGAGCACTGAGCACCCAGCACGCTGAGTACTGAGCACTGAGCACCCTGAGTACTGAGCACCTAGCACCCTGAGTACTGAGCACCGAGGACCCTGAGCACTGAGCACCCAGCACGCTGAGTACTGAGCACTGAGCACCCTGAGTACTGAGCACCTAGCACCCTGAGTACTGAGGACCCAGCACCCTGAGGACTGAGCAGCCAGCACCCTCAGCACTGAGCACCCACCACCCCGAGCACTGAGCACCCAGCACGCTGAGTACTGAGCACTCAGCGCCCTGAGCACTGAGCACCCAGCACCCTGAGTACTGAGCACTGAGCACCCAGCACCCCGAGCACTGAGCACCCAGCACCCCGAGCACTGAGCATGGAGCACCCCGAGGACTGAGCACCCCGCACCCTGAGCACTGAGCATGGAGCACCCCGAGGACTGAGCACCCCGCACCCTGAGCACTGAGCACCCAGCACCTTGAGTACTGAGCACCGAGCACCCCGAGCACTGAGCACCCAGCACCCTGAGTACTGAGCACCCAGCACCCTGAGCACTGAGCACCCAGCACCCTGAGCACTGAGCACCCAGCACCCCGAGCACTGAGCACCCAGCACCCTGAGTACTGAGCACCCAACACCCAGAGTACTGAGCACCCAGCAGCCTGAGAACTGAGCACCCAGCACCCTGAGTACTGAGCACCCAGCACCCTGAGTACTGAGCACCCAGCACCCTGAGCACTGAGCACTGAGCACCCAGCACCCTGAGCACTGACCACCCAGCACCCCGAGAACTGAGCACCCAGCACCCCGAGCACTGAGCACCCAGCACCCTGAGCACTGAGCACCCAGCACCCTGAGCACTGAGCACCCAGCCCCCTGAGTACTGAGCACCCAGCACCATGAGTACTGAGCACCCAGCACCCTGAGTACTGAGCACTCAGCACCCTGAGTACTGAGCACCGAGCACCCCGAGCACTGAGCTCCCTGCACCCTGAGCACTGAGCACGCTGAGGACTGAGCACCCAGCAACCTGAGCACTGAGCACCCAGCACCCTGAGTACTGAGCACCGATCACCCTGAGAACTGAGCACCCAGCACCCCGAGCACTGAGCACCCAGCACCCTGAGTACTGAGCACCCAGCACCCTGAGCACTGAGCACACAGCACCCTGAGTACTGAGCACCCTGATTACTGAGCAACGATCACCCTGAGCACTGAGCACCCAGCACCCTGAGTACTGAGCACCCAGCACCCTGAGCACTGAGCACCCAGCACCCTGAGCACTGAGCACCCAGCACCCTGAGTTATGAGCACCCAGAACCCTGAGTACTGAGTACAAAGCAACCTGAGCACTGAGCACCCAGCACCCTGAGTACTGAGCACCGAGCACCCTGAGTACTGAGCACCCAGCACCCTGAGTACTGAGCACCCAGCACCCTGAGCACTGAGCACCCAGCACCCTGAGTACTGAGCACCCAGCACCCTGAGTACTGAGCACCCAGCACGCTGAGTACTGAGCACGCAGCACCCTGAGCACTGAGCACAAAGCACCCTGAGTACTGAGCACCGAGCACCCCGAGCACTGAGCAACCAGCACCCTGAGTACTGAGCACTGAGCACCCTGAGTACTAAGCACCGAACACCCTGAGTACTGAGCATCCAGCACCCTGAGGACTGAGCACCCAGCACCCTGAGCACTGAGCACCCAGCACCCTGAGTAATGAGCACCCAGCACCCCGAGTACTGAGCACCCAGCACCCTGAGCACTGAGCACCCAGCACCCCGAGCACTGAGCACCCAGCACCCCGAGCACTGAGCACCCAGCACCCCGAGCACTGAGCACCCAGCACCCCGCGCACTGAGCACCCAGCACCCTGAGCACTGAGCACCCAGCACCCTGAGCACTGAGCACCCAGCACCCTGAGTACTGAGTACTCAGCACCCTGAGCACTGAGCACCCAGCACCCTGAGTACTGATCACCGAGCACCCCGAGCACTGAGCACCCAGCACCCTGAGTACTGAGCACCCAGCACCCTGAGTACTGAGCAGGCAGCACCCTGAGTACTGAGCACCCAGCACCCTGAGCACTGAGCACAAAGCACGCTGAGTACTGAGCACTGAGCACCCTGAGTACTGAGCACCAAGGACCCTGAGCACTGAGCACCCAGCACGCTGAGTACTGAGCACTGAGCACCCTGAGTCCTGAGCACCTAGCACCCTGAGTACTGAGCACCCAGCACCCTGTGCACTGAGCAGCCAGCACCCTCAGCACTGAGCACCCACCACCCCGAGCACTGAGCACCCAGCAACCTGAGCACTGAGCACCCAGCACCCCGAGTACTGAGCACACAGCACCCCGAGTACTGAGCACCGAGCACCCCGAGCACTGAGCACCCAGCACCCTGAGTACTGAGCACCCAGCACCCTGAGTACTGAGCACTCAGCACCCTGAGTACTGAGCACCGAGCACCCCGAGCACTGAGCTCCCTGCACCCTGAGCACTGAGCACGCTGAGGACTGAGCACCCAGCAACCTGAGCACTGAGCACCCAGCACCCTGAGTACTGAGCACCGATCACCCTGAGAACTGAGCACCCAGCACCCCGAGCACTGAGCACCCAGCACCCTGAGTACTGAGCACCCAGCACCCTGAGCACTGAGCACACAGCACCCTGAGTACTGAGCACCCTGATTACTGAGCAACGATCACCCTGAGCACTGAGCACCCAGCACCCTGAGTACTGAGCACCCAGCACCCTGAGCACTGAGCACCCAGCACCCTGAGCACTGAGCACCCAGCACCCTGAGTTATGAGCACCCAGAACCCTGAGTACTGAGTACAAAGCAACCTGAGCACTGAGCACCCAGCACCCTGAGTACTGAGCACCGAGCACCCTGAGTACTGAGCACCCAGCACCCTGAGTACTGAGCACCCAGCACCCTGAGCACTGAGCACCCAGCACCCTGAGTACTGAGCACCCAGCACCCTGAGTACTGAGCACCCAGCACGCTGAGTACTGAGCACGCAGCACCCTGAGCACTGAGCACAAAGCACCCTGAGTACTGAGCACCGAGCACCCCGAGCACTGAGCAACCAGCACCCTGAGTACTGAGCACTGAGCACCCTGAGTACTAAGCACCGAACACCCTGAGTACTGAGCATCCAGCACCCTGAGGACTGAGCACCCAGCACCCTGAGCACTGAGCACCCAGCACCCTGAGTAATGAGCACCCAGCACCCCTAGTACTGAGCACCCAGCACCCTGAGCACTGAGCACCCAGCACCCCGAGCACTGAGCACCCAGCACCCCGAGCACTGAGCACCCAGCACCCCGAGCACTGAGCACCCAGCACCCCGCGCACTGAGCACCCAGCACCCTGAGCACTGAGCACCCAGCACCCTGAGCACTGAGCACCCAGCACCCTGAGTACTGAGTACTCAGCACCCTGAGCACTGAGCACCCAGCACCCTGAGTACTGATCACCGAGCACCCCGAGCACTGAGCACCCAGCACCCTGAGTACTGAGCACCCAGCACCCTGAGTACTGAGCAGGCAGCACCCTGAGTACTGAGCACCCAGCACCCTGAGCACTGAGCACAAAGCACGCTGAGTACTGAGCACTGAGCACCCTGAGTACTGAGCACCAAGGACCCTGAGCACTGAGCACCCAGCACGCTGAGTACTGAGCACTGAGCACCCTGAGTCCTGAGCACCTAGCACCCTGAGTACTGAGCACCCAGCACCCTGAGCACTGAGCAGCCAGCACCCTCAGCACTGAGCACCCACCACCCCGAGCACTGAGCACCCAGCACCCTGAGCACTGAGCACCCAGCACCCCGAGTACTGAGCACACAGCACCCCGAGTACTGAGCACCGAGCACCCCGAGCACTGAGCACCCAGCACCCTGAGTACTGAGCACCCAGTACCCTGAGTACTGAGCTCCCCGAGTACTGAGCACCCAGCACCCCGAGCACTGAGCACCCAGCACCCTGAGTACTGAGAACAGATCACCCTGAGTACTGAGCACCCAGCACCCTGAGTACTGAGCACCCAGCACCCCGAACACTGAGCACCCAGCAGCCCGAGAATGAGCACCCAGCACCCTGAGTACTGAGAACCGAGCACCCTGAGTACTGAGCACCCAGCACCCTGAGTACTGAGCCCCCAGCACCCTGAGTACTGAGCACCCAGCACCCCGAGCACTGAGAACCCAGCACCCCGAGAATGAGCACCAAGCACCCTGAATACTGAGCACCCAGCACCCCGAGCACGGAGCACCCAGGACCCCGAGCACTGAGTACTGAGCACCCAGCACCCTGAGTACTGAGCACCGAGCTCCCCGAGCACTGAGCAACCAGCACCCTGAGCACTGAGCACCCAGCACCCTGAGCACTGAGCACCCAGCACCCTGAGTACTGAGCACCCAGCACGCTGAGTACTGAGCACTCAGCACCCTGAGCACTGAGCACCCAGCACCCTGAGTACTGAGCACTGAGCACCCAGCACCCCGAGCACTGAGCACCCAGCACCCTGTGTACTGAGCACTGAGCACCCTGATTACTAAGCACCCAGCACCCTGAGTACTGAGCACCCAGGACACTGAGCACTGAGCACCGAGCACCCCGAGCACTGAGGACCCAGCACCCTGAGCACTCAGCACCCATCACCCCGATCACTGAGCACCCAGCACCCTGAGCACTGAGCACCCAGCACCCTGAGCACTGAGCACCCAGCACCCAGAGCACTGAGCACCCAGCACCCTGAGCACTGAGCACCCAGCACCCTGAGTACTGAGCACCCAGCACCCTGAGTACTGAGCACCCTGAGTACTGAGCACCGATCACCCTGAGCACTTAGCACCCAGCACCCTGAGTACTGAGCCCCCAGCACCCTGAGCACTGAGCACCCAGCACCCTGAGCATTGAGCACCCAGCACCCTGAGTACTGAGCACCCAGAACCCTGAGTACTGAGTACAAAGCACCCTGAGCACTGAGCACCCAGCACCCTGAGTACTGAGCACGGAGCACCCTGAGTACTGAGCACCCAGCACCCTGAGTACTGAGCACCCAGCACCCTGAGCACTGAGCACCCAGCACCCTGAGTACTGAGCACCCAGCACCCTGAGTACTGAGCACTGATCACCCTGAGCACTGAGCACCCAGCACCCCGAGCACTGAGCACCCAGCACCCTGAGTACTGAGCACCTAGCACCCTGAGCACTGAGCACCGAGCACCCTGAGTACTGAACACCCAGCACCCTGAGCACTGAGCACTGAGCACCCAGCACCCTGAGCACTGAGCACTGAGCACCCAGCACCCCGAGCACTGAGCACCTAGCACCCTGAGCACCCAGCACCCTGAGCACTGAGCACCCTGAGCACTGAGCACCCTGAGCACTGAGCACTGAGCACCCAGCACCCTGAGTACTGAGCACCCAACACTCTGAGCACTGAGCACGCAGCACGCTGAGTACTGAGCACTGAGCACACAGCACCCTGAGCACTGAGCACCCAGCACCCTGAGCACTGAGCACTGAGCACCCAGCACCCCGAGCACTGAGCACCCAGCACCCTGAGCACCCAGCACCCTGAGCACTGAGCACCCAGAGTACTGAGCACCAAGCACCCTGAGCACTGAGCACACAGCACCCTGAGTACTGAGCACCCTGAGTACTGAGCACCGATCACCCTGAGCACTGAGCACCCAGCACCCTGAGTACTGAGCACACAGCACACTGAGCACTGAGCACCCAGCACCCTGAGCACTGAGCACCCAGCACCCTGAGTACTGAGCACCCAGAACCCTGAGTACTGAGTACACAGCACCCTGAGTAATGAGCACCCAGCACCCTGAGTACTGATCACCGAGCACCCCGAGCACTGAGCACCCAGCACCCTGAGTGCTGAGCACCCAGCACCCTGAATACTGAGCACCCAGCACCCTGAGTACTGAGCACCCAGCACCCTGAGCACTGAGCACAAAGCACGCTGAATACTGAGCACTGAACACCCTGAGTACTGAGCACCGAGGACCCTGAGCACTGAGCACCCAGCACCCCGAGCACTGAGCACCCAGCACCCCGAGCACTGAGCACCCAGCACCCCGAGCACTGAGCACCCAGCACCCTGAGCACTGAGCACCCAGCACCCTGAGCACTGAGCACCCAGCACCCTGAGTACTGAGTACTCAGCACCCTGAGCACTGAGCACCCAGCACCCTGAGTACTGATCACCGAGCACCCCGAGCACTGAGCACCCAGCACCCTGAGTACTGAGCACCCAGCACCCTGAGTACTGAGCAGGCAGCACCCTGAGTACTGAGCACCCAGCACCCTGAGCACTGAGCACAAAGCACGCTGAGTACTGAGCACTGAGCACCCTGAGTACTGAGCACTGAGCACCCTGAGTCCTGAGCACCTAGCACCCTGAGTACTGAGCACCCAGCACCCTGAGCACTGAGCAGCCAGCACCCTCAGCACTGAGCACCCACCACCCCGAGCACTGAGCACCCAGCACCCTGAGCACTGAGCACCCAGCACCCCGAGTACTGAGCACACAGCACCCCGAGTACTGAGCACCGAGCACCCCGAGCACTGAGCACCCAGCACCCTGAGTACTGAGCACCCAGTACCCTGAGTACTGAGCTCCCCGAGTACTGAGCACCCAGCACCCCGAGCACTGAGCACCCAGCACCCTGAGTACTGAGAACAGATCACCCTGAGTACTGAGCACCCAGCACCCTGAGTACTGAGCACCCAGCACCCCGAGCACTGAGCACCCAGCAGCCCGAGAATGAGCACCCAGCACCCTGAGTACTGAGAACCGAGCACCCTGAGTACTGATCACCCAGCACCCTGAGTACTGAGCCCCCAGCACCCTGAGTACTGAGCACCCAGCACCCCGAGCACTGAGAACCCAGCACCCCGAGAATGAGCACCAAGCACCCTGAATACTGAGCACCCAGCACCCCGAGCACGGAGCACCCAGGACCCTGAGCACTGAGTACTGAGAACCCAGCACCCTGAGTACTGAGCACCGAGCTCCCCGAGCACTGAGCACCCAGCACCCTGAGCACTGAGCACCCAGCACCCTGAGCACTGAGCACCCAGCACCCTGAGTACTGAGCACCCAGCACGCTGAGTACTGAGCACTCAGCACCCTGAGCACTGAGCACCCAGCACCCTGAGTACTGAGCACTGAGCACCCAGCACCCCGAGCACTGAGCACCCAGCACCCTGTGTACTGAGCACTGAGCACCCTGATTACTAAGCACCCAGCACCCTGAGTACTGAGCACCCAGGACACTGAGCACTGAGCACCGAGCACCCCGAGCACTGAGGACCCAGCACCCTGAGCACTCAGCACCCATCACCCCGATCACTGTGCACCCAGCACCCTGAGCACTGAGCACCCAGCACCCTGAGCACTGAGCACCCAGCACCCAGAGCACTGAGCACCCAGCACCCTGAGCACTGAGCACCCAGCACCCTGAGTACTGAGCACCCAGCACCCTGAGTACTGAGCACCCTGAGTACTGAGCACCGATCACCCTGAGCACTGAGCACCCAGCACCCTGAGCATTGAGCACCCAGCACTCTGAGTACTGAGCACCCAGAACCCTGAGTACTGAGTACAAAGCACCCTGAGCACTGAGCACCCAGCACCCTGAGTACTGAGCACGGAGCACCCTGAGTACTGAGCACCCAGCACCCTGAGTACTGAGCACCCAGCACCCTGAGCACTGAGCACCCAGCACCCTGAGTACTGAGCACCCAGCACCCTGAGTACTGAGCACTGATCACCCTGAGCACTGAGCACCCAGCACCCCGAGCACTGAGCACCCAGCACCCTGAGTACTGAGCACCTAGCACCCTGAGCACTGAGCACCGAGCACCCTGAGTACTGAACACCCAGCACCCTGAGCACTGAGCACTGAGCACCCAGCACCCTGAGCACTGAGCACTGAGCACCCAGCACCCCGAGCACTGAGCACCTAGCACCCTGAGCACCCAGCACCCTGAGCACTGAGCACCCTGAGCACTGAGCACCCTGAGCACTGAGCACTGAGCACCCAGCACCCTGAGTACTGAGCACCCAACACTCTGAGCACTGAGCACGCAGCACGCTGAGTACTGAGCACTGAGCACACAGCACCCTGAGCACTGAGCACCCAGCACCCTGAGCACTGAGCACTGAGCACCCAGCACCCCGAGCACTGAGCACCCAGCACCCTGAGCACCCAGCACCCTGAGCACTGAGCACCCAGAGTACTGAGCACCCAGCACCCTGAGCACTGAGCACACAGCACCCTGAGTACTGAGCACCCTGAGTACTGAGCACCGATCACCCTGAGCACTGAGCACCCAGCACCCTGAGTACTGAGCACACAGCACACTGAGCACTGAGCACCCAGCACCCTGAGCACTGAGCACCCAGCACCCTGAGTACTGAGCACCCAGAACCCTGAGTACTGAGTACACAGCACCCTGAGTAATGAGCACCCAGCACCCTGAGTACTGATCACCGAGCACCCCGAGCACTGAGCACCCAGCACCCTGAGTACTGAGCACCCAGCACCCTGAATACTGAGCACCCAGCACCCTGAGTACTGAGCACCCAGCACCCTGAGCACTGAGCACAAAGCACGCTGAATACTGAGCACTGAACACCCTGAGTACTGAGCACCGAGGACCCTGAGCACTGAGCACCCAGCACGCTGAGCACTGAGCACTGAGCACCCTGAGTACTGAGCACCTAGCACCCTGAGTACTGAGCACCCAGCACCCTGAGCACTGAGCAGCCAGCACCCTCAGCACTGAGCACAGAGCACCCCGAGCACTGAGCACCCAGCACCCTGAGCACTGAGCACCCAGCACCCCGAGTACTGAGCACCGAGCACCCCGAGCTCTGAGCACCCAGCACCCTGAGTACTGAGCACCCAGTACCCTGAGTACTGAGCACCCCGAGTACTGAGCACCCAGCACCCCGAGCACTGAGCACCCAGCACCCTGAGTACTGAGAACAGATCACCCCGAGCACGGAGCACCCAGGACCCCGAGCACTGAGTACTGAGCACCCAGCACCCTGAGTACTGAGCACCGAGCTCCCCGAGCACTGAGCACCCAGCACCCTGAGCACTGAGCACCCAGCACCCTGAGCACTGAACACCCAGCACCCTGAGTACTGAGCACCCAGCACGCTGAGTACTGAGCACTCAGCACCCTGAGCACTGAGCACCCAGCACCCTGAGTACTGAGCACTGAGCACCCAGCACCCCGAGCACTGAGCACCCAGCACCCTGTGTACTGAGCACTGAGCACCCTGATTACTAAGCACCCAGCACCCTGAGTACTGAGCACCCAGGACCCTGAGCACTGAGCACCGAGCTCCCCGAGCACTGAGCACTCAGCACCCTGAGCACTCAGCACCCAGCACCCTGAGCACTGAGCACTGAGCACCCAGCACCCCGATCACTGAGCACCCAGCACCCTGAGCACTGAGCACCCAGCACCCTGAGCACTGAGCACCCAGCACCCAGAGCACTGAGCACCCAGCACCCTGAGCACTGAGCACCCAGCACCCTGAGTACTGAGCACCCAGCACCCCGATCACTGAGCACCCAGCACCCTGAGCACTGAGCACCCAGCACCCTGAGCACTGAGCACCCAGCACCCAGAGCACTGAGCACCCAGCACCCTGAGCACTGAGCACCCAGCACCCTGAGTACTGAGCACCCAGCACCCTGAGTACTGAGCACCCAGCACCCTGAGTACTGAGCACCGAGCACCCTGAGTACTGAGCACCGAGCACCCTGAGTACTGAGCACCCAGCACCCTGAGCACTGAGCACCCAGCACCCTGAGTACTGAGCACCCAGCACCCTGAGTACTGAGCACCCAGCACCCCGAGCACTGAGCACCCAGCACCCTGAGTACTGAGCACCTAGCACCCTGAGCACTGAGCACCGAGCACCCTGAGTACTGAACACCCAGCACCCTGAGCACTGAGCACTGAGCACCCAGCACCCTGAGCACTGAGAACTGAGCACCCAGCACCCCGAGCACTGAGCACCCAGCACCCTGAGCACCCAGCACCCTGAGCACTGAGCACCCTGAGCACTGAGCACCCTCAGCACTGAGCACTGAGCACCCAGCACCCTGAGTACTGAGCACCCAACACTCTGAGCACTGAGCACCCAGCACGCTGAGTACTGAGCACTGAGCACACAGCACCCTGCGTACTGAGCACCCAGCACCCCGAGCACTGAGCACCCAGCGCCCCGAGCACTGAGCACCCAGCACCCTGAGCACTGAGCACTGAGCACACTGAGCACTGAGCACCCAGCACCCCGAGTACTGAGCACTGAGCACCCTGAGTACTGAGCACCCAACACCCAGAGTACTGATCACCCAGCACCCTGAGAACTGAGCACCCAGCACCCTGAGTACTGAGCACCCAGCACCCTGAGTACTGATCACCCAGCACCCTGAGCACTGAGCACTGAGCACCCAGCACCTTGAGCACTGAGCACTGACCACCCAGCACCCCGAGCACTGAGCATCCAGCACCCCGAGCACTGAGCACGCAGCGCCCTGAGCACTGAGCACCCAGCACACTGAGCACTGAGCACCCAGCCCCCTGAGTACTGAGCACCCAGCACCATGAGTACTGAGCACCCAGCACCCTGAGCACTGAGCACCCTGAGGACTGAGCACCCAGCACCCCGAGCACTGAGCACCCAGCACCCTGAGTACTGAGCACCCAGCACCCTGAGTACTGAGCACCGATCACCCTGAGCACTGAGCACCCAGCACCCTGAGTACTGAGCACCCAGCACCCTGAGCACTGAGCACCCAGCACCCTGAGTACTGAGCACCCAGCACCCTGAGTACTGAGCACTGATCACCCTGAGCACTGAGCACCCAGCACCCCGAGCACTGAGCACCCAGCACCCTGAGTACTGAGCACCTAGCACCCTGAGCACTGAGCACCGAGCACCCTGAGTACTGAACACCCAGCACCCTGAGCACTGAGCACTGAGCACCCAGCACCCTGAGCACTGAGCACTGAGCACCCAGCACCGCGAGCACTGAGCACCTAGCACCCTGAGCACCCAGCACCCTGAGCACTGAGCACCCTGAGCACTGAGCACCCTGAGCACTGAGCACTGAGCACCCAGCACCCTGAGTACTGAGCACCCAACACTCTGAGCACTGAGCACGCAGCACGCTGAGTACTGAGCACTGAGCACACAGCACCCTGAGCACTGAGCACCCAGCACCCTGAGCACTGAGCACTGAGCACCCAGCACCCCGAGCACTGAGCACCCAGCACCCTGAGCACCCAGCACCCTGAGCACTGAGCACCCAGAGTACTGAGCACCCAGCACCCTGAGCACTGAGCACACAGCACCCTGAGTACTGAGCACCCTGAGTACTGAGCACCGATCACCCTGAGCACTGAGCACCCAGCACCCTGAGTACTGAGCACACAGCACACTGAGCACTGAGCACCCAGCACCCTGAGCACTGAGCACCCAGCACCCTGAGTACTGAGCACCCAGAACCCTGAGTACTGAGTACACAGCACCCTGAGTAATGAGCACCCAGCACCCTGAGTACTGATCACCGAGCACCCCGAGCACTGAGCACCTAGCACCCTGAGTACTGAGCACCCAGCACCCTGAATACTGAGCACCCAGCACCCTGAGTACTGAGCACCCAGCACCCTGAGCACTGAGCACAAAGCACGCTGAATACTGAGCACTGAACACCCTGAGTACTGAGCACCGAGGACCCTGAGCACTGAGCACCCAGCACGCTGAGCACTGAGCACTGAGCACCCTGAGTACTGAGCACCTAGCACCCTGAGTACTGAGCACCCAGCACCCTGAGCACTGAGCAGCCAGCACCCTCAGCACTGAGCAAAGAGCACCCCGAGCACTGAGCACCCAGCACCCTGAGCACTGAGCACCCAGCACCCCGAGTACTGAGCACCGAGCACCCCGAGCTCTGAGCACCCAGCACCCTGAGTACTGAGCACCCAGTACCCTGAGTACTGAGCACCCCGAGTACTGAGCACCCAGCACCCCGAGCACTGAGCACCCAGCACCCTGAGTACTGAGAACAGATCACCCCGAGCACGGAGCACCCAGGACCCCGAGCACTGAGTACTGAGCACCCAGCACCCTGAGTACTGAGCACCGAGCTCCCCGAGCACTGAGCACCCAGCACCCTGAGCACTGAGCACCCAGCACCCTGAGCACTGAACACCCAGCACCCTGAGTACTGAGCACCCAGCACGCTGAGTACTGAGCACTCAGCACCCTGAGCACTGAGCACCCAGCACCCTGAGTACTGAGCACTGAGCACCCAGCACCCCGAGCACTGAGCACCCAGCACCCTGTGTACTGAGCACTGAGCACCCTGATTACTAAGCACCCAGCACCCTGAGTACTGAGCACCCAGGACCCTGAGCACTGAGCACCGAGCTCCCCGAGCACTGAGCACTCAGCACCCTGAGCACTCAGCACCCAGCACCCTGAGCACTGAGCACTGAGCACCCAGCACCCCGATCACTGAGCACCCAGCACCCTGAGCACTGAGCACCCAGCACCCTGAGCACTGAGCACCCAGCACCCAGAGCACTGAGCACCCAGCACCCTGAGCACTGAGCACCCAGCACCCTGAGTACTGAGCACCCAGCACCCCGATCACTGAGCACCCAGCACCCTGAGCACTGAGCACCCAGCACCCTGAGCACTGAGCACCCAGCACCCAGAGCACTGAGCACCCAGCACCCTGAGCACTGAGCACCCAGCACCCTGAGTACTGAGCACCCAGCACCCTGAGTACTGAGCACCCAGCACCCCGAGCACTGAGCACCCAGCACCCTGAGTACTGAGAACAGATCACCCCGAGCACGGAGCACCCAGGACCCCGAGCACTGAGTACTGAGCACCCAGCACCCTGAGTACTGAGCACCGAGCTCCCCGAGCACTGAGCACCCAGCACCCTGAGCACTGAGCACCCAGCACCCTGAGCACTGAACACCCAGCACCCTGAGTACTGAGCACCCAGCACGCTGAGTACTGAGCACTCAGCACCCTGAGCACTGAGCACCCAGCACCCTGAGTACTGAGCACTGAGCACCCAGCACCCCGAGCACTGAGCACCCAGCACCCTGTGTACTGAGCACTGAGCACCCTGATTACTAAGCACCCAGCACCCTGAGTACTGAGCACCCAGGACCCTGAGCACTGAGCACCAAGCTCCCCGAGCACTGAGCACTCAGCACCCTGAGCACTCAGCACCCAGCACCCTGAGCACTGAGCACTGAGCACCCAGCACCCCGATCACTGAGCACCCAGCACCCTGAGCACTGAGCACCCAGCACCCTGAGCACTGAGCACCCAGCACCCAGAGCACTGAGCACCCAGCACCCTGAGCACTGAGCACCCAGCACCCTGAGTACTGAGCACCCAGCACCCCGATCACTGAGCACCCAGCACCCTGAGCACTGAGCACCCAGCACCCTGAGCACTGAGCACCCAGCACCCAGAGCACTGAGCACCCAGCACCCTGAGCACTGAGCACCCAGCACCCTGAGTACTGAGCACCCAGCACCCTGAGTACTGAGCACCCAGCACCCTGAGTACTGAGCACCGAGCACCCTGAGTACTGAGCACCGAGCACCCTGAGTACTGAGCACCCAGCACCCTGAGCACTGAGCACCCAGCACCCTGAGTACTGAGCACCCAGCACCCTGAGTACTGAGCACCCAGCACCCCGAGCACTGAGCACCCAGCACCCTGAGTACTGAGCACCTAGCACCCTGAGCACTGAGCACCGAGCACCCTGAGTACTGAACACCCAGCACCCTGAGCACTGAGCACTGAGCACCCAGCACCCTGAGCACTGAGAACTGAGCACCCAGCACCCCGAGCACTGAGCACCCAGCACCCTGAGCACCCAGCACCCTGAGCACTGAGCACCCTGAGCACTGAGCACCCTCAGCACTGAGCACTGAGCACCCAGCACCCTGAGTACTGAGCACCCAACACTCTGAGCACTTAGCACCCAGCACGCTGAGTACTGAGCACTGAGCACACAGCACCCTGCGTACTGAGCACCCAGCACCCCGAGCACTGAGCACCCAGCGCCCCGAGCACTGAGCACCCAGCACCCTGAGCACTGAGCACTGAGCACACTGAGCACTGAGCACCCAGCACCCCGAGTACTGAGCACTGAGCACCCTGAGTACTGAGCACCCAACACCCAGAGTACTGATCACCCAGCACCCTGAGAACTGAGCACCCAGCACCCTGAGTACTGAGCACCCAGCACCCTGAGTACTGATCACCCAGCACCCTGAGCACTGAGCACTGAGCACCCAGCACCTTGAGCACTGAGCACTGACCACCCAGCACCCCGAGCACTGAGCATCCAGCACCCCGAGCACTGAGCACCCAGCGCCCTGAGCACTGAGCACCCAGCACACTGAGCACTGAGCACCCAGCCCCCTGAGTACTGAGCACCCAGCACCATGAGTACTGAGCACCCAGCACCCTGAGCACTGAGCACCCTGAGGACTGAGCACCCAGCACCCCGAGCACTGAGCACCCAGCACCCTGAGTACTGAGCACCCAGCACCCTGAGTACTGAGCACCGATCACCCTGAGCACTGAGCACCCAGCACCCTGAGTACTGAGCACCCAGCACCCTGAGCACTGAGCACCCAGCACCCTGAGCACTGAGCACCCAGCACCCTGAGTACTGAGCACCCAGCACCCTGAGTACTGAGTACCCAGCACCCTGAGCACTGAGGACCCAGCACCCTGAGTACTGAGCACCGAGCACCCTGAGTACTGAGCACCCAGCACCCTGAGTACTGAGCACACAGCACCCTGAGCACTGAGCACCCAGCACCCTGAGTACTGAGCACCCAGCACCCTGAGTACTGAGCACCCAGCACCCAGAGCACTGAGCACCCAGCACCCCGAGCACGGAGCACCCAGGACCCCAAGCACTGAGTACTGAGCACCCAGCACCCTGAGTACTGAGCACCGAGCTAACCGAGCACTGAGCACCCTGAGTACTGAGCACCCAGCACCCCGATCACTGAGCACCCAGCACCCTGAGCACTGAGCACCCAGCACCCTGAGCACTGAGCACCCAGCACCCTGAGTACTGAGCACCCAGCACACTGAGTACTGAGCACCCAGCACCCTGAGCACTGAACACCCAGCACCCTGAGTACTGAGCACACAGCATGCTGAGTACTGAGCACTCAGCACCCTGAGCACTGAGCACCCAGCACCCTGAGTACTGAGCACTGAGCACCCAGCACCCCGAGCACTGAGCACCCAGCACCCTGTGTACTGAGCACTGAGCACCCTGATTACTAAGCACCCAGCACCCTGAGTACTGAGCACCCAGGACCCTGAGCACTGAGCACCGAGCACCCCGAGCACTGAGCACTCAGCACCCTGAGCACTCAGCACCCATCACCCCGATCACTGAGCACCCAGCACCCTGAGCACTGAGCACCCAGCACCCTGAGCACTGAGCACCCAGCACCCAGAGCACTGAGCACCCAGCACCCTGAGCACTGAGCACCCAGCACCCTGAGTACTGAGCACCCAGCACCCTGAGTACTGAGCACCCAGCACCCTGAGTACTGAGCACCGAGCACCCTGAGTACTGAGCACCGAGCACCCTGAGTACTGAGCACCCAGCACCCTGAGTACTGAGCACCCAGCACCCTGAGTACTGAGCACCCAGCACCCCGAGCACTGAGCACCCAGCACCCTGAGTACTGAGCACCTAGCACCCTGAGCACTGAGCACCGAGCACCCTGAGTACTGAACACCCAGCACGCTGAGCACTGAGCACTGAGCACCCAGCACCCTGAGCACTGAGAACTGAGCACCCAGCACCCCGAGCACTGAGCACCCAGCACCCTGAGCACCCAGCACCCTGAGCACTGAGCACCCTGAGCACTGAGCACCCTCAGCACTGAGCACTGAGCACCCAGCACCCTGAGTACTGAGCACCCAACACTCTGAGCACTGAGCACCCAGCACCCTGAGCAACCAGCACCCTGAGCACTGAGCACCCTGAGCACTGAGCACCCTCAGCACTGAGCACTGAGCACCCAGCACGCTGAGTACTGAGCACTGAGCACACAGCACCCTGCCTACTGATCACCCAGCACCCTGAGCACTGAGCACTGAGCACCCAGCACCTTGAGCACTGAGCACTGACCACCCAGCACCCCGAGCACTGAGCACCCAGCACCCCGAGCACTGAGCACCCAGCGCCCTGAGCACTGAGCACCCAGCACACTGAGCACTGACCACCCAGCCCCCTGAGTACTGAGCACCCAGCACCCTGAGCACTGAGCACCCTGAGGACTGAGCACCCAGCACCCCGAGCACTGAGCACCCAGCACCCTGAGTACTGAGCACCCAGCACCCTGAGCACTGAGCACCCAGCACCCTGAGTACTGAGCACCCTGAGTACTGAGCACTGATCACCCTGAGCACTGAGCACCCAGCACCCTGAGTACTGAGCACCCAGCACCCTGAGCACTGAGCACCCAGCACCCTGAGCACTGAGCACCCAGCACCCTGAGTACTGAGCACCCAGCACCCTGAGTACTGAGTACCCAGCACCCTGAGCACTGAGGACCCAGCACCCTGAGTACTGAGCACCGAGCACCCTGAGTACTGAGCACCCAGCACCCTGAGTACTGAGCACACAGCACCCTGAGCACTGAGCACCCAGCACCCTGAGTACTGAGCACCCAGCACCCTGAGGACTGAGCACCCAGCACCCAGAGCACTGAGCACCCAGCACCCCGAGCACGGAGCACCCAGGACCCCGAGCACTGAGTACTGAGCACCCAGCACCCTGAGTACTGAGCAACGAGCTAACCGAGCACTGAGCACCCTGAGTACTGAGCACCCAGCACCCCGATCACTGAGCACCCAGCACCCTGAGCACTGACCACCCAGCACCCTGAGCACTGAGCACCCAGCACCCTGAGTACTGAGCACCCAGCACACTGAGTACTGAGCACCCAGCACCCTGAGCACTGAGCACCCAGCACCCTGAGTACTGAGCACTGAGCACCCAGCACCCCGAGCACTGAGCACCCAGCACCCTGTGTACTGAGCACTGAGCACCCTGAGTACTAAGCACCCAGCACCCTGAGTACTGAGCACCCAGCACCCTGAGCACTGAGCACCGAGCACCCCGAGCACTGAGCACCCAGCACCCTGAGCACTCAGCACCCAGCACCCCGAGCACTGAGCACCCAGCACCCTGAGCACTGAGCACCCAGCACCATGAGCACGGAGAACCCCGAGTACTGAGCACCCAGCACCCTGAGCACTGAGCACCCAGCACCTTGAGTACTGAGCACCGAGCACCTCGAGCACTAAGCACCCAGCACCCTGAGTACTTAGCACCCCGGACCCTGAGCACTGAGCACCCAGAACCCTGAGCACTGAGCACCCAGCACCCTGAGCACGGAGCACCCAGCACCCTGAGTACTGAGCACCCAACACCCAGACTACTGAGCTCCCAGCACCCTGAGCAATGAGCACCCAGCACCCTGAGTACTGAGCACCCAGCACCCTGAGTACTGAACACCCAGCACCCTGAGCACTGAGCACTGAGCACCCTGAGCACTGAGTACTGAGCACTGAGCACCCTGAGCACTGAGCACCCAGCACCCCGAGTACTGAGCACCCAGCACCCCGAGCACTGAGCACCCAGCGCCCCGAGCACTTAGCACCCAGCACCCCGAGCACTGAGCACCCAGCACCCCGAGCACTGAGCACCCAGCACCCCGAGCACTGAGCACCCAGCACCCTGAGCACTGAGCACCCAGCACCCTGAGCACTGAGCACCCAGCACCCTGAGTACTGAGTACTCAGCACCCTGAGCACTGAGCACCCAGCACCCTGAGTACTGATCACCGAGCACCCCGAGCACTGAGCACCCAGCACCCTGAGTACTGAGCACCCAGCACCCTGAGTACTGAGCAGGCAGCACCCTGAGTACTGAGCACCCAGCACCCTGAGCACTGAGCACAAAGCACGCTGAGTACTGAGCACTGAGCACCCTGAGTACTGAGCACCGAGGACCCTGAGCACTGAGCACCCAGCACGCTGAGTACTGAGCACTGAGCACCCTGAGTCCTGAGCACCTAGCACCCTGAGTACTGAGCACCCAGCACCCTGAGCACTGAGCAGCCAGCACCCTCAGCACTGAGCACCAACCACCCCGAGCACTGAGCACCCAGCACCCTGAGCACTGAGCACCCAGCACCCCGAGTACTGAGCACACTGCACCCCGAGTACTGAGCACCGAGCACCCCGAGCACTGAGCACCCAGCACCCTGAGTACTGAGCACCCAGTACCCTGAGTACTGAGCTCCCCGAGTACTGAGCACCCAGCACCCCGAGCACTGAGCACCCAGCACCCTGAGTACTGAGAACAGATCACCCTGAGTACTGAGCACCCAGCACCCTGAGTACTGAGCACCCAGCACCCCGAGCACTGAGCACCCAGCAGCCCGAGAATGAGCACCCAGCACCCTGAGTACTGAGAACCGAGCACCCTGAGTACTGAGCACCCAGCACCCTGAGTACTGAGCCCCCAGCACCCTGAGTACTGAGCACCCAGCACCCCGAGCACTGAGAACCCAGCACCCCGAGAATGAGCACCCAGCACCCTGAATACTGAGCACCCAGCACCACGAGCACGGAGCACCCAGGACCCCGAGCACTGAGTACTGAGCACCCAGCACCCTGAGTACTGAGCACCGAGCTCCCCGAGCACTAAGCACCCAGCACCCTGAGCACTGAGCACCCAGCACCCTGAGCACTGAGCACCCAGCACCTTGAGTACTGAGCACCCAGCACGCTGAGTACTGAGCACTCAGCACCCTGAGCACTGAGCACCCAGCACCCTGAGTACTGAGCACTGAGCACCCAGCACCCCGACCACTGAGCACCCAGCACCCTGTGTACTGAGCACTGAGCACCCTGATTACTAAGCACCCAGCACCCTGAGTACTGAGCACCCAGGACACTGAGCACTGAGCACCGAGCACCCCGAGCACTGAGGACCCAGCACCCTGAGCACTCAGCACCCATCACCCCGATCACTGAGCACCCAGCACCCTGAGCACTGAGCACTCAGCACCCTGAGCACTGAGCACCCAGCACCCAGAGCACTGAGCACCCAGCACCCTGAGCACTGAGCACCCAGCACCCTGAGTACTGAGCACCCAGCACCCTGAGTACTGAGCACCCTGAGTACTGAGCACCGATCACCCTGAGCACTTCGCACCCAGCACCCTGAGTACTGAGCCCCAAGCACCCTGAGCACTGAGCACCCAGCACCCTGAGCATTGAGCACCCAGCACCCTGAGTACTGAGCACCCAGAACCCTGAGTACTGAGTACAAAGCACCCTGAGCACTGAGCACCCAGCACCCTGAGTACTGAGCACGGAGCACCCTGAGTACTGAGCACCCAGCACCCTGAGTACTGAGCACCCAGCACCCTGAGCACTGAGCACCCAGCACCCTGAGTACTGAGCACCCAGCACCCTGAGTACTGAGCACTGATCACCCTGAGCACTGAGCACCCAGCACCCCGAGCACTGAGCACCCAGCACCCTGAGTACTGAACACCTAGCACCCTGAGCACTGAGCACCGAGCACCCTGAGTACTGAACACCCAGCACCCTGAGCACTGAGCACTGAGCACCCAGCACCCTGAGCACTGAGCACTGAGCACCCAGCACCCCGAGCACTGAGCACCCAGCACCCTGAGCACCCAGCACCCTGAGCACTGAGCACCCTGAGCACTGAGCACCCTGAGCACTGAGCACCCAGCACCCTGAGTACTGAGCACCCAACACTCTGAGCACTGAGCACCCAGCACGCTGAGTACTGAGCACTGAGCACACAGCACCCTGAGCACTGAGCACCCAGCACCCTGAGCACTGAGCACTGAGCACCCAGCACCCCGAGCACTGAGCACCCAGCACCCTTAGCACCCAGCACCCTGAGCACTGAGCACCCAGAGTACTGAGCACCCAGCACCCTGAGCACTGAGCACACAGCACCAAGAGTACTGAGCACCCTGAGTACTGAGCACCGATCACCCTGAGCACTGAGCACCCAGCACCCTGAGTACTGAGCACACAGCACCCTGAGCACTGAGCACCCAGCACCCTGAGCACTGAGCACCCAGCACCCTGAGTACTGAGCACCCTGAACCCTGAGTACTGAGTACACAGCACCCTGAGTAATGAGCACACAGCACCCTGAGTACTGATCACCGAGCACCCTGAGCACTGAGAACCCAGCACCCTGAGTACTGAGCACCCAGCACCCTGAATACTGAGCACCCAGCACCCTGAGTACTGAGCACCCAGCACCCTGAGCACTGAGCACAAAGCACGCTGAATACTGAGCACTGAACACCCTGAGTACTGAGCACCGAGGACCCTGAGCACTGAGCACCCAGCACGCTGAGTACTGAGCACTGAGCACCCTGAGTACTGAGCACCTAGCACCCTGAGTACTGAGCACCCAGCACCCCGAGTACTGAGCACCCAGCACCCTGAGTACTGAGCACCCAGCACCCCGAGCACTGAGCACCCAGCACCCTGAGTACTGAGCACCTAGCACCCTGAGCACTGAGCACCGAGCACCCTGAGTACTGAACACCCAGCACGCTGAGCACTGAGCACTGAGCACCCAGCACCCTGAGCACTGAGAACTGAGCACCCAGCACCCCGAGCACTGAGCACCCAGCACCCTGAGCACCCAGCACCCTGAGCACTGAGCACCCTGAGCACTGAGCACCCTCAGCACTGAGCACTGAGCACCCAGCACCCTGAGTACTGAGCACCCAACACTCTGAGCACTGAGCACCCAGCACGCTGAGTACTGAGCACTGAGCACACAGCACCCTGCGTACTGAGAACCCAGCACCCCGAGCACTGAGCACCCAGCGCCCCGAGCACTGAGCACCCAGCACCCTGAGCACTGAGCACTGAGCACACTGAGCACTGAGCACCCAGCACCCCGAGTACTGAGCACTGAGCACCCTGAGTACTGAGCACCCAACACCCAGAGTACTGATCACCCAGCACCCTGAGAACTGAGCACCCAGCACCCTGAGTACTGAGCACCCAGCACCCTGAGTACTGATCACCCAGCACCCTGAGCACTGAGCACTGAGCACCCAGCACCTTGAGCACTGAGCACTGACCACCCAGCACCCCGAGCACTGAGCACCCAGCACCCCGAGCACTGAGCACCCAGCGCCCTGAGCACTGAGCACCCAGCACACTGAGCACTGAGCACCCAGCCCCCTGAGTACTGAGCACCCAGCACCATGAGTACTGAGCACCCAGCACCCTGAGCACTGAGCACCCTGAGGACTGAGCACCCAGCACCCCGAGCACTGAGCACCCAGCACCCTGAGTACTGAGCACCCAGCACCCTGAGCACTGAGCACCCAGCACCCTGAGTACTGAGCACCCTGAGTACTGAGCACTGATCACCCTGAGCACTGAGCACCCAGCACCCTGAGTACTGAGCACCCAGCACCCTGAGCACTGAGCACCCAGCACCCTGAGCACTGAGCACCCAGCACCCTGAGTACTGAGCACCCAGCACCCTGAGTACTGAGTACCCAGCACCCTGAGCACTGAGGACCCAGCACCCTGAGTACTGAGCACCGAGCACCCTGAGTACTGAGCACCCAGCACCCTGAGTACTGAGCACACAGCACCCTGAGCACTGAGCACCCAGCACCCTGAGTACTGAGCACCCAGCACCCTGAGGACTGAGCACCCAGCACCCAGAGCACTGAGCACCCAGCACCCCGAGCACGGAGCACCCAGGACCCCGAGCACTGAGTACTGAGCACCCAGCACCCTGAGTACTGAGCAACGAGCTAACCGAGCACTGAGCACCCTGAGTACTGAGCACCCAGCACCCCGATCACTGAGCACCCAGCACCCTGAGCACTGAGCACCCAGCACCCTGAGCACTGAGCACCCAGCACCCTGAGTACTGAGCACCCAGCACACTGAGTACTGAGCACCCAGCACCCTGAGCACTGAGCACCCAGCACCCTGAGTACTGAGCACTGAGCACCCAGCACCCCGAGCACTGAGCACCCAGCACCCTGTGTACTGAGCACTGAGCACCCTGAGTACTAAGCACCCAGCACCCTGAGTACTGAGCACCCAGCACCCTGAGCACTGAGCACCGAGCACCCCGAGCACTGAGCACCCAGCACCCTGAGCACTCAGCACCCAGCACCCCGAGCACTGAGCACCCAGCACCCTGAGCACTGAGCACCCAGCACCATGAGCACGGAGAACCCCGAGTACTGAGCACCCAGCACCCTGAGCACTGAGCACCCAGCACCTTGAGTACTGAGCACCGAGCACCTCGAGCACTAAGCACCCAGCACCCTGAGTACTTAGCACCCCGGACCCTGAGCACTGAGCACCCAGAACCCTGAGCACTGAGCACCCAGCACCCTGAGCACGGAGCACCCAGCACCCTGAGTACTGAGCACCCAACACCCAGACTACTGAGCTCCCAGCACCCTGAGCTATGAGCACCCAGCACCCTGAGTACTGAGCACCCAGCACCATGAGTACTGAACACCCAGCACCCTGAGCACTGAGCACTGAGCACCCTGAGCACTGAGTACTGAGCACTGAGCACCCTGAGCACTGAGCACCCAGCACCCCGAGTACTGAGCACCCAGCACCCCGAGCACTGAGCACCCAGCGCCCCGAGCACTGAGCACCCAGCACCCCGAGCACTGAGCACCCAGAACCCTGAGCACTGAGCACCCAGCACCCCGAGCACTGAGCACCCAGCACCCTGAGCACTGAGCACCCAGCACCCTGAGCACTGAGCACCCAGCACCCTGAGTACTGAGTACTCAGCACCCTGAGCACTGAGCACCCAGCACCCTGAGTACTGATCACCGAGCACCCCGAGCACTGAGCACCCAGCACCCTGAGTACTGAGCACCCAGCACCCTGAGTACTGAGCAGGCAGCACCCTGAGTACTGAGCACCCAGCACCCTGAGCACTGAGCACAAAGCACGCTGAGTACTGAGCACTGAGCACCCTGAGTACTGAGCACCGAGGACCCTGAGCACTGAGCACCCAGCACGCTGAGTACTGAGCACTGAGCACCCTGAGTCCTGAGCACCTAGCACCCTGAGTACTGAGCACCCAGCACCCTGAGCACTGAGCAGCCAGCACCCTCAGCACTGAGCACCCACCACCCCGAGCACTGAGCACCCAGCACCCTGAGCACTGAGCACCCAGCACCCCGAGTACTGAGCACACAGCACCCCGAGTACTGAGCACCGAGCACCCCGAGCACTGAGCACCCTGCACCCTGAGTACTGAGCACCCAGTACCCTGAGTACTGAGCTCCCCGAGTACTGAGCACCCAGCACCCCGAGCACTGAGCACCCAGCACCCTGAGTACTGAGAACAGATCACCCTGAGTACTGAGCACCCAGCACCCTGAGTACTGAGCACCCAGCACCCCGAGCACTGAGCACCCAGCAGCCCGAGAATGAGCACCCAGCACCCTGAGTACTGAGAACCGAGCACCCTGAGTACTGAGCACCCAGCACCCTGAGTACTGAGCCCCCAGCACCCTGAGTACTGAGCACCCAGCACCCCGAGCACTGAGAACCCAGAACCCCGAGAATGAGCACCTAGCACCCTGAATACTGAGCACCCAGCACCCCGAGCACGGAGCATCCAGGACCCCGAGCACTGAGTACTGAGCACCCAGCACCCTGAGTACTGAGCACCGAGCTCCCCGAGCACTGAGCACCCAGCACCCTGAGCACTGAGCACCCAGCACCCTGAGCACTGAGCACCCAGCACCTTGAGTACTGAGCACCCAGCACGCTGAGTACTGAGCACTCAGCACCCTGAGCACTGAGCACCCAGCACCCTGAGTACTGAGCACTGAGCACCCAGCACCCTGTGTACTGAGCACTGAGCACCCTGATTACTAAGCACCCAGCACCCTGAGTACTGAGCACCCAGGACACTGAGCACTGAGCACCGAGCACCCCGAGCACTGAGGACCCAGCACCCTGAGCACTCAGCACCCATCACCCTGATCACTGAGCACCCAGCACCCTGAGCACTGAGCACTCAGCACCCTGAGCACTGAGCACCCAGAACCCAGAGCACTGAGCACCCAGCACCCTGAGCACTGAGCACCCAGCACCCTGAGTACTGAGCACCCAGCACCCTGAGTACTGAGCACCCTGAGTACTGAGCACCGATCACCCTGAGCACTTAGCACCCAGCACCCTGAGTACTGAGCACCCAGCACCCTGAGTACTGAGCACCCCGAGTACTGAGCACCCAGCACCCCGAGCACTGAGCACCCAGCACCCTGAGTACTGAGAACAGATCACCCCGAGCACGGAGCACCCAGGAACCCGAGCACTGAGTACTGAGCACCCAGCACCCTGAGTACTGAGCACCGAGCTCCCCGAGCACTGAGCACCCAGCACCCTGAGCACTGAGCACCCAGCACCCTGAGCACTGAACACCCAGCACCCTGAGTACTGAGCACCCAGCACGCTGAGTACTGAGCACTCAGCACCCTGAGCACTGAGCACCCAGCACCCTGAGTACTGAGCACTGAGCACCCAGCACCCCGAGCACTGAGCACCCAGCACCCTGTGTACTGAGCACTGAGCACCCTGATTACTAAGCACCCAGCACCCTGAGTACTGAGCACCCAGGACCCTGAGCACTGAGCACCGAGCACCCCGAGCACTGAGCACTCAGCACCCTGAGCACTCAGCACCCATCACCCCGATCACTGAGCACCCAGCACCCTGAGCACTGAGCACCCAGCACCCTGAGCACTGAGCACCCAGCACCCAGAGCACTGAGCACCCAGCACCCTGAGCACTGAGCACCCAGCACCCTGAGTACTGAGCACCCAGCACCCTGAGTACTGAGCACCCAGCACCCTGAGTACAGAGCACCAAGCACCATGAGTACTGAGCACCGAGCACCCTGAGTACTGAGCACCCAGCACCCTGAGCACTGAGCACCCAGCACCCTGAGTTCTGAGCACCCAGCAAACTGAGTACTGAGCACCCAGCACCCCGAGCACTGAGCACCCAGCACCCTGAGTTCTGAGCACCTAGCACCCTGAGCACTGAGCACCGAGCACCCTGAGTACTGAACACCCAGCACCCTGAGCACTGAGCACTGAGCACCCAGCACCCTGAGCACTGAGAACTGAGCACCCAGCACCCCGAGCACTGAGCACCCAGCACCCTGAGCACCCAGCACCCTGAGCACTGAGCACCCTCAGCACTGAGCACCCTCAGCACTGAGCACTGAGCACCCAGCACCCTGAGTACTGAGCACCCAACACTCTGAGCACTGAGCACCCAGCACCCTGAGTACTGAGCACCCAGGACACTGAGCACTGAGCACCGAGCACCCCGAGCACTGAGGACCCAGCACCCTGAGCACTCAGCACCCATCACCCCGATCACTGAGCACCCAGCACCCTGAGCACTGAGCACTCAGCACCCTGAGCACTGAGCACCCAGCACCCAGAGCACTGAGCACCCAGCACCCTGAGCACTGAGCACCCAGCACCCTGAGTACTGAGCACCCAGCACCCTGAGTACTGAGCACCCTGAGTACTGAGCACCGATCACCCTGAGCACTTAGCACCCAGCACCCTGAGTACTGAGCCCCCAGCACCCTGAGCACTGAGCACCCAGCACCCTGAGCATTGAGCACCCAGCACCTTGAGTACTGAGCACCCAGAACCCTGAGTACTGAGTACAAAGCACCCTGAGCACTGAGCACCCAGCACCCTGAGTACTGAGCACGGAGCACCCTGAGTACTGAGCACCCAGCACCCTGAGTACTGAGCACCCAGCACCCAGAGCACTGAGCACCCAGCACCCTGAGTACTGAGCACCCAGCACCCTGAGTACTGAGCACTGATCACCCTGAGCACTGAGCACCCAGCACCCCGAGCACTGAGCACCCAGCACCCTGAGTACTGAACACCTAGCACCCTGAGCACTGAGCACCGAGCACCCTGAGTACTGAACACCCAGCACCCTGAGCACTGAGCACTGAGCACCCAGCACCCTGAGCACTGAGCACTGAGCACCCAGCACCCCGAGCACTGAGCACCCAGCACCCTGAGCACCCAGCACCCTGAGCACTGAGCACCCTGAGCACTGAGCACCCTGAGCACTGAGCACTGAGCACCCAGCACCCTGAGTACTGAGCACCCAACACTCTGAGCACTGAGCACCCAGCACGCTGAGTACTGAGCACTGAGCACACAGCACCCTGAGCACTGAGCACCCAGCACCCTGAGCACTGAGCACTGAGCACCCAGCACCCCGAGCACTGAGCGCCCAGCACCCTGAGCACCCAGCACCCTGAGCACTGAGCACCCAGAGTACTGAGCACCCAGCACCCTGAGCACTGAGCACACAGCACCAAGAGTACTGAGCACCCTGAGTACTGAGCACCGATCACCCTGAGCACTGAGCACCCAGCACCCTGAGTACTGAGCACACAGCACCCTGAGCACTGAGCACCCAGCACCCTGAGCACTGAGCACCCAGCACCCTGAGTACTGAGCACCCTGAACCCTGAGTACTGAGTACACAGCACCCTGAGTAATGAGCACACAGCACCCTGATTACTGATCACCGAGCACCCTGAGCACTGAGCACCCAGCACCCTGAGTACTGAGCACCCAGCACCCTGAATACTGAGCACCCAGCACCCTGAGTACTGAGCACCCAGCACCCTGAGCACTGAGTACAAAGCACGCTGAATACTGAGCACTGAACACCCTGAGTACTGAGCACCGAGGACCCTGAGCACTGAGCACCCAGCACGCTGAGTACTGAGCACTGAGCACCCTGAGTACTGAGCACCTAGCACCCTGAGTACTGAGCACCCAGCACCCTGAGCACTGAGCAGACAGCACCCTCAGCACTGAGCACCGAGCACCCTGAGCACTGAGCACCCAGCACCCTGAGCACTGAGCACCCAGCACCCCGAGTACTGAGCACCGAGCACCCCGAGCTCTGAGCACCCAGCACCCTGAGTACTGAGCACCCAGTACCCTGAGTACTGAGCACCCCGAGTACTGAGCACCCAGCTCCCCGAGCACTGAGCACCCAGCACCCTGAGTACTGAGAACAGATCACCCCGAGCACGGAGCACCCAGGACCCCGAGCACTGAGTACTGAGCACCCAGCACCCTGAGTACTGAGCACCGAGCTCCCCGAGCACTGAGCACCCAGCACCCTGAGCACTGAGCACCCAGCACCCTGAGCACTGAACACCCAGCACCCTGAGTACTGAGCACCCAGCACGCTGAGTACTGAGCACTCAGCACCCTGAGCACTGAGCACCCAGCACCCTGAGTACTGAGCACTGAGCACCCAGCACCCCGAGCACTGAGCACCCAGCACCCTGTGTACTGAGCACTGAGCACCCTGATTACTAAGCACCCAGCACCCTGAGTACTGAGCACCCAGGACCCTGAGCACTGAGCACCGAGCACCCCGAGCACTGAGCACTCAGCACCCTGAGCACTCAGCACCCATCACCCCGATCACTGAGCACCCAGCACCCTGAGCACTGAGCACCCAGCACCCTGAGCACTGAGCACCCAGCACCCAGAGCACTGAGCACCCAGCACCCTGAGCACTGAGCACCCAGCACCCTGAGTACTGAGCACCCAGCACCCTGAGTACTGAGCACCCAGCACCCTGAGTACTGAGCACCGAGCACCCTGAGTACTGAGCACCGAGCACCCTGAGTACTGAGCACCCAGCACCCTGAGCACTGAGCACCCAGCACCCTGAGTACTGAGCACCCAGCAAACTGAGTACTGAGCACCCAGCACCCCGAGCACTGAGCACCCAGCACCCTGAGTACTGAGCACCTAGCACCCTGAGCACTGAGCACCGAGCACCCTGAGTACTGAACACCCAGCACCCTGAGCACTGAGCACTGAGCACCCAGCACCCTGAGCACTGAGAACTGAGCACCCAGCACCCCGAGCACTGAGCACCCAGCACCCTGAGCACCCAGCACCCTGAGCACTGAGCACCCTGAGCACTGAGCACCCTCAGCACTGAGCACTGAGCACCCAGCACCCTGAGTACTGAGCACCCAACACTCTGAGCACTGAGCACCCAGCACGCTGAGTACTGAGCACTGAGCACACAGCACCCTGCGTACTGAGCACCCAGCACCCCGAGCACTGAGCACCCAGCGCCCCGAGCACTGAGCACCCAGCACCCTGAGCACTGAGCACTGAGCACACTGAGCACTGAGCACCCAGCACCCCGAGTACTGAGCACTGAGCACCCTGAGTACTGAGCACCCAACACCCAGAGTACTGATCACCCAGCACCCTGAGAACTGAGCACCCAGCACCCTGAGTACTGAGCACCCAGCACCCTGAGTACTGATCACCCAGCACCCTGAGCACTGAGCACTGAGCACCCAGCACCTTGAGCACTGAGCACTGACCACCCAGCACCCCGAGCACTGAGCACCCAGCACCCCGAGCACGGAGCACCCAGCGCCCTGAGCACTGAGCACCCAGCACACTGAGCACTGAGCACCCAGCCCCCTGAGTACTGAGCACCCAGCACCATGATTACTGAGCTCCCAGCACCCTGAGCACTGAGCACCCTGAGGACTGAGCACCCAGCACCCCGAGCACTGAGCACCCAGCACCCTGAGTACTGAGCACCCAGCACCCTGAGCACTGAGCACCCAGCACCCTGAGTACTGAGCACCCTGAGTACTGAGCACCGATCACCCTGAGCACTGAGCATCCAGCACCCTGAGTACTGAGCACCCAGCACCCTGAGCACTGAGCACCCAGCACCCTGAGCTCTGAGCACCCAGCACCCTGAGTACTGAGCACCCAGCACCCTGAGTACTGAGTACCCAGCACCCTGAGCACTGAGGACCCAGCACCCTGAGTACTGAGCACCGAGCACCCTGAGTACTGAGCACCCAGCACCCTGAGTACTGAGCACACAGCACCCTGAGCACTGAGCACCCAGCACCCTGAGTACTGAGCACCCAGCACCCTGAGTACTGAGCACCCAGCACCCAGAGCACTGAGCACCCAGCACCCCGAGCACGGAGCACCCAGGACCCCGAGCACTGAGTACTGAGCACCCAGCACCCTGAGTACTGAGCACCGAGCTAACCGAGCACTGAGCACCCTGAGTTCTGAGCACCCAGCACCCCGATCACTGAGCACCCAGCACCCTGAGCACTGAGCACCCAGCACCCTGAGCACTGAGCACCCAGCACCCTGAGTACTGAGCACCCAGCACACTGAGTACTGAGCACCCAGCACCCTGAGCACTGAGCACCCAGCACCCTGAGTACTGAGCACTGAGCACCCAGCACCCCGAGCACTGAGCACCCAGCACCCTGTGTACTGAGCACTGAGCACCCTGAGTACTAAGCACCCAGCACCCTGAGTACTGAGCACCCAGCACCCTGAGCACTGAGCACCGAGCACCCCGAGCACTGAGCACCCAGCACCCTGAGCACTCAGCACCCAGCACCCCGAGCACTGAGCACCCAGCACCCTGAGCACTGAGCACCCAGCACCATGAGCACGGAGAACCCCGAGTACTGAGCACCCAGCACCCTGAGCACTGAGCACCCAGCACCTTGAGTACTGAGCACCGAGCACCTCGAGCACTAAGCACCCAGCACCCTGAGTACTTAGCACCCCGCACCCTGAGCACTGAGCCCCCAGAACCCTGAGCACTGAGCACCCAGCACCCTGAGCACGGAGCACCCAGCACCCTGTGTACTGAGCACCCAACACCCAGACTACTGAGCTCCCAGCACCCTGAGCACTGAGCACCCAGCACCCTGAGTACTGAGCACCCAGCACCCTGAGTACTGAACACCCAGCACCCTGAGCACTGAGCACTGAGCACCCTGAGCACTGAGTACTGAGCACTGAGCACCCTGAGCACTGAGCACCCAGCACCCCGAGTACTGAGCACCCAGCACCCCGAGCACTGAGCACCCAGCGCCCCGAGCACTGAGCACCCAGCACCCCGAGCACTGAGCACTGAGCACCCTGAGCACTGAGCACCCAGCACCCCGAGTACTGAGCACTGAGCACCCTGAGTACTGAGCACCAAGCACCCCGAGTACTGAGCACTGAGCACCCTGAGTACTGAGCACCCAGCACCCTGAGCACTGAGCACCCAGCACCCTGAGTACTGAGCACTGAAAACCCTGAGTACTGAGCACCGAGCACCCTGAGTACTGAGCACCCAGCACCCTGATCACTGAGCACGGAGCACCCCGAGGACTGAGCACCCAGCACCCTGAGCACTGAGCACCCAGCACCTTGAGTACTGAGCACGGAGCACAATGAGCACTGAGCACCCAGCACCCTGAGTACTGAGCACCCAGCACCCTGAGCACTGAGCACCCAGCTCCCTGAGCACTGAGCACGCAGCACCCCAAGCACTGAGCACCCAGCACCCTGAGTACTGAGCACAGAGCACCCTGAGCACTGAGCACCCAGCACCCTGAGTACTGAGCACCCAGCACCCTGAGTACTGAGCAACCAGCACCCTGAGCACTGAGCACTGAGCACCCAGCACCCTGAGCACTGAGCACTGAGCACCCAGCACCACAGCCCTGAGCACCCAACACCCCGAGCACTGAGCACCCAGCACCCTGAGCACTGAGCACTGAGCACCCTGAGCACTGAGTACTGAGCACTGAGCACCCTGAGCACTGAGCACCCAGCACCCCGAGTACTGAGCACCCAGCACCCCGAGAACTGAGCACCCAGCGCCCCGAGCACTGAGCACCCAGCACCCCGAGCACTGAGCACTGAGCACCCTGAGCACTGAGCACCCAGCACCCCGAGTACTGAGCACTGAGCACCCTGAGTACTGAGCACCAAGCACCCCGAGTACTGAGCACTGAGCACCCTGAGTACTGAGCACCCAGCACCCTGAGCACTGAGCACCCAGCACCCTGAGTACTGAGCACTGAAAACCCTGAGTACTGAGCACCGAGCACCCTGAGTACTGAGCACCCAGCACCCTGATCACTGAGCACGGAGCACCCCGAGGACTGAGCACCCAGCACCCTGAGCACTGAGCACCCAGCACCTTGAGTACTGAGCACCGAGCACAACGAGCACTGAGCACCCAGCACCCTGAGTACTGAGCACCCAGCACCCTGAGCACTGAGCACCCAGCTCCCTGAGCACTGAGCACGCAGCACCCCAAGCACTGAGCACCCAGCACCCTGAGTACTGAGCACAGAGCACCCTGAGCACTGAGCACCCAGCACCCTGAGTACTGAGCACCCAGCAACCTGAGTACTGAGCAACCAGCACCCTGAGCACTGAGCACTGAGCACCCAGCACCCTGAGCACTGAGCACTGAGCACCCAGCACCACAGCCCTGAGCACCCAACACCCAGAGCACTGAGCACCCAGCACCCTGAGCACTGAGCACCCAGCACCCTGAGTACTGAGCAACCAGCAACCTGAGTACTGAGCACCCAGCACCCTGAGTACTGAGCACTCAGCACCCTGAGTACTGAGCACTGAGCACACCGAGCAATGAGCACCCAGCACCCTGAGCACTGAGCACCCGGAGGACTGAGCAAACAGCACCCTGAGCACTGAGCACCGATCACTCTGAGCAGTGAGCACCCAGCACCCCGAGCACTGAGCACCCAGCACCCTGAGTACTGAGCACCCAGCACCCCGAGTACTGAGCACCCAGCACCCTGAGTACTGAGCACCCAGCACCCCGAGCACTGAGCACCCAGCACCCTGAGTACTGAGCACCCTGAGTACTGAGCACTGAGCACAGAGCATCCTGAGTACTGAGCACCCTGAGGACTGAGCACCCAGCACCCAGAGCACTGAGAACCCAGCACCCTGAGTACTGAGCACTGATCACCCTGAGCACCCAGCACCCCGAGCACTGAGCACCCAGCACCCTGAGTACTGAGCACCCAGCACCCTGAGCACTGAGCACCGAGCACCCTGAGTACTGAACACCCAGCACCCTGAGCACTCAGCACTGAGCACCCAGCACCCTGAGCACTGAGCACCCAGCACCCCGAGCACTGAGCACCCAGCACCCTGAGCACCCAGCACCCTGAGCACTGAGCAGCCTGAGCACTGAACACCCTGAGCACTGAGCACTGAGCACCCAGCACCCTGAGTACTGAGCACCCAACACTCTGAGCACTGAGCACCCAGCACGCTGAGTACTGAGCACTGAGCACACAGCACCCTGAGTACTGAGCACCCAGCACCCCGAGCACTGAGCACCCAGCGCCCCGAGCACTGAGCACCCAGGACCCCGAGCACTGAGCACTGAGCACACTGAGCACTGAGCACCCAGCACCCCGAGTACTGAGCACTGAGCGCCCTGAGTACTGAGCACCCAGCACCCCGAGTACTGAGCACTGAGCACCCTGAGTACTGAGCACCCAGCACCCTGAGCACTGAGAACCCTGAGTACTGAGCACCGAGCTCCCTGTGTACTGAGCACCCAGCCCCCTGAGCACTGAGCACGGAGCACCCCGAGGACTGAGCACCCCGCACCCTGAGCACTGAGCACCCAGCACCTTGAGTACTGAGCACCGAGCACCCCGAGCACTGAGCACCCAGCACCCTGAGTACTGAGCACCCAACACCCAGAGTACTGAGCACCCAGCACCCTGATCACTGAGCACCCAGCACCCTGAGTACTGAGCACCCAGCACCCTGAGTACTGAGCACCCAGCACCCTGAGCACTGAGCACTGAGCACCCAGCACCCTGAGCACTGAGCACTGACCACCCAGCACCCCGAGCACTGAGCACCCAGCACCCCGAGCACTGAGCACCCAGCGCCCTGAGCACTGAGCACCCAGCACCCTGAGCACTGAGCACCCAGCCCCCTGAGTACTGGGCACCCAGCACCATGAGTACTGAGCACCCAGCACCCTGAGTACTGAGCACCGAGCACCCCGAGCACTGAGCACCCAGCACCCTGAGCACTGAGCACCCTGAGGACTGAGCACCCAGCACCCTGAGGACCGAGCACCCCGAGCACTGAGCACAAAGCACCCTGAGCACTGAGCACCCTGAGCACTGAGCACCCAGCACCCCGAGCACTGAGCACCCAGCACCCTGAGCACTGAGCACACAGCACCCCGAGTACTGAGCACCCAGCACCCCGAGTACTGAGCACCGAGCACCCCGAGCACTGAGCACCCAGCACCCTGAGTACTGAGCACCCAGTACCCTGAGTACTGAGCACCCCGAGTACTGAGCACCCAGCACCCCGAGCACTGAGCACCCAGCACCTTGAGTACTGAGAACAGATCACCCTGAGTACTGAGCACCCAGCACCCTGAGTACTGAGCCCCCAGCACCCTGAGTACTGAGCACCCAGCAACCCGAGCACTGAGCACCCAGCACCCCGAGAATGAGCACCCAGCACCCTGAGTACGGAGAACCGAGCACCCTGAGTACTGAGCACCCAGCACCCTGAGCACTGAGCACTGAGCACCCAGCACCCCGAGCACTGAGCACCCAGCACCCTGTGTACTGAGCACTGAGCACCCTGAGTACTAAGCACCCAGCACCCTGAGTACTGAGCACCCAGCACCCTGAGCACTGAGCACCGAGCACCCCGAGCACTGAGCACCCAGCACCCTGAGCACTCAGCACCCAGCACCCCGAGCACTGAGCACCCAGCACCCTGAGCACTGAGCACCCAGCACCATGAGCACGGAGAACCCCGAGTACTGAGCACCCAGCACCCTGAGCACTGAGCACCCAGCACCTTGAGTACTGAGCACCGAGCACCTCGAGCACTAAGCACCCAGCACCCTGAGTACTTAGCACCCCGCACCCTGAGCACTGAGCCCCCAGAACCCTGAGCACTGAGCACCCAGCACCCTGAGCACGGAGCACCCAGCACCCTGTGTACTGAGCACCCAACACCCAGACTACTGAGCTCCCAGCACCCTGAGCACTGAGCACCCAGCACCCTGAGTACTGAGCACCCAGCACCCTGAGTACTGAACACCCAGCACCCTGAGCACTGAGCACTGAGCACCCTGAGCACTGAGTACTGAGCACTGAGCACCCTGAGCACTGAGCACCCAGCACCCCGAGTACTGAGCACCCAGCACCCCGAGCACTGAGCACCCAGCGCCCCGAGCACTGAGCACCCAGCACCCCGAGCACTGAGCACTGAGCACCCTGAGCACTGAGCACCCAGCACCCCGAGTACTGAGCACTGAGCACCCTGAGTACTGAGCACCAAGCACCCCGAGTACTGAGCACTGAGCACCCTGAGTACTGAGCACCCAGCACCCTGAGCACTGAGCACCCAGCACCCTGAGTACTGAGCACTGAAAACCCTGAGTACTGAGCACCGAGCACCCTGAGTACTGAGCACCCAGCACCCTGATCACTGAGCACGGAGCACCCCGAGGACTGAGCACCCAGCACCCTGAGCACTGAGCACCCAGCACCTTGAGTACTGAGCACGGAGCACAATGAGCACTGAGCACCCAGCACCCTGAGTACTGAGCACCCAGCACCCTGAGCACTGAGCACCCAGCTCCCTGAGCACTGAGCACGCAGCACCCCAAGCACTGAGCACCCAGCACCCTGAGTACTGAGCACAGAGCACCCTGAGCACTGAGCACCCAGCACCCTGAGTACTGAGCACCCAGCACCCTGAGTACTGAGCAACCAGCACCCTGAGCACTGAGCACTGAGCACCCAGCACCCTGAGCACTGAGCACTGAGCACCCAGCACCACAGCCCTGAGCACCCAACACCCCGAGCACTGAGCACCCAGCACCCTGAGCACTGAGCACTGAGCACCCTGAGCACTGAGTACTGAGCACTGAGCACCCTGAGCACTGAGCACCCAGCACCCCGAGTACTGAGCACCCAGCACCCCGAGAACTGAGCACCCAGCGCCCCGAGCACTGAGCACCCAGCACCCCGAGCACTGAGCACTGAGCACCCTGAGCACTGAGCACCCAGCACCCCGAGTACTGAGCACTGAGCACCCTGAGTACTGAGCACCAAGCACCCCGAGTACTGAGCACTGAGCACCCTGAGTACTGAGCACCCAGCACCCTGAGCACTGAGCACCCAGCACCCTGAGTACTGAGCACTGAAAACCCTGAGTACTGAGCACCGAGCACCCTGAGTACTGAGCACCCAGCACCCTGATCACTGAGCACGGAGCACCCCGAGGACTGAGCACCCAGCACCCTGAGCACTGAGCACCCAGCACCTTGAGTACTGAGCACCGAGCACAACGAGCACTGAGCACCCAGCACCCTGAGTACTGAGCACCCAGCACCCTGAGCACTGAGCACCCAGCTCCCTGAGCACTGAGCACGCAGCACCCCAAGCACTGAGCACCCAGCACCCTGAGTACTGAGCACAGAGCACCCTGAGCACTGAGCACCCAGCACCCTGAGTACTGAGCACCCAGCAACCTGAGTACTGAGCAACCAGCACCCTGAGCACTGAGCACTGAGCACCCAGCACCCTGAGCACTGAGCACTGAGCACCCAGCACCACAGCCCTGAGCACCCAACACCCAGAGCACTGAGCACCCAGCACCCTGAGCACTGAGCACCCAGCACCCTGAGTACTGAGCAACCAGCAACCTGAGTACTGAGCACCCAGCACCCTGAGTACTGAGCACTCAGCACCCTGAGTACTGAGCACTGAGCACACCGAGCAATGAGCACCCAGCACCCTGAGCACTGAGCACCCGGAGGACTGAGCAAACAGCACCCTGAGCACTGAGCACCGATCACTCTGAGCAGTGAGCACCCAGCACCCCGAGCACTGAGCACCCAGCACCCTGAGTACTGAGCACCCAGCACCCCGAGTACTGAGCACCCAGCACCCTGAGTACTGAGCACCCAGCACCCCGAGCACTGAGCACCCAGCACCCTGAGTACTGAGCACCCTGAGTACTGAGCACTGAGCACAGAGCATCCTGAGTACTGAGCACCCTGAGGACTGAGCACCCAGCACCCAGAGCACTGAGAACCCAGCACCCTGAGTACTGAGCACTGATCACCCTGAGCACCCAGCACCCCGAGCACTGAGCACCCAGCACCCTGAGTACTGAGCACCCAGCACCCTGAGCACTGAGCACCGAGCACCCTGAGTACTGAACACCCAGCACCCTGAGCACTCAGCACTGAGCACCCAGCACCCTGAGCACTGAGCACCCAGCACCCCGAGCACTGAGCACCCAGCACCCTGAGCACCCAGCACCCTGAGCACTGAGCAGCCTGAGCACTGAACACCCTGAGCACTGAGCACTGAGCACCCAGCACCCTGAGTACTGAGCACCCAACACTCTGAGCACTGAGCACCCAGCACGCTGAGTACTGAGCACTGAGCACACAGCACCCTGAGTACTGAGCACCCAGCACCCCGAGCACTGAGCACCCAGCGCCCCGAGCACTGAGCACCCAGGACCCCGAGCACTGAGCACTGAGCACACTGAGCACTGAGCACCCAGCACCCCGAGTACTGAGCACTGAGCGCCCTGAGTACTGAGCACCCAGCACCCCGAGTACTGAGCACTGAGCACCCTGAGTACTGAGCACCCAGCACCCTGAGCACTGAGAACCCTGAGTACTGAGCACCGAGCTCCCTGTGTACTGAGCACCCAGCCCCCTGAGCACTGAGCACGGAGCACCCCGAGGACTGAGCACCCCGCACCCTGAGCACTGAGCACCCAGCACCTTGAGTACTGAGCACCGAGCACCCCGAGCACTGAGCACCCAGCACCCTGAGTACTGAGCACCCAACACCCAGAGTACTGAGCACCCAGCACCCTGATCACTGAGCACCCAGCACCCTGAGTACTGAGCACCCAGCACCCTGAGTACTGAGCACCCAGCACCCTGAGCACTGAGCACTGAGCACCCAGCACCCTGAGCACTGAGCACTGACCACCCAGCACCCCGAGCACTGAGCACCCAGCACCCCGAGCACTGAGCACCCAGCGCCCTGAGCACTGAGCACCCAGCACCCTGAGCACTGAGCACCCAGCCCCCTGAGTACTGGGCACCCAGCACCATGAGTACTGAGCACCCAGCACCCTGAGTACTGAGCACCGAGCACCCCGAGCACTGAGCACCCAGCACCCTGAGCACTGAGCACCCTGAGGACTGAGCACCCAGCACCCTGAGGACCGAGCACCCCGAGCACTGAGCACAAAGCACCCTGAGCACTGAGCACCCTGAGCACTGAGCACCCAGCACCCCGAGCACTGAGCACCCAGCACCCTGAGCACTGAGCACACAGCACCCCGAGTACTGAGCACCCAGCACCCCGAGTACTGAGCACCGAGCACCCCGAGCACTGAGCACCCAGCACCCTGAGTACTGAGCACCCAGTACCCTGAGTACTGAGCACCCCGAGTACTGAGCACCCAGCACCCCGAGCACTGAGCACCCAGCACCTTGAGTACTGAGAACAGATCACCCTGAGTACTGAGCACCCAGCACCCTGAGTACTGAGCCCCCAGCACCCTGAGTACTGAGCACCCAGCAACCCGAGCACTGAGCACCCAGCACCCCGAGAATGAGCACCCAGCACCCTGAGTACGGAGAACCGAGCACCCTGAGTACTGAGCACCCAGCACCCTGAGTACTGAGCCCCCAGCACCCTGAGCACTGAGCACCCAGCACAGCGAGCACTGAGCACCCAGCACCCCGAGAATGAGCACCCAGCACCCTGAGTACTTAGCACCCAGCACCCTGAGCACTGAGCACCCAGAACCCTGAGCACTGAGCACCCAGCTCCCTGAGCACTGAGCACGCAGCACCCCAAGCACTGAGCACCCAGCACCCTGAGTACTGAGCACAGAGCACCCTGAGCACTGAGCACCCAGCACCCTGAGTACTGAGCACCCAGCACCCTGAGTACTGAGCAACCAGCACCCTGAGCACTGAGCACTGAGCACCCAGCACCCTGAGCACTGAGCACTGAGCACCCAGCACCACAGCCCTGAGCACCCAACACCCCGAGCACTGAGCACCCAGCACCCTGAGCACTGAGCACCCAGCACCCTGAGTACTGAGCAACCAGCAACCTGAGTACTGAGCACCCAGCACCCTGAGTACTGAGCACTCAGCACCCTGAGTACTGAGCACTGAGCACACCGAGCAATGAGCACCCAGCACCCTGAGCACTGAGCACCCGGAGGACTGAGCAAACAGCACCCTGAGCACTGAGCACCGATCACTCTGAGCAGTGAGCACCCAGCACCCCGAGCACTGAGCACCCAGCACCCTGAGTACTGAGCACCCAGCACCCCGAGTACTGAGCACCCAGCACCCTGAGTACTGAGCACCCAGCACCCCGAGCACTGAGCACCCAGCACCCTGAGTACTGAGCACCCTGAGTACTGAGCACTGAGCACAGAGCATCCTGAGTACTGAGCACCCTGAGGACTGAGCACCCAGCACCCAGAGCACTGAGAACCCAGCACCCTGAGTACTGAGCACTGATCACCCTGAGCACCCAGCACCCCGAGCACTGAGCACCCAGCACCCTGAGTACTGAGCACCCAGCACCCTGAGCACTGAGCACCGAGCACCCTGAGTACTGAACACCCAGCACCCTGAGCACTCAGCACTGAGCACCCAGCACCCTGAGCACTGAGCACCCAGCACCCCGAGCACTGAGCACCCAGCACCCTGAGCACCCAGCACCCTGAGCACTGAGCACCCTGAGCACGGAACACCCTGAGCACTGAGCACCCAGCACCCTGAGTACTGAGCACCCAACACTCTGAGCACTGAGCACCCAGCACGCTGAGTACTGAGCACTGAGCACACAGCACCCTGAGTACTGAGCACCCAGCACCCCGAGCACTGAGCACCCAGCGCCCCGAGCACTGAGCACCCAGCACCCCGAGCACTGAGCACTGAGCACACTGAGCACTGAGCACCCAGCACCCCGAGTACTGAGCACTGAGCGCCCTGAGTACTGAGCACCCAGCACCCCGAGTACTGAGCACTGAGCACCCTGAGTACTGAGCACCCAGCACCCTGAGCACTGAGAACCCTGAGTACTGAGCACCGAGCTCCCTGTGTACTGAGCACCCAGCCCCCTGAGCACTGAGCACGGAGCACCCCGAGGACTGAGCACCCCGCACCCTGAGCACTGAGCACCCAGCACCTTGAGTACTGAGCACCGAGCACCCCGAGCACTGAGCACCCAGCACCCTGAGTACTGAGCACCCAACACCCAGAGTACTGAGCACCCAGCACCCTGATCACTGAGCACCCAGCACCCTGAGTACTGAGCACCCAGCACCCTGAGTACTGAGCACCCAGCACCCTGAGCACTGAGCACTGAGCACCCAGCACCCTGAGCACTGAGCACTGACCACCCAGCACCCCGAGCACTGAGCACCCAGCACCCCGAGCACTGAGCACCCAGCGCCCTGAGCACTGAGCACCCAGCACCCTGAGCACTGAGCACCCAGCCCCCTGAGTACTGGGCACCCAGCACCATGAGTACTGAGCACCCAGCACCCTGAGTACTGAGCACCGAGCACCCCGAGCACTGAGCACCCAGCACCCTGAGCACTGAGCACCCTGAGGACTGAGCACCCAGCACCCTGAGGACCGAGCACCCCGAGCACTGAGCACCCAGCACCCTGAGCACTGAGCACCCTGAGCACTGAGCACCCAGCACCCCGAGCACTGAGCACCCAGCACCCTGAGCACTGAGCACACAGCACCCCGAGTACTGAGCACCCAGCACCCCGAGTACTGAGCACCGAGCACCCCGAGCACTGAGCACCCAGCACCCTGAGTACTGAGCACCCAGTACCCTGAGTACTGAGCACCCCGAGTACTGAGCACCCAGCACCCCGAGCACTGAGCACCCAGCACCTTGAGTACTGAGAACAGATCACCCTGAGTACTGAGCACCCAGCACCCTGAGTCCTGAGCCCCCAGCACCCTGAGTACTGAGCACCCAGCAACCCGAGCACTGAGCAGCCAGCACCCCGAGAATGAGCACCCAGCACCCTGAGTACGGAGAACCGAGCACCCTGAGTACTGAGCACCCAGCACCCTGAGTACTGAGCCCCCAGCACCCTGAGCACTGAGCACCCAGCACAGCGAGCACTGAGCACCCAGCACCCCGAGAATGAGCACCCAGCACCCTGAGTACTTAGCACCCAGCACCCTGAGCACTGAGCACCCAGAACCCTGAGCACTGAGCACCCAGCACCCTGAGCACGGAGCACCCAGCACCCTGAGTACTGAGCACCCAACACCCAGACTACTGAGCTCCCCGCACCCTGAGCACTGAGCACCCAGCACCCTGAGTACTGAGCACCCAGCACCCTGAGTAATGAACACCCAGCACCCTGAGCACTGAGCACTGAGCACCCTGAGCACTGAGTACTGAGCACTGAGCACCCTAGCACTGAGCACCCAGCACCCCGAGTACTGAGCACCCAGCACCCCGAGCACTGAGCACCCAGCGCCCCGAGCACTGAGCACCCAGCACCCCGAGCACTGAGAACAGAGCACCCTGAGCACTGAGCACCCAGCACCCTGAGTACTGAGCACTGAAAACCCTGAGTACTGAGCACCGAGCACCCTGAGTACTGAGCACCCAGCACCCTGATCACTGAGCACGGAGCACCCCGAGGACTGAGCACCCAGCACCCTGAGCACTGAGCACCCAGCACCTTGAGTACTGAGCACCGAGCACAACGAGCACTGAGCACCCAGCACCCTGAGTACTGAGCACCCAGCACCCTGAGCACTGAGCACCCAGCTCCCTGAGCACTGAGCACGCAGCACCCCAAGCACTGAGCACCCAGCACCCTGAGTACTGAGCACAGAGCACCCTGAGCACTGAGCACCCAGCACCCTGAGTACTGAGCACCCAGCAACCTGAGTACTGAGCAACCAGCACCCTGAGCACTGAGCACTGAGCACCCAGCACCCTGAGCACTGAGCACTGAGCACCCAGCACCACAGCCCTGAGCACCCAACACCCAGAGCACTGAGCACCCAGCACCCTGAGCACTGAGCACCCAGCACCCTGAGTACTGAGCAACCAGCAACCTGAGTACTGAGCACCCAGCACCCTGAGTACTGAGCACTCAGCACCCTGAGTACTGAGCACTGAGCACACCGAGCAATGAGCACCCAGCACCCTGAGCACTGAGCACCCGGAGGACTGAGCAAACAGCACCCTGAGCACTGAGCACCGATCACTCTGAGCAGTGAGCACCCAGCACCCCGAGCACTGAGCACCCAGCACCCTGAGTACTGAGCACCCAGCACCCCGAGTACTGAGCACCCAGCACCCTGAGTACTGAGCACCCAGCACCCCGAGCACTGAGCACCCAGCACCCTGAGTACTGAGCACCCTGAGTACTGAGCACTGAGCACAGAGCATCCTGAGTACTGAGCACCCTGAGGACTGAGCACCCAGCACCCAGAGCACTGAGAACCCAGCACCCTGAGTACTGAGCACTGATCACCCTGAGCACCCAGCACCCCGAGCACTGAGCACCCAGCACCCTGAGTACTGAGCACCCAGCACCCTGAGCACTGAGCACCGAGCACCCTGAGTACTGAACACCCAGCACCCTGAGCACTCAGCACTGAGCACCCAGCACCCTGAGCACTGAGCACCCAGCACCCCGAGCACTGAGCACCCAGCACCCTGAGCACCCAGCACCCTGAGCACTGAGCAGCCTGAGCACTGAACACCCTGAGCACTGAGCACTGAGCACCCAGCACCCTGAGTACTGAGCACCCAACACTCTGAGCACTGAGCACCCAGCACGCTGAGTACTGAGCACTGAGCACACAGCACCCTGAGTACTGAGCACCCAGCACCCCGAGCACTGAGCACCCAGCGCCCCGAGCACTGAGCACCCAGGACCCCGAGCACTGAGCACTGAGCACACTGAGCACTGAGCACCCAGCACCCCGAGTACTGAGCACTGAGCGCCCTGAGTACTGAGCACCCAGCACCCCGAGTACTGAGCACTGAGCACCCTGAGTACTGAGCACCCAGCACCCTGAGCACTGAGAACCCTGAGTACTGAGCACCGAGCTCCCTGTGTACTGAGCACCCAGCCCCCTGAGCACTGAGCACGGAGCACCCCGAGGACTGAGCACCCCGCACCCTGAGCACTGAGCACCCAGCACCTTGAGTACTGAGCACCGAGCACCCCGAGCACTGAGCACCCAGCACCCTGAGTACTGAGCACCCAACACCCAGAGTACTGAGCACCCAGCACCCTGATCACTGAGCACCCAGCACCCTGAGTACTGAGCACCCAGCACCCTGAGTACTGAGCACCCAGCACCCTGAGCACTGAGCACTGAGCACCCAGCACCCTGAGCACTGAGCACTGACCACCCAGCACCCCGAGCACTGAGCACCCAGCACCCCGAGCACTGAGCACCCAGCGCCCTGAGCACTGAGCACCCAGCACCCTGAGCACTGAGCACCCAGCCCCCTGAGTACTGGGCACCCAGCACCATGAGTACTGAGCACCCAGCACCCTGAGTACTGAGCACCGAGCACCCCGAGCACTGAGCACCCAGCACCCTGAGCACTGAGCACCCTGAGGACTGAGCACCCAGCACCCTGAGGACCGAGCACCCCGAGCACTGAGCACAAAGCACCCTGAGCACTGAGCACCCTGAGCACTGAGCACCCAGCACCCCGAGCACTGAGCACCCAGCACCCTGAGCACTGAGCACACAGCACCCCGAGTACTGAGCACCCAGCACCCCGAGTACTGAGCACCGAGCACCCCGAGCACTGAGCACCCAGCACCCTGAGTACTGAGCACCCAGTACCCTGAGTACTGAGCACCCCGAGTACTGAGCACCCAGCACCCCGAGCACTGAGCACCCAGCACCTTGAGTACTGAGAACAGATCACCCTGAGTACTGAGCACCCAGCACCCTGAGTACTGAGCCCCCAGCACCCTGAGTACTGAGCACCCAGCAACCCGAGCACTGAGCACCCAGCACCCCGAGAATGAGCACCCAGCACCCTGAGTACGGAGAACCGAGCACCCTGAGTACTGAGCACCCAGCACCCTGAGTACTGAGCCCCCAGCACCCTGAGCACTGAGCACCCAGCACAGCGAGCACTGAGCACCCAGCACCCCGAGAATGAGCACCCAGCACCCTGAGTACTTAGCACCCAGCACCCTGAGCACTGAGCACCCAGAACCCTGAGCACTGAGCACCCAGCTCCCTGAGCACTGAGCACGCAGCACCCCAAGCACTGAGCACCCAGCACCCTGAGTACTGAGCACAGAGCACCCTGAGCACTGAGCACCCAGCACCCTGAGTACTGAGCACCCAGCACCCTGAGTACTGAGCAACCAGCACCCTGAGCACTGAGCACTGAGCACCCAGCACCCTGAGCACTGAGCACTGAGCACCCAGCACCACAGCCCTGAGCACCCAACACCCCGAGCACTGAGCACCCAGCACCCTGAGCACTGAGCACCCAGCACCCTGAGTACTGAGCAACCAGCAACCTGAGTACTGAGCACCCAGCACCCTGAGTACTGAGCACTCAGCACCCTGAGTACTGAGCACTGAGCACACCGAGCAATGAGCACCCAGCACCCTGAGCACTGAGCACCCGGAGGACTGAGCAAACAGCACCCTGAGCACTGAGCACCGATCACTCTGAGCAGTGAGCACCCAGCACCCCGAGCACTGAGCACCCAGCACCCTGAGTACTGAGCACCCAGCACCCCGAGTACTGAGCACCCAGCACCCTGAGTACTGAGCACCCAGCACCCCGAGCACTGAGCACCCAGCACCCTGAGTACTGAGCACCCTGAGTACTGAGCACTGAGCACAGAGCATCCTGAGTACTGAGCACCCTGAGGACTGAGCACCCAGCACCCAGAGCACTGAGAACCCAGCACCCTGAGTACTGAGCACTGATCACCCTGAGCACCCAGCACCCCGAGCACTGAGCACCCAGCACCCTGAGTACTGAGCACCCAGCACCCTGAGCACTGAGCACCGAGCACCCTGAGTACTGAACACCCAGCACCCTGAGCACTCAGCACTGAGCACCCAGCACCCTGAGCACTGAGCACCCAGCACCCCGAGCACTGAGCACCCAGCACCCTGAGCACCCAGCACCCTGAGCACTGAGCACCCTGAGCACGGAACACCCTGAGCACTGAGCACCCAGCACCCTGAGTACTGAGCACCCAACACTCTGAGCACTGAGCACCCAGCACGCTGAGTACTGAGCACTGAGCACACAGCACCCTGAGTACTGAGCACCCAGCACCCCGAGCACTGAGCACCCAGCGCCCCGAGCACTGAGCACCCAGCACCCCGAGCACTGAGCACTGAGCACACTGAGCACTGAGCACCCAGCACCCCGAGTACTGAGCACTGAGCGCCCTGAGTACTGAGCACCCAGCACCCCGAGTACTGAGCACTGAGCACCCTGAGTACTGAGCACCCAGCACCCTGAGCACTGAGAACCCTGAGTACTGAGCACCGAGCTCCCTGTGTACTGAGCACCCAGCCCCCTGAGCACTGAGCACGGAGCACCCCGAGGACTGAGCACCCCGCACCCTGAGCACTGAGCACCCAGCACCTTGAGTACTGAGCACCGAGCACCCCGAGCACTGAGCACCCAGCACCCTGAGTACTGAGCACCCAACACCCAGAGTACTGAGCACCCAGCACCCTGATCACTGAGCACCCAGCACCCTGAGTACTGAGCACCCAGCACCCTGAGTACTGAGCACCCAGCACCCTGAGCACTGAGCACTGAGCACCCAGCACCCTGAGCACTGAGCACTGACCACCCAGCACCCCGAGCACTGAGCACCCAGCACCCCGAGCACTGAGCACCCAGCGCCCTGAGCACTGAGCACCCAGCACCCTGAGCACTGAGCACCCAGCCCCCTGAGTACTGGGCACCCAGCACCATGAGTACTGAGCACCCAGCACCCTGAGTACTGAGCACCGAGCACCCCGAGCACTGAGCACCCAGCACCCTGAGCACTGAGCACCCTGAGGACTGAGCACCCAGCACCCTGAGGACCGAGCACCCCGAGCACTGAGCACCCAGCACCCTGAGCACTGAGCACCCTGAGCACTGAGCACCCAGCACCCCGAGCACTGAGCACCCAGCACCCTGAGCACTGAGCACACAGCACCCCGAGTACTGAGCACCCAGCACCCCGAGTACTGAGCACCGAGCACCCCGAGCACTGAGCACCCAGCACCCTGAGTACTGAGCACCCAGTACCCTGAGTACTGAGCACCCCGAGTACTGAGCACCCAGCACCCCGAGCACTGAGCACCCAGCACCTTGAGTACTGAGAACAGATCACCCTGAGTACTGAGCACCCAGCACCCTGAGTCCTGAGCCCCCAGCACCCTGAGTACTGAGCACCCAGCAACCCGAGCACTGAGCAGCCAGCACCCCGAGAATGAGCACCCAGCACCCTGAGTACGGAGAACCGAGCACCCTGAGTACTGAGCACCCAGCACCCTGAGTACTGAGCCCCCAGCACCCTGAGCACTGAGCACCCAGCACAGCGAGCACTGAGCACCCAGCACCCCGAGAATGAGCACCCAGCACCCTGAGTACTTAGCACCCAGCACCCTGAGCACTGAGCACCCAGAACCCTGAGCACTGAGCACCCAGCACCCTGAGCACGGAGCACCCAGCACCCTGAGTACTGAGCACCCAACACCCAGACTACTGAGCTCCCCGCACCCTGAGCACTGAGCACCCAGCACCCTGAGTACTGAGCACCCAGCACCCTGAGTACTGAGCACCGAGCTCCCCGAGCACTGAGCACCCAGCACCCTGAGCACTGAGCACCCAGCACCCTGAGCACTGAACACCCAGCACCCTGAGTACTGAGCACCCAGCACGCTGAGTACTGAGCACTCAGCACCCTGAGCACTGAGCACCCAGCACCCTGAGTACTGAGCACTGAGCACCCAGCACCCCGAGCACTGAGCACCCAGCACCCTGTGTACTGAGCACTGAGCACACTGATTACTAAGCACCCAGCACCCTGAGTACTGAGCACCCAGGACCCTGAGCACTGAGCACCGAGCACATCGAGCACTGAGCACTCAGCACCCTGAGCACTCAGCACCCATCACCCCGATCACTGAGCACCCAGCACCCTGAGCACTGAGCACCCAGCAATCTGAGCACTGAGCACCCAGCACCCAGAGCACTGAGCACCCAGCACCCTGAGCACTGAGCACCCAGCACCCTGAGTACTGAGCACCCAGCACCCTGAGTACTGAGCACCCAGCACCCTGAGTACTGAGCACCGAGCACCCTGAGTACTGAGCACCGAGCACCCTGAGTACTGAGCACCCAGCACCCTGAGCACTGAGCACCCAGCACCCTGAGTACTGAGCACCCAGCAAACTGAGTACTGAGCACCCAGCACCCCGAGCACTGAGCACCCAGCACCCTGAGTACTGAGCACCTAGCACCCTGAGCACTGAGCACCGAGCACCCTGAGTACTGAACACCCAGCACCCTGAGCACTGAGCACTGAGCACCCAGCACCCTGAGCACTGAGAACTGAGCACCCAGCACCCCGAGCACTGAGCACCCAGCACCCTGAGCACCCAGCACCCTGAGCACTGAGCACCCTGAGCACTGAGCACCCTCAGCACTGAGCACTGAGCACCCAGCACCCTGAGTACTGAGCACCCAACACTCTGAGCACTGAGCACCCAGCACGCTGAGTACTGAGCACTGAGCACACAGCACCCTGCGTACTGAGCACCCAGCACCCCGAGCACTGAGCACCCAGCGCCCCGAGCACTGAGCACCCAGCAGCCTGAGCACTGAGCACCCAGCACCCCGAGTACTGAGCACTGAGCACCCTGAGTACTGAGCACCAAGCACCCCGAGTACTGAGCACTGAGCACCCTGAGTACTGAGCACCCAGCACCCTGAGCACTGAGCACACAGCACCCTGAGTACTGAGCACTGAAAACCCTGAGTACTGAGCACCGAGCACCCTGAGTACTGAGCACCCAGCACCCTGATCACTGAGCACGGAGCACACCGAGGACTGAGCACCCAGCACCCTGAGCACTGAGCACCCAGCACCTTGAGTACTGAGCACCGAGCACAACGAGCACTGAGCACCCAGCACCCTGAGTACTGAGCACCCAGCACCCTGAGCACTGAGCACCCAGCTCCCTGAGCACTGAGCACGCAGCACCCCAAGCACTGAGCACCCAGCACCCTGAGTACTGAGCACAGAGCACCCTGAGCACTGAGCACCCAGCACCCTGAGTACTGAGCACCCAGCACCCTGAGTACTGAGCAACCAGCACCCTGAGCACTGAGCACTGAGCACCCAGCACCCTGAGCACCCAGCACCCTGAGCACTGAGCACCCTGAGCACTGAGCACCCTGAGCACTGAGCACTGAGCACCCAGCACCCTGAGTACTGAGCACCCAACACTCTGAGCACTGAGCACCCAGCACGCTGAGTACTGAGCACTGAGCACACAGCACCCTGAGCACTGAGCACCCAGCACCCTGAGCACTGAGCACTGAGCACCCAGCACCCCGAGCACTGAGCGCCCAGCACCCTGAGCACCCAGCACCCTGAGCACTGAGCACCCAGAGTACTGAGCACCCAGCACCCTGAGCACTGAGCACACAGCACCAAGAGTACTGAGCACCCTGAGTACTGAGCACCGATCACCCTGAGCACTGAGCACCCAGCACCCTGAGTACTGAGCACACAGCACCCTGAGCACTGAGCACCCAGCACCCTGAGCACTGAGCACCCAGCACCCTGAGTACTGAGCACCCTGAACCCTGAGTACTGAGTACACAGCACCCTGAGTAATGAGCACACAGCACCCTGAGTACTGATCACCGAGCACCCTGAGCACTGAGCACCCAGCACCCTGAGTACTGAGCACCCAGCACCCTGAATACTGAGCACCCAGCACCCTGAGTACTGAGCACCCAGCACCCTGAGCACTGAGCACAAAGCACGCTGAATACTGAGCACTGAACACCCTGAGTACTGAGCACCGAGGACCCTGAGCACTGAGCACCCAGCACGCTGAGTACTGAGCACTGAGCACCCTGAGTACTGAGCACCTAGCACCCTGAGTACTGAGCACCCAGCACCCTGAGCACTGAGCAGACAGCACCCTCAGCACTGAGCACCCAGCACCCTGAGCACTGAGCACCCAGCACCCTGAGCACTGAGCACCCAGCACCCCGAGTACTGAGCACCGAGCACCCCGAGCTCTGAGCACCCAGCACCCTGAGTACTGAGCACCCAGTACCCTGAGTACTGAGCACCCCGAGTACTGAGCACCCAGCACCCCGAGCACTGAGCACCCAGCACCCTGAGTACTGAGAACAGATCACCCCGAGCACGGAGCACCCAGGACCCCGAGCACTGAGTACTGAGCACCCAGCACCCTGAGTACTGAGCACCGAGCTCCCCGAGCACTGAGCACCCAGCACCCTGAGCACTGAGCACCCAGCACCCTGAGCACTGAACACCCAGCACCCTGAGTACTGAGCACCCAGCACGCTGAGTACTGAGCACTCAGCACCCTGAGCACTGAGCACCCAGCACCCTGAGTACTGAGCACTGAGCACCCAGCACCCCGAGCACTGAGCACCCAGCACCCTGTGTACTGAGCACTGAGCACCCTGATTACTAAGCACCCAGCACCCTGAGTACTGAGCACCCAGGACCCTGAGCACTGAGCACCGAGCACCCCGAGCACTGAGCACTCAGCACCCTGAGCACTCAGCACCCATCACCCCGATCACTGAGCACCCAGCACCCTGAGCACTGAGCACCCAGCAATCTGAGCACTGAGCACCCAGCACCCAGAGCACTGAGCACCCAGCACCCTGAGCACTGAGCACCCAGCACCCTGAGTACTGAGCACCCAGCACCCTGAGTACTGAGCACCCAGCACCCTGAGTACTGAGCACCGAGCACCCTGAGTACTGAGCACCGAGCACCCTGAGTACTGAGCACCCAGCACCCTGAGCACTGAGCACCCAGCACCCTGAGTACTGAGCACCCAGCAAACTGAGTACTGAGCACCCAGCACCCCGAGCACTGAGCACCCAGCACCCTGAGTACTGAGCACCTAGCACCCTGAGCACTGAGCACCGAGCACCCTGAGTACTGAACACCCAGCACCCTGAGCACTGAGCACTGAGCACCCAGCACCCTGAGCACTGAGAACTGAGCACCCAGCACCCCGAGCACTGAGCACCCAGCACCCTGAGCACCCAGCACCCTGAGCACTGAGCACCCTGAGCACTGAGCACCCTCAGCACTGAGCACTGAGCACCCAGCACCCTGAGTACTGAGCACCCAACACTCTGAGCACTGAGCACCCAGCACGCTGAGTACTGAGCACTGAGCACACAGCACCCTGCGTACTGAGCACCCAGCACCCCGAGCACTGAGCACCCAGCGCCCCGAGCACTGAGCACCCAGCAGCCTGAGCACTGAGCACTGAGCACACTGAGCACTGAGCACCCAGCACCCCGAGTACTGAGCACTGAGCACCCTGAGTACTGAGCACCCAACACCCAGAGTACTGATCACCCAGCACCCTGAGAACTGAGCACAGAGCACCCTGAGTACTGAGCACCCAGCACCCTGAGTACTGATCACCCAGCACCCTGAGCACTGAGCACTGAGCACCCAGCACCTTGAGCACTGAGCACTGACCACCCAGCACCCCGAGCACTGAGCACCCAGCACCCCGAGCACGGAGCACCCAGCGCCCTGAGCACTGAGCACCCAGCACACTGAGCACTGAGCACCCAGCCCCCTGAGTACTGAGCACCCAGCACCATGAGTACTGAGCACCCAGCACCCTGAGCACTGAGCACCCTGAGGACTGAGCACCCAGCACCCCGAGCACTGAGCACCCAGCGCCCTGAGTACTGAGCACCCAGCACCCTGAGCACTGAGCACCCAGCACCCTGAGTACTGAGCACCCTGAGTACTGAGCACCGATCACCCTGAGCACTGAGCACCCAGCACCCTGAGTACTGAGCACCCAGCACCCTGAGCACTGAGCACCCAGCACCCTGAGCACTGAGCACCCAGCAGCCTGAGTACTGAGCACCAAGCACCCTGAGTACTGAGTACCCAGCACCCTGAGCACTGAGGACCCAGCACCCTGAGTACTGAGCACCGAGCACCCTGAGTACTGAGCACCCAGCACCCTGAGTACTGAGCACACAGCACCCTGAGCACTGAGCACCCAGCACCCTGAGTACTGAGCACCCAGCACCCTGAGTACTGAGCACCCAGCACCCAGAGCACTGAGCACCCAGCACCCCGAGCACGGAGCACCCAGGACCCCGAGCACTGAGTACTGAGCACCCAGCACCCTGAGTACTGAGCACCGAGCTAACCGAGCACTGAGCACCCTGAGTACTGAGCACCCAGCACCCCGATCACTGAGCACCCAGCACCCTGAGCACTGAGCACCCAGCACCCTGAGCACTGAGCACCCAGCACCCTGAGTACTGAGCACCCAGCACACTGAGTACTGAGCACCCAGCACCCTGAGCACTGAGCACCCAGCACCCTGAGTACTGAGCACTGAGCACCCAGCACCCCGAGCACTGAGCACCCAGCACCCTGTGTACTGAGCACTGAGCACCCTGAGTACTAAGCACCCAGCACCCTGAGTACTGAGCACCCAGCACCCTGAGCACTGAGCACCAAGCACCCCGAGCACTGAGCACCCAGCACCCTGAGCACTCAGCACCCAGCACCCCGAGCACTGAGCACCCAGCACCCTGAGCACTGAGCACCCAGCACCATGAGCACGGAGAACCCCGAGTACTGAGCACCCAGCACCCTGAGCACTGAGCACCCAGCACCTTGAGTACTGAGCACCGAGCACCTCGAGCACTAAGCACCCAGCACCCTGAGTACTTAGCACCCCGCACCCTGAGCACTGAGCCCCCAGAACCCTGAGCACTGAGCACCCAGCACCCTGAGCACGGAGCACCCAGCACCCTGAGTACTGAGCACCCAACACCCAGACTACTGAGCTCCCAGCACCCTGAGCACTGAGCACCCAGCACCCTGAGTACTGAGCACCCAGCATCCTGAGTACTGAACACCCAGCACCCTGAGCACTGAGCACTGAGCACCCTGAGCACTGAGTACTGAGCACTGAGCACCCTGAGCACTGAGCACCCAGCACCCCGAGTACTGAGCACCCAGCACCCCGAGCACTGAGCACCCAGCGCCCCGAGCACTGAGCACCCAGCACCCCGAGCACTGAGCACTGAGCACCCTGAGCACTGAGCACCCAGCACCCTGAGTACTGAGCACCCAGCACCCTGAGTACTGAGCAACCAGCACCCTGAGCACTGAGCACTGAGCACCCAGCACCCTGAGCACTGAGCACTGAGCACCCAGCACCACAGCCCTGAGCACCCAACACCCCGAGCACTGAGCACCCAGCACCCTGAGCACTGAGCACTGAGCACCCTGAGCACTGAGTACTGAGCACTGAGCACCCTGAGCACTGAGCACCCAGCACCCCGAGTACTGAGCACCCAGCACCCCGAGCACTGAGCACCCAGCGCCCCGAGCACTGAGCACCCAGCACCCCGAGCACTGAGCACTGAGCACCCTGAGCACTGAGCACCCAGCACCCCGAGTACTGAGCACTGAGCACCCTGAGTACTGAGCACCAAGCACCCCGAGTACTGAGCACTGAGCACCCTGAGTACTGAGCACCCAGCACCCTGAGCACTGAGCACCCAGCACCCTGAGTACTGAGCACTGAAAACCCTGAGTACTGAGCACCGAGCACCCTGAGTACTGAGCACCCAGCACCCTGATCACTGAGCACGGAGCACCCCGAGGACTGAGCACCCAGCACCCTGAGCACTGAGCACCCAGCACCTTGAGTACTGAGCACCGAGCACAACGAGCACTGAGCACCCAGCACCCTGAGTACTGAGCACCCAGCACCCTGAGCACTGAGCACCCAGCTCCCTGAGCACTGAGCACGCAGCACCCCAAGCACTGAGCACCCAGCACCCTGAGTACTGAGCACAGAGCACCCTGAGCACTGAGCACCCAGCACCCTGAGTACTGAGCACCCAGCACCCTGAGTACTGAGCAACCAGCACCCTGAGCACTGAGCACTGAGCACCCAGCACCCTGAGCACTGAGCACTGAGCACCCAGCACCACAGCCCTGAGCACGCAACACCCCGAGCACTGAGCACCCAGCACCCTGAGCACTGAGCACCCAGCACCCTGAGTACTGAGCAACCAGCAACCTGAGTACTGAGCACCCAGCACCCTGAGTACTGAGCACTCAGCACCCTGAGTACTGAGCACTGAGCACACCGAGCAATGAGCACCCAGCACCCTGAGCACTGAGCACCCGGAGGACTGAGCAAACAGCACCCTGAGCACTGAGCACCGATCACTCTGAGCAGTGAGCACCCAGCACCCCGAGCACTGAGCACCCAGCACCCTGAGTACTGAGCACCCAGCACCCCGAGTACTGAGCACCCAGCACCCTGAGTACTGAGCACCCAGCACCCCGAGTACTGAGCACCCAGCACCCTGAGTACTGAGCACCCTGAGTACTGAGCACTGAGCACAGAGCATCCTGAGTACTGAGCACCCTGAGGACTGAGCACCCAGCACCCAGAGCACTGAGAACCCAGCACCCTGAGTACTGAGCACTGATCACCCTGAGCACCCAGCACCCCGAGCACTGAGCACCCAGCACCCTGAGTACTGAGCACCCAGCACCCTGAGCACTGAGCACCGAGCACCCTGAGTACTGAACACCCAGCACCCTGAGCACTCAGCACTGAGCACCCAGCACCCTGAGCACTGAGCACCCAGCACCCCGAGCACTGAGCACCCAGCACCCTGAGCACCCAGCACCCTGAGCACTGAGCACCCTGAGCACTGAACACCCTGAGCACTGAGCACTGAGCACCCAGCACCCTGAGTACTGAGCACCCAACACTCTGAGCACTGAGCACCCAGCGCCCCGAGCACTGAGCACCCAGCGCCCCGAGCACTGAGCACCCAGCACCCCGAGCACTGAGCACTGAGCACACTGAGCACTGAGCACCCAGCACCCCGAGTACTGAGCACTGAGCGCCCTGAGTACTGAGCACCCAGCACCCCGAGTACTGAGCACTGAGCACCCTGAGTACTGAGCACCCAGCACCCTGAGCACTGAGAACCCTGAGTACTGAGCACCGAGCTCCCTGTGTACTGAGCACCCAGCCCCCTGAGCACTGAGCACGGAGCACCCCGAGGACTGAGCACCCCGCACCCTGAGCACTGAGCACCCAGCACCTTGAGTACTGAGCACCGAGCACCCCGAGCACTGAGCACCCAGCACCCTGAGTACTGAGCACCCAACACCCAGAGTACTGAGCACCCAGCACCCTGATCACTGAGCACCCAGCACCCTGAGTACTGAGCACCCAGCACCCTGAGTACTGAGCACCCAGCACCCTGAGCACTGAGCACTGAGCACCCAGCACCCTGAGCACTGAGCACTGACCACCCAGCACCCCGAGCACTGAGCACCCAGCACCCCGAGCACTGAGCACCCAGCGCCCTGAGCACTGAGCACCCAGCACCCTGAGCACTGAGCACCCAGCCCCCTGAGTACTGGGCACCCAGCACCATGAGTACTGAGCACCCAGCACCCTGAGTACTGAGCACCGAGCACCCCGAGCACTGAGCACCCAGCACCCTGAGCACTGAGCACCCTGAGGACTGAGCACCCAGCACCCTGAGGACCGAGCACCCCGAGCACTGAGCACCCAGCACCCTGAGCACTGAGCACCCTGAGCACTGAGCACCCAGCACCCCGAGCACTGAGCACCCAGCACCCTGAGCACTGAGCACACAGCACCCCGAGTACTGAGCACCCAGCACCCCGAGTACTGAGCACCGAGCACCCCGAGCACTGAGCACCCAGCACCCTGAGTACTGAGCACCCAGTACCCTGAGTACTGAGCACCCCGAGTACTGAGCACCCAGCACCCCGAGCACTGAGCACCCAGCACCTTGAGTACTGAGAACAGATCACCCTGAGTACTGAGCACCCAGCACCCTGAGTACTGAGCCCCCAGCACCCTGAGTACTGAGCACCCAGCAACCCGAGCACTGAGCACCCAGCACCCCGAGAATGAGCACCCAGCACCCTGAGTACGGAGAACCGAGCACCCTGAGTACTGAGCACCCAGCTCCCTGAGTACTGAGCACCCAGCACCCTGAGCACTGAGCACCCAGCTCCCTGAGCACTGAGCACGCAGCACCCCAAGCACTGAGCACCCAGCACCCTGAGTACTGAGCACAGAGCACCCTGAGCACTGAGCACCCAGCACCCTGAGTACTGAGCACCCAGCACCCTGAGTACTGAGCAACCAGCACCCTGAGCACTGAGCACTGAGCACCCAGCACCCTGAGCACTGAGCACTGAGCACCCAGCACCACAGCCCTGAGCACCCAACACCCCGAGCACTGAGCATCCAGCACCCTGAGCACTGAGCACCCAGCACCCTGAGTACTGAGCAACCAGCAACCTGAGTACTGAGCACCCAGCACCCTGAGTACTGAGCACTCAGCACCCTGAGTACTGAGCACTGAGCACACCGAGCAATGAGCACCCAGCACCCTGAGCACTGAGCACCCCGAGTACTGAGCACCCAGCACCCCGAGCAATGAGCACCCAGCGCCCCGAGCACTGAGCACCCAGCACCCCGAGCACTGAGCACTGAGCACCCTGAGCACTGAGCACCGAGCACCTCGAGCACTAAGCACCCAGCACCCTGAGTACTTAGCACCCAGCACCCTGAGCACTGAGCACCCAGAACCCTGAGCACTGAGCACCCAGCACCCTGAGCACGGAGCACCCAGCACCCTGAGTACTGAGCACCCAACACCCAGACTACTGAGCTCCCAGCACCCTGAGCACTGAGCACCCAGCACCCTGAGTACTGAGCACCCAGAACCCTGAGTACTGAGTACAAAGCACCCTGAGCACTGAGCACCCAGCACCCTGAGTACTGAGCACGGAGCACCCTGAGTACTGAGCACCCAGCACCCTGAGTACTGAGCACCCAGCACCCTGAGCACTGAGCACCCAGCACCCTGAGTACTGAGCACCCAGCACCCTGAGTACTGAGCACTGATCACCCTGAGCACTGAGCACCCAGCACCCCGAGCACTGAGCACCCAGCACCCTGAGTACTGAGCACCTAGCACCCTGAGCACTGAGCACCGAGCACCCTGAGTACTGAACACCCAGCACCCTGAGCACTGAGCAATGAGCACCCAGCACCCTGAGCACTGAGCACTGAGCACCCAGCACCCCGAACACTGATCACCCAGCACCCTGAGCACCCAGCACCCTGAGCACTGAGCACAATGAGCACTGAGCACCCTGAGCACTGAGCACTGAGCACCCAGCACCCTGAGTACTGAGCACCCAACACTCTGAGCACTGAGCACCCAGCACGCTGAGTACTGAGCACTGAGCACACAGCACCCTGAGCACTGAGCACCCAGCACCCTGAGAACTGAGCACTGAGCACCCAGCACCCCGAGCACTGAGCACCCAGCACCCTGAGCACCCAGCACACTGAGCACTGAGCACCCTGAGCACTGAGCACCCAGCACCCTGAGCACCCAGCACCCTGAGCACTGAGCACCCTGAGCACTGAGCACCCTGAGCACTGAGCACTGAGCACCCAGCACCCTGAGTACTGAGCACCCAACACTCTGAGCACTGAGCACCCAGCACGCTGAGTACTGAGCACTGAGCACACAGCACCCTGAGCACTGAGCACCCAGCACCCTGAGCACTGAGCACTGAGCACCCAGCACCCCGAGCACTGAGCGCCCAGCACCCTGAGCACCCAGCACCCTGAGCACTGAGCACCCAGAGTACTGAGCACCCAGCACCCTGAGCACTGAGCACACAGCACCAAGAGTACTGAGCACCCTGAGTACTGAGCACCGATCACCCTGAGCACTGAGCACCCAGCACCCTGAGTACTGAGCACACAGCACCCTGAGCACTGAGCACCCAGCACCCTGAGCACTGAGCACCCAGCACCCTGAGTACTGAGCACCCTGAACCCTGAGTACTGAGTACACAGCACCCTGAGTAATGAGCACACAGCACCCTGAGTACTGATCACCGAGCACCCTGAGCACTGAGCACCCAGCACCCTGAGTACTGAGCACCCAGCACCCTGAATACTGAGCACCCAGCACCCTGAGTACTGAGCACCCAGCACCCTGAGCACTGAGCACAAAGCACGCTGAATACTGAGCACTGAACACCCTGAGTACTGAGCACCGAGGACCCTGAGCACTGAGCACCCAGCACGCTGAGTACTGAGCACTGAGCACCCTGAGTACTGAGCACCTAGCACCCTGAGTACTGAGCACCCAGCACCCTGAGCACTGAGCAGACAGCACCCTCAGCACTGAGCACCCAGCACCCTGAGCACTGAGCACCCAGCACCCTGAGCACTGAGCACCCAGCACCCCGAGTACTGAGCACCGAGCACCCCGAGCTCTGAGCACCCAGCACCCTGAGTACTGAGCACCCAGTACCCTGAGTACTGAGCACCCCGAGTACTGAGCACCCAGCACCCCGAGCACTGAGCACCCAGCACCCTGAGTACTGAGAACAGATCACCCCGAGCACGGAGCACCCAGGACCCCGAGCACTGAGTACTGAGCACCCAGCACCCTGAGTACTGAGCACCGAGCTCCCCGAGCACTGAGCACCCAGCACCCTGAGCACTGAGCACCCAGCACCCTGAGCACTGAACACCCAGCACCCTGAGTACTGAGCACCCAGCACGCTGAGTACTGAGCACTCAGCACCCTGAGCACTGAGCACCCAGCACCCTGAGTACTGAGCACTGAGCACCCAGCACCCCGAGCACTGAGCACCCAGCACCCTGTGTACTGAGCACTGAGCACCCTGATTACTAAGCACCCAGCACCCTGAGTACTGAGCACCCAGGACCCTGAGCACTGAGCACCGAGCACCCCGAGCACTGAGCACTCAGCACCCTGAGCACTCAGCACCCATCTCCCCGATCACTGAGCACCCAGCACCCTGAGCACTGAGCACCCAGCAATCTGAGCACTGAGCACCCAGCACCCAGAGCACTGAGCACCCAGCACCCTGAGCACTGAGCACCCAGCACCCTGAGTACTGAGCACCCAGCACCCTGAGTACTGAGCACCCAGCACCCTGAGTACTGAGCACCGAGCACCCTGAGTACTGAGCACCGAGCACCCTGAGTACTGAGCACCCAGCACCCTGAGCACTGAGCACCCAGCACCCTGAGTACTGAGCACCCAGCAAACTGAGTACTGAGCACCCAGCACCCCGAGCACTGAGCACCCAGCACCCTGAGTACTGAGCACCTAGCACCCTGAGCACTGAGCACCGAGCACCCTGAGTACTGAACACCCAGCACCCTGAGCACTGAGCACTGAGCACCCAGCACCCTGAGCACTGAGAACTGAGCACCCAGCACCCCGAGCACTGAGCACCCAGCACCCTGAGCACCCAGCACCCTGAGCACTGAGCACCCTGAGCACTGAGCACCCTCAGCACTGAGCACTGAGCACCCAGCACCCTGAGTACTGAGCACCCAACACTCTGAGCACTGAGCACCCAGCACGCTGAGTACTGAGCACTGAGCACACAGCACCCTGCGTACTGAGCACCCAGCACCCCGAGCACTGAGCACCCAGCGCCCCGAGCACTGAGCACCCAGCAGCCTGAGCACTGAGCACTGAGCACACTGAGCACTGAGCACCCAGCACCCCGAGTACTGAGCACTGAGCACCCTGAGTACTGAGCACCCAACACCCAGAGTACTGATCACCCAGCACCCTGAGAACTGAGCACAGAGCACCCTGAGTACTGAGCACCCAGCACCCTGAGTACTGATCACCCAGCACCCTGAGCACTGAGCACTGAGCACCCAGCACCTTGAGCACTGAGCACTGACCACCCAGCACCCCGAGCACTGAGCACCCAGCACCCCGAGCACGGAGCACCCAGCGCCCTGAGCACTGAGCACCCAGCACACTGAGCACTGAGCACCCAGCCCCCTGAGTACTGAGCACCCAGCACCATGAGTACTGAGCACCCAGCACCCTGAGCACTGAGCACCCTGAGGACTGAGCACCCAGCACCCCGAGCACTGAGCACCCAGCGCCCTGAGTACTGAGCACCCAGCACCCTGAGCACTGAGCACCCAGCACCCTGAGTACTGAGCACCCTGAGTACTGAGCACCGATCACCCTGAGCACTGAGCACCCAGCACCCTGAGTACTGAGCACCCAGCACCCTGAGCACTGAGCACCCAGCACCCTGAGCACTGAGCACCCAGCAGCCTGAGTACTGAGCACCAAGCACCCTGAGTACTGAGTACCCAGCACCCTGAGCACTGAGGACCCAGCACCCTGAGTACTGAGCACCGAGCACCCTGAGTACTGAGCACCCAGCACCCTGAGTACTGAGCACACAGCACCCTGAGCACTGAGCACCCAGCACCCTGAGTACTGAGCACCCAGCACCCTGAGTACTGAGCACCCAGCACCCAGAGCACTGAGCACCCAGCACCCCGAGCACGGAGCACCCAGGACCCCGAGCACTGAGTACTGAGCACCCAGCACCCTGAGTACTGAGCACCGAGCTAACCGAGCACTGAGCACCCTGAGTACTGAGCACCCAGCACCCCGATCACTGAGCACCCAGCACCCTGAGCACTGAGCACCCAGCACCCTGAGCACTGAGCACCCAGCACCCTGAGTACTGAGCACCCAGCACACTGAGTACTGAGCACCCAGCACCCTGAGCACTGAGCACCCAGCACCCTGAGTACTGAGCACTGAGCACCCAGCACCCCGAGCACTGAGCACCCAGCACCCTGTGTACTGAGCACTGAGCACCCTGAGTACTAAGCACCCAGCACCCTGAGTACTGAGCACCCAGCACCCTGAGCACTGAGCACCAAGCACCCCGAGCACTGAGCACCCAGCACCCTGAGCACTCAGCACCCAGCACCCCGAGCACTGAGCACCCAGCACCCTGAGCACTGAGCACCCAGCACCATGAGCACGGAGAACCCCGAGTACTGAGCACCCAGCACCCTGAGCACTGAGCACCCAGCACCTTGAGTACTGAGCACCGAGCACCTCGAGCACTAAGCACCCAGCACCCTGAGTACTTAGCACCCCGCACCCTGAGCACTGAGCCCCCAGAACCCTGAGCACTGAGCACCCAGCACCCTGAGCACGGAGCACCCAGCACCCTGAGTACTGAGCACCCAACACCCAGACTACTGAGCTCCCAGCACCCTGAGCACTGAGCACCCAGCACCCTGAGTACTGAGCACCCAGCATCCTGAGTACTGAACACCCAGCACCCTGAGCACTGAGCACTGAGCACCCTGAGCACTGAGTACTGAGCACTGAGCACCCTGAGCACTGAGCACCCAGCACCCCGAGTACTGAGCACCCAGCACCCCGAGCACTGAGCACCCAGCGCCCCGAGCACTGAGCACCCAGCACCCCGAGCACTGAGCACTGAGCACCCTGAGCACTGAGCACCCAGCACCCTGAGTACTGAGCACCCAGCACCCTGAGTACTGAGCAACCAGCACCCTGAGCACTGAGCACTGAGCACCCAGCACCCTGAGCACTGAGCACTGAGCACCCAGCACCACAGCCCTGAGCACCCAACACCCCGAGCACTGAGCACCCAGCACCCTGAGCACTGAGCACTGAGCACCCTGAGCACTGAGTACTGAGCACTGAGCACCCTGAGCACTGAGCACCCAGCACCCCGAGTACTGAGCACCCAGCACCCCGAGCACTGAGCACCCAGCGCCCCGAGCACTGAGCACCCAGCACCCCGAGCACTGAGCACTGAGCACCCTGAGCACTGAGCACCCAGCACCCCGAGTACTGAGCACTGAGCACCCTGAGTACTGAGCACCAAGCACCCCGAGTACTGAGCACTGAGCACCCTGAGTACTGAGCACCCAGCACCCTGAGCACTGAGCACCCAGCACCCTGAGTACTGAGCACTGAAAACCCTGAGTACTGAGCACCGAGCACCCTGAGTACTGAGCACCCAGCACCCTGATCACTGAGCACGGAGCACCCCGAGGACTGAGCACCCAGCACCCTGAGCACTGAGCACCCAGCACCTTGAGTACTGAGCACCGAGCACAACGAGCACTGAGCACCCAGCACCCTGAGTACTGAGCACCCAGCACCCTGAGCACTGAGCACCCAGCTCCCTGAGCACTGAGCACGCAGCACCCCAAGCACTGAGCACCCAGCACCCTGAGTACTGAGCACAGAGCACCCTGAGCACTGAGCACCCAGCACCCTGAGTACTGAGCACCCAGCACCCTGAGTACTGAGCAACCAGCACCCTGAGCACTGAGCACTGAGCACCCAGCACCCTGAGCACTGAGCACTGAGCACCCAGCACCACAGCCCTGAGCACGCAACACCCCGAGCACTGAGCACCCAGCACCCTGAGCACTGAGCACCCAGCACCCTGAGTACTGAGCAACCAGCACCCCGAGTACTGAGCACTGAGCACCCTGAGTACTGAGCACCCAACACCCAGAGTACTGATCACCCAGCACCCTGAGAACTGAGCACAGAGCACCCTGAGTACTGAGCACCCAGCACCCTGAGTACTGATCACCCAGCACCCTGAGCACTGAGCACTGAGCACCCAGCACCTTGAGCACTGAGCACTGACCACCCAGCACCCCGAGCACTGAGCACCCAGCACCCCGAGCACGGAGCACCCAGCGCCCTGAGCACTGAGCACCCAGCACACTGAGCACTGAGCACCCAGCCCCCTGAGTACTGAGCACCCAGCACCATGAGTACTGAGCACCCAGCACCCTGAGCACTGAGCACCCTGAGGACTGAGCACCCAGCACCCCGAGCACTGAGCACCCAGCGCCCTGAGTACTGAGCACCCAGCACCCTGAGCACTGAGCACCCAGCACCCTGAGTACTGAGCACCCTGAGTACTGAGCACCGATCACCCTGAGCACTGAGCACCCAGCACCCTGAGTACTGAGCACCCAGCACCCTGAGCACTGAGCACCCAGCACCCTGAGCACTGAGCACCCAGCAGCCTGAGTACTGAGCACCAAGCACCCTGAGTACTGAGTACCCAGCACCCTGAGCACTGAGGACCCAGCACCCTGAGTACTGAGCACCGAGCACCCTGAGTACTGAGCACCCAGCACCCTGAGTACTGAGCACACAGCACCCTGAGCACTGAGCACCCAGCACCCTGAGTACTGAGCACCCAGCACCCTGAGTACTGAGCACCCAGCACCCAGAGCACTGAGCACCCAGCACCCCGAGCACGGAGCACCCAGGACCCCGAGCACTGAGTACTGAGCACCCAGCACCCTGAGTACTGAGCACCGAGCTAACCGAGCACTGAGCACCCTGAGTACTGAGCACCCAGCACCCCGATCACTGAGCACCCAGCACCCTGAGCACTGAGCACCCAGCACCCTGAGCACTGAGCACCCAGCACCCTGAGTACTGAGCACCCAGCACACTGAGTACTGAGCACCCAGCACCCTGAGCACTGAGCACCCAGCACCCTGAGTACTGAGCACTGAGCACCCAGCACCCCGAGCACTGAGCACCCAGCACCCTGTGTACTGAGCACTGAGCACCCTGAGTACTAAGCACCCAGCACCCTGAGTACTGAGCACCCAGCACCCTGAGCACTGAGCACCAAGCACCCCGAGCACTGAGCACCCAGCACCCTGAGCACTCAGCACCCAGCACCCCGAGCACTGAGCACCCAGCACCCTGAGCACTGAGCACCCAGCACCATGAGCACGGAGAACCCCGAGTACTGAGCACCCAGCACCCTGAGCACTGAGCACCCAGCACCTTGAGTACTGAGCACCGAGCACCTCGAGCACTAAGCACCCAGCACCCTGAGTACTTAGCACCCCGCACCCTGAGCACTGAGCCCCCAGAACCCTGAGCACTGAGCACCCAGCACCCTGAGCACGGAGCACCCAGCACCCTGAGTACTGAGCACCCAACACCCAGACTACTGAGCTCCCAGCACCCTGAGCACTGAGCACCCAGCACCCTGAGTACTGAGCACCCAGCATCCTGAGTACTGAACACCCAGCACCCTGAGCACTGAGCACTGAGCACCCTGAGCACTGAGTACTGAGCACTGAGCACCCTGAGCACTGAGCACCCAGCACCCCGAGTACTGAGCACCCAGCACCCCGAGCACTGAGCACCCAGCGCCCCGAGCACTGAGCACCCAGCACCCCGAGCACTGAGCACTGAGCACCCTGAGCACTGAGCACCCAGCACCCTGAGTACTGAGCACCCAGCACCCTGAGTACTGAGCAACCAGCACCCTGAGCACTGAGCACTGAGCACCCAGCACCCTGAGCACTGAGCACTGAGCACCCAGCACCACAGCCCTGAGCACCCAACACCCCGAGCACTGAGCACCCAGCACCCTGAGCACTGAGCACTGAGCACCCTGAGCACTGAGTACTGAGCACTGAGCACCCTGAGCACTGAGCACCCAGCACCCCGAGTACTGAGCACCCAGCACCCCGAGCACTGAGCACCCAGCGCCCCGAGCACTGAGCACCCAGCACCCCGAGCACTGAGCACTGAGCACCCTGAGCACTGAGCACCCAGCACCCCGAGTACTGAGCACTGAGCACCCTGAGTACTGAGCACCAAGCACCCCGAGTACTGAGCACTGAGCACCCTGAGTACTGAGCACCCAGCACCCTGAGCACTGAGCACCCAGCACCCTGAGTACTGAGCACTGAAAACCCTGAGTACTGAGCACCGAGCACCCTGAGTACTGAGCACCCAGCACCCTGATCACTGAGCACGGAGCACCCCGAGGACTGAGCACCCAGCACCCTGAGCACTGAGCACCCAGCACCTTGAGTACTGAGCACCGAGCACAACGAGCACTGAGCACCCAGCACCCTGAGTACTGAGCACCCAGCACCCTGAGCACTGAGCACCCAGCTCCCTGAGCACTGAGCACGCAGCACCCCAAGCACTGAGCACCCAGCACCCTGAGTACTGAGCACAGAGCACCCTGAGCACTGAGCACCCAGCACCCTGAGTACTGAGCACCCAGCACCCTGAGTACTGAGCAACCAGCACCCTGAGCACTGAGCACTGAGCACCCAGCACCCTGAGCACTGAGCACTGAGCACCCAGCACCACAGCCCTGAGCACGCAACACCCCGAGCACTGAGCACCCAGCACCCTGAGCACTGAGCACCCAGCACCCTGAGTACTGAGCAACCAGCAACCTGAGTACTGAGCACCCAGCACCCTGAGTACTGAGCACTCAGCACCCTGAGTACTGAGCACTGAGCACACCGAGCAATGAGCACCCAGCACCCTGAGCACTGAGCACCCGGAGGACTGAGCAAACAGCACCCTGAGCACTGAGCACCGATCACTCTGAGCAGTGAGCACCCAGCACCCCGAGCACTGAGCACCCAGCACCCTGAGTACTGAGCACCCAGCACCCCGAGTACTGAGCACCCAGCACCCTGAGTACTGAGCACCCAGCACCCCGAGTACTGAGCACCCAGCACCCTGAGTACTGAGCACCCTGAGTACTGAGCACTGAGCACAGAGCATCCTGAGTACTGAGCACCCTGAGGACTGAGCACCCAGCACCCAGAGCACTGAGAACCCAGCACCCTGAGTACTGAGCACTGATCACCCTGAGCACCCAGCACCCCGAGCACTGAGCACCCAGCACCCTGAGTACTGAGCACCCAGCACCCTGAGCACTGAGCACCGAGCACCCTGAGTACTGAACACCCAGCACCCTGAGCACTCAGCACTGAGCACCCAGCACCCTGAGCACTGAGCACCCAGCACCCCGAGCACTGAGCACCCAGCACCCTGAGCACCCAGCACCCTGAGCACTGAGCACCCTGAGCACTGAACACCCTGAGCACTGAGCACTGAGCACCCAGCACCCTGAGTACTGAGCACCCAACACTCTGAGCACTGAGCACCCAGCGCCCCGAGCACTGAGCACCCAGCGCCCCGAGCACTGAGCACCCAGCACCCCGAGCACTGAGCACTGAGCACACTGAGCACTGAGCACCCAGCACCCCGAGTACTGAGCACTGAGCGCCCTGAGTACTGAGCACCCAGCACCCCGAGTACTGAGCACTGAGCACCCTGAGTACTGAGCACCCAGCACCCTGAGCACTGAGAACCCTGAGTACTGAGCACCGAGCTCCCTGTGTACTGAGCACCCAGCCCCCTGAGCACTGAGCACGGAGCACCCCGAGGACTGAGCACCCCGCACCCTGAGCACTGAGCACCCAGCACCTTGAGTACTGAGCACCGAGCACCCCGAGCACTGAGCACCCAGCACCCTGAGTACTGAGCACCCAACACCCAGAGTACTGAGCACCCAGCACCCTGATCACTGAGCACCCAGCACCCTGAGTACTGAGCACCCAGCACCCTGAGTACTGAGCACCCAGCACCCTGAGCACTGAGCACTGAGCACCCAGCACCCTGAGCACTGAGCACTGACCACCCAGCACCCCGAGCACTGAGCACCCAGCACCCCGAGCACTGAGCACCCAGCGCCCTGAGCACTGAGCACCCAGCACCCTGAGCACTGAGCACCCAGCCCCCTGAGTACTGGGCACCCAGCACCATGAGTACTGAGCACCCAGCACCCTGAGTACTGAGCACCGAGCACCCCGAGCACTGAGCACCCAGCACCCTGAGCACTGAGCACCCTGAGGACTGAGCACCCAGCACCCTGAGGACCGAGCACCCCGAGCACTGAGCACCCAGCACCCTGAGCACTGAGCACCCTGAGCACTGAGCACCCAGCACCCCGAGCACTGAGCACCCAGCACCCTGAGCACTGAGCACACAGCACCCCGAGTACTGAGCACCCAGCACCCCGAGTACTGAGCACCGAGCACCCCGAGCACTGAGCACCCAGCACCCTGAGTACTGAGCACCCAGTACCCTGAGTACTGAGCACCCCGAGTACTGAGCACCCAGCACCCCGAGCACTGAGCACCCAGCACCTTGAGTACTGAGAACAGATCACCCTGAGTACTGAGCACCCAGCACCCTGAGTACTGAGCCCCCAGCACCCTGAGTACTGAGCACCCAGCAACCCGAGCACTGAGCACCCAGCACCCCGAGAATGAGCACCCAGCACCCTGAGTACGGAGAACCGAGCACCCTGAGTACTGAGCACCCAGCTCCCTGAGTACTGAGCACCCAGCACCCTGAGCACTGAGCACCCAGCTCCCTGAGCACTGAGCACGCAGCACCCCAAGCACTGAGCACCCAGCACCCTGAGTACTGAGCACAGAGCACCCTGAGCACTGAGCACCCAGCACCCTGAGTACTGAGCACCCAGCACCCTGAGTACTGAGCAACCAGCACCCTGAGCACTGAGCACTGAGCACCCAGCACCCTGAGCACTGAGCACTGAGCACCCAGCACCACAGCCCTGAGCACCCAACACCCCGAGCACTGAGCATCCAGCACCCTGAGCACTGAGCACCCAGCACCCTGAGTACTGAGCAACCAGCAACCTGAGTACTGAGCACCCAGCACCCTGAGTACTGAGCACTCAGCACCCTGAGTACTGAGCACTGAGCACACCGAGCAATGAGCACCCAGCACCCTGAGCACTGAGCACCCCGAGTACTGAGCACCCAGCACCCCGAGCAATGAGCACCCAGCGCCCCGAGCACTGAGCACCCAGCACCCCGAGCACTGAGCACTGAGCACCCTGAGCACTGAGCACCGAGCACCTCGAGCACTAAGCACCCAGCACCCTGAGTACTTAGCACCCAGCACCCTGAGCACTGAGCACCCAGAACCCTGAGCACTGAGCACCCAGCACCCTGAGCACGGAGCACCCAGCACCCTGAGTACTGAGCACCCAACACCCAGACTACTGAGCTCCCAGCACCCTGAGCACTGAGCACCCAGCACCCTGAGTACTGAGCACCCAGAACCCTGAGTACTGAGTACAAAGCACCCTGAGCACTGAGCACCCAGCACCCTGAGTACTGAGCACGGAGCACCCTGAGTACTGAGCACCCAGCACCCTGAGTACTGAGCACCCAGCACCCTGAGCACTGAGCACCCAGCACCCTGAGTACTGAGCACCCAGCACCCTGAGTACTGAGCACTGATCACCCTGAGCACTGAGCACCCAGCACCCCGAGCACTGAGCACCCAGCACCCTGAGTACTGAGCACCTAGCACCCTGAGCACTGAGCACCGAGCACCCTGAGTACTGAACACCCAGCACCCTGAGCACTGAGCAATGAGCACCCAGCACCCTGAGCACTGAGCACTGAGCACCCAGCACCCCGAACACTGATCACCCAGCACCCTGAGCACCCAGCACCCTGAGCACTGAGCACAATGAGCACTGAGCACCCTGAGCACTGAGCACTGAGCACCCAGCACCCTGAGTACTGAGCACCCAACACTCTGAGCACTGAGCACCCAGCACGCTGAGTACTGAGCACTGAGCACACAGCACCCTGAGCACTGAGCACCCAGCACCCTGAGAACTGAGCACTGAGCACCCAGCACCCCGAGCACTGAGCACCCAGCACCCTGAGCACCCAGCACACTGAGCACTGAGCACCCTGAGTACTGAGCACCCAGCACCCTGAGCACTGAGCACACAGCACCCTGAGTACTGAGCACCCTGAGTACTGAGCACCGATCACCCTGAGCACTGATCACCCAGCACCCTGAGTACTGAGCACACAGCACCCTGAGCACTGAGCACCCAGCACCCTGAGCACTGAGCACCCAGCACCCTGAGTACTGAGCACCCAGAACCCTGAGTACTGAGTACAAAGCACCCTGAGCACTGAGCACCCAGCACCCTGAGTACTGAGCACCGAGCACCCTGAGTACTGAGCACCCAGCACCCTGAGCACTGAGCACCCAGCACCCTGAGTACTGAGCACCCAGCACCCTGAGTACTGAGCACCCAGCACCCTGAGTACGGAGCACCCAGCACCCTGAGTACTGAGCACCCAGCACCCTGAGTACTGAGCACCGAGCACCCCGAGCACTGAGCAACCAGCACCCTGAGTACTGAGCATTGAGCACCCTGAGTACTAAGCACCGAACACCCTGAGTACTGAGCACCCAGCACCCTGAGGACTGAGCACCCAGCACCCTGAGCACTGAGCACCCAGCACCCTGAGTAATGAGCACCCAGCACCCTGAGTACTGAGCACCCAGCACCCTGAGTACTGAGCACTGATCACCCTGAGCAGTGAGCACCCAGCACCCCGAGCACTGAGCACCCAGCACCCTGAGTACTGAGCACCTAGCACCCTGAGCACTGAGCACCGAGCACCCTGAGTACTGAACACCCAGCACCCTGAGCACTGAGCACTGAGCACCCAGCACCCTGAGCACTGAGCACTGAGCACCCAGCACCCCGAACACTGATCACCCAGCACCCTGAGCACCCAGCACCCTGAGCACTGAGCACCCTGAGCACTGAGCACCCTGAGCACTGAGCACTGAGCACCCAGCACCCTGAGTACTGAGCACCCAACACTCTGAGCACTGAGCACCCAGCACGCTGAGTACTGAGCACTGAGCACACAGCACCCTGAGCACTGAGCACCCAGCACCCTGAGAACTGAGCACTGAGCACCCAGCACCCCAAGCACTGAGCACCCAGCACCCTGAGCACCCAGCACCCTGAGCACTGAGCACCCTGAGTACTGAGCACCCAGCACCCTGAGCACTGAGCACACAGCACCCTGAGTACTGAGCACCCTGAGTACTGAGCACCGATCACCCTGAGCACTGAGCACCCAGCACCCTGAGTACTGAGCACACAGCACCCTGAGCACTGAGCACCCAGCACCCTGAGCACTGAGCACCCAGCACCCTGAGTACTGAGCACCCAGAACCCTGAGTACTGAGTACAAAGCACCCTGAGCACTGAGCACCCAGCACCCTGAGTACTGAGCACCGAGCACCCTGAGTACTGAGCACCCAGCACCCTGAGTACTGAGCACCCAGCACCCTGAGCACTGAGCACCCAGCACCCTGAGTACTGAGCACCCAGCACCCTGAGTACTGAGCACCCAGCACCCTGAGTACGGAGCACCCAGCACCCTGAGTACTGAGCAACCAGCACCCTGAGTACTGAGCACCGAGCACCCCGAGCACTGAGCAACCAGCACCCTGAGTACTGAGCATTGAGCACCCTGAGTACTAAGCACCGAACACCCTGAGTACTGAGCACCCAGCACCCTGAGGACTGAGCACCCAGCACCCTGAGTAATGAGCACCCAGCACCCTGAGCACTGAGCACCCAGCACCCCGAGCACTGAGCACCCAGCACCCTGAGCACTGAGCACCCAGCACCTTGAGCACTGAGCACCCAGCACCCTGAGTACTGAGTACTCAGCACCCTGAGCACTGAGCACCCAGCACCCTGAGTACTGATCACCGAGCACCCCGAGCACTAAGCACCCAGCACCCTGAGTACTGAGCACCCAGCACCCTGAATACTGAGCACCCAGCACCCTGAGTACTGAGCACCGAGCACCCTGAGCACTGAGCACAAAGCACGCTGAGTACTGAGCACTGAACACCCTGAGTACTGAGCACCGAGGACCCTGAGCACTGAGCACCCAGCACGCTGAGTACTGAGCACTGAGCACCCTGAGTACTGAGCACCTAGCACCCTGAGTACTGAGCACCCAGCACCCTGAGCACTGAGCAGCCAGCACCCTCAGCACTGAGCACCCAGCACCCCGAGCACTGAGCACCCAGCACCCTGAGCACTGAGCACCCAGCACCCCGAGTACTGAGCACCGAGCACCCCGAGCTCTGAGCACCCAGCACCCTGAGTACTGAGCACCCAGTACCCTGAGTACTGAGCACCCCGAGTACTGAGCACCGAGCACCCCGAGCACTGAGCACCCAGCACCCTGAGTACTGAGAACAGATCACCCCGAGCACGGAGCACCCAGGACCCCGAGCACTGAGTACTGAGGACCCAGCACCCTGAGTACTGAGCACCGAGCTCCCCGAGCACTGAGCACCCAGCACCCTGAGCACTGAGCACCCAGCACCCTGAGCACTGAACACCCAACACCCTGAGTACTGAGCACCCAGCACGCTGAGTACTGAGCACTCAGCACCCTGATCACTGAGCACCCAGCACCCTGAGTACTGAGCACTGAGCACCCAGCACCCCGAGCACTGAGCACCCAGCACCCTGTGTACTGAGCACTGAGCACCCTGATTACTAAGCACCCAGCACACTGAGTACTGAGCACCAAGGACCCTGAGCACTGAGCACCGAACACCCCGAGCACTGAGCACTCAGCACCCTGAGCACTCAGCACCCATCACCCCGATCACTGAGCACCCAGCACCCTGAGCACTGAGCACCCAGCACCCTGAGCACTGAGCACGTAGCACCCAGAGCACTGAGCACCCAGCACCCTGAGCACTGAGCACCCAGCACCCTGAGCACCCAGCACCCTGAGCACTGAGCACCATGAGCACTGAGCACCCTGAGCGCTGAGCACTGAGCACCCAGCACCCTGAGTACTGAGCACCCAACACTCTGAGCACTGAGCACCCAGCACGCTGAGTACTGAGCACTGAGCACACAGAACCCTGAGTACTGAGCACCCAGCACCCCGAGCACTGAGCACCCAGCGCCCCGAGCACTGAGCACCCAGCACCCTGAGCACTGAGCACTGAGCACACTGAGCACTGAGCACCCAGCACCCCGAGTACTGAGCACTGAGCACCCTGAGTACTGAGCACCCAACACCCAGAGTACTGATCACCCAGCACCCTGAGAACTGAGCAACCAGCACCCTGAGTACTGAGCACCCAGCACCCTGAGTACTGAGCACCCAGCACCCTGAGCACTGAGCACTGAGCACCCAGCACCTTGAGCACTGAGCACTGACAACCCAGCACCCCGAGCACTGAGCACCCAGGACCCCGAGCACTGAGCACCCAGCGCCCTGAGCACTGAGCACCCAGCACACTGAGCACTGAGCACCCATCCCCCTGAGTACTGAGCACCCAGCACCATGAGTAATGAGCACCCAGCACCATGAGCACTGAGCACCCTGATGTCTGAGCACCCAGCACCCTGAGCACTGAGCACCCAGCACACTGAGTACTGAGCACCGATCACCCTGAGCACTGAGCACCCAGCACCCCGAGCACTGAGCACCCAGCACCCTGAGTACTGAGCACCCAGCACCCTGAGCACTGAGCACACAGCACCCTGAGTACTGAGCACCCTGAGTACTGAGCACCGATCACCCTGAGCACTGAGCACCCAGCACCCTGATTACTGAGCACCGAGCACCCTGAGTACTGAGCACCCAGCACCCTGAGTACTGAGCACACAGCACCCTGAGCACTGAGCACCCAGCACCCTGAGTACTGAGCACCCAGCACCCTGAGTACTGAGCACCCAGCACCCAGAGCACTGAGCACCCAGCACCCCGAGCACGGAGCACCCAGGACCCCGAGCACTGAGTACTGAGCACCCAGCACCCTGAGTACTGAGCACCGAGCTAACCGAGCACTGAGCACCCTGAGTACTGAGCACCCAGCACCCCGATCACTGAGCACCCAGCACGCTGAGTACTGAGCACCCAGCACGCTGAGCACTGAGCACCCAGCACCCTGTGTACTGAGCACTGAGCACCCAGCACCCCGAGCACTGAGCACCCAGCACCCTGTGTACTGAGCACTGAGCACCCTGAGTACTTAGCACCCAGCACCCTGAGTACTGAGCATCCAGCACCCTGAGCACTGAGCACCGAGCACCCCGAGCACTGAGCACCCAGCACCCTGAGCACTCAGCACCCAGCACCCCGAGCACTGAGCACCAGGCACCCTGAGCACTGAGCACCCAGCACCATGAGCACGGAGCACCCCGAGTACTGAGCACCCAGCACCCTGAGCACTGAGCACCCAGCACCTTGAGTACTGAGCACCGAGCACCTCGAGCACTAAGCACCCAGCACCCTGAGTACTGAGCACCCAGCACCCTGAGCACTGAGCACCCAGAACCCTGAGCACTGAGCACCCAGCACCCTGAGCACGGAGCACCCAGCACCCTGAGTACTGAGCACCCAACACCCAGACTACTGAGCTCCCAGCACCCTGAGCACTGAGCACCCAGCACCCTGAGTACTGAGCACCCAGCACCCTGAGTACTGAACACCCAGCACCCTGAGCACTGAGCACTGAGCACCCTGAGCACTGAGTACTGAGCACTGAGCACCCTGAGCACTGAGCACCCAGCACCCCGAGTACTGAGCACCCAGCACCCCGAGCACTGAGCACCCAGCGCCCCGAGCACTGAGCACCCAGCACCCCGAGCACTGAGCACTGAGCACATTGAGCACTGAGCACCCAGCACCCCGAGTACTGAGCACTGAGCACCCTGAGTACTGAGCACCAAGTACCCCGAGTACTGAGCACTGAGCACCCTGAGTACTGAGCACCCAGCACCCTGAGCACTGAGCACCCAGCACCCTGAGTACTGAGCACTGAAAACCCTGAGTACTGAGCACCGAGCACCCTGAGTACTGAGCACCCAGCACCCTGATCACTGAGCACGGAGCACCCCGAGGACTGAGCACCCAGCACCCTGAGTACTGAGAACCCAGCACCCTGAGTACTGAGCACCCAGCACCCTGAGCACTGAGCACCCAGCTCCCTGAGCACTGAGCACGCAGCACCCCAAGCACTGAGAACCCAGCACCCTGAGTACTGAGCACAGAGCACCCTGAGCACTGAGCACCCAGCACCCTGAGTACTGAGCACCCAGCACCCTGAGTACTGAGCAACCAGCACCCTGAGCACTGAGCACTGAGCACCCAGCACCCTGAGCACTGAGCACTGAGCACCCAGCACCACAGCCCTGAGCACCCAGCACCCCGAGCACTGAGCACCCAGCACCCTGAGCACTGAGCACCCAGCACCCTGAGTACTGAGCAACAAGCAACCTGAGTACTGAGCACCCAGCACCCTGAGTACTGAGCACTCAGCACCCTGAGTACTGAGCACCGAGCACACCGAGCAATGAGCACCGAGCACCCTGAGCACTGAGCACCCGGAGGACTGAGCACCCAGCACTCTGAGCACTGAGCACCGATCACTCTGAGTACTGAGCACCCAGCACCCCGAGCACTGAGCACCCAGCACCCTGAGTACTGAGCACCCTGAGTACTGAGCACTGAGCACAGAGCATCCTGAGTACTGAGCACCCTGAGGACTGAGCACCCAGCACCCAGAGCACTGAGAACCCAGCACCCTGAGTACTGAGCACTGATCACCCTGAGCACTGAGCACAAAGCACCACGAGCACTGAGCACCCAGCACCCTGAGTACTGAGCACCCAGCACCCTGAGCACTGAGCACCGAGCACCCTGAGTACTGAACACCCAGCACCCTGAGCACTCAGCACTGAGCACCCAGCACCCTGAGCACTGAGCACTGAGCACCCAGCACCCCGAGCACTGAGCACCCAGCACCCTGAGCACCCAGCACCCTGAGCACTGGGCACCCTGAGCACTGAGCACCCTGAGCACTGAGCACTGAGCACCCAGCACCCTGAGTACTGAGCACCCAACACTCTGAGCACTGAGCACCCAGCACGCTGAGTAATGAGCACTGAGCACACAGCACCCTGAGTACTGAGCACCCAGCACCCCGAGCACTGAGCACCCAGCGCCCCGAGCACTGAGCACCCAGCACCCCGAGCACTGAGCACTGAGCACACTGAGCACTGAGCACCCAGCACCCCGAGTACTGAGCACTGAGCGCCCTGAGTACTGAGCACCCAGCACCCTGAGCACTGAGAACCCTGAGTACTGAGCACCGAGCACCCTGAGTACTGAGCACCCAGCCCCCTGAGCACTGAGCACGGAGCACCCCGAGGACTGAGCACCCCGCAACCTGAGCACTGAGCACCCAGCACCTTGAGTACTGAGCACCCAGCACCCTGATCACTGAGCTCCCAGCACCCTGAGTACTGAGCACCCAGCACCCTGAGTACTGAGCACCCAGCACCCTGAGCACTGAGCACTGAGCACCCAGCACCCTGAGCACTGAGCACTGACCACCCAGCACCCCGAGCACTGAGCACCCAGCACCCCGAGCACTGAGCACCCAGCGCCCTGAGCACTGAGCACCCAGCACCCTGAGCACTGAGCACCCAGCCCCCTGAGTACTGAGCACCCAGCACCATGAGTACTGAGCACCCAGCACCCTGAGAACTGAGCACCGAGCACCCCGAGCACTGAGCACCCAGCACCCTGAGCACTGAGCACCCTGAGGACTGAGCACCCAGCACCCTGAGCACCGAGCACCCCGAGCACTGAGCACCCAGCACCCTGAGCACTGAGCACCCAGCACACCGAGCACTGAGCACCCAGCACCCTGAGTACTGAGCACCCTGAGTACTGAGCACCGATCACCCTGAGCACTGAGCACCCAGCACCCTGAGTACTGAGCACCCAGCACCCTGAGCACTGAGCACCCAGCACCCTGAGCACTGAGCACCCAGCACCCTGAGTACTGAGCCCCCAGAACCCTGAGTACTGAGTACAAAGCACCCTGAGCACTGAGCACCCAGCACCCTGAGTACTGAGCACCGAGCACACTAAGTACTGAGCACCAAGCACCCTGAGTACTGAGCACACAGAACCCTGAGAACTGAGCACCCAGCACCCTGAGTACTGAGCACCCAGCACCCTGAGTACTGAGCACCCAGCACCCTGAGTACTGAGCACACAGCACCCTGAGTACTGAGCACCCAGCACTCTGAGTACTGAGCACCGAGCACCCCGAGCACTGAGCAACCAGCACCCTCAGTACTGAGCACCCTGAGTACTGAGCACCGAACACCCTGAGTACTGAGCACCCAGCACCCTGAGGACTGAGCACCCAGCACCCTGAACACTGAGCACCCAGCACCCTGAGTACTGAGCCCCCAGCACCCTGAGTACTGAGCACCCAGCACCCCGAGCACTGAGCACCCAGCACCCCGAGCACTGAGCACCCAGCACCCCGAGCACTGAGCACCCAGCACCCCGAGCACTGAGCACCCAGCACCCTGAGCACTGAGCACCCAGCACCCTGAGCACTGAGCACCCAGCACCCTGAGTACTGAGTACTCAGCACCCTGAGCACTGAGCACCCAGCACCCTGAGTACTGATCACCGAGCACCCCGAGCACTGAGCACCCAGCACCCTGAGTACTGAGCACCCAGCACCCTGAGTACTGAGCACCCAGCACCCTGAGTACTGAGCACCCAGCACCCTGAGCACTGAGCACAAAGCACGCTGAGTACTGAGCACTGAGCACCCTGAGTACTGAGCACCGAGGACCCTGAGCACTGAGCACCCAGCACGCTGAGTACTGAGCACTGAGCACCATGAGTACTGAGCACCTAGCACACTGAGTACTGAGCACCCAGCACCCTGAGCACTGAGCAGCCAGCACCCTCAGCACTGAGCACCCAGCACCCCGAGCACTGAGCACCCAGCACCCTGAGCACTGAGCAACCAGCACCCCGAGTACTGAGCACCCAGCACCCCGAGTACTGAGCACCGAGCACCCCGAGCACTGAGCACCCAGCACCCTGAGTACTGAGCACCCAGTACCCTGAGTACTGAGCACCCCGAGTACTGAGCACCCAGCACCCCGAGCACTGAGCACCCAGCACCCTGAGTACTGAGAACAGATCACCCTGAGTACTGAGCACCCAGCACCCTGAGTACTGAGCCCCCAGCACCCTGAGTACTGACCACCCAGCAACCCGAGCACTGAGCACCCAGCACCCCGAGAATGAGCACCCAGCACCCTGAGTACTGAGAACCGAGCACCCTGAGTACTGAGCACCCAGCACCCTGAGTACTGAGCCCCCAGCACCCTGAGCAATGAGCACCCGGCACACCGAGCACTGAGCACCCAGCACCCCGAGAATGAGCACCCAGCACCCTGAGTACTGAGCACCCAGGACCCCGAGCACGGATCACCCAGGACCCCGAGCACTGAGTACTGAGCACCCAGCACCCTGAGCACTGAACACCCAGCACACTGAGCACTGAGCACCCAGCACCCTGAGTACTGAGCACCCAGCACCCTGAGCACTGAGCACCCAGCACCCTGAGAACTGAGTACCCAGCACGCTGAGTACTGAGCACTCAGCACCCTGAGCACTGAGCACCCAGCACCCTGAGTACTGAGCACCCAGCACGCTGAGTACTGAGCACCCAGCACCCTGAGCACTGAGCACCCAGCACACTGAGCACGGAGCACCCAGCACCCTGAGCACTGAGCACCCAGCACCCTGAGTACTGAGCACCCAGCACGCTGAGTACTGAGCACTCAGCACCCTGAGCACTGAGCACCCAGCACCCTGAGTACTGAGCACTGAGCACCCAGCACCCCTAGCACTGAGCACCCAGCACCCTGTGTACTGAGCACTGAGCACCCTGAGTACTAAGCACCCAGCACCCTGAGTACTGAGCACCCAGGACCCTGAGCACTGAGCACCGAGCACCCCGAGCACTGAGCACCCAGCACCCTGAGCACTCAGCACCCAACACCCCGATCACTGAGCACCCAGCACCCTGAGAACTGAGCACCCAGCACCCTGAGCACTGAGCACCCAGCACCCAGAGCACTGAGCACCCAGCACCCTGAGCACTGAGCACCCAGCACCCTGAGTACTGAGCACCCAGCACCCTGAGTACTGAGCACCCAGACCCCGAGCACTGAGGACCCAGCACCCCTAGCACAGTGCACCCAGCACCCTGAGTACTGAGAACCCAGCACCCTGAGTACTGGGCACCCAGCACCCTGAGCACTGAGCACCCAGCAGCCCGAGCACTGAGCACCCAGCATCCTGAGCACTGGGCACTGAGCACCCAGCACCCCTAGTACTAAGCACCCTGCACCCTGAGTACTGAGCACCCAGCACCCTGAGTAATGAGCACCCAGCACCCCGAGCACTGAGCACCCAGCACCCTGAGCACTGAGCACCCAACACCCTGAGTACTGAGCATCAAGCACGCTGAGCACTGAGCACCCAGCACCCTGAGCACTGAGCACCCAGCACCCTGAGCACTGAGCACTCAGCACCTTGAGTACTGAGCACTGAGCAACCCGAGCACTGAGCACCGGGTAACCCGAGCACTGAGCACCCAGCACCCTGAGTACTGAGCACCAAGCACCCTGAGTACTGAGCACTGAGCACTGACCACCCTGAGCACTGAGCACAAAGCACCCTGAGCACTGAGCACCCAGCATCCTGAGCACTAAGTACTGAGCACCCAGCACCCTGAGCACTGAGCAGCCAGCACCCTGAGCACTGAGCACCCAGCACCCTGAGTACTGAGCAACAAGCAACCTGAGTACTGAGCACCCAGCACCCTGAGTACTGAGCACTGAGCACCCTGAGTACTGAGCACCGAGCACACCGAGCAATGAGCACCCAGCACCCTGAGCACTGAGCAACCGGAGGACTGAGCACCCAGCACTCTGAGCACTGAGCACCGATCACTCTGAGCAGTGAGCACCCAGCACCCCGAGCACTGAGCACCCAGCACCCTGAGCACTGAGCACCCAGCACCCCGAGTACTGAGCACCCAGCACCCTGAGTACTGTGCACCCAGCACCCCGAGCACTGAGCACCCAGCACCCAGAGCACTGAGAACCCAGCACACTGAGTACTGAGCACTGATCACACTGAGCACTGAGCACCCAGCACCCCGAGCACTGAGCACCCAGCACCCTGAGTACTGAGCACCCAGCACCCTGAGCACTGAGCACCGAGCACCCTGAGTACTGAACACCCAGCACCCTGAGCACTCAGCACTGAGCACCCAGCACCCTGAGCACTGAGCACTGAGCACCCAGCACCCCGAGAACTGAGCACCCAGCACCCTGAGCACCCAGCACCCTGAGCACTGAGCACCCTGAGCACTGAGCACCCTGAGCACTGAGCACTGAGCACCCAGCACCCTGAGTACTGAGCACCCAACACTCTGAGCACTGAGCACCCAGCACGCTGAGTACTGAGCACTGAGCACACAGCACCCTGAGTACTGAGCACCCAGCACCCCGAGCACTGAGCACCCAGCGCCCCGAGCACTGAGCACCCAGCACCCCAAGCACTGAGCACTGAGCACACTGAGCACTGAGCACCCAGCACCCCGAGTACTGAGCACTGAGCGCCCTGAGTACTGAGCACCCAGCACCCCGAGTACTGAGCACTGAGCACCCTGAGTACTGAGCACCCAGCACCCTGAGCACTGAGAACCCTGAGTACTGAGCACCGAGCACCCTGAGTACTGAGCACCCAGCCCCCTGAGCACTGAGCACGGAGCACCCCGAGGACTGAGCACCCCGCAACCTGAGCACTGAGCACCCAGCACCTTGAGTACTGAGCACCCAGCACCCTGATCACTGAGCTCCCAGCACCCTGAGTACTGAGCACCCAGCACCCTGAGTACTGAGCACCCAGCACCCTGAGCACTGAGCACTGAGCACCCAGCACCCTGAGCACTGAGCACTGACCACCCAGCACCCTGAGCACTGAGCACCCAGCACCCAGAGCACTGAGCACCCAGCGCCCTGAGCAATGAGCACCCAGCACCCTGAGCACTGAGCACCCAGCCCCCTGAGTACTGAGCACCCAGCACCATGAGTAATGAGCACCCAGCACCCTGAGTACTGAGCACCGAGCACCCCGAGCACTGAGCACCCAGCACCCTGAGCACTGAGCACCCTGAGGACTGAGCACCCAGCACCCTGAGCAGCGAGCACCCCGAGCACTGAGCACCCAGCACCCTGAGCACTGAGCACCCAGCACACCGAGCACTGAGCACCCAGCACCCTGAGTACTGAGCACCCTGAGTACTGAGCACCGATCACCCTGAGCACTGAGCACCCAGCACCCTGAGTACTGAGCACCCAGCACCCTGAGCACTGAGCACCCAGCACCCTGAGCACTGAGCACCCAGCACCCTGAGTACTGAGCACCCAGAACCCTGAGTACTGAGTACAAAGCACCCTGAGCACTGAGCACCCAGCACCCTGAGTACTGAGCACCGAGCACACTAAGTACTGAGCACCAAGCACCCTGAGTACTGAGCACACAGCACCCTGAGAACTGAGCACCCAGCACCCTGAGTATTGAGCACCCAGCACCCTGAGTACTGAGCACCCAGCACCCTGAGTACTGAGGACCCAGCACCCTGAGTACTGAGCACCCAGCACTCTGAGTACTGAGCACCGAGCACCCCGAGCACTGAGCAACCAGCACCCTGAGTACTGAGCACTGAGCACCCTGAGTACTGAGCACCGAACACCCTGCGTACTGAGCACCCAGCACCCTGAGTACTGAGCACCCAGCACCCTGAACACTGAGCACCCAGCACCCTGAGTACTGAGCCCCCAGCACCCTGAGTACTGAGCACCCAGCACCCCGAGCACTGAGCACCCAGCACCCCGAGCACTGAGCACCCAGCACCCCGAGCACTGAGCACCCAGCACCCTGAGCACTGAGCACCCAGCACCCTGAGCACTGAGCACCCAGCACCCTGAGTACTGAGTACTCAGCACCCTGAGCACTGAGCACCCAGCACCCTGAGTACTGATCACCGAGCACCCCGAGCACTGAGCACCCAGCACCCTGAGTACTGAGCACCCAGCACCCTGAGTACTGAGCACCCAGCACCCTGAGTACTGAGCACCCAGCACCCTGAGCACTGAGCACAAAGCACGCTGAGTACTGAGCACTGAGCACCCTGAGTACTGAGCACCGAGGACCCTGAGCACTGAGCACCCAGCACGCTGAGTACTGAGCACTGAGCACCCTGAGTACTGAGCACCTAGCACACTGAGTACTGAGCACCCAGCAACCCGAGCACTGAGCACCCAGCACCCCGAGAATGAGCACCCAGCACCCTGAGTACTGAGAACCGAGCACCCTGAGTACTGAGCACCCAGCACCCTGAGTACTGAGCCCCCAGCACCCTGAGTACTGACCACCCAGCAACCCGAGCACTGAGCACCCAGCACCCCGAGAATGAGCACCCAGCACCCTGAGTACTGAGAACCGAGCACCCTGAGTACTGAGCACCCAGCACCCTGAGTACTGAGCCCCCAGCACCCTGAGCACTGAGCACCCGGCACACCGAGCACTGAGCACCCAGCACCCCGAGAATGAGCACCCAGCACCCTGAGTACTGAGCACCCAGCACCCCGAGCACGGATCACCCAGGACCCCGAGCACTGAGTACTGAGCACCCAGCACCCTGAGCACTGAACACCCAGCACACTGAGCACTGAGCACCCAGTACCCTGAGTACTGAGCACCCAGCACCCTGAGCACTGAGCACCCAGCACCCTGAGAACTGAGCACCCAGCACGCTGAGTACTGAGCACTCAGCACCCTGAGCACTGAGCACCCAGCACCCTGAGTACTGAGCACCCAGCACGCTGAGTACTGAGCACCCAGCACCCTGAGCACTGAGCACCCAGCACACTGAGCACGGAGCACCCAGCACCCTGAGCACTGAGCACCCAACACCCTGAGTACTGAGCACCCAGCACGCTGAGTACTGAGCACTCAGCACCCTGAGCACTGAGCACCCAGCACCCTGAGTATTGAGCACTGAGCACCCAGCACCCCTAGCACTGAGCACCCAACACCCTGTGTACTGAGCACTGAGCACCCCGAGGACTGAGCACCCAGCACCCTGAGTACTGAGCACCCAGCACCTTGAGTACTGAGCACCGAGCACCCCGAGCACTGAGCACCAAGCACCCTGAGTACTGAGCACCCAGCACCCTGAGCACTGAGCACGGAGCACCCCGAGGACTGAGCATCCAGCACCCTGAGCACTGAGCACCCAGCACCTTGAGTACTGAGCACCGAGCACCCCGAGCACTGAGCACCCAGCACCCTGAGCACTGAGCACTGAGAACCCTGAGTACTGAGCACCGAGTACCCTGAGTACTGAGCACCCAGCACCCTGAGCACTGAGCACGGAGCACCCCGAGGACTGAGCACCCAGCACCCTGAGCACTGAGCAACCAGCACCTTGAGTACTAAGCACCCAGAACCCTGAGCACTGAGCACACAGCACCCTGAGCACTGAGCACCCAGCACCCCGAGCACTGAGCACCGAGCACCCTGAGTACTGAGCACCCAACACCCAGAGTACTGAGCACCCAGCACCCTGAGCACTGAGCACCCAGCACCCTGAGTACTGAGCACCCAGCACCCTGAGTACTGAGCACCCAGCACCCTGAGCACTGAGCACTGAGCACCCAACACCCTGAGCACTGAGCACTGAGCACCCATCACCCCGAGCACTGAGCACACAGCACCCCGAGCACTGAGCACCCAGCACCCTGAGCACTGAGCACCCAGCACCCTGAGCACTGAGCACCCAGCCCCCTGAGTACTGAGCACCCAGCACCATGAGTACTGAGCACCCAGCATCCTGAGTACTGAGCACTCAGCACCCTGAGTACTGAGCACCGAGCACCCCGAGCACTGAGCACCCAGCACCCTGAGCACTGAGCACCCTGAGGACTGCGCACCCAGCACCCTGAGCACTGAGCACCCAGCACCCTGAGACTGAGCACCCAGGACCCCGAGCACTGAGCACCCAGCACCCTGAGTACAGAGCACCCAGCACCCCGAGTACTGAGCCCCCAGCACCCTGAGTACTGAGCACCCAGCACCCCGAGCACTGAGCACCCAGCACCCCGAGAATGAGCACCCAGCACCCTGAGTACTGAGCACCCAGCACCCTGAGTACTGAGCACTATGCACCCAGAGCACTGAGCGCCCAGCACCCCGAGCACGGAGCACCCAGGACCCCGAGCACTGAGTACTGAGCACCCCGAGCACTGAGCACCCAGCACCCTGAGAACTGAGCACCCAGCACCCTGAGAACTGAGCACACAGCACCTTGAGTACTGAGCACCGAGCACCCCGAGCACTGAGCACCCAGCACCCTGAGAACTGAGCACCCAGCACCTTGAGTAATGAGCACCGAGCACCCCGAGCACTGAGCACCCGGCACCCCGAGAATGAGCACCCAGCACCCTGAGTACTGAGCACCCAGCACCCTGAGTACTGAGCACCGAGCTCCCCGAGCACTGAGCACCCAGCACCCCGAGCACGGAGCACCCAGCACGCTGAGTACTGAGCACCCAATACCCAGATTACTGAGCACCCAGCACCCTGAGCACTGAGCACCCAGCACCCTGAGTACTGAGTACTGAGCACAGAGCACCCTGATTACTGAGCACCCAGCACCCCGAGTACTGAGCACCCAGCACCCCTAGCACTGAGCACCCAGCGCCCCGAGCACTGAGCACCCAGCACCCCGAGCACTGAACACTGAGCACCCTGAGCACTGAGCACCCAGCACACCGAGTACTGAGCACTGAGCACCCTGAGTACTGAGCACCAAGCACTCCGAGTACTGAGCACTGAGCACCCTGGGTACTGAGCACCCAGCACCCTGAGCACTGAGCACCCAGCACCCTGAGTACTGAGCACTGAGAACCCTGAGTACTGAGCACCGAGCACCCTGAGTACTGAGCACCCAGCACCCTGATCACTGAGCACAGAGCACCCCGAGGACTGAGCACCCAGCACCGTGAGCACTGAGCACCCAGCACCCTGAGTACTGAGCACCCAGCACCCTGAGCACTGAGCACCCAGCACCCTGAGCACAGAGCACGCAGCACCCTGAGCACTGAGCTCCCAGCACCCTGAGTACTGAGCACAGAGCACCCTGAGCACTGAGCACCCAGCACCCTGAATACTGAGCACCCAGCACCCTGAGTACTGAGCAACCAGCACCCTGAGCACTGAGCACTGAGCACCCAGCACCCTGAGCACTGAGCACTGAGCACCCAGCACCACAGCCCTGAGCACCCAGCACCCCGAGCACTGAGCACCCAGCACCCTGAGCACTGAGCACCCAGCACCCTGAGCATTGAGCACCCAGCACCCTGAGTACTGAGCACCCAGCACCCTGAGTACTGAGCACCCAGCACCCTGAGTACTGAGCACTCAGCACCCTGAGTACTGAGCACCGAGCACCCCGAGCACTGAGCACCCAGCACCCTGAGCACTGAGCACCCGGAGGACTGAGCACCCAGCACCCTGAGCACTGAGCACCGATCACCCTGAGCACTGAGCACCCAGCACCCCGAGCACTGAGCACCCAGGACCCTGAGTACTGAGCACCCAGCACCCAGAGTACTGAGCACCCAGCACCCTGAGTACTGAGCACTGAGCACCCCGAGTACTGAGCACCCAGCACCCCGAGCACTGAGCACCCAGCACCCTGAGCACTGAGCACCCTGAGCACTGAGCACCCTGAGCACTGAGCACTGAGCACCCAGCACCCTGAGTACTGAGCACCCAACACTCTGAGCACTGAGCACCCAGCACGCTGAGTACTGAGCACTGAGCACACAGCACCCTGAGTACTGAGCAAACAGCACCTCGAGCACTGAGCACCCAGCGCCGAGCACTGAGCACCCAGCACCCCGAGCACTGAGCACTGAGCACACTGAGCACTGAGCACCCAGCACCCCGAGTACTGAGCACTGAGCACCCTGAGTACTGAGCACCCAGCACCCCGAGTACTGAGCACTGAGCACCCTGAGCACTGAGAACCCGGAGTACTGAGCACCGAGCAACCTGAGTACTGAACACCCAGCACCCTGAGCACTGAGCAGGGAGCACCCCGAGGAGTGAGCACCCAGCACCCTGAGCACTGAGCACCCAGCACCCTGAGTACTGAGCACCGAGCACCCCGAGGACTGAGCACCCAGCACCCTGAGCACTGAGCACCAAGCACCCCGAGCACTGAGCACCCAGCACACCGAGCACTGAGCACCCAGCACCCTGAGTACTGAGCACCCAACACCCAGAGTCCTGAGCACCCAGCACCCTGAGCACTGAGCACCCAGCACCCTGAGTACTGAGCACCCAGAACCCTGAGTACTGAGCAACCAGCACCCTGAGCACTGAGCACTGAGCACAGAACACCCTGAGCACTGAGCACTGAGCACCCAGCACCCCGAGCACTGAGCACCCAGCACCCCGCGCACTGAGCACCCAGCACCCTGAGCACTGAGCACCCAGCACCCTGAGTACTGAGCACCCAGCACCATGAGTACTGAGCAACCAGCACCCTGAGTACTGAGCACTCAGCACCCTGAGTACTGAGCACCGAGCACCCCGAGCACTGAGCACCCAGCACCCTGAGCACTGAGCACCCTGAGGACTGAGTACCCAGCACCCTGAGCAATGAGCACCCAGCACCCTGAGTACTGAGCACCCAGCACCCTGAGCACTGAGCACCCAGGACCCTGAGCACTGAGCACCCAGCACCCTGAGCACTGAGCACCCAGCACCCTGAGTACTGAGCACCCAGCACCCTGAGCACTGAGCACCAAGCACCCTGAGCACTGAGCACCCAGCACCCTGAGTACTGAGCACCCAGCACCCTGAGTACTGAGTACCCAGTACCCTGAGCACTGAGCACCCAGCACCCTGAGTACTGAGCACCGAGCACCCTGAATACTTAGTACCCAGGAACCTTAGTACTGAGCACCCAGCACCCTGAGCACTGAGCACCCAGCACCCTGAGTACTGAGCACCCAGCACCACACTCAGCACTGAGCACCCAGCACCCTGAGCACTGAGCACCCAGCACCCTGAATACTGAGCACCCAGCACCCTGAGTACTGAGCACTGAGCACCCTGAGTACTGAGCACAAAGCACCCTGAGCACTGAGAACGGAGCACCCCGAGGACTGGGCACCCAGCACCCTGAGCACTGAGCACCCAGCACCTTGAGTACTGAGCACCGAGCACCCCGAGAACTGAGCAACCAGCACGCTGAATACTGATCACCCAGCACCCTGAGCACTGAGCACCCAGCACCTTGAGTACTGAGCACCGAGCACCCCGAGCACTGAGCACCCAGCACGCTGAATACTGAGCACCCAGCACCCTGAGCACTGAGCACCCAGCACCCCGAGCACTGAGCACCCAGCACCCCGAGCACTGAGCACCCAGCACCCTGAGTACTGAGCACCCAACACCCAGAGTCCTGAGCACCCAGCACCCTGAGCACTGATCACCCAGCACCCTGAGTACTGAGCACCCAGCACCCTGAGTACTGAGCACCCAGCACCCTGAGCACTGAGCACTGAGCACCCAACACCCTGAGCACTGAGCACTGAGCACCCAGCACCCCGCGCACTGAGCACCCAGCACCCTGAGCACTGAGCACCCAGCACCCTGAGTACTGAGCACCCAGCACCATGAGTACTGAGCACCCAGCACCCTGAGTACTGAGCACTCAGCACCCTGAGTACTGAGCACCGAGGACCCCGAGCACTGAGCACCCAGCAACCTGAGCACTGAGCACCCGGAGGACTGAGCACCCAGCACCCTGAGCACTGAGCACCCAGCACCCTGAGCACTGAGCACCCAGCACCCTGAGCACAGAGCACGCAGCACCCCAAGCACTGAGCTCCCAGCACCCTGAGTACTGAGCACAGAGCACCCTGAGCACTGAGCACCCAGCACCCTGAGTACTGAGCACCCAGCACCCTGAGTTCTGAGCAACCAGCACCCTGAGCACTGAGCACTGAGCACCCAGCACCCTGAGCACTGAGCACTGAGCACCCAGCACCACAGCCCTGAGCACCCAGCACCCCGAGCACTGAGCACCCAGCACCCTGAGCACTGAGCACCCAGCACCCTGAGCATTGAGCACCCAGCACCCTGAGTACTGAGCACCCAGCACCCTGAGTACTGAGCACCCAGCACCCTGAGTACTGAGCACTCAGCACCCTGAGTACTGAGCACCGAGCACCCCGAGCACTGAGCACCCAGCACCCTGAGCACTGAGCACCCGGAGGACTGAGCACCCAGCACCCTGAGCACTGAGCACCGATCACCCTGAGCACTGAGCACCCAGCACCCCGAGCACTGAGCACCCAGCACCCTGAGTACTGAGCACCCAGCACCCAGAGTACTGAGCACACAGCACCCTGAGTACTGAGCACTGAGCACCCCGAGTACTGAGCACCCAGCACCCCGAGCACTGAGCACCCAGCACCCTGAGCACTGAGCACCCTGAGCTCTGAGCACCCTGAGCACTGAGCACTGAGCACCCAGCACCCTGAGTACTGAGCACCCAACACTCTGCGCACTGAGCACCCAGTACGCTGAGTACTGAGCACTGAGCACACAGCACCCTGAGTACTGAGCAACCAGCACCTCGAGCACTGAGCACCCAGCGCCCCGAGCACTGAGCACCCAGCACCCCGAGCACTGAGCACCCAGCACGCTGAGTACTGAGCACCCAATACCCAGATTACTGAGCACACAGCACCCTGAGCACTGAGCACCCAGCACCCTGAGTACTGAGTACTGAGCACAGAGCACCCTGAGTACTGAGCACCCAGCGCCCCGAGCACTGAGCACCCAGCACCCCGAGCACTGAACACTGAGCACCCTGAGCACTGAGCACCCAGCACACCGAGTACTGAGCACTGAGCACCCTGAGTACTGAGCACCAAGCACTCCGAGTACTGAGCACTGAGCACCCTGGGTACTGAGCACCCAGCACCCTGAGCACTGAGCACCCAGCACCCTGAGTACTGAGGACTGAGAACCCTGAGTACTGAGCACCGAGCACCCTGAGTACTGAGCACCCAGCACCCTGATCACTGAGCACAGAGCACCCCGAGGACTGAGCACCCAGCAACCTGAGCACTGAGCACCCAGCACCTTGAGTACTGAGCACCGAGCACCCCGAGCACTGAGCACCCAGCACCCTGAGTACTGAGCACCCAGCACCCTGAGCACTGAGCACCCAGCACCCTGAGCACAGAGCACGCAGCACCCCGAGCACTGAGCTCCCAGCACCCTGAGTACTGAGCACAGAGGACCCTGAGTACTGAGCACCCAGCACCCTGAGTACTGAGCAACCAGCACCCTGAGCACTGAGCACTGAGCACCCAGCACCCTGAGCACTGAGCACTGAGCACCCAGCACCACAGCCCTGAGCACCCAGCACCCCGAGCACTGAGCACCCAGCACGCTGAGTACTGAGCACTGAGCACACAGCACCCTGAGTACTGAGCAACCAGCACCTCGAGCACTGAGCACCCAGCGCCCCGAGCACTGAGCACCCAGCACCCCGAGCACTGAGCACTGAGCACACTGAGCACTGAGCACCCAGCACCCCGAGTACTGAGCACTGAGCACCCTGAGTACTGAGCACCCAGCACCCCGAGTACTGAGCACTGAGCACCCTGAGCACTGAGAACCCGGAGTACTGAGCACCGAGCAACCTGAGTACTGAACACCCAGCACCCTGAGCACTGAGCACGGAGCACACCGAGGAGTGAGCACCCAGCACCCTGAGCACTGAGCACCCAGCAACTTGAGTACTGAGCACCGAGCACCCCGAGCACTGAGCACCCAGCACCCTGAGTACTGAGCACCCAGCACCCTGAGCACTGAGCACCCCGCACCCCGAGCACTGAGCACCCAGCACCCCGAGCACTGAGCACCCAGCACCCTGAGTACTGAGCACCCAACACCCAGAGTCCTGAGCACCCAGCACCCTGAGCACTGATCACCCAGCACCCTGAGTACTGAGCACCCAGCACCCTGAGTAGTGAGCACCCAGCACCCTGAGCACTGAGCACTGAGCACCCAACACCCTGAGCACTGAGCACTGAGCACCCAGCACCCCGAGCACTGAGCACCCAGCACCCCGCGCACTGAACACCCAGCACCCCGAGCACTGAGCACCCAGCACCCTGAGCACTGAGCACCCGGAGGACTGAGCACCCAGCACCCTGAGCACTGAGCACCGATCACCCTGAGCACTGAGCACCCAGCACCCCGAGCACTGAGCACCCAGCACCCTGAGTACTGAGCACCCAGCACCCCGAGTACTGAGCACCCAGCACCCTGAGTACTGAGCACCCAGCACCCCGAGCACTGAGCACCCAGCACCCTGAGTACTGAGCACCCTGAGTACTGAGCACTGAGCATCGAGCACCCTGAGTACTGAGCACCCTGAGGACTGAGCACCCATCACCCTGAGCACTGAGCACCCAGCACCCTTAGTACTGAGCACTGATCACCCTGAGCACTGAGCACACAGCACCCCGAGCACTGAGCACCCAGAACCCTGAGTACTGAGCACCCAGCACCCTGAGCACTGAGCACCGAGCACCCTGAGTACTGAACACCCAGCACCCTGAGCACTGAGCACTGAGCACTGAGCACCCAGCACCCTGAGCACTGAGCACTGAGCACCCAGCACCCCGAGCACTGAGCAGCCAGCACCCTGAGCACCCAGCACCCTGAGCACTGAGCACCCTGAGAACTGAGCACCCTGAGCACTGAGCACTGAGCACCCAGCACCCTGAGTACTGAGCACCCAACACTCTGAGCACTGAGCACCCAGCACGCTGAGTACTGAGCACTGAGCACACAGCACCCTGAGTACTGAGCAACCAGCACCTCGAGCACTGAGCACCCACCGCCCCGAGCACTGAGCACCCAGCACCCCGAGCACTGAGCACTGAGCACCCTGAGCACTGAGCACCCAGCACCCCGAGTACTGAGCACTGAGCACCCTGAGTACTGAGCACCCAGCACCCCGAGTACTGAGCACTGAGCACCCTGAGTACTGAGCACCCTTCACCCTGAGCACTGAGCACTGAGCACCCTGAGTACTGAGCACCCAGCACCCTGAGCACTGAGAACCCTGAGTACTGAGCACCGAGCACCCTGAGTACTGAGCACACAGCACCCTGAGCACTGAGCACGGAGCACCCCGTGGACTGAGCACCCAGCACCCTGAGCACTGAGCACCCAGCACCTTGAGTACTGAGCACCGAGCACCCCGAGAACTGAGCACCCAGCACGCTGAATACTGAGCACCCAGCACCCTGAGCACTGAGCACAAAGCACCCCGAGCACTGAGCACCCAGCACCCCGAGCACTGAGCACCCAGCACCCTGAGTACTGAGCACCCAACACCCAGAGTCCTGAGCACCCAGCACGCTGAGCACTGAGCACCCAGCACCCTGAGTACTGAGCACCCAGCACCCTGAGTACTGAGCACCCAGCACCCTGAGCACTGAGCACTGAGCACAGAACACCCTGAGCACTGAGCACTGAGCACCCAGCACCCCGAGCACTGCGCACCCAGCACCCCGCGCACTGAGAACCCAGCACCCTGAGCACTGAGCACCCAGCACCCTGAGTACTGAGCACCCAGCACCATGAGTACTGAGCACCCAGCACCCTGAGTACTGAGCACTCAGCACCCTGAGTACTGAGCACCGAGCACCCCGAGCACTGAGCACCCAGCACCCTGAGCACTGAGCACCCTGAGGACTGAGTACCCAGCACCCTGAGCACTGAGCACCCAGCACCCTGAGTACTGAGCACCCAGCACCCTGAGCACTGAGCACCCAGGACCCCGAGCACTGAGCACCCAGCACCCTGAGCACTGAGCACCCAGCACCCTGAGTACTGAGCACCCAGCACCCTGAGTACTGAGTACCCAGCACCCTGGGCACTGAGCACCCAGCACCCTGAGTACTGAGCACCGAGCACCCTGAATACTTAGTACCCAGGAACCTTAGTACTGAGCACCCAGCACCCTGAGCAGTGAGCAACCAGCACCCTGAGTACTGAGCACCCAGCACCACCCTCAGCACTGAGCACCCAGCACCCCGAGCACTGAGCACCCAGCACCCTGAGTACTGAGCACCCAGCACCCTGAGTACTGAGCACTGAGCACCCTGAGTACTGAGCACCCAGCACCCTGAGCACTGAGAACGGAGCACCCCGAGGACTGGGCACCCAGCACCCTGAGCACTGAGCACCCAGCACCTTGAGTACTGAGCACCGAGCACCCCGAGAACTGAGCACCCAGGACGCTGAATACTGATCACCCAGCACCCTGAGCACTGAGCACCCAGCACCCCGAGCACTGAGCACCCAGCACCCCGAGCACTGAGCACGGAGCACCCCGAGGAGTGAGCACCCAGCACCCTGAGCACTGAGCACCCAGCACCTTGAGTACTGCGCACCGAGCACCCCGAGCACTGAGCACCCAGCACGCTGAACACTGAGCACCCAGCACCCTGAGCACTGAGCACCCAGCACCCCGAGCACTGAGCACCCAGCACCCCGAGCACTGAGCACCCAGCACCCTGAGTACTGAGCACCCAACACCCAGAGTCCTGAGCACCCAGCACCCTGAGCACTGATCACCCAGCACCCTGAGTACTGAGCACCCAGCACCCTGAGTACTGAGCACCCAGCACCCTGAGCACTGAGCACTGAGCACCCAACACCCTGAGCACTGAGCACTGAGCACCCAGCACACCGCGCACTGAGCACCCAGCACCCTGATCACTGAGCACCCAGCACCCTGAGTACTGAGCACCCTGCACCATGAGTACTGAGCAGCCAGCACCCTGAGTACTGAGCAAACAGCACCCTGAGTACTGAGCACCGAGGACCCGAGCACTGAGCACCCAGCACCCTGAGCACTGAGCACCCGTTGGACTGAGCACCCAGCACCCTGAGCACTGAGCACCGATCACCCTGAGCACTGAGCACCCAGCACCCCGAGCACTGAGCACCCAGCACCCTGAGTACTGAGCACCCAGCACCCCGAGTACTGAGCACCCAGCACCCTGAGTACTGAGCACCCATCACCCCGAGCACTGAGCACCCAGCACCCTGAGTACTGAGCACACTGAGTACTGAGCACTGAGCACCGAGCACCCTGAGTACTGAGCACCCTGAGGACTGAGCACCCAGCACCCTGAGCACTGAGCACCCAGCACCCTTAGTACTGAGCACTGATCACCCTGAGCACTGAGCACCCAGCACCCCGAGCACTGAGCACCCAGAACCCTGAGTACTGAGCACCCAGCACCCTGAGCACTGAGCACCGAGCACCCTGAGTACTGAACACCCAGCACCCTGAGCACTGAGCACTGAGCACCCAACACCCTGAGCACTGAGCACTGAGCACCCAGCACCCCGAGTACTGAGCACTGAGCACCCTGAGTACTGAGCACCCAGCACCCTGAGCACTGAGAACCCTGAGTACTGAGCACCGAGCACCCTGACTACTGAGCACCCAGCACCCTGAGCACTGAGCACGAAGCACCCGGAGGACTGAGCACCCAGCACCCTGAGCACTGAGCACCCAGCACCTTGAGTACTGAGCACCGAGCACCCCGAGAACTGAGCACCGAGCACGCTGAATACTGAGCACCCAGCACCCTGAGCACTGAGCACCAAGCACCCCGAGCACTGAGCACCCAGCACCCCGAGCACTGAGCACCCAGCACCCTGAGTACTGAGCACCCAACACCCAGAGTCCTGAGCACCCAGCACCCTGAGCACTGAGCACCCAGCACCCTGAGTACTGAGCACCCAGCACCCTGAGTACTGAGCACCCAGCACCCTGAGCACTGAGCACTGAGCACCCAACACCCTGAGCACTGAGCACTGAGCACCCAGCACCCCGCGCACTGAGCACCCAGCACCCTGAGCACTGAGCACCCAGCACCCTGAGTACTGAGCACCCAGCACCATGAGTACTGAGCACCCAGCACCCTGAGTACTGAGCACTCAGCACCCTGAGTACTGAGCACCGAGCACCCCGAGCACTGAGCACCCAGCACCCTGAGCACTGAGCACCCTGAGGACTGAGTACCCAGCACCCTGAGCACTGAGCACCCAGCACCCTGAGTACTGAGCACCCAGCACCCTGAGCACTGAGCACCCAGGACCCCGAGCACTGAGCACCCAGCACCCTGAGCACTGAGCACCCAGCACCCTGAGTACTGAGCACCCAGCACCCTGAGCACTGAGCACCAAGCACCCTGAGCACTGAGCACCCAGCACCCTGAGTACTGAGCACCCAGCACCCTGAGTACTGAGTACCCTGCACCCTGAGCACTGAGCACCCAGCACCCTGAGTACTGAGCACCGAGCACCCTGAATACTGAGCACCCAGGAGCCTTAGTACTGAGCACCCAGCACCCTGAGCACTGAGCACCCGGCACCCTGAGTACTGAGCACCCAGCACCACCCTCAGCACTGAGCACCCAGCACCCCGAGCACTGAGCACCCAGCACCCCGAGCACTGAGCACCCAGCACCCTGAGTACTGAGCACCCAGCACCCTGAGTACTGAGCACTGAGCACCCTGAGTACTGAGCACCCAGCACCCTGAGCACTGAGAACGGAGCACCCCGAGGACTGGGCACCCAGCACCCTGAGCACTGAGCACCCAGCACCTTGAGTACTGAGCACCGAGCACCCCGAGAACTGAGCACCCAGCACGCTGAATACTGAGCACCCAGCACCCTGAGCACTGAGCACCCAGCACCCCGAGCACTGAGCACCCAGCACCCCGAGCACTGAGCACCCAGCACCCTGAGTACTGAGCACCCAACACCCAGAGTCCTGAGCACCCAGCACCCTGAGCACTGAGCACCCAGCACCCTGTGTAGTGAGCACCCAGCACCCTGAGTACTGAGCACCCAGCACCCTGAGCACTGAGCACTGAGCACCCAACACCTAGAGCACTGAGCACTGAGCACCCAGCACCCCGAGCACTGAGCACCCAGCACCCCGCGCACTGAGCACCCAGCACCCTGAGCACTGAGCCCCAAGCACCCTGAGTACTGAGCACCCAGCACCATGAGTACTGAGCACCCAGCACCCTGAGTACTGAGCACTCAGCACCCTGAGTACTGAGCACCGAGCACCCCGAGCACTGAGCACCCAGCACCCTGAGCACTGAGCACCCTGAGGACTGAGTACCCAGCACCCTGAGCACTGAGCCCCCAGCACCCTGAGTACTGAGCACCGATCACCCTGAGCACTGAGCACCCAGGACCCCGAGCATTGAGCACCCAGCACCCTGAGTACAGAGCACCCAGCACCCCGAGTACTGAGCACCCAGCACCCCGAGCACTGAGCAGCCAGTACCCTGAGTACTGAGCACCCTGAGTACTGAGCACCGATCACCCTGAGCACTGAGCACCCAGCACGCTGAGTACTGATCACCCAGCACCCTGAGCACTGAGCACCAAGCACCCTGAGCACTGAGCACCCAGCACCCTGAGTACTGAGCACCCAGCCCCCTGAGTACTGAGTACCCAGCACCCTGAGCACTGAGCACCCAGCACCCTGAGTACTGAGCACCGAGCACCCTGAATACTGAGCACCCAGGACGCTTAGTACTGAGCACCCAGCACCCTGAGCACTGAGCACCCAGCACCCTGAGTACTGAGCAGCCAGCACCACCCTCAGCACTGAGCACCCAGCACCCTGAGCAAGGAGCACCCAGCACCCCGAGTACTGAGCACCCAGCACCCTGAGTACTGAGCACCCAGCACCCTGAGCACTGAGCACCCTGAGGACTGAGTACCCAGCACCCTGAGCACTGAGCACCCAGCACCCTGAGTACTGAGCACCCAGCACCCTGAGCACTGAGCACCCAGGACCCCGAGCACTGAGCACCCAGCACCCTGAGCACTGAGCACCCAGCACCCTGAGTACTGAGCACCCAGCACCCTGAGCACTGAGCACCAAGCACCCTGAGCACTGAGCACCCAGCACCCTGAGTACTGAGCACCCAGCACCCTGAGTACTGAGTACCCAGCACCCTGGGCACTGAGCACCCAGCACCCTGAGTACTGAGCACCGAGCACCCTGAATACTTAGTACCCAGCAACCTTAGTACTGAGCACCCAGCACCCTGAGCACTGAGCACCCAGCACCCTGAGTACTGAGCACATAGCACCACCCTCAGCACTGAGCACCCAGCACCCCGAGCACTGAGCACCCAGCACCCTCAGTACTGAGCACCCAGCACCCTGAGTACTGAGCACTGAGCACCCTGAGTACTGAGCACCCAGCACCCTGAGCACTGAGAACGGAGCACCCCGAGGACTGGGCACCCAGCACCCTGAGCACTGAGCACCCAGCACCTTGAGTACTGAGCACCGTGCACCCCGAGAACTGAGCACCCAGCACGCTGAATACTGATCACCCAGCACCCTGAGCACTGAGCACCCAGCACCCCGAGCACTGAGCACCCAGCACCCCGAGCACTGAGCACGGAGCACCCCGAGGAGTGAGCACCCAGCACCCTGAGCACTGAGCACCCAGCACCTTGAGTACTGAGCACCGAGCACCCCGAGCACTGAGCACCCAGCACGCTGAATACTGAGCACCCAGCACCCTGAGCACTGAGCACCCAGCACCCCGAGCACTGAGCACCCAGCACCCCGAGCACTGAGCACCCAGCACCCTGAGTACTGAGCACCCAACACCCAGAGTCCTGAGCACCCAGCACCCTGAGCACTGATCACCCAGCACCCTGAGTACTGAGCACCCAGCACCCTGAGTACTGAGCACCCAGCACCCTGAGCACTGAGCACTGAGCACCCAACACCCTGAGCACTGAGCACTGAGCACCCAGCACACCGCGCACTGAGCACCCAGCACCCTGAGCACTGAGCACCCAGCACCCTGAGTACTGAGCACCCTGCACCATGAGTACTGAGCACCCAGCACCCTGAGTACTGAGCAATCAGCACCCTGAGTACTGAGCACCGAGGACCCCGAGCACTGAGCACCCAGCACCCTGAGCACTGAGCACCCGGAGGACTGAGCACCCAGCACCCTGAGCACTGAGCACCGTTCACCCTGAGCACTGAGCACCCAGCACCCCGAGCACTGAGCACCCAGCACCCTGAGTACTGAGCACCCAGCACCCCGAGTACTGAGCACCCAGCACCCTGAGTACTGAGCACCCATCACCCCGAGCACTGAGCACCCAGCACCCTGAGTACTGAGCACACTGAGTACTGAGCACTGAGCACCGAGCACCCTGAGTACTGAGCACCCTGAGGACTGAGCACCCAGCACCCTGAGCACTGAGCACCCAGCACCCTTAGTACTGAGCACTGATCACCCTGAGCACTGAGCACCCAGCACCCCGAGCACTGAGCACCCAGAACCCTGAGTACTGAGCACCCAGCACCCTGAGCACTGAGCACCGAGCACCCTGAGTACTGAACACCCAGCACCCTGAGCACTGAGCACTGAGCACCCAACACCCTGAGCACTGAGCACTGAGCACCCAGCACCCCGAGCACTGAGCACCCAGCACCCTGAGCACCCAGCACCCTGAGCACTGAGCACCCTGAGCACTGAGCACCCTGAGCACTGAGCACTGAGCACCCAGCACCCTGAGGACTGAGCACCCAACACTCTGAGCACTGAGCACCCAGCACGCTGAGTACTGAGCACTGAGCACACAGCACCCTGAGTACTGAGCAACCAGAACCTCGAGCACTGAGCACCCAGCGCCCCGAGCAGTGAGCACACAGCACCATGAGCACTGAGCACTGAGCACACTGAGCACTGAGCACCCAGCACCCCGAGTACTGAGCACTGAGCACCCTGAGTACTGAGCACCCAGCACCCCGAGTACTGAGCACTGAGCACCCTGAGTACTGAGTACCCAGCACCCTGATCACTGAGAACCCTGAGTACTGAGCACCGAGCACCCTGACTACTGAGCACCCAGCACCATGAGCACTGAGCACGTAGCACCCCGAGGACTGAGCACCCAGCACCCTGAGTACTGAGCACCCAGCACCTTGAGTACTGAGCACCGAGCACCCCGAGAACTGAGCACCGAGCACGCTGAATACTGAGCACCCAGCACCCTGAGCACAGAGCACCAAGCACCCCGAGCACTGAGCACCCAGCACCCCGAGCACTGAGCACCCAGCACCCTGAGTACTGAGCACCCAACACCCAGAGTCCTGAGCACCCAGCACCCTGAGCACTGAGCACCCAGCACCCTGAGTACTGAGCACCCAGCACCCTGAGTACTGAGCACCCAGCACCCTGAGCACTGAGCACTGAGCACCCAACACCCTGAGCACTGAGCACTGAGCACCCAGCACCCCGAGCACTGAGCACCCAGCACCCCGCGCACTGAGCACCCAGCACCCTGAGCACTGAGCACCCAGCACCCTGAGTACTGAGCACCCAGCACCATGAGTACTGAGCACCCAGCACCCTGAGTACTGAGCACTCAGCACCCTGAGTACTGAGCACCGAGCACCCCGAGCACTGAGCACCCAGCACCCTGAGCACTGAGCACCCTGAGGACTGAGTACCCAGCACCCTGAGCACTGAGCACCCAGCACCCTGAGTACTGAGCACCCAGCACCCTGAGCACTGAGCACCCAGGACCCCGAGCACTGAGCACCCAGCACCCTGAGCACTGAGCACCCAGCACCCTGAGTACTGAGCACCCAGCACCCTGAGCACTGAGCACCAAGCACCCTGAGCACTGAGCACCCAGCACCCTGAGTACTGAGCACCCAGCACCCTGAGTACTGAGTACCCAGCACCCTGAGCACTGAGCACCCAGCACCCTGAGTACTGAGCACCGAGCACCCTGAATACTGAGCACCCAGGAGCCTTAGTACTGAGCACCCAGCACCCTGAGCACTGAGCACCCGGCACCCTGAGTACTGAGCACCCAGCACCACCCTCAGCACTGAGCACCCAGCACCCCGAGCACTGAGCACCCAGCACCCCGAGCACTGAGCACCCAGCACCCTGAGTACTGAGCACCCAGCACCCTGAGTACTGAGCACTGAGCACCCTGAGTACTGAGCACCCAGCACCCTGAGCACTGAGAACGGAGCACCCCGAGGACTGGGCACCCAGCACCCTGAGCAGTGAGCACTAAGCACCCAGAGCACTGAGCACCCAGCACCCCGAGCACGGAGCACCCAGGACCCCGAGCACTGAGTACTGAGCACCCAGCACCCTGAGTACTGAGCACCGAGCTCCCCGAGCACTGAGCACCCTGAGTACTGAGCACCCAGCACCCCGATCACTGAGCACCCAGCACCCTGAGCACTGATCACCCAGCACCCTGAGCACTGAGCACCCAGCACCCTGAGTACTGAGCACCCAACAACCAGAGTACTGAGCACCCAGCACCCTGAGGACTGAGCACCCAACACTCTGAGCACTGAGCACCCAGCACGCTGAGTACTGAGCACTGAGCACACAGCACCCTGAGTACTGAGCAACCAGAACCTCGAGCACTGAGCACCCAGCGCCCCGAGCACTGAGCACACAGCACCATGAGCACTGAGCACTGAGCACACTGAGCACTGAGCACCCAGCACCCCGAGTACTGAGCACTGAGCACCCTGAGTACTGAGCACCCAGCACCCCGAGTACTGAGCACTGAGCACCCTGAGTACTGAGTACCCAGCACCCTGATCACTGAGAACCCTGAGTACTGAGCACCGAGCACCCTGACTACTGAGCACCCAGCACCCTGAGCACTGAGCACGTAGCACCCCGAGGACTGAGCACCCAGCACCCTGAGTACTGAGCACCCAGCACCTTGAGTACTGAGCACCGAGCACCCCGAGAACTGAGCACCGAGCACGCTGAATACTGAGCACCCAGCACCCTGAGCACAGAGCACCAAGCACCCTGAGCACTGAGCACCCAGCACCCCGAGCACTGAGCACCCAGCACCCTGAGTACTGAGCACCCAACACCCAGAGTCCTGAGCACCCAGCACCCTGAGCACTGAGCACCCAGCACCCTGAGTACTGAGCACCCAGCACCCTGAGTACTGAGCACCCAGCATCCTGAGCACTGAGCACTGAGCACCCAACACCCTGAGCACTGAGCACTGAGCACCCAGCACCCCGAGCACTGAGCACCCAGCACCCCGCGCACTGAGCACCCAGCACCCTGAGCACTGAGCACCCAGCACCCTGAGTACTGAGCACCCAGCACCATGAGTACTGAGCACCCAGCACCCTGAGTACTGAGCATTCAGCACCCTGAGTACTGAGCACCGAGCACCCCGAGCACTGAGCACCCAGCACCCTGAGCACTGAGCACCCTGAGGACTGAGTACCCAGCACCCTGAGCACTGAGCACCCAGCACCCTGAGTACTGAGCACCCAGCACCCTGAGCACTGAGCACCCAGGACCCCGAGCACTGAGCACCCAGCACCCTGAGCACTGAGCACCCAGCACCCTGAGTACTGAGCACCCAGCACCCTGAGCACTGAGCACCAAGCACCCTGAGCACTGAGCACCCAGCACCCTGAGTACTGAGCACCCAGCACCCTGAGTACTGAGTACCCAGCACCCTGAGCACTGAGCACCCAGCACCCTGAGTACTGAGCACCGAGCACCCTGAATACTGAGCACCCAGGAGCCTTAGTACTGAGCACCCAGCACCCTGAGCACTGAGCACCCGGCACCCTGAGTACTGAGCACCCAGCACCACCCTCAGCACTGAGCACCAAGCACCCCGAGCACTGAGCACCCAGCACCCCGAGCACTGAGCACCCAGCACCCTGAGTACTGAGCACCCAGCACCCTGAGTACTGAGCACTGAGCACCCTGAGTACTGAGCACCCAGCACCCTGAGCACTGAGAACGGAGCACCCTGAGGACTGGGCACCCAGCACCCTGAGCACTGAGCACCCAGCACCTTGAGTACTGAGCACCGAGCACCCCGAGAACTGAGCACCCAGCACGCTGAATACTGAGCACCCAGCACCCTGAGCACTGAGCACCCAGCACCCCGAGCACTGAACACCCAGCACCCCGAGCACTGAGCACCCAGCACCCTGAGTACTGAGCACCCAACACCCAGAGTCCTGAGCATCCAGCACCCTGAGCACTGAGCACCCAGCACCCTGTGTACTGAGCACCCAGCACCCTGAGTACTGAGCACCCAGCACCCTGAGCACTGAGCACTGAGCACCCAACACCCAGAGCACTGAGCACTGAGCACCCAGCACCCCGAGCACTGAGCACCCAGCACCCCGCGCACTGAGCACCCAGCACCCTGAGCACTGAGCACCCAGCACCCTGAGTACTGAGCACCCAGCACCATGAGTACTGAGCACCCAGCACCCTGAGTACTGAGCACTCAGCACCCTGAGTACTGAGCACCGAGCACCCCGAGCACTGAGCACCCAGCACCCTGAGCACTGAGCACCCTGAGGACTGAGTACCCAGCACCCTGAGCACTGAGCACCCAGCACCCTGAGTACTGAGCACCGATCACCCTGAGCACTGAGCACCCAGGACCCCGAGCATTGAGCACCCAGCACCCTGAGTACAGAGCACCCAGCACCCCGAGTACTGAGCACCCAGCACCCCGAGCACTGAGCAGCCAGTACCCTGAGTACTGAGCACCCTGAGTACTGAGCACCGATCACCCTGAGCACTGAGCACCCAGCACGCTGAGTACTGATCACCCAGCACCCTGAGCACTGAGCACCAAGCACCCTGAGCACTGAGCACCCAGCACCCTGAGTACTGAGCACCCAGCCCCCTGAGTACTGAGTACAAAGCACCCTGAGCACTGAGCACCCAGCACCCTGAGTACTGAGCACCGAGCACCCTGAATACTGAGCACCCAGGACGCTTAGTACTGAGCACCCAGCACCCTGAGCACTGAGCACCCAGCACCCTGAGTACTGAGCACCCAGCACCACCCTCAGCACTGAGCACCGAGCACCCCGAGCAAGGAGCACCCAGCACCCCGAGTACTGAGCACCCAGCACCCTGAGTACTGAGCACCCAGCACCCTGAGCACTGAGCACCCTGAGGACTGAGTACCCAGCACCCTGAGCACTGAGCACCCAGCACCCTGAGTACTGAGCACCCAGCACCCTGAGCACTGAGCACCCAGGACCCCGAGCACTGAGCACCCAGCACCCTGAGCACTGAGCACCCAGCACTCTGAGTACTGAGCACCCAGCACCCTGAGCACTGAGCACCAAGCACCCTGAGCACTGAGCACCCAGCACCCTGAGTACTGAGCACCCAGCACCCTGAGTACTGAGTACCCAGCACCCTGGGCACTGAGCACCCAGCACCCTGAGTACTGAGCACCGAGCACCCTGAATACTTAGTACCCAGGAACCTTAGTACTGAGCACCCAGCACCCTGAGCACTGAGCACCCAGCACCCTGAGTACTGAGCACCCAGCACCACCCTCAGCACTGAGCACCCAGCACCCCGAGCACTGAGCACCCAGCACCCTGAGTACTGAGCACCCAGCACCCTGAGTACTGAGCACTGAGCACCCTGAGTACTGAGCACCCAGCACCCTGAGCACTGAGAACGGAGCACCCCGAGGACTGGGCACCCAGCACCCTGAGCACTGAGCACCCAGCACCTTGAGTACTGACCACCGAGCACCCCGAGAACTGAGCACCCAGCACGCTGAATACTGATCACCCAGCACCCTGAGCACTGAGCACCCAGCACCCCGAGCACTGAGCACCCAGCACCCCGAGCAGTGAGCACGGAGCACCCCGAGGAGTGAGCACCCAGCACCCTGAGCACTGAGCACCCAGCACCTTGAGTACTGAGCACCGAGCACCCCGAGCACTGAGCACCCAGCACGCTGAATACTGAGCACCCAGCACCCTGAGCACTGAGCACCCAGCACCCCGAGCACTGAGCACCCAGCACCCCGAGCACTGAGCACCCAGCACCCTGAGTACTGAGCACCCAACACCCAGAGTCCTGAGCACCCAGCACCCTGAGCACTGATCACCCAGCACCCTGAGTACTGAGCACCCAGCACCCTGAGTACTGAGGACCCAGCACCCTGAGCACTGAGCACTGAGCACCCAACACCCTGAGCACTGAGCACTGAGCACCCAGCACACCGCGCACTGAGCACCCAGCACCCTGAGCACTGAGCACCCAGCACCCTGAGTACTGAGCACCCTGCACCATGAGTACTGAGCACCCAGCACCCTGAGTACTGAGCAATCAGCACCCTGAGTACTGAGCACCGAGGACCCCGAGCACTGAGCACCCAGCACCCTGAGCACTGAGCACCCGGAGGACTGAGCACCCAGCACCCTGAGCACTGAGCACCGATCACCCTGAGCACTGAGCACCCAGCACCCCGAGCACTGAGCACCCAGCACCCTGAGTACTGAGCACCCAGCACCCCGAGTACTGAGCACCCAGCACCCTGAGTACTGAGCACCCATCACCCCGAGCACTGAGCACCCAGCACCCTGAGTACTGAGCACACTGAGTACTGAGCACTGAGCACCGAGCACCCTGAGTACTGAGCACCCTGAGGACTGAGCACCCAGCACCCTGAGCACTGAGCACCCAGCACCCTTAGTACTGAGCACTGATCACCCTGAGCACTGAGCACCCAGCACCCCGAGCACTGAGCACCCAGAACCCTGAGTACTGAGCACCCAGCACCCTGAGCACTGAGCACCGAGCACCCTGAGTACTGAACACCCAGCACCCTGAGCACTGAGCACTGAGCACCCAACACCCTGAGCACTGAGCACTGAGCACCCAGCACCCCGAGCACTGAGCACCCAGCACCCTGAGCACCCAGCACCCTGAGCACTGAGCACCCTGAGCACTGAGCACCCTGAGCAGTGAGCACTGAGCACCCAGCACCCTGAGGACTGAGCACCCAACACTCTGAGCACTGAGCACCCAGCACGCTGAGTACTGAGCACTGAGCACACAGCACCCTGAGTACTGAGCAACCAGAACCTCGAGCACTGAGCACCCAGCGCCCCGAGCACTGAGCACACAGCACCATGAGCACTGAGCACTGAGCACACTGAGCACTGAGCACCCAGCACCCCGAGTACTGAGCACTGAGCACCCTGAGTACTGAGCACCCAGCACCCCGAGTACTGAGCACTGAGCACCCTGAGTACTGAGTACCCAGCACCCTGATCACTGAGAACCCTGAGTACTGAGCACCGAGAACCTTGACTACTGAGCACCCAGCACCCTGAGCACTGAGCACGTAGCACCCCGAGGACTGAGCACCCAGCACCCTGAGTACTGAGCACCCAGCACCTTGAGTACTGAGCACCGAGCACCCCGAGAACTGAGCACCGAGCACGCTGAATACTGAGCACCCAGCACCCTGAGCACAGAGCACCAAGCACCCCGAGCACTGAGCACCCAGCACCCCGAGCACTGAGCACCCAGCACCCTGAGTACTGAGCACCCAACACCCAGAGTCCTGAGCACCCAGCACCCTGAGCACTGAGCACCCAGCACCCTGAGTACTGAGCACCCAGCACCCTGAGTACTGAGCACCCAGCACCCTGAGCACTGAGCACTGAGCACCCAACACCCTGAGCACTGAGCACTGAGCACCCAGCACCCCGAGCACTGAGCACCCAGCACCCCGCGCACTGAGCACCCAGCACCCTGAGCACTGAGCACCCAGCACCCTGAGTACTGAGCACCCAGCACCATGAGTACTGAGCACCCAGCACCCTGAGTACTGAGCACTCAGCACCCTGAGTACTGAGCACCGAGCACCCCGAGCACTGAGCACCCAGCACCCTGAGCACTGAGCACCCTGAGGACTGAGTACCCAGCACCCTGAGCACTGAGCACCCAGCACCCTGAGTACTGAGCACCCAGCACCCTGAGCACTGAGCACCCAGGACCCCGAGCACTGAGCACCCAGCACCCTGAGCACTGAGCACCCAGCACCCTGAGTACTGAGCACCCAGCACCCTGAGCACTGAGCACCAAGCACCCTGAGCACTGAGCACCCAGCACCCTGAGTACTGAGCACCCAGCACCCTGAGTACTGAGTACCCAGCACCCTGAGCACTGAGCACCCAGCACCCTGAGTACTGAGCACCGAGCACCCTGAATACTGAGCACCCAGGAGCCTTAGTACTGAGCACCCAGCACCCTGAGCACTGAGCACCCGGCACCCTGAGTACTGAGCACCCAGCACCACCCTCAGCACTGAGCACCCAGCACCCCGAGCACTGAGCACCCAGCACCCCGAGCACTGAGCACCCAGCACCCTGAGTACTGAGCACCCAGCACCCTGAGTACTGAGCACTGAGCACCCTGAGTACTGAGCACCCAGCACCCTGAGCACTGAGAACGGAGCACCCCGAGGACTGGGCACCCAGCACCCTGAGCACTGAGCACTAAGCACCCAGAGCACTGAGCACCCAGCACCCCGAGCACGGAGCACCCAGGACCCCGAGCACTGAGTACTGAGCACCCAGCACCCTGAGTACTGAGCACCGAGCTCCCCGAGCACTGAGCACCCTGAGTACTGAGCACCCAGCACCCCGATCACTGAGCACCCAGCACCCTGAGCACTGATCACCCAGCACCCTGAGCACTGAGCACCCAGCACCCTGAGTACTGAGCACCCAACAACCAGAGTACTGAGCACCCAGCACCCTGAGGACTGAGCACCCAACACTCTGAGCACTGAGCACCCAGCACGCTGAGTACTGAGCACTGAGCACACAGCACCCTGAGTACTGAGCAACCAGAACCTCGAGCACTGAGCACCCAGCGCCCCGAGCACTGAGCACACAGCACCATGAGCACTGAGCACTGAGCACACTGAGCACTGAGCACCCAGCACCCCGAGTACTGAGCACTGAGCACCCTGAGTACTGAGCACCCAGCACCCCGAGTACTGAGCACTGAGCACCCTGAGTACTGAGTACCCAGCACCCTGATCACTGAGAACCCTGAGTACTGAGCACCGAGCACCCTGACTACTGAGCACCCAGCACCATGAGCACTGAGCACGTAGCACCCCGAGGACTGAGCACCCAGCACCCTGAGTACTGAGCACCCAGCACCTTGAGTACTGAGCACCGAGCACCCCGAGAACTGAGCACCGAGCACGCTGAATACTGAGCACCCAGCACCCTGAGCACAGAGCACCAAGCACCCCGAGCACTGAGCACCCAGCACCCCGAGCACTGAGCACCCAGCACCCTGAGTACTGAGCACCCAACACCCAGAGTCCTGAGCACCCAGCACCCTGAGCACTGAGCACCCAGCACCCTGAGTACTGAGCACCCAGCACCCTGAGTACTGAGCACCCAGCACCCTGAGCACTGATCACTGAGCACCCAACACCCTGAGCACTGAGCACTGAGCACCCAGCACCCTGAGAACTGAGCAACCAGCACCCCGCGCACTGAGCACCCAGCACCCTGAGCACTGAGCACCCAGCACCCTGAGTACTGAGCACCCAGCACCATGAGTACTGAGCACCCAGCACCCTGAGTACTGAGCACTCAACACCCTGAGTACTGAGCACCGAGCACCCCGAGCACTGAGCACCCAGCACCCTGAGCACTGAGCACCCTGAGGACTGAGTACCCAGCACCCTGAGCACTGAGCACCCAGCACCCTGAGTACTGAGCACCCAGCACCCTGAGCACTGAGCACCCAGGACCCCGAGCACTGAGCACCCAGCACCCTGAGCACTGAGCACCCAGCACCCTGAGTACTGAGCACCCAGCACCCTGAGCACTGAGCACCAAGCACCCTGAGCACTGAGCACCCAGCACCCTGAGTACTGAGCACCCAGCACCCTGAGTACTGAGTACCCAGCACCCTGAGCACTGAGCACCCAGCACCCTGAGTACTGAGCACCGAGCACCCTGAATACTGAGCACCCAGGAGCCTTAGTACTGAGCACCCAGCACCCTGAGCACTGAGCACCCGGCACCCTGAGTACTGAGCACCCAGCACCACCCTCAGCACTGAGCACCCAGCACCCCGAGCACTGAGCACCCAGCACCCCGAGCACTGAGCACCCAGCACCCTGAGTACTGAACACCCAGCACCCTGAGTACTGAGCACTGAGCACCCTGAGTACTGAGCACCCAGCACCCTGAGCACTGAGAACGGAGCACCCCGAGGACTGGGCACCCAGCACCCTGAGCACTGAGCACCCAGCACCTTGAGTACTGAGCACCGAGCACCCCGAGAACTGAGCACCCAGCACGCTGAATACTGAGCACCCAGCACCCTGAGCACTGAGCACCCAGCACCCCGAGCACTGAGCACCCAGCACCCCGAGCACTGAGCACCCAGCACCCTGAGTACTGAGCACCCAACACCCAGAGTCCTGAGCACCCAGCACCCTGAGCACTGAGCACCCAGCACCTTGTGTACTGAGCACCCAGCACCCTGAGTACTGAGCACCCAGCACCCTGAGCACTGAGCACTGAGCACCCAACACCCAGAGCACTGAGCACTGAGCACCCAGCACCCCGAGCACTGAGCACCCAGCACCCCGCGCACTGAGCACCCAGCACCCTGAGCACTGAGCACCCAGCACCCTGAGTACTGAGCACCGATCACCCTGAGCACTGAGCACCCAGGTCCCCGAGCATTGAGCACCCAGCACCCTGAGTACAGAGCACCCAGCACCCCGAGTACTGAGCACCCAGCACCCCGAGCACTGAGCAGCCAGTACCCTGAGTACTGAGCACCCTGAGTACTGAGCACCGATCACCCTGAGCACTGAGCACCCAGCACGCTGAGTACTGAGCACCCAGCACCCTGAGCACTGAGCACCAAGCACCCTGAGCACTGAGCACCCAGCACCCTGAGTACTGAGCACCCAGCCCCCTGAGTACTGAGTACCCAGCACCCTGAGCACTGAGCACCCAGCACCCTGAGTACTGAGCACCGAGCACCCTGAATACTGAACACCCAGGACGCTTAGTACTGAGCACCCAGCACCCTGAGCACTGAGCACCCAGCACCCTGAGTACTGAGCACCCAGCACCACGCTCAGCACTGAGCACCCAGCACCCCGAGCAAGGAGCACCCAGCACCCCGAGTACTGAGCACCCAGCACCCTGAGTACTGAGCACCCAGCACCCTGAGTACTGAGCACTGAGCACCCCGAGTACTGAGCACCCATCACCCCGCGCACTGAGCACCCAGCAACCTGAGTACTGAGAAGAGATCACCCTGAGTACTGAGCACCCAGCACCCTGAGTACTGAGCCCCCAGCACCCTGAGTACTGAGCACCCAGTACCCCGAGCACTGATCACCCAGCACCCCGAGAATGAGCACCTAGCACCCTGAATACTGAGATCCGAGCACCCTGAGTACTGAGCACCCAGCACCCTGAGTACTGAGCCCCCAGCACCCTGAGTACTGAGCACCCAGCACCCCGAGCACTGAGCACCCAGCACCCGGAGAATGAGCACCCAGCACCCTGAGTACTGAGCACCCAGCACCCTGAGTACTGAGCACTAAGCACCCAGAGCACTGAGCACCCAGCACCCCGAGCACGGAGCACCCAGGACCCCGAGCACTGAGTACTGAGCACCCAGCACCCTGAGTACTGAGCACCGAGCTCCCCGAGCACTGAGCACCCTGAGTACTGAGCACCCAGCACCCCGATCACTGAGCACCCAGCACCCTGAGCACTGATCACCCAGCACCCTGAGCACTGAGCACCCAGCACCCTGAGTACTGAGCACCCAACAACCAGAGTACTGAGCACCCAGCACCCTGAGCACTGAGCACCCAGCACCCTGAGTACTGAGCACCCAGCACCCTGAGTACTGAGCACCCAGCACCCTGAGCACTGAGCACCCAACACCCTGAGCACTGAGCACTGAGCACCCAGCACCCCGAGCACTGAGCACCCAGCACCCCGAGCACTGAGCACCCAGCACCCTGAGCACTGAGCACCCAGCACCCTGAGCACTGAGCACCCAGCCCCCTGAGTACTGAGCACCCAGCACCATGAGTACTGAGCACCCAGCACCCTGAGTACTGAGCACTCAGCACCCTGAGTACTGAGCACCGAGCACCCCGAGCACTGAGCACCCAGCACCCTGAGCACTGAGCACCCTGAGGACTGCGCACCCAGCACCCTGAGCACTGAGCACCCAGCACCCTGAGTACTGAGCACCGATCACCCTGGGCACTGAGCACCCAGGACCCCGAGCACTGAGCACCCAGCACCCTGAGCACTGAGCACCCAGCACCCCGAGTACTGAGCACCCAGCACCCCGAGTACTGAGCACCGAGCACCCCGAGCACTGAACACCCAGCACCCTGAGTACTGAGCACCCAGCACCCTGAGTACTGATCACTGAGCACCCCTAGTACTGAGCACCCAGCACCCCGAGCACTGAGCACCCTGCAACCTGATTACTGAGAACAGATCACCCTGAGTACTGAGCACCCAGCACCCTGAGTACTGAGCCCCCAGCACCCTGAGTACTGAGCACCCAGCACCCCGAGCACTGAGCACCCAGCACCCCGATAATGAGCACCCAGCACCCTGAGTACTGAGAACCGAGCACCCTGAGTACTGAGCACCCAGCACCCTGAGTACTGAGCCCCCAGCACCCTGAGTACTGAGCACCCAGCACCCCGAGCACTGAGCACCCAGCACCCCGAGAATGAGCACCCAGCACCCTGAGTACTGAGCACCCAGCACCCTGAGTACTGAGCACTAAGCACCCCGAGCACTGAGCGCCCAGCACCCCGAGCACGGAGCACCCAGGACCCCGAGCACTGAGTACTGAGCACCCTGCACCCTGAGTACTGAGCACCGAGCTCCCCGAGCACTGAGCACCCTGAGTACTGAGCACCCAGCACCCCGATCACTGAGCACCCAGCACCCTGAGCACTGAGCACCCAGCACCCTGAGCACTGAGCACCCAGCACCCTGAGTACTGAGCACCCAGCACGCTGAGTACTGAGCACCCAGCACCCCGAGCACTGAGCACCCAGCACCCTGAGTACTGAGCACTGAGCACCCAGCACCCCGAGCACTGAGCACCCAGCACCCTGTGTACTGAGCACTGAGCACCCTGAGTACTAAGCACCCAGCACCCTGAGTACTGAGCACCCAGGACCCTGAGCACTGAGCACGGAGCACCCCGAGCACTGAGCACCCAGCACCCTGAGCACTCAGCACCCAGCACCCCGAGCACTGAGCACCCAGCACCCTGAGCACTGAGCACCCAGCACCCTGAGCATGGAGCACCCCGAGGACTGAGCACCCAGCACCCTGAGAACTGAGCACCCAGCACCTTGAGTACTGAGCACAGAGCACCTCGAGAACTAAGCACCCAGCACCCTGAGTCCTGAGCACCCAGCACCCTGAGTACTGAGCACCCAGCACCCCGAGCACGTAGCACCCAGCACCCTGAGTACTGAGCACCCAACACCCAGAGTACTGAGCACCCAGCACCCCGAGTACTGAGCACCCAGCACCCCGAGCACTGAGCACCCAGCGCCCCGAGCACTGAGCACCCAGCACCCCGAGCACTGAGCACTGAGCACCCTGAGCACTGAGTACTGAGCACTGAGCACCCTGAGTACTGAGCACCCAGCACCCCGAGTACTGAGCACCCAGCACCCCGAGCACTGAGCACCCAGCGCCCCGAGCACTGAGCACCCAGCACCCCGAGCACTGAGCACTGAGCACCCTGAGCACTGAGCAAACAGCACCCCGAGTACTGAGCACTGAGCACCCTGAGTACTGAGCACCAAGCACTCCGAGTACTGAGCACAGAGCACCCTGAGTACTGAGCACCCAGCACCCTGAGCACTTAGCACCCAGCACCCTGAGTAATGAGCACTGAGAACCCTGAGTACTGAGCCCCGAGCACCCTGAGTACTGAGCACCCAGCACCCTGATCACTGAGCACGGAGCACCCCGAGGACTGAGCACCCGGCACCCTGAGCACTGAGCACCCAGCACCTTGAGTACTGAGCACCGAGCACCCCGAGCACTGAGCACCCAGCACCCTGAGTACTGAGCACCCAGCACCCTGAGCACAGAGCACCAAGCACCCTGAGCACTGAGCACGCAACACCCCGAGCACTGAGCACCCAGCACCCTGAGTACTGAGCACAGAGCACCCTGAGCACTGAGCACCCAACACTCTGAGCACTGAGCACCCAGCATGCTGAGTACTGAGCACTGAGCACACAGCACCCTGAGTACTGAGCATCCAGCTCCTCGAGCACTGAGCACCCAGCGCCCCGAGCACTGAGCACCCAGCACCCCGAGCACTGAGCACTGAGCACACTGAGCACTGAGCACCCAGCACCCTGAGTACTGAGCACTGAGCACCCTGAGTACTGAGCACCCAGCACCCCGAGTACTGAGCACTGAGCACCCTGAGTACTGAGCACCCAGCACCCTGAGCACTGAGAACCCTGAGTACTGAGCACCGAGCACCCTGAGTACTGAGCACCCAGCACTCTGAGCACTGAGCACGGAGCACCCCGAGGACTGAGCACCCAGCACCCTGAGCACTGAACACCCAGCACCTTGAGTACTGAGCACCGAGCACCCCGAGCACTGAGCACCCAGCACCCTGAATACTGAGCACCCAGCACCCTGAGCACTGAGCACCCAGCACCCCGAGCACTGAGCACCCAGCACCCCGAGCACTGAGCACCCAGCACCCTGAGTACTGAGCACCCAACACCCAGAGTCCTGAGCACCCAGCACCCTGAGCACTGAGCACCCAGCACCCTGAGTACTGAGCACCCAGGACCCTGAGTACTGAGCACCCAGCACCCTGAGCACTGAGCACTGAGCACCCAACAAACTGAGCACTGAGCACTGAGCACCCAGCACCCCGAGCACTGAGCACCCAGCACCCCGAGCACTGAGCACCCAGCACCCTGAGCACTGAGCACCCAGCACCCTGAGCACTGAGCACCCAACCCCCTGAGTACTGAGCACCCAGCACCATGAGACCTGAGCACCCAGCACCCTGAGTACTGAGCACTCAGCACCCTGAGTACTGAGCACCGAGCACCCCGAGCACTGAGCACCCAGCACCCTGAGCACTGAGCACCCTGAGGACTGAGTACCCAGCACCCTGAGCACTGAGCACCCAGCACCCTGAGTACTGAGCACCGATCACCCTGAGCATTGAGCACCCAGGACCCCGAGCACTGAGCACCCAGCACCCTGAGTACAGAGCACCCAGCTCCCTGAGTACTGAGCACCCAGCACAGCGAGCACTGAGCAGCCAGCACCCTGAGTACTGAGCACCCTGAGTACGGAGCACCGATCACCCTGAGCACTGAGCACCCAGCACCCTGAGTACTGAGCACCCAGCACCCTGAGCACTGAGCACCAAGCACCCTGAGCACTGAGCAAACAGCACCCTGAGTACTGAGTACCCAGCACCCTGAGTACTGAGTACCCAGCACCCTGAGCACTGAGCATCCAGCACCCTGAGTACTGAGCACCGAGCACCCTGAGTACTGAGCTCCCAGCACCCTTAGGACTGAGCACCCAGCACCCTGAGTACTGAGAAGAGATCACCCTGAGTACTGAGCACCCAGCACCCTGAGTACTGAGCCCCCAGCACCCTGAGTACTGAGCACCCAGCACCCCGAGCACTGATCACCCAGCACCCCGAGAATGAGCACCTAGCACCCTGAATACTGAGATCCGAGCACCCTGAGTACTGAGCACCCAGCACCCTGAGTACTGAGCCCCCAGCACCCTGAGTACTGAGCACCCAGCACCCCGAGCACTGAGCACCCAGCACCCGGAGAATGAGCACCCAGCACCCTGAGTACTGAGCACCCAGCACCCTGAGTACTGAGCACTAAGCACCCAGAGCACTGAGCACCCAGCACCCCGAGCACGGAGCACCCAGGACCCCGAGCACTGAGTACTGAGCACCCAGAACCCTGAGTACTGAGCACCGAGCTCCCCGAGCACTGAGCACCCTGAGTACTGAGCACCCAGCACCCCGATCACTGAGCACCCAGCACCCTGAGCACTGATCACCCAGCACCCTGAGCACTGAGCACCCAGCACCCTGAGTACTGAGCACCCAACAACCAGAGTACTGAGCACCCAGCACCCTGAGCACTGAGCACCCAGCACCCTGAGTACTGAGCACCCAGCACCCTGAGTACTGAGCACCCAGCACCCTGAGCACTGAGCACCCAACACCCTGAGCACTGAGCACTGAGCACCCAGCACCCCGAGCACTGAGCACCCAGCACCCCGAGCACTGAGCACCCAGCACCCTGAGCACTGAGCACCCAGCACCCTGAGCACTGAGCACCCAGCCCCCTGAGTACTGAGCACCCAGCACCATGAGTACTGAGCACCCAGCACCCTGAGTACTGAGCACTCAGCACCCTGAGTACTGAGCACCGAGCACCCCGAGCACTGAGCACCCAGCACCCTGAGCACTGAGCACCCTGAGGACTGCGCACCCAGCACCCTGAGCACTGAGCACCCAGCACCCTGAGTACTGAGCACCGATCACCCTGGGCACTGAGCACCCAGGACCCCGAGCACTGAGCACCCAGCACCCTGAGCACTGAGCACCCAGCACCCCGAGTACTGAGCACCCAGCACCCCGAGTACTGAGCACCGAGCACCCCGAGCACTGAACACCCAGCACCCTGAGTACTGAGCACCCAGCACCCTGAGTACTGATCACTGAGCACCCCTAGTACTGAGCACCCAGCACCCCGAGCACTGAGCACCCTGCAACCTGATTACTGAGAACAGATCACCCTGAGTACTGAGCACCCAGCACCCTGAGTACTGAGCCCCCAGCACCCTGAGTACTGAGCACCCAGCACCCCGAGCACTGAGCACCCAGCACCCCGATAATGAGCACCCAGCACCCTGAGTACTGAGAACCGAGCACCCTGAGTACTGAGCACCCAGCACCCTGAGTACTGAGCCCCCAGCACCCTGAGTACTGAGCACCCAGCACCCCGAGCACTGAGCACCCAGCACCCCGAGAATGAGCACCCAGCACCCTGAGTACTGAGCACCCAGCACCCTGAGTACTGAGCACTAAGCACCCCGAGCACTGAGCGCCCAGCACCCCGAGCACGGAGCACCCAGGACCCCGAGCACTGAGTACTGAGCACCCTGCACCCTGAGTACTGAGCACCGAGCTCCCCGAGCACTGAGCACCCTGAGTACTGAGCACCCAGCACCCCGATCACTGAGCACCCAGCACCCTGAGCACTGAGCACCCAGCACCCTGAGCACTGAGCACCCAGCACCCTGAGTACTGAGCACCCAGCACGCTGAGTACTGAGCACCCAGCACGCCGAGCACTGAGCACCCAGCACCCTGAGTACTGAGCACTGAGCACCCAGCACCCCGAGCACTGAGCACCCAGCACCCTGTGTACTGAGCACTGAGCACCCTGAGTACTAAGCACCCAGCACCCTGAGTACTGAGCACCCAGGACCCTGAGCACTGAGCACGGAGCACCCCGAGCACTGAGCACCCAGCACCCTGAGCACTCAGCACCCAGCACCCCGAGCACTGAGCACCCAGCACCCTGAGCACTGAGCACCCAGCACCCTGAGCATGGAGCACCCCGAGGACTGAGCACCCAGCACCCTGAGAACTGAGCACCCAGCACCTTGAGTACTGAGCACAGAGCACCTCGAGAACTAAGCACCCAGCACCCTGAGTCCTGAGCACCCAGCACCCTGAGTACTGAGCACCCAGCACCCCGAGCACGTAGCACCCAGCACCCTGAGTACTGAGCACCCAACACCCAGAGTACTGAGCACCCAGCACCCCGAGTACTGAGCACCCAGCACCCCGAGCACTGAGCACCCAGCGCCCCGAGCACTGAGCACCCAGCACCCCGAGCACTGAGCACTGAGCACCCTGAGCACTGAGTACTGAGCACTGAGCACCCTGAGTACTGAGCACCCAGCACCCCGAGTACTGAGCACCCAGCACCCCGAGCACTGAGCACCCAGCGCCCCGAGCACTGAGCACCCAGCACCCCGAGCACTGAGCACTGAGCACCCTGAGCACTGAGCAAACAGCACCCCGAGTACTGAGCACTGAGCACCCTGAGTACTGAGCACCAAGCACTCCGAGTACTGAGCACAGAGCACCCTGAGTACTGAGCACCCAGCACCCTGAGCACTTAGCACCCAGCACCCTGAGTAATGAGCACTGAGAACCCTGAGTACTGAGCCCCGAGCACCCTGAGTACTGAGCACCCAGCACCCTGATCACTGAGCACGGAGCACCCCGAGGACTGAGCACCCGGCACCCTGAGCACTGAGCACCCAGCACCTTGAGTACTGAGCACCGAGCACCCCGAGCACTGAGCACCCAGCACCCTGAGTACTGAGCACCCAGCACCCTGAGCACAGAGCACCAAGCACCCTGAGCACTGAGCACGCAGCACCCCGAGCACTGAGCACCCAGCACCCTGAGTACTGAGCACAGAGCACCCTGAGCACTGAGCACCCAACACTCTGAGCACTGAGCACCCAGCACGCTGAGTACTGAGCACTGAGCACACAGCACCCTGAGTACTGAGCATCCAGCTCCTCGAGCACTGAGCACCAAGCGCCCCGAGCACTGAGCACCCAGCACCCCGAGCACTGAGCACTGAGCACACTGAGCACTGAGCACCCAGCACCCTGAGTACTGAGCACTGAGCACCCTGAGTACTGAGCACCCAGCACCCCGAGTACTGAGCACTGAGCACCCTGAGTACTGAGCACCCAGCACCCTGAGCACTGAGAACCCTGAGTACTGAGCACCGAGCACCCTGAGTACTGAGCACCCAGCACTCTGAGCACTGAGCACGGAGCACCCCGAGGACTGAGCACCCAGCACCCTGAGCACTGAGCACCCAGCACCTTGAGTACTGAGCACCGAGCACCCCGAGCACTGAGCACCCAGCACCCTGAATACTGAGCACCCAGCACCCTGAGCACTGAGCACCCAGCACCCCGAGCACTGAGCACCCAGCACCCCGAGCACTGAGCACCCAGCACCCTGAGTACTGAGCACCCAACACCCAGAGTCCTGAGCACCCAGCACCCTGAGCACTGAGCACCCAGCACCCTGAGTACTGAGCACCCAGGACCCTGAGTACTGAGCACCCAGCACCCTGAGCACTGAGCACTGAGCACCCAACAAACTGAGCACTGAGCACTGAGCACCCAGCACCCCGAGCACTGAGCACCCAGCACCCCGAGCACTGAGCACCCAGCACCCTGAGCACTGAGCACCCAGCACCCTGAGCACTGAGCACCCAGCCCCCTGAGTACTGAGCACCCAGCACCATGAGACCTGAGCACCCAGCACCCTGAGTACTGAGCACTCAGCACCCTGAGTACTGAGCACCGAGCACCCCGAGCACTGAGCACCCAGCACCCTGAGCACTGAGCACCCTGAGGACTGAGTACCCAGCACCCTGAGCACTGAGCACCCAGCACCCTGAGTACTGAGCACCGATCACCCTGAGCATTGAGCACCCAGGACCCCGAGCACTGAGCACCCAGCACCCTGAGTACAGAGCACCCAGCTCCCTGAGTACTGAGCACCCAGCACAGCGAGCACTGAGCAGCCAGCACCCTGAGTACTGAGCACCCTGAGTACGGAGCACCGATCACCCTGAGCACTGAGCACCCAGCACCCTGAGTACTGAGCACCCAGCACCCTGAGCACTGAGCACCAAGCACCCTGAGCACTGAGCAAACAGCACCCTGAGTACTGAGTACCCAGCACCCTGAGTACTGAGTACCCAGCACCCTGAGCACTGAGCATCCAGCACCCTGAGTACTGAGCACCGAGCACCCTGAGTACTGAGCTCCCAGCACCCTTAGGACTGAGCACCCAGCACCCTGAGCACTGAGCACCCAGCACCCTGAGTACTGAGCACCCAGCACCACCCTCAGCACTGAGCACCCAGCAATCCGAGCACTGAGCACCCAGCACCCTGAGCACTGAGCACCCAGCACCCTGAATACTGAGAACCGAGCACCCTGAGTACTGAGCACCCAGCACCCTGAGTACTGAGCCCCCAGCGCCCTGAGTACTGAGCACCCAGCACCCCGAGCACTGAGCACCCAGCACCCCGAGAATGAGCACCCAGCACCCTGAATACTGAGAACCGAGCACCCTGAGTACTGAGCACCCAGCACCCTGAGTACTGAGCCCCCAGCACCCTGAGTACTGAGCACCAAGCACCCCGAGCACTGAGCACCCAGCACCCCGAGAATGAGCACCCAGCACCCTGAGTACTGAGCACCCAGCACCCTGAGTACTGAGCACTAAGCACCCAGAGCACTGAGCACCCAGCACCCCGAGCACGGAGCACCCAGGACCCCAAGCACTGAGTACTGAGCACCCAGCACCCTGAGTACTGAGCACAGAGCTCCCCGAGCACTGAGCACCCTGAGTACTGAGCACCCAGCACCCCGATCACTGAGCACCCAGCACCCTGAGTACTGAGCACCCAGCACCCTGAGTACTGAGCACCCAGCACCCTGAGCACTCAGCACCCAGCACCCTGAGCAATGAGCACCCAGCACCCCGAGCACGGAGCACCCAGCACCCTGTGTACTGAGCACCCAACACCCAGAGTACTGAGCACCCAGCACCCTGAGTACTGAGCACCCAGCACCCTGAGTACTGAGCACCCAGCACCCTGAGTACTGAGCCCCCAGCACCCTGAGTACTGAGCACCCAGCACCCCGAGCACTGAGCACCCAGCACCCCGAGAATGAGCACCCAGCACCCCGATCACTGAGCACCCAGCGCCCCGAGCACTGAGCACCCAGCACTCCGAGCACTGAGCACTGAGCACCCTGAGCACTGAGCAAAGAGCACCCCGAGTACTGAGCACTGAGCACCCTGAGTACTGAGCACCAAGCACTCCGAGTACTGAGCACAGAGCACCCTGAGTACTGAGCACCCAGCACCCTGAGCACTGAGCACCCAGCACCCTGAGTAATGAGCACTGAGAACCCTGAGTACTGAGCACCGAGCACCCTGAGTACTGAGCACCCTGCACCCTGATCACTGAGCACGGAGCACCCTGAGGACTGAGCACCCGGCACCCTGAGCACTGAGCACCCAGCACCTTGAGTACTGAGCACCGAGCACCCCGAGCACTGAGCACCCAGCACCCTGAGTACTGAGCACCCAGCACCCTGAGCACAGAGCACCCAGCACCCTGAGCACTGAGCACGCAGCACCCCGAGCACTGAGCACCCAGCACCCTGAGTACTGAGCACAGAGCACCCTGAGCACTGAGCACCCAACACTCTGAGCACTGAGCACCCAGCACGCTGAGTACTGAGCACTGAGCACACAGAACCCTGAGTACTGAGCAACCAGCACCTCGAGCACTGAGCACCCAGCGCCCCGAGCACTGAGCACCCAGCACCCCGAGCACTGAGCACTGAGCACACTGAGCACTGAGCACCCAGCACCCTGAGTACTGAGCACTGAACACCCTGAGTACTGAGCACCCAGCACCCCGAGTACTGAGCACTGAGCACCCTGAGTACTGAGCACCCAGCACCCTGAGCACTGAGAACCCTGAGTACTGAGCACCGAGCACCCTGAGTACTGAGCACCCAGCACCCTGAGCACTGAGCACCCAGCACCTTGAGTACTGAGCACCGAGCACCCCGAGCACTGAGCACCCAGCACCCTGAATACTGAGCACACAGCACCCTGAGCACTGAGCACCCAGCACCTTGAGTACTGAGCACCGAGCACCCCGAGCACTGAGCACCCAGCACCCTGAATACTGAGCACACAGCACCCTGAGCACTGAGCACCCAGCACCCCGAGCACTGAGCACCCAGCACCCTGAGTAGTGAGCACCCAACGTACTGAGCACCGAGCACCCCGAGCACTGAGCACCCAGCACCCTGAGCACTGAGCACCCAGCCCCCTGAGTACTGAGCACCCAGCACCATGAGTACTGAGCACCCAGCACCCTGAGTACTGAGCACTCAGCACCCTGAGTACTGAGCACCGAGCACCCCGAGCACTGAGCACCCAGCACCCTGAGCACTGAGCACCCTGAGGACAGAGCACCCAGCACCCTGAGCACTGAGCACCCAGCACCCTGAGTACTGAGCACCGATCACCCTGAGCACTGAGCACCCAGGACCCCGAGCACTGAGCACCCAGCACCCTGAGTACAGAGCATCCAGCACCCCGAGTACTGAGCACCCAGCACCCCGAGCACTGAGCACCCAGCACCCTGAGTACTGAGCATCCTGAGTACTGAGCACCGATCACCCTGAGCACTGAGCACCCAGCACCCTGAGTACTGAGCACCCAGCACCCTGAGCACTGAGCACCCAGCACCCTGAGCACTGAGCACCCAGCACAGTGAGTACTGAGCACCCAGCACCCTGAGTACTGAGTACCCAGCACCCTGAGCACTGAGCACTCAGCACCCTGAGTACTGAGCACCGAGCACCCTGAGTACTGAGCACCCAGGACCCTTAGTACTGAGCACCCAGCACCCTGAGCACTGAGCACCCAGCACCCTGAGTACTGAGCACCCAGCAGCACCCTCAGCACTGAGCACCCAGCACCCCGAGCACTGAGCACCCAGCACCCAGAGCACTGAGCACCCAGCACCCCGAGTACTGCGCACCCAGCACCCCGAGTACTGAGCACCGAGCACCCCGAGCACTGAACACCCAGCACCCTGAGTACTGAGCACCCAGCACCCTGAGTACTGAGCACTGAGCACCCCGAGTACTGAGCACCCAGCACCCTGAGCACTGAGCACCCAGCAACCTGAGTACTGAGAACAGATCACCCTGAGTAATGAGCACCCCGCACCCTGAGTACTGAGCCCCCAGCACCCTGAGTACTGAGCCCCCAGCACCCTGAGTACTGAGCACCCAGCACCCCGAGCACTGAGCACCCAGCACCCTGAGTACTGAGCACTGAGCACCCACCACCCCGAGCACTGAGGACCCAGCACCCTGTGTACTGAGCACTGAGCACCCTGAGTACTAAGCACCCAGCTCTCTGAGTACTGAGCACCCAGCACCCCGAGTACTGAGCACTGAGCACCCTGAGAACTGAGCACCCAGCACCCTGAGCACTGAGCACTGAGAACCCTGAGTACTGAGCACCGAGCACCCTGAGTACTGAGCACCCAGCACCCTGAGCACTGAGCACGGAGCACCCCGAGGACTGAGCACCCAGCACCCTGAGCACTGAGCACCCAGCACCTTGAGTACTGAGCACCCAGCACCCTGAGCACTGAGCACACAGCACCCCGAGCACTGAGCACCCAGCACCCCGAGCACTGAGCACCTAGCACCCTGAGCACTGAGCACCCAGCACCCTGAGCACTGAGCACCCAGCCCCCTGAGTACTGAGCACCCAGCACCATGAGTACTGAACACCCAGCACCCTGAGTACTGAGCACCCAGCACCCTGAGTACTGAGCACCCAGCACCCTGAGTACTGAGCCCCCAGCACCCTGAGTACTGAGCACCCAGCACCCCGAGCACTGAGCACCCAGCACCCCGAGAATGAGCACCCAGCACCCCGATCACTGAGCACCCAGCGCCCCGAGCACTGAGCACCCAGCACTCCGAGCACTGAGCACTGAGCACCCTGAGCACTGAGCAAAGAGCACCCCGAGTACTGAGCACTGAGCACCCTGAGTACTGAGCACCAAGCACTCCGAGTACTGAGCACAGAGCACCCTGAGTACTGAGCACCCAGCACCCTGAGCACTGAGCACCCAGCACCCTGAGTAATGAGCACTGAGAACCCTGAGTACTGAGCACCGAGCACCCTGAGTACTGAGCACCCTGCACCCTGATCACTGAGCACGGAGCACCCTGAGGACTGAGCACCCGGCACCCTGAGCACTGAGCACCCAGCACCTTGAGTACTGAGCACCGAGCACCCCGAGCACTGAGCACCCAGCACCCTGAGTACTGAGCACCCAGCACCCTGAGCACAGAGCACCCAGCACCCTGAGCACTGAGCACGCAGCACCCCGAGCACTGAGCACCCAGCACCCTGAGTACTGAGCACAGAGCACCCTGAGCACTGAGCACCCAACACTCTGAGCACTGAGCACCCAGCACGCTGAGTACTGAGCACTGAGCACACAGAACCCTGAGTACTGAGCAACCAGCACCTCGAGCACTGAGCACCCAGCGCCCCGAGCACTGAGCACCCAGCACCCCGAGCACTGAGCACTGAGCACACTGAGCACTGAGCACCCAGCACCCTGAGTACTGAGCACTGAACACCCTGAGTACTGAGCACCCAGCACCCGGAGTACTGAGCACTGAGCACCCTGAGTACTGAGCACCCAGCACCCTGAGCACTGAGAACCCTGAGTACTGAGCACCGAGCACCCTGAGTACTGAGCACCCAGCACCCTGAGCACTGAGCACCCAGCACCTTGAGTACTGAGCACCGAGCACCCCGAGCACTGAGCACCCAGCACCCTGAATACTGAGCACACAGCACCCTGAGCACTGAGCACCCAGCACCTTGAGTAGTGAGCACCGAGCACCCCGAGCACTGAGCACCCAGCACCCTGAATACTGAGCACACAGCACCCTGAGCACTGAGCACCCAGCACCCCGAGCACTGAGCACCCAGCACCCTGAGTACTGAGCACCCAACACCCAGAGTCCTGAGCACCCAGCACCCAGAGTACTGAGCACCCAGCACCCTGAGTACTGAGCACCCAACACCCAGAGTCCTGAGCACCCAGCACCCCGAGCACTGAGCACCCAGCACCCTGAGTAGTGAGCACCCAACGTACTGAGCACCGAGCACCCCGAGCACTGAGCACCCAGCACCCTGAGCACTGAGCACCCAGCCCCCTGAGTACTGAGCACCCAGCACCATGAGTACTGAGCACCCAGCACCCTGAGTACTGAGCACTCAGCACCCTGAGTACTGAGCACCGAGCACCCCGAGCACTGAGCACCCAGCACCCTGAGCACTGAGCACCCTGAGGACAGAGCACCCAGCACCCTGAGCACTGAGCACCCAGCACCCTGAGTACTGAGCACCGATCACCCTGAGCACTGAGCACCCAGGACCCCGAGCACTGAGCACCCAGCACCCTGAGTACAGAGCATCCAGCACCCCGAGTACTGAGCACCCAGCACCCCGAGCACTGAGCACCCAGCACCCTGAGTACTGAGCATCCTGAGTACTGAGCACCGATCACCCTGAGCACTGAGCACCCAGCACCCTGAGTACTGAGCACCCAGCACCCTGAGCACTGAGCACCCAGCACCCTGAGCACTGAGCACCCAGCACAGTGAGTACTGAGCACCCAGCACCCTGAGTACTGAGTACCCAGCACCCTGAGCACTGAGCACTCAGCACCCTGAGTACTGAGCACCGAGCACCCTGAGTACTGAGCACCCAGGACCCTTAGTACTGAGCACCCAGCACCCTGAGCACTGAGCACCCAGCACCCTGAGAACTGAGCACCCAGCAGCACCCTCAGCACTGAGCACCCAGCACCCCGAGCACTGAGCACCCAGCACCCAGAGCACTGAGCACCCAGCACCCCGAGTACTGCGCACCCAGCACCCCGAGTACTGAGCACCGAGCACCCCGAGCACTGAACAACCAGCACCCTGAGTACTGAGCACCCAGCACCCTGAGTACTGAGCACTGAGCACCCCGAGTACTGAGCACCCAGCACCCTGAGCACTGAGCACCCAGCAACCTGAGTACTGAGAACAGATCACCCTGAGTAATGAGCACCCAGCACCCTGAGTACTGAGCCCCCAGCACCCTGAGTACTGAGCCCCCAGCACCCTGAGTACTGAGCACCCAGCACCCCGAGCACTGAGCACTCAGCACCCCGAGAATGAGCACCCAACACCCTGAGTACTGAGAACCGAGCACCCTGAGTACTGAGCACCCAGAACCCTGAGTACTGAGCCCCCAGCACCCTGAGTACTGAGCACCCAGCACCCCGAGCACTGAGCACCCAGCACCCCGAGAATGAGCACCCAGCACCCTGAGTACTGAGCACCCAGCACCCTGAGTACTGAGCACTAAGCACCCAGAGCACTGAGCACCCAGCACCCCGAGCACGGAGCACCCAGGACCCCGAGCACTGAGTACTGAGCACAGAGCACCCTGAGTACTGAGCACCCAGCACCCCGATCACTGAGCACCCAGCACCCTGAGCACTGAGCACCCAGCACCCTGAGCACTGAGCACCCAGCACCCTGAGTACTGAGCACCCAGCACGCTGAGTACTGAGCACTCAGCACCCCGAGCACTGAGCACCCAGCACCCTGAGTACTGAGCACTGAGCACCCACCACCCCGAGCACTGAGGACCCAGCACCCTGTGTACTGAGCACTGAGCACCCTGAGTACTAAGCACCCAGCTCTCTGAGTACTGAGCACCCAGCACCCCGAGTACTGAGCACTGAGCACCCTGAGAACTGAGCACCCAGCACCCTGAGCACTGAGCACTGAGAACCCTGAGTACTGAGCACCGAGCACCCTGAGTACTGAGCACCCAGCACCCTGAGCACTGAGCACGGAGCACCCCGAGGACTGAGCACCCAGCACCCTGAGCACTGAGCACCCAGCACCTTGAGTACTGAGCACCCAGCACCCTGAGCACTGAGCACACAGCACCCCGAGCACTGAGCACCCAGCACCCCGAGCACTGAGCACCTAGCACCCTGAGCACTGAGCACCCAGCACGCTGAGCACTGAGCACCCAGCCCCCTGAGTACTGAGCACCCAGCACCATGAGTACTGAGCACCCAGCACCCTGAGTACTGAGCTCTCAGCACCCTGAGTACTGAGCACCGAGCACCCCGAGCACTGAGCACCCAGCACCCTGAGCACTGAGCACCCTGAGGACAGAGCACCCAGCACCCTGAGCACTGAGCACCCAGCACCCTGAGTACTGAGCACCGATCACCCTGAGCACTGAGCACCCAGGACCCCGAGCACTGAGCACCCAGCACCCTGAGTACAGAGCATCCAGCACCCCGAGTACTGAGCACCCAGCACCCCGAGCACTGAGCACCCAGCACCCTGAGTACTGAGCATCCTGAGTACTGAGCACCGATCACCCTGAGCACTGAGCACCCAGCACACTGAGTACTGAGCACCCAGCACCCTGAGCACTGAGCACCCAGCACCCTGAGCACTGAGCACCCAGCACAGTGAGTACTGAGCACCCAGCACCCTGAGTACTGAGTACCCAGCACCCTGAGCACTGAGCACTCAGCACCCTGAGTACTGAGCACCGAGCACCCTGAGTACTGAGCACCCAGGACCCTTAGTACTGAGCACCCAGCACCCTGAGCACTGAGCACCCAGCAACCTGAGTACTGAGCACCAAGCACCACCCTCAGCACTGAGCACCCAGCACCCCGAGCACTGAGCACCCAGCACCCAGAGCACTGAGCACCCAGCACCCCGAGTACTGCGCACCCAGCACCCCGAGTACTGAGCACCGAGCACCCCGAGCACTGAACACCCAGCACCCTGAGTACTGAGCACCCAGCACCCTGAGTACTGAGCACTGAGCACCCCGAGTACTGAGCACCCAGCACCCCGAGCACTGAGCACCCAGCAACCTGAGTACTGAGAACAGATCACCCTGAGTAATGAGCACCCAGCACCCTGAGTACTGAGCCCCCAGCACCCTGAGTACTGAGCACCCAGCACCCCGAGCACTGAGCACTCAGCACCCCGAGAATGAGCACCCAACACCCTGAGTACTGAGAACCGAGCACCCTGAGAACTGAGCACCCAGAACCCTGAGTACTGAGCCCCCAGCACCCTGAGTACTGAGCACCCAGCACCCCGAGCACTGAGCACCCAGCACCCCGAGAATGAGCACCCAGCACCCTGAGTACTGAGCACCCAGCACCCTGAGTACTGAGCACTAAGCACCCAGAGCACTGAGCACCCAGCACCCCGAGCACGGAGCACCCAGGACCCCGAGCACTGAGTACTGAGCACTGAGCACCCTGAGTACTGAGCACCCAGCACCCCGATCACTGAGCACCCAGCACCCTGAGCACTGAGCACCCAGCACCCTGAGCACTGAGCACCCAGCACCCTGAGTACTGAGCACCCAGCACGCTGAGTACTGAGCACTCAGCACCCCGAGCACTGAGCACCCAGCACCCTGAGTACTGAGCACTGAGCACCCACCACCCCGAGCACTGAGGACCCAGCACCCTGTGTACTGAGCACTGAGCACCCTGAGTACTAAGCACCCAGCTCCCTGAGTACTGAGCACACAGCACCCCGAGTACTGAGCACTGAGCACCCTGAGAACTGAGCACCCAGCACCCTGAGCACTGAGCACTGAGAACCCTGAGTACTGAGCACCGAGCACCCTGAGTACTGAGCACCCAGCACCCTGAGCACTGAGCACGGAGCACCCCGAGGACTGAGCACCCAGCACCCTGAGCACTGAGCACCCAGCACCTTGAGTACTGAGCACCCAGCACCCTGAGCACTGAGCACACAGCACCCCGAGCACTGAGCACCCAGCACCCCGAGCACTGAGCACCCAGCACCCTGAGTACTGAGCACCCAACACCCAGAGTACTGAGCACCCAGTACCCTGAGCACTCAGCACCCAGCACGCTGAGTACTGAGCACCCAGCACCCTGAGGACTGAGCACCCAGCACCCTGAGCACTGAGCACTGAGAACCCAACAACCTGAGCACTGAGCACTGAGCACCCATCACCCCGAGCACTGAGCACCCAGCACCCCGAGCACTGAGCACCCAGAACTCTGAGCACTGAGCACCCAGCACCCTGAGCACTGAGCAGCCAGCCCCCTGAGTACTGAGCACCCAGCACCATGAGTACTGAGCACCCAGCATCCTGAGTACTGAGCACTCAGCACCCTGAGTACTGAGCACCGAGCACCCCGAGCACTGAGCACCCAGCACTCTGAGCACTGAGCACCCTGAGGACTGCGCACCCAGCACCCTGAGCACTGAGCATCCAGCACCCTGAGACTGAGCACCCAGGACCCCGAGCACTGAGCACCCAGCACCCTGAGTACAGAGCACCCAGCACCCCGAGTACTGAGCACCCAGCACCACCCTGAGCACTGAGCACCCTGAGTACTGAGCACCGAACACCCTGAGCACTGAGCACCCAGCACCCTGAGCACTGAGCACCCAGCACCCTGAGTACTGAGCACCCAGCACCACCCTCAGCACTGAGCACCCAGCACCCCGAGCACTGAGCACCCAGCACCCTGAGCACTGAGCACCCAGCACCCCGAGTACTGAGCACCCAGCACCCCGAGTACTGAGCACCGAGCACCCCGAGCACTGAAAACCCAGCACCCTGAGTACTGAGCACCCAGCACCCTGAGCACTGAGCACTGAGCACCCCGAGTACTGAGCACCCAGCACCCCGAGCACTGAGCACCCTGCAACCTGAGTACTGAGAACAGATCACCCTGAGTACTGAGCACCCAGCACCCTGAGTACTGAGCCACCAGCACCCTGAGTACTGAGCACCCAGCACCCCGAGCACTGAGCACCCAGCACCCCGAGAATGAGCACCCAGCACCCTCAGTACTGAGAACCGAGCACCCTGAGTACTGAGCACCCAGAACCGTGAGTACTGAGCCCCCAGTACCCTGAGTACTGAGCACCCAGCACCCCGAGCACTGAGCACCCAGCACCCCGAGAATGAGCACGCAGCACCCTGAGTACTGAGCACCCAGCACCCTGAGTACTGAGCACTAAACACCCAGAACACTGAGCGACCAGCACCCCGAGCACGGAGCACCCAGGACCCCGAGCACTGAGTACTGAGCACCCAGCAACCTGAGTTCTGAGCACCGAGCTCCCCGAGCACTGAGCACCCTGAGTACTGAGCACCCAGCACCCCGATCACTGAGCACCCAGCGCCCCGAGCACTGAGCACCCAGCACCCCAAGCACTGAGCACTGAGCAACCCTGAGTACTGAGCACCAAGCACTCCGAGTACTGAGCACTGAGCACCCTGAGTACTGAGCACCCAGCACCCTGAGCACTGAGCACCCAGCACCCTGAGTAATGAGCACTGAGAACCCTGAGTACTGAGCACCGAGCACCCTGAGTACTGAGCACCCAGCACCCTGATCACTGAGCACGGAGCACCCCGAGGACTGAGCACCCGGCACCCTGAGCACTGAGCACCCAGCACCTTGAGTACTGAGCACCGAGCACCCCGAGCACTGAGCACCCAGCACCCTGAGTACTGAGCACCCAGCACCCTGAGCACAGAGCACCCAGCACCATGAGCACTGAGCACGCAGCACCCCGAGCACTGAGCACCCAGCACCCTGAGTACTGAGCACAGAGCACCCTGAGCACTGAGCACCCAACACTCTGAGCAGTGAGCACCCAGCACGCTGAGTACTGAGCACTGAGCACACAGCACCCTGAGTACTGAGCAACCAGCACCTCGAGCACTGAGCACCCAGCGCCCCGAGCACTGAGCATCCAGCACCCCGAGCACTGAGCACTGAGCACACTGAGCACTGAGCACCCAGCACACTGAGTACTGAGCACTGAGCACCCTGAGTACTGAGCAACCAGCACCCCGAGTACTGAGCACTGAGCACCCTGAGTACTGAGCACCCAGCACCCTGAGCACTGAGAACCCTGAGTACTGAGCACCGAGCACCCTGAGTACTGAGCACCCAGCACTCTGAGCACTGAGCACGGAGCACACCGAGGACTGAGCGCCCAGCACCCTGAGCACTGAGCACCCAGCACCTTGAGTACTGAGCACCGAGCACCCCGAGCACTGAGCACCCAGCACCCTGAATACTGAGCACCCAGCACCCTGAGTACTGAGCACCCAGCACCCCGAGCACTGAGCACCCAGCACCCCGAGCACTGAGCACCCAGCACCCTGAGTACTGAGCACCCAACACCCAGAGTCCTGAGCACCCAGCACCCTGAGCACTGAGCACGCAGCACCCTGAGTACTGAGCACCCAGGACCCTGAGTACTGAGCACCCAGCACCCTGAGCACTGAGCACTGAGCACCCAACAAACTGAGCACTGAGCACTGAGCACCCAGCACCCCGAGAATGAGCACGCAGCACCCTGAGTACTGAGCACCCAGCACCCTGAGTACTGAGCACTAAACACCCAGAACACTGAGCGCCCAGCACCCCGAGCACGGAGCACCCAGGACCCCGAGCACTGAGTACTGAGCACCCAGCAACCTGAGTACTGAGCACCGAGCTCCCCGAGCACTGAGCACCCTGAGTACTGAGCACCCAGCACCCCGATCACTGAGCACCCAGCGCCCCGAGCACTGAGCACCCAGCACCCCGAGCACTGAGCACTGAGCAACCCTGAGTACTGAGCACCAAGCACTCCGAGTACTGAGCACTGAGCACCCTGAGTACTGAGCACCCAGCACCCTGAGCACTGAGCACCCAGCACCCTGAGTAATGAGCACTGAGAACCCTGAGTACTGAGCACCGAGCACCCTGAGTACTGAGCACCCAGCACCCTGATCACTGAGCACGGAGCACCCCGAGGACTGAGCACCCGGCACCCTGAGCACTGAGCACCCAGCACCTTGAGTACTGAGCACCGAGCACCCCGAGCACTGAGCACCCAGCACCCTGAGTACTGAGCACCCAGCACCCTGAGCACAGAGCACCCAGCACCCTGAGCACTGAGCACGCAGCACCCCGAGCACTGAGCACCCAGCACCCTGAGTACTGAGCACAGAGCACCCTGAGCACTGAGCACCCAACACTCTGAGCAGTGAGCACCCAGCACGCTGAGTACTGAGCACTGAGCACACAGCACCCTGAGTACTGAGCAACCAGCACCTCGAGCACTGAGCACCCAGCGCCCCGAGCACTGAGCATCCAGCACCCCGAGCACTGAGCACTGAGCACACTGAGCACTGAGCACCCAGCACCCTGAGTACTGAGCACTGAGCACCCTGAGTACTGAGCACCCGCACCCCGAGTACTGAGCACTGAGCACCCTGAGTACTGAGCACCCAGCACCCTGAGCACTGAGAACCCTGAGTACTGAGCACCGAGCACCCTGAGTACTGAGCACCCAGCACTCTGAGCACTGAGCACGGAGCACCCCGAGGACTGAGCGCCCAGCACCCTGAGCACTGAGCACCCAGCACCTTGAGTACTGAGCACCGAGCACCCCGAGCACTGAGCACCCAGCACCCTGAATACTGAGCACCCAGCACCCTGAGTACTGAGCACCCAGCACCCCGAGCACTGAGCACCCAGCACCCCGAGCACTGAGCACCCAGCACCCTGAGTACTGAGCACCCAACACCCAGAGTCCTGAGCACCCAGCACCCTGAGCACTGAGCACCCAGCACCCTGAGTACTGAGCACCCAGGACCCTGAGTACTGAGCACCCAGCACCCTGAGCACTGAGCACTGAGCACCCAACAAACTGAGCACTGAGCACTGAGCACCCAGCACCCCGAGCACTGAGCACCTAGCACCCCGAGCACTGAGCACCCAGCACCCTGAGCACTGAGCATCCAGCACCCTTAGCACTGAGCACCCAGCCCCCTGAGTACTGAGCACCCAGCACCATGAGAACTGAGCACCCAGCAACCTGAGTACTGAGCACTCAGCACCCTGAGTACTGAGCACCGAGCACGCCGAGCACTGAGCACCCAGCACCCTGAGCACTGAGCACCCAGCTCCCCGAGTACTGAGCACCCAGCACAGCGAGCACTGAGCAGCCAGCACCCTGAGTACTGAGCACCCTGAGTACGGAGCACCGATCACCCTGAGCACTGAGCACCCAGCACCCTGAGTACTGAGCACCCAGCACCCTGAGCACTGAGCACCAAGCACCCTGAGCACTGAGCAAACAGCACCCTGAGTACTGAGTACCCAGCACCCTGAGTACTGAGTACCCAGCACCCTGAGCACTGAGCACCCAGCACCCTGAGTACTGAGCACCGAGCACCCTGAGTACTGAGCACCCAGCAACCTAAGTACTGAGCACCCAGCACCCTGAGCACTGAGCACCCAGCACCCTGAGTACTGAGCACCCAGCACCACCCTCAGCACTTAGCACCCAGCACCCCGAGCACTGAGCACCCAGCACCTTGAGCACTGAGCACCCAGCACCCCGAGTACTGAGTACCCAGCACCCCGAGTACAGAGCACCAAGCACCCCGAGCACTGAGCACCCAGCACCCTGAGTACTGAGCACCCAGCACCCTGAGTACTGAGCACTGAGCACCCCGAGTACTGAGCACCCATCACCCCGAGCACTGAGCACCCAGCAACCTGAGTACTGAGAACAGATCACCCTGAGTACTGAGCACCCAGCACCCTGAGTACTGAGCCCCCAGCACCCTGAGTACTGAGCACCCAGCACCCTGAGCACTGAGCACCCAGCACCCCGAGAATGAGCACCCAGCACCCTGAATACTGAGAACCGTGCACCCTGAGTACTGAGCACTAAGCACCCAGAGCACTGAGCACCCAGCACCCTGAGCACGGAGCACCCAGGACCCCGAGCACTGAGTACTGAGCACCCAGCACCCTGAGTACTGAGCACAGAACTCCCCGAGCACTGAGCAACCTGAGTACTGAGCACCCAGCACCCCGATCACTGAGCACCCAGCACCCTGTGTACTGAGCACCCAACACCCAGAGTACTGAGCACCCAGCACCCTGAGCACTGAGCACCCAGCACCCTGAGTACTGAGCACCCAGCACCCTGAGTACTGAACAACCAGCACCCTGAGCACTGAGCACTGAGCACCCAGCACCCTGAGTACTGAGCACTAAGCACCCAGAGCACTGAGCACCCAGCGCCCCGAGCACTGAGCACCCAGCACCCCGAGCACTGAGCACTGAGCACCCTGAGCACTGAGCACCAAGCACTCCGAGTACTGAGCACTGAGCACCCTGAGTACTGAGAACCCAGCACCCTGAGCACTGAGCACCCAGCACCCTGAGCACTGAGCACCCAGCACCCCGAGTACTGAGCACGCAGAACTCCGAGCACTGAGCACCCAGCTCCCCGAGCACTGAGCACTGAGCACCCAGAGCACTGAGCACCCAGCACCCCGAGCACGGAGCACCCAGGACCCCGAGCACTGAGTACTGAGCACCCAGCACCCTGAGTACTGAGCACAGAGCTCCCCGAGCACTGAGCACCCTGAGTACTGAGCACCCAGCACCCCGATCACTGAGCACCCAGCACCCTGAGTACTGAGCACCCAGCACCCTTAGTACTGAGCACACAGCACCCTGAGCACTGAGCACCCAGCACCCTGAGCAATGAGCACCCAGCACCCCGAGCACGGAGCACCCAGCACCCTGTGTACTGAGCACCCAACACCCAGAGTACTGAGCACCCAGCACCCTGAGTACTGAGCACCCAGCACCCTGAGTACTGAACACCCAGGACCCTGAGCACTGGGCACTGAGCACCCTGAGCACTTAGTACTGAGCACTGAGCACCCTGAGCACTGAGCACCCAGCACCCCGAGTACTGAGCACCCAGCACCCCGAGCACTGAGCACCCAGCGCCCCGAGCACTGAGCACCCAGCACCCAGAGCACTGAGCACCCAGCACCCCGAGCACTGAGCACTGAGCACCCTGAGTACTGAGCACCAAGCACTCTGAGTACTGAGCACTGAGCACCCTGAGTACTGAGCACCCAGCACCCTGTGCACTGAGCACCCAGCACCCTGAGCACTGAGCACCCAGCACCCCGAGTACTGAGCACGCAGAACTCCGAGCACTGAGCACCCAGCTCCCCGAGCACTGAGCACTGAGCACCCTGAGCACTGAGCACCCAGCACCCCGAGTGATGAGCACTGAGCACCCTGAGCACTGAGCACCCAGCACCCCGAGTGCTGAGCACTGAGCACCCTGAGAACTGAGCACCCAGCACCCTGAGCACTGAGCACTGAGAATCCTGAGTACTGAGCACCGAGCACCCTGAGTACTGAGCACCCAGCACCCTGAGCACTGAGCACGGAGCACCCCGAGGACTGAGCACCCAGCACCCTGAGCACTGAGCACCCAGCACCTTGAGTACTGAGCACCGAGCACCCCGAGCACTGAGCACCCAGCACCCTGAATACTAAGCACCCAGCTCCCTGAGAACTGAGCACCCAGCACCCCGAGCACTGAGCACCCAGCACCCCGAGCACTGAGCACCCAGCACCCTGAGTACTGAGCACCCAACACCCAGAGTACTGAGCACCCAGCACCCTGAGCACTGAGCACCCAGCACCCTGAGTACTGAGCACCCAGCACCCTGAGTACTGAGCACCCAGCACCCTGAGCACTGAGCACCCAACACCCTGAGCACTGATCACTGAGCACCCAGCACCCCGAGCACTGAGCACCCAGCACCCCGAGCACTGAGCACCTAGCACCCTGAGCACTGAGCACCCAGCACCCTGAGCACTGAGCACCCAGCCCCCTGAGTACTGAGCACCCAGCACCCTGAGTACTGAGCACCCAGCACCCTGAGTACTGAGCACTCAGCACCCTGAGTACTGAGCACCGAGCACCCCGAGCACTGAGCACCCAGCACCCTGAGCACTGAGCACCCTGAGGACTGAGCACCCAGCACCCTGAGCACTGAGCACCCAGCACCCTGAGTACTGAGCACCGATCACCCTGAGCACTGAGCACCCAGGACCCCGAGCACTGAGCACCCAGCACCCTGAGTACAGAGCATCCAGCACCCCGAGTACTGAGCACCCAGCACCCCGAGCACTGAGCACCCAGCACCCTGAGTACTGAGCATCCTGAGTACTGAGCACCGATCACCCTGAGCACTGAGCACCCAGCACCCTGAGTACTGAGTACCCAGCACCCTGAGCACTGAGCACTCAGCACCCTGAGTACTGAGCACCGAGCACCCTGAGTACTGAGCACCCAGCACCCTTAGTACTGAGCACCCAGCACCCTGAGCACTGAGCACCCAGCACCCCGAGCACTGAGCACCCAGCACCCTGAGCACTGAGCACCCTGAGGACTGAGCACCCAGCACCCTGAGCACTGAGCACCCAGCACCCTGAGTACTGAGCACCGATCACCCTGAGCACTGAGCACCCAGGACCCCGAGCACTGAGCACCCAGCACCCTGAGTACAGAGCATCCAGCACCCCGAGTACTGAGCACCCAGCACCCCGAGCACTGAGCACCCAGCACCCTGAGTACTGAGCATCCTGAGTACTGAGCACAGATCACCCTGAGCACTGAGCACCCAGCACCCTGAGTACTGAGTACCCAGCAACCTGAGCACTGAGCACTCAGCACCCTGAGTACTGCGCACCGAGCACCCTGAGTACTGAGCACCCAGCACCCTTAGTACTGAGCACCCAGCACCCTGAGCACTGAGCACCCAGCACCCTGAGTACTGAGCACCCAGCACCACCCTCAGCACTGAGCACCCAGCACCCCGAGCACTGAGCACCCAGCACCCAGAGCACTGAGCACCCAGCACCCCGAGTACTGAGCACCGAGCACCCCGAGCACTGAACACCCAGCACCCTGAGTACTGAGCTCCCAGCAACCTGAGTACTGAGCACTGAGCACCCCGAGTACTGAGCACCCAGCACCCCGAGCACTGAGCACCCAGCAACCTGAGTACTGAGAACAGATAACCCTGAGTACTGAGAACCGAGCACCCTGAGTACTGAGCACACAGCACCCTGAGTACTGAGCCCCCAGCACCCTGAGTACTGAGCACCCAGCACCCCGAGCACTGAGCACCCAGCACCCCGAGAATGAGCACCCAGCACCCTGAGTACTGAGCACCCAGCACCCTGAGTACTGAGCACTAAGCACCCAGAGCACTGAGCACCCAGCACCCCGAGCACGGAGCACCCAGGACCCCGAGCACTGAGTACTGAGCACTGAGCACATTGAGTACTGAGCACCCAGCACCCCGATCACTGAGCTCCCAGCACCCTGAGCACTGAGCACCCAGCATCCTGAGCACTGAGCACCCAGCACCCTGAGTACTGAGCACCCAGCACGCTGAGTACTGAGCACCCAGCACCCCGAGCACTGAGCACCCAGCACCCTGAGTACTGAGCACTGAGCACCCAGCACCCCGAGCACTGAGGACCCAGCACCCTGTGTACTGAGCACTGAGCACCCTGAGAACTGAGCACCCAGCACCCTGAGCACTGAGCACCCAGCACCCTGAGTACTGAGCACCCAGCACCCTGAGTACTGAGCACCCAGCACCCTTAGTACTGAGCACCCAGCACCCTGAGCACTGAGCACCCAGCACCCTGAGTACTGAGCAACCAGCACCACTCTCAGCACTGAGCACCCAGCACCCCGAGTACTGAGCACCGAGCACCCCGAGCACTGAACACCCAGCACCCTGAGCACTGAGCACGGAGCACCCCGAGGACTGAGCACCCAGCACCCTGAGCACTGAGCACCCAGCACCTTGAGTACTGAGCACCCAGCACCCTGAGCACTGAGCACACAGCACCCCGAGCACTGAGCACCCAGCACCCCGAGCACTGAGCACCCAGCACCCTGAGTACTGAGCACCCAACACCCAGAGTACTGAGCACCCAGCACCCTGAGCACTCAGCACCCAGCACCCTGAGTACTGAGCACCCAGCACCCTGAGTACTGAGCACCCAGCACCCTGAGCACTGAGCACCCAGCACCCTGAGTACTGAGCACCCAGCACCCTGAGTACTGAACAGCCAGCACCCTGAGCACTGAGCACTGAGCACCCAGCACCCTGAGTACTGAGCACTAAGCACCCAGAGCACTGAGCACCCAGCGCCCCGAGCACTGAGCACCCAGCACCCCGAGCACTGAGCACTGAGCACCCTGAGCACTGAGCACCAAGCACTCCGAGTACTGAGCACTGAGCACCCTGAGTACTGAGCACCCAGCACCCTGAGCACTGAGCACCCAGCACCCTGAGCACTGAGCACCCAGCACCCCGAGTACTGAGCACGCAGAACTCCGAGCACTGAGCACCCAGCTCCCCGAGCACTGAGCACTGAGCACCCAGAGCACTGAGCACCCAGCACCCCGAGCACGGAGCACCCAGGACCCCGAGCACTGAGTACTGAGCACCCAGCACCCTGAGTACTGAGCACAGAGCTCCCCGAGCACTGAGCACCCTGAGTACTGAGCACCCAGCACCCCGATCACTGAGCACCCAGCACCCTGAGTACTGAGCACCCAGCACCCTTAGTACTGAGCACACAGCACCCTGAGCACTGAGCACCCAGCACCCTGAGCAATGAGCACCCAGCACCCCGAGCACGGAGCACCCAGCACCCTGTGTACTGAGCACCCAACACCCAGAGTACTGAGCACCCAGCACCCTGAGTACTGAGCACCCAGCACCCTGAGTACTGAACACCCAGGACCCTGAGCACTGAGCACTGAGCACCCTGAGCACTGAGTACTGAGCACTGAGCACCCTGAGCACTGAGCACCCAGCACCCCGAGTACTGAGCACCCAGCACCCCGAGCACTGAGCACCCAGCGCCCCGAGCACTGAGCACCCAGCACCCCGAGTACTGAGCACGCAGAACTCCGAGCACTGAGCACCCAGCTCCCCGAGCACTGAGCACTGAGCACCCTGAGCACTGAGCACCCAGCACCCCGAGTGCTGAGCACTGAGCACCCTGAGCACTGAGCACCCAGCACCCCGAGTGCTGAGCACTGAGCACCCTGAGAACTGAGCACCCAGCACCCTGAGCACTGAGCACTGAGAATCCTGAGTACTGAGCACTGAGCACCCTGAGTACTGAGCACCCAGCACCCTGAGCACTGAGCACGGAGCACCCCGAAGACTGAGCACCCAGCACCCTGAGCACTGAGCACCCAGCACCTTGAGTACTGAGCACCGAGCACCCCGAGCACTGAGCACCCAGCACCCTGAATACTAAGCACCCAGCTCACTGAGCACTGAGCACCCAGCACCCCGAGCACTGAGCACCCAGCACCCCGAGCACTGAGCACCCAGCACCCTGAGTACTGAGCACCCAACACCCAGAGTACTGAGCACCCAGCACCCTGAGCACTGAGCACCCAGCACCCTGAGTACTGAGCACCCAGCACCCTGAGTACTGAGCACCCAGCACCCTGAGCACTGAGCACTGAGCACCCAACACCCTGAGCACTGATCACTGAGCACCCAGCACCCCGAGCACTGAGCACCCAGCACCCCGAGCACTGAGCACCTAGCACCCTGAGCACTGAGCACCCAGCACCCTGAGCACTGAGCACCCAGCCCCCTGAGTACTGAGCACCCAGCACCCTGAGTACTGAGCACCCAGCACCCTGAGTACTGAGCACTCAGCACCCTGAGTACTGAGCACCGAGCACCCCGAGCACTGAGCACCCAGCACCCTGAGCACTGAGCACCCTGCGGACTGAGCACCCAGCACCCTGAGCACTGAGCACCCAGCACCCTGAGTACTGAGCACCGATCACCCTGAGCACTGAGCACCCAGGACCCCGAGCACTGAGCACCCAGCACCCTGAGTACAGAGCATCCAGCAACCCGAGTACTGAGCACCCAGCACCCCGAGCACTGAGCACCCAGCACCCTGAGTACTGAGCATCCTGAGTACTGAGCACCGATCACCCTGAGCACTGAGCACCCAGCACCCTGAGAACTGAGTACCCAGCACCCTGAGCACTGAGCACTCAGCACCCTGAGTACTGAGCACCGAGCACCCTGAGTACTGAGCACCCAGCACACTTAGTACTGAGCACCCAGCACCCTGAGCACTGAGCACCCAGCACCCCGAGCACTGAGCACCCAGCACCCTGAGCACTGAGCACCCTGAGGACTGAGCACCCAGCACCCTGAGCACTGAGCACCCAGCACCCTGAGTACTGAGCACCGATCACCCTGAGCACTGAGCACCCAGGACCCCGAGCACTGAGCACCCAGCACCCTGAGTACAGAGCATCCAGCACCCCGAGTACTGAGCACCCAGCACCCCGAGCACTGAGCACCCAGCACCCTGAGTACTGAGCATCCTGAGTACTGAGCACCGATCACCCTGAGCACTGAGCACCCAGCACAGTGAGTACTGAGTACCCAGCACCCTGAGCACTGAGCACTCAGCACCCTGAGTACTGAGCACCGAGCACCCTGAGTACTGAGCACCCAGCACCCTTAGTACTGAGCACCCAGCACCCTGAGCACTGAGTACCCAGCACCCTGAGTACTGAGCACCCAGCACCACCCTCAGCACTGAGCACCCAGCACCCCGAGCACTGAGCACCCAGCACCCAGAGCACTGAGCACCCAGCACCCCGAGTACTGCGCACCCAGCACCCCGAGTACTGAGCACCGAGCACCCCGAGCACTGAACACCCAGCACCCTGAGTACTGAGCTCCCAGCAACCTGAGTACTGAGCACTGAGCACCCCGAGTACTGAGCACCCAGCACCCCGAGCACTGAGCACCCAGCAACCTGAGTACTGAGAACAGATCACCCTGAGAACTGAGCACCCAGCACCCTGAGTACTGAGCCCCCAGCACCCTGAGTACTGAGCACCCAGCACGACGAGCACTGAGCACTCAGCACCCTGAGAATGAGCACCCAACACCCTGAGAACTGAGAACCGAGCACCCTGAGTACTGAGCACCCAGCACCCTGAGTACTGAGCCCCCAGCACCCTGAGTACTGAGCACCCAGCACCCCGAGCACTGAGCACCCAGCACCCCGAGAATGAGCACCCAGCACCCTGAGTACTGAGCACCCAGCACCCTGAGTACTGAGCACTAAGCACCAAGAGCACTGAGCACCCAGCACCCCGATCACTGAGCTCCCAGCACCCTGAGCACTGAGCACCCAGCATCCTGAGCACTGAGCACCCAGCACCCTGAGTACTGAGCACCCAGCACGCTGAGTACTGAGCACCCAGCACCCCGAGCACTGAGCACCCAGCACCCTGAGTACTGAGCACTGAGCACCCAGCACCCCGAGCACTGAGGACCCAGCACCCTGTGTACTGAGCACTGAGCACCCTGAGTACTAAGCACCCAGCACCCTGAGTACTGAGCACCCAGCACCCCGAGTACTGAGCACTGAGCACCCTGAGAAGTGAGCACCCAGCACCCTGAGCACTGAGCACCCAGCACCCTGAGTACTGAGCACCCAGCACCCTGAGAACTGAGCACCCAGCACCCTTAGTACTGAGCCCCCAGCACCCTGAGCACTGAGCACCCAGCACCCTGAGTACTGAGCACCCAGCACCACTCTCAGCACTGAGCACCCAGCACCCCGAGTACTGAGCACCGAGCACCCCGAGCACTGAACACCCAGCACCCTGAGCACTGAGCACGGAGCACCCCGAGGACTGAGCACCCAGCACCCTGAGCACTGAGCACCCAGCACCTTGAGTACTGAGCACCCAGCACCCTGAGCACTGAGCACACAGCACCCCGAGCACTGAGCACCCAGCACCCCGAGCACTGAGCACCCAGCACCCTGAGTACTGAGCACCCAACACCCAGAGTACTGACCACCCAGCACCCTGAGCACTCAGCACCCAGCACCCTGAGTACTGAGCACCCAGCACCCTGAGTACTGAGCACCCAGCACCCTGAGCACTGAGCACTGAGCTCCCCGAGCACTGAGCACCCTGAGTACTGAGCACCCAGCACCCCGATCACTGAGCACCCAGCACCCTGAGTACTGAGCACCCAGCACCCTTAGTACTGAGCACACAGCACCCTGAGCACTGAGCACCCAGCACCCTGAGCAATGAGCACCCAGCACCCCGAGCACGGAGCACCCAGCACCCTGTGTACTGAGCACCCAACACCCAGAGTACTGAGCACCCAGCACCCTGAGTACTGAGCACCCAGCACCCTGAGTACTGAACACCCAGGACCCTGAGCACTGAGCACTGAGCACCCTGAGCACTTAGTACTGAGCACTGAGCACCCTGAGCACTGAGCACCCAGCACCCCGAGTACTGAGCACCCAGCACCCCGAGCACTGAGCACCCAGCGCCCCGAGCACTGAGCACCCAGCACCCAGAGCACTGAGCACCCAGCACCCCGAGCACTGAGCACTGAGCACCCTGAGTACTGAGCACCAAGCACTCCGAGTACTGAGCACTGAGCACCCTGAGTACTGAGCACCCAGCACCCTGTGCACTGAGCACCCAGCACCCTGAGCACTGAGCACCCAGCACCCCGAGTACTGAGCACGCAGAACTCCGAGCACTGAGAACCCAGCACCCCGAGTGCTGAGCACTGAGCACCCTGAGCACTGAGCACCCAGCACCCCGAGTGCTGAGCACTGAGCACCCTGAGAACTGAGCACCCAGCACCCTGAGCACTGAGCACTGAGAATCCTGAGTACTGAGCACCGAGCACCCTGAGTACTGAGCACCCAGCACCCTGAGCACTGAGCACGGAGCACCCCGAGGACTGAGCACCCAGCACCCTGAGCACTGAGCACCCAGCACCTTGAGTACTGAGCACCGAGCACCCCGAGCACTGAGCACCCAGCACCCTGAATACTAAGCACCCAGCTCCCTGAGAACTGAGCACCCAGCACCCCGAGCACTGAGCACCCAGCACCCCGAGCACTGAGCACCCAGCACCCTGAGTACTGAGCACCCAACACCCAGAGTACTGAGCACCCAGCACCCTGAGCACTGAGCACCCAGCACCCTGAGTACTGAGCACCCAGCACCCTGAGTACTGAGCACCCAGCACCCTGAGCACTGAGCACCCAACACCCTGAGCACTGATCACTGAGCACCCAGCACCCCGAGCACTGAGCACCCAGCACCCCGAGCACTGAGCACCTAGCACCCTGAGCACTGAGCACCCAGCACCCTGAGCACTGAGCACCCAGCCCCCTGAGTACTGAGCACCCAGCACCCTGAGTACTGAGCACCCAGCACCCTGAGTACTGAGCACTCAGCACCCTGAGTACTGAGCACCGAGCACCCCGAGCACTGAGCACCCAGCACCCTGAGCACTGAGCACCCTGAGGACTGAGCACCCAGCACCCTGAGCACTGAGCACCCAGCACCCTGAGTACTGAGCACCGATCACCCTGAGCACTGAGCACCCAGGACCCCGAGCACTGAGCACCCAGCACCCTGAGTACAGAGCATCCAGCACCCCGAGTACTGAGCACCCAGCACCCCGAGCACTGAGCACCCAGCACCCTGAGTACTGAGCATCCTGAGTACTGAGCACCGATCACCCTGAGCACTGAGCACCCAGCACCCTGAGTACTGAGTACCCAGCACCCTGAGCACTGAGCACTCAGCACCCTGAGTACTGAGCACCGAGCACCCTGAGTACTGAGCACCCAGCACCCTTAGTACTGAGCACCCAGCACCCTGAGCACTGAGCACCCAGCACCCCGAGCACTGAGCACCCAGCACCCTGAGCACTGAGCACCCTGAGGACTGAGCACCCAGCACCCTGAGCACTGAGCACCCAGCACCCTGAGTACTGAGCACCGATCACCCTGAGCACTGAGCACCCAGGACCCCGAGCACTGAGCACCCAGCACCCTGAGTACAGAGCATCCAGCACCCCGAGTACTGAGCACCCAGCACCCCGAGCACTGAGCACCCAGCACCCTGAGTACTGAGCATCCTGAGTACTGAGCACCGATCACCCTGAGCACTGAGCACCCAGCACCCTGAGTACTGAGTACCCAGCACCCTGAGCACTGAGCACTCAGCACCCTGAGTACTGAGCACCGAGCACCCTGAGTACTGAGCACCCAGCACCCTTAGTACTGAGCACCCAGCACCCTGAGCACTGAGCACCCAGCACCCCGAGCACTGAGCACCCAGCACCCTGAGCACTGAGCACCCTGAGGACTGAGCACCCAGCACCCTGAGCACTGAGCACCCAGCACCCTGAGTACTGAGCACCGATCACCCTGAGCACTGAGCACCCAGGACCCCGAGCACTGAGCACCCAGCACCCTGAGTACAGAGCATCCAGCACCCCGAGTACTGAGCACCCAGCACCCCGAGCACTGAGCACCCAGCACCCTGAGTACTGAGCATCCTGAGTACTGAGCACAGATCACCCTGAGCACTGAGCACCCAGCACCCTGAGTACTGAGTACCCAGCAACCTGAGCACTGAGCACTCAGCACCCTGAGTACTGCGCACCGAGCACCCTGAGTACTGAGCACCCAGCACCCTTAGTACTGAGCACCCAGCACCCTGAGCACTGAGCACCCAGCACCCTGAGTACTGAGCACCGAGCACCACCCTCAGCACTGAGCACCCAGCACCCCGAGCACTGAGCACCCAGCACCCAGAGCACTGAGCACCCAGCACCCCGAGTACTGAGCACCGAGCACCCCGAGCACTGAACACCCAGCACCCTGAGTACTGAGCTCCCAGCAACCTGAGTACTGAGCACTGAGCACCCCGAGTACTGAGCACCCAGCACCCCGAGCACTGAGCACCCAGCAACCTGAGTACTGAGAACAGATAACCCTGAGTACTGAGAACCGAGCACCCTGAGTACTGAGCACACAGCACCCTGAGTACTGAGCCCCCAGCACCCTGAGTACTGAGCACCCAGCACCCCGAGCACTGAGCACCCAGCACCCCGAGAATGAGCACCCAGCACCCTGAGTACTGAGCACCCAGCACCCTGAGTACTGAGCACTAAGCACCCAGAGCACTGAGCACCCAGCACCCCGAGCACGGAGCACCCAGGACCCCGAGCACTGAGTACTGAGCACTGAGCACCCTGAGTACTGAGCACCCAGCACCCCGATCACTGAGCTCCCAGCACCCTGAGCACTGAGCACCCAGCATCCTGAGCACTGAGCACCCAGCACCCTGAGTACTGAGCACCCAGCACGCTGAGTACTGAGCACCCAGCACCCCGAGCACTGAGCACCCAGCACCCTGAGTACTGAGCACTGAGCACCCAGCACCCCGAGCACTGAGGACCCAGCACCCTGTGTACTGAGCACTGAGCACCCTGAGAACTGAGCACCCAGCACCCTGAGCACTGAGCACCCAGCACCCTGAGTACTGAGCACCCAGCACCCTGAGTACTGAGCACCCAGCACCCTTAGTACTGAGCACCCAGCACCCTGAGCACTGAGCACCCAGCACCCTGAGTACTGAGCAACCAGCACCACTCTCAGCACTGAGCACCCAGCACCCCGAGTACTGAGCACCGAGCACCCCGAGCACTGAACACCCAGCACCCTGAGCACTGAGCACGGAGCACCCCGAGGACTGAGCACCCAGCACCCTGAGCACTGAGCACCCAGCACCTTGAGTACTGAGCACCCAGCACCCTGAGCACTGAGCACACAGCACCCCGAGCACTGAGCACCCAGCACCCCGAGCACTGAGCACCCAGCACCCTGAGTACTGAGCACCCAACACCCAGAGTACTGAGCACCCAGCACCCTGAGCACTCAGCACCCAGCACCCTGAGTACTGAGCACCCAGCACCCTGAGTACTGAGCACCCAGCACCCTGAGCACTGAGCACCCAGCACCCTGAGTACTGAGCACCCAGCACCCTGAGTACTGAACAGCCAGCACCCTGAGCACTGAGCACTGAGCACCCAGCACCCTGAGTACTGAGCACTAAGCACCCAGAGCACTGAGCACCCAGCGCCCCGAGCACTGAGCACCCAGTACCCCGAGCACTGAGCACTGAGCACCCTGAGCACTGAGCACCAAGCACTCCGAGTACTGAGCACTGAGCACCCTGAGTACTGAGCACCCAGCACCCTGAGCACTGAGCACCCAGCACCCTGAGCACTGAGCACCCAGCACCCCGAGTACTGAGCACGCAGAACTCCGAGCACTGAGCACCCAGCTCCCCGAGCACTGAGCACTGAGCACCCAGAGCACTGAGCACCCAGCACCCCGAGCACGGAGCACCCAGGACCCCGAGCACTGAGTACTGAGCACCCAGCACCCTGAGTACTGAGCACAGAGCTCCCCGAGCACTGAGCACCCTGAGTACTGAGCACCCAGCACCCCGATCACTGAGCACCCAGCACCCTGAGTACTGAGCACCCAGCACCCTTAGTACTGAGCACACAGCACCCTGAGCACTGAGCACCCAGCACCCTGAGCAATGAGCACCCAGCATCCCGAGCACGGAGCACCCAGCACCCTGTGTACTGAGCACCCAACACCCAGAGTACTGAGCACCCAGCACCCTGAGTACTGAGCACCCAGCACCCTGAGTACTGAACACCCAGGACCCTGAGCACTGAGCACTGAGCACCCTGAGCACTGAGTACTGAGCACTGAGCACCCTGAGCACTGAGCACCCAGCACCCCGAGTACTGAGCACCCAGCACCCCGAGCACTGAGCACCCAGCGCCCCGAGCACTGAGCACCCAGAGCACTGAGCACCCAGCACCCCGAGCACTGAGCACCCAGCGCCCCGAGCACTGAGCACACAGCAACACGAGCACTGAGCACTGAGCACCCTGAGCACTGAGCACCCAGCACCCCGAGTACTGAGCACTGAGCACCCTGAGTACTGAGCACCAAGCACTCCGAGTACTGAGCACTGAGCACCCTGAGTACTGAGCACCCAGCACCCTGAGCACTGAGCACCCAGCACCCTGAGCACTGAGCACCCAGCACCCCGAGTACTGAGCACGCAGAACTCCGAGCACTGAGCACCCAGCTCCCCGAGCACTGAGCACTGAGCACCCTGAGCACTGAGCACCCAGCACCCCGAGTGCTGAGCACTGAGCACCCTGAGCACTGAGCACCCAGCACCCCGAGTGCTGAGCACTGAGCACCCTGAGAACTGAGCACCCAGCACCCTGAGCACTGAGCACTGAGAATCCTGAGTACTGAGCACTGAGCACCCTGAGTACTGAGCACCCAGCACCCTGAGCACTGAGCACGGAGCACCCCGAAGACTGAGCACCCAGCACCCTGAGCACTGAGCACCCAGCACCTTGAGTACTGAGCACCGAGCACCCCGAGCACTGAGCACCCAGCACCCTGAATACTAAGCACCCAGCTCACTGAGCACTGAGCACCCAGCACCCCGAGCACTGAGCACCCAGCACCCCGAGCACTGAGCACCCAGCACCCTGAGTACTGAGCACCCAACACCCAGAGTACTGAGCACCCAGCACCCTGAGCACTGAGCACCCAGCACCCTGAGTACTGAGCACCCAGCACCCTGAGTACTGAGCACCCAGCACCCTGAGCACTGAGCACTGAGCACCCAACACCCTGAGCACTGATCACTGAGCACCCAGCACCCCGAGCACTGAGCACCCAGCACCCCGAGCACTGAGCACCTAGCACCCTGAGGACTGAGCACCCAGCACCCTGAGCACTGAGCACCCAGCCCCCTGAGTACTGAGCACCCAGCACCCTGAGTACTGAGCACCCAGCACCCTGAGTACTGAGCACTCAGCACCCTGAGTACTGAGCACCGAGCACCCCGAGCACTGAGCACCCAGCACCCTGAGCACTGAGCACCCTGCGGACTGAGCACCCAGCACCCTGAGCACTGAGCACCCAGCACCCTGAGTACTGAGCACCGATCACCCTGAGCACTGAGCACCCAGGACCCCGAGCACTGAGCACCCAGCACCCTGAGTACAGAGCATCCAGCAACCCGAGTACTGAGCACCCAGCACCCCGAGCACTGAGCACCCAGCACCCTGAGTACTGAGCATCCTGAGTACTGAGCACCGATCACCCTGAGCACTGAGCACCCAGCACCCTGAGAACTGAGTACCCAGCACCCTGAGCACTGAGCACTCAGCACCCTGAGTACTGAGCACCCAGCACCCCGAGCACTGAGCACCCAGCACCCTGAGCACTGAGCACCCTGAGGACTGAGCACCCAGCACCCTGAGCACTGAGCACCCAGCACCCTGAGTACTGAGCACCGATCACCCTGAGCACTGAGCACCCAGGACCCCGAGCACTGAGCACCCAGCACCCTGAGTACAGAGCATCCAGCACCCCGAGTACTGAGCACCCAGCACCCCGAGCACTGAGCACCCAGCACCCTGAGTACTGAGCATCCTGAGTACTGAGCACCGATCACCCTGAGCACTGAGCACCCAGCACAGTGAGTACTGAGTACCCAGCACCCTGAGCACTGAGCACTCAGCACCCTGAGTACTGAGCACCGAGCACCCTGAGTACTGAGCACCCAGCACCCTTAGTACTGAGCACCCAGCACCCTGAGCACTGAGTACCCAGCACCCTGAGTACTGAGCACCCAGCACCACCCTCAGCACTGAGCACCCAGCACCCCGAGCACTGAGCACCCAGCACCCAGAGCACTGAGCACCCAGCACCCCGAGTACTGCGCACCCAGCACCCCGAGTACTGAGCACCGAGCACCCCGAGCACTGAACACCCAGCACCCTGAGTACTGAGCTCCCAGCAACCTGAGTACTGAGCACTGAGCACCCCGAGTACTGAGCACCCAGCACCCCGAGCACTGAGCACCCAGCAACCTGAGTACTGAGAACAGATCACCCTGAGAACTGAGCACCCAGCACCCTGAGTACTGAGCCCCCAGCACCCTGAGTACTGAGCACCCAGAACGACGAGCACTGAGCACTCAGCACCCTGAGAATGAGCACCCAACACCCTGAGAACTGAGAACCGAGCACCCTGAGTACTGAGCACCCAGCACCCTGAGTACTGAGCCCCCAGCACCCTGAGTACTGAGCACCCAGCACCCCGAGCACTGAGCACCCAGCACCCCGAGCACTGAGGACCCAGCACCCTGTGTACTGAGCACTGAGCACCCTGAGTACTAAGCACCCAGCACCCTGAGTACTGAGCACCCAGCACCCCGAGTACTGAGCACTGAGCACCCTGAGAACTGAGCACCCAGCACCCTGAGCACTGAGCACCCAGCACCCTGAGTACTGAGCACCCAGCACCCTGAGAACTGAGCACCCAGCACCCTTAGTACTGAGCCCCCAGCACCCTGAGCACTGAGCACCCAGCACCCTGAGTACTGAGCACCCAGCACCACTCTCAGCACTGAGCACCCAGCACCCCGAGTACTGAGCACCGAGCACCCCGAGTACTGAACACCCAGCACCCTGAGCACTGAGCACGGAGCACCCCGAGGACTGAGCACCCAGCACCCTGAGCACTGAGCACCCAGCACCTTGAGTACTGAGCACCCAGCACCCTGAGCACTGAACACACAGCACCCCGAGCACTGAGCACCCAGCACCCCGAGCACTGAGCACCCAGCACCCTGAGTACTGAGCACCCAACACCCAGAGTACTGACCACCCAGCACCCTGAGCACTCAGCACCCAGCACCCTGAGTACTGAGCACCCAGCACCCTGAGTACTGAGCACCCAGCTCCCTGAGCACTGAGCACTGAGCACCCAACACCCTGAGCACTGAGCACTGAGCACCCATTACCCCGAGCACTGAGCACCCAGCACCCTGAATACTGAGCACACTGAGTACTGAGCACCGATCACCCTGAGCACTGAGCACCCAGCACCCTGAGTACTGAGCACCCAGCACCATGAGCACTGAGCACCCAGCACCCTGAGCACTGAGCACCCAGCACAGTGAGTACTGAGCACCCAGCACACTGAGTACTGAGTACCCAGCACCCTGAGCACTGAGCACCCAGCACCCTGAGTACTGAGCACCCAGCACCCTGAGTACTGAGCACCCAGCAACCTTAGTACTGAGCACCCAGCACCCTGAGCACTGAGCACCCAGCACCCTGAGCACTGAGCAGCCAGGCCCCTGAGTACTGAGCACCCAGCACCATGAGTACTGAGCACCCAGCATCCTGAGTACTGAGCACTCAGCACCCTGAGTACTGAGCACCGAGCACCCCGAGCACTGAGCACCCAGCACTCTGAGCACTGAGCACCCTGAGGACTGCGCACCCAGCACCCTGAGCACTGAGAATCCAGCACCCTGAGACTGAGCACCCAGGACCCCGAGCACTGAGCACCCAGCACCCTGAGTACAGAGCACACAGCACCCCGAGTACTGAGCACCCAGCACCCTGAGCACTGAGCACCCAGCACCCCGAGCACTGAGCACCCAGCACCCCGAGAATGAGCACCCAGCACCCTCAGTACTGAGAACCGAGCACCCTGAGTACTGAGCACCCAGCACCCTGAGTACTGAGCCCCCAGCACCCTGAGTACTGAGCACCCAGCACCCCGCGCACTGAGCACCCAGCACCCCGAGAATGAGCACCCAGCACCCTGAGTACTGAGCACCCAGCACCCTGAGTACTGAGCACTAAACACCCAGAGCACTGGGCGCCCAGCACCCCGAGCACGGAGCACCCAGGACCCCGAGCACTGAGTACTGAGCACCCAGCACCCTGAGTACTGAGCACCTAGCTCCCCGAGCACTGAGCACCCTGAGTACTGAGCACCCAGCACCCTGAGCACTGAGCACCCAGCACCCCGAGCACTGAGCACCCAGCACCCTGAGCACTGAGCACCCTGAGGACTGAGCACCCAGCACCCTGAGCACTGAGCACCCAGCACCCCGAGCACTGAGCACCCAGCACCCTGAGCACTGAGCACCCTGACCACTGAGCACCCAGCACCCTGAGCACTGAGCACCCAGCACCCTGAGTACTGAGCACCGATCACCCTGAGCACTGAGCACCCAGGACCCCGAGCACTGAGCACCCAGCACCCTGAGTACAGAGCATCCAGCACCCTGAGTACTGAGTACCCAGCACCCCGAGCACTGAACACCCAGCACCCTGAGCACTGAGCACGGAGCACCCCGAGGACTGAGCACCCAGCACCCTGAGCACTGAGCACCCAGCACCTTGAGTACTGAGCACCCAGCACCCTGAGCACTGAGCACACAGCACCCCGAGCACTGAGCACCCAGCACCCCGAGCACTGAGCACCCAGCACCCTGAGTACTGAGCACCCAACACCCAGAGTACTGACCACCCAGCACCCTGAGCACTCAGCACCCAGCACCATGAGTACTGAGCACCCAGCACCCTGAGTACTGAGCACCCAGCACCCTGAGCACTGAGCACTGAGCACCCAACACCCTGAGCACTGAGCACTGAGCACCCATGACCCCGAGCACTGAGCACCCAGCACCCTGAGTACTGAGCACACTGAGTACTGAGCACCGATCACCCTGAGCACTGAGCACCCAGCACCCTGAGTACTGAGCACCCAGCACCATGAGCACTGAGCACCCAGCACCCTGAGCACTGAGCACCCAGCACAGTGAGTACTGAGCACCCAGCACACTGAGTACTGAGTACCCAGCACCCTGAGCACTGAGCACCCAGCACCCTGAGTACTGAGCACCCAGCACCCTGAGTACTGAGCACCCAGCAACCTTAGTACTGAGCACCCAGCACCCTGAGCACTGAGCACCCAGCACCCTGAGCACTGAGCAGCCAGCCCCCTGAGTACTGAGCACCCAGCACCATGAGTACTGAGCACCCAGCATCCTGAGTACTGAGCACTCAGCACCCTGAGTACTGAGCACCGAGCACCCCGAGCACTGAGCACCCAGCACTCTGAGCACTGAGCACCCTGAGGACTTCGCACCCAGCACCCTGAGCACTGAGAATCCAGCACCCTGAGACTGAGCACCCAGGACCCCGAGCACTGAGCACCCAGCACCCTGAGTACAGAGCACACAGCACCCCGAGTACTGAGCACCCAGCACCCTGAGCACTGAGCACCCAGCACCCTGAGTACTGAGCACCCTGAGTACTGAGCACCGATCACCCTGAGCACTGAGCACCCAGCACCCTGAGTACTGAGCACCCAGCACCATGAGCACTGAGCACCCAGCACCCTGAGCACTGAGCACCCAGCACAGTGAGTACTGAGCACCCAGCACCCTGAGTACAGAGCACACAGCACCCCGAGTACTGAGCACCCAGCACCCTGAGCACTGAGCACCCAGCACCCTGAGTACTGAGCACCCTGAGTACTGAGCACCGATCACCCTGAGCACTGAGCACCCAGCACCCTGAGTACTGAGCACCCAGCACCATGAGCACTGAGCACCCAGCACCCTGAGCACTGAGCACCCAGCACAGTGAGTACTGAGCACCCAGCACACTGAGTACTGAGTACCCAGCACCCTGAGCACTGAGCACCCAGCACCCTGAGTACTGAGCACCCAGCACCCAGAGTACTGAGCACCCAGCACCCTTAGTACTGAGCACCCAGCACCCTGAGCACTGAGCACCCAGCACCCTGAGTACTGAGCACCCAGCACCACTCTCAGCACTGAGCACCCAGCACCCCGAGTACTGAGCACCGAGCACCCCGAGCACTGAACACCCAGCACCCTGAGTACTGAGCACCCAACACCCTGAGCACTGAGCACTGAACACCCCGAGTACTGAGCACCCAGCACCCCGAGCACTGAGCACCCTGTAACCTGAGTACTGAGAACAGATCACCCTGAGTACTGAGCACCCAGCACCCTGAGTACTGAGCCACCAGCACCCTGAGTACTGAGCACCCAGCACCCCGAGCACTGAGCACCCAGCACCCCGAGAATGAGCACCCAGCACCCTCAGTACTGAGAACCGAGCACCCTGAGTACTGAGCACCCAGCACCCTGAGTACTGAGCCCCCAGCACCCTGAGTACTGAGCACCCAGCACCCCGCGCACTGAGCACCCAGCACCCCGAGAATGAGCACCCAGCACCCTGAGTACTGAGCACCCAGCACCCTGAGTACTGAGCACTAAACACCCAGAGCACTGAGCGCCCAGCACCCCGAGCACGGAGCACCCAGGACCCCGAGCCCTGAGTACTGAGCACCCAGCACCCTGAGTACTGAGCACCTAGCTCCCCGAGCACTGAGCACCCTGAGTACTGAGCACCCAGCACCCCGATCACTGAGCACCAAGCACCCTGATCACTGAGCACCCAGCACCCTGAGCACTGAGCACCCAGCACCCTGAGTACTGAGCACGGAGCATGCTGAGTACTGAGCACCCAGCACCCCGAGCACTGAGCACCCAGCACCCTGAGTACTGAGCACTGAGCACCCAGCACCCTGAGCACTGAGCACCCAGCACCCTGAGTACTGAGCACCCAGCACCCTGAGTACTGAGCACTAAGCACCCAGAGCACTGAGCACCCAGCACCCCGAGCACGGAGCACCCAGGACCCCGAGCACTGAGTACTGAGCACTGAGCACCCTGAGTACTGAGCCCCCAGGACCCTGAGTACTGAGCACCCAGCACCCCGCGCACTGAGCACCCAGCACCCTGAGTACTGAGCACCCAGCACCGTGAGTACTGAGCACTAAACACCCAGAGCACTGAGCGCCCAGCACAACGAGCACGGAGCACCCAGGACCCCGAGCACTGAGTACTGAGCACCCAGCACCCTGAGTACTGAGCACCTAGCTCCCCGAGCACTGAGCACCCTGAGTACTGAGCACCCAGCACCCCGATCACTGAGCACCAAGCACCCTGATCACTGAGCACCCAGCACCCTGAGCACTGAGCACCCAGCACCCTGAGTAATGAGCACGGAGCATGCTGAGTACTGAGCACCCAGCACCCCGAGCACTGAGCACCCAGCACCCTGAGTACTGAGCACTGAGCACCCAGCACCCTGAGCACTGAGCACCCAGCACCCTGAGTACAGAGCATCCAGCACCCCGAGTACTGAGCACCCAGCACCCCGAGCACTGAGCACCCAGCACCCTGAGTACTGAGCATCCTGAGTACTGAGCACCGATCACCCTGAGCACTGAGAACCCAGCACCCTGAGTACTGAGTACCCAGCACCCTGAGCACTGAGCAATCAGCACCCTGAGTACTGAGCACCGAGCACCCTGAGTACTGAGCACCCAGCACCCTTAGTACTGAGCACCCAGCACCCTGAGCACTGAGCACCCAGCACCCCGAGCACTGAGCACCCAGCACCCTGAGCACTGAGCACCCTGAGGACTGAGCACCCAGCACCCTGAGCACTGAGCACCCAGCACCCTGAGTACTGAGCACCGATCACCCTGAGCACTGAGCACCCAGGACCCCGAGCACTGAGCACCCAGCACCCTGAGTACAGAGCATCCAGCACCCCGAGTACTGAGCACCCAGCACCCCGAGCACTGAGCACCCAGCACCCTGAGTACTGAGCATCCTGAGTACTGAGCACCGATCACCCTGAGCACTGAGCACCCAGCACCCTGAGTACTGAGTACCCAGCACCCTGAGCACTGAGCACTCAGCACCCTGAGTACTGAGCACCGAGCACCCTGAGTACTGAGCACCCAGCACCCTTAGTACTGAGCACCCAGCACCCTGAGCACTGAGCACCCAGCACCCTGAGTACTGAGCACACAGCACCACCCTCAGCACTGAGCACCCAGCACCCCGAGCACTGAGCACCCAGCTCCCAGAGCACTGAGCACCCAGCACCCCGAGTACTGCGCACCCAGCACCCCGAGTACTGAGCACCGAGCACCCCGAGCACTGAACACCCAGCACCCTGAGTACTGAGCTCCCAGCACCCTGAGTACTGAGCACTGAGCACCCCGAGTACTGAGCACCCAGCACCCCGAGCACTGAGCACCCAGCAACCTGAGTACTGAGAACAGATCACCCTGAGTACTGAGCACCCAGCACCCTGAGTACTGAGCCCCCAGCACCCTGAGTACTGAGCACCCAGCACCCCGAGCACTGAGCACTCAGCACCCCGAGAATGAGCACCCAACACCCTGAGTACTGAGAACCGAGCAACCTGAGTACTGAGCACCCAGCACCCTGAGTACTGAGCCCCCAGCACCCTGAGTACTGAGCACCCAGCACCCCGAGCACTGAGCACCCAGCACCCCGAGAATGAGCACCCAGCACCCTGAGTACTGAGCACCCAGCACCCTGAGTACTGAGCACTAAGCACCCAGAGCACTGAGCACCCAGCACCCCGAGCACGGAGCACCCAGGACCCCGAGCACTGAGTACTGAGCACTGAGCACCCTGAGTACTGAGCACCCAGCACCCCGATCACTGAGCACCCAGCACCCCGAGCACGGAGCACCCAGGACCCCGAGCACTGACTACTGAGCACTGAGCACCCTGAGTACTGAGCACCCAGCACCCCGATCACTGAGCACCCAGCACCCTGAGTACTGAGCACCCAGCACGCTGAGTACTGAGCACCCAGCACCCCGAGCACTGAGCACCCAGCACCCTGAGTACTGAGCACTGAGCACCCAGCACCCCGAGCACTGAGGACCCAGCACCCTGTGTACTGAGCACTGAGCACCCTGAGTACTAAGCACCCAGCACCCTGAGTACTGAGCACCCAGCACCCCGAGTACTGAGCACCCAGCACCCCGAGCACTGAGCACCCAGCACCCTGAGTACTGAGCATCCTGAGTACTGAGCACCGATCACCCTGAGCACTGAGAACCCAGCACCCTGAGTACTGAGTACCCAGCACCCTGAGCACTGAGCAATCAGCACCCTGAGTACTGAGCACCGAGCACCCTGAGTACTGAGCACCCAGCACCCTTAGTACTGAGCACCCAGCACCCTGAGCACTGAGCACCCAGCACCCCGAGCACTGAGCACCCAGCACCCTGAGCACTGAGCACCCTGAGGACTGAGCACCCAGCACCCTGAGCACTGAGCACCCAGCACCCTGAGTACTGAGCACCGATCACCCTGAGCACTGAGCACCCAGGACCCCGAGCACTGAGCACCCAGCACCCTGAGTACAGAGCATCCAGCACCCCGAGTACTGAGCACCCAGCACCCCGAGCACTGAGCACCCAGCACCCTGAGTACTGAGCATCCTGAGTACTGAGCACCGATCACCCTGAGCACTGAGCACCCAGCACCCTGAGTACTGAGTACCCAGCACCCTGAGCACTGAGCACTCAGCACCCTGAGTACTGAGCACCGAGCACCCTGAGTACTGAGCACCCAGCACCCTTAGTACTGAGCACCCAGCACCCTGAGCACTGAGCACCCAGCACCCTGAGTACTGAGCACACAGCACCACCCTCAGCACTGAGCACCCAGCACCCCGAGCACTGAGCACCCAGCTCCCAGAGCACTGAGCACCCAGCACCCCGAGTACTGCGCACCCAGCACCCCGAGTACTGAGCACCGAGCACCCCGAGCACTGAACACCCAGCACCCTGAGTACTGAGCTCCCAGCACCCTGAGTACTGAGCACTGAGCACCCCGAGTACTGAGCACCCAGCACCCCGAGCACTGAGCACCCAGCAACCTGAGTACTGAGAACAGATCACCCTGAGTACTGAGCACCCAGCACCCTGAGTACTGAGCCCCCAGCACCCTGAGTACTGAGCACCCAGCACCCCGAGCACTGAGCACTCAGCACCCCGAGAATGAGCACCCAACACCCTGAGTACTGAGAACCGAGCAACCTGAGTACTGAGCACCCAGCACCCTGAGTACTGAGCCCCCAGCACCCTGAGTACTGAGCACCCAGCACCCCGAGCACTGAGCACCCAGCACCCCGAGAATGAGCACCCAGCACCCTGAGTACTGAGCACCCAGCACCCTGAGTACTGAGCACTAAGCACCCAGAGCACTGAGCACCCAGCACCCCGAGCACGGAGCACCCAGGACCCCGAGCACTGAGTACTGAGCACTGAGCACCCTGAGTACTGAGCACCCAGCACCCCGATCACTGAGCACCCAGCACCCCGAGCACGGAGCACCCAGGACCCCGAGCACTGACTACTGAGCACTGAGCACCCTGAGTACTGAGCACCCAGCACCCCGATCACTGAGCACCCAGCACCCTGAGTACTGAGCACCCAGCACGCTGAGTACTGAGCACCCAGCACCCCGAGCACTGAGCACCCAGCACCCTGAGTACTGAGCACTGAGCACCCAGCACCCCGAGCACTGAGGACCCAGCACCCTGTGTACTGAGCACTGAGCACCCTGAGTACTAAGCACCCAGCACCCTGAGTACTGAGCACCCAGCACCCCGAGTACTGAGCACTGAGCACCCTGACTGAGTACTGAGCACCCAGCACCCCGAGCACTGAGCACCCAGCACCCTGAGTACTTAGCACCCAGCACCCTGAGCACTGAGCACCGACCACCCTGAGCACTGAGCACCCAACACCCTGAGGACTGAGCACCCAGCACCCCGAGCACTGAGCAGCCAGCACCCTGAGCACTGAGCACCCTGAGTACTGAGCACTGAGCACCCTGAGTACTGAACACCCAGCACCCAGAGCACTGAGCACCGAGCACCCTGAGCACTGAGCACCCAGCAACCTGAGCACTGAGCACCCAGCACCCCGAGCAGTGAGCACCCAGCACCTTGAGCACTGAGCACCCTGAGTACTGAGCACTGAGCTCCCTGAGTACTGAGCACTGAGCACCCTGAGTACTGAGCACCCAGCACCCTGAGTACTGAGCACCCAGCACCCTGAGCAATGAGCACCCTGAGTACTGAGCACACAGCACCCTGAGCACTGAGCACCGAGCACCCCGAGCACTGAGCACCCAGCACCCTGAGTACTGAGCACCCAGCACCCTGAGCAATGAGCACCCTGAGTACTGAGCACCCAGCACCCTGAGCAATGAGCACCCTGAGTACTGAGCACCCAGCACTCTGAGTACTAAGCACCGAGCAACCTCAGTACTGAGCACACAGTACCCTGAGCAATGAACACACAGCACCCTGAGTACTGAGCACCCTGAGCACTTAGGACCCAGCACACTGAGTACTGTGCATCCAGCACCCCGAGCACTGAGCACCCAGCACCCTGAGTACTGAGCATCCAGCACCCCGAGCACTGAGCCCCCAGCACCCTGAGTACTGAGTACTGAGCACCCAGCACCCAGAGCACTGAGCACCCAGCACCCTGTGTACTGAGCACTGAGTACCCAGCACAACGAGCACTGAGCACCCAGCACCCTGAGCACTGAGCACCCTGAGTACTGAGCACCCAGCACCCTGAGCACTGAGCACCCAGCACCCCGAGCACTGAGCACCCAGCACCCAGAGCACTGAGCACTGAGCACCCTGAGTACTGAGCACTGAGCACCCTGAGCACTGAGCACAGAGCACCCTGAGTACTGAACACTGAGCACCCTGAGCACTGAGCACCCTGCTCCCTGAGTACTGAGCACCCAGCACCCTGAGCACTGAGGACCGAGCACACTGAGTACTAAGCACCCAGCACCCTGAGTACTGAGCACCCAGCACCCTGAGCACTGAGCACCCAGCACGCTGAGTAATGAGCACTGAGCACCCTGAGTACTGAGCACCCAGCACCCTGAGTTCTGAGCACCCAGCACCCTGAGCACTTAGCACCCAGCAAAACGAGTACTGAGCACCCAGCACCCTGAGTACTGAGCACCCAGCACCCCGAGCACTGAGCACCCAGCACGCTGAGTACTGAGCAATGAGCACCCTGAGTACTGAGCACCGAGCACCCTGAGCACTGAGCACCCAGCACGCTGAGCACTGAGCACCCAGCACCCTGAGTACTGAGCACCGATCACCCTGAGCACTGAGCACCCAGGACCCCGAGCACTGAGCACCCAGCACCCTGAGTACAGAGCATCCAGCACCCCGAGTACTGAGCACCCAGCACCCCGAGCACTGAGCACCCAGCACCCTGAGTACTGAGCATCCTGAGTACTGAGCACCGATCACCCTGAGCACTGAGCACCCAGCACCCTGAGTACTGAGTACCCAGCACCCTGAGCACTGAGCACTCAGCACCCTGAGTACTGAGCACCGAGCACCCTGAGTACTGAGCACCCAGCACCCTTAGTACTGAGCACCCAGCACCCTGAGCACTGAGCACCCAGCACCCTGAGTACTGAGCACACAGCACCACCCTCAGCACTGAGCACCCAGCACCCCGAGCACTGAGCACCCAGCTCCCAGAGCACTGAGCACCCAGCACCCCGAGTACTGCGCACCCAGCACCCCGAGTACTGAGCACCGAGCACCCCGAGCACTGAACACCCAGCACCCTGAGTACTGAGCTCCCAGCACCCTGAGTACTGAGCACTGAGCACCCCGAGTACTGAGCACCCAGCACCCCGAGCACTGAGCACCCAGCAACCTGAGTACTGAGAACAGATCACCCTGAGTACTGAGCACCCAGCACCCTGAGTACTGAGCCCCCAGCACCCTGAGTACTGAGCACCCAGCACCCCGAGCACTGAGCACTCAGCACCCCGAGAATGAGCACCCAACACCCTGAGTACTGAGAACCGAGCAACCTGAGTACTGAGCACCCAGCACCCTGAGTACTGAGCCCCCAGCACCCTGAGTACTGAGCACCCAGCACCCCGAGCACTGAGCACCCAGCACCCCGAGAATGAGCACCCAGCACCCTGAGTACTGAGCACCCAGCACCCTGAGTACTGAGCACTAAGCACCCAGAGCACTGAGCACCCAGCACCCCGAGCACGGAGCACCCAGGACCCCGAGCACTGAGTACTGAGCACTGAGCACCCTGAGTACTGAGCACCCAGCACCCCGATCACTGAGCACCCAGCACCCCGAGCACGGAGCACCCAGGACCCCGAGCACTGAGTACTGAGCACTGAGCACCCTGAGTACTGAGCACCCAGCACACCGATCACTGAGCACCCAGCACCCTGAGTACTGAGCACCCAGCACGCTGAGTACTGAGCACCCAGCACCCCGAGCACTGAGCACCCAGCACCCTGAGTACTGAGCACTGAGCACCCAGCACCCCGAGCACTGAGGACCCAGCACCCTGTGTACTGAGCACTGAGCACCCTGAGTACTAAGCACCCAGCACCCTGAGTACTGAGCACCCAGCACCCCGAGTACTGAGCACTGAGCACCCTGACTGAGTACTGAGCACCCAGCACCCCGAGCACTGAGCACCCAGCACCCTGAGTACTTAGCACCCAGCACCCTGAGCACTGAGCACCGACCACCCTGAGCACTGAGCACCCAACACCCTGAGGACTGAGCACCCAGCACCCCGAGCACTGAGCAGCCAGCACCCTGAGCACTGAGCACCCTGAGTACTGAGCACTGAGCACCCTGAGTACTGAACACCCAGCACCCAGAGCACTGAGCACCGAGCACCCTGAGCACTGAGCACCCAGCAACCTGAGCACTGAGCACCCAGCACCCCGAGCAGTGAGCACCCAGCACCTTGAGCACTGAGCACCCTGAGTACTGAGCACTGAGCTCCCTGAGTACTGAGCACTGAGCACCCTGAGTACTGAGCACCCAGCACCCTGAGTACTGAGCACCCAGCACCCTGAGCAATGAGCACCCTGAGTACTGAGCACACAGCACCCTGAGCACTGAGCACCGAGCACCCCGAGCACTGAGCACCCAGCACCCTGAGTACTGAGCACCCAGCACCCTGAGCAATGAGCACCCTGAGTACTGAGCACCCAGCACCCTGAGCAATGAGCACCCTGAGTACTGAGCACCCAGCACTCTGAGTACTAAGCACCGAGCAACCTCAGTACTGAGCACACAGTACCCTGAGCAATGAACACACAGCACCCTGAGTACTGAGCACCCTGAGCACTGAGGACCCAGCACACTGAGTACTGTGCATCCAGCACCCCGAGCACTGAGCACCCAGCACCCTGAGTACTGAGCATCCAGCACCCCGAGCACTGAGCCCCCAGCACCCTGAGTACTGAGCACCCAGCACCCAGAGCACTGAGCACCCAGCACCCTGTGTACTGAGCACTGAGTACCCAGCACAACGAGCACTGAGCACCCAGCACCCTGAGCACTGAGCACCCTGAGTACTGAGCACCCAGCACCCTGAGCACTGAGCACCCAGCACCCCGAGCACTGAGCATCCAGCACCCAGAGCACTGAGCACTGAGCACCCTGAGTACTGAGCACTGAGCACCCTGAGCACTGAGCACAGAGCACCCTGAGTACTGAACACTGAGCACACTGAGCACTGAGCACCCTGCTCCCTGAGTACTGAGCACCCAGCACCCTGAGCACTGAGGACCGAGCACACTGAGTACTAAGCACCCAGCACCCTGAGTACTGAGCACCCAGCACCCTGAGCACTGAGCACCCAGCACGCTGAGTAATGAGCACTGAGCACCCTGAGTACTGAGCACCCAGCACCCTGAGTTCTGAGCACCCAGCACCCTGAGCACTTAGCACCCAGCAAAACGAGTACTGAGCACCCAGCACCCTGAGTACTGAGCACCCAGCACCCCGAGCACTGAGCACCCAGCACGCTGAGTACTGAGCAATGAGCACCCTGAGTACTGAGCACCGAGCACCCTGAGCACTGAGCACCCAGCACGCTGAGTACTGAGCACTGAGCACCCTAAGTACTGAGCACCGAGCACCCTGAGCACTGAGCACCCAGCACGCTGAGTACTGAGCACTGAGCACCCTGAGTACTGAGCACCGAGCACCCTGAGCACTGAGCACCCAGCACGCTGAGTACTGAGCACTGAGCACCCTGAGTACTGAGCACCGAGCACCCCGAGCACTGAGCACCCAGCACGCTGAGTACTGAGCACTGAGCACCCTGAGTACTGAGCACCGAGCACCCCGAGCACTGAGCACCCAGCACGCTGAGTACTGAGCACTGAGCACCCTGAGTACTGAGCACTGAGCACCCTGAGTACTGAGCACCCAGCACCCTGAGTACTGAACACCCAGCACCCTGAGCACTGAACACACAGCACCCCGAGCACTGAGAACCCAGCACCCCGAGCACTGAGCACCCAGCAACCCGAGCACTGAGAACCCAGCACCATGTGTACTGAGCACCCAGCACCCTGAGTACTGAGCACCCAGCACCCCGAGCACTGAGTACCCAGCACCCTGAGCACTGAGCACCCAGCACCCTGAGCACTGTGCACCCATCACCCTGAGGACTGAGCACTGAGCACCCAGCACCATGAGCACTGAGCACCCAGCGCCCTGAGCACTGAGCACCCAGCACCCTGAGCACTGAGCACCCAGCACCCCGAGCACTGAGCACCCAGCACCCTGAGTACTGAGCACTGAGCACCCAGCACCCCGAGCACTGAGCACCCAGCATCCTGAGCACTGAGCACCCAGCACCCGAGTACTGAGCACCCAGCACCCTGAGTACTGAGCACCCAGCACCCTGAGTACTGAGCGCCCAGCACCCTGAGCACTGAGCACCCAGCACCCCGAGCACTGAGTACCCAGCACCCTGAGTACTGAGCACTGAGCACCCAGCACCCCGAGCACTGAGCACCCAGCACCCTGAGCACTGAGCACCCAGCACCCCGAGCACTGAGCACCCAGCACCCTGAGTACTGAGCACTGAGCACCCAGCACCCCGAGCACTGAGCACCCAGCACCCTGAGCACTGAGCACCCAGCACCCGAGTACTGAGCACCCAGCACCCTGAGTACTGAGCACCCAGCACCCTGAGTACTGAGCACCCAGCACCCTGAGCACTGAGCACCCAGCACCCCGAGCACTGAGCACCCAGCACCCTGAGTACTGAGCACCCAGCACCCTGAGCACTGAGCACCCAGCACCCTGAGCACTGAGCACCCAGCACACTGAGCACTGAGCACCCAGCACCCTGAGTAGTGAGCACCCAACGTACTGAGCACCGAGCACCCCGAGCACTGAGCACCCAGCACCCTGAGTACTGAGCACCGATCATCCCGAGAACTGAGCACCCAGCACTCTGAGTACTGAGCTCCGAGCACCCCGAGCACTGAGCACCCAGCAACCGGAGTACTGAGCACCCAGCACCCTGAGTACTAAGCACCGAGCACCCAGAGTACTGAGCACCCAGTACCCTGAGCACTGAACACACAGCAGCCTGAGTACTGAGCACCCCGAGCACTGAGCACCCAGCACCCTGAGCACTGAGTACCCAGCACCCTGAGTACTGAGCACCCAGCACCCTGAGTACTGAACACCCAGCACCCTGAGCACTGAGCACTGAGCACCCTGAGCACTGAGTACTGAGCACTGAGCACCCTGAGCACTGAGCACGCAGCACCCCGAGTACTGAGCACCCAGCACCACGAGCACTGAGCACCCAGCGCCCCGAGCACTGAGCACCCAGCACCCCGAGCACTGAGCACTGAGCACCCTGAGCACTGAGCACACAGCACCCCGAGTACTGAGCATTGAGCACCCTGAGCACTGAGCACCCAGCACCGCGAGTACTGAGCACTGAGCACCCCGAGCACTGAGTACCCAGCACCGTGAGCACTGAGCACCCAGCACCCTGAGCACTGAGCACCCAGCACCATGAGCACTGAGCACCCAGCACACTGAGTACTGAGCACTGAGCACCCAGCACCCCGAGCACTGAGCACCCAGCACCCTGAGTACTGAGCACCCAGTACCCTGAGCACTGAACACACAGCACCCTGAGTACTGAGCACCCTCAGCACTGAGCACCCAGCACCCTGAGCACTGAGCACCCAGCACCCTGAGTACTGAGCACTGAGCTCCCTGAGTACTGAGCACTGAGCACCCTGAGTACTGAGCACCCAGCACCCTGAGTACTGAGCACCCAGCACCCTGAGCAATGAGCACCCTAAGTACTGAGCACCCAGCACCCTGAGCACTGAGCACCGAGCACCCCGAACACTGAGCACCCAGCACACTGAGTACTGAGCACCCAGCACCCTGAGCAATGAGCACCCTGAGTACTGAGCACGCAGCACCCTGAGCAATGAGCACCCTGAGTACTGAGCACCCAGCACCCTGAGTACTAAGCACCGAGCACCCTCAGTACTGAGCACCCAGTACCCTGAGCACTGAACACAAAGCACCCTGAGTACTGAGCACCCCGAGCACTGAGCACCCAGCACCCTGAGCACTGAGGACCCAGCACCCTGAGTACTGTGCATCCAGCACCCTGAGCACTGAGCACCCAGCACCCTGAGTACTGAGCATCCAGCACCCCGAGCACTGAGCACCCAGCACCCTGAGTACTGAGTACTGAGCACCCAGCACCCAGAGCACTGAGCACCCAGCACCGTGTGTACTGAGCACTGAGTACCCAGCACCCCGAGCACTGAGCACCCAGCACCCTGAGCACTGAGCACCCTGAGTACTGAGCACCCAGCACCCTGAGCACTGAGCACCCAGCACCCCGAGCACTGAGCACTCAGCACCCAGAGCACTGAGCACTGAGCACCCTGAGTACTGAGCACTGAGCAACCTGATCACTGAGCACCGAGCACCCTGAGTACTGAGCACTGAGCACCCTGAGCACTGAGCACCCTCCTCCCTGAGTACTGAGCACCCAGCACCCTGAGCACTGAGGACCGAGCACCCTGAGTACTAAGCACCCAGCACCCTGAGTACTGAGCACCCAGCACCCTGAGCACTGAGCACCCAGCACGCTGAGTACTGAGCACTGAGCACCCTGAGTACTGAGCACCGAGCACCCTGAGCACTGAGCACCCAGCACGCTGAGTACTGAGCACTGAGCACTCTGAGTACTGAGGACACAGCACCCTCAGTTCTGAGCACCCAGCACCCTGAGCACTTAGCACCCAGCACAACGAGTACTGAGCACCCAGCACCCTGAGTACTGAGCACCCAGCACCCAGAGCACTGAGCACCCAGCACCCTGAGTACTGAGCACCGAGCACCCTGAGTACTGTGCACCCAGCACCCTGAGTACTGAGCACCCAGCGTACTGAGCACCGTGCACCCAGCACCCTGAGTACTGAGCACCCAGCACCCTGAGCACTGAGCACCCAGCACCCTGAGTACTGAGCACTGAGCACCCGGAGGACTGAGCACCGAGCACCCCGAGCACTGAGCACCCAGCAACCCGAGCACAGAGCACCCTGAGTACTGAGCACCCAGAACCCTGAGCACTGAGCACCCAGCACCCTGAGCACTGAGCACCCAGCACCCTGAGTACTGAGCACCCAGCACCCTGAGTACTGAGCACCCAGCGTACTGAGCACCGTGCACCCAGCACCCTGAGTACTGAGCACCCAGCGTACTGAGCACCGTGCACCCAGCACCCTGAGTACTGAGCACCCAGCACCCTGAGCACTGAGAACCCATCACCCTGAGGACTGAGCACTGAGCACCCAGCACCCCGAGCACTGAGCACCCAGCGCCCTGAGCACTGAGCACCCAGCACCCTGAGCACTGAGCACCCAGCACCCCGAGCACTGATCACCCAGCACCCTGAGTACTGAGCACTGAGCACCCAGCACCACGAGCACTGAGCACCCAGCACCCTGAGCACTGAGCACCCAGCACCCTGAGTACTGAGCACCCAGCACCCTGAGTACTGAGCGCCCAGCACCCTGAGCACTGAGCACCCAGCACCCCGAGCACTGAGCACCCAGCACCCTGAGTACTGTGCACTGAGCACCCAGCACCCCGAGCACTGAGCACCCATCACCCTGAGCACTGAGCACCCAGCACCCCGAGCACTGAGCACCCAGCACCCTGAGTACTGAGCACTGAGCACCCAGCACCCCGAGCACTGAGCACCCAGCACCCTGAACACTGAGCACCCAGCACCCGAGTACTGAGCACCCAGCACCCTGAGTACTGAGCACCCAGCACCCGAGTACTGAGCACCCAGCACCCTGAGTACTGAGCACCCAGCACCCTGAATACTGAGCACCCAGCACCCTGAGCACTGAGCACTCAGCACCCCGAGCACTGAGCACCGAGCAGCCTGAGCACTGAGCACCCAGCACGCTGAGTACTAAGCACTGAGCACCCTGAATACTGAGCACCCAGCACCCTGAGTTCTGAGCACCCAACACCCTGAGCACTTAGCACCCAGCACAACGAGTACTGAGCACCCAGCACCCTGAGTACTGAGCACCCAGCACCCCGAGCAATGAGCACACAGCACGCTGAGTACTCAGCACTGAGCACCCTGAGTACTGAGCACCGAGCACCCTGAGCACTGAGCACCCAGCACGCTGAGTACTGAGCACTGAGCACCCTGAGTACTGAGCACCGAGCACCCTGAGCACTGAGCACCCAGCACGCTGAGTACTGAGCACTGAGCACCCTGAGTACTGAGCACCGAGCACCCTGAGCACTGAGCACCCAGCACGCTGAGTACTGAGCACTGAGCACCCTGAGTACTGAGCACCCAGCACCCCGAGCACTGAGCACCCAGCACCCTGAGTACTGAGCACCGAGCACCCTGAGTACTGAGCACCCAGCACCCTGAGTACTGAGCACCCAGCGTCCTGAGCACCGAGCACGCAGCACCCTGAGTACTGAGCACCCAGCACCCTGAGCACTGAGCACCCAGCACCCTGAGTACTGAGCACTGAGCACCCCGAGTACTGAGCACCGAGCACCCCGATCACTGAGCACCCAGCACCCTGAGCACCGAGCACCCTGAGTACTGAGCTCCCAGCACCCTGAGCACTGAGCACCCACCACCCTGAGCACTGAGCACCCAGCACCCTGTGCACTGAGCACACAGCACCCTGAGTACTGAGCACCGAGCACCCCGAGCACTGAGCACACAGCACCCTGAGCACCGAGCACCCTGAGTACTGAGCACTGAGCACCCTGAGTACTGAGCACTGAGCACCCCGAGCACTGAGCACACAGCACCCTGAGCACCGAGCACCCTGAGTACTGAGCACCCAGCACCCTGAGTACTGAGCACCCAGCACCCTGAGCAATGAGAACCCTGAGTACTGAGCACCCAGCATCCTGAGTACTGAACACCCAGCACCCTGAGCACTGAACACACAGCACCCCGAGCACTGAGAACCCAGCACCCCGAGCACTGAGTACCCAGCAACCCGAGCACTGAGAACCCAGCACCATGTGTACTGAGCACCCAGCACCCTGAGTACTGAGCACCCAGCACCCCGAGCACTGAGTACCCAGCACCCTGAGCACTGAGCACCCAGCACCCTGAGCACTGAGCACCCATCACCCTGAGGACTGAGCACTGAGCACCCAGCAACCCGAGCACTGAGCACCCAGCACCGCGAGCACTGAGCACCCAGCACCCTGAGTACTGAGCACCCAGCACCCTGAGCACTGAGCACCCAGCACCCTGAGCACTGAGCACCCAGCACACTGAGCACTGAGCACCCAGCACCCTGAGTAGTGAGCACCCAACATACTGAGCACCGAGCACCCCGAGCACTGAGCACCCAGCACCCTGAGTACTGAGCACCGATCACCCCGAGAACTGAGCACCCAGCACTCTGAGTACTGAGCTCCGAGCACCCCGAGCACTGAGCACCCAGCAACCGGAGTACTGAGCACCCAGCACCCTGAGTACTAAGCACCGAGCACCCTGAGTACTGAGCACCCAGTACCCTGAGCACTGAACACACAGCAGCCTGAGTACTGAGAACCCCGAGCACTGAGCACCCAGCACCCTGAGCACTGAGTACCCAGCACCCTGAGTACTGAGCACCCAGCACCCTGAGTACTGAACACCCAGCACCCTGAGCACTGAGCACTGAGCACCCTGAGCACTGTGTACTGAGAACTGAGCAACCTGAGCACTGAGCACGCAGCACCCCGAGTACTGAGCACCCAGCACCACGAGCACTGAGCACCCAGCGCCCCGAGCACTGAGCACCCAGCACCCCGAGCACTGAGCTCTGAGCACCCTGAGCACTGAGCACACAGCACCCCGAGTACTGAGCATTGAGCACCCTGAGCACTGAGCACCCAGCACCCCAGTACTGAGCACTGAGCACCCCGAGCACTGAGTACCCAGCACCGTGAGCACTGAGCACCCAGCACCCTGAGCACTGAGCACCCAGCACCCTGAGCACTGAGCACCCAGCACACTGAGTACTGAGCACTGAGCACCCAGCACCCCGAGCACTGAGCACCCAGCACCCTGAGTACTGAGCACCCAGTACCCTGAGCACTGAACACACAGCACCCTGAGTACTGAGCACCCAGCACCCCGAGCACTGAGCACCCAGCACGCTGAGTACTGAGCACTGAGCACCCTGAGTACTGAGCACCGAACACCCTGAGCACTGAGCACCCAGCACGCTGAGTACTGAGCACTGAGCACCCTGAGTACTGAGCACCGAGCACCCTGAGCACTGAGCACCCAGCACGCTGAGTACTGAGCACTGAGCACCCTGAGTACTGAACACCGAGCACCCTGAGCACTGAGCACCCAGCATGCTGAGTACTGAGCACTGAGCACCCTGAGTACTGAGCACCCAGCACCCCGAGCACTGAGCACCCAGCACCCTGAGTACTGAGCACCGAGCACCCTGAGTACTGTGCACCCAGCACCCTGAGTACTGAGCACCCAGCGTACTGAGCACCGTGCACCCAGCACCCTGAGTACTGAGCACCCAGCACCCTGAGCACTGAGCACCCAGCACCCTGAGTACTGAGCACTGAGCACCCGGAGGACTGAGCACCGAGCACCCCGAGCACTGAGCACCCAGCAACCCGAGCACCGAGCACCCTGAGTACTGAGCACCCAGAACCCTGAGCACTGAGCACCCAGCACCCTGAGCACTGAGCACCCAGCACCCTGAGTACTGAGCACCCAGCACCCTGAGTACTGAGCACCCAGCGTACTGAGCACCGTGCACCCAGCACCCTGAGTACTGAGCACCCAGCGTACTGAGCACCGTGCACCCAGCACCCTGAGTACTGAGCACCCAGCACCCTGAGCACTGAGCACCCATCACCCTGAGGACTGAGCACTGAGCACCCAGCACACCGAGCACTGAGCACCCAGCGCCCTGAGCACTGAGCACCCAGCACCCTGAGCACTGAGCACCCAGCACCCCGAGCACTGATCACCCAGCACCCTGAGTACTGAGCACTGAGCACCCAGCACCACGAGCACTGAGCACCCAGCACCCTGAGCACTGAGCACCCAGCACCCCGAGCACTGAGCACCCAGCACCCTGAGTACTGAGCGCCCAGCACCCTGAGCACTGAGCACCCAGCACCCCGAGCACTGAGCACCCAGCACCCTGAGTACTGTGCACTGAGCACCCAGCACCCCGAGCACTGAGCACCCATCACCCTGAGCACTGAGCACCCAGCACCCCGAGCACTGAGCACCCAGCACCCTGAGTACTGAGCACTGAGCACCCAGCACCCCGAGCACTGAGCACCCAGCACCCTGAACACTGAGCACCCAGCACCCGAGTACTGAGCACCCAGCACCCTGAGTACTGAGCACCCAGCACCTGAGTACTGAGCACCCAGCACCCTGAGTACTGAGCACCCAGCACCCTGAATACTGAGCACACAGCACCCTGAGCACTGAGCACTCAGCACCCCGAGCATTGAGCACCGAGCAGCCTGAGCACTGAGCACCCAGCACGCTGAGTACTAAGCACTGAGCACCCTGAATACTGAGCACCCAACACCCTGAGTTCTGAGCACCCAGCACCCTGAGCACTTAGCACCCAGCACAACGAGTACTGAGCACCCAGCACCCTGAGTACTGAGCACCCAGCACCCCGAGCAATGAGCACCCAGCACGCTGAGTACTCAGCACTGAGCACCCTGAGTACTGAGCACCGAGCACCCTGAGCACTGAGCACCCAGCACGCTGAGTACTGAGCACTGAGCACCCTGAGTACTGAGCACCGAGCACCCTGAGCACTGAGCACCCAGCACGCTGAGTACTGAGCACTGAGCACCCTGAGTACTGAGCACCGAGCACCCTGAGCACTGAGCACCCAGCACGCTGAGTACTGAGCACTGAGCACCCTGAGTACTGAGCACCCAGCACCCCGAGCACTGAGCACCCAGCACCCTGAGTACTGAGCACCGAGCACCCTGAGTACTGAGCACCCAGCACCCTGAGTACTGAGCACCCAGCGTCCTGAGCACCGAGCACGCAGCACCCTGAGTACTGAGCACCCAGCACCCTGAGCACTGAGCACCCAGCACCCTGAGTACTGAGCACTGAGCACCCCGAGTACTGAGCACCGAGCACCCCGAGCACTGAGCACCCAGCACCCTGAGCACCGAGCACCCTGAGTACTGAGCTCCCAGCACCCTGAGCACTGAGCACCCAGCACCCTGAGCACTGAGCACCCAGCACCCTGAGCACTGAGCACCCAGCACCCTGAGTACTGAGCACCGAGCACCCCGAGCACTGAGCACACAGCACCCTGAGCACCGAGCACCCTGAGTACTGAGCACTGAGCACCCTGAGTACTGAGCACTGAGCACCCCGAGCACTGAGCACACAGCACCCTGAGCACCGAGCACCCTGAGTACTGAGCACCCAGCACCCTGAGTACTGAGCACCCAGCACCCTGAGCAATGAGAACCCTGAGTACTGAGCACCCAGCATCCTGAGTACTGAACACCCAGCACCCTGAGCACTGAACACACAGCACCCCGAGCACTGAGAACCCAGCACCCCGAGCACTGAGTACCCAGCAACCCGAGCACTGAGAACCCAGCACCATGTGTACTGAGCACCCAGCACCCTGAGTACTGAGCACCCAGCACCCCGAGCACTGAGTACCCAGCACCCTGAGCACTGAGCACCCAGCACCCTGAGCACTGAGCACCCAGCACCCTGAGCACTGAGCACCCAGCACACTGAGCACTGAGCACCCAGCACCCTGAGTAGTGAGCACCCAACGTACTGAGCACCGAGCACCCCGAGCACTGAGCACCCAGCACCCTGAGTACTGAGCACCGATCACCGCGAGAACTGAGCACCCAGCACTCTGAGTACTGAGCTCCGAGCACCCCGAGCACTGAGCACCCAGCAACCGGAGTACTGAGCACCCAGCACCCTGAGTACTAAGCACCGAGCACCCTGAGTACTGAGCACCCAGTACCCTGAGCACTGAACACACAGCAGCCTGAGTACTGAGCACCCCGAGCACTGAGCACCCAGCACCCTGAGCACTGAGTACCCAGCACCCTGAGTACTGAGCACCCAGCACCCTGAGTACTGAACACCCAGCACCCTGAGCACTGAGCACTGAGCACCCTGAGCACTGTGTACTGAGAACTGAGCAACCTGAGCACTGAGCACGCAGCACCCCGAGTACTGAGCACCCAGCACCACGAGCACTGAGCACCCAGCGCCCCGAGCACTGAGCACCCAGCACCCCGAGCACTGAGCTCTGAGCACCCTGAGCACTGAGCACACAGCACCCCGAGTACTGAGCATTGAGCACCCTGAGCACTGAGCACCCAGCACCCCGAGTACTGAGCACTGAGCACCCCGAGCACTGAGTACCCAGCACCGTGAGCACTGAGCACCCAGCACCCTGAGCACTGAGCACCCAGCACCCTGAGCACTGAGCACCCAGCACACTGAGTACTGAGCACTGAGCACCCAGCACCCCGAGCACTGAGCACCCAGCACCCTGAGTACTGAGCACCCAGTACCCTGAGCACTGAACACACAGCACCCTGAGTACTGAGCACCCTCAGCACTGAGAACCCAGTACCCTGAGCACTGAGCACCCAGCACCCTGAGTACTGAGCACTGAGCTCCCTGAGTACTGAGCACTGAGCACCCTGAGTACTGAGCACCCAGCACCCTGAGTACTGAGCACCCAGCACCCTGAGCAATGAGCACCCTGAGTACTGAGCACCCAGCACACTGAGCACTGAGCACCGAGCACCCCGAGCACTGAGCACCCAGCACACTGAGTACTGAGCACCCAGCACCCTGAGCAATGAGCACCCTGAGTACTGAGCACCCAGCACCCTGAGCAATGAGCACCCTGAGTACTGAGCACCCAGCACCCTGAGTACTAAGCACCGAGCACCCTCAGTACTGAGCACCCAGTACCCTGAGCACTGAACACACAGCACCCTGAGTACTGAGCACCCCGAGCACTGAGCACCCAGCACCCTGAGCACTGAGGACCCAGCACCCTGAGTACTGTGCATCCAGCACCCCGAGCACTGAGCACCCAGCACCCTGAGTACTGAGCATCCAGCACCCCGAGCACTGAGCACCCAGCACCCTGAGTACTGAGTACTGAGCACCCAGCACCCAGAGCACTGAGCACCCAGCACCCTGTGTACTGAGCACTGAGTACCCATTACCCCGAGCACTGAGCACCCAGCACCCTGAGCACTGAGCACCCTGAGTACTGAGCACCCAGCACCCTGAGCACTGAGCACCCAGCACCCCGAGCACTGAGCACCCAGCACCCAGAGCACTGATCACTTAGCACCCTGAGTACTGAGCACTGAGCACCCTGATCACTGAGCACCGAGCACCCTGAGTACTGAGCACTGAGCACCCTGAGCATTGAGCACCCTGCTCTCTGAGTACTAAGCACCCAGCACCCTGAGCACTGAGGACCGAGCACCCTGAGTACTAAGCACCCAGCACCCTGAGTACTGAGCACCCAGCACCCTGAGCACTGAGCACCCAGCACGCTGAGTACTGAGCACTGAGCACCCTGAGTACTGAGCACCGAGCACCCTGAGCACTGAGCACCCAGCACGCTGAGTACTGAGCACTGAGCACCCTGAGTACTGAGCACCCAGCACCCTCAGTTCTGAGCACCCAGCACCCTGAGCACTTAGCACCCAGCACAACGAGTACTGAGCACCCAGCACCCTGAGTACTGAGCACCCAGCACCCCGAGCACTGAGCACCCAGCACGCTGAGTACTGAGCACTGAGCACCCTGAGTAATGAGCACCGAGCACCCTGAGCACTGAGCACCCAGCACGCTGAGTACTGAGCACTGAGCACCCTGAGTACTGAGCACCGAGCACCCTGAGCACTGAGCACCCAGCACGCTGAGTACTGAGCACTGAGCACCCTGAGTACTGAGCACCGAGCACCCTGAGCACTGAGCACCCAGCACGCTGAGTACTGAGCACTGAGCACCCTGAGTACTGAGCACCCAGCACCCCGAGCACTGAGCACCCAGCACCCTGAGTACTGAGCACCGAGCAGCCTGAGTACTGAGCACCCAGCACCCTGAGTACTGAGCACCCAGCGTACTGAGCACCGTGCACCTAGCACCCTGAGTACTGAGCACCCAGCACCCTGAGCACTGAGCACCCAGCACCCTGAGTACTGAGCACTGAGCACCCGGAGGACTGAGCACCGAGCACCCCGAGCACCGAGCACCCAGCACCCCGAGCACCGAGCACCCTGAGTACTGAGCACCCAGCACCCTGAGCACTGAGCACCCAGCACCCTGAGCACTGAGCACCCAGCTCCCTGAGTACTGAGCACCCAGCACCCTGAGTACTGAGCACCGAGCACCCCGAGCACTGAGCACCCAGCACCCTGAGCACCGAGCACCCTGAATACTGAGCACTGAGCACCCTGAGTACTGAGCACTGAGCACCCTGAGTACTGAGCACCCAGCACCCTGAGTACTGAGCACCCAGCACCCTGAGCAATGAGAACCCTGAGTACTGAGCACCCAGCATCCTGAGTACTGAACACCCAGCACCCTGAGCACTGAACACACAGCACCCCGAGCACTGAGCACCCAGCACCCGGAGCACTGAGCACCCAGCAACCCGAGCACTGAGAACCCAGCACCATGTGTACTGAGCACCCAGCACCCTGAGTACTGAGCACCCAGCACCCCGAGCACTGAGTACCCAGCACCCTGAGCACTGAGCAACCAGCACCCTGAGCACTGAGCACCCATCACCCTGAGTACTGAGCACTGAGCACCCAGCACCACGAGCACTGAGCACCCAGCACCATGAGCACTGAGCACCCAGCAGCCCGAGCACTGATCACCCAGCACCCTGAGTACTGAGCACTGAGCACCCAGCACCACGAGCACTGAGCACCCAGCACCCTGAGCACTGAGCACCCAGCACCCTGAGCACTGAGCACCCAGCAGCCCGAGCACTGATCACCCAGCACCCTGAGTACTGAGCACTGAGCACCCAGCACCACGAGCACTGAGCACCCAGCACCCTCTGCACTGAGCACCCAGCACCCTGAGTACTGAGCACCCAGCACCCTGAGTACTGAGCGCCCAGCACCCCGAGCACTGAGCACCCAGCACCCTGAGTACTGTGCACTGAGCACCCAGCACCGCGAGCACTGAGCACCCAGCACGCTGAGCACTGAGCACCCAGCACCCCGAGCACTGAGCACCCAGCACCCTGAGTACTGAGCACTGAGCACCCAGCACCCCGAGCACTGAGCACCCAGCACCCTGAACACTGAGCACCCAGCACCCGAGTACTGAGCACCCAGCACCCTGAGTACTGAGCACCAAGCACCCGAGTACTGAGCACCCAGCACCCTGAGTACTGAGCACCCAGCACCCTGAGTACTGAGCACCCAGCACCCTGAGCACTGAGCACTCAGCACCCCGAGCACTGAGCACCGAGCACCCTGAGCACTGAGCACCCAGCACGCTGAGTACTAAGCACTGAGCACCCTGAGTACTGAGCACCCAGCACCCTGAGTTCTGAGCACCCAGCACCCTGAGCACTTAGCACCCAGCACAACGAGTACTGAGCACCCAGCACCCTGAGTACTGAGCACCCAGCACCCCGAGCACTGAGCACCCAGCACGCTGAGTACTCAGCACTGAGCACCCTGAGTACTGAGCACCGAGCACCTTGAGCACTGAGCAGCCAGCACGCTGAGTACTGAGCACTGAGCACCCTGAGTACTGAGCACCGAGCACCCTGAGCACTGAGCACCCAGCAGGCTGAGTACTGAGCACTGAGCACCCTGAGTACTGAGCACCGAGCACCCTGAGCACTGAGCACCCAGCACGCTGAGTACTGAGCACTGAGCACCCAGCACCACGAGCACTGAGCACCCAGCACCCTGAGCACTGAGCACCCAGAACCCTGAGTACTAAGCACCCAGCACCCTGAGTACTGAGCGCCCAGCACCCTGAGCACTGAGCACCCAGCACCCCGAGCACTGAGCACCCAGCACCCTGAGTACTGTGCACTGAGCACCCAGCACCCCGAGCACTGAGCACCCATCACCCTGAGCACTGAGCACCCAGCACCCCGAGCACTGAGCACCCAGCACCCTGAGTACTGAGCACTGAGCACCCAGCACCCCGAGCACTGAGCACCCAGCACCCTGAACACTGAGCACCCAGCACCCGAGTACTGAGCACCCAGCACCCTGAGTACTGAGCACCCAGCACCCGAGTACTGAGCACCCAGCACCCTGAGTACTGAGCACCCAGCACCCTGAATACTGAGCACCCAGCACCCTGAGCACTGAGCACTCAGCACCCCGAGCACTGAGCACCGAGCACCCTGAGCACTGAGCACCCAGCACGCTGAGTAATAAGCACTGAGCACCCTGAGTACTGAGCACCCAGCACCCTGAGTTCTGAGCACCCAGCACCCTGAGCACTTAGCACCCAGCACAACGAGTACTGAGCACCCAGCACCCTGAGTACTGAGCACCCAGCACCCCGAGCAATGAGCACCCAGCACGCTGAGTACTCAGCTCTGAGCACCCTGAGTACTGAGCACCGAGCACCCTGAGCACTGAGCACCCAGCACGCTGAGTACTGAGCACTGAGCACCCTGAGTACTGAGCACCGAGCACCCTGAGCACTGAGCACCCAGCACGCTGAGTACTGAGCACTGAGCACCCTGAGTACTGAGCACCGAGCACCCTGAGCACTGAGCACCCAGCACGCTGAGTACTGAGCACTGAGCACCCTGAGTACTGAGCACCCAGGACCCCGAGCACTGAGCACCCAGCACCCTGAGTACTGAGCACCGAGCACCCTGAGTACTGAGCACCCAGCACCCTGAGTACTGAGCACCCAGCGTCCTGAGCACCGAGCACGCAGCACCCTGAGTACTGAGCACCCAGCACCCTGAGCACTGAGCACCCAGCACCCTGAGTACTGAGCACTGAGCACCCCGAGTACTGAGCACCGAGCACCCCGAGCACTGAGCACCCAGCACCCCGAGCACCGAGCACCCTGAGTACTGAGCTCCAAGCACCCTGAGCACTGAGCACCCAGCACCCTGAGCACTGAGCACCCAGCACCCTGAGCACTGAGCACCCAGCACCCTGAGTACTGAGCACCGAGCACCCCGAGCACTGAGCACACAGCACCCCGAGCACCGAGCACCCTGAGTACTGAGCACTGAGCACCCTGAGTACTGAGCACTGAGCACCCTGAGTACTGAGCACCCAGCACCCTGAGTACTGAGCACGCAGCACCCTGAGCAATGAGAACCCTGAGTACTGAGCACCCAGCATCCTGAGTACTGAACACCCAGCACCCTGAGCACTGAACACACAGCACCCCGAGCACTGAGAACCCAGCACCCCGAGCACTGAGCACCCAGCAACCCGAGCACTGAGAACCCAGCACCATGTGTACTGAGCACCCAGCACCCTGAGTACTGAGCACCCAGCACCCCGAGCACTGAGTACCCAGCACCCTGAGCACTGAGCACCCAGCACCCTGAGCACTGAGCACCCATCACCCTGAGGACTGAGCACTGAGCACCCAGCAACCCGAGCACTGAGCACCCAGCACCCCGAGCACTGAGCACCCAGCACCCTGAGTACTGAGCACCCAGCACCCTGAGCACTGATCACCCAGCACCCTGAGCACTGAGCACCCAGCACACTGAGCACTGAGCACCCAGCACCCTGAGTAGTGAGCACCCAACGTACTGAGCACCGAGCACCCCGAGCACTGAGCACCCAGCACTCTGAGTACTGAGCTCCGAGCACCCCGAGCACTGAGCACCCAGCAACCGGAGTACTGAGCACCCAGCACCCTGAGTACTAAGCACCGAGCACTATGAGTACTGAGCACCCAGTACCCTGAGCACTGAACACACAGCAGCCTGAGTACTGAGCACCCCGAGCACTGAGCACCCAGCACCCTGAGCACTGAGTACCCAGCACCCTGAGTACTGAGCAACCAGCACCCTGAGTACTGAACACCCAGCACCCTGAGCACTGAGCACTGAGCACCCTGAGCACTGAGTAGTGAGCACTGAGCACCCTGAGCACTGAGCACGCAGCACCCCGAGTACTGAGCATTGAGCACCCTGAGCACTGAGCACCCAGCACCCCGAGCACTGAGCACACAGCGCCCCGAGCACTGAGCACCCAGCACCCCGAGCACTGAGCTCTGAGCACCCTGAGCACTGAGCACACAGCACCCCGAGTACTGAGCATTGAGCACCCTGAGCACTGAGCACCCAGCACCCCGAGTACTGAGCACTGAGCACCCCGAGCACTGAGTACCCAGCACCGTGAGCACTGAGCACCCAGCACCCTGAGCACTGAGCACCCAGCACCCTGAGCACTGAGCACCCAGCACACTGAGTACTGAGCACTGAGCACCCAGCACCCCGAGCACTGAGCACCCAGCACCGTGAGTACTGAGCACCCAGTACACTGAGCACTGAACACACAGCACCCTGAGTACTGACCACCCTCATCACTGAGCACCCAGCACCCTGAGCACTGAGCACCCAGTACCCTGAGTACTGAGCACTGAGTTCCCTGAGTACTGAGCACTGAGCACCCTGAGTACTGAGCACCCAGCACCCTGAGTACTGAGCACCCAGCACCCTGAGCAATGAGCACCCTGAGTACTGAGCACCCAGCACCCTGAGCACTGAGCACCGAGCACCCCGAGCACTGAGCACCCAGCACACTGAGTACTGAGCACCCAGCACCCTGAGCAATGAGCACCCTGAGTACTGAGCACCCAGCACCCTGAGTACTAAGCACCGAACACCCTCAGTACTGAGCACCCAGTACCCTGAGCACTGAACACACAGCACCCTCAGTACTGAGCACCCCGAGCACTGAGCACCCAGCACCCTGAGCACTGAGGACCCAGCACCCTGAGTACTGTGCATCCAGCACCCCGAGCACTGAGCACCCAGCACCCTGAGTACTGAGCATCCAGCACCCCGAGCACTGAGCACCCAGCACCCTGAGTACTGAGTACTGAGCACCCAGCACCCAGAGCACTGAGCACCCAGCACCCTGTGTACTGAGCACTGAGTACCCATTACCCCGAGCACTGAGCACCCAGCACCCTGAGCACTGAGCACCCTGAGTACTGAGCACCCAGCACCCTGAGCACTGAGCACCCAGCACCCCGAGCACTGAGCACCCAGCACCCAGAGCACTGAGCACTGAGCACCCTGAGTACTGAGCACTGAGCACCCTGATCTCTGAGCACCGAGCACCCTGAGTACTGAGCACTGAGCACCCTGAGCATTGAGCACCCTGCTCCCTGAGTACTAAGCACCCAGCACCCTGAGCACTGAGGACCGAGCACCCTGAGTACTAAGCACCCAGCACCCTGAGTACTGAGCACCCAGCACCCTGAACACTGAGCACCCAGCACGCTGAGTACTGAGCACTGAGCACCCTGAGTACTGAGCACCGAGCACCCTGAGCACTGAGCACCCAGCACGCTGAGTACTGAGCACTGAGTACCCTGAGTACTGAGCACCCAGCACCCTCAGTTCTGAGCACCCAGCACCCTGAGCACTTAGCACCCAGCACAACGAGTACTGAGCACCCAGCACCCTGAGTACTGAGCACCCAGCACCCCGAGCACTGAGCACCCAGCACGCTGAGTACTGAGCACTGAGCACCCTGAGTACTGAGCACCGAGCACCCTGAGCACTGAGCACCCAGCACGCAGAGTACTGAGCACTGAGCACCCTGAGTACTGAGCACCGAGCACCCTGAGCACTGAGCACCCAGCACGCTGAGTACTGAGCACCGAGCACCCTGAGTACTGAGCACCGAGCACCCTGAGCACTGAGCACCCAGCACGCTGAGTACTGAGCACCGAGCACCCTGAGTACTGAGCACCGAGCACCCTGAGCACTGAGCACCCAGCACCCTGAGTACTGAGCACCGAGCACCCTGAGTACTGAGCACCCAGCAACCTGAGTACTGAGCACCCAGCGTACTGAGCACCGTGCACCCAGCACCCTGAGTACTGAGCACCCAGCACCCTGAGCACTGAGCACCCAGCACCCTGAGTACTGAGCACTGAGCACCCGGAGGACTGAGCACCGAGCACCCCGAGCACTGAGCACCCAGCACCCCGAGCACCGAGCACCCTGAGTACTGAGCACCCAGCACCCTGAGCACTGAGCACCCAGCACCCTGAGCACTGAGCACCGAGCACCCTGAGTACTGAGCACCCAGCAACCTGAGTACTGAGCACCCAGCGTACTGAGCACCGTGCACCCAGCACCCTGAGTACTGAGCACCCAGCACCCTGAGCACCCTGAGTACTGAGCACCCAGCACCCTGAGTACTAAGCACCGAACACCCTCAGTACTGAGCACCCAGCACCCTGAGTACTGAGTACTGAGCACCCAGCACCCAGAGCACTGAGCACCCAGCACCCTGTGTACTGAGCACTGAGTACCCATTACCCCGAGCACTGAGCACCCAGCACCCTGAGCACTGAGCACCCTGAGTACTGAGCACCCAGCACCCTGAGCACTGAGCACCCAGCACCCCGAGCACTGAGCACCCAGCACCCAGAGCACTGAGCACTGAGCACCCTGAGTACTGAGCACTGAGCACCCTGATCTCTGAGCACCGAGCACCCTGAGTACTGAGCACTGAGCACCCTGAGCATTGAGCACCCTGCTCCCTGAGTACTAAGCACCCAGCACCCTGAGCACTGAGGACCGAGCACCCTGAGTACTAAGCACCCAGCACCCTGAGTACTGAGCACCCAGCACCCTGAACACTGAGCACCCAGCACGCTGAGTACTGAGCACTGAGCACCCTGAGTACTGAGCACCGAGCCCCCTGAGCACTGAGCACCCAGCACGCTGAGTACTGAGCACTGAGTACCCTGAGTACTGAGCACCCAGCACCCTCAGTTCTGAGCACCCAGCACCCTGAGCACTTAGCACCCAGCACAACGAGTACTGAGCACCCAGCACCCTGAGTACTGAGCACCCAGCACCCCGAGCACTGAGCACCCAGCACGCTGAGTACTGAGCACTGAGCACCCTGAGTACTGAGCACCGAGCACCCTGAGTACTGAGCACCCAGCACGCAGAGTACTGAGCACTGAGCACCCTGAGTACTGAGCACCGAGCACCCTGAGCACTGAGCACCCAGCACGCTGAGTACTGAGCACTGAGCACCCTGAGTACTGAGCACCGAGCACCCTGAGCACTGAGCACCCAGCACGCTGAGTACTGAGCACCGAGCACCCTGAGTACTGAGCACCCAGCACCCCGAGCACTGAGCACCCAGCACCCTGAGTACTGAGCACCGAGCACCCTGAGTACTGAGCACCCAGCAACCTGAGTACTGAGCACCCAGCGTACTGAGCACCGTGCACCCAGCACCCTGAGTACTGAGCACCCAGCACCCTGAGCACTGAGCACCCAGCACCCTGAGTACTGAGCACTGAGCACCCGGAGGACTGAGCACCGAGCACCCCGAGCACTGAGCACCCAGCACCCCGAGCACCGAGCACCCTGAGTACTGAGCACCCAGCACCCTGAGCACTGAGCACCCAGCACCCTGAGCACTGAGCACCCAGCTCCCTGAGTACTGAGCACCCAGCACCCTGAGTACTGAGCACCGAGCACCCCGAGCACTGAGCACCCAGCACTCTGAGCACCGAGCACCCTGAGGACTGAGCACTGAGCACCCTGAGTACTGAGCACTGAGCAACCTGAGTACTGAGCACCCAGCACCCTGAGTACTGAGCACCCAGCACCCTGAGCAATGAGAACCCTGAGTACTGAGCACCCAGCATCCTGAGTACTGAACACCCAGCACCCTGAGCACTGAACACACAGCACCCCGAGCACTGAGCACCCAGCACCCGGAGCACTGAGCACCCAGCAACCCGAGCACTGAGAACCCAGCACCATGTGTACTGAGCACCCAGCACCCTGAGTACTGAGCACCCAGCACCCCGAGCACTGAGTACCCAGCACCCTGAGCACTGAGCAACCAGCACCCTGAGCACTGAGCACCCATCACCCTGAGGACTGAGCACTGAGCACCCAGCACCCCGAGCACTGAGCACCCAGCGCCCTGAGCACTGAGCACCCAGCACCCTGAGCACTGAGCACCCAGCAGCCCGAGCACTGATCACCCAGCACCCTGAGTACTGAGCACTGAGCACCCAGCACCACGAGCACTGAGCACCCAGCACCCTGAGCACTGAGCACCCAGCACCCTGAGTACTGAGCACCCAGCACCCTGAGTACTGAGCACCCAGCACCCCGAGCACTGAACACCCAGCACCCTGAGTACTGTGCACTGAGCACCCAGCACCCCGATCACTGAGCACACAGCACCCTGAGCACTGAGCACCCAGCACCCCGAGCACTGAGCACCCAGCACCCTGAGTACTGAGCCCTGAGCACCCAGCACCCCGAGCACTGAGCACCCAGCACCCTGAACACTGAGCACCCAGCACCCGAGTACTGAACACCCAGCACCCTGAGTACTGAGCACCCAGCACCCGAGTACTGAGCACCCAGCACCCTGAGTACTGAGCACCCAGCACCCTGAGTACTGAGCACCCAGCACCCTGAGCACTGAGCACTCAGCACCCCGAGCACTGAGCACCGAGCACCCTGAGCACTGAGCACCCAGCACGCTGAGTACTAAGCACTGAGCACCCTGAGTACTGAGCACCCAGCACCCTGAGTTCTGAGCACCCAGCAACCTGAGCCCTTAGCACCCAGCACAACGAGTACTGAGCACCCAGCACCCTGAGTACTGAGCACCCAGCACCCCGAGCACTGAGCAGCCAGCACGCTGAGTACTCAGCACTGAGCACCCTGAGTACTGAGCACCGAGCACCCTGAGCACTGAGCACACAGCACCCCGAGTACTGAGCACTGAGCACCCTGAGCACTGAGCACCCAGCACCCCGAGTACTGAGCACTGAGCACCCTGAGTACTGAGCACCCAGCACCCTGAGCACTGAGTACCCAGCACCCTGAGCACTGAGCACCCAGCACCCTGAGCACTGAGCACCCAGCACCCCGAGCACTGAGCACCCAGCACCCTGAGTACTGAGCACTGAGCACCCAGCACCCCGAGCACTGAACACCCAGCACCCTGAGTACTGAGCACTGAGCACCCAGCACCCCGAGCACTGAGCACCCAGCACCCTGAGCACTGAGCACCCAGCACCCGAGTACTGAGCACCCAGCACCCTGAGTACTGAGCACCCAGCACCCTGAGTACTGAGCACCGAGCACCCCGAGCAGTGAGCACCCAGCACCCTGAGTACTGAGCACCCAGCACCCTGAGCACCGAGCACCCAGCACCCTGAGCACTGAGCATCCAGCACCCTGAGGAGTGAGCACCCAACGTACTGAGCACCGAGCACCCCGAGCACTGAGCACCCAGCACACTGAGTACTGAGCACCGAGCACCCCGAGCACTGAGCACCCAGCACCCTGAGTACTGAGCTCTGAGCCCCCTGAGCACTGAACACCCAGTGCCCCGAGCACTGAGCACCCAGCACCCAGAGCACTGAGCACTGAGCACCCTGAGTACTGAGCACTGAGCACCCTGATCACTGAGCACCGAGCACCCTGAGTACTGAGCACTGAGCACCCTGAGCATTGAGCACCCTGCTCCCTGAGTACTAAGCACCCAGCACCCTGAGCACTGAGGACCGAGCACCCTGAGTACTAAGCACCCAGCACCCTGAGTACTGAGCACCCAGCACCCTGAACACTGAGCACCCAGCACGCTGAGTACTGAGCACTGAGCACCCTGAGTACTGAGCACCGAGCACCCTGAGCACTGAGCACCCAGCACGCTGAGTACTGAGCACTGAGTACCCTGAGTACTGAGCACCCAGCACCCTCAGTTCTGAGCACCCAGCACCCTGAGCACTTAGCACCCAGCACAACGAGTACTGAGCACCCAGCACCCTAAGTACTGAGCACCCAGCACCCCGAGCACTGAGCACCCAGCACGCTGAGTACTGAGCACTGAGCACCCTGAGTACTGAGCACAGAGCATCCTGAGCACTGAGCACCCAGCACGCTGAGTACTGAGCACTGAGCACCCTGAGTACTGAGCACCGAGCACCCTGAGCACTGAGCACCCAGCACGCTGAGTACTGAGCACTGAGCACCCTGAGTACTGAGCACCGAGCACCCTGAGCACTGAGCACCCAGCACGCTGAGTACTGAGCACCGAGCACCCTGAGTACTGAGCACCCAGCACCCCGAGCACTGAGCACCCAGCACCCTGAGTACTGAGCACCGAGCACCCTGAGTACTGAGCACCCAGCAACCTGAGTACTGAGCACCCAGCGTACTGAGCACCGTGCACCCAGCACCCTGAGTACTGAGCACCCAGCACCCTGAGCACTGAGCACCCAGCACCCTGAGTACTGAGCACTGAGCACCCGGAGGACTGAGCACCGAGCACCCCGAGCACTGAGCACCCAGCACCCCGAGCACCGAGCACCCTGAGTACTGAGCACCCAGCACCCTGAGCACTGAGCACCCAGCACCCTGAGCACTGAGCACCCAGCTCCCTGAGTACTGAGCACCCAGCACCCTGAGTACTGAGCACCGAGCACCCCGAGCACTGAGCACCCAGCACCCTGAGCACCGAGCACCCTGAGTACTGAGCACTGAGCACCCTGAGTACTGAGCACTGAGCACCCTGAGTACTGAGCACCCAGCACCCTGAGTACTGAGCACCCAGCACCCTGAGCAATGAGAACCCTGAGTACTGAGCACCCAGCATCCTGAGTACTGAACACCCAGCACCCTGAGCACTGAACACACAGCACCCCGAGCACTGAGCACCCAGCACCCGGAGCACTGAGCACCCAGCAACCCGAGCACTGAGAACCCAGCACCATGTGTACTGAGCACCCAGCACCCTGAGTACTGAGCACCCAGCACCCCGAGCACTGAGTACCCAGCACCCTGAGCACTGAGCAACCAGCACCCTGAGCACTGAGCACCCATCACCCTGAGGACTGAGCACTGAGCACCCAGCACCCCGAGCACTGAGCACCCAGCGCCCTGAGCACTGAGCACCCAGCACCCTGAGCACTGAGCACCTAGCAGCCCGAGCACTGATCACCCAGCACCCTGAGTACTGAGCACTGAGCACCCAGCACCACGAGCACTGAGCACCCAGCACCCTGAGCACTGAGCACCCAGCACCCTGAGTACTGAGCACCCAGCACCCTGAGTACTGAGCGCCCAGCACCCCGAGCACTGAGCACCCAGCACCCTGAGTACTGTGCACTGAGCACCCAGCACACCGATCACTGAGCACCCAGCACCCTGAGCACTGAGCACCCAGCACCCCGAGCACTGAGCACCCAGCACCCTGAGTACTGAGCACTGAGCACCCAGCACCCCGAGCACTGAGCACCCAGCACCCTGAGTACTGAGCACTGAGCACCCAGCACCCCGAGCACTGAGCACCCAGCACCCTGAACACTGAGCACCCAGCACCCGAGTACTGAGCACCCAGCACCCTGAGTACTGAGCACCCAGCACCCTGAGTACTGAGCACCCAGCACCCTGAGCACTGAGCACTCAGCACCCCGAGCACTAAGCACCGAGCACCCTGAGCACTGAGCACCCAGCACGCTGAGTACTAAGCACTGAGCACCCTGAGTACTGAGCACCCAGCACCCTGAGTTCTGAGCACCCAGCACCCTGAGCACTTAGCACCCAGCACAACGAGTACTGAGCACCCAGCACCCTGAGTACTGAGCACCCAGCACCCCGAGCACTGAGCAGCCAGCACGCTGAGTACTCAGCACTGAGCACCCTGAGTACTGAGCACCGAGCACCCTGAGCACTGAGCACCCAGCACGCTGAGTACTGAGCACTGAGCACCCTGAGTACTGAGCAGAGAGCACCCTGAGCACTGAGCACCCAGCACGCTGAGTACTGAGCACTGAGCACCCTGAGTACTGAGCACCGAGCACCCTGAGCACTGAGCACCCAGCACGCTGAGTACTGAGCACTGAGCACCCTGAGAACTGAGCACCCAGCACCCCGAGCACTGAGCACCCAGCACCCTGAGTACTGAGCACCGAGCACCCTGAGTACTGAGCACCCAGCACCCTGAGTACTGAGCACCCAGCGTCCTGAGCACCGAGCACGCAGCACCCTGAGTACTGAGCACCCAGCACCCTGAGCACTGAGCACCCAGCACCCTGAGTACTGAGCACTGAGCACCCCGAGTACTGAGCACCGAGCACCCCGAGCACTGAGCACCCAGCACCCCGAGAAACGAGCACCCTGAGTACTGAGCTCCCAGCACCCTGAGCACTGAGCACCCAGCACCCTGAGCACTGAGCACCCAGCACCCTGAGCACTGAGCACCCAGCACCCTGAGTACTGAGCACCGAGCACCCCGAGCACTGAGCACACAGCACCCTGAGCACCGAGCACCCTGAATACTGAGAACTGAGCACCCTGAGTACTGAGCACTGAGCACCCTGAGTACTGAGCACCCAGCACCCTGATTACTGAGCACCCAGCACCCTGAGCAATGAGAACCCTGAGTACTGAGCACCCAGCATCCTGAGTACTGAACACCCAGCACCCTGAGCACTGAACACACAGCACCCCGAGCACTGAGCACCCAGCACCCCGAGCACTGAGCACCCAGCAACCCGAGCACTGAGAACCCAGCACCATGTGTACTGAGCACCCAGCACCCTGAGTACTGAGCACCCAGCACCCCGAGCACTGAGTACCCAGCACCCTGAGCACTGAGCACCCAGCACCCTGAGCACTGAGCACCCATCACCCTGAGGACTGAGCACTGAGCACCCAGCACCGCGAGCACTGAGCACCCAGCGCCCTGAGCACTGAGCACCCAGCACCCTGAGCACTGAGCACCCAGCACGCCGAGCACTGAGCACCCAGCACCCTGAGCACTGAGCACCCAGCACCCGAGTACTGAGCACCCAGCACCCTGAGTACTGAGCACCCAGCACCCTGAGTACTGAGCGCCCAGCAGCCTGAGCACTGAGCACCCAGCACCCCGAGCACTGAGCACCCAGCACCCTGAGTACTGAGCCCTGAGCACCCAGCTCCCCGAGCACTGAGCACCCAGCACCCTGAGCACTGAGCACCCAGCACCCCGAGCACTGAGCACCCAGCACCCTGAGTACTGAGCACTGAGCACCCAGCACCCCGAGCACTGAGCACCCAGCACCCTGAGCACTGAGCACCCAGCACCCGAGGACTGAGCACCCAGCACCCTGAGTACTGAGCACCCAGCACCCTGAGTACTGAACACCCAGCACCCTGAGCACTGAGCACTGAGCACCCTGAGCACTGAGTACTGAGCACTGAGCACCCTGAGCACTGAGCACCACGCACCCCGAGTACTGAGCACCCAGCACCCCGAGCACTGAGCACCCAGCGCCCCGAGCACTGAGCACCCAGCACCCCGAGCACTGAGCACCCTGAGCACAGAGCACACAGCACCCCGAGTACTGAGCACTGAGCACCCTGAGCACTGAGCACCCAGCACCCCGAGTACTGAGCACTGAGCACCCTGAGTACTGAGCACCCAGCACCCTGAGCACTGAGTACCCAGCACCCTGAGCACTGAGCACCCAGCACCCTGAGCACTGAGCACCCAGCACCCTGAGCACTGAGCACCCAGCACCCTGAGTACTGAGCACTGAGCACCCAGCACCCCGAGCACTGAACACCCAGCACCCTGAGTACTGAGCACTGAGCACCCAGCACCTGGAGCACTGAGCACCCAGCACCCTGAGCACTGAGCACCCAGCACCCGAGTACTGAGCACCCAGCACCCTGAGTACTGAGCACCCAGCACCCTGAGTACTGAGCACCCAGCACCCCGAGCAGTGAGCACCCAGCACCCTGAGTACTGAGCACCCAGCACCCTGAGCACCGAGCACCCAGCACCCTGAGCACTGAGCATCCAGCACCCTGAGTAGTGAGCACCCAACGTACTGAGCACCGAGCACCCCGAGCACTGAGCACCCAGCACACTGAGTACTGAGCACCGAGCACCCCGAGCACTGAGCACCCAGCACCCTGAGTACTGAGCTCTGAGCCCCCTGAGCACTGAGCACCCAGTGCCCCGAGCACCGAACACACTGAGCACTGAGCACCCAGCACCCCGAGCAACGAGCACCCTGAGTACTGAGCTCCCAGCACCCTGAGCACTGAGCACCCAGCACCCTGAGCACTGAGCACCCAGCACCCTGAGCACTGAGCACCCAGCACCCTGAGTACTGAGCACCGAGCACCCCGAGCACTGAGCACACAGCACCCTGAGCACCGAGCACCCTGAGTACTGAGCACTGAGCACCCTGAGTACTGAGCACTGAGCACCCTGAGTACTGAGCACCCAGCACCCTGATTACTGAGCACCCAGCACCCTGAGCAATGAGAACCCTGAGTACTGAGCACCCAGCATCCTGAGTACTGAACACCCAGCACCCTGAGCACTGAACACACAGCACCCCGAGCACTGAGCACCCAGCACCCCGAGCACTGAGCACCCAGCAACCCGAGCACTGAGAACCCAGCACCATGTGTACTGAGCACCCAGCACCCTTAGTACTGAGCACCCAGCACCCCGAGCACTGAGTACCCAGCACCCTGAGCACTGAGCACCCAGCACCCTGAGCACTGAGCACCCATCACCCTGAGGACTGAGCACTGAGCACCCAGCACCCCGAGCACTGAGCACCCAGCGCCCTGAGCACTGAGCACCCAGCCCCCTGAGCACTGTGCACCCAGCACCCCGAGCACTGAGCACCCAGCACCCTGAGCACTGAGCACCCAGCACCCGAGTACTGAGCACCCAGCACCCTGAGTACTGAGCACCCAGCACCCTGAGTACTGAGCGCCCAGCACCCTGAGCACTGAGCACCCAGCACCCCGAGCACTGAGCACAAAGCACCCTGAGTACTGAGCCCTGAGCACCCAGCTCCCCGAGCACTGAGCACCCAGCACCCTGAGCACTGAGCACCCACCACCCTGAGCACTGAGCACCCAGCACCCGAGGACTGAGCCCCCAGCACCCTGAGTACTGAGCACCCAGCACCCTGAGTACTGAACACCCAGCACCCTGAGCACTGAGCACTGAGCACCCTGAGCACTGAGTACTGAGCACTGAGCACCCTGAGCACTGAGCACCACGCACCCCGAGTACTGAGCACCCAGCACCCCGAGCACTGAGCACCCAGCGCCCCGAGCACTGAGCACCCAGCACCCCGAGCACTGAGCACCCTGAGCACTGAGCACCCAGCACCCCGAGTACTGAGCACTGAGCACCCTGAGTACCGAGCACCCAGCACCCTGAGCACTGAGTACCCAGCACCCTGAGCACTGAGCACCCAGCACCCTGAGCACTGAGCACCCAGCACCCTGAGCACTGAGCACCCAGCACCCTGAGTACTGAGCACTGAGCACCCAGCACCCCGAGCACTGAACACCCAGCACCCTGAGTACTGAGCACTGAGCACCCAGCACCCCGAGCACTGAGCACCCAGCACCCTGAGCACTGAGCACCCAGCACCCGAGTACTGAGCACCCAGCACCCTGAGTACTGAGCACCCAGCACCCTGAGTACTGAGCACCCAGCACCCCGAGCAGTGAGCACCCAGCACCCTGAGTACTGAGCACCCAGCACCCTGAGCACCGAGCACCCAGCACCCTGAGCACTGAGCATCCAGCACCCTGAGTAGTGAGCACCCAACGTACTGAGCACCGAGCACCCCGAGCACTGAGCACCCAGCACACTGAGTACTGAGCACCGAGCACCCCGAGCACTGAGCACCCAGCACCCTGAGTACTGAGCTCTGAGCCCCCTGAGCACTGAGCACCCAGTGCCCCGAGCACCGAGCACCCTGAGCACTGAGCACCCAGCACCCTGAGCAATGAGCACCCTGAGTACTGAGCACACAGCACCTTGAGCGCTGAGCACTGAGAACCCCGAGCACTGAGCACCCAGCACCCGGAGTACTGAGCACCCAGCACCCTGAGCAATGAGCACCCTGAGTACTGAGCACCCAGCACCCTGAGCACTGAACACACAGCACCCTGACTACTGAGCACCTCGAGCACTGAGCACCCAGCACCCTGAGTATTGAGCACCGAGCACCCCGAGCACTGAGCACCCAGCACCGCGAGCACTGAGCACATAGCACCCCGAGCACTGAGCACCCAGCACCCCGAGCACTGAGCACCCAGCACCGCGAGCACTGAGCACATAGCACCCCGAGCACTGAGCACCCAGCACCCTTAGTACTGAGTACCCAGCACCATGAGCACTGAGCACCCAGCACCCTGAGCACTGAGCACACAGCACCCAGAGCACTGAGCACCCAGCACCCTGAGTACTGAGCACTGAGCACCCAGCACCCCGAGCACTGAGCACCCAGCACCCTGAGTACTGAGCACCGAGCACCCCGAGCACTGAGCACCCAGCACCCTGAGTACTGAGCTTCGAGCACCCCAAGCACTGAGCACCCAGTGCCCCGAGAACCGAGCACCCTGAGCACTGAGCACCAAGCACCCTGAGTACTGAGCACCCAGCACCTTGAGCAATGAGCACCCTGAGTACTGAGCACCCAGCACCTTGAGCACTGAGCACCGAGCACCCCGAGCACTGAGCACCCAGCACCCCGAGCACTGAGCACCCAGCACCCTGAGCACTGAGCACCCAGCACCCGAGTACTGATCACCCAGCACCCTGAGTACTGAGCACCCAGCACCCTGAGTACTGAGCACCCAGCACCCCGAGTACTGACCACCCAGCACCCTGAGTACTGAGCACCCAGCACCCTGAGCACTGAGAACCCAGCACCCCGAGCACTGAGCACCCAGCACCCTGAGTAATGAGCACCCAGCACCCTGAGCACTGAACACACAGCACCCTGAGTACTGAGCACCTCGAGCACTGAGCACCCAGCACCCTGAGTACTGAGCACCGAGCACCCCGAGCACTGAGCACAAAGCACCGCGAGCAATGAGCACCCAGCACCCAGAGCACTGAGCACCCAGCACCCTGAGTACAGAGCACCCAGCACCCTGAGTACTGAGCACCCAGCACCCTGAGCACTGAGTACCCAGCACCCTGTGCACTGAGCACCCAGCACCCTGAGCACTGAGCACACAGCACCCTGAGCACTGAACAGCCAGCAACCCGAGCATTGAGCACCCAGCACCCTGAGCACTGAGCACCCAGCACCCTGAGCAATGAGCACCCTGAGTACTGAGCACCCAGCACCCTGAGCAATGATCACCCTGAGTACTGAGCACCCAACCATCTGAGCACTGAGCACCGAGCACCCCGAGCACTGAGCACCCAGCACCCTGAGTAATGAGCACCCAGCACCCTGAGTACTAAGCACCGAGCACCCTCAGTACTGAGCACCCAGTACCCTGAGCACTGAACACACAGCACCCTGAGTACTGAGCACCCCGAGCACTGAGAACCCAGCACCCTGAGCACTGAGGACCCAGCACCCTGAGTACTGTGCACCCAGCACCCTGAGCACTGAGCACCCAGCACCCTGAGTACTGAGCACCCAGCACCCTGAGCACTGAGCACCCAGCACCCTGAGTACTGAGTACTGAGCACCCAGCACCCAGAGCACTGAGCACCCAGCACCCTGTGTACTGAGCACTGAGTACCCAGCACCCCGAGCACTGAGCACCCAGCACCCTGAGCACTGAGCACCCTGAGTACTGAGCACCCAGCACACTGAGCACTGAGCACCCAGCACCCGGAGCACTGAGCACCCAGCACCCAGAGCACTGAGCACCCTGAGTACTGAGCCCTGAGCACCCTGAGCACTGAGCACCGAGCACCCTGAGTACTGAGCACTGAGCACCCTGAGCACTGAGCACCCTGCTCCCTGAGTACTGAGCACCCAGCACCCTGAGCACTGAGGACCGAGCACCCTGAATACTAAGCACCCAGCACCCTGAGTACTGAGCACCCAGCACCCTGAGCACTGAGGACCAAGCACCCTGAGTACTGTGCACCCAGCACCCTGAGCACTGAGCACCCAGCAGCCTGAGTACTGAGCAGCAGCACCCTGAGCACTGAGCACCCAGCACCCTGAGTACTGAGCATCCAGCACCCCGAGCACTGAGCAACCAGCACCCTGAGTACTGAGTACTGAGCACCCAGCACCCAGAGCACTGAGCACCCAGCACCCTGTGTACTGAGCACTGAGTACCCAGCACCCCGAGCACTGAGCACCCAGCACCCTGAGCACTGAGAACCCTGAGTACTGAGCACCCAGCACACTGAGCACTGAGCACTGAGCAACCTGAGTACTGAGCACTGAGCACCCTGAGCACTGAGCACCGAGCACCCTGAGTACTGAGCACTGAGCACCCTGAGCACTGAGCACCCTGCTCCCTGAGTACTGAGCACCCAGCACCCTGAGCACTGAGGACCGAGCACCCTGAGTACTAAGCACCCAGCACCCTGAGTACTGAGCACCCAGCACCCTGAGCACTGAGCAACCAGCACGCTGAGTACTGAGCACTGAGCACCCTGAGTACTGAGCACCGAGCACCCTGAGCACTGAGCACCCAGCACGCTGAGTACTGAGAACTTTGCACCCTGAGTACTGAGCACCCAGCACCCTGAGTACCTAGCACCCAGCACCCCGAACACTGAGCACCGAGCACCCTGAGTACTGAGCACCCAGCACCCTGAGCACTGAGCACCCAGCACAACGAGTACTGAGCACCCAGCACCCTGAGTACTGAGCACCCAGCACCCCGAGCACTGAGCACTGAGCACCCTGAGCACTGAGCACCCAGCACCCCGAGCACTGAGCACCCAGCACCCTGAGTACTAAGCACCCAGCACCCTGAGTACTGAGTACCCAGCACCCTGAGTACTGAGCACCCAGCACACTGAGTACTGAGCACCCAGCGTACTGAGCACCGAGCACCCCGAGCACTGAGCACCCAGCACCCTGAGTACTGAGCACCCAGCACCCCGAGCACTGAGCACCCAGCACCCTGAGTACTGAGCACCGAGCACCCTGAGTACTGAGCACCCAGCACCCTGAGTAGTGAGCACCCAACATACTGAGCACCGAGCACCCCGAGCACTGAGCACCCAGCACCCTGAGTACTGAGCACCGATCACCCCGAGAACTGAGCACCCAGCACCCTGAGTACTGAGCTCCGAGCACCCCGAGCACTGAGCACCCAGCACCCGGAGTACTGAGCATCCAGCACCCTGAGTACTAATCACCGAGCACCCTGAGTACTGAGCACCCAGTACCCTGAGCACTGAACACACAGCACCCTGAGTACTGAGCACCCCGAGCACTGAGCACCCAGCACCCTGAGCACTGAACACCCAGCACCCTGAGTACTGAGAAACCAGCACCCTGAGTACTGAACACCCAGCACCCTGAGCACTGAGCACTGAGCACCCTGAGCACTGAGTACTGAGCACTGAGCACCCTGAGCACTGAGCACCCAGCACCCCGAGTAGTGAGCACCCAGCACCCCGAGCACTGAGCACTGAGCACCCTGAGCACTGAGCACACAGCACCCCGAGTACTGAGCATTGAGCAACCTGAGCACTGAGCACCCAGCACCCCGAGCACTGAGCACTGAGCACCCTGAGCACTGAGCACACAGCACCCCGAGTACTGAGCATTGAGCACCCTGAGCACTGAGCACCCAGCACCCCGAGTACTGAGCACTGAGCACCCTGAGTACTGAGCACCCAGCACCCTGAGCACTGAGTACCCAGCACCCTGAGCACTGAGCACCCAGCACCCTGAGCACTGAGCACCCAGCACCCTGAGCACTGAGCACCAAGCACCCTGAGTACTGAGCACTGAGCACCCAGCACCCCGAGCACTGAACACCCAGCACCCTGAGTACTGAGCACTGAGCACCCAGCACCCCGAGCACTGAGCACTCAGCACCCTGAGCACTGAGCACCCAGCACCCGAGTACTGAGCACCCACCACACTGAGTACTGAGCACCCAGCACCCTGAGTACTGAGCACCCAGCACCCCGAGCACTGAACACCCAGCACCCTGAGTACTGAGCACTGAACACCCAGCACCCTGAGCACTGAGCACCCAGCACCCTGAGCACTGAGCACCCAGCACCCTGAGTAGTGAGCACCCAACGTACTGAGCACCGAGCACCCCGAGCACTGAGCACCCAGCACCCTGAGTACTGAGCACCGAGCACCCCGAGCACTGAGCACCCAGCACCCTAAGTACTGAGCTCCGAGCACCCCGAGCACTGAGCACCCAGTGCCCCGAGCACCGAGCACCCTGAGCACTGAGCACCCAGCACCCTGAGCAATGAGCACCCTGAGTACTGAGCACCCAGCACCTTGAGCACTGAGCACCGAGAACACCGAGCACTGAGCACCCAGCACCTGGAGTACTGAGCACCCAGCACCCTGAGTACTAAGCACCGAGCACCCTGAGTACTGAGCACCCAGCACCCTGAGCACTGAACACACAGCACCGTGAGTACTGAGCACCTCGAGCACTGAGCACCCAGCACCCTGAGTACTGAGCACCGAGCACCCCGAGCACTGAGCACCCAGCACCGCGAGCACTGAGCACATAGCACCCCGAGCACTGAGCACCCAGCACCCCGAGCACTGAGCACATAGCACCCCGAGCACTGAGCACGCAGCACCCTGAGTACTGAGTACCCAGCACACTGAGCAATGAGCACCCAGCACCCTGAGCACTGAGCAAACAGCACCCTGAGCACTAAGCACCCAGCACCCTGAGTACTGACCACTGAGCACCCAGCACCCCGAGCACTGAGCACCCAGCACCCTGAGTACTGAGCACCGAGCACCCTGAGCACTGAGCACCCAGCACCCTGAGTACTGAGCACCCAGCACCCTGAGCACTGAGCACCCAGCACCCTGAGCACTGAGCACCCAGCACCCTGAGGACTGTGCACCAAGCACCCCGAGCACTGAGCACCCAGCACCCTGAGTACTTAGCACCCAGCACCCTGAGCACTGAGCACCGAGCACCCTGAGCACTGAGCACCCAGCACCCTGAGGACTGAGCACCAAGCACCCCGAGCACTGAGCACCCAGCACCCTGAGCATTGAGCACCCTGAGTACTGAGCACTGAGCACCCTGAGTACTGAGCACTGAGCACCCTGAGTACTGAGCACCTAGCACCCTGAGTACTGAGCACCCAGCACCCTGAGCACTGAGCACCGAGCACCCTGAGCACTGAGCACCCAGCAACCTGAGCACTGAGCACCCAGCACCCCGAGCAGTGAGCACCCAGCACCCTGAGCACTGAGCACCCTGAGTAATGAGCACTGAGCTCCCTGAGTACTGAGCACTGAGCACCCTGAGTACTGAGCACCCAGCACCCTGAGTACTGAGCACCCAGCACCCTGAGCAATGAGCACCCTGAGTACTGAGCACCCAGCACCCTGAGCACTGAGCACCGAGCACCCCGAGCACTGAGCACCCAGCACCCTGAGTACTGAGCACCCAGCACCCTGAGCAATGAGCACCCTGAGTACTGAGCACCTAGCACCCTGAGCAATGAGCACCCTGAGTACTGAGCACCCAGCACCCTGAGTACTAAGCACCGAGCACCCTCAGTACTGAGAACCCAGTACCCTGAGCACTGAACACACAGCACCCTGAGTACTGAGCACCCCGAGCCCTGAGCACCCAGCACCCTGAGCACTGAGCACCCAGCACCCTGAGTACTGAGCACCCAGCACCCTGAGCACTGAGCACCCAGCACCCTGAGTACTGAGCATCCAGCACCCCGAGCACTGAGCACCCAGCACCCTGAGTACTGAGTACTGAGCACGCAGCACCCAGAGCACTGAGCACCCAGCACCCTGTGTACTGAGCACTGAGTACCCAGCACCCCGAGCACTGAGCACCCAGCACCCTGAGCACTGAGCACCCTGAGTACTGAGCACCCAGCACCCTGAGCACTGAGCACCCAGCACCCCAAGCACTGAGCACCCAGCACCCAGCACCCAGAGCACTGAGCACTGAGCACCCTGAGTACTGAGCACTGAGCACCCTGAGCACTGAGCACTGAGCACCCTGAGTACTGAGCACTGAGCACCCTGAGCACTGAGCACCCTGCTCCCTGAGTACTGAGCACCCAGCACCCTGAGCACTGAGGACCGAGCACCCTGAGTACTAAGCACCCAGCACCCTGAGTACTGAGCACCCAGCACCCTGAGCACTGAGCAACCAGCACGCTGAGTACTGAGCACTGAGCACCCTGAGTACTGAGCACCGAGCACCCTGAGCACTGAGCAGCCAGCACGCTGAGTACTGAGAACTGAGCACCCTGAGTACTGAGCACCCAGCACCCTGAGTACTGAGCACCCAGCACCCCGAGCACTGAGCACCGAGCACCCTGAGTACTGAGCACCCAGCACGCTGAGCACTGAGCACCCAGCACAACGAGTACTGAGCACCCAGCAACCTGAGTACTGAGCACCCAGCACCCCGAGCACTGAGCACTGAGCACCCCGAGCACTGAGCACCCAGCACCCCGAGCACTGAGCACGCAGCACCCTGAGTACTAAGCACCCAGCACCCTGAGTACTGAGCACCCAGCACCCTGAGTACTGAGCACCCAGCACCCTAAGTACTGAGCACCCAGCGTACTGAGCACCGAGCACCCCGAGCACTGAGCACCCAGCACCCTGAGTACTGAGCACCCAGCACCCCGAGCACTGAGCACCCAGCACCCTGAGTACTGAGCACCGAGCACCCTGAGTACTGAGCACCCAGCACCCTGAGTAGTGAGCACCCAACGTACTGAGCACCGAACACCCCGCCACTGAGCACCCAGCACCCTGAGTACTGAGCACCGATCACCGCGAGAACTGAGCACCCAGGACCCTGAGTACTGAGCTCCGAGCACCCTGAGCACTGAGCACCCAGCACCCGGAGTACTGAGCACCCAGCACCCTGAGTACTAAGCACCGAGCACCCTGAGTACTGAACACCCAGTACCCTGAGCACTGAACACACAGCACCCTGAGTACTGAGCACCCCGAGCACTGAGCACCCAGCACCCTGAGCACTGAGCACCCAGCACCCTGAGTTCTGAGCACCCAGCACCCTGAGTACTGAACACCCAGCACCCTGAGCACTGAGCACTGAGCACCCTGAGCACTGAGTACTGAGCACCCTGAGTACTGAGCACTGAGCACCCAGCACCCCGAGTACTGAGCACCCAGCACCCCGAGCACTGAGCACCCAGCGCCCCGAGTACGGAGCACCCAGCACCCCGAGCACTGAGCACTGAGCACCCTGAGCACTGAGCACACAGCACCCCGAGTACTGAGCATTGAGCACCCTGAGCACTGAGCACCCAGCACCCCGAGTACTGAGCACTGAGCACCCTGAGTACTGAGCACCCAGCACCCTGAGCACTGAGTACCCAGCACCCTGAGCACTGAGCACCCAGCACCCTGAGCACTGAGCACCCAGCACCCTGAGCACTGAGCACCCAGCACCCTGAGTACTGAGCACTGAGCACCCAGCACCCCGAGCACTGAACACCCAGCACCCTGAGTACTGAGCAATGAGCACCCAGCACCCCGAGCACTGAGCACCCAGCACCATGAGCACTGAGCACCCAGCACCCGAGTACTGAGCACCCAGCACCCTGAGTACTGAGCACCCAGCACCCTGAGAACTGAGCACCCAGCACCCCGAGCACTGAGCACCCAGCACCCTGAGTACTGAGCACCCAGCACCCTGAGCACCGAGCACCCAGCACCCTGAGCACTGAGCACCCAGCACCCTGAGTAGTGAGCACACAACGTACTGAGCACCGAGCACCCCGAGCACTGAGCACCCAGCACCCTGAGTACTGAGCACCGAGCACCCCGAGCACTGAGCACCCATCACCCTGAGTACTGAGCTCCGAGCACCCCGAGCACTGAGCACCCAGTGCCCCGAGCAATTAGCACCCTGAGTACTGAGCACCCAGCACCTTGAGCACTGAGCACCGAGAACCCCGAGCACTGAGCACCCAGCACCCGGAGTACTGAGCACCCAGCACACTGAGTACTAAGCACCGAGCACCCTGAGTACTGAGCACCCAGCACCCTGAGCACTGAACACACAGCAACCTGAGTACTGAGCACCTCGAGCACTGAGCACCCAGCACCCTGAGTACTGAGCACCGAGCACCCCGAGCACTGAGCACCCAGCACCGCGAGCACTGAGCACATAGCACCCCGAGCACTGAGCACCCAGCACCCCGAGCACTGAGCACCCAGCACCGCGATCACTGAGCACATAGCACCCCGAGCACTGAGCACGCAGCACCCTGAGTACTGAGTACCCAGCACCCTGAGCACTGAGCACCCAGCACCCTGAGCACTGAGCACACAGCACCCTGAGCACTGAGCACTCAGCACCCTGAGTACTGAGCACTGAGCACCCAGCACCCCGAGCACTGAGCACCCAGCACCCTGAGCACTGAGCACACAGCACCCTGAGCACTGAGCACCCAGCACCCTGAGTACTGAGCACTGAGCACCCAGCACCCCGAGCACTGAGCACCCAGCAACCTGAATACTGAGCTCTGAGCAACCCGAGCACTGAGCACCCAGCGCCCCGAGCACCATGCAACCTGAGCAACGAGCAACCAGGACCCTGAGTACTGAGCACCCAGCACCCTGAGCAATGAGCACCCTGAGTACTGAGCACCCAGCACCTTGAGCACTGAGCACCGAGCACCCCGAGCACTGAGCACCCAACACCCCGAGCACTGAGCACCCAGCACCCTGAGCACTGAGCACCCAGCACCCGAGTACTGAGCACCCAGCACCCTGAGTACTGAGCACCCAGCACCCTGAGTACTGAGCAACCAGCACCCCGAGCACTGAGCACCCAGCACCCTGAGTACTGAGCTCCCAGCACCCTGAGCACCGAGCACCCAGCACCCTGAGCACTGAGCACCCAGCACCCTGAGTAGTGAGCACCCAACGTACTGAGCACCGAGCACCCCGAGCACTGAGCACCAAGCACCCTGAGTACTGAGCACCGAGCACCCCGAGCACTGAGCACCCAGCACCCTGAGTACTGAGCTCTGAGCACCCTGAGCACTGAGCACCCAGTGCCCCGAGCACCGAGCACCCTGAGCACTGAGCACCCAGCACCCTGATCGATGAGCACCCTGAGTACTGAGCATCCAGCACCCTGAGCAATGAGCACCCTGAGTAGTGAGCACCCAGCACCTTGAGAACTGAGCACCGAGAACCCCGAGGACTGAGCACCCAGCACCCGGAGTACTGAGCACCCAGCACCCTGAGTACTAAGCACCGAGCACCCTGAGCACTGAGCACCCAGCACCCTGAGCACTGAACACACAGCACCCTGAGCACCAAGCACAGCGAGCACTGAGCACATAGCACCCCGAGCACTGAGCACCCAGCACCCCGAGCACTGAGCTCCCAGCACCGCGAGCACTGAGCACAAAGCACCCCGAGCACTGAGCACCAAGCACCCTGAGTACTGAGTACCCAGCACCCTGAGCACTGAGTACCCAGCACCCTGAGCACTGAGCACACAGCACCCTGAGCACTGAGCACCCAGCACCCTGAGAACTGAGCACTGAGCACCCAGCACCCCGAGCATTGAGCACCCAGCACCCTGAGTACTGAGCACCGAGCACCCCGAGCACTGAGCACCCAGTACCCTGAGTACTGAGCTCCGAGCACCCCGAGCACTGAGCACCCAGCACCCCGAGCACCGAGCTAACTGAGCACTGAGCACCCAGCACCCTGAGTACTGAGCACCCAGCACCCTGAGCAATGAGCACCCTGAGTACTGAGCACCCAGCACCTTGAGCACTGAGCACCGAGCACCCCGAGCACTGAGCACCCAGCACCCCGAGCACTGAGCACCCAGCACCCTGAGCACTGAGCACCCAGCACCCGAGTACTGAGCAACCAGCACCCTGAGTACTGAGCACCCAGCACCCTGAGTACTGAGCACCCAGCACCCCGAGTACTGAGCACCCAGCACCCTGAGTACTGAGCACCCAGCACCCTGAGCACTGAGCACCCAGCACCCCGAGCACTGAGGACCCAGCACCCTGAGTACTGAGCACCCAGCACCCTGAGCACTGAACACAGAGCACCCTGAGTACTGAGCACCTCGAGCACTGAGCACCCAGCACCCTGAGTACTGAGCACCGAGCACCCCGAGCACTGAGCATGCAGCACCGCGAGCAATGAGCACCCAGCACCCGGAGCAATGAGCACCCAGCACCCTGAGCACCGAGCACCCTGAGTACTGAGCACTGAGCACCCTGAGTACTGAGCACTGAGCACCCTGAGTACTGAGCACCCAGCACCCTGAGTACTGAGCACCCAGCACCCTGAGCAATGAGAACCCTGAGTACTGAGCACCCAGCACCCTGAGTTCTGAACACCCAGCACCGTGAGCACTGAACACACAGCACCCCGAGCACTGAGCACCCAGCACCCCGAGCACTGAGCACCCAGCAACCCGAGCACTGAGAACCCAGCACCATGTGTACTGAGCACCCAGCACCCTGAGTACTGAGCACCCAGCACCCCGAGCACTGAGTACCCAGCACCCTGAGCACTGAGCACCCAGCACCCTGAGCACTGTGCACCCATCACCCTGAGGACTGAGCACTGAGCACCCAGCACCCCGAGCACTGAGCACCCAGCACCCCGAGCACTGAGCACCCAGCACCCTGAGTACTGAGCACTGAGCACCCAGCACCCCGAGCACTGAGCACCCAGCACCCTGAGCACTGAGCACCCAGCACCCCGAGCACTGAGCACCCAGCACCCTGAGCACTGAGCACCCAGCACCCCGAGCACTGAGCACCCAGCACCCTGAGCACTGAGCACCCAGCACCCGAGTACTGAGCACCCAGCACCCTGAGTACTGAGCACTGAGCACCCAGCACCCCGAGCACTGAGCACCCAGCACCCTGAGCACTGAGCACCCAGCACCCTGAGTACTGAGCACTGAGCACCCAGCACCCCGAGCACTGAGCACCCAGCACCCAGAGTACTGAGCACCCAGCACCCCGAGCACTGAGCACCCAGCACCCTGAGCACTGAGCACCCAGCACCCCGAGCACTGAGCACCCAGCACCCTGAGTACTGAGCACTGAGCACCCAGCACCCCGAGCACTGAGCACCCAGCACCCTGAGCACTGAGCACCCAGCACCCGAGTACTGAGCACCCAGCACCCTGAGTACTGAGCACCCAGCACCCGAGTACTGAGCACCCAGCACCCTGAGTACTGAGCACCCAGCACCCTGAGTACTGAGCACCCAGCACCCTGAGCACTGAGCACCCAGCACCCCGAGCACTGAGCACCCAGCACCCTGAGTACTGTGCACCCAGCACCCTGAGCACTGAGCACCCAGCACCCTGAGCACTGAGCACCCAGCACACTGAGCACTGAGCACCCAGCACCCTGAGTAGTGAGCACCCAACGTACAGAGCACCAAGCACCCCGAGCACTGAGCACCCAGCACCCTGAGTCCTGAGCAGCGATCACCCCGAGAACTGAGCACCCAGCACCCTGAGTACTGAGCTCCGAGTACCCCGAGCACTGAGCACCCAGCACCCGGAGTACTGAGCACCCAGCACCCTGAGTACTAAGCACCGAGCACCCTGAGTACTGAGCATCCAGTACCCTGAGCACTGACCACACAGCACCCTGAGTACTGAGCACCCCGAGCCCTGAGCACCCAGCACCCTGAGCACTGAGCACCCAGCACCCTGAGTACTGAGCACCCAGCACCCTGAGTAGTGAACATACAGCACCCTGAGCACTGAGCACTGAGCACCCTGAGCACTGAGTACTGAGCACTGAGCACCCTGAGCACTGAGCACCCAGCACCCCGAGTACTGAGCACCCAGCACCCCGAGCACTGAGCACCCAGCGCCCCGAGCACTGAGCACCCAGCACCCCGAGCACTGAGCACTGAGCACCCTGAGCACTGAGCACACAGCACCCCGAGTACTGAGCATTGAGCACCCTGAGCACTGAGCACCCAGCACCCCGAGTACTGAGCACTGAGCACCCTGAGCACTGAGCACCCGGCACCCCGAGCACTGAACACCAAGCACCCTGAGTACTGAGCACTGAGCACCCAGCACCCTGAACACTGTGCACCCAGCACCCTGAGCACTGAGCACCCAGCACCTGAGTACTGAGCACCCAGCACCCTGAGTACTGAGCACCGAGCACCCTGAGCACTGAGCACGCAGCCCCGCGAGCAATGAGCACCCAGCACCCCGAGCACTGAGCACCCAGCACCCTGAGCACCGAGCACCCTGAGTACTGAGCACTGAGCACCCTGAGAACTGAGCACTGAGCACCCAGCACCCCGAGCATTGAGCACCCAGCACCCTGAGTACTGAGCACCGAGCAACCCGAGCACTGAGCACCCAGTACCCTGAGTACTGAGCTCCGAGCACCCCGAGCACTGAGCACCCAGCACCCCGAGCACCGAGCTCCCTGAGCACTGAGCACCCAGCACCCTGAGTACTGAGCACCCAGCACCCTGAGCAATGAGCAACCTGAGTACTGAGCACCCAGCACCTTGAGCACTGAGCACCGAGCACCCCGAGCACTGAGCACCCAGCACCCCGAGCACTGAGCACCCAGCACCCTGAGCACTGAGCACCCAGCACCCGAGTACTGAGCAACCAGCACCCTGAGTACTGAGCACCCAGCACCCTGAGTACTGAGCACCCAGCACCCCGAGTACTGAGCACCCAGCACCCTGAGTACTGAGCACCCAGCACCCTGAGCACTGAGCACCCAGCACCCCGAGCACTGAGCACCCAGCACCCTGAGTACTGAGCACCCAGCACCCTGAGCACTGAACACAGAGCACCCTGAGTACTGAGCACCTCGAGCACTGAGCACCCAGCACCCTGAGTACTGAGCACCGAGCACCCCGAGCACTGAGCATGCAGCACCGCGAGCAATGAGCACCCAGCACCCGGAGCAATGAGCACCCAGCACCCTGAGCACCGAGCACCCTGAGTACTGAGCACTGAGCACCCTGAGTACTGAGCACTGAGCACCCTGAGTACTGAGCACCCAGCACCCTGAGTACTGAGCACCCAGCACCCTGAGCAATGAGAACCCTGAGTACTGAGCACCCAGCACCCTGAGTACTGAACACCCAGCACCGTGAGCACTGAACACACAGTACCCCGAGCACTGAGCACCCAGCACCCCGAGCACTGAGCACCCAGCAACCCGAGCACTGAGAACCCAGCACCATGTGTACTGAGCACCCAGCACCCTGAGTACTGAGCACCCAGCACCCCGAGCACTGAGTACCCAGCACCCTGAGCACTGAGCACCCAGCACCCTGAGCACTGTGCACCCATCACCCTGAGGACTGAGCACTGAGCACCCAGCACCCCGAGCACTGAGCACCCAGCATCCCGAGCACTGAGCACCCAGCACCCTGAGTACTGAGCACTGAGCACCCAGCACCCCGAGCACTGAGCACCCAGCACCCTGAGCACTGAGCACCCAGCACCCCGAGCACTGAGCACCCAGCACCCTGAGCACTGAGCACCCAGCACCCCGAGCACTGAGCACCCAGCACCCTGAGTACTGAGCACTGAGCACCCAGCACCCCGAGCACTGAGCACCCAGCACCCTGAGCACTGAGCACCCAGCACCCGAGTACTGAGCACCCAGCACCCTGAGTACTGAGCACTGAGCACCCAGCACCCCGAGCACTGAGCTCCCAGCACCCCGAGCACTGAGCACCCAGCACCCTGAGTACTGAGCACTGAGCACCCAGCACCCCGAGCACTGAGCACCCAGCACCCAGAGCACTGAGCACCCAGCACCCCGAGCACTGAGTACCCAGCACCCTGAGCACTGAGCACCCAGCACCCTGAGCACTGAGCACCCAGCACCCGAGTACTGAGCACCCAGCACCCTGAGTACTGAGCACCCAGCACCCGAGTACTGAGCACCCAGCACCCTGAGTACTGAGCACCCAGCACCCTGAGTACTGAGCACCCAGCACCCTGAGCACTGAGCACCCAGCACCCTGAGCACTGAGCACCCAGCACACTGAGCACTGAGCACCCAGCACCCTGAGTAGTGAGCACCCAACGTACAGAGCACCAAGCACCCCGAGCACTGAGCACCCAGCACCCTGAGTCCTGAGCACCGATCACCCCGAGAACGGAGCACCCAGCACCCTGAGTACTGAGCTCCGAGTACCCCGAGCACTGAGCACCCAGCACCCGGAGTACTGAGCACCCAGCACCCTGAGTACTAAGCACCGAGCACCCTGAGTACTGAGCATCCAGTACCCTGAGCACTGACCACACAGCACCCTGAGTACTGAGCACCCCGAGCACTGAGCACCCAGCACCCTGAGCACTGAGCACCCAGCACCCTGAGTACTGAGCACCCAGCACCCTGAGTAGTGAACATACAGCACCCTGAGCACTGAGCACTGAGCACCCTGAGCACTGAGTACTGAGCACTGAGCACCCTGAGCACTGAGCACCCAGCACCCCGAGTACTGAGCACCCAGCACCCCGAGCACTGAGCACCCAGCGCCCCGAGCACTGAGCACCCAGCACCCCGAGCACTGAGCACTGAGCACCCTGAGCACTGAGCACACAGCACCCCGAGTACTGAGCATTGAGCACCCTGAGCACTGAGCACCCAGCACCCCGAGTACTGAGCACTGAGCACCCTGAGCACTGAGCACCCAGCACCCCGAGCACTGAACACCAAGCACCCTGAGTACTGAGCACTGAGCACCCAGCACCCTGAACACTGTGCACCCAGCACCCTGAGCACTGAGCACCCAGCACCTGAGTACTGAGCACCCAGCACCCTGAGTACTGAGCACCGAGCACCCTGAGCACTGAGCACGCAGCCCCGCGAGCAATGAGCACCCAGCACCCCGAGCACTGAGCACCCAGCACCCTGAGCACCGAGCACCCTGAGTACTGAGCACTGAGCACCCTGAGTACTGAGCACTGAGCACCCTGAGCACTGAGCACTCAGCACCCTGAGTAGTGAGCACCCAACGTACTGAGCACCGTGCAACCCGAGCACTGAGAACCCAGCACCCTGAGTACTGAGCTTCGAGCACCCAGAGCACTGAGCACCCAGCGCCCCGAGCACTGAGCAACCAGCGCCTCGAGCACTGAGCACCCAGCGCCCCGAGCACTGAGCACCGAGCACACCGAGCACTGAGCAACCAGCACCCCAAGCAATGAGCACCCCGCACCCTGAGTACTGAGCACCCAGCACCCCGAGTACTGACCACCCAGCAACCTGAGCACCGAGCAGCCAGCACCCCGAGCACTGAGCACCCAGCGCCCTGAGCACTGAGCACCCAGCACCCTGAGTACTGAGCACTGAGCACCACGAGTACTGAGCACCCAGCACCCCGAGCACTGAGCACCGAGCACCCCGAGCACTGAGAACCCAGCACCCTGAGCACTGAGCACCCAGCACCCTGAGCACTGAGCACACAGCACCCTGAGCACTGAGCACCCAGCACCCTGAGTACTGAGCACTGAGCACCCAGCACCCCGAGCATTGAGCACCCAGCACCCTGAGTACTGAGCACCGAGCACCCCGAGCACTGAGCACCCAGCACTCTGAGTACTGAGCTCCGAGCACCCCGAGCACTGAGCACCCAGCACCCCGAGCACCGAGCTCCCTGAGCAATGAGCACCCAGCACCCTGAGTACTGAGCACCCAGCACCATGAGCAATGGGCACCCTGAGTACTGAGCACCCAGCACCTTGAGCACTGAGCACCGAGCACCCCGAGCACTGAGCACCCAGCGCCCCGAGCACTGAGCAACCAGCGCCCCGAGCACTGAGCACCCAGCGCCCCGAGCACTGAGCAACCAGCACCCCAAGCAATGAGCACCCCGCACCCTGAGTACTGAGCACCCAGCACCCCGAGTACTGACCACCCAGCAACCTGAGCACCGAGCAGCCAGCATCCCGAGCACTGAGCACCCAGCGCCCTGAGCACTGAGCACCCAGCACCCTGAGTACTGAGCACTGAGCACCACGAGTACTGAGCACCCAGCACCCCGAGCACTGAGCACCGAGCACCCCGAGCACTGAGAACCCAGCACCCCGAGCACTGAGCACCCAGCACCCCGAGCACTGAGCACCCAGCACCCCGAGCACTGAGCACCCAGCACCCCGAGCACTGAGCACCCAGCACCCCGAGCACTGAGCACCCAGCACCCCGAGCACTGAGCACCCAGCACCCCGAGCACTGAGCACCCAGCACCCTGAGTACTGAGCACCCAGCACCCTGAGTACTGAGCACCCAACATCCTGATCACTGAGCACCCAGCAACCTGAGTACTGAGCACCCAACACCCCAAGCACTGAGCACCCTGAGTACTGAGCACCCAGCACCCCAAGCACTGAGCTCCCTGAGTACTGAGCACCCAGCACCCTGAGTACTGAGCAGCCAGCACCTTGAGTACTGAGCAACCAGCACCCTGAGCACTGAGCACCCAGCACCCCGAGCAATGAGCACCCAGCACCCCGTGCACTGAGCACCCAGCACCCCGAGCACCGAGCACCCTGAGTACTAAGCACCGAGCACCCTGAGCACTGAGCACCCAGCACCCTGAGCACTGAGCACCCAGCACTCTGAGTACTGAGCACCCAGCACTCCGAGCACTGAGCACACAGCACACTGAGTACTGAGCACCCAGCACCCTGAGCACTGAGCACTGAGCACCCTGAGCACAGAGCACCCAGCACCCTGAGGACTGAGCACCCAGCACCCTGAGAACTGAGCACCCTGAGTACTGAGCACTGAGCACTCTGAGTACTGAGCACTGAGCACCCTGAATACTGAGCAACCAGCACCCTGAGTACTGAGCACCCAGCACCCTGAGCACTGAGCACCAAGCACCCTGAGCACTGAGCACCCAGCACCCTGAGCACTGAGCACACAGCACCCTGAGTAGTGAGCACCCAACATACTGAGCACTGAGCACCCCGAGCACTGAGCACCCAGCAACCTGAGTACTGAACACGGATCACCCCGAGCACTGAGCACCCAGCACCCTGAGTAGTGAGCACCCAACGTACTGAGCACCGAGCACACCAAGCACTGAGCACCCAGCAACCTGAGTACTGAGCACCCAGCACCCCGAGCACTGAGCACCCAGCACGCTGAGCACTGAGCACCCAGCACCCTGAGCACTGATCACCCAGCAACCTGAGCACTGAGCACCCAGCACCCTGAGTACTGAGCACCCAGCACCCTGAGTACTGAGCACTCAGCACCCTGAGTACTGAGCACCGAGCACCCCGAGCACTGAGCACCCAGCACCCTGAGCACTAAGCACCCTGAGGACTGAGCACCCAGCACCCTGAGCACTGAGCACCCAGCACCCTGAGTACTGAGCACCGATCACCCTGAGCACTGAGCACCCAGAACCCAAAGCACTGAGCACCCAGCACCCTGAATACTGAGCACCCAGCACCCCGAGCACTGAGCACCCAGCACCCTGAGTACTGAGCACCCTGAGTACTGAGCACCGATCACCCTGAGCACTGAGCTCCCAGCACCCTGAGTACTGAGCACCCAGCACCCTGAGCACTGAGCACCCAGCACCCTGAGTACTGAGCACCCAGCACCCTGAGCACTGAGCACCCAGCACCCTGAGTACTGAGCACCCAGCACCCTGAGCACTGAGCACCCAGCACCCTGAGTACTGAGCACCCAGCACCCCGAGCACTGAGCACCCAGCACCCCGAGAATGAGCACCCAGCACCCCGAGTACTGAGCACCGAGCACCCTGAGCACTGAGTACCCAGCACCCTGAGTACTGAGCACCCAGCACCCTGAGCACTGGGCACCGAGCACCCCGAGTACTGAGCACCCAGCAGCCTGAGCACTGTGCACCCAGCACCCTGAGTACTGAGCACCCAGCTCCCTGAGTACTGAACACCCAGCACCCTGAGCACTGAGCACTCAGCACCCTGATCACTGAGTACTGAGCACCGAGCACCCCGAGAACTGAGCACCCAGCACCCGGAGTACTGAGCACCCAACACCCTGAGTACTGAGCACCCAGCACCCCGAGTACTGAGCACCCAGCACCCCGAGCACTGAGCAACCAGCACCCCGAGCACTGAGCACCCAGCACCCTGAGTACTGAGCACTGAGCACCCAGCACCCCGAGCACTGAGCACCCAGCACCCTGAGTACTGAGCACTGAGCACCCAGCACCCCGAGCACTGAGCACCCAGCACCCTGAGCACTGAGCACCCAGCACCCTGAGCACTGAGCACCCAGCACCCTGAGTACTGAGCACTGAGCACCCAGCACCCTGAGTACTGAGCACTGAGCACCCAGCACCCCGAGCACTGAGCACCCAGCACCCTGAGCACTGAGCACCCAGCACCCTGAGCACTGAGCACCCAGCACCCGAGTACTGAGCACCCAGCACCCTGAGTACTGAGCACCCAGCACCCTGAGCACTGAGCACCAAGCACCCTGAGCACTGAGCACCCAGCACCCCGAGCACTGAGCAACCAGCACCCCAAGCAATGAGCACCCCGCACCCTGAGTACTGAGCACCCAGCACACCGAGTACTGACCACCCAGCAACCTGAGCACCGAGCAGCCAGCACCCCGAGCACTGAGCACACAGCGCCCTGAGCACTGAGCACCCAGCACCCTGAGTACTGAGCACCCAGCACCCTGAGTACTGAGCACCCAACATCCTGATCACTGAGCACCCAGCAACCTGAGTACTGAGCACCCAACACCCCAAGCACTGAGCACCCTGAGTACTGAGCACCCAGCACCCCAAGCACTGAGCTCCCTGAGTACTGAGCACCCAGCACCCTGAGTACTGAGCAGCCAGCACCTTGAGTACTGAGCACCCAGCACCCTGAGCACTGAGCACCCAGCACCCTGAGCACCGAGCACCCAGCACCCCGAGCACCGAGCACCCTGAGTACTAAGCACCGAGCACCCTGAGCACTGAGCACCCAGCACCCTGAGCACTGAGCACCCAGCACTCTGAGTACTGAGCACCCAGCACCCCGTGCACTGAGCACCCAGCACCCCGAGCACCGAGCACCCTGAGTACTAAGCACCGAGCACCCTGAGCACTGAGCACCCAGCACCCTGAGCACTGAGCACCCAGCACTCTGAGTACTGAGCACCCAGCACCCCGTGCACTGAGCACACAGCACCCTGAGTACTGAGCACCCAGCACCCTGAGCACTGAGCACTGAGCACCCTGAGCACAGAGCACCCAGCACCCTGAGGACTGAGCACCCAGCACCATGAGAACTGAGCACCCTGAGTACTGAGCACTGAGCACCCTGAGTACTGAGCACTGAGCACCCTGAGTACTGAGCAACCAGCACCCTGAGTACTGAGCACCCAGCACCCTGAGCACTGAGCACCAAGCACCCTGAGCACTGAGCACCCAGCACCCTGAGCACTGAGCACCCAGCACCCTGAGTAGTGAGCACCCAACGTACTGAGCACTGAGCACCCCGAGCATTGAGCACCCAGCAACCTGAGTACTGAGCACGGATCACCCCGAGCACTGAGCACCCAGCACCCTGAGTAGTGAGCACCCAACGTACTGAGCACCGAGCACACCAAGCACTGAGCACCCAGCAACCTGAGTACTGAGCACCCAGCACCCCGAGCACTGAGCACCCAGCACGCTGAGCACTGAGCACCCAGCACCCTGAGCACTGATCACCCAGCAACCTGAGCACTGAGCACCCAGCACCCTGATTACTGAGCACCCAGCACCCTGAGTACTGAGCACTCAGCACCCTGAGTACTGAGCACCGAGCACCCCGAGCACTGAGCACCCAGCACCCTGAGCACTAAGCACCCTGAGGACTGAGCACCCAGCACCCTGAGCACTGAGCACCCAGCACCCTGAGTACTGAGCACCGATCACCCTGAGCACTGAGCAAACAGAACCCAAAGCACTGAGCACCCAGCACCCTGAATACTGAGCACCCAGCACCCCGAGCACTGAGCACCCAGCACCCTGAGTACTGAGCACCCTGAGTACTGAGCACCGATCACCCTGAGCACTGAGCTCCCAGCACCCTGAGTACTGAGCACCCAGCACCCTGAGCACTGAGCACCCAGCACCCTGAGTACTGAGCACCCAGCACCCTGAGCACTGAGCACCCAGCACCCTGAGTACTGAGCACCCAGCACCCTGAGCACTGAGCACCCAGCACCCTGAGTACTGAGCACCCAGCACCCCGAGCACTGAGCAGCCAGCACCCCGAGAATGAGCACCCAGCACCCCGAGTACTGAGCACCGAGCACCCTGAGCACTGAGTACCCAGCACCCTGAGTACTGAGCACCCAGCACCCTGAGCACTGGGCACCGAGCACCCCGAGTACTGAGTACCCAGCACCCCGAGCACTGAGCACCCAGCACCCCGAGCACTGAGTACCCAGCACCCCGAGCACTGAGCACCCAGCACCCTGAGTACTGAGCACTGAGCACCCAGCACCCCGAGCACTGAGCACCCAGCACCCTGAGTACTGAGCACTGAGCACCCAGCACCCCGAGCACTGAGCACCCAGCACCCTGAGCACTGAGCACCCAGCACCCTGAGCACTGAGCACCCAGTACCCTGAGCACTGAGCACCCAGCACCCGAGTACTGAGCACCCAGCACCCTGAGTACTGAGCACCCAGCACCCTGAGCACTGAGCACCAAGCACCCTGAGCACTGAGCACCCAGCACCCCGAGCACTGAGCAACCAGCACCCCAAGCAATGAGCACCCCGCACCCTGAGTACTGTGCACCCAGCACCCCGAGTACTGACCACCCAGCAACCTGAGCACCGAGCAGCCAGCACCCCGAGCACTGAGCACCCAGCGCCCTGAGCACTGAGCACCCAGCACCCTGAGTACTGAGCACTGAGCACCACGAGTACTGAGCACCCAGCACCCCGAGCACTGAGCACCGAGCACCCCGAGCACTGAGAACCCAGCACCCCGAGCACTGAGCACCCAGCACCCCGAGCACTGAGCACCCTGCACCCTGAGCACTGAGCACCCAGCACCCCGAGCACTGAGCACCCAGCACCCCGAGCACTGAGCACCCAGCACCCCGAGCACTGAGCACCCAGCACCCCGAGCACTGAGCACCCAGCACCCTGAGTACTGAGCACCCAGCACCCTGAGTACTGAGCACCCAACACCCTGATCACTGAGCACCCAGCAACCTGAGTACTGAGCACCCAACACCCCAAGCACTGAGCACCCTGAGTACTGAGCACCCAGCACCCCAAGCACTGAGCTCCCTAAGTACTGAGCACCCAGCACCCTGAGTACTGAGCAGCCAGCACCTTGAGTACTGAGCACCCAGCACCCTGAGCACTGAGCACCCAGCACCCCGAGCACTGAGCACCCAGCACCCCGTGCACTGAGCACCCAGCACCCCGAGCACCGAGCACCCTGAGTACTAAGCACCGAGCACCCTGAGCACTGAGCACCCAGCACCCTGAGCACTGAGCACCCAGCACTCTGAGTACTGAGCACCCAGCACCCCGAGCACTGAGCACACAGCACCCTGAGTACTGAGCACCCAGCACCCTGAGCACTGAGCACTGAGCACCCTGAGCACTGAGCACCCAGCACCCTGAGGACTGAGCACCCAGCACCCTGAGAACTGAGCACCCTGAGTACTGAGCACTGAGCACCCTGAGTACTGAGCACTGAGCACCCTGAGTACTGAGCAACCAGCACCCTGAGTACTGAGCACCCAGCACCCTGAGCACTGAGCACCAAGCACCCTGAGCACTGAGCACCCAGCACCCTGAGCACTGAGCACCCAGCACCCTGAGTAGTGAGCACCCAACGTACTGAGCACTGAGCACCCCGAGAACTGAGCACCCAGCAACCTGAGTACTGAGCACGGATCACCCCGAGCACTGAGCACCCAGCACCCTGAGTAGTGAGCACCCAACGTACTGAGCACCGAGCACACCAAGCACTGAGCACCCAGCAACCTGAGTACTGAGCACCCAGCACCCCGAGCACTGAGCACCCAGCACGCTGAGCACTGAGCACCCAGCACCCTGAGCACTGATCACCCAGCAACCTGAGCACTGAGCACCCAGCACCCTGAGTACTGAGCACTCAGCACCCTGAGTACTGAGCACTCAGCACCCTGAGTACTGAGCACCGAGCACCCCGAGCACTGAGCACCCAGCACCCTGAGCACTAAGCACCCTGAGGACTGAGCACCCAGCACCCTGAGCACTGAGCACCCAGCACCCTGAGTACTGAGCACCGATCACCCTGAGCACTGAGCACCCAGAACCCAAAGCACTGATCACCCAGCACGCTGAATACTGAGCACCCAGCACCCCGAGCACTGAGCACCCAGCACCCTGTGTACTGAGCACCCTGAGTACTGAGCACCGATCACCCTGAGCACTGAGCTCCCAGCACCCTGAGTACTGAGCACCCAGCACCCTGAGCACTGAGCACCCAGCACCCTGAGTACTGAGCACCCAGCACCCTTAGCACTGAGCACCCAGCACCCTGAGTACTGAGCACCCAGCACCCTGAGCACTGAGCACCCAGCACCCTGAGTACTGAGCACCCAGCACCCCGAGCACTGAGCACCAAGCACCCCGAGAATGAGCACCCAGCACCCCGAGTACTGAGCACCGAGCACCCTGAGCACTGAGTACCCAGCACCCTGAGTACTGAGCACCGAGCACCCCGAGCACTGAGCATGCAGCACCGCGAGCAATGAGCACCCAGCACCCGGAGCAATGAGCACCCAGCACCCTGATCACCGAGCACCCTGAGTACTGAGCACTGAGCACCCTGAGTACTGAGCACTGAGCACCCTGAGTACTGAGCACCCAGCACCCTGAGTACTGAGCACCCAGCACCCTGAGCAATGAGAACCCTGAGTACTGAGCACCCAGCACCCTGAGCACTGAGCACCAAAAACCCTGAGCACTGAGCACCCTGAGTACTGAGCACCGATCACCCTGAGCACTGAGCTCCCAGCACCCTGAGTACTGAGCACCCAGCACCCTGAGCACTGAGCACCCAGCACACTGAGTACTGAGCACCCAGCACCCTGAGCACAGAGCACCCAGCACCCTGAGTACTGAGCACCCAGCACCCTGAGCACTGAGCACCCAGCACCCTGAGTACTGAGCACCCAGCACCCCGAGCACTGAGCACCCAGCACCCCGAGAATGAGCACCCAGCACCCCGAGTACTGAGCACCGAGCACCCTGTGCACTGAGTACCCAGCACCCTGAGTACTGAGCACCCAGCACCCTGAGCACTGGGCACCGAGCACCCCGAGTACTGAGCACCCAGCAGCCTGAGCACTGAGCACCCAGCACCCTGAGTACTGAGCACCCAGCTCCCTGAGTACTGAACAACCAGCACCCTGAGCACTGAGCACTCAGCACCCTGATCACTGAGTACTGAGCACCGAGCACCCCGAGAACTGAGCACCCAGCACCCTGAGCACTAAGCACCCTGAGGACTGAGCACCCAGCACCCTGAGCACTGAGCACCCAGCACCCTGAGTACTGAGCACCGATCACCCTGAGCACTGAGCACCCAGAACCCAAAGCACTGAGCACCCAGCACCCTGAATACTGAGCACCCAGCACCCCGAGCACTGAGCACCCAGCACCCTGAGTACTGAGCACCCTGAGTACTGAGCACCGATCACCCTGAGCACTGAGCTCCCAGCACCCTGAGTACTGAGCACCCAGCACCCTGAGCACTGAGCACCCAGCACCCTGAGTACTGAGCACCCAGCACCCTGAGCACTGAGCACCCAGCACCCTGAGTACTGAGCACCCAGCACCCTGAGCACTGAGCACCCAGCACCCTGAGTACTGAGCACCCAGCACCCCGAGCACTGAGCACCCAGCACCCCGAGAATGAGCACCCAGCACCCCGAGTACTGAGCACCGAGCACCCTGAGCACTGAGTACCCAGCACCCTGAGTACTGAGCACCCAGCACCCTGAGCACTGGGCACCGAGCACCCCGAGTACTGAGCACCCAGCAGCCTGAGCACTGAGTACCCAGCACCCTAAGTACTGAACACCCAGCACCCTGAGTACTGAGCACTCAGCACCCTGATCACTGAGTACTGAGCACCGAGCACCCCGAGAACTGAGCACCCAGCACCCGGAGTACTGAGCACCCAACACCCTGAGTACTGAGCACCCAGCACCCCGAGTACTGAGCACCCAGCACCCCGAGCACTGAGCAACCAGCACCCCGAGCACTGAGCACCCAGCACCCTGAGTACTGAGCACTGAGCACCCAGCACCCCGAGCACTGAGCACCCAGCACCCTGAGTACTGAGCACTGAGCACCCAGCACCCCGAGCACTGAGCACCCAGCACCCTGAGCACTGAGCACCCAGCACCCTGAGCACTGAGCACCCAGCACCCTGAGTACTGAGCACTGAGCACCCAGCACCCTGAGTACTGAACACTGAGCACCCAGCACCCCGAGCACTGAGCACCCAGCACCCTGAGCACTGAGCACCTAGCACCCTGAGCACTGAGCACCCAGCACCCGAGTACTGAGCACCCAGCACCCTGAGTACTGAGCACCCAGCACCCTGAGCACTGAGCACCAAGCACCCTGAGCACTGAGCACCCAGCACCCCGAGCACTGAGCAACCAGCACCCCAAGCAATGAGCACCCCGCACCCTGAGTACTGAGCACCCAGCACACCGAGTACTGACCACCCAGCAACCTGAGCACCGAGCAGCCAGCACCCCGAGCACTGAGCACACAGCGCCCTGAGCACTGAGCACCCAGCACCCTGAGTACTGAGCACCCAGCACCCTGAGTACTGAGCACCCAACATCCTGATCACTGAGCACCCAGCAACCTGAGTACTGAGCACCCAACACCCCAAGCACTGAGCACCCTGAGTACTGAGCACCCAGCACCCCAAGCACTGAGCTCCCTGAGTACTGAGCACCCAGCACCCTGAGTACTGAGCAGCCAGCACCTTGAGTACTGAGCACCCAGCACCCTGAGCACTGAGCACCCAGCACCCTGAGCACTGAGCACACAGCACCCTGAGTACTGAGCACCCAGCACCCTGAGCACTGAGCACTGAGCACCCTGAGCACTGAGCACCCAGCACCCTGAGGACTGAGCACCCAGCACCCTGAGAACTGAGCACCCTGAGTACTGAGCACTGAGCACCCTGAGTACTGAGCACTGAGCACCCTGAGTACTGAGCAACCAGCACCCTGAGTACTGAGCACCCAGCACCCTGAGCACTGAGCACCAAGCACCCTGAGCACTGAGCACCCAGCACCCTGAGCACTGAGCACCCAGCACCCTGAGTAGTGAGCACCCAACGTACTGAGCACTGAGCACCCCGAGAACTGAGCACCCAGCAACCTGAGTACTGAGCACGGATCACCCCGAGCACTGAGCACCCAGCACCCTGAGTAGTGAGCACCCAACGTACTGAGCACCGAGCACACCAAGCACTGAGCACCCAGCAACCTGAGTACTGAGCACCCAGCACCCCGAGCACTGAGCACCCAGCACGCTGAGCACTGAGCACCCAGCACCCTGAGCACTGATCACCCAGCAACCTGAGCACTGAGCACCCAGCACCCTGAGTACTGAGCACTCAGCACCCTGAGTACTGAGCACTCAGCACCCTGAGTACTGAGCACCGAGCACCCCGAGCACTGAGCACCCAGCACCCTGAGCACTAAGCACCCTGAGGACTGAGCACCCAGCACCCTGAGCACTGAGCACCCAGCACCCTGAGTACTGAGCACCGATCACCCTGAGCACTGAGCACCCAGAACCCAAAGCACTGATCACCCAGCACCCTGAATACTGAGCACCCAGCACCCCGAGCACTGAGCACCCAGCACCCTGTGTACTGAGCACCCTGAGTACTGAGCACCGATCACCCTGAGCACTGAGCTCCCAGCACCCTGAGTACTGAGCACCCAGCACCCTGAGCACTGAGCACCCAGCACCCTGAGTACTGAGCACCCAGCACCCTTAGCACTGAGCACCCAGCACCCTGAGTACTGAGCACCCAGCACCCTGAGCACTGAGCACCCAGCACCCTGAGTACTGAGCACCCAGCACCCCGAGCACTGAGCACCAAGCACCCCGAGAATGAGCACCCAGCACCCCGAGTACTGAGCACCGAGCACCCTGAGCACTGAGTACCCAGCACCCTGAGTACTGAGCACCGAGCACCCCGAGCACTGAGCATGCAGCACCGCGAGCAATGAGCACCCAGCACCCGGAGCAATGAGCACCCAGCACCCTGATCACCGAGCACCCTGAGTACTGAGCACTGAGCACCCTGAGTACTGAGCACTGAGCACCCTGAGTACTGAGCACCCAGCACCCTGAGTACTGAGCACCCAGCACCCTGAGCAATGAGAACCCTGAGTACTGAGCACCCAGCACCCTGAGCACTGAGCACCAAAAACCCTGAGCACTGAGCACCCTGAGTACTGAGCACCGATCACCCTGAGCACTGAGCTCCCAGCACCCTGAGTACTGAGCACCCAGCACCCTGAGCACTGAGCACCCAGCACACTGAGTACTGAGCACCCAGCACCCTGAGCACAGAGCACCCAGCACCCTGAGTACTGAGCACCCAGCACCCTGAGCACTGAGCACCCAGCACCCTGAGTACTGAGCACCCAGCACCCCGAGCACTGAGCACCCAGCACCCCGAGAATGAGCACCCAGCACCCCGAGTACTGAGCACCGAGCACCCTGTGCACTGAGTACCCAGCACCCTGAGTACTGAGCACCCAGCACCCTGAGCACTGGGCACCGAGCACCCCGAGTACTGAGCACCCAGCAGCCTGAGCACTGAGCACCCAGCACCCTGAGTACTGAGCACCCAGCTCCCTGAGTACTGAACAACCAGCACCCTGAGCACTGAGCACTCAGCACCCTGATCACTGAGTACTGAGCACCGAGCACCCCGAGAACTGAGCACCCAGCACCCTGAGCACTAAGCACCCTGAGGACTGAGCACCCAGCACCCTGAGCACTGAGCACCCAGCACCCTGAGTACTGAGCACCGATCACCCTGAGCACTGAGCACCCAGAACCCAAAGCACTGAGCACCCAGCACCCTGAATACTGAGCACCCAGCACCCCGAGCACTGAGCACCCAGCACCCTGAGTACTGAGCACCCTGAGTACTGAGCACCAATCACCCTGAGCACTGAGCTCCCAGCACCCTGAGTACTGAGCACCCAGCACCCTGAGCACTGAGCACCCAGCACCCTGAGTACTGAGCACCCAGCACCCTGAGCACTGAGCACCCAGCACCCTGAGTACTGAGCACCCAGCACCCTGAGCACTGAGCACCCAGCACCCTGAGTACTGAGCACCCAGCACCCCGAGCACTGAGCACCCAGCACCCCGAGAATGAGCACCCAGCACCCCGAGTACTGAGCACCGAGCACCCTGAGCACTGAGTACCCAGCACCCTGAGTACTGAGCACCCAGCACCCTGAGCACTGGGCACCGAGCACCCCGAGTACTGAGCACCCAGCAGCCTGAGCACTGTGCACCCAGCACCCTGAGTACTGAGCACCCAGCTCCCTGAGTACTGAACACCCAGCAACCTGAGCACTGAGCACTCAGCACCCTGATCACTGAGTACTGAGCACCGAGCACCCCGAGAACTGAGCACCCAGCACCCGGAGTACTGAGCACCCAACACCCTGAGTACTGAGCACCCAGCACCCCGAGTACTGAGCACCCAGCACCCCGAGCACTGAGCAACCAGCACCCCGAGCACTGAGCACCCAGCACCCTGAGTACTGAGCACTGAGCACCCAGCACCCCGAGCACTGAGCACCCAGCACCCTGAGTACTGAGCACTGAGCACCCAGCACCCCGAGCACTGAGCACCCAGCACCCTGAGCACTGAGCACCCAGCACCCTGAGCACTGAGCACCCAGCACCCTGAGTACTGAGCACTGAGCACCCAGCACCCTGAGTACTGAGCACTGAGCACCCAGCACCCCGAGCACTGAGCACCCAGCACCCTGAGCACTGAGCACCCAGCACCCTGAGCACTGAGCACCCAGCACCCGAGTACTGAGCACCCAGCACCCTGAGTACTGAGCACCCAGCACCCTGAGCACTGAGCACCAAGCACCCTGAGCACTGAGCACCCAGCACCCCGAGCACTGAGCAACCAGCACCCCAAGCAATGAGCACCCCGCACCCTGAGTACTGAGCACCCAGCACACCGAGTACTGACCACCCAGCAACCTGAGCACCGAGCAGCCAGCACCCCGAGCACTGAGCACACAGCGCCCTGAGCACTGAGCACCCAGCACCCTGAGTACTGAGCACCCAGCACCCTGAGTACTGAGCACCCAACATCCTGATCACTGAGCACCCAGCAACCTGAGTACTGAGCACCCAACACCCCAAGCACTGAGCACCCTGAGTACTGAGCACCCAGCACCCCAAGCACTGAGCTCCCTGAGTACTGAGCACCCAGCACCCTGAGTACTGAGCAGCCAGCACCTTGAGTACTGAGCACCCAGCACCCTGAGCACTGAGCACCCAGCACCCTGAGCACCGAGCACCCAGCACCCCGAGCACCGAGCACCCTGAGTACTAAGCACCGAGCACCCTGAGCACTGAGCACCCAGCACCCTGAGCACTGAGCACCCAGCACTCTGAGTACTGAGCACCCAGCACCCCGTGCACTGAGCACCCATCACCCCGAGCACCGAGCACCCTGAGTACTAAGCACCGAGCACCCTGAGCACTGAGCACCCAGCACCCTGAGCACTGAGCACCCAGCACTCTGAGTACTGAGCACCCAGCACCCCGTGCACTGAGCACACAGCACCCTGAGTACTGAGCACCCAGCACCCTGAGCACTGAGCACTGAGCACCCTGAGCACAGAGCACCCAGCACCCTGAGGACTGAGCACCCAGCACCATGAGAACTGAGCACCCTGAGTACTGAGCACTGAGCACCCTGAGTACTGAGCACTGAGCACCCTGAGTACTGAGCAACCAGCACCCTGAGTACTGAGCACCCAGCACCCTGAGCACTGAGCACCAAGCACCCTGAGCACTGAGCACCCAGCACCCTGAGCACTGAGCACCCAGCACCCTGAGTAGTGAGCACCCAACGTACTGAGCACTGAGCACCCCGAGCATTGAGAACCCAGCAACCTGAGTACTGAGCACGGATCACCCCGAGCACTGAGCACCCAGCACCCTGAGTAGTGAGCACCCAACGTACTGAGCACCGAGCACACCAAGCACTGAGCACCCAGCAACCTGAGTACTGAGCACCCAGCACCCCGAGCACTGAGCACCCAGCACGCTGAGCACTGAGCACCCAGCACCCTGAGCACTGATCACCCAGCAACCTGAGCACTGAGCACCCAGCACCCTGATTACTGAGCACCCAGCACCCTGAGTACTGAGCACTCAGCACCCTGAGTACTGAGCACCGAGCACCCCGAGCACTGAGCACCCAGCACCCTGAGCACTAAGCACCCTGAGGACTGAGCACCCAGCACCCTGAGCACTGAGCACCCAGCACCCTGAGTACTGAGCACCGATCACCCTGAGCACTGAGCAAACAGAACCCAAAGCACTGAGCACCCAGCACCCTGAATACTGAGCACCCAGCACCCCGAGCACTGAGCACCCAGCACCCTGAGTACTGAGCACCCTGAGTACTGAGCACCGATCACCCTGAGCACTGAGCTCCCAGCACCCTGAGTACTGAGCACCCAGCACCCTGAGCACTGAGCACCCAGCACCCTGAGTACTGAGCACCCAGCACCCTGAGCACTGAGCACCCAGCACCCTGAGTACTGAGCACCCAGCACCCCGAGCACTGAGCACCCAGCACCCTGAGTACTGAGCACCCAGCACCCCGAGCACTGAGCACCCAGCACCCCGAGAATGAGCACCCAGCACCCCGAGTACTGAGCACCGAGCACCCTGAGCACTGAGTACCCAGCACCCTGAGTACTGAGCACCCAGCACCCTGAGCACTGGGCACCGAGCACCCCGAGTACTGAGTACCCAGCACCCCGAGCACTGAGCACCCAGCACCCCGAGCACTGAGTACCCAGCACCCCGAGCACTGAGCACCCAGCACCCTGAGTACTGAGCACTGAGCACCCAGCACCCCGAGCACTGAGCACCCAGCACCCTGAGTACTGAGCACTGAGCACCCAGCACCCCGAGCACTGAGCACCCAGCACCCTGAGCACTGAGCACCCAGCACCCTGAGCACTGAGCACCCAGTACCCTGAGCACTGAGCACCCAGCACCCGAGTACTGAGCACCCAGCACCCTGAGTACTGAGCACCCAGCACCCTGAGCACTGAGCACCAAGCACCCTGAGCACTGAGCACCCAGCACCCCGAGCACTGAGCAACCAGCACCCCAAGCAATGAGCACCCCGCACCCTGAGTACTGTGCACCCAGCACCCCGAGTACTGACCACCCAGCAACCTGAGCACCGAGCAGCCAGCACCCCGAGCACTGAGCACCCAGCGCCCTGAGCACTGAGCACCCAGCACCCTGAGTACTGAGCACTGAGCACCACGAGTACTGAGCACCCAGCACCCCGAGCACTGAGCACCGAGCACCCCGAGCACTGAGAACCCAGCACCCCGAGCACTGAGCACCCAGCACCCCGAGCACTGAGCACCCAGCACCCTGAGCACTGAGCACCCAGCACCCCGAGCACTGAGCACCCAGCACCCCGAGCACTGAGCACCCAGCACCCCGAGCACTGAGCACCCAGCACCCCGAGCACTGAGCACCCAGCACCCTGAGTACTGAGCACCCAGCACCCTGAGTACTGAGCACCCAACACCCTGATCACTGAGCACCCAGCAACCTGAGTACTGAGAACCCAACACCCCAAGCACTGAGCACCCTGAGTACTGAGCACCCAGCACCCCAAGCACTGAGCTCCCTAAGTACTGAGCACCCAGCACCCTGAGTACTGAGCAGCCAGCACCTTGAGTACTGAGCACCCAGCACCCTGAGCACTGAGCACCCAGCACCCCGAGCACTGAGCACCCAGCACCCCGTGCACTGAGCACCCAGCACCCCGAGCACCGAGCACCCTGAGTACTAAGCACCGAGCACCCTGAGCACTGAGCACCCAGCACCCTGAGCACTGAGCACCCAGCACTCTGAGTACTGAGCACCCAGCACCCCGAGCACTGAGCACACAGCACCCTGAGTACTGAGCACCCAGCACCCTGAGCACTGAGCACTGAGCACCCTGAGCACTGAGCACCCAGCACCCTGAGGACTGAGCACCCAGCACCCTGAGAACTGAGCACCCTGAGTACTGAGCACTGAGCACCCTGAGTACTGAGCACTGAGCACCCTGAGTACTGAGCAACCAGCACCCTGAGTACTGAGCACCCAGCACCCTGAGCACTGAGCACCAAGCACCCTCAGCACTGAGCACCCAGCACCCTGAGCACTGAGCACCCAGCACCCTGAGTACTGAGCACCCAACGTACTGAGCACTGAGCACCCCGAGAACTGAGCACCCAGCAACCTGAGTACTGAGCACGGATCACCCCGAGCACTGAGCACCCAGCACCCTGAGTAGTGAGCACCCAACGTACTGAGCACCGAGCACACCAAGCACTGAGCACCCAGCAACCTGAGTACTGAGCACCCAGCACCCCGAGCACTGAGCACCCAGCACGCTGAGCACTGAGCACCCAGCACCCTGAGCACTGATCACCCCGCAACCTGAGCACTGAGCACCCAGCACCCTGAGTACTGAGCACTCAGCACCCTGAGTACTGAGCACTCAGCACCCTGAGTACTGAGCACCGAGCACCCCGAGCACTGAGCACCCAGCACCCTGAGCACTAAGCACCCTGAGGACTGAGCACCCAGCACCCTGAGCACTGAGCACCCAGCACCCTGAGTACTGAGCACCGATCACCCTGAGCACTGAGCACCCAGAACCCAAAGCACTGATCACCCAGCACCCTGAATACTGAGCACCCAGCACCCCGAGCACTGAGCACCCAGCACCCTGTGTACTGAGCACCCTGAGTACTGAGCACCGATCACCCTGAGCACTGAGCTCCCAGCACCCTGAGTACTGAGCACCCAGCACCCTGAGCACTGAGCACCCAGCACCCTGAGTACTGAGCACCCAGCACCGTTAGCACTGAGCACCCAGCACCCTGAGTACTGAGCACCCAGCACCCTGAGCACTGAGCACCCAGCACCCTGAGTACTGAGCACCCAGCACCCCGAGCACTGAGCACCAAGCACCCCGAGAATGAGCACCCAGCACCCCGAGTACTGAGCACCGAGCACCCTGAGCACTGAGTACCCAGCACCCTGAGTACTGAGCACCGAGCACCCCGAGCACTGAGCATGCAGCACCGCGAGCAATGAGCACCCAGCACCCGGAGCAATGAGCACCCAGCACCCTGATCACCGAGCACCCTGAGTACTGAGCACTGAGCACCCTGAGTACTGAGCACTGAGCACCCTGAGTACTGAGCACCCAGCACCCTGAGTACTGAGCACCCAGCACCCTGAGCAATGAGAACCCTGAGTACTGAGCACCCAGCACCCTGAGCACTGAGCACCAAAAACCCTGAGCACTGAGCACCCTGAGTACTGAGCACCGATCACCCTGAGCACTGAGCTCCCAGCACCCTGAGTACTGAGCACCCAGCACCCTGAGCACTGAGCACCCAGCACCCTGAGTACTGAGCACCCAGCACCCTGAGCACAGAGCACCCAGCACCCTGAGTACTGAGCACCCAGCACCCTGAGCACTGAGCACCCAGCACCCTGAGTACTGAGCACCCAGCACCCCGAGCACTGAGCACCCAGCACCCCGAGAATGAGCACCCAGCACCCCGAGTACTGAGGACCGAGCACCCTGTGCACTGAGTACCCAGCACCCTGAGTACTGAGCACCCAGCACCCTGAGCACTGGGCACCGAGCACCCCGAGTACTGAGCACCCAGCAGCCTGAGCACTGAGCACCCAGCACCCTGAGTACTGAGCACCCAGCTCCCTGAGTACTGAACACCCAGCACCCTGAGCACTGAGCACTCAGCACCCTGATCACTGAGTACTGAGCACCGAGCACCCCGAGAACTGAGCACCCAGCACCCGGAGTACTGAGCACCCAACACCCTGAGTACTGAGCACCCAGCACCCCGAGTACTGAGCACCCAGCACCCCGAGCACTGAGCACCCAGCACCCCGAGCACTGAGAACCCAGCACCCTGAGTACTGAGCACTGGGCACCCAGCACCCCGAGCACTGAGCACCCAGCACGCTGAGTACTGAGCACTGAGCACCCAGCACCCCGAGCACTGAGCACCCAGCACCCTGAGCACTGAGCACCCAGCACCCTAAGCACTGAGCACCCAGCACCCTGAGTACTGAGCACTGAGCACCCAGCACCCTGAGTACTGAGCACTGAGCACCCAGCACCCTGAGCACTGGGCACCGAGCACCCCGAGTACTGAGCACCCAGCAGCCTGAGCACTGAGCACCCAGCACCCTGAGTACTGAGCACCCAGCTCCCTGAGTACTGAACACCCAGCACCCTGAGCACTGAGCACTCAGCACCCTGATCACTGAGTACTGAGCACCGAGCACCCCGAGAACTGAGCACCCAGCACCCGGAGTACTGAGCACCCAACACCCTGAGTACTGAGCACCCAGCACCCCGAGTACTGAGCACCCAGCACCCCGAGCACTGAGCACCCAGCACCCCGAGCACTGAGCACCCAGCACCCTGAGTACTGAGCACTGGGCACCCAGCACCCCGAGCACTGAGCACCCAGCACCCTGAGTACTGAGCACTGAGCACCCAGCACCCCGAGCACTGAGCATCCAGCACCCTGAGCACTGAGCACCCAGCACCCTAAGCACTGAGCACCCAGCACCCTGAGTACTGAGCACTGAGCACCCAGCACCCTGAGTACTGAGCACTGAGCACCCAGCACCCCGAGCACTGAGCACCCAGCACCCTGAGCACTGAGCACCCAGCACCCTGAGCACTGAGCACCCAGCACCCGAGTACTGAACACCCAGCACCCTGAGTACTGAGCACCCAGCACCCTGAGCACTGAGCACCAAGCACCCTGAGCACTGAGCACCCAGCACCCCGAGCACTGAGCAACCAGCACCCCGAGCACTGAGCAACCAGCACCCCAAGCAATGAGCACCCCGCGCCCCGAGCACTGAGCACACAGCACCCTGAGTACTGAGCACCCAGCACCCTGAGCACTGAGCACTGAGCACCCTGAGCACTGAGCACCCAGCACCCTGAGGACTGAGCACCCAGCACCCTGAGAACTGAGCACCCTGAGTACTGAGCACTGAGCACCCTGAGTACTGAGCACTGAGCACCCTGAGTACTGAGCAACCAGCACCCTGAGGACTGAGCACCCAGCACCCTGAGCACTGAGCACCAAGCACCCTCAGCACTGAGCACCCAGCACCCTGAGCACTGAGCACCCAGCACCCTGAGTAGTGAGCACCCAACGTACTGAGCACTGAGCACCCCGAGAACTGAGCACCCAGCAACCTGAGTACTGAGCACGGATCACCCCGAGCACTGAGCACCCAGCACCCTGAGTAGTGAGCACCCAACGTACTGAGCACCGAGCACACCAAGCACTGAGCACCCAGCAACCTGAGTACTGAGCACCCAGCACCCCGAGCACTGAGCACCCAGCACGCTGAGCACTGAGCACCCAGCACCCTGAGCACTGATCACCCAGCAAATTGAGCACTGAGCACCCAGCACCCTGAGTACTGAGCACTCAGCACCCTGAGTACTGAGCACTCAGCACCCTGAGTACTGAGCACCGAGCACCCCGAGCACTGAGCACCCAGCACCCTGAGCACTAAGCACCCTGAGGACTGAGCACCCAGCACCCTGAGCACTGAGCACCCAGCACCCTGAGTACTGAGCACCGATCACCCTGAGCACTGAGCACCCAGAACCCAAAGCACTGATCACCCAGCACCCTGAATACTGAGCACCCAGCACCCCGAGCACTGAGCACCCAGCACCCTGTGTACTGAGCACCCTGAGTACTGAGCACCGATCACCCTGAGCACTGAGCTCCCAGCACCCTGAGTACTGAGCACCCAGCACCCTGAGCACTGAGCACCCAGCACCCTGAGTACTGAGCACCCAGCACCCTTAGCACTGAGCACCCAGCACCCTGAGTACTGAGCACAGAGCACCCTGAGCACTGAGCACCCAGCACCCTGAGTACTGAGCACCCAGCACCCCGAGCACTGAGCACCAAGCACCCCGAGAATGAGCACCCAGCACCCCGAGTACTGAGCACCGAGCACCCTGAGCACTGAGTACCCAGCACCCTGAGTACTGAGCACCGAGCACCCCGAGCACTGAGCATGCAGCACCGCGAGCAATGAGCACCCAGCACCCGGAGCAATGAGCACCCAGCACCCTGATCACCGAGCACCCTGAGTACTGAGCACTGAGCACCCTGAGTACTGAGCACTGAGCACCCTGAGTACTGAGCACCCAGCACCCTGAGTACTGAGCACCCAGCACCCTGAGCAATGAGAACCCTGAGTACTGAGCACCCAGCACCCTGAGCACTGAGCACCAAAAACCCTGAGCACTGAGCACCCTGAGTACTGAGCACCGATCACCCTGAGCACTGAGCTCCCAGCACCCTGAGTACTGAGCACCCAGCACCCTGAGCACTGAGCACCCAGCACCCTGAGTACTGAGCACCCAGCACCCTGAGCACAGAGCACCCAGCACCCTGAGTACTGAGCACCCAGCACCCTGAGCACTGAGCACCCAGCACCCTGAGTACTGAGCACCCAGCACCCCGAGCACTGAGCACCCAGCACCCCGAGAATGAGCACCCAGCACCCCGAGTACTGAGCACCGAGCACCCTGTGCACTGAGTACCCAGCACACTGAGTACTGAGCACCCAGCACCCTGAGCACTGGGCACCGAGCACCCCGAGTACTGAGCACCCAGCAGCCTGAGCACTGAGCACCCAGCACCCTGAGTACTGAGCACCCAGCTCCCTGAGTACTGAACACCCAGCACCCTGAGCACTGAGCACTCAGCACCCTGATCACTGAGTACTGAGCACCGAGCACCCCGAGAACTGAGCACCCAGCACCCGGAGTACTGAGCACCCAACACCCTGAGTACTGAGCACCCAGCACCCCGAGTACTGAGCACCCAGCACCCCGAGCACTGAGCACCCAGCACCCCGAGCACTGAGCACCCAGCACCCTGAGTACTGAGCACTGGGCACCCAGCACCCCGAGCACTGAGCACCCAGCACGCTGAGTACTGAGCACTGAGCACCCAGCACCCCGAGCACTGAGCACCCAGCACCCTGAGCACTGAGCACCCAGCACCCTAAGCACTGAGCACCCAGCACCCTGAGTACTGAGCACTGAGCACCCAGCACCCTGAGTACTGAGCACTGAGCACCCAGCACCCTGAGCACTGGGCACCGAGCACCCCGAGTACTGAGCACCCAGCAGCCTGAGCACTGAGCACCCAGCACCCTGAGTACTGAGCACCCAGCTCCCTGAGTACTGAACACCCAGCACCCTGAGCACTGAGCACTCAGCACCCTGATCACTGAGTACTGAGCACCGAGCACCCCGAGAACTGAGCACCCAGCACCCGGAGTACTGAGCACCCAACACCCTGAGTACTGAGCACCCAGCACCCCGAGTACTGAGCACCCAGCACCCCGAGCACTGAGCACCCAGCACCCCGAGCACTGAGCACCCAGCACCCTGAGTACTGAGCACTGGGCACCCAGCACCCCGAGCACTGAGCACCCAGCACCCTGAGTACTGAGCACTGAGCACCCAGCACCCCGAGCACTGAGCATCCAGCACCCTGAGCACTGAGCACCCAGCACCCTAAGCACTGAGCACCCAGCACCCTGAGTACTGAGCACTGAGCACCCAGCACCCTGAGTACTGAGCACTGAGCACCCAGCACCCCGAGCACTGAGCACCCAGCACCCTGAGCACTGAGCACCCAGCACCCTGAGCACTGAGCACCCAGCACCCGAGTACTGATCACCCAGCACCCTGAGTACTGAGCACCCAGCACCCTGAGCACTGAGCACCAAGCACCCTGAGCACTGAGCACCCAGCACCCCGAGCACTGAGCAACCAGCACCCCAAGCAATGAGCACCCCGCACCCTGAGTACTGAGCACCCAGCGCCCCGAGTACTGACCACCCAGCAACCTGAGCACCGAGCAGCCAGCACCCCTAGCACTGAGCACCCAGCGCCCTGAGCACTGAGCACCCAGCACCCTGAGTACTGAGCACTGAGCACCACGAGTACTGAGCACACAGCACCCCGAGCACTGAGCACCGAGCACCCCGAGCACTGAGAACCCAGCACCCCGAGCACTGAGCACCCAGCACCCCGAGCACTGAGCACCCAGCACCCCGAGCACTGAGCACCCAGCACCCCGAGCACTGAGCACCCAGCACCCCGAGCACTGAGCACCCAGCAACCCGAGCACTGAGCACCCAGCACCCTGAGTACTGAGCACCCAGCACCCTGAGTACTGAGCACCCAACACCCTGATCACTGAGCACCCAGCAACCTGAGTACTGAGCACCCAACACCCCAAGCACTGAGCACCCTGAGTACTGAGCACCCAGCACCCCAAGCACTGAGCTCCCTGAGTACTGAGCCCCCAGCACCCTGAGTACTGAGCAGCCAGCACCTTGAGTACTGAGCACCCAGCACCCTGAGCACTGAGCACCCAGCACCCCGAGCACTGAGCACCCAGCACCCCGTGCACTGAGCACCCAGCACCCCGAGCACCGAGCACCCTGAGTACTAAGCACCGAGCACCCTGAGCACTGAGCACCCAGCACCCTGAGCACTGAGCACCCAGCACTCTGAGTACTGAGCACCCAGCACCCCGAGCACTGAGCACGCAGCACCCTGAGTACTGAGCACCCAGCACCCTGAGCACTGAGCACCCAGCACCCTGAGCACTGAGCACCCAGCACCCTGAGGACTGAGCACCCAGCACCCTGAGAACTGAGCACCCTGAGTACTGAGCACTGAGCACCCTGAGTACTGAGCACTGAGCACCCTGAGCACTGAGCACCCAGCACACTGAGTACTGAGCACCCAGCACCCTGAGTACTGAGCACTCAGCACCCTGAGTACTGAGCACCGAATACCCCGAGCACTGAGCACCCAGCACCCTGAGCACTAAGCACCCTGAGGACTGAGCACCCAGCACCCTGAGCACTGAGCACCCAGCACCCTGAGTACTGAGCACCGATCACCCTGAGCACTGAGCACCCAGAACCCAAAGCAATGAGCACCCAGCACCCTGAATACTGAGCACCCAGCACCCCGAGCACTGAGCACCCAGCACCCTGAGTACTGAGCACCCTGAGTACTGAGCACCGATCACCCTGAGCACTGAGCTCCCAGCACCCTGAGTACTGAGCACTCAGCACCCTGAGCACTGAGCACCCAGCACCCTGAGTACTGAGCACCCAGCACCCTGAGCACTGAGCACCCAGCACCCTGAGTACTGAGCACCCAGCACCCTGAGCACTGAGCACCCAGCACCCTGAGTACTGAGCACCCAGCACCCCGAGCACTGAGCACCAAGCACCCCGAGAATGAGCACCCAGCACCCCGAGTACTGAGCACCGAGCACCCTGAGCACTGAGTACCCAGCACCCTGAGTACTGAGCACCGAGCACCCCGAGCACTGAGCAAGCAGCACCGCGAGCAATGAGCACCCAGCACCCGGAGCAATGAGCACCCAGCACCCTGAGCACCGAGCACCCTGAGTACTGAGCACTGAGCACCCTGAGTACTGAGCACTGAGCACCCTGAGTACTGAGCACCCAGCACCCTGAGTACTGAGCACCCAGCACCCTGAGCAATGAGAACCCTGAGTACTGAGCACCCAGCACCCTGAGTACTGAACACCCAGCACCGTGAGCACTGAACACACAGCACCCCGAGCACTGAGCACCCAGCACCCCGAGCACTGAGCACCCAGCAACCCGAGCACTGAGAATCCAGCACCATGTGTACTGAGCACCCAGCACCCTGAGTACTGAGCACCCAGCACCCCGAGCACTGAGTACCCAGCACCCTGAGCACTGAGCACCCAGCACCCTGAGCACTGTGCACCCATCACCCTGAGGACTGAGCACTGAGCACCCAGCGCCCTGAGCACTGAGCACCCAGCACCCTGAGCACTGAGCACCCAGCACCCCGAGCACTGAGCACCCAGCACCCTGAGTACTGAGCACTGAGCACCCAGCACCCCGAGCACTGAGCACCCAGCACCCTGAGCACTGAGCACCCAGCACCCGAGTACTGAGCACCCAGCACCCTGAGTACTGAGCACCCAGCACCCCGAGCACTGAGCACCCAGCACCCTGAGCACTGAGCACCCAGCACCCCGAGCACTGAGCACCCAGCACCCTGAGTACTGAGCACTGAGCACCCAGCACCCCGAGCACTGAGCACCCAGCACCCTGAGTACTGAGCACCCAGCACCCGAGTACTGAGCACCCAGCACCCTGAGTACTGAGCACCCAGCACCCCGAGCACTGAGCACCCAGCACCCTGAGTACTGTGCACCCAGCACCCTGAGCACTGAGCACCCAGCACCCTGAGCACTGAGCACCCAGCACCCTGAGCACTGAACACCCAGCACCCCGAGCACCGAGCACCCTGAGTACTAAGCACCGAGCACCCTGAGCACTGAGCACCCAGCACCCTGAGCACTGAGCACCCAGCACTCTGAGTACTGAGCACCCAGCACCCCGAGCACTGAGCACACAGCACCCTGAGTACTGAGCACCCAGCACCCCGAGCACTGAGCACCCAGCACCCCGAGCACTGAGCACCCTGAGTACTAAGCACCGAGCACCCTGAGCACTGAGCACCCAGCACCCTGAGCACTGAGCACCCAGCACTCTGAGTACTGAGCACCCAGCACCCCGAGCACTGAGCACACAGCACCCTGAGTACTGAGCAACCAGCACCCCGAGCACTGAGCACCCAGCACCCCGAGCACCGAGCACCCTGAGTACTAAGCACCGAGCACCCTGAGCACTGAGCACCCAGCACCCTGAGCACTGAGCACCCAGCACTCTGAGTACTGAGCACCCAGCACCCCGAGCACTGAGCACACAGCACCCTGAGTACTGAGCACCCAGCACCCCGAGCACTGAGCACCCAGCACGCTGAGCACTGAGCACCCAGCACCCTGAGCACTGATCACCCAGCAACCTGAGCACTGAGCACCCAGCACCCTGAGTACTGAGCACCCAGCACCCTGAGTACTGAGCACTCAGCACCCTGAGTACTGAGCACCGAGCACCCCGAGCACTGAGCACTCAGCACCCTGAGCACTAAGCACCCTGAGGACTGAGCACCCAGCACCCTGAGCACTGAGCACCAAGCACCCTGAGCACTGAGCACCCTGAGTACTGAGCACCGATCACCCTGAGCACTGAGCTCCCAGCACCCTGAGTACTGAGCACCCAGCACCCTGAGCACTGAGCACCCAGCACCCTGAGTACTGAGCACCCAGCACCCTGAGCACTGAGCACCCAGCACCCTGAGTACTGAGCACCCAGCACCCTGAGCACTGAGGACCCAGCACCCTGAGTACTGAGCACCCAGCACCCCGAGCACTGAGCACCCAACACCCCGAGAATGAGCACCCAGCACCCCGAGTACTGAGCACCGAGCACCCTGAGCACTGAGTACCCAGCACCCTGAGTACTGAGCACCCAGCACCCTGAGCACTGGGCACCGAGCACCCCGAGTACTGAGCACCCAGCAGCCTGAGCACTGAGCACCCAGCACCCTGAGTACTGAGCACCCAGCTCCCTGAGTACTGAACACCCAGCACCCTGAGCACTGAGCACTCAGCACCCTGATCACTGAGTACTGAGCACCGAGCACCCCGAGAACTGAGCACCCAGCACCCGGAGTACTGAGCACCCAACACCCTGAGGACTGAGCACCCAGCACCCCGAGTACTGAGCACCCAGCACCCCGAGCACTGAGCACCCAGCACCCCGAGCACTGAGCACCGAGCACCCTGAGTACTGAGCACTGTGCACCCAGCACCCCGAGCACTGAGCACCCAGCACCCTGAGTACTGAGCACTGAGCACCCAGCACCCCGAGCACTGAGCACCCAGCACCCTGAGCACTGGCACGGAGCACCCTAAGCACTGAGCACCCAGCACCCTGAGTACTGAGCACTGAGCACCCAGCACCCTGAGTACTGAGCACTGAGCACCCAGCACCCCGAGCACTGAGCACCCAGCACCCTGAGCACTGAGCACCCAGCACCCTGAGCACTGAGCACCCAGCACCCGAGTACTGAGCACCCAGCACCCTGAGTACTGAGCACCCAGCACCCTGAGCACTGAGCACCAAGCACCCTGAGCACTGAGCACCCAGCACCCCGAGCACTGAGCAACCAGCACCCCAAGCAATGAGCACCCCGCACCCTGAGTACTGAGCACACAGCGCCCCGAGTACTGACCACCCAGCAACCTGAACACCGAGCAGCCAGCACCCCTAGCACTGAGCACCCAGCGCCCTGAGCACTGAGCACCCAGCACCCTGAGTACTGAGCACTGAGCACCACGAGTACTGAGCACCCAGCACCCCGAGCACTGAGCACCGAGCACCCCGAGCACTGAGAACCCAGCACCCCGAGCACTGAGCACCCAGCACCCCGAGCACTGAGCACCCAGCACCCTGAGCACTGAGCACCCAGCACCCCGAGCACTGAGCACCCAGCACCCCGAGCACTGAGCACCCAGCACCCCGAGCACTGAGCACCCAGCACCCCGAGCACTGAGCACCCAGCACCCTGAGTACTGAGCACCCAGCACCCTGAGTACTGAGCACCCAACACCCTGATCACTGAGCACCCAGCAACCTGAGTACTGAGCACCCAACACCCCAAGCACTGAGCACCCTGAGTACTGAGCACCCAGCACCCCAAGCACTGAGCTCCCTGAGTACTGAGCACCCAGCACCCTGAGTACTGAGCAGCCAGCACCTTGAGTACTGAGCACCCAGCACCCTGAGCACTGAGCACCCAGCACCCCGAGCACTGAGCACCCAGCACCCCGTGCACTGAGCACCCAGCACCCCGAGCACCGAGCACCCTGAGTACTAAGCACCGAGCACCCTGAGCACTGAGCACCCAGCACCCTGAGCACTGAGCACCCAGCACTCTGAGTACTGAGCACCCAGCACCCCGAGCACTGAGCACACAGCACCCTGAGTACTGAGCACCCAGCACCCTGAGCACTGAGCACTGAGCACCCTGAGCACTGAGCACCCAGCACCCTGAGGACTGAGCACCCAGCACCCTGAGAACTGAGCACCCTGAGTACTGAGCACTGAGCACCCTGAGTACTGAGCACTGAGCACCCTGAGTATTGAGCAACCAGCACCCTGAGTACTGAGCACCCAGCACCCTGAGCACTGAGCACCCAGCACCCTGAGCACTGAGCACCCAGCACCCTGAGCACTGAGCACCCAGCACCCTGAGTAGTGAGCACCCAACGTACTGAGCACTGAGCACCCCGAGAACTGAGCACCCAGCAACCTGAGTACTGAGCACCCTGAGTACTGAGCACCGATCACCCTGAGCACTGAGCTCCCAGCACCCTGAGTACTGAGCACCCAGCACCCTGAGCACTGAGCACCCAGCACCCTGAGTACTGAGCACCCAGCACCCTGAGCACTGAGCACCCAGCACCCTGAGTACTGAGCACCCAGCACCCTCAGCACTGAGCACCCAGCACCCTGAGTACTGAGCACCCAGCACCCCGAGCACTGAGCACCAAGCACCCCGAGAATGAGCACCCAGCACCCCGAGTACTGAGCACCGAGCACCCTGAGTACTGAGCACTGAGCACCCTGAGTACTGAGCAACCAGCACCCTGAGTACTGAGCACCCAGCACCCTGAGCACAGAGCACCAAGCACCCTGAGCACTGAGCACCCAGCACCCTGAGCACTGAGCACCCAGCACCCTGAGTAGTGAGCACCCAACGTACTGAGCACTGAGCACCCCGAGCACTGAGCACCCAGCAACCTGAGTACTGAGCACGGATCACCCCGAGCACTGAGCACCCAGCACCCTGAGTAGTGAGCACCCAACGTACTGAGCACCGAGCACACCAAGCACTGAGCACCCAGCACGCTGAGCACTGAGCACCCAGCACCCTGAGCACTGATCACCCAGCAACCTGAGCACTGAGCACCCAGCACCCTGAGTACTGAGCACCCAGCACCCTGAGTACTGAGCACTCAGCACCCTGAGTACTGAGCACCGAGCACCCCGAGCACTGAGCACCCAGCACCCTGAGCACTAAGCACCCTGAGGACTGAGCACCCAGCACCCTGAGCACTGAGCACCCAGCACCCTGAGTACTGAGCACCGATCACCCTGAGCACTGAGCACCCAGAACCCAAAGCACTGAGCACCCAGCACCCTGAATACTGAGCACCCAGCACCCCGAGCACTGAGCACCCAGCACCCTGAGTACTGAGCACCCTGAGTACTGAGCACCGATCACCCTGAGCACTGAGCTCCCAGCACCCTGAGTACTGAGCACCCATCACCCTGAGCACTGAGCACCCAGCACCCTGAGTACTGAGCACCCAGCACCCTGAGCACTGAGCACCCAGCACCCTGAGTACTGAGCACCCAGCACCCTGAGCACTGAGCACCCAGCACCCTGAGTACTGAGCACCCAGCACCCCGAGCACTGAGCACCAAGCACCCCGAGAATGAGCACCCAGCACCCCGAGTACTGAGCACCGAGCACCCTGAGCACTGAGTACCCAGCACCCTGAGTACTGAGCACCGAGCACCCCGAGCACTGAGCATGTAGCACCGCGAGCAATGAGCACCCAGCACCCGGAGCAATGAGCACCCAGCACCCTGAGCACCGAGCACCCTGAGTACTGAGCACTGAGCACCCTGAGTACTGAGCACTGAGCACCCTGAGTACTGAGCACCCAGCACCCTGAGTACTGAGCACCCAGCACCCTGAGCAATGAGAACCCTGAGTACTGAGCACCCAGCACCCTGAGCACTGAGCACCAAGCACCCTGAGCACTGAGCACCCTGAGTACTGAGCACCGATCACCCTGAGCACTGAGCTCCCAGCACCCTGAGTACTGAGCACCCAGCACCCTGAGCACTGAGCACCCAGCACCCTGAGTACTGAGCACCCAGCACCCTGAGCACTGAGCACCCAGCACCTTGAGTACTGAGCACCCAGCACCCCGAGCACTGAGCACCCAGCACCCCGAGAATGAGCACCCAGCACCCCGAGTACTGAGCACCGAGCACCCTCAGCACTGAGTACCCAGCACCCTGAGTACTGAGCACCCAGCACCCTGAGCACTGGGCACCGAGCACCCCGGGTACTGAGCACCCAGCAGCCGAAGCACTGAGCACCCAGCACCCTGAGTACTGAGCACCCAGCTCCCTGAGTACTGAACACCCAGCACCCTGAGCACTGAGCACTCAGCACCCTGATCACTGAGTACTGAGCACCGAGCACCCCGAGAACTGAGCACCCAGCACCCGGAGTACTGAGCACCCAACACCCTGAGGACTGAGCACCCAGCACCCCGAGTACTGAGCACCCAGCACCCCGAGCACTGAGCACCCAGCACCCCGAGCACTGAGCACCGAGCACCCTGAGTACTGAGCACTGGGCACCCAGCACCCCGAGCACTGAGCACCCAGCGCCCTGAGTACGGAGCACTGAGCACCCAGCACCCCGAGCACTGAGCACCCAGCACCCTGAGCACTGAGCACCCAGCACCCTAAGCACTGAGCACCCAGCACCCTGAGTACTGAGCACTGAGCACCCAGCACCCTGAGTACTGAGCACTGAGCACCCAGCACCCCGAGCACTGAGCACCCAGCACCCTGAGCACTGAGAACCCAGCACCCTGAGCACTGAGCACCCAGCACCCGAGTACTGAGCACCCAGCACCCTGAGTACTGAGCACCCAGCACCCTGAGCACTGAGCACCAAGCACCCTGAGCACTGAGCACCCAGCACCCCGAGCACTGAGCAACCAGCACCCCAAGCAATGAGCACCCCGCACCCTGAGTACTGAGCACCCAGCGCCCCGAGTACTGACCACCCAGCAACCTGAGCACCGAGCAGCCAGCACCCCTAGCACTGAGCACCCAGCGCCCTGAGCACTGAGCACCCAGCACCCTGAGTACTGAGCACTGAGCACCACGAGTACTGAGCACCCAGCACCCCGAGCACTGAGCACCGAGCACCCCGAGCACTGAGAACCCAGCACCCCGAGCACTGAGCACCCAGCACCCCGAGCACTGAGCACCCAGCACCCCGAGCACTGAGCACCCAGCACCCCGAGCACTGAGCACCCAGCACCCCGAGCACTGAGCACCCAGCACCCCGAGCACTGAGCACCCAGCACCCCGAGCACTGAGCACCCAGTACCCTGAGTACTGAGCACCCAGCACCCTGAGTACTGAGCACCCAACACCCTGATCACTGAGCACCCAGCAACCTGAGTACTGAGCACCCAACACCCCAAGCACTGAGCACCCTGAGTACTGAGCACCCAGCACCCCAAGCACTGAGCTCCCTGAGTACTGAGCACCCAGCACCCTGAGTACTGAGCAGCCAGCACCTTGAGTACTGAGCACCCAGCACCCTGAGCACTGAGCACCCAGCACCCCGAGCACTGAGCACCCAGCACCCCGTGCACTGAGCACCCAGCACCCCGAGCACCGAGCACCGTGAGTACTAAGCACCGAGCACCCTGAGCACTGAGCACCCAGCACCCTGAGCACTGAGCACCCAGCACTCTGAGTACTGAGCACCCAGCACCCCGAGCACTGAGCACACAGCACCCTGAGTACTGAGCACCCAGCACCCTGAGCACTGAGCACTGAGCACCCTGAGCACTGAGCACCCAGCACCCTGAGGACTGAGCACCCAGCACCCTGAGAACTGAGCACCCTGAGTACTGAGCACTGAGCACCCTGAGTACTGAGCACTGAGCACCCTGAGTACTGAGCAACCAGCACCCTGAGTACTGAGCACCCAGCACCCTGAGCACTGAGCACCAAGCACCCTGAGCACTGAGCACCCAGCACCCTGAGCACTGAGCACCCAGCACCCTGAGTAGTGAGCACCCAACGTACTGAGCACTGAGCACCCCGAGAACTGAGCACCCAGCAACCTGAGTACTGAGCACGGATCACCCCGAGCACTGAGCACCCAGCACCCTGAGTAGTGAGCACCCAACGTACTGAGCACCGAGCACACCAAGCACTGAGCACCCAGCAACCTGAGTACTGAGCACCCAGCACCCCGCGCACTGAGCACCCAGCACGCTGAGCACTGAGCACCCAGCACCCTGAGCACTGATCACCCAGCAACCTGAGCACTGAGCACCCAGCACCCTGAGTACTGAGCACCCAGCACCCTGAGTACTGAGCACTCAGCACCCTGAGTACTGAGCACCGAGCACCCCGAGCACTGAGCACCCAGCACCCTGAGCACTAAGCACCCTGAGGACTGAGCACCCAGCACCCTGAGCACTGAGCACCCAGCACCCTGAGTACTGAGCACCGATCACCCTGAGCACTGAGCACCCAGAACCCAAAGCACTGAGCACCCAGCACCCTGAATACTGAGCACCCAGCACCCCGAGCACTGAGCACCCAGCACCCTGAGTACTGAGCACCCTGAGTACTGAGCACCGATCACCCTGAGCACTGAGCTCCCAGCACCCTGAGTACTGAGCACTCAGCACCCTGAGCACTGAGCACCCAGCACCCTGAGTACTGAGCACCCAGCACCCTGAGCACTGAGCACCCAGCACCCTGAGTACTGAGCACCCAGCACCCTGAGCACTGAGCACCCAGCAAACTGAGTACTGAGCACCCAGCACCCCGAGCACTGAGCACCAAGCACCCCGAGAATGAGCACCCAGCACCCCGAGTACTGAGCACCGAGCACCCTGAGCACTGAGTACCCAGCACCCTGAGTACTGAGCACCGAGCACCCCGAGCACTGAGCTTGCAGCACCGCGAGCAATGAGCACCCAGCACCCGGAGCAATGAGCACCCAGCACCCTGAGCACCGAGCACCCTGAGTACTGAGCACTGAGCACCCTGAGTACTGAGCACTGAGCACCCTGAGTACTGAGCACCCAGCACCCTGAGTACTGAGCACCCAGCACCCTGAGCAATGAGAACCCTGAGTACTGAGCACCCAGCACCCTGAGTACTGAACACCCAGCACCGTGAGCACTGAACACACAGCACCCCGAGCACTGAGCACCCAGCACCCTGAGCACTGAGCACCCAGCAACCCGAGCACTGAGAACCCAGCACCATGTGTACTGAGCACCCAGCACCCTGAGTACTGAGCACCCAGCACCCCGAGCACTGAGTACCCAGCACCCTGAGCACTGAGCACCCAGCACCCTGAGCACTGTGCACCCATCACCCTGAGGACTGAGCACTGAGCACCCAGCGCCCTGAGCACTGAGCACCCAGCACCCTGAGCACTGAGCACCCAGCACCCCGAGCACTGAGCACCCAGCACCCTGAGTACTGAGCACTGAGCACCCAGCACCCCGAGCACTGAGCACCCAGCACCCTGAGCACTGAGCACCCAGCACCCGAGTACTGAGCACCCAGCACCCTGAGTACTGAGCACCCAGCACCCCGAGCACAGAGCACCCAGCACCCTGAGCACTGAGCACCCAGCACCCCGAGCACTGAGCACCCAGCACCCTGAGTACTGAGCACTGAGCACCCAGCACCCCGAGCACTGAGCACCCAGCACCCTGTGTACTGAGCACCCAGCACCCGAGTACTGAGCACCCAGCACCCTGAGTACTGAGCACCCAGCACCCCGAGCACTGAGCACCCAGCACCCTGAGTACTGTGCACACAGCACCCTGAGCACTGAGCACCCAGCACCCTGAGCACTGAGCACCCAGCACACTGAGCACTGAGCACCCAGCACCCTGAGTAGTGAGCACCCAACGTACTGAGCACCAAGCACCCCGAGCACTGAGCACCCAGCACCCTGAGTACTGAGCACCGATCACCCCGAGAACTGAGCACCCAGCACCCTGAGTACTGAGCTCCGAGTACCCCGAGCACTGAGCACCCAGCACCCGGAGTACTGAGCACCCAGCACCCTGAGTACTAAGCACCGAGCACCCTGAGTACTGAGCATCCAGTACCCTGAGCACTGAACACACAGCACCCTGAGTACTGAGCACCCCGAGCACTGAGCACCCAGCACCCTGAGCACTGAGCACCCAGCACCCTGAGTACTGAGCAACCAGCACCCTGAGTACTGAACATACAGCACCCTGAGCACTGAGCACTGAGCACCCTGAGCACTGAGTACTGAGCACTGAGCACCCTGAGCACTGAGCACCCAGCACCCCGAGTACTGAGCACCCTGAGCACTGAGTACTGAGCACTGAGCACCCTGAGCACTGAGCACCCAGCACCCTGTGTACTGAGCACCCAGCACCCCGAGCACTGAGCACCCAGCGCCCCGAGCACTGAGCACCCAGCACCCCGAGCACTGAGCACCCTGAGCACTGAGCACACAGCACCCCGAGTACTGAGCATTGAGCACCCTGAGCTCTGAGCACCCAGCACCCCGAGTACTGAGCACTGAGCACCCTGAGCACTGAGCACCCAGCACCCCAAGCACTGAACACCAAGCACCCTGAGTACTGAGCACTGAGCACCCAGCACCCCGAACACTGAGCACCCAGCACCCTGAGCACTGAGCACCCAGCACCTGAGTACTGAGCACCCAGCACCCTGAGTGCTGAGCACCGAGCACCCCGAGCACTGAGCACGCAGCACCGCGAGTAATGAGCACCCAGCACCCCGAGCACTGAGCACCCAGCACCCTGAGCACCGAGCACCCTGAGTACTGAGCACTGAGCACCCTGAGTACTGAGCACTGAGCACCCTGAGCACTGAGCACTCAGCACCCTGAGTAGTGAGCACCCAACGTACTGAGCACCGTGCAACCCGAGCACTGAGAACCCAGCACCCTGAGTACTGAGCACCGAGCACCCAGAGCACTGAGCACCCAGCGCCCCGAGCACTGAGCAACCAGCGCCCAGAGCACTGAGCACCCAGCGCCCCGAGCACTGAGCACCCAGCACCCCGAGCACTGAGCAACCAGCACCCCAAGCAATGAGCACCCCGCACCCTGAGTACTGAGCACCCAGCACCCCGAGTACTGACCACCCAGCAACCTGAGCACCGAGCAGCCAGCACCCTGAGCACTGAGCACCCAGCGCCCTGAGCACTGGGCACCCAGCACCCTGAGTACTGAGCACTGAGCACCACGAGTACTGAGCACACAGCACCCCGAGCACTGAGCACCGAGCACCCCGAGCACTGAGAACCCAGCACCCCGAGCACTGAGCACCCAGCACCCCGAGCACTGAGCACCCAGCACCCCGAGCACTGAGCACCCAGCACCCCGAGCACTGAGCACCCAGCACCCCGAGCACTGAGCAACCAGCACCCCGAGCACTGAGCACCCAGCACCCCGAGCACTGAGCACCCAGCACCCTGAGTACTGAGCACCCAGCACCCTGAGTACTGAGCACCCAACACCCTGATCACTGAGCACCCAGCAACCTGAGTACTGAGCACCCAACACCCCAAGCACTGAGCACCCTGAGTACTGAGCACCCAGCACCCCAAGCACTGAGCTCCCTGAGTACTGAGCACCCAGCACCCTGAGTACTGAGCAGCCAGCATCTTGAGTACTGAGCACCCAGCACCCTGAGCACTGAGCACCCAGCACCCCGAGCACTGAGCACCCAGCACCCCGTGCACTGAGCACCCAGCACCCCGAGCACCGAGCACCCTGAGTACTAAGCACCGAGCACCCTGAGCACTGAGCACCCAGCACCCTGAGCACTGAGCACCCAGCATTCTGAGTACTGAGCACCCAGCACCCCGAGCACTGAGCACAATGCACCCTGAGTACTGAGCACCCAGCACCCTGAGAACTGAGCACCCTGAGTACTGAGCACTGAGCACCCTGAGTACTGAGCACTGAGCACCCTGAGTACTGAGCAACCAGCACCCTGAGTACTGAGCACCCAGCACCCTGAGCACAGAGCACCAAGCACCCTGAGCACTGAGCACCCAGCAGCCTGAGCACTGAGCACCCAGCAACCTGAGTACTGAGCACGGATCACCCCGAGCACTGAGCACCCAGCACCCTGAGTAGTGAGCACCCAACGTACTGAGCACCGAGCACACCAAGCACTGAGCACCCAGCACGCTGAGCACTGAGCACCCAGCACCCTGAGCACTGATCACCCAGCAACCTGAGCACTGAGCACCCAGCACCCTGAGTACTGAGCACCCAGCACCCTGAGTACTGAGCACTCAGCACCCTGAGTACTGAGCACCGAGCAACCCAAGCACTGAGCACCCAGCACCCTGAGCACTAAGCACCCTGAGGACTGAGCACCCAGCACCCTGAGCACTGAGCACCCAGCACCCTGAGTACTGAGCACCGATCACCCTGAGCACTGAGCACCCAGAACCCAAAGCACTGAGCACCCAGCACCCTGAATACTGAGCACCCAGCACACCGAGCACTGAGCACCCAGCACCCTGAGTACTGAGCACCCTGAGTACTGAGCACCGCTCACCCTGAGCACTGAGCTCCCAGCACCCTGAGTACTGAGCACCCAGCACCCTGAGCACTGAGCACCCAGCACCCTGAGTACTGAGCACCCAGCACCCTGAGCACTGAGCACCCAGCACCCTGAGTACTGAGCACCCAGCACCCTGAGCACTGAGCACCCAGCACCCTGAGTACTGAGCACCCAGCACCCTGAGCACTGAGCACCCAGCACCCTGAGTACTGAGCACCCAGCACCCCGAGCACTGAGCACCAAGCACCCCGAGAATGAGCACCCAGCACCCCGAGTACTGAGCACCGAGCACCCTGAGTACTGAGCACTGAGCACCCTGAGTACTGAGCAACCAGCACCCTGAGTACTGAGCACCCAGCACCCTGAGCACAGAGCACCAAGCACCCTGAGCACTGAGCACCCAGCACCCTGAGCACTGAGCACCCAGCACCCTGAGTAGTGAGCACCCAACGTACTGAGCACTGAGCACCCCGAGCACTGAGCACCCAGCAACCTGAGTACTGAGCACGGATCACCCCGAGCACTGAGCACCCAGCACCCTGAGTAGTGAGCACCCAACGTACTGAGCACCGAGCACACCAAGCACTGAGCACCCAGCACGCTGAGCACTGAGCACCCAGCACCCTGAGCACTGATCACCCAGCAACCTGAGCACTGAGCACCCAGCACCCTGAGTACTGAGCACCCAGCACCCTGAGTACTGAGCACTCAGCACCCTGAGTACTGAGCACCGAGCACCCCGAGCACTGAGCACCCAGCACCCTGAGCACTAAGCACCCTGAGGACTGAGCACCCAGCACCCTGAGCACTGAGCACCCAGCACCCTGAGTACTGAGCACCGATCACCCTGAGCACTGAGCACCCAGAACCCAAAGCACTGAGCACCCAGCACCCTAAATACTGAGCACCCAGCACCCCGAGCACTGAGCACCCAGCACCCTGAGTACTGAGCACCCTGAGTACTGAGCACCGATCACCCTGAGCACTGAGCTCCCAGCACCCTGAGTACTGAGCACCCAGCACCCTGAGCACTGAGCACCCAGCACCCTGAGTACTGAGCACCCAGCACCCTGAGCACTGAGCACCCAGCACCCTGAGTACTGAGCACCCAGCACCCTGAGCACTGAGCACCCAGCACCCTGAGTACTGAGCACCCAGCACCCCGAGAACTGAGCACCAAGCACCCCGAGAATGAGCACCCAGCACCCCGAGTACTGAGCACCGAGCACCCTGAGCACTGAGTACACAGCACCCTGAGTACTGAGCACCGAGCACCCCGAGCACTGAGCATGTAGCACCGCGAGCAATGAGCACCCAGCACCCGGAGCAATGAGCACCCAGCACCCTGAGCACCGAGCACCCTGAGTACTGAGCACTGAGCCCCCTGAGTACTGAGCACTGAGCACCCTGAGTACTGAGCACCCAGCGCCCTGAGCACTGAGCACCCAGCACCCTGAGTACTGAGCACTGAGCACCACGAGTACTGAGCACCCAGCACCCCGAGCACTGAGCACCGAGCACCCCGAGCACTGAGAACCCAGCACCCCGAGCACTGAGCACCCAGCACCCTGAGCACTGAGCACCCAGCACCCCGAGCACTGAGCACCCAGCACCCCGAGCACTGAGCACCCAGCACCCCGAGCACTGAGCACCCAGCACCCCGAGCACTGAGCACCCAGCACCCCGAGCACTGAGCACCCAGTACCCTGAGTACTGAGCACCCAGCACCCTGAGTACTGAGCACCCAACACCCTGATCACTGAGCACCCAGCAACCTGAGTACTGAGCACCCAACACCCCAAGCACTGAGCACCCTGAGTACTGAGCACCCAGCACCCCAAGCACTGAGCTCCCTGAGTACTGAGCACCCAGCACCCTGAGTACTGAGCAGCCAGCACCTTGAGTACTGAGCACCCAGCACCCTGAGCACTGAGCACCCAGCACCCCGAGCACTGAGCACCCAGCACCCCGTGCACTGAGCACCCAGCACCCCGAGCACCGAGCACCGTGAGTACTAAGCACCGAGCACCCTGAGCACTGAGCACCCAGCACCCTGAGCACTGAGCACCCAGCACTCTGAGTACTGAGCACCCAGCACCCCGAGCACTGAGCACACAGCACCCTGAGTACTGAGCACCCAGCACCCTGAGCACTGAGCACTGAGCACCCTGAGCACTGAGCACCCAGCACCCTGAGGACTGAGCACCCAGCACCCTGAGAACTGAGCACCCTGAGTACTGAGCACTGAGCACCCTGAGTACTGAGCACTGAGCACCCTGAGTACTGAGCAACCAGCACCCTGAGTACTGAGCACCCAGCACCCTGAGCACTGAGCACCAAGCACCCTGAGCACTGAGCACCCAGCACCCTGAGCACTGAGCACCCAGCACCCTGAGTAGTGAGCACCCAACGTACTGAGCACTGAGCACCCCGAGAACTGAGCACCCAGCAACCTGAGTACTGAGCACGGATCACCCCGAGCACTGAGCACCCAGCACCCTGAGTAGTGAGCACCCAACGTACTGAGCACCGAGCACACCAAGCACTGAGCACCCAGCAACCTGAGTACTGAGCACCCAGCACCCCGCGCACTGAGCACCCAGCACGCTGAGCACTGAGCACCCAGCACCCTGAGCACTGATCACCCAGCAACCTGAGCACTGAGCACCCAGCACCCTGAGTACTGAGCACCCAGCACCCTGAGTACTGAGCACTCAGCACCCTGAGTACTGAGCACCGAGCACCCCGAGCACTGAGCACCCAGCACCCTGAGCACTAAGCACCCTGAGGACTGAGCACCCAGCACCCTGAGCACTGAGCACCCAGCACCCTGAGTACTGAGCACCGATCACCCTGAGCACTGAGCACCCAGAACCCAAAGCACTGAGCACCCAGCACCCTGAATACTGAGCACCCAGCACCCCGAGCACTGAGCACCCAGCACCCTGAGTACTGAGCACCCTGAGTACTGAGCACCGATCACCCTGAGCACTGAGCTCCCAGCACCCTGAGTACTGAGCACTCAGCACCCTGAGCACTGAGCACCCAGCACCCTGAGTACTGAGCACCCAGCACCCTGAGCACTGAGCACCCAGCACCCTGAGTACTGAGCACCCAGCACCCTGAGCACTGAGCACCCAGCAAACTGAGTACTGAGCACCCAGCACCCCGAGCACTGAGCACCAAGCACCCCGAGAATGAGCACCCAGCACCCCGAGTACTGAGCACCGAGCACCCTGAGCACTGAGTACCCAGCACCCTGAGTACTGAGCACCGAGCACCCCGAGCACTGAGCTTGCAGCACCGCGAGCAATGAGCACCCAGCACCCGGAGCAATGAGCACCCAGCACCCTGAGCACCGAGCACCCTGAGTACTGAGCACTGAGCACCCTGAGTACTGAGCACTGAGCACCCTGAGTACTGAGCACCCAGCTCCCTGAGTACTGAGCACCCAGCACCCTGAGCAATGAGAACCCTGAGTACTGAGCACCCAGCACCCTGAGTACTGAACACCCAGCACCGTGAGCACTGAACACACAGCACCCCGAGCACTGAGCACCCAGCACCCTGAGCACTGAGCACCCAGCAACCCGAGCACTGAGAACCCAGCACCATGTGTACTGAGCACCCAGCACCCTGAGTACTGAGCACCCAGCACCCCGAGCACTGAGTACCCAGCACCCTGAGCACTGAGCACCCAGCACCCTGAGCACTGTGCACCCATCACCCTGAGGACTGAGCACTGAGCACCCAGCGCCCTGAGCACTGAGCACCCAGCACCCTGAGCACTGAGCACCCAGCACCCCGAGCACTGAGCACCCAGCACCCTGAGTACTGAGCACTGAGCACCCAGCACCCCGAGCACTGAGCACCCAGCACCCTGAGCACTGAGCACCCAGCACCCGAGTACTGAGCACCCAGCACCCTGAGTACTGAGCACCCAGCACCCCGAGCACAGAGCACCCAGCACCCTGAGCACTGAGCACCCAGCACCCCGAGCACTGAGCACCCAGCACCCTGAGTACTGAGCACTGAGCACCCAGCACCCCGAGCACTGAGCACCCAGCACCCTGAGTACTGAGCACCCAGCACCCGAGTACTGAGCACCCAGCACCCTAAGTAATGAGCACCCAGCACCCCGAGCACTGAGCACCCAGCACCCTGAGTACTGTGCACACAGCACCCTGAGCACTGAGCACCCAGCACCCTGAGCACTGAGCACCCAGCACACTGAGCACTGAGCACCCAGCACCCTGAGTAGTGAGCACCCAACGTACTGAGCACCAAGCACCCCGAGCACTGAGCACCCAGCACCCTGAGTACTGAGCACCGATCACCCCGAGAACTGAGCACCCAGCACCCTGAGTACTGAGCTCCGAGTACCCCGAGCACTGAGCACCCAGCACCCGGAGTACTGAGCACCCAGCACCCTGAGTACTAAGCACCGAGCACCCTGAGTACTGAGCATCCAGTACCCTGAGCACTGAACACACAGCACCCTGAGTACTGAGCACCCCGAGCACTGAGCACCCAGCACCCTGAGCACTGAGCACCCAGCACCCTGAGTACTGAGCAACCAGCACCCTGAGTACTGAACATACAGCACCCTGAGCACTGAGCACTGAGCACCCTGAGCACTGAGTACTGAGCACTGAGCACCCTGAGCACTGAGCACCCAGCACCCCGAGTACTGAGCACCCTGAGCACTGAGTACTGAGCACTGAGCACCCTGAGCACTGAGCACCCAGCACCCTGTGTACTGAGCACCCAGCACCCCGAGCACTGAGCACCCAGCGCCCCGAGCACTGAGCACCCAGCACCCCGAGCACTGAGCACCCTGAGCACTGAGCACACAGCACCCCGAGTACTGAGCATTGAGCACCCTGAGCTCTGAGCACCCAGCACCCCGAGTACTGAGCACTGAGCACCCTGAGCACTGAGCACCCAGCACCCCAAGCACTGAACACCAAGCACCCTGAGTACTGAGCACTGAGCACCCAGCACCCCGAACACTGAGCACCCAGCACCCTGAGCACTGAGCACCCAGCACCTGAGTACTGAGCACCCAGCACCCTGAGTGCTGAGCACCGAGCACCCCGAGCACTGAGCACGCAGCACCGCGAGTAATGAGCACCCAGCACCCCGAGCACTGAGCACACAGCACCCTGAGCACCGAGCACCCTGAGTACTGAGCACTGAGCACCCTGAGTACTGAGCACTGAGCACCCTGAGCACTGAGCACTCAGCACCCTGAGTAGTGAGCACCCAACGTACTGAGCACCGTGCAACCCGAGCACTGAGAACCCAGCACCCTGAGTACTGAGCACCGAGCACCCAGAGCACTGAGCACCCAGCGCCCCGAGCACTGAGCAACCAGCGCCCAGAGCACTGAGCACCCAGCGCCCCGAGCACTGAGCACCCAGCACCCCGAGCACTGAGCAACCAGCACCCCAAGCAATGAGCACCCCGCACCCTGAGTACTGAGCACCCAGCACCCCGAGTACTGACCACCCAGCAACCTGAGCACCGAGCAGCCAGCACCCTGAGCACTGAGCACCCAGCGCCCTGAGCACTGGGCACCCAGCACCCTGAGTACTGAGCACTGAGCACCACGAGTACTGAGCACCCAGCACCCCGAGCACTGAGCACCGAGCACCCCGAGCACTGAGAACCCAGCACCCCGAGCACTGAGCACCCAGCACCCCGAGCACTGAGCACCCAGCACCCCGAGCACTGAGCACCCAGCACCCCGAGCACTGAGCACCCAGCACCCCGAGCACTGAGCAACCAGCACCCCGAGCACTGAGCACCCAGCACCCCGAGCACTGAGCACCCAGCACCCTGAGTACTGAGCACCCAGCACCCTGAGTACTGAGCACCCAACACCCTGATCACTGAGCACCCAGCAACCTGAGTACTGAGCACCCAACACCCCAAGCACTGAGCACCCTGAGTACTGAGCACCCAGCACCCCAAGCACTGAGCTCCCTGAGTACTGAGCACCCAGCACCCTGAGTACTGAGCAGCCAGCATCTTGAGTACTGAGCACCCAGCACCCTGAGCACTGAGCACCCAGCACCCCGAGCACTGAGCACCCAGCACCCCGTGCACTGAGCACCCAGCACCCCGAGCACCGAGCACCCTGAGTACTAAGCACCGAGCACCCTGAGCACTGAGCACCCAGCACCCTGAGCACTGAGCACCCAGCATTCTGAGTACTGAGCACCCAGCACCCCGAGCACTGAGCACAATGCACCCTGAGTACTGAGCACCCAGCACCCTGAGAACTGAGCACCCTGAGTACTGAGCACTGAGCACCCTGAGTACTGAGCACTGAGCACCCTGAGTACTGAGCAACCAGCACCCTGAGTACTGAGCACCCAGCACCCTGAGCACAGAGCACCAAGCACCCTGAGCACTGAGCACCCAGCAGCCTGAGCACTGAGCACCCAGCAACCTGAGTACTGAGCACGGATCAGCCCGAGCACTGAGCACCCAGCACCCTGAGTAGTGAGCACCCAACGTACTGAGCACCGAGCACACCAAGCACTGAGCACCCAGCACGCTGTGCACTGAGCACCCAGCACCCTGAGCACTGATCACCCAGCAACCTGAGCACTGAGCACCCAGAACCCTGAGTACTGAGCACCCAGCACCCTGAGTACTGAGCACTCAGCACCCTGAGTACTGAGCACCGAGCAACCCAAGCACTGAGCACCCAGCACCCTGAGCACTAAGCACCCTGAGGACTGGGCACCCAGCACCCTGAGCACTGAGCACCCAGCACCCTGAGTACTGAGCACCGATCACCCTGAGCACTGAGCACCCAGAACCCAAAGCACTGAGCACCCAGCACCCTGAATACTGAGCACCCAGCACCCCGAGCACTGAGCACCCAGCACCCTGAGTACTGAGCACCCTGAGTACTGAGCACCGCTCACCCTGAGCACTGAGCTCCCAGCACCCTGAGTACTGAGCACCCAGCACCCTGAGCACTGAGCACCCAGCACCCTGAGTACTGAGCACCCAGCACCCTGAGCACTGAGCACCCAGCACCCTGAGTACTGAGCACCCAGCACCCTGAGCACTGAGCACCCAGCACCCTGAGTACTGAGCACCCAGCACCCTGAGCACTGAGCACCCAGCACCCTGAGTACTGAGCACCCAGCACCCCGAGCACTGAGCACCAAGCACCCCGAGAATGAGCACCCAGCACCCCGAGTACTGAGCACCGAGCACCCTGAGTACTGAGCACTGAGCACCCTGAGTACTGAGCAACCAGCACCCTGAGTACTGAGCACCCAGCACCCTGAGCACAGAGCACCAAGCACCCTGAGCACTGAGCACCCAGCACCCTGAGCACTGAGCACCCAGCACCCTGAGTAGTGAGCACCCAACGTACTGAGCACTGAGCACCCCGAGCACTGAGCACCCAGCAACCTGAGTACTGAGCACGGATCACCCCGAGCACTGAGCACCCAGCACCCTGAGTAGTGAGCACCCAACGTACTGAGCACCGAGCACACCAAGCACTGAGCACCCAGCACGCTGAGCACTGAGCACCCAGCACCCTGAGCACTGATCACCCAGCAACCTGAGCACTGAGCACCCAGCACCCTGAGTACTGAGCACCCAGCACCCTGAGTACTGAGCACTCAGCACCCTGAGTACTGAGCACCGAGCACCCCGAGCACTGAGCACCCAGCACCCTGAGCACTAAGCACCCTGAGGACTGAGCACCCAGCACCCTGAGCACTGAGCACCCAGCACCCTGAGTACTGAGCACCGATCACCCTGAGCACTGAGCACCCAGAACCCAAAGCACTGAGCACCCAGCACCCTAAATACTGAGCACCCAGCACCCCGAGCACTGAGCACCCAGCACCCTGAGTACTGAGCACCCTGAGTACTGAGCACCGATCACCCTGAGCACTGAGCTCCCAGCACCCTGAGTACTGAGCACCCAGCACCCTGAGCACTGAGCACCCAGCACCCTGAGTACTGAGCACCCAGCACCCTGAGCACTGAGCACCCAGCACCCTGAGTACTGAGCACCCAGCACCCTGAGCACTGAGCACCCAGCACCCTGAGTACTGAGCACCCAGCACCCCGAGAACTGAGCACCAAGCACCCCGAGAATGAGCACCCAGCACCCCGAGTACTGAGCACCGAGCACCCTGAGCACTGAGTACCCAGCACCCTGAGTACTGAGCACCGAGCACCCCGAGCACTGAGCATGTAGCACCGCGAGCAATGAGCACCCAGCACCCGGAGCAATGAGCACCCAGCACCCTGAGCACCGAGCACCCTGAGTACTGAGCACTGAGCACCCTGAGTACTGAGCACTGAGCACCCTGAGTACTGAGCACCCAGCACCCTGAGTACTGAGCACCCAGCACCCTGAGCAATGAGAAACCTGAGTACTGAGCACCCAGCACCCTGAGCACTGAGCACCAAGCACCCTGAGCACTGAGAACCCTGAGTACTGAGCACCGATCACCCTGAGCACTGAGCTCCCAGCACCCTGAGTACTGAGCACCCAGCACCCTGAGCACTGAGCACCCAGCACCCTGAGTACTGAGCACCCAGCACCCTGAGCACTGAGCACCCAGCACCCTGAGTACTGAGCACCCAGCACCCTGAGCACTGAGCACCCAGCACCCTGAGTACTGAGCACCCAGCACCCCGAGCACTGAGCACCCAGCACCCCGAGAATGAGCACCCAGCACCCCGAGTACTGAGCACCGAGCACCCTGAGCACTGAGTACCCAGCACCCTGAGTACTGAGCACCCAGCACCCTGAGCACTGGGCACCGAGCACCCCGAGTACTGAGCACCCAGCAGCCTGAGCACTGAGCACCCAGCACCCTGAGTACTGAGCACCCAGCTCCCTGAGTACTGAACACCCAGCACCCTGAGCACTGAGCACTCAGCACCCTGATCACTGAGTACTGAGCACCGAGCACCCCGAGAACTGAGCACCCAGCACCCGGAGTACTGAGCACCAAACACCCTGAGGACTGAGCTCCCAGCACCCCGAGTACTGAGCACCCAGCACCCCGAGCACTGAGCACCCAGCACCCCGAGCACTGAGCACTGAGCACCCTGAGTACTGAGCACTGGGCACCCAGCACCCCGAGCACTGAGCACCCAGCACCCTGAGTACTGAGCACTGAGCACCCAGCACCCCGAGCACTGAGCACCCAGCACCCTGAGCACTGAGCACCCAGCACCCTAAGCACTGAGCACCCAGCACCCTGAGTACTGAGCACTGAGCACCCAGCACCCTGAGTACTGAGCACTGAGCACCCAGCACCCCGAGCACTGAGCACCCAGCACCCTGAGCACTGAGCACCCAGTACCCTGAGCCCTGAGCACCCAGCACCCGAGTACTGAGCACCCAGCACCCTGAGTACTGAGCACCCAGCACCCTGAGCACTGAGCACCAAGCACCCTGAGCACTGAGCACCCAGCACCCCGAGCACTGAGCAACCAGCACCCCAAGCAATGAGCACCCCGCACCCTGAGTACTGAGCACCCAGCGCCCCGAGTACTGACCACCCAGCAACCTGAGCACCGAGCAGCCAGCACCCCTAGCACTGAGCACCCAGCGCCCTGAGCACTGAGCACCCAGCACCCTGAGTACTGAGCACTGAGCACCACGAGTACTGAGCACCCAGCACCCCGAGCACTGAGCACCGAGCACCCCGAGCACTGAGAACCCAGCACCCCGAGCACTGAGCACCCAGCACCCCGAGCACTGAGCACCCAGCACCCTGAGCACTGAGCACCCAGCACCCCGAGCACTGAGCACCCAGCACCCCGAGCACTGAGCACCCAGCACCCCGAGCACTGAGCACCCAGCACCCCGAGCACTGAGCACCCAGTACCCTGAGTACTGAGCACCCAGCACCCTGAGTACTGAGCACCCAACACCCTGATCACTGAGCACCCAGCAACCTGAGTACTGAGCACCCAACACCCCAAGCACTGAGCACCCTGAGTACTGAGCACCCAGCACCCCAAGCACTGAGCTCCCTGAGTACTGAGCACCCAGCACCCTGAGTACTGAGCAGCCAGCACCTTGAGTACTGAGCACCCAGCACCCTGAGCACTGAGCACCTAGCACCCCGAGCACTGAGCACCCAGCACCCCGTGCACTGAGCACCCAGCACCCCGAGCACCGAGCACCCTGAGTACTAAGCACCGAGCACCCTGAGCACTGAGCACCCAGCACCCTGAGCACTGAGCACCCAGCACTCTGAGTACTGAGCACCCAGCACCCCGAGCACTGAGCACACAGCACCCTGAGTACTGAGCACCCAGCACCCTGAGCACTGAGCACTGAGCACCCTGAGCACTGAGCACCCAGCACCCTGAGGACTGAGCACCCAGCACCCTGAGAACTGAGCACCCTGAGTACTGAGCACTGAGCACCCTGAGTACTGAGCACTGAGCACCCTGAGTACTGAGCAACCAGCACCCTGAGTACTGAGCACCCAGCACCCTGAGCACTGAGCACCAAGCACCCTGAGCACTGAGCACCCAGCACCCTGAGCACTGAGCACCCAGCACCCTGAGTAGTGAGCACCCAACGTACTGAGCACTGAGCACCCCGAGAACTGAGCACCCAGCAACCTGAGTACTGAGCACGGATCACCCCGAGCACTGAGCACCCAGCACCCTGAGTAGTGAGCACCCAACGTACTGAGCACCGAGCACACCAAGCACTGAGCACCCAGCAACCTGAGTACTGAGCACCCAGCACCCCGCGCACTGAGCACCCAGCACGCTGAGCACTGAGCACCCAGCACCCTGAGCACTGATCACCCAGCAACCTGAGCACTGAGCACCCAGCACCCTGAGTACTGAGCACCCAGCACCCTGAGTACTGAGCACTCAGCACCCTGAGTACTGAGCACCGAGCACCCCGAGCACTGAGCACCCAGCACCCTGAGCACTAAGCACCCTGAGGACTGAGCACCCAGCACCCTGAGCACTGAGCACCCAGCACCCTGAGTACTGAGCACCGATCACCCTGAGCACTGAGCACCCAGAACCCAAAGCACTGAGCACCCAGCACCCTGAATACTGAGCACCCAGCACCCCGAGCACTGAGCACCCAGCACCCTGAGTACTGAGCACCCTGAGTACTGAGCACCGATCACCCTGAGCACTGAGCTCCCAGCACCCTGAGTACTGAGCACTCAGCACCCTGAGCACTGAGCACCCAGCACCCTGAGTACTGAGCACCCAGCACCCTGAGCACTGAGCACCCAGCACCCTGAGTACTGAGCACCCAGCACCCTGAGCACTGAGCACCCAGCAAACTTAGTACTGAGCACCCAGCACCCCGAGCACTGAGCACCAAGCACCCCGAGAATGAGCACCCAGCACCCCGAGTACTGAGCACCGAGCACCCTGAGCACTGAGTACCCAGCACCCTGAGTACTGAGCACCGAGCACCCCGAGCACTGAGCTTGCAGCACCGCGAGCAATGAGCACCCAGCACCCGGAGCAATGAGCACCCAGCACCCTGAGCACCGAGCACCCTGAGTACTGAGCACTGAGCACCCTGAGTACTGAGCACTGAGCACCCTGAGTACTGAGCACCCAGCACCCTGAGTACTGAGCACCCAGCACCCTGAGCAATGAGAACCCTGAGTACTGAGCACCCAGCACCCTGAGTACTGAACACCCAGCACCGTGAGCACTGAACACACAGCACCCCGAGCACTGAGCACCCAGCACCCCGAGCACTGAGCACCCAGCAACCCGAGCACTGAGAACCCAGCACCATGTGTACTGAGCACCCAGCACCCTGAGTACTGAGCACCCAGCACCCCGAGCACTGAGTACCCAGCACCCTGAGCACTGAGCACCCAGCACCCTGAGCACTGTGCACCCATCACCCTGAGGACTGAGCACTGAGCACCCAGCGCCCTGAGCACTGAGCACCCAGCACCCTGAGCACTGAGCACCCAGCACCCCGAGCACTGAGCACCCAGCACCCTGAGTACTGAGCACTGATCACCCAGCACCCCGAGCACTGAGCACCCAGCACCCTGAGCACTGAGCACCCAGCACCCGAGTACTGAGCACCCAGCACCCTGAGTACTGAGCACCCAGCACCCCGAGCACAGAGCACCCAGCACCCTGAGCACTGAGCACCCAGCACCCCGAGCACTGAGCACCCAGCACCCTGAGTACTGAGCACTGAGCACCCAGCACCCCGAGCACTGAGCACCCAGCACCCTGAGTACTGAGCACCCAGCACCCGAGTACTGAGCACCCAGCACCCTGAGTACTGAGCACCCAGCACCCCGAGCACTGAGCACCCAGCAACCTGAGTACTGTGCACACAGCACCCTGAGCACTGAGCACCCAGCACCCTGAGCACTGAGCACCCAGCACACTGAGCACTGAGCACCCAGCACCCTGAGTAGTGAGCACCCAACGTACTGAGCACCAAGCACCCCGAGCACTGAGCACCCAGCACCCTGAGTACTGAGCACCGATCACCCCGAGAACTGAGCACCCAGCACCCTGAGTACTGAGCTCCGAGTACCCCGAGCACTGAGCACCCAGCACCCGGAGTACTGAGCACCCAGCACCCTGAGTACTAAGCACCGAGCACCCTGAGTACTGAGCATCCAGTACCCTGAGCACTGAACACACAGCACCCTGAGTACTGAGCACCCCGAGCACTGAGCACCCAGCACCCTGAGCACTGAGCACCCAGCACCCTGAGTACTGAGCAACCAGCACCCTGAGTACTGAACATACAGCACCCTGAGCACTGAGCACTGAGCACCCTGAGCACTGAGTACTGAGCACCCAGCACCCTGAGTACTGAGCACCCTGAGTACTGAGCACCGATCACCCTGAGCACTGAGCTCCCAGCACCCTGAGTACTGAGCACCCAGCACCCTGAGCACTGAGCACCCAGCACCCTGAGTACTGAGCACCCAGCACCCTGAGCACTGAGCACCCAGCACCCTGAGTACTGAGCACCCAGCACCCTGAGCACTGAGCACCCAGCACCCTGAGTACTGAGCACCCAGCACCCCGAGAACTGAGCACCAAGCACCCCGAGAATGAGCACCCAGCACCCCGAGTACTGAGCACCGAGCACCCTGAGCACTGAGTACCCAGCACCCTGAGTACTGAGCACCGAGCACCCCGAGCACTGAGCATGTAGCACCGCGAGCAATGAGCACCCAGCACCCGGAGCAATGAGCACCCAGCACCCTGAGCACCGAGCACCCTGAGTACTGAGCACTGAGCACCCTGAGTACTGAGCACTGAGCACCCTGAGTACTGAGCACCCAGCACCCTGAGTACTGAGCACCCAGCACCCTGAGCAATGAGAACCCTGAGTACTGAGCACCCAGCACCCTGAGCACTGAGCACCAAGCACCCTGAGCACTGAGAACCCTGAGTACTGAGCACCGATCACCCTGAGCACTGAGCTCCCAGCACCCTGAGTACTGAGCACCCAGCACCCTGAGCACTGAGCACCCAGCACCCTGAGTACTGAGCACCCAGCACCCTGAGCACTGAGCACCCAGCACCCTGAGTACTGAGCACCCAGCACCCTGAGCACTGAGCACCCAGCACCCTGAGTACTGAGCACCCAGCACCCCGAGCACTGAGCACCCAGCACCCCGAGAATGAGCACCCAGCACCCCGAGTACTGAGCACCGAGCACCCTGAGCACTGAGTACCCAGCACCCTGAGTACTGAGCACCCAGCACCCTGAGCACTGGGCACCGAGCACCCCGAGTACTGAGCACCCAGCAGCCTGAGCACTGAGCACCCAGCACCCTGAGTACTGAGCACCCAGCTCCCTGAGTACTGAACACCCAGCACCCTGAGCACTGAGCACTCAGCACCCTGATCACTGAGTACTGAGCACCGAGCACCCCGAGAACTGAGCACCCAGCACCCGGAGTACTGAGCACCAAACACCCTGAGGACTGAGCTCCCAGCACCCCGAGTACTGAGCACCCAGCACCCCGAGCACTGAGCACCCAGCACCCCGAGCACTGAGCACTGAGCACCCTGAGTACTGAGCACTGGGCACCCAGCACCCCGAGCACTGAGCACCCAGCACCCTGAGTACTGAGCACTGAGCACCCAGCACCCCGAGCACTGAGCACCCAGCACCCTGAGCACTGAGCACCCAGCACCCTAAGCACTGAGCACCCAGCACCCTGAGTACTGAGCACTGAGCACCCAGCACCCTGAGTACTGAGCACTGAGCACCCAGCACCCCGAGCACTGAGCACCCAGCACCCTGAGCACTGAGCACCCAGTACCCTGAGCACTGAGCACCCAGCACCCGAGTACTGAGCACCCAGCACCCTGAGTACTGAGCACCCAGCACCCTGAGCACTGAGCACCAAGCACCCTGAGCACTGAGCACCCAGCACCCCGAGCACTGAGCAACCAGCACCCCAAGCAATGAGCACCCCGCACCCTGAGTACTGAGCACCCAGCGCCCCGAGTACTGACCACCCAGCAACCTGAGCACCGAGCAGCCAGCACCCCTAGCACTGAGCACCCAGCGCCCTGAGCACTGAGCACCCAGCACCCTGAGTACTGAGCACTGAGCACCACGAGTACTGAGCACCCAGCACCCCGAGCACTGAGCACCGAGCACCCCGAGCACTGAGAACCCAGCACCCCGAGCACTGAGCACCCAGCACCCCGAGCACTGAGCACCCAGCACCCTGAGCACTGAGCACCCAGCACCCCGAGCACTGAGCACCCAGCACCCCGAGCACTGAGCACCCAGCACCCCGAGCACTGAGCACCCAGCACCCCGAGCACTGAGCACCCAGTACCCTGAGTACTGAGCACCCAGCACCCTGAGTACTGAGCACCCAACACCCTGATCACTGAGCACCCAGCAACCTGAGTACTGAGCACCCAACACCCCAAGCACTGAGCACCCTGAGTACTGAGCACCCAGCACCCCAAGCACTGAGCTCCCTGAGTACTGAGCACCCAGCACCCTGAGTACTGAGCAGCCAGCACCTTGAGTACTGAGCACCCAGCACCCTGAGCACTGAGCACCTAGCACCCCGAGCACTGAGCACCCAGCACCCCGTGCACTGAGCACCCAGCACCCCGAGCACCGAGCACCCTGAGTACTAAGCACCGAGCACCCTGAGCACTGAGCACCCAGCACCCTGAGCACTGAGCACCCAGCACTCTGAGTACTGAGCACCCAGCACCCCGAGCACTGAGCACACAGCACCCTGAGTACTGAGCACCCAGCACCCTGAGCACTGAGCACTGAGCACCCTGAGCACTGAGCACCCAGCACCCTGAGGACTGAGCACCCAGCACCCTGAGAACTGAGCACCCTGAGTACTGAGCACTGAGCACCCTGAGTACTGAGCACTGAGCACCCTGAGTACTGAGCAACCAGCACCCTGAGTACTGAGCACCCAGCACCCTGAGCACTGAGCACCAAGCACCCTGAGCACTGAGCACCCAGCACCCTGAGCACTGAGCACCCAGCACCCTGAGTAGTGAGCACCCAACGTACTGAGCACTGAGCACCCCGAGAACTGAGCACCCAGCAACCTGAGTACTGAGCACGGATCACCCCGAGCACTGAGCACCCAGCACCCTGAGTAGTGAGCACCCAACGTACTGAGCACCGAGCACACCAAGCACTGAGCACCCAGCAACCTGAGTACTGAGCACCCAGCACCCCGCGCACTGAGCACCCAGCACGCTGAGCACTGAGCACCCAGCACCCTGAGCACTGATCACCCAGCAACCTGAGCACTGAGCACCCAGCACCCTGAGTACTGAGCACCCAGCACCCTGAGTACTGAGCACTCAGCACCCTGAGTACTGAGCACCGAGCACCCCGAGCACTGAGCACCGAGCACCCTGAGCACTAAGCACCCTGAGGACTGAGCACCCAGCACCCTGAGCACTGAGCACCCAGCACCCTGAGTACTGAGCACCGATCACCCTGAGCACTGAGCACCCAGAACCCAAAGCACTGAGCACCCAGCACCCTGAATACTGAGCACCCAGCACCCCGAGCACTGAGCACCCAGCACCCTGAGAACTGAGCACCCTGAGTACTGAGCACCGATCACCCTGAGCACTGAGCTCCCAGCACCCTGAGTACTGAGCACTCAGCACCCTGAGCACTGAGCACCCAGCACCCTGAGTACTGAGCACCCAGCACCCTGAGCACTGAGCACCCAGCACCCTGAGTACTGAGCACCCAGCACCCTGAGCACTGAGCACCCAGCAAACTTAGTACTGAGCACCCAGCACCCCGAGCACTGAGCACCAAGCACCCCGAGAATGAGCACCCAGCACCCCGAGTACTGAGCACCGAGCACCCTGAGCACTGAGTACCCAGCACCCTGAGTACTGAGCACCGAGCACCCCGAGCACTGAGCTTGCAGCACCGCGAGCAATGAGCACCCAGCACCCGGAGCAATGAGCACCCAGCACCCTGAGCACCGAGCACCCTGAGTACTGAGCACTGAGCACCCTGAGTACTGAGCACTGAGCACCCTGAGTACTGAGCACCCAGCACCCTGAGTACTGAGCACCCAGCACCCTGAGCAATGAGAACCCTGAGTACTGAGCACCCAGCACCCTGAGTACTGAACACCCAGCACCGTGAGCACTGAACACACAGCACCCCGAGCACTGAGCACCCAGCACCCCGAGCACTGAGCACCCAGCAACCCGAGCACTGAGAACCCAGCACCATGTGTACTGAGCACCCAGCACCCTGAGTACTGAGCACCCAGCACCCCGAGCACTGAGTACCCAGCACCCTGAGCACTGAGCACCCAGCACCCTGAGCACTGTGCACCCATCACCCTGAGGACTGAGCACTGAGCACCCAGCGCCCTGAGCACTGAGCACCCAGCACCCTGAGCACTGAGCACCCAGCACCCCGAGCACTGAGCACCCAGCACCCTGAGTACTGAGCACTGATCACCCAGCACCCCGAGCACTGAGCACCCAGCACCCTGAGCACTGAGCACCCAGCACCCGAGTACTGAGCACCCAGCACCCTGAGTACTGAGCACCCAGCACCCCGAGCACAGAGCACCCAGCACCCTGAGCACTGAGCACCCAGCACCCCGAGCACTGAGCACCCAGCACCCTGAGTACTGAGCACTGAGCACCCAGCACCCCGAGCACTGAGCACCCAGCACCCTGAGTACTGAGCACCCAGCACCCGAGTACTGAGCACCCAGCACCCTGAGTACTGAGCACCCAGCACCCCGAGCACTGAGCACCCAGCAACCTGAGTACTGTGCACACAGCACCCTGAGCACTGAGCACCCAGCACCCTGAGCACTGAGCACCCAGCACACTGAGCACTGAGCACCCAGCACCCTGAGTAGTGAGCACCCAACGTACTGAGCACCAAGCACCCCGAGCACTGAGCACCCAGCACCCTGAGTACTGAGCACCGATCACCCCGAGAACTGAGCACCCAGCACCCTGAGTACTGAGCTCCGAGTACCCCGAGCACTGAGCACCCAGCACCCGGAGTACTGAGCACCCAGCACCCTGAGTACTAAGCACCGAGCACCCTGAGTACTGAGCATCCAGTACCCTGAGCACTGAACACACAGCACCCTGAGTACTGAGCACCCCGAGCACTGAGCACCCAGCACCCTGAGCACTGAGCACCCAGCACCCTGAGTACTGAGCAACCAGCACCCTGAGTACTGAACATACAGCACCCTGAGCACTGAGCACTGAGCACCCTGAGCACTGAGTACTGAGCACTGAGCACCCTGAGCACTGAGCACCCAGCACCCCGAGTACTGAGCACCCTGAGCACTGAGTACTGAGCACTGAGCACCCTGAGCACTGAGCACCCAGCACCCTGTGTACTGAGCACCCAGCACCCCGAGCACTGAGCACCCAGCGCCCCGAGCACTGAGCACCCAGCACCCCGAGCACTGAGCACCCTGAGCACTGAGCACACAGCACCCCGAGTACTGAGCATTGAGCACCCTGAGCTCTGAGCACCCAGCACCCCGAGTACTGAGCACTGAGCACCCTTAGCACTGAGCACCCAGCACCCCATGCACTGAACACCAAGCACCCTGAGTACTGAGCACTGAGCACCCAGCACCCCGAACACTGAGCACCCAGCACCCTGAGCACTGAGCACCCAGCACCTGAGTACTGAGCACCCAGCACCCTGAGTGCTGAGCACCGAGCACCCCGAGCACTGAGCACGCAGCACCGCGAGTAATGAGCACCCAGCACCCCGAGCACTGAGCACCCAGCACCCTGAGCACCGAGCACCCTGAGTACTGAGCACTGAGCACCCTGAGTACTGAGCACTGAGCACCCTGAGCACTGAGCACTCAGCACCCTGAGTAGTGAGCACCCAACGTACTGAGCACCGTGCAACCCGAGCACTGAGAACCCAGCACCCTGAGTACTGAGCACCGAGCACCCAGAGCACTGAGCACCCAGCAACCTGAGCACCGAGCAGCCAGCACCCTGAGCACTGAGCACCCAGCGCCCTGAGCACTGGGCACCCAGCACCCTGAGTACTGAGCACTGAGCACCACGAGTACTGAGCACCCAGCACCCCGAGCACTGAGCACCGAGCACCCCGAGCACTGAGAACCCAGCACCCCGAGCACTGAGCACCCAGCACCCCGAGCACTGAGCACCCAGCACCCCGAGCACTGAGCACCCAGCACCCCGAGCACTGAGCACCCAGCACCCCGAGCACTGAGCAACCAGCACCCCGAGCACTGAGCATCCAGCACCCCGAGCACTGAGCACCCAGCACCCTGAGTACTGAGCACCCAGCACCCTGAGTACTGAGCACCCAACACCCTGATCACTGAGCACCCAGCAACCTGAGTACTGAGCACCCAACACCCCAAGCACTGAGCACCCTGAGTACTGAGCACCCAGCACCCCAAGCACTGAGCTCCCTGAGTACTGAGCACCCAGCACCCTGAGTACTGAGCAGCCAGCACCTTGAGTACTGAGCACCCAGCACCCTGAGCACTGAGCACCCAGCACCCCGAGCACTGAGCACCCAGCACCCCGTGCACTGAGCACCCAGCACCCCGAGCACCGAGCACCCTGAGTACTAAGCACCGAGCACCCTGAGCACTGAGCACCCAGCACCCTGAGCACTGAGCACCCAGCATTCTGAGTACTGAGCACCCAGCACCCCGAGCACTGAGCACAATGCACCCTGAGTACTGAGCACCCAGCACCCTGAGAACTGAGCACCCTGAGTACTGAGCACTGAGCACCCTGAGTACTGAGCACTGAGCACCCTGAGTACTGAGCAACCAGCACCCTGAGTACTGAGCACCCAGCACCCTGAGCACAGAGCACCAAGCACCCTGAGCACTGAGCACCCAGCACCCTGAGCACTGAGCACCCAGCACCCTGAGTAGTGAGCACCCAACGTACTGAGCACTGAGCACCCCGAGCACTGAGCACCCAGCAACCTGAGTACTGAGCACGGATCACCCCGAGCACTGAGCACCCAGCACCCTGAGTAGTGAGCACCCAACGTACTGAGCACCGAGCACACCAAGCACTGAGCACCCAGCACGCTGAGCACTGAGCACCCAGCACCCTGAGCACTGATCACCCAGCAACCTGAGCACTGAGCACCCAGCACCCTGAGTACTGAGCACCCAGCACCCTGAGTACTGAGCACTCAGCACCCTGAGTACTGAGCACCGAGCAACCCAAGCACTGAGCACCCAGCACCCTGAGCACTAAGCACCCTGAGGACTGAGCACCCAGCACCCTGAGCACTGAGCACCCAGCACCCTGAGTACTGAGCACCGATCACCCTGAGCACTGAGCACCCAGAACCCAAAGCACTGAGCACCCAGCACCCTGAATACTGAGCACCCAGCACCCCGAGCACTGAGCACCCAGCACCCTGAGTACTGAGCACCCTGAGTACTGAGCACCGCTCACCCTGAGCACTGAGCTCCCAGCACCCTGAGTACTGAGCACCCAGCACCCTGAGCACTGAGCACCCAGCACCCTGAGTACTGAGCACCCAGCACCCTGAGCACTGAGCACCCAGCACCCTGAGTACTGAGCACCCAGCACCCTGAGCACTGAGCACCCAGCACCCTGAGTACTGAGCACCCAGCACCCCGAGCACTGAGCACCCAGCACCCCGAGAATGAGCACCCAGCACCCCGAGTACTGAGCACCGAGCACCCTGAGCACTGAGTACCCAGCACTCTGAGTACTGAGCAACCAGCACCCAGAGCACTGGGCACCGAGCACCCCGAGTACTGAGCACCCAGCAGCCTGAGCACTGAGCACCCAGCACCCTGAGTACTGAGCACCCAGCTCCCTGAGTACTGAACACCCAGCACCCTGAGCACTGAGCACTCAGCACCCTGATCACTGAGTACTGAGCACCGAGCACCCCGAGAACTGAGCACCCAGCACCCGGAGTACTGAGCACCCAACACCCTGAGTACTGAGCACCCAGCACCCCGAGTACTGATCACCCAGCACCCCGAGCACTGAGCACCCAGCACCCCGAGCACTGAGCACCCAGCACCCTGAGTACTGAGCACTGAGCACCCAGCACCCCGAGCACTGAGCACCCAGCACCCTGAGTACTGAGCACTGAGCACCCAGCACCCCGAGCACTGAGCACCCAGCACCCTGAGCACTGAGCACCCAGCACCCTGAGCACTGAGCACCCAGCACCCTGAGTACTGAGCACTGAGGACCCAGCACCCTGAGTACTGAGCACTGAGCACCCAGCACCCCGAGCACTGAGCACCCAGCACCCTGAGCACTGAGCACCCAGCACCCTGAGCACTGAGCACCCAGCACCCGAGTACTGAGCACCCAGCACCCTGAGTACTGAGCACCCAGCACCCTGAGCACTGAGCACCAAGCACCCTGAGCACTGAGCACCCAGCACCCCGAGCACTGAGCAACCAGCACCCCAAGCAATGAGCACCCCGCACCCTGAGTACTGAGCACCCAGCACCCCGAGTACTGACCACCCAGCAACCTGAGCACCGAGCAGCCAGCACCCCGAGCACTGAGCAAAAAGCGCCCTGAGCACTGAGCACCCAGCACCCTGAGTACTGAGCACTGAGCACCACGAGTACTGAGCATCCAGCACCCCGAGCACTGAGCACCGAGCACCCCGAGCACTGAGAACCCAGCACCCCGAGCACTGAGCACCCAGCACCCCGAGCACTGAGCACCCAGCACCCCGAGCACTGAGCAACCAGCACCCCGAGCACTGAGCACCCAGCACCCTGAGCACTGAGCACCCAGCACCCCGAGCACTGAGCACCCAGCACCCCGAGCACTGAGCACCCAGCACCCTGAGTACTGAGCACCCAGCACCCTGAGTACTGAGCACCCAACACCCTGATCACTGAGCACCCAGCAACCTGAGTACTGAGCACCCAACACCCCAAGCACTGAGCACCCTGAGTACTGAGCACCCTGCACCCCAAGCACTGAGCTCCCTGAGTACTGAGCACCCAGCACCCTGAGTACTGAGCAGCCAGCACCTTGAGTACTGAGCACCCAGCACCCTGAGCACTGAGCACCCAGCACCCCGAGCACTGAGCACCCAGCACCCCGTGCACTGAGCACCCAGCACCCCGAGCACCGAGCACCCTGAGTACTAAGCACCGAGCACCCTGAGCACTGAGCACCCAGCACCCTGAGCACTGAGCACCCAGCACACTGAGTACTGAGCACCCAGCACCCCGAGCACTGAGCACACAGCACCCTGAGTACTGAGCACCCAGCACCCTGAGCACTGAGCACTGAGCACCCTGAGCACTGAGCACCCAGCACCCTGAGGACTGAGCACCCAGCACCCTGAGAACTGAGCACCCTGAGTACTGAGCATTGAGCACCCTGAGTACTGAGCACTGAGCACCCTGAGTACTGAGCAACCAGCACCCTGAGTACTGAGCACCCAGCACCCTGAGCACTGAGCACCAAGCACCCTGAGCACTGAGCACCCAGCACCCTGAGCACTGAGCACCCAGCACCCTGAGTAGTGAGCACCCAACGTACTGAGCACTGAGCACCCCGAGAACTGAGCACCCAGCAACCTGAGTACTGAGCACGGATCACCCCGAGCACTGAGCACCCAGCACGCTGAGCACTGAGCACCCAGCACCCTGAGCACTGATCACCCAGCAACCTGAGCACTGAGCACCCAGCACCCTGAGTACTGAGCACCCAGCACCCTGAGTACTGAGCACTCAGCACCCTGAGTACTGAGCACCGAGCACCCCGAGCACTGAGCACCCAGCACCCTGAGCATTAAGCACCCTGAGGACTGAGCACCCAGCACCCTGAGCACTGAGCACCCAGCACCCTGAGTACTGAGCACCGATCACCCTGAGCACTGAGCACCCAGAACCCAAAGCATTGAGCACCCAGCACCATGAATACTGAGCACCCAGCACCCCGAGCACTGAGCACCCAGCACCCTGAGTACTGAGCACCCTGAGTACTGAGCACCGATCACCCTGAGCACTGAGCTCCCAGCACCCTGAGTACTGAGCACCCAGCACCCTGAGCACTGAGCACCCAGCACCCTGAATACTGAGCACCCAGCACCCTGAGCACTGAGCACCCAGCACCCTGAGTACTGAGCACCCAGCACCCTGAGCACTGAGCACCCAGCACCCTGAGTACTGAGCACCCAGCACCCCGAGCACTGAGCACCCAGCACCCCGAGAATGAGCACCCAGCAACCGAGCACCCCGAGAACTGAGCACCCAGCACCCGGAGTACTGAGCACCCAACACACTGAGTACTGAGCACCCAGCACCCCGAGTACTGAGCACCCAGCACACCGAGCACTGAGCACCCAGCACCCCGAGCAATTAGCACCCAGCACCCTGAGTACTGAGCACTGAGCACCCAGCACCCCGAGCACTGAGCACCCAGCACCCTGAGTACTGAGCACTGAGCACCCAGCACCCCGAGCACTGAGCACCCAGCACCCTGAGCACTGAGCACCCAGCACCCTGAGCACTGAGCACCCAGCACCCTGAGTACTGAGCACTGAGCACCCAGCACCCTGAGTACTGAGCACTGAGCACCCAGCACCCCGAGCACTGAGCACCCAGCACCCTGAGCACTGAGCACCCAGCACCCTGAGCACTGAGCACCCAGCACCCGAGTACTGAGCACCCAGCACCCTGAGTACTGAGCACCCAGCACCCTGAGAACTGAGCACCCAGCACCCTGAGTACTGAGCACCCAGCACCCCGAGCACTGAGCACCCAGCACCCCAAGTACTGTGCACCCAGCACCCTGAGCGCTGAGCACCCAGCACCCTGAGCACTGAGCACCCAGCACCCTGAGCACTGAGCACCCAGCACCCTGAGTACTGAGCACCCAGCACCCTGAGCACTGAGCACCCAGCACCCTGAGCACTGAGCACCCAGCACCCTGAGCACTGAGCACACAGCACCCTGAGTAGTGAGCACCCAACGTACTGAGCACCGAGCACCCCGAGCACTGAGCACCCAGCACCCTGAGTACTGAGCACCGAGCACCCCGAGCACTGAGCACACAGCACCCTGAGTAGTGAGCACCCAACGTACTGAGCACCGAGAACCCCGAGCACTGAGCACCCAGCACCCCGAGCACTGAGCACCCAGCGCCCCGAGCACCGAGCACCCTGAGCACTGAGCACCCAGCACCCTGACTACTGAGCACCCAGCACCCTGAGCACTGAGCACCCAGCACCCCAAGCACTGAGCACCCAGCACCCTGAGTACTGAGCACCCAGCGCCCCGAGCACTGAGCACCCAGCACCCTGAGCACTGAGCACCCAGCACCCTGAGTACTGAGCACCCAGCGCCCCGAGCACTGAGCACCCAGCACCCCGAGCGCTGAGCACTGAGCACCCAGCACCCCGAGTACTGAGCACTGAGCACCCTGAGTACTGAGCACCCAGCACATTGAGCACTGAGTACCCAGCACCCTGATCACTGAGCACCCAGCACCCTGAGCACTGAGCATCCAGTACCCTGAGTACTGATCACTGAGCACCCAGCACCCCGAGCACTGAGCACCCAGCACCCTGAGCACTGAGCACCCAGCACACTGAGTACTGAGCACCCAGCACCCCGAGCACTGAGCACACAGCACCCTGAGTACTGAGCACCCAGCACCCTGAGCACTGAGCACTGAGCACCCTGAGCACTGAGCACCCAGCACCCTGAGGACTGAGCACCCAGCACCCTGAGAACTGAGCACCCTGAGTACTGAGCATTGAGCACCCTGAGTACTGAGCACTGAGCACCCTGAGTACTGAGCAACCAGCACCCTGAGTACTGAGCACCCAGCACCCTGAGCACTGAGCACCAAGCACCCTGAGCACTGAGCACCCAGCACCCTGAGCACTGAGCACCCAGCACCCTGAGTAGTGAGCACCCAACGTACTGAGCACTGAGCACCCCGAGAACTGAGCACCCAGCAACCTGAGTACTGAGCACGGATCACCCCGAGCACTGAGCACCCAGCACGCTGAGCACTGAGCACCCAGCACCCTGAGCACTGATCACCCAGCAACCAGAGCACTGAGCACCCAGCACCCTGAGTACTGAGCACCCAGCACCCTGAGTACTGAGCACTCAGCACCCTGAGTACTGAGCACCGAGCACCCCGAGCACTGAGCACCCAGCACCCTGAGCATTAAGCACCCTGAGGACTGAGCACCCAGCACCCTGAGCACTGAGCACCCAGCACCCTGAGTACTGAGCACCGATCACCCTGAGCACTGAGCACCCAGAACCCAAAGCATTGAGCACCCAGCACCATGAATACTGAGCACCCAGCTCCCCGAGCACTGAGCACCCAGCACCCTGAGTACTGAGCACCCTGAGTACTGAGCACCGATCACCCTGAGCACTGAGCTCCCAGCACCCTGAGTACTGAGCACCCAGCACCCTGAGCACTGAGCACCCAGCACCCTGAATACTGAGCACCCAGCACCCTGAGCACTGAGCACCCAGCACCCTGAGTACTGAGCACCCAGCACCCTGAGCACTGAGCACCCAGCACCCTGAGTACTGAGCACCCAGCACCCCGAGCACTGAGCACCCAGCACCCCGAGAATGAGCACCCAGCAGCCTGATCACTGAGTACTGAGCACCGAGCACCCCGAGAACTGAGCACCCAGCACCCGGAGTACTGAGCACCCAACACACTGAGTACTGAGCACCCAGCACCCCGAGTACTGAGCACCCAGCACACCGAGCACTGAGCACCCAGCACCCCGAGCAATTAGCACCCAGCACCCTGAGTACTGAGCACTGAGCACCCAGCACCCCGAGCACTGAGCACCCAGCACCCTGAGTACTGAGCACTGAGCACCCAGCACCCCGAGCACTGAGCACCCAGCACCCTGAGCACTGAGCACCCAGCACCCTGAGCACTGAGCACCCAGCACCCTGAGTACTGAGCACTGAGCACCCAGCACCCTGAGTACTGAGCACTGAGCACCCAGCACCCCGAGCACTGAGCACCCAGCACCCTGAGCACTGAGCACCCAGCACCCTGAGGACTGAGCACCCAGCACCCTGAGAACTGAGCACCCTGAGTACTGAGCATTGAGCACCCTGAGTACTGAGCACTGAGCACCCTGAGTACTGAGCAACCAGCACCCTGAGTACTGAGCACCCAGCACCCTGAGCACTGAGCACCAAGCACCCTGAGCACTGAGCACCCAGCACCCTGAGCACTGAGCACCCAGCACCCTGAGTAGTGAGCACCCAACGTACTGAGCACTGAGCACCCCGAGAACTGAGCACCCAGCAACCTGAGTACTGAGCACGGATCACCCCGAGCACTGAGCACCCAGCACGCTGAGCACTGAGCACCCAGCACCCTGAGCACTGATCACCCAGCAACCTGAGCACTGAGCACCCAGCACCCTGAGTACTGAGCACCCAGCACCCTGAGTACTGAGCACTCAGCACCCTGAGTACTGAGCACCGAGCACCCCGAGCACTGAGCACCCAGCACCCTGAGCATTAAGCACCCTGAGGACTGAGCACCCAGCACCCTGAGCACTGAGCACCCAGCACCCTGAGTACTGAGCACCGATCACCCTGAGCACTGAGCACCCAGAACCCAAAGCATTGAGCACCCAGCACCATGAATACTGAGCACCCAGCACCCCGAGCACTGAGCACCCAGCACCCTGAGTACTGAGCACCCTGAGTACTGAGCACCGATCACCCTGAGCACTGAGCTCCCAGCACCCTGAGTACTGAGCACCCAGCACCCTGAGCACTGAGCACCCAGCACCCTGAATACTGAGCACCCAGCACCCTGAGCACTGAGCACCCAGCACCCTGAGTACTGAGCACCCAGCACCCTGAGCACTGAGCACCCAGCACCCTGAGTACTGAGCACCCAGCACCCCGAGCACTGAGCACCCAGCACCCCGAGAATGAGCACCCAGCAGCCTGATCACTGAGTACTGAGCACCGAGCACCCCGAGAACTGAGCACCCAGCACCCGGAGTACTGAGCACCCAACACACTGAGTACTGAGCACCCAGCACCCCGAGTACTGAGCACCCAGCACACCGAGCACTGAGCACCCAGCACCCCGAGCAATTAGCACCCAGCACCCTGAGTACTGAGCACTGAGCACCCAGCACCCCGAGCACTGAGCACCCAGCACCCTGAGTACTGAGCACTGAGCACCCAGCACCCCGAGCACTGAGCACCCAGCACCCTGAGCACTGAGCACCCAGCACCCTGAGCACTGAGCACCCAGCACCCTGAGTACTGAGCACTGAGCACCCAGCACCCTGAGTACTGAGCACTGAGCACCCAGCACCCCGAGCACTGAGCACCCAGCACCCTGAGCACTGAGCACCCAGCACCCTGAGCACTGAGCACCCAGCACCCGAGTACTGAGCACCCAGCACCCTGAGTACTGAGCACCCAGCACCCTGAGAACTGAGCACCCAGCACCCTGAGTACTGAGCACCCAGCACCCCGAGCACTGAGCACCCAGCACCCCAAGTACTGTGCACCCAGCACCCTGAGCGCTGAGCACCCAGCACCCTGAGCACTGAGCACCCAGCACCCTGAGCACTGAGCACCCAGCACCCTGAGTACTGAGCACCCAGCACCCTGAGCACTGAGCACCCAGCACCCTGAGCACTGAGCACCCAGCACCCTGAGCACTGAGCACACAGCACCCTGAGTAGTGAGCACCCAACGTACTGAGCACCGAGCACCCCGAGCACTGAGCACCCAGCACCCTGAGTACTGAGCACCGAGCACCCCGAGCACTGAGCACACAGCACCCTGAGTAGTGAGCACCCAACGTACTGAGCACCGAGAACCCCGAGCACTGAGCACCCAGCACCCCGAGCACTGAGCACCCAGCGCCCCGAGCACCGAGCACCCTGAGCACTGAGCACCCAGCACCCTGACTACTGAGCACCCAGCACCCTGAGCACTGAGCACCCAGCACCCCAAGCACTGAGCACCCAGCACCCTGAGTACTGAGCACCCAGCGCCCCGAGCACTGAGCACCCAGCACCCTGAGCACTGAGCACCCAGCACCCTGAGTACTGAGCACCCAGCGCCCCGAGCACTGAGCACCCAGCACCCCGAGCGCTGAGCACTGAGCACCCAGCACCCCGAGTACTGAGCACTGAGCACCCTGAGTACTGAGCACCCAGCACATTGAGCACTGAGTACCCAGCACCCTGATCACTGAGCACCCAGCACCCTGAGCACTGAGCATCCAGTACCCTGAGTACTGATCACTGAGCACCCAGCACCCCGAGCACTGAGCACCCAGCACCCTGAGCACTGAGCACCCAGCACACTGAGTACTGAGCACCCAGCACCCCGAGCACTGAGCACACAGCACCCTGAGTACTGAGCACCCAGCACCCTGAGCACTGAGCACTGAGCACCCTGAGCACTGAGCACCCAGCACCCTGAGGACTGAGCACCCAGCACCCTGAGAACTGAGCACCCTGAGTACTGAGCATTGAGCACCCTGAGTACTGAGCACTGAGCACCCTGAGTACTGAGCAACCAGCACCCTGAGTACTGAGCACCCAGCACCCTGAGCACTGAGCACCAAGCACCCTGAGCACTGAGCACCCAGCACCCTGAGCACTGAGCACCCAGCACCCTGAGTATTGAGCACCCAACGTACTGAGCACTGAGCACCCCGAGAACTGAGCACCCAGCAACCTGAGTACTGAGCACGGATCACCCCGAGCACTGAGCACCCAGCACGCTGAGCACTGAGCACCCAGCACCCTGAGCACTGATCACCCAGCAACCTGAGCACTGAGCACCCAGCACCCTGAGTACTGAGCACCCAGCACCCTGAGTACTGAGCACTCAGCACCCTGAGTACTGAGCACCGAGCACCCCGAGCACTGAGCACCCAGCACCCTGAGCATTAAGCACCCTGAGGACTGAGCACCCAGCACCCTGAGCACTGAGCACCCAGCACCCTGAGTACTGAGCACCGATCACCCTGAGCACTGAGCACCCAGAACCCAAAGCATTGAGCACCCAGCACCATGAATACTGAGCACCCAGCACCCCGAGCACTGAGCACCCAGCACCCTGAGTACTGAGCACCCTGAGTACTGAGCACCGATCACCCTGAGCACTGAGCTCCCAGCACCCTGAGTACTGAGCACCCAGCACCCTGAGCACTGAGCACCCAGCACCCTGAATACTGAGCACCCAGCACCCTGAGCACTGAGCACCCAGCACCCTGAGTACTGAGCACCCAGCACCCTGAGCACTGAGCACCCAGCACCCTGAGTACTGAGCACCCAGCACCCCGAGCACTGAGCACCCAGCACCCCGAGAATGAGCACCCAGCAGCCTGATCACTGAGTACTGAGCACCGAGCACCCCGAGAACTGAGCACCCAGCACCCGGAGTACTGAGCACCCAACACACTGAGTACTGAGCACCCAGCACCCCGAGTACTGAGCACCCAGCACACCGAGCACTGAGCACCCAGCACCCCGAGCAATTAGCACCCAGCACCCTGAGTACTGAGCACTGAGCACCCAGCACCCCGAGCACTGAGCACCCAGCACCCTGAGTACTGAGCACTGAGCACCCAGCACCCCGAGCACTGAGCACCCAGCACCCTGAGCACTGAGCACCCAGCACCCTGAGCACTGAGCACCCAGCACCCTGAGTACTGAGCACTGAGCACCCAGCACCCTGAGTACTGAGCACTGAGCACCCAGCACCCCGAGCACTGAGCACCCAGCACCCTGAGCACTGAGCACCCAGCACCCTGAGGACTGAGCACCCAGCACCCTGAGAACTGAGCACCCTGAGTACTGAGCATTGAGCACCCTGAGTACTGAGCACTGAGCACCCTGAGTACTGAGCAACCAGCACCCTGAGTACTGAGCACCCAGCACCCTGAGCACTGAGCACCAAGCACCCTGAGCACTGAGCACCCAGCACCCTGAGCACTGAGCACCCAGCACCCTGAGTAGTGAGCACCCAACGTACTGAGCACTGAGCACCCCGAGAACTGAGCACCCAGCAACCTGAGTACTGAGCACGGATCACCCCGAGCACTGAGCACCCAGCACGCTGAGCACTGAGCACCCAGCACCCTGAGCACTGATCACCCAGCATCCTGAGCACTGAGCACCCAGCACCCTGAGTACTGAGCACCCAGCACCCTGAGTACTGAGCACTCAGCACCCTGAGTACTGAGCACCGAGCACCCCGAGCACTGAGCACCCAGCACCCTGAGCATTAAGCACCCTGAGGACTGAGCACCCAGCACCCTGAGCACTGAGCACCCAGCACCCTGAGTACTGAGCACCGATCACCCTGAGCACTGAGCACCCAGAACCCAAAGCATTGAGCACCCAGCACCATGAATACTGAGCACCCAGCACCCCGAGCACTGAGCACCCAGCACCCTGAGTACTGAGCACCCTGAGTACTGAGCACCGATCACCCTGAGCACTGAGCTCCCAGCACCCTGAGTACTGAGCACCCAGCACCCTGAGCACTGAGCACCCAGCACCCTGAATACTGAGCACCCAGCACCCTGAGCACTGAGCACCCAGCACCCTGAGTACTGAGCACCCAGCACCCTGAGCACTGAGCACCCAGCACCCTGAGTACTGAGCACCCAGCACCCCGAGCACTGAGCACCCAGCACCCCGAGAATGAGCACCCAGCAGCCTGATCACTGAGTACTGAGCACCGAGCACCCCGAGAACTGAGCACCCAGCACCCGGAGTACTGAGCACCCAACACACTGAGTACTGAGCACCCAGCACCCCGAGTACTGAGCACCCAGCACACCGAGCACTGAGCACCCAGCACCCCGAGCAATTAGCACCCAGCACCCTGAGTACTGAGCACTGAGCACCCAGCACCCCGAGCACTGAGCACCCAGCACCCTGAGTACTGAGCACTGAGCACCCAGCACCCCGAGCACTGAGCACCCAGCACCCTGAGCACTGAGCACCCAGCACCCTGAGCACTGAGCACCCAGCACCCTGAGTACTGAGCACTGAGCACCCAGCACCCTGAGTACTGAGCACTGAGCACCCAGCACCCCGAGCACTGAGCACCCAGCACCCTGAGCACTGAGCACCCAGCACCCTGAGCACTGAGCACCCAGCACCCGAGTACTGAGCACCCAGCACCCTGAGTACTGAGCACCCAGCACCCTGAGAACTGAGCACCCAGCACCCTGAGTACTGAGCACCCAGCACCCCGAGCACTGAGCACCCAGCACCCCAAGTACTGTGCACCCAGCACCCTGAGCGCTGAGCACCCAGCACCCTGAGCACTGAGCACCCAGCACCCTGAGCACTGAGCACCCAGCACCCTGAGTACTGAGCACCCAGCACCCTGAGCACTGAGCACCCAGCACCCTGAGCACTGAGCACCCAGCACCCTGAGCACTGAGCACACAGCACCCTGAGTAGTGAGCACCCAACGTACTGAGCACCGAGCACCCCGAGCACTGAGCACCCAGCACCCTGAGTACTGAGCACCGAGCACCCCGAGCACTGAGCACACAGCACCCTGAGTAGTGAGCACCCAACGTACTGAGCACCGAGAACCCCGAGCACTGAGCACCCAGCACCCCGAGCACTGAGCACCCAGCGCCCCGAGCACCGAGCACCCTGAGCACTGAGCACCCAGCACCCTGACTACTGAGCACCCAGCACCCTGAGCACTGAGCACCCAGCACCCCAAGCACTGAGCACCCAGCACCCTGAGTACTGAGCACCCAGCGCCCCGAGCACTGAGCACCCAGCACCCTGAGCACTGAGCACCCAGCACCCTGAGTACTGAGCACCCAGCGCCCCGAGCACTGAGCACCCAGCACCCCGAGCGCTGAGCACTGAGCACCCAGCACCCCGAGTACTGAGCACTGAGCACCCTGAGTACTGAGCACCCAGCACATTGAGCACTGAGTACCCAGCACCCTGATCACTGAGCACCCAGCACCCTGAGCACTGAGCATCCAGTACCCTGAGTACTGATCACTGAGCACCCAGCACCCCGAGCACTGAGCACCCAGCACCCTGAGCACTGAGCACCCAGCACACTGAGTACTGAGCACCCAGCACCCCGAGCACTGAGCACACAGCACCCTGAGTACTGAGCACCCAGCACCCTGAGCACTGAGCACTGAGCACCCTGAGCACTGAGCACCCAGCACCCTGAGGACTGAGCACCCAGCACCCTGAGAACTGAGCACCCTGAGTACTGAGCATTGAGCACCCTGAGTACTGAGCACTGAGCACCCTGAGTACTGAGCAACCAGCACCCTGAGTACTGAGCACCCAGCACCCTGAGCACTGAGCACCAAGCACCCTGAGCACTGAGCACCCAGCACCCTGAGCACTGAGCACCCAGCACCCTGAGTAGTGAGCACCCAACGTACTGAGCACTGAGCACCCCGAGAACTGAGCACCCAGCAACCTGAGTACTGAGCACGGATCACCCCGAGCACTGAGCACCCAGCACGCTGAGCACTGAGCACCCAGCACCCTGAGCACTGATCACCCAGCAAACTGAGCACTGAGCACCCAGCACCCTGAGTACTGAGCACCCAGCACCCTGAGTACTGAGCACTCAGCACCCTGAGTACTGAGCACCGAGCACCCCGAGCACTGAGCACCCAGCACCCTGAGCATTAAGCACCCTGAGGACTGAGCACCCAGCACCCTGAGCACTGAGCACCCAGCACCCTGAGTACTGAGCACCGATCACCCTGAGCACTGAGCACCCAGAACCCAAAGCATTGAGCACCCAGCACCATGAATACTGAGCACCCAGCACCCCGAGCACTGAGCACCCAGCACCCTGAGTACTGAGCACCCTGAGTACTGAGCACCGATCACCCTGAGCACTGAGCTCCCAGCACCCTGAGTACTGAGCACCCAGCACCCTGAGCACTGAGCACCCAGCACCCTGAATACTGAGCACCCAGCACCCTGAGCACTGAGCACCCAGCACCCTGAGTACTGAGCACCCAGCACCCTGAGCACTGAGCACCCAGCACCCTGAGTACTGAGCACCCAGCACCCCGAGCACTGAGCACCCAGCACCCCGAGAATGAGCACCCAGCAGCCTGATCACTGAGTACTGAGCACCAAGCACCCCGAGAACTGAGCACCCAGCACCCGGAGTACTGAGCACCCAACACACTGAGTACTGAGCACCCAGCACCCCGAGTACTGAGCACCCAGCACACCGAGCACTGAGCACCCAGCACCCCGAGCAATTAGCACCCAGCACCCTGAGTACTGAGCACTGAGCACCCAGCACCCCGAGCACTGAGCACCCAGCACCCTGAGTACTGAGCACTGAGCACCCAGCACCCCGAGCACTGAGCACCCAGCACCCTGAGCACTGAGCACCCAGCACCCTGAGCACTGAGCACCCAGCACCCTGAGTACTGAGCACTGAGCACCCAGCACCCTGAGTACTGAGCACTGAGCACCCAGCACCCCGAGCACTGAGCACCCAGCACCCTGAGCACTGAGCACCCAGCACCCTGAGGACTGAGCACCCAGCACCCTGAGAACTGAGCACCCTGAGTACTGAGCATTGAGCACCCTGAGTACTGAGCACTGAGCACCCTGAGTACTGAGCAACCAGCACCCTGAGTACTGAGCACCCAGCACCCTGAGCACTGAGCACCAAGCACCCTGAGCACTGAGCACCCAGCACCCTGAGCACTGAGCACCCAGCACCCTGAGTAGTGAGCACCCAACGTACTGAGCACTGAGCACCCCGAGAACTGAGCACCCAGCAACCTGAGTACTGAGCACGGATCACCCCGAGCACTGAGCACCCAGCACGCTGAGCACTGAGCACCCAGCACCCTGAGCACTGATCACCCAGCAACCTGAGCACTGAGCACCCAGCACCCTGAGTACTGAGCACCCAGCACCCTGAGTACTGAGCACTCAGCACCCTGAGTACTGAGCACCGAGCACCCCGAGCACTGAGCACCCAGCACCCTGAGCATTAAGCACCCTGAGGACTGAGCACCCAGCACCCTGAGCACTGAGCACCCAGCACCCTGAGTACTGAGCACCGATCACCCTGAGCACTGAGCACCCAGAACCCAAAGCATTGAGCACCCAGCACCATGAATACTGAGCACCCAGCACCCCGAGCACTGAGCACCCAGCACCCTGAGTACTGAGCACCCTGAGTACTGAGCACCGATCACCCTGAGCACTGAGCTCCCAGCACCCTGAGTACTGAGCACCCAGCACCCTGAGCACTGAGCACCCAGCACCCTGAATACTGAGCACCCAGCACCCTGAGCACTGAGCACCCAGCACCCTGAGTACTGAGCACCCAGCACCCTGAGCACTGAGCACCCAGCACCCTGAGTACTGAGCACCCAGCACCCCGAGCACTGAGCACCCAGCACCCCGAGAATGAGCACCCAGCAGCCTGATCACTGAGTACTGAGCACCGAGCACCCCGAGAACTGAGCACCCAGCACCCGGAGTACTGAGCACCCAACACACTGAGTACTGAGCACCCAGCACCCCGAGTACTGAGCACCCAGCACACCGAGCACTGAGCACCCAGCACCCCGAGCAATTAGCACCCAGCACCCTGAGTACTGAGCACTGAGCACCCAGCACCCCGAGCACTGAGCACCCAGCACCCTGAGTACTGAGCACTGAGCACCCAGCACCCCGAGCACTGAGCACCCAGCACCCTGAGCACTGAGCACCCAGCACCCTGAGCACTGAGCACCCAGCACCCTGAGTACTGAGCACTGAGCACCCAGCACCCTGAGTACTGAGCACTGAGCACCCAGCACCCCGAGCACTGAGCACCCAGCACCCTGAGCACTGAGCACCCAGCACCCTGAGCACTGAGCACCCAGCACCCGAGTACTGAGCACCCAGCACCCTGAGTACTGAGCACCCAGCACCCTGAGAACTGAGCACCCAGCACCCTGAGTACTGAGCACCCAGCACCCCGAGCACTGAGCACCCAGCACCCCAAGTACTGTGCACCCAGCACCCTGAGCGCTGAGCACCCAGCACCCTGAGCACTGAGCACCCAGCACCCTGAGCACTGAGCACCCAGCACCCTGAGTACTGAGCACCCAGCACCCTGAGCACTGAGCACCCAGCACCCTGAGCACTGAGCACCCAGCACCCTGAGCACTGAGCACACAGCACCCTGAGTAGTGAGCACCCAACGTACTGAGCACCGAGCACCCCGAGCACTGAGCACCCAGCACCCTGAGTACTGAGCACCGAGCACCCCGAGCACTGAGCACACAGCACCCTGAGTAGTGAGCACCCAACGTACTGAGCACCGAGAACCCCGAGCACTGAGCACCCAGCACCCCGAGCACTGAGCACCCAGCGCCCCGAGCACCGAGCACCCTGAGCACTGAGCACCCAGCACCCTGACTACTGAGCACCCAGCACCCTGAGCACTGAGCACCCAGCACCCCAAGCACTGAGCACCCAGCACCCTGAGTACTGAGCACCCAGCGCCCCGAGCACTGAGCACCCAGCACCCTGAGCACTGAGCACCCAGCACCCTGAGTACTGAGCACCCAGCGCCCCGAGCACTGAGCACCCAGCACCCCGAGCGCTGAGCACTGAGCACCCAGCACCCCGAGTACTGAGCACTGAGCACCCTGAGTACTGAGCACCCAGCACATTGAGCACTGAGTACCCAGCACCCTGATCACTGAGCACCCAGCACCCTGAGCACTGAGCATCCAGTACCCTGAGTACTGATCACTGAGCACCCAGCACCCCGAGCACTGAGCACCCAGCACCCTGAGCACTGAGCACCCAGCACCCGAGTACTGAGCACCCAGCACCCTGAGTACTGAGCACCCAGCACCCTGAGTACTGAGCACCCAGCACCCCGAGTACTGAGCACCCAGCACCCTGAGTACTGAGCACCCAGCACCCTGAGCACTGAGCACCCAGCACCCCGAGCACTGAGCACCCAGCACCCTGAGTACTGAGCACCCAGCACCCTGAGCACTGAGCACCCAGCACCCTGAGCACTGAGCACCCAGCACCCTGAGCACTGAGCACCCAGCACCCTGAGTAGTGAGCACCCAACGTACTGAGCACCGAGCACCCCGAGCACTGAGCACCCAGCACCCTGAGTACTGAGCACCGAGCACCCTGAGCACTGAGCACCCAGCACCCTGAGTACTGAGCTTCGAGCACCCCGAGCACTGAGCACCCAGCGCCCCGAGCACCGAGCACCCTGAGCACTGAGCACCCAGCACCCTGAGTACTGAGCACCCTGAACAATGAGCAATGAGCACCCTGAGTACTGAGCACCCAGCACCTTGAGCACTGAGCACTCAGCACCCGGAGTACTGAGCACCCAGCACCCTGAGTACTGAGCACCCAGCACCCCGAGAACTGAGCACCCAGCACCCTGAGTACTGAGCACCCAGCACCCTGAGCACTGAGCACCCAGCACCCCGAGCACTGAGCACCCAGCACCCTGAGTACTGAGCACCCAGCACCCTGAGTACTGAGCACCCAGCACCCTGAGCACTGAGCACCCAGCACCCCGAGAACTGAGCACCCAGCACCCTGAGTACTGAGCACCCAGCACCCTGAGCACTGAGCACCCAGCACCCTGAGCACTGAGCACCCAGCACCCTGAGCACTGAGCACCCAGCACCCTGAGTAGTGAGCACCCAACGTACTGAGCACCGAGCACCCCGAGCACTGAGCACCCAGCACCCTGAGTACTGAGCACCGAGCACCCTGAGCACTGAGCACCCAGCACCCTGAGTACTGAGCTTCGAGCACCCCGAGCACTGAGCACCCAGCGCCCCGAGCACCGAGCACCCTGAGCACTGAGCACCCAGCACCCTGAGTACTGAGCACCCTGAACAATGAGCAATGAGCACCCTGAGTACTGAGCACCCAGCACCTTGAGCACTGAGCACCCAGCACCCTGAGCACTGAGCACCCAGCACCCTGAGTACTGAGCACTGAGCACCCAGCACCCTGAGTACTGAGCACTGAGCACCCAGCACCCCGAGCACTGAGCACCCAGCACCCTGAGCACTGAGCACCCAGCACCCTGAGGACTGAGCACCCAGCACCCTGAGAACTGAGCACCCTGAGTACTGAGCATTGAGCACCCTGAGTACTGAGCACTGAGCACCCTGAGTACTGAGCAACCAGCACCCTGAGTACTGAGCACCCAGCACCCTGAGCACTGAGCACCAAGCACCCTGAGCACTGAGCACCCAGCACCCTGAGCACTGAGCACCCAGCACCCTGAGTAGTGAGCACCCAACGTACTGAGCACTGAGCACCCCGAGAACTGAGCACCCAGCAACCTGAGTACTGAGCACGGATCACCCCGAGCACTGAGCACCCAGCACGCTGAGCACTGAGCACCCAGCACCCTGAGCACTGATCACCCAGCAACCTGAGCACTGAGCACCCAGCACCCTGAGTACTGAGCACCCAGCACCCTGAGTACTGAGCACTCAGCACCCTGAGTACTGAGCACCGAGCACCCCGAGCACTGAGCACCCAGCACCCTGAGCATTAAGCACCCTGAGGACTGAGCACCCAGCACCCTGAGCACTGAGCACCCAGCACCCTGAGTACTGAGCACCGATCACCCTGAGCACTGAGCACCCAGAACCCAAAGCATTGAGCACCCAGCACCATGAATACTGAGCACCCAGCACCCCGAGCACTGAGCACCCAGCACCCTGAGTACTGAGCACCCTGAGTACTGAGCACCGATCACCCTGAGCACTGAGCTCCCAGCACCCTGAGTACTGAGCACCCAGCACCCTGAGCACTGAGCACCCAGCACCCTGAATACTGAGCACCCAGCACCCTGAGCACTGAGCACCCAGCACCCTGAGTACTGAGCACCCAGCACCCTGAGCACTGAGCACCCAGCACCCTGAGTACTGAGCACCCAGCACCCCGAGCACTGAGCACCCAGCACCCCGAGAATGAGCACCCAGCAGCCTGATCACTGAGTACTGAGCACCGAGCACCCCGAGAACTGAGCACCCAGCACCCGGAGTACTGAGCACCCAACACACTGAGTACTGAGCACCCAGCACCCCGAGTACTGAGCACCCAGCACACCGAGCACTGAGCACCCAGCACCCCGAGCAATTAGCACCCAGCACCCTGAGCACTGAGCACTGAGCACCCAGCACCCCGAGCACTGAGCACCCAGCACCCTGAGTACTGAGCACTGAGCACCCAGCACCCCGAGCACTGAGCACCCAGCACCCTGAGCACTGAGCACCCAGCACCCTGAGCACTGAGCACCCAGCACCCTGAGTACTGAGCACTGAGCACCCAGCACCCTGAGTACTGAGCACTGAGCACCCAGCACCCCGAGCACTGAGCACCCAGCACCCTGAGCACTGAGCACCCAGCACCCTGAGCACTGAGCACCCAGCACCCGAGTACTGAGCACCCAGCACCCTGAGTACTGAGCACCCAGCACCCTGAGAACTGAGCACCCAGCACCCTGAGTACTGAGCACCCAGCACCCCGAGCACTGAGCACCCAGCACCCCAAGTACTGTGCACCCAGCACCCTGAGCGCTGAGCACCCAGCACCCTGAGCACTGAGCACCCAGCACCCTGAGCACTGAGCACCCAGCACCCTGAGTACTGAGCACCCAGCACCCTGAGCACTGAGCACCCAGCACCCTGAGCACTGAGCACCCAGCACCCTGAGCACTGAGCACACAGCACCCTGAGTAGTGAGCACCCAACGTACTGAGCACCGAGCACCCCGAGCACTGAGCACCCAGCACCCTGAGTACTGAGCACCGAGCACCCCGAGCACTGAGCACACAGCACCCTGAGTAGTGAGCACCCAACGTACTGAGCACCGAGAACCCCGAGCACTGAGCACCCAGCACCCCGAGCACTGAGCACCCAGCGCCCCGAGCACCGAGCACCCTGAGCACTGAGCACCCAGCACCCTGACTACTGAGCACCCAGCACCCTGAGCACTGAGCACCCAGCACCCCAAGCACTGAGCACCCAGCACCCTGAGTACTGAGCACCCAGCGCCCCGAGCACTGAGCACCCAGCACCCTGAGCACTGAGCACCCAGCACCCTGAGTACTGAGCACCCAGCGCCCCGAGCACTGAGCACCCAGCACCCCGAGCGCTGAGCACTGAGCACCCAGCACCCCGAGTACTGAGCACTGAGCACCCTGAGTACTGAGCACCCAGCACATTGAGCACTGAGTACCCAGCACCCTGATCACTGAGCACCCAGCACCCTGAGCACTGAGCATCCAGTACCCTGAGTACTGATCACTGAGCACCCAGCACCCCGAGCACTGAGCACCCAGCACCCTGAGCACTGAGCACCCAGCACCCGAGTACTGAGCACCCAGCACCCTGAGTACTGAGCACCCAGCACCCTGAGTACTGAGCACCCAGCACCCCGAGTACTGAGCACCCAGCACCCTGAGTACTGAGCACCCAGCACCCTGAGCACTGAGCACCCAGCACCCCGAGCACTGAGCACCCAGCACCCTGAGTACTGAGCACCCAGCACCCTGAGCACTGAGCACCCAGCACCCTGAGCACTGAGCACCCAGCACCCTGAGCACTGAGCACCCAGCACCCTGAGTAGTGAGCACCCAACGTACTGAGCACCGAGCACCCCGAGCACTGAGCACCCAGCACCCTGAGTACTGAGCACCGAGCACCCTGAGCACTGAGCACCCAGCACCCTGAGTACTGAGCTTCGAGCACCCCGAGCACTGAGCACCCAGCGCCCCGAGCACCGAGCACCCTGAGCACTGAGCACCCAGCACCCTGAGTACTGAGCACCCTGAACAATGAGCAATGAGCACCCTGAGTACTGAGCACCCAGCACCTTGAGCACTGAGCACTCAGCACCCGGAGTACTGAGCACCCAGCACCCTGAGTACTGAGCACCCAGCACCCCGAGAACTGAGCACCCAGCACCCTGAGTACTGAGCACCCAGCACCCTGAGCACTGAGCACCCAGCACCCCGAGCACTGAGCACCCAGCACCCTGAGTACTGAGCACCCAGCACCCTGAGTACTGAGCACCCAGCACCCTGAGTACTGAGCACCCAGCACCCCGAGTACTGAGCACCCAGCACCCTGAGTACTGAGCACCCAGCACCCTGAGCACTGAGCACCCAGCACCCCGAGCACTGAGCACCCAGCACCCTGAGTACTGAGCACCCAGCACCCTGAGCACTGAGCACCCAGCACCCTGAGCACTGAGCACCCAGCACCCTAAGCACTGAGCACCCAGCACCCTGAGTAGTGAGCACCCAACGTACTGAGCACCGAGCAGCCCGAGCACTGAGCACCCAGCACCCTGAGTACTGAGCACCGAGCACCCTGAGCACTGAGCACCCAGCACCCTGAGTACTGAGCTCCGAGCACCCCGAGCACTGAGCACCCAGCGCCCCGAGCACCGAGCACCCTGAGCACTGAGCACCCAGCACCCTGAGTACTGAGCACCCTGAACAATGAGCAATGAGCACCCTGAGTACTGAGCACCCAGCACCTTGAGCACTGAGCACTCAGCACCCTGAGCACTGAGCACCCAGCACCCTGAGCACTGAGCACCCAGCACCCTGAGCACTGAGCACCCAGCACCCTGAGTAGTGAGCACCCAACGTACTGAGCACCGAGCACCCCGAGCACTGAGCACCCAGCACACTGAGTACTGAGCACCCAGCACCCTGAGTACTGAGCACCCAGCACCCTGAGTACTGAGCACCCAGCACCCTGAGTACTGAGTACCAAGCACCCCGAGCACTGAGCACCCAGCACCCCAAGTACTGAGCACCCAGCACCCTGAGCACTGAGCACCCAGCACCCTGAGCACTGAGCACCCAGCACCCTGAGCACTGAGCACCCAGCACCCTGAGTACTGAGCACCCAGCACCCTGAGCACTGAGCACCAAGCACCCTGAGCACTGAGCACCCAGCACCCTGAGCACTGAGCACACAGCGCCCTGAGTAGTGAGCACCCAACGTACTGAGCACCGAGCACCCCGAGCACTGAGCACCCAGCACCCTGAGTACTGAGCACCGAGCACCCCGAGCTCTGAGCACACAGCACCCTGAGTAGTGAGCACCCAACGTACTGAGCACCGAGAACCCCGAGCACTGAGCACCCAGCACCCCGAGCACTGAGCACCCAGCGCCCCGAGCACCGAGCACCCTGAGCACTGAGCACCCAGCACCCTGACTACTGAGCACCCAGCACCCTGAGCACTAAGCACCCAGCACCCCAAGTACTGAGCACCCAGCACCCTGAGTACTGAGCACCCAGCGCCCCGAGCACTGAGCACCCAGCACCCTGAGCACTGAGCACCCAGCACCCTGAGTACTGAGCACCCAGCACCCTGAGTACTGAACACCCAGCACCCTGAGCACTGAGCACTGAGCACCCTGAGCACTGAGTACTGAGCACTGAGCACCTTGAGCACTGAGCACCCAGCACCCCGAGTATTGAGCACACAGCAACCCGAGCACAGAGCACCCAGCGCCCCGAGCACTGAGCACCCAGCACCCCGAGCGCTGAGCACTGAGCACCCAGCACCCCGAGTACTGAGCACTGAGCACCCTGAGCACTGAGCACCCAGCACCCCGAGTACTGAGCACTGAGCACCCTGAGTACTGAGCACCCAGCACATTGAGCACTGAGTACCCAGCACCCTGAGCACTGAGCACCCAGCACCCTGAGTACTGATTACCCAGCACCCTGAGTACTGATCACTGAGCACCCAGCACCCCGAGCACTGAGCACCCAGCACCCTGAGTACTGAGCACTGAGCACCCAGCACCCCGAGCACTGAGCACCCAGCACCCTGAGCACTGAGCACCCAGCACCCGAGTACTGAGCACCCAGCACCCTGAGTACTGAGCACCCAGCACCCTGAGTACTGAGCACCCAGCACCCCGAGTACTGAGCACCCAGCACCCTGAGTACTGAGGACCCAGCACCGTGAGCACAGAGCACCCAGCACCCCGAGCACTGAGCACCCAGCACCCTGAGTACTGAGCACCCAGCACCCTGAGCACTGAGCACCCAGCACCCTGAGCACTGAGCACCCAGCACCCTGAGCACTGAGCACCCAGCACCCTGAGTAGTGAGCACCCAACGTACTGAGCACCGAGCAGCCCGAGCACTGAGCACCCAGCACCCTGAGTACTGAGCACCGAGCACCCTGAGCACTGAGCACCCAGCACCCTGAGTACTGAGCTCCGAGCACCCCGAGCACTGAGCACCCAGCGCCCCGAGCACCGAGCACCCTGAGCACTGAGCACCCAGCACCCTGAGTACTGAGCACCCTGAACAATGAGCAATGAGCACCCTGAGTACTGAGCACCCAGCACCTTGAGCACTGAGCACTCAGCACCCTGAGCACTGAGCACCCAGCACCCTGAGCACTGAGCACCCAGCACCCTGAGCACTGAGCACCCAGCACCCTGAGTAGTGAGCACCCAACGTACTGAGCACCGAGCACCCCGAGCACTGAGCACCCAGCACACTGAGTACTGAGCACCCAGCACCCTGAGTACTGAGCACCCAGCACCCTGAGTACTGAGCACCCAGCACCCTGAGTACTGAGTACCAAGCACCCCGAGCACTGAGCACCCAGCACCCCAAGTACTGAGCACCCAGCACCCTGAGCACTGAGCACCCAGCACCCTGAGCACTGAGCACCCAGCACCCTGAGCACTGAGCACCCAGCACCCTGAGTACTGAGCACCCAGCACCCTGAGCACTGAGCACCAAGCACCCTGAGCACTGAGCACCCAGCACCCTGAGCACTGAGCACACAGCACCCTGAGTAGTGAGCACCCAACGTACTGAGCACCGAGCACCCCGAGCACTGAGCACCCAGCACCCTGAGTACTGAGCACCGAGCACCCCGAGCTCTGAGCACACAGCACCCTGAGTAGTGAGCACCCAACGTACTGAGCACCGAGAACCCGAGCACTGAGCACCCAGCACCCCGAGCACTGAGCACCCAGCGCCCCGAGCACCGAGCACCCTGAGCACTGAGCACCCAGCACCCTGACTACTGAGCACCCAGCACCCTGAGCACTAAGCACCCAGCACCCCAAGTACTGAGCACCCAGCACCCTGAGTACTGAGCACCCAGCGCCCCGAGCACTGAGCACCCAGCACCCTGAGCACTGAGCACCCAGCACCCTGAGTACTGAGCACCCAGCACCCTGAGTACTGAACACCCAGCACCCTGAGCACTGAGCACTGAGCACCCTGAGCACTGAGTACTGAGCACTGAGCACCTTGAGCACTGAGCACCCAGCACCCCGAGTATTGAGCACACAGCAACCCGAGCACAGAGCACCCAGCGCCCCGAGCACTGAGCACCCAGCACCCCGAGCGCTGAGCACTGAGCACCCAGCACCCCGAGTACTGAGCACTGAGCACCCTGAGCACTGAGCACCCAGCACCCCGAGTACTGAGCACTGAGCACCCTGAGTACTGAGCACCCAGCACATTGAGCACTGAGTACCCAGCACCCTGAGCACTGAGCACCCAGCACCCTGAGTACTGATTACCCAGCACCCTGAGTACTGATCACTGAGCACCCAGCACCCCGAGCACTGAGCACCCAGCACCCTGAGTACTGAGCACTGAGCACCCAGCACCCCGAGCACTGAGCACCCAGCACCCTGAGCACTGAGCACCCAGCACCCGAGTACTGAGCACCCAGCACCCTGAGTACTGAGCACCCAGCACCCTGAGTACTGAGCACCCAGCACCCCGAGTACTGAGCACCCAGCACCCTGAGTACTGAGCACCCAGCACCCTGAGCACAGAGCACCCAGCACCCCGAGCACTGAGCACCCAGCACCCTGAGTACTGAGCACCCAGCACCCTGAGCACTGAGCACCCAGCACCCTGAGCACTGAGCACCCAGCACCCTGAGCACTGAGCACCCAGCACCCTGAGTAGTGAGCACCCAACGTACTGAGCACCGAGCACCCCAAGCACTGAGCACCCAGCACCCTGAGTACTGAGCACCGAGCACCCTGAGCACTGAGCACCCAGCACCCTGAGTACTGAGCTCCGAGCACCCCGAGCACTGAGCACCCAGCGCCCCGAGCACCGAGCACCCTGAGCACTGAGCACCCAGCACCCTGAGTACTGAGCACCCTGAACAATGAGCAATGAGAACCCTGAGTACTGAGCACCCAGCACCTTGAGCACTGAGCACTCAGCACCCGGAGTACTGAGCACCCAGCACCCTGAGTACTGAGCACCCAGCACCCCGAGTACTGAGCACCCAGCACCCTGAGTACTGAGCACCCAGCACCCTGAGCACTGAGCACCCAGCACCCCGAGCACTGAGCACCCAGCACCCTGAGTACTGAGCACGCAGCACCCTGAGTACTGAGAACCCAGCACCCCGAGTACTGAGCACCCAGCACCCTGAGTACTGAGCACCCAGCACCCTTAGCACTGAGCACCCAGCACCCCGAGCACTGAGCACCCAGCACCCTGAGTACTGAGCACCCAGCACCCTGAGCACTGAGCACCCAGCACCCTGAGCACTGAGCACCCAGCACCCTAAGCACTGAGCACCCAGCACCCTGAGTAGTGAGCACCCAACGTACTGAGCACCGAGCAGCCCGAGCACTGAGCACCCAGCACCCTGAGTACTGAGCACCGAGCACCCTGAGCACTGAGCACCCAGCACCCTGAGTACTGAGCTCCGAGCACCCCGAGCACTGAGCACCCAGCGCCCCGAGCACCGAGCACCCTGAGCACTGAGCACCCAGCACCCTGAGTACTGAGCACCCTGAACAATGAGCAATGAGCACCCTGAGTACTGAGCACCCAGCACCTTGAGCACTGAGCACTCAGCACCCTGAGCACTGAGCACCCAGCACCCTGAGCACTGAGCACCCAGCACCCTGAGCACTGAGCACCCAGCACCCTGAGTAGTGAGCACCCAACGTACTGAGCACCGAGCACCCCGAGCACTGAGCACCCAGCACCCTGAGTACTGAGCACCGAGCACCCTGAGCACTGAGCACCCAGCACCCTGAGTACTGAGCTCCGAGCACCCCGAGCACTGAGCACCCAGCGCCCCGAGCACCGAGCACCCTGAGCACTGAGCACCCAGCACCCTGAGTACTGAGCACCCTGAACAATGAGCAATGAGCACCCTGAGTACTGAGCACCCAGCACCTTGAGCACTGAGCACTCAGCACCCGGAGAACTGAGCACCCAGCACCCTGAGTACTAAGCACCGAGCACCCTGAGTACTGAGCACCCAGCACCCTGAGCACTGAACACACAGCACCCTGAGTACTGAGCACCTCGAGCACTGAGCACCCAGCACCCTGAGTACTGAGCACCGAGCACCCCGAGCACTGATCACCCAGCACCGCGAGCACTGAGCACATAGCACCCCGAGCACTGAGCACCCAGCACCCTGAGTACTGAGCACCCAGCACCCTGAGTACTGAGCACCCAGCACCCTGAGCACTGAGTACCCAGCACCCTGAGCACTGAGCACCCAGCACCCTGAGCACTGAGCACACAGCACCCTGAGCACTGAGCACCCAGCACCCTGAGTACTGAGCACTGAGCACCCAGCAACCCGAGCACTGAGCACCCAGCACCCTGAGTACTGAGCACCGAGCACCCCGAGCACTGAGCACCCTGAGCACTGAGCACCGAGCACCCTGAGTACTGAGCACTGAGAACCCAGCACCCCGAGCACTGAGCACCCAGCACCCTGAGTACTGAGCTCCGAGCACCCCGAGCACTGAGCACCCTGAGCACTGAGCACCGAGCAACCTGAGCACTGAGCACCCAGAACCCTGAGTACTGAGCACCCAGCACCCTGAGCAATGAGCACCCTGAGTACTGAGCACCCAGCACCCTCAGCACTAAACACACAGCACCCTGAGTACTGAGCACCTCGAGCACTGAGCACCCAGTACCCTGAGTACTGAGCACCGAGCACCCCGAGCACTGAGCACCCAGCGCCGCGAGCACTGAGCACATAGCACCCCGAGCACTGAGCACCCAGCACCCTGAGTACTGAGCACCCAGCACCCTGAGTACTGAGCACCCAGCACCCTGAGCACTGAGTACCCAGCACCCTGAGCACAGAGCACCCAGCACCCTGAGCACTGAGCACACAGCACCCTGAGCACTGAGCACCCAGCACCCTGAGTACTGAGCACTGAGCACCCAGCACCCCGAGCACTGAGCACCCAGCACCCTGAGTACTGAGCACCGAGCACCCCGAGCACTGAGCACCCTGAGCACTGAGCACCGAGCACCCTGAGTACTGAGCACCCAGCACCTTGAGCACTGAGCACCGAGCACCCCGAGCACTGAGCACCCAGTACCCGGAGTACTGAGCACCCAGCACCCTGAGTACTAAGCACCGAGCACCCTGAGTACTGAGCACCCAGCACCCTGAGCACTGAACACACAGCACCCTGAGTACTGAGCACCTCGAGCACTGAGCACCCAGCACCCTTAGTACTGAGAACCGAGCACCCCGAGCACTGAGCACCCAGCACCGCGAGCACTGAGCACCCAGCACCCCGAGCACTGAGCACCCAGCACCCTGAGTACTGAGCACTGAGCACCACGAGTACTGAGCACCCAGCACCCTGATCACTGAGCACCCAACACACTGAGTACTGAGCACCCAACACCCCAAGCACTGAGCACCCTGAGTACTGAGCACCCAGCACCCCAAGCACTGAGCACCCTGAGTATTGAGCACCCAGCACCCTGAGTACTGAGCAGCCAGCACCCTGAGTACTGAGCACCCAGCACCCTGAGTACTGAGCACCCAGCACCCCGAGCACTGAGCACCCAGCACCCTGAGTATTGAGCACCCAGCACCCTGAGCACTGAGCACCGAGCACCCTGAGCACTGAGCACCCAGCACCCTGAGGACTGAGCACCCAGCACCCTGAGCACTGAGCACCCTGAGTACTTAGCACTGAGCACCCTGAGTACTGAGCACTGAGCACCCTGAGTACTGAGCAACCAGCACCCTGAGTACTGAGCACCCAGCACCCTGAGCACTGAGCACCAAGCACCCTGAGCACTGAGCACCCAGCACCCTGAGCACTGAGCACCCAACACCCTGAGTAGTGAGCACCCAACGTACTGAGCACCGAGCACCCCGAGCACTGAGCACCCAGCACCCTGAGTACTGAGCACCCAGCACCCCGAGCACTGAGCACCCAGCACCCTGAGCACTGAGCACCCAGCACCCTGAGCACTGATCACCCAGCACCCTGAGCAGTGAGCACCCAGCACCCTGAGTACTGAGCACCCAGCACCCTGAGTACTGAGCACTCAGCACCCTGAGTACTGAGCACCGAGCACCCCGAGCACTGAGCACCCAGCACCCTGAGTACTGAGCACCCAGCACCCTGAGTACTGAGCACTCAGCACCCTGAGTACTGAGCACCCAGCTCCCTGAGCACTGAGCACCCAGAACCCAAAGCACTGAGCACCCAGCACCCTCAGTACTGAGCACCCAGCACCCCGAGCACTGAGCACCCAGCACCCTGAGTACTGAGCACCCTGAGTACTGAGCACCCAGCACCCTGAGTACTAAGCACCGAGCACCCTGAGTACTGAGCACCCAGTACCCTGAGCACTGAACACAAAGCACCCTGAGTACTGAGCACCCCGAGCACTGAGCACCCAGAACCCTGAGCACTGGGCACCCAGCACCCTGTGTACTGAGCACCCAGCACCCTGAGTACTGAACACCCAGCACCCTGAGCACTGAGCACTGAGCACCCAGCACCCCGAGCACTGAGCACTGAGCACCCTGAGCACTGAGCACACAGCACCCCTAGTACTGAGCACTGAGCACCCTGAGCACTGAGCACCCAGCACCCCGAGTACTGAGCACTGAGCACCCTGAGTACTGAGAACCCAGCACCCTGAGCACTGAGTACCCAGCAAACTGAGCACTGAGCACCCAGCTCCCTGAGCACTGAGCACCCAGCACCCTGAGTACTGAGCACCCAGCACCCTGAGTACTGAGCACTGAGCACCCAGCACCACGAGCACTGAGCACCCAGCACCCTGAGCTCTGAGCACCCAGCACCCGAGTACTGAGCACCCAGCACCTTGAGTACTGAGCACCCAGCACCCCGAGTACTGAGCACCCAGCACCCCGAGTACTGAGCACCCAGCCCCCTGAGTACTGAGCACCCAGCACCCTGAGCACTGAGCACCCAGCACCCCGAGCACTGAGCACCCAGCACCCCGAGCACTGAGCACCCAGCACCCTGAGTACTGAGCACCCAGCACCCTGAGCACTGAGCACCCAGCACCCTGAGCACTGAGCACCCAGCACCGCGAGCACTGAGCACATAGCACCCCGAGCACTGAGCACCCAGCACCCCGAGCACTGAGCACCCAGGACCGCGAGCACTGAGCACATAGCACCACGAGCACTGAGCACCCAGCACACTGAGTACTGAGTACCCAGCACCCTGAGCACTGAGCACCCAGCACCCTGAGCACTGAGCACACAGCACCCTGAGCACTGAGCACCCAGCACCCTGAGTACTGAGCACTTAGCACCCAGCACCCCGAGCACTGAGCACCCAGCACCCTGAGTACTGAGCACCGAGCACCCCGAGCACTGAGCACACAGCACCCTGAGTACTGAGCTCCGAGCACCCCGAGCACAGAGCACCCAGCGCCCCGAGCACCGAGCACCCTGAGCACTGAGCACCCAGCACCCTGAGTACTGAGCACCCAGCACCCTGAGCAATGAGCACCCTGAATACTGAGCACCCAGCACCTTGAGCACTGAGCACCGAGCACCCCGAGCACTGAGCACCCAGCACCGGGAGCACTGAGCACCCAGCACCCTGAGCACTGAGCACCCAGCACCCGAGTACTGAGCACCCAGCACCCAGCACCCTGAGTACTGAGCACCCAGCACCCTGAGTACTGAGCACCCAGCACCCCGAGTACTGAGCACCCAGCACCTTGAGCACTGAGCCCCGAGCACCCCGAGCACTGAGCACCCAGCAACCCGAGCACTGAGCACCCAGCGCCCCGAGCACCGAGCACCCTGAGCACTGAGCACCCAGCACCCTGAGTACTGAGCACCCAGCACCCTGTGAAATGAGCACCCTGAGTACTGAGCACCCAGCACCTTGTGCACTGAGCACCGAGCACCCCGAGCACTGAGCACCCAGCACCCTGAGTACTGAACACCCAGCACCCTGAGCACTGAACACACAGCACCCTGTGAAATGAGCACCCTGAGTACTGAGCACCCAGCACACTGAGTACTAAGCACCAAGCACCCTGAGTACTGAGCACCCAGCACCCTGAGCACTGAACACACAGCACCCTGAGTACTGAGCGCCTCGAGCACTGAGCACCCAGCACCCTGAGTACTGGGCACCGAGCACCCCGAGCACTGAGCACCCAGCACCGCGAGCACTGAGCACCCAGCTCCCCGAGCACTGAGCACCCAGCACCCTGAGTACTGAGCACCCAGCACCCTGAGTACTGAGCTCAGAGCACCCCGAGCACTGAGCACCCAGCACCCGGATTACTGAGCACCCAGCACCCTGAGTACTAAGGACCGAGCACCCTGAGTACTGAGCACCCAGTACCCTGAGCACTGAACACACAGCACCCTGAGTACTGAGCACCCCGAGCACTGAGCACCCAGCACCCTGAGCACTGAGCACCCAGCACCCTGAGTACTGAGCACCCAGCACCCTGAGTACTGAACACCCAGCACCCTGAGCACTGAGCACTGAGCACCCTGAGCACTGAGTACTGAGCACTGAGCACCCTGAGCACTGAGCACCCAGCACCCCGAGTACTGAGCACCCAGCACCCCGAGCACTGAGCACCCAGCGCCCCGAGCACTGAGCACCCAGCACCCCAACACTGAGCACTGAGCACCCTGAGCACTGAGCACACAGCACACCGAGTACTGAGCACTGAGCACCCTGAGCACTGAGCACCCAGCACCCCGAGTACTGAGCACTAAGCACCCTGAGTACTGAGCACCCAGCACCCTGAGCACTGAGTACCCAGCACCCTGAGCACTGAGCACCCAGCACCCTGAGTACTGAGCACTGAGCACCCAGCACCCCGAGCACTGAGCACCCAGCACCCTGAGCACTGAGCACCCAGCACCATGAGTACTGAGCACACAGCACCCTGAGCACTGAGCACCCAGCACCCAGAGCACCGAGCACCCTGAGTACTAAGCACCGAGCACCCTGAGTACTGAGCACCCAGTACCCTGAGCACTGAACACACAGCACCCTGAGTACTGAGCACCCCGAGCACTGAGCACCCAGGACCCTGAGCACTGAGCACCCAGCACCCTGTGTACTGAGCACCCAGCACCCTGAGTACTGAACACCCAGCACCCTGAGCACTGAGCACTGAGCACCCAGCACCCCGAGCACTGAGCACTGAGCACCCTGAGCACTGAGCACACAGCACCCCGAGTACTGAGCACTGAGCACGCTGAGCACTGAGCACCCAGCACCCCGAGTACTGAGCACTGAGCACCCTGAGTACTGAGAACCCAGCACCCTGAGCACTGAGTACCCAGCAAACTGAGCACTGAGCACCCAGCTCCCTGAGCACTGAGCACCCAGCACCCTGAGTACTGAGCACCCAGCACCCTGAGTACTGAGCACTGAGCACCCAGCACCACGAGCACTGAGGACCCATCACCCTGAGTACTGAGCACTGATCACCCAGCACCCCGAGCACTGAGCACCCAGCACCCTGAGCACTGAGCACCCAGCACCCGAGTACTGAGCACCCAGCACCCTGAGTACTGAGCACCCAGCACCCCGAGTACTGAGCACCCAGCACCCCGAGTACTGAGCAGCCAGCACCCTGAGTACTGAGCACCCAGCACCCTGAGCACTGAGCACCCAGCACCACGAGCACTGAGCACCCAGCACCCTGAGTACTGAGCACCCAGCACCCTGAGCACTGAGCGCCCAGCACACTGAGCACTGAGCACCCAGCACCCTGAGTACTGAGCACCGAGCACCCCGAGCACAGAGCACCCAGCACCCTGAGTACTGAGCTCCGAGCACCCCGAGCACTGAGCACCCAGTGCCCCGAGCACCGAGCACCCTGAGCACTGAGCACTGAGCACCCAGCACCCTGAGCAATGAGCACCCTGAGTACTGAGCACCCAGCACCTTGAGCACTGAGCACCCAGCACCCTGAGTACTCAGCTCCGAGCACCCCGAGCACTGAGCACCCAGTGCCCCGAGCACCAAGCACCCCGAGCACTGAGCACCCAGCACCCGGAGTACTGAGCAGCCAGCACCCTGAGTACTAAGCACCGAGCACCCTGAGTACTAAGCACCCAGCACCCTGAGCACTGAACACACAGCACCCTGAGTACTGAGCACCTCGAGCACTGAGCACCCAGCACCCTGAGTACTGAGCACCGAGCACCCCGAGCACTGAGCACCCAGCACCGCGAGCACTGAGCACATAGCACCCTGAGCACTGAGCACCCAGCACACCGAGCACTGAGCACCCAGCACCGCGAGCACTGAGCACATAGCACCAGGAGCACTGAGCACCCAGCACCCTGAGTACTGAGTACCCAGCACCCTGAGCACTGAGCACCCAGCACCCTGAGCACTGAGCACACAGCACCCTGAGCACTGAGCACCCAGCACCCTGAGTACTGAGCACTTAGCACCCAGCACCCCGAGCACTGAGCACCCAGCACCCTGAGTACTGAGCACAGAGCACCCCGAGCACTGAGCACCCAGCACCCTGAGTACTGAGCTCCGAGCACCCCGAGCACTGAGCACCCAGCGCCCCGAGCACCGAGCACCCTGAGCACTGAGCACCCAGCACCCTGAGTACTGAGCACCCAGCACCCTGAGCAATGAGCACCCTGAGTACTGAGCACCCAGCACCTTGAGCACTGAGCACCCAGCACCCTGAGTACTGAGCACCCAGCACCGTGAGTACTGAGCACCCAGCACCCCGAGTACTGAGCACCCAGCACCTTGAGCACTGAGCCCCGAGCACCCCGAGCACTGAGCACCCAGCACCCCGAGCACTGAGCACCCAGCGCCCCGAGCACCGAGCACCCTGAGCACTGAGCACCCAGCACCCTGAGTACTGAGCACCCAGCACCCTGAGCAATGAGCACCCTGAGTACTGAGCACCCAGCACCTTGAGCACTGAGCACATAGCACCCTGAGCACTGAGCACTGAGCACCCCGAGCACTGAGCACCCAGCACCCCGAGCACTGAGCACCCAGCACCCTGAGCACTGAGCACCCAGCACCCGAGTACTGAGCACCCAGCACCCAGCACCCTGAGTACTGAGCACCCAGCACCGTGAGTACTGAGCACCCAGCACCCCGAGTACTGAGCACCCAGCACCTTGAGCACTGAGCCCCGAGCACCCCGAGCACTGAGCACCCAGCACCCCGAGCACTGAGCACCCAGCGCCCCGAGCACCGAGCACCCTGAGCACTGAGCACCCAGCACCCTGAGTACTGAGCACCCAGCACCCTGTGAAATGAGCACCCTGAGTACTGAGCACCCAGCACCTTGTGCACTGAGCACCGAGCACCCCGAGCACTGAGCACCCAGCACCCGGAGTACTGAGCACCCAGCACACTGAGTACTAAGCACCAAGCACCCTGAGTACTGAGCACCCAGCACCCTGAGCACTGAACACACAGCACCCTGAGTACTGAGCGCCTCGAGCACTGAGCACCCAGCACCCTGAGTACTGGGCAACGAGCTCCCCGAGCACTGAGCACCCAGCACCGCGAGCACTGAGCACCCAGCTCCCCGAGCACTGAGCACCCAGCACCCTGAGTACTGAGCACCCAGCACCCTGAGTACTGAGCACCCAGAACCCTGAGCGCTGAGTACCCAGCACCCTGAGCACTGAGCACCCAGCACCCTGAGCACTGAGCACACAACACCCTGAGCACTGAGCACCCAGCACCCTGAGTACTGAGCACTGAGCACCCAGCACCCCGAGCACTGAGCACCCAGCACCCTGAGCACTGAGCACCCAGCACCATGAGTACTGAGCACACAGCACCCTGAGCACTGAGCACCCAGCACCCAGAGCACCGAGCACCCTGAGTACTAAGCACCGAGCACCCTGAGTACTGAGCACCCAGTACCCTGAGCACTGAACACACAGCACCCTGAGTACTGAGCACCCCGAACACTGAGCACCCAGGACCCTGAGCACTGAGCACCCAGCACCCTGTGTACTGAGCACCCAGCACCCTGAGTACTGAACACCCAGCACCCTGAGCACTGAGCACTGAGCACCCAGCACCCCGAGCACTGAGCACTGAGCACCCTGAGCACTGAGCACACAGCACCCCGAGTACTGAGCACTGAGCACGCTGAGCACTGAGCACCCAGCACCCCGAGTACTGAGCACTGAGCACCCTGAGTACTGAGAACCCAGCACCCTGAGCACTGAGTACCCAGCAAACTGAGCACTGAGCACCCAGCTCCCTGAGCACTGAGCACCCAGCACCCTGAGTACTGAGCACCCAGCACCCTGAGTACTGAGCACTGAGCACCCAGCACCACGAGCACTGAGGACCCATCACCCTGAGTACTGAGCACTGATCACCCAGCACCCCGAGCACTGAGCACCCAGCACCCTGAGCACTGAGCACCCAGCACCCGAGTACTGAGCACCCAGCACCCTGAGTACTGAACACCCAGCACCCCGAGTACTGAGCACCCAGCACCCCGAGTACTGAGCAGCCAGCACCCTGAGTACTGAGCACCCAGCACCCTGAGCACTGAGCACCCAGCACCACGAGCACTGAGCACCCAGCACCCTGAGTACTGAGCACCCAGCACCCTGAGCACTGAGCGCCCAGCACACTGAGCACTGAGCACCCAGCACCCTGAGTACTGAGCACCGAGCACCCCGAGCACAGAGCACCCAGCACCCTGAGTACTGAGCTCCGAGCACCCCGAGCACTGAGCACCCAGTGCCCCGAGCACCGAGCACCCTGAGCACTGAGCACTGAGCACCCAGCACCCTGAGCAATGAGCACCCTGAGTACTGAGCACCCAGCACCTTGAGCACTGAGCACCCAGCACCCTGAGTACTCAGCTCCGAGCACCCCGAGCACTGAGCACCCAGTGCCCCGAGCACCAAGCACCCCGAGCACTGAGCACCCAGCACCCGGAGTACTGAGCAGCCAGCACCCTGAGTACTAAGCACCGAGCACCCTGAGTACTAAGCACCCAGCACCCTGAGCACTGAACACACAGCACCCTGAGTACTGAGCACCTCGAGCACTGAGCACCCAGCACCCTGAGTACTGAGCACCGAGCACCCCGAGCACTGAGCACCCAGCACCGCGAGCACTGAGCACATAGCACCCTGAGCACTGAGCACCCAGCACACCGAGCACTGAGCACCCAGCACCGCGAGCACTGAGCACATAGCACCAGGAGCACTGAGCACCCAGCACCCTGAGTACTGAGTACCCAGCACCCTGAGCACTGAGCACCCAGCACCCTGAGCACTGAGCACACAGCACCCTGAGCACTGAGCACCCAGCACCCTGAGTACTGAGCACTTAGCACCCAGCACCCCGAGCACTGAGCACCCAGCACCCTGAGTACTGAGCACAGAGCACCCCGAGCACTGAGCACCCAGCACCCTGAGTACTGAGCTCCGAGCACCCCGAGCACTGAGCACCCAGCGCCCCGAGCACCGAGCACCCTGAGCACTGAGCACCCAGCACCCTGAGTACTGAGCACCCAGCACCCTGAGCAATGAGCACCCTGAGTACTGAGCACCCAGCACCTTGAGCACTGAGCACCCAGCACCCTGAGTACTGAGCACCCAGCACCCTGAGTACTGAGCACCCAGCACCCTGAGCAATGAGCACCCTGAGTACTGAGCACCCAGCACCTTGAGCACTGAGCACATAGCACCCTGAGCACTGAGCACTGAGCACCCCGAGCACTGAGCACCCAGCACCCCGAGCACTGAGCACCCAGCACCCTGAGCACTGAGCACCCAGCACCCGAGTACTGAGCACCCAGCACCCAGCACCCTGAGTACTGAGCACCCAGCACCGTGAGTACTGAGCACCCAGCACCCCGAGTACTGAGCACCCAGCACCTTGAGCACTGAGCCCCGAGCACCCCGAGCACTGAGCACCCAGCACCCCGAGCACTGAGCACCCAGCGCCCCGAGCACCGAGCACCCTGAGCACTGAGCACCCAGCACCCTGAGTACTGAGCACCCAGCACCCTGTGAAATGAGCACCCTGAGTACTGAGCACCCAGCACCTTGTGCACTGAGCACCGAGCACCCCGAGCACTGAGCACCCAACACCCGGAGTACTGAGCACCCAGCACACTGAGTACTAAGCACCAAGCACCCTGAGTACTGAGCACCCAGCACCCTGAGCACTGAACACACAGCACCCTGAGTACTGAGCGCCTCGAGCACTGAGCACCCAGCACCCTGAGTACTGGGCAACGAGCTCCCCGAGCACTGAGCACCCAGCACCGCGAGCACTGAGCACCCAGCTCCCCGAGCACTGAGCACCCAGCACCCTGAGTACTGAGCACCCAGCACCCTGAGTACTGAGCACCCAGAACCCTGAGCGCTGAGTACCCAGCACCCTGAGCACTGAGCACCCAGCACCCTGAGCACTGAGCACACAACACCCTGAGCACTGAGCACCCAGCACCCTGAGTACTGAGCACTGAGCACCCAGCACCCCGAGCACTGAGCACCCAGCACCCTGAGTACTGAGCACGCAGCACCCCGAGTACTGAGCACCCAGCACCCTGAGTACTGAGCACCCAGCACCCTGAGCACTGAGCACCCAGCAACCCGAGCACTGAGCACCCAGCACCCTGAGTACTGAGCACCCAGAACCCTGAGCACTGAGCACCCAGCACCCTGAGCACTGAGCACCCAGCACACTGAGCACTGAGCACCCAGCACCCTGAGTAGTGAGCACCCAACGTACTGAGCACCGAGCACCCTGAGCACTGAGCACCCAGCACCCTGAGTACTGAGCACCGATCACCCTGAGTACTGAGCACCCAGTACCCTGAGCACTGAACACACAGCACCCTGAGTACTGAGCACCCCGAGCACTGATCACCCAGCACCCTGAGCACTGAGCACCCAGCACCCTGAGTACTGAGCACCCAGCACCCTGAGTACTGAACACCCAGCACCCTGAGCACTGAGCACTGAGCACCCTGAGCACTGAGTACTGAGCACTGAGCACCCTGTGCACTGAGCACCCAGCACCCCGAGTACTGAGCACACAGCACCCCGAGCACTGAGCACCCAGCGCCCCTAGCACTGAGCACCCAGCACCCCAAGCACTGAGCACTGAGCACCCTGAGCACTTTGCACACAGCACCCCGAGTACTGAGCACTGAGCACCCTGAGCACTGAGCACCCAGCACCCCGAGTACTGAGCACTAAGCACCCTGAGTACTGAGCACCCAGCACCCTGAGCACTGAGTACCCAGCACCCTGAGCACTGAGCACCCAGCACCTTGTGCACTGAGCACCGAGCACCCCGAGCACTGAGCACCCAGCACCCGGAGTACTGAGCACCCAGCACACTGAGTACTAAGCACCAAGCACCCTGAGTACTGAGCACCCAGCACCCTGAGCACTGAACACACAGCACCCTGAGTACTGAGCGCCTCGAGCACTGAGCACCCAGCACCCTGAGTACTGGGCAACGAGCTCCCCGAGCACTGAGCACCCAGCACCGCGAGCACTGAGCACCCAGCTCCCCGAGCACTGAGCACCCAGCACCCTGAGTACTGAGCACCCAGCACCCTGAGTACTGAGCACCCAGAACCCTGAGCGCTGAGTACCCAGCACCCTGAGCACTGAGCACCCAGCACCCTGAGCACTGAGCACACAACACCCTGAGCACTGAGCACCCAGCACCCTGAGTACTGAGCACTGAGCACCCAGCACCCCGAGCACTGAGCACCCAGCACCCTGAGCACTGAGCACCCAGCACCATGAGTACTGAGCACACAGCACCCTGAGCACTGAGCACCCAGCACCCAGAGCACCGAGCACCCTGAGTACTAAGCACCGAGCACCCTGAGTACTGAGCACCCAGTACCCTGAGCACTGAACACACAGCACCCTGAGTACTGAGCACCCCGAACACTGAGCACCCAGGACCCTGAGCACTGAGCACCCAGCACCCTGTGTACTGAGCACCCAGCACCCTGAGTACTGAACACCCAGCACCCTGAGCACTGAGCACTGAGCACCCAGCACCCCGAGCACTGAGCACTGAGCACCCTGAGCACTGAGCACACAGCACCCCGAGTACTGAGCACTGAGCACGCTGAGCACTGAGCACCCAGCACCCCGAGTACTGAGCACTGAGCACCCTGAGTACTGAGAACCCAGCACCCTGAGCACTGAGTACCCAGCAAACTGAGCACTGAGCACCCAGCTCCCTGAGCACTGAGCACCCAGCACCCTGAGTACTGAGCACCCAGCACCCTGAGTACTGAGCACTGAGCACCCAGCACCACGAGCACTGAGGACCCATCACCCTGAGTACTGAGCACTGATCACCCAGCACCCCGAGCACTGAGCACCCAGCACCCTGAGCACTGAGCACCCAGCACCCGAGTACTGAGCACCCAGCACCCTGAGTACTGAACACCCAGCACCCCGAGTACTGAGCACCCAGCACCCCGAGTACTGAGCAGCCAGCACCCTGAGTACTGAGCACCCAGCACCCTGAGCACTGAGCACCCAGCACCACGAGCACTGAGCACCCAGCACCCTGAGTACTGAGCACCCAGCACCCTGAGCACTGAGCGCCCAGCACACTGAGCACTGAGCACCCAGCACCCTGAGTACTGAGCACCGAGCACCCCGAGCACAGAGCACCCAGCACCCTGAGTACTGAGCTCCGAGCACCCCGAGCACTGAGCACCCAGTGCCCCGAGCACCGAGCACCCTGAGCACTGAGCACTGAGCACCCAGCACCCTGAGCAATGAGCACCCTGAGTACTGAGCACCCAGCACCTTGAGCACTGAGCACCCAGCACCCTGAGTACTCAGCTCCGAGCACCCCGAGCACTGAGCACCCAGTGCCCCGAGCACCAAGCACCCCGAGCACTGAGCACCCAGCACCCGGAGTACTGAGCAGCCAGCACCCTGAGTACTAAGCACCGAGCACCCTGAGTACTAAGCACCCAGCACCCTGAGCACTGAACACACAGCACCCTGAGTACTGAGCACCTCGAGCACTGAGCACCCAGCACCCTGAGTACTGAGCACCGAGCACCCCGAGCACTGAGCACCCAGCACCGCGAGCACTGAGCACATAGCACCCTGAGCACTGAGCACCCAGCACACCGAGCACTGAGCACCCAGCACCGCGAGCACTGAGCACATAGCACCAGGAGCACTGAGCACCCAGCACCCTGAGTACTGAGCACCCAGCACCCTGAGTACTGAGCACTGAGCACCCAGCACCACGAGCACTGAGGACCCATCACCCTGAGTACTGAGCACTGATCACCCAGCACCCCGAGCACTGAGCACCCAGCACCCTGAGCACTGAGCACCCAGCACCCGAGTACTGAGCACCCAGCACCCTGAGTACTGAACACCCAGCACCCCGAGTACTGAGCACCCAGCACCCCGAGTACTGAGCAGCCAGCACCCTGAGTACTGAGCACCCAGCACCCTGAGCACTGAGCACCCAGCACCACGAGCACTGAGCACCCAGCACCCTGAGTACTGAGCACCCAGCACCCTGAGCACTGAGCGCCCAGCACACTGAGCACTGAGCACCCAGCACCCTGAGTACTGAGCACCGAGCACCCCGAGCACAGAGCACCCAGCACCCTGAGTACTGAGCTCCGAGCACCCCGAGCACTGAGCACCCAGTGCCCCGAGCACCGAGCACCCTGAGCACTGAGCACTGAGCACCCAGCACCCTGAGCAATGAGCACCCTGAGTACTGAGCACCCAGCACCTTGAGCACTGAGCACCCAGCACCCTGAGTACTCAGCTCCGAGCACCCCGAGCACTGAGCACCCAGTGCCCCGAGCACCAAGCACCCCGAGCACTGAGCACCCAGCACCCGGAGTACTGAGCAGCCAGCACCCTGAGTACTAAGCACCGAGCACCCTGAGTACTAAGCACCCAGCACCCTGAGCACTGAACACACAGCACCCTGAGTACTGAGCACCTCGAGCACTGAGCACCCAGCACCCTGAGTACTGAGCACCGAGCACCCCGAGCACTGAGCACCCAGCACCGCGAGCACTGAGCACATAGCACCCTGAGCACTGAGCACCCAGCACACCGAGCACTGAGCACCCAGCACCGCGAGCACTGAGCACATAGCACCAGGAGCACTGAGCACCCAGCACCCTGAGTACTGAGTACCCAGCACCCTGAGCACTGAGCACCCAGCACCCTGAGCACTGAGCACACAGCACCCTGAGCACTGAGCACCCAGCACCCTGAGTACTGAGCACTTAGCACCCAGCACCCCGAGCACTGAGCACCCAGCACCCTGAGTACTGAGCACAGAGCACCCCGAGCACTGAGCACCCAGCACCCTGAGTACTGAGCTCCGAGCACCCCGAGCACTGAGCACCCAGCGCCCCGAGCACCGAGCACCCTGAGCACTGAGCACCCAGCACCCTGAGTACTGAGCACCCAGCACCCTGAGCAATGAGCACCCTGAGTACTGAGCACCCAGCACCTTGAGCACTGAGCACCCAGCACCCTGAGTACTGAGCACCCAGCACCCTGAGTACTGAGCACCCAGCACCCTGAGCAATGAGCACCCTGAGTACTGAGCACCCAGCACCTTGAGCACTGAGCACATAGCACCCTGAGCACTGAGCACTGAGCACCCCGAGCACTGAGCACCCAGCACCCCGAGCACTGAGCACCCAGCACCCTGAGCACTGAGCACCCAGCACCCGAGTACTGAGCACCCAGCACCCAGCACCCTGAGTACTGAGCACCCAGCACCGTGAGTACTGAGCACCCAGCACCCCGAGTACTGAGCACCCAGCACCTTGAGCACTGAGCCCCGAGCACCCCGAGCACTGAGCACCCAGCACCCCGAGCACTGAGCACCCAGCGCCCCGAGCACCGAGCACCCTGAGCACTGAGCACCCAGCACCCTGAGTACTGAGCACCCAGCACCCTGTGAAATGAGCACCCTGAGTACTGAGCACCCAGCACCTTGTGCACTGAGCACCGAGCACCCCGAGCACTGAGCACCCAGCACCCGGAGTACTGAGCACCCAGCACACTGAGTACTAAGCACCAAGCACCCTGAGTACTGAGCACCCAGCACCCTGAGCACTGAACACACAGCACCCTGAGTACTGAGCGCCTCGAGCACTGAGCACCCAGCACCCTGAGTACTGGGCAACGAGCTCCCCGAGCACTGAGCACCCAGCACCGCGAGCACTGAGCACCCAGCTCCCCGAGCACTGAGCACCCAGCACCCTGAGTACTGAGCACCCAGCACCCTGAGTACTGAGCACCCAGAACCCTGAGCGCTGAGTACCCAGCACCCTGAGCACTGAGCACCCAGCACCCTGAGCACTGAGCACACAACACCCTGAGCACTGAGCACCCAGCACCCTGAGTACTGAGCACTGAGCACCCAGCACCCCGAGCACTGAGCACCCAGCACCCTGAGTACTGAGCACGCAGCACCCCGAGTACTGAGCACCCAGCACCCTGAGTACTGAGCACCCAGCACCCTGAGCACTGAGCACCCAGCAACCCGAGCACTGAGCACCCAGCACCCTGAGTACTGAGCACCCAGAACCCTGAGCACTGAGCACCCAGCACCCTGAGCACTGAGCACCCAGCACACTGAGCACTGAGCACCCAGCACCCTGAGTAGTGAGCACCCAACGTACTGAGCACCGAGCACCCTGAGCACTGAGCACCCAGCACCCTGAGTACTGAGCACCGATCACCCTGAGTACTGAGCACCCAGTACCCTGAGCACTGAACACACAGCACCCTGAGTACTGAGCACCCCGAGCACTGATCACCCAGCACCCTGAGCACTGAGCACCCAGCACCCTGAGTACTGAGCACCCAGCACCCTGAGTACTGAACACCCAGCACCCTGAGCACTGAGCACTGAGCACCCTGAGCACTGAGTACTGAGCACTGAGCACCCTGTGCACTGAGCACCCAGCACCCCGAGTACTGAGCACACAGCACCCCGAGCACTGAGCACCCAGCGCCCCTAGCACTGAGCACCCAGCACCCCAAGCACTGAGCACTGAGCACCCTGAGCACTTTGCACACAGCACCCCGAGTACTGAGCACTGAGCACCCTGAGCACTGAGCACCCAGCACCCCGAGTACTGAGCACTAAGCACCCTGAGTACTGAGCACCCAGCACCCTGAGCACTGAGTACCCAGCACCCTGAGCACTGAGCACCCAGCACCCTGAGCACTGAGCACCCAGCACCCTGAGCACTGAGCACCCAGCACCCTGAGTACTGAGCACTGAGCACCCAGCACCCCGAGCACTGAGCACCCAGCACCCTGAGCACTGAGCACCCAGCACCCGAGTACTGAGCACCCAGCACCCTGAATACTGAGCACCCAGCACCCTGAGTACTGAGCACCCAGCACCCCGAGCACTGAGCACCCAGCACCCAGAGCACCGAGCACCCTGAGTACTAAGCACCGAGCACCCTGAGTACTGAGCACCCAGCACCCTGAGCACTGAGCACCCAGCAACCGGAACACTGAGCACCCAGCACCATGAGTACTGAGCACCCAGCACCCTGAGCACTGAGCACCCAGCACCCTGAGCACTGAGCACCCAGCACCCTGAGCACTGAGCACCCAGCACCCTGAGTAGTGAACACCCAACGTACTGAGCAATGAGCACCCCGAGCACTGAGCACACAGCACCCTGAGTACTGAGCACCGAGCACCCCGAGCACTGAGCACCCAGCGCCCCGAGCACCGAGAACCCTGAGCACTGAGCACCCAGCACCCTGAGCAATGAGCACCCTGAGTACTGAGCACCCAGCACCTTGAGCACTGAGCACCGAGCACCCCGAGCACTGAGCACCCAGCACCCGGAGTACTGAACACACAGCACCCTGAGGACTGAGATCCTCGAGCACTGAGCACCCAGCACCCTGAGCACTGGGCACCGAGCACCCCGAGCACTGAGCACCCAGCACCCTGAGCACTGAGCACCCAGCACCCTGAGCACTGAGCACCCAACACCCTGAGCACTGAGCACCCAGCACCCTGAGCACTGAGCACCCAGCACCCTGAGCACTGAGCACCCAGCACCCCGAGCACTGAGCACCCAGCACCCTGAGCACTGAGCACCCAGCACCCTGAGCACTGAGCACCCAGCACCCTGAGCACTGAGCACACAGCACCCAGAGCACTGAGCACCCAACACCCTGAGTAGTGAGCACCCAACGTACTGAGCACCGAGCACCCCGAGCACTGAGCACCCAGCACCCTGAGTACTGAGCACCGAGCACCCCGAGCACTGAGCACCCAGCACCCTGAGTACTGAGCTCCGAGCACCTCGAGCACTGAGCACCCAGCGCCCCGAGCACCGAGCACCCTGAGCACTGAGCACCCAGCACCCTGAGTACTGAGCACCCAGCAACCTGAGCAATGAGCACCCTGAGTACTGAGCACCCAGCACCTTGAGCACTGAGCTCCGAGCACCCCGAGCACTGAGCACCCAGCACCCGGAGTACTGAGCACCCAGCACCCTGAGAACTAAGCACCGAGCACCCTGAGTACTGAGCACCCAGCACCCTGAGCACTGAACACACAGCACCCTGAGTACTGAGCACCTCGAGCACTGAGCACCCAGCACCCTGAGTACTGAGCACCGAGCACCCCGAGCACTGAGCACCCAGCACCGCAAGCACTGAGCACCCAGCACCCCGAGCACTGAGCACCCAGCACCCTGAGTACTGAGCACCCAGCACCCTGAGCACTGAGCACCCAGCACCCTGAGCACTGAGTACCCAGCACCCTGAGCACTGAGCACACAGCACCCTGAGCACTGTGCACACAGCACCCTGAGCACTGAGCACCCAGCACCCTGAGTACTGAGCACTGAGCACCCAGCACCCCGAGCACTGAGCACCCAGCACCCTGAGTACTGAGCACTGAGCACGCAGCACACCGAGCACTGAGCACCCAGCACCCTGAGCACTGAGCACCCAGCACCCGAATACTGAGCACCCAGCACCCTGAGTACTGAGCACCCAGCACCCTGAGTACTGAGCGCCCAGCACCCCGAGTACTGAGCACCCAGCACCCTGAGTACTGAGCACCCAGCACCCTGAGCACTGAGCACCCAGCACCCCGAGCACTAAGCACCCAGCACCCTGAGTACTGAGCACCCAGCACCCTGAGCACTGAGCACCCAGCACTCTGAGCACTGAGCACCCAGCACACTGAGCACTGAGCAACCAGAACCCTGAGTAGTGAGCACCCAAAGTACTGAGCACCGAGCACCCCGAGCACTGAGCACCCAGCACCCTGAGTACTCAGCACCGATCACCCCGAGCACTGAGCACACAGCATCCTAAAAGTACTGAGCTCCGAGCACCCCGAGCACTGAGAACCCAGCACCCGGAGTACTGAGCACCCAGCACCCTGAGTACTAAGCACCGAGCACCCTGATTACTGAGCACCCAGTACCATGAGCACTGAACACACAGCACCCTGAGTACTGAGCACCCCGAGCACTGAGCACCCAGGACCCTGAGCACTGAGCACCCAGCACCCTGTGTACTGAGCACCCAACACCCTGAGTACTGAACACACAGCACCCTGAGCACTGACCACTGAGCACCCAGCACCCCGAGCACTGAGCACTGAGCACCCTGAGCACTGAGCACACAGCACCCCGAGTACTGAGCACTGAGCACCCTGAGCACTGAGCACCCAGCAAACTGAGCACTGAGCACCCAGCTCCCTGAGCACTGAGCACCCAGCACCCTGAGTACTGAGCACCCAGCACCCTGAGTACTGAGCACTGAGCACCCAGCACCACGAGCACTGAGCACCCAGCACCCTGAGTACTGAGCACTGAGCACCCAGCACCCCGAGCACTGAGCACCAAGCACCCTGAGCACTGAGCACCCAGCACCCTGAGTACTGAGCACCGAGAACCCCGAGCACTGAGCACCCAGCACCCTGAGTACTGAGCACCGGGCACCCCGAGCACAGAGCACCCAGCACCCTGAGTACTGAGCTCTGAGCACCCCGTGCACTGAGCACCCAGTGCCCCGAGCACAGAGCACCCTGAGCCCTGAGCACCCAGCACCCTGAGCAATGAGCACCCTGAGTACTGAGCACCCAGCACCTTGAGCACTGAGCACCGAGAACCCCGAGCACTGAGCACCCAGCACCCGGAGTACTGAGCAGCCAGCACCCTGAGTACCAAGCACCGAGCACCCTGAGTACTGAGCACCCAGCACCCTGAGCACTGAACACACAGCACCCTGAGTACTGAGCACCTCGAGCACTGAGCACCCAGCACCCTGAGTACTGAGCACCGAGCACCCCGAGCACTGAGCACCCAGCACCGCAAGAACTGAGCACATAGCACCCCGAGCACTGAGCACCCAGCACACCGAGCACTGAGCACCCAGCACCACGAGCACTGAGCACATTGCACCACGAGCACTGAGCACCCAGCACCCTGAGTACTGAGTACCCAGCACCCTGAGCACTGAGCACCCAGCACCCTGAGCACTGAGCACACAGCACCCTGAGCACTGAGCACCCAGCACCCTGAGTACTGAGCACTGAGCACCCAGCACCCCGAGCACTGAGCACCCAGCACCCTGAGTACTGAGCACCGAGCACCCCGAGCACTGAGCACCCAGCTCCCCAAGCACCGAGCACCCTGAGCACTGAGCACCCAGCACCCTGAGTACTGAGCACCCAGCACCCTGAGCAATGAGCACCCTGAGGACTGAGCACCCAGCACCTTGAGCACTGAGCACCGAGCACCCCGAGCACTGAGCACCCAGCAACCCGAGCACTGAGCACCCAGCACCCTGAGCACTGAGCACCCAGCACCCGAGTACTGAGCCCCCAGCACCCTGAGTACTGAGCACCCAGCACCCTGAGTACTGAGCACCCATCACCCCGAGTACTGAGCACCCAGCACCCTGAGCAATGAGCACCCTGAGTACTGAGCACACAGCACCTTGAGCACTGAGCCCCGAGCACGGAGAGCACTGAGCACCCAGCACCCCGAGCACTGAGCACCCAGCACCCTGAGCACTGAGCACCCAGCACCCGAGTACTGAGCACCCAGCACCCTGAGTACTGAGCACCCAGCACCCTGAGGACTGAGCACCGAGCTCCCCGAGCACTGGGCACCCAACGTACTGAGCACCGAGCACCCCGAGCACTGAGCATCCAGCACCCTGAGTACTGAGCACCGATCACCCCGAGCACTGAGCACCCAGCACCCTGAGTACTGAGCTCAGAGCACTCCGAGCACTGAGCACCCAGCACCCGGAGTAGTGAGCACCCAACGTACTGAGCACCGAGCACCCCGAGCACTGAGCACCCAGCACACTGAGTACTGAGCACCGAGCACCCCGAGCACTGAGGACCCAGCTCCCTGAGTACTGAGCACACAACACCCCGAGTACTGAGCACCCAGAACCCTGAGTACTGAGCACCCAGCACCCTGAGCACTGAGCACCCAGCACCCCGAGCACTGAGCACCCAGCACCCTGAGTACTGAGCACCCAGCACCCTGAGCACTGAGCACCCAGCACCCTGAGCCCTGAGCACCCAGCACCCTGAGCAATGAGCACCCTGAGTACTGAGCACCCAGCACCTTGTGCACTGAGCACCGAGAACCCCGAGCACTGAGCACCCAGCACCCCGAGCACTGAGCACCCAGCACCGCGAGCACTGAGCACATAGCACCCCGAGCACTGAGCACCCAGCACCCTGAGTACTGAGTACCCAGCACCCTGAGCACTGAACACCCAGCACCCTGAGCACTGAGCACACAGCACCCTGAGCACTGAGCACCCAGCACAATGAGTACTGAGCACTGAGCACCCAGCACCCCGAGCACTGAGCACCCAGCACCCTGAGTACTGAGCACCGAGCACCCCGAGCACTGAGCACCCAGCACCCTGAGTACTGAGCTCCGAGCACCCCGAGCACTGAGCACCGAGCGCCAAGAGCACCGAGCACCCTGAGCACTGAGCACCCAGCACCCTGAGCAATGAGCACCCTGAGTACTGAGCACCCAGCACCTTGAGCACTGAGCACCGAGCACCCCGAGCACTGAGCACACAGCACCCCGAGCACTGAGCACCCAGCACCCTGAGCACTGAGCACCCAGCACCCGAGTACTGAGCACCCAGCACCCTGAATACTGAGCACCCAGCACCCTGAGTACTGAGCACCGAGCACCCCGAGCACTGAGCACCCAGCGCCCCGAGCACCGAGAACCCTGAGCACTGAGCACCCAGCACCCTGAGCAATGAGCACCCTGAGTACTGAGCACCCAGCACCTTGAGCACTGAGCACCGAGCACCCCGAGCACTGAGCACCCAGCACCCGGAGTACTGAGCACCCAGCACCCTGAGTACTAAGCACCGAGCACCCTGAGTACTGAGCACCCAGCACCCTGAGCACTGAACACACAGCACCCTGAGGACTGAGAACCTCGAGCACTGAGCACCCAGCACCCTGAGTACTGGGCACCGAGCACCCCGAGCACTGAGCACCCAGCACCCTGAGCACTGAGCACCCAACACCCTGAGCACTGAGCACCCAGCACCCTGAGCACTGAGCACCCAGCACCCTGAGCACTGAGCACCCAGCACCCCGAGCACTGAGCACCCAGCACCCTGAGCACTGAGCACCCAGCACCCTGAGCACTGAGCACCCAGCACCCTGAGCACTGAGCACCCAGCACCCTGAGCACTGAGCACCCAGCACCCTGAGTAGTGAGCACCCAACGTACTGAGCACCGAGCACCCCGAGCACTGAGCACCCAGCACCCTGAGTACTGAGCACCGAGCACCCCGAGCACTGAGCACCCAGCACCCTGAGTACTGAGCTCCGAGCACCCCGAGCACTGAGCACCCTGCGCCCCGAGCACCGAGCACCCTGAGCACTGAGCACCCAGCACCCTGAGTACTGAGCACCCAGCAACCTGAGCAATGAGCACCCTGAGTACTGAGCACCCAGCACCTTGAGCACTGAGCACCGAGCACCCCGAGCACTGAGCACCCAGCACCCGGAGTACTGAGCACCCAGCACCCTGAGAACTAAGCACCGAGCACCCTGAGTACTGAGCACCCAGCACCCTGAGCACTGAACACACAGCACCCTGAGTACTGAGCACCTCGAGCACTGAGCACCCAGCACGCTGAGTACTGAGCACCGAGCACCCCGAGCACTGAGCACCCAGCACCGCGAGCACTGAGCACCCAGCACCCCGAGCACTGAGCACCCAGCACCCTGAGAACTGAGCACCCAGCACCCTGAGCACTGAGCACCTAGCACCCTGAGCACTGAGTACCCAGCACCCTGAGCACTGAGCACCCAGCACCCTGAGCACTGTGCACACAGCACCCTGAGCACTGAGCACCCAGCACCCTGAGTACTGAGCACTGAGCACCCAGCACCCTGAGTACTGAGCACTGAGCACGCAGCACACCGAGCACTGAGCACCCAGCACCCTGAGCACTGAGCACCCAGCACCCGAATACTGAGCACCCAGCACCCTGAGTACTGAGCACCCAGCACCCTGAGTACTGAGCGCCCAGCACCCCGAGTACTGAGCACCCAGCACCCTGAGTACTGAGCACCCAGCACCCTGAGCACTGAGCACCCAGCACCCCGAGCACTAAGCACCCAGCACCCTGAGTACTGAGCACCCAGCACCCTGAGCACTGAGCACCCAGGACTCTGAGCACTGAGCACCCAGCACACTGAGCACTGAGCAACCAGCACCCTGAGTAGTGAGCACACAAAGTACTGAGCACCGAGCACCCCGAGCACTGAGCACCCAGCACCCTGAGTACTCAGCACCGATCACCCCGAGCCCTGAGCACCCAGCACCCTAAGTACTGAGCTCCGAGCAGGCCGAGCACTGAGCACCCAGCACCCGGAGTACTGAGCACCCAGCACCCTGAGTACTAAGCACCGAGCACCCTGATTACTGAGCACCCAGTACCCTGAGCACTGAACACACAGCACCCTGAGTACTGAGCACCCCGAGCACTGAGCACCCAGGACCCTGAGCACTGAGCACCCAGCACCCTGTGTACGGAGCACCCAGCACCCTGAGTACTGAACACACAGCACCCTGAGCACTGAGCACTGAGCACCCAGCACCCCGAGCACTGAGCACTGAGCACCCTGAGCACTGAGCACACAGCACCCCGAGTACTGAGCACTGAGCACCCTGAGCACTGAGCACCCAGCACCCCGAGTACTGAGCACTGAGCACCCTGAGTACTGAGAACCCAGCACCCTGAGCACTGAGTACCCAGCAAACTGAGCACTGAGCACCCAGCTCCCTGAGCACTGAGCACCCAGCACCCTGAGTACTGAGGACCCAGCACCCTGAGTACTGAGCACTGAGCACCCCGCACCACGAGCACTGAGCACCCAGCACCCTGAGTACTGAGCACTGAGCACCCAGCACCCCGAGCACTGAGCACCAAGCACCCTGAGCACTGAGCACCCAGCACCCGAGTACTGAGCACCCAGCACCCCGAGTACTGAGCACCCAGCACCCCGAGTACTGAGCACCCAGCACCCTGAGTACTGAGCACCCAGCACCCTGAGCACTGAGCACCCAGCACCCCGAGCACTGAGCACCAAGCACCCTGAGTACTGAGCACCCAGCACACTGAGCACTGAGCACCCAGCACCCTGAGCACTGAGCACCCAGCACCCTGAGTACTGAGCACCGAGCACCCCGAGCACTGAGCACCCAGCACCCTGAGTACTGAGCACCGGGCACCCCGAGCACAGAGCACCCAGCACCCTGAGTACTGAGCTCCGAGCACCCCGAGCACTGAGCACCCAGTGCCCCGAGCACAGAGCACCCTGAGCACTGAGCACCCAGCACCCTGAGCAATGAGCACCCTGAGTACTGAGCACCCAGCACCTTGAGCACTGAGCACCGAGAACCCCGAGCACTGAGCACCCAGCACCCGGAGTACTGAGCAGCCAGCACCCTGAGTACCAAGCACCGAGCACCCTGAGTACTGAGCACCCAGCAGCCTGAGCACTGAACACACAGCACCCTGAGTACTGAGCACCTCGAGCACTGAGCACCCAGCACCCTGAGTACTGAGCACCGAGCACCCCGAGCACTGAGCACCCAGCACCCCGAGCACTGAGCACCCAGCATCCCGAGCACTGAGCACCCAGCACCACGAGCACTGAGCACATTGCACCACGAGCACTGAGCACCCAGCACCCGGAGTACTGAGCACCCAGCACCCTGAGAACTAAGCACCGAGCACCCTGAGTACTGAGCACCCAGCACCCTGAGCACTGAACACACAGCACCCTGAGTACTGAGCACCTCGAGCACTGAGCACCCAGCACGCTGAGTACTGAGCACCGAGCACCCCGAGCACTGAGCACCCAGCACCGCGAGCACTGAGCACCCAGCACCCCGAGCACTGAGCACCCAGCACCCTGAGAACTGAGCACCCAGCACCCTGAGCACTGAGCACCTAGCACCCTGAGCACTGAGTACCCAGCACCCTGAGCACTGAGCACCCAGCACCCTGAGCACTGTGCACACAGCACCCTGAGCACTGAGCACCCAGCACCCTGAGTACTGAGCACTGAGCACCCAGCACCCCGAGCACTGAGCACCCAGCACCCTGAGTACTGAGCACTGAGCACGCAGCACACCGAGCACTGAGCACCCAGCACCCTGAGCACTGAGCACCCAGCACCCGAATACTGAGCACCCAGCACCCTGAGTACTGAGCACCCAGCACCCTGAGTACTGAGCGCCCAGCACCCCGAGTACTGAGCACCCAGCACCCTGAGTACTGAGCACCCAGCACCCTGAGCACTGAGCACCCAGCACCCCGAGCACTAAGCACCCAGCACCCTGAGTACTGAGCACCCAGCACCCTGAGCACTGAGCACCCAGGACTCTGAGCACTGAGCACCCAGCACACTGAGCACTGAGCAACCAGCACCCTGAGTAGTGAGCACACAAAGTACTGAGCACCGAGCACCCCGAGCACTGAGCACCCAGCACCCTGAGTACTCAGCACCGATCACCCCGAGCCCTGAGCACCCAGCACCCTAAGTACAGAGCTCCGAGCAGGCCGAGCACTGAGCACCCAGCACCCGGAGTACTGAGCACCCAGCACCCTGAGTACTAAGCACCGAGCACCCTGATTACTGAGCACCCAGTACCCTGAGCACTGAACACACAGCACCCTGAGTACTGAGCACCCCGAGCACTGAGCACCCAGGACCCTGAGCACTGAGCACCCAGCACCCTGTGTACGGAGCACCCAGCACCCTGAGTACTGAACACACAGCACCCTGAGCACTGAGCACTGAGCACCCAGCACCCCGAGCACTGAGCACTGAGCACCCTGAGCACTGAGCACACAGCACCCCGAGTACTGAGCACTGAGCACCCTGAGCACTGAGCACCCAGCACCCCGAGTACTGAGCACTGAGCACCCTGAGTACTGAGAACCCAGCACCCTGAGCACTGAGTACCCAGCAAACTGAGCACTGAGCACCCAGCTCCCTGAGCACTGAGCACCCAGCACCCTGAGTACTGAGGACCCAGCACCCTGAGTACTGAGCACTGAGCACCCCGCACCACGAGCACTGAGCACCCAGCACCCTGAGTACTGAGCACTGAGCACCCAGCACCCCGAGCACTGAGCACCAAGCACCCTGAGCACTGAGCACCCAGCACCCGAGTACTGAGCACCCAGCACCCCGAGTACTGAGCACCCAGCACCCCGAGTACTGAGCACCCAGCACCCTGAGTACTGAGCACCCAGCACCCTGAGCACTGAGCACCCAGCACCCCGAGCACTGAGCACCCAGCACCCTGAGTACTGAGCACCCAGCACACTGAGCACTGAGCACCCAGCACCCTGAGCACTGAGCACCCAGCACCCTGAGTACTGAGCACCGAGCACCCCGAGCACTGAGCACCCAGCACCCTGAGTACTGAGCACCGGGCACCCCGAGCACAGAGCACCCAGCACCCTGAGTACTGAGCTCCGAGCACCCCGAGCACTGAGCACCCAGTGCCCCGAGCACAGAGCACCCTGAGCACTGAGCACCCAGCACCCTGAGCAATGAGCACCCTGAGTACTGAGCACCCAGCACCTTGAGCACTGAGCACCGAGAACCCCGAGCACTGAGCACCCAGCACCCGGAGTACTGAGCAGCCAGCACCCTGAGTACCAAGCACCGAGCACCCTGAGTACTGAGCACCCAGCAGCCTGAGCACTGAACACACAGCACCCTGAGTACTGAGCACCTCGAGCACTGAGCACCCAGCACCCTGAGTACTGAGCACCGAGCACCCCGAGCACTGAGCACCCAGCACCCCGAGCACTGAGCACCCAGCATCCCGAGCACTGAGCACCCAGCACCACGAGCACTGAGCACATTGCACCACGAGCACTGAGCACCCAGCACCCTGAGTACTGAGTACCCAGCACCCTGAGCACTGAGCACCCAGCACCCTGAGCACTGAGCACACAGCACCCTGAGCACTGAGCACCCAGCACCCTGAGTACTGAGCACTGAGCACCCAGCACCCCGAGCACTGAGCACCCAGCACCCTGAGTACTGAGCACCGAGCACCCCGAGCACTGAGCACCCAGCGCCCCAAGCACCGAGCACCCTGAGCACTGAGCACCCAGCACCCTGAGTACTGAGCACAAAGCACCCTGAGCAATGAGCACCCTGAGTACTGAGCACCCAGCACCTTGAGCACTGAGCACCGAGCACCCCGAGCACTGAGCACCCAGCAACCCGAGCACTGAGCACCCAGCACCCTGAGCACTGAGCACCCAGCACCCGAGTACTGAGCACCCATCACCCTGAGTACTGAGCACCCAGCACCCCGAGTACTGAGCACCCAGCACCCTGAGCAATGAGCACCCTGAGTACTGAGCAACCAGCACCTTGAGCACTGAGCCCCGCGCACCCCGAGCACTGAGCACCCAGCACCCCGAGCACTGAGCACCCAGCACCCTGAGCACTGAGCACCCAGCACCCGAGTACTGAGCACCCAGCACCCTGAATACTGAGCACCCAGCACCCTGAGTACTGAGCACCCAGTACCCCGAGCACTGAGCACCCAGCACCCAGAGCACCGAGCACCCTGAGTACTAAGCACCGAGCACCCTGAATACTGAGCACCCAGCACCCTGAGCACTGAGCACCCAGCAACCCGAACACTGAGCACCCAGCACCATGAGTACTGAGCACCCAGCACCCTTAGCACTGAGCACCCAGCACCCTGAGCACTGAGCACCCAGCACCCTGAGCACTGAGCACCTAGCACCCTGAGTAGTGAACACCCAATGTACTGAGCAATGAGCACCCCGAGCACTGAGCACACAGCACCCAGAGTACTGAGCACCGAGCACCCCGAGCACTGAGCACCCAGCGCCCCGAGCACCGAGAACCCTGAGCACTGAGCACCCAGCACCCTGAGCAATGAGCACCCTGAGTACTGAGCACCCAGCACCTTGAGCACTGAGCACCGAGCACCCCGAGCACTGAGCACCCAGCACCCGGAGTACTGAGCACCCAGCACCCTGAGTACTAAGCACCGAGCACCCTGAGTACTGAGCACCCAGCACCCTGAGCACTGAACACACAGCACCCTGAGGACTGAGAACCTCGAGCACTGAGCACCCAGCACCCTGAGTACTGGGCACCGAGCACCCCGAGCACTGAGCACCCAGCACCCTGAGCACTGAGCACCCAGCACCCTGAGCACTGAGCACCCAACACCCTGAGCACTGAGCACCCAGCACCCTGAGCACTGAGCACCCAGCACCCTGAGCACTGAGCACCCAGCACCCCGAGCACTGAGCACCCAGCACCCTGAGCACTGAGCACCCAGCACCCTGAGCACTGAGCACCCAGCACCCTGAGCACTGAGCACCCAGCACCCTGAGCACTGAGCACCCAGCACCCTGAGTAGTGAGCACCCAACGTACTGAGCACCGAGCACCCCGAGCACTGAGCACCCAGCACCCTCAGTACTGAGCACCGAGCACCCCGAGCACTGAGCACCCAGCACCCTGAGTACTGAGCTCCGAGCACCCAGAGCACTGAGCACCCAGCGCCCCGAGCACCGAGCACCCTGAGCACTGAGCACCCAGCACCCTGAGTACTGAGCACCCAGCAACCTGAGCAATGAGCACCCTGAGTACTGAGCACCCAGCACCTTGAGCACTGAGCACCGAGCACCCCGAGCACTGAGCACCCAGCACCCGGAGTACTGAGCACCCAGCACCCTGAGAACTAAGCACCGAGCACCCTGAGTACTGAGCACCCAGCACCCTGAGCACTGAACACACAGCACCCTGAGTACTGAGCACCTCGTGCACTGAGCACCCAGCACGCTGAGTACTGAGCACCGAGCACCCCGAGCACTGAGCACCCAGCACCGCGAGCACTGAGCACCCAGCACCCCGCGCACTGAGCACCCAGCACCCTGAGTACTGAGCACCCAGCACCCTGAGCACTGAGCACCTAGCACCCTGAGCACTGAGTACCCAGCACCCTGAGCACTGAGCACCCAGCACCCTGAGCACTGTGCACACAGCACCCTGAGCACTGAGCACCCAGCACCCTGAGTACTGAGCACTGAGCACCCAGCACCCCGAGCACTGAGCACCCAGCACCCTGAGTACTGAGCACTGAGCACGCAGCACACCGAGCACTGAGCACCCAGCACCCTGAGCACTGAGCACCCAGCACCCGAATACTGAGCACCCAGCACCCTGAGTACTGAGCACCCAGCACCCTGAGTACTGAGCGCCCAGCACCCCGAGTACTGAGCACCCAGCACCCTGAGTACTGAGCACCCAGCACCCTGAGCACTGAGCACCCAGCACCCCGAGCACTAAGCACCCAGCACCCTGAGTACTGAGCACCCAGCACCCTGAGCACTGAGCACCCAGCACTCTGAGCACTGAGCACCCAGCACACTGAGCACTGAGCAACCAGCACCCTGAGTAGTGAGCACACAAAGTACTGAGCACCGAGCACCCCGAGCACTGAGCACCCAGCACCCTGAGTACTCAGCACCGATCACCCCGAGCCCTGAGCACCCAGCACCCTAAGTACTGAGCTCCGAGCACCCCGAGCACTGAGCACCCAGCACCCGGAGTACTGAGGACCCAGCACCCTGAGTACTAAGCACCGAGCACCCTGATTACTGAGCACCCAGTACCCTGAGCACTGAACACACAGCACCCTGAGTACTGAGCACCCCGAGCACTGAGCACCCAGCACCCTGAGCACTGAGCACCCAGCACCCTGAGTAGTGAGCACCCAACGTACTGAGCACCGAGCACCCCGAGCACTGAGCACCCAGCACCCTGAGTACTGAGCACCGAGCACCCCGAGCACTGAGCACCCAGCACCCTGAGTACTGAGCTCCGAGCACCCCGAGCACTGAGCACCCAGCGCCCCGAGCACCGAGCACCCTGAGCACTGAGCACCCAGCACCCTGAGTACTGAGCACCCAGCAACCTGAGCAATGAGCACCCTGAGTACTGAGCACCCAGCACCTTGAGCACTGAGCACCGAGCACCCCGAGCACTGAGCACCCAGCACCCGGAGTACTGAGCACCCAGCACCCTGAGAACTAAGCACCGAGCACCCTGAGTACTGAGCACCCAGCACCCTGAGCACTGAACACACAGCACCCTGAGTACTGAGCACCTCGAGCACTGAGCACCCAGCACGCTGAGTACTGAGCACCGAGCACCCCGAGCACTGAGCACCCAGCACCGCGAGCACTGAGCACCCAGCACCCCGAGCACTGAGCACCCAGCACCCTGAGTACTGAGCACCCAGCACCCTGAGCACTGAGCACCTAGCACCCTGAGCACTGAGTACCCAGCACCCTGAGCACTGAGCACCCAGCACCCTGAGCACTGTGCACACAGCACCCTGAGCACTGAGCACCCAGCACCCTGAGTACTGAGCACTGAGCACCCAGCACCCCGAGCACTGAGCACCCAGCACCCTGAGTACTGAGCACTGAGCACGCAGCACACCGAGCACTGAGCACCCAGCACCCTGAGCACTGAGCACCCAGCACCCGAATACTGAGCACCCAGCACCCTGAGTACTGAGCACCCAGCACCCTGAGTACTGAGCGCCCAGCACCCCGAGTACTGAGCACCCAGCACCCTGAGTACTGAGCACCCAGCACCCTGAGCACTGAGCACCCAGCACCCAGAGCACTAAGCACCCAGCACCCTGAGTACTGAGCACCCAGCACCCTGAGCACTGAGCACCCAGCACTCTGAGCACTGAGCACCCAGCACACTGAGCACTGAGCAACCAGCACCCTGAGTAGTGAGCACACAAAGTACTGAGCACCGAGCACCCCGAGCACTGAGCACCCAGCACCCTGAGTACTCAGCACCGATCACCCCGAGCCCTGAGCACCCAGCACCCTAAGTACTGAGCTCCGAGCACCCCGAGCACTGAGCACCCAGCACCCGGAGTACTGAGGACCCAGCACCCTGAGTACTAAGCACCGAGCACCCTGATTACTGAGCACCCAGTACCCTGAGCACTGAACACACAGCACCCTGAGTACTGAGCACCCCGAGCACTGAGCACCCAGGACCCTGAGCACTAAGCACCCAGCACCCTGTGTACGGAGCACCCAGCACCCTGAGTACTGAACACACAGCACCCTGAGCACTGAGCACTGAGCACCCAGCACCCCGAGCACTGAGCACTGAGCACCCTGAGCACTGAGCACACAGCACCCCGAGTACTGAGCACTGAGCACCCTGAGCACTGAGCACCCAGCACCCCGAGTACTGAGCACTGAGCACCCTGAGTACTGAGAACCCAGCACCCTGAGCACTGAGTACCCAGCAAACTGAGCACTGAGCACCCAGCTCCCTGAGCACTGAGCACCCAGCACCCTGAGTACTGAGCACCCAGCACCCTGAGTACTGAGCACTGAGCACCCAGCACCACGAGCACTGAGCACCCAGCACCCTGAGTACTGAGAACTGAGCACCCAGCACCCCGAGCACTGAGCACCAAGCACCCTGAGCACTGAGCACCCAGCACCCGAGTACTGAGCACCCAGCACCCTGAGTACTGAGCACCCAGCACCCCGAGTACTGAGCACCCAGCACCCCGAGTACTGAGCACCCAGCACCCTGAGTACTGAGCACCCAGCACCCTGAGCACTGAGCACCCAGCACCCCGAGCACTGAGCACCCAGCACCCTGAGTACTGAGCACCCAGCACCCTGAGCACTGAGCACCCAGCACCCTGAGCACTGAGCACCCAGCACCCTGAGTACTGAGCACCGAGCACCCCGAGCACTGAGCACCCAGCACCCTGAGTACTGAGCACCGGGCACCCCAAGCACAGAGCACCCAGCACACTGAGTACTGAGCTCCGAGCACCCCGAGCACTGAGCACCCAGTGCCCCGAGCACAGAGCACCCTGAGCACTGAGCACCCAGCACCCTGAGCAATGAGCACCCTGAGTACTGAGCACCCAGCACCTTGAGCACTGAGCACCGAGAACCCCGAGCACTGAGCACCCAGCACCCGGAGTACTGAGCAGCCAGCACCCTGAGTACCAAGCACCGAGCACCCTGAGTACTGAGCACCCAGAACCCTGAGCACTGAACACACAGCACCCTGAGTACTGAGCACCTCGAGCACTGAGCACCCAGCACCCCGAGCACTGAGCACCCAGCACCACGAGCACTGAGCACATTGCACCCTGAGCACTGAGCACCCAGCACCCTGAGTACTGAGCACCCAGCACCCTGAGCACTGAGCACACAGCACCCTGAGCACTGAGCACCCAGCACCCTGAGTACTGAGCACTGAGCACCCAGCACCCCGAGCACTGAGCACCCAGCACCCCGAGTACTGAGCACCGAACACCCCGAGCACTGAGCACCCAGCACCCTGAGTACTGAGCTCCGAGCACCCCGAGCACTGAGCACCCAGCGCCCCAAGCACCGAGCACCCTGAGCACTGAGCACCCAGCACCCTGAGTACTGAGCACCCAGCACCCTGAGCAATGAGCACCCTGAGTACTGAGCACCCAGCACCTTGAGCACTGAGCACCGAGCACCCCGAGCACTGAGCACCCAGCAACCCGAGCACTGAGCACCCAGCACCCTGAGCACTGAGCACCCAGCACCCGAGTACTGAGCACCCAGCACCCTGAGTACTGAGCACCCAGCACCCCGAGTACTGAGCACCCAGCACCCTGAGCAATGAGCACCCTGAGTACTGAGCACCCAGCACCTTGAGCACTGAGCCCCGAGCACCCCGAGCACTGAGCACCCAGCACCCCGAGCACTGAGCACCCAGCACACTGAGCACTGAGCACCCAGCACCCGAGTACTGAGCACCCAGCACCCTGAGTACTGAGCACCCAGCACCCTGAATACTGAGCACCGAGCTCCCCGAGCACTGAGCACCCAACGTACTGAGCACCGAGCACCCCGAGCACTGAGCACACAGCACCCTGAGTACTGAGCACTGATCACCCCGAGCAGTGAGCACCCAGCACCCTGAGTACTGAGCTCAGAGCACTCCGAGCACTGAGCACCCAGCACCCGGAGTAGTGAGCACCCAACGTACTGAGCACCGAGCACCGCGAGCACTGAGGACCCAGCACCCTGAGTACTGAGCACACAGCACCCCGAGTACTGAGCACCCAGAACCCTGAGTACTGAGCACCCAGCACCCTGAGCACTGAGCACCCAGCACCCCGAGCACTGAGCACCCAGCACCCTGAGTACTGAGCACCCAGCACCCTGAGCACTGAGCACCCAGCACCCTGAGCCCTGAGCACCCAGCACCCTGAGCAATGAGCACCCTGAGTACTGAGCACCCAGCACCTTGAGCACTGAGCACCGAGAACCCCGAGCACTGAGCACCCAGCACCCTGAGTACTGAGCACCCAGCACCCTGAGCACTAAGCACCGAGCACCCTGAATACTGAGCACCCAGCACCCTGAGCACTGAACACACAGCACCCTGAGTACTTAGCACCTTGAGCACTGAGCACCCAGCACCGTGAGTACTGAGCACTGAGCACCCAGCACCGCGAGCACTGAGCACATAGCACCCCGAGCACTGAGCACCCAGCACCCCGAGCACTGAGCACCCAGCACCGCGAGCACTGAGCACACAGCACCCTGAGCACTGAGCACCCAGCACAATGAGTACTGAGCACTGAGCACCCAGCACCCCGAGCACTGAGCACCCAGCACCCTGAGTACTGAGCACCGAGCACCCCGAGCACTGAGCACCCAGCACCCTGAGTACTGAGCTCCGAGCACCCCGAGCACTGAGCACCGAGCGCCAAGAGCACCGAGCACCCTGAGCACTGAGCACCCAGCACCCTGAGCAATGAGCACCCTGAGTACTGAGCACCCAGCACCTTGAGCACTGAGCACCGAGCACCCCGAGCACTGAGCACACAGCACCCCGAGCACTGAGCACCCAGCACCCTGAGCACTGAGCACCCAGCACCCGAGTACTGAGCACCCAGCACCCTGAATACTGAGCACCCAGCACCCTGAGTACTGAGCACCCAGCACCCCGAGCACTGAGCACCCAGCACCCAGAGCACCGAGCACCCTGAGTACTAAGCACCGAGCACCCTGAGTACTGAACACCCAGCACCCTGAGCACTGAGCACCCAGCAACCCGAACACTGAGCACCCAGCACCATGAGTACTGAGCACCCAGCACCCTGAGCACTGAGCACCCAGCACCCTGAGCACTGAGCACCCAGCACCCTGAGCACTGAGCACCCAGCACCCTGAGTAGTGAACACCCAACGTACTGAGCAATGAGCACCCCGAGCACTGAGCACACAGCATCCTCAGTACTGAGCACCGAGCACCCCGAGCACTGAGCACCCTGAGCACTGAGCACCCAGCACCCTGAGCAATGAGCACCCTGAGTACTGAGCACCCAGCACCTTGAGCACTGAGCACCGAGCACCCCGAGCACTGAGCACCCAGCACCCGGAGTACTGAGCACCCAGCACCCTGAGTACTAAGCACCGAGCACCCTGAGTACTGAGCACCCAGCACCCTGAGCACTGAACACACAGCACCCTGAGGACTGAGAACCTCGAGCACTGAGCACCCAGCACCCTGAGTACTGGGCACCGAGCACCCCGAGCACTGAGCACCCAGCACCCTGAGCACTGAGCACCCAGCACCCTGAGCACTGAGCACCCAACACCCTGAGCACTGAGCACCCAGCACCCTGAGCACTGAGCACCCAGCATCCTGAGCACTGAGCACCCAGCACCCCGAGCACTGAGCACATAGCACCCTGAGCACTGAGCACCCAGCACCCTGAGCACTGAGCACCCAGCACCCTGAGCACTGAGCACCCAGCACCCTGAGCACCGAGCACCCAGCACCCTGAGTAGTGAGCACCCAACGTACTGAGCACCGAGCACCCCGAGCACTGAGCACCCAGCACCCTGAGTACTGAGCACCGAGCACCCCGAGCACTGAGCACCCAGCACCCTGAGTACTGAGCTCCGAGCACCCCGAGCACTGAGCACCCAGCGCCCCGAGCACCGAGCACCCTGAGAACTGAGCACCCAGCACCCTGAGTACTGAGCACCCAGCAACCTGAGCAATGAGCACCCTGAGTACTGAGCACCCAGCACCTTGAGCACTGAGCACCGAGCACCCCGAGCACTGAGCACCCAGCACCCGGAGTACTGAGCACCCAGCACCCTGAGAACTAAGCACCGAGCACCCTGAGTACTGAGCACCCAGCACCCTGAGCACTGAACACACAGCACCCTGAGTACTGAGCACCTCGAGCACTGAGCACCCAGCACCCTGAGTACTGAGCACCGAGCACCCCGAGCACTGAACACCCAGCACCGCGAGCACTGAGCACCCAGCACCCCGAGCACTGAGCACCCAGCACCCTGAGTACTGAGCACCAAGCACCCTGAGCACTGAGCACCCAGCACCCTGAGCACTGAGTACCCAGCACCCTGAGCACTGAGCACCCAGCACCCTGAGCACTGTGCACACAGCACCCTGAGCACTGAGCACCCAGCACCCTGAGTACTGAGCACTGAGCACCCAGCACCCCGAGCACTGAGCACCCAGCACCCTGAGTACTGAGCACTGAGCACGCAGCACACCGAGCACTGAGCACCCAGCACCCTGAGCACTGAGCACCCAGCACCCGAATACTGAGCACCCAGCACCCTGAGTACTGAGCACCCAGCACATTGAGTACTGAGCGCCCAGCACCCCGAGTACTGAGCACCCAGTACCCTGAGTACTGAGCACCCAGCACCCTGAGCACTGAGCACCCAGCACCCCGAGCACTAAGCACCCAGCACCCTGAGCACTGAGCACCCAGCACCCTGAGCACTGAGCACCCAGCACTCTGAGCACTGAGCACCCAGCACCCTGAGCACTGAGCACCCAGCACCCTGAGCACTGAGCACACATCACCCTGAGCACTGAGCACCCAGCACCCTGAGTACTGAGCACTGAGCACCCAGCACCCCGAGCACTGAGCACCCAGCGCCCTGAGTACTGAGCACTGAGCACCCCGAGCACTGAGCACCCAGCACCCTGAGTACTGAGCTCCGAGCACCCCGAGCACTGAGCACCCAGCGCCCCAAGCACCGAGCACCCTGAGCACTGAGCACCCAGCACCCTGAGTACTGAGCACCCAGCACCCTGAGCAATGAGCACCCTGAGTACTGAGCACCCAGCACCTTGAGCACTGAGCACCGAGCACCCCGAGCACTGAGCACCCAGCACCCGAGTACTGAGCACCCAGCACCCTGAGTACTGAGCACCCAGCACCCCGAGCACTGAGCACCCAGCACCCCGAGCACTGAGCACCCAGCACCCTGAGCACTGAGCACCCAGCACCCGAGTACTGAGCACCCAGCACCCTGAGTACTGAGCACCCAGCACCCTGAGTACTGAGCACCGAGCTCCCCGAGCACTGAGCACACAACGTACTGAGCACCGAGGACCCCGAGCACTGAGCACCCAGCACCCTGAGTACTGAGCACCGATCACACCGAGCACTGAGCACCCAGCACCCTGAGCAATGAGCACCCTGAGTACTGAGCACCCAGCACCTTGAGCACTGAGCACCGAGAACCCCGAGCACTGAGCACCCAGCACCCGGAGTACTGAGCACCCAGCACCCTGAGTACTAAGCACCCAGCACCCTGAATACTGAGCACCCAGCACCCTGAGCACTGAACACACAGCACCCTGAGTACTGAGCACCTCGAGCACTGAGCACCTAGCACCGTGAGTACTGAGCACCAAGCACCCAGCACCGCGAGCACTGAGCACATAGCACCCCGAGCACTGAGCACCCAGCACCCCGAGCACTGAGCACCCAGCACCGCGAGCACTGAGCACATAGCACCCCGAGCACTGAGCACCCAGCACCCTGAGTACTGAGTACCCAGCACCCTGAGCACTGAACACCCAGCACCCTGAGCACTGAGCACACAGCACCCTGAGCACTGAGCACCCAGCACAATGAGTACTGAGCACTGAGCACCCAGCACCCCGAGCACTGAGCACCCAGCACCCTGAGTACTGAGCACCGAGCACCCCGAGCACTGAGCACCCAGCACCCTGAGTACTGAGCTCCGAGCACCCCGAGCACAGAGCACCCAGTGCCCCGAGCACAGAGCACCCTGAGCACTGAGCACCCAGCACCCTGAGCAATGAGCACCCTGAGTACTGAGCACCCTGCACCTTGAGCACTGAGCACCGAGAACCCCGAGCACTGAGCACCCAGCACCCGGAGTACTGAGCAGCCAGCACCCTGAGTACCAAGCACCGAGCACCCTGAGTACTGAGCACCCAGCACCCTGAGCACTGAACACACAGCACCCTGAGTACTGAGCACCTCGAGCACTGAGCACCCAGCACCCCGAGCACTGAGCACCCAGCACCACGAGCACTGAGCACATTGCACCCTGAGCACTGAGCACCCAGCACCCTGAGTACTGAGCACCGAGCACCCCGAGCACTGAGCACCGAGCACCCCGAGCACTGAGCACCCAGCACCGCGAGAACTGAGCACATAGCACCCCGAGCACTGAGCACCCAGCACCCCGAGCACTGAGCACCCAGCACCTTGAGCACTGAGCACCGAGCACCCCGAGCACTGAGCACCCAGCAACCCGAGCACTGAGCACCCAGCACCCTGAGCACTGAGCACCCAGCACCCGAGTACTGAGCACCCAGCACCCTGAGTACTGAGCACCCAGCACCCCGAGTACTGAGCACCCAGCACCCTGAGCAATGAGCACCCTGAGTACTGAGCACCCAGCACCTTGAGCACTGAGCCCCGAGCACCCCGAGCACTGAGCACCCAGCACCCCGAGCACTGAGCACCCAGCACCCTGAGCACTGAGCACCCAGCACCCGAGTACTGAGCACCCAGCACCCTGAGTACTGAGCACCCAGCACCCTGAGTACTGAGCACCGAGCTCCCCGAGCACTGAGCACCCAACGTACTGAGCACCGAGCACCCCGAGCACTGAGCACACAGCACCCTGAGTACTGAGCACTGATCACCCCGATCAGTGAGCACCCAGCACCCTGAGTACTGAGCTCAGAGCACTCCGAGCACTGAGCACCCAGCACCCGGAGTAGTGAGCACCCAACGTACTGAGCACCGAGCACCGCGAGCACTGAGGACCCAGCACCCTGAGTACTGAGCACACAGCACCCCGAGTACTGAGCACCCAGAACACTGAGTACTGAGCACCCAGCACCCTGAGCACTGAGCACCCAGCACCCCGAGCACTGAGCACCCAGCACCCTGAGTACTGAGCACCCAGCACCCTGAGCACTGAGCACCCAGCACCCTGAGCCCTGAGCACCCAGCACCCTGAGCAATGAGCACCCTGAGTACTGAGCACCCAGCACCTTGAGCACTGAGCACCGAGAACCCCGAGCACTGAGCACCCAGCACCCTGAGTACTGAGCACCCAGCACCCTGAGCACTAAGCACCGAGCACCCTGAATACTGAGCACCCAGCACCCTGAGCACTGAACACACAGCACCCTGAGTACTTAGCACCTCGAGCACTGAGCACCCAGCACCGTGAGTACTGAGCACTGAGCACCCAGCACCGCGAGCACTGAGCACATAGCACCCCGAGCACTGAGCACCCAGCACCCCGAGCACTGAGCACCCAGCACCGGGAGCACTGAGCACACAGCACCCTGAGCACTGAGCACCCAGCACAATGAGTACTGAGCACTGAGCACCCAGCACCCCGAGCACTGAGCACCCAGCACCCTGAGTACTGAGCACCGAGCACCCCGAGCACTGAGCACCCAGCACCCTGAGTACTGAGCTCCGAGCACCCCGAGCACTGAGCACCGAGCGCCAAGAGCACCGAGCACCCTGAGCACTGAGCACCCAGCACCCTGAGCAATGAGCACCCTGAGTACTGAGCACCCAGCACCTTGAGCACTGAGCACCGAGCACCCCGAGCACTGAGCACACAGCACCCCGAGCACTGAGCACCCAGCACCCTGAGCACTGAGCACCCAGCACCCGAGTACTGAGCACCCAGCACCCTGAATACTGAGCACCCAGCACCCTGAGTACTGAGCACCCAGCACCCCGAGCACTGAGCACCCAGCACCCAGAGCACCGAGCACCCTGAGTACTAAGCACCGAGCACCCTGAGTACTGAACACCCAGCACCCTGAGCACTGAGCACCCAGCAACCCGAACACTGAGCACCCAGCACCATGAGTACTGAGCACCCAGCACCCTGAGCACTGAGCACCCAGCACCCTGAGCACTGAGCACCCAGCACCCTGAGCACTGAGCACCCAGCACCTTGAGTAGTGAACACCCAACGTACTGAGCAATGAGCACCCCGAGCACTGAGCACACAGCATCCTCAGTACTGAGCACCGAGCACCCCGAGCACTGAGCACCCAGCGCCCCGAGCACCGAGAACCCTGAGCACTGAGCACCCAGCACCCTGAGCAATGAGCACCCTGAGTACTGAGCACCCAGCACCTTGAGCACTGAGCACCGAGCACCCCGAGCACTGAGCACCCAGCACCCGGAGTACTGAGCACCCAGCACCCTGAGTACTAAGCACCGAGCACCCTGAGTACTGAGCACCCAGCACCCTGAGCACTGAACACACAGCACCCTGAGGACTGAGAACCTCGAGCACTGAGCACCCAGCACCCTGAGTACTGGGCACCGAGTACCCCGAGCACTGAGCACCCAGCACCCTGAGCACTGAGCACCCAGCACCCTGAGCACTGAGCACCCAACACCCTGAGCACTGAGCACCCAGCACCCTGAGCACTGAGCACCCAGCATCCTGAGCACTGAGCACCCAGCACCCCGAGCACTGAGCAACCAGCACCCTGAGCACTGAGCACCCAGCACTCCGAGCACTGAGCACCCAGCACCCTGAGCACTGAGCACCCAGCACCCTGAGCACCGAGCACCCAGCACCCTGAGTAGTGAGCACCCAACGTACTGAGCACCGAGCACCCCGAGCACTGAGCACCCAGCACCCTGAGTACTGAGCACCGAGCACCCCGAGCACTGAGCACCCAGCACCCTGAGTACTGAGCTCCGAGCACCCCGAGCACTGAGCACCCAGCGCCCCGAGCACCGAGCACCCTGAGCACTGAGCACCCAGCACCCTGAGTACTGAGCACCCAGCAACCTGAGCAATGAGCACCCTGAGTACTGAGCACCCAGCACCTTGAGCACTGAGCACCGAGCACCCCGAGCACTGAGCACCCAGCACCCGGAGTACTGAGCACCCAGCACCCTGAGAACTAAGCACCGAGCACCCTGAGTACTGAGCACCCAGCACCCTGAGCACTGAACACACAGCACCCTGAGTACTGAGCACCTCGAGCACTGAGCACCCAGCACCCTGAGTACTGAGCACCGAGCACCCCGAGCACTGAGCACCCAGCACCGCGAGCACTGAGCACCCAGCACCCCGAGCACTGAGCACCCAGCACCCTGAGTACTGAGCACCAAGCACCCTGAGCACTGAGCACCCAGCACCCTGAGCACTGAGTACCCAGCACCCTGAGCACTGAGCACCCAGCACCCTGAGCACTGTGCACACAGCACCCTGAGCACTGAGCACCCAGCACCCTGAGTACTGAGCACTGAGCACCCAGCACCCCGAGCACTGAGCACCCAGCACCCTGAGTACTGAGCACTGAGCACGCAGCACACCGAGCACTGAGCACCCAGCACCCTGAGCACTGAGCACCCAGCACCCGAATACTGAGCACCCAGCACCCTGAGTACCGATCACCCAGCACCCTGAGTACTGAGCGCCCAGCACCCCGAGTACTGAGCACCCAGCACCCTGAGTACTGAGCACCCAGCACCCTGAGCACTGAGCACCCAGCACCCCGAGCACTAAGCACCCAGCACCCTGAGCACTGAGCACCCAGCACCCTGAGCACTGAGCACCCAGCACTCTGAGCACTGAGCACCCAGCACCCTGAGCACTGAGCACCCAGCACCCTGAGCACTGAGCACACATCACCCTGAGCACTGAGCACCCAGCACCCTGAGTACTGAGCACTGAGCACCCAGCACCCCGAGCACTGAGCACCCAGCGCCCTGAGTACTGAGCACCGAGCACCCCGAGCACTGAGCACCCAGCACCCTGAGTACTGAGCTCCGAGCACCCCGAGCACTGAGCACCCAGCGCCCCAAGCACCGAGCACCCTGAGCACTGAGCACCCAGCACCCTGAGTACTGAGCACCCAGCACCCTGAGCAATGAGCACCCTGAGTACTGAGCACCCAGCACCTTGAGCACTGAGCACCGAGCACCCCGAGCACTGAGCACCCAGGACCCGAGTACTGAGCACCCAGCATCCTGAGTACTGAGCACCCAGCACCCCGAGCACTGAGCACCCAGCACCCCGAGCACTGAGCACCCAGCACCCTGAGCACTGAGCACCCAGCACCCGAGTACTGAGCACCCAGCACCCTGAGTACTGAGCACCCAGCACCCTGAGTACTGAGCACCGAGCTCCCCGAGCACTGAGCACACAACGTACTGAGCACCGAGGACCCCGAGCACTGAGCACCCAGCACCCTGAGCACTGAGCACCCAGCACCCTGAGCCCTGAGCACCCAGCACCCTGAGCACTGAGCACCCAGCACCCCGAGCACTGAGCACCCAGCACCCTGAGTAATGAGCACCCAGCACCCTGAGCACTGAGCACCCAGCACCCTGAGCCCTGAGCACCCAGCACCCTGAGCAATGAGCACCCTGAGTACTGAGCACCCAGCACCTTGAGCACTGAGCACCGAGAACCCCGAGCACTGAGCACCCAGCACCCGGAGTACTGAGCACCCAGCACCCTGAGTACTAAGCACCGAGCACCCTGAATACTGAGCACCCAGCACCCTGAGCACTGAACACACAGCACCCTGAGTACTGAGCACCTCGAGCACTGAGCACCCAGCACCGTGAGTACTGAGCACCGAGCACCCAGCACAGCGAGCACTGAGCACATAGCACCCCGAGCACTGAGCACCCAGCACCCCGAGCACTGAGCACCCAGCACCGCGAGCACTGAGCACATAGCACCCCGAGCACTGAGCACCCAGCACCCTGAGTACTGAGTACCCAGCACCCTGAGCACTGAACACCCAGCACCCTGAGCACTGAGCACACAGCACCCTGAGCACTGAGCACCCAGCACAATGAGTACTGAGCACTGAGCACCCAGCACCCCGAGCACTGAGCACCCAGCACCCTGAGTACTGAGCACCGAGCACCCCGAGCACTGAGCACCCAGCACCCTGAGTACTGAGCTCCGAGCACCCCGAGCACTGAGCACCGAGCGCCAAGAGCACCGAGCACCCTGAGCACTGAGCACCCAGCACCCTGAGCAATGAGCACCCTGAGTACTGAGCACCCAGCACCTTGAGCACTGAGCACCGAGCACCCCGAGCACTGAGCACACAGCACCCCGAGCACTGAGCACCCAGCACCCTGAGCACTGAGCACCCAGCACCCGAGTACTGAGCACCCAGCACCCTGAATACTGAGCACCCAGCACCCTGAGTACTGAGCACCCAGCACCCGAGTACTGAGCACCCAGCACCCTGAGTACTGAGCACCCAGCACCCCGAGTACTGAGCACCCAGCACCCCGAGTACTGAGCACCCAGCACCCTGAGTACTGAGCACCCAGCACACTGAGCACTGAGCACCCAGCACCCCGAGCACTGAGCACCCAGCACCCTGAGTACTGAGCACCCAGCACCCTGAGCACTGAGCACTCAGCACCCTGAGCACTGAGCACCCAGCACCCTGAGTACTGAGCACCGAGCACCCCGAGCACTGAGCACCCAGCACCCTGAGTACTGAGCACCGGGCACCCCGAGCACAGAGCACCCAGCACCCTGAGTACTGAGCTCTGAGCACCCCGAGCACTGAGCACCCAGTGCCCCGAGCACAGAGCACCCTGAGCACTGAGCACCCAGCACCCTGAGCAATGAGCACCCTGAGTACTGAGCACCCAGCACCTTGAGCACTGAGCACCGAGAACCCCGAGCACTGAGCACCCAGCACCCGGAGTACTGAGCAGCCAGCACCCTGAGTACCAAGCACCGAGCACCCTGAGTACTGAGCACCCAGCACCCTGAGCACTGAACACACAGCACCCTGAGTACTGAGCACCTCGAGCACTGAGCACCCAGCACCCTGAGTACTGAGCACCGAGCACACCGAGCACTGAGCAACCAGCACCGCGAGAACTGAGCACATAGCACCCCGAGCACTGAGCACCCAGCACCCCGAGCACTGAGCACCCAGCACCACGAGCACTGAGCACATTGCACCACGAGCACTGAGCACCCAGCACCCTGAGTACTGAGTACCCAGCACCCTGAGCACTGAGCACCCAGCACCCTGAGCACTGAGCACACAGCACCCTGAGCACTGAGCACCCAGCACCCTGAGTACTGAGCACTGAGCACCCAGCACCCCGAGCACTGAGCACCCAGCACCCTGAGTACTAAGCAGCGAGCACCCCGAGCACTGAGCACCCAGCACCCTGAGTACTGAGCTCCGAGCACCCCGAGCACTGAGCACCCAGCGCCCCAAGCACCGAGCACCCTGAGCACTGAGCACCCAGCACCCTGAGTACTGAGCACCCAGCACCCTGAGCAATGAGCACCCTGAGTACTGAGCACCCAGCACCTTGAGCACTGAGCACCGAGCACCCCGAGCACTGAGCACCCAGCACCCGAGTACTGAGCACCCAGCACCCTGAGTACTGAGCACCCAGCACCCCGAGTACTGAGCACCCAGCACCCTGAGCAACGAGCACCCTGAGTACTGAGCACCCAGCACCTTGAGCACTGAGCCCCGAGCACCCCGAGCACTGAGCACCCAGCACCCAGAGCACTGAGCACCCAGCACCCTGAGCACTGAGCACCCAGCACCCGAGTACTGAGCACCCAGCACCCTGAGTACTGAGCACCCAGCACCCTGAGTACTGAGCACCGAGCTCCCCGAGCACTGAGCACCCAGCACCCTGAGTACTGAGCACCGATCACCCCGAGCACTGAGCACCCAGCACCCTGAGTACTGAGCTCAGAGCACTCCGAGCACTGAGCACCCAGCACCCGGAGTAGTGAGCACCCAACGTACTGAGCACCGAGCACCCCGAGCACTGAGGACCCAGCACCCTGAGTACTGAGCACACAGCACCCCGAGTACTGAGCACCCAGAACCCTGAGTACTGAGCACCCAGCACCCTGAGCACTGAGCACCCAGCACCCCGAGCACTGAGCACCCAGCACCCTGAGTACTGAGCACCCAGCACCCTGAGCACTGAGCACCCAGCACCCTGAGCCCTGAGCACCCAGCACCCTGAGCAATGAGCACCCTGAGTACTGAGCACCCAGCACCTTGAGCACTGAGCACCGAGAACCCCGAGCACTGAGCACCCAGCACCCGGAGTACTGAGCACCCAGCACCCTGAGTACTAAGCACCGAGCACCCTGAATACTGAGCACCCAGCACCCTGAGCACTGAACACACAGCACCCTGAGTACTGAGCACCTCGAGCACTGAGCACCCAGCACCGTGAGTACTGAGCACCGAGCACCCAGCACCGCGAGCACTGAGCACATAGCACCCCGAGCACTGAGCACCCAGCACCCCGAGCACTGAGCACCCAGCACCGCGAGCACTGAGCACATAGCACCCCGAGCACTGAGCACCCAGCACCCTGAGTACTGAGTACCCAGCACCCTGAGCACTGAACACCCAGCACCCTGAGCACTGAGCACACAGCACCCTGAGCACTGAGCACCCAGCACAATGAGTACTGAGCACTGAGCACCCAGCACCTTGAGCACTGAGCACCGAGCACCCCGAGCACTGAGCACACAGCACCCCGAGCACTGAGCACCCAGCACCCTGAGCACTAAGCACCCAGCACCCGAGTACTGAGCACCCAGCACCATGAATACTGATCACCCAGCACCCTGAGTACTGAGCACCCAGCATCCCGAGCACTGAGCACCCAGCACCCAGAGCACCGAGCACCCTGAGTACTAAGCACCGAGCACCCTGAGTACTGAGCACCCAGCACCCTGAGCTCTGAGCACCCAGCACCCTGAGCACTGAGCACCCAGCACCCTGAGCACTGAGCACCCAGCACCCTGAGTAGTGAACACCCAACGTACTGAGCAATGAGCACCCCGAGCACTGAGCACACAGCACCCTGAGTACTAAGCACCGAGCACCCCGAGCACTGAGCACCCAGCGCCCCGAGCACCGAGAACCCTGAGCACTGAGCACCCAGCACCCTGAGCAATGAGCACCCTGAGTACTGAGCACCCAGCACCTTGAGCACTGAGCACCGAGCACCCCGAGCACTGAGCACCCAGCACCCGGAGTACTGAGCACCCAGCACCCTGAGTACTAAGCACCGAGCACCCTGAGTACTGAGCACCCAGCACCCTGAGCACTGAACACACAGCACCCTGAGGACTGAGAACCTCGAGCACTGAGCACCCAGCACCCTGAGTACTGGGCACCGAGCACCCCGAGCACTGAGCACCCAGCACCCTGAGCACTGAGCACCCAGCACCCTGAGCACTGAGCACCCAACACCCTGAGCACTGAGCACCCAGCACCCTGAGCACTGAGCACCCAGCACCCTGCGCACTGAGCACCCAGCACCCCGAGCACTGAGCACCCAGCACCCTGAGCACTGAGCACCCAGCACCCTGAGCACTGAGCACCCAGCACCCTGAGCACTGAGCACACAGCACCCTGAGCACTGAGCACATAGCACCCTGAGTAGTGAGCACCCAACGTACTGAGCACCGAGCACCCCGAGCACTGAGCACCCAGCACCCTGAGTATTGAGCTCCAAGCACCCCGAGCACTGAGCACCCAGCGCCCCGAGCACCGAGCACCCTGAGCACTGAGCACCCAGCACCCTGAGTACTGAGCACCCAGCAACCTGAGCAATGAGCACCCTGAGTACTGAGCACCCAGCACCTTGAGCACTGAGCACTGAGCACCCCGAGCACTGAGCACCCCGCACCCGGAGTACTGAGCACCCAGCACCCTGAGAACTAAGCACCGAGCACCCTGAGTACTGAGCACCCAGCACCCTGAGCACTGAACACACAGCACCCTGAGTACTGAGCACCTCGAGCACTGAGCACCCAGCACCCTGAGTACTGAGCACCGAGCACCCCGAGCACTGAGCACCCAGCACCGCGAGCACTGAGCACCCAGCAACCCGAGCACTGAGCACCCAGCACCCTGAGTACTGAGCACCCAGCACCCTGAGCACTGAGCACCCAGCACCCTGAGCACTGAGTACCCAACATCCTGAGCACTGTGCACCCAGCACCCTGAGCACTGTGCACACACCACCCTGAGCACTGAGCACCCAGCACCCTGAGTACTGAGCACTGAGCACCCAGCACCCCGAGCACTCAGCACCCAGCACCCTGAGTACTGAGCACTGAGCACGCAGCACACCGAGCACTGAGCACCCAGCACCCTGAGCACTGAGCACCCAGCACCCGAATACTGAGCACCCAGCACCCTGAGTACTGAGCACCCAGCACCCTGAGTACTGAGCGCCCAGCACCCCGAGTACTGAGCACCCAGCACCCTGAGCACTGAGCACCCAGCACCCCGAGCACTAAGCACCCAGCACCCTGAGTACTGAGCACCCAGCACCCTGAGCACTGAGCACCCAGCACTCTGAGCACTGAGCACCCAGCACACTGAGCACTGAGCAACCAGCACCCTGAGTAGTGAGCACCCAAAGTACTGAGCACCGAGCACCCCGAGCACTGAGCACCCAGCACCCTGAGTACTCAGCACCGATCACCCCGAGCACTGAGCACCCAGCACCCTAAGTACTGAGCTCCGAGCACCCCGAGCACTGAGCACCCAGCACCCGGAGTACTGAGCACCCAGCACCCTGAGTACTAAGCACCGAGCACCCTGATTACTGAGCAGCCAGTACCCTGAGCACTGAACACACAGCACCCTGAGTACTGAGCACCCCGAGCACTGAGCACCCAGGACCCTGAGCAGTGAGCACCCAGCACCCTGTGTACTGAGCACCCAGCACCCTGAGTACTGAACACACAGCACCCTGAGCACTGAGCACTGAGCACCCAGCACCCCGAGCACTGAGCACTGAGCACCCTGAGCACTGAGCACACAGCACCCCGAGTACTGAGCACTGAGCACCCTGAGCACTGAGCACCCAGCACCCCGAGTACTGAGCACTGAGCACCCTGAGTACTGAGAACCCAGCACCCTGAGCACTGAGTACACAGCAAACTGAGCACTGAGCACCCAGCTCCCTGAGCACTGAGCACCCAGCACCCTGAGTACTGAGCACCCAGCACCCTGAGTACTGAGCACTGAGCACCCAGCACCACGAGCACTGAGCACCCAGCACCCTGAGTACTGAGCACTGAGCACCCAGCACCCCGAGCACTGAGCACCATGCACCCTGAGCACTGAGCACCCAGCACCCGAGTACTGAGCACCCAGCACCCCGAGTACTGAGCACCCAGCACCCCGAGTACTGAGCACCCAGCACCCCGAGTACTGAGCACCCAGCACCCGAGTACTGAGCACCCAGCACCCCGAGTACTGAGCACCCAGCACCCCGAGCACTGAGCACCCAGCACCCTGAGTACTAAGCACCGAGCACCCCGAGCACTGAGCACCCAGCACCCTGAGTACTGAGCTCCGAGCACCCCGAGCACTGAGCACCCAGCGCCCCAAGCACCGAGCACCCTGAGCACTGAGCACCCAGCACCCTGAGTACTGAGCACCCAGCACCCTGAGCAATGAGCACCCTGAGTACTGAGCACCCAGCACCTTGAGCACTGAGCACCGAGCACCCCGAGCACTGAGCACCCAGCACCAGAGTACTGAGCACCCAGCACCCTGAGTACTGAGCACCCAGCACCCCGAGTACTGAGCACCCAGCACCCTGAGCAACGAGCACCCTGAGTACTGAGCACCCAGCACCTTGAGCACTGAGCCCCGAGCACCCCGAGCACTGAGCACCCAGCACCCAGAGCACTGAGCACCCAGCACCCTGAGCACTGAGCACCCAGCACCCGAGTACTGAGCACCCAGCACCCTGAGTACTGAGCACCCAGCACCCTGAGTACTGAGCACCGAGCTCCCCGAGCACTGAGCACCCAGCACCCTGAGTACTGAGCACCGATCACCCCGAGCACTGAGCACCCAGCACCCTGAGTACTGAGCTCAGAGCACTCCGAGCACTGAGCACCCAGCACCCGGAGTAGTGAGCACCCAACGTACTGAGCACCGAGCACCCCGAGCACTGAGGACCCAGCACCCTGAGTACTGAGCACACAGCACCCCGAGTACTGAGCACCCAGAACCCTGAGTACTGAGCACCCAGCACCCTGAGCACTGAGCACCCAGCACCCCGAGCACTGAGCACCCAGCACCCTGAGTACTGAGCACCCAGCACCCTGAGCACTGAGCACCCAGCACCCTGAGCCCTGAGCACCCAGCACCCTGAGCAATGAGCACCCTGAGTACTGAGCACCAAGCACCTTGAGCACTGAGCACCGAGAACCCCGAGCACTGAGCACCCAGCACCCGGAGTACTGAGCACCCAGCACCCTGAGTACTAAGCACCGAGCACCCTGAATACTGAGCACCCAGCACCCTGAGCACTGAACACACAGCACCCTGAGTACTGAGCACCTCGAGCACTGAGCACCCAGCACCGTGAGTACTGAGCACCGAGCACCCAGCACCGCGAGCACTGAGCACATAGCACCCCGAGCACTGAGCACCCAGCACCCCGAGCACTGAGCACCCAGCACCGCGAGCACTGAGCACATAGCACCCCGAGCACTGAGCACCCAGCACCCTGAGTACTGAGTACCCAGCACCCTGAGCACTGAACACCCAGCACCCTGAGCACTGAGCACACAGCACCCTGAGCACTGAGCACCCAGCACAATGAGTACTGAGCACTGAGCACCCAGCACCTTGAGCACTGAGCACCGAGCACCCCGAGCACTGAGCACACAGCACCCCGAGCACTGAGCACCCAGCACCCTGAGCACTAAGCACCCAGCACCCGAGTACTGAGCACCCAGCACCCTGAATACTGAGCACCCAGCACCCGAGTACTGAGCACCCAGCACCCTGAATACTGAGCACCCAGCACCCTGAGCACTGTGCACACAGCACCCTGAGCACTGAGTACCCAGCACCCTGAGCACTGAGCACCCAGCACCCTGAGCACTGTGCACACAGCACCCTGAGCACTGAGCACCCAGCACCCTGAGTACTGAGCACTGAGCACCCAGCACCCCGAGCACTGAGCACCCAGCACCCTGAGTACTGAGCACTGAGCACGCAGCACACCGAGCACTGAGCACCCAGCACCCTGAGCACTGAGCACCCAGCACCCGAATACTGAGCACCCAGCACCCTGAGTACCGATCACCCAGCACCCTGAGTACTGAGCGCCCAGCACCCCGAGTACTGAGCACCCAGCACCCTGAGTACTGAGCACCCAGCACCCTGAGCACTGAGCACCCAGCACCCCGAGCACTAAGCACCCAGCACCCTGAGCACTGAGCACCCAGCACCCTGAGCACTGAGCACCCAGCACTCTGAGCACTGAGCACCCAGCACCCTGAGCACTGAGCACCCAGCACCCTGAGCACTGAGCACACATCACCCTGAGCACTGAGCACCCAGCACCCTGAGTACTGAGCACTGAGCACCCAGCACCCCGAGCACTGAGCACCCAGCGCCCTGAGTACTGAGCACCGAGCACCCCGAGCACTGAGCACCCAGCACCCTGAGTACTGAGCTCCGAGCACCCCGAGCACTGAGCACCCAGCGCCCCAAGCACCGAGCACCCTGAGCACTGAGCACCCAGCACCCTGAGTACTGAGCACCCAGCACCCTGAGCAATGAGCACCCTGAGTACTGAGCACCCAGCACCTTGAGCACTGAGCACCGAGCACCCCGAGCACTGAGCACCCAGGACCCGAGTACTGAGCACCCAGCACCCTGAGTACTGAGCACCCAGCACCCCGAGCACTGAGCACCCAGCACCCCGAGCACTGAGCACCCAGCACCCTGAGCACTGAGCACCCAGCACCCGAGTACTGAGCACCCAGCACCCTGAGTACTGAGCACCCAGCACCCTGAGTACTGAGCACCGAGCTCCCCGAGCACTGAGCACACAACGTACTGAGCACCGAGGACCCCGAGCACTGAGCACCCAGCACCCTGAGCACTGAGCACCCAGCACCCTGAGCCCTGAGCACCCAGCACCCTGAGCACTGAGCACCCAGCACCCCGAGCACTGAGCACCCAGCACCCTGAGTAATGAGCACCCAGCACCCTGAGCACTGAGCACCCAGCACCCTGAGCCCTGAGCACCCAGCACCCTGAGCAATGAGCACCCTGAGTACTGAGCACCCAGCACCTTGAGCACTGAGCACCGAGAACCCCGAGCACTGAGCACCCAGCACCCGGAGTACTGAGCACCCAGCACCCTGAGTACTAAGCACCGAGCACCCTGAATACTGAGCACCCAGCACCCTGAGCACTGAACACACAGCACCCTGAGTACTGAGCACCTCGAGCACTGAGCACCCAGCACCGTGAGTACTGAGCACCGAGCACCCAGCACCGCGAGCACTGAGCACATAGCACCCCGAGCACTGAGCACCCAGCACCCCGAGCACTGAGCACCCAGCACCGCGAGCACTGAGCACATAGCACCCCGAGCACTGAGCACCCAGCACCCTGAGTACTGAGTACCCAGCACCCTGAGCACTGAACACCCAGCACCCTGAGCACTGAGCACACAGCACCCTGAGCACTGAGCACCCAGCACAATGAGTACTGAGCACTGAGCACCCAGCACCCCGAGCACTGAGCACCCAGCACCCTGAGTACTGAGCACCGAGCACCCCGAGCACTGAGCACCCAGCACCCTGAGTACTGAGCTCCGAGCACCCCGAGCACTGAGCACCGAGCGCCAAGAGCACCGAGCACCCTGAGCACTGAGCACCCAGCACCCTGAGCAATGAGCACCCTGAGTACTGAGCACCCAGCACCTTGAGCACTGAGCACCGAGCACCCCGAGCACTGAGCACACAGCACCCCGAGCACTGAGCACCCAGCACCCTGAGCACTGAGCACCCAGCACCCGAGTACTGAGCACCCAGCACCCTGAATACTGAGCACCCAGCACCCTGAGTACTGAGCACCCAGCACCCGAGTACTGAGCACCCAGCACCCTGAGTACTGAGCACCCAGCACCCCGAGTACTGAGCACCCAGCACCCCGAGTACTGAGCACCCAGCACCCTGAGTACTGAGCACCCAGCACACTGAGCACTGAGCACCCAGCCCCCCGAGCACTGAGCACCCAGCACCCTGAGTACTGAGCACCCAGCACCCTGAGCACTGAGCACTCAGCACCCTGAGCACTGAGCACCCAGCACCCTGAGTACTGAGCACCGAGCACCCCGAGCACTGAGCACCCAGCACCCTGAGTACTGAGCACCGGGCACCCCGAGCACAGAGCACCCAGCACCCTGAGTACTGAGCTCTGAGCACCCCGAGCACTGAGCACCCAGTGCCCCGAGCACAGAGCACCCTGAGCACTGAGCACCCAGCACCCTGAGCAATGAGCACCCTGAGTACTGAGCACCCAGCACCTTGAGCACTGAGCACCGAGAACCCCGAGCACTGAGCACCCAGCACCCGGAGTACTGAGCAGCCAGCACCCTGAGTACCAAGCACCGAGCACCCTGAGTACTGAGCACCCAGCACCCTGAGCACTGAACACACAGCACCCTGAGTACTGAGCACCTGGAGCACTGAGCACCCAGCACCCTGAGTACTGAGCACCGAGCACACCGAGCACTGAGCAACCAGCACCGCGAGAACTGAGCACATAGCACCCCGAGCACTGAGCACCCAGCACCCCGAGCACTGAGCACCCAGCACCACGAGCACTGAGCACATTGCACCACGAGCACTGAGCACCCAGCACCCTGAGTACTGAGTACCCAGCACCCTGAGCACTGAGCACCCAGCACCCTGAGCACTGAGCACACAGCACCCTGAGCACTGAGCACCCAGCACCCTGAGTACTGAGCACTGAGCACCCAGCACCCCGAGCACTGAGCACCCAGCACCCTGAGTACTAAGCAGCGAGCACCCCGAGCACTGAGCACCCAGCACCCTGAGTACTGAGCTCCGAGCACCCCGAGCACTGAGCACCCAGCGCCCCAAGCACCGAGCACCCTGAGCACTGAGCACCCAGCACCCTGAGTACTGAGCACCCAGCACCATGAGCAATGAGCACCCTGAGTACTGAGCACCCAGCACCTTGAGCACTGAGCACCGAGCACCCCGAGCACTGAGCACCCAGCACCCGAGTACTGAGCACCCAGCACCCTGAGTACTGAGCACCCAGCACCCCGAGTACTGAGCACCCAGCACCCTGAGCAACGAGCACCCTGAGTACTGAGCACCCAGCACCTTGAGCACTGAGCCCCGAGCACCCCGAGCACTGAGCACCCAGCACCCAGAGCACTGAGCACCCAGCACCCTGAGCACTGAGCACCCAGCACCCGAGTACTGAGCACCCAGCACCCTGAGTACTGAGCACCCAGCACCCTGAGTACTGAGCACCGAGCTCCCCGAGCACTGAGCACCCAGCACCCTGAGTACTGAGCACCGATCACCCCGAGCACTGAGCACCCAGCACCCTGAGTACTGAGCTCAGAGCACTCCGAGCACTGAGCACCCAGCACCCGGAGTAGTGAGCACCCAACGTACTGAGCACCGAGCACCCCGAGCACTGAGGACCCAGCACCCTGAGTACTGAGCACACAGCACCCCGAGTACTGAGCACCCAGAACCCTGAGTACTGAGCACCCAGCACCCTGAGCACTGAGCACCCAGCACCCCGAGCACTGAGCACCCAGCACCCTGAGTACTGAGCACCCAGCACCCTGAGCACTGAGCACCCAGCACCCTGAGCCCTGAGCACCCAGCACCCTGAGCAATGAGCACCCTGAGTACTGAGCACCCAGCACCTTGAGCACTGAGCACCGAGAACCCCGAGCACTGAGCACCCAGCACCCGGAGTACTGAGCACCCAGCACCCTGAGTACTAAGCACCGAGCACCCTGAATACTGAGCACCCAGCACCCTGAGCACTGAACACACAGCACCCTGAGTACTGAGCACCTCGAGCACTGAGCACCCAGCACCGTGAGTACTGAGCACCGAGCACCCAGCACCGCGAGCACTGAGCACATAGCACCCCGAGCACTGAGCACCCAGCACCCCGAGCACTGAGCACCCAGCACCGCGAGCACTGAGCACATAGCACCCCGAGCACTGAGCACCCAGCACCCTGAGTACTGAGTACCCAGCACCCTGAGCACTGAACACCCAGCACCCTGAGCACTGAGCACACAGCACCCTGAGCACTGAGCACCCAGCACAATGAGTACTGAGCACTGAGCACCCAGCACCTTGAGCACTGAGCACCGAGCACCCCGAGCACTGAGCACACAGCACCCCGAGCACTGAGCACCCAGCACCCTGAGTACTGAGCACCCAGCACCCTGAGCACTGAGCACCCAGCACTCTGAGCACTGAGCACCCAGCACACTGAGCACTGAGCAACCAGCACCCTGAGTCGTGAGCACCCAAAGTACTGAGCACCGAGCACCCCGAGCACTGAGCACCCAGCACCCTGAGTACTCAGCACCGATCACCCCGAGCACTGAGCACCCAGCACCCTAAGTACTGAGCTCTGAGCACCCCGAGCACTGAGCACCCAACACCCGGAGTACTGAGCACCCAGCAACCTGAGTACTAAGCACCGAGCACCCTGATTACTGAGCACCCAGTACCCTGAGCACTGAACACACAGCACCCTGAGTACTGAGCACCCCGAGCACTGAGCACCCAGGACCCTGAGCAGTGAGCACCCAGCACCCTGTGTACTGAGCACCCAGCACCCTGAGTACTGAACACACAGCACCCTGAGCACTGAGCACTGAGCACCCAGCACCCCGAGCACTGAGCACTGAGCACCCTGAGCACTGAGCACACAGCACCCCGAGTACTGAGCACTGAGCACCCTGAGCACTGAGCACCCAGCACCCCGAGTACTGAGCACTGAGCACCCTGAGTACTGAGAACCCAGCACCCTGAGCACTGAGTACACAGCAAACTGAGCACTGAGCACCCAGCTCCCTGAGCACTGAGCACCCAGCACCCTGAGTACTGAGCACCCAGCACCCTGAGTACTGAGCACTGAGCACCCAGCACCACGAGCACTGAGCACCCAGCACCCTGAGTACTGAGCACTGAGCACCCAGCACCCCGAGCACTGAGCACCATGCACCCTGAGCACTGAGCACCCAGCACCAGAGTACTGAGCACCCAGCACCCCGAGTACTGAGCACCCAGCACCCCGAGTACTGAGCACCCAGCACCCCGAGTACTGAGCACCCAGCACCCGAGTACTGAGCACCCAGCACACCGAGTACTGAGCACCCAGCACCCCGAGCACTGAGCACCCAGCACCCTGAGTACTAAGCACCGAGCACCCCGAGCACTGAGCACCCAGCACCCTGAGTACTGAGCTCCGAGCACCCCGAGCACTGAGCACCCAGCGCCCCAAGCACCGAGCACCCTGAGCACTGAGCACCCAGCACCCTGAGTACTGAGCACCCAGCACCCTGAGCAATGAGCACCCTGAGTACTGAGCACCCAGCACCTTGAGCACTGAGCACCGAGCACCCCGAGCACTGAGCACCCAGCACCCGAGTACTGAGCACCCAGCACCCTGAGTACTGAGCACCCAGCACCCCGAGTACTGAGCACCCAGCACCCTGAGCAACGAGCACCCTGAGTACTGAGCACCCAGCACCTTGAGCACTGAGCCCCGAGCACCCCGAGCACTGAGCACCCAGCACCCAGAGCACTGAGCACCCAGCACCCTGAGCACTGAGCACCCAGCACCCGAGTACTGAGCACCCAGCACCCTGAGTACTGAGCACCCAGCACCCTGAGTACTGAGCACCGAGCTCCCCGAGCACTGAGCACCCAGCACCCTGAGTACTGAGCACCGATCACCCCGAGCACTGAGCACCCAGCACCCTGAGTACTGAGCTCAGAGCACTCCGAGCACTGAGCACCCAGCACCCGGAGTAGTGAGCACCCAACGTACTGAGCACCGAGCACCCCGAGCACTGAGGACCCAGCACCCTGAGTACTGAGCACACAGCACCCCGAGTACTGAGCACCCAGAACCCTGAGTACTGAGCACCCAGCACCCTGAGCACTGAGCACCCAGCACCCCGAGCACTGAGCACCCAGCACCCTGAGTACTGAGCACCCAGCACCCTGAGCACTGAGCACCCAGCACCCTGAGCCCTGAGCACCCAGCACCCTGAGCAATGAGCACCCTGAGTACTGAGCACCCAGCACCTTGAGCACTGAGCACCGAGAACCCCGAGCACTGAGCACCCAGCACCCGGAGTACTGAGCACCCAGCACCCTGAGTACTAAGCACCGAGCACCCTGAATACTGAGCACCCAGCACCCTGAGCACTGAACACACAGCACCCTGAGTACTGAGCACCTCGAGCACTGAGCACCCAGCACCGTGAGTACTGAGCACCGAGCACCCAGCACCGCGAGCACTGAGCACATAGCACCCCGAGCACTGAGCACCCAGCACCCCGAGCACTGAGCACCCAGCACCGCGAGCACTGAGCACATAGCACCCCGAGCACTGAGCACCCAGCACCCTGAGTACTGAGTACCCAGCACCCTGAGCACTGAACACCCAGCACCCTGAGCACTGAGCACACAGCACCCTGAGCACTGAGCACCCAGCACAATGAGTACTGAGCACTGAGCACCCAGCACCTTGAGCACTGAGCACCGAGCACCCCGAGCACTGAGCACACAGCACCCCGAGCACTGAGCACCCAGCACCCTGAGCACTAAGCACCCAGCACCCGAGTACTGAGCACCCAGCACCCTGAATACTGAGCACCCAGCACCCTGAGTACTGAGCACCCAGCATCCCGAGCACTGAGCACCCAGCACCCAGAGCACCGAGCACCCTGAGTACTAAGCACCGAGCACCCTGAGTACTGAGCACCCAGCACCCTGAGCACTGAGCACCCAGCACCCTGAGCACTGAGCACCCAGCACCCTGAGCACTGAGCACCCAGCACCCTGAGTAGTGAACACCCAACGTACTGAGCAATGAGCACCCCGAGCACTGAGCACACAGCACCCTGAGTACTGAGCACCGAGCACCCCGAGCACTGAGCACCCAGCGCCCCGAGCACCGAGAACCCTGAGCACTGAGCACCCAGCACCCTGAGCAATGAGCACCCTGAGTACTGAGCACCCAGCACCTTGAGCACTGAGCACCGAGCACCCCGAGCACTGAGCACCCAGCACCCGGAGTACTGAGCACCCAGCACCCTGAGTACTAAGCACCGAGCACCCTGAGTACTGAGCACCCAGCACCCTGAGCACTGAACACACAGCACCCTGAGGACTGAGAACCTCGAGCACTGAGCACCCAGCACCCTGAGTACTGGGCACCGAGCACCCCGAGCACTGAGCACCCAGCACCCTGAGCACTGAGCACCCAGCACCCTGAGCACTGAGCACCCAACACCCCGAGCACTGAGCACCCAGCACCCTGAGCACTGAGCACCCAGCACCCTGAGCACTGAGCACCCAGCACCCCGAGCACTGAGCACCCAGCACCCTGAGCACTGAGCACCCAGCACCCTGAGCACTGAGCACCCAGCACCCTGAGCACTGAGCACACAGCACCCTGAGCACTGAGCACCCAGCACCCTGAGTAGTGAGCACCCAACGTACTGAGCACCGAGCACCCCGAGCACTGAGCACCCAGCACCCTGAGTATTGAGCTCCGAGCACCCCGAGCACTGAGCACCCAGCGCCCCGAGCACCGAGCACCCTGAGCACTGAGCACCCAGCACCCTGAGTACTGAGCACCCAGCAACCTGAGCAATGAGCACCCTGAGTACTGAGCACCCAGCACCTTGAGCACTGAGCACTGAGCACCCCGAGCACTGAGCACCCCGCACCCGGAGTACTGAGCACCCAGCACCCTGAGAACTAAGCACCGAGCACCCTGAGTACTGAGCACCCAGCACCCTGAGCACTGAACACACAGCACCCTGAGTACTGAGCACCTCGAGCACTGAGCACCCAGCACCCTGAGTACTGAGCACCGAGCACCCCGAGCACTGAGCACCCAGCACCGCGAGCACTGAGCACCCAGCACCCCGAGCACTGAGCACCCAGCACCCTGAGTACTGAGCACCCAGCACCCTGAGCACTGAGCACCCAGCACCCTGAGCACTGAGTACCCAGCACCCTGAGCACTGAGCACCCAGCACCCTGAGCACTGTGCACACAGCACCCTGAGCACTGAGCACCCAGCACCCTGAGTACTGAGCACTGAGCACCCAGCACCCCGAGCACTCAGCACCCAGCACCCTGAGTACTGAGCACTGAGCACGCAGCACACCGAGCACTGAGCACCCAGCACCCTGAGCACTGAGCACCCAGCACCCGAATACTGAGCACCCAGCACCCTGAGTACTGAGCACCCAGCACCCTGAGTACTGAGCGCCCAGCACCCCGAGTACTGAGCACCCAGCACCCTGAGCACTGAGCACCCAGCACCCCGAGCACTAAGCACCCAGCACCCTGAGTACTGAGCACCCAGCACCCTGAGCACTGAGCACCCAGCACTCTGAGCACTGAGCACCCAGCACACTGAGCACTGAGCAACCAGCACCCTGAGTAGTGAGCACCCAAAGTACTGAGCACCGAGCACCCCGAGCACTGAGCACCCAGCACCCTGAGTACTCAGCACCGATCACTCCGAGCACTGAGCACCCAGCACCCTAAGTACTGAGCTCCGAGCACCCCGAGCACTGAGCACCCAGCACCCGGAGTACTGAGCACCCAGCACCCTGAGTACTAAGCACCGAGCACCCTGATTACTGAGCAGCCAGTACCCTGAGCACTGAACACACAGCACCCTGAGTACTGAGCACCCCGAGCACTGAGCACCCAGGACCCTGAGCAGTGAGCACCCAGCACCCTGTGTACTGAGCACCCAGCACCCTGAGTACTGAACACACAGCACCCTGAGCACTGAGCACTGAGCACCCAGCACCCCGAGCACTGAGCACTGAGCACCCTGAGCACTGAGCACACAGCACCCCGAGTACTGAGCACTGAGCACCCTGAGCACTGAGCACCCAGCACCCCGAGTACTGAGCACTGAGCACCCTGAGTACTGAGAACCCAGCACCCTGAGCACTGAGTACACAGCAAACTGAGCACTGAGCACCCAGCTCCCTGAGCACTGAGCAGCCAGCACCCTGAGTACTGAGCACCCAGCACCCTGAGTACTGAGCACCCAGCACCCTGAGTACTGAGCACCTCGAGCACTGAGCACCCAGCACCCTGAGTACTGAGCACCGAGCACCCCGCGCACTGAGCACCCAGCACCGCGAGCACTGAGCACCCAGCACCCCGAGCACTGAGCACCCAGCACCCTGAGTACTGAGCACCCAGCACCCTGAGCACTGAGCACCCAGCACCCTGAGCACTGAGTACCCAGCACCCTGAGCACTGAGCACCCAGCACCCTGAGCACTGTGCACACAGCACCCTGAGCACTGAGCACCCAGCACCCTGAGTACTGAGCACTGAGCACCCAGCACCCCGAGCACTCAGCACCCAGCACCCTGAGTACTGAGCACTGAGCACGCAGCACACCGAGCACTGAGCACCCAGCACCCTGAGCACTGAGCACCCAGCACCCGAATACTGAGCACCCAGCACCCTGAGTACTGAGCACCCAGCACCCTGAGTACTGAGCGCCCAGCACCCCGAGTACTGAGCACCCAGCAAGCTGAGCACTGAGCACCCAGCACCCCGAGCACTAAGCACCCAGCACCCTGAGTACTGAGCACCCAGCACCCTGAGCACTGAGCACCCAGCACTCTGAGCACTGAGCACCCAGCACACTGAGCACTGAGCAACCAGCACCCTGAGTAGTGAGCACCCAAAGTACTGAGCACCGAGCACCCCGAGCACTGAGCACCCAGCACCCTGAGTACTCAGCACCGATCACCCCGAGCACTGAGCACCCAGCACCCTAAGTACTGAGCTCTGAGCACCCCGAGCACTGAGCACCCAACACCCGGAGTACTGAGCACCCAGCACCCTGAGTACTAAGCACCGAGCACCCTGATTACTGAGCACCCAGTACCCTGAGCACTGAACACACAGCACCCTGAGTACTGAGCACCCCGAGCACTGAGCACCCAGGACCCTGAGCAGTGAGCACCCAGCACCCTGTGTACTGAGCACCCAGCACCCTGAGTACTGAACACACAGCACCCTGAGCACTGAGCACTGAGCACCCAGCACCCCGAGCACTGAGCACTGAGCACCCTGAGCACTGAGCACACAGCACCCCGAGTACTGAGCACTGAGCACCCTGAGCACTGAGCACCCAGCACCCCGAGTACTGAGCACTGAGCACCCTGAGTACTGAGAACCCAGCACCCTGAGCACTGAGTACACAGCAAACTGAGCACTGAGCACCCAGCTCCCTGAGCACTGAGCACCCAGCACCCTGAGTACTGAGCACCCAGCACCCTGAGTACTGAGCACTGAGCACCCAGCACCACGAGCACTGAGCACCCAGCACCCTGAGTACTGAGCACTGAGCACCCAGCACCCCGAGCACTGAGCACCATGCACCCTGAGCACTGAGCACCCAGCACCCGAGTACTGAGCACCCAGCACCCCGAGTACTGAGCACCCAGCACCCCGAGTACTGAGCACCCAGCACCCCGAGTACTGAGCACCCAGCACCCTGAGTACTGAGCACCCAGCACCCCGAGCACTGAGCACCCAGCACCCCGAGCACTGAGCACCCAGCACCCTGAGTACTGAGCACCCAGCACCCTGAGCACTGAGCACCCAGCACCCTGAGCACTGAGCACCCAGCACCCTGAGTACTGAGCACCGAGCACCCCGAGCACTGAGCACCCAGCACCCTGAGTACTGAGCACCGGGCACCCCGAGCACAGAGCACCCAGCACCCTGAGTACTGAGCTCCGAGCACCCCGAGCACTGAGCACCCAGTGCCCCGAGCACCGAGCACCCTGAGCACTGAGCACCCAGCACCCTGAGCAATGAGCACCCTGAGTACTGAGCACCCAGCAACCTGAGCAATGAGCACCGAGAACCCCGAGCACTGAGCACCCAGCACCCGGAGTACTGAGCAGCCAGCACCCTGAGTACCAAGCACCGATCACCCTGAGTACTGAGCACCCAGCACCCTGAGCACTGAACACACAGCACCCTGAGTACTGAGCACCTCGAGCACTGAGCACCCAGCACCCTGAGTACTGAGCACCGAGCACCCCGAGCACTGAGCACCCAGCACCGCGAGAACTGAGCACATAGCACCCCGAGCACTGAGCACCCAGCACCCCGAGCACTGAGCACCCAGCACCACGAGCACTGAGCACATTGCACCACGAGCACTGAGCACCCAGCACCCTGAGTACTGAGTACCCAGCACCCTGAGCACTGAGCACCCAGCACCCTGAGCACTGAGCACACAGCACCCTGAGCACTGAGCACCCAGCACCCTGAGTACTGAGCACTGAGCACCCAGCACCCCGAGCACTGAGCACCCAGCACCCTGAGTACTGAGCACCGAGCACCCCGAGCACTGAGCACCCAGCACCCTGAGTACTGAGCTCCGAGCACCCCGAGCACTGAGCACCCAGCGCCCCAAGCACCGAGCACCCTGAGCACTGAGCACCCAGCACCCTGAGTACTGAGCACCCAGCACCCTGAGCAATGAGCACCCTGAGTACTGAGCACCCAGCACCTTGAGCACTGAGCACCGAGCACTGAGCACCCAGCAACCCGAGAACTGAGCACCCAGCACCCTGAGCACTGAGCACCCAGCACCCGAGTACTGAGCACCCAGCACCCTGAGTACTGAGCACCCAGCACCCTGAGTACTGAGCACCCAGCACCCCGAATACTGAGCACCCAGCACCCTGAGCAATCAGCACCCTGAGTACTGAGCACCCAGCACCTTGAGCACTGAGCCCCGAGCACCCCGAGCACTGAGCACCCAGCACCCCGAGCACTGAGCACCCAGCACCCTGAGCACTGAGCACCCAGCACCCGAGTACTGAGCACACAGCACCCTGAGTACTGAGCACCCAGCACCCTGAGTACTGAGCACCGAGCTCCCCGAGCACTGAGCACCCAACGTACTGAGCACCGAGCACCCAGCACCCTGAGTACTGAGCACCGATCACCCCGAGCACTGAGCACCCAGCACCCTGAGTACTGAGCTCAGAGCACTCTGAGCACTGAGCACCCAGCACCCGGAGTAGTGAGCACCCAACGTACTGAGCACCGAGCACCCCGAGCACTGAGCACCCAGCACACTGAGTACTGAGCACCGAGCACCCCGAGCACTGAGGACCCAGCACCCTGAGTACTGAGCACACAGCACCCCGAGTACTGAGCACCCAGAACCCTGAGTACTGAGCACCCAGCACCCTGAGCACTGAGCACCCAGCACCCCGAGCACTGAGCACCCAGCACCCTGAGTACTGAGCACCCAGCACCCTGAGCACTGAGCACCCAGCACCCTGAGCCCTGAGCACCCAGCACCCTGAGCAATGAGCACCCTGAGTACTGAGCACCCAGCACCTTGAGCACTGAGCACCGAGAACCCCGAGCACTGAGCACCCAGCACCCGGAGTACTGAGCACCCAGCACCCTGGGTACTAAGCACCGAGCACCCTGAATACTGAGCACCCAGCACCCTGAGCACTGAACACACAGCACCCTGAGTACTGAGCACCTCGAGCACTGAGCACCCAGCACCGTGAGTACTGAGCACCGAGCACCCAGCACCGCGAGCACTGAGCACATAGCACCCCGAGCACTGAGCACCCAGCACCCCGAGCACTGAGCACCCAGCACCGCGAGCACTGAGCACATAGCACCCCGAGCACTGAGCACCCAGCACCCTGAGTACTGAGTACCCAGCACCCTGAGCACTGAACACCCAGCACCCTGAGCACTGAGCACACAGCACCCTGAGCACTGAGCACCCAGCACAATGAGTACTGAGCACTGAGCACCCAGCACCCCGAGCACTGAGCACCCAGCACCCTGAGTACTGAACACCGAGCACCCCGAGCACTGAGCACCCAGCACCCTGAGTACTGAGCTCCGAGCACCCCGAGCACTGAGCACCGAGCGCCAAGAGCAGCGAGCACCCTGAGCACTGAGCACCCTGCACCATGAGCAATGAGCACCCTGAGTACTGAGCACCCAGCACCTTGAGCACTGAGCACCGAGCACCCCGAGCACTGAGCACACAGCACCCCGAGCACTGAGCACCCAGCACCCTGAGCACTGAGCACCCAGCACCCGAGTACTGAGCACCCAGCACCCTGAGTACTGAGCACCCAGCACCCTGAGTACTGAGCACCGAGCACCCCGAGTACTGAGCACCCAGCACCCTGAGAACTCAGCACCCAGCACCCCGAGCACTGAGCACCCAGCACCCTGAGTACTGAGCTCCCAGTACCCCGAGCACTGAGCACCCAGCACCCTGAGAACTGAGCACCCTGAGTACTGAGCACCGATCACCCTGAGCACTGAGCACCCAGCACCCTGAGTATTGAGCACCCAGCACCCTGAGCACTGAGCACCCAGCACCCTGAGCACTGAGCACGCAGCACCCCGAGCACTGAGCACCCAGCACCCTGAGTACTGAGCACCAAGCACCCTGATTACTGTGCACCCAGCACCCTGAGTTCTGAGCACCCAGCACCCTGAGCACTGAGCACCCAGCACCCTGAGTACTGAGCACCCAGCACCCTGAGTACTGAGCAACCAGCACCCTGAGCACTGAGCACACAGCACCCTGAGCACTGAGCACTGAGCACCCAGCACCCCGAGCACTGAGCACCCAGCACCCCGAGCACTGAGCACCAAGCACCCTGAGCACTGAGCACCCAGCACCCTGAGCACTGAGCACCCAGCTCCCTGAGTACTGAGCACCCAGCACCCTGAGTACTGAGCACCGAGCACCCCGAGCACTGAGCACCCAGCACCCTGAGCACAGAGCACCGATCACCCTGAGCACTGAGCACCCAGCACCCCGAGCACTGAGCCCCCAGCACCCTGAGTACTGAGCACCCAGCACCCCGAGCACTGAGCACCCGGCACCCTGAGTACTGAGCACCCTGAGTACTGAGCACTGAGCACCCAGCACCCTGAGGACTGAGTACCCAGCACCCTGAGCACTGAGCACCCAGCACCCTGAGTACTGAGCACTGATCACCCTGAGCACTGAGCACCCAGCACCCCGAGCACTGAGCACCCAGTACCCTGAGTACTGAGCAGCCAGCACCCTGAGCACTGAGCACCCAGCACCCTGAGTACTGAGCACCCAGCACCCTGAGTACTGAGCACCCAGCACCCTGGGCACTGAGCACCCAGCACCCTGAGTACTGAGCACCGAGCACCCTGAGTACTGAGCACCCAGCACCCTGAGTACTGAGCACCCAGCACCCTGAGTACTGAGCACCCAGCACCCTGGGCACTGAGCACCCAGCACCCTGAGTACTGAGCACCCAGCAACCTGAGTACTGAACACCCAGCACCCTGAGCACTGAGCACTGAGCACCCAGCACCCTGAGCACTGAGCACCCAGCACCCTGAGCACGGAGCACCCCGAGGACTGAGCACCCAGCACCCTGAGCACTGAGCACCCAGCACCTTGAGTAAGGAGCACCGAGCACCTCGAGCACTGAGCACCCTGAGTACTGAGCACCCACCACCCCTATCACTGAGCACCCTGCACCCTGAGCAATGAGCACCCAGCACCCTGAGCACTGAGCACCCAGCACCCTGAGCACGGAGCACCCCGAGGACTGAGCACCCAGCACCCCGAGCACTGAGCACCATGCACCCTGAGCACTGAGCACCCAGCACCCGAGTACTGAGCACCCAGCACCCCGAGTACTGAGCACCCAGCACCCCGAGTACTGAGCACCCAGCACCCCGAGTACTGAGCACCCAGCACCCTGAGCAATGAGCACCCTGAGTACTGAGCACCCAGCACCTTGAGCACTGAGCACCGAGCACCCCGAGCACTGAGCACCCAGCAACCCGAGAACTGAGCACCCAGCACCCTGAGCACTGAGCACCCAGCACCCGAGTACTGAGCACCCAGCACCCTGAGTACTGAGCACCCAGCACCCTGAGTACTGAGCACCCAGCACCCCGAATACTGAGCACCCAGCACCCTGAGCAATCAGCACCCTGAGTACTGAGCACCCAGCACCTTGAGCACTGAGCCCCGAGCACCCCGAGCACTGAGCACCCAGCACCCCGAGCACTGAGCACCCAGCACCCTGAGCACTGAGCACCCAGCACCCGAGTACTGAGCACACAGCACCCTGAGTACTGAGCACCCAGCACCCTGAGTACTGAGCACCGAGCTCCCCGAGCACTGAGCACCCAACGTACTGAGCACCGAGCACCCAGCACCCTGAGTACTGAGCACCGATCACCCCGAGCACTGAGCACCCAGCACCCTGAGTACTGAGCTCAGAGCACTCTGAGCACTGAGCACCCAGCACCCGGAGTAGTGAGCACCCAACGTACTGAGCACCGAGCACCCCGAGCACTGAGCACCCAGCACACTGAGTACTGAGCACCGAGCACCCCGAGCACTGAGGACCCAGCACCCTGAGTACTGAGCACACAGCACCCCGAGTACTGAGCACCCAGAACCCTGAGTACTGAGCTCCCAGCACCCTGAGCACTGAGCACCCAGCACCCCGAGCACTGAGCACCCAGCACCCTGAGTACTGAGCACCCAGCACCCTGAGCACTGAGCACCCAGCACCCTGAGCCCTGAGCACCCAGCACCCTGAGCAATGAGCACCCTGAGTACTGAGCACCCAGCACCTTGAGCACTGAGCACCGAGAACCCCGAGCACTGAGCACCCAGCACCCGGAGTACTGAGCACCCAGCACCCTGGGTACTAAGCACCGAGCACCCTGAATACTGAGCACCCAGCACCCTGAGCACTGAACACACAGCACCCTGAGTACTGAGCACCTCGAGCACTGAGCACCCAGCACCGTGAGTACTGAGCACCGAGCACCCAGCACCGCGAGCACTGAGCACATAGCACCCCGAGCACTGAGCACCCAGCACCCCGAGCACTGAGCACCCAGCACCGCGAGCACTGAGCACATAGCACCCCGAGCACTGAGCACCCAGCACCCTGAGTACTGAGTACCCAGCACCCTGAGCACTGAACACCCAGCACCCTGAGCACTGAGCACACAGCACCCTGAGCACTGAGCACCCAGCACAATGAGTACTGAGCACTGAGCACCCAGCACCCCGAGCACTGAGCACCCAGCACCCTGAGTACTGAACACCGAGCACCCCGAGCACTGAGCACCCAGCACCCTGAGTACTGAGCTCCGAGCACCCCGAGCACTGAGCACCGAGCGCCAAGAGCAGCGAGCACCCTGAGCACTGAGCACCCTGCACCATGAGCAATGAGCACCCTGAGTACTGAGCACCCAGCACCTTGAGCACTGAGCACCGAGCACCCCGAGCACTGAGCACACAGCACCCCGAGCACTGAGCACCCAGCACCCTGAGCACTGAGCACCCAGCACCCGAGTACTGAGCACCCAGCACCCTGAGTACTGAGCACCCAGCACCCTGAGTACTGAGCACCGAGCACCCCGAGTACTGAGCACCCAGCACCCTGAGAACTCAGCACCCAGCACCCCGAGCACTGAGCACCCAGCACCCTGAGTACTGAGCTCCCAGTACCCCGAGCACTGAGCACCCAGCACCCTGAGAACTGAGCACCCTGAGTACTGAGCACCGATCACCCTGAGCACTGAGCACCCAGCACCCTGAGTATTGAGCACCCAGCACCCTGAGCACTGAGCACCCAGCACCCTGAGCACTGAGCACGCAGCACCCCGAGCACTGAGCACCCAGCACCCTGAGTACTGAGCACCCAGCACCCTGATTACTGTGCACCCAGCACCCTGAGTACTGAGCACCCAGCACCCTGAGCACTGAGCACCCAGCACCCTGAGTACTGAGCACCCAGCACCCTGAGTACTGAGCAACCAGCACCCTGAGCACTGAGCACACAGCACCCTGAGCACTGAGCACTGAGCACCCAGCACCCCGAGCACTGAGCACCCAGCACCCCGAGCACTGAGCACCAAGCACCCTGAGCACTGAGCACCCAGCACCCTGAGCACTGAGCACCCAGCACCCTGAGTACTGAGCACCCAGCACCCTGAGTACTGAGCACCGAGCACCCCGAGCACTGAGCACCCAGCACCCTGAGCACTGAGCACCGATCACCCTGAGCACTGAGCACCCAGCACCCCGAGCACTGAGCCCCCAGCACCCTGAGTACTGAGCACCCAGCACCCCGAGCACTGAGCACCCGGCACCCTGAGTACTGAGCACCCTGAGTACTGAGCACTGAGCACCCAGCACCCTGAGGACTGAGTACCCAGCACCCTGAGCACTGAGCACCCAGCACCCTGAGTACTGAGCACTGATCACCCTGAGCACTGAGCACCCAGCACCCCGAGCACTGAGCACCCAGTACCCTGAGTACTGAGCAGCCAGCACCCTGAGCACTGAGCACCCAGCACCCTGAGTACTGAGCACCCAGCACCCTGAGTACTGAGCACCCAGCACCCTGGGCACTGAGCACCCAGCACCCTGAGTACTGAGCACCGAGCACCCTGAGTACTGAGCACCCAGCACCCTGAGTACTGAGCACCCAGCACCCTGAGTACTGAGCACCCAGCACCCTGGGCACTGAGCACCCAGCACCCTGAGTACTGAGCACCCAGCAACCTGAGTACTGAACACCCAGCACCCTGAGCACTGAGCACTGAGCACCCAGCACCCTGAGCACTGAGCACCCAGCACCCTGAGCACGGAGCACCCCGAGGACTGAGCACCCAGCACCCTGAGCACTGAGCACCCAGCACCTTGAGTAAGGAGCACCGAGCACCTCGAGCACTGAGCACCCTGAGTACTGAGCACCCACCACCCCTATCACTGAGCACCCTGCACCCTGAGCAATGAGCACCCAGCACCCTGAGCACTGAGCACCCAGCACCCTGAGCACGGAGCAACCCGAGGACTGAGCACCCAGCACCCCGAGCACTGAGCACCATGCACCCTGAGCACTGAGCACCCAGCACCCGAGTACTGAGCACCCAGCACCCCGAGTACTGAGCACCCAGCACCCCGAGTACTGAGCACCCAGCACCCCGAGTACTGAGCACCCAGCACCCCGAGTACTGAGCACCCAGCACCCTAAGCACTGAGCACCCAGCACCCCGAGCACTGAGCACCCAGCACCCTGAGTACTGAGCACCCAGCACCCTGAGCACTGAGCACCCAGCACCCTGAGCACTGAGCACCCAGCACCCTGAGTACTGAGCACCGAGCACCCCGAGCACTGAGCACCCAGCACCCTGAGTACTGAGCACCGGGCACCCCGAGCACAGAGCACCCAGCACCCTGAGTACTGAGCTCCGAGCACCCCGAGCACTGAGCACCCAGTGCCCCGAGCACCGAGCACCCTGAGCACTGAGCACCCAGCAACCTGAGCAATGAGCACCCTGAGTACTGAGCACCCAGCAACCTGAGCAATGAGCACCGAGAACACCGAGCACTGAGCACCCAGCACCCGGAGTACTGAGCAGCCAGCACCCTGAGTACCAAGCACCGAGCACCCTGAGTACTGAGCACCCAGCACCCTGAGCACTGAACACACAGCACCCTGAGTACTGAGCACCTCGAGCACTGAGCACCCAGCACCCTGAGTACTGAGCACCGAGCACACCGAGCACTGAGGACCCAGCACCGCGAGAACTGAGCACATAGCACCCCGAGCACTGAGCACCCAGCACCCCGAGCACTGAGCACCCAGCACCACGAGCACTGAGCACATTGCACCACGAGCACTGAGCACCCAGCACCCTGAGTACTGAGTACCCAGCACCCTGAGCACTGAGCACCCAGCACCCTGAGCACTGAGCACACAGCACCCTGAGCACTGAGCACCCAGCACCCTGAGTACTGAGCACTGAGCACCCAGCACCCCGAGCACTGAGCACCCAGCACCCTGAGTACTGAGCACCGAGCACCCCGAGCACTGAGCACCCAGCACCCTGAGTACTGAGCTCCGAGCACCCCGAGCACTGAGCACCCAGCGCCCCAAGCACCGAGCACCCTGAGCACTGAGCACCCAGCACCCTGAGTACTGAGCACCCAGCACCCTGAGCAATGAGCACCCTGAGTACTGAGCACCCAGCACCTTGAGCACTGAGCACCGAGCACCCCGAGCACTGAGCACCCAGCAACCCGAGAACTGAGCACCCAGCACCCTGAGCACTGAGCACCCAGCACCCGAGTACTGAGCACCCAGCACCCTGAGTACTGAGCACCCAGCACCCTGAGTACTGAGCACCCAGCACCCCGAATACTGAGCACCCAGCACCCTGAGCAATGAGCACCCTGAGTACTGAGCACCCAGCACCTTGAGCACTGAGCCCCGAGCACCCCGAGCACTGAGCACCCAGCACCCCGAGCACTGAGCACCCAGCACCCTGAGCACTGAGCACCCAGCACCCGAGTACTGAGCACACAGCACCCTGAGTACTGAGCACCCAGCACCCTGAGTACTGAGCACCGATCTCCCCGAGCACTGAGCACCCAACGTACTGAGCACCGAGCACCCAGCACCCTGAGTACTGAGCACCCACCACCCCTATCACTGAGCACCCTGCACCCTGAGCAATGAGCACCCAGCACCCTGAGCACTGAGCACCCAGCACCCTGAGCACGGAGCAACCCGAGGACTGAGCACCCAGCACCCCGAGCACTGAGCACCATGCACCCTGAGCACTGAGCACCCAGCACCCGAGTACTGAGCACCCAGCACCCCGAGTACTGAGCACCCAGCACCCCGAGTACTGAGCACCCAGCACCCCGAGTACTGAGCACCCAGCACCCCGAGTACTGAGCACCCAGCACCCTGAGCACTGAGCACCCAGCACCCCGAGCACTGAGCACCCAGCACCCTGAGTACTGAGCAGCCAGCACCCTGAGCACTGAGCACCCAGCACCCTGAGCACTGAGCACCCAGCACCCTGAGTACTGAGCACCGAGCACCCCGAGCACTGAGCACCCAGCACCCTGAGTACTGAGCACCGGGCACCCCGAGCACAGAGCACCCAGCACCCTGAGTACTGAGCTCCGAGCACCCCGAGCACTGAGCACCCAGTGCCCCGAGCACCGAGCACCCTGAGCACTGAGCACCCAGCAACCTGAGCAATGAGCACCCTGAGTACTGAGCACCCAGCAACCTGAGCAATGAGCACCGAGAACACCGAGCACTGAGCACCCAGCACCCGGAGTACTGAGCAGCCAGCACCCTGAGTACCAAGCACCGAGCACCCTGAGTACTGAGCACCCAGCACCCTGAGCACTGAACACACAGCACCCTGAGTACTGAGCACCTCGAGCACTGAGCACCCAGCACCCTGAGTACTGAGCACCGAGCACACCGAGCACTGAGGACCCAGCACCGCGAGAACTGAGCACATAGCACCCCGAGCACTGAGCACCCAGCACCCCGAGCACTGAGCACCCAGCACCACGAGCACTGAGCACATTGCACCACGAGCACTGAGCACCCAGCACCCTGAGTACTGAGTACCCAGCACCCTGAGCACTGAGCACCCAGCACCCTGAGCACTGAGCACACAGCACCCTGAGCACTGAGCACCCAGCACCCTGAGTACTGAGCACTGAGCACCCAGCACCCCGAGCACTGAGCACCCAGCACCCTGAGTACTGAGCACCGAGCACCCCGAGCACTGAGCACCCAGCACCCTGAGTACTGAGCTCCGAGCACCCCGAGCACTGAGCACCCAGCGCCCCAAGCACCGAGCACCCTGAGCACTGAGCACCCAGCACCCTGAGTACTGAGCACCCAGCACCCTGAGCAATGAGCACCCTGAGTACTGAGCACCCAGCACCTTGAGCACTGAGCACCGAGCACCCCGAGCACTGAGCACCCAGCAACCCGAGAACTGAGCACCCAGCACCCTGAGCACTGAGCACCCAGCACCCGAGTACTGAGCACCCAGCACCCTGAGTACTGAGCACCCAGCACCCTGAGTACTGAGCACGCAGCACCCCGAATACTGAGCACCCAGCACCCTGAGCAATGAGCACCCTGAGTACTGAGCACCCAGCACCTTGAGCACTGAGCCCCGAGCACCCCGAGCACTGAGCACCCAGCACCCCGAGCACTGAGCACCCAGCACCCTGAGCACTGAGCACCCAGCACCCGAGTACTGAGCACACAGCACCCTGAGTACTGAGCACCCAGCACCCTGAGTACTGAGCACCGATCTCCCCGAGCACTGAGCACCCAACGTACTGAGCACCGAGCACCCAGCACCCTGAGTACTGAGCACCGATCACCCCGAGCACTGAGCACCCAGCACCCTGCGTACTGAGCTCAGAGCACTCTGAGCACTGAGCACCCAGCACCCTGAGCAATGAGCACCCTGAGTACTGAGCACCCAGCACCTTGAGCACTGAGCACCGAGAACCCCGAGCACTGAGCACCCAGCACCCGGAGTACTGAGCACCCAGCACCCTGAGTACTAAGCACCGAGCACCCTGAATACTGAGCACCCAGCACCCTGAGCACTGAACACACAGCACCCTGAGTACTGAGCACCTCGAGCACTGAGCACCCAGCACCGTGAGTACTGAGCACCGAGCACCCAGCACCGCGAGCACTGAGCACATAGCACCCCGAGCACTGAGCACCCAGCACCCCGAGCACTGAGCACCCAGCACCGCGAGCACTGAGCACATAGCACCCCGAGCACTGAGCACCCAGCACCCTGAGTACTGAGTACCCAGCACCCTGAGCACTGAACACCCAGCACCCTGAGCACTGAGCACACAGCACCCTGAGCACTGAGCACCCAGCACAATGAGTACTGAGCACTGAGCACCCAGCACCCCGAGCACTGAGCACCCAGCACCCTGAGTACTGAACACCGAGCACCCCGAGCACTGAGCACCCAGCACCCTGAGTACTGAGCTCCGAGCACCCCGAGCACTGAGCAACGAGCGCCAAGAGCAGCGAGCACCCTGAGCACTGAGCACCCTGCACAATGAGCAATGAGCACCCTGAGTACTGAGCACCCAGCACCTTGAGCACTGAGCACCGAGCACCCCGAGCACTGAGCACACAGCACCCCGAGCACTGAGCACCCAGCACCCTGAGCACTGAGCACCCAGCACCCGAGTACTGAGCACCCAGCACCCTGAGTACTGAGCACCCAGCACCCTGAGTACTGAGCACCGAGTACCCCGAGTACTGAGCACCCAGCACCCTGAGAACTCAGCACCCAGCACCCCGAGCACTGAGCACCCAGCACCCTGAGTACTGAGCTCCCAGTACCCCGAGCACTGAGCACCCAGCACCCTGAGAACTGAGCACCCTGAGTACTGAGCACCGATCACCCTGAGCACTGAGCACCCAGCACCCTGAGTATTGAGCACCCAGCACCCTGAGCACTGAGCACCCAGCACCCTGAGCACTGAGCACGCAGAACCCCGAGCACTGAGCACCCAGCACCCTGAGTACTGAGCACCCAGCACCCTGATTACTGTGCACCCAGCACCCTGAGTACTGAGCACCCAGCACCCTGAGCACTGAGCACCCAGCACCCTGAGTACTGAGCACCCAGCACCCTGAGTACTGAGCAACCAGCACCCTGAGCACTGAGCACCCAGCACCCTGAGCACTGAGCACTGAGCACCCAGCACCCCGAGCACTGAGCACCCAGCACCCCGAGCACTGAGCACCAAGCACCCTGAGCACTGAGCACCCAGCACCCTGAGCACTGAGCACCCTGAGGACTGAGCACCCAGCACACTGAGCACTGAGCACCGATCACCCTGAGCACTGAGCACCCAGCACCCGAGCACTGAGCACCCAGCACCCTGAGTACTGAGCACCCAGCACCCCGAGCACTGAGCACCCGGCACCCTGAGTACTGAGCACCCTGAGTACTGAGCACTGAGCACCCAGCACCCTGAGGACTGAGTACCCAGCACCCTGAGCACTGAGCACCCAGCACCCTGAGTACTGAGCACTGATCACCCTGAGCACTGAGCACCCAGCACCCCGAGCACTGAGCACCCAGTACCCTGAGTACTGAGCAGCCAGCACCCTGAGCACTGAGCACCCAGCACCCTGAGTACTGAGCACCCAGCACCCTGAGTACTGAGCACCCAGCACCCTGGGCACTGAGCACCCAGCACCCTGAGTACTGAGCACCGAGCACCCTGAGTACTGAGCACCCAGCACCCTGAGTACTGAGCACCCAGCACCCTGAGCACTGAGTACCCAGCACCCTGAGCACTTAGCACCCAGCACCCTGAGTACTGAGCACCCAGCAACCTGAGTACTGAACACCCAGCACCCTGAGCACTGAGCACTGAGCACCCAGCACCCTGAGCACTGAGCACCCAGCACCCTGAGCACGGAGCACCCCGAGGACTGAGCACCCAGCACCCTGAGCACTGAGCACCCAGCACCTTGAGTAAGGAGCACCGAGCACCTCGAGCACTGAGCACCCTGAGTACTGAGCACCCAGCACCCCTATCACTGAGCACCCTGCACCCTGAGCAATGAGCACCCAGCACCCTGAGCACTGAGCACCCAGCACCCTGAGCACGGAGCACCCCGAGGACTGAGCACCCAGCACCCCGAGCACTGAGCACCATGCACCCTGAGCACTGAGCACCCAGCACCCGAGTACTGAGCACCCAGCACCCCGAGTACTGAGCACCCAGCACCCCGAGTACTGAGCACCCAGCACCCCGAGTACTGAGCACCCAGCACCCTGAGTACTGAGCACCCAGCACCCCGAGCACTGAGCACCCAGCACCCCGAGCACTGAGCACCCAGCACCCTGAGTACTGAGCACCCAGCACCCTGAGCACTGAGCACCCAGCACCCTGAGCACTGAGCACCCAGCACCCTGAGTACTGAGCACCGAGCACCCCGAGCACTGAGCACCCAGCACCCTGAGTACTGAGCACCGGGCACCCCGAGCACAGAGCACCCAGCACCCTGAGTACTGAGCTCCGAGCACCCCGAGCACTGAGCACCCAGTGCCCCGAGCACCGAGCACCCTGAGCACTGAGCACCCAGCACCCTGAGCAATGAGCACCCTGAGTACTGAGCACCCAGCAACCTGAGCAATGAGCACCGAGAACCCCGAGCACTGAGCACCCAGCACCCGGAGTACTGAGCAGCCAGCACCCTGAGTACCAAGCACCGAGCACCCTGAGTACTGAGCACCCAGCACCCTGAGCACTGAACACACAGCACCCTGAGTACTGAGCACCTCGAGCACTGAGCACCCAGCACCCTGAGTACTGAGCACCGAGCACCCCGAGCACTGAGCACCCAGCACCGCGAGAACTGAGCACATAGCACCCCGAGCACTGAGCACCCAGCACCCCGAGCACTGAGCACCCAGCACCACGAGCACTAAGCACATTGCACCACGAGCACTGAGCACCCAGCACCCTGAGTACTGAGTACCCAGCACCCTGAGCACTGAGCACCCAGCACCCTGAGCACTGAGCACACAGCACCCTGAGCACTGAGCACCCAGCACCCTGAGTACTGAGCACTGAGCACCCAGCACCCCGAGCACTGAGCACCCAGCACCCTGAGTACTGAGCACCGAGCACCCCGAGCCCTGAGCACCCAGCACCCTGAGTACTGAGCTCCGAGCACCCCGAGCACTGAGCACCCAGCGCCCCAAGCACCGAGCACCCTGAGCACTGAGCACCCAGCACCCTGAGTACTGAGCACCCAGCACCCTGAGCAATGAGCACCCTGTGTACTGAGCACCCAGCACCTTGAGCACTGAGCACCGAGCACCCCGAGCACTGAGCACCCAGCAACCCGAGAACTGAGCACCCAGCACCCTGAGCACTGAGCACCCAGCACCCGAGTACTGAGCACCCAGCACCCTGAGTACTGAGCACCCAGCACCCTGAGTACTGAGCACCCAGCACCCTGAATACTGAGCACCCAGCACCCTGAGCAATGAGCACCCTGAGTACTGAGCACCCAGCACCTTGAGCACTGAGCCCCGAGCACCCCGAGCACTGAGCACCCAGCACCCCGAGCACTGAGCACCCAGCACCCTGAGCACTGAGCACCCAGCACCCGAGTACTGAGCACACAGCACCCTGAGTACTGAGCACCCAGCACCCTGAGTACTGAGCACCGAGCTCCCCGAGCACTGAGCACCCAGCACCCTGAGTACTGAGCTCAGAGCACTCTGAGCACTGAGCACCCAGCACCCGGAGTAGTGAGCACCCAACGTACTGAGCACCGAGCACCCCGAGCACTGAGCACCCAGCACACTGAGTACTGAGCATCGAGCACCCCGAGCACTGAGGACCCAGCACCCTGAGTACTGAGCACACAGCACCCCGAGTACTGAGCACCCAGAACCCTGAGTACTGAGCACCCAGCACCCTGAGCACTGAGCACCCAGCACCCCGAGCACTGAGCACCCAGCACCCTGAGTACTGAGCACCCAGCACCCTGAGCACTGAGCACCCAGCACCCTGAGCCCTGAGCACCCAGCACCCTGAGCAATGAGCACCCTGAGTACTGAGCAACCAGCACCTTGAGCACTGAGCACCGAGAACCCCGAGCACTGAGCACCCAGCACCCGGAGTACTGAGCACCCAGCACCCTGAGTACTAAGCACCGAGCACCCTGAATACTGAGTACCCAGCACCCTGAGCACTGAACACACAGCACCCTGAGTACTGAGCACCTCGAGCACTGAGCACCCAGCACCGTGAGTACTGAGCACCGAGCACCCAGCACCGCGAGCACTGAGCACATAGCACCCCGAGCACTGAGCACCCAGCACCCCGAGCACTGAGCACCCAGCACCGCGAGCACTGAGCACATAGCACCCCGAGCACTGAGCACCCAGCACCCCGAGCACTGAGCACCCAGCACCACGAGCACTGAGCACATTGCACCACGAGCACTGAGCACCCAGCACCCTGAGTACTGAGTACCCAGCACCCCGAGCACTGAGCACCCAGCACCCTGAGCACTGAGCACACAGCACCCTGAGTACTGAGTACCCAGCACCCCGAGCACTGAGCACCCAGCACCCTGAGCACTGAGCACACAGCACCCTGAGCACTGAGCACCCAGCACCCTGAGTACTGAGCACTGAGCACCCAGCACCCCGAGCACTGAGCACCCAGCACCCTGAGTACTGAGCACCGAGCACCCCGAGCACTGAGCACCCAGCACCCTGAGTACTGAGCTCCGAGCACCCCGAGCACTGAGCACCCAGCGCCCCAAGCACCGAGCACCCTGAGCACTGAGCACCCAGCACCCTGAGTACTGAGCACCCAGCACCCTGAGCAATGAGCACCCTGAGTACTGAGCACCCAGCACCTTGAGCACTGAGCCCCGAGCACCCCGAGCACTGAGCACCCAGCACCCCGAGCACTGAGCACCCAGCACCCTGAGCACTGAGCACCCAGCACCCGAGTACTGAGCACACAGCACCCTGAGTACTGAGCACCCAGCACCCTGAGTACTGAGCACCGAGCTCCCCGAGCACTGAGCACCCAGCACCCTGAGTACTGAGCACCGAGCTCCCCGAGCACTGAGCACCATGCACCCTGAGCACTGAGCACCCAGCACCCGAGTACTGAGCACCCAGCACCCCGAGTACTGAGCACCCAGCACCCCGAGTACTGAGCACCCAGCACCCCGAGTACTGAGCACCCAGCACCCGAGTACTGAGCACCCAGCACCCCGAGTACTGAGCACCCAGCACCCCGAGCACTGAGCACCCAGCACCCTGAGTACTAAGCACCGAGCACCCCGAGCACTGAGCACCCAGCACCCTGAGTACTGAGCTCCGAGCACCCCGAGCACTGAGCACCCAGCGCCCCAAGCACCGAGCACCCTGAGCACTGAGCACCCAGCACCCTGAGTACTGAGCACCCAGCACCCTGAGCAATGAGCACCCTGAGTACTGAGCACCCAGCACCTTGAGCACTGAGCACCGAGCACCCTGAGCAACGAGCACCCTGAGTACTGAGCACCCAGCACCTTGAGCACTGAGCCCCGAGCACCCCGAGCACTGAGCACCCAGCACCCTGAGTACTGAGCTCCGAGCACCCCGAGCACTGAGCACCCAGCGCCCCAAGCACCGAGCACCCCGAGCACTGAGCACCCAGCACCCCGAGCACTGAGCACCCAGCACCAGAGTACTGAGCACCCAGCACCCTGAGTACTGAGCACCCAGCACCCCGAGTACTGAGCACCCAGCACCCTGAGCAACGAGCACCCTGAGTACTGAGCACCCAGCACCTTGAGCACTGAGCCCCGAGCACCCCGAGCACTGAGCACCCAGCACCCAGAGCACTGAGCACCCAGCACCCTGAGCACTGAGCACCCAGCACCCGAGTACTGAGCACCCAGCACCCTGAGTACTGAGCACCCAGCACCCTGAGTACTGAGCACCGAGCTCCCCGAGCACTGAGCACCCAGCACCCTGAGTACTGAGCACCGATCACCCCGAGCACTGAGCACCCAGCACCCTGAGTACTGAGCTCAGAGCACTCCGAGCACTGAGCACCCAGCACCCGGAGTAGTGAGCACCCAACGTACTGAGCACCGAGCACCCCGAGCACTGAGGACCCAGCACACTGAGTACTGAGCACACAGCACCCCGAGTACTGAGCACCCAGAACCCTGAGTACTGAGCACCCAGCACCCTGAGCACTGAGCACCCAGCACCCCGAGCACTGAGCACCCAGCACCCTGAGTACTGAGCACCCAGCACCCTGAGCACTGAGCACCCAGCACCCTGAGCCCTGAGCACCCAGCACCCTGAGCAATGAGCACCCTGAGTACTGAGCACCAAGCACCTTGAGCACTGAGCACCGAGAACCCCGAGCACTGAGCACCCAGCACCCGGAGTACTGAGCACCCAGCACCCTGAGTACTAAGCACCGAGCACCCTGAATACTGAGCACCCAGCACCCTGAGCACTGAACACACAGCACCCTGAGTACTGAGCACCTCGAGCACTGAGCACCCAGCACCGTGAGTACTGAGCACCGAGCACCCAGCACCGCGAGCACTGAGCACATAGCACCCCGAGCACTGAGCACCCAGCACCCCGAGCACTGAGCACCCAGCACCGCGAGCACTGAGCACATAGCACCCCGAGCACTGAGCACCCAGCACCCTGAGTACTGAGTACGAAGCACCCTGAGCACTGAACACCCAGCACCCTGAGCACTGAGCACACAGCACCCTGAGCACTGAGCACCCAGCACAATGAGTACTGAGCACTGAGCACCCAGCACCTTGAGCACTGAGCACCGAGCACCCCGAGCACTGAGCACACAGCACCCCGAGCACTGAGCACCCAGCACCCTGAGCACTAAGCACCCAGCACCCGAGTACTGAGCACCCAGCACCCTGAATACTGAGCACCCAGCACCCGAGTACTGAGCACCCAGCACCCTGAATACTGAGCACCCAGCACCCTGAGCACTGTGCACACAGCACCCTGAGCACTGAGTACCCAGCACCCTGAGCACTGAGCACCCAGCACCCTGAGCACTGTGCACACAGCACCCTGAGCACTGAGCACCCAGCACCCTGAGTACTGAGCACTGAGCACCCAGCACCCCGAGCACTGAGCACCCAGCACCCTGAGTACTGAGCACTGAGCACGCAGCACACCGAGCACTGAGCACCCAGCACCCTGAGCACTGAGCACCCAGCACCCGAATACTGAGCACCCAGCACCCTGAGTACCGATCACCCAGCACCCTGAGTACTGAGCGCCCAGCACCCCGAGTACTGAGCACCCAGCACCCTGAGTACTGAGCACCCAGCACCCTGAGCACTGAGCACCCAGCACCCCGAGCACTAAGCACCCAGCACCCTGAGCACTGAGCACCCAGCACCCTGAGCACTGAGCACCCAGCACTCTGAGCACTGAGCACCCAGCACCCTGAGCACTGAGCACCCAGCACCCTGAGCACTGAGCACACATCACCCTGAGCACTGAGCACCCAGCACCCTGAGTACTGAGCACTGAGCACCCAGCACCCCGAGCACTGAGCACCCAGCGCCCTGAGTACTGAGCACCGAGCACCCCGAGCACTGAGCTCCCAGCACCCTGAGTACTGAGCTCCGAGCACCCCGAGCACTGAGCACCCAGCGCCCCAAGCACCGAGCACCCTGAGCACTGAGCACCCAGCACCCTGAGTACTGAGCACCCAGCACCCTGAGCAATGAGCACCCTGAGTACTGAGCACCCAGCACCTTGAGCACTGAGCACCGAGCACCCCGAGCACTGAGCACCCAGGACCCGAGTACTGAGCACCCAGCACCCTGAGTACTGAGCACCCAGCACCCCGAGCACTGAGCACCCAGCACCCCGAGCACTGAGCACCCAGCACCCTGAGCACTGAGCACCCAGCACCCGAGTACTGAGCACCCAGCACCCTGAGTACTGAGCACCCAGCACCCTGAGTACTGAGCACCGAGCTCCCCGAGCACTGAGCACACAACGTACTGAGCACCGAGGACCCCGAGCACTGAGCACCCAGCACCCTGAGCACTGAGCACCCAGCACCCTGAGCCCTGAGCACCCAGCACCCTGAGCACTGAGCACCCAGCACCCCGAGCACTGAGCACCCAGCACCCTGAGTAATGAGCACCCAGCACCCTGAGCACTGAGCACCCAGCACCCTGAGCCCTGAGCACCCAGCACCCTGAGCAATGAGCACCCTGAGTACTGAGCACCCAGCACCTTGAGCACTGAGCACCGAGAACCCCGAGCACTGAGCACCCAGCACCCGGAGTACTGAGCACCCAGCACCCTGAGTACTAAGCACCGAGCACCCTGAATACTGAGCACCCAGCACCCTGAGCACTGAACACACAGCACCCTGAGTACTGAGCACCTCGAGCACTGAGCACCCAGCACCGTGAGTACTGAGCACCGAGCACCCAGCACCGCGAGCACAGAGCACATAGCACCCCGAGCACTGAGCACCCAGCACCCCGAGCACTGAGCACCCAGCACCGCGAGCACTGAGCACATAGCACCCCGAGCACTGAGCACCCAGCACCCTGAGTACTGAGTACCCAGCACCCTGAGCACTGAACACCCAGCACCCTGAGCACTGAGCACACAGCACCCTGAGCACTGAGCACCCAGCACAATGAGTACTGAGCACTGAGCACCCAGCACCCCGAGCACTGAGCACCCAGCACCCTGAGTACTGAGCACCGAGCACCCCGAGCACTGAGCACCCAGCACCCTGAGTACTGAGCTCCGAGCACCCCGAGCACTGAGCACCGAGCGCCAAGAGCACCGAGCACCCTGAGCACTGAGCACCCAGCACCCTGAGCAATGAGCACCCTGAGTACTGAGCACCCAGCACCTTGAGCACTGAGCACCGAGCACCCCGAGCACTGAGCACACAGCACCCCGAGCACTGAGCACCCAGCACCCTGAGCACTGAGCACCCAGCACCCGAGTACTGAGCACCCAGCACCCTGAATACTGAGCACCCAGCACCCTGAGTACTGAGCACCCAGCACTCGAGTACTGAGCACCCAGCACCCTGAGTACTGAGCACCCAGCACCCCGAGTACTGAGCACCCAGCACCCCGAGTACTGAGCACCCAGCACCCTGAGTACTGAGCACCCAGCACACTGAGCACTGAGCACCCAGCACCCCGAGCACTGAGCACCCAGCACCCTGAGTACTGAGCACCCAGCACCCTGAGCACTGAGCACTCAGCACCCTGAGCACTGAGCACCCAGCACCCTGAGTACTGAGCACCGAGCACCCCGAGCACTGAGCACCCAGCACCCTGAGTACTGAGCACCGGGCACCCCGAGCACAGAGCACCCAGCACCCTGAGTACTGAGCTCTGAGCACCCCGAGCACTGAGCACCCAGTGCCCCGAGCACAGAGCACCCTGAGCACTGAGCACCCAGCACCCTGAGCAATGAGCACCCTGAGTACTGAGCACCCAGCACCTTGAGCACTGAGCACCGAGAACCCCGAGCACTGAGCACCCAGCACCCGGAGTACTGAGCAGCCAGCACCCTGAGTACCAAGCACCGAGCACCCTGAGTACTGAGCACCCAGCACCCTGAGCACTGAACACACAGCACCCTGAGTACTGAGCACCTCGAGCACTGAGCACCCAGCACCCTGAGTACTGAGCACCGAGCACACCGAGCACTGAGCAACCAGCACCGCGAGAACTGAGCACATAGCACCCCGAGCACTGAGCACCCAGCACCCCGAGCACTGAGCACCCAGCACCACGAGCACTGAGCACATTGCACCACGAGCACTGAGCACCCAGCACCCTGAGTACTGAGTACCCAGCACCCTGAGCACTGAGCACCCAGCACCCTGAGCACTGAGCACACAGCACCCTGAGCACTGAGCATCCAGCACCCTGAGTACTGAGCACTGAGCACCCAGCACCCCGAGCACTGAGCACCCAGCACCCTGAGTACTAAGCAGCGAGCACCCCGAGCACTGAGCACCCAGCACCCTGAGTACTGAGCTCCGAGCACCCCGAGCACTGAGCACCCAGCGCCCCAAGCACCGAGCACCCTGAGCACTGAGCACCCAGCACCCTGAGTACTGAGCACCCAGCACCCTGAGCAATGAGCACCCTGAGTACTGAGCACCCAGCACCTTGAGCACTGAGCACCGAACACCCCGAGCACTGAGCACCCAGCACCCGAGTACTGAGCACCCAGCACCCTGAGTACTGAGCACCCAGCACCCCGAGTACTGAGCACCCAGCACCCTGAGCAACGAGCACCCTGAGTACTGAGCACCCAGCACCTTGAGCACTGAGCCCCGAGCACCCCGAGCACTGAGCACCCAGCACCCAGAGCACTGAGCACCCAGCACCCTGAGCACTGAGCACCCAGCACCCGAGTACTGAGCACCCAGCACCCTGAGTACTGAGCACCCAGCACCCTGAGTACTGAGCACCGAGCTCCCCGAGCACTGAGCACCCAGCACCCTGAGTACTGAGCACCGATCACCCCGAGCACTGAGCACCCAGCACCCTGAGTACTGAGCTCAGAGCACTCCGAGCACTGAGCACCCAGCACCCGGAGTAGTGAGCACCCAACGTACTGAGCACCGAGCACCCCGAGCACTGAGGACCCAGCACCCTGAGTACTGAGCACACAGCACCCCGAGTACTGAGCACCCAGAACCCTGAGTACTGAGCACCCAGCACCCTGAGCACTGAGCACCCAGCACCCCGAGCACTGAGCACCCAGCACCCTGAGTACTGAGCACCCAGCACCCTGAGCACTGAGCACCCAGCACCCTGAGCCCTGAGAACCCAGCACCCTGAGCAATGAGCACCCTGAGTACTGAGCACCCAGCACCTTGAGCACTGAGCACCGAGAACCCCGAGCACTGAGCACCCAGCACCCGGAGTACTGAGCACCCAGCACCCTGAGTACTAAGCACCGAGCACCCTGAATACTGAGCACCCAGCACCCTGAGCACTGAACACACAGCACCCTGAGTACTGAGCACCTCGAGCACTGAGCACCCAGCACCGTGAGTACTGAGCACCGAGCACCCAGCACCTTGAGCACTGAGCACCGAGAACCCCGAGCACTGAGCACCCAGCACCCGGAGTACTGAGCACCCAGCACCCTGAGTACTAAGCACCGAGCACCCTGAGTACTGAGCACCCAGCACCTTGAGCACTGAGCACCGAGCACCCCGAGCACTGAGCACACAGCACCCCGAGCACTGAGCACCCAGCACCCTGAGCACTGAGCACCCAGCACCCGAGTACTGAGCACCCAGCACCCTGAATACTGAGCACCCAGCACCCTGAGTACTGAGCACCCAGCACTCGAGTACTGAGCACCCAGCACCCTGAGTACTGAGCACCCAGCACCCCGAGTACTGAGCACCCAGCACCCCGAGTACTGAGCACCCAGCACCCTGAGTACTGAGCACCCAGCACACTGAGCACTGAGCACCCAGCACCCCGAGCACTGAGCACCCAGCACCCTGAGTACTGAGCACCCAGCACCCTGAGCACTGAGCACTCAGCACCCTGAGCACTGAGCACCCAGCACCCTGAGTACTGAGCACCGAGCACCCCGAGCACTGAGCACCCAGCACCCTGAGTACTGAGCACCGGGCACCCCGAGCACAGAGCACCCAGCACCCTGAGTACTGAGCTCTGAGCACCCCGAGCACTGAGCACCCAGTGCCCCGAGCACAGAGCACCCTGAGCACTGAGCACCCAGCACCCTGAGCAATGAGCACCCTGAGTACTGAGCACCCAGCACCTTGAGCACTGAGCACCGAGAACCCCGAGCACTGAGCACCCAGCGCCCGGAGTACTGAGCAGCCAGCACCCTGAGTACCAAGCACCGAGCACCCTGAGTACTGAGCACCCAGCACCCTGAGCACTGAACACACAGCACCCTGAGTACTGAGCACCTCGAGCACTGAGCACCCAGCACCCTGAGTACTGAGCACCGAGCACACCGAGCACTGAGCAACCAGCACCGCGAGAACTGAGCACATAGCACCCCGAGCACTGAGCACCCAGCACCCCGAGCACTGAGCACCCAGCACCACGAGCACTGAGCACATTGCACCACGAGCACTGAGCACCCAGCACCCTGAGTACTGAGTACCCAGCACCCTGAGCACTGAGCACCCAGCACCCTGAGCACTGAGCACACAGCACCCTGAGCACTGAGCACCCAGCACCCTGAGTACTGAGCACTGAGCACCCAGCACCCCGAGCACTGAGCACCCAGCACCCTGAGTACTAAGCAGCGAGCACCCCGAGCACTGAGCACCCAGCACCCTGAGTACTGAGCTCCGAGCACCCCGAGCACTGAGCACCCAGCGCCCCAAGCACCGAGCACCCTGAGCACTGAGCACCCAGCACCCTGAGTACTGAGCACCCAGCACCCTGAGCAATGAGCACCCTGAGTACTGAGCACCCAGCACCTTGAGCACTGAGCACCGAGCACCCCGAGCACTGAGCACCCAGCACCCGAGTACTGAGCACCCAGCACCCTGAGTACTGAGCACCCAGCACCCCGAGTACTGAGCACCCAGCACCCTGAGCAACGAGCACCCTGAGTACTGAGCACCCAGCACCTTGAGCACTGAGCCCCGAGCACCCCGAGCACTGAGCACCCAGCACCCAGAGCACTGAGCACCCAGCACCCTGAGCACTGAGCACCCAGCACCCGAGTACTGAGCACCCAGCACCCTGAGTACTGAGCACCCAGCACCCTGAGTACTGAGCACCGAGCTCCCCGAGCACTGAGCACCCAGCACCCTGAGTACTGAGCACCGATCACCCCGAGCACTGAGCACCCAGCACCCTGAGTACTGAGCTCAGAGCACTCCGAGCACTGAGCACCCAGCACCCGGAGTAGTGAGCACCCAACGTACTGAGCACCGAGCACCCCGAGCACTGAGGACCCAGCACCCTGAGTACTGAGCACACAGCACCCCGAGTACTGAGCACCCAGAACCCTGAGTACTGAGCACCCAGCACCCTGAGCACTGAGCACCCAGCACCCCGAGCACTGAGCACCCAGCACCCTGAGTACTGAGCACCCAGCACCCTGAGCACTGAGCACCCAGCACCCTGAGCCCTGAGAACCCAGCACCCTGAGCAATGAGCACCCTGAGTACTGAGCACCCAGCACCTTGAGCACTGAGCACCGAGAACCCCGAGCACTGAGCACCCAGCACCCGGAGTACTGAGCACCCAGCACCCTGAGTACTAAGCACCGAGCACCCTGAATACTGAGCACCCAGCACCCTGAGCACTGAACACACAGCACCCTGAGTACTGAGCACCTCGAGCACTGAGCACCCAGCACCGTGAGTACTGAGCACCGAGCACCCAGCACCGCGAGCACTGAGCACATAGCACCCCGAGCACTGAGCACCCAGCACCCCGAGCACTGAGCACCCAGCACCGCGAGCACTGAGCACATAGCACCCCGAGCACTGAGCACCCAGCACCCTGAGTACTGAGTACCCAGCACCCTGAGCACTGAACACCCAGCACCCTGAGCACTGAGCACACAGCACCCTGAGCACTGAGCACCCAGCACAATGAGTACTGAGCACTGAGCACCCAGCACCTTGAGCACTGAGCACCGAGCACCCCGAGCACTGAGCACACAGCACCCCGAGCACTGAGCACCCAGCACCCTGAGTACTGAGCACCCAGCACCCTGAGCACTGAGCACCCAGCACTCTGAGCACTGAGCACCCAGCACACTGAGCACTGAGCAACCAGCACCCTGAGTCGTGAGCACCCAAAGTACTGAGCACCGAGCACCCCGAGCACTGAGCACCCAGCACCCTGAGTACTCAGCACCGATCACCCCGAGCACTGAGCACCCAGCACCCTAAGTACTGAGCTCTGAGCACCCCGAGCACTGAGCACCCAACACCCGGAGTACTGAGCACCCAGCACCCTGAGTACTAAGCACCGAGCACCCTGATTACTGAGCACCCAGTACCCTGAGCACTGAACACACAGCACCCTGAGTACTGAGCACCCCGAGCACTGAGCACCCAGGACCCTGAGCAGTGAGCACCCAGCACCCTGTGTACTGAGCACCCAGCACCCTGAGTACTGAACACACAGCACCCTGAGCACTGAGCACTGAGCACCCAGCACCCCGAGCACTGAGCACTGAGCACCCTGAGCACTGAGCACACAGCACCCCGAGTACTGAGCACTGAGCACCCTGAGCACTGAGCACCCAGCACCCCGAGTACTGAGCACTGAGCACCCTGAGTACTGAGAACCCAGCACCCTGAGCACTGAGTACACAGCAAACTGAGCACTGAGCACCCAGCTCCCTGAGCACTGAGCACCCAGCACCCTGAGTACTGAGCACCCAGCACCCTGAGTACTGAGCACTGAGCACCCAGCACCACGAGCACTGAGCACCCAGCACCCTGAGTACTGAGCACTGAGCACCCAGCACCCCGAGCACTGAGCACCATGCACCCTGAGCACTGAGCACCCAGCACCCGAGTACTGAGCACCCAGCACCCCGAGTACTGAGCACCCAGCACCCCGAGTACTGAGCACCCAGCACCCCGAGTACTGAGCACCCAGCACCCGAGTACTGAGCACCCAGCACCCCGAGTACTGAGCACCCAGCACCCCGAGCACTGAGCACCCAGCACCCTGAGTACTAAGCACCGAGCACCCCGAGCACTGAGCACCCAGCACCCTGAGTACTGAGCTCCGAGCACCCCGAGCACTGAGCACCCAGCGCCCCAAGCACCGAGCACCCTGAGCACTGAGCACCCAGCACCCTGAGTACTGAGCACCCAGCACCCTGAGCAATGAGCACCCTGAGTACTGAGCACCCAGCACCTTGAGCACTGAGCACCGAGCACCCCGAGCACTGAGCACCCAGCACCCGAGTACTGAGCACCCAGCACCCTGAGTACTGAGCACCCAGCACCCCGAGTACTGAGCACCCAGCACCCTGAGCAACGAGCACCCTGAGTACTGAGCACCCAGCACCTTGAGCACTGAGCCCCGAGCACCCCGAGCACTGAGCACCCAGCACCCAGAGCACTGAGCACCCAGCACCCTGAGCACTGAGCACCCAGCACCCGAGTACTGAGCACCCAGCACCCTGAGTACTGAGCACCCAGCACCCTGAGTACTGAGCACCGAGCTCCCCGAGCACTGAGCACCCAGCACCCTGAGTACTGAGCACCGATCACCCCGAGCACTGAGCACCCAGCACCCTGAGTACTGAGCTCAGAGCACTCCGAGCACTGAGCACCCAGCACCCGGAGTAGTGAGCACCCAACGTACTGAGCACCGAGCACCCCGAGCACTGAGGACCCAGCACCCTGAGTACTGAGCACACAGCACCCCGAGTACTGAGCACCCAGAACCCTGAGTACTGAGCACCCAGCACCCTGAGCACTGAGCACCCAGCACCCCGAGCACTGAGCACCCAGCACCCTGAGTACTGAGCACCCAGCACCCTGAGCACTGAGCACCCAGCACCCTGAGCCCTGAGCACCCAGCACCCTGAGCAATGAGCACCCTGAGTACTGAGCACCCAGCACCTTGAGCACTGAGCACCGAGAACCCCGAGCACTGAGCACCCAGCACCCGGAGTACTGAGCACCCAGCACCCTGAGTACTAAGCACCGAGCACCCTGAATACTGAGCACCCAGAACCCTGAGCACTGAACACACAGCACCCTGAGTACTGAGCACCTCGAGCACTGAGCACCCAGCACCGTGAGTACTGAGCACCGAGCACCCAGCACCGCGAGCACTGAGCACATAGCACCCCGAGCACTGAGCACCCAGCACCCCGAGCACTGAGCACCCAGCACCGCGAGCACTGAGCACATAGCACCCCGAGCACTGAGCACCCAGCACCCTGAGTACTGAGTACCCAGCACCCTGAGCACTGAACACCCAGCACCCTGAGCACTGAGCACACAGCACCCTGAGCACTGAGCACCCAGCACAATGAGTACTGAGCACTGAGCACCCAGCACCTTGAGCACTGAGCACCGAGCACCCCGAGCACTGAGCACACAGCACCCCGAGCACTGAGCACCCAGCACCCTGAGCACTAAGCACCCAGCACCCGAGTACTGAGCACCCAGCACCCTGAATACTGAGCACCCAGCACCCTGAGTACTGAGCACCCAGCATCCCGAGCACTGAGCACCCAGCACCCAGAGCACCGAGCACCCTGAGTACTAAGCACCGAGCACCCTGAGTACTGAGCACCCAGCACCCTGAGCACTGAGCACCCAGCACCCTGAGCACTGAGCACCCAGCACCCTGAGCACTGAGCACCCAGCACCCTGAGTAGTGAACACCCAACGTACTGAGCAATGAGCACCCCGAGCACTGAGCACACAGCACCCTGAGTACTGAGCACCGAGCACCCCGAGCACTGAGCACCCAGCGCCCCGAGCACCGAGAACCCTGAGCACTGAGCACCCAGCACCCTGAGCAATGAGCACCCTGAGTACTGAGCACCCAGCACCTTGAGCACTGAGCACCGAGCACCCCGAGCACTGAGCACCCAGCACCCGGAGTACTGAGCACCCAGCACCCTGAGTACTAAGCACCGAGCACCCTGAGTACTGAGCACCCAGCACCCTGAGCACTGAACACACAGCACCCTGAGGACTGAGAACCTCGAGCACTGAGCACCCAGCACCCTGAGTACTGGGCACCGAGCACCCCGAGCACTGAGCACCCAGCACCCTGAGCACTGAGCACCCAGCACCCTGAGCACTGAGCACCCAACACCCTGAGCACTGAGCACCCAGCACCCTGAGCACTGAGCACCCAGCACCCTGAGCACTGAGCACCCAGCACCCCGAGCACTGAGCACCCAGCACCCTGAGCACTGAGCACCCAGCACCCTGAGCACTGAGCACCCAGCACCCTGAGCACTGAGCACACAGCACCCTGAGCACTGAGCACCCAGCACCCTGAGTAGTGAGCACCCAACGTACTGAGCACCGAGCACCCCGAGCACTGAGCACCCAGCACCCTGAGTATTGAGCTCCGAGCACCCCGAGCACTGAGCACCCAGCGCCCCGAGCACCGAGCACCCTGAGCACTGAGCACCCAGCACCCTGAGTACTGAGCACCCAGCAACCTGAGCAATGAGCACCCTGAGTACTGAGCACCCAGCACCTTGAGCACTGAGCACTGAGCACCCCGAGCACTGAGCACCCCGCACCCGGAGTACTGAGCACCCAGCACCCTGAGAACTAAGCACCGAGCACCCTGAGTACTGAGCACCCAGCACCCTGAGCACTGAACACACAGCACCCTGAGTACTGAGCACCTCGAGCACTGAGCACCCAGCACCCTGAGTACTGAGCACCGAGCACCCCGAGCACTGAGCACCCAGCACCGCGAGCACTGAGCACCCAGCACCCCGAGCACTGAGCACCCAGCACCCTGAGTACTGAGCACCCAGCACCCTGAGCACTGAGCACCCAGCACCCTGAGCACTGAGTACCCAGCACCCTGAGCACTGAGCACCCAGCACCCTGAGCACTGTGCACACAGCACCCTGAGCACTGAGCACCCAGCACCCTGAGTACTGAGCACTGAGCACCCAGCACCCCGAGCACTCAGCACCCAGCACCCTGAGTACTGAGCACTGAGCACGCAGCACACCGAGCACTGAGCACCCAGCACCCTGAGCACTGAGCACCCAGCACCCGAATACTGAGCACCCAGCACCCTGAGTACTGAGCACCCAGCACCCTGAGTACTGAGCGCCCAGCACCCCGAGTACTGAGCACCCAGCACCCTGAGCACTGAGCACCCAGCACCCCGAGCACTAAGCACCCAGCACCCTGAGTACTGAGCACCCAGCACCCTGAGCACTGAGCACCCAGCACTCTGAGCACTGAGCACCCAGCACACTGAGCACTGAGCAACCAGCACCCTGAGTAGTGAGCACCCAAAGTACTGAGCACCGAGCACCCCGAGCACTGAGCACCCAGCACCCTGAGTACTCAGCACCGATCACTCCGAGCACTGAGCACCCAGCACCCTAAGTACTGAGCTCCGAGCACCCCGAGCACTGAGCACCCAGCACCCGGAGTACTGAGCACCCAGCACCCTGAGTACTAAGCACCGAGCACCCTGATTACTGAGCAGCCAGTACCCTGAGCACTGAACACACAGCACCCTGAGTACTGAGCACCCCGAGCACTGAGCACCCAGGACCCTGAGCAGTGAGCACCCAGCACCCTGTGTACTGAGCACCCAGCACCCTGAGTACTGAACACACAGCACCCTGAGCACTGAGCACTGAGCACCCAGCACCCCGAGCACTGAGCACTGAGCACCCTGAGCACTGAGCACACAGCACCCCGAGTACTGAGCACTGAGCACCCTGAGCACTGAGCACCCAGCACCCCGAGTACTGAGCACTGAGCACCCTGAGTACTGAGAACCCAGCACCCTGAGCACTGAGTACACAGCAAACTGAGCACTGAGCACCCAGCTCCCTGAGCACTGAGCAGCCAGCACCCTGAGTACTGAGCACCCAGCACCCTGAGTACTGAGCACCCAGCACCCTGAGTACTGAGCACCTCGAGCACTGAGCACCCAGCACCCTGAGTACTGAGCACCGAGCACCCCGTGCACTGAGCACCCAGCACCGCGAGCACTGAGCACCCAGCACCCCGAGCACTGAGCACCCAGCACCCTGAGTACTGAGCACCCAGCACCCTGAGCACTGAGCACCCAGCACCCTGAGCACTGAGTACCCAGCACCCTGAGCACTGAGCACCCAGCACCCTGAGCACTGTGCACACAGCACCCTGAGCACTGAGCACCCAGCACCCTGAGTACTGAGCACTGAGCACCCAGCACCCCGAGCACTCAGCACCCAGCACCCTGAGTACTGAGCACTGAGCACGCAGCACACCGAGCACTGAGCACCCAGCACCCTGAGCACTGAGCACCCAGCACCCGAATACTGAGCACCCAGCACCCTGAGTACTGAGCACCCAGCACCCTGAGTACTGAGCGCCCAGCACCCCGAGTACTGAGCACCCAGCAAGCTGAGCACTGAGCACCCAGCACCCCGAGCACTAAGCACCCAGCACCCTGAGTACTGAGCACCCAGCACCCTGAGCACTGAGCACCCAGCACTCTGAGCACTGAGCACCCAGCACACTGAGCACTGAGCAACCAGCACCCTGAGTAGTGAGCACCCAAAGTACTGAGCACCGAGCACCCCGAGCACTGAGCACCCAGCACCCTGAGTACTCAGCACCGATCACCCCGAGCACTGAGCACCCAGCACCCTAAGTACTGAGCTCTGAGCACCCCGAGCACTGAGCACCCAACACCCGGAGTACTGAGCACCCAGCACCCTGAGTACTAAGCACCGAGCACCCTGATTACTGAGCACCCAGTACCCTGAGCACTGAACACACAGCACCCTGAGTACTGAGCACCCCGAGCACTGAGCACCCAGGACCCTGAGCAGTGAGCACCCAGCACCCTGTGTACTGAGCACCCAGCACCCTGAGTACTGAACACACAGCACCCTGAGCACTGAGCACTGAGCACCCAGCACCCCGAGCACTGAGCACTGAGCACCCTGAGCACTGAGCACACAGCACCCCGAGTACTGAGCACTGAGCACCCTGAGCACTGAGCACCCAGCACCCCGAGTACTGAGCACTGAGCACCCTGAGTACTGAGAACCCAGCACCCTGAGCACTGAGTACACAGCAAACTGAGCACTGAGCACCCAGCTCCCTGAGCACTGAGCACCCAGCACCCTGAGTACTGAGCACCCAGCACCCTGAGTACTGAGCACTGAGCACCCAGCACCACGAGCACTGAGCACCCAGCACCCTGAGTACTGAGCACTGAGCACCCAGCACCCCGAGCACTGAGCACCATGCACCCTGAGCACTGAGCACCCAGCACCCGAGTACTGAGCACCCAGCACCCCGAGTACTGAGCACCCAGCACCCCGAGTACTGAGCACCCAGCACCCCGAGTACTGAGCACCCAGCACCCTGAGTACTGAGCACCCAGCACCCCGAGCACTGAGCACCCAGCACCCCGAGCACTGAGCACCCAGCACCCTGAGTACTGAGCACCCAGCACCCTGAGCACTGAGCACCCAGCACCCTGAGCACTGAGCACCCAGCACCCTGAGTACTGAGCACCGAGCACCCCGAGCACTGAGCACCCAGCACCCTGAGTACTGAGCACCGGGCACCCCGAGCACAGAGCACCCAGCACCCTGAGTACTGAGCTCCGAGCACCCCGAGCACTGAGCACCCAGTGCCCCGAGCACCGAGCACCCTGAGCACTGAGCACCCAGCACCCTGAGCAATGAGCACCCTGAGTACTGAGCACCCAGCAACCTGAGCAATGAGCACCGAGAACCCCGAGCACTGAGCACCCAGCACCCGGAGTACTGAGCAGCCAGCACCCTGAGTACCAAGCACCGATCACCCTGAGTACTGAGCACCCAGCACCCTGAGCACTGAACACACAGCACCCTGAGTACTGAGCACCTCGAGCACTGAGCACCCAGCACCCTGAGTATTGAGCACCGAGCACCCCGAGCACTGAGCACCCAGCACCACGAGAACTGAGCACATAGCACCCCGAGCACTGAGCACCCAGCACCCCGAGTACTGAGCACCCAGCACCACGAGCACTGAGCACATTGCACCACGAGCACTGAGCACCCAGCACCCTGAGTACTGAGTACCCAGCACCCTGAGCACTGAGCACCCAGCACCCTGAGCACTGAGCACACAGCACCCTGAGCACTGAGCACCCAGCACCCTGAGTACTGAGCACTGAGCACCCAGCACCCCGAGCACTGAGCACCCAGCACCCTGAGTACTGAGCACCGAGCACCCCGAGAACTGAGCACCCAGCACCCTGAGTACTGAGCTCCGAGCACCCCGAGCACTGAGCACCCAGCGCCCCAAGCACCGAGCACCCTGAGCACTGAGCACCCAGCACCCTGAGTACTGAGCACCCAGCACCCTGAGCAATGAGCACCCTGAGTACTGAGCACCCAGCACCTTGAGCACTGAGCACCGAGCACCCCGAGCACTGAGCACCCAGCAACCCGAGAACTGAGCACCCAGCACCCTGAGCACTGAGCACCCAGCACCCGAGTACTGAGCACCCAGCACCCTGAGTACTGAGCACCCAGCACCCTGAGTACTGAGCACCCAGCACCCCGAATACTGAGCACCCAGCACCCTGAGCAATCAGCACCCTGAGTACTGAGCACCCAGCACCTTGAGCACTGAGCCCTGAGCACCCCGAGCACTGAGCACCCAGCACCCCGAGCACTGAGCACCCAGCACCCTGAGCACTGAGCACCCAGCACCCGAGTACTGAGCACACAGCACCCTGAGTACTGAGCACCCAGCACCCTGAGTACTGAGCACCGAGCTCCCCGAGCACTGAGCACCCAACGTACTGAGCACCGAGCACCCAGCACCCTGAGTACTGAGCACCGATCACCCCGAGCACTGAGCACCCAGCACCCTGAGTACTGAGCTCAGAGCACTCTGAGCACTGAGCACCCAGCACCCGGAGTAGTGAGCACCCAACGTACTGAGCACCGAGCACCCCGAGCACTGAGCACCCAGCACACTGAGTACTGAGCACCGAGCACCCCGAGCACTGAGGACCCAGCACCCTGAGTACTGAGCACACAGCACCCCGAGTACTGAGCACCCAGAACCCTGAGTACTGAGCACCCAGCACCCTGAGCACTGAGCACCCAGCACCCCGAGCACTGAGCACCCAGCACCCTGAGTACTGAGCACCCAGCACCCTGAGCACTGAGCACCCAGCACCCTGAGCCCTGAGCACCCAGCACCCTGAGCAATGAGCACCCTGAGTACTGAGCACCCAGCACCTTGAGCACTGAGCACCGAGAACCCCGAGCACTGAGCACCCAGCACCCGGAGTACTGAGCACCCAGCACCCTGGGTACTAAGCACCGAGCACCCTGAATACTGAGCACCCAGCACCCTGAGCACTGAACACACAGCACCCTGAGTACTGAGCACCTCGAGCACTGAGCACCCAGCACCGTGAGTACTGAGCACCGAGCACCCAGCACCGCGAGCACTGAGCACATAGCACCCCGAGCACTGAGCACCCAGCACCCCGAGCACTGAGCACCCAGCACCGCGAGCACTGAGCACATAGCACCCCGAGCACTGAGCACCCAGCACCCTGAGTACTGAGTACCCAGCACCCTGAGCACTGAACACCCAGCACCCTGAGCACTGAGCACACAGCACCCTGAGCACTGAGCACCCAGCACAATGAGTACTGAGCACTGAGCACCCAGCACCCCGAGCACTGAGCACCCAGCACCCTGAGTACTGAACACCGAGCACCCCGAGCACTGAGCACCCAGCACCCTGAGTACTGAGCTCCGAGCACCCCGAGCACTGAGCACCGAGCGCCAAGAGCAGCGAGCACCCTGAGCACTGAGCACCCTGCACCATGAGCAATGAGCACCCTGAGTACTGAGCACCCAGCACCTTGAGCACTGAGCACCGAGCACCCCGAGCACTGAGCACACAGCACCCCGAGCACTGAGCACCCAGCACCCTGAGCACTGAGCACCCAGCACCCGAGTACTGAGCACCCAGCACCCTGAGTACTGAGCACCCAGCACCCTGAGTACTGAGCACCGAGCACCCCGAGTACTGAGCACCCAGCACCCTGAGAACTCAGCACCCAGCACCCCGAGCACTGAGCACCCAGCACCCTGAGTACTGAGCTCCCAGTACCCTGAGCACTGAGCACCCAGCACCCTGAGAACTGAGCACCCTGAGTACTGAGCACCGATCACCCTGAGCACTGAGCACCCAGCACCCTGAGTATTGAGCACCCAGCACCCTGAGCACTGAGCACCCAGCACCCTGAGCACTGAGCACGCAGCACCCCGAGCACTGAGCACCCAGCACCCTGAGTACTGAGCACCAAGCACCCTGATTACTGTGCACCCAGCACCCTGAGTACTGAGCACCCAGCACCCTGAGCACTGAGCACCCAGCACCCTGAGTACTGAGCACCCAGCACCCTGAGTACTGAGCAACCAGCACCCTGAGCACTGAGCACACAGCACCCTGAGCACTGAGCACTGAGCACCCAGCACCCCGAGCACTGAGCACCCAGCACCCCGAGCACTGAGCACCAAGCACCCTGAGCACTGAGCACCCAGCACCCTGAGCACTGAGCACCCAGCACCCTGAGTACTGAGCACCCAGCACCCTGAGTACTGAGCACCGAGCACCCCGAGCACTGAGCACCCAGCACCCTGAGCACAGAGCACCGATCACCCTGAGCACTGAGCACCCAGCACCCCGAGCACTGAGCCCCCAGCACCCTGAGTACTGAGCACCCAGCACCCCGAGCACTGAGCACCCGGCACCCTGAGTACTGAGCACCCTGAGTACTGAGCACTGAGCACCCAGCACCCTGAGGACTGAGTACCCAGCACCCTGAGCACTGAGCACCCAGCACCCTGAGTACTGAGCACTGATCACCCTGAGCACTGAGCACCCAGCACCCCGAGCACTGAGCACCCAGTACCCTGAGTACTGAGCAGCCAGCACCCTGAGCACTGAGCACCCAGCACCCTGAGTACTGAGCACCCAGCACCCTGAGTACTGAGCACCCAGCACCCTGGGCACTGAGCACCCAGCACCCTGAGTACTGAGCACCGAGCACCCTGAGTACTGAGCACCCAGCACCCTGAGTACTGAGCACCCAGCACCCTGAGTACTGAGCACCCAGCACCCTGGGCACTGAGCACCCAGCACCCTGAGTACTGAGCACCCAGCAACCTGAGTACTGAACACCCAGCACCCTGAGCACTGAGCACTGAGCACCCAGCACCCTGAGCACTGAGCACCCAGCACCCTGAGCACGGAGCACCCCGAGGACTGAGCACCCAGCACCCTGAGCACTGAGCACCCAGCACCTTGAGTAAGGAGCACCGAGCACCTCGAGCACTGAGCACCCTGAGTACTGAGCACCCACCACCCCTATCACTGAGCACCCTGCACCCTGAGCAATGAGCACCCAGCACCCTGAGCACTGAGCACCCAGCACCCTGAGCACGGAGCACCCCGAGGACTGAGCACCCAGCACCCCGAGCACTGAGCACCATGCACCCTGAGCACTGAGCACCCAGCACCCGAGTACTGAGCACCCAGCACCCCGAGTACTGAGCACCCAGCACCCCGAGTACTGAGCACCCAGCACCCCGAGTACTGAGCACGCAGCACCCTGAGCAATGAGCACCCTGAGTACTGAGCACCCAGCACCTTGAGCACTGAGCACCGAGCACCCCGAGCACTGAGCACCCAGCAACCCGAGAACTGAGCACCCAGCACCCTGAGCACTGAGCACCCAGCACCCGAGTACTGAGCACCCAGCACCCTGAGTACTGAGCACCCAGCACCCTGAGTACTGAGCACCCAGCACCCCGAATACTGAGCACCCAGCACCCTGAGCAATCAGCACCCTGAGTACTGAGCACCCAGCACCTTGAGCACTGAGCCCCGAGCACCCCGAGCACTGAGCACCCAGCACCCCGAGCACTGAGCACCCAGCACCCTGAGCACTGAGCACCCAGCCCCCGAGTTCTGAGCACACAGCACCCTGAGTACTGAGCACCCAGCACCCTGAGTACTGAGCACCGAGCTCCCCGAGCACTGAGCACCCAACGTACTGAGCACCGAGCACCCAGCACCCTGAGTACTGAGCACCGATCACCCCGAGCACTGAGCACCCAGCACCCTGAGTACTGAGCTCAGAGCACTCTGAGCACTGAGCACCCAGCACCCGGAGTAGTGAGCACCCAACGTACTGAGCACCGAGCACCCCGAGCACTGAGCACCCAGCACACTGAGTACTGAGCACCGAGCACCCCGAGCACTGAGGACCCAGCACCCTGAGTACTGAGCACACAGCACCCCGAGTACTGAGCACCCAGAACCCTGAGTACTGAGCACCCAGCACCCTGAGCACTGAGCACCCAGCACCCCGAGCACTGAGCACCCAGCACCCTGAGTACTGAGCACCCAGCACCCTGAGCACTGAGCACCCAGCACCCTGAGCCCTGAGCACCCAGCACCCTGAGCAATGAGCACCCTGAGTACTGAGCACCCAGCACCTTGAGCACTGAGCACCGAGAACCCCGAGCACTGAGCACCCAGCACCCGGAGTACTGAGCACCCAGCACCCTGGGTACTAAGCACCGAGCACCCTGAATACTGAGCACCCAGCACCCTGAGCACTGAACACACAGCACCCTGAGTACTGAGCACCTCGAGCACTGAGCACCCAGCACCGTGAGTACTGAGCACCGAGCACCCAGCACCGCGAGCACTGAGCACATAGCACCCCGAGCACTGAGCACCCAGCACCCCGAGCACTGAGCACCCAGCACCGCGAGCACTGAGCACATAGCACCCCGAGCACTGAGCACCCAGCACCCTGAGTACTGAGTACCCAGCACCCTGAGCACTGAACACCCAGCACCCTGAGCACTGAGCACACAGCACCCTGAGCACTGAGCACCCAGCACAATGAGTACTGAGCACTGAGCACCCAGCACCCCGAGCACTGAGCACCCAGCACCCTGAGTACTGAACACCGAGCACCCCGAGCACTGAGCACCCAGCACCCTGAGTACTGAGCTCCGAGCACCCCGAGCACTGAGCACCGAGCGCCAAGAGCAGCGAGCACCCTGAGCACTGAGCACCCTGCACCATGAGCAATGAGCACCCTGAGTACTGAGCACCCAGCACCTTGAGCACTGAGCACCGAGCACCCCGAGCACTGAGCACAAAGCACCCCGAGCACTGAGCACCCAGCACCCTGAGCACTGAGCACCCAGCACCCGAGTACTGAGCACCCAGCACCCTGAGTACTGAGCACCCAGCACCCTGAGTACTGAGCACCGAGCACCCCGAGTACTGAGCACCCAGCACCCTGAGAACTCAGCACCCAGCACCCCGAGCACTGAGCACCCAGCACCCTGAGTACTGAGCTCCCAGTACCCCGAGCACTGAGCACCCAGCACCCTGAGAACTGAGCACCCTGAGTACTGAGCACCGATCACCCTGAGCACTGAGCACCCAGCACCCTGAGTATTGAGCACCCAGCACCCTGAGCACTGAGCACCCAGCACCCTGAGCACTGAGCACGCAGCACCCCGAGCACTGAGCACCCAGCACCCTGAGTACTGAGCACCCAGCACCCTGATTACTGTGCACCCAGCACCCTGAGTACTGAGCACCCAGCACCCTGAGCACTGAGCACCCAGCACCCTGAGTACTGAGCACCCAGCACCCTGAGTACTGAGCAACCAGCACCCTGAGCACTGAGCACACAGCACCCTGAGCACTGAGCACTGAGCACCCAGCACCCCGAGCACTGAGCACCCAGCACCCCGAGCACTGAGCACCAAGCACCCTGAGCACTGAGCACCCAGCACCCTGAGCACTGAGCACCCAGCACCCTGAGTACTGAGCACCCAGCACCCTGAGTACTGAGCACCGAGCACCCCGAGCACTGAGCACCCAGCACCCTGAGCACTGAGCACCGATCACCCTGAGCACTGAGCACCCAGCACCCCGAGCACTGAGCCCCCAGCACCCTGAGTACTGAGCACCCAGCACCCCGAGCACTGAGCACCCGGCACCCTGAGTACTGAGCACCCTGAGTACTGAGCACTGAGCACCCAGCACCCTGAGGACTGAGTACCCAGCACCCTGAGCACTGAGCACCCAGCACCCTGAGTACTGAGCACTGATCACCCTGAGCACTGAGCACCCAGCACCCCGAGCACTGAGCACCCAGTACCCTGAGTACTGAGCAGCCAGCACCCTGAGCACTGAGCACCCAGCACCCTGAGTACTGAGCACCCAGCACCCTGAGTACTGAGCACCCAGCACCCTGGGCACTGAGCACCCAGCACCCTGAGTACTGAGCACCGAGCACCCTGAGTACTGAGCACCCAGCACCCTGAGTACTGAGCACCCAGCACCCTGAGTACTGAGCACCCAGCACCCTGGGCACTGAGCACCCAGCACCCTGAGTACTGAGCACCCAGCAACCTGAGTACTGAACACCCAGCACCCTGAGCACTGAGCACTGAGCACCCAGCACCCTGAGCACTGAGCACCCAGCACCCTGAGCACGGAGCACCCCGAGGACTGAGCACCCAGCACCCTGAGCACTGAGCACCCAGCACCTTGAGTAAGGAGCACCGAGCACCTCGAGCACTGAGCACCCTGAGTACTGAGCACCCACCACCCCTATCACTGAGCACCCTGCACCCTGAGCAATGAGCACCCAGCACCCTGAGCACTGAGCACCCAGCACCCTGAGCACGGAGCAACCCGAGGACTGAGCACCCAGCACCCCGAGCACTGAGCACCATGCACCCTGAGCACTGAGCACCCAGCACCCGAGTACTGAGCACCCAGCACCCCGAGTACTGAGCACCCAGCACCCCGAGTACTGAGCACCCAGCACCCCGAGTACTGAGCACCCAGCACCCCGAGTACTGAGCACCCAGCACCCTGAGCACTGAGCACCCAGCACCCCGAGCACTGAGCACCCAGCACCCTGAGTACTGAGCACCCAGCACCCTGAGCACTGAGCACCCAGCACCCTGAGCACTGAGCACCCAGCACCCTGAGTACTGAGCACCGAGCACCCCGAGCACTGAGCACCCAGCACCCTGAGTACTGAGCACCGGGCACCCCGAGCACAGAGCACCCAGCACCCTGAGTACTGAGCTCCGAGCACCCCGAGCACTGAGCACCCAGTGCCCCGAGCACCGAGCACCCTGAGCACTGAGCACCCAGCAACCTGAGCAATGAGCACCCTGAGTACTGAGCACCCAGCAACCTGAGCAATGAGCACCGAGAACACCGAGCACTGAGCACCCAGCACCCGGAGTACTGAGCAGCCAGCACCCTGAGTACCAAGCACCGAGCACCCTGAGTACTGAGCACCCAGCACCCTGAGCACTGAACACACAGCACCCTGAGTACTGAGCACCTCGAGCACTGAGCACCCAGCACCCTGAGTACTGAGCACCGAGCACACCGAGCACTGAGGACCCAGCACCGCGAGAACTGAGCACATAGCACCCCGAGCACTGAGCACCCAGCACCCCGAGCACTGAGCACCCAGCACCACGAGCACTGAGCACATTGCACCACGAGCACTGAGCACCCAGCACCCTGAGTACTGAGTACCCAGCACCCTGAGCACTGAGCACCCAGCACCCTGAGCACTGAGCACACAGCACCCTGAGCACTGAGCACCCAGCACCCTGAGTACTGAGCACTGAGCACCCAGCACCCCGAGCACTGAGCACCCAGCACCCTGAGTACTGAGCACCGAGCACCCCGAGCACTGAGCACCCAGCACCCTGAGTACTGAGCTCCGAGCACCCCGAGCACTGAGCACCCAGCGCCCCAAGCACCGAGCACCCTGAGCACTGAGCACCCAGCACCCTGAGTACTGAGCACCCAGCACCCTGAGCAATGAGCACCCTGAGTACTGAGCACCCAGCACCTTGAGCACTGAGCACCGAGCACCCCGAGCACTGAGCACCCAGCAACCCGAGAACTGAGCACCCAGCACCCTCAGCACTGAGCACCCAGCACCCGAGTACTGAGCACCCAGCACCCTGAGTACTGAGCACCCAGCACCCTGAGTACTGAGCACCCAGCACCCCGAATACTGAGCACCCAGCACCCTGAGCAATGAGCACCCTGAGTACTGAGCACCCAGCACCTTGAGCACTGAGCCCCGAGCACCCCGAGCACTGAGCACCCAGCACCCCGAGCACTGAGCACCCAGCACCCTGAGCACTGAGCACCCAGCACCCGAGTACTGAGCACACAGCACCCTGAGTACTGAGCACCCAGCACCCTGAGTACTGAGCACCGATCTCCCCGAGCACTGAGCACCCAACGTACTGAGCACCGAGCACCCAGCACCCTGAGTACTGAGCACCGATCACCCCGAGCACTGAGCACCCAGCACCCTGAGTACTGAGCTCAGAGCACTCTGAGCACTGAGCACCCAGCACCCTGAGCAATGAGCACCCTGAGTACTGAGCACCCAGCACCTTGAGCACTGAGCACCGAGAACCCCGAGCACTGAGCACCCAGCACCCGGAGTACTGAGCACCCAGCACCCTGAGTACTAAGCACCGAGCACCCTGAATACTGAGCACCCAGCACCCTGAGCACTGAACACACAGCACCCTGAGTACTGAGCACCTCGAGCACTGAGCACCCAGCACCGTGAGTACTGAGCACCGAGCACCCAGCACCGCGAGCACTGAGCACATAGCACCCCGAGCACTGAGCACCCAGCACCCCGAGCACTTAGCACCCAGCACCGCGAGCACTGAGCACATAGCACCCCGAGCACTGAGCACCCAGCACCCTGAGTACTGAGTACCCAGCACCCTGAGCACTGAACACCCAGCACCCTGAGCACTGAGCACACAGCACCCTGAGCACTGAGCACCCAGCACAATGAGTACTGAGCACTGAGCACCCAGCACCCCGAGCACTGAGCACCCAGCACCCTGAGTACTGAACACCGAGCACCCCGAGCACTGAGCACCCAGCACCCTGAGTACTGAGCTCCGAGCACCCCGAGCACTGAGCAACGAGCGCCAAGAGCAGCGAGCACCCTGAGCACTGAGCACCCTGCACAATGAGCAATGAGCACCCTGAGTACTGAGCACCCAGCACCTTGAGCACTGAGCACCGAGCACCCCGAGCACTGAGCACACAGCACCCCGAGCACTGAGCACCCAGCACCCTGAGCACTGAGCACCCAGCACCCGAGTACTGAGCACCCAGCACCCTGAGTACTGAGCACCCAGCACCCTGAGTACTGAGCACCGAGTACCCCGAGTACTGAGCACCCAGCACCCTGAGAACTCAGCACCCAGCACCCCGAGCACTGAGCACCCAGCACCCTGAGTACTGAGCTCCCAGTACCCCGAGCACTGAGCACCCAGCACCCTGAGAACTGAGCACCCTGAGTACTGAGCACCGATCACCCTGAGCACTGAGCACCCAGCACCCTGAGTATTGAGCACCCAGCACCCTGAGCACTGAGCACGCAGAACCCCGAGCACTGAGCACCCAGCACCCTGAGTACTGAGCACCCAGCACCCTGATTACTGTGCACCCAGCACCCTGAGTACTGAGCACCCAGCACCCTGAGCACTGAGCACCCAGCACCCTGAGTACTGAGCACCCAGCACCCTGAGTACTGAGCAACCAGCACCCTGAGCACTGAGCACCCAGCACCCTGAGCACTGAGCACTGAGCACCCAGCACCCCGAGCACTGAGCACCCAGCACCCCGAGCACTGAGCACCAAGCACCCTGAGCACTGAGCACCCAGCACCCTGAGCACTGAGCACCCGGCACCCTGAGTACTGAGCACCCAGCACCCTGAGTACTGAGCACCCAGCACCCCGAGCACTGAGCACCCGGCACCCTGAGTACTGAGCACCCAGCACCCGAGCACTGAGCACCCAGCACCCTGAGTACTGAGCACCCAGCACCCCGAGCACTGAGCACCCGGCACCCTGAGTACTGAGCACCCTGAGTACTGAGCACTGAGCACCCAGCACCCTGAGGACTGAGTACCCAGCACCCTGAGCACTGAGCACCCAGCACCCTGAGTACTGAGCACTGATCACCCTGAGCACTGAGCACCCAGCACCCCGAGCACTGAGCACCCAGTACCCTGAGTACTGAGCAGCCAGCACCCTGAGCACTGAGCACCCAGCACCCTGAGTACTGAGCACCCAGCACCCTGAGTACTGAGCACCCAGCACCCTGGGCACTGAGCACCCAGCACCCTGAGTACTGAGCACCGAGCACCCTGAGTACTGAGCACCCAGCACCCTGAGTACTGAGCACCCAGCACCCTGAGCACTGAGCACCCAGCACCCTGAGCACTTAGCACCCAGCACCCTGAGTACTGAGCACCCAGCAACCTGAGTACTGAACACCCAGCACCCTGAGCACTGAGCACTGAGCACCCAGCACCCTGAGCACTGAGCACCCAGCACCCTGAGCACGGAGCACCCCGAGGACTGAGCACCCAGCACCCTGAGCACTGAGCACCCAGCACCTTGAGTAAGGAGCACCGAGCACCTCGAGCACTGAGCACCCTGAGTACTGAGCACCCAGCACCCCTATCACTGAGCACCCTGCACCCTGAGCAATGAGCACCCAGCACCCTGAGCACTGAGCACCCAGCACCCTGAGCACGGAGCACCCCGAGGACTGAGCACCCAGCACCCCGAGCACTGAGCACCATGCACCCTGAGCACTGAGCACCCAGCACCCGAGTACTGAGCACCCAGCACCCCGAGTACTGAGCACCCAGCACCCCGAGTACTGAGCACCCAGCACCCCGAGTACTGAGCACCCAGCACCCTGAGTACTGAGCACCCAGCACCCCGAGCACTGAGCACCCAGCACCCCGAGCACTGAGCACCCAGCACCCTGAGTACTGAGCACCCAGCACCCTGAGCACTGAGCACCCAGCACCCTGAGCACTGAGCACCCAGCACCCTGAGTACTGAGCACCGAGCACCCCGAGCACTGAGCACCCAGCACCCTGAGTACTGAGCACCGGGCACCCCGAGCACAGAGCACCCAGCACCCTGAGTACTGAGCTCCGAGCACCCCGAGCACTGAGCACCCAGTGCCCCGAGCACCGAGCACCCTGAGCACTGAGCACCCAGCACCCTGAGCAATGAGCACCCTGAGTACTGAGCACCCAGCAACCTGAGCAATGAGCACCGAGAACCCCGAGCACTGAGCACCCAGCACCCGGAGTACTGAGCAGCCAGCACCCTGAGTACCAAGCACCGAGCACCCTGAGTACTGAGCACCCAGCACCCTGAGCACTGAACACACAGCACCCTGAGTACTGAGCACCTCGAGCACTGAGCACCCAGCACCCTGAGTACTGAGCACCGAGCACCCCGAGCACTGAGCACCCAGCACCGCGAGAACTGAGCACATAGCACCCCGAGCACTGAGCACCCAGCACCCCGAGAACTGAGCACCCAGCACCACGAGCACTAAGCACATTGCACCACGAGCACTGAGCACCCAGCACCCTGAGTACTGAGTACCCAGCACCCTGAGCACTGAGCACCCAGCACCCTGAGCACTGAGCACACAGCACCCTGAGCACTGAGCACCCAGCACCCTGAGTACTGAGCACTGAGCACCCAGCACCCCGAGCACTGAGCACCCAGCACCCTGAGTACTGAGCACCGAGCACCCCGAGCCCTGAGCACCCAGCACCCTGAGTACTGAGCTCCGAGCACCCCGAGCACTGAGCACCCAGCGCCCCAAGCACCGAGCACCCTGAGCACTGAGCACCCAGCACCCTGAGTACTGAGCACCCAGCACCCTGAGCAATGAGCACCCTGTGTACTGAGCACCCAGCACCTTGAGCACTGAGCACCGAGCACCCCGAGCACTGAGCACCCAGCAACCCGAGAACTGAGCACCCAGCACCCTGAGCACTGAGCACCCAGCACCCGAGTACTGAGCACCCAGCACCCTGAGTACTGAGCACCCAGCACCCTGAGTACTGAGCACCCAGCACCCTGAATACTGAGCACCCAGCACCCTGAGCAATGAGCACCCTGAGTACTGAGCACCCAGCACCTTGAGCACTGAGCCCCGAGCACCCCGAGCACTGAGCACCCAGCACCCCGAGCACTGAGCACCCAGCACCCTGAGCACTGAGCACCCAGCACCCGAGTACTGAGCACACAGCACCCTGAGTACTGAGCACCCAGCACCCTGAGTACTGAGCACCGAGCTCCCCGAGCACTGAGCACCCAGCACCCTGAGTACTGAGCTCAGAGCACTCTGAGCACTGAGCACCCAGCACCCGGAGTAGTGAGCACCCAACGTACTGAGCACCGAGCACCCCGAGCACTGAGCACCCAGCACACTGAGTACTGAGCACCGAGCACCCCGAGCACTGAGGACCCAGCACCCTGAGTACTGAGCACACAGCACCCCGAGTACTGAGCACCCAGAACCCTGAGTACTGAGCACCCAGCACCCTGAGCACTGAGCACCCAGCACCCCGAGCACTGAGCACCCAGCACCCTGAGTACTGAGCACCCAGCACCCTGAGCACTGAGCACCCAGCACCCTGAGCCCTGAGCACCCAGCACCCTGAGCAATGAGCACCCTGAGTACTGAGCAACCAGCACCTTGAGCACTGAGCACCGAGAACCCCGAGCACTGAGCACCCAGCACCCGGAGTACTGAGCACCCAGCACCCTGAGTACTAAGCACCGAGCACCCTGAATACTGAGTACCCAGCACCCTGAGCACTGAACACACAGCACCCTGAGTACTGAGCACCTCGAGCACTGAGCACCCAGCACCGTGAGTACTGAGCACCGAGCACCCAGCACCGCGAGCACTGAGCACATAGCACCCCGAGCACTGAGCACCCAGCACCCCGAGCACTGAGCACCCAGCACCGCGAGCACTGAGCACATAGCACCCCGAGCACTGAGCACCCAGCACCCCGAGCACTGAGCACCCAGCACCACGAGCACTGAGCACATTGCACCACGAGCACTGAGCACCCAGCACCCTGAGTACTGAGTACCCAGCACCCCGAGCACTGAGCACCCAGCACCCTGAGCACTGAGCACACAGCACCCTGAGTACTGAGTACCCAGCACCCCGAGCACTGAGCACCCAGCACCCTGAGCACTGAGCACACAGCACCCTGAGCACTGAGCACCCAGCACCCTGAGTACTGAGCACTGAGCACCCAGCACCCCGAGCACTGAGCACCCAGCACCCTGAGTACTGAGCACCGAGCACCCCGAGCACTGAGCACCCAGCACCCTGAGTACTGAGCTCCGAGCACCCCGAGCACTGAGCACCCAGCGCCCCAAGCACCGAGCACCCTGAGCACTGAGCACCCAGCACCCTGAGTACTGAGCACCCAGCACCCTGAGCAATGAGCACCCTGAGTACTGAGCACCCAGCACCTTGAGCACTGAGCACCGAGCACCCCGAGCACTGAGCACCCAGCAACCCGAGAACTGAGCACCCAGCACCCTGAGCACTGAGCACCCAGCACCCGAGTACTGAGCACCCAGCACCCTGAGTACTGAGCACCCAGCACCCTGAGTACTGAGCACCCAGCACCCCGAATACTGAGCACCCAGCACCCTGAGCAATGAGCACCCTGAGTACTGAGCACCCAGCACCTTGAGCACTGAGCCCCGAGCACCCCGAGCACTGAGCACCCAGCACCCCGAGCACTGAGCACCCAGCACCCTGAGCACTGAGCACCCAGCACCCGAGTACTGAGCACACAGCACCCTGAGTACTGAGCACCCAGCACCCTGAGTACTGAGCACCGATCTCCCCGAGCACTGAGCACCCAACGTACTGAGCACCGAGCACCCAGCACCCTGAGTACTGAGCACCGATCACCCCGAGCACTGAGCACCCAGCACCCTGAGTACTGAGCTCAGAGCACTCTGAGCACTGAGCACCCAGCACCCTGAGCAATGAGCACCCTGAGTACTGAGCACCCAGCACCTTGAGCACTGAGCACCGAGAACCCCGAGCACTGAGCACCCAGCACCCGGAGTACTGAGCACCCAGCACCCTGAGTACTAAGCACCGAGCACCCTGAATACTGAGCACCCAGCACCCTGAGCACTGAACACACAGCACCCTGAGTACTGAGCACCTCGAGCACTGAGCACCCAGCACCGTGAGTACTGAGCACCGAGCACCCAGCACCGCGAGCACTGAGCACATAGCACCCCGAGCACTGAGCACCCAGCACCCCGAGCACTGAGCACCCAGCACCGCGAGCACTGAGCACATAGCACCCCGAGCACTGAGCACCCAGCACCCTGAGTACTGAGTACCCAGCACCCTGAGCACTGAACACCCAGCACCCTGAGCACTGAGCACACAGCACCCTGAGCACTGAGCACCCAGCACAATGAGTACTGAGCACTGAGCACCCAGCACCCCGAGCACTGAGCACCCAGCACCCTGAGTACTGAACACCGAGCACCCCGAGCACTGAGCACCCAGCACCCTGAGTACTGAGCTCCGAGCACCCCGAGCACTGAGCAACGAGCGCCAAGAGCAGCGAGCACCCTGAGCACTGAGCACCCTGCACAATGAGCAATGAGCACCCTGAGTACTGAGCACCCAGCACCTTGAGCACTGAGCACCGAGCACCCCGAGCACTGAGCACACAGCACCCCGAGCACTGAGCACCCAGCAACCTGAGCACTGAGCACCCAGCACCCGAGTACTGAGCACCCAGCACCCTGAGTACTGAGCACCCAGCACCCTGAGTACTGAGCACCGAGTACCCCGAGTACTGAGCACCCAGCACCCTGAGAACTCAGCACCCAGCACCCCGAGCACTGAGCACCCAGCACCCTGAGTACTGAGCTCCCAGTACCCCGAGCACTGAGCACCCAGCACCCTGAGAACTGAGCACCCTGAGTACTGAGCACCGATCACCCTGAGCACTGAGCACCCAGCACCCTGAGTATTGAGCACCCAGCACCCTGAGCACTGAGCACCCAGCACCCTGAGCACTGAGCACGCAGAACCCCGAGCACTGAGCACCCAGCACCCTGAGTACTGAGCACCCAGCACCCTGATTACTGTGCACCCAGCACCCTGAGTACTGAGCACCCAGCACCCTGAGCACTGAGCACCCAGCACCCTGAGTACTGAGCACCCAGCACCCTGAGTACTGAGCAACCAGCACCCTGAGCACTGAGCACCCAGCACCCTGAGCACTGAGCACTGAGCACCCAGCACCCCGAGCACTGAGCACCCAGCACCCCGAGCACTGAGCACCAAGCACCCTGAGCACTGAGCACCCAGCACCCTGAGCACTGAGCACCCTGAGGACTGAGCACCCAGCACACTGAGCACTGAGCACCGATCACCCTGAGCACTGAGCACCCAGCACCCGAGCACTGAGCACCCAGCACCCTGAGTACTGAGCACCCAGCACCCCGAGCACTGAGCACCCGGCACCCTGAGTACTGAGCACCCTGAGTACTGAGCACTGAGCACCCAGCACCCTGAGGACTGAGTACCCAGCACCCTGAGCACTGAGCACCCAGCACCCTGAGTACTGAGCACTGATCACCCTGAGCACTGAGCACCCAGCACCCCGAGCACTGAGCACCCAGTACCCTGAGTACTGAGCAGCCAGCACCCTGAGCACTGAGCACCCAGCACCCTGAGTACTGAGCACCCAGCACCCTGAGTACTGAGCACCCAGCACCCTGGGCACTGAGCACCCAGCACCCTGAGTACTGAGCACCGAGCACCCTGAGTACTGAGCACCCAGCACCCTGAGTACTGAGCACCCAGCACCCTGAGCACTGAGCACCCAGCACCCTGAGCACTTAGCACCCAGCACCCTGAGTACTGAGCACCCAGCAACCTGAGTACTGAACACCCAGCACCCTGAGCACTGAGCACTGAGCACCCAGCACCCTGAGCACTGAGCACCCAGCACCCTGAGCACGGAGCACCCCGAGGACTGAGCACCCAGCACCCTGAGCACTGAGCACCCAGCACCTTGAGTAAGGAGCACCGAGCACCTCGAGCACTGAGCACCCTGAGTACTGAGCACCCAGCACCCCTATCACTGAGCACCCTGCACCCTGAGCAATGAGCACCCAGCACCCTGAGCACTGAGCACCCAGCACCCTGAGCACGGAGCACCCCGAGGACTGAGCACCCAGCACCCCGAGCACTGAGCACCATGCACCCTGAGCACTGAGCACCCAGCACCCGAGTACTGAGCACCCAGCACCCCGAGTACTGAGCACCCAGCACCCCGAGTACTGAGCACCCAGCACCCTGAGTACTGAGCACCCAGCACCCCGAGCACTGAGCACCCAGCACCCCGAGCACTGAGCACCCAGCACCCTGAGTACTGAGCACCCAGCACCCTGAGCACTGAGCACTCAGCACCCTGAGCACTGAGCACCCAGCACCCTGAGTACTGAGCACCGAGCACCCCGAGCACTGAGCACCCAGCACCCTGAGTACTGAGCACCGGGCACCCCGAGCACAGAGCACCCAGCACCCTGAGTACTGAGCTCCGAGCACCCCGAGCACTGAGCACCCAGTGCCCCGAGCACCGAGCACCCTGAGCACTGAGCACCCAGCACCCTGAGCAATGAGCACCCTGAGTACTGAGCACCCAGCAACCTGAGCAATGAGCACCGAGAACCCCGAGCACTGAGCACCCAGCACCCGGAGTACTGAGCAGCCAGCACCCTGAGTACCAAGCACCGAGCACCCTGAGTACTGAGCACCCAGCACCCTGAGCACTGAACACACAGCACCCTGAGTACTGAGCACCTCGAGCACTGAGCACCCAGCACCCTGAGTACTGAGCACCGAGCACCCCGAGCACTGAGCACCCAGCACCGCGAGAACTGAGCACATAGCACCCCGAGCACTGAGCACCCAGCACCCCGAGCACTGAGCACCCAGCACCACGAGCACTAAGCACATTGCACCACGAGCACTGAGCACCCAGCACCCTGAGTACTGAGTACCCAGCACCCTGAGCACTGAGCACCCAGCACCCTGAGCACTGAGCACACAGCACCCTGAGCACTGAGCACCCAGCACCCTGAGTACTGAGCACTGAGCACCCAGCACCCCGAGCACTGAGCACCCACCACCCTGAGTACTGAGCACCGAGCACCCCGAGCCCTGAGCACCCAGCACCCTGAGTACTGAGCTCCGAGCACCCCGAGCACTGAGCACCCAGCGCCCCAAGCACCGAGCACCCTGAGCACTGAGCACCCAGCACCCTGAGTACTGAGCACCCAGCACCCTGAGCAATGAGCACCCTGTGTACTGAGCACCCAGCACCTTGAGCACTGAGCACCGAGCACCCCGAGCACTGAGCACCCAGCAACCCGAGAACTGAGCACCCAGCACCCTGAGCACTGAGCACCCAGCACCCGAGTACTGAGCACCCAGCACCCTGAGTACTGAGCACCCAGCACCCTGAGTACTGAGCACCCAGCACCCTGAATACTGAGCACCCAGCACCCTGAGCAATGAGCACCCTGAGTACTGAGCACCCAGCACCTTGAGCACTGAGCCCCGAGCACCCCGAGCACTGAGCACCCAGCACCCCGAGCACTGAGCACCCAGCACCCTGAGCACTGAGCACCCAGCACCCGAGTACTGAGCACACAGCACCCTGAGTACTGAGCACCCAGCACCCTGAGTACTGAGCACCGAGCTCCCCGAGCACTGAGCACCCAGCACCCTGAGTACTGAGCTCAGAGCACTCTGAGCACTGAGCACCCAGCACCCGGAGTAGTGAGCACCCAACGTACTGAGCACCGAGCACCCCGAGCACTGAGCACTCAGCACACTGAGTACTGAGCACCGAGCACCCCGAGCACTGAGGACCCAGCACCCTGAGTACTGAGCACACAGCACCCCGAGTACTGAGCACCCAGAACCCTGAGTACTGAGCACCCAGCACCCTGAGCACTGAGCACCCAGCACCCCGAGCACTGAGCACCCAGCACCCTGAGTACTGAGCACCCAGCACCCTGAGCACTGAGCACCCAGCACCCTGAGCCCTGAGCACCCAGCACCCTGAGCAATGAGCACCCTGAGTACTGAGCAACCAGCACCTTGAGCACTGAGCACCGAGAACCCCGAGCACTGAGCACCCAGCACCCGGAGTACTGAGCACCCAGCACCCTGAGTACTAAGCACCGAGCACCCTGAATACTGAGTACCCAGCACCCTGAGCACTGAACACACAGCACCCTGAGTACTGAGCACCTTGAGCACTGAGCACCCAGCACCGTGAGTACTGAGCACCGAGCACCCAGCACCGCGAGCACTGAGCACATAGCACCCCGAGCACTGAGCACCCAGCACCCCGAGCACTGAGCACCCAGCACCGCGAGCACTGAGCACATAGCACCCCGAGCACTGAGCACCCAGCACCCTGAGTACTGAGTACCCAGCACCCTGAGCACTGAACACCCAGCACCCTGAGCACTGAGCACACAGCACCCTGAGCACTGAGCACCCAGCACAATGAGTACTGAGCACTGAGCACCCAGCACCCCGAGCACTGAGCACCCAGCACCCTGAGTACTGAACACCGAGCACCCCGAGCACTGAGCACCCAGCACCCTGAGTACTGAGCTCCGAGCACCCCGAGCACTGAGCACCGAGCGCCAAGAGCAGCGAGCACCCTGAGCACTGAGCACCCTGCACCATGAGCAATGAGCACCCTGAGTACTGAGCACCCAGCACCTTGAGCACTGAGCACAAAGCACCCCGAGCACTGAGCACACAGCACCCCGAGCACTGAGCACCCAGAACCCTGAGCACTGAGCACCCAGCACCCGAGTACTGAGCACCCAGCACCCTGAGTACTGAGCACCCAGCACCCTGAGTACTGAGCACCGAGCACCCCGAGTACTGAGCACCCAGCACCCTGAGAACTCAGCACCCAGCACCCCGAGCACTGAGCACCCAGCACCCTGAGTACTGAGCTCCCAGTACCCCGAGCACTGAGCACCCAGCACCCTGAGAACTGAGCACCCTGAGTACTGAGCACCGATCACCCTGAGCACTGAGCACCCAGCACCCTGAGTATTGAGCACCCAGCACCCTGAGCACTGAGCACCCAGCACCCTGAGCACTGAGCACGCAGCACCCCGAGCACTGAGCACCCAGCACCCTGAGTACTGAGCACCCAGCACCCTGATTACTGTGCACCCAGCACCCTGAGTACTGAGCACCCAGCACCCTGAGCACTGAGCACCCAGCACCCTGAGTACTGAGCACCCAGCACCCTGAGTACTGAGCAACCAGCACCCTGAGCACTGAGCACCCAGCACCCTGAGCACTGAGCACTGAGCACCCAGCACCCCGAGCACTGAGCACCCAGCACCCCGAGCACTGAGCACCAAGCACCCTGAGCACTGAGCACCCAGCACCCTGAGCACTGAGCACCCAGCACTCTGAGTACTGAGCACCCAGCACCCTGAGTACTGAGCACCCAGCACCGTGAGAACTGAGCACTCAGCACCCTGAGTACTGAGCACCGAGCACCCCGAGCACTGAGCACCCAGCACCCTGAGCACTGAGCACCCTGAGGACTGAGCACCCAGCACACTGAGCACTGAGCACCGATCACCCTCAGCACTGAGCACCCAGCACCCCGAGCACTGAGCACCCAGCACCCTGAGTACTGAGCACCCAGCACCCCGAGCACTGAGCACCCGGCACCCTGAGTACTGAGCACCCTGAGTACTGAGCACTGAGCACCCAGCACCCTGAGGACTGAGTACCCAGCACCCTGAGCACTAAGCACCCAGCACCCTGAGTACTGAGCACTGATCACCCTGAGCACTGAGCACCCAGCACCCCGAGCACTGAGCACCCAGTACCCTGAGTACTGAGCAGCCAGCACCCTGAGCACTGAGCACCCAGCACCCTGAGTACTGAGCACCCAGCACCCTGAGTACTGAGCACCCAGCACCCTGGGCACTGAGCACCCAGCACCCTGAGTACTGAGCACCGAGCACCCTGAGTACTGAGCACCCAGCACCCTGAGTACTGAGCACCCAGCACCCTGAGCACTGAGCACCCAGCACACTGAGCACTTAGCACCCAGCACCCTGAGTACTGAGCACCCAGCAACCTGAGTACTGAACACCCAGCACCCTGAGCACTGAGCACTGAGCACCCAGCACCCTGAGCACTGAGCACCCAGCACCCTGAGCACGGAGCACCCCGAGGACTGAGCACCCAGCACCCTGAGCACTGAGCACCCAGCACCTTGAGTAAGGAGCACCGAGCACCTCGAGCACTGAGCACCCTGAGTACTGAGCACCCAGCACCCCTATCACTGAGCACCCTGCACCCTGAGCAATGAGCACCCAGCACCCTGAGCACTGAGCACCCAGCACCCTGAGTACTGAGCACCCAGCACGCTGAGTACTCAGCACCCAGCACCTCGAGCACTGAGCAACCATCACCCTGAGCACGGAGCACCCCGAGGACTGAGCACCCAGCACCTTGAGTACTGAGCACCGAGCACCTCGAGCACTAAGCACCCAGCACCCTGAATACTGAGCACCCAGCACCCTGAGCACTGAGCACCCAGCACCCTGAGCACTGAGCACCCAGCACACCGAGCACTGAGCACCCAGCACCCTGAGTACTGAGCACCCAACACCCAGAGTACTGAGCACCCAGCACCCTGAGCACTGAGCACCCAGCAACCTGAGTACTGATCACCCAGCACCCTGAGTACTGAACACCCAGCACCCTGAGCACTGAGCACTGAGCACCCTGAGCACTGAGTACTGAGCACTGAGCACCCTGAGCACTGAGCACCCAGCACCCCGAGTACTGAGCACCCAGCACCCCGAGCACTGAGCACCCAGCGCCCCGAGCACTGAGCACCCAGCACCCCGAGCACTGAGCACTGAGCACCCTGAGCACTGAGCACCCAGCACCCCGAGTACTGAGCACTGAGCACCCTGAGCACTGAGCACCAAGCACCCCGAGTATTGAGCACTGAGCACCCTGAATACTGAGCACCCAGCATCCTGAGCACTGAGAACCCAGCACCCTGAGTACTGAGCACTGAGAACCCAGCACCCCGAGCACTGAGCACCCATCACCCTGAGTACTGAGCACCGAGCACCCTGAGTACTGAGCACCAAGCACCCTGATCACTGAGCACGGAGCACCCCGTGGACTGAGCACCCAGCACCCTGAGCACTGAGCACCCAGCACCTTGAGTACTGAGCACCGAGCACCCCGAGCACTGAACACCCAGCACCCTGAGTATTGAGCACCCAGCACCCTGAGCACTGAGCACCCAGCACCCTGAGCACTGAGCACGCAGCACCCCGAGCACTGAGCACCCAGCACCCTGAGTACTGAGCACCCAGCACCCTGAGTACTGAGCACCCAGCCCCCTGAGTACTGAGCACCCAGCACGCTGAGCACTGAGCACCCAGCACCCTGAGTACTGAGCACCCAGCACCCTGAGTACTGAGCAACCAGCACCCTGAGCACTGAGAACCCAGCACCCTGAGCACTGAGCACTGAGCAACCAGCACCCCGAGCACTGAGCACCCAGCACCCCGAGCACTGAGCACCCAGCACCCTGAGCACTGAGCACCCAGCACCCTGAGCACTGAGCACCCAGCACCCTGAGTACTGAGCACCCAGCACCCTGAGTACTGAGCACACAGCACCGTGAGAACTGAGCACTCAGCACCCTGAGTACTGAGCACCGAGCACCCCGAGCACTGAGCACCCAGCACCCTGAGCACTGAGCACCCTGAGGACTGAGCACCCAGCACCCTGAGCACTGAGCACCGATCACCCTGAGCACTGAGCACCCAGCACCCCGAGCACTGAGCACCCATCAACCTGAGCACTGAGCACCCAGCACCCTGAGCACGGAGCACGCCGACCACTGAGCACCCAGCACCCTGAGTACTGAGCCCCCTGCACCCTGAGTACTGAGCACCCAGCACCCCGAGCACTGAGCACCCAGTACCCCGAGAATGAGCACCCAGCACCCTGAGTACTGAGAACCGAGCACCCTGAGTACTGAGCACCCAGCCCCCTGAGTACTGAGCCCCCAGCTCCCTGAGTACTGAGCACCCAGCACCCCGATCACTGAGCACCCAGCGCCCCGAGAATGAGCACACAGCACCCTGAGTACTGAGCACCCAGCACCCTGAGTACTGAGCACTAAGCACCCAGAGCACTGAGCAACCAGCACCCCGAGCACGGAGCACCCAGGACCCCGAGCACTGAGTACTGAGCACCCAGCACCCTGAGTACTGAGCACCGAGCTCCCCGAGCACTGAGCACCCACCACCCTGAGTACTGAGCACCCAGCAACCTGAGCACTGAGCACAAAGCACGCTGAGTACTGAGCACCCTGAGTACTGAGCACCGAGGACCCTGAGCACTGAGCACCCAGCACCCCGAGCACTGAGCACCCAGCACCCCGAGAATGGGCACCCAGCACCCTGAGTACTGAGAACCGAGCACCCTGTGTACTGAGCACCCAGCACCCTGAGTACTGAGCACCCAGCACCAAGAGTACTGAGCAGCAAGCACCCCGAGCACTGAGCAAAAAGCACCCTGAGCACTGAGCACCCAGCACCCTGAGCACTGAGCACCCAGCACCCAGAGCACTGAGCACCCAGCACCCTGCGCACTGAGCACCCAGCACCCTGAGTACTGAGCAGCGAGCACCCTGAGTACTGAGCACCCAGCACCCTGAGTATTGAGCACCCAGCACCCTGAGTACTGAGCACCGAGCACCCCGAGTACTGAGCACCCAGCACCCTGAGAACTCAGCACTCAGCACCCCGAGCACTGAGCACCCAGCACCCTGAGTACTGAGCTCCCAGTACCCCGAGCACTGAGCACCCAGCACCCTGAGTACTGAGCACCCTGAGTACTGAGCACCGATCACCCTGAGCACTGAGCACCCAGCACCCTGAGTATTGAGCACCCAGCACCCTGAGCACTGTGCACCCAGCACCCTGAGCACTGAGCACGCAGCACCTCGAGCACTGAGCACCCAGCACCCTGAGTACTGAGCACCCAGCACCCTGAGTACTGTGCACCCAGCACCCTGAGTACTGAGCACCCAGCACCCTGAGCACTGAGCACCCAGCACACTGAGTACTGAGCACCGAACACCCTTAGTTCTGAGCAACCAGCACCCTTAGCACTGAGCACCCAGCACCCTGAGCACTGAGCACTGAGCACCCAGCACCCCGAGCACTGAGCACCCAGCACCCCGAGCACTGAGCACCCAGCACCCTGAGCACTGAGCACCCAGCACCCTGAGCACTGAGCACCCAGCACCCTGAGTACTGAGCACCCAGCACCCTGAGTACTGAGCACCCAGCACCGTGAGAACTGAGCACTCAGCACCCTGAGTACTGAGCACCGAGCACCCTGAGCACTGAGCACCCAGCACCCTGAGCACTGAGCACCCTGAGGACTGAGCACCCAGCACCCTGAGCACTGAGCACCGATCAACCTGAGCACTGAGCACCCAGCACCCCGAGCACTGAGCACCCAGCACCCTGAGTACTGAGCACCCAGCAGCCCGAGCACTGAGCACCCGGCACCCTGAGTACTGAGCACCCTGAGTACTGAGCACTGAGCACCCAGCACCCTGAGGACTGAGTACCCAGCACCCTGAGCACTGAGCACCCAGCACCCTGAGTACTGAGCACTGATCACCCTGAGCACTGAGCACCCAGCACCCCGAGCACTGAGCACCCACCACCCTGAGTACTGAGCAGCCAGCAGCCTGAGCACTGAGCACACAGCACCCTGAGTACTGAGCACCCAGCACCCTGAGTACTGAGCACCCAGCACCCTGGGCACTGAGCACCCAGCACCCTGAGTACTGAGCACCGAGCACCCTGAGTACTGAGCACCCAGCACCCTGAGTACTGAGCACCCAGCACCCTGAGCACTGAGCACCCAGCACCCTGAGCACTGAGCACCCAGCACCCTGAGTACTGAGCACCCAGCACGCTGAGTACTGAACACCTAGCACCCTGAACACTGAGCACTGAGAACCCAGCACCCTGAGCACTGAGCACCCAGCACCCTGAGCATGGAGCACCCCGAGGACTGAGCACCCAGCACCATGAGCACTGAGCACCCAGCACCTTGAGTACTGAGCACCGAGCGCCTCGAGCACTGAGCACCCTGAGTACTGAGCACCCATCACCCCTATCACTGAGCACCCTGCACCGTGAGCACTGAGCACCCAGCACCCTGAGCACTGATCACCCAGCACCCTGAGTACTGAGCACCCAGCACGCTGAGTACTGAGCACCCAGCACCTCGAGCACTGAGCAACCAGCACCCTGAGCACTGAGCACCCAGCAGCCCGAGCACTGAGCACCCGGCACCCTGAGTACTGAGCACCCTGAGTACTGAGCACTGTGCACCCAGCACCCTGAGTACTGAGCACCCAGCACCCTGAGCACTGAGCACCCAGCACACTGAGTACTGAGCACCGAACACCCTTAGTATTGAGCAACCAGCACCCTTAGCACTGAGCACCCAGCACCCTGAGCACTGAGCACTGAGCACCCAGCACCCTGAGCACTGAGCACCCAGCACCCTGAGTACTGAGCACCCAGCACCCTGAGCACTTAGCACCCAGCACCCTGAGTACTGAGCACCCAGCACCCTGAGAACTGAGCACCCAGCACCCTGAGCACTGAGCACCCAGCACCCTGAGCACTGAGCACCCAGCACCCTGAGTACTGAGCACCCAGCACGCTGAGTACTGAACACCCAGCACCCTGAGCACTGAGCACTGAGCACCCAGCACCCTGAGCACTGAGCACCCAGCACCCTGAGCATGGAGCACCCCGAGGACTGAGCACCCAGCACCATGAGCACTGAGCACCCAGCACCTTGATTACTGAGCACCGAGCACCTCGAGCATTGAGCACCCTGAGTACTGAGCACCCAGCACCCCTATCACTGAGCACCCTGCACCCTGAGCACTGAGCACCCAGCACCCTGAGCACTGAGCACCCAGCACCCTGAGTACTGAGCACCCAGCACGCTGAGTACTGAGCACCCAGCACCTCGAGCACTGAGCAACCAGCACCCTGAGCACGGTGCACCCCGAGGACTGAGCACCCAGCACCTTGAGTACTGAGCACCGAGCACCTCGAGCACTAAGCACCCAGCACCCTGAGTACTGAGCACCCAGCACACTGAGCACTGAGCACCCAGCACCCTGAGCACTGAGCACCCAGCACCCCGAGCACTGAGCACCCAGCACCCTGAGTACTGAGCACCCAACACCCAGAGTACTGAGCACCCAGCACCCTGAGCACTGAGCACCCAGCAACCTGTGTACTGAGCACCCAGCACCCTGAGTACTGAACACCCAGCACCCTGAGCACTGAGCACTGAGCACCCTGAGCACTGAGTACTGAGCACTGAGCACCCTGAGCACTGAGCACCCAGCACCCCGAGTACTGAGCACCCAGCACCCCGAGCACTGAGCACCCAGCGCCCTGAGCACTGAGCACCCAGCACCCCGAGCACTGAGCACTGAGCACCCTGAGCACTGAGCACCCAGCACCCCGAGTACTGAGCACTGAGCACCCTGAGTACTGAGCACCAAGTACCCCGAGTACTGAGCACTGAGCACCCTGAATACTGAGCACCCAGCACCCTGAGCACTGAGCACCCAGCACCCTGAGTACTGAGCACTGAGAACCCAGCACCCCGAGCACTGAGCACCCAGCACCCTGAGTACTGAGCACCAAGCACCCTGATCACTGAGCACGGAGCACCCCGCGGACTGAGCACCCAGCACCCTGAGCACTGAGCACCCAGCACCTTGAGTACTGAGCACCGAGCACCCCGAGCACTGAACACCCAGCACCCTGAGTATTGAGCACCCAGCACCCTGAGCACTGAGCACAAAGCACCCTGAGCACTGAGCACGCAGCACCCCGAGCACTGAGCACCCAGCACCCTGAGTAATGAGCACCCTGCACCCTGAGTACTGAGCACCCAGCACCCTGAGTACTGAGCACCCAGCACCCTGAGCACTGAGCACCCAGCACCCTGAGTACTGAGCACCCAGCACCCTGAGTACTGAGCAACCAGCACCCTGAGCACTGAGCACCCAGCACCCTGAGCACTGAGCACTGAGCACCCAGCTCCCCGAGCACTGAGCACACAGCACCCCGAGCACTGAGCACCCAGCACCCTGAGCACTGAGCACCCAGCACCCTGAGCACTGAGCACCCAGCACCCTGAGTACTGAGCACCCAGCACCCTGAGTACTGAGCACCCAGCACCGTGAGAACTGAGCACTCAGCACCCTGAGTACTGAGCACCGAGCACCCCGAGCACTGAGCACCCAGCACCCTGAGCACTGAGCACCCTGAGGACTGAGCACCCAGCACCCTGAGCACTGAGCACCGATCACCCTGAGCACTGAGCACCCAACACCCCGAGCACTGAGCACCCAGCACCCTGAGCACTGAGCACCCAGCACCCTGAGCACGGAGCACCCCGACCACTGAGCACCCAGCACCCTGAGTACTGAGCCCCCAGCACCCTGAATACTGAGCACCCAGCACCCCGATCACTGAGCACCCAGCACCCCGAGAATGAGCACACAGCACCCTGAGTACTGAGCACCCAGCACCCTGAGTACTGAGCACTAAGCACCCAGAGCACTGAGCAACCAGCACCCCGAGCACGGAGCACCCAGGACCCCGAGCACTGAGTACTGAGCACCCAGCACCCTGAGTACTGAGCACCGAGCTCCCCGAGCACTGAGCACCCACCACCCTGAGTACTGAGCACCCAGCACCCTGAGTACTGAGCACCCAGCACCGTGAGAACTGAGCACTCAGCACCCTGAGTACTGAGCACCGAGCACCCCGAGCACTGAGCACCCAGCACCCTGAGCACTGAGCACCCTGAGGACTGAGCACCCAGCACCCTGAGTACTGAACACCCAGCACCCTGAGCACTGAGCACTGAGCACCCTGAGCACTGAGTACTGAGCACTGAGCACCCTGAGCACTGAGCACCCAGCACACCGAGTACTGAGCACCCAGCACACCGAGCACTGAGCACCCAGCGCCCCGAGCACTGAGCACCCAGCACCCCGAGCACTGAGCACTGAGCACCCTGAGCACTGAGCACCCAGCACCCCGAGTACTGAGCACTGAGCACCCTGAGTACTGAGCAACAAGCACCCCGAGTACTGAGCACTGAGCACCCTGAATACTGAGCACCCAGCACCCTGAGCACTGAGCACCCAGCACCCTGAGTACTGAGCACTGAGATCCCAGCACCCGGAGCACTGAGCACCCAGAACCCTGAGTACTGAGCACCAAGCACCCTGATCACTGAGCACGGAGCACCCCGCGGACTGAGCACCCAGCACCCTGAGCACTGAGCACCCAGCACCTTGAGTACTGAGCACCGAGCACCCCGAGCACTGAACACCCAGCACCCTGAGTATTGAGCACCCAGCACCCTGAGCACTGAGCACAAAGCACCCTGAGCACTGAGCACGCAGCACCCCGAGCACTGAGCACACAGCACCCTGAGTAATGAGCACCCAGCACACTGAGTACTGAGCACCCAGCACCCTGAGTACTGAGCACCCAGCAACCTGAGCACTGAGCACCCAGCACCCTGAGTACTGAGCACCCAGCACCCTGAGTACTGAGCGACCAGCACCCTGAGCACTGAGCACCCAGCACCCTGAGCACTGAGCACTGAGCACCCAGCTCCCCGAGCACTGAGCACACAGCACCCCGAGCACTGAGCACCCAGCACCCTGAGCACTGAGCACCCAGCACCCTGAGCACTGAGCACCCAGCACCCTGAGTACTGAGCACCCAGCACCCTGAGTACTGAGCACCCAGCACCCTGAGTACTGAGCACTAAGCACCCAGAGCACTGAGCAACCAGCACCCCGAGCACGGAGCACCCAGGACCCCGAGCACTGAGTACTGAGCACCCAGCACCCTGAGTACTGAGCACCGAGCTCCCCGAGCACTGAGCACCCACCACCCTGAGTACTGAGCACCCAGCAACCTGAGCACTGAGCACAAAGCACGCTGAGTACTGAGCACCCTGAGTACTGAGCACCGAGGACCCTGAGCACTGAGCACCCAGCACCCCGGCACTGAGCACCCAGCACCCCGAGAATGGGCACCCAGCACCCTGAGTACTGAGAACCGAGCACCCTGTGTACTGAGCACCCAGCACCCTGAGTACTGAGCACCCAGCACCAAGAGTACTGAGCAGCAAGCACCCCGAGCACTGAGCACCCAGCACCCTGAGCACTGAGCACCCAGCACCCTGAGCACTGAGCACCCAGCACCCAGAGCACTGAGCACCCAGCACCCTGCGCACTGAGCACCCAGCACCCTGAGTACTGAGCAGCGAGCACCCTGAGTACTGAGCACCCAGCACCCTGAGTACTGAGCACTGATCACCCTGAGCACTGAGCACCCAGCACCCCTAGCACTGAGCACCCAGCACCCTGAGCACTGAGCACTGAGCACCCAGCACCCTGAGCACTGAGCACCCAGCACCCTGAGTACTGAGCACCCAGCACCCTGAGTACTGAGCACCCTGAGTACTGAGCACTGTGCACCCAGCACCCTGAGTACTGAGCACCCAGCACCCTGAGCACTGAGCACCCAGCAGCCCGAGCACTGAGCACCCGGCACCCTGAGTACTGAGCACCCTGAGTACTGAGCACTGTGCACCCAGCACCCTGAGTACTGAGCACCCAGCACCCTGAGCACTGAGCACCCAGCACACTGAGTACTGAGCACCGAACACCCTTAGTATTGAGCAACCAGCACCCTTAGCACTGAGCACCCAGCACCCTGAGCACTGAGCACTGAGCACCCAGCACCCTGAGCACTGAGCACCCAGCACCCTGAGTACTGAGCACCCAGCACCCTGAGCACTTAGCACCCAGCACCCTGAGTACTGAGCACCCAGCACCCTGAGAACTGAGCACCCAGCACCCTGAGCACTGAGCACCCAGCACCCTGAGCACTGAGCACCCAGCACCCTGAGTACTGAGCACCCAGCACGCTGAGTACTGAACACCCAGCACCCTGAGCACTGAGCACTGAGCACCCAGCACCCTGAGCACTGAGCACCCAGCACCCTGAGCATGGAGCACCCCGAGGACTGAGCACCCAGCACCATGAGCACTGAGCACCCAGCACCTTGATTACTGAGCACCGAGCACCTCGAGCACTGAGCACCCTGAGTACTGAGCACCCAGCACCCCTATCACTGAGCACCCTGCACCCTGAGCACTGAGCACCCAGCACCCTGAGCACTGAGCACCCAGCACCCTGAGTACTGAGCACCCAGCACGCTGAGTACTGAGCACCCAGCACCTCGAGCACTGAGCAACCAGCACCCTGAGCACGGTGCACCCCGAGGACTGAGCACCCAGCACCTTGAGTACTGAGCACCGAGCACCTCGAGCACTAAGCACCCAGCACCCTGAGTACTGAGCACCCAGCACACTGAGCACTGAGCACCCAGCACCCTGAGCACTGAGCACCCAGCACCCCGAGCACTGAGCACCCAGCACCCTGAGTACTGAGCACCCAACACCCAGAGTACTGAGCACCCAGCACCCTGAGCACTGAGCACCCAGCAACCTGTGTACTGAGCACCCAGCACCCTGAGTACTGAACACCCAGCACCCTGAGCACTGAGCACTGAGCACCCTGAGCACTGAGTACTGAGCACTGAGCACCCTGAGCACTGAGCACCCAGCACCCCGAGTACTGAGCACCCAGCACCCCGAGCACTGAGCACCCAGCGCCCTGAGCACTGAGCACCCAGCACCCCGAGCACTGAGCACTGAGCACCCTGAGCACTGAGCACCCAGCACCCCGAGTACTGAGCACTGAGCACCCTGAGTACTGAGCACCAAGCACCCCGAGTACTGAGCACTGAGCACCCTGAATACTGAGCACCCAGCACCCTGAGCACTGAGCACCCAGCACCCTGAGTACTGAGCACTGAGAACCCAGCACCCCGAGCACTGAGCACCCAGCACCCTGAGTACTGAGCACCAAGCACCCTGATCACTGAGCACGGAGCACCCCGCGGACTGAGCACCCAGCACCCTGAGCACTGAGCACCCAGCACCTTGAGTACTGAGCACCGAGCACCCCGAGCACTGAACACCCAGCACCCTGAGTATTGAGCACCCAGCACCCTGAGCACTGAGCACAAAGCACCCTGAGCACTGAGCACGCAGCACCCCGAGCACTGAGCACCCAGCACCCTGAGTAATGAGCACCCTGCACCCTGAGTACTGAGCACCCAGCACCCTGAGTACTGAGCACCCAGCACCCTGAGCACTGAGCACCCAGCACCCTGAGTACTGAGCACCCAGCACCCTGAGTACTGAGCAACCAGCACCCTGAGCACTGAGCACCCAGCACCCTGAGCACTGAGCACTGAGCACCCAGCTCCCCGAGCACTGAGCACACAGCACCCCGAGCACTGAGCACCCAGCACCCTGAGCACTGAGCACCCAGCACCCTGAGCACTGAGCACCCAGCACCCTGAGTACTGAGCACCCAGCACCCTGAGTACTGAGCACCCAGCACCGTGAGAACTGAGCACTCAGCACCCTGAGTACTGAGCACCGAGCACCCCGAGCACTGAGCACCCAGCACCCTGAGCACTGAGCACCCTGAGGACTGAGCACCCAGCACCCTGAGCACTGAGCACCGATCACCCTGAGCACTGAGCACCCAACACCCCGAGCACTGAGCACCCAGCACCCTGAGCACTGAGCACCCAGCACCCTGAGCACGGAGCACCCCGACCACTGAGCACCCAGCACCCTGAGTACTGAGCCCCCAGCACCCTGAATACTGAGCACCCAGCACCCCGATCACTGAGCACCCAGCACCCCGAGAATGAGCACACAGCACCCTGAGTACTGAGCACCCAGCACCCTGAGTACTGAGCACTAAGCACCCAGAGCACTGAGCAACCAGCACCCCGAGCACGGAGCACCCAGGACCCCGAGCACTGAGTACTGAGCACCCAGCACCCTGAGTACTGAGCACCGAGCTCCCCGAGCACTGAGCACCCACCACCCTGAGTACTGAGCACCCAGCACCCTGAGTACTGAGCACCCAGCACCGTGAGAACTGAGCACTCAGCACCCTGAGTACTGAGCACCGAGCACCCCGAGCACTGAGCACCCAGCACCCTGAGCACTGAGCACCCTGAGGACTGAGCACCCAGCACCCTGAGTACTGAACACCCAGCACCCTGAGCACTGAGCACTGAGCACCCTGAGCACTGAGTACTGAGCACTGAGCACCCTGAGCACTGAGCACCCAGCACACCGAGTACTGAGCACCCAGCACACCGAGCACTGAGCACCCAGCGCCCCGAGCACTGAGCACACAGCACCCTGAGCACTGAGCACTGAGCACCCAGCACCCCGAGCACTGAGCACCCAGCACCCCGAGCACTGAGCACTGAGCACCCTGAGCACTGAGCACCCAGCACCCCGAGTACTGAGCACTGAGCACCCTGAGTACTGAGCAACAAGCACCCCGAGTACTGAGCACTGAGCACCCTGAATACTGAGCACCCAGCACCCTGAGCACTGAGCACCCAGCACCCTGAGTACTGAGCACTGAGATCCCAGCACCCGGAGCACTGAGCACCCAGAACCCTGAGTACTGAGCACCAAGCACCCTGATCACTGAGCACGGAGCACCCCGCGGACTGAGCACCCAGCACCCTGAGCACTGAGCACCCAGCACCTTGAGTACTGAGCACCGAGCACCCCGAGCACTGAACACCCAGCACCCTGAGTATTGAGCACCCAGCACCCTGAGCACTGAGCACAAAGCACCCTGAGCACTGAGCACGCAGCACCCCGAGCACTGAGCACACAGCACCCTGAGTAATGAGCACCCAGCACACTGAGTACTGAGCACCCAGCACCCTGAGTACTGAGCACCCAGCAACCTGAGCACTGAGCACCCAGCACCCTGAGTACTGAGCACCCAGCACCCTGAGTACTGAGCGACCAGCACCCTGAGCACTGAGCACCCAGCACCCTGAGCACTGAGCACTGAGCACCCAGCTCCCCGAGCACTGAGCACACAGCACCCCGAGCACTGAGCACCCAGCACCCTGAGCACTGAGCACCCAGCACCCTGAGCACTGAGCACCCAGCACCCTGAGTACTGAGCACCCAGCACCCTGAGTACTGAGCACCCAGCACCCTGAGTACTGAGCACTAAGCACCCAGAGCACTGAGCAACCAGCACCCCGAGCACGGAGCACCCAGGACCCCGAGCACTGAGTACTGAGCACCCAGCACCCTGAGTACTGAGCACCGAGCTCCCCGAGCACTGAGCACCCACCACCCTGAGTACTGAGCACCCAGCAACCTGAGCACTGAGCACAAAGCACGCTGAGTACTGAGCACCCTGAGTACTGAGCACCGAGGACCCTGAGCACCCAGCACCCCGGCACTGAGCACCCAGCACCCCGAGAATGGGCACCCAGCACCCTGAGTACTGAGAACCGAGCACCCTGTGTACTGAGCACCCAGCACCCTGAGTACTGAGCACCCAGCACCAAGAGTACTGAGCAGCAAGCACCCCGAGCACTGAGCACCCAGCACCCTGAGCACTGAGCACCCAGCACCCTGAGCACTGAGCACCCAGCACCCAGAGCACTGAGCACCCAGCACCCTGCGCACTGAGCACCCAGCACCCTGAGTACTGAGCAGCGAGCACCCTGAGTACTGAGCACCCAGCACCCTGAGTATTGAGCACCCAGCACCCTGAGTACTGAGCACCGAGCACCCCGAGTACTGAGCACCCAGCACCCTGAGAACTCAGCACTCAGCACCCCGAGCACTGAGCACCCAGCACCCTGAGTACTGAGCTCCCAGTACCCCGAGCACTGAGCACCCAGCACCCTGAGTACTGAGCACCCTGAGTACTGAGCACCGATCACCCTGAGCACTGAGCACCCAGCACCCTGAGTATTGAGCACCCAGCACCCTGAGCACTGAGCACCCAGCACCCTGAGCACTGAGCACGCAGCACCTCGAGCACTGAGCACCCAGCACCCTGAGTACTGAGCACCCAGCACCGAGTACTGTGCACCCAGCACCCTGAGTACTGAGCACCCAGCACCCTGAGCACTGAGCACCCAGCACACTGAGTACTGAGCACCGAACACCCTTAGTATTGAGCAACCAGCACCCTTAGCACTGAGCACCCAGCACCCTGAGCACTGAGCACTGAGCACCCAGCACCCCGAGCACTGAGCACCCAGCACCCCGAGCACTGAGCACCCAGCACCCTGAGCACTGAGCACCCAGCACCCTGAGCACTGAGCACCCAGCACCCTGAGTACTGAGCACCCAGCACCCTGAGTACTGAGCACCCAGCACCCCGAGCATTGAGCACCCAGCACCCTGAGCACTGAGCACCGATCACCCTGAGCACTGAGCACCCAGCACCCCGAGCACTGAGCACCCAGCACCCTGAGTACTGAGCACCCAGCAGCCCGAGCACTGAGCACCCGGCACCCTGAGTACTGAGCACCCTGAGTACTGAGCACTGAGCACCCAGCACCCTGAGGACTGAGTACCCAGCACCCTGAGCACTGAGCACCCAGCACCCTGAGTACTGAGCACTGATCACCCTGAGCACTGAGCACCCAGCACCCCTAGCACTGAGCACCCAGCACCCTGAGCACTGAGCACTGAGCACCCAGCACCCTGAGCACTGAGCACCCAGCACCCTGAGTACTGAGCACCCAGCACCCTGAGTACTGAGCACCCTGAGTACTGAGCACTGTGCACCCAGCACCCTGAGTACTGAGCACCCAGCACCCTGAGCACTGAGCACCCAGCAGCCCGAGCACTGAGCACCCGGCACCCTGAGTACTGAGCACCCTGAGTACTGAGCACTGTGCACCCAGCACCCTGAGTACTGAGCACCCAGCACCCTGAGCACTGAGCACCCAGCACACTGAGTACTGAGCACCGAACACCCTTAGTATTGAGCAACCAGCACCCTTAGCACTGAGCACCCAGCACCCTGAGCACTGAGCACTGAGCACCCAGCACCCTGAGCACTGAGCACCCAGCACCCTGAGTACTGAGCACCCAGCACCCTGAGCACTGAGCACCCAGCACCCTGAGTACTGAGCACCCAGCACCCTGAGAACTGAGCACCCAGCACCCTGAGCACTGAGCACCCAGCACCCTGAGCACTGAGCACCCAGCACCCTGAGTACTGAGCACCCAGCACGCTGAGTACTGAACACCCAGCACCCTGAGCACTGAGCACTGAGCACCCAGCACCCTGAGCACTGAGCACCCAGCACCCTGAGCATGGAGCACCCCGAGGACTGAGCACCCAGCACCATGAGCACTGAGCACCCAGCACCTTGATTACTGAGCACCGAGCACCTCGAGCACTGAGCACCCTGAGTACTGAGCACCCAGCACCCCTATCACTGAGCACCCTGCACCCTGAGCACTGAGCACCCAGCACCCTGAGCACTGAGCACCCAGCACCCTGAGTACTGAGCACCCAGCACGCTGAGTACTGAGCACCCAGCACCTCGAGCACTGAGCAACCAGCACCCTGAGCACGGTGCACCCCGAGGACTGAGCACCCAGCACCTTGAGTACTGAGCACCGAGCACCTCGAGCACTAAGCACCCAGCACCCTGAGTACTGAGCACCCAGCACACTGAGCACTGAGCACCCAGCACCCTGAGCACTGAGCACCCAGCACCCCGAGCACTGAGCACCCAGCACCCTGAGTACTGAGCACTGAGAACCCAGCACCCCGAGCACTGAGCACCCAGCACCCTGAGTACTGAGCACCAAGCACCCTGATCACTGAGCACGGAGCACCCCGCGGACTGAGCACCCAGCACCCTGAGCACTGAGCACCCAGCACCTTGAGTACTGAGCACCGAGCACCCCGAGCACTGAACACCCAGCACCCTGAGTATTGAGCACCCAGCACCCTGAGCACTGAGCACAAAGCACCCTGAGCACTGAGCACGCAGCACCCCGAGCACTGAGCACCCAGCACCCTGAGTAATGAGCACCCTGCACCCTGAGTACTGAGCACCCAGCACCCTGAGTACTGAGCACCCAGCACCCTGAGCACTGAGCACCCAGCACCCTGAGTACTGAGCACCCAGCACCCTGAGTACTGAGCAACCAGCACCCTGAGCACTGAGCACCCAGCACCCTGAGCACTGAGCACTGAGCACCCAGCTCCCCGAGCACTGAGCACACAGCACCCCGAGCACTGAGCACCCAGCACCCTGAGCACTGAGCACCCAGCACCCTGAGCACTGAGCACCCAGCACCCTGAGTACTGAGCACCCAGCACCCTGAGTACTGAGCACCCAGCACCGTGAGAACTGAGCACTCAGCACCCTGAGTACTGAGCACCGAGCACCCCGAGCACTGAGCACCCAGCACCCTGAGCACTGAGCACCCTGAGGACTGAGCACCCAGCACCCTGAGCACTGAGCACCGATCACCCTGAGCACTGAGCACCCAACACCCCGAGCACTGAGCACCCAGCACCCTGAGCACTGAGCACCCAGCACCCTGAGCACGGAGCACCCCGACCACTGAGCACCCAGCACCCTGAGTACTGAGCCCCCAGCACCCTGAATACTGAGCACCCAGCACCCCGATCACTGAGCACCCAGCACCCCGAGAATGAGCACACAGCACCCTGAGTACTGAGCACCCAGCACCCTGAGTACTGAGCACTAAGCACCCAGAGCACTGAGCAACCAGCACCCCGAGCACGGAGCACCCAGGAAACCGAGCACTGAGTACTGAGCACCCAGCACCCTGAGTACTGAGCACCGAGCTCCCCGAGCACTGAGCACCCACCACCCTGAGTACTGAGCACCCAGCACCCTGAGTACTGAGCACCCAGCACCGTGAGAACTGAGCACTCAGCACCCTGAGTACTGAGCACCGAGCACCCCGAGCACTGAGCACCCAGCACCCTGAGCACTGAGCACCCTGAGGACTGAGCACCCAGCACCCTGAGTACTGAACACCCAGCACCCTGAGCACTGAGCACTGAGCACCCTGAGCACTGAGTACTGAGCACTGAGCACCCTGAGCACTGAGCACCCAGCACACCGAGTACTGAGCACCCAGCACACCGAGCACTGAGCACCCAGCGCCCCGAGCACTGAGCACCCAGCACCCCGAGCACTGAGCACTGAGCACCCTGAGCACTGAGCACCCAGCACCCCGAGTACTGAGCACTGAGCACCCTGAGTACTGAGCAACAAGCACCCCGAGTACTGAGCACTGAGCACCCTGAATACTGAGCACCCAGCACCCTGAGCACTGAGCACCCAGCACCCTGAGTACTGAGCACTGAGATCCCAGCACCCGGAGCACTGAGCACCCAGAACCCTGAGTACTGAGCACCAAGCACCCTGATCACTGAGCACGGAGCACCCCGCGGACTGAGCACCCAGCACCCTGAGCACTGAGCACCCAGCACCTTGAGTACTGAGCACCGAGCACCCCGAGCACTGAACACCCAGCACCCTGAGTATTGAGCACCCAGCACCCTGAGCACTGAGCACAAAGCACCCTGAGCACTGAGCACGCAGCACCCCGAGCACTGAGCACACAGCACCCTGAGTAATGAGCACCCAGCACACTGAGTACTGAGCACCCAGCACCCTGAGTACTGAGCACCCAGCAACCTGAGCACTGAGCACCCAGCACCCTGAGTACTGAGCACCCAGCACCCTGAGTACTGAGCGACCAGCACCCTGAGCACTGAGCACCCAGCACCCTGAGCACTGAGCACTGAGCACCCAGCTCCCCGAGCACTGAGCACACAGCACCCCGAGCACTGAGCACCCAGCACCCTGAGCACTGAGCACCCAGCACCCTGAGCACTGAGCACCCAGCACCCTGAGTACTGAGCACCCAGCACCCTGAGTACTGAGCACCCAGCACCCTGAGTCCTGAGCACTAAGCACCCAGAGCACTGAGCAACCAGCACCCCGAGCACGGAGCACCCAGGACCCCGAGCACTGAGTACTGAGCACCCAGCACCCTGAGTACTGAGCACCGAGCTCCCCGAGCACTGAGCACCCACCACCCTGAGTACTGAGCACCCAGCAACCTGAGCACTGAGCACAAAGCACGCTGAGTACTGAGCACCCTGAGTACTGAGCACCGAGGACCCTGAGCACTGAGCACCCAGCACCCCGGCACTGAGCACCCAGCACCCCGAGAATGGGCACCCAGCACCCTGAGTACTGAGAACCGAGCACCCTGTGTACTGAGCACCCAGCACCCTGAGTACTGAGCACCCAGCACCAAGAGTACTGAGCAGCAAGCACCCCGAGCACTGAGCACCCAGCACCCTGAGCACTGAGCACCCAGCACCCTGAGCACTGAGCACCCAGCACCCAGAGCACTGAGCACCCAGCACCCTGCGCACTGAGCACCCAGCACCCTGAGTACTGAGCAGCGAGCACCCTGAGTACTGAGCACCCAGCACCCTGAGTATTGAGCACCCAGCACCCTGAGTACTGAGCACCGAGCACCCCGAGTACTGAGCACCCAGCACCCTGAGAACTCAGCACTCAGCACCCCGAGCACTGAGCACCCAGCACCCTGAGTACTGAGCTCCCAGTACCCCGAGCACTGAGCACCCAGCACCCTGAGTACTGAGCACCCTGAGTACTGAGCACCGATCACCCTGAGCACTGAGCACCCAGCACCCTGAGTATTGAGCACCCAGCACCCTGAGCACTGAGCACCCAGCACCCTGAGCACTGAGCACGCAGCACCTCGAGCACTGAGCACCCAGCACCCTGAGTACTGAGCACCCAGCACCGAGTACTGTGCACCCAGCACCCTGAGTACTGAGCACCCAGCACCCTGAGCACTGAGCACCCAGCACACTGAGTACTGAGCACCGAACACCCTTAGTATTGAGCAACCAGCACCCTTAGCACTGAGCACCCAGCACCCTGAGCACTGAGCACTGAGCACCCAGCACCCCGAGCACTGAGCACCCAGCACCCCGAGCACTGAGCACCCAGCACCCTGAGCACTGAGCACCCAGCACCCTGAGCACTGAGCACCCAGCACCCTGAGTACTGAGCACCCAGCACCCTGAGTACTGAGCACCCAGCACCCCGAGCATTGAGCACCCAGCACCCTGAGCACTGAGCACCGATCACCCTGAGCACTGAGCACCCAGCACCCCGAGCACTGAGCACCCAGCACCCTGAGTACTGAGCACCCAGCAGCCCGAGCACTGAGCACCCGGCACCCTGAGTACTGAGCACCCTGAGTACTGAGCACTGAGCACCCAGCACCCTGAGGACTGAGTACCCAGCACCCTGAGCACTGAGCACCCAGCACCCTGAGTACTGAGCACTGATCACCCTGAGCACTGAGCACCCAGCACCCCTAGCACTGAGCACCCAGCACCCTGAGCACTGAGCACTGAGCACCCAGCACCCTGAGCACTGAGCACCCAGCACCCTGAGTACTGAGCACCCAGCACCCTGAGTACTGAGCACCCTGAGTACTGAGCACTGTGCACCCAGCACCCTGAGTACTGAGCACCCAGCACCCTGAGCACTGAGCACCCAGCAGCCCGAGCACTGAGCACCCGGCACCCTGAGTACTGAGCACCCTGAGTACTGAGCACTGTGCACCCAGCACCCTGAGTACTGAGCACCCAGCACCCTGAGCACTGAGCACCCAGCACACTGAGTACTGAGCACCGAACACCCTTAGTATTGAGCAACCAGCACCCTTAGCACTGAGCACCCAGCACCCTGAGCACTGAGCACTGAGCACCCAGCACCCTGAGCACTGAGCACCCAGCACCCTGAGTACTGAGCACCCAGCACCCTGAGCACTGAGCACCCAGCACCCTGAGTACTGAGCACCCAGCACCCTGAGAACTGAGCACCCAGCACCCTGAGCACTGAGCATACAGCACCCTGAGCACTGAGCACCCAGCACCCTGAGTACTGAGCACCCAGCACGCTGAGTACTGAACACCCAGCACCCTGAGCACTGAGCACTGAGCACCCAGCACCCTGAGCACTGAGCACCCAGCACCCTGAGCATGGAGCACCCCGAGGACTGAGCACCCAGCACCATGAGCACTGAGCACCCAGCACCTTGATTACTGAGCACCGAGCACCTCGAGCACTGAGCACCCTGAGTACTGAGCACCCAGCACCCCTATCACTGAGCACCCTGCACCCTGAGCACTGAGCACCCAGCACCCTGAGCACTGAGCACCCAGCACCCTGAGTACTGAGCACCCAGCACGCTGAGTACTGAGCACCCAGCACCTCGAGCACTGAGCAACCAGCACCCTGAGCACGGTGCACCCCGAGGACTGAGCACCCAGCACCTTGAGTACTGAGCACCGAGCACCTCGAGCACTAAGCACCCAGCACCCTGAGTACTGAGCACCCAGCACACTGAGCACTGAGCACCCAGCACCCTGAGCACTGAGCACCCAGCACCCCGAGCACTGAGCACCCAGCACCCTGAGTACTGAGCACCCAACACCCAGAGTACTGAGCACCCAGCACCCTGAGCACTGAGCACCCAGCAACCTGTGTACTGAGCACCCAGCACCCTGAGTACTGAACACCCAGCACCCTGAGCACTGAGCACTGAGCACCCTGAGCACTGAGTACTGAGCACTGAGCACCCTGAGCACTGAGCACCCAGCACCCCGAGTACTGAGCACCCAGCACCCCGAGCACTGAGCACCCAGCGCCCTGAGCACTGAGCACCCAGCACCCCGAGCACTGAGCACTGAGCACCCTGAGCACTGAGCACCCAGCACCCCGAGTACTGAGCACTGAGCACCCTGAGTACTGAGCACCAAGCACCCCGAGTACAGAGCACTGAGCACCCTGAATACTGAGCACCCAGCACCCTGAGCACTGAGCACCCAGCACCCTGAGTACTGAGCACTGAGAACCCAGCACCCCGAGCACTGAGCACCCAGCACCCTGAGTACTGAGCACCAAGCACCCTGATCACTGAGCACGGAGCACCCCGCGGACTGAGCACCCAGCACCCTGAGCACTGAGCACCCAGCACCTTGAGTACTGAGCACCGAGCACCCCGAGCACTGAACACCCAGCACCCTGAGTATTGAGCACCCAGCACCCTGAGCACTGAGCACAAAGCACCCTGAGCACTGAGCACGCAGCACCCCGAGCACTGAGCACCCAGCACCCTGAGTAATGAGCACCCTGCACCCTGAGTACTGAGCACCCAGCACCCTGAGTACTGAGCACCCAGCACCCTGAGCACTGAGCACCCAGCTCCCTGAGTACTGAGCACCCAGCACCCTGAGTACTGAGCAACCAGCACCCTGAGCACTGAGCACCCAGCACCCTGAGCACTGAGCACTGAGCACCCAGCTCCCCGAGCACTGAGCACACAGCACCCCGAGCACTGAGCACCCAGCACCCTGAGCACTGAGCACCCAGCACCCTGAGCACTGAGCACCCAGCACCCTGAGTACTGAGCACCCAGCACCCTGAGTACTGAGCACCCAGCACCGTGAGAACTGAGCACTCAGCACCCTGAGTACTGAGCACCGAGCACCCCGAGCACTGAGCACCCAGCACCCTGAGCACTGAGCACCCTGAGGACTGAGCACCCAGCACCCTGAGCACTGAGCACCGATCACCCTGAGCACTGAGCACCCAACACCCCGAGCACTGAGCACCCAGCACCCTGAGCACTGAGCACCCAGCACCCTGAGCACGGAGCACCCCGACCACTGAGCACCCAGCACCCTGAGTACTGAGCCCCCAGCACCCTGAATACTGAGCACCCAGCACCCCGATCACTGAGCACCCAGCACCCCAAGAATGAGCACACAGCACCCTGAGTACTGAGCACCCAGCACCCTGAGTACTGAGCACTAAGCACCCAGAGCACTGAGCAACCAGCACCCCGAGCACGGAGCACCCAGGACCCCGAGCACTGAGTACTGAGCACCCAGCACCCTGAGTACTGAGCACCGAGCTCCCCGAGCACTGAGCACCCACCACCCTGAGTACTGAGTACCCAGCAACCTGAGCACTGAGCACAAAGCACGCTGAGTACTGAGCACCCTGAGTACTGAGCACCGAGGACCCTGAGCACTGAGCACCCAGCACCCCGAGCACTGAGCACCCAGCACCCCGAGAATGGGCACCCAGCACCCTGAGTACTGAGAACCGAGCACCCTGAGTACTGAGCACCCAGCACCCTGAGTACTGAGCACCCAGCAACAAGAGTACTGAGCAGCAAGCACCCCGAGCACTGAGCACCCAGCACACTGAGTAATGAGCACCCAGCACGCTGAGCACTGAGCACCCAGCACCCCGAGCACTGAGCACCCTGAATACTGAGCACCCAGCACCCTGAGTACTGTGCACTAAGCACCCAGAGCGCTGAGCACCCAGGACACCGAGCACTGAGTACTGAGCACCCAGCACCCTGAGTACTGAGCACCGAGCTCCCCTAGCACTGAGCACCCTGAGTACAGAGCACACATCACCCTGAGTACTGAACACCCAGCATCCTGTGCACTGAGCACCCAGCACCCTGAGTACTGAGCACCCAGCACCCCGAGCACTGAGCACCCAGCACCCTGAGTACTGAGCACCCAGCACCATGAGTACTGAGCAACCCGAGCACTGAGCACCCAGCACGCTGAGTACTTAGCACCCAGCACCAAAAGTACTGAGCACCGAACATCCTGAGCACAGAGCACCGAGCACCCCGAGCACTGAGCACCCAGCACACTGAGTACTGAGCCCCCAGCACCCTGAGTACAGAGCACCCAGCACCCCGAGAATGAGCACCCAGCTCCCTGAGTACTGAGAACCGAGCACCCTGAGTACTGAGCACAAAGCACCCTGAGTACTGAGCCCCCAGCACCCTGAGTACTGAGCACCCAGCACCCCGAGCACTGAGCACCCAGCACCCCGAGAATGAGCACCCAGCACCCTGAGTACTGAGCACCCAGCACCCTGAGTACTGAGCACTAAGCACCCAGAGCACTGAGCAACCAGCACCCCGAGCACGGAGCACCCAGGACCCCAAGCACTGAGTACTGAGCACCCAGCACCCTGAGTACTGAGCACCGAGCTCCCCGAGCACTGAACACCCAGCACCCTGAGTATTGAGCACCCAGCACCCTGAGCACTGAGCACAAAGCACCCTGAGCACTGAGCACGCAGCACCCCGAGCACTGAGCACACAGCACCCTGAGTAATGAGCACCCAGCACACTGAGTACTGAGCACCCAGCACCCTGAGTACTGAGCACCCAGCAACCTGAGCACTGAGCACCCAGCACCCTTAGTACTGAGGACCCAGCACCCTGAGTACTGAGCGACCAGCACCCTGAGCACTGAGCACCCAGCACCCTGAGCACTGAGCACTGAGCACCCAGCTCCCCGAGCACTGAGCACACAGCACCCCGAGCACTGAGCACCCAGCACCCTGAGCACTGAGCACCCAGCACCCTGAGCACTGAGCACCCAGCACCCTGAGTACTGAGCACCCAGCACCCTGAGTACTGAGCACCCAGCACCCTGAGTACTGAGCACTAAGCACCCAGAGCACTGAGCAACCAGCACCCCGAGCACGGAGCACCCAGGACCCCGAGCACTGAGTACTGAGCACCCAGCACCCTGAGTACTGAGCACCGAGCTCCCCGAGCACTGAGCACCCACCACCCTGAGTACTGAGCACCCAGCAACCTGAGCACTGAGCACAAAGCACGCTGAGTACTGAGCACCCTGAGTACTGAGCACCGAGGACCCTGAGCACTGAGCACCCAGCACCCCGGCACTGAGCACCCAGCACCCCGAGAATGGGCACCCAGCACCCTGAGTACTGAGAACCGAGCACCCTGTGTACTGAGCACCCAGCACCCTGAGTACTGAGCACCCAGCACCAAGAGTACTGAGCAGCAAGCACCCCGAGCACTGAGCACCCAGCACCCTGAGCACTGAGCACCCAGCACCCTGAGCACTGAGCACCCAGCACCCAGAGCACTGAGCACCCAGCACCCTGCGCACTGAGCACCCAGCACCCTGAGTACTGAGCAGCGAGCACCCTGAGTACTGAGCACCCAGCACCCTGAGTATTGAGCACCCAGCACCCTGAGTACTGAGCACCGAGCACCCCGAGTACTGAGCACCCAGCACCCTGAGAACTCAGCACTCAGCACCCCGAGCACTGAGCACCCAGCACCCTGAGTACTGAGCTCCCAGTACCCCGAGCACTGAGCACCCAGCACCCTGAGTACTGAGCACCCTGAGTACTGAGCACCGATCACCCTGAGCACTGAGCACCCAGCACCCTGAGTATTGAGCACCCAGCACCCTGAGCACTGAGCACCCAGCACCCTGAGCACTGAGCACGCAGCACCTCGAGCACTGAGCACCCAGCACCCTGAGTACTGAGCACCCAGCACCGAGTACTGTGCACCCAGCACCCTGAGTACTGAGCACCCAGCACCCTGAGCACTGAGCACCCAGCACACTGAATACTGAGCACCGAACACCCTTAGTATTGAGCAACCAGCACCCTTAGCACTGAGCACCCAGCACCCTGAGCACTGAGCACTGAGCACCCAGCACCCCGAGCACTGAGCACCCAGCACCCCGAGCACTGAGCACCCAGCACCCTGAGCACTGAGCACCCAGCACCCTGAGCACTGAGCACCCAGCACCCTGAGTACTGAGCACCCAGCACCCTGAGTACTGAGCACCCAGCACCCCGAGCATTGAGCACCCAGCACCCTGAGCACTGAGCACCGATCACCCTGAGCACTGAGCACCCAGCACCCCGAGCACTGAGCACCCAGCACCCTGAGTACTGAGCACCCAGCAGCCCGAGCACTGAGCACCCGGCACCCTGAGTACTGAGCACCCTGAGTACTGAGCACTGAGCACCCAGCACCCTGAGGACTGAGTACCCAGCACCCTGAGCACTGAGCACCCAGCACCCTGAGTACTGAGCACTGATCACCCTGAGCACTGAGCACCCAGCACCCCTAGCACTGAGCACCCAGCACCCTGAGCACTGAGCACTGAGCACCCAGCACCCTGAGCACTGAGCACCCAGCACCCTGAGTACTGAGCACCCAGCACCCTGAGTACTGAGCACCCTGAGTACTGAGCACTGTGCACCCAGCACCCTGAGTACTGAGCACCCAGCACCCTGAGCACTGAGCACCCAGCAGCCCGAGCACTGAGCACCCGGCACCCTGAGTACTGAGCACCCTGAGTACTGAGCACTGTGCACCCAGCACCCTGAGTACTGAGCACCCAGCACCCTGAGCACTGAGCACCCAGCACACTGAGTACTGAGCACCGAACACCCTTAGTATTGAGCAACCAGCACCCTTAGCACTGAGCACCCAGCACCCTGAGCACTGAGCACTGAGCACCCAGCACCCTGAGCACTGAGCACCCAGCACCCTGAGTACTGAGCACCCAGCACCCTGAGCACTGAGCACCCAGCACCCTGAGTACTGAGCACCCAGCACCCTGAGAACTGAGCACCCAGCACCCTGAGCACTGAGCACCCAGCACCCTGAGCACTGAGCACCCAGCACCCTGAGTACTGAGCACCCAGCACGCTGAGTACTGAACACCCAGCACCCTGAGCACTGAGCACTGAGCACCCAGCACCCTGAGCACTGAGCACCCAGCACCCTGAGCATGGAGCACCCCGAGGACTGAGCACCCAGCACCATGAGCACTGAGCACCCAGCACCTTGATTACTGAGCACCGAGCACCTCGAGCACTGAGCACCCTGAGTACTGAGCACCCAGCACCCCTATCACTGAGCACCCTGCACCCTGAGCACTGAGCACCCAGCACCCTGAGCACTGAGCACCCAGCACCCTGAGTACTGAGCACCCAGCACGCTGAGTACTGAGCACCCAGCACCTCGAGCACTGAGCAACCAGCACCCTGAGCACGGTGCACCCCGAGGACTGAGCACCCAGCACCTTGAGTACTGAGCACCGAGCACCTCGAGCACTAAGCACCCAGCACCCTGAGTACTGAGCACCCAGCACACTGAGCACTGAGCACCCAGCACCCTGAGCACTGAGCACCCAGCACCCCGAGCACTGAGCACCCAGCACCCTGAGTACTGAGCACCCAACACCCAGAGTACTGAGCACCCAGCACCCTGAGCACTGAGCACCCAGCAACCTGTGTACTGAGCACCCAGCACCCTGAGTACTGAACACCCAGCACCCTGAGCACTGAGCACCCTGAGCACTGAGTACTGAGCACTGAGCACCCTGAGCACTGAGCACCCAGCACCCCGAGTACTGAGCACCCAGCACCCCGAGCACTGAGCACCCAGCGCCCTGAGCACTGAGCACCCAGCACCCCGAGCACTGAGCACTGAGCACCCTGAGCACTGAGCACCCAGCACCCCGAGTACTGAGCACTGAGCACCCTGAGTACTGAGCACCAAGCACCCCGAGTACTGAGCACTGAGCACCCTGAATACTGAGCACCCAGCACCCTGAGCACTGAGCACCCAGCACCCTGAGTACTGAGCACTGAGAACCCAGCACCCCGAGCACTGAGCACCCAGCACCCTGAGTACTGAGCACCAAGCACCCTGATCACTGAGCACGGAGCACCCCGCGGACTGAGCACCCAGCACCCTGAGCACTGAGCACCCAGCACCTTGAGTACTGAGCACCGAGCACCCCGAGCACTGAACACCCAGCACCCTGAGTATTGAGCACCCAGCACCCTGAGCACTGAGCACAAAGCACCCTGAGCACTGAGCACGCAGCACCCCGAGCACTGAGCACCCAGCACCCTGAGTAATGAGCACCCTGCACCCTGAGTACTGAGCACCCAGCACCCTGAGTACTGAGCACCCAGCACCCTGAGCACTGAGCACCCAGCACCCTGAGTACTGAGCACCCAGCACCCTGAGTACTGAGCAACCAGCACCCTGAGCACTGAGCACCCAGCACCCTGAGCACTGAGCACTGAGCACCCAGCTCCCCGAGCACTGAGCACACAGCACCCCGAGCACTGAGCACCCAGCACCCTGAGCACTGAGCACCCAGCACCCTGAGCACTGAGCACCCAGCACCCTGAGTACTGAGCACCCAGCACCCTGAGTACTGAGCACCCAGCACCGTGAGAACTGAGCACTCAGCACCCTGAGTACTGAGCACCGAGCACCCCGAGCACTGAGCACCCAGCACCCTGAGCACTGAGCACCCTGAGGACTGAGCACCCAGCACCCTGAGCACTGAGCACCGATCACCCTGAGCACTGAGCACCCAACACCCCGAGCACTGAGCACCCAGCACCCTGAGCACTGAGCACCCAGCACCCTGAGCACGGAGCACCCCGACCACTGAGCACCCAGCACCCTGAGTACTGAGCCCCCAGCACCCTGAATACTGAGCACCCAGCACCCCGATCACTGAGCACCCAGCACCCCAAGAATGAGCACACAGCACCCTGAGTACTGAGCACCCAGCACCCTGAGTACTGAGCACTAAGCACCCAGAGCACTGAGCAACCAGCACCCCGAGCACGGAGCACCCAGGACCCCGAGCACTGAGTACTGAGCACCCAGCACCCTGAGTACTGAGCACCGAGCTCCCAGAGCACTGAGCACCCACCACCCTGAGTACTGAGTACCCAGCAACCTGAGCACTGAGCACAAAGCACGCTGAGTACTGAGCACCCTGAGTACTGAGCACCGAGGACCCTGAGCACTGAGCACCCAGCACCCCGAGCACTGAGCACCCAGCACCCCGAGAATGGGCACCCAGCACCCTGAGTACTGAGAACCGAGCACCCTGAGTACTGAGCACCCAGCACCCTGAGTACTGAGCACCCAGCAACAAGAGTACTGAGCAGCAAGCACCCCGAGCACTGAGCACCCAGCACCCTGAGCACTGAGCACCCAGCACCCTGAGCACTGAGCACCCAGCACCCAGAGCACTGAGCACCCAGCACCCTGCGCACTGAGCACCCAGCACCCTGAGTACTGAGCAGCGAGCACCCTGAGTACTGAGCACCCAGCACCCTGAGTACTGAGCACTGATCACCCTGAGCACTGAGCACCCAGCACCCCTAGCACTGAGCACCCAGCACCCTGAGCACTGAGCACTGAGCACCCAGCACCCTGAGCACTGAGCACCCAGCACCCTGAGCACTGAGCACCCAGCACCCCGAGCACTGAGCACCCTGAATACTGAGCACCCAGCACCCTGAGTACTGTGCACTAAGCACCCAGAGCGCTGAGCACCCAGGACACCGAGCACTGAGTACTGAGCACCCAGCACCCTGAGTACTGAGCACCGAGCTCCCCTAGCACTGAGCACCCTGAGTACAGAGCACACATCACCCTGAGTACTGAACACCCAGCATCCTGTGCACTGAGCACCCAGCACCCTGAGTACTGAGCACCCAGCACCCCGAGCACTGAGCACCCAGCACCCTGAGTACTGAGCACCCAGCACCATGAGTACTGAGCAACCCGAGCACTGAGCACCCAGCACGCTGAGTACTTAGCACCCAGCACCAAAAGTACTGAGCACCGAACATCCTGAGCACAGAGCACCGAGCACCCCGAGCACTGAGCACCCAGCACACTGAGTACTGAGCCCCCAGCACCCTGAGTACAGAGCACCCAGCACCCCGAGAATGAGCACCCAGCTCCCTGAGTACTGAGAACCGAGCACCCTGAGTACTGAGCACAAAGCACCCTGAGTACTGAGCCCCCAGCACCCTGAGTACTGAGCACCCAGCACCCCGAGCACTGAGCACCCAGCACCCCGAGAATGAGCACCCAGCACCCTGAGTACTGAGCACCCAGCACCCTGAGTACTGAGCACTAAGCACCCAGAGCACTGAGCAACCAGCACCCCGAGCACGGAGCACCCAGGACCCCAAGCACTGAGTACTGAGCACCCAGCACCCTGAGTACTGAGCACCGAGCTCCCCGAGCACTGAGCACCCAGCACACTGAGCACTGAGCACCCAGCACCCTGAGGACTGAGCACCCAGCACCCTGAGTACTGAGCACCCAGCACGCTGAGTACTGAGCACCCAGCACCCCGAGCACTGAGCACCCAGCACCCTGAGTACTGAGCACTGAGCACCCAGCAACCCGAGCACTGAGCACCCAGCACCCTGTGTACTGAGCACTGAGCACCCTGAGTACTAAGCACCCAGCACCCTGAGTACTGAGCACCCTGGACCCTGAGCACTGAGCACCCATCACCCCGATCACTGAGCACCCAGCACCCTGAGCACTGAGCACCCAGCACCCTGAGCACTGAGCACCAAGCACCCAGAGCACTGAGCACCCAGCACCCCGAGCACTGAGCACCCAGCACTCTGAGTACTGAGCACCCAGCACCCTGAGCACTGAGCACCCAGCACCCTGAGTACTGAGCACCCAGCACCCTGAGCACTGAGCACCCAGCACCCTGAGCACTGAGCACCCAGCAACCTGAGTACTGAGCACCGAGCACCCCGAGCACTGAGCACCCAGCACCCTGAGTACTGAGCACCGGGCACCCCGAGCACAGAGCACCCAGCACCCTGAGTACTGAGCTCTGAGCACCCTGAGCACTGAGCACCCAGTGCCCCGAGCACAGAGCACCCTGAGCACTGAGCACCCAGCACCCTGAGCAATGAGCACCCTGAGTACTGAGCACCCAGCACCTTGAGCACTGAGCACCGAGAACCCCGAGCACTGAGCACCCAGCACCCGGAGTACTGAGCAGCCAGCCCCCTGAGTACCAAGCACCGAGCACCCTGAGTACTGAGCACCCAGCACCCTGAGCACTGAACACACAGCACCCTGAGTACTGAGCACCTCGAGCACTGAGCACCCAGCACCCTGAGTACTGAGCACCGAGCACACCGAGCACTGAGCACCCAGCACCGCGAGAACTGAGCACATAGCACCCCGAGCACTGAGCACCCAGCACCCCGAGCACTGAGCACCCAGCACCACGAGCACTGAGCACATTGCACCACGAGCACTGAGCACCAAGCACCCTGAGTACTGAGTACCCAGCACCCTGAGCACTGAGCACCCAGCACCCTGAGCACTGAGCACACAGCACCCTGAACACTGAGCACCCAGCACCCTGAGTACTGAGCACTGAGCACCCAGCACCCCGAGCACTGAGCACCCAGCACCCTGAGTACTGAGCACCGAGCACCCCGAGCACTGAGCACCCAGCACCCTGAGTACTGAGCTCCGAGCACCCCGAGCACTGAGCACCCAGCGCCCCAAGCACCGAGCACCCTGAGCACTGAGCACCCAGCACCCTGAGTACTGAGCACCCAGCACCCTGAGCAATGAGCACCCTGAGTACTGAGCACCCAGCACCTTGAGCACTGAGCACCGAGCACCCCGAGCACTGAGCACCCAGCACCCGAGTACTGAGCACCCAGCACCCTGAGTACTGAGCACCCAGCACCCCGAGTACTGAGCACCCAGCACCCTGAGCAACGAGCACCCTGAGTACTGAGCACCCAGCACCTTGAGCACTGAGCCCCGAGCACCCCGAGCACTGAGCACCCAGCACCCCGAGCACTGAGCACCCAGCACCCTGAGCACTGAGCACCCAGCACCCGAGTACTGAGCACCCAGCACCCTGAGTACTGAGCACCCAGCACCCTGAGTACTGAGCACCGAGCTCCCCGAGCACTGAGCACTCAACGTACTGAGCACCGAGCACCCCGAGCACTGAGCACCCAGCACCCTGAGTACTGAGCACCGATCACCCCGAGCACTGAGCACCCAGCACCCTGAGTACTGAGCTCAGAGCACTCCGAGCACTGAGCACCCAGCACCCGGAGTAGTGAGCACCCAACGTACTGAGCACCGAGCACCCCGAGCACTGAGGACCCAGCACCCTGAGTACTGAGCACACAGCACCCCGAGTACTGAGCACCCAGAACCCTGAGTACTGAGCACCCAGCACCCTGAGCACTGAGCACCCAGCACCCCGAGCACTGAGCACCCAGCACCCTGAGTACTGAGCACCCAGCACCCTGAGCACTGAGCACCCAGCACCCTGAGCCCTGAGCACCCAGCACCCTGAGCAATGAGCACCCTGAGTACTGAGCACCCAGCACCTTGAGCACTGAGCACCGAGAACCCCGAGCACTGAGCACCCAGCACCCGGAGTACTGAGCACCCAGCACCCTGAGTACTAAGCACCGAGCACCCTGAATACTGAGCACCCAGCACCCTGAGCACTGAACACACAGCACCCCGAGCATTGAGCACCCAGCACCCTGAGCACTGAGCACCGATCACCCTGAGCACTGAGCACCCAGCACCCCGAGCACTGAGCACCCAGCACCCTGAGTACTGAGCACCCAGCAGCCCGAGCACTGAGCACCCGGCACCCTGAGTACTGAGCACCCTGAGTACTGAGCACTGAGCACCCAGCACCCTGAGGACTGAGTACCCAGCACCCTGAGCACTGAGCACCCAGCACCCTGAGTACTGAGCACTGATCACCCTGAGCACTGAGCACCCAGCACCCCTAGCACTGAGCACCCAGCACCCTGAGCACTGAGCACTGAGCACCCAGCACCCTGAGCACTGAGCACCCAGCACCCTGAGTACTGAGCACCCAGCACCCTGAGTACTGAGCACCCTGAGTACTGAGCACTGTGCACCCAGCACCCTGAGTACTGAGCACCCAGCACCCTGAGCACTGAGCACCCAGCAGCCCGAGCACTGAGCACCCGGCACCCTGAGTACTGAGCACCCTGAGTACTGAGCACTGTGCACCCAGCACCCTGAGTACTGAGCACCCAGCACCCTGAGCACTGAGCACCCAGCACACTGAGTACTGAGCACCGAACACCCTTAGTATTGAGCAACCAGCACCCTTAGCACTGAGCACCCAGCACCCTGAGCACTGAGCACTGAGCACCCAGCACCCTGAGCACTGAGCACCCAGCACCCTGAGTACTGAGCACCCAGCACCCTGAGCACTGAGCACCCAGCACCCTGAGTACTGAGCACCCAGCACCCTGAGAACTGAGCACCCAGCACCCTGAGCACTGAGCACCCAGCACCCTGAGCACTGAGCACCCAGCACCCTGAGTACTGAGCACCCAGCACGCTGAGTACTGAACACCCAGCACCCTGAGCACTGAGCACTGAGCACCCAGCACCCTGAGCACTGAGCACCCAGCACCCTGAGCATGGAGCACCCCGAGGACTGAGCACCCAGCACCATGAGCACTGAGCACCCAGCACCTTGATTACTGAGCACCGAGCACCTCGAGCACTGAGCACCCTGAGTACTGAGCACCCAGCACCCCTATCACTGAGCACCCTGCACCCTGAGCACTGAGCACCCAGCACCCTGAGCACTGAGCACCCAGCACCCTGAGTACTGAGCACCCAGCACGCTGAGTACTGAGCACCCAGCACCTCGAGCACTGAGCAACCAGCACCCTGAGCACGGTGCACCCCGAGGACTGAGCACCCAGCACCTTGAGTACTGAGCACCGAGCACCTCGAGCACTAAGCACCCAGCACCCTGAGTACTGAGCACCCAGCACACTGAGCACTGAGCACCCAGCACCCTGAGCACTGAGCACCCAGCACCCCGCGCACTGAGCACCCAGCACCCTGAGTACTGAGCACCCAACACCCAGAGTACTGAGCACCCAGCACCCTGAGCACTGAGCACCCAGCAACCTGTGTACTGAGCACCCAGCACCCTGAGTACTGAACACCCAGCACCCTGAGCACTGAGCACTGAGCACCCTGAGCACTGAGTACTGAGCACTGAGCACCCTGAGCACTGAGCACCCAGCACCCCGAGTACTGAGCACCCAGCACCCCGAGCACTGAGCACCCAGCGCCCTGAGCACTGAGCACCCAGCACCCCGAGCACTGAGCACTGAGCACCCTGAGCACTGAGCACCCAGCACCCCGAGTACTGAGCACTGAGCACCCTGAGTACTGAGCACCAAGCACCCCGAGTACTGAGCACTGAGCACCCTGAATACTGAGCACCCAGCACCCTGAGCACTGAGCACCCAGCACCCTGAGTACTGAGCACTGAGAACCCAGCACCCCGAGCACTGAGCACCCAGCACCCTGAGTACTGAGCACCAAGCACCCTGATCACTGAGCACGGAGCACCCCGCGGACTGAGCACCCAGCACCCTGAGCACTGAGCACCCAGCACCTTGAGTACTGAGCACCGAGCACCCCGAGCACTGAACACCCAGCACCCTGAGTATTGAGCACCCAGCACCCTGAGCACTGAGCACAAAGCACCCTGAGCACTGAGCACGCAGCACCCCGAGCACTGAGCACCCAGCACCCTGAGTAATGAGCACCCTGCACCCTGAGTACTGAGCACCCAGCACCCTGAGTACTGAGCACCCAGCACCCTGAGCACTGAGCACCCAGCACCCTGAGTACTGAGCACCCAGCACCCTGAGTACTGAGCAACCAGCACCCTGAGCACTGAGCACCCAGCACCCTGAGCACTGAGCACTGAGCACCCAGCTCCCCGAGCACTGAGCACACAGCACCCCGAGCACTGAGCACCCAGCACCCTGAGCACTGAGCACCCAGCACCCTGAGCACTGAGCACCCAGCACCCTGAGTACTGAGCACCCAGCACCCTGAGTACTGAGCACCCAGCACCGTGAGAACTGAGCACTCAGCACCCTGAGTACTGAGCACCGAGCACCCCGAGCACTGAGCACCCAGCACCCTGAGCACTGAGCACCCTGAGGACTGAGCACCCAGCACCCTGAGCACTGAGCACCGATCACCCTGAGCACTGAGCACCCAACACCCCGAGCACTGAGCACCCAGCACCCTGAGCACTGAGCACCCAGCACCCTGAGCACGGAGCACCCCGACCACTGAGCACCCAGCACCCTGAGTACTGAGCCCCCAGCACCCTGAATACTGAGCACCCAGCACCCCGATCACTGAGCACCCAGCACCCCAAGAATGAGCACACAGCACCCTGAGTACTGAGCACCCAGCACCCTGAGTACTGAGCACTAAGCACCCAGAGCACTGAGCAACCAGCACCCCGAGCACGGAGCACCCAGGACCCCGAGCACTGAGTACTGAGCACCCAGCACCCTGAGTACTGAGCACCGAGCTCCCAGAGCACTGAGCACCCACCACCCTGAGTACTGAGTACCCAGCAACCTGAGCACTGAGCACAAAGCACGCTGAGTACTGAGCACCCTGAGTACTGAGCACCGAGGACCCTGAGCACTGAGCACCCAGCACCCCGAGCACTGAGCACCCAGCACCCCGAGAATGGGCACCCAGCACCCTGAGTACTGAGAACCGAGCACCCTGAGTACTGAGCACCCAGCACCCTGAGTACTGAGCACCCAGCAACAAGAGTACTGAGCAGCAAGCACCCCGAGCACTGAGCACCCAGCACACTGAGTAATGAGCACCCAGCACGCTGAGCACTGAGCACCCAGCACCCCGAGCACTGAGCACCCTGAATACTGAGCACCCAGCACCCTGAGTACTGTGCACTAAGCACCCAGAGCGCTGAGCACCCAGGACACCGAGCACTGAGTACTGAGCACCCAGCACCCTGAGTACTGAGCACCGAGCTCCCCTAGCACTGAGCACCCTGAGTACAGAGCACACATCACCCTGAGTACTGAACACCCAGCATCCTGTGCACTGAGCACCCAGCACCCTGAGTACTGAGCACCCAGCACCCCGAGCACTGAGCACCCAGCACCCTGAGTACTGAGCACCCAGCACCATGAGTACTGAGCAACCCGAGCACTGAGCACCCAGCACGCTGAGTACTTAGCACCCAGCACCAAAAGTACTGAGCACCGAACATCCTGAGCACAGAGCACCGAGCACCCCGAGCACTGAGCACCCAGCACACTGAGTACTGAGCCCCCAGCACCCTGAGTACAGAGCACCCAGCACCCCGAGAATGAGCACCCAGCTCCCTGAGTACTGAGAACCGAGCACCCTGAGTACTGAGCACAAAGCACCCTGAGTACTGAGCCCCCAGCACCCTGAGTACTGAGCACCCAGCACCCCGAGCACTGAGCACCCAGCACCCCGAGAATGAGCACCCAGCACCCTGAGTACTGAGCACCCAGCACCCTGAGTACTGAGCACTAAGCACCCAGAGCACTGAGCAACCAGCACCCCGAGCACGGAGCACCCAGGACCCCAAGCACTGAGTACTGAGCACCCAGCACCCTGAGTACTGAGCACCGAGCTCCCCGAGCACTGAGCACCCAGCACACTGAGCACTGAGCACCCAGCACCCTGAGGACTGAGCACCCAGCACCCTGAGTACTGAGCACCCAGCACGCTGAGTACTGAGCACCCAGCACCCCGAGCACTGAGCACCCAGCACCCTGAGTACTGAGCACTGAGCACCCAGCAACCCGAGCACTGAGCACCCAGCACCCTGTGTACTGAGCACTGAGCACCCTGAGTACTAAGCACCCAGCACCCTGAGTACTGAGCACCCTGGACCCTGAGCACTGAGCACCCATCACCCCGATCACTGAGCACCCAGCACCCTGAGCACTGAGCACCCAGCACCCTGAGCACTGAGCACCAAGCACCCAGAGCACTGAGCACCCAGCACCCCGAGCACTGAGCACCCAGCACTCTGAGTACTGAGCACCCAGCACCCTGAGCACTGAGCACCCAGCACCCTGAGTACTGAGCACCCAGCACCCTGAGCACTGAGCACCCAGCACCCTGAGCACTGAGCACCCAGCAACCTGAGTACTGAGCACCGAGCACCCCGAGCACTGAGCACCCAGCACCCTGAGTACTGAGCACCGGGCACCCCGAGCACAGAGCACCCAGCACCCTGAGTACTGAGCTCTGAGCACCCCGAGCACTGAGCACCCAGTGCCCCGAGCACAGAGCACCCTGAGCACTGAGCACCCAGCACCCTGAGCAATGAGCACCCTGAGTACTGAGCACCCAGCACCTTGAGCACTGAGCACCGAGAACCCCGAGCACTGAGCACCCAGCACCCGGAGTACTGAGCAGCCAGCCCCCTGAGTACCAAGCACCGAGCACCCTGAGTACTGAGCACCCAGCACCCTGAGCACTGAACACACAGCACCCTGAGTACTGAGCACCTCGAGCACTGAGCACCCAGCACCCTGAGTACTGAGCACCGAGCACACCGAGCACTGAGCACCCAGCACCGCGAGAACTGAGCACATAGCACCCCGAGCACTGAGCACCCAGCACCCCGAGCACTGAGCACCCAGCACCACGAGCACTGAGCACATTGCACCACGAGCACTGAGCACCAAGCACCCTGAGTACTGAGTACCCAGCACCCTGAGCACTGAGCACCCAGCACCCTGAGCACTGAGCACACAGCACCCTGAACACTGAGCACCCAGCACCCTGAGTACTGAGCACTGAGCACCCAGCACCCCGAGCACTGAGCACCCAGCACCCTGAGTACTGAGCACCGAGCACCCCGAGCACTGAGCACCCAGCACCCTGAGTACTGAGCTCCGAGCACCCCGAGCACTGAGCACCCAGCGCCCCAAGCACCGAGCACCCTGAGCACTGAGCACCCAGCACCCTGAGTACTGAGCACCCAGCACCCTGAGCAATGAGCACCCTGAGTACTGAGCACCCAGCACCTTGAGCACTGAGCACCGAGCACCCCGAGCACTGAGCACCCAGCACCCGAGTACTGAGCACCCAGCACCCTGAGTACTGAGCACCCAGCACCCCGAGTACTGAGCACCCAGCACCCTGAGCAACGAGCACCCTGAGTACTGAGCACCCAGCACCTTGAGCACTGAGCCCCGAGCACCCCGAGCACTGAGCACCCAGCACCCCGAGCACTGAGCACCCAGCACCCTGAGCACTGAGCACCCAGCACCCGAGTACTGAGCACCCAGCACCCTGAGTACTGAGCACCCAGCACCCTGAGTACTGAGCACCGAGCTCCCCGAGCACTGAGCACTCAACGTACTGAGCACCGAGCACCCCGAGCACTGAGCACCCAGCACCCTGAGTACTGAGCACCGATCACCCCGAGCACTGAGCACCCAGCACCCTGAGTACTGAGCTCAGAGCACTCCGAGCACTGAGCACCCAGCACCCGGAGTAGTGAGCACCCAACGTACTGAGCACCGAGCACCCCGAGCACTGAGGACCCAGCACCCTGAGTACTGAGCACACAGCACCCCGAGTACTGAGCACCCAGAACCCTGAGTACTGAGCACCCAGCACCCTGAGCACTGAGCACCCAGCACCCCGAGCACTGAGCACCCAGCACCCTGAGTACTGAGCACCCAGCACCCTGAGCACTGAGCACCCAGCACCCTGAGCCCTGAGCACCCAGCACCCTGAGCAATGAGCACCCTGAGTACTGAGCACCCAGCACCTTGAGCACTGAGCACCGAGAACCCCGAGCACTGAGCACCCAGCACCCGGAGTACTGAGCACCCAGCACCCTGAGTACTAAGCACCGAGCACCCTGAATACTGAGCACCCAGCACCCTGAGCACTGAACACACAGCACCCTGAGTACTGAGCACCTCGAGCACTGAGCACCCAGCACCGTGAGTACTGAGCACCGAGCACCCAGCACCGCGAGCACTGAGCACATAGCACCCCGAGCACTGAGCACCCAGCACCCCGAGCACTGAGCACCCAGCACCGCGAGCACTGAGCACATAGCACCCCGAGCACTGAGCACCCAGCACCCTGAGTACTGAGTACCCAGCACCCTGAGCACTGAACACCCAGCACCCTGAGCACTGAGCACACAGCACCCTGAGCACTGAGCACCCAGCACAATGAGTACTGAGCACTGAGCACCCAGCACCCCGAGCACTGAGCACTGAGCACCCTGAGCACTGAGCACCCAGCACCCCGAGTACTGAGCACTGAGCACCCTGAGTACTGAGCAACAAGCACCCCGAGTACTGAGCACTGAGCACCCTGAATACTGAGCACCCAGCACCCTGAGCACTGAGCACCCAGCACCCTGAGTACTGAGCACTGAGATCCCAGCACCCGGAGCACTGAGCACCCAGAACCCTGAGTACTGAGCACCAAGCACCCTGATCACTGAGCACGGAGCACCCCGCGGACTGAGCACCCAGCACCCTGAGCACTGAGCACCCAGCACCTTGAGTACTGAGCACCGAGCACCCCGAGCACTGAACACCCAGCACCCTGAGTATTGAGCACCCAGCACCCTGAGCACTGAGCACAAAGCACACTGAGCACTGAGCACGCAGCACCCCGAGCACTGAGCACACAGCACCCTGAGTAATGAGCACCCAGCACACTGAGTACTGAGCACCCAGCACCCTGAGTACTGAGCACCCAGCAACCTGAGCACTGAGCACCCAGCACCCTGAGTACTGAGCACCCAGCACCCTGAGTACTGAGCGACCAGCACCCTGAGCACTGAGCACCCAGCACCCTGAGCACTGAGCACTGAGCACCCAGCTCCCTGAGCACTGAGCACACAGCACCCCGAGCACTGAGCACCCAGCACCCTGAGCACTGAGCACCCAGCACCCTGAGCACTGAGCACCCAGCACCCTGAGTACTGAGCACCCAGCACCCTGAGTACTGAGCACCCAGCACCCTGAGTACTGAGCACTAAGCACCCAGAGCACTGAGCAACCAGCACCCCGAGCACGGAGCACCCAGGACCCCGAGCACTGAGTACTGAGCACCCAGCACCCTGAGTACTGAGCACCGAGCTCCCCGAGCACTGAGCACCCACCACCCTGAGTACTGAGCACCCAGCAACCTGAGCACTGAGCACAAAGCACGCTGAGTACTGAGCACCCTGAGTACTGAGCACCGAGGACCCTGAGCACTGAGCACCCAGCACCCCGGCACTGAGCACCCAGCACCCCGAGAATGGGCACCCAGCACCCTGAGTACTGAGAACCGAGCACCCTGTGTACTGAGCACCCAGCACCCTGAGTACTGAGCACCCAGCACCAAGAGTACTGAGCAGCAAGCACCCCGAGCACTGAGCACCCAGCACCCTGAGCACTGAGCACCCAGCACCCAGAGCACTGAGCACCCAGCACCCTGCGCACTGAGCACCCAGCACCCTGAGTACTGAGCAGCGAGCACCCTGAGTACTGAGCACCCAGCACCCTGAGTATTGAGCACCCAGCACCCTGAGTACTGAGCACCGAGCACCCCGAGTACTGAGCACCCAGCACCCTGAGAACTCAGCACTCAGCACCCCGAGCACTGAGCACCCAGCACCCTGAGTACTGAGCTCCCAGTACCCCGAGCACTGAGCACCCAGCACCCTGAGTACTGAGCACCCTGAGTACTGAGCACCGATCACCCTGAGCACTGAGCACCCAGCACCCTGAGTATTGAGCACCCAGCACCCTGAGCACTGAGCACCCAGCACCCTGAGCACTGAGCACGCAGCACCTCGAGCACTGAGCACCCAGCACCCTGAGTACTGAGCACCCAGCACCGAGTACTGTGCACCCAGCACCCTGAGTACTGAGCACCCAGCACCCTGAGCACTGAGCACCCAGCACACTGAGTACTGAGCACCGAACACCCTTAGTATTGAGCAACCAGCACCCTTAGCACTGAGCACCCAGCACCCTGAGCACTGAGCACTGAGCACCCAGCATCCCGAGCACTGAGCACCCAGCACCCCGAGCACTGAGCACCCAGCACCCTGAGCACTGAGCACCCAGCACCCTGAGCACTGAGCACCCAGCACCCTGAGTACTGAGCACCCAGCACCCTGAGTACTGAGCACCCAGCACCCCGAGCATTGAGCACCCAGCACCCTGAGCACTGAGCACCGATCACCCTGAGCACTGAGCACCCAGCACCCCGAGCACTGAGCACCCAGCACCCTGAGTACTGAGCACCCAGCAGCCCGAGCACTGAGCACCCGGCACCCTGAGTACTGAGCACCCTGAGTACTGAGCACTGAGCACCCAGCACCCTGAGGACTGAGTACCCAGCACCCTGAGCACTGAGCACCCAGCACCCTGAGTACTGAGCACTGATCACCCTGAGCACTGAGCACCCAGCACCCCTAGCACTGAGCACCCAGCACCCTGAGCACTGAGCACTGAGCACCCAGCACCCTGAGCACTGAGCACCCAGCACCCTGAGTACTGAGCACCCAGCACCCTGAGTACTGAGCACCCTGAGTACTGAGCACTGTGCACCCAGCACCCTGAGTACTGAGCACCCAGCACCCTGAGAACTGAGCACCCAGCAGCCCGAGCACTGAGCACCCGGCACCCTGAGTACTGAGCACCCTGAGTACTGAGCACTGTGCACCCAGCACCCTGAGTACTGAGCACCCAGCACCCTGAGCACTGAGCACCCAGCACACTGAGTACTGAGCACCGAACACCCTTAGTATTGAGCAACCAGCACCCTTAGCACTGAGCACCCAGCACCCTGAGCACTGAGCACTGAGCACCCAGCACCCTGAGCACTGAGCACCCAGCACCCTGAGTACTGAGCACCCAGCACCCTGAGCACTGAGCACCCAGCACCCTGAGTACTGAGCACCCAGCACCCTGAGAACTGAGCACCCAGCACCCTGAGCACTGAGCACCCAGCACCCTGAGCACTGAGCACCCAGCACCCTGAGTACTGAGCACCCAGCACGCTGAGTACTGAACACCCAGCACCCTGAGCACTGAGCACTGAGCACCCAGCACCCTGAGCACTGAGCACCCAGCACCCTGAGCATGGAGCACCCCGAGGACTGAGCACCCAGCACCATGAGCACTGAGCACCCAGCACCTTGATTACTGAGCACCGAGCACCTCGAGCACTGAGCACCCTGAGTACTGAGCACCCAGCACCCCTATCACTGAGCACCCTGCACCCTGAGCACTGAGCACCCAGCACCCTGAGCACTGAGCACCCAGCACCCTGAGTACTGAGCACCCAGCACGCTGAGTACTGAGCACCCAGCACCTCGAGCACTGAGCAACCAGCACCCTGAGCACGGTGCACCCCGAGGACTGAGCACCCAGCACCTTGAGTACTGAGCACCGAGCACCTCGAGCACTAAGCACCCAGCACCCTGAGTACTGAGCACCCAGCACACTGAGCACTGAGCACCCAGCACCCTGAGCACTGAGCACCCAGCACCCCGAGCACTGAGCACCCAGCACCCTGAGTACTGAGCACCCAACACCCAGAGTACTGAGCACCCAGCACCCTGAGCACTGAGCACCCAGCAACCTGTGTACTGAGCACCCAGCACCCTGAGTACTGAACACCCAGCACCCTGAGCACTGAGCACTGAGCACCCTGAGCACTGAGTACTGAGCACTGAGCACCCTGAGCACTGAGCACCCAGCACCCCGAGTACTGAGCACCCAGCACCCCGAGCACTGAGCACCCAGCGCCCTGAGCACTGAGCACCCAGCACCCCGAGCACTGAGCACTGAGCACCCTGAGCACTGAGCACCCAGCACCCCGAGTACTGAGCACTGAGCACCCTGAGTACTGAGCACCAAGCACCCCGAGTACTGAGCACTGAGCACCCTGAATACTGAGCACCCAGCACCCTGAGCACTGAGCACCCAGCACCCTGAGTACTGAGCACTGAGAACCCAGCACCCCGAGCACTGAGCACCCAGCACCCTGAGTACTGAGCACCAAGCACCCTGATCACTGAGCACGGAGCACCCCGCGGACTGAGCACCCAGCACCCTGAGCACTGAGCACCCAGCACCTTGAATACTGAGCACCGAGCACCCCGAGCACTGAACACCCAGCACCCTGAGTATTGAGCACCCAGCACCCTGAGCACTGAGCACAAAGCACCCTGAGCACTGAGCACGCAGCACCCCGAGCACTGAGCACCCAGCACCCTGAGTAATGAGCACCCTGCACCCTGAGTACTGAGCACCCAGCACCCTGAGTACTGAGCACCCAGCACCCTGAGCACTGAGCACCCAGCACCCTGAGTACTGAGCACCCAGCACCCTGAGTACTGAGCAACCAGCACCCTGAGCACTGAGCACCCAGCACCCTGAGCACTGAGCACTGAGCACCCAGCTCCCCGAGCACTGAGCACACAGCACCCCGAGCACTGAGCACCCAGCACCCTGAGCACTGAGCACCCAGCACCCTGAGCACTGAGCACCCAGCACCCTGAGTACTGAGCACCCAGCACCCTGAGTACTGAGCACCCAGCACCGTGAGAACTGAGCACTCAGCACCCTGAGTACTGAGCACCGAGCACCCCGAGCACTGAGCACCCAGCACCCTGAGCACTGAGCACCCTGAGGACTGAGCACCCAGCACCCTGAGCACTGAGCACCGATCACCCTGAGCACTGAGCACCCAACACCCCGAGCACTGAGCACCCAGCACCCTGAGCACTGAGCACCCAGCACCCTGAGCACGGAGCACCCCGACCACTGAGCACCCAGCACCCTGAGTACTGAGCCCCCAGCACCCTGAATACTGAGCACCCAGCACCCCGATCACTGAGCACCCAGCACCCCGAGAATGAGCACACAGCACCCTGAGTACTGAGCACCCAGCACCCTGAGTACTGAGCACTAAGCACCCAGAGCACTGAGCAACCAGCACCCCGAGCACGGAGCACCCAGGACCCCGAGCACTGAGTACTGAGCACCCAGCACCCTGAGTACTGAGCACCGAGCTCCCCGAGCACTGAGCACCCACCACCCTGAGTACTGAGTACCCAGCAACCTGAGCACTGAGCACAAAGCACGCTGAGTACTGAGCACCCTGAATACTGAGCACCGAGGACCCTGAGCACTGAGCACCCAGCACCCCGAGCACTGAGCACCCAGCACCCCGAGAATGGGCACCCAGCACCCTGAGTACTGAGAACCGAGCACCCTGAGTACTGAGCACCCAGCACCCTGAGTACTGAGCACCCAGCAACAAGAGTACTGAGCAGCAAGCACCCCGAGCACTGAGCACCCAGCACACTGAGTAATGAGCACCCAGCACGCTGAGCACTGAGCACCCAGCACCCCGAGCACTGAGCACCCTGAATACTGAGCACCCAGCACCCTGAGTACTGTGCACTAAGCACCCAGAGCGCTGAGCACCCAGGACACCGAGCACTGAGTACTGAGCACCCAGCACCCTGAGTACTGAGCACCGAGCTCCCCTAGCACTGAGCACCCTGAGTACAGAGCACACATCACTCTGAGTACTGAGCACCCAGCATCCTGTGCACTGAGCACCCAGCACCCTGAGTACTGAGCACCCAGCACCCCGAGCACTGAGCACCCAGCACCCTGAGTACTGAGCACCCAGCACCATGAGTACTGAGCAACCCGAGCACTGAGCACCCAGCACGCTGAGTACTTAGCACCCAGCACCAAAAGTACTGAGCACCGAACATCCTGAGCACAGAGCACCGAGCACCCCGAGCACTGAGCACCCAGCACACTGAGTACTGAGCCCCCAGCACCCTGAGTACAGAGCACCCAGCACCCCGAGAATGAGCACCCAGCTCCCTGAGTACTGAGAACCGAGCACCCTGAGTACTGAGCACAAAGCACCCTGAGTACTGAGCCCCCAGCACCCTGAGTACTGAGCACCCAGCACCCCGAGCACTGAGCACCCAGCACCCCGAGAATGAGCACCCAGCACCCTGAGTACTGAGCACCCAGCACCCTGAGTACTGAGCACTAAGCACCCAGAGCACTGAGCAACCAGCACCCCGAGCACGGAGCACCCAGGACCCCAAGCACTGAGTACTGAGCACCCACCACCCTGAGTACTGAGCACCGAGCTCCCCGAGCACTGAGCACCCAGCACACTGAGCACTGAGCACCCAGCACCCTGAGGACTGAGCACCCAGCACCCTGAGTACTGAGCACCCAGCACGCTGAGTACTGAGCACCCAGCACCCCGAGCACTGAGCACCCAGCACCCTGAGTACTGAGCACTGAGCACCCAGCAACCCGAGCACTGAGCACCCAGCACCCTGTGTACTGAGCACTGAGCACCCTGAGTACTAAGCACCCAGCACCCTGAGTACTGAGCACCCTGGACCCTGAGCACTGAGCACCCATCACCCCGATCACTGAGCACCCAGCACCCTGAGCACTGAGCACCCAGCACCCTGAGCACTGAGCACCAAGCACCCAGAGCACTGAGCACCCAGCACCCCGAGCACTGAGCACCCAGCACCCTGAGTACTGAGCACCCAGCACCCTGAGCACTGAGCACCCAGCACCCTGAGTACTGAGCACCCAGCACCCTGAGCACTGAGCACCCAGCACCCTGAGCACTGAGCACCCAGCAACCTGAGTACTGAGCACCGAGCACCCCGAGCACTGAGCACCCAGCACCCTGAGTACTGAGCTCTGAGCACCCCGAGCACTGAGCACCCAGTGCCCCGAGCACAGAGCACCCTGAGCACTGAGCACCCAGCACCCTGAGCAATGAGCACCCTGAGTACTGAGCACCCAGCACCTTGAGCACTGAGCACCGAGAACCCCGAGCACTGAGCACCCAGCACCCGGAGTACTGAGCAGCCAGCCCCCTGAGTACCAAGCACCGAGCACCCTGAGTACTGAGCACCCAGCACCCTGAGCACTGAACACACAGCACCCTGAGTACTGAGCACCTCGAGCACTGAGCACCCAGCACCCTGAGTACTGAGCACCGAGCACACCGAGCACTGAGCACCCAGCACCGCGAGAACTGAGCACATAGCACCCCGAGCACTGAGCACCCAGCACCCCGAGCACTGAGCACCCAGCACCACGAGCACTGAGCACATTGCACCACGAGCACTGAGCACCAAGCACCCTGAGTACTGAGTACCCAGCACCCTGAGCACTGAGCACCCAGCACCCTGAGCACTGAGCACACAGCACCCTGAACACTGAGCACCCAGCACCCTGAGTACTGAGCACTGAGCACCCAGCACCCCGAGCACTGAGCACCCAGCACCCTGAGTACTGAGCACCGAGCACCCCGAGCACTGAGCACCCAGCACCCTGAGTACTGAGCTCCGAGCACCCCGAGCACTGAGCACCCAGCGCCCCAAGCACCGAGCACCCTGAGCACTGAGCACCCAGCACCCTGAGTACTGAGCACCCAGCACCCTGAGCAATGAGCACCCTGAGTACTGAGCACCCAGCACCTTGAGCACTGAGCACCGAGCACCCCGAGCACTGAGCACCCAGCACCCGAGTACTGAGCACCCAGCACCCTGAGTACTGAGCACCCAGCACCCCGAGTACTGAGCACCCAGCACCCTGAGCAACGAGCACCCTGAGTACTGAGCACCCAGCACCTTGAGCACTGAGCCCCGAGCACCCCGAGCACTGAGCACCCAGCACCCCGAGCACTGAGCACCCAGCACCCTGAGCACTGAGCACCCAGCACCCGAGTACTGAGCACCCAGCACCCTGAGTACTGAGCACCCAGCACCCTGAGTACTGAGCACCGAGCTCCCCGAGCACTGAGCACTCAACGTACTGAGCACCGAGCACCCCGAGCACTGAGCACCCAGCACCCTGAGTACTGAGCACCGATCACCCCGAGCACTGAGCACCCAGCACCCTGAGTACTGAGCTCAGAGCACTCCGAGCACTGAGCACCCAGCACCCGGAGTAGTGAGCACCCAACGTACTGAGCACCGAGCACCCCGAGCACTGAGGACCCAGCACCCTGAGTACTGAGCACACAGCACCCCGAGTACTGAGCACCCAGAACCCTGAGTACTGAGCACCCAGCACCCTGAGCACTGAGCACCCAGCACCCCGAGCACTGAGCACCCAGCACCCTGAGTAATGAGCACCCAGCACCCTGAGCACTGAGCACCCAGCACCCTGAGCCCTGAGCACCCAGCACCCTGAGCAATGAGCACCCTGAGTACTGAGCACCCAGCACCTTGAGCACTGAGCACCGAGAACCCCGAGCACTGAGCACCCAGCACCCGGAGTACTGAGCACCCAGCACCCTGAGTACTAAGCACCGAGCACCCTGAATACTGAGCACCCAGCACCCTGAGCACTGAACACACAGCACCCTGAGTACTGAGCACCTCGAGCACTGAGCACCCAGCACCGTGAGTACTGAGCACCGAGCACCCAGCACCGCGAGCACTGAGCACATAGCACCCCGAGCACTGAGCACCCAGCACCCCGAACACTGAGCACCCAGCACCGCGAGCACTGAGCACATAGCACCCCGAGCACTGAGCACCCAGCACCCTGAGTACTGAGTACCCAGCACCCTGAGCACTGAACACCCAGCACCCTGAGCACTGAGCACACAGCACCCTGAGCACTGAGCACCCAGCACAATGAGTACTGAGCACTGAGCACCCAGCACCCCGAGCACTGAGCACCCAGCACCCTGAGTACTGAGCACCGAGCACCCCGAGCACTGAGCACCCAGCACCCTGAGTACTGAGCTCCGAGCACCCCGAGCACTGAGCACCGAGCGCCAAGAGCACCGAGCACCCTGAGCACTGAGCACCCAGCACCCTGAGCAATGAGCACCCTGAGTACTGAGCACCCAGCACCTTGAGCACTGAGCACCGAGCACCCCGAGCACTGAGCACACAGCACCCCGAGCACTGAGCACCCAGCACCCTGAGCACTAAGCACCCAGCACCCGAGTTCTGAGCACCCAGCACCCTGAATACTGAGCACCCAGCACCCTGAGTACTGAGCACCCAGCATCCCGAGCACTGAGCACCCAGGACCCAGAGCACCGAGCACCCTGAGTACTAAGCACCGAGCACCCTGAGTACTGAGCACCCAGCACCCTGAGCACTGAGCACCCAGCAACCCGAACACTGAGCACCCAGCACCATGAGTACTGAGCACCCAGCACCCTGAGCACTGAGCACCCAGCACCCTGAGCACTGAGCACCCAGCACCCTGAGCACTGAGCACCCAGCACCCTGAGTAGTGAACACCCAACGTACTGAGCAATGAGCACCCCGAGCACTGAGCACACAGCACCCTGAGTACTGAGCACCGAGCACCCCGAGCACTGAGCACCCAGCGCCCCGAGCACCGAGAACCCTGAGCACTGAGCACCCAGCACCCTGAGCAATGAGCACCCTGAGTACTGAGCACCCAGCACCTTGAGCACTGAGCACCGAGCACCCCGATCACTGAGCACCCAGCACCCGGAGTACTGAGCACCCAGCACCCTGAGCACTGAACACACAGCACCCTGAGGACTGAGAACCTCGAGCACTGAGCACCCAGCACCCTGAGTACTGGGCACCGAGCACCCCGAGCACTGAGCACCCAGCACCCTGAGCACTGAGCACCCAGCACCCTGAGCACTGAGCACCCAACACCCTGAGCACTGAGCACCCAGCACCCTGAGCACTGAGCACCCAGCACCCTGAGCACTGAGCACCCAGCACCCTGAGCACTGAGGACCCAGCACCCTGAGTACTGAGCACCCAGCACCCTGAGTACTGAGCAACCAGCACCCTGAGCACTGAGCACCCAGCACCCTGAGCACTGAGCACTGAGCACCCAGCTCCCCGAGCACTGAGCACACAGCACCCCGAGCACTGAGCACCCAGCACCCTGAGCACTGAGCACCCAGCACCCTGAGCACTGAGCACCCAGCACCCTGAGTACTGAGCACCCAGCACCCTGAGTACTGAGCACCCAGCACCGTGAGAACTGAGCACTCAGCACCCTGAGTACTGAGCACCGAGCACCCCGAGCACTGAGCACCCAGCACCCTGAGCACTGAGCACCCTGAGGACTGAGCACCCAGCACCCTGAGCACTGAGCACCGATCACCCTGAGCACTGAGCACCCAACACCCCGAGCACTGAGCACCCAGCACCCTGAGCACTGAGCACCCAGCACCCTGAGCACGGAGCACCCCGACCACTGAGCACCCAGCACCCTGAGTACTGAGCCCCCAGCACCCTGAATACTGAGCACCCAGCACCCCGATCACTGAGCACCCAGCACCCCGAGAATGAGCACACAGCACCCTGAGTACTGAGCACCCAGCACCCTGAGTACTGAGCACTAAGCACCCAGAGCACTGAGCAACCAGCACCCCGAGCACGGAGCACCCAGGACCCCGAGCACTGAGTACTGAGCACCCAGCACCCTGAGTACTGAGCACCGAGCTCCCCGAGCACTGAGCACCCACCACCCTGAGTACTGAGTACCCAGCAACCTGAGCACTGAGCACAAAGCACGCTGAGTACTGAGCACCCTGAGTACTGAGCACCGAGGACCCTGAGCACTGAGCACCCAGCACCCCGAGCACTGAGCACCCAGCACCCCGAGAATGGGCACCCAGCACCCTGAGTACTGAGAACCGAGCACCCTGAGTACTGAGCACCCAGCACCCTGAGTACTGAGCACCCAGCAACAAGAGTACTGAGCAGCAAGCACCCCGAGCACTGAGCACCCAGCACACTGAGTAATGAGCACCCAGCACGCTGAGCACTGAGCACCCAGCACCCCGAGCACTGAGCACCCTGTATACTGAGCACCCAGCACCCTGAGTACTGTGCACTAAGCACCCAGAGCGCTGAGCACCCAGGACACCGAGCACTGAGTACTGAGCACCCAGCACCCTGAGTACTGAGCACCGAGCTCCCCTAGCACTGAGCACCCTGAGTACAGAGCACACATCACCCTGAGTACTGAGCACCCAGCATCCTGTGCACTGAGCACCCAGCACCCTGAGTACTGAGCACCCAGCACCCCGAGCACTGAGCACCCAGCACCCTGAGTACTGAGCACCCAGCACCATGAGTACTGAGCAACCCGAGCACTGAGCACCCAGCACGCTGAGTACTTAGCACCCAGCACCAAAAGTACTGAGCACCGAACATCCTGAGCACAGAGCACCGAGCACCCCGAGCACTGAGCACCCAGCACACTGAGTACTGAGCCCCCAGCACCCTGAGTACAGAGCACCCAGCACCCCGAGAATGAGCACCCAGCACCCTGAGTACTGAGAACCGAGCACCCTGAGTACTGAGCACAAAGCACCCTGAGTACTGAGCCCCCAGCACCCTGAGTACTGAGCACCCAGCACCCCGAGCACTGAGCACCCAGCACCCCGAGAATGAGCACCCAGCACCCTGAGTACTGAGCACCCAGCACCCTGAGTACTGAGCACTAAGCACCCAGAGCACTGAGCAACCAGCACCCCGAGCACGGAGCACCCAGGACCCCAAGCACTGAGTACTGAGCACCCAGCACCCTGAGTACTGAGCACCGAGCTCCCCGAGCACTGAGCACCCAGCACACTGAGCACTGAGCACCCAGCACCCTGAGGACTGAGCACCCAGCACCCTGAGTACTGAGCACCCAGCACGCTGAGTACTGAGCACCCAGCACCCCGAGCACTGAGCACCCAGCACCCTGAGTACTGAGCACTGAGCACCCAGCAACCCGAGCACTGAGCACCCAGCACCCTGTGTACTGAGCACTGAGCACCCTGAGTACTAAGCACCCAGCACCCTGAGTACTGAGCACCCTGGACCCTGAGCACTGAGCACCCATCACCCCGATCACTGAGCACCCAGCACACTGAGCACTGAGCACCCAGCACCCTGAGCACTGAGCACCAAGCACCCAGAGCACTGAGCACCCAGCACCCCGAGCACTGAGCACCCAGCACCCTGAGTACTGAGCACCCAGCACCCTGAGCACTGAGCACCCAGCACCCTGAGTACTGAGCACCCAGCACCCTGAGCACTGAGCACCCAGCACCCTGAGCACTGAGCACCCAGCAACCTGAGTACTGAGCACCGAGCACCCCGAGCACTGAGCACCCAGCACCCTGAGTACTGAGCACCGGGCACCCCGAGCACAGAGCACCCAGCACCCTGAGTACTGAGCTCTGAGCACCCCGAGCACTGAGCACCCAGTGCCCCGAGCACAGAGCACCCTGAGCTCTGAGCACCCAGCACCCTGAGCAATGAGCACCCTGAGTACTGAGCACCCAGCACCTTGAGCACTGAGCACCGAGAACCCCGAGCACTGAGCACCCAGCACCCGGAGTACTGAGCAGCCAGCCCCCTGAGTACCAAGCACCGAGCACCCTGAGTACTGAGCACCCAGCACCCTGAGCACTGAACACACAGCACCCTGAGTACTGAGCACCTCGAGCACTGAGCACCCAGCACCCTGAGTACTGAGCACCGAGCACACCGAGCACTGAGCACCCAGCACCGCGAGAACTGAGCACATAGCACCCCGAGCACTGAGCACCCAGCACCCCGAGCACTGAGCACCCAGCACCCTGAGCACTGAGCACACAGCACCCTGAACACTGAGCACCCAGCACCCTGAGTACTGAGCACTGAGCACCCAGCACCCCGAGCACTGAGCACCCAGCACCCTGAGTACTGAGCACCGAGCACCCCGAGCACTGAGCACCCAGCACCCTGAGTACTGAGCTCCGAGCACCCCGAGCACTGAGCACCCAGCGCCCCAAGCACCGAGCACCCTGAGCACTGAGCACCCAGCACCCTGAGTACTGAGCACCCAGCACCCTGAGCAATGAGCACCCTGAGTACTGAGCACCCAGCACCTTGAGCACTGAGCACCGAGCACCCCGAGCACTGAGCACCCAGCACCCGAGTACTGAGCACCCAGCACCCTGAGTACTGAGCACCCAGCACCCCGAGTACTGAGCACCCAGCACCCTGAGCAACGAGCACCCTGAGTACTGAGCACCCAGCACCTTGAGCACTGAGCCCCGAGCACCCCGAGCACTGAGCACCCAGCACCCCGAGCACTGAGCACCCAGCACCCTGAGCACTGAGCACCCAGCACCCGAGTACTGAGCACCCAGCACCCTGAGTACTGAGCACCCAGCACCCTGAGTACTGAGCACCGAGCTCCCCGAGCACTGAGCACTCAACGTACTGAGCACCGAGCACCCCGAGCACTGAGCACCCAGCACCCTGAGTACTGAGCACCGATCACCCCGAGCACTGAGCACCCAGCACCCTGAGTACTGAGCTCAGAGCACTCCGAGCACTGAGCACCCAGCACCCGGAGTAGTGAGCACCCAACGTACTGAGCACCGAGCACCCCGAGCACTGAGGACCCAGCACCCTGAGTACTGAGCACACAGCACCCCGAGTACTGAGCACCCAGAACCCTGAGTACTGAGCACCCAGCACCCTGAGCACTGAGCACCCAGCACCCCGAGCACTGAGCACCCAGCACCCTGAGTAATGAGCACCCAGCACCGTGAGCACTGAGCACCCAGCACCCTGAGCCCTGAGCACCCAGCACCCTGAGCAATGAGCACCCTGAGTACTGAGCACCCAGCACCTTGAGCACTGAGCACCGAGAACCCCGAGCACTGAGCACCCAGCACCCGGAGTACTGAGCACCCAGCACCCTGAGTACTAAGCACCGAGCACCCTGAATACTGACCACCCAGCACCCTGAGCACTGAACACACAGCACCCTGAGTACTGAGCACCTCGAGCACTGAGCACCCAGCACCGTGAGTACTGAGCACCGAGCACCCAGCACCGCGAGCACTGAGCACATAGCACCCCGAGCACTGAGCACCCAGCACCCCGAGCACTGAGCACCCAGCACCGCGAGCACTGAGCACATAGCACCCCGAGCACTGAGCACCCAGCACCCTGAGTACTGAGTACCCAGCACCCTGAGCACTGAACACCCAGCACCCTGAGCACTGAGCACACAGCACCCTGAGCACTGAGCACACAGCACAATGAGTACTGAGCACTGAGCACCCAGCACCCCGAGCACTGAGCACCCAGCACCCTGAGTACTGAGCACCGAGCACCCCGAGCACTGAGCACCCAGCACCCTGAGTACTGAGCTCCGAGCACCCCGAGCACTGAGCACCGAGCACCAAGAGCACCGAGCACCCTGAGCACTGAGGACCCAGCACCCTGAGCAATGAGCACCCTGAGTACTGAGCACCCAGCACCTTGAGCACTGAGCACCGAGCACCCCGAGCACTGAGCACACAGCACCCCGAGCACTGAGCACCCAGCACCCTGAGCACTAAGCACACAGCACCCGAGTACTGAGCACCCAGCACCCTGAATACTGAGCACCCAGCACCCTGAGTACTGAGCACCCAGCATCCCAAGCACTGAGCACCCAGGACCCAGAGCACCGAGCTCCCTGAGTACTAAGCACCGAGCACCCTGAGTACTGAGCACCCAGCACCCTGAGCACTGAGCACCCAGCAACCCGAACACTGAGCACCCAGCACCATGAGTACTGAGCACCCAGCACCCTGAGCACTGAGCACCCAGCACCCTGAGCACTGAGCACCCAGCACCCTGAGCACTGAGCACCCAGCACCCTGAGTAGTGAACACCCAACGTACTGAGCAATGAGCACCCCGAGCACTGAGCACACAGCACCCTGAGTACTGAGCACCGAGCACCCCGAGCACTGAGCACCCAGCGCCCCGAGCACCGAGAACCCTGAGCACTGAGCACCCAGCACCCTGAGCAATGAGCACCCTGAGTACTGAGCACCCAGCACCTTGAGCACTGAGCACCGAGCACCCCGATCACTGAGCACCCAGCACCCGGAGTACTGAGCACCCAGCACCCTGAGTACTAAGCACCGAGCACCCTGAGTACTGAGCACCCAGCACCCTGAGCACTGAACACACAGCACCCTGAGGACTGAGAACCTCGAGCACTGAGCACCCAGCACCCTGAGTACTGGGCACCGAGCACCCCGAGCACTGAGCACCCAGCACCCTGAGCACTGAGCACCCAGCACCCTGAGCACTGAGCACCCAACACCCTGAGCACTGAGCACCCAGCACCCTGAGCACTGAGCACCCAGCACCCTGAGCACTGAGCACCCAGCACCCCGTGCACTGAGCACCCAGCACCCTGAGCAGTGAGCACCCAGCACCCTGAGCACTGAGCACCCAGCACCCTGAGCACTGAGCACACAGCACCCTGAGCACTGAGCACCCAGCACCCTGAGTAGTGAGCACCCAACGTACTGAGCACCGAGCACCCCGAGCACTGAGCACCCAGCACCCTGAGTACTGAGCACCGAGCACCCCGAGCACTGAGCACCCAGCACCCTGAGTACTGAGCTCTGAGCACCCCGAGCACTGAGCACCCAGCGCCCCGAGCACCGAGCACCCTGAGCACTGAGCACCCAGCACCCTGAGTACTGAGCACCCTGCAAACTGAGCAATGAGCACCCTGAGTACTGAGCACCCAGCACCTTGAGCACTGAGCACTGAGCACCCCGAGCACTGAGCACCCAGCACCCGGAGTACTGAGCACCCAGCACCCTGAGAACTAAGCACCGAGCACCCTGAGTACTGAGCACCCAGCACCCTGAGCACTGAACACACAGCACCCTGAGTACTGAGCACCTCGAGCACTGAGCACCCAGCACCGTGAGTACTGAGCACCGAGCACCCCGAGCACTGAGCACCCAGCACCGCGAGCACTGAGCACCCAGCACCCCGAGCACTGAGCACCCAGCACCCTGAGTACTGAGCACCCAGCACCCTGAGCACTGAGCACCCAGCACCCTGAGCACTGAGTACCCAGCACCCTGAGCACTGAGCACCCAGCACCCTGAGCACTGTGCACACAGCACCCTGAGCACTGAGCACCCAGCACCCTGAGTACTGAGCACTGAGCACCCAGCACCCCGAGCACTCAGCACCCAGCACCCTGAGTACTGAGCACTGAGCACGCAGCACACCGAGCACTGAGCACCCAGCACCCTGAGCACTGAGCACCCAGCACCCGAATACTGAGCACCCAGCACCCTGAGTACTGAGCACCCAGCACCCTGAGTACTGAGCGCCCAGCACCCCGAGTACTGAGCACCCAGCACCCTGAGCACTGAGCACCCAGCACCCCGAGCACTAAGCACCCAGCACCCTGAGTACTGAGCACCCAGCACCCTGAGCACTGAGCACCCAGCACTCTGAGCACTGAGCACCCAGCACACTGAGCACTGAGCAACCAGCACCCTGAGTAGTGAGCACCCAAAGTACTGAGCACCGAGCACCCCGAGCACTGAGCACCCAGCACCCTGAGTACTGAGCTCCGAGCACCCCGAGCACTGAGCACCGAGCGCCAAGAGCACCGAGCACCCTGAGCACTGAGCACCCAGCACCCTGAGCAATGAGCACCCTGAGTACTGAGCACCCAGCACCTTGAGCACTGAGCACCGAGCACCCCGAGCACTGAGCACACAGCACCCCGAGCACTGAGCACCCAGCACCCTGAGCACTAAGCACCCAGCACCCGAGTACTGAGCACCCAGCACCCTGAATACTGAGCACCCAGCACCCTGAGTACTGAGCACCCAGCACCATGAGTACTGAGCACCCAGCACCCTGAGCACTGAGCACCCAGCACCCCGAGCACTGAGCACCCAGCACCCTGAGCACTAAGCACCCAGCACCCGAGTACTGAGCACCCAGCACCCTGAATACTGAGCACCCAGCACCCTGAGTACTGAGCACCCAGCACCATGAGTACTGAGCACCCAGCACCCTGAGCACTGAGCACCCAGCAACCCGAACACTGAGCACCCAGCACCATGAGTACTGAGCACCCAGCACCCTGAGCACTGAGCACCCAGCACCCTGAGCACTGAGCACCCAGAACCCTGAGCACTGAGCACCCAGCACCCTGAGTAGTGAACACCCAACGTACTGAGCAATGAGCACCCCGAGCACTGAGCACACAGCACCCTGAGTACTGAGCACCGAGCACCCCGAGCACTGAGCACCCAGCGCCCCGAGCACCGAGAACCCTGAGCACTGAGCACCCAGCACCCTGAGCAATGAGCACCCTGAGTACTGAGCACCCAGCACCTTGAGCACTGAGCACCGAGCACCCCGATCACTGAGCACCCAGCACCCGGAGTACTGAGCACCCAGCACCCTGAGCACTGAACACACAGCACCCTGAGGACTGAGAACCTCGAGCACTGAGCACCCAGCACCCTGAGTACTGGGCACCGAGCACCCCGAGCACTGAGCACCCAGCACCCTGAGCACTGAGCACCCAGCACCCTGAGCACTGAGCACCCAACACCCTGAGCACTGAGCACCCAGCACCCTGAGCACTGAGCACCCAGCACCCTGAGCACTGAGCACCCAGCACCCTGAGCACTGAGGACCCAGCACCCTGAGTACTGAGCACCCAGCACCCTGAGTACTGAGCAACCAGCACCCTGAGCACTGAGCACCCAGCACCCTGAGCACTGAGCACTGAGCACCCAGCTCCCCGAGCACTGAGCACACAGCACCCCGAGCACTGAGCACCCAGCACCCTGAGCACTGAGCACCCAGCACCCTGAGCACTGAGCACCCAGCACCCTGAGTACTGAGCACCCAGCACCCTGAGTACTGAGCACCCAGCACCGTGAGAACTGAGCACTCAGCACCCTGAGTACTGAGCACCGAGCACCCCGAGCACTGAGCACCCAGCACCCTGAGCACTGAGCACCCTGAGGACTGAGCACCCAGCACCCTGAGCACTGAGCACCGATCACCCTGAGCACTGAGCACCCAACACCCCGAGCACTGAGCACCCAGCACCCTGAGCACTGAGCACCCAGCACCCTGAGCACGGAGCACCCCGACCACTGAGCACCCAGCACCCTGAGTACTGAGCCCCCAGCACCCTGAATACTGAGCACCCAGCACCCCGATCACTGAGCACCCAGCACCCCGAGAATGAGCACACAGCACCCTGAGTACTGAGCACCCAGCACCCTGAGTACTGAGCACTAAGCACCCAGAGCACTGAGCAACCAGCACCCCGAGCACGGAGCACCCAGGACCCCGAGCACTGAGTACTGAGCACCCAGCACCCTGAGTACTGAGCACCGAGCTCCCCGAGCACTGAGCACCCACCACCCTGAGTACTGAGTACCCAGCAACCTGAGCACTGAGCACAAAGCACGCTGAGTACTGAGCACCCTGAGTACTGAGCACCGAGGACCCTGAGCACTGAGCACCCAGCACCCCGAGCACTGAGCACCCAGCACCCCGAGAATGGGCACCCAGCACCCTGAGTACTGAGAACCGAGCACCCTGAGTACTGAGCACCCAGCACCCTGAGTACTGAGCACCCAGCAACAAGAGTACTGAGCAGCAAGCACCCCGAGCACTGAGCACCCAGCACACTGAGTAATGAGCACCCAGCACGCTGAGCACTGAGCACCCAGCACCCCGAGCACTGAGCACCCTGTATACTGAGCACCCAGCACCCTGAGTACTGTGCACTAAGCACCCAGAGCGCTGAGCACCCAGGACACCGAGCACTGAGTACTGAGCACCCAGCACCCTGAGTACTGAGCACCGAGCTCCCCTAGCACTGAGCACCCTGAGTACAGAGCACACATCACCCTGAGTACTGAGCACCCAGCACCCTGAGGACTGAGCACCCAGCACCCCGAGCACTGAGCACCCAGCACCCTGAGCACTGAGCACCCAGCACCCTGAGGACTGAGCACCCAGCACCCTGAGTACTGAGCACCCAGCACGCTGAGTACTGAGCACCCAGCACCCCGAGCACTGAGCACCCAGCACCCTGAGTACTGAGCACTGAGCACCCAGCAACCCGAGCACTGAGCACCCAGCACCCTGTGTACTGAGCACTGAGCACCCTGAGTACTAAGCACCCAGCACCCTGAGTACTGAGCACCCTGGACCCTGAGCACTGAGCACCCATCACCCCGATCACTGAGCACCCAGCACACTGAGCACTGAGCACCCAGCACCCTGAGCACTGAGCACCAAGCACCCAGAGCACTGAGCACCCAGCACCCCGAGCACTGAGCACCCAGCACCCTGAGTACTGAGCACCCAGCACCCTGAGCACTGAGCACCCAGCACCCTGAGTACTGAGCACCCAGCACCCTGAGCACTGAGCACCCAGCACCCTGAGCACTGAGCACCCAGCAACCTGAGTACTGAGCACCGAGCACCCCGAGCACTGAGCACCCAGCACCCTGAGTACTGAGCACCGGGCACCCCGAGCACAGAGCACCCAGCACCCTGAGTACTGAGCTCTGAGCACCCCGAGCACTGAGCACCCAGTGCCCCGAGCACAGAGCACCCTGAGCACTGAGCACCCAGCACCCTGAGCAATGAGCACCCTGAGTACTGAGCACCCAGCACCTTGAGCACTGAGCACCGAGAACCCCGAGCACTGAGCACCCAGCACCCGGAGTACTGAGCAGCCAGCCCCCTGAGTACCAAGCACCGAGCACCCTGAGTACTGAGCACCCAGCACCCTGAGCACTGAACACACAGCACCCTGAGTACTGAGCACCTCGAGCACTGAGCACCCAGCACCCTGAGTACTGAGCACCGAGCACACCGAGCACTGAGCACCCAGCACCGCGAGAACTGAGCACATAGCACCCCGAGCACTGAGCACCCAGCACCCTGAGCACTGAGCACCCAGCACCACGAGCACTGAGCACATTGCACCACGAGCACTGAGCACCAAGCACCCTGAGTACTGAGTACCCAGCACCCTGAGCACTGAGCACCCAGCACCCTGAGCACTGAGCACACAGCACCCTGAACACTGAGCACCCAGCACCCTGAGTACTGAGCACTGAGCACCCAGCACCCCGAGCACTGAGCACCCAGCACCCTGAGTACTGAGCACCGAGCACCCCGAGCACTGAGCACCCAGCACCCTGAGTACTGAGCTCCGAGCACCCCGAGCACTGAGCACCCAGCGCCCCAAGCACCGAGCACCCTGAGCACTGAGCACCCAGCACCCTGAGTACTGAGCACCCAGCACCCTGAGCAATGAGCACCCTGAGTACTGAGCACCCAGCACCTTGAGCACTGAGCACCGAGCACCCCGAGCACTGAGCACCCAGCACCCGAGTACTGAGCACCCAGCACCCTGAGTACTGAGCACCCAGCACCCCGAGTACTGAGCACCCAGCACCCTGAGCAACGAGCACCCTGAGTACTGAGCACCCAGCACCTTGAGCACTGAGCCCCGAGCACCCCGAGCACTGAGCACCCAGCACCCCGAGCACTGAGCACCCAGCACCCTGAGCACTGAGCACCCAGCACCCGAGTACTGAGCACCCAGCACCCTGAGTACTGAGCACCCAGCACCCTGAGTACTGAGCACCGAGCTCCCCGAGCACTGAGCACTCAACGTACTGAGCACCGAGCACCCCGAGCACTGAGCACCCAGCACCCTGAGTACTGAGCACCGATCACCCCGAGCACTGAGCACCCAGCACCCTGAGTACTGAGCTCAGAGCACTCCGAGCACTGAGCACCCAGCACCCGGAGTAGTGAGCACCCAACGTACTGAGCACCGAGCACCCCGAGCACTGAGGACCCAGCACCCTGAGTACTGAGCACACAGCACCCCGAGTACTGAGCACCCAGAACCCTGAGTACTGAGCACCCAGCACCCTGAGCACTGAGCACCCAGCACCCCGAGCACTGAGCACCCAGCACCCTGAGTAATGAGCACCCAGCACCGTGAGCACTGAGCACCCAGCACCCTGAGCCCTGATCACCCAGCACCCTGAGCAATGAGCACCCTGAGTACTGAGCACCCAGCACCTTGAGCACTGAGCACCGAGAACCCCGAGCACTGAGCACCCAGCACCCGGAGTACTGAGCACCCAGCACCCTGAGTACTAAGCACCGAGCACCCTGAATACTGAGCACCCAGCACCCTGAGCACTGAACACACAGCACCCTGAGTACTGAGCACCTCGAGCACTGAGCACCCAGCACCGTGAGTACTGAGCACCGAGCACCCAGCACCGCGAGCACTGAGCACATAGCACCCCGAGCACTGAGCACCCAGCACCCCGAGCACTGAGCACCCAGCACCGCGAGCACTGAGCACATAGCACCCCGAGCACTGAGCACCCAGCACCCTGAGTACTGAGTACCCAGCACCCTGAGCACTGAACACCCAGCACCCTGAGCACTGAGCACACAGCACCCTGAGCACTGAGCACCCAGCACAATGAGTACTGAGCACTGAGCACCCAGCACCCCGAGCACTGAGCACCCAGCACCCTGAGTACTGAGCACCGAGCACCCCGAGCACTGAGCACCCAGCACCCTGAGTACTGAGCTCCGAGCACCCCGAGCACTGAGCACCGAGCGCCAAGAGCACCGAGCACCCTGAGCACTGAGGACCCAGCACCCTGAGCAATGAGCACCCTGAGTACTGAGCACCCAGCACCTTGAGCACTGAGCACCGAGCACCCCGAGCACTGAGCAAACAGCACCCCGAGCACTGAGCACCCAGCACCCTGAGCACTAAGCACACAGCACCCGAGTACTGAGCACCCAGCACCCTGAATACTGAGCACCCAGCACCCTGAGTACTGAGCACCCAGCATCCCGAGCACTGAGCACCCAGGACCCAGAGCACCGAGCTCCCTGAGTACTAAGCACCGAGCACCCTGAGTACTGAGCACCCAGCACCCTGAGCACTGAGCACCCAGCAACCCGAACACTGAGCACCCAGCACCATGAGTACTGAGCACCCAGCACCCTGAGCACTGAGCACCCAGCACCCTGAGCACTGAGCACCCAGCACCCTGAGCACTGAGCACCCAGCACCCTGAGTAGTGAACACCCAACGTACTGAGCAATGAGCACCCCGAGCACTGAGCACACAGCACCCTGAGTACTGAGCACCGAGCACCCCGAGCACTGAGCACCCAGCGCCCCGAGCACCGAGAACCCTGAGCACTGAGCACCCAGCACCCTGAGCAATGAGCACCCTGAGTACTGAGCACCCAGCACCTTGAGCACTGAGCACCGAGCACCCCGATCACTGAGCACCCAGCACCCGGAGTACTGAGCACCCAGCACCCTGAGTACTAAGCACCGAGCACCCTGAGTACTGAGCACCCAGCACCCTGAGCACTGAACACACAGCACCCTGAGGACTGAGAACCTCGAGCACTGAGCACCCAGCACCCTGAGTACTGGGCACCGAGCACCCCGAGCACTGAGCACCCAGCACCCTGAGCACTGAGCACCCAGCACCCTGAGCACTGAGCACCCAACACCCTGAGCACTGAGCACCCAGCACCCTGAGCACTGAGCACCCAGCACCCTGAGCACTGAGCACCCAGCACCCCGTGCACTGAGCACCCAGCACCCTGAGCACTGAGCACCCAGCACCCTGAGCACTGAGCACCCAGCACCCTGAGCACTGAGCACACAGCACCCTGAGCACTGAGCACCCAGCACCCTGAGTAGTGAGCGCCCAACGTACTGAGCACCGAGCACCCCGAGCACTGAGCACCCAGCACCCTGAGTACTGAGCACCGAGCACCCCGAGCACTGAGCACCCAGCACCCTGAGTACTGAGCTCCGAGCACCCCGAGCACTGAGCACCCAGCGCCCCGAGCACCGAGCACCCTGAGCACTGAGCACCCAGCACCCTGAGTACTGAGCACCCTGCAAACTGAGCAATGAGCACCCTGAGTACTGAGCACCCAGCACCTTGAGCACTGAGCACTGAGCACCCCGAGCACTGAGCACCCAGCACCCGGAGTACTGAGCACCCATCACCCTGAGAACTAAGCACCGAGCACCCTGAGTACTGAGCACCCAGCACCCTGAGCACTGAACACACAGCACCCTGAGTACTGAGCACCTCGAGCACTGAGCACCCAGCACCCTGAGTACTGAGCACCGAGCACCCCGAGCACTGAGCACCCAGCACCGCGAGCACTGAGCACCCAGCACCCCGAGCACTGAGCACCCAGCACCCTGAGTACTGAGCACCCAGCACCCTGAGCACTGAGCACCCAGCACCCTGAGCACTGAGTACCCAGCACCCTGAGCACTGAGCACCCAGCACCCTGAGCACTGTGCACACAGCACCCTGAGCACTGAGCACCCAGCACCCTGAGTACTGAGCACTGAGCACCCAGCACCCCGAGCACTCAGCACCCAGCACCCGAATACTGAGCACCCAGCACCCTGAGTACTGAGCACCCAGCACCCTGAGTACTGAGCGCCCAGCACCCCGAGTACTGAGCACCCAGCACCCTGAGCACTGAGCACCCAGCACCCCGAGCACTAAGCACCCAGCACCCTGAGTACTGAGCACCCAGCACCCTGAGCACTGAGCACCCAGCACTCTGAGCACTGAGCACCCAGCACACTGAGCACTGAGCAACCAGCACCCTGAGTAGTGAGCACCCAAAGTACTGAGCACCGAGCACCCCGAGCACTGAGCACCCAGCACCCTGAGTACTGAGCTCCGAGCACCCCGAGCACTGAGCACCGAGCGCCAAGAGCACCGAGCACCCTGAGCACTGAGCACCCAGCACCCTGAGCAATGAGCACCCTGAGTACTGAGCACCCAGCACCTTGAGCACTGAGCACTGAGCACCCCGAGCACTGAGCACACAGCACCCCGAGCACTGAGCACCCAGCACCCTGAGCACTAAGCACCCAGCACCCGAGTACTGAGCACCCAGCACCCTGAATACTGAGCACCCAGCACCCTGAGTACTGAGCACCCAGCATCCCGAGCACTGAGCACCCAGGACCCAGAGCACCGAGCACCCTGAGTACTAAGCACCGAGCACCCTGAGTACTGAGCACCCAGCACCCTGAGCACTGAGCACCCAGCAACCCGAACACTGAGCACCCAGCACCATGAGTACTGAGCACCCAGCACCCTGAGCACTGAGCACCCAGCACCCTGAGCACTGAGCACCCAGCACCCTGAGCACTGAGCACCCAGCACCCTGAGTAGTGAACACCCAACGTACTGAGCAATGAGCACCCCGAGCACTGAGCACACAGCACCCTGAGTACTGAGCACCGAGCACCCCGAGCACTGAGCACCCAGCGCCCCGAGCACCGAGAACCCTGAGCACTGAGCACCCAGCACCCTGAGCAATGAGCACCCTGAGTACTGAGCACCCAGCACCTTGAGCACTGAGCACCGAGCACCCCGATCACTGAGCACCCAGCACCCGGAGTACTGAGCACCCAGCACCCTGAGCACTGAACACACAGCACCCTGAGGACTGAGAACCTCGAGCACTGAGCACCCAGCACCCTGAGTACTGGGCACCGAGCACCCCGAGCACTGAGCACCCAGCACCCTGAGCACTGAGCACCCAGCACCCTGAGCACTGAGCACCCAACACCCTGAGCACTGAGCACCCAGCACCCTGAGCACTGAGCACCCAGCACCCTGAGCACTGAGCACCCAGCACCCTGAGCACTGAGGACCCAGCACCCTGAGTACTGAGCACCCAGCACCCTGAGTACTGAGCAACCAGCACCCTGAGCACTGAGCACCCAGCACCCTGAGCACTGAGCACTGAGCACCCAGCTCCCCGAGCACTGAGCACACAGCACCCCGAGCACTGAGCACCCAGCACCCTGAGCACTGAGCACCCAGCACCCTGAGCACTGAGCACCCAGCACCCTGAGTACTGAGCACCCAGCACCCTGAGTACTGAGCACCCAGCACCGTGAGAACTGAGCACTCAGCACCCTGAGTACTGAGCACCGAGCACCCCGAGCACTGAGCACCCAGCACCCTGAGCACTGAGCACCCTGAGGACTGAGCACCCAGCACCCTGAGCACTGAGCACCGATCACCCTGAGCACTGAGCACCCAACACCCCGAGCACTGAGCACCCAGCACCCTGAGCACTGAGCACCCAGCACCCTGAGCACGGAGCACCCCGACCACTGAGCACCCAGCACCCTGAGTACTGAGCCCCCAGCACCCTGAATACTGAGCACCCAGCACCCCGATCACTGAGCACCCAGCACCCCGAGAATGAGCACACAGCACCCTGAGTACTGAGCACCCAGCACCCTGAGTACTGAGCACTAAGCACCCAGAGCACTGAGCAACCAGCACCCCGAGCACGGAGCACCCAGGACCCCGAGCACTGAGTACTGAGCACCCAGCACCCTGAGTACTGAGCACCGAGCTCCCCGAGCACTGAGCACCCACCACCCTGAGTACTGAGTACCCAGCAACCTGAGCACTGAGCACAAAGCACGCTGAGTACTGAGCACCCTGAGTACTGAGCACCGAGGACCCTGAGCACTGAGCACCCAGCACCCCGAGCACTGAGCACCCAGCACCCCGAGAATGGGCACCCAGCACCCTGAGTACTGAGAACCGAGCACCCTGAGTACTGAGCACCCAGCACCCTGAGTACTGAGCACCCAGCAACAAGAGTACTGAGCAGCAAGCACCCCGAGCACTGAGCACCCAGCACACTGAGTAATGAGCACCCAGCACGCTGAGCACTGAGCACCCAGCACCCCGAGCACTGAGCACCCTGTATACTGAGCACCCAGCACCCTGAGTACTGTGCACTAAGCACCCAGAGCGCTGAGCACCCAGGACACCGAGCACTGAGTACTGAGCACCCAGCACCCTGAGTACTGAGCACCGAGCTCCCCTAGCACTGAGCACCCTGAGTACAGAGCACACATCACCCTGAGTACTGAGCACCCAGCATCCTGTGCACTGAGCACCCAGCACCCTGAGTACTGAGCACCCAGCACCCCGAGCACTGAGCACCCAGCACCCTGAGTACTGAGCACCCAGCACCATGAGTACTGAGCAACCCGAGCACTGAGCACCCAGCACGCTGAGTACTTAGCACCCAGCACCAAAAGTACTGAGCACCGAACATCCTGAGCACAGAGCACCGAGCACCCCGAGCACTGAGCACCCAGCACACTGAGTACTGAGCCCCCAGCACCCTGAGTACAGAGCACCCAGCACCCCGAGAATGAGCACCCAGCTCCCTGAGTACTGAGAACCGAGCACCCTGAGTACTGAGCACAAAGCACCCTGAGTACTGAGCCCCCAGCACCCTGAGTACTGAGCACCCAGCACCCCGAGCACTGAGCACCCAGCACCCCGAGAATGAGCACCCAGCACCCTGAGTACTGAGCACCCAGCACCCTGAGTACTGAGCACTAAGCACCCAGAGCACTGAGCAACCAGCACCCCGAGCACGGAGCACCCAGGACCCCAAGCACTGAGTACTGAGCACCCAGCACCCTGAGTACTGAGCACCGAGCTCCCCGAGCACTGAGCACCCAGCACACTGAGCACTGAGCACCCAGCACCCTGAGGACTGAGCACCCAGCACCCTGAGTACTGAGCACCCAGCACGCTGAGTACTGAGCACCCAGCACCCCGAGCACTGAGCACCCAGCACCCTGAGTACTGAGCACTGAGCACCCAGCAACCCGAGCACTGAGCACCCAGCACCCTGTGTACTGAGCACTGAGCACCCTGAGTACTAAGCACCCAGCACCCTGAGTACTGAGCACCCTGGACCCTGAGCACTGAGCACCCATCACCCCGATCACTGAGCACCCAGCACACTGAGCACTGAGCACCCAGCACCCTGAGCACTGAGCACCAAGCACCCAGAGCACTGAGCACCCAGCACCCCGAGCACTGAGCACCCAGCACCCTGAGTACTGAGCACCCAGCACCCTGAGCACTGAGCACCCAGCACCCTGAGTACTGAGCACCCAGCACCCTGAGCACTGAGCACCCAGCACCCTGAGCACTGAGCACCCAGCAACCTGAGTACTGAGCACCGAGCACCCCGAGCACTGAGCACCCAGCACCCTGAGTACTGAGCACCGGGCACCCCGAGCACAGAGCACCCAGCACCCTGAGTACTGAGCTCTGAGCACCCCGAGCACTGAGCACCCAGTGCCCCGAGCACAGAGCACCCTGAGCACTGAGCACCCAGCACCCTGAGCAATGAGCACCCTGAGTACTGAGCACCCAGCACCTTGAGCACTGAGCACCGAGAACCCCGAGCACTGAGCACCCAGCACCCAGAGTACTGAGCAGCCAGCCCCCTGAGTACCAAGCACCGAGCACCCTGAGTACTGAGCACCCAGCACCCTGAGCACTGAACACACAGCACCCTGAGTACTGAGCACCTCGAGCACTGAGCACCCAGCACCCTGAGTACTGAGCACCGAGCACACCGAGCACTGAGCACCCAGCACCGCGAGAACTGAGCACATAGCACCCCGAGCACTGAGCACCCAGCACCCCGAGCACTGAGCACCCAGCACCACGAGCACTGAGCACATTGCACCACGAGCACTGAGCACCAAGCACCCTGAGTACTGAGTACCCAGCACCCTGAGCACTGAGCACCCAGCACCCTGAGCACTGAGCACACAGCACCCTGAACACTGAGCACCCAGCACCCTGAGTACTGAGCACTGAGCACCCAGCACCCCGAGCACTGAGCACACAGCACCCTGAGTACTGAGCACCGAGCACCCCGAGCACTGAGCACCCAGCACCCTGAGTACTGAGCTCCGAGCACCCCGAGCACTGAGCACCCAGCGCCCCAAGCACCGAGCACCCTGAGCACTGAGCACCCAGCACCCTGAGTACTGAGCACCCAGCACCCTGAGCAATGAGCACCCTGAGTACTGAGCACCCAGCACCTTGAGCACTGAGCACCGAGCACCCCGAGCACTGAGCACCCAGCACCCGAGTACTGAGCACCCAGCACCCTGAGTACTGAGCACCCAGCACCCCGAGTACTGAGCACCCAGCACCCTGAGCAACGAGCACCCTGAGTACTGAGCACCCAGCACCTTGAGCACTGAGCCCCGAGCACCCCGAGCACTGAGCACCCAGCACCCCGAGCACTGAGCACCCAGCACCCTGAGCACTGAGCACCCAGCACCCGAGTACTGAGCACCCAGCACCCTGAGTACTGAGCACCCAGCACCCTGAGTACTGAGCACCGAGCTCCCCGAGCACTGAGCACTCAACGTACTGAGCACCGAGCACCCCGAGCACTGAGCACCCAGCACCCTGAGTACTGAGCACCGATCACCCCGAGCACTGAGCACCCAGCACCCTGAGTACTGAGCTCAGAGCACTCCGAGCACTGAGCACCCAGCACCCGGAGTAGTGAGCACCCAACGTACTGAGCACCGAGCACCCCGAGCACTGAGGACCCAGCACCCTGAGTACTGAGCACACAGCACCCCGAGTACTGAGCACCCAGAACCCTGAGTACTGAGCACCCAGCACCCTGAGCACTGAGCACCCAGCACCCCGAGCACTGAGCACCCAGCACCCTGAGTAATGAGCACCCAGCACCGTGAGCACTGAGCACCCAGCACCCTGAGCCCTGAGCACCCAGCAACCTGAGCAATGAGCACCCTGAGTACTGAGCACCCAGCACCTTGAGCACTGAGCACCGAGAACCCCGAGCACTGAGCACCCAGCACCCGGAGTACTGAGCACCCAGCACCCTGAGTACTAAGCACCGAGCACCCTGAATACTGAGCACCCAGCACCCTGAGCACTGAACACACAGCACCCTGAGTACTGAGCACCTCGAGCACTGAGCACCCAGCACCGTGAGTACTGAGCACCGAGCACCCAGCACCGCGAGCACTGAGCACATAGCACCCCGAGCACTGAGCACCCAGCACCCCGAGCACTGAGCACCCAGCACCGCGAGCACTGAGCACATAGCACCCTGAGCACTGAGCACCCAGCACAATGAGTACTGAGCACTGAGCACCCAGCACCCCGAGCACTGAGCACCCAGCACCCTGAGTACTGAGCACCGAGCACCCCGAGCACTGAGCACCCAGCACCCTGAGTACTGAGCTCCGAGCACCCCGAGCACTGAGCACCGAGCGCCAAGAGCACCGAGCACCCTGAGCACTGAGGACCCAGCACCCTGAGCAATGAGCACCCTGAGTACTGAGCACCCAGCACCTTGAGCACTGAGCACCGAGCACCCCGAGCACTGAGCACACAGCACCCCGAGCACTGAGCACCCAGCACCCTGAGCACTAAGCACACAGCACACGAGTACTGAGCACCCAGCACCCTGAATACTGAGCACCCAGCACCCTGAGTACTGAGCACCCAGCATCCCGAGCACTGAGCACCCAGGACCCAGAGCACCGAGCTCCCTGAGTACTAAGCACCGAGCACCCTGAGTACTGAGCACCCAGCACCCTGAGCACTGAGCACCCAGCAACCCGAACACTGAGCACCCAGCACCATGAGTACTGAGCACCCAGCACCCTGAGCACTGAGCACCCAGCACCCTGAGCACTGAGCACCCAGCACCCTGAGCACTGAGCACCCAGCACCCTGAGTAGTGAACACCCAACGTACTGAGCAATGAGCACCCCGAGCACTGAGCACACAGCACCCTGAGTACTGAGCACCGAGCACCCCGAGCACTGAGCACCCAGCGCCCCGAGCACCGAGAACCCTGAGCACTGAGCACCCAGCACCCTGAGCAATGAGCACCCTGAGTACTGAGCACCCAGCACCTTGAGCACTGAGCACCGAGCACCCCGATCACTGAGCACCCAGCACCCGGAGTACTGAGCACCCAGCACCCTGAGTACTAAGCACCGAGCACCCTGAGTACTGAGCACCCAGCACCCTGAGCACTGAACACACAGCACCCTGAGGACTGAGAACCTCGAGCACTGAGCACCCAGCACCCTGAGTACTGGGCACCGAGCACCCCGAGCACTGAGCACCCAGCACCCTGAGCACTGAGCACCCAGCACCCTGAGCACTGAGCACCCAACACCCTGAGCACTGAGCACCCAGCACCCTGAGCACTGAGCACCCAGCACCCTGAGCACTGAGCACCCAGCACCCCGTGCACTGAGCACCCAGCACCCTGAGCACTGAGCACCCAGCACCCTGAGCACTGAGCACCCAGCACCCTGAGCACTGAGCACACAGCACCCTGAGCACTGAGCACCCAGCACCCTGAGTAGTGTGCACCCAACGTACTGAGCACCGAGCACCCCGAGCACTGAGCACCCAGCACCCTGAGTACTGAGCACCGAGCACCCCGAGCACTGAGCACCCAGCACCCTGAGTACTGAGCTCCAAGCACCCCGAGCACTGAGCACCCAGCGCCCCGAGCACCGAGCACCCTGAGCACTGAGCACCCAGCACCCTGAGTACTGAGCACCCTGCAAACTGAGCAATGAGCACCCTGAGTACTGAGCACCCAGCACCTTGAGCACTGAGCACTGAGCACCCCGAGCACTGAGCACCCAGCACCCGGAGTACTGAGCACCCAGCACCCTGAGAACTAAGCACCGAGCACCCTGAGTACTGAGCACCCAGCACCCTGAGCACTGAACACACAGCACCCTGAGTACTGAGCACCTCGAGCACTGAGCACCCAGCACCCTGAGTACTGAGCACCGAGCACCCCGAGCACTGAGCACCCAGCACCGCGAGCCCTGAGCACCCAGCACCCCGAGCACTGAGCACCCAGCACCCTGAGTACTGAGCACCCAGCACCCTGAGCACTGAGCACCCAGCACCCTGAGCACTGAGTACCCAGCACCCTGAGCACTGAGCACCCAGCACCCTGAGCACTGTGCACACAGCACCCTGAGCACTGAGCACCCAGCACCCTGAGTACTGAGCACTGAGCACCCAGCACCCCGAGCACTCAGCACCCAGCACCCTGAGTACTGAGCACTGAGCACGCAGCACACCGAGCACTGAGCACCCAGCACCCTGAGCACTGAGCACCCAGCACCCGAATACTGAGCACCCAGCACCCTGAGTACTGAGCACCCAGCACCCTGAGTACTGAGCGCCCAGCACCCCGAGTACTGAGCACCCAGCACCCTGAGCACTGAGCACCCAGCACCCCGAGCACTAAGCACCCAGCACCCTGAGTACTGAGCACCCAGCACCCTGAGCACTGAGCACCCAGCACTCTGAGCACTGAGCACCCAGCACACTGAGCACTGAGCAACCAGCACCCTGAGTAGTGAGCACCCAAAGTACTGAGCACCGAGCACCCCGAGCACTGAGCACCCAGCACCCTGAGTACTCAGCACCGATCACCCCGAGCACTGAGCACCCAGCACCCTAAGTACTGAGCTCCGAGCACCCCGAGCACTGAGCACCCAGCACCCCGAGCACTGAGCACCCAGCACCCTGAGTAATGAGCACCCAGCACCCTGAGCACTGAGCACCCAGCACCCTGAGCCCTGAGCACCCAGCACCCTGAGCAATGAGCACCCTGAGTACTGAGCACCCAGCACCTTGAGCACTGAGCACCGAGAACCCCGATCACTGAGCACCCAGCACCCGGAGTACTGAGCACCCAGCACCCTGAGTACTAAGCACCGAGCACCCTGAATACTGAGCACCCAGCACCCTGAGCACTGAACACACAGCACCCTGAGTACTGAGCACCTCGAGCACTGAGCACCCAGCACCGTGAGCACTGAGCACCGAGCACCCAGCACCGCGAGCACTGAGCACATAGCACCCCGAGCACTGAGCACCCAGCACCCCGAGCACTGAGCACCCAGCACCGCGAGCACTGAGCACATAGCACCCCGAGCACTGAGCACCCAGCACCCTGAGTACTGAGTACCCAGCACCCTGAGCACTGAACACCCAGCACCCTGAGCACTGAGCACACAGCACCCTGAGCACTGAGCACCCAGCACAATGAGTACTGAGCACTGAGCACCCAGCACCCCGAGCACTGAGCACCCAGCACCCTGAGTACTGAGCACCGAGCACCCCGAGCACTGAACACCCAGCACCCTGAGTACTGAGCTCCGAGCACCCCGAGCACTGAGCACCGAGCGCCAAGAGCACCGAGCACCCTGAGCACTGAGCACCCAGCACCCTGAGCAATGAGCACCCTGAGTACTGAGCACCCAGCACCTTGAGCACTGAGCACCGAGCACCCCGAGCACTGAGCACACAGCACCCCGAGCACTGAGCACCCAGCACCCTGAGCACTAAGCACCCAGCACCCGAGTACTGAGCACCCAGCACCCTGAACACTGAGCACCCAGCACCCTGAGTACTGAGCACCCAGCATCCCGAGCACTGAGCACCCAGGACCCAGAGCACCGAGCACCCTGAGTACTAAGCACCGAGCACCCTGAGTACTGAGCACCCAGCACCCTGAGCACTGAGCACCCAGCAACCCGAACACTGAGCACCCAGCACCATGAGTACTGAGCACCCAGCACCCTGAGCACTGAGCACCCAGCACCCTGAGCACTGAGCACCCAGCACCCTGAGCACTGAGCACCCAGCACCCTGAGTAGTGAACACCCAACGTACTGAGCAATGAGCACCCCGAGCACTGAGCACACAGCACCCTGAGTACTGAGCACCGAGCACCCCGAGCACTGAGCACCCAGCGCCCCGAGCACCGAGAACCCTGAGCACTGAGCACCCAGCACCCTGAGCAATGAGCACCCTGAGTACTGAGCACCCAGCACCTTGAGCACTGAGCACCGAGCACCCCGATCACTGAGCACCCAGCACCCGGAGTACTGAGCACCCAGCACCCTGAGTACTAAGCACCGAGCACCCTGAGTACTGAGCACCCAGCACCCTGAGCACTGAACACACAGCACCCTGAGGACTGAGAACCTCGAGCACTGAGCACCCAGCACCCTGAGTACTTGGCACCGAGCACCCCGAGCACTGAGCACCCAGCACCCTGAGCACTGAGCACCCAGCACCCTGAGCACTGAGCACCCAACACCCTGAGCACTGAGCACCCAGCACCCTGAGCACTGAGCACCCAGCACCCTGAGCACTGAGCACCCAGCACCCCGTGCACTGAGCACCCAGCACCCTGAGCACTGAGCACCCAGCACCCTGAGCACTGAGCACCCAGCACCCTGAGCACTGAGCACACAGCACCCTGAGCACTGAGCACCCAGCACCCTGAGTAGTGAGCACCCAACGTACTGAGCACCGAGCACCCCGAGCACTGAGCACCCAGCACCCTGAGTACTGAGCACCGAGCACCCCGAGCACTGAGCACCCAGCACCCTGAGTACTGAGCTCCGAGCACCCCGAGCACTGAGCACCCAGCGCCCCGAGCACCGAGCACCCTGAGCACTGAGCACCCAGCACCCTGAGTACTGAGCACCCTGCAAACTGAGCAATGAGCACCCTGAGTACTGAGCACCCAGCACCTTGAGCACTGAGCACTGAGCACCCCGAGCACTGAGCACCCAGCACCCGGAGTACTGAGCACCCAGCACCCTGAGAACTAAGCACCGAGCACCCTGAGTACTGAGCACCCAGCACCCTGAGCACTGAACACACAGCACCCTGAGTACTGAGCACCTCGAGCACTGAGCACCCAGCACCCTGAGTACTGAGCACCGAGCACCCCGAGCACTGAGCACCCAGCACCGCGAGCACTGAGCACCCAGCACCCCGAGCACTGAGCACCCAGCACCCTGAGTACTGAGCACCCAGCACCCTGAGCACTGAGCACCCAGCACCCTGAGCACTGAGTACCCAGCACCCTGAGCACTGAGGACCCAGCACCCTGAGCACTGTGCACACAGCACCCTGAGCACTGAGCACCCAGCACCCTGAGTACTGAGCACTGAGCACCCAGCACCCCGAGCACTCAGCACCCAGCACCCTGAGTACTGAGCACTGAGCACGCAGCACACCGAGCACTGAGCACCCAGCACCCTGAGCACTGAGCACCCAGCACCCGAATACTGAGCACCCAGCACCCTGAGTACTGAGCACCCAGCACCCTGAGTACTGAGCGCCCAGCACCCCGAGTACTGAGCACCCAGCACCCTGAGCACTGAGCACCCAGCACCCCGAGCACTAAGCACCCAGCACCCTGAGTACTGAGCACCCAGCACCCTGAGCACTGAGCACCCAGCACTCTGAGCACTGAGCACCCAGCACACTGAGCACTGAGCAACCAGCACCCTGAGTAGTGAGCACCCAAAGTACTGAGCACCGAGCACCCCGAGCACTGAGCACCCAGCACCCTGAGTACTCAGCACCGATCACCCCGAGCACTGAGCACCCAGCACCCTAAGTACTGAGCTCCGAGCACCCCGAGCACTGAGCACCCAGCACCCCGAGCACTGAGCACCCAGCACCCTGAGTAATGAGCACCCAGCACCCTGAGCACTGAGCACCCAGCACCCTGAGCCCTGAGCACCCAGCACCCTGAGCAATGAGCACCCTGAGTACTGAGCACCCAGCACCTTGAGCACTGAGCACCGAGAACCCCGAGCACTGAGCACCCAGCACCCGGAGTACTGAGCACCCAGCACCCTGAGTACTAAGCACCGAGCACCCTGAATACTGAGCACCCAGCACCCTGAGCACTGAACACACAGCACCCTGAGTACTGAGCACCTCGAGCACTGAGCACCCAGCACCGTGAGTACTGAGCACCGAGCACCCAGCACCGCGAGCACTGAGCACATAGCACCCCGAGCACTGAGCACCCAGCACCCCGAGCACTGAGCACCCAGCACCGCGAGCACTGAGCACATAGCACCCCGAGCACTGAGCACCCAGCACCCTGAGTACTGAGTACCCAGCACCCTGAGCACTGAACACCCAGCACCCTGAGCACTGAGCACACAGCACCCTGAGCACTGAGCACCCAGCACAATGAGTACTGAGCACTGAGCACCCAGCACCCCGAGCACTGAGCACCCAGCACCCTGAGTACTGAGCACCGAGCACCCCGAGCACTGAACACCCAGCACCCTGAGTACTGAGCTCCGAGCACCCCGAGCACTGAGCACCGAGCGCCAAGAGCACCGAGCACCCTGAGCACTGAGCACCCAGCACCCTGAGCAATGAGCACCCTGAGTACTGAGCACCCAGCACCTTGAGCACTGAGCACCGAGCACCCCGAGCACTGAGCACCCAGCACCCTGAGCACTAAGCACCCAGAACCCGAGTACTGATCACCCAGCACCCTGAATACTGAGCACCCAGCACCCTGAGTACTGAGCACCCAGCATCCCGAGCACTGAGCACCCAGGACCCAGAGCACCGAGCACCCTGAGTACTAAGCACCGAGCACCCTGAGTACTGAGCACCCAGCACCCTGAGCACTGAGCACCCAGCAACCCGAACACTGAGCACCCAGCACCATGAGTACTGAGCACCCAGCACCCTGAGCACTGAGCACCCAGCACCCTGAGCACTGAGCACCCAGCACCCTGAGCACTGAGCACCCAGCACCCTGAGTAGTGAACACCCAACGTACTGAGCAATGAGCACCCCGAGCACTGAGCACACAGCACCCTGTGTACTGAGCACCGAGCACCCCGAGCACTGAGCACCCAGCGCCCCGAGCACCGAGAACCCTGAGCACTGAGCACCCAGCACCCTGAGCAATGAGCACCCTGAGTACTGAGCACCCAGCACCTTGAGCACTGAGCACCGAGCACCCCGATCACTGAGCACCCAGCACCCGGAGTACTGAGCACCCAGCACCCTGAGTACTAAGCACCGAGCACCCTGAGTACTGAGCACCCAGCACCCTGAGCACTGAACACACAGCACCCTGAGGACTGAGAACCTCGAGCACTGAGCACCCAGCACCCTGAGTACTGGGCACCGAGCACCCCGAGCACTGAGCACCCAGCACCCTGAGCACTGAGCACCCAGCACCCTGAGCACTGAGCACCCAACACCCTGAGCACTGAGCACCCAGCACCCTGAGCACTGAGCACCCAGCACCCTGAGCACTGAGCACCCAGCACCCCGTGCACTGAGCACCCAGCACCCTGAGCACTGAGCACCCAGCACCCTGAGCACTGAGCACCCAGCACCCTGAGCACTGAGCACACAGCACCCTGAGCACTGAGCACCCAGCACCCTGAGTAGTGAGCACCCAACGTACTGAGCACCGAGCACCCCGAGCACTGAGCACCCAGCACCCTGAGTACTGAGCACCGAGCACCCCGAGCACTGAGCACCCAGCACCCTGAGTACTGAGCTCCGAGCACCCCGAGCACTGAGCACACAGCGCCCCGAGCACCGAGCACCCTGAGCACTGAGCACCCAGCACCCTGAGTACTGAGCACCCTGCAAACTGAGCAATGAGCACCCTGAGTACTGAGCACCCAGCACCTTGAGCACTGAGCACTGAGCACCCCGAGCACTGAGCACCCAGCACCCGGAGTACTGAGCACCCAGCACCCTGAGAACTAAGCACCGAGCACCCTGAGTACTGAGCACCCAGCACCCTGAGCACTGAACACACAGCACCCTGAGTACTGAGCACCTCGAGCACTGAGCACCCAGCACCCTGAGTACTGAGCACCGAGCACCCCGAGCACTGAGCACCCAGCACCGCGAGCACTGAGCACCCAGCACCCCGAGCACTGAGCACCCAGCACCCTGAGTACTGAGCACCCAGCACCCTGAGCACTGAGCACCCAGCACCCTGAGCACTGAGTACCCAGCACCCTGAGCACTGAGCACCCAGCACCCTGAGCACTGTGCACACAGCACCCTGAGCACTGAGCACCCAGCACCCTGAGTACTGAGCACTGAGCACCCAGCACCCCGAGCACTCAGCACCCAGCACCCTGAGTACTGAGCACTGAGCACGCAGCACACCGAGCACTGAGCACCCAGCACCCTGAGCACTGAGCACCCAGCACCCGAATACTGAGCACCCAGCACCCTGAGTACTGAGCACCCAGCACCCTGAGTACTGAGCGCCCAGCACCCCGAGTACTGAGCACCCAGCACCCTGAGCACTGAGCACCCAGCACCCCGAGCACTAAGCACCCAGCACCCTGAGTACTGAGCACCCAGCACCCTGAGCACTGAGCACCCAGCACTCTGAGCACTGAGCACCCAGCACACTGAGCACTGAGCAACCAGCACCCTGAGTAGTGAGCACCCAAAGTACTGAGCACCGAGCACCCCGAGCACTGAGCACCCAGCACCCTGAGTACTCAGCACCGATCACCCCGAGCACTGAGCACCCAGCACCCTAAGTACTGAGCTCCGAGCACCCCGAGCACTGAGCACCCAGCACCCCGAGCACTGAGCACCCAGCACCCTGAGTAATGAGCACCCAGCACCCTGAGCACTGAGCACCCAGCACCCTGAGCCCTGAGCACCCAGCACCCTGAGCAATGAGCACCCTGAGTACTGAGCACCCAGCACCTTGAGCACTGAGCACCGAGAACCCCGAGCACTGAGCACCCAGCACCCGGAGTACTGAGCACCCAGCACCCTGAGTACTAAGCACCGAGCACCCTGAATACTGAGCACCCAGCACCCTGAGCACTGAACACACAGCACCATGAGTACTGAGCACCTCGAGCACTGAGCACCCAGCACCGTGAGTACTGAGCACCGAGCACCCAGCACCGCGAGCACTGAGCACATAGCACCCCGAGCACTGAGCACCCAGCACCCCGAGCACTGAGCACCCAGCACCGCGAGCACTGAGCACATAGCAGCCCGAGCACTGAGCACCCAGCACCCTGAGTACTGAGTACCCAGCACCCTGAGCACTGAACACCCAGCACCCTGAGCACTGAGCACACAGCACCCTGAGCACTGAGCACCCAGCACAATGAGTACTGAGCACTGAGCACCCAGCACCCCGAGCACTGAGCACCCAGCACCCTGAGTACTGAGCACCGAGCACCCCGAGCACTGAGCACCCAGCACCCTGAGTACTGAGCTCCGAGCACCCCGAGCACTGAGCACCGAGCGCCAAGAGCACCGAGCACCCTGAGCACTGAGCACCCAGCACCCTGAGCAATGAGCACCCTGAGTACTGAGCACCCAGCACCTTGAGCACTGAGCACCGAGCACCCCGAGCACTGAGCACACAGCACCCCGAGCACTGAGCACCCAGCACCCTGAGCACTAAGCACCCAGCACCCGAGTACTGAGCACCCAGCACCCTGAATACTGAGCACCCAGCACCCTGAGTACTGAGCACCCAGCATCCCGAGCACTGAGCACCCAGGACCCAGAGCACCGAGCACCCTGAGTACTAAGCACCGAGCACCCTGAGTACTGAGCACCCAGCACCCTGAGCACTGAGCACCCAGCAACCCGAACACTGAGCACCCAGCACCATGAGTACTGAGCACCCAGCACCCTGAGCACTGAGCACCCAGCACCCTGAGCACTGAGCACCCAGCACCCTGAGCACCCAGCACCCTGAGTAGTGAACACCCAACGTACTGAGCAATGAGCACCCCGAGCACTGAGCACACAGCACCCTGAGTACTGAGCACCGAGCACCCCGAGCACTGAGCACCCAGCGCCCCGAGCACCGAGAACCCTGAGCACTGAGCACCCAGCACCCTGAGCAATGAGCACCCTGAGTACTGAGCACCCAGCACCTTGAGCACTGAGCACCGAGCACCCCGATCACTGAGCACCCAGCACCCGGAGTACTGAGCACCCAGCACCCTGAGTACTAAGCACCGAGCACCCTGAGTACTGAGCACCCAGCACCCTGAGCACTGAACACACAGCACCCTGAGGACTGAGAACCTCGAGCACTGAGCACCCAGCACCCTGAGTACTGGGCACCGAGCACCCCGAGCACTGAGCACCCAGCACCCTGAGCACTGAGCACCCAGCACCCTGAGCACTGAGCACCCAACACCCTGAGCACTGAGCACCCAGCACCCTGAGCACTGAGCACCCAGCACCCTGAGCACTGAGCACCCAGCACCCCGAGCACTGAGCACCCAGCACCCTGAGCACTGAGCACCCAGCACCCTGAGCACTGAGCACCCAGCACCCTGAGCACTGAGCACACAGCACCCTGAGCACTGAGCACCCAGCACCCTGAGTAGTGAGCACCCAACGTACTGAGCACCGAGCACCCCGAGCACTGAGCACCCAGCACCCTGAGTACTGAGCACCGAGCACCCCGAGCACTGAGCACCCAGCACCCTGAGTACTGAGCTCCGAGCACCCCGAGCACTGAGCACCCAGCGCCCCGAGCACCGAGCACCCTGAGCACTGAGCACCCAGCACCCTGAGTACTGAGCACCCTGCAAACTGAGCAATGAGCACCCTGAGTACTGAGCACCCAGCACCTTGAGCACTGAGCACTGAGCACCCCGAGCACTGAGCACCCAGCACCCGGAGTACTGAGCACCCAGCACCCTGAGAACTAAGCACCGAGCACCCTGAGTACTGAGCACCCAGCACCCTGAGCACTGAACACACAGCACCCTGAGTACTGAGCACCTCGAGCACTGAGCACCCAGCACCCTGAGTACTGAGCACCGAGCACCCCGAGCACTGAGCACCCAGCACCGCGAGCACTGAGCACCCAGCACCCCGAGCACTGAGCACCCAGCACCCTGAGTACTGAGCACCCAGCACCCTGAGCACTGAGCACCCAGCACCCTGAGCACTGAGTACCCAGCACCCTGAGCACTGAGCACCCAGCACCCTGAGCACTGTGCACACAGCACCCTGACCACTGAGCACCCAGCACCCTGAGTACTGAGCACTGAGCACCCAGCACCCCGAGCACTCAGCACCCAGCACCCTGAGTACTGAGCACTGAGCACGCAGCACACCGAGCACTGAGCACCCAGCACCCTGAGCACTGAGCACCCAGCACCCGAATACTGAGCACCCAGCACCCTGAGTACTGAGCACCCAGCACCCTGAGTACTGAGCGCCCAGCACCCCGAGTACTGAGCACCCAGCACCCTGAGCACTGAGCACCCAGCACCCCGAGCACTAAGCACCCAGCACCCTGAGTACTGAGCACCCAGCACCCTGAGCACTGAGCACCCAGCACTCTGAGCACTGAGCACCCAGCACACTGAGCACTGAGCAACCAGCACCCTGAGTAGTGAGCACCCAAAGTACTGAGCACCGAGCACCCCGAGCACTGAGCACCCAGCACCCTGAGTACTCAGCACCGATCACCCCGAGCACTGAGCACCCAGCACCCTAAGTACTGAGCTCCGAGCACCACGAGCACTGAGCACCCAGCACCCGGAGTACTGAGCACCCAGCACCCTGAGTACTAAGCACCGAGCACCCTGATTACTGAGCAGCCAGTACCCTGAGCACTGAACACACAGCACCCTGAGTACTGAGCACCCCGAGCACTGAGCACCCAGGACCCTGAGCAGTGAGCACCCAGCACCCTGTGTACTGAGCACCCAGCACCCTGAGTACTGAACACACAGCACCCTGAGCACTGAGCACTGAGCATCCAGCACCCCGAGCACTGAGCACTGAGCACCCTGAGCACTGAGCACACAGCACCCCGAGTACTGAGCACTGAGCACCCTGAGCACTGAGCACCCAGCACCCCGAGTACTGAGCACTGAGCACCCTGAGTACTGAGAACCCAGCACCCTGAGCACTGAGTACACAGCAAACTGAGCACTGAGCACCCAGCTACCTGAGCACTGAGCACCCAGCACCCTGAGTACTGAGCACTCAACACCCTGAGTACTGAGCACCCAGCACCCTGAGTACTGAGCACCTCGAGCACTGAGCACCCAGCACCCTGAGTACTGAGCACCGAGCACCCCGAGCACTGAGCACCCAGCACCGCGAGCACTGAGCACCCAGCACCCCGAGCACTGAGCACCCAGCACCCTGAGTACTGAGCACCCAGCACCCTGAGCACTGAGCACCCAGCACCCTGAGCACTGAGTACCCAGCACCCTGAGCACTGAGCACCCAGCACCCTGAGCACTGTGCACACAGCACCCTGAGCACTGAGCACCCAGCACCCTGAGTACTGAGCACTGAGCACCCAGCACCCCGAGCACTCAGCACCCAGCACCCTGAGTACTGAGCACTGAGCACGCAGCACACCGAGCACTGAGCACCCAGCACCCTGAGCACTGAGCACCCAGCACCCGAATACTGAGCACCCAGCACCCTGAGTACTGAGCGCCCAGCACCCCGAGTACTGAGCACCCAGCACCCTGAGCACTGAGCACCCAGCACCCCAAGCACTAAGCACCCAGCACCCTGAGTACTGAGCACCCAGCACCCTGAGCACTGAGCACCCAGCACTCTGAGCACTGAGCACCCAGCACACTGAGCACTGAGCAACCAGCACCCTGAGTAGTGAGCACCCAAAGTACTGAGCACCGAGCACCCCGAGCACTGAGCACTCAGCACCCTGAGTACTCAGCACCGATCACCCCGAGCAGTGAGCACCCAGCACCCTAAGTACTGAGCTCCGAGCACCCCGAGCACTGAGCACCCAACACCCGGAGTACTGAGCACCCAGCACCCTGAGTACTAAGCACCGAGCACCCTGATTACTGAGCACACAGTACCCTGAGCACTGAACACACAGCACCCTGAGTACTGAGCACCCCGAGCACTGAGCACCCAGGACCCTGAGCAGTGAGCACCCAGCACCCTGTGTACTGAGCACCCAGCACCCTGAGTACTGAACACACAGCACCCTGAGCACTGAGCACTGAGCACCCAGCACCCCGAGCACTGAGCACTGAGCACCCTGAGCACTGAGCACACAGCACCCCGAGTACTGAGCACTGAGCACCCTGAGCACTGAGCACCCAGCACCCTGAGCACTGAGTACACAGCAAACTGAGCACTGAGCACCCAGCTCCCTGAGCACTGAGCACCCAGCACCCTGAGTACTGAGCACCCAGCACCCTGAGTACTGAGCACTGAGCACCCAGCACCCCGAGCACTGAGCACCATGCACCCTTAGCACTGAGCACCCAGCACCCTGAGCACTGAGCACCCAGCACCCTGAGTACTGAGCACCCAGCACCCTTAGCACTGAGCACCCAGCACCCTGAGCACTGAGCACCCAGCACCCTGAGTACTGAGCACCGAGCACCCCGAGCACTGAGCACCCAGCACCCTGAGTACTGAGCACCGGGCACCCCGAGCACAGAGCACCCAGCACCCTGAGTACTGAGCACCGGGCACCCCGAGCACAGAGCACCCAGCACCCTGAGTACTGAGCTCCGAGCACCCCGAGCACTGAGCACCCAGTGCCCCGAGCACCGAGCACCCTGAGCACTGAGCACCCAGCACCCTGAGCAATGAGCACCCTGAGTACTGAGCACCCAGCAACCTGAGCAATGAGCACCGAGAACCCCGAGCACTGAGCACCCAGCACCCGGAGTACTGAGCAGCCATCACCCTGAGTACCAAGCACCGAGCACCCTGAGTACTGAGCACCCAGCACCCTGAGCACTGAACACACAGCACCCTGAGTACTGAGCACCTCGAGCACTGAGCACCCAGCACCCTGAGTACTGAGCACCGAGCACCCCGAGCACTGAGCACCCAGCACCGCGAGAACTGAGCACATAGCACCCCGAGCACTGAGCACCCAGCACCCCGAGCACTGAGCACCCAGCACCACGAGCACTGAGCACATTGCACCACGAGCACTGAGCACCCAGCACCCTGAGTACTGAGCACTGAGCACCCAGCACCCCGAGCACTGAGCACCCAGCACCCTGAGTACTGAGCACCGAGCACCCCGAGCACTGAGCACCCAGCACCCTGAGTACTGAGCTCCGAGCACCCCGAGCACTGAGCACCCAGCGCCCCAAGCACCGAGCACCCTGAGCACTGAGCACCCAGCACCCTGAGTACTGAGCACCCAGCACCCTGAGCAATGAGCACCCTGAGTACTGAGAACCCAGCACCTTGAGCACTGAGCACCGAGCACCCCGAGCACTGAGCACCCAGCAACCCGAGAACTGAGCACCCAGCACCCTGAGCACTGAGCACCCAGCACCCGAGTAATGAGCACCCAGCACCCTGAGTACTGAGCACCCAGCACCCTGAGTACTGAGCACCCAGCACCCCGAATACTGAGCACCCAGCACCCTGAGCAATGAGCACCCTGAGTACTGAGCACCCAGCACCTTGAGCACTGAGCCCCGAGCACCCCGAGCACTGAGCACCCAGCACCCCGAGCACTGAGCACCCAGCACCCTGAGCACTGAGCACCCAGCACCCGAGTACTGAGCACCCAGCACCCTGAGTACTGAGCACCCAGCACCCTGAGTACTGAGCACCGAGCTCCCCGAGCACTGAGCACCCAACGTACTGAGCACCGAGCACCCCGAGCACTGAGCACCCAGCACCCTGAGTACTGAGCACCGATCACCCCGAGCACTGAGCACCCAGCACCCTGAGTACTGAGCTCAGAGCACTCTGAGCACTGAGCACCCAGCACCCGGAGTAGTGAGCACCCAACGTACTGAGCACCAAGCACCCCGAGCACTGAGCACCCAGCACACTGAGTACTGAGCACCGAGCACCCCGAGCACTGAGGACCCAGCACCCTGAGTACTGAGCACACAGCACCCCGAGTACTGAGCACCCAGAACCCTGAGTACTGAGCACCCAGCACCCTGAGCACTGAGCACCCAGCACCCCGAGCACTGAGCACCCAGCACCCTGAGTACTGAGCACCCAGCACCCTGAGCACTGAGCACCCAGCACCCTGAGCCCTGAGCACCCAGCACCCTGAGCAATGAGCACCCTGAGTACTGAGCACCCAGCACCTTGAGCACTGAGCACCGAGAACCCCGAGCACTGAGCACCCAGCACCCGGAGTACTGAGCACCCAGCACCCTGAGTACTAAGCACCGAGCACCCTGAATACTGAGCACCCAGCACCCTGAGCACTGAACACACAGCACCCTGAGTACTGAGCACCTCGAGCACTGAGCACCCAGCACCGTGAGTACTGAGCACCGAGCACCCAGCACCGCGAGCACTGAGCACATAGCACCCCGAGCACTGAGCACCCAGCACCCCGAGCACTGAGCACCCAGCACCGCGAGCACTGAGCACATAGCACCCTGAGCACTTAGCACCCAGCACCCTGAGTACTGAGTACCCAGCACACTGAGTACTGAGCACCGAGCACCCTGAGTACTGAGCACCCAGCACCCTGAGTACTGAGCACCCAGCACCCTGAGCACTGAGCACCCAGCACCCTGAGCACTTAGCACCCAGCACCCTGAGTACTGAGCACCCAGCAACCTGAGTACTGAACACCCAGCACCCTGAGCACTGAGCACTGAGCACCCAGCACCCTGAGCACTGAGCACCCAGCACCCTGAGCACGGAGCACCCCGTGGACTGAGCACCCAGCACCCTGAGCACTGAGCACCCAGCACCTTGAGTAAGGAGCACCGAGCACCTCGAGCACTGAGCACCCTGAGTACTGAGCACCCAGCACCCCTATCACTGAGCACCCTGCACCCTGAGCACTGAGCACCCAGCACCCTGAGCACTGAGCACCCAGCACCCTGAGTACTGAGCACCCAGCACGCTGAGTACTGAGCACCCAGCACCTCGAGCACTGAGCAACCAGCACCCTGAGCACGGTGCACCCCGAGGACTGAGCACCCAGCACCCTGAGCACTGAGCACCCAGCACCTTGAGTACTGAGCACCGAGCACCCCGAGCACTGAACACCCAGCACCCTGAATACTGAGCACCCAGCACCCTGAGCACTGAGCACCCAGCACCCTGAGCACTGAGCACCCAGCACCCCGAGCACTGAGCACCCAGCACCCTGAGTACTGAGCACCCAACACCCAGAGTACTGAGCACCCAGCACCCTGAGCACTGAGCACCCAGCAACCTGAGTACTGATCACCCAGCACCCTGAGTACTGAACACCCAGCACCCTGAGCACTGAGCACTGAGCACCCTGAGCACTGAGTACTGAGCACAGAGCACCCTGAGCACTGAGCACCCAGCACCCCGAGTACTGAGCACCCAGCACCCCGAGCACTGAGCACCCAGCGCCCCGAGCACTGAGCACCCAGCACCCCGAGCACTGAGCACTGAGCACCCTGAGCACTGAGCACCCAGCACCCCGAGTACTGAGCACTGAGCACCCTGAGCACTTAGCACCAAGCACCCCGAGTATTTAGCACTGAGCACCCTGAATACTGAGCACCCAGCATCCTGAGCACTGAGCACCCAGCACCCTGAGTACTGAGCACTGAGAACCCAGCACCCCGAGCACTGAGCACCCATCACCCTGAGTACTGAGCACCGAGCACCCTGAGTACTGAGCACCAAGCACCCTGATCACTGAGCACGGAGCACCCCGCGGACTGAGCACCCAGCACCCTGAGCACTGAGCACCCAGCACCTTGAGTACTGAGCACCGAGCACCCCGAGCACTGAACACCCAGCACCCTGAGTATTGAGCACCCAGCACCCTGAGCACTGAGCACCCAGCACCCTGAGCACTGAGCACGCAGCACCCCGAGCACTGAGCACCCAGCACCCTGAGTTCTGAGCACCCAGCACCCTGAGTACTGAGCACCCAGCACCCTGAGTACTGAGCACCCAGCACCCTGAGCACTGAGCACCCAGCACCCTGAGTACTGAGCACCCAGCACCCTGAGTACTGAGCAACCAGCACCCTGAGCACTGAGAACCCAGCACCCTGAGCACTGAGCACTGAGCTCCCAGCACCCCGAGCACTGAGCACCCAGCACCCCGAGCACTGAGCACCCAGCACCCTGAGCACTGAGCACCCAGCACCCTGAGCACTGAGCACCCAGCACCCTGAGTACTGAGCACCCAGCACCCTGAGTACTGAGCACACAGCACCGTGAGAACTGAGCACTCAGCACCCTGAGTACTGAGCACCGAGCACCCCGAGCACTGAGCACCCAGCACCCTGAGCACTGAGCACCCTGAGGACTGAGCACCCAGCACCCTGAGCACTGAGCACCGATCACCCTGAGCACTGAGCACCCAGCACCCCGAGCACTGAGCACCCACCACCCTGAGTACTGAGCACCCAGCAACCTGAGCACTGAGCACAAAGCACGCTGAGTACTGAGCACCCTGAGTACTGAGCACCGAGGACCCTGAGCACTGAGCACCCAGCACCCCGAGCACTGAGCACCCAGCACCCCGAGAATGGGCACCCAGCACCCTGAGTACTGAGAACCGAGCACCCTGTGTACTGAGCACCCAGCACCCTGAGTACTGAGCACCCAGCACCAAGAGTACTGAGCAGCAAGCACCCCGAGCACTGAGCACCCAGCACCCTGAGCACTGAGCACCCAGCACCCTGAGCACTGAGCACCCAGCACCCAGAGCACTGAGCACCCAGCACCCTGCGCACTGAGCACCCAGCACCCTGAGTACTGAGCAGCGAGCACCCTGAGTACTGAGCACCCAGCACCCTGAGTATTGAGCACCAAGCACCCTGAGTACTGAGCACCGAGCACCCCGAGTACTGAGCACCCAGCACCCTGAGAACTCAGCACTCAGCACCCCGAGCACTGAGCACCCAGCACCCTGAGTACTGAGCTCCCAGTGCCCTGAGCACTGAGCACCCAGCACCCTGAGTATTGAGCACCCAGCACCCTGAGCACTGAGCACCCAGCACCCTGAGCACTGAGCACGCAGCACCTCGAGCACTGAGCACCCAGCACCCTGAGTACTGAGCACCCAGCACCCTGAGTACTGTGCACCCAGCACCCTGAGTACTGAGCACCCAGCACCCTGAGCACTGAGCACCCAGCACACTGAGTACTGAGCACCGAACACCCTTAGTACTGAGCAACCAGCACCCTTAGCACTGAGCACCCAGCACCCTGAGCACTGAGCACTGAGCACCCAGCACCCCGAGCACTGAGCACCCAGCACCCCGAGCACTGAGCACCCAGCACCCTGAGCACTGAGCACCCAGCACCCTGAGCACTGAGCACCCAGCACCCTGAGTACTGAGCACCCAGCACCCTGAGTACTGAGCACCCAGCACCGTGAGAACTGAGCACTCAGCACCCTGAGTACTGAGCACCGAGCACCCTGAGCACTGAGCACCCAGCACCCTGAGCACTGAGCACCCTGAGGACTGAGCACCCAGCACCCTGAGCACTGAGCACCGATCACCCTGAGCACTGAGCACCCAGCACCCCGAGCACTGAGCACCCAGCACCCTGAGTACTGAGCACCCAGCAGCCCGAGCACTGAGCACACGGCACCCTGAGTACTGAGCACCCTGAGTACTGAGCACTGAGCACCCAGCACCCTGAGGACTGAGTACCCAGCACCCTGATCACTGAGCACCCAGCACCCTGAGTACTGAGCACTGATCACCCTGAGCACTGAGCACCCAGCACCCCGAGCACTGAGCACCCAGCACCCTGAGTACTGAGCAGCCAGCACCCTGAGCACTGAGCACCCAGCACCCTGAGTACTGAGCACCCAGCACCCTGGGCACTGAGCACCCAGCACCCTGAGTACTGAGCACCGAGCACCCTGAGTACTGAGCACCCAGCACCCTGAGTACTGAGCACCCAGCACCCTGAGCACTGAGCACCCAGCACCCTGAGCACTGAGCACCCAGCACCCTGAGTACTGAGCACCCAGCACGCTGAGTACTGAACACCCAGCACCCTGAACACTGAGCACTGAGCACCCAGCACCCTGAGCACTGAGCACCCAGCACCATGAGCATGGAGCACCCCGAAGACTGAGCACCCAGCACCATGAGCACTGAGCACCCAGCACCTTGAGTACTGAGCACCGAGCACCTCGAGCACTGAGCACCCTGAGTACTGAGCACCCAGCACTCCTATCACTGAGCACCCTGCACCCTGAGCACTGAGCACCCAGCACCCTGAGCACTGAGCACCCAGCACCCTGAGTACTGAGCACCCAGCACGCTGAGTACTGAGCACCCAGCACCTCGAGCACTGAGCAACCAGCACCCTGAGCACGGTGCACCCCGAGGACTGAGCACCCAGCACCCTGAGCACTGAGCACCCAGCACCTTGAGTACTGAGCACCGAGCACCCCGAGCACTGAACACCCAGCACCCTGAGTATTGAGCACCCAGCACCCTGAGCACTGAGCACCCAGCACCCTGAGCACTGAGCACGCAGCACCCCGAGCACTGAGCACCCAGCACCCTGAGTTCTGAGCACCCAGCACCCTGAGTACTGAGCACCCAGCACCCTGAGTACTGAGCACCCAGCACCCTGAGCACTGAGCACCCAGCACCCTGAGTACTGAGCACCCAGCACCCTGAGTACTGAGCAACCAGCACCCTGAGCACTGAGAACCCAGCACCCTGAGCACTGAGCACTGAGCACCCAGCACCCCGAGCACTGAGCACCCAGCACCCCGAGCACTGAGCACCCAGCACCCTGAGCACTGAGCACCCAGCACCCTGAGCACTGAGCACCCAGCACCCTGAGTACTGAGCACCCAGCACCCTGAGTACTGAGCACACAGCACCGTGAGAACTGAGCACTCAGCACCCTGAGTACTGAGCACCGAGCACCCCGAGCACTGAGCACCCAGCACCCTGAGCACTGAGCACCCTGAGGACTGAGCACCCAGCACCCTGAGCACTGAGCACCGATCACCCTGAGCACTGAGCACCCAGCACCCTGAGTTCTGAGCACCCAGCACCCTGAGTACTGAGCACCCAGCACCCTGAGTACTGAGCACCCAGCACCCTGAGCACTGAGCACCCAGCACCCTGAGTACTGAGCACCCAGCACCCTGAGTACTGAGCAACCAGCACCCTGAGCACTGAGAACCCAGCACCCTGAGCACTGAGCACTGAGCACCCAGCACCCCGAGCACTGAGCACCCAGCACCCCGAGCACTGAGCACCCAGCACCCTGAGCACTGAGCACCCAGCACCCTGAGCACTGAGCACCCAGCACCCTGAGTACTGAGCACCCAGCACCCTGAGTACTGAGCACACAGCACCGTGAGAACTGAGCACTCAGCACCCTGAGTACTGAGCACCGAGCACCCCGAGCACTGAGCACCCAGCACCCTGAGCACTGAGCACCCTGAGGACTGAGCACCCAGCACCCTGAGCACTGAGCACCGATCACCCTGAGCACTGAGCACCCAGCACCCCGAGCACTGAGCACCCAGCACCCTGAGCACTGAGCACCCAGCACCCTGAGTACTGAGAACCGAGCACCCTGAGTACTGAGCACCCAGCACCCTGAGTACTGAGCCCCCAGCACCCTGAGTACTGAGCACCCAGCACCCCGATCACTGAGCACCCAGCGCCTCGAGAATGAGCACACAGCACCCTGAGTACTGAGCACCCAGCACCCTGAGTACTGAGCACTAAGCACCCAGAGCACTGAGCAACCAGCACCCCGAGCACGGAGCACCCAGGACCCCGAGCACTGAGTACTGAGCACCCAGCACCCTGACTACTGAGCACCGAGCTCCCCGAGCACTGAGCACCCACCACCCTGAGTACTGAGCACCCAGCAACCTGAGCACTGAGCACAAAGCACGCTGAGTACTGAGCACCCTGAGTACTGAGCACCGAGGACCCTGAGCACTGAGCACCCAGCACCCTGAGTATTGAGCACCCAGCACCCTGAGCACTGAGCACCCAGCACCCTGAGCACTGAGCACGCAGCACCTCGAGCACTGAGCACCCAGCACCCTGAGTACTGAGCACCCAGCACCCTGAGTACTGTGCACCCAGCACCCTGAGTACTGAGCACCCAGCACCCTGAGCACTGAGCACCCAGCCCACTGAGTACTGAGCACCGAACACCCTTAGTACTGAGCAACCAGCACCCTTAGCACTGAGCACCCAGCACCCTGAGCACTGAGCACTGAGCACCCAGCACCCCGAGCACTGAGCACCCAGCACCCCGAGCACTGAGCACCCAGCACCCTGAGCACTGAGCACCCAGCACCCTGAGCACTGAGCACCCAGCACCCTGAGTACTGAGCACCCAGCACCCTGAGTACTGAGCACCCAGCACCGTGAGAACTGAGCACTCAGCACCCTGAGTACTGAGCACCGAGCACCCTGAGCACTGAGCACCCAGCACCCTGAGCACTGAGCACCCTGAGGACTGAGCACCCAGCACCCTGAGCACTGAGCACCGATCACCCTGAGCACTGAGCACCCAGCACCCTGAGCACTGAGCACCCAGCACCCTGAGTACTGAGCACCCAGCAGCCCGAGCACTGAGCACCCGGCACCCTGAGTACTGAGCACCCTGAGTACTGAGCACTGAGCACCCAGCACCCTGAGCACTGATTACCCAGCACCCTGAGCACTGAGCACCCAGCACCCTGAGTACTGAGCACTGATCACCCTGAGCACTGAGCACCCAGCACCCCGAGCACTGAGCACCCAGCACCCTGAGTACTGAGCAGCCAGCACCCTGAGCACTGAGCAACCAGCACCCTGAGTACTGAGCACCCAGCACCCTGAGTACTGAGCACCCAGCACCCTGGGCACTGAGCACCCAGCACCCTGAGTACTGAGCACCGAGCACCCTGAGTACTGAGCACCCAGCACCCTGAGTACTGAGCACCCAGCACCCTGAGCACTGAGCACCCAGCACCCTGAGCACTGAGCACCCAGCACCCTGAGTACTGAGCACCCAGCACGCTGAGTACTGAACACCCAGCACCCTGAACACTGAGCACTGAGCACCCAGCACCCTGAGCACTGAGCACCCAGCACCATGAGCATGGAGCACCCCGAGGACTGAGCACCCAGCACCATGAGCACTGAGCACCCAGCACCTTGAGTACTGAGCACCGAGCACCTCGAGCACTGAGCACCCTGAGTACTGAGCACCCAGCACCCCTATCACTGAGCACCCTGCACCCTGAGCACTGAGCACCCAGCACCCTGAGCACTGAGCACCCAGCACCCTGAGTACTGAGCACCCAGCACGCTGAGTACTGAGCACCCAGCACCTCGAGCACTGAGCAACCAGCACCCTGAGCACGGTGCACCCCGAGGACTGAGCACCCAGCACCTTGAGTACTGAGCACCGAGCACCTCGAGCACTAAGCACCCAGCACCCTGAGTACTGAGCACCCAGCACACTGAGCACCCAGCACCCTGAGTACTGAGCACCCAGCACCTCGAGCACTGAGCACCCAGGACCCTGAGTACTGAGCACCCAACACCCAGAGTACTGAGCACCCAGCACCCTGAGCACTGAGCACCCAGCAACCTGTGTACTGAGCACCCAGGACCCTGAGTACTGAACACCCAGCACCCTGAGCACTGAGCACTGAGCACCCTGAGCACTGAGTACTGAGCACTGAGCACCCTGAGCACTGAGCACCCAGCACCCCGAGTACTGAGCACCCAGCACACCGAGCACTGAGCACCCAGCGCCCCGAGCACTGAGCACCCAGCACCCCGAGCACTGAGCACTGAGCACCCTGAGCACTGAGCACCCAGCACCCCGAGTACTGAGCACTGAGCACCCTGAGTACTGAGCACCAAGCACCCCGAGTACTGAGCACTGAGCACCCTGAATACTGAGCACCCAGCACCCTGAGCACTGAGCACCCAGCACCCTGAGTACTGAGCACTGAGAACCCAGAACCCGGAGCACTGAGCACCCAGCACCCTGAGTACTGAGCACCAAGCACCCTGATCACTGAGCACGGAGCACCCCGCGGACTGAGCACCCAGCACCCTGAGCACTGAGCACCCAGCACCTTGAGTACTGAGCACCGAGCACCCCGACCACTGAACACCCAGCACCCTGAGTATTGAGCACCCAGCACCCTGAGCACTGAGCACAAAGCACCCTGAGCACTGAGCACGCAGCACCCCGAGCACTGAGCACCCAGCACCCTGAGTAATGAGCACCCAGCACACTGAGTACTGAGCACCCAGCACCCTGAGTACTGAGCACCCAGCAACCTGAGCACTGAGCACCCAGCACCCTGAGTACTGAGCACCCAGCACCCTGAGTACTGAGCGACCAGCACCCTGAGCACTGAGCACCCAGCACACTGAGCACTGAGCACTGAGCACCCAGCTCCCCGAGCACTGAGCACACAGCAAACCGAGCACTGAGCACCCAGCACCCTGAGCACTGAGCACCCAGCACCCTGAGCACTGAGCACCCAGCACCCTGAGTACTGAGCACCCAGCACCCTGAGTACTGAGCACCCAGCACCCTGAGTACTGAGCACTAAGCACCCAGAGCACTGAGCAACCAGCACCCCGATCACGGAGCACCCAGGACCCCGAGCACTGAGTACTGAGCACCCAGCACCCTGAGTACTGAGCACCGAGCTCCCCGAGCACTGAGCACCCACCACCCTGAGTACTGAGCACCCAGCAACCTGAGCACTGAGCACAAAGCACGCTGAGTACTGAGCACCCTGAGTACTGAGCACCGAGGACCCTGAGCACTGAGCACCCAGCACCCCGGCACTGAGCACCCAGCACCCCGAGAATGGGCACCCAGCACCCTGAGTACTGAGAACCGAGCACCCTGTGTACTGAGCACCCAGCACCCTGAGTACTGAGCACCCAGCACCAAGAGTACTGAGCAGCAAGCACCCCGAGCACTGAGCACCCAGCACCCTGAGCACTGAGCACCCAGCACCCTGAGCACTGAGCACCCAGCACCCAGAGCACTGAGCACCCAGCACCCTGCGCACTGAGCACCCAGCACCCTGAGTACTGAGCAGCGAGCACCCTGAGTACTGAGCACCCAGCACCCTGAGTATTGAGCACCCAGCACCCTGAGTACTGAGCACCGAGCACCCCGAGTACTGAGCACCCAGCACCCTGAGAACTCAGCACTCAGCACCCCGAGCACTGAGCACCCAGCACCCTGATTACTGAGCTCCCAGTACGCCGAGCACTGAGCACCCAGCACCCTGAGTACTGAGCACCCTGAGTACTGAGCACCGATCACCCTGAGCACTGAGCAGCCAGCACCCTGAGTATTGAGCACCCAGCACCCTGAGCACTGAGCAAACAGCACCCTGAGCACTGAGCACGCAGCACCTCGAGCACTGAGCACCCAGCACCCTGAGTACTGAGCACCCAGCACCGAGTACTGTGCACCCAGCACCCTGAGTACTGAGCACCCAGCACCCTGAGCACTGAGCACCCAGCACACTGAGTACTGAGCACCGAACACCCTTAGTATTGAGCAACCAGCACCCTTAGCACTGAGCACCCAGCACCATGAGCACTGAGCACTGAGCACCCAGCACCCCGAGCACTGAGCACCCAGCACCCCGAGCACTGAGCACCCAGCACCCAGCACCCTGAGCACTGAGCACCCAGCACCCTGAGCACTGAGCACCCAGCACCCTGAGTACTGAGCACCCAGCACCCTGAGTACTGAGCACCCAGCACCCCGAGCACTGAGCACCCAGCACCCTGAGCACTGAGCACCGATCACCCTGAGCACTGAGCACCCAGCACCCCGAGCACTGAGCACCCAGCACCCTGAGTACTGAGCACCCAGCAGCCCGAGCACTGAGCACCCGGCACCCTGAGTACTGAGCACCCTGAGTACTGAGCACTGAGCACCCAGCACCCTGAGGACTGAGTACCCAGCACCCTGAGCACTGAGCACCCAGCACCCTGAGTACTGAGCACTGATCACCCTGAGCACTGAGCACCCAGCACCCCTAGCACTGAGCACCCAGCACCCTGAGTACTGAGCAGCCAGCACCCTGAGCACTGAGCACCCAGCACCCTGAGTACTGAGCACCCAGCACCCTGAGTACTGAGCACCCAGCACCCTGGGCACTGAGCACCCAGCACCCTGAGTACTGAGCACCGAGCACCCTGAGTACTGAGCACCCAGCACCCTGAGAACTGAGCACCCAGCACCCTGAGCACTGAGCACCCAGCACCCTGAGCACTGAGCACCCAGCACCCTGAGTACTGAGCACCCAGCACGCTGAGTACTGAACACTCAGCACCCTGAGCACTGAGCACTGAGCACCCAGCACCCTGAGCACTGAGCACCCAGCACCCTGAGCATGGAGCACCCCGAGGACTGAGCACCCAGCACCATGAGCACTGAGCACCCAGCACCTTGATTACTGAGCACCGAGCACCTCGAGCACTGAGCACCCTGAGTACTGAGCACCCAGCACCCCTATCACTGAGCACCCTGCACCCTGAGCACTGAGCACCCAGCACCCTGAGCACTGAGCACCCAGCACCCTGAGTAATGAGCACCCAGCACGCTGAGTACTGAGCACCCAGCACCTCGAGCACTGAGCAACCAGCACCCTGAGCACGGTGCACCCCGAGGACTGAGCACCCAGCACCTTGAGTACTGAGCACCGAGCACCTCGAGCACTAAGCACCCAGCACCCTGAGTACTGAGCACCCAGCACACTGAGAACTGAGCACCCAGCACCCTGAGCACTGAGCACCCAGCACCCTGATCACTGAGCACGGAGCACCCCGCGGACTGAGCACCCAGCACCCTGAGCACTGAGCACCCAGCACCTTGAGTACTGAGCACCGAGCACCCCGACCACTGAACACCCAGCACCCTGAGTATTGAGCACCCAGCACCCTGAGCACTGAGCACAAAGCACCCTGAGCACTGAGCACGCAGCACCCCGAGCACGGAGCACCCAGCACCCTGAGTAATGAGCACCCAGCACACTGAGTACTGAGCACCCAGCACCCTGAGTACTGAGCACCCAGCAACCTGAGCACTGAGCACCCAGCACCCTGAGTACTGAGCACCCAGCACCCTGAGTACTGAGCGACCAGCACCCTGAGCACTGAGCACCCAGCACACTGAGCACTGAGCACTGAGCACCCAGCTCCCCGAGCACTGAGCACACAGCACCCCGAGCACTGAGCACCCAGCACCCTGAGCACTGAGCACCCAGCACCCTGAGCACTGAGCACCCAGCACCCTGAGTACTGAGCACCCAGCACCCTGAGTACTGAGCACCCAGCACCCTGAGTACTGAGCACTAAGCACCCAGAGCACTGAGCAACCAGCACCCCGATCACGGAGCACCCAGGACCCCGAGCACTGAGTACTGAGCACCCAGCACCCTGAGTACTGAGCACCGAGCTCCCCGAGCACTGAGCACCCACCACCCTGAGTACTGAGCACCCAGCAACCTGAGCACTGAGCACAAAGCACGCTGAGTACTGAGCACCCTGAGTACTGAGCACCGAGGACCCTGAGCACTGAGCACCCAGCACCCCGGCACTGAGCACCCAGCACCCCGAGAATGGGCACCCAGCACCCTGAGTACTGAGAACCGAGCACCCTGTGTACTGAGCACCCAGCACCCTGAGTACTGAGCACCCAGCACCAAGAGTACTGAGCAGCAAGCACCCCGAGCACTGAGCAGCCAGCACCCTGAGCACTGAGCACCCAGCACCCTGAGTACTGAGCACCCAGCACCCTGAGTACTGAGCACCCAGCACCCTGGGCACTGAGCACCCAGCACCCTGAGTACTGAGCACCGAGCACCCTGAGTACTGAGCACCCAGCACCCTGAGAACTGAGCACCCAGCACCCTGAGCACTGAGCACCCAGCACCCTGAGCACTGAGCACCCAGCACCCTGAGTACTGAGCACCCAGCACGCTGAGTACTGAACACTCAGCACCCTGAGCACTGAGCACTGAGCACCCAGCACCCTGAGCACTGAGCACCCAGCACCCTGAGCATGGAGCACCCCGAGGACTGAGCACCCAGCACCATGAGCACTGAGCACCCAGCACCTTGATTACTGAGCACCGAGCACCTCGAGCACTGAGCACCCTGAGTACTGAGCACCCAGCACCCCTATCACTGAGCACCCTGCACCCTGAGCACTGAGCACCCAGCACCCTGAGCACTGAGCACCCAGCACCCTGAGTACTGAGCACCCAGCACGCTGAGTACTGAGCACCCAGCACCTCGAGCACTGAGCAACCAGCACCCTGAGCACGGTGCACCCCGAGGACTGAGCACCCAGCACCTTGAGTACTGAGCACCGAGCACCTCGAGCACTAAGCACCCAGCACCCTGAGTACTGAGCACCCAGCACACTGAGAACTGAGCACCCAGCACCCTGAGCACTGAGCACCCAGCACCCCGAGCACTGAGCACCCAGCACCCTGAGTACTGAGCACCCAACACCCAGAGTACTGAGCACCCAGCACCGTGAGCACTGAGCACCCAGCAACCTGTGTACTGAGCACCCAGCACCCTGAGTACTGAACACCCAGCACCCTGAGCACTGAGCACTGAGCACCCTGAGCACTGAGTACTGAGCACTGAGCACGCTGAGCACTGAGCACCCAGCACCCCGAGTACTGAGCACCCAGCACCCGGAGCACTGAGCACCCAGCGCCCCGAGCACTGAGCACCCAGCACCCCGAGCACTGAGCACTGAGCACCCTGAGCACTGAGCACCCAGCACCCCGAGTACTGAGCACTGAGCACCCTGAGTACTGAGCACCAAGCACCCCGAGTACTGAGCACTGAGCACCCTGAATACTGAGCACCCAGCACCCTGAGCACTGAGCACCCAGCACCCTGAGTACTGAGCACTGAGAACCCAGCACCCCGTGCACTGAGCACCCAGCACCCTGAGTACTGAGCACCAAGCACCCTGATCACTGAGCACGGAGCACCCCGCGGACTGAGCACCCAGCACCCTGAGCACTGAGCATCCAGCACCTTGAGTACTGAGCACCGAGCACCCCGAGCACTGAACACCCAGCACCCTGAGTATTGAGCACCCAGCACCCTGAGCACTGAGCACAAAGCACCCTGAGCACTGAGCACGCAGCACCCCGAGCACTGAGCACCCACCACCATGAGTAATGAGCACCCAGCACCCTGAGTACTGAGCACCCAGCACCCTGAGTACTGAGCACCCAGCACCCTGAGCACTGAGCACCCAGCACCCTGAGTACTGAGCACCCAGCACCCGGAGTACTGAGCAACCAGCACCCTGAGCACTGAGCACCCAGCACCCTGAGCACTGAGCACTGAGCACCCAGCTCCCCGAGCACTGAGCACACAGCACCCCGAGCACTGAGCACCCAGCACCCTGAGCACTGAGCACCCAGCACCCTGAGCACTGAGCACCCAGCACCCTGAGTACTGAGCACCCAGCACCCTGAGTACTGAGCACCCAGCACCGTGAGAACTGAGCACTCAGCACCCTGAGTACTGAGCACCGAGCACCCCGAGCACTGAGCACCCAGCACCCTGAGCACTGAGCACCCTGAGGACTGAGCACCCAGCACCCTGAGCACTGAGCACCGATCACCCTGAGCACTGAGCACCCAACAACCCGAGCACTGAGCACCCAGCACCCTGAGCACTGAGCACCCAGCACCCTGAGCACGGAGCACCCCGACCACTGAGCACCCAGCACCCTGAGTACTGAGCCCCCAGCACCCTGAATACTGAGCACCCAGCACCCCGATCACTGAGCACCCAGCACCCCGAGAATGAGCACACAGCACCCTGAGTACTGAGCACCCAGCACCCTGAGTACTGAGCACTAAGCACCCAGAGAACTGAGCAACCAGCACCCCGAGCACGGAGCACCCAGGACCCCGAGCACTGAGTACTGAGCACCCAGCACCCTGAGTACTGAGCACCGAGCTCCCCGAGCACTGAGCACCCACCACCCTGAGTACTGAGTACCCAGCAACCTGAGCACTGAGCACAAAGCACGCTGAGTACTGAGCACCCTGAGTACTGAGCACCGAGGACCCTGAGCACTGAGCACCCAGCACCCCGAGCACTGAGCACCCAGCACCCCGAGAATGGGCACCCAGCACCCTGAGTACTGAGAACCGAGCACCCTGAGTACTGAGCACCCAGCACACTGAGTACTGAGCACCCAGCACCAAGAGTACTGAGCAGCAAGCACCCCGAGCACTGAGCACCCAGCACACTGAGTAATGAGCACCCAGCACGCTGAGCACTGAGCACCCAGCAACCCGAGCACTGAGCACCCTGAATACTGAGCACCCAGCACCCTGAGTACTGTGCACTAAGCACCCAGAGCGCTGAGCACCCAGGACACCGAATACTGAGTACTGAGCACCCAGCACCCTGAGTACTGAGCACCGAGCTCCCCTAGCACTGAGCACCCTGAGTACAGAGCACACATCACCCTGAGTACTGAGCACCCAGCATCCTGTGCACTGAGCACCCAGCACCCTGAGTACTGAGCACCCAGCACCCCGAGCACTGAGCACCCAGCACCCTGAGTACTGAGCACCCAGCACCATGAGTACTGAGCAACCCGAGCACTGAGCACCCAGCACCCTGAGTACTTAGCACCCAGCACCAAAAGTACTGAGCACCGAACATCCTGAGCACAGAGCACCGAGCACCCCGAGCACTGAGCACCCAGCACACTGAGTACTGAGCCCCCAGCACCCTGAGTACAGAGCACCCAACACCCCGAGAATGAGCACCCAGCTCCCTGAGTACTGAGAACCGAGCACCCTGAGTACTGAGCACAAAGCACCCTGAGTACTGAGCCCCCAGCACCCTGAGTACTGAGCACCCAGCACCCCGAGCACTGAGCACCCAGCACCCCGAGAATGAGCACCCAGCACCCTGAGTACTGAGCACCCAGCACCCTGAGTACTGAGCACTAAGCACCCAGAGCACTGAGCAACCAGCACCCCGAGCACGGAGCACCCAGGACCCCAAGCACTGAGTACTGAGCACCCAGCACCCTGAGTACTGAGCACCGAGCTCCCCGAGCACTGAGCACCCAGCACACTGAGCACTGAGCACCCAGCACCCTGAGCACTGAGCACCCAGCACCCTGAGCACTGAGCACCCAGCACCCTGAGTACTGAGCACTGAGCACCCAGCAACCCGAGCACTGAGCACCCAGCACCCTGTGTACTGAGCACTGAGCACCCTGAGTACTAAGCACCCAGCACCCTGAGTACTGAGCACCCTGGACCCTGAGCACTGAGCACCCATCACCCCGATCACTGAGCACCCAGCACCCTGAGCACTGAGCACCCAGCACCCTGAGCACTGAGCACCAAGCACCCAGAGCACTGAGCACCCAGCACCCTGAGCACCGAGCACCCAGCACCCTGAGTACTGAGCAGCGAGCACCCTGAGTACTGAGCACCCAGCACCCTGAGTACTGAGCACCCAGCACCCTGAGTACTGAGCACCGAGCACCCCGAGTACTGAGTACCCAGCACCCTGAGCACTCAGCACCCAGCACCCTGAGTACTGAGCTCCCAGCACCCCGAGCCCTGAGCACCCAGCAACCTGAGTACTGAGCACCCTGATTTCTGAGCACCGATCACCCTGAGAACTGAGCACCCAGCACCCTGAGTATTGAGCACCCAGCACCCTGAGCACTGAGCACCCAGCACCCTGAGCACTGAGCACGCAGCACCCCGAGCACTGAGCACCCAGCACCCTGAGTACTGAGCACCCAGCACCCTGAGTACTGAGCACCCAGCACCCTGAGTACTGAGCACCCAGCACCCTGAGCACTGAGCACCCAGCACCCTGAGTACTGAGCACCCAGCACCCTGAGTACTGAGCAACCAGCACCCTGAGCACTGAGCACCCAGCACCCTGAGCACTAAGCACTGAGCACCCAGCACCCCGAGCACTGAGCACCCAGCACCCCGAGCACTGAGCACCCAGCACGCTGAGCACTGAGCACCCTGCACCCTGTGCACTGAGCACCCAGCACCCTGAGTACTGAGCACCAAGCACCCTGAGTACTGAGCACCCAGCACCCTGAGTACTGAGCACCCAGCACGCTGAGTACTGAGCACCCAGCACCCCGAGCACTGAGCACCCAGCACCCTGAGTACTGAGCACTGAGCAACCAGCACCCCGAGCACGGAGCACCCAGGACCCCAAGCACTGAGTACTGAGCACCCAGCACCCTGAGTACTGAGCACCGAGCTCCCCGAGCACTGAGCACCAAGCACACTGAGAACTGAGCACCCAGCACCCTGAGCACTGAGCACCCAGCACCCTGAGTACTGAGCACCCAGCACGCTGAGTACTGAGCACCCAGCACCCCGAGCACTGAGCACCCAGCACCCTGAGTACTGAGCACTGAGCACCCAGCACCCCGAGCACTGAGCACCCAGCACCCTGAGTACTGAGCACCCAGCACCCTGAGTAGTGAGCACCCAGCACCGTGAGAACTGAGCACTCAGCTCCCTGAGTACTGAGCACCGAGCACCCCGAGCACTGAGCACCCAGCACCCTGAGCACTGAGCACCCTGAGGACAGATTACCCAGCACCCTGAGCACTGAGCACCCAGCACACTGAGTACTGAGCACTGATCACCCTGAGCACTGAGCACCCAGCACCCTGAGGACAGAGTACCCAGCACCCTGAGCACTGAGCACCCGGCACCCTGAGTACTGAGCACTGATCACCCTGAGCACTGAGCACACAGCACCCCGAGCACTGAGCACCCAGCACCCTGAGTACTGAGCAGCCAGCACCCTGAGCACTGAGCACCCAGCACCCTGAGTACTGAGCACCCAGCACCCTGAGTACTGAGCACCCAGCACCCTGGGCACTGAGCACCCAACACCCTGAGTACTGAGCACCGAGCACCCTGAGTACTGAGCACCCAGCACCCTGGGTACTGAGCACCCAGCACCCTGAGCACTGAGCACGCAGCACCCTGAGCACTGAGCACCCAGCACCCTGAGTACTGAGCACCCAGCACCCTGAGTACTGAACACCCAGCACCCTGAGCACTCTGCACTGAGCACCCAGCACCCCGAGTACTGAGCACCCAGCACCCTGAGTACTGAGCACCCAGCACCCCGAGCACTGAGCACCCGGCACCCTGAGTACTGAGCACCCTGAGTACTGGGCACTGAGCACCCAGCACCCTGAGGACTGAGTACCCAGCACCCTGAGCACTGAGCACCCAGCACCCTGAGTACTGAGCACTGAGCACCCAGCAACCCGAGCACTGAGCACCCAGCACACTGTGTACTGAGCACTGAGCACCCTGAGTACTAAGCACCCAGCACCCTGAGTACTGAGCACCCTGGACCCTGAGCACTGAGCACCCATCACCCCGATCACTGAGCACCCAGCACCCTGAGCACTGAGCACCCAGCACCCTGAGCACTGAGCACCAAGCACCCAGAGCACTGAGCACCCAGCACCCTGAACACCGAGCACCCAGCACCCTGAGTACTGAGCAGCGAGCACCCTGAGTACTGAGCACCCAGCACCCTGAGTACTGAGCACCCAGCACCCTGAGTACTGAGCACCGAGCACCCCGAGTACTGAGCACCCAGCACCCTGAGCACTCAGCACCCAGCACCCTGAGTACTGAGCTCCCAGCACCCAGAGCCCTGAGCACCCAGCAACCTGAGTACTGAGCACCCTGAGTTCTGAGCACCGATCACCCTGAGCACTGAGCACCCAGCACCCTGAGTATTTAGCACCCAGCACCCTGAGCACTGAGCACCCAGCACCCTGAGCACTGAGCACGCAGCACCCGGAGCACTGAGCACCCAGCACCCTGAGTACTGAGCACCCAGCACCCTGAGTACTGAGCACCCAGCACCCTGAGTACTGAGCACCCAGCACCCTGAGCACTGAGCACCCAGCACCCTGAGTACTGAGCACCCAGCACCCTGAGTACTGAGCAACCAGCACCCTGAGCACTGAGCACCCAGCACCCTGAGCACTAAGCACTGAGCACCCAGCACCCCGAGCACTGAGCACCCAGCACCCCGAGCACTGAGCACCCAGCACCCTGAGGACTGAGCACCCAGCACCCTGTGCACTGAGCACCCAGCACCCTGAGTACTGAGCACCCAGCACCCTGAGTACTGAGCACCCAGCACCCTGAGTACTGAGCACCCAGCACGCTGAGTACTGAGCACCCAGCACCCCGAGCACTGAGCACCCAGCACCCTGAGTACTGAGCACTGAGCAAAAAGCACCCCGAGCACGGAGCACCCAGGACCCCAAGCACTGAGTACTGAGCACCCAGCACCCTGAGTACTGAGCAATGAGCTCCCCGAGCACTGAGCACCCAGCACACTGAGAACTGCGCACCCAGCACCCTGAGCACTGAGCACCCAGCACCCTGAGTACTGAGCACCCAGCACGCTGAGTACTGAGCACCCAGCACCCCGAGCACTGAGCACCCAGCACCCTGAGTACTGAGCACTGAGCACCCAGCACCCCGAGCACTGAGCACCCAGCACCCTGTGCACTGAGCACCCAGCACCCTGAGTACTGAGCACCCAGCACCCTGAGTAGTGAGCACCCAGCACCGTGAGAACTGAGCACTCAGCTCCCTGAGTACTGAGCACCGAGCACCCCGAGCACTGAGCACCCAGCACCCTGAGCACTGAGCACCCTGAGGACAGAGTACCCAGCACCCTGAGCACTGAGCACCCAGCACACTGAGTACTGAGCACTGATCACCCTGAGCACTGAGCACCCAGCACCCTGAGGACAGAGTACCCAGCACCCTGAGCACTGAGCACCCAGCACCCTGAGTACTGAGCACTGATCACCCTGAGCACTGAGCACACAGCACCCCGAGCACTGAGCACCCAGCACCCTGAGTACTGAGCAGCCAGCACCCTGAGCACTGAGCACCCAGCACCCTGAGTACTGAGCACCCAGCACCCTGAGTACTGAGCACCCAGCACCCTGGGCACTGAGCACCCAACACCCTGAGTACTGAGCACCGAGCACCCTGAGTACTGAGCACCCAGCACCCTGGGTACTGAGCACCCAGCACCCTGGGCACTGAGCACCCAGCACCCTGAGCACTGAGCACCCAGCACCCTGAGTACTGAGCACCCAGCACCCTGAGTACTGAACACCCAGCACCCTGAGCACTGAGCACTGAGCACCCAGCACCCTGAGCACTGAGCACCCAGCACCCTGAGCACGGAGCACCACGAGGACTGAGCACCCAGCACCCTGAGCACTGAGCACCCAGCACCTTGAGTACTGAGCACCGAGCACCTCGAGCACTGAGCACCATGAGTACTGAGCACCCAGCACCCCGATCACTGAGCACCCTGCACCCTGAGCACTGAGCACCCAGCACCCTGAGCACCCAGCACCCTGAGTACTGAGCACCGAGCACCCTGAGTACTGAGCACCCAGCACCCTGATCACTGAGCACGGAGCACCCCGAGGACTGAGCACCCAGCACCCTGAGCACAGAGCACCCAGCACCTTGAGTACTGAGCACCGAGCACCCCGAGCACTGAGCACCCAGCACCCTGAGTATTGAGCACCCAGCACCCTGAGCACTGAGCACCCAGCACCCTGAGCACTGAGCACGCAGCACCCCGAGCACTGAGCACCCAGCACCCTGAGTACTGAGCACCCAGCACCTTGAGTACTGAGCACCCAGCACCCTGAGCACTGAGCACCCAGCACCCTGAGTACTGAGCACCCAGCACCCTGAGTACTGAGCAACCAGCACCCTGAGCACTGAGCACCCAGCACCCTGAGCACTGAGCACTGAGCACCCAGTACCCCGAGCACTGAGCACCCAGCACCCCGAGCACTGAGCACCCAGCACCCTGAGCACTGAGCACCCAGCACCCTGAGCACTGAGCACCCAGGACCCTGAGTACTGAGCACCCAGCACCCTGAGTACTGAGCGCCCAGCACTGTGAGAACTGAGCACTCAGCACCCTGAGTACTGAGCACCGAGCACCCCGAGCACTGAGCACCCAGCACCCTGAGCACTGAGCACCCTGAGGACTGAGCACCCAGCACCCTGAGCACTGAGCACCGATCACCCTGAGCACTGAGCACCCAGCACCCCGAGCACTGAGCACCCAGCACCCTGAGTACTGAGCACCCAGCACCCCGAGTACTGAGCACCCAGCACCCTGAGTACTGAGCACCCAGCACCCCGAGCACTGAGCACCCGGCACCCTGAGTACTGAGCACCCTGAGTACTGAGCACTGAGCACCCAGCACCCTGAGGACTGAGTACCCAGCACCCTGAGCACTGAGCACCCAGCACCCTGAGTACTGAGCACTGATCACCCTGAGCACTGAGCACCCAGCACCCCGAGCACTGAGCACCCAGCACCCTGAGAACTGAGCAGCCAGCACCCTGAGCACTGAGCACCCAGCACCCTGAGTACTGAGCACCCAGCACCCTGAGTACTGAGCACCCAGCACCCTGGGCACTGAGCACCCAGCACCCTGAGTACTGAGCACCGAGCACCCTGAGTACTGAGCACCCATCACCCTGAGTACTGAGCACCCAGCACCCTGAGCACTGAGCACCCAGCACCCTGAGCACTGAGCACCCAGCACCCTGAGTACTGAGCACCCAGCACCCTGAGTACTGAACACCCAGCACCCTGAGCACTGAGCACTGAGCACCCAGCACCCTGAGCACTGAGCACTGAGCACCCAGCACCTTGAGCACTGAGCACCCAGCACCCCGAGCACTGAGCACCCAGCACCCTGAGCACCCAGCACCCTGAGCACTGAGCACCATGAGCACTGAGCACTGAGCACCCAGCACGCTGAGTACTGAGCACTGAGCACACAGCACCCTGAGTACTGAGCACCCAGCACACCGAGCACTGAGTACCCAGCGCCCCGAGCACTGAGCACCCAGCACCCCGAGCACTGAGCACCCAGCACCCTGAGTACTGAGCAACCAGCACCCTGAGCACTGAGCACCCAGCACCCTGAGCACTGAGCGCTGAGCAACCAGCACCCCGAGCACTGAGCACCCAGCACCCCGAGCACTGAGCACCCAGCACCCTGAGCACTGAGCACCCAGCACCCTGTGCACTGAGCACCCAGCACCCTGAGTACTGAGCACCCAGCACCCTGAGTACTGAGCACCCAGCACCCTGAATACTGAGCACCCAGCACGCTGAGTACTGAGCACCCAGCACCCCGAGCACTGAGGACCCAGCACCCTGAATACTGAGCACCCAGCACGCTGAGTACTGAGCACCCAGGACCCCAAGCACTGAGTACAGAGCACCCAGCACCCTGAGTACTGAGCACCGAGCTCCCCGAGCACTGAGCACCCAGCACACTGAGAACTGAGCACCCAGCACCCTGAGCACTGAGCACCCAGCACCCTGAGTACTGAGCACCCAGCACGCTGAGTACTGAGCACCCAGCACCCCGAGCACTGAGCACCAAGCACCCTGAGTACTGAGCACTGAGCACCCAGCACCCCGAGCACTGAGCACCCAGCACCCTGTGCACTGAGCACCCAGCACCCTGAGTACTGAGCACCCAGCACCCTGAGTAGTGAGCACCCAGCACCGTGAGAACTGAGCACTCAGCTCCCTGAGTACTGAGCACCGAGCACCCCGAGCACTGAGCACCCAGCACCCTGAGCACTGAGCACCCTGAGGACAGAGTACCCAGCACCCTGAGCACTGAGCACCCAGCACACTGAGTACTGAGCACTGATCACCCTGAGCACTGAGCACCCAGCACCCTGAGGACAGAGTACCCAGCACCCTGAGCACTGAGCACCCAGCACCCTGAGTACTGAGCACTGATCACCCTGAGCACTGAGCACACAGCACCCCGAGCACTGAGCACCCAGCACCCTGAGTACTGAGCAGCCAGCACCCTGAGCACTGAGCACCCAGCACCCTGAGTACTGAGCACCCAGCACCCTGAGTACTGAGCACCCAGCACCCTGAGCACTGAGCACCCAACACCCTGAGTACTGAGCACCGAGCACCCTGAGTACTGAGCACCCAGCACCCTGGGTACTGAGCACCCAGCACCCTGAGCACTGAGCACCCAGCAGCCTGAGCACTGAGCACCCAGCACCCTGAGTACTGAGCACCCAGCACCCTGAGTACTGAACACCCAGCACCCTGAGCACTGAGCACTGAGCACCCAGCACCCTGAGCACTGAGCACCCAGCACCCTGAGCACGGAGCACCACGAGGACTGAGCACCCAGCACCCTGAGCACTGAGCACCCAGCACCTTGAGTACTGAGCACCGAGCACCTCGAGCACTGAGCACCATGAGTACTGAGCACCCAGCACCCCGATCAGTGAGCACCCTGCACCCTGAGCACTGAGCACCCAGCACCCTGAGCAAACAGCACCCTGAGTACTGAGCACCCAGCACGCTGAGTACTGAGCACCCAGCACCCCGAGCACTGAGCAACCAGCACCGTGAGCACGGAGCACCCCGAGGACTGAGCACCCAGCACCTTGAGTACTGAGCACCGTGCACCTCGAGCACTAAGCACCCAGCACCCTGAGTACTGAGCACCCAGCACCATGAGCACTGAGCACCCAGCACCCTGAGCACTGAGCACCCAGCACCCCGAGCACTGAGCACCCAGCACCCTGAGTACTGAGCACCCAACACCCAGAGTACTGAGCACCCAGCACCCTGAGCACTGAGCACCCAGCAACCTGAGTTCTGAGCACCCAGCACCCTGAGTACTGAACACCCAGCACCCTGAGCACTGAGCACTGAGCACCCTGAGCACTGAGTACTGAGCACTGAGCACCCTGAGCACTGAGCACCCAGCACCCCGAGTACTGATCACCCAGCACCCCGAGCACTGAGCACCCAGCGCCCCGAGCACTGAGCACCCAGCACCCCGAGCACTGAGCACTGAGCACCCTGAGTACTGAGCACCCAGCACGCCGAGTAGTGAGCACTGAGCACCCTGAGTACTGAGCACCAAGCACCCCGAGTACTGAGCACTGAGCACCCTGAATACTGAGCACCCAGCACCCTGAGCACTGAGCACCCAGCACCTTGAGTACTGAGCACTGAGAACCCAGCACCCCGAGCACTGAGCACCCAGCACCCTGAGTACTGAGCACCGAGCACCCTGAGTACTGAGCACCCAGCACCCTGATCACTGAGCACGGAGCACCCCGAGGACTGAGCACCCAGCACCCTGAGCACAGAGCACCCAGCACCTTGAGTACTGAGCACCGAGCACCCCGAGCACTGAGCACCCAGCACCCTGAGTATTGAGCACCCAGCACCCTGAGCACTGAGCACCCAGCACCCTGAGCACTGAGCACGCAGCACCCCGAGCACTGAGCACCCAGCACCCTGAGTACTGAGCACCCAGCACCTTGAGTACTGAGCACCCAGCACCCTGAGCACTGAGCACCCAGCACCCTGAGTACTGAGCACCCAGCACCCTGAGTACTGAGCAACCAGCACCCTGAGCACTGAGCACCCAGCACCCTGAGCACTGAGCACTGAGCACCCAGTACCCCGAGCACTGAGCACCCAGCACCCCGAGCACTGAGCACCCAGCACCCTGAGCACTGAGCACCCAGCACCCTGAGCACTGAGCACCCAGGACCCTGAGTACTGAGCACCCAGCACCCTGAGTACTGAGCGCCCAGCACCGTGAGAACTGAGCACTCAGCACCCTGAGTACTGAGCACCGAGCACCCCGAGCACTGAGCACCCAGCACCCTGAGCACTGAGCACCCTGAGGACTGAGCACCCAGCACCCTGAGCACTGAGCACCGATCACCCTGAGCACTGAGCACCCAGCACCCCGAGCACTGAGCACCCAGCACCCTGAGTACTGAGCACCCAGCACCACGAGTACTGAGCACCCAGCACCCTGAGTACTGAGCACCCAGCACCCCGAGCACTGAGCACCCGGCACCCTGAGTACTGAGCACCCTGAGTACTGAGCACTGAGCACCCAGCACCCTGAGGACTGAGTACCCAGCACCCTGAGCACTGAGCACCCAGCACCCTGAGTACTGAGCACTGATCACCCTGAGCACTGAGCACCCAGCACCCCGAGCACTGAGCACCCAGCACCCTGAGAACTGAGCAGCCAGCACCCTGAGCACTGAGCACCCAGCACCCTGAGTACTGAGCACCCAGCACCCTGAGTACTGAGCACCCAGCACCCTGGGCACTGAGCACCCAGCACCCTGAATACTGAGCACCGAGCACCCTGAGTACTGAGCACCCATCACCCTGAGTACTGAGCACCCAGCACCCTGAGCACTGAGCACCCAGCACGCTGAGCACTGAGCACCCAGCACCCTGAGTACTGAGCACCCAGCACCCTGAGTACTGAACACCCAGCACCCTGAGCACTGAGCACTGAGCACCGAGCACCCTGAGCACTGAGCACTGAGCACCCAGCACCCTGAGCACTGAGCACCCAGCACCCCGAGCACTGAGCACCCAGCACCCTGAGCACCCAGCACCCTGAGCACTGAGCACCATGAGCACTGAGCACTGAGCACCCAGCACGCTGAGTACTGAGCACTGAGCACACAGCACCCTGAGTACTGAGCACCCAGCACACTGAGCACTGAGTACCCAGCGCCCCGAGCACTGAGCACCCAGCACCCCGAGCACTGAGCACCCAGCACCCTGAGTACTGAGCAACCAGCACCCTGAGCACTGAGCACCCAGCACCCTGAGCACTGAGCGCTGAGCACCCAGCACCCCGAGCACTGAGCACCCAGCACCCCGAGCACTGAGCACCCAGCACCCTGAGGACTGAGCACCCAGCACCCTGTGCACTGAGCACCCAGCACCCTGAGTACTGAGCACCCAGCACCCTGAGTACTGAGCACCCAGCACCCTGAATACTGAGCACCCAGCACGCTGAGTACTGAGCACCCAGCACCCCGAGCACTGAGGACCCAGCACCCTGAGTACTGAGCACTGAGCAACCAGCACCCCGAGCACGGAGCACCCAGGACCCCAAGCACTGAGTACAGAGCACCAAGCACCCTGAGTACTGAGCACCGAGCTCCCCGAGCACTGAGCACCCAGCACACTGAGCACTGAGCACCCAGCACCCTGAGCACTGAGCACCCAGCACCCTGAGTACTGAGCACCCAGCACGCTGAGTACTGAGCACCCAGCACCCCGAGCACTGAGCACCCAGCACCCTGAGTACTGAGCACTGAGCACCCAGCACCCCGAGCACTGAGCACCCAGCACCCTGTGCACTGAGCATCCAGCACGGTGAGTACTGAGCACCCAGCACCCTGAGTACTGAGCAACCAGCACCGTGAGAACTGAGCACTCAGCACCCTGAGTACTGAGCACCGAGCACCCCGAGCACTGAGCACCCAGCACCCTGAGCACTGAGCACCCTGAGGACTGAGCACCCAGCACCCTGAGCACTGAGCACCCAGCACCCCGAGCAGTGAGCAACCAGCACCGTGAGCACGGAGCACCCCGAGGACTGAGCACCCAGCACCTTGAGTACTGAGCACCGAGCACCTCGAGCACTAAGCACCCAGCACCCTGAGTACTGAGCACCCAGCACCCTGAGCACTGAGCACCCAGCACCCTGAGCACTGAGCACCCAGCAACCTGAGTACTGAGCACTCAGCACCCTGAGTACTGAACACCCAGCACCCTGAGCACTGAGCACTGAGCACCCTGAGCACTGAGTACTGAGCACTGAGCACCCTGAGCACTGAGCACCCAGCACCCCGAGTACTGAGCACCCAGCACCCCGAGCACTGAGCACCCAGCGCCCCGAGCACTGAGCACCCAGCACCCCGAGCACTGAGCACTGAGCACCCTGAGCACTGAGCACCCAGCACCCCGAGTACTGAGCACTGAGCACCTTGAGTACTGAGCACCAAGCACCCCGAGTACTGAGCACTGAGCACCCTGAATACTGAGCACCCATCACCCTGAGCACTGAGCACCCAGCACCCTGAGTACTCAGCACTGAGAACCCAGCACCCCGAGGACTGAGCACCCAGCACCCTGAGTACTGAGCACCGAGCACCCTGAGTACTGAGCACCCAGCACCCTGATCACTGAGCACGGAGCACCCCGAGGTACTGAGCACCCAGCACCCTGAGCACTGAACACCCAGCACCCTGAGGACTGAGTACCCAGCACCCTGAGCACTGAGCACCCAGCACCCTGAGTACTGAGCACTGATCACCCTGAGCACTGAGCACCCAGCACCCCGAGCACTGAGCACCCAGCACCCTGAGTACTGAGCACCCAGCACCCTGGGCCCTGAGCACCCAGCACCCTGAGTACTGAGCACCGAGCACCCTGAGTACTGAGCACCCATCACCCTGAGTACTGAGCACCCAGCACCCTGAGCACTGAGCACCCAGCACCCTGAGCACTGAGCACCCAGCACCCTGAGTACTGAGCACCCAGCACCCTGAGTACTGAACACCCAGCACCCTGAGCACTGAGCACTGAGCACCCAGCACCCTGAGCACTGAGCACTGAGCACCCAGCACCCTGAGCACTGAGAACCCAGCACCCCGAGCACTGAGCACCCAGCACCCTGAGCACCAAGCACCCTGAGCACTGAGCACCATGAGCACTGAGCACTGAGCACCCAGCACGCTGAGTACTGAGCACTGAGCACACAGCACCCTGAGTACTGAGCACCCAGCACCCCGAGCACTGAGTACCCAGCGCCCCGAGCACTGAGCACCCAGCACCCCGAGCACTGAGCACCCAGCACCCTGAGTACTGAGCAACCAGCACCCTGAGCACTGAGCACCCAGCACCCTGAGCACTGAGCGCTGAGCACCCAGCACCCCGAGCACTGAGCACCCAGCACCCCGAGCACTGAGCACCCAGCAGCCTGAGCACTGAGCACCCAGCACCCTGTGCACTAAGCACCCAGCACCCTGAGTACTGAGCACCCAGCACCCTGAGTACTGAGCACCCAGCACCCTGAGTACTGAGCACCCAGCACGCTGAGTACTGAGCACCCAGCACCCCGAGCACTGAGGACCCAGCACCCTGAGTACTGAGCACTGAGCAACCAGCACCCCGAGCACGGAGCACCCAGGACCCCAAGCACTGAGTACAGAGCACCCAGCACCCTGAGTACTGAGCACCGAGCTCCCCGAGCACTGAGCACCCAGCACACTGAGCACTGAGCACCCAGCACCCTGAGCACTGAGCACCCAGCACCCTGAGTACTGAGCACCCAGCACGCTGAGTACTGAGCACCCAGCACCCCGAGCACTGAGCACCCAGCACCCTGAGTACTGAGCACTGAGCACCCAGCACCCCGAGAACTGAGCACCCAGCACACTGTGCACTGAGCATCCAGCACCCTGAGTACTGAGCACCCAGCACCCTGAGTACTGAGCACCCAGCACCGTGAGAACTGAGCACTCAGCACCCTGAGTACTGAGCACCGAGCACCCCGAGCACTGAGCACCCAGCACCCTGAGCACTGAGCACCCAGAGGACTGAGCACCCAGCACCCTGAGCACTGAGCACCGATCACCCTGAGCACTGAGCACCCAGCACCCCGAGCACTGAGCACCCAGCACCCTGAGTACTGAGCACCCAGCACCCCGAGTACTGAGCACCCAGCACCCTGAGTACTGAGCACCCAGCACCCCGAGCACTGAGCACCCGGCACCCTGAGTACTGAGCACCATGAGTACTGAGCACTGAGCACCCAGCACCCTGAGGACAGAGTACCCAGCACCCTGAGCACTGAGCACCCAGCACCCTGAGTACTGAGCACTGATCACCCTGAGCACTGAGCACCCAGCACCCCGAGCACTGAGCACCCAGCACCCTGAGTACTGAGCATCCAGCACCCTGAGCACTGAGCACCCAGCACCCTGAGTACTGAGCACCCAGCACCCTGAGTACTGAGCACCCAGCACCCTGGGCACTGAGCACCCAGCACCCTGAGTACTGAGCACCGAGCACCCTGAGTACTGAGCACCCAGCACCCTGAGTACTGAGCACCCAGCACCCTGAGCACTGAGCACCCAGCACCCTGAGCACTGAGCACCCAGCACCCTGAGTACTGAGCACCCAGCACCCTGAGTACTGAACACCCAGCACCCTGAGCACTGAGCACTGAGCACCCAGCACCCTGAGCGCTGAGCACCCAGCACCCTGAGCACGGAGCACCCCGAGGACTGAGCACCCAGCACCCTGAGCACTGAGCACCCAGCACCTTGAGTACTGAGCACCGTGCACCTCGAGCACTGAGCACCCTGAGTACTGAGCACCCAGCACCCCGATCACTGAGCACCCTGCACCCTGAGCACTGAGCACCCAGCACCCTGAGCACTGAGCACCCAGCACCCTGAGTACTGAGCACTGAGCACCCTGAATACTGAGCACCCAGCACCCTGAGCACTGAGCACACAGCACCTTGAGTACTGAGCACCGAGCACCCCGAGCACTGAGCACCCAGCACGCTGAGTACTGAGCACCCAGCACCCCGAGCACTGAGCACCCAGCACCCTGAGTACTGAGCACAGAGCACCCAGCACCCCGAGCACTGAGCACCCAGCACCCCGAGCACTGAGCACCCAGCACCCTGAGTACTGAGCACCCAGCACCCTGAGTAGTGAGCACCCAGCACCGTGAGAACTGAGCACTCAGCTCCCTGAGTACTGAGCACCGAGCACCCCGTGCACTGAGCACCCAGCACCCTGAGCACTGAGCACCCTGAGCACAGAGTACCCAGCACCCTGAGCACTGAGCACCCAGCACACTGAGTACTGAGCACTGATCACCCTGAGCACTGAGCACCCAGCACCCTGAGGACAGAGTACCCAGCACCCTGAGCACTGAGCACCCAGCACCCTGAGTACTGAGCACTGATCACCCTGAGCACTGAGCACACAGCACCCCGAGCACTGAGCACCCAGCACCCTGAGTACTGAGCAGCCAGCACCCTGAGCACTGAGCACCCAGCACCCTGAGCACTGAGCACCCAGCACCCTGAGTACTGAGCACCCAGCACCCTGAGTACTGAGCAACCAGCACCCTGAGCACTGAGCACCCAGCAACCTGAGTACTGAGCACCCTGAGTTCTGAGCACCGATCACCCTGAGCACTGAGCACCCAGCACCCTGAGTATTGAGCACCCAGCACCCTGAGCACTGAGCACCCAGCACCCTGAGCACTGAGCACGCAGCACCCCGAGCACGGAGCACTGAGCACCCTGAGTACTAAGCACCCAGCACCCTGAGTACTGAGCACCCAGCACCCTGAGTACTGAGCACCCATCACCCCGATCACTGAGCACCCAGCACCCTGAGTACTGAGCACCCAGCACCCTGAGCACTGAGCACCAAGCACCCAGAGCACTGAGCACCCAGCACCCTGAGCACCGAGCACCCAGCACCCTGCGTACTGAGCAGCGAGCACCCTGAGTACTGAGCACCGAGCACCCCGAGTACTGAGCACCCAGCACCCTGAGCACTGAGCACCCAGCACCCTGAGTACTGAGCACCCAGCACCCTGAGTACTGAGCAACCAGCACCCTGAGCACTGAGCACCCAGCACCCTGAGCACTGAGCACTGAGCACCCAGTACCCCGAGCACTGAGCACCCAGCACCCCGAGCACTGAGCACCCAGCACCCTGAGCACTGAGCACCCAGCACCCTGAGCACTGAGCACCCAGGACCCTGAGTACTGAGCACCCAGCACCCTGAGTACTGAGCGCCCAGCACCGTGAGAACTGAGCACTCAGCACCCTGAGTACTGAGCACCGAGCACCCCGAGCACTGAGCACCCAGCACCCTGAGCACTGAGCACCCTGAGGACTGAGCACCCAGCACCCTGAGCACTGAGCACCGATCACCCTGAGCACTGAGCACCCAGCACCCCGAGCACTGAGCACCCAGCACCCTGAGTACTGAGCACCCAGCACCACGAGTACTGAGCACCCAGCACCCTGAGTACTGAGCACCCAGCACCCCGAGCACTGAGCACCCGGCACCCTGAGTACTGAGCACCCTGAGTACTGAGCACTGAGCACCCAGCACCCTGAGGACTGAGTACCCAGCACCCTGAGCACTGAGCACCCAGCACCCTGAGTACTGAGCACTGATCACCCTGAGCACTGAGCACCCAGCACCCCGAGCACTGAGCACCCAGCACCCTGAGAACTGAGCAGCCAGCACCCTGAGCACTGAGCACCCAGCACCCTGAGTACTGAGCACCCAGCACCCTGAGTACTGAGCACCCAGCACCCTGGGCACTGAGCACCCAGCACCCTGAATACTGAGCACCGAGCACCCTGAGTACTGAGCACCCATCACCCTGAGTACTGAGCACCCAGCACCCTGAGCACTGAGCACCCAGCACGCTGAGCACTGAGCACCCAGCACCCTGAGTACTGAGCACCCAGCACCCTGAGTACTGAACACCCAGCAGCCTGAGCACTGAGCACTGAGCACCCAGCACCCTGAGCACTGAGCACTGAGCACCCAGCACCCTGAGCACTGAGCACCCAGCACCCCGAGCACTGAGCACCCAGCACCCTGAGCACCCAGCACCCTGAGCACTGAGCACCATGAGCACTGAGCACTGAGCACCCAGCACGCTGAGTACTGAGCACTGAGCACACAGCACCCTGAGTACTGAGCACCCAGCACACTGAGCACTGAGTACCCAGCGCCCCGAGCACTGAGCACCCAGCACCCCGAGCACTGAGCACCCAGCACCCTGTGTACTGAGCAACCAGCACCCTGAGCACTGAGCACCCAGCACCCTGAGCACTGAGCGCTGAGCACCCAGCACCCCGAGCACTGAGCACCCAGCACCCCGAGCACTGAGCACCCAGCACCCTGAGCACTGAGCACCCAGCACCCTGTGCACTGAGCACCCAGCACCCTGAGTACTGAGCACCCAGCACCCTGAGTACTGAGCACCCAGCACCCTGAATACTGAGCACCCAGCACGCTGAGTACTGAGCACCCAGCACCCCGAGCACTGAGGACCCAGCACCCTGAGTACTGAGCACTGAGCAACCAGCACCCCGAGCACGGAGCACCCAGGACCCCAAGCACTGAGTACAGAGCACCAAGCACCCTGAGTACTGAGCACCGAGCTCCCCGAGCACTGAGCACCCAGCACACTGAGCACTGAGCACCCAGCACCCTGAGCACTGAGCACCCAGCACCCTGAGTACTGAGCACCCAGCACGCTGAGTACTGAGCACCCAGCACCCCGAGCACTGAGCACCCAGCACCCTGAGTACTGAGCACTGAGCACCCAGCACCCCGAGCACTGAGCACCCAGCACCCTGTGCACTGAGCATCCAGCACCCTGAGTACTGAGCACCCAGCACCCTGAGTACTGAGCAACCAGCACCGTGAGAACTGAGCACTCAGCACCCTGAGTACTGAGCACCGAGCACCCCGAGCACTGAGCACCCAGCACCCTGAGCACTGAGCACCCTGAGGACTGAGCACCCAGCACCCTGAGCACTGAGCACCCAGCACCCCGAGCAGTGAGCAACCAGCACCGTGAGCACGGAGCACCCCGAGGACTGAGCACCCAGCACCTTGAGTACTGAGCACCGAGCACCTCGAGCACTAAGCACCCAGCACCCTGAGTACTGAGCACCCAGCACCCTGAGCACTGAGCACCCAGCACCCTGAGCACTGAGCACCCAGCAACCTGAGTACTGAGCACTCAGCACCCTGAGTACTGAACACCCAGCACCCTGAGCACTGAGCACTGAGCACCCTGAGCACTGAGTACTGAGCACTGAGCACCCTGAGCACTGAGCACCCAGCACCCCGAGTACTGAGCACCCAGCACCCCGAGCACTGAGCACCCAGCGCCCTGAGCACTGAGCACCCAGCACCCCGAGCACTGAGCACTGAGCACCCTGAGCACTGAGCACCCAGCACCCCGAGTACTGAGCACTGAGCACCTTGAGTACTGAGCACCAAGCACCCCGAGTACTGAGCACTGAGCACCCTGAATACTGAGCACCCATCACCCTGAGCACTGAGCACCCAGCACCCTGAGTACTCAGCACTGAGAACCCAGCACCCCGAGGACTGAGCACCCAGCACCCTGAGTACTGAGCACCGAGCACCCTGAGTACTGAGCACCCAGCACCCTGATCACTGAGCACGGAGCACCCCGAGGTACTGAGCACCCAGCACCCTGAGCACTGAGCACCCAGCACCCTGAGGACTGAGTACCCAGCACCCTGAGCACTGAGCACCCAGCACCCTGAGTACTGAGCACTGATCACCCTGAGCACTGAGCACCCAGCACCCCGAGCACTGAGCACCCAGCACCCTGAGTACTGAGCACCCAGCACCCTGGGCACTGAGCACCCAGCACCCTGAGTACTGAGCACCGAGCACCCTGAGTACTGAGCACCCATCACCCTGAGTACTGAGCACCCAGCACCCTGAGCACTGAGCACCCAGCACCCTGAGCACTGAGCACCCAGCACCCTGAGTACTGAGCACCCAGCACCCTGAGTACTGAACACCCAGCACCCTGAGCACTGAGCACTGAGCACCCAGCACCCTGAGCACTGAGCACTGAGCACCCAGCACCCTGAGCACTGAGAACCCAGCACCCCGAGCACTGAGCACCCAGCACCCTGAGCACCAAGCACCCTGAGCACTGAGCACCATGAGCACTGAGCACTGAGCACCCAGCACGCTGAGTACTGAGCACTGAGCACACAGCACCCTGAGTACTGAGCACCCAGCACCCCGAGCACTGAGTACCCAGCGCCCCGAGCACTGAGCACCCAGCACCCCGAGCACTGAGCACCCAGCACCCTGAGTACTGAGCAACCAGCACCCTGAGCACTGAGCACCCAGCACCCTGAGCACTGAGCGCTGAGCACCCAGCACCCCGAGCACTGAGCACCCAGCACCCCGAGCACTGAGCACCCAGCAGCCTGAGCACTGAGCACCCAGCACCCTGTGCACTAAGCACCCAGCACCCTGAGTACTGAGCACCCAGCACCCTGAGTACTGAGCACCCAGCACCCTGAGTACTGAGCACCCAGCACGCTGAGTACTGAGCACCCAGCACCCCGAGCACTGAGGACCCAGCACCCTGAGTACTGAGCACTGAGCAACCAGCACCCCGAGCACGGAGCACCCAGGACCCCAAGCACTGAGTACAGAGCACCCAGCACCCTGAGTACTGAGCACCGAGCTCCCCGAGCACTGAGCACCCAGCACACTGAGCACTGAGCACCCAGCACCCTGAGCACTGAGCACCCAGCACCCTGAGTACTGAGCACCCAGCACGCTGAGTACTGAGCACCCAGCACCCCGAGCACTGAGCACCCAGCACCCTGAGTACTGAGCACTGAGCACCCAGCACCCCGAGAACTGAGCACCCAGCACACTGTGCACTGAGCATCCAGCACCCTGAGTACTGAGCACCCAGCACCCTGAGTACTGAGCACCCAGCACCGTGAGAACTGAGCACTCAGCACCCTGAGTACTGAGCACCGAGCACCCCGAGCACTGAGCACCCAGCACCCTGAGCACTGAGCACCCAGAGGACTGAGCACCCAGCACCCTGAGCACTGAGCACCGATCACCCTGAGCACTGAGCACCCAGCACCCCGAGCACTGAGCACCCAGCACCCTGAGTACTGAGCACCCAGCACCCCGAGTACTGAGCACCCAGCACCCTGAGTACTGAGCACCCAGCACCCCGAGCACTGAGCACCCGGCACCCTGAGTACTGAGCACCATGAGTACTGAGCACTGAGCACCCAGCACCCTGAGGACAGAGTACCCAGCACCCTGAGCACTGAGCACCCAGCACCCTGAGTACTGAGCACTGATCACCCTGAGCACTGAGCACCCAGCACCCCGAGCACTGAGCACCCAGCACCCTGAGTACTGAGCATCCAGCACCCTGAGCACTGAGCACCCAGCACCCTGAGTACTGAGCACCCAGCACCCTGAGTACTGAGCACCCAGCACCCTGGGCACTGAGCACCCAGCACCCTGAGTACTGAGCACCGAGCACCCTGAGTACTGAGCACCCAGCACCCTGAGTACTGAGCACCCAGCACCCTGAGCACTGAGCACCCAGCACCCTGAGCACTGAGCACCCAGCACCCTGAGTACTGAGCACCCAGCACCCTGAGTACTGAACACCCAGCACCCTGAGCACTGAGCACTGAGCACCCAGCACCCTGAGCGCTGAGCACCCAGCACGCTGAGCACGGAGCACCCCGAGGACTGAGCACCCAGCACCCTGAGCACTGAGCACCCAGCACCTTGAGTACTGAGCACCGTGCACCTCGAGCACTGAGCACCCTGAGTACTGAGCACCCAGCACCCCGATCACTGAGCACCCTGCACCCTGAGCACTGAGCACCCAGCACCCTGAGCACTGAGCACCCAGCACCCTGAGTACTGAGCACTGAGCACCCTGAATACTGAGCACCCAGAACCCTGAGCACTGAGCACACAGCACCTTGAGTACTGAGCACCGAGCACCCCGAGCACTGAGCACCCAGCACGCTGAGTACTGAGCACCCAGCACCCCGAGCACTGAGCACCCAGCACCCTGAGTACTGAGCACAGAGCACCCAGCACCCCGAGCACTGAGCACCCAGCACCCCGAGCACTGAGCACCCAGCACCCTGAGTACTGAGCACCCAGCACCCTGAGTAGTGAGCACCCAGCACCGTGAGAACTGAGCACTCAGCTCCCTGAGTACTGAGCACCGAGCACCCCGAGCACTGAGCACCCAGCACCCTGAGCACTGAGCACCCTGAGCACAGAGTACCCAGCACCCTGAGCACTGAGCACCCAGCACACTGAGTACTGAGCACTGATCACCCTGAGCACTGAGCACCCAGCACCCTGAGGACAGAGTACCCAGCACCCTGAGCACTGAGCACCCAGCACCCTGAGTACTGAGCACTGATCACCCTGAGCACTGAGCACACAGCACCCCGAGCACTGAGCACCCAGCACCCTGAGTACTGAGCAGCCAGCACCCTGAGCACTGAGCACCCAGCACCCTGAGCACTGAGCACCCAGCACCCTGAGTACTGAGCACCCAGCACCCTGAGTACTGAGCAACCAGCACCCTGAGCACTGAGCACCCAGCAACCTGAGTACTGAGCACCCTGAGTTCTGAGCACCGATCACCCTGAGCACTGAGCACCCAGCACCCTGAGTATTGAGCACCCAGCACCCTGAGCACTGAGCACCCAGCACCCTGAGCACTGAGCACGCAGCACCCCGAGCACTGAGCACCCAGCACCCTGAGTACTGAGCACCCAGCACCCTGAGTACTGAGCACCCAGCACCCTGAGTACTGAGCACCCAGCACCCTGAGCACTGAGCACCCAGCACCCTGAGTACTGAGCACCCAGCACCCTGAGTACTGAGCAACCAGCACCCTGAGCACTGAGCACCCAGCACCCTGAGCACTAAGCACTGAGCACCCAGCACCCCGAGCACTGAGCACCCAGCACCCCGAGCACTGAGCACCCAGCACCCTGAGCACTGAGCACCCAGCACCCTGTGCACTGAGCACCCAGCACCCTGAGTACTGAGCACCCAGCACCCTGAGTACTGAGCACCCAGCACGCTGAGTACTGAGCACCCAGCACCCCGAGCACTGAGCACCCAGCACCCTGAGTACTGAGCACTGAGCAACCAGCACCCCGAGCACGGAGCACCCAGGACCCCAAGCACTGAGTACTGAGCACCCAGCACCCTGAGTACTGAGCAATGAGCTCCCCGAGCACTGAGCACCCAGCACACTGAGAACTGAGCACCCAGCACCCTGAGCACTGAGCACCCAGCACCCTGAGTACTGAGCACCCAGCACGCTGAGTACTGAGCACCCAGCACCCCGAGCACTGAGCACCCAGCACCCTGAGTACTGAGCACTGAGCACCCAGCACCCCGAGCACTGAGCACCCAGCACCCTGTGCACTGAGCACCCAGCACCCTGAGTACTGAGCACCCAGCACCCTGAGTAGTGAGCACCCAGCACCGTGAGAACTGAGCACTCAGCAACCTGAGTACTGAGCACCGAGCACCCCGAGCACTGAGCACCCAGCACCCTGAGCACTGAGCACCCTGAGGACTGAGCACCCAGCACCCTGAGCACTGAGCACCGATCACCCTGAGCACTGAGCACCCAGCACCCCGAGCACTGAGCACCCAGCACCCTGAGTACTGAGCACCCAGCACCCTGAGCACTGAGCACCGATCACCCTGAGTACTGAGCACCCAGCACCCTGGATACTGAGCACCCAGCACCCTGAGCACTGAGCACGCAGCACCCTGAGCACTGAGCACCCAGCACCCTGAGTACTGAGCACCCAGCACCCTGAGTACTGAACACCCAGCACCCTGAGCACTGAGCACTGAGCACCCAGCACCCCGAGTACTGAGCACCCAGCACCCTGAGTACTGAGCACCCAGCACCCCGAGCACTGAGCACCCGGCACCCTGAGTACTGAGCACCCTGAGTACTGAGCACTGAGCACCCAGCACCCTGAGGACTGAGTACCCAGCACCCTGAGCACTGAGCACCCAGCACCCTGAGTACTGAGCACTGAGCACCCAGCAACCCGAGCACTGAGCACCCAGCACCCTGTGTACTGAGCACTGAGCACCCTGAGTACTAAGCACCCAGCACCCTGAGTACTGAGCACCCTGGACCCTGAGCACTGAGCACCCATCACCCCGATCACTGAGCACCCAGCACCCTGAGCACTGAGCACCCAGCACCCTGAGCACTGAGCACCAAGCACCCAGAGCACTGAGCACCCAGCACCCTGAGCACCGAGCACACAGCACCCTGAGTACTGAGCAGCGAGCACCCTGAGTACTGAGCACCGAGCACCCCGAGTACTGAGCACCCAGCACCCTGAGCACTCAGCACCCAGCACCCTGAGTACTGAGCTCCCAGCACCCCAAGCCCTGAGCAACCAGCAACCTGAGTACTGAGCACCCTGAGTTCTGAGCACCGATCACCCTGAGCACTGAGCACCCAGCACCCTGAGTATTGAGCACCCAGCACCCTGAGCACTGAGCACCCAGCACCCTGAGCACTGAGCACGCAGCACCCCGAGCACTGAGCACCCAGCACCCTGAGTACTGAGCACCCAGCACCCTGAGTACTGAGCACCCAGCACCCTGAGTACTGAGCACCCAGCACCCTGAGCACTGAGCACCCAGCACCCTGAGTACTGAGCACCCAGCACCCTGAGTACTGAGCAACCAGCACCCTGAGCACTGAGCACCCAGCACCCTGAGCACTAAGCACTGAGCACCCAGCACCCTGATCACTGAGCACGGAGCACCCCGAGGTACTGAGCACCCAGCACCCTGAGCACTGAGCACCCAGCACCCTGAGGACTGAGTACCCAGCACCCTGAGCACTGAGCACCCAGCACCCTGAGTACTGAGCACTGATCACCCTGAGCACTGAGCACCCAGCACCCCGAGCACTGAGCACCCAGCACCCTGAGTACTGAGCACCCAGCACCCTGGGCACTGAGCACCCAGCACCCTGAGTACTGAGCACCGAGCACCCTGAGTACTGAGCACCCATCACCCTGAGTACTGAGCACCCAGCACCCTGAGCACTGAGCACCCAGCACCCTGAGCACTGAGCACCCAGCACCCTGAGTACTGAGCACCCAGCACCCTGAGTACTGAACACCCAGCACCCTGAGCACTGAGCACTGAGCACCCAGCACCCTGAGCACTGAGCACTGAGCACCCAGCACCCTGAGCACTGAGAACCCAGCACCCCGAGCACTGAGCACCCAGCACCCTGAGCACCAAGCACCCTGAGCACTGAGCACCATGAGCACTGAGCACTGAGCACCCAGCACGCTGAGTACTGAGCACTGAGCACACAGCACCCTGAGTACTGAGCACCCAGCACCCCGAGCACTGAGTACCCAGCGCCCCGAGCACTGAGCACCCAGCACCCCGAGCACTGAGCACCCAGCACCCTGAGTACTGAGCAACCAGCACCCTGAGCACTGAGCACCCAGCACCCTGAGCACTGAGCGCTGAGCACCCAGCACCCCGAGCACTGAGCACCCAGCACCCCGAGCACTGAGCACCCAGCAGCCTGAGCACTGAGCACCCAGCACCCTGTGCACTAAGCACCCAGCACCCTGAGTACTGAGCACCCAGCACCCTGAGTACTGAGCACCCAGCACCCTGAGTACTGAGCACCCAGCACGCTGAGTACTGAGCACCCAGCACCCCGAGCACTGAGGACCCAGCACCCTGAGTACTGAGCACTGAGCAACCAGCACCCCGAGCACGGAGCACCCAGGACCCCAAGCACTGAGTACAGAGCACCCAGCACCCTGAGTACTGAGCACCGAGCTCCCCGAGCACTGAGCACCCAGCACACTGAGCACTGAGCACCCAGCACCCTGAGCACTGAGCACCCAGCACCCTGAGTACTGAGCACCCAGCACGCTGAGTACTGAGCACCCAGCACCCCGAGCACTGAGCACCCAGCACCCTGAGTACTGAGCACTGAGCACCCAGCACCCCGAGAACTGAGCACCCAGCACACTGTGCACTGAGCATCCAGCACCCTGAGTACTGAGCACCCAGCACCCTGAGTACTGAGCACCCAGCACCGTGAGAACTGAGCACTCAGCACCCTGAGTACTGAGCACCGAGCACCCCGAGCACTGAGCACCCAGCACCCTGAGCACTGAGCACCCAGAGGACTGAGCACCCAGCACCCTGAGCACTGAGCACCGATCACCCTGAGCACTGAGCACCCAGCACCCCGAGCACTGAGCACCCAGCACCCTGAGTACTGAGCACCCAGCACCCCGAGTACTGAGCACCCAGCACCCTGAGTACTGAGCACCCAGCACCCCGAGCACTGAGCACCCGGCACCCTGAGTACTGAGCACCATGAGTACTGAGCACTGAGCACCCAGCACCCTGAGGACAGAGTACCCAGCACCCTGAGCACTGAGCACCCAGCACCCTGAGTACTGAGCACTGATCACCCTGAGCACTGAGCACCCAGCACCCCGAGCACTGAGCACCCAGCACCCTGAGTACTGAGCATCCAGCACCCTGAGCACTGAGCACCCAGCACCCTGAGTACTGAGCACCCAGCACCCTGAGTACTGAGCACCCAGCACCCTGGGCACTGAGCACCCAGCACCCTGAGTACTGAGCACCGAGCACCCTGAGTACTGAGCACCCAGCACCCTGAATACTGAGCACCCAGCACCCTGAGCACTGAGCACCCAGCACCCTGAGCACTGAGCACCCAGCACCCTGAGTACTGAGCACCCAGCACCCTGAGTACTGAACACCCAGCACCCTGAGCACTGAGCACTGAGCACCCAGCACCCTGAGCGCTGAGCACCCAGCACCCTGAGCACGGAGCACCCCGAGGACTGAGCACCCAGCACCCTGAGCACTGAGCACCCAGCACCTTGAGTACTGAGCACCGTGCACCTCGAGCACTGAGCACCCTGTGTACTGAGCACCCAGCACCCCGATCACTGAGCACCCTGCACCCTGAGCACTGAGCACCCAGCACCCTGAGCACTGAGCACCCAGCACCCTGAGTACTGAGCACTGAGCACCCTGAATACTGAGCACCCAGCACCCTGAGCACTGAGCACACAGCACCTTGAGTACTGAGCACCGAGCACCCCGAGCACTGAGCACCCAGCACGCTGAGTACTGAGCACCCAGCACCCCGAGCACTGAGCACCCAGCACCCTGAGTACTGAGCACAGAGCACCCAGCACCCCGAGCACTGAGCACCCAGCACCCCGAGCACTGAGCACCCAGCACCCTGAGTACTGAGCACCCAGCACCCTGAGTAGTGAGCACCCAGCACCGTGAGAACTGAGCACTCAGCTCCCTGAGTACTGAGCACCGAGCACCCCGAGCACTGAGCACCCAGCACCCTGAGCACTGAGCACCCTGAGCACAGAGTACCCAGCACCCTGAGCACTGAGCACCCAGCACACTGAGTACTGAGCACTGATCACCCTGAGCACTGAGCACCCAGCACCCTGAGGACAGAGTACCCAGCACCCTGAGCACTGAGCACCCAGCACCCTGAGTACTGAGCACTGATCACCCTGAGCACTGAGCACACAGCACCCCGAGCACTGAGCACCCAGCACCCTGAGTACTGAGCAGCCAGCACCCTGAGCACTGAGCACCCAGCACCCTGAGTACTGAGCACCCAGCACCCTGAGTACTGAGCACCCAGCACACTGGGCACTGAGCACCCAACACCCTGAGTACTGAGCACCGAGCACCCTGAGTACTGAGCACCCAGCACCCTGGATACTGAGCACCCAGCACCCTGAGCACTGAGCACGCAGCACCCTGAGCACTGAGCACCCAGCACCCTGAGTACTGAGCACCCAGCACCCTGAGTACTGAACACCCAGCACCCTGAGCACTGAGCACTGAGCACCCAGCACCCCGAGTACTGAGCACCCAGCACCCTGAGTACTGAGCACCCAGCACCCCGAGCACTGAGCACCCGGCACCCTGAGTACTGAGCACCCTGAGTACTGAGCACTGAGCACCCAGCACCCTGAGGACTGAGTACCCAGCACCCTGAGCACTGAGCACCCAGCACCCTGAGTACTGAGCACTGAGCACCCAGCAACCCGAGCACTGAGCACCCAGCACCCTGTGTACTGAGCACTGAGCACCCTGAGTACTAAGCACCCAGCACCCTGAGTACTGAGCACCCTGGACACTGAGCACTGAGCACCCATCACCCCGATAACTGAGCACCCAGCACCCTGAGCACTGAGCACCCAGCACCCTGAGCACTGAGCACCAAGCACCCAGAGCACTGAGCACCCAGCACCCTGAGCACCGAGCACCCAGCACCCTGAGTACTGAGCAGCGAGCACCCTGAGTACTGAGCACCGAGCACCCCGAGTACTGAGCACCCAGCACCCTGAGCACTCAGCACCCAGCACCCTGAGTACTGAGCTCCCAGCACCCCAAGCCCTGAGCACCCAGCAACCTGAGTACTGAGCACCCTGAGTTCTGAGCACCGATCACCCTGAGCACTGAGCACCCAGCACCCTGAGTATTGAGCACCCAGCACCCTGAGCACTGAGCACCCAGCACCCTGAGCACTGAGCACGCAGCACCCCGAGCACTGAGCACCCAGCACCCTGAGTACTGAGCACCCAGCACCCTGAGTACTGAGCACCCAGCACCCTGAGTACTGAGCACCCGGCACCTGAGCACTGAGCACCCAGCACCCTGAGTACTGAGCACCCAGCACCCTGAGTACTGAGCAACCAGCACCCTGAGCACTGAGCACCCAGCACCCTGAGCACTAAGCACTGAGCACCCAGCACCCCGAGCACTGAGCACCCAGCACCCCGAGCACTGAGCACCCAGCACCCTGAGCACTGAGCACCCAGCACCCTGTGCACTGAGCACCCAGCACCCTGAGTACTGAGCACCCAGCACCCTGAGTACTGAGCACCCAGCACCCTGAGTACTGAGCACCCAGCACGCTGAGTACTGAGCACCCAGCACCCCGAGCACTGAGCACCCAGCACCCTGAGTACTGAGCACTGAGCAACCAGCACCCCGAGCACGGAGCACCCAGGACCCCAAGCACTGAGTACTGAGCACCCAGCACCCTGAGTACTGAGCAATGAGCTCCCCGAGCACTGAGCACCCAGCACACTGAGAACTGAGCACCCAGCACCCTGAGCACTGAGCACCCAGCACCCTGAGTACTGAGCACCCAGCACGCTGAGTACTGAGCACCCAGCACCCCGAGCACTGAGCACCCAGCACCCTGAGTACTGAGCACTGAGCACCCAGCACCCCGAGCACTGAGCACCCAGCACCCTGTGCACTGAGCACCCAGCACCCTGAGTACTGAGCACCCAGCACCCTGAGTAGTGAGCACCCAGCACCGTGAGAACTGAGCACTCAGCAACCTGAGTACTGAGCACCGAGCACCCCGAGCACTGAGCACCCAGCACCCTGAGCACTGAGCACCCTGAGGACTGAGCACCCAGCACCCTGAGCACTGAGCACCGATCACCCTGAGCACTGAGCACCCAGCACCCCGAGCACTGAGCACCCAGCACCCTGAGTACTGAGCACCCAGCACCCCGAGTACTGAGCACCCAGCACCCTGAGTACTGAGCACCCAGCACCCCGAGCACTGAGCACCCGACACCCTGAGTACTGAGCACCATGAGTACTGAGCACTGAGCACCCAGCACCCTGAGCACTGAGCACCCTGAGGACAGAGTACCCAGCACCCTGAGCACTGAGCACCCAGCACACTGAGTACTGAGCACTGATCACCCTGAGCACTGAGCACCCAGCACCCTGAGGACAGAGTACCCAGCACCCTGAGCACTGAGCACCCAGCACCCTGAGTACTGAGCACTGATCACCCTGAGCACTGAGCACACAGCACCCCGAGCACTGAGCACCCAGCACCCTGAGTACTGAGCAGCCAGCACCCTGAGCACTGAGCACCCAGCACCCTGAGTACTGAGCACCCAGCACCCTGAGTACTGAGCACCCAGCACCCTGGGCACTGAGCACCCAACACCCTGAGTACTGAGCACCGAGCACCCTGAGTACTGAGCACCCAGCACCCTGGGTACTGAGCACCCAGCACCCTGAGCACTGAGCACCCAGCACCCTGAGCACTGAGGACCCAGCACCCTGAGTACTGAGCACCCAGCACCCTGAGTACTGAACACCCAGCACCCTGAGCACTGAGCACTGAGCACCCAGCACCCTGAGCACTGAGCACCCAGCACCCTGAGCACGGAGCACCCCGAGGACTGAGCACCCAGCACCCTGAGCACTGAGCACCCAGCACCTTGAGTACTGAGCACCGAGCACCTCGAGCACTGAGCACCATGAGTACTGAGCACCCAGCACCCCGATCACTGAGCACCCTGCACCCTGAGCACTGAGCACCCAGCACCCTGAGCACCCAGCACCCTGAGTACTGAGCACCCAGCACGCTGTGTACTGAGCAACCAGCACCCCGAGCACTGAGCAACCAGCACCGTGAGCACGGAGCACCCCGAGGACTGAGCACCCAGCACCTTGAGTACTGAGCACCGAGCACCTCGAGCACTAAGCACCCAGCACCCTGAGTACTGAGCACCCAGCACCATGAGCACTGAGCACCCAGCACCCTGAGCACTGAGCACCCAGCACCCCGAGCACTGAGCACCCAGCACCCTGAGTACTGAGCACCCAACACCCAGAATACTGAGCACCCAGCACCCTGAGCACTGAGCACCCAGCAACCTGAGTACTGAGCACCCAGCACCCTGAGTACTGAACACCCAGCACCCTGAGCACTGAGCACTGAGCACCCTGAGCACTGAGTACTGAGCACTGAGCACCCTGAGGACTGAGCACCCAGCACCCCGAGTACTGATCACCCAGCACCCCGAGCACTGAGCACCCAGCGCCCCGAGCACTGAGCACCCAGCACCCCGAGCACTGAGCACTGAGCACCCTGAGCACTGAGCACCCAGCACCCCGAGTACTGAGCACTGAGCACCCTGAGTACTGAGCACCAAGCACCCCGAGTACTGAGCACTGAGCACCCTGAATACTGAGCACCCAGCACCCTGAGCACTGAGCACCCAGCACCCTGAGTACTGAGCACTGAGAACCCAGCACCCCGAGCACTGAGCACCCAGCACCCTGAGTACTGAGCACCGAGCACCCTGAGTACTGAGCACCCAGCACCCTGATCACTGAGCACGGAGCACCCCGAGGACTGAGCACCCAGCACCCTGAGCACTGAGCACCCAGCACCTTGAGTACTGAGCACCGAGCACCCCGAGCACTGAGCACCCAGCACCCTGAGTATTGAGCACCCAGCACCCTGAGCACTGAGCACCCAGCTCCCTGAGCACTGAGCACGCAGCACCCCGAGCACTGAGCACCCAGCACCCTGAGTACTGAGCACCCAGCACCCTGAGCACTGAGCACCCAGCACCCTGAGCACTGAGCACCCAGCAACCTGAGTACTGAGCACTCAGCACCCTGAGTACTGAACACCCAGCACCCTGAGCACTGAGCACTGAGCAGCCTGAGCACTGAGTACTGAGCACTGAGCACCCTGAGCACTGAGCACCCAGCACCCCGAGTACTGAGCACCCAGCACCCTGAGCACTGAGCACCCAGCACCCTGAGCACTGAGCACCCAGCAACCTGAGTACTGAGCACTCAGCACCCTGAGTACTGAACACCCAGCACCCTGAGCACTGAGCACTGAGCAGCCTGAGCACTGAGTACTGAGCACTGAGCACCCCGAGCACTGAGCACTGAGCACCCTGAGCACTGAGCACCCAGCACCCCGAGTACTGAGCACTGAGCACCTTGAGTACTGAGCACCAAGCACCCCGAGTACTGAGCACTGAGCACCCTGAATACTGAGCACCCAGCACCCTGAGCACTGAGCACCCAGCACCCTGAGTACTCAGCACTGAGAACCCAGCACCCCGAGGACTGAGCACCCAGCACCCTGAGTACTGAGCACCGAGCACCCTGAGTACTGAGCACCCAGCACCCTGATCACTGAGCACGGAGTACCCCGAGGTACTGAGCACCCAGCACCCTGAGCACTGAGCACCCAACACCTTGAGTACTGAGCACCGAGCACCCCGAGCACTGAGCACCCAGCACCCTGAGTATTGAGCACCCAGCACCCTGATTACTGAGCACGCAGCACCCCGAGCACTGAGCACCCAGCACCCTGAGTACTGAGCACCCAGCACGCTGAGTCCTGAGCACCCAGCACCCCGAGCACTGAGCACCCAGCACCCTGAGTACTGAGCACTGAGCAACCAGCACCCCGAGCACGGAGCACCCAGGACCCCAAGCACTGAGTACAGAGCACCCAGCACCCTGAGTACTGAGCACCGAGCTCCCCGAGCACTGAGCACCCAGCACACTGAGCACTGAGCACCCAGCACCCTGAGCACTGAGCTCCCAGCACCCTGAGTACTGAGCACCCAGCACGCTGAATACTGAGCACCCAGCACCCCGAGCACTGAGCACCCAGCACCCTGAGTACTGAGCACTGAGCACCCAGCACCCCGAGCACTGAGCACCCAGCACCCTGTGCACTGAGCATCCAGCACCCTGAGTACTGAGCACCCAGCACCCTGAGTACTGAGCACCCAGCACCGTGAGAACTGAGCACTCAGCACCCTGAGTACTGAGCACCGAGCACCCCGAGCACTGAGCACCCAGCACCCTGAGCACTGAGCACCCTGAATACTGAGCACCCAGCACCCCGAGCACTGAGCACCCAGCACCCTGAGTACTGAGCACCCAGCACCCCGAATACTGAGCACCCAGCACCCTGAGTACTGAGCACCCAGCACCCCGAGCACTGAGCACCCGGCACCCTGAGTACTGAGCACCATGAGTACTGAGCACTGAGCACCCAGCACCCTGAGGACAGAGTACCCAGCACCCTGAGCACTGAGCACCCAGCACCCTGAGTACTGAGCACTGATCACCCTGAGCACTGAGCACCCAGCACCCCGAGCACTGAGCACCCAGCACCCTGAGTACTGAGCATCCAGCACCCTGAGCACTGAGCACCCAGCACCCTGAGTACTGAGCACCCAGCACCCTGAGTACTGAGCACCCAGCACCCTGGGCACTGAGCATCCAGCACCCTGAGTACTGAGCACCGAGCACCCTGAGTACTGAGCAACCAGCACCCTGAGTACTGAGCACCCAGCACCCTGAGCACTGAGCACCCAGCACCCTGAGCACTGAGCACCCAGCACCCTGAGTACTGAGCACCCAGCACCCTGAGTACTGAACACCCAGCACCCTGAGCACTGAGCACTGAGCACCCAGCACCCTGCGCACTGAGCACCCAGCACCCTGAGCACGGAGCACCCCGAGGACTGAGCACCCAGCACCCTGAGCACTGAGCACCTAGCACCTTGAGTACTGAGCACCGTGCACCTCGAGCACTGAGCACCATGAGTACTGAGCACCCAGCACCCCGATCACTGAGCACCCTGCACCCTGAGCACTGAGCACCCAGCACCCTGAGCACTGAGCACCCAGCACCCTGAGTACTGAGCACCCAGCACGCTGAGTACTGAGCACCCAGCACCCCGAGCACTGAGCAACCAGCACCGTGAGCACGGAGCACCCCGAGGACTAAGCACCCAGCACCTTGAGTACTGAGCACCGAGCACCTCGAGCACTAAGCACCCAGCACCCCGAGTACTGAGCACCCAGCACCCTGAGTACTGAACACCCAGCACCCTGAGCACTGAGCACTGAGCACCCTGAGCACTGAGTACTGAGCACTGAGCACCCTGAGCACTGAGCACCCAGCACCCCGAGTACTGAGCACCCAGCACCCCGAGCACTGAGCACCCAGCGCCCCGAGCACTGAGCACCCAGCACCCCGAGCACTGAGCACTGAGCACCCTGAGCACTGAGCACCCCGCACCCCGAGTACTGATCACTGAGCACCTTGAGTACTGAGCACCAAGCACCCCGAGTACTGAGCACTGAGCACCCTGAATACTGAGCACCCAGCACCCTGAGCACTGAGCACCCAGCACCCTGAGTACTCAGCACTGAGAACCCAGCACCCCGAGGACTGAGCACCCAGCACCCTGAGTACTGAGCACCGAGCACCCTGAGTACTGAGCACCCAGCACCCTGATCACTGAGCACGGAGCACCCGGAGGTACTGAGCACCCAGCACCCTGAGCATTGAGCACCCAGCACCTTGAGTACTGAGCACCGAGCACCCCGAGCACTGAGCACCCAGCACCCTGAGTATTGAGCACCCAGCACCCTGATTACTGAGCACGCAGCACCCCGAGCACTGAGCACCCAGCACCCTGAGAACTGAGCACCCAGCACCCTGAGTACTGAGCACCCAGCACCCTGAGTACTGAGCACCCAGCACCATGAGCACTGAGCACCCAGCACCCTGAGTACTGAGCACCCAGCACCCTGAGTACTGAGCAACCAGCACCCTGAGCACTGAGCACCCAGCACCCTGAGCACTGAGCACTGAGCACCCAGCACCCCGAGCACTGAGCACCCAGCACCCCGAGCACTGAGCACCCAGCACCCTGAGCACTGAGCACCCAGCACCCTGAGCACTGAGCACCCAGCACCCTGAGTACTGAGCACCCAGCACCCTGAGTACTGAGCACCCAGCACCGTGAGAACTGAGCACTCAGCACCCTGAGTACTGAGCACCGAGCACCCCAAGCACTGAGCACCCAGCACCCTGAGCACTGAGCACCCTGAGGACTGAGCACCCAGCACCCTGAGCACTGAGCACCGATCACCCTGAGCACTGAGCACCCAGCACCCCGAGCACTGAGCACCCAGCACCCTGAGTACTGAGCACCCAGCACCCCGAGTACTGAGCACCCAGCACTCTGAGTACTGAGCACCCAGCACACCGAGCACTGAGCACCCGGCACCCTGAGTACTGAGCACCCTGAGTACTGAGCAATGAGCACCCAGCACCCTGAGGACTGAGTACCCAGCACCCTGAGCACTGAGCACCCAGCACCCTGAGTACTGAGCACTGATCACCCTGAGCACTGAGCACCCAGCACCCCGAGCACTGAGCACCCAGCACCCTGAGAACTGAGCAGCCAGCACCCTGAGTACTAAGCAACCAGCACCCTGAGTACTGAGCACCCAGCACCCTGAGTACTGAGCACCCAGCACCCTGGGCACTGAGCACCCAGCACCCTGAGTACTGAGCACCGAGCACCCTGAGTACTGAGCACCCAGCACCCTGAGTACTGAGCACCCAGCACCCTGAGCACTGAGCACCCAGCACCCTGAGCACTGAGCACCCAGCACCCTGAGTACTGAGCACCCAGCACCCTGAGTACTGAGCACTGAGCACCCAGCACCCCGAGCACTGAGCACCCAGCACCCTGTGCACTGAGCATCCAGCACCCTGAGTACTGAGCACCCAGCACCCTGAGTACTGAGCACCCAGCACCCTGAGCACTGAGCACCCTGAATACTGAGCACCCAGCACCCCGAGTACTGAACACCCAGCACCCTGAGCACTGAGCACTGAGCACCCAGCACCCTGAGCACTGAGCACCCAGCACCCTGAGCACGGAGCACCCCGAGGACTGAGCACCCAGCACCCTGAGCACTGAGCACCCAGCACCTTGAGTACTGAGCACCGTGCACCTCGAGCACTGAGCACCCTGAGTACTGAGCACCCAGCACCCCGATCACTGAGCACCCTGCACCCTGAGCACTGAGCACCCAGCACCCTGAGCACTGAGCACCCAGCACCCTGAGTACTGAGCACCCAGCACCCTGAGTACTGAGCACCCAGCACCCCGAGCACTGAGCAACCAGCACCGTGAGCACGGAGCACCCCGAGGACTGAGCACCCAGCACCTTGAGTACTGAGCACCGAGCACCTCGAGCACTAAGCACCCAGCACCCCGAGTACTGAGCACCCAGCACCCTGAGTACTGAACACCCAGCACCCTGAGCACTGAGCACTGAGCACCCTGAGCACTGAGTACTGAGCACTGAGCACCCTGAGCACTGAGCACCCAGCACCCCGAGTACTGAGCACCCAGCACCCCGAGCACTGAGCACCCAGCGCCCCGAGCACTGAGCACCCAGCACCCCGAGCACTGAGCACTGAGCACCCTGAGCACTGAGCACCCCGCACCCCGAGTACTGAGCACTGAGCACCTTGAGTACTGAGCACCAAGCACCCCGAGTACTGAGCACTGAGCACCCTGAATACTGAGCACCCAGCACCCTGAGCACTGAGCACCCAGCACCCTGAGTACTCAGCACTGAGAACCCAGAACCCCGAGGACTGAGCACCCAGCACCCTGAGTACTGAGCACCGAGCACCCTGAGTACTGAGCACCCAGCACCCTGATCACTGAGCACGGAGCACCCGGAGGTACTGAGCACCCAGCACCCTGAGCACTGAGCACCCAGCACCTTGAGTACTGAGCACCGAGCACCCCGAGCACTGAGCACCCAGCACCCTGAGTATTGAGCACCCAGCACCCTGATTACTGAGCACGCAGCACCCCGAGCACTGAGCACCCAGCACCCTGAGAACTGAGCACCCAGCACCCTGAGTACTGAGCACCCAGCACCCTGAGTACTGAGCACCCAGCACCATGAGCACTGAGCACCCAGCACCCTGAGTACTGAGCACCCAGCACCCTGAGTACTGAGCAACCAGCACCCTGAGCACTGAGCACCCAGCACCCTGAGCACTGAGCACTGAGCACCCAGCACCCCGAGCACTGAGCACCCAGCACCCCGAGCACTGAGCACCCAGCACCCTGAGCACTGAGCACCCAGCACCCTGAGCACTGAGCACCCAGCACCCTGAGTACTGAGCACCCAGCACCCTGAGTACTGAGCACCCAGCACCGTGAGAACTGAGCACTCAGCACCCTGAGTACTGAGCACCGAGCACCCCGAGCACTGAGCACCCAGCACCCTGAGCACTGAGCACCCTGAGGACTGAGCACCCAGCACCCTGAGCACTGAGCACCGATCACCCTGAGCACTGAGCACCCAGCACCCCGAGCACTGAGCACCCAGCCCCCTGAGTACTGAGCACCCAGCACCCCGAGTACTGAGCACCCAGCACTCTGAGTACTGAGCACCCAGCACACCGAGCACTGAGCACCCGGCACCCTGAGTACTGAGCACCCTGAGTACTGAGCACTGAGCACCCAGCACCCTGAGGACTGAGTACCCAGCACCCTGAGCACTGAGCACCCAGCACCCTGAGTACTGAGCACTGATCACCCTGAGCACTGAGCACCCAGCACCCGGAGCACTGAGCACCCAGCACCCTGAGAACTGAGCAGCCAGCACCCTGAGTACTGAGCAACCAGCACCCTGAGTACTGAGCACCCAGCACCCTGAGTACTGAGCACCCAGCACCCTGGGCACTGAGCACCCAGCACCCTGAGTACTGAGCACCGAGCACCCTGAGTACTGAGCACCCAGCACCCTGAGTACTGAGCACCCAGCACCCTGAGCACTGAGCACCCAGCACCCTGAGCACTGAGCACCCAGCACCCTGAGTACTGAGCACCCAGCACCCTGAGTACTGAACACCCAGCACCCTGAGCACTGAGCACTGAGCACCCAGCACCCTGAGCACTGAGCACTGAGCACCCAGCACCCTGTGCACTGAGCACCCAGCACCCCGAGCACTGAGCACCCAGCACCCTGAGCACCCAGAACCCTGAGAACTGAGCACCCTGAGCACTGAGCACCGATCACCCTAAGCACTCAGCACCCAGCACCCAGAGCACTGAGCACCCAGCACCCTGAGTACTGAGCACCCAGCAGCCCGAGCACTGAGCACCCGGCACCCTGAGTACTGAGCACCCTGAGTACTGAGCACTGAGCACCCAGCACCCTGAGGACTGAGTACCAAGCACCCTGAGCACTGAGCACCCAGCACCCTGAGTACTGAGCACTGATCACCCTGAGCACTGAGCACCCAGCACCCCGAGCACTGAGCACCCAGCACCCTGAGTACTGAGCAGCCAGCACCCTGAGCACTGAGCACCCAGCACGTTGAGTACTGAGCACCCAGCACCCTGGGCACTGAGCACCCAGCACCCTGAGTACTGAGCACCGAGCACCCTGAGTACTGAGCACCCAGCACCCTGAGTACTGAGCACCCAGCACCCTGAGCACTGAGCACCCATCACCCTGAGCACTGAGCACCCAGCACCCTGAGTACTGAGCACCCAGCACCCTGAGTACTGAACACCCAGCACCCTGAGCACTGAGCACTGAGCACCCAGCACCCTGAGCACTGAGCACCCAGCACCCTGAGCACGGAGCACCCCGAGGACTGAGCACCCAGCACCCTGAGCACTGAGCACCCAGCACCTTGAGTACTGAGCACCGTGCACCTCGAGCACTGAGCACCCTGAGTACTGAGCACCCAGAACCCCGATCACTGAGCACCCTGCACCCTGAGCACTGAGCACCCAGCACCCTGAGCACTGAGCACCCAGCACCCTGAGTACTGAGCACCCAGCACGCTGAGTACTGAGCACCCAGCACCCCGAGCACTGAGCAACCAGCACCGTGAGCACGGAGCACCCCGAGGACTGAGCACCCAGCACCTTGAGTACTGAGCACCGAGCACCTCGAGCACTAAGCACCCAGCACCCTGAGTACTGAGCACCCAGCACCCTGAGCACTGAGCACCCAGCACCCTGAGCACTGAGCACCCAGCAACCTGAGTACTGAGCACCCAGCACCCTGAGTACTGAACACCCAGCACCCTGAGCACTGAGCACTGAGCACCCTGAGCACTGAGTACTGAGCACTGAGCACCCTGAGCACTGAGCACCCAGCACCCCGAGTACTGAGCACCCAGCACCCCGAGCACTGAGCACCCAGCGCCCCGAGCACTGAGCACCCAGCACCCCGAGCACTGAGCACTGAGCACCCTGAGCACTGAGCACCCAGCACCCCGAGTACTGAGCACTGAGCACCTTGAGTACTGAGCACCAAGCACCCCGAGTACTGAGCACTGAGCACCCTGAATACTGAGCACCCAGCACCCTGAGCACTGAGCACCCAGCACCCTGAGTACTCAGCACTGAGAACCCAGCACCCCGAGGACTGAGCACCCAGCACCCTGAGTACTGAGCACCGAGCACCCTGAGTACTGAGCACCCAGCACCCTGATCACTGAGCACGGAGCACCCCGAGGTACTGAGCACCCAGCACCCTGAGCACTGAGCACCCAGCACCTTGAGTACTGAGCACCGAGCACCCCGAGCACTGAGCACCCAGCACCCTGAGTATTGAGCACCCAGCACCCTGATTACTGAGCACGCAGCACCCCGAGCACTGAGCACCCAGCACCCTGAGTACTGAGCACCCAGCAGGCTGAGTACTGAGCACCCAGCACCCCGAGCACTGAGCACCCAGCACCCTGAGTACTGAGCACTGAGCAACCAGCACCCCGAGCACGGAGCACCCAGGACCCCAAGCACTGAGTACAGAGCACCCAGCACCCTGAGTACTGAGCACCGAGCTCCCCGAGCACTGAGCACCCAGCACACTGAGCACTGAGCACCCAGCACCCTGAGCACTGAGCTCCCAGCACCCTGAGTACTGAGCACCCAGCACGCTGAGTACTGAGCACCCAGCACCCCGAGCACTGAGCACCCAGCACCCTGAGTACTGAGCACTGAGCACCCAGCACCCCGAGCACTGAGCACCCAGCACCCTGTGCACTGAGCATCCAGCACCCTGAGTACTGAGCACCCAGCACCCTGAGTACTGAGCACCCAGCACCGTGAGAACTGAGCACTCAGCACCCTGAGTACTGAGCACCGAGCACCCCGAGCACTGAGCACCCAGCACCCTGAGCACTGAGCACCCTGAGGACTGAGCACCCAGCACCCTGAGCACTGAGCACCGATCACCCTGAGCACTGAGCACCCAGCACCCCGAGCACTGAGCACCCAGCACCCTGAGTACTGAGCACCCAGCACCCCGAGTACTGAGCACCCAGCACCCTGAGTACTGAGCACCCAGCACCCCGAGCACTGAGCACCCGGCACCCTGAGTACTGAGCACCATGAGTACTGAGCACTGAGCACCCAGCACCCTGAGGACAGAGTACCCAGCACCCTGAGCACTGTGCACCCAGCACCCTGAGTACTGAGCACTGATCACCCTGAGCACTGAGCACCCAGCACCCCGAGCACTGAGCACCCAGCACCCTGAGTACTGAGCATCCAGCACCCTGAACACTGAGCACCCAGCACCCTGAGCACTGAGCACCCAGCACCCTGAGTACTGAGCACCCAGCACCCTGGGCACTGAGCACCCAGCACCCTGAGTACTGAGCACCGAGCACCCTGAGTACTGAGCACCCAGCACCCTGAGTACTGAGCACCCAGCACCCTGAGCACTGAGCACCCAGCACCCTGAGCACTGAGCACCCAGCACCCTGAGTACTGAGCACCCAGCACCCTGAGTACTGAACACCCAGCACCCTGAGCACTGAGCACTGAGCACCCAGCACCCTGAGCACTGAGCACCCAGCACCCTGAGCACGGAGTACCCCGAGGACTGAGCACCCAGCACCCTGAGCACTGAGCACCCAGCACCTTGAGTACTGAGCACCGTGCACCTCGAGCACTGAGCACCCTGAGTACTGAGCACCCAGCACCCCGATCACTGAGCACCCTGCACCCTGAGCACTGAGCACCCAGCACCCTGAGCACTGAGCACCCAGCACCCTGAGTACTGAGCACCCAGCACGCTGAGTACTGAGCACCCAGCACCCCGAGCACTGAGCAACCAGCACCGTGAGCACGGAGCACCCCGAGGACTGAGCACCCAGCACCTTGAGTACTGAGCACCGAGCACCTCGAGCACTAAGCACCCAGCACCCTGAGTACTGAGCACCCAGCACCCTGAGCACTGAGCACCCAGCACCCTGAGCACTGAGCACCCAGCAACCTGAGTACTGAGCACCCAGCACCCTGAGTACTGAACAACCAGCACCCTGAGCACTGAGCACTGAGCACCCTGAGCACTGAGTACTGAGCACCCAGCACCCCGAGCACTGAGCACCCAGCGCCCCGAGCACTGAGCACCCAGCACCCCGAGCACTGAGCACTGAGCACCCTGAGCACTGAGCACCCAGCACCCCGAGTACTGAGCACTGAGCACCTTGAGTACTGAGCACCAAGCACCCCGAGTACTGAGCACTGAGCACCCTGAATACTGAGCACCCAGCACCCTGAGCACTGAGCACCCAGCACCCTGAGTACTCAGCACTGAGAACCCAGCACCCCGAGGACTGAGCACCCAGCACCCTGAGTACTGAGCACCGAGCACCCTGAGTACTGAGCACCCAGCACCCTGATCACTGAGCACGGAGCACCCCGAGGTACTGAGCACCCAGCACCCTGAGCACTGAGCACCCAGCACCTTGAGTACTGAGCACCGAGCACCCCGAGCACTGAGAACCCAGCACCCTGAGTATTGAGCACCCAGCACCCTGATTACTGAGCACGCAGCACCCCGAGCACTGAGCACCCAGCACCCTGAGAACTGAGCACCCAGCACCCTGAGTACTGAGCACCCAGCACCCTGAGTACTGAGCACCCAGCACCATGAGCACTGATTACCCAGCACCCTGAGTACTGAGCACCCAGCATCCTGAGTACTGAGCAACCAGCACCCTGAGCACTGAGCACCCAGCACCCTGAGCACTGAGCACTGAGCACCCAGCACCCCGAGCACTGAGCACCCAGCACCCCGAGCACTGAGCACCCAGCACCCTGAGCACTGAGCACCCAGCACCCTGAGCACTGAGCACCCAGCACCCTGAGAACTGAGCACCCAGCACCCTGAGTACTGAGCACCCAGCACCGTGAGAACTGAGCACTCAGCACCCTGAGTACTGAGCACCGAGCACCCCGAGCACTGAGCACCCAGCACCCTGAGCACTGAGCACCCTGAGGACTGAGCACCCAGCACCCTGAGCACTGAGCACCGATCACCCTGAGCACTGAGCACCCAGCACCCCGAGCACTGAGCACCCAGCACTCTGAGTACTGAGCACCCAGCACACCGAGCACTGAGCGCCCGGCACCCTGAGTACTGAGCACCCTGAGTACTGAGCACTGAGCACCCAGCACCCTGAGGACTGAGTACCCAGCACCCTGAGCACTGAGCACCCAGCACCCTGAGTACTGAGCACTGATCACCCTGAGCACTGAGCACCCAGCACCCCGAGCACTGAGCACCCAGCACCCTGAGAACTGAGCAGCCAGCACCCTGAGCACTGAGCACCCAGCACCCTGAGTACTGAGCACCCAGCACCCTGAGTACTGAGCACCCAGCACCCTGGGCACTGAGCACCCAGCACCCTGAGTACTGAGCACCGAGCACCCTGAGTACTGAGCACCCAGCACCCTGAGTACTGAGCACCCAGCACCCTGAGCACTGAGCACCCAGCACCCTGAGCACTGAGCACCCAGCACCCTGAGTACTGAGCACCCAGCACCCTGAGTACTGAACACCCAGCACCCTGAGCACTGAGCACTGAGCACCCAGCACCCTGAGCACTGAGCACTGAGCACCCAGCACCCTGAGCACTGAGCAACCAGCACCCCGAGCACTGAGCACCCAGCACCCTGAGCACCCAGCACCCTGAGAACTGAGCACCCTGAGCACTGAGCACCGATCACCCTAAGCACTGAGCACCCAGCACCCCGAGCACTGAGCACCCAGCACCCTGAGTACTGAGCACCCAGCAGCCCGAGCACTGAGCACCCGGCACCCTGAGTACTGAGCAACCTGAGTACTGAGCACTGAGCACCCAGCACCCTGAGGACTGAGTACCAAGCACCCTGAGCACTGAGCACCCAGCACCCTGAGTACTGAGCACTGATCACCCTGAGCACTGAGCACCCAGCACCCCGAGCACTGAGCACCCAGCACCCTGAGTACTGAGCAGCCAGCACCCTGAGCACTGAGCACCCAGCACGCTGAGTACTGAGCACGCAGCACCCTGGGCACTGAGCACCCAGCACCCTGAGTACTGAGCACTGAGCACCCTGAGTACTGAGCACCCAGCACCCTGAGTACTGAGCACTCAGCACCCTGAGCACTGAGCACCCATCACCCTGAGCACTGAGCACCCAGCACCCTGAGTACTGAGCACCCAGCACCCTGAGTACTGAACACCCAGCACCCTGAGCACTGAGCACTGAGCACCCAGCACCCTGAGCACTGAGCACCCAGCACCCTGAGCATGGAGCACCCCGAGGACTGAGCACCCAGCACCCTGAGCACTGAGCACCCAGCACCTTGAGTACTGAGCACCGAGCACCTCGAGCACTGAGCACCCTGAGTACTGAGCACCCAGCACCCCTATCACTGAGCACCCTGCACCCTGAGCACTGAGCACCCAGCACCCTGAGCACTGAGAACCCAGCACCCTGAGTACTGAGCACCCAGCACGCTGAGTACTGAGCACCCAGCACCTCGAGCACTGAGCAACCAGCACCCTGAGCACGGAGCACCCCGAGGACTGAGCACCCAGCACCTTGAGTACTGAGCACCGAGCACCTCGAGCACTAAGCACCCAGCACCCTGAGTACTGAGCACACAGCACCCTGAGCACTGAGCACCCAGCACCCTGAGCACTGAGCACCCAGCACCCTGAGCACTGAGCACCCAGCACCCTGAGTACTGAGCACCCAACACCCAGAGTACTGAGCACCCAGCACCCTGAGCACTGAGCACCCGGCAACCTGTGTACTGAGCACCCAGCACCCTGAGTACTGAACACCCAGCACCCTGAGCACTGAGCACTGAGCACCCTGAGCACTGAGTACTGAGCAATGAGCACACTGAGCACTGAGCACCCAGCACCCCGAGTACTGAGCACCCAGCACCCCGAGCACTGAGCACCCAGCGCCCCGAGCACTGAGCACCCAGCACCCCGAGCACTGAACACTGAGCACCCTGAGCACTGAGCACCCAGCACCCCGAGTACTGAGCACTGAGCACCCTGAGTACTGAGCACCAAGCACCCCGAGTACTGAGCACTGAGCACCCTGAATACTGAGCACCCAGCAACCTGAGCACTGAGCACCCAGCACCCTGAGTACTGAGCACTGAGAACCCAGCACCCCGAGCACTTAGCACCCAGCACCCTGAGTACTGAGCACCAAGCACCCTGATCACTGAGCACGGAGCACCCCGCGGACTGAGCACCAAGCACCCTGAGCACTGAGCACACAGCACCTTGAGTACAGAGCACCGAGCACCCCGAGCACTGAACACCCAGCACCCTGAGTATTGAGCACCCAGCACCCTGAGCACTGAGCACCTAGCACCCTGAGCACTGAGCACGCAGCACCCCGAGCACTGAGCACCCAGCACCCTGAGTAATGAGCACCCAGCACCCTGAGTACTGAGCACCCAGCACCCTGAGTACTGAGCACCCAGCACCCTGAGCACTGAGCACCCAGCACCCTGAGTACTGAGCACCCAGCACCCTGAGTACTGAGCAACCAGCACCCTGAGCACTGAGCACCCAGCACCCTGAGCACTGAGCACTGAGCACCCAGCACCCCGAGCACTGAGCACCCAGCACCCCGAGCACTGAGCACCCAGCACCCTGAGCACTGAGCACCCAGCACCCTGAGCACTGAGCACCCAGCACCCTGAGTACTGAGCACCCAGCACCCTGAGTACTGAGCACCCAGCACCGTGAGAACTGAGCACTCAGCACCCTGAGTACTGAGCACCGAGCACCCCGAGCACTGAGCACCCAGCACCCTGAGCACTGAGCACCCTGAGGACTGAGCACCCAGCACCCTGAGCACTGAGCACCGATCACCCTGAGCACTGAGCACCCAGCACCCCGAGCACTGAGCACCCAGCAACCTGAGCACTGAGCAGCCAGCACCCTGAGCACGGAGCACCCCGACCACTGAGCACCCAGCACCCTGAGTACTGAGCCCCCAGCACCCTGTGTACTGAGCACCCAGCACCAAGAGCACGGAGCACCCAGCACCCCGAGAATGAGCACCCAGCACCCTGAGTACTGAGAACCGAGCACCCTGAGTACTGAGCACCCAGCACCCTGAGTACTGAGCCCCCAGCACCCTGAGTACTGAGCACCCAGCACCCCGATCACTGAGTACCCAGCACCCCGAGAATGAGCACACAGCACCCTGAGTACTGAGCACCCAGCACCCTGAGTACTGAGCACTAAGCACCCAGAGCACTGAGCAACCAGCACCCCGAGCACGGAGCACCCAGGACCCCGAGCACTGAGTACTGAGCACCCAGCACCCTGAGTACGGAGCACCTAGCTCCCCGAGCACTGAGCACCCACCACCCTGAGTACTGAGCACCCAGCAACCTGAGCACTGAGCACAAAGCACGCTGAGTACTGAGCACCCTGAGTACTGAGCATCGAGGACCCTGAGCACTGAGCACCCAGCACCCCGAGCACTGAGCACCCAGCACCCCGAGAATGGGCACCCAGAACCCTGAGTACTGAGAACCGAGCACCCTGAGTACTGAGCACCCAGCACCCTGAGTACTGAGCACCCAGCACCAAGAGTACTGAGCAGCAAGCACCCCGAGCACTGAGCACCCAGCACCCTGAGTAATGAGCACCCAGCACCCCGAGTACTGAGCACCCAGCACCGTGAGTACTGAGCACCCACCACCCTGAGTACTGAGCACCCAGCACCCTGAGCACTGAGCACAAAACATGCTGAGTACTGAGCACCCTGACTACTGAGCACCGAGGACCCTGAGCACTGAGCACCCAGCACCCCGAGCACTGAGCACCCAGCACCCAGAGAATGGGCACCCAGCACCCTGAGTACTGAGAACCGAGCACCCTGAGTACTGAGCACCCAGCACGCTGAGCACTGAGCACCCAGCACCCCGAGTACTGAGCACCCAGCACCCCGAGAACTGAGCACCCAGCACCCCGAGAATGAGCACTCAGCAACCTGAGTACTGAGCACCCAGCACCCTGAGTACTGAGCACCCAGCACCCCGAGCACTGAGCACCCTGAATACTGAGCACCCAGCACCCTGAGTACTGTGCACTAAGCACCCAGAGCGCTGAGCACCCAGGACTCCGAGCACTGAGTACTGAGCACCCAGCACCCTGAGTACTGAGCACCCAGCACCCCGAGCACTGAGCACCCTGAATACTGAGCACCCAGCACCCCGAGCACTGAGCACCCAGCACCCTGAGTACTGAGCACCCAGCACCATGAGTACTGAGCAACCCGAGCACTGAGCACCCAGCACCCTGAGTACTGAGCACCCAGCACCAAAAGTACTGAGCACCGAACATCCTGAGCACAGAGCACCGAGCACCCCGAGCACTGAGCACCCAGCACCCTGAGCACTCAGCACCCAGCACCCCGAGCACTGAGCACCCAGCACCCTGAGCACTGAGCACCCAGCACCCTGAGCACGGAGCACCCAGCACCCTGTGTACTGAGCACTGAGCACCCTGAGTACTAAGCACCCAGCAACCTGAGTACTGAGAACCGAGCAACCTGAGTACTGAGCACAAAGCACCCTGAGTACTGAGCCCCCAGCACCCTGAGTACTGAGCACCCAGCACCCCGAGCACTGAGCACCCAGCACCCCGAGTACTGAGCACCCAGCACCCTGTGTACTGAGCACTGAGCACCCTGAGTACTAAGCACCCAGCAACCTGAGTACTGAGCACCCAGGACCCTGAGCACTGAGCACCGAGCACCCCGAGCACTGAGCACCCAGCACCCTGAGCACTCAGCACCCAGCACCCCGAGCACTGAGCACCCAGCACCCTGAGCACTGAGCACCCAGCACCCTGAGCACGGAGCACCCCGAGGACTGAGCACCCAGCACCCTGAGTACTGAGCCCCCAGCACCCTGAGTACTGAGCACAGAGCACCCCGAGCACTGAGCACCCAGCACCCCGAGAATGAGCACCCAGCACCCTGAGTACTGAGAACCGAGCAACCTGAGTACTGAGCACAAAGCACCCTGAGTACTGAGCCCCCAGCACCCTGAGTACTGAGCACCCAGCACCCCGAGCACTGAGCACCCAGCACCCCGAGAATGAGCACCCAGCACCCTGAGTACTGAGCACCCAGCACCCTGAGTACTGAGCACCGAGCTCCCCGAGCACTGAGCACCCAGCACACTGAGCACTGAGCACCCAGCACCCTGAGCACTGAGCACCCAGCAACCTGAGTACTGAGCACCCAGCTCGCTGAGTACTGAGCACCCAGCACCCCGAGCACTGAGCACCCAGCACCCTGAGTACTGAGCACTGAGCACCCAGCAACCCGAGCACTGAGCACCCAGCACCCTGTGTACTGAGCACTGAGCACCCTGAGTACTAAGCACCCAGCACCCTGAGTACTGAGCACCCTGGACCCTGAGCACTGAGCACCGAGCACCCCGAGCACTGAGCACCCAGCACCCTGAGGACTCAGCACCCATCACCCCGATCACTGAGCACCCAGCACCCTGAGCACTGAGCACCCAGCACCCTGAGCACTGAGCACCAAGCACCCAGAGCACTGAGCACCCAGCACCCTGAGCACTGAGCACCCAGCACCCTGAGTACTGAGCAGCGAGCACCCTGAGTACTGAGCACCGAGCACCCTGAGTACTGAGCACCCAGCACCCTGAGTACTGAGCACCGAGCACCCCGAGTACTGAGCACCCAGCACCCTGAGCACTCAGCACCCAGCACCCTGAGTACTGAGCTCCCAGCACCCCGAGCCCTGAGCACCCAGCACCCTGAGTACTGAGCACCCTGAGTTCTGAGCACCGATCACCCTGAGCACTGAGCACCCAGCACCCTGAGTATTGAGCACCCAGCACCCTGAGCACTGAGCACCCAGCACCCTGAGCACTGAGCACGCAGCACCCCGAGCACTGAGCACCCAGCACCCTGAGTACTGAGCACCCAGCACCATGAGTACTGAGCAACCCGAGCACTGAGCACCGAGCTCCCCGAGCACTGAGCACCCTGAGTACAGAGCACACATCTCCCTGAGTACTGAGCACCCAGCATCCTGTGCACTGAGCACCCAGCACCCTGAGTACTGAGCACCCAGCACCCCGAGCACTGAGCACCCAGCACTCTGAGTACTGAGCACCCAGCACCATGAGTACTGAGCAACCCGAGCACTGAGCACCCAGCACCCTGAGTACTGAGCACCCAGCACCAAAAGTACTGAGCACCGAACATCCTGAGCACAGAGCACCGAGCACCCCGAGCACTGAGCACCCAGCACACTGAGTACTGAGCACCCAGCACCAAGAGTACTGAGCAGCAAGCACCCCGAGCACTGAGCACCCAGAACCCTGAGTAATGAGCACCCAGCACCCCGAGTACTGAGCACCCAGCACCCTGTGTACTGAGCACTGAGCACCCTGAGTACTAAGCACCCAGCAACCTGAGTACTGAGCACCCAGGACCCTGAGCACTGAGCACCGAGCACCCCGAGCACTGAGCACCCAGCACCCTGAGCACTCAGCACCCAGCACCCCGAGCACTGAGCACCCAGCACCCTGAGCACTGAGCACCCAGCACCCTGAGCACGGAGCACCCCGAGCACTGAGCACCCAGCACCCTGAGTACTGAGCCCCCAGCACCCTGAGTACTGAGCACCCAGCACCCCGAGCACTGAGCACCCAGCACCCCGAGAATGAGCACCCAGCACCCTGAGTACTGAGAACCGAGCACCCTGAGTACTGAGCACAAAGCACCCTGAGTACTGAGCCCCCAGCACCCTGAGAACTGAGCACCCAGCACCCCGAGCACTGAGCACTCAGCACCCCGAGAATGAGCACCCAGCACCCTGAGTACTGAGCACCCAGCACCCTGAGTACTGAGCACCGAGCTCCCCGAGCACTGAGCACCCAGCACACTGAGCACTGAGCACCCAGCACCCTGAGCACTGAGCACCCAGCAACCTGAGTACTGAGCACCCAGCTCGCTGAGTACTGAGCACCCAGCACCCCGAGCACTGAGCACCCAGCACCCTGAGTACTGAGCACTGAGCACCCAGCAACCCGAGCACTGAGCACCCAGCACCCTGTGTACTGAGCACTGAGCACCCTGAGTACTAAGCACCCAGCACCCTGAGTACTGAGCACCCTGGACCCTGAGCACTGAGCACCGAGCACCCCGAGCACTGAGCACCCAGCACCATGAGGACTCAGCACCCATCACCCCGATCACTGAGCACCCAGCACCCTGAGCACTGAGCACCCAGCACCCTGAGCACTGAGCACCAAGCACCCAGAGCACTGAGCACCCAGCACCCTGAGCACTGAGCACCCAGCACCCTGAGTACTGAGCAGCGAGCACCCTGAGTACTGAGCACCCAGCACCCTGAGTACTGAGCACCCAGCACCCTGAGTACTGAGCACCTAGCACCCCGAGTACTGAGCACCCAGCACCCTGAGCACTCAGCACCCAGCACCCTGAGTACTGAGCTCCCAGCACCCTGAGCCCTGAGCACCCAGCACCCTGAGTACTGAGCACCCTGAGTTCTGAGCACCGATCACCCTGAGCACTGAGCACCCAGCACCCTGAGTATTGAGCACCCAGCACCCTGAGCACTGAGCACCCAGGACCCTGAGCACTGAGCACGCAGCACCCCGAGCACTGAGCACCCATCACCCTGAGTACTGAGCACCCAGCAACCTGAGTACTGAGCACCCAGCACCCTGAATACTGAGCACCCAGCACCCTGAGCACTGAGCACCCAGCACCCTGAGTACTGAGCACCCAGCACCCTGAGTACTGAGCAACCAGCACCCTGAGCACTGAGCACCCAGCACCCTGAGCACTAAGCACTGAGCACCCAGCACCCCAAGCACTGAGCACCCAGCACCCCGAGCACTGAGCACCCAGCACCCTGAGCACTGAGCACCCAGCACCCTGTGCACTGAGCACCCAGCACCCTGAGTACTGAGCACCCAGCACCCTGAGTACTGAGCACCCAGCACCCTGAGTACTGAGCACCCAGCACCCTGAGTACTGAGCACCCAGCACCCTGAGCACTGAGCACCCAGCACCCTGTGCACTGAGCACCCAGCACCCTGAGCACTGAGCACCCAGCACCCTGTGCACTGAGCACCCAGCACCCTGAGTACTGAGCACCCAGCACCCTGAGTACTGAGCACCCAGCACCCTGAGCACTGAGCACCCAGCACCCTGAGTACTGAGCACTGAGCACCCCGAGTACTGAGCACCGGGCACCCCGAGCACTAAGCACCCAGCACCCAGAGCACCGAGCACCCAGCACCCTGAGCACTGAGCACCCAGCACACTGAGCACTGAGCACCCAGCACCCTGAGCACTGAGCACCTAGCACCCTGAGCACTGAGCACCCAGCACCCTGAGTTCTGAGCACCCAGCACCCTGAGTACTAAGCACCGAGCACCCTGAGTACTGAGCACCCAGCACCCTGAGCACTGAACACACAGCACCCTGAGTACTGAGCACCTAGAGGACTGAGCACCCAGCACCCTGAGTACTGAGCACCGAGCACCTCGAGCACTGAGCACCCAGCACTGCGAGCACTGAGCACCCAGCACCCCGAGCACAGAGCACCCAGCACCCTGAGTAATGAGCACGCAGCACCCTGAGTACTGAGCACCCAGCACCCCGAGCCCTGAGCACCCAGCACCCTGAGTACTGAGCACCCAGCACCCGAGTACTGAGCACCCAGCACCCTGAATACTGAGCACCCAGCACCCTGAGTACTGAGCACCCAGCACCCCGAGTACTGAGCACCAAGCACCCTGAGTACTGAACACCCAGCACCCTGAGCACTGAGCACTGAGCACCCTGAGCACTGAGTACTGAGCACCGAGCACACCGAGCACTGAGCACCCAGCACCCTGAGTACTGAGCACCCAGCACACTGAGCACTGAGCACTGACCACCCAGCACCCCGAGCACTGAGCACCCAGCACCCCGAGCAATGAGCACCCAGCACCCTGAGCACTGAGCACCCAGCACCCCGAGCACTGAGCACCCAGCCCCCTGAGTACTGAGCACCCAGCACCATGAGTACTGAGCACCCAGCACCCTGACTACTGAGCACTCAGCACACTGAGTACTGAGCACCGTGCAACCCGAGCACTGAGCACCCAGCACCCTGAGCACTGAGCACCCTGAGGACTGAGCACCCAGCACCCTGAGCACTGAGCACCCAGCACCCTGAGTACTGAGCACCGATCACCCTGAGCACTGAGCACCCAGCACCCCGAGCACTGAGCACCTAGCACCCTGAGTACTGAGCACCCAGCACCCTGAGCACTGAGCACCCAGCACCCTGAGCACTGAGCACCCAGCACCCTGAGTACTGAGCACCGATCACCCTGAGCACTGAGCACCAAGCACCCTGAGTACTGAGCACCCAGCACCCTGAGCACTGAGCACCCAGCACCCTGAGCACTGAGCACCCAGCACCCTGAGTACTGAGCACCCAGCACCCTGAGCACTGAGCACCCAGCACCCTGAGCACTGAGCACCCAGCACCCTGAGTACTGAGCACCCAGCACGCCAATAATGAGAACCCAGCACCCTGAGTACTGAGCACCCAGCACCCTGAGTACTGAGCACCAAGCACCCTGAGTACTGAGAACCGAGCACCCCGAGCACTGAGCAACCAGCACCCTGAGTACTGAGCACTGAGCACCCTGAGTACTGAGCACCAAACACCCTGAGTACTGAGCACCCAGCACCCTGAGCACTGAGCACCCAGCACCCTGAGTACTGAGCACCCAGCACCGTTAGTACTGAGCACTGAGAACCCTGAGTACTGAGCACCGAGCACCCTGAGTACTGAGCACCCAGCACCCTGATCACTGAGCACGGAGCACCCCGAGGACTGAGTACCCAGCACCCTGAGCACTGAGCACCCAGCACCTTGAGTACTGAGCACCGAGCGCCCCGAGCACTGAGCACCCAGCACCCTGAATACTGAGCACCCAGCACCCTGAGCACTGAGCACCCAGCACCCTGAGCACTGAGCACGCAGCACCCAGAGCACTGAGCACCCAGCACCCTGAGTACTGAGCACAGAGCACCCTGAGCACTGAGAACCCAGCACCCTGAGTACTGAGCACCCAGCACCCTGAGTACTGAGCAACCAGCACCCTGAGCACTGAGCACTGAGCACCCAGCACCCTGAGCACTGAGCACTGAGCACCCAGCACCAAAGCCCTGAGCACCCAGCACCCCGAGCACTGAGCACCCAGCACGCTGAGCACTGAGCACCCAGCACCCTGAACACTGAGCACCCAGCACCCTGAGTACTGAGCACCAAGCACCCTGAGTACTGAGCACCCAGCACCCTGAGTACTGAGCACTCAGCACCCTGAGTACTGAGCACCGAGCACCGCGAGCACTGAGCACCCAGCACCCTGAGCACTGAGCACCCGGAGGACTGAGCACCCAGCACCCTGAGCACTGAGCACCGATCACCCTGAGCACTGAGCACCCAGCACCCCGAGCACTGAGCACCCAGCACCCTGAGTACTGAGCACCCAGCACCCCGAGTACTGAGCACCCAGCACCCTGAGTACTGAGCACCCAGCACCCCGAGCACTGAGCACCCAGCACCCTGAGTACTGAGCACCCTGAGTACTGAGCACTGAGCACCCTGAGAACTGAGCACCCTGAGGACTGAGCACCCAGCACCCTGAGTACTGAGCACCCAGCACCCTGAGTACTGAGCACTGATCACCCTGAGCACTGAGCACCCAGCACACCGAGCACTGAGCACCCAGCACCCTGAGTACTGAGCACCCAGCACCCTGAGCACTGAGCACCGAGCACCCTGAGTACTGAACACCCAGCACCCTGAGCACTGAGCACTGAGCACCCAGCACCCTGAGCACTGAGCACTGAGCACCCAGCACCCCGAGCACTGAGCACCCAGCACCCTGAGCACCCAGCACCCTGAGCACTGAGCACCCTGAGCACTGAGCACCCTGAGCACTGAGCACTGAGCACCCAGCACGCTGAGTACTGAGCACTGAGCACACAGCACCCTGAGTACTGAGCACCCAGCACCCCGAGCACTGAGCACTGAGCACACTGAGCACTGAGCACCCAGCACCCCGAGTACTGAGCACTGAGCACCCTGAGTACTGAGCACCCAGCACCCCGAGTACTGAGCACTGAGCACCCTGAGTACTGAGCACCCAGCACCCTGAGCACTGAGAACCGTGAGTACTGAGCACCCAGCACCCTGAGTACTGAGCACCCAGCACCCTGAGCACTGAGCACGGAGCACCCCGGGGACTGAGCACCCAGCACCCTGAGCACTGAGCACACAGCACCCTGTGCACTGAGCACTCAGCACCCCGAGCACTGAGCACCCAGGACCCTGAGTACTGAGCACCCAACACCCAGAGTACTGAGCACCCAGCACCCTGAGAACTGAGCACCCAGCACCCTGAGTACTGAGCACCCAGCACCCTGAGTACTGAGCACCCAGCACCCTGAGCACTGAGCACTGAGCACCCAGCACCCTGAGCACTGAGCACCCAGCACCCCAAGCACTGAGCACCCAGCACCCTGAGTACTGAGCACCCAACACCCAGAGTACTGAGCACCCAGGACCCTGAGAACTGAGCACCCAGCACCCTGAGTACTGAGCACCCAGCACCCAGGGTACTGAGCACCCAGCACCGTGAGCACTGAGCTCCCAGCACCCTGAGCACTGAGCACCCAGCCCCCTGAGTACTGAGCACCCAGCAACATGAGTACTGAGCACCCAGCACCCTGAGTACTGAGCACTCAGCACACTGAGTACTGAGCACCGTGCACCCCGAGCACTGAGCACCCAGCACCCTGAGCACTAAGCACCCTGAGGACTGAGCACCCAGCACCCTGAGCACTGAGCACCCAGCACCCTGAGTACTGAGCACCGATCACCCTGAGCACTGAGCACCCAGCACCCCGAGCACTGAGCACCCAGCACCCTGAGTACTGAGCACCCAGCACCCTGAGCACTGAGCACCCAGCACCCTGAGCACTGAGCACCCAGCACCCTGAGTACTGAGCACCGATCACCCTGAGCACTGAGCACCCAGCACCCTGAGTACTGAGCACCCAGCACCCTGAGCACTGAGCACCCAGCACCCTGAGCACTGAGCACCCAGCACCCTGAGTACTGAGCACCCAGCACCCTGAGTACTGAGTACCCAGCACCCTGAGCACTGAGCACCCAGCACCCTGAGTACTGAGCACCGAGCACCCTGAGTACTGAGCACCCAGCACCCTGAGTACTGAGCACCCAGCACCCTGAGCACTGAGCACCCAGCACCCTGAGTACTGGGCACCCAGCACCCCAATAATGAGAACCCAGCACCCTGAGTACTGAGCACCCAGCACCCTGAGTACTGAGCACCAAGCACCCTGAGTACTGAGCACCAAGCACCCCGAGCACTGAGCAACCTGCACCCTGAGTACTGAGCACTGAGCACCCTGAGTACTGAGCACCAAACACCCTGAGTACTGAGCACCCAGCACCCTGAGGACTGAGCACCCAGCACCCTGAGCACTGAGCACCCAGCACCCTGAGTACTGAGCACCCAGCACTAGAGTACTGAGCACCCAGCACCCTGAGTACTGAGCACCCAGCACACCGAGCACTGAGCACCCAGCACCCTGAGTACTGAGCACCCTGCGTACTGAGCACTGAGCACCGAGAACCCTGAGAACTGAGCACCCTGAGGACTGAGCACCCAGCACCCTGAGTACTGAGCACCCAGCACCCTGAGTACTGAGCACTGATCACCCTGAGCACTGAGCACCCAGCACACCGAGCACTGAGCACCCAGCACCCTGAGTACTGAGCACCCGGCACCCTGAGCACTGAGCACCGAGCACCCTGAGTACTGAACACCCAGCACCCTGAGCACTGAGCACTGAGCACCCAGCACCCTGAGCACTGAACACTGAGCACCCAACACCCCGAGCACTGAGCACCCAGCACCCTGAGCACTGAGCACCCTGAGCACTGAGCACCCTGAGCACTGAGCACTGAGCACCCAGCACGCTGAGTACTGAGCACTGAGCACACAGCACCCTGAGTACTGAGCACCCAGCACCCCGAGCACTGAGCACCCAGCGCCCCGAGCACTGAGCACCCAGCACCCCGAGCACTGAGCACTGAGCACACTGAGCACTGAGCACCCAGCACCCCGAGTACTGAGCACTGAGCACCCTGAGTACTGAGCACCCAGCACCCCGAGTACTGAGCACTGAGCACCCTGAGTACTGAGCACCCAGCACCCTGAGCACTGAGAACCGTGAGTACTGAGCACCGAGCACCCTGAGTACTGAGCACCCAGCACCCTGAGCACTGAGCACGGAGCACCCTGAGGACTGAGCACCCAGCACCCTGAGCACTGAGCATCCAGCACCTTGAGTACTGAGCACCGAGCACACTGAGTACTGAGCACCCAGCACCCTGAGCACTGAGCACGGAGCACCCCGAGGACTGAGCACCCAGCACCCTGAGTACTGAGCACCCAGCACCCTGAGCACTGAGCACACAGCACCCTGAGCACTGAGCACTCAGCACCCCGAGCACTGAGCACCCAGCACCCTGAGTACTGAGCACCCAACACCCAGAGTACTGAGCACCCAGCACCCTGAGAACTGAGCACCCAGCACCCTGAGTACTGAGCACCCAGCACCCTGAGTACTGAGCACCCAGCACCCTGAGCACTGAGCACTGAGCACCCAGCACCCTGAGCACTGAGCACCCAGCACCCCAAGCACTGAGCACCCAGCAACCTGAGTACTGAGCACCCAACACCCAGAGTACTGAGCACCCAGCACCCTGAGAACTGAGCACCCAGCACCCTGAGTACTGAGCACCCAGCACCCTGAGTACTGAGCACCCAGCACACTGAGCACTGAGCACTGACCACCCAGCAACCCGAGCACTGAGCACCCAGCACCCCGAGCACTGAGCACCCAGCACCCTGAGCACTGAGCACCCAGCACCCTGAGCACTGAGCACCCAGCCCCCTGAGTACAGAGCACCCAGCACCATGAGTACTGAGCACCCAGCACCCTGACTACTGAGCACTCAGCACACTGAGTACTGAGCACCGTGCAACCCGAGCACTGAGCACCCAGCACCCTGAGCACTGAGCACCCTGAGGACTGAGCACCCAGCACCCTGAGCACTGAGCACCCAGCACCCTGAGTACTGAGCACCGATCACCCTGAGCACTGAGCACCCAGCACCCCGAGCACTGAGCACCTAGCACCCTGAGTACTGAGCACCCAGCACCCTGAGCACTGAGCACCCAGCACCCTGAGCACTGAGCACTGAGCACCCTGAGTACTGAGCACCGATCACCCTGAGAACTGAGCACCCAGCACCCTGAGTACTGAGCACCCAGCACCCTGAGTACTGAGCACCCAGCACCCTGAGCACTGAGCACCCAGCACCCTGAGTACTGAGTACCCAGCACCCTGAGCACTGAGCACCCAGCACCCTGAGTACTGAGCACCGAGCACCCTGAGTACTGAGCACCCAGCACCCTGAGTACTGAGCACCCAGCACCCTGAGCACTGAGCACCCAGCACCCTGAGTACTGAGCACCCAGCACCCCAATAATGAGAACCCAGCACCCTGAGTACTGAGCACCCAGCACCCTGAGTACTGAGCACCAAGCACCCTGAGTACTGAGAACCGAGCACCCCGAGCACTGAGCAACCAGCACCCTGAGTACTGAGCACTGAGCACCCTGAGTACTGAGCACCAAACACCCTGAGTACTGAGCACCCAGCACCCTGAGGACTGAGCACCCAGCACCCTGAGCACTGAGCACCCAGCACCCTGAGTACTGAGCACCCAGCACTAGAGTACTGAGCACCCAGCACCCTGAGTACTGAGCACCCAGCACCCTGAGTACTGAGCACCCAGCACCCTGAGCACTGAGCACCGAGCACCCTGAGTACTGAACACCCAGCACCCTGAGCACTGAGCACTGAGCACCCAGCACCCTGAGCACTGAGCACTGAGCAACCTGAGTACTGAGCACCCAGCACCCTGAGTACTGAGCACCCAGCACCCTGAGCACTGAGCACAGAGCACCCTGAGTACTGAACACCCAGCACCCTGAGCACTGAGCACTGAGCACCCAGCACCCTGAGCACTGAGCACTGAGCACCCAGCACCCCGAGCACTGAGCACCCAGCACCCTGAGCACCCAGCACCCTGAGCACTGAGCACCCTGAGCACTGAGCACCCTGAGCACTGAGCACTGAGCACCCAGCACCCTGAGTACTGAGCACAAACACTCTGAGCAGTGAGCACCCAGCACGCTGAGTACTGAGCACTGAGCACACAGCACCCTGAGTACTGAGCACCCAGCACCCCGAGCACTGAGCACCCAGCGCCCCGAGCACTGCGCACCCAGCACCCCGAGCACTGAGCACTGAGAACACTGAGCACTGAGCACCCAGCACCCCGAGTACTGAGCACTGAGCACCCTGAGTACTGAGCACCCAGCACCCCGAATACTGAGCACTGAGCACCCTGAGTACTGAGCACCCAGCACCCTGAGCACTGAAAACCGTGAGTACTGAGCACCGAGCACCCTGAGTACTGAGCACCCAGCACCCTGAGCACTGAGCACGGAGCACCCCGAGGACTGGGCACCCAGCACCCTGAGTACTGAGCACCCAGCACCCTGAGTACTGAGCACCCAGCACCCTGAGCACTGAGCACGGAGCACGCTGAGCACTGAGCACCCAGCACCCTGAGCACTGAGCATCCAGCACCTTGAGTACTGAGCACCGAGCACCCTGAGTACTGAGCACCCAGCACCCTGAGCACTGAGCACGGAGCACCCCGAGGACTGAGCACCCAGCACCCTGAGTACTGAGCACCCAGCACCCTGAGCACTGAGCACACAGCACCCTGAGCACTGAGCCCTCAGCACCCCGAGCACTGAGCACCCAGCCCCCTGAGAACTGAGCACCCAACACCCAGAGTACTGAGCACCCAGCACCCTGAGAACTGAGCACCCAGCACCCTGAGGACTGAGCACCCAGCACCCTGAGTACTGAGCACCCAGCACCCTAAGCACTGAGCACCCAGCACCCTGAGCACTGAGCACCCAGCACCCCAAGCACTGAGCACCCAGCACCCTGAGTACTGAGCACCCAACACCCAGAGTACTGAGCACCCAGCACCCTGAGAACTGAGCACCCAGCACCCTGAGTACTGAGCACCCAGCACCCTGAGTACTGAGCACCCAGCACCCTGAGCACTGAGCACTGACCACCCAGCACCCCGAGCACTGAGCACCCAGCACCCCGAGCACTGAGCACCCAGCACCCTGAGCACTGAGCACCCAGCACCCTGAGCACTGAGCACCCAGCCCCCTGAGTACTGAGCACCCAGCACCATGAGTACTGAGCACCCAGCACCCTGAGTACTGAGCACTCAGCACACTGAGTACTGAGCACCGTGCACCCCGAGCACTGAGCACCCAGCACCCTGAGCACTGAGCACCCTGAGGACTGAGCACCCAGCACCCTGAGCACTGAGCACCCAGCACCCTGAGTACTGAGCACCGATCACCCTGAGCACTGAGCACCCAGCACCCCGAGCACTGAGCAACCAGCACCCTGAGTACTGAGCACCCAGCACCCTGAGCACTGAGCACCCAGCACCCTGAGCACTGAGCACCCAGCACCCTGAGTACTGAGCACCGATCACCCTGAGCACTGAGCACCCAGCACCCTGAGTACTGAGCACCCAGCACCCTGAGCACTGAGCACCCAGCACCCTGAGCACTGAGCACCCAGCACCCTGAGTACTGAGCACCCAGCACCCTGAGTACTGAGTACCCAGCACCCTGGACACTGAGCACCCAGCACCCTGAGTACTGAGCACCGAGCACCCTGAGTACTGAGCACCCAGCACCCTGAGTACTGAGCACCCAGCACCCTGAGCACTGAGCACCCAGCACCCTGAGTACTGAGCACCCAGCACCCCAATAATGAAAACCCAGCACCCTGAGTACTGAGCACCCAGCACCCTGAGTACTGAGCACCAAGCACCCTGAGTACTGAGCACCGAGCACCCCGAGCACTGAGCAACCAGCACCCTGAGTACTGAGCACTGAGCACCCTGAGTACTGAGCACCAAACACCCTGAGTACTGAGCACCCAGCACCCTGAGGACTGAGCACCCAGCACCCTGAGCACTGAGCACCCAGCACCGTGAGCACTGAGCACCCAGCACCCTGAGCACTGAGCACCCAGCACCCTGAGTACTGAGTAACCAGCACCCTGAGCACTGAGCACCCAGCACCCTGAGTACTGATCACCGAGCACCCCGAGCACTGAGCACCCAGCACCCTGAGTACTGAGCACCCAGCACCCTGAGTACTGAGCACCCAGCAACCCTGAGTACTGATCACCCATCACATTGAGCACTGAGCACAAAGCACGCTGAGTACTGAGCACTGAGCACCCTGAGTACTGAGCACCGAGGACCCTGAGCACTGAGCACCCAGCACGCTGAGTACTGAGCACTGAGCACCCTGAGTACTGAGCACCTAGCACCCTGAGTATTGAGCACCCAGCACCCTGAGCACTGAGCAGCCAGCACCCTCAGCACTGAGCACCCAGCACCCCGAGCACTGAGCACCCAGCACCCTGAGCACTGAGCACCCAGCACCCCGAGTACTGAGCACCCAGCACCCCGAGTACTGAGCAGCGACCACCCCGACCACTGAGCACCCAGCACCCTGAGTACTGAGCATCCAGCACCCTGAGTACTGAGCACCCCGAGTACTGAGCACCCAGCACCCCGAGCACTGAGCACCCAGCACCCTGAGTACTGAGAACAGATCACCCTGAGCACTGAGCACCCAGCACCCCGAGTACTGAGCACCCAGCACCCCGAGTACTGAGCACCGACCACCCCGACCACTGAGCACCCAGCACCCTGAGTACTGAGCACCCAGCACCCTGAGTACTGAGCACCCCGAGTACTGAGCACCCAGCACCCCGAGCACTGAGCACCCAGCACCCCGAGCACTGAGCACCCAGCACCCTGAGCACTGAGCACCCAGCACCCTGAGCACTGAGCACCCAGCCCCCTGAGTACTGAGCACCCAGCACCATGAGTACTGAGCACCCAGCACCCTGAGTACTGAGCACTCAGCACACTGAGTACTGAGCACCGTGCACCCCGAGCACTGAGCACCCAGCACCCTGAGCACTGAGCACCCTGAGGACTGAGCACCCAGCACCCTGAGCACTGAGCACCCAGCACCCTGAGTACTGAGCACCGATCACCCTGAGCACTGAGCACCCAGCACCCCGAGCACTGAGCAACCAGCACCCTGAGTACTGAGCACCCAGCACCCTGAGCACTGAGCACCCAGCACCCTGAGCACTGAGCACCCAGCACCCTGAGTACTGAGCACCGATCACCCTGAGCACTGAGCACCCAGCACCCTGAGTACTGAGCACCCAGCACCCTGAGCACTGAGCACCCAGCACCCTGAGCACTGAGCACCCAGCACCCTGAGTACTGAGCACCCAGCACCCTGAGTACTGAGTACCCAGCACCCTGGACACTGAGCACCCAGCACCCTGAGTACTGAGCACCGAGCACCCTGAGTACTGAGCACCCAGCACCCTGAGTACTGAGCACCCAGCACCCTGAGCACTGAGCACCCAGCACCCTGAGTACTGAGCACCCAGCACCCCAATAATGAAAACCCAGCACCCTGAGTACTGAGCACCCAGCACCCTGAGTACTGAGCACCAAGCACCCTGAGTACTGAGCACCGAGCACCCCGAGCACTGAGCAACCAGCACCCTGAGTACTGAGCACTGAGCACCCTGAGTACTGAGCACCAAACACCCTGAGTACTGAGCACCCAGCACCCTGAGGACTGAGCACCCAGCACCCTGAGCACTGAGCACCCAGCACCGTGAGCACTGAGCACCCAGCACCCTGAGCACTGAGCACCCAGCACCCTGAGTACTGAGTAACCAGCACCCTGAGCACTGAGCACCCAGCACCCTGAGTACTGATCACCGAGCACCCCGAGCACTGAGCACCCAGCACCCTGAGTACTGAGCACCCAGCACCCTGAGTACTGAGCACCCAGCAACCCTGAGTACTGATCACCCATCACATTGAGCACTGAGCACAAAGCACGCTGAGTACTGAGCACTGAGCACCCTGAGTACTGAGCACCGAGGACCCTGAGCACTGAGCACCCAGCACGCTGAGTACTGAGCACTGAGCACCCTGAGTACTGAGCACCTAGCACCCTGAGTATTGAGCACCCAGCACCCTGAGCACTGAGCAGCCAGCACCCTCAGCACTGAGCACCCAGCACCCCGAGCACTGAGCACCCAGCACCCTGAGCACTGAGCACCCAGCACCCCGAGTACTGAGCACCCAGCACCCCGAGTACTGAGCAGCGACCACCCCGACCACTGAGCACCCAGCACCCTGAGTACTGAGCATCCAGCACCCTGAGTACTGAGCACCCCGAGTACTGAGCACCCAGCACCCCGAGCACTGAGCACCCAGCACCCTGAGTACTGAGAACAGATCACCCTGAGCACTGAGCACCCAGCACCCCGAGTACTGAGCACCCAGCACCCCGAGTACTGAGCACCGACCACCCCGACCACTGAGCACCCAGCACCCTGAGTACTGAGCACCCAGCACCCTGAGTACTGAGCACCCCGAGTACTGAGCACCCAGCACCCCGAGCACTGAGCACCCAGCACCCTGAGTACTGAGAAGAGATCACCCTGAGTACTGAGCACCCAGCACCCTGAGTACTGAACACCCAGCACCCTGAGCACTGAGCACTGAGCACCCAGCACCCTGAGCACTGAGCACTGACCACCCAGCACCCCGAGCACTGAGCACCCAGCACCCCGAGCACTGAGTACTGAGCACCCAGCACCCTGAGTACTGAGCACCCAGCACCCTGAGCACTGAGCACCCAGCACCCTGAGTACTGAGAACCGAGCACCCTGAGTACTGAGCCCCCAGCACCCCGAGCACTGAGCACAAAGCACCCCGAGCACTGAACACCCAGCACCCCGAGAATGAGCACCCAGCACCCTGAGTACTGACCACCCAGCACCCTGAGCACCGAGCACCCAGGACCCCGAGCACTGAGTACTGAGCACCCAGCACCCTGAGTACTGAGAACCGAGCTCCCCGAGCACTGAGCACCCAGCACCCTGAGCACTGAGCACCCAGCACCCTGAGCACTGAGCACCCAGCACCCTGAGTACTGAGCACCCACCACGCTGAGTACTGAGCACCCAGCACCCTGAGCACTGAGCACCCAACACCCTGAGTACTGAGCACTGAGCACCCAGCACCCCGAGCCCTGAGCACCCAGGACCCTGAGCACTGAGCACCGAGCACCCCGAGCACTGAGCACCCAGCACCCTGAGCACTCAGCACCCACCACCCCGATCACTGAGCACCCAGCACCCAGAGCACTGAGCACCCAGCACCCTGAGAACTGAGCACCCAGCACCCAGAGAACTGAGCACCCAGCACACTGAGCACTGAGCACCCAGCACCCTGAGTACTGAGCACCCAGCACCCTGAATACTGAGCACCCAGACCCCGAGCACTGAGCACCCAGCACCCCTAGCACTGTGCACCCAGCACCCTGAGTACTGAGCACCCAGCACCCTGAGCACTGAGCACCCTGCAGCCCGAGCACTGAGCACCCAGCAAACTGAGCACTGAGTACTGAGCTCCCAGCACCCTGAGCACTGAGCACCCAGAACCCTGAGCACTGAGCACCCAGCACCCTGAGTACTGAGCACCCAACACCCCAAGCACTGAGCACCCAGCACCCTGAGTACTGAGCGTCAAGCACGCTGAGCACTGAGCACCCAGCACCCTGAGCACTGAGCACCCAGCACCCCGAGCACTGAGCACCTAGCACCCTGAGTACTGAGCACCCAGCACCCTGAGCACTGAGCACCCAGCACCCTGAGCACTGAGCACTGAGCACCCTGAGTACTGAGCACCGATCACCCTGAGCACTGAGCACCCAGCACCCTGAGTACTGAGCACCCAGCACCCTGAGTACTGAGCACCCAGCACCCTGAGCACTGAGCACCCAGCACCCTGAGTACTGAGTACCCAGCACCCTGAGCACTGAGCACCCAGCACCCTGAGTACTGAGCACCGAGCACCCTGAGTACTGAGCACCCAGCACCCTGAGTACTGAGCACCCAGCACCCTGAGCACTGAGCACCCAGCACCCTGAGTACTGAGCACCCAGCACCCCAATAATGAGAACCCAGCACCCTGAGTACTGAGCACCCAGCACCCTGAGTACTGAGCACCAAGCACCCTGAGTACTGAGCACCCAGCACTAGAGTACTGAGCACCCAGCACCCTGAGTACTGAGCACCCAGCACCCTGAGCACTGAGCACCCAGCACCCTGAGTACTGAGCACCAAACACCCTGAGTACTGAGCACCCAGCACCCTGAGGACTGAGCACCCAGCACCCTGAGCACTGAGCACCCAGCACCCTGAGTACTGAGCACCCAGCACTAGAGTACTGAGCACCCAGCACCCTGAGTACTGAGCACCCAGCACCCTGAGTACTGAGCACCCAGCACCCTGAGCACTGAGCACCGAGCACCCTGAGTACTGAACACCCAGCACCCTGAGCACTGAGCACTGAGCACCCAGCACCCTGAGCACTGAGCACTGAGCAACCTGAGTACTGAGCACCCAGCACCCTGAGTACTGAGCACCCAGCACCCTGAGCACTGAGCACAGAGCACCCTGAGTACTGAACACCCAGCACCCTGAGCACTGAGCACTGAGCACCCAGCACCCTGAGCACTGAGGACTGAGCACCCAGCACCCCGAGCACTGAGCACCCAGCACCCTGAGCACCCAGCACCCTGAGCACTGAGCACCCTGAGCACTGAGCACCCTGAGCACTGAGCACTGAGCACCCAGCACCCTGAGTACTGAGCACAAACACTCTGAGCACTGAGCACCCAGCACGCTGAGTACTGAGCACTGAGCACACAGCACCCTGAGTACTGAGCACCCAGCACCCCGAGCACTGAGCACCCAGCGCCCCGAGCACTGCGCACCCAGCACCCCGAGCACTGAGCACTGAGAACACTGAGCACTGAGCACCCAGCACCCCGAGTACTGAGCACTGAGCACCCTGAGTACTGAGCACCCAGCACCCCGAATACTGAGCACTGAGCACCCTGAGTACTGAGCACCCAGCACCCTGAGCACTGAAAACCGTGAGTACTGAGCACCGAGCACCCTGAGTACTGAGCACCCAGCACCCTGAGCACTGAGCACGGAGCACCCCGAGGACTGGGCACCCAGCACCCTGAGTACTGAGCACCCAGCACCCTGAGTACTGAGCACCCAGCACCCTGAGCACTGAGCACGGAGCACCCCGAGGACTGAGCACCCAGCACCCTGAGCACTGAGCATCCAGCACCTTGAGTACTGAGCACCGAGCACCCTGAGTACTGAGCACCCAGCACCCTGAGCACTGAGCACGGAGCACCCCGAGGACTGAGCACCCAGCACCCTGAGTACTGAGCACCCAGCACCCTGAGCACTGAGCACACAGCACCCTGAGCACTGAGCACTCAGCACCCCGAGCACTGAGCACCCAGCACCCTGAGAACTGAGCACCCAACACCCAGAGTACTGAGCACCCAGCACCCTGAGAACTGAGCACCCAGCACCCTGAGGACTGAGCACCCAGCACCCTGAGTACTGAGCACCCAGCACCCTAAGCACTGAGCACCCAGCACCCTGAGCACTGAGCACCCAGCACCCCAAGCACTGAGCACCCAGCACCCTGAGTACTGAGCACCCAACACCCAGAGTACTGAGCACCCAGCACCCTGAGAACTGAGCACCCAGCACCCTGAGTACTGAGCACCCAGCACCCTGAGTACTGAGCACCCAGCACCCTGAGCACTGAGCACTGACCACCCAGCACCCCGAGCACTGAGCACCCAGCACCCCGAGCACTGAGCACCCAGCACCCTGAGCACTGAGCACCCAGCACCCTGAGCACTGAGCACCCAGCCCCCTGAGTACTGAGCACCCAGCACCATGAGTACTGAGCACCCAGCACCCTGAGTACTGAGCACTCAGCACACTGAGTACTGAGCACCGTGCACCCCGAGCACTGAGCACCCAGCACCCTGAGCACTGAGCACCCTGAGGACTGAGCACCCAGCACCCTGAGCACTGAGCACCCAGCACCCTGAGTACTGATCACCCAGCACCCTGAGCACTGAGCACCCAGCACCCCGAGCACTGAGCAACCAGCACCCTGAGTACTGAGCACCCAGCACCCTGAGCACTGAGCACCCAGCACCCTGAGCACTGAGCACCCAGCACCCTGAGTACTGAGCACCGATCACCCTGAGCACTGAGCACCCAGCACCCTGAGTACTGAGCACCCAGCACCCTGAGCACTGAGCACCCAGCACCCTGAGCACTGAGCACCCAGCACCCTGAGTACTGAGCACCAAGCACCCTGAGTACTGAGTACCCAGCACCCTGGACACTGAGCACCCAGCACCCTGAGTACTGAGCACCGAGCACCCTGAGTACTGAGCACCCAGCACCCTGAGTACTGAGCACCCAGCACCCTGAGCACTGAGCACCCAGCACCCTGAGTACTGAGCACTCAGCACCCCAATAATGAAAACCCAGCACAGTGAGTACTGAGCACCCAGCACCCTGAGTACTGAGCACCAAGCACCCTGAGTACTGAGCACCGAGCACCCCGAGCACTGAGCAACCAGCACCCTGAGTACTGAGCACTGAGCACCCTGAGTACTGAGCACCAAACACCCTGTGTACTGAGCACCCAGCACCCTGAGGACTGAGCACCCAGCACCCTGAGCACTGAGCACCCAGCACCGTGAGCACTGAGCACCCAGCACCGTGAGCACTGAGCACCCAGCACCCTGAGTACTGAGTAACCAGCACCCTGAGCACTGAGCACCCAGCACCCTGAGTACTGATCACCGAGCACCCCGAGCACTGAGCACCCAGCACCCTGAGTACTGAGCACCCAGCACCCTGAGTACTGAGCACCCAGCAACCCTGAGTACTGAGCACCCAGCACATTGAGCACTGAGCACAAAGCACGCTGAGTACTGAGCACTGAGCACCCTGAGTACTGAGCACCGAGGACCCTGAGCACTGAGCACCCAGCACGCTGAGTACTGAGCACTGAGCACCCTGAGTACTGAGCACCTAGCACCCTGAGTATTGAGCACCCAGCACCCTGAGCACTGAGCAGCCAGCACCCTGAGCACTGAGCACCCAGCACCCCGAGCACTGAGCACCCAGCACCCTGAGCACTGAGCACCCAGCACCCCGAGTACTGAGCACCCAGCACCCCGAGTACTGAGCAGCGACCACCCCGACCACTGAGCACCCAGCACCCTGAGTACTGAGCACCCAGCACCCTGAGTACTGAGCACCCCGAGTACTGAGCACCCTGCACCCCGAGCACTGAGCACCCAGCACCCTGAGTACTGAGAACAGATCACCCTGAGCACTGAGCACCCAGCACCCCGAGTACTGAGCACCCAGCACCCCGAGTACTGAGCACCGACCACCCCGACCACTGAGCACCCAGCACCCTGAGTACTGAGCACCCAGCACCCTGAGTACTGAGCACCCCGAGTACTGAGCACCCAGCACCCCGAGCACTGAGCACCCAGCACCCTGAGTACTGAGAACAGATCACCCTGAGTACTGAGCACCCAGCACCCTGAGTACTGAACACCCAGCACCCTGAGCACTGAGCACTGAGCACCCAGCACCCTGAGCACTGAGCACTGACCACCCAGCACCCCGAGCACTGAGCACCCAGCACCCTGAGCACTGAGTACTGAGCACCCAGCACCCTGAGTACTGAGCACCGAGCTCCCCGAGCACTGAGCACCCAGCACCCTGAGCACTGAGCACCCAGCACCCTGAGCACTGAGCACCCAGCACCCTGAGTACTGAGAACCGAGCACCCTGAGTACTGAGCCCCCAGCACCCCGAGCACTGAGCACAAAGCACCCCGAGCACTGAGCACCCAGCACCCCGAGAATGAGCACCCAGCACCCTGAGTACTGAGCACCCAGCACCCTGAGCACCGAGCACCCAGGACCCCGAGCACTGAGTACTGAGCACCCAGCACCCTGAGTACTGAGAACCGAGCTCCCCGAGCACTGAGCACCCAGCACCCTGAGCACTGAGCACCCAGCACCCTGAGCACTGAGCACCCAGCACCCTGAGTACTGAGCACCCACCACGCTGAGTACTGAGCACCCAGCACCCTGAGCACTGAGCACACAACACCCTGAGTACTGAGCACTGAGCACCCAGCACCCCGAGCCCTGAGCACCCAGGACCCTGAGCACTGAGCACCGAGCACCCCGAGCACTGAGCACCCAGCACCCTGAGCACTCAGCACCCACCACCCCGATCACTGAGCACCCAGCACCCAGAGCACTGAGCACCCAGCACCCTGAGAACTGAGCACCCAGCACCCAGAGAACTGAGCACCCAGCACACTGAGCACTGAGCACCCAGCACCCTGAGTACTGAGCACCCAGCACCCTGAATACTGAGCACCCAGACCCCGAGCACTGAGCACCCAGCACCCCTAGCACTGTGCACCCAGCACCCTGAGTACTGAGCACCCAGCACCCTGAGCACTGAGCACCCTGCAGCCCGAGCACTGAGCACCCAGCAAACTGAGCACTGAGTACTGAGCTCCCAGCACCCTGAGCACTGAGCACCCAGAACCCTGAGCACTGAGCACCCAGCACCCTGAGTACTGAGCACCCAGCACCCCAAGCACTGAGCACCCAGCACCCTGAGTACTGAGCATCAAGCACGCTGAGCACTGAGCACCCAGCACCCTGAGCACTGAGCACCCAGCACCCCGAGTACTGAGCACCCAGCACCCTGAGTACTGAGCACCCAGCACCCTGAGTACTGAGCACCCAGCACTTTGAGCACTGAGCACCCAGCACCCTGAGCACTGAGCACCCAGCACCCTGAGTACTGAGCATCAAGCACGCTGAGCACTGAGCACCTAGCACCCTGAGCACTGAGCACCCAGCACCCTGAGCAATGAGCACTCAGCACCCTGAGTACTGAGCACCGAGCACCCCGAGCACTGAGCACCGGGTACCCCGAGCACTGAGCACCCAGCATACTGAGTACTGAGCACCCAGCACCCTGAGTACTGAGCACCCAGCACGCTGAGTACTGAGCACCCAGCACCCTGAGCACTGAGCACCCAACACCCTGAGTACTGAGCACTGAGCACCCAGCACCCCAAGCACTGAGCACCCAGCACCCTGAGTACTGAGTACTGAGCACCCTGAGTACTGAGCACCCAGCACCCTGAGTACTGAGCACCGAGCTCCCCGAGAACTGAGCACCCAGCACCCTGAGCACTGAGCACCCAGCACCCTGAGCACTGAGCACTCAGCACCCTGAGTACTGAGCACCGAGCACCCCGAGCACTGAGCACCGGGTACCCCGAGCATTGAGCACCCAGCACCCTGAGTACTGAGCACCCAGCACCCTGAGTACTGAGCACTGAGCACTGAGCACCCTGAGCACTGAGCACCCAGCACCCTGAGCAATGAGCATCCAGCATCCTGAGCACTGAGTACTGAGCACCCAGCACCCTGAGCACTGAGCACCCAGCACCCTGAGTACTGAGAACCCAGCACCCCAAACACTGAGCACCGAGCACCCTGAGAACTGGGCACCGAGCACCCTGAGTACTGAGCACTCAGCACCATGAGTACTGAGCCCCGTGCACCCAGAGTACTGAGCAACCTGAGTACTGAGCACCCAGCACCCCGAGAATGAGCACCCAGCACCATGAGTACTGAGCACCGAGCACCCTGAGCACTGAGCACCCAGCACCCTGAGTACTGAGCACCAAGCACCCTGAGTACTGAGCACCCAGCACCCTGAGTACTGAGCACCCAGCACCCTGAGTTCTGAGCACCCAGCACCCTGAGCACTGAGCACACTGAGTACTGAGCAACCAGCACCCTGAGCACTGAGCACAGAGCACCCCGAGCACTGAGCACCCAGCACCCCGAGCACTGAGCATTGAGCACCCTGAGCACTGAGGACCCAGCACCCCGAGCACTGAGCACCCAGCACCCTGAGTACTGAGCACCCAGCACCCTGAGCACTGAGGACCCAGCACCCCGAGCACTGAGCACCCAGCACGCTGAGTACTGAGCACTGAGCACCCAGCACCCTGAGTACTGAGCACCCAGCACCCTGAGTACTGAGCACCCAGCACCCCGAGCACTGAGCACTGAGCAACCTGAGTACTGAGCACTGAGCACCCAGCACCCTGAGTACTGAGCACCCAGCACCCTGAGCACTGAGCACCCAACGTACAGAGCACCGAGCACCCTGAGCACTGAGCACCCAGCACCCTGAGTACTGAGCACCCAGCACCCTGAGTACTGAGCACCCCGAGTACTGAGCACCCAGCACCCCGAGCACTGAGCACCCAGCACCCTGAGTACTGAGAACAGATCACCCTGAGCACTGAGCACCCAGCACCCCGAGTAATGAGCACCCAGCACCCCGAGTACTGAGCACCGACCACCCCGACCACTGAGCACCCAGCACACTGAGTACTGAGCACCCAGCACCCTGAGTACTGAGCACCCCGAGTACTGAGCACCCAGCACCCCGAGCACTGAGCACCCAGCACCCTGAGTACTGAGAAGAGATCACCCTGAGTACTGAGCACCCAGCACCCTGAGTACTGAACACCCAGCACCCTGAGCACTGAGCACTGAGCACCCAGCACCCTGAGCACTGAGCACTGACCACCCAGCACCCCGAGCACTGAGCACCCAGCACCCCGAGCACTGAGTACTGAGCACCCAGCACCCTGGGTACTGAGCACCGAGCTCCCCGAGCACTGAGCACCCAGCACCCTGAGCACTGAGCACCCAGCACCCTGAGCACTGAGCACCCAGCACCCTGAGTACTGAGAACCGAGCACCCTGAGTACTGAGCCCCCAGCACCCCGAGCACTGAGCACAAAGCAGCCCGAGCACTGAGCACCCAGCACCCCGAGAATGAGCACCCAGCACCCTGAGTACTGAGCACCCAGCACCCTGAGCACCGAGCACCCAGGACCCCGAGCACTGAGTACTGAGCACCCAGCACCCTGAGTACTGAGCACCGAGCTCCCCGAGCACTGAGCACCCAGCACCCTGAGCACTGAGCACCCAGCACCCTGAGCACTGAGCACCCAGCACCCTGAGTACTGAGCACCCACCACGCTGAGTACTGAGCACCCAGCACCCTGAGCACTGAGCACCCAACACCCTGAGTACTGAGCACTGAGCACCCAGCACCCCGAGCCCTGAGCACCCAGGACCCTGAGCACTGAGCACCGAGCACCCCGAGCACTGAGCACCCAGCACCCTGAGCACTCAGCACCCATCACCCCGGTCACTGAGCACCCAGCACCCAGAGCACTGAGCACCCAGCACCCTGAGAACTGAGCACCCAGCACCCAGAGAACTGAGCACCCAGCACACTGAGCACTGAGCACCCAGCACCCTGAGTACTGAGCACCCAGCACCCTGAGTACTGAGCACCCAGACCCCGAGCACTGAGCACCCAGCACCCCTAGCACTGTGCACCCAGCACCCTGAGTACTGAGCACCCAGCACTTTGAGCACTGAGCACCCTGCAGCCCGAGCACTGAGCACCCAGCAAACTGAGCACTGAGTACTGAGCTCCCAGCACCCTGAGCACTGAGCACCCAGAACCCTGAGCACTGAGCACCCAGCACCCTGAGTACTGAGCACCTAGCACCCCAAGCACTGAGCACCCAGCACCCTGAGTACTGAGCATCAAGCACGCTGAGCACTGAGCACCCAGCACCCTGAGCACTGAGCACCCAGCACCCCGAGTACTGAGCACCCAGCACCCTGAGTACTGAGCACCCAGCACCCTGAGCACTGAGCACCCTGCAGCCCGAGCACTGAGCACCCAGCAAACTGAGCACTGAGTACTGAGCTCCCAGCACCCTGAGCACTGAGCACCCAGAACCCTGAGCACTGAGCACCCAACACCCCAAGCACTGAGCACCCAGCACCCTGAGTACTGAGCGTCAAGCACGCTGAGCACTGAGCACCCAGCACCCTGAGTACTGAGCGTCAAGCACGCTGAGCACTGAGCACCCAGCACCCTGAGCACTGAGCACCCAGCACCCCGAGTACTGAGCACCCAGCACCCTGAGTACTGAGCACCCAGCACTTTGAGCACTGAGCACCCAGCACCCTGAGCACTGAGCACCCAGCACCCTGAGTACTGAGCATCAAGCACGCTGAGCACTGAGCACCTAGCACCCTGAGCACTGAGCACCCAGCACCCTGAGCAATGAGCACTCAGCACCCTGAGTACTGAGCACCGAGCACCCCGAGCACTGAGCACCGGGTACCCCGAGCACTGAGCACCCAGCATACTGAGTACTGAGCACCCAGCACCCTGAGTACTGAGCACCCAGCACGCTGAGTACTGAGCACCCAGCACCCTGAGCACTGAGCACCCAGCACCCCAAGCACTGAGCACCCAGCACCCTGAGTACTGAGTACTGAGCACCCTGAGTACTGAGCACCCAGCACCCTGAGTACTGAGCACCGAGCTCCCCGAGAACTGAGCACCCAGCACCCCGAGCACTGAGCACCCAGCACCCTGAGCACTGAGCACCCTGAGGACTGAGCACCCAGCACCCTGAGCACTGAGCACCCAGCACCCTGAGTACTGAGCACCGATCACCCTGAGCACTGAGCACCCAGCACCCCGAGCACTGAGCAACCAGCACCCTGAGTACTGAGCACCCAGCACCCTGAGCACTGAGCACCCAGCACCCTGAGCACTGAGCACCCAGCACCCTGAGTACTGAGCACCGATCACCCTGAGCACTGAGCACCCAGCACCCTGAGTACTGAGCACCCAGCACCCTGAGCACTGAGCACCCAGCACCCTGAGCACTGAGCACCCAGCACCCTGAGTACTGAGCACCCAGCACCCTGAGTACTGAGTACCCAGCACCCTGGACACTGAGCACCCAGCACCCTGAGTACTGAGCACCGAGCACCCTGAGTACTGAGCACCCAGCACCCTGAGTACTGAGCACCCAGCACCCTGAGCACTGAGCACCCAGCACCCTGAGTACTGAGCACCCAGCACCCCAATAATGAAAACCCAGCACCCTGAGTACTGAGCACCCAGCACCCTGAGTACTGAGCACCAAGCACCCTGAGTACTGAGCACCGAGCACCCCGAGCACTGAGCAACCAGCACCCTGAGTACTGAGCACTGAGCACCCTGAGTACTGAGCACCAAACACCCTGAGTACTGAGCACCCAGCACCCTGAGGACTGAGCACCCAGCACCCTGAGCACTGAGCACCCAGCACCGTGAGCACTGAGCACCCAGCACCCTGAGCACTGAGCACCCAGCACCCTGAGTACTGAGTAACCAGCACCCTGAGCACTGAGCACCCAGCACCCTGAGTACTGATCACCGAGCACCCCGAGCACTGAGCACCCAGCACCCTGAGTACTGAGCACCCAGCACCCTGAGTAATGAGCACCCAGCAACCCTGAGTACTGAGCACCCAGCACATTGAGCACTGAGCACAAAGCACGCTGAGTACTGAGCACTGAGCACCCTGAGTACTGAGCACCGAGGACCCTGAGCACTGAGCACCCAGCACGCTGAGTACTGAGCACTGAGCACCCTGAGTACTGAGCACCTAGCACCCTGAGTATTGAGCACCCAGCACCCTGAGCACTGAGCAGCCAGCACCCTGAGCACTGAGCACCCAGCACCCCGAGCACTGAGCACCCAGCACCCTGAGCACTGAGCACCCAGCACCCCGAGTACTGAGCACCCAGCACCCCGAGTACTGAGCAGCGACCACCCCGACCACTGAGCACCCAGCACCCTGAGTACTGAGCACCCAGCACCCTGAGTACTGAGCACCCCGAGTACTGAGCACCCAGCACCCCGAGCACTGAGCACCCAGCACCCTGAGTACTGAGAACAGATCACCCTGAGCACTGAGCACCCAGCACCCCGAGTACTGAGCACCCAGCACCCCGAGTACTGAGCACCGACCACCCCGACCACTGAGCACCCAGCACCCTGAGTACTGAGCACCCAGCACCCTGAGTACTGAGCACCCCGAGTACTGAGCACCCAGCACCCCGAGCACTGAGCACCCAGCACCCTGAGTACTGAGAACAGATCACCCTGAGTACTGAGCACCCAGCACCCTGAGTACTGAACACCCAGCACCCTGAGCACTGAGCACTGAGCACCCAGCACCCTGAGCACTGAGCACTGACCACCCAGCACCCCGAGCACTGAGCACCCAGCACCCCGAGCTCTGAGTACTGAGCACCCAGCACCCTGAGTACTGAGCACCGAGCTCCCCGAGCACTGAGCACCCAGCACCCTGAGCACTGAGCACCCAGCACCCTGAGCACTGAGCACCCAGCACCCTGAGTACTGAGAACCGAGCACCCTGAGTACTGAGCCCCCAGCACCCCGAGCACTGAGCACAAAGCACCCCGAGCACTGAGCACCCAGCACCCCGAGAATGAGCACCCAGCACCCTGAGTACTGAGCACCCAGCACCCTGAGCACCGAGCACCCAGGACCCCGAGCACTGAGTACTGAGCACCCAGCACCCTGAGTACTGAGAACCGAGCTCCCCGAGCACTGAGCACCCAGCACCCTGAGCACTGAGCACCCAGCACCCTGAGCACTGAGCACCCAGCACCCTGAGTACTGAGCACCCACCACGCTGAGTACTGAGCACCCAGCACCCTGAGCACTGAGCACCCAACACCCTGAGTACTGAGCACTGAGCACCCAGCACCCCGAGCCCTGAGCACCCAGGACCCTGAGCACTGAGCACCGAGCACCCCGAGCACTGAGCACCCAGCACCCTGAGCACTCAGCACCCACCACCCCGATCACTGAGCACCCAGCAACCAGAGCACTGAGCACCCAGCACCCTGAGAACTGAGCACCCAGCACCCAGAGAACTGAGCACCCAGCACACTGAGCACTGAGCACCCAGCACCCTGAGTACTGAGCACCCAGCACCCTGAATACTGAGCACCCAGACCCCGAGCACTGAGCACCCAGCACCCCTAGCACTGTGCACCCAGCACCCTGAGTACTGAGCACCCAGCACCCTGAGCACTGAGCACCCTGCAGCCCGAGCACTGAGCACCCAGCAAACTGAGCACTGAGTACTGAGCTCCCAGCACCCTGAGCACTGAGCACCCAGAACCCTGAGCACTGAGCACCCAGCACCCTGAGTACTGAGCACCCAGCACCCCAAGCACTGAGCACCCAGCACCCTGAGTACTGAGCATCAAGCACGCTGAGCACTGAGCACCCAGCACCCTGAGCACTGAGCACCCAGCACCCCGAGTACTGAGCACCCAGCACCCTGAGTACTGAGCACCCAGCACCCTGAGTACTGAGCACCCAGCACTTTGAGCACTGAGCACCCAGCACCCTGAGCACTGAGCACCCAGCACCCTGAGTACTGAGCATCAAGCACGCTGAGCACTGAGCACCTAGCACCCTGAGCACTGAGCACCCAGCACCCTGAGCAATGAGCACTCAGCACCCTGAGTACTGAGCACCGAGCACCCCGAGCACTGAGCACCGGGTACCCCGAGCACTGAGCACCCAGCATACTGAGTACTGAGCACCCAGCACCCTGAGTACTGAGCACCCAGCACGCTGAGTACTGAGCACCCAGCACCCTGAGCACTGAGCACCCAACACCCTGAGTACTGAGCACTGAGCACCCAGCACCCCAAGCACTGAGCACCCAGCACCCTGAGTACTGAGTACTGAGCACCCTGAGTACTGAGCACCCAGCACCCTGAGTACTGAGCACCGAGCTCCCCGAGAACTGAGCACCCAGCACCCTGAGCACTGAGCACCCAGCACCCTGAGCACTGAGCACTCAGCACCCTGAGTACTGAGCACCGACCACCCCGAGCACTGAGCACCGGGTACCCCGAGCATTGAGCACCCATCACCCTGAGTACTGAGCACCCAGCACCCTGAGTACTGAGCACTGAGCACTGAGCACCCTGAGCACTGAGCACCCAGCACCCTGAGCAATGAGCATCCAGCATCCTGAGCACTGAGTACTGAGCACCCAGCACCCTGAGCACTGAGCACCCAGCACCCTGAGTACTGAGAACCCAGCACCCCAAACACTGAGCACCGAGCACCCTGAGAACTGGGCACCGAGCACCCTGAGTACTGAGCACTCAGCACCATGAGTACTGAGCCCCGTGCACCCAGAGTACTGAGCAACCTGAGTACTGAGCACCCAGCACCCCGAGAATGAGCACCCAGCACCATGAGTACTGAGCACCGAGCACCCTGAGCACTGAGCACCCAGCACCCTGAGTACTGAGCACCAAGCACCCTGAGTACTGAGCACCCAGCACCCTGAGTACTGAGCACCCAGCACCCTGAGTTCTGAGCACCCAGCACCCTGAGCACTGAGCACACTGAGTACTGAGCAACCAGCACCCTGAGCACTGAGCACCCAGCACCCCGAGCACTGAGCACCCAGCACCCCGAGCACTGAGCATTGAGCACCCTGAGCACTGAGGACCCAGCACCCCGAGCACTGAGCACCCAGCACCCTGAGTACTGAGCACCCAGCACCCTGAGCACTGAGGACCCAGCACCCCGAGCACTGAGCACCCAGCACGCTGAGTACTGAGCACTGAGCACCCAGCACCCTGAGTACTGAGCACCCAGCACCCTGAGTACTGAGCACCCAGCACCCCGAGCACTGAGCACTGAGCAACCTGAGTATTGAGTACTGAGTACTGAGCACCCTGAGTACTGAGCACCCAGCACCCTGAGCACTGAGCACCCAGCACCCTGAGTACTGAGCACCCAACGTACAGAGCACCGAGCACCCTGAGCACTGAGCACCCAGCACCCTGAGTACTGAGCACCCAGCACCCTGAGTACTGAGCACCCCGAGTACTGAGCACCCAGCACCCCGAGCACTGAGCACCCAGCACCCTGAGTACTGAGAACAGATCACCCTGAGCACTGAGCACCCAGCACCCCGAGTAATGAGCACCCAGCACCCCGAGTACTGAGCACCGACCACCCCGACCACTGAGCACCCAGCACACTGAGTACTGAGCACCCAGCACCCTGAGTACTGAGCACCCCGAGTACTGAGCACCCAGCACCCCGAGCACTGAGCACCCAGCACCCTGAGTACTGAGAAGAGATCACCCTGAGTACTGAGCACCCAGCACCCTGAGTACTGAACACCCAGCACCCTGAGCACTGAGCACTGAGCACCCAGCACCCTGAGCACTGAGCACTGACCACCCAGCACCCCGAGCACTGAGCACCCAGCACCCCGAGCACTGAGTACTGAGCACCCAGCACCCTGGGTACTGAGCACCGAGCTCCCCGAGCACTGAGCACCCAGCACCCTGAGCACTGAGCACCCAGCACCCTGAGCACTGAGCACCCAGCACCCTGAGTACTGAGAACCGAGCACCCTGAGTACTGAGCCCCCAGCACCCCGAGCACTGAGCACAAAGCACCCCGAGCACTGAGCACCCAGCACCCCGAGAATGAGCACCCAGCACCCTGAGTACTGAGCACCCAGCACCCTGAGCACCGAGCACCCAGGACCCCGAGCACTGAGTACTGAGCACCCAGCACCCTGAGTACTGAGCACCGAGCTCCCCGAGCACTGAGCACCCAGCACCCTGAGCACTGAGCACCCAGCACCCTGAGCACTGAGCACCCAGCACCCTGAGTACTGAGCACCCACCACGCTGAGTACTGAGCACCCAGCACCCTGAGCACTGAGCACCCAACACCCTGAGTACTGAGCACTGAGCACCCAGCACCCCGAGCCCTGAGCACCCAGGACCCTGAGCACTGAGCACCGAGCACCCCGAGCACTGAGCACCCAGCACCCTGAGCACTCAGCACCCATCACCCCGATCACTGAGCACCCAGCACCCAGAGCACTGAGCACCCAGCACCCTGAGAACTGAGCACCCAGCACCCAGAGAACTGAGCACCCAGCACACTGAGCACTGAGCACCCAGCACCCTGAGTACTGAGCACCCAGCACCCTGAGTACTGAGCACCCAGACCCCGAGCACTGAGCACCCAGCACCCCTAGCACTGTGCACCCAGCACCCTGAGTACTGAGCACCCAGCACTTTGAGCCCTGAGCACCCTGCAGCCCGAGCACTGAGCACCCAGCAAACTGAGCACTGAGTACTGAGCTCCCAGCACCCTGAGCACTGAGCACCCAGAACCCTGAGCACTGAGCACCCAGCACCCTGAGTACTGAGCACCTAGCACCCCAAGCACTGAGCACCCAGCACCCTGAGTACTGAGCATCAAGCACGCTGAGCACTGAGCACCCAGCACCCTGAGCACTGAGCACCCAGCACCCCGAGTACTGAGCACCCAGCACCCTGAGTACTGAGCACCCAGCACCCTGAGTACTGAGCACCCAGCACTTTGGGCACTGAGCACCCAGCACCCTGAGCACTGAGCACCCAGCACCCTGAGTACTGAGCATCAAGCACGCTGAGCACTGAGCACCTAGCACCCTGAGCACTGAGCACCCAGCACCCTGAGCAATGAGCACTCAGCACCCTGAGTACTGAGCACCGAGCACCCCGAGCACTGAGCACCGGGTACCCCGAGCACTGAGCACCCAGCACACTGAGTACTGAGCACCCAGCACCCTGAGTACTGAGCACCCAGCACGCTGAGTACTGAGCACCCAGCACCCTGAGCACTGAGCACCCAACACCCTGAGTACTGAGCACTGAGCACCCAGCACCCCAAGCACTAAGCACCCAGCACCCTGAGTACTGAGTACTGAGCACCCTGAGTACTGAGCACCCAGCACCCTGAGTACTGAGCACCGAGCTCCCCGAGCACTGAGCACCCAGCACCCTGAGCACTGAGCACCCAGCACCCTGAGCACTGAGCACTCAGCACCCTGAGTACTGAGCACCGAGCACCCCGAGCACTGAGCACCGGGTACCCCGAGCATTGATCACCCAGCACCCTGAGTACTGAGAACCCAGCACCCTGAGTACTGAGCACTGAGCACTGAGCACCCTGAGCACTGAGCACCCAGCACCCTGAGCAATGAGCATCCAGCATCCTGAGCACTGAGTACTGAGCACCCAGCACCCTGAGCACTGAGCACCCAGCACCCTGAGTACTGAGCACCCAGCACCCCAAACACTGAGCACCGAGCACCCTGAGAACTGAGCACCGAGCACCCTGAGTACTGAGCACTCAGCACCATGAGTACTGAGCCCCGTGCACCCAGAGTACTGAGCAACCTGAGTACTGAGCACCCAGCACCCCGAGAATGAGCACCCAGCACCATGAGTACTGAGCACCGAGCACCCTGAGCACTGAGCACCCAGCACCCTGAGTACTGAGCACCAAGCACCCTGAGTACTGAGCACCCAGCACCCTGAGTACTGAGCACCCAGCACCCTGAGTTCTGAGCACCCAGCACCCTGAGTACTGAGCACACTGAGTACTGAGCAACCAGCACCCTGAGCACTGAGCACCCAGCACCCCGAGCACTGAGCACCCAGCACCCCGAGCACTGAGCATTGAGCACCCTGAGCACTGAGGACCCAGCACCCCGAGCACTGAGCACCCAGCACCCTGAGTACTGAGCACCCAGCACCCTGAGCACTGAGGACCCAGCACCCCGAGCACTGAGCACCCAGCACGCTGAGTACTGAGCACTGAGCACCCAGCACCCTGAGTACTGAGCACCCAGCACCCTGAGTACTGAGCACCCAGCACCCCGAGCACTGAGCACTGAGCAACCTGAGTACTGAGCACTGAGCACCCTTAGTACAGAGCACCGAGCACCCTGACTGAGCACTGAGCACACTGAGGACTGAGCACCCAGCACCCTGAGCAATGAGCATCCAGCATCCTGAGCACTGAGCACTGAGCACACAGCACCCTGAGTACTGAGCACCCTGAGTACTGAGCACCCAGCACCCCTAGCCCTGAGCACCCAGCACCCTGAGAACTTAGCACCCAGCAAATGAGCACTGAGCACCCAGCACCATGAGTACTGAGCACCGAGCACCCTGAGTACTGAGCACCCAGCACCCTGAGTACTGAGCACCGAGCACCCCGAGTACTGAGCACCCAGCACCCTGAGAACTGAGCACCCAGCACCCCGAGCACTGAGCACCCAGCACCCTGACTACTGAGCACCGAGCACCCCGAGCACTGAGCACCCAGCACCCTGAGCACTGAGCACCCAGCACCCTGAGTACTGAGCATATAGCACCCTGAGTACTGAGCACACAGCACCCTGAGCACTGAGCACCCAGCAGCCTGAGTACTGAGCACCCAGCACCCTGAGTACTGAGCACCCAGCACCCTGAGTACTGAGCACCCAGCACCCTGAGTACTGAGCACCAAGCACGCTGAGTACTGAGCACCGAGCACCCCGAGTACTGAGCACCCAGCACCCAGAGCACTGAGCACTCAGCACCCTGAGCACTGAGCACCCAGCACCCTGAGTCCTGAGTACTGAGCACCCTGAGTACTGAGCACCCAGCATCCTGAGCCCTGAGCACCCAGCACCCTGAGTACTGAGCACCGAGCACCCCAGGCACTGAGCTCCCAGCACCCTGAGTACTGAGCACCCAGCACCAAAAGTACTGAGCACCGAGCATCCTGAGCACTGAGCACCGAGAACCCCGAGCACTGAGCACCCAGCACCCTGAGTACTGAGCACCCAGCACCAAGAGTACTGAGCAGCGAGCACCCCGTGCACTGAGCACCCAGCACATTGAGTAATGAGCACCCAGCACCCCGAGTACTGAGCACCCAGCACCAAAAGTACTGAGCACCGAGCATCCTGAGCACTGAGCACCCAGCACCCCGAGAATGAGCACCCAGCACCCTGAGTACTGAGCACCCAGCACCCCGAGCACTGAGAACCCTGAATACTGAGCAGCCAGCACCCTGAGTACTGTGCACTAAGCACCCAGAGCGCTGAGCACCCAGGACCCCGAGCACTGACTACTGAGCACCCAGCACCCTGAGTACTGAGCACCGAGCTCCCCGAGCACTGAGCACCCTGAGTACTGAGCACCCAGCACCCTGAGTACTGAGTACCCAGCACCCTGAGCACTGAGCACCCAGCACCCTGAGTACTGAGCACCCAGCACCCGAGCACTGAGCACCCAGCACCCTGAGTACTGAGCACTCAGCACCCTTAGTACTGAGCAACCTGAGCACTGAGCACCCAGCACCCTGAGTACTGAGCACCCTGAGGACTGAGCACCGATCACCCTGCGCACTGAGTACCCAGCACCCTGAGTACTGAGCACCCAGCACCCTGAGCACTGAGCACACAGCACCCTGCGTACTGAGCAGCGAGCACCCTGAGTACTGAGCACCCAGCACCCTGAGTACTGAGCACCCAGCACCCTGAGTACTGAGCACCGAGTACCCCGAGTACAGAGCACCCAGCACCCTGAGCACTCAGCACCCAGCACCCCGAGCACTGAGCACCCAGCACCCTGAGTACTGAACTCCCAGCACCCCGATCCCTGAGCATGCAGCACCCTGAGTACTGAGCACCCTGAGTACTGAGCACCGATCACCCTGAGCACTGAGCACCCAGCACCCTGAGTACTGAGCACCCAACGTACTGAGCACCGAGCACACCGAGCACTGAGCACCCAGCACCCTGAGTACTGAGCACCGAGCACCCTGAGCACTGAGCATCCAGCACCCTGAGTACTGAGCACCGAGCACCCCGAGCACTGAGCACCCAGCGCCCAGAGCACTGAGCACCCAGCACACCGAGCACTGAGCACCCAGCACCCGTAGCACTGAGCACCCAGCACCCCGAGCAATGAGCACCCAGCACGCCGAGAATGAGCACCCAGCACCCTGAGTACTGAGAACCGAGCAACCTGAGTACTGAGCACCCAGCACCCTGAGTACTGAGCCCCCAGCACCCTGAGTACTGAGCACCCAGCACCCCGAGCACTGAGCACCCAGCACCCTGAGTACTGAGCACCCAGCATCCTGAGTACTGAGCACCCAGCATCCTGAGCAATGAGCACCCTGAGTACTGAGCACCCAGCACCCTGAGTACTGAGCACCGAGCACCCCGAGCACTGAGCACCCAGCACCGCGAGCACTGAGCACATAGCACCCCGAGCACTGAGCACCCAGCACCCTGAGTACTGAGCACCCAGCACCCTGAGTACTGAGCACCTCGAGCACTGAGCACCCAGCACCCTGAGTACTGAGCACGGAGCACCCCGAGCACTGAGCACCCAGCACCGTGAGCACTGGGCACATAGCACCCCGAGCACTGAGCACCCAGCACCCTGAGCACTGAGCACACAGCACCCTGAGCACTGTGCACTCAGCACCCTGAGTACTGAGCACTGAGCACCCAGCACCCTGAGTACTGAGCTCCGAGCACCCCGAGCACTGAGCATCCGGAGCACTGAGCACCCAACACCCTGAGCACTGAGCACCCAGCACCCTGAGTACTGAGCTCCGAGCACCCCGAGCACTGAGCACCCAGCACCCCGAGCACTGAGTACTGAGCACCCAGCACCCTGAGTACTTAGCACCGAGCTCCCCACGCACTGAGCACCCAGCACCCTGAGCACTGAGCACCCAGCACCCTGAGCACTGAGCACCCAGCACCCTGAGTACTGAGAACTGAGCACCCTGAGTACTGAGCCCCCAGCACCCCGAGCACTGAGCACAAAGCACCCCGAGCACTGAGCACCCAGCACCCCAAGAATGAGCACCCAGCACCCTGAGTACTGAGCACCCAGCACCCTGAGCACCGAGCACCCAGGACCCCGAGCACTGAGTACTGAGCACCCAGCACCCTGAGTACTGAGAACCGAGCTCCCCGAGCACTGAGCACCCAGCACCCTGAGCACTGAGCACCCAGCACCCTGAGCACTGAGCACCCAGCACCCTGAGTACTGAGCACCCACCACGCTGAGTACTGAGCACCCAGCACCCTGAGCACTGAGCACCCAACACCCTGAGTACTGAGCACTGAGCACCCAGCACCCCGAGCCCTGAGCACCCAGGACCCTGAGCACTGAGCACCGAGCACCCCGAGCACTGAGCACCCAGCACCCTGAGCACTCAGCACCCACCACCCCGATCACTGAGCACCCAGCACCCAGAGCACTGAGCACCCAGCACCCTGAGAACTGAGCACCCAGCACCCAGAGAACTGAGCACCCAGCACACTGAGCACTGAGCACCCAGCACCCTGAGTACTGAGCACGCAGCACCCTGAATACTGAGCACCCAGACCCCGAGCACTGAGCACCCAGCACCCCTAGCACTGTGCACCCAGCACCCTGAGTACTGAGCACCCAGCACCCTGAGCACTGAGCACCCTGCAGCCCGAGCACTGAGCACCCAGCAAACTGAGCACTGAGTACTGAGCTCCCAGCACCCTGAGCACTGAGCACCCAGAACCCTGAGCACTGAGCACCCAGCACCCTGAGTACTGAGCACCCAGCACCCCAAGCACTGAGCACCCAGCACCCTGAGTACTGAGCATCAAGCACGCTGAGCACTGAGCACCCAGCACCCTGAGCACTGAGCACCCAGCACCCCGAGTACTGAGCACCCAGCACCCTGAGTACTGAGCACCCAGCACGGTGAGTACTGAGCACACAGCACTTTGAGCACTGAGCACCCAGCACCCTGAGCACTGAGCACCCAGCACCCTGAGTACTGAGCATCAAGCACGCTGAGCACTGAGCACCTAGCACCCTGAGCACTGAGCACCCAGCACCCTGAGCAATGAGCACTCAGCACCCTGAGTACTGAGCACCGAGCACCCCGAGCACTGAGCACCGGGTACCCCGAGCACTGAGCACCCAGCATACTGAGTACTGAGCACCCAGCACCCTGAGTACTGAGCACCCAGCACGCTGAGTACTGAGCACCCAGCACCCTGAGCACTGAGCACCCAACACCCTGAGTACTGAGCACTGAGCACCCAGCACCCCAAGCACTGAGCACCCAGCACCCTGAGTACTGAGTACTGAGCACCCTGAGTACTGAGCACAAAGCACCCTGAGTACTGAGCACCGAGCTCCCCGAGAACTGAGCACCCAGCACCCTGAGCACTGAGCACCCAGCACCCTGAGCAATGAGCACTCAGCACCCTGAGTACTGAGCACCGAGCACCCCGAGCACTGAGCACCGGGTACCCCGAGCATTGAGCACCCAGCACCCTGAGTACTGAGCACCCAGCACCCTGAGTACTGAGCACTGAGCACTGAGCACCCTGAGCACTGAGCACCCAGCACCCTGAGCAATGAGCATCCAGCATCCTGAGCACTGAGTACTGAGCACCCAGCACCCTGAGCACTGAGCACCCAGCACCCTGAGTACTGAGAACCCAGCACCCCAAACACTGAGCACCGAGCACCCTGAGAACTGAGCACCGAGCACCCTGAGTACTGAGCACTCAGCACCATGAGTACTGAGCCCCGTGCACCCAGAGTACTGAGCAACCTGAGTACTGAGCACCCAGCACCCCGAGAATGAGCACCCAGCACCATGAGTACTGAGCACCGAGCACCCTGAGCACTGAGCACCCAGCACCCTGAGTACTGAGCACCAAGCACCCTGAGTACTGAGCACCAAGCACCCTGAGTACTGAGCACCCAGCACCCTGAGTTCTGAGCACCCAGCACCCTGAGCACTGAGCACACTGAGTACTGAGCAACCAGCACCCTGAGCACTGAGCACCCAGCACCCCGAGCACTGAGCACCCAGCACCCCGAGCACTGAGCATTGAGCACCCTGAGCACTGAGGACCCAGCACCCCGAGCACTGAGCACCCAGCACCCTGAGTACTGAGCACCCAGCACCCTGAGCACTGAGGACCCAGCACCCCGAGCACTGAGCACCCAGCACGCTGAGTACTGAGCACTGAGCACCCAGCACCCTGAGTACTGAGCACCCAGCACCCTGAGTACTGATCACCCAGCACCCTGAGTACTGAGCACCCAGCACCCCGAGCACTGAGCACTGAGCAACCTGAGTACTGAGCACTGAGCACCCAGCACCCTGAGTACTGAGCACCCAGCACCCTGAGCACTGAGCACCCAGCACCCTGAGTACTGAGCACCCAACGTACAGAGCACCGAGCACCCTGAGCACTGAGCACCCAGCACCCTGAGTACTGAGCACCCAGCACCCTGAGTACTGAGCACCCCGAGTACTGAGCACCCAGCACCCCGAGCACTGAGCACCCAGCACCCTGAGTACTGAGAACAGATCACCCTGAGCACTGAGCACCCAGCACCCCGAGTACGGAGCACCCAGCACCCCGAGTACTGAGCACCGACCACCCCGACCACTGAGCACCCAGCACCCTGAGTACTGAGCACCCAACGTACTGAGCACCGAGCACACCGAGCACTGAGCACCCAGCACCCTGAGTACTGAGCACCGAGCACCCTGAGCACTGAGCACCCAGCACCCTGAGTACTGAGCACCGAGCACCCCGAGCACTGAGCACCCAGCGCCCAGAGCACTGAGCACCCAGCACACCGAGCACTGAGCACCCAGCACCCGTAGCACTGAGCACCCAGCACCCCGAGCAATGAGCACCCAGCACCCTGAGTACTGAGCACCCAGCACCACGAGTCCTGTGCACCCAGAAACCTGAGCACCGAACACCCAGCACCCCGAGCACTGACCACCCAGCACCCTGAGCACTGAGCACCCAGCACCCTGAGTACTGAGCACTGAACACCCCGAGTACTGAGCACCCAGCACCCCGAGCAGTGAGCACCGAGCACCGCGAGCACTGAGCACCCAGCACCCCGAGCACTGAGCACCCAGAACACTGAGCACTGAGCACCCAGCACCCCGAGCACTGAGCACCCAGCACCCGGAGCACTGAGCACCCAGCACCCCGAGCACTGAGCACCCAGCACCCTGAGCACTGAGCACCCAGCACCCTGAGTAATCAGCACCCAGGACCCTGAGCACTGAGCAACCAGCACCCTGAGTACTGAGCACCCTGCACCCCAAGCACTGAGCACTTTGAGTACTGAGCACCCAGCACCCCAAGCACTGAGCACACTGAGTACTGAGCAACCAGCACCCTGATTAATGAGCACCCAGCACCCCGAGCACTGAGCACCCAGCACCCTGAGTACTGAGCACCGAGCACCCTGAGTACTGAGCACCCAGCACCCTGAGTACTGAGCACCCAGCGTACTGAGCACCCAGCACCCTGATAATTGAGCACCCAGCACCCCGAGCACTGAACACCCAGCACCCTGAGTACTGAGCACCGAGCACCCTGAGTACTGAGCACCCAGCACCCAGAGCACTGAGCACCCAGCACCCTGAGTACTGAGCACCGAGCACCCCGAGTACTGAGCACCCAGCACCCCGAGCACTGAGCACCCAGCACCCCGAGCACTGAGCACCCAGCACACCGAGCACTCAACACCCAGCACCCCGAGCACTGAGCACCCAGCACACCAAGCACTGAGCACCCAGCAACCCCAAGCACCGAGCACCATGATTACTAAGCACCGAGCACCCTGAGCACTGAGCACCCAGCACCCTGAGCATTGAGCACCCAGCACCCTGAGTACTGAGCACCCAGCACCCCGAGCACTGAGCACCCAGCACACTGAGTACTGAGCACCCAGCACCCTGAGCACTGAGCACCGAGTACCCTGAGCACTGAGCACCCAGCACCCTGAGGACTGAGTACCCAGCACCCCGAGCACTGAGCACCCAGCACCCTGAGCACTGAGCACCCTGAGTACTGAGCACTGAGCACCCTGAGTACTGAGCACTGAGCACCCTGAGTACTGAGCACCCAGCACCCTGAGTACTGAGCACCGAGCACCCTGAGCACTGAGCACCCAGCACCCTGAGCACTCAGCACCCACCACCCCGATCACTGAGCACCCAGCACCCAGAGCACTGAGCACCCAGCACCCTGAGAACTGAGCACCCAGCACCCAGAGAACTGAGCAACCAGCACACTGAGCACTGAGCACCCAGCACCCTGAGTACTGAGCACGCAGCACCCTGAATACTGAGCACCCAGACCCCGAGCACTGAGCACCCAGCACCCCTAGCACTGTGCACCCAGCACCCTGAGTACTGAGCACCCAGCACCCTGAGCACTGAGCACCCTGCAGCCCGAGCACTGAGCACCCAGCAAACTGAGCACTGAGTACTGAGCTCCCAGCACCCTGAGCACTGAGCACCCAGAACCCTGAGCACTGAGCACCCAGCACCCTGAGTACTGAGCACCCAGCACCCCAAGCACTGAGCACCCAGCACCCTGAGTACTGAGCATCAAGCACGCTGAGCACTGAGCACCCAGCACCCTGAGCACTGAGCACCCAGCACCCCGAGTACTGAGCACCCAGCACCCTGAGTACTGAGCACCCAGCACGGTGAGTACTGAGCACACAGCACTTTGAGCACTGAGCACCCAGCACCCTGAGCACTGAGCACCCAGCACCCTGAGTACTGAGCATCAAGCACGCTGAGCACTGAGCACCTAGCACCCTGAGCACTGAGCACCCAGCACCCTGAGCAATGAGCACTCAGCACCCTGAGTACTGAGCACCGAGCACCCCGAGCACTGAACACCGGGTACCCCGAGCACTGAGCACCCAGCATACTGAGTACTGAGCACCCAGCACCCTGAGTACTGAGCACCCAGCACGCTGAGTACTGAGCACCCAGCACCCTGAGCACTGAGCACCCAACACCCTGAGTACTGAGCACTGAGCACCCAGCACCCCAAGCACTGAGCACCCAGCACCCTGAGTACTGAGTACTGAGCACCCTGAGTACTGAGCACCCAGCACCCTGAGTACTGAGCACCGAGCTCCCCGAGAACTGAGCACCCAGCACCCTGAGCACTGAGCACCCAGCACCCTGAGCAATGAGCACTCAGCACCCTGAGTACTGAGCACCGAGCACCCCGAGCACTGAGCACCGGGTACCCCGAGCATTGAGCACCCAGCACCCTGAGTACTGAGCACCCAGCACCCTGAGTACTGAGCACTGAGCACTGAGCACCCTGAGCACTGAGCACCCAGCACCCTGAGCAATGAGCATCCAGCATCCTGAGCACTGAGTACTGAGCACCCAGCACCCTGAGCACTGAGCACCCAGCACCCTGAGTACTGAGAACCCAGCACCCCAAACACTGAGCACCGAGCACCCTGAGAACTGAGCACCGAGCACCCTGAGTACTGAGCACTCAGCACCATGAGTACTGAGCCCCGTGCACCCAGAGTACTGAGCAACCTGAGTACTGAGCACCCAGCACCCCGAGAATGAGCACCCAGCACCATGAGTACTGAGCACCGAGCACCCTGAGCACTGAGCACCCAGCACCCTGAGTACTGAGCACCAAGCACCCTGAGTACTGAGCACCAAGCACCCTGAGTACTGAGCACCCAGCACCCTGAGTTCTGAGCACCCAGCACCCTGAGCACTGAGCACACTGAGTACTGAGCAACCAGCACCCTGAGCACTGAGCACCCAGCACCCCGAGCACTGAGCACCCAGCACACCGAGCACTCAACACCCAGCACCCCGAGCACTGAGCACCCAGCACACCAAGCACTGAGCACCCAGCAACCCCAAGCACCGAGCACCATGATTACTAAGCACCGAGCACCCTGAGCACTGAGCACCCAGCACCCTGAGCATTGAGCACCCAGCACCCTGAGTACTGAGCACCCAGCACCCCGAGCACTGAGCACCCAGCACACTGAGTACTGAGCACCCAGCACCCTGAGCACTGAGCACCGAGTACCCTGAGCACTGAGCACCCAGCACCCTGAGGACTGAGTACCCAGCACCCCGAGCACTGAGCACCCAGCACCCTGAGCACTGAGCACCCTGAGTACTGAGCACTGAGCACCCTGAGTACTGAGCACTGAGCACCCTGAGTACTGAGCACCCAGCACCCTGAGTACTGAGCACCGAGCACCCTGAGCACTGAGCACCCAGCACCCTGAGCACTCAGCACCCACCACCCCGATCACTGAGCACCCAGCACCCAGAGCACTGAGCACCCAGCACCCTGAGAACTGAGCACCCAGCACCCAGAGAACTGAGCACCCAGCACACTGAGCACTGAGCACCCAGCACCCTGAGTACTGAGCACGCAGCACCCTGAATACTGAGCACCCAGACCCCGAGCACTGAGCACCCAGCACCCCTAGCACTGTGCACCCAGCACCCTGAGTACTGAGCACCCAGCACCCTGAGCACTGAGCACCCTGCAGCCCGAGCACTGAGCACCCAGCAAACTGAGCACTGAGTACTGAGCTCCCAGCACCCTGAGCACTGAGCACCCAGAACCCTGAGCACTGAGCACCCAGCACCCTGAGTACTGAGCACCCAGCACCCCAAGCACTGAGCACCCAGCACCCTGAGTACTGAGCATCAAGCACGCTGAGCACTGAGCACCCAGCACCCTGAGCACTGAGCACCCAGCACCCCGAGTACTGAGCACCCAGCACCCTGAGTACTGAGCACCCAGCACGGTGAGTACTGAGCACACAGCACTTTGAGCACTGAGCACCCAGCACCCTGAGCACTGAGCACCCAGCACCCTGAGTACTGAGCATCAAGCACGCTGAGCACTGAGCACCTAGCACCCTGAGCACTGAGCACCCAGCACCCTGAGCAATGAGCACTCAGCACCCTGAGTACTGAGCACCGAGCACCCCGAGCACTGAACACCGGGTACCCCGAGCACTGAGCACCCAGCATACTGAGTACTGAGCACCCAGCACCCTGAGTACTGAGCACCCAGCACGCTGAGTACTGAGCACCCAGCACCCTGAGCACTGAGCACCCAACACCCTGAGTACTGAGCACTGAGCACCCAGCACCCCAAGCACTGAGCACCCAGCACCCTGAGTACTGAGTACTGAGCACCCTGAGTACTGAGCACCCAGCACCCTGAGTACTGAGCACCGAGCTCCCCGAGAACTGAGCACCCAGCACCCTGAGCACTGAGCACCCAGCACCCTGAGCAATGAGCACTCAGCACCCTGAGTACTGAGCACCGAGCACCCCGAGCACTGAGCACCGGGTACCCCGAGCATTGAGCACCCAGCACCCTGAGTACTGAGCACCCAGCACCCTGAGTACTGAGCACTGAGCACTGAGCACCCTGAGCACTGAGCACCCAGCACCCTGAGCAATGAGCATCCAGCATCCTGAGCACTGAGTACTGAGCACCCAGCACCCTGAGCACTGAGCACCCAGCACCCTGAGTACTGAGAACCCAGCACCCCAAACACTGAGCACCGAGCACCCTGAGAACTGAGCACCGAGCACCCTGAGTACTGAGCACTCAGCACCATGAGTACTGAGCCCCGTGCACCCAGAGTACTGAGCAACCTGAGTACTGAGCACCCAGCACCCCGAGAATGAGCACCCAGCACCATGAGTACTGAGCACCGAGCACCCTGAGCACTGAGCACCCAGCACCCTGAGTACTGAGCACCAAGCACCCTGAGTACTGAGCACCAAGCACCCTGAGTACTGAGCACCCAGCACCCTGAGTTCTGAGCACCCAGCACCCTGAGCACTGAGCACACTGAGTACTGAGCAACCAGCACCCTGAGCACTGAGCACCCAGCACCCCGAGCACTGAGCACCCAGCACCCCGAGCACTGAGCATTGAGCACCCTGAGCACTGAGGACCCAGCACCCCGAGCACTGAGCACCCAGCACCCTGAGTACTGAGCACCCAGCACCCTGAGCACTGAGGACCCAGCACCCCGAGCACTGAGCACCCAGCACGCTGAGTACTGAGCACTGAGCACCCAGCACCCTGAGTACTGAGCACCCAGCACCCTGAGTACTGAGCACCCAGCACCCTGAGTACTGAGCACCCAGCACCCCGAGCACTGAGCACTGAGCAACCTGAGTACTGAGCACTGAGCACCCAGCACCCTGAGTACTGAGCACCCAGCACCCTGAGCACTGAGCACCCAGCACCCTGAGTACTGAGCACCCAACGTACAGAGCACCGAGCACCCTGAGCACTGAGCACCCAGCACCCTGAGTACTGAGCACCCAGCACCCTGAGTACTGAGCACCCCGAGTACTGAGCACCCAGCACCCCGAGCACTGAGCACCCAGCACCCTGAGTACTGAGAACAGATCACCCTGAGCACTGAGCACCCAGCACCCCGAGTACGGAGCACCCAGCACCCCGAGTACTGAGCACCGACCACCCCGACCACTGAGCACCCAGCACCCTGAGTACTGAGCACCCAACGTACTGAGCACCGAGCACACCGAGCACTGAGCACCCAGCACCCTGAGTACTGAGCACCGAGCACCCTGAGCACTGAGCACCCAGCACCCTGAGTACTGAGCACCGAGCACCCCGAGCACTGAGCACCCAGCGCCCAGAGCACTGAGCACCCAGCACACCGAGCACTGAGCACCCAGCACCCGTAGCACTGAGCACCCAGCACCCCGAGCAATGAGCACCCAGCACCCTGAGTACTGAGCACCCAGCACCACGAGTCCTGTGCACCCAGAAACCTGAGCACCGAACACCCAGCACCCCGAGCACTGACCACCCAGCACCCTGAGCACTGAGCACCCAGCACCCTGAGTACTGAGCACTGAACACCCCGAGTACTGAGCACCCAGCACCCCGAGCAGTGAGCACCGAGCACCGCGAGCACTGAGCACCCAGCACCCCGAGCACTGAGCACCCAGAACACTGAGCACTGAGCACCCAGCACCCCGAGCACTGAGCACCCAGCACCCGGAGCACTGAGCACCCAGCACCCCGAGCACTGAGCACCCAGCACCCTGAGCACTGAGCACCCAGCACCCTGAGTACTCAGCACCCAGCACCCTGAGCACTGAGCAACCAGCACCCTGAGTACTGAGCACCCTGCACCCCAAGCACTGAGCACTTTGAGTACTGAGCACCCAGCACCCCAAGCACTGAGCACACTGAGTACTGAGCAACCAGCACCCTGATTAATGAGCACCCAGCACCCCGAGCACTGAGCACCCAGCACCCTGAGTACTGAGCACCGAGCACCCTGAGTACTGAGCACCCAGCACCCTGAGTACTGAGCACCCAGCGTACTGAGCACCCAGCACCCTGATAATTGAGCACCCAGCACCCCGAGCACTGAACACCCAGCACCCTGAGTACTGAGCACCGAGCACCCTGAGTACTGAGCACCCAGCACCCAGAGCACTGAGCACCCAGCACCCTGAGTACTGAGCACCGAGCACCCCGAGTACTGAGCACCCAGCACCCCGAGCACTGAGCACCCAGCACCCCGAGCACTGAGCACCCAGCACACCGAGCACTCAACACCCAGCACCCCGAGCACTGAGCACCCAGCACACCAAGCACTGAGCACCCAGCAACCCCAAGCACCGAGCACCATGATTACTAAGCACCGAGCACCCTGAGCACTGAGCACCCAGCACCCTGAGCATTGAGCACCCAGCACCCTGAGTACTGAGCACCCAGCACCCCGAGCACTGAGCACCTAGCACACTGAGTACTGAGCACCCAGCACCCTGAGCACTGAGCACCGAGTACCCTGAGCACTGAGCACCCAGCACCCTGAGGACTGAGTACCCAGCACCCCGAGCACTGAGCACCCAGCACCCTGAGCACTGAGCACCCTGAGTACTGAGCACTGAGCACCCTGAGTACTGAGCACTGAGCACCCTGAGTACTGAGCACCCAGCACCCTGAGTACTGAGCACCCAGCAACCTGAGCACTGAGCACCGAGCACCCTGAGCACTGAGCACCCAGCACCCTGAGCACTGAGCACCCAGCACCCTGAGCACTGAGCACCCAGCACCCTGAGTACTGAGCACCCTGAGTACTGAGCACACAGCACCCTGTGCACTGAGCACCCAGCACCCCGAGCACTGAGCACCCAGCACCCTGAGCACTGAGCACCCTGAGTACTGAGCACTGAGCACCCTGAGTAATGAGCACTGAGCACCCTGAGTACTGAGCACCCAGCACCCTGAGTACTGAGCACCCAGCACACTGAGCAATGAGCACCCTGAGTACTGAGCACCCAGCACCCGGAGTACTGAGCACCGAGCACCCTGAGTACACAGCACCGAGCACCCTGAGTACTGAGCACCCAGTACCCTGAGCACTGAAGACACAGCACCCTGAGTACTGAGCACCCCGAGCACTGACCACCCAGCACCCTGAGCACTGAGGGCCCATCACCCTGAGTACTGAGCACCCAGCACACTGAGCACTGAGCACCCAGCACACTGAGTACTGAGCACCCAGCACCCTGAGCACTGAGCACCCAGGACCCTGAGTACTGAGCATCCAGCACCCCGAGCACTGAGCACCCAGCACCCTGAGTACTGAAGACTGAGCACCCAGCACCCGGAGTTCTGAGCACTGAGCACCCAGCACCCTGAGCACTGAGCACCCTGAGTACTGAGCACCCAGAGCACTGAGCACTGAGCACACTGAGTACTGAGCACCGAGCACCCTGAGTACTGAGCACCCAGCACTCTGAGCACTGAGCACAATGCAAGCTGAGTACTGAGCACCCTGAGTACTGAGCACCGAGGACCCTGAGCACCCAGTACCCTGAGTACTGAGCACCGAGCACCCCGAGTACTGAGCACCCAGCAGCCTGAGCACTGAGCATCCAGCACCCCGAGCACTGAGCACCCAGCACCTTGAGTACTGAGCACCGAGCACCCCGAGCACTGAGCACCCAGCACCCTGAGTACTGAGCACCCAGCACCCCGAGCACTGAGCACCCAGCACCCTGAGTACTGAGCACCCAGGACCCTGAGTACTGAGCACTGAGCAGCCTGAGCACGGAGCACCTAACACCCCGTGAACTGAGCACCCAGCACCCTGAATACTGAGCACCCAGCACCCTGAGTACTGAGCACTCAGCACCCTGAGTACTGAGCACCGAGCACCCCGAGCACTGAGCACCCAGCACCCTGAGCACTGAGCACCCTGAGGACTGAGCACCCAGCACCAAGAGTACTGAGCAGCGAGCACCCCGAGCACTGAGCACCCAGCACCCTGAGTACTGAGCACCCAGCATCCTGAGTACTGAGCACAGATAACCCTGAGCACTGAGCATCCAGCACCCCGAGCACTGAGCACCCAGCACCCCGAGTACTGAGCACCCTGAGTACTGAGCACCCAGCACCCCGAGCACTGAGCACCCAGCACCCTGAGTACTGAGCACCCTGAGTGCTGAGCACCCAGCACCCTGTGTACTGAGCACCCAGCACCCTGAGTACTTAGCACCCAGCACCTGAGCACTGAGCACCCAGCACCCTGAGTACTGAGCACCGAGCACCCTGAGTGCTGGGCACCCAGCACCCTGAGAACTGAGCACCGAGCACCCCGAGCACTGAGCACCCAGCACCCTGAGAACTGAGCACCCAGCACCCTGAGTACTGAGCACACAGCACCCTGAGCACTGAGCACCCAGCACCCTGAGTACTGAGCACCCAGCACCCTGAGTCCTGAGCACCCAGCACCCTGAGTACTGAGCACCCAGCACCCTGAGTACTGAGCACCCAGCACCCTGAGTACTGAGAACCGAGCACCCCGAGCACTGAGCACCCAGCACCCTGAGTACTGAGCACCCAGCACCAAAAGTACTGAGCACCAAGCATCCTGAGCACTGTGCACCGAGCACCCCGAGCACTGAGCACCCAGCACCCTGAGTACTGAGCACCCAGCAGCAAGAGTACTGAGCAGCGAGCACCCCGAGCACTGAGCACCCAGCACCCTGAGTAATGAGCACCCAGCACCCCGAGTACTGAGCACCCAGCACCGTGAGTACTGAGCACCCAGCACCCTGAGTACTGAGCACCCAGCACCCTGAGCACTGAGCAGAAAGCACGCTGAGTACTGAGCACCCTGAGTACTGAGCACCGAGGACCCTGAGCACTTAGCACCCAGCACCCTGAGCACTGAGCACCCAGCACCCGAGAATGAGCACCCAGCACCCTGAGTACTGAGAACCGAGCACCCTGAGTACATAGCACACAGCACGCTGAGCACTGAGCACCCAGCACCCCGAGTACTGAGCACCCATCACCCCGAGCACTGAGCACCCAGCACCCCGAGAATGAGCACCCAGCACCCTGAGTACTGAGCACCCAGCACCCTGTGTACTGAGCACCCAGCACCCCGAGCACTGAGCACCCTGAATACTGAGCACCCAGCACCCTGAGTACTGTGCACTAAGCACCCAGAGCGCTGAGCACCCAGGACCCCGAGCACTGAGTACTGAGCACCCAGCACCCTGAGTACTGAGCACCGAGCTCCCCGAGCACTGAGCACCCTGATTACTGAGCACCCAGCACCCTGATTACTGAGCACCCAGCACCCTGAGTACTGAGCACCGAGCACCCTGAGTACAGAGCACCCAGCACCCTGAGCACTCAGGACCCAGCACCCCGAGCACTGAGCACCCAGCACCCTGAGTACTGAGCACCCAGCACCCTGAGTACTGAGCACCCTGAGTACTGAGCACCGATCACCCTGAGCACTGAGCACCCAGCACCCTGAGTACTGAGCACCCAACGTACTGAGCACCGAGCACACAGAGCACTGAGCACCCAGCACCCTGAGTACTGAGCACCGAGCACCCTGAGCACTGAGCACCCAGCACCCTGAGTACTGAGCACCGAGCACCCCGAGCACTGAGCACCCAGCGCCCAGAGCACTGAGCACCCAGCACACTGAGCACTGAGCACCCAGCACCCGTAGCACTGAGCACCCAGCACCCCGAGCAATGAGCACCCAGCACCCTGAGTACTGAGCACACAGCACCCCGAGTCCTGAGCACCCAGAAACCTGAGCACCGAGCACCCTGCACCCCGAGCACTGAGCACCCAGCACCCTGAGCACTGAGCACCCAGCACCCTGAGTACTGAGCACTGAACACCCCGAGTACTGAGCACCCAGCACCCCGAGTACTGAGCACCCAGAACCCTGAGCACTGAGCACCCAGCACCCCGAGCACTGAGCACCCAGCACCCCGAGCACTGAGCACCCAGCACCCTGAGTACTCAGCACCCAGCACCCTGAGCACTGAGCACCCAGCACCCTGAGTACTGAGCACCCTGAGTACTGAGCACACAGCACCCTGTGCACTGAGCACCCAGCACCCCGAGCACTGAGCTCCCAGCACCCAGAGCACTGAGCACCCTGAGTACTGAGCACTGAGCACCCTGAGTACTGAGCACTGAGCACCCTGAGTACTGAGCACCCAGCAACCTGAGTACTGAGCACCCAGCACCCTGAGCAATGAGCACCCTGAGTACTGAGCACCCAGCACCCTGAGCACTGAGCACCGAGCACCCCGAGCACTGAGCACCCAGCACCCGGAGTACTGAGCACCCAGCACCCTGAGTACTCAGCACCGAGCACCCTGAGTACTGATCACCCAGTACCCTGAGCACTGAACACACAGCACCCTGAGTACTGAGCACCCCGAGCACTGACCACCCAGCAGCCCTGAGCACTGAGGACCCAGCACCCTGAGTACTGAGCACCCAGCACCCTGAGCACTGAGCACCCAGCACCCTGAGTACTGAGCACCCAGCACCCTGAGCACTGAGCACCCAGGACCCTGAGTACTGAGCATCCAGCACCCCGAGCACTGAGCCCCCAGCACCCTGTGTACTGAGGACTGAGCACCCAGCACCCCGAGCACCGAGCACTGAGTACCCAGCACCCCGAGCACTGAGCACCCAGCACCCTGAGCACTGAGCACCCTGAGTACTGAGCACCCAGAGCACTGAGCACTGAGCACCCTGAGTACTGTGCACCGAGCACCCTGAGTACTGAGCACCCAGCACTCTGAGCACTGAGCACAAAGCAAGCTGAGTACTGAGCACCCTGAGTACTGAGCACCGAGGACCCTGAGCACCCAGTACCCTGAGTACTTAGCACCGAGCACCCCGAGTACTGAGCACCCAGCACCCTGAGCACTGAGCACCCAGCACCCCGAGCACTGAGCACCGAGCACCGCGAGCACTGAGCACCCAGCACCCTGAGTACTGAGCACCCAGAACCCTGAGCACTGAGCAACCAGCACCCCGAGCACTGAGCACCCAGCACCCCGAGCACTGAGCACCCAGCACCCTGAGTACTCAGCGCCCAGCACCCTGAGCACTGAGCAACCAGCACCCTGAGTACTGAGCATCCTGCACCCCAAGCACTGAGCACCCTGAGTACTGAGCACCCAGCACTCCAAGCACTGAGCACCCTGAGTACTGAGCACCCAGCACCCTGATTAATGAGCACCCAGCACCCCGAGCACTGAGCACCCAGCACCCTGAGTACTGAGCACCGAGGACCCTGAGTACTGAGCACCCAGCACCCTGAGTACTGAGCACCCAGCGTACTGAGCACCCAGCACCCTGATTAATGAGCACCCAGCACCCTGAGCACTGAACACCCAGCACCCTGAGTACTGAGCACCGAGCACCCTGAGTACTGAGCACCCAGCACCCTGAGCACTGAGCACCCAGCACCCTGAGTACTGAGCACCGAGCACCCTGAGTACTGAGCACCCAGCACCCCGAGCACTGAGCACCCAGCACCCCGAGCACTGAGCACCCAGCACACTGAGCACTCAGCACCCAGCACCCCGAGCACTGAGCACCCAGCACACCGAGCACTGAGCACCCAGCACCCCGAGCACCGAGCACCATGAGTACTAAGCACCGAGCACCCTGAGCACTGAGCACCCAGCACCCTGAGCACTGAGCACCCAGCACCCTGAGTACTGAGCACCCAGCACCCCGAGCACTGAGCACCCAGCAACCTGAGTACTGAGCACCCAGCACCCTGAGCACTGAGCACCGAGTACCGTGAGCACTGAGCACCCAGCACCCTGAGGACTGAGTACCCAGCACCCGAGCACTGAACACCCAGCACCTTGAGCACTGAGCACCCTGAGTACTGAGCACGGAGCACCCTGAGTACTGAGCACTGAGCACCCTTAGTACTGAGCACCCAGCACCCTGAGTACTGAGCACCCAGCAACCTGAGCACTGAGCACCGAGCACCCTGAGCACTGAGCACCCAGCACCCTGAGCACTGAGCACCCAGCACCCTGAGCACTGAGTACCCAGCACCCTGAGTACTGAGCACCCTGAGTACTGAGCACACAGCACCCTGTGCACTGAGCACCCAGTACCCCGAGCACTGAGCACCCAGCACCCTGAGCACTGAGCACCCTGAGTACTGAGCACTGAGCACCCTGAGTACTGAGCACTGAGCACCCTGAGTACTGAGCACCCAGCAACCTGAGTACTGAGCACCCAGCACCCTGAGCACTGAGCACCGAGCACCCCGAGCACTGAGCACCCAGCACCCGGAGTACTGAGCACCCAGCACCCTGAGTACTCAGCACCGAGCACCCTGAGTACTGAGCACCCAGTACCCTGAGCACTGAACACACAGCACCCTGAGTACTGAGCACCCCGAGCACTGACCACCCAGCACCCTGAGCACTGAGGACCCAGCACCCTTAGTACTGAGCACCCAGCACCCTGAGCACTGAGCACCCAGCACCCTGAGTACTGAGCACCCAGCACCCTGAGCACTGAGCACCCAGGACCCTGAGTATTGAGCATCCAGCACCCCGAGCACTGAGCACCCAGCACCCTGTGTACTGAGGACTGAGCACCCAGCACCCCGAGCACTGAGCACTGAGTACCCAGCACCCCGAGCACTGAGCACCCAGCACCCTGAGCACTGAGCACCCTGAGTACTGAGCACCCAGAGCACTGAGCACTGAGCACCCTGAGTACTGAGCACCGAGCACCCTGAGTACTGTGCACCCAGCACTCTGAGCACTGAGCACAAAGCAAGCTGAGTACTGAGCACCCTGAGTACTGAGCACCGAGGACCCTGATCACCCAGTACCCTGAGTACTGAGCACCGAGCACCCCGAGTACTGAGCACCCAGCACCCTGAGCACTGAGCACCCAGCACCCCGAGCACTGAGCACCCAGCACCTTGAGTACTGAGCACCGAGCACCCCGAGCACTGAGCACCCAGCACCCTGAGTACTGAGCACCCAGCACCCCGAGCACTGAGCACCCAGCACCCTGAGTACTGAGCACCCAGAACCCTGAGTACTGAGCACTGAGCACCCCGAGCACGGAGCACCCAACACCCCGAGCACTGAGCACCCAGCACCCTGAGTACTGAGCACCCAGCACCCTGAGTACTGAGCACTCAGCACCCTGAGTACTGAGCACTGAGCACCCCGAGCACTGAGCACCCAGCACCCTGAGCACTGAGCACCCTGAGGTCTGAGCACCCAGCACCCTGAGTACTGAGCACCCAGCATCCTGAGTACTGAGCACAGATCACCCTGAGCACTGAGCATCCAGCACCCCGAGCACTGAGCACCCAGCACCCCGAGTACTGAGCATCCTGAGTACTGAGCACCCAGCACCCCGAGCACTGAGCACCCAGCACCCTGAGTACTGAGCACCCTGAGTGCTGAGCACCCAGCACCCGGAGTACTGAGCACCCAGCACCCTGAGTACTTAGCACCCAGCACCTGATCACTGAGCACCCAGCACCCTGAGTACTGAGCACCGAGCACCCTGAGTACTGAGCACCCAGCACCCTGAGTACTGAGCACCCAGCACCCCGAGTACTGAGGACACAGCACCCTGAGCACTTAGCACCCAGCACCCTGAGCACTGAGCACCCAGCACCCGAGAATGAGCACCCAGCACCCTGAGTACTGAGAACCGAGCACCCTGAGTACATAGCACACAGCACGCTGAGCACTGAGCACCCAGCACCCCGAGTACTGAGCACCCAGCACCCCGAGCACTGAGCACCCAGCACCCCGAGAATGAGCACCCAGCACCCTGAGTACTGAGCACCGATCACCCTGAGCACTGAGCACCCAGCACCCTGAGTACTGAGCACCCAACGTACTGAGCACCGAGCACACCGAGCACTGAGCACCCAGCACCCTGAGTACTGAGCACCCAGCACCCTGAATACTGAGCACCCAGCACCCTGAGTACTGTGCACTAAGCACCCAGAGCGCTGAGCACCCAGGACCCCGAGCACTGAGTACTGAGCACCCAGCACCCTGAGTACTGAGCACCGAGCTCCCCGAGCACTGAGCACCCTGATTACTGAGCACCCAGCACCCTGAGTACTGAGCACCCAGCACCCTGAGTACTGAGCACCCAGCACCCCGAGTACAGAGCACCCAGCACCCTGAGCACTGAGCACCCAGCACCCTGAGTACTGAGCTCCCAGCACCCCGAGCCCTGAGCACCCAGCACCCTGAGTACTGAGCACCCTGAGTACTGAGCACCGATCACCCTGAGCACTGAGCACCCAGCACCCTGAGTACTGAGCACCCAACGTACTGAGCACCGAGCACACCGAGCACTGAGCACCCAGCACCCTGAGTACTGAGCACCGAGCACCCTGAGCACTGAGCACCCAGCACCCTGAGTACTGAGCACCCTGAGTACTGAGCACACAGCACCCTGTGCACTGAGCACCCAGCACCCCGAGCACTGAGCACCCAGCACCCTGAGCACTGAGCACCCTGAGTACTGAGCACTGAGCACCCTGAGTACTGAGCACTGAGCACCCTGAGTACTGAGCACCCAGCAACCTGAGTACTGAGCACCCAGCACCCTGAGCAATGAGCACCCTGAGTACTGAGCACCCAGCACCCTGAGCACTGAGCACCGAGCACCCCGAGCACTGAGCACCCAGCACCCGGAGTACTAAGCACCCAGCACCCTGAGTACTCAGCACCGAGCACCCTGAGTACTGAGCACCCAGCACCCTGAGTACTGAGCACCCAGCTCCCTGAGCACTGAGCACCCAGGACCCTGAGTACTGAGCATCCAGCACCCCGAGCACTGAGCACCCAGCAATCTGTGTACTGAGGACTGAGCACCCAGCACCCCGAGCACTGAGCACTGAGTACCCAGCACCCCGAGCACTGAGCACCCAGCACCCTGAGCACTGAGCACCCTGAGTACTGAGCACCCAGAGCACTGAGCACTGAGCACCCTGAGTACTGAGCACCGAGCACCCTGAGTACTGAGCACCCAGCACCCTGAGTACTGAGCACCCAGCATCCTGAGTACTGAGCACAGATCACCCTGAGCACTGAGCATCCAGCACCCCGAGCACTGAGCACCCAGCACCCCGAGTACTGAGCACCCTGAGTACTGAGCACCCAGCACCCCGAGCACTGAGCACCCAGCACCCTGAGTACTGAGCACCCTGAGTGCTGAGCACCCAGCACCCTGAGTACTGAGCACCCAGCACCCTGAGTACTTAGCACCCAGCACCTGAGCACTTAGCACCCAGCACCCTGAGTACTGAGCACCGAGCACCCTGAGTACTGAGCACCCAGCACCCTGAGTACTGAGCACCCAGCACCCCGAGTACTGAGCACCGAGCACCCCGAGTACTGAGGACCCAGCACCCTGAGCACTTAGCACCCAGCACCCTGAGCACTGAGCACCCAGCACCCGAGAATGAGCACCCAGCACCCTGAGTACTGAGAACTGAGCACCCTGAGTACATAGCACACAGCACGCTGAGCACTGAGCACCCAGCACCCCGAGTACTGAGCACCCAGCACCCGAGCACTGAGCACCCAGCACCCCGAGAATGAGCACCCAGCACCCTGAGTACTGAGCACCCAGCACCCTGTGTACTGAGCACCCAGCACCCGAGCACTGAGCACCCAGCACCCCGAGAATGAGCACCCAGCACCCTGAGCACTGAGCACCCAGCACCCTGAGTACTGAGCACCCAGCACCCTGAGCACTGAGCACCCAGGACCCTGAGTACTGAGCATCCAGCACCCCGAGCACTGAGCCCCCAGCACCCTGTGTACTGAGGACTGAGCACCCAGCACCCCGAGCACCGAGCACTGAGTACCCAGCACCCCGAGCACTGAGCACCCAGCACCCTGAGCACTGAGCACCCTGAGTACTGAGCACCCAGAGCACTGAGCACTGAGCACCCTGAGTACTGTGCACCGAGCACCCTGAGTACTGAGCACCCAGCACTCTGAGCACTGAGCACAAAGCAAGCTGAGTACTGAGCACCCTGAGTACTGAGCACCGAGGACCCTGAGCACCCAGTACCCTGAGTACTTAGCACCGAGCACCCCGAGTACTGAGCACCCAGCACCCTGAGCACTGAGCACCCAGCACCCCGAGCACTGAGCACCGAGCACCGCGAGCACTGAGCACCCAGCACCCTGAGTACTGAGCACCCAGAACCCTGAGCACTGAGCAACCAGCACCCCGAGCACTGAGCACCCAGCACCCCGAGCACTGAGCACCCAGCACCCTGAGTACTCAGCGCCCAGCACCCTGAGCACTGAGCAACCAGCACCCTGAGTACTGAGCACCCTGCACCCCAAGCACTGAGCACCCTGAGTACTGAGCACCCAGCACTCCAAGCACTGAGCACCCTGAGTACTGAGCACCCAGCACCCTGATTAATGAGCACCCAGCACCCCGAGCACTGAGCACCCAGCACCCTGAGTACTGAGCACCGAGGACCCTGAGTACTGAGCACCCAGCACCCTGAGTACTGAGCACCCAGCGTACTGAGCACCCAGCACCCTGATTAATGAGCACCCAGCACCCTGAGCACTGAACACCCAGCACCCTGAGTACTGAGCACCGAGCACCCTGAGTACTGAGCACCCAGCACCCTGAGCACTGAGCACCCAGCACCCTGAGTACTGAGCACCGAGCACCCTGAGTACTGAGCACCCAGCACCCCGAGCACTGAGCACCCAGCACCCCGAGCACTGAGCACCCAGCACACTGAGCACTCAGCACCCAGCACCCCGAGCACTGAGCACCCAGCACACCGAGCACTGAGCACCCAGCACCCCGAGCACCGAGCACCATGAGTACTAAGCACCGAGCACCCTGAGCACTGAGCACCCAGCACCCTGAGCACTGAGCACCCAGCACCCTGAGTACTGAGCACCCAGCACCCCGAGCACTGAGCACCCTGAGTACTGAGCACCCAGCACCCTGAGCACTGAGCACCGAGTACCGTGAGCACTGAGCACCCAGCACCCTGAGGACTGAGTACCCAGCACCCGAGCACTGAACACCCAGCACCTTGAGCACTGAGCACCCTGAGTACTGAGCACGGAGCACCCTGAGTACTGAGCACTGAGCACCCTTAGTACTGAGCACCCAGCACCCTGAGTACTGAGCACCCAGCAACCTGAGCACTGAGCACCGAGCACCCTGAGCACTGAGCACCCAGCACCCTGAGCACTGAGCACCCAGCACCCTGAGCACTGAGTACCCAGCACCCTGAGTACTGAGCACCCTGAGTACTGAGCACACAGCACCCTGTGCACTGAGCACCCAGTACCCCGAGCACTGAGCACCCAGCACCCTGAGCACTGAGCACCCTGAGTACTGAGCACTGAGCACCCTGAGTACTGAGCACTGAGCACCCTGAGTACTGAGCACCCAGCAACCTGAGTACTGAGCACCCAGCACCCTGAGCACTGAGCACCGAGCACCCCGAGCACTGAGCACCCAGCACCCGGAGTACTGAGCACCCAGCACCCTGAGTACTCAGCACCGAGCACCCTGAGTACTGAGCACCCAGTACCCTGAGCACTGAACACACAGCACCCTGAGTACTGAGCACCCCGAGCACTGACCACCCAGCACCCTGAGCACTGAGGACCCAGCACCCTTAGTACTGAGCACCCAGCACCCTGAGCACTGAGCACCCAGCACCCTGAGTACTGAGCACCCAGCACCCTGAGCACTGAGCACCCAGGACCCTGAGTATTGAGCATCCAGCACCCCGAGCACTGAGCACCCAGCACCCTGTGTACTGAGGACTGAGCACCCAGCACCCCGAGCACTGAGCACTGAGTACCCAGCACCCCGAGCACTGAGCACCCAGCACCCTGAGCACTGAGCACCCTGAGTACTGAGCACCCAGAGCACTGAGCACTGAGCACCCTGAGTACTGAGCACCGAGCACCCTGAGTACTGTGCACCCAGCACTCTGAGCACTGAGCACAAAGCAAGCTGAGTACTGAGCACCCTGAGTACTGAGCACCGAGGACCCTGATCACCCAGTACCCTGAGTACTGAGCACCGAGCACCCCGAGTACTGAGCACCCAGCACCCTGAGCACTGAGCACCCAGCACCCCGAGCACTGAGCACCCAGCACCTTGAGTACTGAGCACCGAGCACCCCGAGCACTGAGCACCCAGCACCCTGAGTACTGAGCACCCAGCACCCCGAGCACTGAGCACCCAGCACCCTGAGTACTGAGCACCCAGAACCCTGAGTACTGAGCACTGAGCACCCCGAGCACGGAGCACCCAACACCCCGAGCACTGAGCACCCAGCACCCTGAGTACTGAGCACCCAGCACCCTGAGTACTGAGCACTCAGCACCCTGAGTACTGAGCACTGAGCACCCCGAGCACTGAGCACCCAGCACCCTGAGCACTGAGCACCCTGAGGACTGAGCACCCAGCACCCTGAGTACTGAGCACCCAGCATCCTGAGTACTGAGCACAGATCACCCTGAGCACTGAGCATCCAGCACCCCGAGCACTGAGCACCCAGCACCCCGAGTACTGAGCATCCTGAGTACTGAGCACCCAGCACCCCGAGCACTGAGCACCCAGCACCCTGAGTACTGAGCACCCTGAGTGCTGAGCACCCAGCACCCGGAGTACTGAGCACCCAGCACCCTGAGTACTTAGCACCCAGCACCTGATCACTGAGCACCCAGCACCCTGAGTACTGAGCACCGAGCACCCTGAGTACTGAGCACCCAGCACCCTGAGTACTGAGCACCCAGCACCCCGAGTACTGAGGACACAGCACCCTGAGCACTTAGCACCCAGCACCCTGAGCACTGAGCACCCAGCACCCGAGAATGAGCACCCAGCACCCTGAGTACTGAGAACCGAGCACCCTGAGTACATAGCACACAGCACGCTGAGCACTGAGCACCCAGCACCCCGAGTACTGAGCACCCAGCACCCTGAGCACTGAGCACCCAGCACCCCGAGAATGAGCACCCAGCACCCTGAGTACTGAGCACCGATCACCCTGAGCACTGAGCACCCAGCACCCTGAGTACTGAGCACCCAACGTACTGAGCACCGAGCACACCGAGCACTGAGCACCCAGCACCCTGAGTACTGAGCACCCAGCACCCTGAATACTGAGCACCCAGCACCCTGAGTACTGTGCACTAAGCACCCAGAGCGCTGAGCACCCAGGACCCCGAGCACTGAGTACTGAGCACCCAGCACCCTGAGTACTGAGCACCGAGCTCCCCGAGCACTGAGCACCCTGATTACTGAGCACCCAGCACCCTGAGTACTGAGCACCCAGCACCCTGAGTACTGAGCACCCAGCACCCCGAGTACAGAGCACCCAGCACCCTGAGCACTGAGCACCCAGCACCCTGAGTACTGAGCTCCCAGCACCCCGAGCCCTGAGCACCCAGCACCCTGAGTACTGAGCACCCTGAGTACTGAGCACCGATCACCCTGAGCACTGAGCACCCAGCACCCTGAGTACTGAGCACCCAACGTACTGAGCACCGAGCACACCGAGCACTGAGCACCCAGCACCCTGAGTACTGAGCACCGAGCACCCTGAGCACTGAGCACCCAGCACCCTGAGTACTGAGCACCCTGAGTACTGAGCACACAGCACCCTGTGCACTGAGCACCCAGCACCCCGAGCACTGAGCACCCAGCACCCTGAGCACTGAGCACCCTGAGTACTGAGCACTGAGCACCCTGAGTACTGAGCACTGAGCACCCTGAGTACTGAGCACCCAGCAACCTGAGTACTGAGCACCCAGCACCCTGAGCAATGAGCACCCTGAGTACTGAGCACCCAGCACCCTGAGCACTGAGCACCGAGCACCCCGAGCACTGAGCACCCAGCACCCGGAGTACTAAGCACCCAGCACCCTGAGTACTCAGCACCGAGCACCCTGAGTACTGAGCACCCAGCACCCTGAGTACTGAGCACCCAGCTCCCTGAGCACTGAGCACCCAGGACCCTGAGTACTGAGCATCCAGCACCCCGAGCACTGAGCACCCAGCAATCTGTGTACTGAGGACTGAGCACCCAGCACCCCGAGCACTGAGCACTGAGTACCCAGCACCCCGAGCACTGAGCACCCAGCACCCTGAGCACTGAGCACCCTGAGTACTGAGCACCCAGAGCACTGAGCACTGAGCACCCTGAGTACTGAGCACCGAGCACCCTGAGTACTGAGCACCCAGCACCCTGAGTACTGAGCACCCAGCATCCTGAGTACTGAGCACAGATCACCCTGAGCACTGAGCATCCAGCACCCCGAGCACTGAGCACCCAGCACCCCGAGTACTGAGCACCCTGAGTACTGAGCACCCAGCACCCCGAGCACTGAGCACCCAGCACCCTGAGTACTGAGCACCCTGAGTGCTGAGCACCCAGGACCCTGAGTACTGAGCACCCAGCACCCTGAGTACTTAGCACCCAGCACCTGAGCACTTAGCACCCAGCACCCTGAGTACTGAGCACCGAGCACCCTGAGTACTGAGCACCCAGCACCCTGAGTACTGAGCACCCAGCACCCCGAGTACTGAGCACCGAGCACCCCGAGTACTGAGGACCCAGCACCCTGAGCACTTAGCACCCAGCACCCTGAGCACTGAGCACCCAGCACCCGAGAATGAGCACCCAGCACCCTGAGTACTGAGAACTGAGCACCCTGAGTACATAGCACACAGCACGCTGAGCACTGAGCACCCAGCACCCCGAGTACTGAGCACCCAGCACCCGAGCACTGAGCACCCAGCACCCCGAGAATGAGCACCCAGCACCCTGAGTACTGAGCAACCAGCACCCTGTGTACTGAGCACCCAGCACCCCGAGCACTGAGCACCCTGAATACTGAGCACCCAGCACCCTGAGTACTGTGCACTAAGCACCCAGAGCGCTGAGCACCCAGGACCCCGAGCACTGAGCACCCTGAGGACTGAGCACCCAGCACCAAGAGTACTGAGCAGCGAGCACCCCGAGCACTGAGCACCCAGCACCCTGAGTACTGAGCACCCAGCATCCTGAGTACTGAGCACAGATAACCCTGAGCACTGAGCATCCAGCACCCCGAGCACTGAGCACCCAGCACCCCGAGTACTGAGCACCCTGAGTACTGAGCACCCAGCACCCCGAGCACTGAGCACCCAGCACCCTGAGTACTGAGCACCCTGAGTGCTGAGCACCCAGCACCCTGAGTACTGAGCACCCAGCACCCTGAGTACTTAGCACCCAGCACCTGAGCACTGAGCACCCAGCACCCTGAGTACTGAGCACCGAGCACCCTGAGTGCTGAGCACCCAGCACCCTGAGAACTGAGCACCGAGCACCCCGAGCACTGAGCACCCAGCACCCTGAGCACTGAGCACCCAGCACCCTGAGTACTGAGCACACAGCACCCTGAGCACTGAGCACCCAGCACCCTGAGTACTGAGCACCCAGCACCCTGAGTCCTGAGCACCCAGCACCCTGAGTACTGAGCACCCAGCACCCTGAGTACTGAGCACCCAGCACCCTGAGTACTGAGAACCGAGCACCCCGAGCACTGAGCACCCAGCACCCTGAGTACTGAGCACCCAGCACCAAAAGTACTGAGCACCAAGCATCCTGAGCACTGTGCACCGAGCACCCCGAGCACTGAGCACCCAGCACCCTGAGTACTGAGCACCCAGCACCAAGAGTACTGAGCAGCGAGCACCCCGAGCACTGAGCACCCAGCACCCTGAGTAATGAGCACCCAGCACCCCGAGTACTGAGCACCCAGCACCGTGAGTACTGAGCACCCAGCACCCTGAGTACTGAGCACCCAACACCCTGAGCACTGAGCACAAAGCACGCTGAGTACTGAGCACCCTGAGTACTGAGCACCGAGGACCCTGAGCACTTAGCACCCAGCACCCTGAGCACTGAGCACCCAACACCCGAGAATGAGCACCCAGCACCCTGAGTACTGAGAACCGAGCACCCTGAGTACATAGCACACAGCACGCTGAGCACTGAGCACCCAGCACCCCGAGTACTGAGCACCCATCACCCCGAGCACTGAGCACCCAGCACCCCGAGAATGAGCACCCAGCACCCTGAGTACTGAGCACCCAGCACCCTGTGTACTGAGCACCCAGCACCCCGAGCACTGAGCACCCTGAATACTGAGCACCCAGCACCCTGAGTACTGTGCACTAAGCACCCAGAGCGCTGAGCACCCAGGACCCCGAGCACTGAGTACTGAGCACCCAGCACCCTGAGTACTGAGCACCGAGCTCCCCGAGCACTGAGCACCCTGATTACTGAGCACCCAGCACCCTGATTACTGAGCACCCAGCACCCTGAGTACTGAGCACCGAGCACCCCGAGTACAGAGCACCCAGCACCCTGAGCACTCAGGACCCAGCACCCCGAGCACTGAGCACCCAGCACCCTGAGTACTGAGCACCCAGCACCCTGAGTACTGAGCACCCTGAGTACTGAGCACCGATCACCCTGAGCACTGAGCACCCAGCACCCTGAGTACTGAGCACCCAACGTACTGAGCACCGAGCACACAGAGCACTGAGCACCCAGCACCCTGAGTACTGAGCACCGAGCACCCTGAGCACTGAGCACCCAGCACCCTGAGTACTGAGCACCGAGCACCCCGAGCACTGAGCACCCAGCGCCCAGAGCACTGAGCACCCAGCACACTGAGCACTGAGCACCCAGCACCCGTAGCACTGAGCACCCAGCACCCCGAGCAATGAGCACCCAGCACCCTGAGTACTGAGCACACAGCACCCCGAGTCCTGAGCACCCAGAAAACTGAGCACCGAGCACCCAGCACCCCGAGCACTGAGCACCCAGCACCCTGAGCACTGAGCACCCAGCACCCTGAGTACTGAGCACTGAACACCCCGAGTACTGAGCACCCAGCACCCCGAGTACTGAGCACCCAGAACCCTGAGCACTGAGCACCCAGCACCCCGAGCACTGAGCACCCAGCACCCCGAGCACTGAGCACCCAGCACCCTGAGTACTCAGCACCCAGCACCCTGAGCACTGAGCACCCAGCACCCTGAGTACTGAGCACCCTGAGTACTGAGCACACAGCACCCTGTGCACTGAGCACCCAGCACCCCGAGCACTGAGCTCCCAGCACCCTGAGCACTGAGCACCCTGAGTACTGAGCACTGAGCACCCTGAGTACTGAGCACTGAGCACCCTGAGTACTGAGCACCCAGCAACCTGAGTACTGAGCACCCAGCACCCTGAGCAATGAGCACCCTGAGTACTGAGCACCCAGCACCCTGAGCACTGAGCACCGAGCACCCCGAGCACTGAGCACCCAGCACCCGGAGTACTGAGCACCCAGCACCCTGAGTACTCAGCACCGAGCACCCTGAGTACTGAGCACCCAGTACCCTGAGCACTGAACACACAGCACCCTGAGTACTGAGCACCCCGAGCACTGACCACCCAGCAGCCCTGAGCACTGAGGACCCAGCACCCTGAGTACTGAGCACCCAGCACCCTGAGCACTGAGCACCCAGCACCCTGAGTACTGAGCATCCAGCACCCCGAGCACTGAGCCCCCAGCACCCTGTGTACTGAGGACTGAGCACCCAGCACCCTGAGCACCGAGCACTGAGTACCCAGCACCCCGAGCACTGAGCACCCAGCACCCTGAGCACTGAGCACCCTGAGTACTGAGCACCCAGCACTCTGAGCACTGAGCACAAAGCAAGCTGAGTACTGAGCACCCTGAGTACTGAGCACCGAGGACCCTGAGCACCCAGTACCCTGAGTACTTAGCACCGAGCACCCCGAGTACTGAGCACCCAGCACCCTGAGCACTGAGCACCCAGCACCCCGAGCACTGAGCACCGAGCACCGCGAGCACTGAGCACCCAGCACCCTGAGTACTGAGCACCCAGAACCCTGAGCACTGAGCAACCAGCACCCCGAGCACTGAGCACCCAGCACCCCGAGCACTGAGCACCCAGCACCCTGAGTACTCAGCGCCCAGCACCCTGAGCACTGAGCAACCAGCACCCTGAGTACTGAGCACCCTGCACCCCAAGCACTGAGCACCCTGAGTACTGAGCACCCAGCACCCCAAGCACTGAGCACCCTGAGTACTGAGCACCCAGCACCCTGATTAATGAGCACCCAGCACCCCGAGCACTGAGCACCCAGCACCCTGAGTACTGAGCACCGAGCACCCTGAGTACTGAGCACCCAGCACCCTGAGTACTGAGCACCCAGCGTAGTGAGCACCCAGCACCCTGATTAATGAGCACCCAGCACCCCGAGCACTGAACACCCAGCACCCTGAGTACTGAGCACCGAGCACCCTGAGTACTGAGCACCCAGCACCCTGAGCACTGAGCACCCAGCACCCTGAGTACTGAGCACCGAGCACCCTGAGTACTGAGCACCCAGCACCCCGAGCACTGAGCACCCAGCACCCCGAGCACTGAGCACCCAGCACACTGAGCACTCAGCACCCAGCACCCCGAGCACTGAGCACCCAGCACACCGAGCACTGAGCACCCAGCACCCCGAGCACCGAGCACCATGAGTACTAAGCACCGAGCACCCTGAGCACTGAGCACCCAGCACCCTGAGCACTGAGCACCCAGCACCCTGAGTACTGAGCACCCAGCACCCCGAGCACTGAGCACCCAGCAACCTGAGTACTGAGCACCCAGCACCCTGAGCACTGAGCACCGAGTACCGTGAGCACTGAGCACCCAGCACCCTGAGGACTGAGTACCCAGCACCCGAGCACTGAACACCCAGCACCTTGAGCACTGAGCACCCTGAGTACTGAGCACGGAGCACCCTGAGTACTGAGCACTGAGCACCCTTAGTACTGAGCACCCAGCACCCTGAGTACTGAGCACCCAGCAACCTGAGCACTGAGCACCGAGCACCCTGAGCACTGAGCACCCAGCACCCTGAGCACTGAGCACCCAGCACCCTGAGCACTGAGTACCCAGCACCCTGAGTACTGAGCACCCTGAGTACTGAGCACACAGCACCCTGTGCACTGAGCACCCAGTACCCCGAGCACTGAGCACCCAGCACCCTGAGCACTGAGCACCCTGAGTACTGAGCACTGAGCACCCTGAGTACTGAGCACTGAGCAACCTGAGTACTGAGCACCCAGCAACCTGAGTACTGAGCACCCAGCACCCTGAGCACTGAGCACCGAGCACCCCGAGCACTGAGAACCCAGCACCCGGAGTACTGAGCACCCAGCACCCTGAGTACTCAGCACCGAGCACCCTGAGTACTGAGCACCCAGTACCCTGAGCACTGAACACACAGCACCCTGAGTACTGAGCACCCCGAGCACTGACCACCCAGCACCCTGAGCACTGAGGACCCAGCACCCTTAGTACTGAGCACCCAGCACCCTGAGCACTGAGCACCCAGCACCCTGAGTACTGAGCACCCAGCACCCTGAGCACTGAGCACCCAGGACCCTGAGTATTGAGCATCCAGCACCCCGAGCACTGAGCACCCAGCACCCTGTGTACTGAGGACTGAGCACCCAGCACCCCGAGCACTGAGCACTGAGTACCCAGCACCCCGAGCACTGAGCACCCAGCACCCTGAGCACTGAGCACCCTGAGTACTGAGCACCCAGAGCACTGAGCACTGAGCACCCTGAGTACTGAGCACCGAGCACCCTGAGTACTGTGCACCCAGCACTCTGAGCACTGAGCACAAAGCAAGCTGAGTACTGAGCACCCTGAGTACTGAGCACCGAGGACCCTGAGCACCCAGTACCCTGAGTACTGAGCACCGAGCACCCCGAGTACTGAGCACCCAGCACCCTGAGCACTGAGCACCCAGCACCCCGAGCACTGAGCACCCAGCACCTTGAGTACTGAGCACCGAGCACCCCGAGCACTGAGCACCCAGCACCCTGAGTACTGAGCACCCAGCACACCGAGCACTGAGCACCCAGCACCCTGAGTACTGAGCACCCAGAACCCTGAGTACTGAGCAATGAGCACCCCGAGCACGGAGCACCCAACACCCCGAGCACTGAGCACCCAGCACCCTGAGTACTGAGCACCCACCACCCTGAGTACTGAGCACTCAGCACCCTGAGTACTGAGCACTGAGCACCCCGAGCACTGAGCACCCAGCACCCTGAGCACTGAGCACCCTGAGGACTGAGCACCCAGCACCCTGAGTACTGAGCACCCAGCATCCTGAGTACTGAGCACAGATCACCCTGAGCACTGAGCATCCAGCACCCCGAGCACTGAGCACCCAGCACCCCGAGTACTGAGCATCCTGAGTACTGAGCACCCAGCACCCCGAGCACTGAGCACCCAGCACCCTGAGTACTGAGCACCCTGAGTGCTGAGCACCCAGCACCCTGAGTACTGAGCACCCAGCACCCTGAGTACTTAGCACCCAGCACCTGATCACTGAGCACCCAGCACCCTGAGTACTGAGCACTGAGCACCCTGAGTACTGAGCACCCAGCACCCTGAGTACTGAGCACCCAGCACCCCGAGTACTGAGGACCCAGCACCCTGAGCACTTAGCACCCAGCACCCTGAGCACTGAGCACCCAGCACCCGAGAATGAGCACCCAGCACCCTGAGTACTGAGAACCGAGCACCCTGAGTACATAGCACACAGCACGCTGAGCACTGAGCACCCAGCACCCCGAGTACTGAGCACCCAGCACCCCGAGCACTGAGCACCCAGCACCCCGAGAATGAGCACCCAGCACCCTGAGTACTGAGCACCCAGCACCCTGTGTACTGAGCACCCAGCACACTGAGAACTGAGCACCCTGAATACTGAGCACCCAGCACCCTGAGTACTGTGCACTAAGCACCCAGAGCGCTGAGCACCCAGGACCCCGAGCACTGAGTACTGAGCACCCAGCACCCTGAGTACTGAGCACCGAGCTCCCCGAGCACTGAGCACCCTGATTACTGAGCACCCAGCACCCTGAGTACTGAGCACCCAGCACCCTGAGTACTGAGCACCCAGCACCCCGAGTACAGAGCACCCAGCACCCTGAGCACTCAGCACCCAGCACCCCGAGCACTGAGCACCCAGCACCCTGAGTACTGAGCTCCCAGCACCCCGAGCCCTGAGCACCCAGCACCCTGAGTACTGAGCACCCTGAGTACTGAGCACCGATCACCCTGAGCACTGAGCACCCAGCACCCTGAGTACTGAGCACCCAACGTACTGAGCACCGAGCACACCGAGCACTGAGCACCCAGCACCCTGAGTACTGAGCACCGAGCACCCTGAGCACTGAGCACCCAGCACCCTGAGTACTGAGCACCCTGAGTACTGAGCACACATCACCCTGTGCACTGAGCACCCAGCACCCCGAGCACTGAGCACCCAGCACCCTGAGCACTGAGCACCCTGAGTACTGAGCACCCAGCAACCTGAGTACTGAGCACCCAGCACCCTGAGCAATGAGCACCCTGAGTACTGAGCACCCAGCACCCTGAGCACTGAGCACCGAGCACCCCGAGCACTGAGCACCCAGCACCCGGAGTACTGAGCACCCAGCACCCTGAGTACTCAGCACCGAGCACCCTGAGTACTGAGCACCCAGCACCCTGAGTACTGAGCACCCAGCTCCCTGAGCACTGAGCACCCAGGACCCTGAGTATTGAGCATCCAGCACCCCGAGCACTGAGCACCCAGCAATCTGTGTACTGAGGACTGAGCACCCAGCACCCCGAGCACTGAGCACTGAGTACCCAGCAGCCCGAGCACTGAGCACCCAGCACCCTGAGCACTGAGCACCCTGAGTACTGAGCACCCAGAGCACTGAGCACTGAGCACCCTGAGTACTGAGCACCGAGCACCCTGAGTACTGAGCACCCAGCACCCTGAGTACTGAGCACCCAGCATCCTGAGTACTGAGCACAGATCACCCTGAGCACTGAGCATCCAGCACCCCGAGCACTGAGCACCCAGCACCCCGAGTACTGAGCACCCTGAGTACTGAGCACCCAGCACCCCGAGCACTGAGCACCCAGCACCCTGAGTACTGAGCACCCTGAGTGCTGAGCACCCAGCACCCTGAGTACTGAGCACCCAGCACCCTGAGTACTTAGCACCCAGCACCTGAGCACTGAGCACCCAGCACCCTGAGTACTGAGCACCGAGCACCCTGAGTACTGAGCACCCAGCACCCTGAGTACTGAGCACCCAGCACCCCGAGTACTGAGCACCGAGCACCCCGAGTACTGAGGACCCAGCACCCTGAGCACTTAGCACCCAGCACCCTGAGCACTGAGCACCCAGCACCCGAGAATGAGCACCCAGCACCCTGAGTACTGAGAACTGAGCACCCTGAGTACATAGCACACAGCACGCTGAGCACTGAGCACCCAGCACCCTGTGTACTGAGCACCCAGCACCCCGAGCACTGAGCACCCTGAATACTGAGCACCCAGCACCCTGAGTACTGTGCACTAAGCACCCAGAGCGCTGAGCACCCAGGACCCCGAGCACTGAGTACTGAGCACCCAGCACCCTGAGTACTGAGCACCGAGCTCCCCGAGCACTGAGCACCCTGATTACTGAGCACCCAGCACCCTGAGTACTGAGCACCCAGCACCCTGAGTACTGAGCACCGAGCACCCCGAGTACAGAGCACCCAGCACCCTGAGCACTCAGCACCCAGCACCCCGAGCACTGAGCACCCAGCACCCTGAGTACTGAGCTCCCAGCACCCCGAGCCCTGAGCACCCAGCACCCTGAGTACTGAGCACCCTGAGTACAGAGCACCGATCACCCTGAGCACTGAGCACCCAGCACCCTGAGTACTGAGCACCCAACGTACTGAGCACCGAGCACACCGAGCACTGAGCACCCCGCACCCTGAGTACTGAGCACCGAGCACCCTGAGCACTGAGCACCCAGCACCCTGAGTACTGAGCACCGAGCACCCCGAGCACTGAGCACCCAGCGCCCAGAGCACTGAGCACCCAGCACACCGAGCACTGAGCACCCAGCACCCGTAGCACTGAGCACCCAGCACCCCGAGCAATGAGCACCCAGCTCCCTGAGTACTGAGCACCCAGCACCCCGAGTCCTGAGCACCCAGAAACCTGAGCACCGAGCACCCAGCACCCCGAGCACTGAGCACCCAGCACCCTGAGCACTGAGCACCCAGCACCCTGAGTACTGAGCACTGAACACCCCGAGTACTGAGCACCCAGCACCCCGAGCACTGAGCACCGAGCACCGCGAGCACTGAGCACCCAGCACCCCGAGTACTGAGCACCCAGAACCCTGAGCACTGAGCACCCAGCACCCCGAGCACTGAGCACCCAGCACCCCGAGCACTGAGCACCCAGCACCCTGAGTACTCAGCACCCAGCACAATGAGCACTGAGGAACCAGCACCCTGAGTACTGAGCACCCTGCACCCCAAGCACTGAGCACCCTGAGTACTGAGCACCCAGCACCCCAAGCACTGAGCACCCTGAGTAATGAGCACCCAGCACCCTGATTAATGAGCACCCAGCACCCCGAGCACTGAGCACCCAGCACCCTGAGTACTGAGCACCGAGCACCCTGAGTACTGAGCACCCAGCACCCTGAGTACTGAGCACCCAGCGTACTTAGCACCCAGCACCCTGATTAATGAGCACCCAGCACCCCGAGCACTGAACACCCAGCACCCTGAGTACTGAGCACCGAGCACCCTGAGTAATGAGCACCCAGCACCCTGAGCACTGAGCACCCAGCACCCTGAGTACTGAGCACCGAGCAACCCGAGTACTGAGCACCCAGGACCCCGAGCACTGAGCACCCAGCACCCCGAGCACTGAGCACCCAGCACACTGAGCACTCAGCAACCAGCACCCCGAGCACTGAGCACCCAGCACACCGAGCACTGAGCACCCAGCACCCCGAGCACCGAGCACCATGAGTACTAAGCACCGAGCACCCTGAGCACTGAGCACCCAGCACCCTGAGCACTGAGCACCCAGCACCCTGAGTACTGAGCACCCAGCACCCCGAGCACTGAGCACCCAGCACCCTGAGTACTGAGCACCCAGCACCCTGAGCACTGAGCACCGAGTACCATGAGCACTGAGCACCCAGCACCCTGAGGACTGAGTACCCAGCACCCGGAGCACTGAGCACCCAGCACCTTGAGCACTGAGCACCCTGAGTACTGAGCACTGAGCACCCTGAGTACTGAGCACTGAGCTCCCTGAGTACTGAGCACCCAGCACCCTGAGTACTGAGCACCCAGCAACCTGAGCACTGAGCACCGAGCACCCTGAGCACTGAGCACCCAGCACCCTGAGCACTGAGCACCCAGCACCCTGAGCACTGAGCACCCAGCACCCTGAGTACTGAGCACCCTGAGTACTGAGCACACAGCACCCTGTGCACTGAGCACCCAGCACCCCGAGCACTGAGCACCCAGCACCCTGAGCACTGAGCACCCTGAGTACTGAGCACTGAGCACCCTGAGTACTGAGCACTGAGCACCCTGAGTACTGAGCACCCAGCACCCTGAGTACTGAGCACCCAGCACCCTGAGCAATGAGCACCCTGAGTACTGAGCACCCAACACCCTGAGCACTGAGCACCCAGCACCCTGAGTACTGAGCACCCAGCACCCTGAGCACTGAGCACCCAGGACCCTGAGTACTGAGCATCCAGCACCCCGAGCACTGAGCACCCAGCACCCTGTGTACTGAGGACTGAGCACCCAGCACCCCGAGCACTGAGCACTGAGTACCCAGCACCCCGAGCACTGAGCACCCAGCACCCTGAGCACTGAGCACCCTGAGTATTGAGCACCCAGAGCACTGAGCACTGTGCACCCTGAATACTGAGCACCGAGCAACCTGAGTACTGAGCACCCAGCACTCTGAGCACTGAGCACAAAGCAAGCTGAGTACTGAGCACCCTGAGTGCTGAGCACCGAGGACCCTTAGCACCCAGTACCCTGAGTACTGAGCACCGAGCACCCCGAGTACTGAGCACCCAGCACCCCGAGCACTGAGCACCCAGCACCCCGAGCACTGAGCACCCAGCACCTTGAGTACTGAGCACCGAGCACCCCGAGCACTGAGCACCCAGCACCCTGAGTACTGAGCACCCAGCACCCCGAGCACTGAGCACCCAGCACCCTGAGTACTGAGCACCCAGAACCCTGAGTACTGAGCACTGAGCACCCTGAGCACGGAGCACCCAACACCCCGATCACTGAGCACCCAGCACCCTGAGTACTGAGCACCCAGCACCCTGAGTACTGAGCACTCAGCACCCTGAGTACTGAGCACCGAGCACCCCGAGCACTGAGCACCCAGCACCCTGAGCACTGAGCACCCTGAGGACTGAGCACCCAGCAACCTGAGTACTGAGCACCCAGCACCCTGAGTACTGAGCACCCAGCATCCTGAGTACTGAGCACAGATCACCCTGAGCACTGAGCATCCAGCACCCCGAGCACTGAGCACCCAGCACCCCGAGTACTGAGCACCCTGAGTACTGAGCACCCAGCACCCCGAGCACTGAGCACCCAGCACCCTGAGTACTGAGCACAGATCACCCTGAGCACTGAGCATCCAGCACCCCGAGCACTGAGCACCCAGCACCCCGAGTACTGAGCACCCTGAGTGCTGAGCACCCAGCACCCTGAGTACTGAGCACCCAGCACCCTGAGTACTTAGCACCCAGCACCTGAGCACTGAGCACCCAGCACCCTGAGCACTGAGCACCCAGCACCCTGAGCACTGAGCACCCAGCACCCTGAGTACTGAGCACCCAGCACGCTGAGTACTGAGCACCCAGCACCCTGAGCACTGAGCACCCAACACCCTGAGTACTGAGCACTGAGCACCCAGCACCCCGAGCACTGAGCACCCAGCACCCTGTGTACTGAGCACTGAGCACCCTGAGTACTAAGCACCCAGCACCCTGAGTACTGAGCACCCAGGACCCTGAGCACTGAGCACCGAGCACCCCGAGCACTGAGCACCCAGCACCCTGAGCACTCAGCACCCATCACCCCGATCACTGAGCACCCAGCACCCAGAGCACTGAGCACCCAGCACCCTGAGCACTGAGCACCCAGCACCCAGAGAACTGAGCACCCAGACCCCGAGCACTGAGCACCCAGCACCCCTGAGCACTGAGCACCCAGCACCCTGAGTACTGAGCACCCAGCACCCTGAGTACTGAGCACCCAGACCCCGAGCACTGAGCACCCAGCACCCCTAGCACTGTGCACCCAGCACCCTGAGTACTGAGCACCCAGCACCCTGAGTACTGAGCACCCAGCACCCTGAGCACTGAGCACCCTGCAGCCCGAGCACTGAGCACCCAGCAAACTGAGCACTGAGTACTGAGCTCCCAGCACCCTGAGCACTGAGCACCCAGAACCCTGAGCACTGAGCACCCAGCACCCCAAGCACTGAGCACCCTGAGTACTGAGCACCCAGCACCCTGATTAATGAGCACCCAGCACCCCGAGCACTGAGCACCCAGCACCCTGAGTACTGAGCACCGAGCACCCTGAGTACTGAGCACCCAGCACCCTGAGTACTGAGCACCCAGCGTACTGAGCACCCAGCACCCTGATTAATGAGCACCCAGCACCCCGAGCACTGAACACCCAGCACCCTGAGTACTGAGCACCGAGCACCCTGAGTAATGAGCACCCAGCACCCTGAGCACTGAGCACCCAGCACCCTGAGTACTGAGCACCGAGCAACCCGAGTACTGAGCACCCAGCACCCCGAGCACTGAGCACCCAGCACCCCGAGCACTGAGCACCCAGCACACTGAGCACTCAGCACCCAGCACCCCGAGCACTGAGCACCCAGCACACCGAGCACTGAGCACCCAGCACCCCGAGCACCGAGCACCATGAGTACTAAGCACCGAGCACCCTGAGCACTGAGCACCCAGCACCCTGAGCACTGAGCACCCAGCACACTGAGTACTGAGCACCCAGCACCCCGAGCACTGAGCACCCAGCACCCTGAGTACTGAGCACCCAGCACCCTGAGCACTGAGCACCGAGTACCATGAGCACTGAGCACCCAGCACCCTGAGGACTGAGTACCCAGCACACGGAGCACTGAGCACCCAGCACCTTGAGCACTGAGCACCCTGAGTACTGAGCACTGAGCACCCTGAGTACTGAGCACTGAGCACCCTGAGTACTGAGCACCCAGCACCCTGAGTACTGAGCACCCAGCAACCTGAGCACTGAGCACCGAGCACCCTGAGCACTGAGCACCCAGCACCCTGAGCACTGAGCACCCAGCACCCTGAGCACTGAGCACCCAGCACCCTGAGTACTGAGCACCCTGAGTACTGAGCACACAGCACCCTGTGCACTGAGCACCCAGCACCCCGAGCACTGAGCACCCAGCACCCTGAGCACTGAGCACCCTGAGTACTGAGCACTGAGCACCCTGAGTACTGAGCACTGAGCACCCTGAGTACTGAGCACCCAGCATCCTGAGTACTGAGCACCCAGCACCCTGAGCAATGAGCACCCTGAGTACTGAGCACCCAGCACCCTGAGCACTGAGCAGCGAGCACCCCGAGCACTGAGCACCCAGCACCCGGAGTACTGAGCACCCAGCACCCTGAGTACTCAGCACTGAGCACCCTGAGTACTGAGCACCCAGTACCCTGAGCACTGAACACACAGCACCCTGAGTACTGAGCACCCCGAGCACTGACCACCCAGCACCCTGAGCACTGAGGACCCAGCACCCTGAGTACTGAGCACCCAGCACCCTGAGCACTGAGCACCCAGCACCCTGAGTACTGAGCACCCAGCACCCTGAGCACTGAGCACCCAGGACCCTGAGTACTGAGCATCCAGCACCCCGAGCACTGAGCACCCAGCACCCTGTGTACTGAGGACTGAGCACCCAGCACCCCAAGCACTGAGCACTGAGTACCCAGCACCCCGAGCACTGAGCACCCAGCACCCTGAGCACTGAGCACCCTGAGTACTGAGCACCCAGAGCACTGAGCACTGAGCACCCTGAGTACTGAGCACCGAGCAACCTGAGTACTGAGCACCCAGCACTCTGAGCACTGAGCACAAAGCAAGCTGAGTACTGAGCACCCTGAGTGCTGAGCACCGAGGACCCTGAGCACCCAGTACCCTGAGTACTGAGCACCGAGCACCCGGAGTACTGAGCACCCAGCACCCCGAGCACTGAGCACCCAGCACCCCGAGCACTGAGCACCCAGCACCTTGAGTACTGAGCACCGAGCACCCCGAGCACTGAGCACCCAGCACACTGAGTACTGAGCACCCAGCACCCCTAGCACTGAGCACCCAGCACCCTGAGTACTGAGCACCCAGAACCCTGAGTACTGAGCAATGAGCACCCTGAGCACGGAGCACCCAACACCCCGAGCACTGAGCACCCAGCACCCTGAGTACTGAGCACCCAGCACCCTGAGTACTGAGCACTCAGCACCCTGAGTACTGAGCACCGAGCACCCCGAGCACTGAGCACCCAGCACCCTGAGCACTGAGCACCCCGAGCACTGAGCACCCAGCACACTGAGTACTGAGCACCCAGCACCCCTAGCACTGAGCACCCAGCACCCTGAGTACTGAGCACCCAGAACCCTGAGTACTGAGCAATGAGCACCCTGAGCACGGAGCACCCAACACCCCGAGCACTGAGCACCCAGCACCCTGAGCACTCAGCACCCATCACCCCGATCACTGAGCACCCAGCACCCAGAGCACTGAGCACCCAGCACCCTGAGCACTGAGCACCCAGCACCCAGAGAACTGAGCACCCAGACCCCGAGCACTGAGCACCCAGCACCCCTGAGCACTGAGCACCCAGCACCCTGAGTACTGAGCACCCAGCACCCTGAGTACTGAGCACCCAGACCCCGAGCACTGAGCACCCAGCACCCCTAGCACTGTGCACCCAGCACCCTGAGTACTGAGCACCCAGCACCCTGAGTACTGAGCACCCAGCACCCTGAGCACTGAGCACCCTGCAGCCCGAGCACTGAGCACCCAGCAAACTGAGCACTGAGTACTGAGCTCCCAGCACCCTGAGCACTGAGCACCCAGAACCCTGAGCACTGAGCACCCAGCACCCTGAGTACTGAGCACCCAGCACCCCAAGCACTGAGCACCGAGCACCCTGAGTACTGAGCACCCAGCACGCTGAGCACTGAGCACCCAGCACCCCGAGTACTGAGCACCCAGCACCCTGAGTACTGAGCACCCAGCACCCTGAGTACTGAGCACCCAGCACTTTGAGCACTGAGAACCCAGCACCCTGAGCACTGAGCACCCAGCACCCTGAGTACTGAGCATCAAGCACGCTGAGCACTGAGCACCTAGCACCCTGAGCACTGAGCACCCAGCACCCTGAGCAATGAGCACTCAGCACCCTGAGTACTGAGCACCGAGCACCCCGAGCACTGAGCACCGGGTACCCCGAGCACTGAGCACCCAGCACACTGAGTACTGAGCACCCAGCACCCTGAGTACTGAGCACTGAGCACTGAACACCCTGAGCACTGAACACCCAGCACACTGAGCAATGAGCACCCAGCATCCTGAGCACTGAGTACTGAGCACCCAGCATCCTGAGAACTGAGCAGCCAGCACCATGAGCACTGAGCACACAGCACCCTGAGTACTGAGCACCCAGCACCCCATACACTGAGCACCGAGCACCCTGAGAACTGAGCACCAAGCACCCTGAGTACTGAGCACCCAGCACCATGAGTACTGAGCCCCGGGTACCCAGAGTACTGAGCAACCTGAGTACTGAGCACCCAGCACCCCGAGAATGAGCACCCAGCACCATGAGTACTGAGCACCGAGCACCCTGAGCACTGAGCACCCAGCACCCTGAGTACTGAGCACCAAGCACCCTGAGTACTGAGCTCCCAGCACCCTGAGTACTGAGCACCCAGCACCCTGAGTTCTGAGCACCCAGCACCCTGAGAACTGAGCACACTGAGTACTGAGCAACCAGCACCCTGAGCAAGGAGCACCCAGCACCCCGAGCACTGAGCACCCAGCACCCCGAGCACTGAGCACTGAGCACCCTGAGCACTGAAGACCCAGCACCCCGAGCACTGAGCACCCAGCACGCTGAGTACTGAGCACTGAGCACCCAGCACCCTGAGTACTGAGCACCCAGCACCCTGAGAACTGAGCACCGAGCACCCCGAGCACTGAGCACTGAGAAGCCTGAGTACTGAGCACTGAGCACCCTTAGTACTGAGCACCGAGCACCCTGAGTACTGAGCACCCAGCACCCTGAGCACTGAGCACCCAGCACCCTTAGTTCTGAGCACTGAGCACTCTGAGCACTGAGCACCCAACACCCTGAGCACTGAGCACACAGCAGCCTGAGTACTGAGCACCCAGCACCCTGAGTACTGAGCACTCAGCACCCTGAGTACTGAGCACCGAGCACCCCGAGCACTGAGCACCCAGCACCCTGAGCACTGAGCACCCTGAGGACTGAGCACCCAGCACCCTGAGTACTGAGCACCCAGCACCCTGAGTACTGAGCACCCAGCATCCTGAGTACTGAGCACCGATCACCCTGAGGACTGAGCATCCAGGACCCCGAGCACTGAGCACACAGCACCCGGAGTACTGAGCACCCTGAGTGCTGAGCACCCAGCACCCTGAGTACTGAGCACCCAGAACCCTGAGCACTGAGCACCCAGCACCCTGAGTACTGAGCACCCAGCACCCTGAGTACTTAGCACCCAGCACCTGAGCACTGAGCACCCAGCACACTGATTACTGAGCACCGAGCACCCTGAGTACTGAGCACCCAGCACCCTGAGTACTGAGCACCCAGCACCCTGAGTACTGAGCACCGAGCACCCAGAGTACTGAGCAGCCTGCACCCTGAGCACTGAGCACCCAGCACCCCGAGCACTGAGCACCCAGCACCCTGAGTACAGAGCACCGAGCACCCCGAGCACTGAGCACCCAGCATCCTGAGCACTGAGCACCCAGCACCCTGAGTAATGAGCACCAAGCACCCTGAGTACTGAGCACACAGCACCCTGAGTACTGAGCACCCAGCACCCGGAATACTGAGCACCCAGCACCCTGAGTACTGAGCACCCAGCACCCTGAGTACTGAACACCCAGCACCCTGATTACTGAGCACCCAGCACCCTGAGTACTGAGCACCGAGCACCCCGAGTACTGAGCACCCAGCACCCCGAGCACTGAGCACCCAGCTCCCTGAGCACTGAGCACACAGCACCCCATGCACTGAGCACCCAGCACCCTGAGTACTGAGTACTGAGCACCCTGAGTACTGAGCACCCAGCACCCTGAGTTCTGAGCACCGAGCTCCCCGAGCACTGAGCACCCAGCACCCTGAGCACTGAGCACCCAGCACCCTGAGCACTGAGCACTCAGCACCCTGAGTACTGAGCACCTAGCACCCCGAGCACTGAGCACCGGGTACCCCGAGCATTGAGCACCCAGCACCCTGAGTACTGAGCACCCAGCACCCTGTGTACTGAGCACTGAGCACCCTGAGCACTGAGCACCCAGCACCCTGAGCAATGAGCATCCAGCATCCTGAGCACTGAGTACTGAGCACCCAGCACCCTGAGCACTGAGCAGCCAGCAGCCTGAGCACTGAGCACCCAGCACCCTGAGTACTGAGCACCCAGCACCCCAAACACTGAGCACCGAGCACCCTGAGAACTGAGCACCGAGCACCCTGAGTACTGATCACCCAGCACCATGAGTACTGAGCCCCGTGCACCCAGAGTACTGAGCAACCTGAGTACTGAGCACCCAGCACCCCGAGAATGATCACCCAGCACCATGAGTACTGAGCACCGAGCACCCTGAGCACTGAGCACCCAGCACCCTGAGTACTGAGCACCAAGCACCCTGAGTACTGAGCACCCAGCACCCTGAGTACTGAGCACCCAGCACCCTGAGTTCTGAGCACCCAGCACCCTGAGCACTGAGCACACTGAGTACTGAGCAACCAGCACCCTGAGCACTGAGCACCCAGCACCCCGAGCACTGAGCACCCAGCACCCCGAGCACTGAGCATTGAGCACCCTGAGCACTGAGGACCCAGCACCCCGAGCACTGAGCACCCAGCACACTGAGTACTGAGCACCCAGCACCCTGAGCACTGAGGACCCAGCACCCCGAGCACTGAGCACCCAGCACGCTGAGTACTGAGCACTGAGCACCCAGCACCCTGAGTCCTGAGCACCCAGCACCCTGAGTACTGAGCACCCAGCACCCCGAGCACTGAGCACTGAGCAACCTGAGTACTGAGCACTGAGCACCCTTAGTACTGAGCATCGAGCACCCTGACTGAGCACTGAGCACCCTGAGGACTGAGCACCCAGCACCCTGAGTACTGAGCACCCAGCATCCTGAGTACTGAGCACCGATCACCCTGAGCACTGAGCATCCAGCACCCCGAGCACTGAGCACACAGCACCCTGAGTACTGAGCACCCTGAGTACTGAGCACCCAGCACCCCTAGCACTGAGCACCCAGCACCCTGAGTACTGAGCACCCTGAGTGCTGAGCACCCAGCACCCTGAGTACTGAGCAGCCAGCACCCTGAGCACTGAGCACCCAGCACCCTGAGTACTGAGCACCCAGCACCCTGAGAACTTAGCACCCAGCAAATGAGCACTGAGCACCCAGCACCCTGAGTACTGAGCACCGAGCACCCTGAGTACTGAGCACCCAGCACCCTGAGTACTGAGCACCGAGCACCCCGAGTACTGAGCACCCAGCACCCTGAGAACTGAGCACCCAGCACCCCGAGCACTGAGCACCGAGCACCCCGAGCACTGAGCACCCAGCACCCTGAGCACTGAGCACCCAGCACCCTGAGTACTGAGCATCCAGCACCCTGAGTACTGAGCACACAGCACCCTGAGCACTGAGCACCCAGCACCCTGAGTACTGAGCACCCAGCACCCTGAGTACTGAGCACCAAGCACCCTGAGTACTGAGCACCGAGCACCCCGAGCACTGAGCACCCAGCACCCTGAGCACTGAGCACCCAGCACCCTGAGTACTGAGTACTGAGCACCCTGAGTACTGAGCACCCAGCATCCTGAGCACTGAGCACCCAGCACCCTGAGTACTGAGCACCGAGCACCCCAGGCACTGAGCACCCTGCACCCTGAGTACTGAGCACCCAGCACCAAATGTACTGAGCACCGAGCATCCTGAGCACTGAGCACCGAGAACCCCGAGCACTGAGCACCCAGCACCCTGAGTACTGAGCACCCAGCACCAAGAGTACTGAGCAGCGAGCACCCCGAGCACTGAGCACCCAGCACATTGAGTAATGAGCACCCAGCACCCCGAGTACTGAGCACCCAGCACCAAGAGTACTGAGCACCCAGCACCCTGAGTATTGTGCACCAAGCACCCTGAGTACTGAGCACCCAGCACCCCGAGCACTGAGAACCCTGAATACTGAGCACCCAGCACCCTGAGTACTGTGCACTAAGCACCCAGAGCGCTGACCACCCAGGACCCCAAGCACTGACTACTGAGCACCCAGCACCCTGAGTACTGAGCACCGAGCTCCCCGAGCACTGAGCACCCTGAGTACTGAGCACCCAGCACCCTGAGTACTGAGCACCCAGCACCCTGAGCACTGACCACCCAGCATCCTGAGTACTGAGCACCCAGCACCCGAGCACTGAGCACCCAGCACCCTGAGTACTGAGCACTCAGCACCCTTAGTACTGAGCAACCTGAGCACTGAGCACCCAGCACCCTGAGTACTGAGCACCCTGAGGACTGAGCACCGATCACCCTGAGCACTGAGTACCCAGCACCCTGAGTACTGAGCACCCAGCACCCTGAGCACTGAGCACCCAGCACCCTGAGTACTGAGCAGCGAGCACCCTGAGTACTGAGCACCCAGCACCCTGAGTACTGAGCACCCAGCACCCTGAGTACTGAGCACCGAGCACCCCGAGTACAGAGCACCCAGCACCCTGAGCACTCAGCACCCAGCACCCCGAGCACTGAGCACCCAGCACCCTGTGTACTGAGCTCCCAGCACCCCGAGCCCTGAGCACCCAGCACCCTGAGTACTGAGCACCCTGAGTACTGAGCACCGATCACCCTGAGCACTGAGCACCCAGCACCCTGAGCACTGAGCACCCTGAGTACTGAGCACCGAGCACCCTGAGTACTGAGCACCCAGCACCCTGAGTACTGAGCACCCAGCGTACTGAGCACCCAGCACCCTGATTAATGAGCACCCAGCACCCCGAGCACTGAGCACCCAGCATCCCGAGCACCGAGCACCATGAGTACTAAGCACCGAGCACCCTGAGCACTGAGCACCCAGCACCCTGAGTACTGAGCACCCAGCACCCTGAGCACTGAGCACAGAGTACCGTGAGCACTGAGCACCCAGCACCCTGAGGTCTGAGTACCCAGCACCCCGAGCACTGAAGACCCAGCACCTTGAGCACTGAGCACCCTGAGTACTGAGCACTGAGCACCCTGAGTACTGAGCACTGAGCACCCTGAGTACTGAGCACCCAGCACCCTGAGTACTGAGCACCCAGCAACCTGAGCACTGAGCACCGAGCACCCTGAGCACTGAGCACCCAGCACCCTGAGCACTGAGCACCCAGCACCCTGAGCACTGAGCACCCTGAGTACTGAGCACTGAGCACCCTGAGTACTGAGCACTGAGCACCCTGAGTACTGAGCACCCAGCAACCTGAGTACTGAGCACCCAGCACCCTGAGCAATGAGCACCCTGAGTACTGAGCACTGAGCACCGAGCACCCCGAGCACTGAGCACCCAGCACCCGGAGTACTGAGCACCCAGCACCCTGAGTACTCAGCACCGAGCACCCTGAGTACTGAGCACCCAGTACCCTGAGCACTGAACACACAGCACCCTGAGTACTGAGCACCCCGAGCACTGAGCACCCAGCACCCTGAGCACTGAGGACCCAGCACCCTGAGTACTGAGCACCCAGCACCCTGAGCACTGAGCACCCAGCACCCTGAGTACTGAGCACCCAGCACCCTGAGCACTGAGCACCCAGGACCCTGAGTACTGAGCATCCAGCACCCCGAGCACTGAGCAACCAGCACCCTGTGTACTGAGGACTGAGCACCCAGCACCCCGAGCACTGAGCACTGAGTACCCAGCACCCCGAGCACTGAGCACCCAGCACCCTGAGCACTGAGCACCCTGAGTACTGAGCACCCAGAGCACTGAGCACTGAGCACCCTGAGTACTGAGCACCGAGCACCCTGAGTACTGAGCACCCAGCACTCTGAGCACTGAGCACAAAGCAAGCTGAGTACTGAGCACCCTGAGTACTGAGCACCGAGGACCCTGAGCACCCAGTACCCTGAGTACTGAGCACCCAGCACCCTGAGTATTGTGCACCAAGCACCCTGAGTACTGAGCACCCAGCACCCCGAGCACTGAGCACCCAGCACCCCGAGCACTGAGCACCCAGCACCCTGAGTACTCAGCACCTAGCACCCTGAGCACTGAGCAACCAGCACCCTGAGTTCTGAGCACCCTGCACCCCAAGCACTGAGCACCCTGAGTACTGAGCACCCAGCACCCCAAGCACTGAGCACCCTGAGTACTGAGCACCCAGCACCCTGATTAATGAGCACCCAGCACCCCGAGCACTGAGCACCCAGCACCCTGAGTACTGAGCACCGAGCACCCTGAGTACTGAGCACCCAGCACCCTGAGTACTGAGCACCCAGCGTACTGAGCACCCAGCACCCTGATTAATGAGCACCCAGCACCCCGAGCACTGAACACCCAGCACCCTGAGTACTGAGCACCCAGCGTACTGAGCACCCAGCACCCTGATTAATGAGCACCCAGCACCCCGAGCACTGAGCACCCAGCACCCTGAGTACTGAGCACCGAGCACCCTGAGCACTGAGCACCCAGCACCCCGAGCACTGAGCACCCAGCACACTGAGCACTCAGCACCCAGCACCCCGAGCACTGAGCACCCAGCACACCGAGCACTGAGCACCCAGCACCCCGAGCACCGAGCACCATGAGTACTAAGCACCGAGCACCCTGAGCACTGAGCACCCAGCACCCTGAGCACTGAGCACCCAGCACCCTGAGTACTGAGCACCCAGCACCCCGAGCACTGAGCACCCAGCACCCTGAGTACTGAGCACCCAGCACCCTGAGGACTGAGAACCCAGCACCCCGAGCACTGAACACCCAGCACCTTGAGCACTGAGCACCCTGAGTACTGAGCACGGAGCACCCTGAGTACTGAGCACTGAGCACCCTGAGTACTGAGCACCCAGCTCCCTGAGTACTGAGCACCCAGCAACCTGAGCACTGAGCACCGAGCACCCTGAGTACTGAGCACCCAGCACCCCTAGCACTGAGCACCCAGCACCCTGAGTACTGAGCACCCTGAGTGCTGAGCACCCAGCACCCTGAGTACTGAGCAGCCAGCACCCTGAGCACTGAGCACCCAGCACCCTGAGTACTGAGCACCCAGCACCCTGAGAACTTAGCACCCAGCAAATGAGCACTGAGCACCCAGCACCCTGAGTACTGAGCACCGAGCACCCTGAGTACTGAGCACCCAGCACCCTGAGTACTGAGCACCGAGCACCCCGAGTACTGAGCACCCAGCACCCTGAGAACTGAGCACCCAGCACCCCGAGCACTGAGCACCGAGCACCCCGAGCACTGAGCACCCAGCACCCTGAGCACTGAGCACCCAGCACCCTGAGTACTGAGCATCCAGCACCCTGAGTACTGAGCACACAGCACCCTGAGCACTGAGCACCCAGCACCCTGAGTCCTGAGTACTGAGCACCCTGAGTACTGAGCACCCAGCATCCTGAGCACTGAGCACCCAGCACCCTGAGTACTGAGCACCGAGCACCCCAGGCACTGAGCACCCAGCACCCTGAGTACTGAGCACCCAGCACCGAATGTACTGAGCACCGAGCATCCTGAGCACTGAGCACCGAGAACCCCGAGCACTGAGCACCCAGCACCCTGAGTACTGAGCACCCAGCACCAAGAGTACTGAGCAGCGAGCACCCCGAGCACTGAGCACCCAGCACATTGAGTAATGAGCACCCAGCACCCCGAGTACTGAGCACCCAGCACCAAGAGTACTGAGCACCCAGCACCCTGAGTATTGTGCACCAAGCAACCTGAGTACTGAGCACCCAGCACCCCGAGCACTGAGAACCCTGAATACTGAGCACCCAGCACCCTGAGTACTGTGCACTAAGCACCCAGAGCGCTGAGCACCCAGGACCCCGAGCACTGACTACTGAGCACCCAGCACCCTGAGTACTGAGCACCGAGCTCCCCGAGCACTGAGCACCCTGAGTACTGAGCACCCAGCACCCTGAGTACTGAGCACCCAGCACCCTGAGCACTGACCACCCAGCATCCTGAGTACTGAGCACCCAGCACCCGAGCACTGAGCACCCAGCACCCTGAGTACTGAGCACTCAGCACCCTTAGTACTGAGCAACCTGAGCACTGAGCACCCAGCACCCTGAGTACTGAGCACCCTGAGGACTGAGCACCGATCACCCTGAGCACTGAGTACCCAGCACCCTGAGTACTGAGCACCCAGCACCCTGAGCACTGAGCACCCAGCACCCTGAGTACTGAGCAGCGAGCACCCTGAGTACTGAGCACCCAGCACCCTGAGTACTGAGCACCCAGCACCCTGAGTACTGAGCACCGAGCACCCCGAGTACAGAGCACCCAGCACCCTGAGCACTCAGCACCCAGCACCCCGAGCACTGAGCACCCAGCACCCTGTGTACTGAGCTCCCAGCACCCCGAGCCCTGAGCACCCAGCACCCTGAGTACTGAGCACCCTGAGTACTGAGCACCGATCACCCTGAGCACTGAGCACCCAGCACCCTGAGCACTGAGCACCCTGAGTACTGAGCACCGAGCACCCTGAGTACTGAGCACCCAGCACCCTGAGTACTGAGCACCCAGCGTACTGAGCACCCAGCACCCTGATTAATGAGCACCCAGCACCCCGAGCACTGAGCACCCAGCATCCCGAGCACCGAGCACCATGAGTACTAAGCACCGAGCACCCTGAGCACTGAGCACCCAGCACCCTGAGTACTGAGCACCCAGCACCCTGAGCACTGAGCACAGAGTACCGTGAGCACTGAGCACCCAGCACCCTGAGGTCTGAGTACCCAGCACCCCGAGCACTGAACACCCAGCACCTTGAGCACTGAGCACCCTGAGTACTGAGCACTGAGCACCCTGAGTACTGAGCACTGAGCACCCTGAGTACTGAGCACCCAGCACCCTGAGTACTGAGCACCCAGCAACCTGAGCACTGAGCACCGAGCACCCTGAGCACTGAGCACCCAGCACCCTGAGCACTGAGCACCCAGCACCCTGAGCACTGAGCACCCTGAACACTGAGCACTGAGCACCCTGAGTACTGAGCACTGAGCACCCTGAGTACTGAGCACCCAGCAACCTGAGTACTGAGCACCCAGCACCCTGAGCAATGAGCACCCTGAGTACTGAGCACCCAGCACCCTGAGCACTGAGCACCGAGCACCCCGAGCACTGAGCACCCAGCACCCGGAGTACTGAGCACCCAGCACCCTGAGTACTCAGCACCGAGCACCCTGAGTACTGAGCACCCAGTACCCTGAGCACTGAACACACAGCACCCTGAGTACTGAGCACCCCGAGCACTGAGCACCCAGCACCCTGAGCACTGAGCACCCAGCACCCTGAGTACTGAGCACCCAGCACACCGAGCACTGAGCACCCAGCACCCCGAGCACCGAGCACCATGAGTACTAAGCACCGAGCACCCTGAGCACTGAGCACCCAGCACCCTGAGCACTGAGCACCCAGCACCCCGAGCACTGAGCACCCAGCACCCTGAGCACTCAGCACCCAGCACCCCGAGCACTGAGCACCCAGCACACCGAGCACTGAGCACCCAGCACCCCGAGCACCGAGCACCATGAGTACTAAGCACCGAGCACCCTGAGCACTGAGCACCCAGCACCCTGAGCACTGAGCACCCAGCACCCTGAGTACTGAGCACCCAGCACCCCGAGCACTGAGCACCCAGCACCCTGAGTACTGAGCACCCAGCACCCTGAGGACTGAGAACCCAGCACCCCGAGCACTGAACACCCAGCACCTTGAGCACTGAGCACCCTGAGTACTGAGCACGGAGCACCCTGAGTACTGAGCACTGAGCACCCTGAGTACTGAGCACCCAGCTCCCTGAGTACTGAGCACCCAGCAACCTGAGCACTGAGCACCGAGCACCCTGAGTACTGAGCACCCAGCACCCCTAGCACTGAGCACCCAGCACCCTGAGTACTGAGCACCCTGAGTGCTGAGCACCCAGCACCCTGAGTACTGAGCAGCCAGCACCCTGAGCACTGAGCACCCAGCACCCTGAGTACTGAGCACCCAGCACCCTGAGAACTTAGCACCCAGCAAATGAGCACTGAGCACCCAGCACCCTGAGTACTGAGCACCGAGCACCCTGAGTACTGAGCACCCAGCACCCTGAGTACTGAGCACCGAGCACCCCGAGTACTGAGCACCCAGCACCCTGAGAACTGAGCACCCAGCACCCCGAGCACTGAGCACCGAGCACCCCGAGCACTGAGCACCCAGCACCCTGAGCACTGAGCACCCAGCACCCTGAGTACTGAGCATCCAGCACCCTGAGTACTGAGCACACAGCACCCTGAGCACTGAGCACCCAGCACCCTGAGTCCTGAGTACTGAGCACCCTGAGTACTGAGCACCCAGCATCCTGAGCACTGAGCACCCAGCACCCTGAGTACTGAGCACCGAGCACCCCAGGCACTGAGCACCCAGCACCCTGAGTACTGAGCACCCAGCACCGAATGTACTGAGCACCGAGCATCCTGAGCACTGAGCACCGAGAACCCCGAGCACTGAGCACCCAGCACCCTGAGTACTGAGCACCCATAACCAAGAGTACTGAGCAGCGAGCACCCCGAGCACTGAGCACCCAGCACATTGAGTAATGAGCACCCAGCACCCCGAGTACTGAGCACCCAGCACCAAGAGTACTGAGCACCCAGCACCCTGAGTATTGTGCACCAAGCACCCTGAGTACTGAGCACCCAGCACCCCGAGCACTGAGAACCCTGAATACTGAGCACCCAGCACCCTGAGTACTGTGCACTAAGCACCCAGAGCGCTGAGCACCCAGGACCCCGAGCACTGACTACTGAGCACCCAGCACCCTGAGTACTGAGCACCGAGCTCCCCGAGCACTGAGCACCCTGAGTACTGAGCACCCAGCACCCTGAGTACTGAGCACCCAGCACCCTGAGCACTGACCACCCAGCATCCTGAGTACTGAGCACCCAGCACCCGAGCACTGAGCACCCAGCACCCTGAGTACTGAGCACTCAGCACCCTTAGTACTGAGCAACCTGAGCACTGAGCACCCAGCACCCTGAGTACTGAGCACCCTGAGGACTGAGCACCGATCACCCTGAGCACTGAGTACCCAGCACCCTGAGTACTGAGCACCCAGCACCCTGAGCACTGAGCACCCAGCACCCTGAGTACTGAGCAGCGAGCACCCTGAGTACTGAGCACCCAGCACCCTGAGTACTGAGCACCCAGCACCCTGAGTACTGAGCACCGAGCACCCCGAGTACAGAGCACCCAGCACCCTGAGCACTCAGCACCCAGCACCCCGAGCACTGAGCACCCAGCACCCTGTGTACTGAGCTCCCAGCACCCCGAGCCCTGAGCACCCAGCACCCTGAGTACTGAGCACCCTGAGTACTGAGCACCGATCACCCTGAGCACTGAGCACCCAGCACCCTGAGCACTGAGCACCCTGAGTACTGAGCACCGAGCACCCTGAGTACTGAGCACCCAGCACCCTGAGTACTGAGCACCCAGCGTACTGAGCACCCAGCACCCTGATTAATGAGCACCCAGCACCCCGAGCACTGAGCACCCAGCATCCCGAGCACCGAGCACCATGAGTACTAAGCACCGAGCACCCTGAGCACTGAGCACCCAGCACCCTGAGTACTGAGCACCCAGCACCCTGAGCACTGAGCACAGAGTACCGTGAGCACTGAGCACCCAGCACCCTGAGGTCTGAGTACACAGCACCCCGAGCACTGAACACCCAGCACCTTGAGCACTGAGCACCCTGAGTACTGAGCACTGAGCACCCTGAGTACTGAGCACTGAGCACCCTGAGTACTGAGCACCCAGCACCCTGAGTACTGAGCACCCAGCAACCTGAGCACTGAGCACCGAGCACCCTGAGCACTGAGCACCCAGCACCCTGAGCACTGAGCACCCAGCACCCTGAGCACTGAGCACCCTGAATACTGAGCACTGAGCACCCTGAGTACTGAGCACTGAGCACCCTGAGTACTGAGCACCCAGCAACCTGAGTACTGAGCACCCAGCACCCTGAGCAATGAGCACCCTGAGTACTGAGCACCCAGCACCCTGAGCACTGAGCACCGAGCACCCCGAGCACTGAGCACCCAGCACCCGGAGTACTGAGCACCCAGCACCCTGAGTACTCAGCACCGAGCACCCTGAGTACTGAGCACCCAGTACCCTGAGCACTGAACACACAGCACCCTGAGTACTGAGCACCCCGAGCACTGAGCACCCAGCACCCTGAGCACTGAGGACCCAGCACCCTGAGTACTGAGCACCCAGCACACCGAGCACTGAGCACCCAGCACCCCGAGCACCGAGCACCATGAGTACTAAGCACCGAGCACCCTGAGCACTGAGCACCCAGCACCCTGAGCACTGAGCACCCAGCACCCCGAGCACTGAGCACCCAGCACCCTGAGCACTCAGCACCCAGCACCCCGAGCACTGAGCACCCAGCACACCGAGCACTGAGCACCCAGCACCCCGAGCACCGAGCACCATGAGTACTAAGCACCGAGCACCCTGAGCACTGAGCACCCAGCACCCTGAGCACTGAGCACCCAGCACCCTGAGTACTGAGCACCCAGCACCCCGAGCACTGAGCACCCAGCACCCTGAGTACTGAGCACCCAGCACCCTGAGGACTGAGAACCCAGCACCCCGAGCACTGAACACCCAGCACCTTGAGCACTGAGCACCCTGAGTACTGAGCACGGAGCACCCTGAGTACTGAGCACTGAGCACCCTGAGTACTGAGCACCCAGCTCCCTGAGTACTGAGCACCCAGCAACCTGAGCACTGAGCACCGAGCACCCTGAGTACTGAGCACCCAGCACCCCTAGCACTGAGCACCCAGCACCCTGAGTACTGAGCACCCTGAGTGCTGAGCACCCAGCACCCTGAGTACTGAGCAGCCAGCACCCTGAGCACTGAGCACCCAGCTCCCTGAGTACTGAGCACCCAGCACCCTGAGAACTTAGCACCCAGCAAATGAGCACTGAGCACCCAGCACCCTGAGTACTGAGCACCGAGCACCCTGAGTACTGAGCACCCAGCACCCTGAGTACTGAGCACCGAGCACCCCGAGTACTGAGCACCCAGCACCCTGAGAACTGAGCACCCAGCACCCCGAGCACTGAGCACCGAGCACCCCGAGCACTGAGCACCCAGCACCCTGAGCACTGAGCACCCAGCACCCTGAGTACTGAGCATCCAGCACCCTGAGTACTGAGCACACAGCACCCTGAGCACTGAGCACCCAGCACCCTGAGTCCTGAGTACTGAGCACCCTGAGTACTGAGCACCCAGCATCCTGAGCACTGAGCACCCAGCACCCTGAGTACTGAGCACCGAGCACCCCAGGCACTGAGCACCCAGCACCCTGAGTACTGAGCACCCAGCACCGAATGTACTGAGCACCGAGCATCCTGAGCACTGAGCACCGAGAACCCCGAGCACTGAGCACCCAGCACCCTGAGTACTGAGCACCCAGCACCAAGAGTACTGAGCAGCGAGCACCCCGAGCACTGAGCACCCAGCACATTGAGTAATGAGCACCCAGCACCCCGAGTACTGAGCACCCAGCACCAAGAGTACTGAGCACCCAGCACCCTGAGTATTGTGCACCAAGCACCCTGAGTACTGAGCACCCAGCACCCCGAGCACTGAGAACCCTGAATACTGAGCACCCAGCACCCTGAGTACTGTGCACTAAGCACCCAGAGCGCTGAGCACCCAGGACCCCGAGCACTGACTACTGAGCACCCAGCACCCTGAGTACTGAGCACCGAGCTCCCCGAGCACTGAGCACCCTGAGTACTGAGCACCCAGCACCCTGAGTACTGAGCACCCAGCACCCTGAGCACTGACCACCCAGCATCCTGAGTACTGAGCACCCAGCACCCGAGCACTGAGCACCCAGCACCCTGAGTACTGAGCACTCAGCACCCTTAGTACTGAGCAACCTGAGCACTGAGCACCCAGCACCCTGAGTACTGAGCACCCTGAGGACTGAGCACCGATCACCCTGAGCACTGAGTACCCAGCACCCTGAGTACTGAGCACCCAGCACCCTGAGCACTGAGCACCCAGCACCCTGAGTACTGAGCAGCGAGCACCCTGAGTACTGAGCACCCAGCACCCTGAGTACTGAGCACCCAGCACCCTGAGTACTGAGCACCGAGCACCCCGAGTACAGAGCACCCAGCACCCTGAGCACTCAGCACCCAGCACCCCGAGCACTGAGCACCCAGCACCCTGTGTACTGAGCTCCCAGCACCCCGAGCCCTGAGCACCCAGCACCCTGAGTACTGAGCACCCTGAGTACTGAGCACCGATCACCCTGAGCACTGAGCACCCAGCACCCTGAGCACTGAGCACCCTGAGTACTGAGCACCGAGCACCCTGAGTACTGAGCACCCAGCACCCTGAGTACTGAGCACCCAGCGTACTGAGCACCCAGCACCCTGATTAATGAGCACCCAGCACCCCGAGCACTGAGCACCCAGCATCCCGAGCACCGAGCACCATGAGTACTAAGCACCGAGCACCCTGAGCACTGAGCACCCAGCACCCTGAGTACTGAGCACCCAGCACCCTGAGCACTGAGCACAGAGTACCGTGAGCACTGAGCACCCAGCACCCTGAGGTCTGAGTACCCAGCACCCCGAGCACTGAACACCCAGCACCTTGAGCACTGAGCACCCTGAGTACTGAGCACTGAGCACCCTGAGTACTGAGCACTGAGCACCCTGAGTACTGAGCACCCAGCACCCTGAGTACTGAGCACCCAGCAACCTGAGCACTGAGCACCGAGCACCCTGAGCACTGAGCACCCAGCACCCTGAGCACTGAGCACCCAGCACCCTGAGCACTGAGCACCCTGAGTACTGAGCACTGAGCACCCTGAGTACTGAGCACTGAGCACCCTGAGTACTGAGCACCCAGCAACCTGAGTACTGAGCACCCAGCACCCTGAGCAATGAGCACCCTGAGTACTGAGCACCCAGCACCCTGAGCACTGAGCACCGAGCACCCCGAGCACTGAGCACCCAGCACCCGGAGTACTGAGCACCCAGCACCCTGAGTACTCAGCACCGAGCACCCTGAGTACTGAGCACCCAGTACCCTGAGCACTGAACACACAGCACCCTGAGTACTGAGCACCCCGAGCACTGAGCACCCAGCACCCTGAGCACTGAGGACCCAGCACCCTGAGTACTGAGCACCCAGCACCCTGAGCACTGAGCACCCAGCACCCTGAGTACTGAGCACCCAGCACCCTGAGCACTGAGCAACCAGCACCCTGTGTACTGAGAACTGAGCACCCAGCACTCCGAGCACTGAGCACTGAGTACCCAGCACCCCGAGCACTGAGCACCCAGCACCCTGAGCACTGAGCACCCTGAGTACTGAGCACCCAGAGCACTGAGCACTGAGCACCCTGAGTACTGAGCACCGAGCACCCTGAGTACTGAGCACCCAGCACTCTGAGCACTGAGCACAAAGCAAGCTGAGTACTGAGCACCCTGAGTACTGAGCACCGAGGACCCTGAGCACCCAGTACCCTGAGTACTGAGCACCGAGCACCCCGAGTACTGAGCACCCAGCACCCTGAGCACTGAGCACCCAGCACCCCGAGCACTGAGCACCGAGCACCGCGAGCACTGAGCACCCAGCACCCCGAGTACTGAGCACCCAGAACCCTGAGCACTGAGCACCCAGCACCCCGAGCACTGAGCACCCAGCACCCCGAGCACTGAGCACCCAGCACCCTGAGTACTCAGCACCTAGCACCCTGAGCACTGAGCAACCAGCACCCTGAGTACTGAGCACCCTGCACCCCAAGCACTGAGCACCCTGAGTACTGAGCACCCAGCACCCCAAGCACTGAGCACCCTGAGTACTGAGCACCCAGCACCCTGATTAATGAGCACCCAGCACCCCGAGCACTGAGCACCCAGCACCCTGAGTACTGAGCACCGAGCACCCTGAGTACTGAGCACCCAGCACCCTGAGTACTGAGCACCCAGCGTACTGAGCACCCAGCACCCTGATTAATGAGCACCCAGCACCCCGAGCACTGAACACCCAGCACCCTGAGTACTGAGCACCCAGCGTACTGAGCACCCAGCACCCTGATTAATGAGCACCCAGCACCCCGAGCACTGAGCACCCAGCACCCTGAGTACTGAGCACCGAGCACCCTGAGTACTGAGCACCCAGCACCCCGAGCACTGAGCACCCAGCACACTGAGCACTCAGCACCCAGCACCCCGAGCACTGAGCACCCAGCACACCGAGCACTGAGCACCCAGCACCCCGAGCACCGAGCACCATGAGTACTAAGCACCGAGCACCCTGAGCACTGAGCACCCAGCACCCTGAGCACTGAGCACCCAGCACCCTGAGTACTGAGCACCCAGCACCCCGAGCACTGAGCACCCAGCACCCTGAGTACTGAGCACCCAGCACCCTGAGGACTGAGAACCCAGCACCCCGAGCACTGAACACCCAGCACCTTGAGCACTGAGCACCCTGAGTACTGAGCACGGAGCACCCTGAGTACTGAGCACTGAGCACCCTGAGTACTGAGCACCCAGCTCCCTGAGTACTGAGCACCCAGCAACCTGAGCACTGAGCACCGAGCACCCTGAGCACTGAGCACCCAGCACTGAGAGCACTGAGCACCCAGCACCCTGAGCACTGAGCACCCAGCACCCTGAGTACTGAGCACCCTGAGTACTGAGCACACAGCACCCTGTGCACTGAGCACCCAGCACCCCGAGCACTGAGCACCCAGCACCCTGAGCACTGAGCACCCTGAGTACTGAGCACTGAGCACCCTGAGTACTGAGCACCCAGCAACCTGAGTACTGAGCACCCAGCAACCTGAGTACTGAGCACCCAGCACCCTGAGCAATGAGCACCCTGAGTACTGAGCACCCAGCACCCTGAGCACTGAGCACCGAGCACCCCGAGCACTGAGCACCCAGCACCCGGAGTACTGAGCACCCAGCACCCTGAGTACTCAGCACCGAGCACCCTGAGTACTGAGCACCCAGTACCCTGAGCACTGAACACACAGCACATTGAGTACTGAGCACCCCGAGCACTGAACACCCAGCACCCTGAGCACTGAGGACCCAGCACCCTGAGTACTGAGCACCCAGCACCCTGAGCACTGAGCACCCAGCACCCTGAGTACTGAGCACCCAGCACCCTGAGCACTGAGCACCCAGGACCCTGAGTACTGAGCATCCAGCACCCCGAGCACTGAGCACCCAGCACCCTGTGTACTGAGGACTGAGCACCCAGCACCCCGAGCACTGAGCACTGAGTACCCAGCACCCCGAGCACTGAGCACCCAGCACCCTGAGCACTGAGCACCATGAGTACTGAGCACCCAGAGCACTGAGCACTGAGCACCCTGAGTACTGAGCACCGAGCACCCTGAGTACTGAGCACCCAGCACTCTGAGCACTGAGCACAAAGCAAGCTGAGTACTGAGCACCCTGAGTACTGAGCACCGAGGACCCTGAGCACCCAGTACCCTGAGTACTGAGCACCGAGCACCCCGAGTACTGAGCACCCAGCACCCTGAGCACTGAGCACCCAGCACCCCGAGCACTGAGCACCCAGCACCTTGAGTACTGAACACCGAGCACCCCGAGCACTGAGCACCCAGCACCCTGAGTACTGAGCACCCAGCACCCCGAGCACTGAGCACCCAGCACCCTGAGTACTGAGCACCCAGCACCCTGAGTACTGAGCACTCAGCACCCTGAGTACTGAGCACCGAGCACCCCGAGCACTGAGCACCCAGCACCCTGAGCACTGAGCACCCTGAGGACTGAGCACCCAGCACCCTGAGTACTGAGCACCCAGCACCCTGAGTACTGAGCACCCAGCATCCTGAGTACTGAGCACAGATCACCCTGAGCACTGAGCATCCAGCACCCCGAGCACTGAGCACCCAGCACCCCGAGTACTGAGCACCCTGAGTACTGAGCACCCAGCACCCCGAGCACTGAGCACCCAGCACACTGAGTACTGAGCACCCTGAGTGCTGAGCACCCAGCACCCTGAGTACTGAGCACCCAGCACCCTGAGTACTTAGCACCCAGCACCTGAGCACTGAGCACCCAGCACCCTGAGTACTGAGCACCGAGCACCCTGAGTACTGAGCACCCAGCACCCTGAGTACTGAGCACCCAGCACCCCGAGTACTGAGCACCGAGCACCCCGAGTACTGAGGACCCAGCACCCTGAGCACTTAGCACCCAGCACCCTGAGCACTGAGCACCCAGCACCCGAGAATGAGCACCCAGCACCCTGAGTACTGAGAACCGAGCACCCTGAGTACATAGCACACAGCACGCTGAGCACTGAGCACCCAGCACCCCGAGTACTGAGCACCCAGCAACCGAGCACTGAGCACCCAGCACCCCGAGAATGAGCACCCAGCACCCTGAGTACTGAGCACCCAGCACCCTGTGTACTGAGCACCCAGCACCCCGAGCACTGAGCACCCTGAATACTGAGCACCCAGCACCCTGAGTACTCTGCACTAAGCACCCAGAGCGCTGAGCACCCAGGACCCCGAGCACTGAGTACTGAGCACCCAGCACCCTGAGTACTGAGCACCGAGCTCCCCGAGCACTGAGCACCCTGATTACTGAGCACCCAGCACCCTGAGTACTGAGCACCCAGCACCCTGAGTACTGAGCACCGAGCACCCCGAGTACAGAGCACCCAGCACCCTGAGCACTCAGCACCCAGCACCCTGAGCACTGAACACCCAGCACCCTGAGTACTGAGCTCCCAGCACCCCGAGCCCTGAGCACCCAGCACCCTGAGTACTGAGCACCCTGAGTACTGAGCACCGATCACCCTGAGCACTGAGCACCCAGCACACTGAGTACTGAGCACCCAACGTACTGAGCACCGAGCACACCGAGCACTGAGCACCCAGCACCCTGAGTACTGAGCAACGAGCACCCTGAGCACTGAGCACCCAGCACCCTGAGTACTGAGCACCGAGCACCCCGAGCACTGAGCACCCAGCGCCCAGAGCACTGAGCACCCAGCACACTGAGCACTGAGCACCCAGCACCCGTAGCACTGAGCACCCAGCACCCCGAGCAATGAGCACCCAGCACCCTGAGTACTGAGCACCCAGCACCCCGAGTCCTGAGCACCCAGAAACCTGAGCACCGAGCACCCAGCACCCCGAGCACTGAGCACCCAGCACCCTGAGCACTGAGCACCCAGAACCCTGAGCACTGAGCACCCAGCACCCCGAGCACTGAGCACCCAGCACCCCGAGCACTGAGCACCCAGCACCCTGAGTCCTCAGCACCCAGCACCCTGAGCACTGAGGAACCAGCACCCTGAGTACTGAGCACCCTGCACCCCAAGCACTGAGCACCCTGAGTACTGAGCACCCAGCACCCCAAGCACTGAGCACCCTGAGTACTGAGCACCCAGCACCCTGATTAATGAGCACCCAGCACCCCGAGCACTGAGCACCCAGCACCCTGAGTACTGAGCACCGAGCACCCTGAGTACTGAGCACCCAGCACCCTGAGTACTGAGCACCCAGCGTACTGAGCACCCAGCACCCTGATTAATGAGCACCCAGCACCCCGAGCACTGAACACCCAGCACCCTGAGCACTGAGCACCGAGCACCCTGAGCACTGAGCACCCTGCACCCTGTGGACTGAGTACCCAGCACCCCGAGCACTGAGCACCCAGCACCCTGAGCACTGAGCACCCTGAGTACTGAGCACTGAGCACCCTGAGTACTGAGCACTGAGCACCCTGAGTACTGAGCACCCAGCACCCTGAGTACTCAGCACCCATCAAACTGAGCACTGAGCACCGAGCACCCTGAGCACTGAGCACCCAGCACCCTGAGCACTAAGCACCCAGCACCCTGAGCACTGAGCACCCAGCATCCTGAGTACTGATCACCCTGAGTACTGAGCACACAGCACCCTGAGCACTGAGCACCCAGCACCCTGAGCACTGAGCACCCAGCACCCTGAGCACTTAGCACCCTGAGTACTGAGCACCCTGAGTACTGAGCACTGAGCACCCTGAGTACTGAGCACCCAGCACCCTGATTAATGAACACCCAGCACCCTGAGCAATGAGCACCCTGTGTACTGAGCACCCAGCACCCTGAGCACTGAGCACCGAGCACCCCGAGCACTGAGCACCCAGCACCCGGAGTACTGAGCACCCAGCACCCTGAGTACTAAGAACCGAGCACCCTGAGTAATGAGCACCCAGTAACCTGAGCACTGAACACACAGCACCCTGAGTACTGAGCACCCCGAGCACAGAGCACCCAGCACCCTGAGCACTGAGGACCCAGCAACCTGAGTACTGAGCACCCAGCACCCTTAGCACTGAGCACCCAGCACCCTGAGTACTGAGCACCCAGCACCCTGAGCACTGAGCACCCAGCACCCTGAGTACTGAGCATAGAGCACACCGAGCACTGAGCACCCAGCACCCTGAGTACTGAGCACTGAGCACGCAGCACCCCGAGCACTGAGCAATCAGCACCCTGTGTACTGAGCACTGAGTACCCAGCACCCCGAGCACTGAGCACCCAGCACCCTGAGCACTGAGCACCCTGAGTACTGAGCACCCAGCACCCTGAGTACTGAGCACCGAGCACCCCGAGTACTGAGCACCCAGCACCCCGAGCACTGAGCACCCAGCACCCTGAGCACTGAGCACCCAGCACCCCAAGCACTGAGAACCCAGCACCCTGAGTACTGAGTACTGAGCACCCTGAGTACTGAGCACCCAGCACCCTGAGCACTGAGCACCCAGCACCCTGAGTACTGATCACAGAGCATCCCGAGCACTGAGCACCCAGCACCCTGAGTACTGAGCACCCAGCACCAAAAGTAATGAGCACCGAGCATCCTGAGCACTGAGCACCGAGCACCCCGAGCACTGAGCACCCAGCACCCTGAGTACTGAGTATGCAGCACCAAGAGTACTGAGCAGCAAGCACCCCGAGCACTGAGCACCCAGCACCCGGAGTAATGAGCACCTAGCACCCCGAGTACTGAGCACCCAGAACGTGAGTACTGAGCACTCAGCACCCTGTGTACTGAGCACCCAGCACCCTGAGCACTGAGCACAAAGCACGCTGAGTACTGAGCACCCTGAGTACTGAGCACCGAGGACCCTGAGCACTGAGCACCCAGCACCCCGAGCACTGAGCACCCAGCACCCCGAGAATGAGCACCCAGCACCCTGAGTACTGAGAACCGAGCACCCTGAGTACTGAGCACCCAGCACGCTGAGCACTGAGCACCCAGCACCCCGAGTACTGAGCACCCAGCACCCCGAACACTGAGCACCCAGGACCCCGAGAATGAGCACCCAGCACCCTGAGTACTGAGCACCCAGCACCCGCAGTACTGAACACCCAGCACCCCGAGCACTGAGCACCCTGAATACTGAGCACCCAGCACCCTGAGTACTGTGCACTAAGCACCCAGAGCGCTGAGCACCCAGGACCCTGAGCACTGAGTACTGAGCACCCACCACCCTGAGTACTCAGCACCGAGCTCCCTGAGCACTGAGCACCCAGCACCCTGAGTACTGAGCACCCAGCACCCTGAGTACTGAGCACCCAGCACCTTGAGCACTGAGCACCCTGAGTACTGAGCACGGAGCACCCTGAGTACTGAGCACTGAGCACCCTGAGTACTGAGCACCCAGCTCCCTGAGTACTGAGCACCCAGCAACCTGAGCACTGAGCACCGAGCACCCTGAGCACTGAGCACCCAGCACCGAGAGCACTGAGCACCCAGCACCCTGAGCACTGAGCACCCAGCACCCTGAGTACTGAGCACCCTGAGTACTGAGCACACAGCACCCTGTGCACTGAGCACCCAGCACCCCGAGCACTGAGCACCCAGCACCCTGAGCACTGAGCACCCTGAGTACTGAGCACTGAGCACCCTGAGTACTGAGCACCCAGCAACCTGAGTACTGAGCACCCAGCAACCTGAGTACTGAGCACCCAGCACCCTGAGCAATGAGCACCCTGAGTACTGAGCACCCAGCACCCTGAGCACTGAGCACCGAGCACCCCGAGCACTGAGCACCCAGCACCCGGAGTACTGAGCACCCAGCACCCTGAGTACTCAGCACCGAGCACCCTGAGTACTGAGCACCCAGTACCCTGAGCACTGAACACACAGCACATTGAGTACTGAGCACCCCGAGCACTGAACACCCAGCACCCTGAGCACTGAGGACCCAGCACCCTGAGTACTGAGCACCCAGCACCCTGAGCACTGAGCACCCAGCACCCTGAGTACTGAGCACCCAGCACCCTGAGCACTGAGCACCCAGGACCCTGAGTACTGAGCATCCAGCACCCCGAGCACTGAGCACCCAGCACCCTGTGTACTGAGGACTGAGCACCCAGCACCCCGAGCACTGAGCACTGAGTACCCAGCACCCCGAGCACTGAGCACCCAGCACCCTGAGCACTGAGCACCATGAGTACTGAGCACCCAGAGCACTGAGCACTGAGCACCCTGAGTACTGAGCACCGAGCACCCTGAGTACTGAGCACCCAGCACTCTGAGCACTGAGCACAAAGCAAGCTGAGTACTGAGCACCCTGAGTACTGAGCACCGAGGACCCTGAGCACCCAGTACCCTGAGTACTGAGCACCGAGCACCCCGAGTACTGAGCACCCAGCACCCTGAGCACTGAGCACCCAGCACCCCGAGCACTGAGCACCCAGCACCTTGAGTACTGAACACCGAGCACCCCGAGCACTGAGCACCCAGCACCCTGAGTACTGAGCACCCAGCACCCCGAGCACTGAGCACCCAGCACCCTGAGTACTGAGCACCCAGAACCCTGAGTACTGAGCACTGAGCACCCTGAGCACGGAGCACCCAACACCCCGAGCACTGAGCACCCAGCACCCTGAGTACTGAGCACCCAGCACCCTGAGTACTGAGCACTCAGCACCCTGAGTACTGAGCAGCGAGCACCCCGAGCACTGAGCACCCAGCACCCTGAGCACTGAGCACCCTGAGGACTGAGCACCCAGCACCCTGAGTACTGAGCACCCAGCACCCTGAGTACTGAGCACCCAGCATCCTGAGTACTGAGCACAGATCACCCTGAGCACTGAGCATCCAGCACCCCGAGCACTGAGCACCCAGCACCCCGAGTACTGAGCACCCTGAGTACTGAGCACCCAGCACCCCGAGCACTGAGCACCCAGCACACTGAGTACTGAGCACCCTGAGTGCTGAGCACCCAGCACCCTGAGTACTGAGCACCCAGCACCCTGAGTACTTAGCACCCAGCACCTGAGCACTGAGCACCCAGCACCCTGAGTACTGAGCACCGAGCACCCTGAGTACTGAGCACCCAGCACCCTGAGTACTGAGCACCCAGCACCCCGAGTACTGAGCACCGAGCACCCCGAGTACTGAGGACCCAGCACCCTGAGCACTTAGCACCCAGCACCCTGAGCACTGAGCACCCAGCACCCGAGAATGAGCACCCAGCACCCTGAGTACTGAGAACCGAGCACCCTGAGTACATAGCACACAGCACGCTGAGCACTGAGCACCCAGCACCCCGAGTACTGAGCACCCAGCAACCGAGCACTGAGCACCCAGCACCCCGAGAATGAGCACCCAGCACCCTGAGTACTGAGCACGCAGCACCCTGTGTACTGAGCACCCAGCACCCCGAGCACTGAGCACCCTGAATACTGAGCACCCAGCACCCTGAGTACTCTGCACTAAGCACCCAGAGCGCTGAGCACCCAGGACCCCGAGCACTGAGTACTGAGCACCCAGCACCCTGAGTACTGAGCACCGAGCTCCCCGAGCACTGAGCACCCTGATTACTGAGCACCCAGCACCCTGAGTACTGAGCACCCAGCACCCTGAGTACTGAGCACCGAGCACCCCGAGTACAGAGCACCCAGCACCCTGAGCACTCAGCACCCAGCACCCTGAGCACTGAGCACCCAGCACCCTGAGTACTGAGCTCCCAGCACCCCGAGCCCTGAGCACCCAGCACCCTGAGTACTGAGCACCCTGAGTACTGAGCACCGATCACCCTGAGCACTGAGCACCCAGCACCCTGAGTACTGAGCAGCCAACGTACTGAGCACCGAGCACACCGAGCACTGAGCACCCAGCACCCTGAGTACTGAGCACCCAGCACCCGTAGCACTGAGCACCCAGCACCCCGAGCAATGAGCACCCAGCACCCTGAGTACTGAGCACCCAGCACCCCGAGTCCTGAGCACCCAGAAACCTGAGCACCGAGCACCCAGCACCCCGAGCACTGAGCACCCAGCACCCTGAGCACTGAGCACCCAGAACCCTGAGCACTGAGCACCCAGCACCCCGAGCACTGAGCACCCAGCACCCCGAGCACTGAGCACCCAGCACCCTGAGTCCTCAGCACCCAGCACCCTGAGCACTGAGGAACCAGCACCCTGAGTACTGAGCACCCTGCACCCCAAGCACTGAGCACCCTGAGTACTGAGCACCCAGCACCCCAAGCACTGAGCACCCTGAGTACTGAGCACCCAGCACCCTGATTAATGAGCACCCAGCACCCCGAGCACTGAGCACCCAGCACCCTGAGTACTGAGCACCGAGCACCCTGAGTACTGAGCACCCAGCACCCTGAGTACTGAGCACCCAGCGTACTGAGCACCCAGCACCCTGATTAATGAGCACCCAGCACCCCGAGCACTGAACACCAAGCACCCTGAGCACTGAGCACCGAGCACCCTGAGCACTGAGCACCCTGCACCCTGTGGACTGAGTACCCAGCACCCCGAGCACTGAGCACCCAGCACCCTGAGCACTGAGCACCCTGAGTACTGAGCACTGAGCACCCTGAGTACTGAGCACTGAGCACCCTGAGTACTGAGCACCCAGCACCCTGAGTACTCAGCACCCATCAACCTGAGCACTGAGCACCGAGCACCCTGAGCACTGAGCACCCAGCACACTTAGCACTAAGCACCCAGCACCCTGAGCACTGAGCACCCAGCACCCTGAGTACTGATCACCCTGAGTACTGAGCACACAGCACCCTGAGCACTGAGCACCCAGCACCCTGAGCACTGAGCACCCAGCACCCTGAGCACTGAGCACCCTGAGTACTGAGCACCCTGAGTACTGAGCACTGAGCACCCTGAGTACTGAGCACCCAGCACCCTGATTAATGAACACCCAGCACCCTGATCAATGAGCACCCTGTGTACTGAGCACCCAGCACCCTGAGCACTGAGCACCGAGCACCCCGAGCACTGAGCACCCAGCACCCGGAGTACTGAGCACCCAGCACCCTGAGTACTAAGCACCGAGCACCCTGAGTAATGAGCACCCAGTAACCTGAGCACTGAACACACAGCACCCTGAGTACTGAGCACCCCGAGCACAGAGCACCCAGCACCCTGAGCACTGAGGACCCAGCAACCTGAGTACTGAACACCCAGCACCCTTAGCACTGAGCACCAAGCACCCTGAGTACTGAGCACCCAGCACCCTGAGCACTGAGCACCCAGCACCCTGAGTACTGAGCATAGAGCACACCGAGCACTGAGCACCCAGCACCCTGAGTACTGAGCACTGAGCACGCAGCACCCCGAGCACTGAGCAATCAGCACCCTGTGTACTGAGCACTGAGTACCCAGCACCCCGAGCACTGAGCACCCAGCACCCTGAGCACTGAGCACCCTGAGTACTGAGCACCCAGCACCCTGAGTACTGAGCACCGAGCACCCCGAGTACTGAGCACCCAGCACCCCGAGCACTGAGCACCCAGCACCCTGAGCACTGAGCACCCAGCACCCCAAGCACTGAGAACCCAGCACCCTGAGTACTGAGTACTGAGCACCCTGAGTACTGAGCACCCAGCACCCTGAGCACTGAGCACCCAGCACCCTGAGTACTGATCACAGAGCATCCCGAGCACTGAGCACCCAGCACCCTGAGTACTGAGCACCCAGCACCAAAAGTAATGAGCACCGAGCATCCTGAGCACTGAGCACCGAGCACCCCGAGCACTGAGCACCCAGCACCCTGAGTACTGAGTATGCAGCACCAAGAGTACTGAGCAGCAAGCACCCCGAGCACTGAGCACCCAGCACCCTGAGTAATGAGCACCTAGCACCCCGAGTACTGAGCACCCAGAACGTGAGTACTGAGCACTCAGCACCCTGTGTACTGAGCACCCAGCACCCTGAGCACTGAGCACAAAGCACGCTGAGTACTGAGCACCCTGAGTACTGAGCACCGAGGACCCTGAGCACTGAGCACCCAGCACCCCGAGCACTGAGCACCCAGCACCCCGAGAATGAGCACCCAGCACCCTGAGTACTGAGAACCGAGCACCCTGAGTACTGAGCACCCAGCACGCTGAGCACTGAGCACCCAGCACCCCGAGTACTGAGCACCCAGCACCCCGAACACTGAGCACCCAGGACCCCGAGAATGAGCACCCAGCACCCTGAGTACTGAGCACCCAGCACCCGCAGTACTGAGCACCCAGCACCCCGAGCACTGAGCACGCTGAATACTGAGCACCCAGCACCCTGAGTACTGTGCACTAAGCACCCAGAGCGCTGAGCACCCAGGACCCTGAGCACTGAGTACTGAGCACCCACCACCCTGAGTACTCAGCACCGAGCTCCCTGAGCACTGAGCACCCAGCACCCTGAGTACTGAGCACCCAGCACCCTGAGTACTGAGCACCCAGCACCTTGAGCACTGAGCACCCTGAGTACTGAGCACGGAGCACCCTGAGTACTGAGCACTGAGCACCCTGAGTACTGAGCACCCAGCTCCCTGAGTACTGAGCACCCAGCAACCTGAGCACTGAGCACCGAGCACCCTGAGCACTGAGCACCCAGCACCCAGAGCACTGAGCACCCAGCACCCTGAGCACTGAGCACCCAGCACCCTGAGTACTGAGCACCCTGAGTACTGAGCACACAGCACCCTGTGCACTGAGGACCCAGCACCCCGAGCACTGAGCACCCAGCACCCTGAGCACTGAGCACCCTGAGTACTGAGCACTGAGCACCCTGAGTACTGAGCACCCAGCAACCTGAGTACTGAGCACCCAGCAACCTGAGTACTGAGCACCCAGCACCCTGAGCAATGAGCACCCTGAGTACTGAGCACCCAGCACCCTGAGCACTGAGCACCGAGCACCCCGAGCACTGAGCACCCAGCACCCGGAGTACTGAGCACCCAGCACCCTGAGTACTCAGCACCGAGCACCCTGAGTACTGAGCACCCAGTACCCTGAGCACTGAACACACAGCACATTGAGTACTGAGCACCCCGAGCACTGAACACCCAGCACCCTGAGCACTGAGGACCCAGCACCCTGAGTACTGAGCACCCAGCACCCTGAGCACTGAGCACCCAGCACCCTGAGTACTGAGCACCCAGCACCCTGAGCACTGAGCACCCAGGACCCTGAGTACTGAGCATCCAGCACCCCGAGCACTGAGCACCCAGCACCCTGTGTACTGAGGACTGAGCACCCAGCACCCCGAGCACTGAACACCCAGCACCCTGAGCACTGAGCACCGAGCACCCTGAGCACTGAGCACCCTGCACCCTGTGGACTGAGTACCCAGCACCCCGAGCACTGAGCACCCAGCACCCTGAGCACTGAGCACCCTGAGTACTGAGCACTGAGCACCCTGAGTACTGAGCACTGAGCACCCTGAGTACTGAGCACCCAGCACCCTGAGTACTCAGCACCCATCAACCTGAGCACTGAGCACCGAGCACCCTGAGCACTGAGCACCCAGCACCCTTAGCACTAAGCACCCAGCACCCTGAGCACTGAGCACCCAGCACCCTGAGTACTGATCACCCTGAGTACTGAGCACACAGCACCCTGAGCACTGAGCACCCAGCACCCTGAGCACTGAGCACCCAGCACCCTGAGCACTGAGCACCCTGAGTACTGAGCACCCTGAGTACTGAGCACTGAGCACCCTGAGTACTGAGCACCCAGCACCCTGATTAATGAACACCCAGCACCCTGATCAATGAGCACCCTGTGTACTGAGCACCCAGCACCCTGAGCACTGAGCACCGAGCACCCCGAGCACTGAGCACCCAGCACCCGGAGTACTGAGCACCCAGCACCCTGAGTACTAAGCACCGAGCACCCTGAGTAATGAGCACCCAGTAACCTGAGCACTGAACACACAGCACCCTGAGTACTGAGCACCCCGAGCACAGAGCACCCAGCACCCTGAGCACTGAGGACCCAGCAACCTGAGTACTGAGCACCCAGCACCCTTAGCACTGAGCACCCAGCACCCTGAGTACTGAGCAACCAGCACCCTGAGCACTGAGCACCCAGCACCCTGAGTACTGAGCATAGAGCACACCGAGCACTGAGCACCCAGCACCCTGAGTACTGAGCACTGAGCACGCAGCACCCCGAGCACTGAGCAATCAGCACCCTGTGTACTGAGCACTGAGTACCCAGCACCCCGAGCACTGAGCACCCAGCACCCTGAGCACTGAGCACCCTGAGTACTGAGCACCCAGCACCCTGAGTACTGAGCACCGAGCACCCCGAGTACTGAGCACCCAGCACCCCGAGCACTGAGCACCCAGCACCCTGAGCACTGAGCACCCAGCACCCCAAGCACTGAGAACCCAGCACCCTGAGTACTGAGTACTGAGCACCCTGAGTACTGAGCACCCAGCACCCTGAGCACTGAGCACCCAGCACCCTGAGTACTGATCACAGAGCATCCCGAGCACTGAGCACCCAGCACCCTGAGTACTGAGCACCCAGCACCAAAAGTAATGAGCACCGAGCATCCTGAGCACTGAGCACCGAGCACCCCGAGCACTGAGCACCCAGCACCCTGAGTACTGAGTATGCAGCACCAAGAGTACTGAGCAGCAAGCACCCCGAGCACTGAGCACCCAGCACCCTGAGTAATGAGCACCTAGCACCCCGAGTACTGAGCACCCAGAACGTGAGTACTGAGCACTCAGCACCCTGTGTACTGAGCACCCAGCACCCTGAGCACTGAGCACAAAGCATGCTGAGTACTGAGCACCCTGAGTACTGAGCACCGAGGACCCTGAGCACTGAGCACCCAGCACCCCGAGCACTGAGCACCCAGCACCCCGAGAATGAGCACCCAGCACCCTGAGTACTGAGAACCGAGCACCCTGAGTACTGAGCACCCAGCACGCTGAGCACTGAGCACCCAGCACCCCGAGTACTGAGCACCCAGCACCCCGAACACTGAGCACCCAGGACCCCGAGAATGAGCACCCAGCACCCTGAGTACTGAGCACCCAGCACCCGCAGTACTGAGCACCCAGCACCCCGAGCACTGAGCACCCTGAATACTGAGCACCCAGCACCCTGAGTACTGTGCACTAAGCACCCAGAGCGCTGAGCACCCAGGACCCTGAGCACTGAGTACTGAGCACCCACCACCCTGAGTACTCAGCACCGAGCTCCCTGAGCACTGAGCACCCAGCACCCTGAGTACTGAGCACCCAGCACCCTGAGTACTGAGCACCCAGCACCTTGAGCACTGAGCACCCTGAGTACTGAGCACGGAGCACCCTGAGTACTGAGCACTGAGCACCCTGAGTACTGAGCACCCAGCTCCCTGAGTACTGAGCACCCAGCAACCTGAGCACTGAGCACCGAGCACCCTGAGCACTGAGCAAACAGCACCCAGAGCACTGAGCACCCAGCACCCTGAGCACTGAGCACCCAGCACCCTGAGTACTGAGCACCCTGAGTACTGAGCACACAGCACCCTGTGCACTGAGCACCCAGCACCCCGAGCACTGAGCACCCAGCACCCTGAGCACTGAGCACCCTGAGTACTGAGCACTGAGCACCCTGAGTACTGAGCACCCAGCAACCTGAGTACTGAGCACCCAGCAACCTGAGTACTGAGCACCCAGCACCCTGAGCAATGAGCACCCTGAGTACTGAGCACCCAGCACCCTGAGCACTGAGCACCGAGCACCCCGAGCACTGAGCACCCAGCACCCGGAGTACTGAGCACCCAGCACCCTGAGTACTCAGCACCGAGCACCCTGAGTACTGAGCACCCAGTACCCTGAGCACTGAACACACAGCACATTGAGTACTGAGCACCCCGAGCACTGAACACCCAGCACCCTGAGCACTGAGGACCCAGCACCCTGAGTACTGAGCACCCAGCACCCTGAGCACTGAGCACCCAGCACCCTGAGTACTGAGCACCCAGCACCCTGAGCACTGAGCACCCAGGACCCTGAGTACTGAGCATCCAGCACCCCGAGCACTGAGCACACAGCACCCTGTGTACTGAGGACTGAGCACCCAGCACCCCGAGCACTGAGCACTGAGTACCCAGCACCCCGAGCACTGAGCACCCAGCACCCTGAGCACTGAGCACCATGAGTACTGAGCACCCAGAGCACTGAGCACTGAGCACCCTGAGTACTGAGCACCGAGCACCCTGAGTACTGAGCACCCAGCACTCTGAGCACTGAGCACAAAGCAAGCTGAGTACTGAGCACCCTGAGTACTGAGCACCGAGGACCCTGAGCACCCAGTACCCTGAGTACTGAGCACCGAGCACCCCGAGTACTGAGCACCCAGCACCCTGAGCACTGAGCACCCAGCACCCCGAGCACTGAGCACCCAGCACCTTGAGTACTGAACACCGAGCACCCCGAGCACTGAGCACCCAGCACCCTGAGTACTGAGCACCCAGCACCCCGAGCACTGAGCACTGAGCACCCTGAGCACGGAGCACCCAACACCCCGAGCACTGAGCACCCAGCACCCTGAGTACTGAGCACCCAGCACCCTGAGTACTGAGCACTCAGCACCCTGAGTACTGAGCACCGAGCACCCCGAGCACTGAGCACCCAGCACCCTGAGCACTGAGCACCCTGAGGACTGAGCACCCAGCACCCTGAGTACTGAGCACCCAGCACCCTGAGTACTGAGCACCCAGCATCCTGAGTACTGAGCACAGATCACCCCGAGCACTGAGCACCCAGCACCCCGAGTACTGAGCACCCTGAGTACTGAGCACCCAGCACCCCGAGCACTGAGCACCCAGCACACTGAGTAATGAGCACCTAGCACCCCGAGTACTGAGCACCCAGAACGTGAGTACTGAGCACTCAGCACCCTGTGTACTGAGCACCCAGCACCCTGAGCACTGAGCACAAAGCACGCTGAGTACTGAGCACCCTGAGTACTGAGCACCGAGGACCCTGAGCACTGAGCACCCAGCACCCCGAGCACTGAGCACCCAGCACCCCGAGAATGAGCACCCAGCACCCTGAGTACTGAGAACCGAGCACCCTGAGTACTGAGCACCCAGCACGCTGAGCACTGAGCACCCAGCACCCCGAGTACTGAGCACCCAGCACCCCGAACACTGAGCACCCAGGACCCCGAGAATGAGCACCCAGCACCCTGAGTACTGAGCACCCAGCACCCGCAGTACTGAGCACCCAGCACCCCGAGCACTGAGCACCCTGAATACTGAGCACCCAGCACCCTGAGTACTGTGCACTAAGCACCCAGAGCGCTGAGCACCCAGGACCCTGAGCACTGAGTACTGAGCACCCACCACCCTGAGTACTCAGCACCGAGCTCCCTGAGCACTGAGCACCCAGCACCCTGAGTACTGAGCACCCAGCACCCTGAGTACTGAGCACCCAGCACCTTGAGCACTGAGCACCCTGAGTACTGAGCACGGAGCACCCTGAGTACTGAGCACTGAGCACCCTGAGTACTGAGCACCCAGCTCCCTGAGTACTGAGCACCCAGCAACCTGAGCACTGAGCACCGAGCACCCTGAGCACTGAGCACCCAGCACCCAGAGCACTGAGCACCCAGCACCCTGAGCACTGAGCACCCAGCACCCTGAGTACTGAGCACCCTGAGTACTGAGCACACAGCACCCTGTGCACTGAGCACCCAGCACCCCGAGCACTGAGCACCCAGCACCCTGAGCACTGAGCACCCTGAGTACTGAGCACTGAGCACCCTGAGTACTGAGCACCCAGCAACCTGAGTACTGAGCACCCAGCAACCTGAGTACTGAGCACCCAGCACCCTGAGCAATGAGCACCCTGAGTACTGAGCACCCAGCACCCTGAGCACTGAGCACCGAGCACCCCGAGCACTGAGCACCCAGCACCCGGAGTACTGAGCACCCAGCACCCTGAGTACTCAGCACCGAGCACCCTGAGTACTGAGCACCCAGTACCCTGAGCACTGAACACACAGCACATTGAGTACTGAGCACCCCGAGCACTGAACACCCAGCACCCTGAGCACTGAGGACCCAGCACCCTGAGTACTGAGCACCCAGCACCCTGAGCACTGAGCACCCAGCACCCTGAGTACTGAGCACCCAGCACCCTGAGCACTGAGCACCCAGGACCCTGAGTACTGAGCATCCAGCACCCCGAGCACTGAGCACCCAGCACCCTGTGTACTGAGGACTGAGCACCCAGCACCCCGAGCACTGAGCACTGAGTACCCAGCACCCCGAGCACTGAGCACCCAGCACCCTGAGCACTGAGCACCATGAGTACTGAGCACCCAGAGCACTGAGCACTGAGCACCCTGAGTACTGAGCACCGAGCACCCTGAGTACTGAGCACCCAGCACTCTGAGCACTGAGCACAAAGCAAGCTGAGTACTGAGCACCCTGAGTACTGAGCACCGAGGACCCTGAGCACCCAGTACCCTGAGTACTGAGCACCGAGCACCCCGAGTACTGAGCACCCAGCACCCTGAGCACTGAGCACCCAGCACCCCGAGCACTGAGCACCCAGCACCTTGAGTACTGAACACCGAGCACCCCGAGCACTGAGCACCCAGCACCCTGAGTACTGAGCACCCAGCACCCCGAGCACTGAGCACCCAGCACCCTGAGTACTGAGCACCCAGAACCCTGAGTACTGAGCACTGAGCACCCTGAGCACGGAGCACCCAACACCCCGAGCACTGAGCACCCAGCACCCTGAGTACTGAGCACCCAGCACCCTGAGTACTGAGCACTCAGCACCCTGAGTACTGAGCACCGAGCACCCCGAGCACTGAGCACCCAGCACCCTGAGCACTGAGCACCCTGAGGACTGAGCACCCAGCACCCTGAGTACTGAGCACCCAGCACCCTGAGTACTGAGCACCCAGCATCCTGAGTACTGAGCACAGATCACCCCGAGCACTGAGCACCCAGCACCCCGAGTACTGAGCACCCTGAGTACTGAGCACCCAGCACCCCGAGCACTGAGCACCCAGCACACTGAGTACTGAGCACCCTGAGTGCTGAGCACCCAGCACCCTGAGTACTGAGCACCCAGCACCCTGAGTACTTAGCACCCAGCACCTGAGCACTGAGCACCCAGCACCCTGAGTACTGAGCACCGAGCACCCTGAGTACTGAGCACCCAGCACCCTGAGTACTGAGCACCCAGCACCCCGAGTACTGAGCACCGAGCACCCCGAGTACTGAGGACCCAGCACCCTGAGCACTTAGCACCCAGCACCCTGAGCACTGAGCACCCAGCACCCGAGAATGAGCACCCAGCACCCTGAGTACTGAGAACCGAGCACCCTGAGTACATAGCACACAGCACGCTGAGCACTGAGCACCCAGCACCCCGAGTACTGAGCACCCAGCAACCGAGCACTGAGCACCCAGCACCCCGAGAATGAGCACCCAGCACCCTGAGTACTGAGCACGCAGCACCCTGTGTACTGAGCACCCAGCACCCCGAGCACTGAGCTCCCTGAATACTGAGCACCCAGCACCCTGAGTACTCTGCACTAAGCACCCAGAGCGCTGAGCACCCAGGACCCCGAGCACTGAGTACTGAGCACCCAGCACCCTGAGTACTGAGCACCGAGCTCCCCGAGCACTGAGCACCCTGATTACTGAGCACCCAGCACCCTGAGTACTGAGCACCCAGCACCCTGAGTACTGAGCACCGAGCACCCCGAGTACAGAGCACCCAGCACCCTGAGCACTCAGCACCCAGCACCCTGAGCACTGAGCACCCAGCACCCTGAGTACTGAGCTCCCAGCACCCCGAGCCCTGAGCACCCAGCACCCTGAGTACTGAGCACCCTGAGTACTGAGCACTGATCACCCTGAGCACTGAGCACCCAGCACCCTGAGTACTGAGCAGCCAACGTACTGAGCACCGAGCACACCGAGCACTGAGCACCCAGCACCCTGAGTACTGAGCAACGAGCACCCTGAGCACTGAGCACCCAGCACCCTGAGTACTGAGCACCGAGCACCCCGAGCACTGAGCACCCAGCGCCCAGAGCACTGAGCACCCAGCACACTGAGCACTGAGCACCCAGCACCCGTAGCACTGAGCACCCAGCACCCCGAGCAATGAGCACCCAGCACCCTGAGTACTGAGCACCCAGCACCCCGAGTCCTGAGCACCCAGAAACCTGAGCACCGAGCACCCAGCACCCCGAGCACTGAGCACCCAGCACCCTGAGCACTGAGCACCCAGAACCCTGAGCACTGAGCACCCAGCACCCCGAGCACTGAGCACCCAGCACCCCGAGCACTGAGCACCCAGCACCCTGAGTCCTCAGCACCCAGCACCCTGAGCACTGAGGAACCAGCACCCTGAGTACTGAGCACATTGCACCCCAAGCACTGAGCACCCTGAGTACTGAGCACCCAGCACCCCAAGCACTGAGCACCCTGAGTACTGAGCACACAGCACCCTGATTAATGAGCACCCAGCACCCCGAGCACTGAGCACCCAGCACCCTGAGTACTGAGCACCGAGCACCCTGAGTACTGAGCACCCAGCACCCTGAGTACTGAGCACCCAGCGTACTGAGCACCCAGCACCCTGATTAATGAGCACCCAGCACCCCGAGCACTGAACACCCAGCACCCTGAGCACTGAGCACCGAGCACCCTGAGCACTGAGCACCCTGCACCCTGTGGACTGAGTACCCAGCACCCCGAGCACTGAGCACCCAGCACCCTGAGCACTGAGCACCCTGAGTACTGAGCACTGAGCACCCTGAGTACTGAGCACTGAGCACCCTGAGTACTGAGCACCCAGCACCCTGAGTACTCAGCACCCATCAACCTGAGCACTGAGCACCGAGCACCCTGAGCACTGAGCACCCAGCACCCTTAGCACTAAGCACCCAGCACCCTGAGCACTGAGCACCCAGCACCCTGAGTACTGATCACCCTGAGTACTGAGCACACAGCACCCTGAGCACTGAGCACCCAGCACCCTGAGCACTGAGCACCCAGCACCCTGAGCACTGAGCACCCTGAGTACTGAGCACCCTGAGTACTGAGCACTGAGCACCCTGAGTACTGAGCACCCAGCACCCTGATTAATGAACACCCAGCACCCTGATCAATGAGCACCCTGTGTACTGAGCACCCAGCACACTGAGCACTGAGAACCGAGCACCCCGAGCACTGAGCACCCAGCACCCGGAGTACTGAGCACCCAGCACCCTGAGTACTAAGCACCGAGCACCCTGAGTAATGAGCACCCAGTAACCTGAGCACTGAACACACAGCACCCTGAGTACTGAGCACCCCGAGCACAGAGCACCCAGCACCCTGAGCACTGAGGACCCAGCAACCTGAGTACTGAGCACCCAGCACCCTTAGCACTGAGCACCCAGCACCCTGAGTACTGAGCACCCAGCACCCTGAGCACTGAGCACCCAGCACCCTGAGTACTGAGCATAGAGCACACCGAGCACTGAGCACCCAGCACCCTGAGTACTGAGCACTGAGCACGCAGCACCCCGAGCACTGAGCAATCAGCACCCTGTGTACTGAGCACTGAGTACCCAGCACCCCGAGCACTGAGCACCCAGCACCCTGAGCACTGAGCACCCTGAGTACTGAGCACCCAGCACCCTGAGTACTGAGCACCGAGCACCCCGAGTACTGAGCACCCAGCACCCCGAGCACTGAGCACCCAGCACCCTGAGCACTGAGCACCCAGCACCCCAAGCACTGAGAACCCAGCACCCTGAGTACTGAGTACTGAGCACCCTGAGTACTGAGCACCCAGCACCCTGAGCACTGAGCACCCAGCACCCTGAGTACTGATCACAGAGCATCCCGAGCACTGAGCACCCAGCACCCTGAGTACTGAGCACCCAGCACCAAAAGTAATGAGCACCGAGCATCCTGAGCACTGAGCACCGAGCACCCCGAGCACTGAGCACCCAGCACCCTGAGTACTGAGTATGCAGCACCAAGAGTACTGAGCAGCAAGCACCCCGAGCACTGAGCACCCAGCACCCTGAGTAATGAGCACCTAGCACCCCGAGTACTGAGCACCCAGAACGTGAGTACTGAGCACTCAGCACCCTGTGTACTGAGCACCCAGCACCCTGAGCACTGAGCACAAAGCACGCTGAGTACTGAGCACCCTGAGTACTGAGCACCGAGGACCCTGAGCACTGAGCACCCAGCACCCCGAGCACTGAGCACCCAGCACCCCGAGAATGAGCACCCAGCACCCTGAGTACTGAGAACCGAGCACCCTGAGTACTGAGCACCCAGCACGCTGAGCACTGAGCACCCAGCACCCCGAGTACTGAGCACCCAGCACCCCGAACACTGAGCACCCAGGACCCCGAGAATGAGCACCCAGCACCCTGAGTACTGAGCACCCAGCACCCGCAGTACTGAGCACCCAGCACCCCGAGCACTGAGCACCCTGAATACTGAGCACCCAGCACCCTGAGTAATGTGCACTAAGCACCCAGAGCGCTGAGCACCCAGGACCCTGAGCACTGAGTACTGAGCACCCACCACCCTGAGTACTCAGCACCGAGCTCCCTGAGCACTGAGCACCCAGCACCCTGAGTACTGAGCACCCAGCCCCCTGAGTACTGAGCACCCAGCACCCTGAGTACTGAGCAACCCGAGCACTGAGCACCCAGCTGCCTGAGTACTGAGCACCCTGAGGACTGAGCCCCGATCACCCTGAGCACTGAGCACCCAGCACCCTGAGTACTGAGCACCGAGCACCCTGAGCACTGAGCACCGAGCACCCTGAGTACTGAGCACCGAGCACACCGAGCACTGAGCACCCAGCACCCTGAGTACTGAGCACACAGCACCCTGAGTACTGAGCACCGAGCACCCCAAGTACTGAGCACCCAGCACCCTGAGCACTCAGCACCCAGCACCCCGAGCACTGAGCACCCAGCACCCTGAGTACTGAGCTCCCAGCACCCCGATCCCTGAGCACCCAGCACCCTGAGTACTGAGCACCCTGAGTACTGAACACCCAGCACCCTGATTAATGAGCACCCAGCACCCCGAGCACTGAGCACCCAGCACCCTGAGTACTGAGCACCCAGCACCCTGAGTACTGAGCACCCAGCGTTCTGAGCACCGAGCACCCAGCACCCTGAGTACTGAGCACCCAGCAACCTGAGCACTGAGCACCCAGCACCCTGAGTACAGAGCACCGAGCACCCCGAGTACTGAGCACCCAGCACCCCGAGCACTGAGCACACAGCAGCCCGAGCACTGAGCACCCAGCACACCGAGCACTCAGCACCCAGCACCCCGAGCACTGAGCACCCAGCACACCGAGCACTGAGCACCCAGCACCCCGAGCACCGAGCACCATGAGTACTAAGCACCGAGCACCCTGAGCACTGAGCACCCAGCACCCTGAGCACTGAGCACCCAGCACCCTGAGTACTGAGCACCCAGCACCCTGAGCACTGAGCACCCAGCACCCTGAGCACAGAGCACCCAGCACGCTGAGTACTGAGCTCTGAGCACCCTGAGTACTGAGCACCGAGCACCCTGAGCACTGAGCACCCAGCACGCTGAGTACTGAGCACTGAGCACCCTGAGTACTGAGCACCGAGCACCCTGAGTACTGAGCACCCAGCACTCTGAGCACTGAGCACCCAGCACCCTGAGCACTGAGCACCCAGCACCCCGATCACTGAGCACCCAGCACCCCGAGCACTGAGCACCCAGCACCCCGAGCACTGAGCACTGAGCACCCTGCGTACTGAGCACTGAGCACCCTGAGAACTGAGCACCGAGCACGCTGAGTACTGAGCACCCAGCACCCCGAGCACTGAGCACCGAGCACCCTGAGTACTGAGCACCCAGCACACCGAGTACTGAGCACCCAGCACCCTGAGTACTGAGCACCCAGCACCCCGAGCACAGAGCACCGAGCACCCCGAGCACTGAACACCCAGCACCCCGAGCACTGAGCACCCAGCACCCTGAGTACTAATCACCCAGCACTCTGATTACTGAGCACCCAGCACCCTGAGAACTGAGCACCCAGCACCCTGAGTACTGAGCACCCAGCAACCTGAGCACTGAGCACCGAGCACCCTGAGCACTGAGCACCCAGCACCCTGAGCACTGAGCACCCTGAGTACTGAGCACTGAGCACCCTGAGTACTGAGCACCCAGCACCCTGAGTACTGAGCACCCAGCACGCTGAGCAATGAGCACCCTGAGTACTGAGCACCCAGCACCCTGAGCACTGAGCACCGAGCACCCCGAGCACTGAGCACCCAGCACCCGGATTACTGAGCACCCAGCACCCTGAGTACTAAGCACCGAGCACCCTGAGTACTGAGCACCCAGTAACCTGAGCACTGAACACACAGCACCCTGAGTACTGAGCACCCCGAGCACTGAGCAACCAGCACCCTGAGCACTGAGGACCCAGCACACTGAGTACTGAGCATCCAGCACCCTGAGATCTGAGCACCCTGAGTACTGAGCACCCAGCACCCTGAGCACTGAGCACCCAGCACCCCGAGCACTGAGCACCCAGCACCCAGAGCACTGAGCACCGAGCACCCTGAGTACTGAGCACTGAGCACCCTGAGCACTGAGCACCCAGCACCCTGATTACTGAGCACCCAGCACCCTGAGCACTGAGGACCGAGCACCCTGAGTACTAAGCACCCAGCACCCTGAGTACTGAGCACCCAGCACCCTGTGCACTGAGCACACAGCACGCTGAGTACTGAGCACTGAGCACCCTGAGTACTGAGCACCGAGCACCCTGAGCACGGAGCACCCAGCACGCTGAGTACTGATCACTGAGCACCCTGAGTACTGAGCACCGAGGACCCTGAGCACTGAGCACCCAGCACCCTGAGTACTGAGCACCGAGCACCCCGAGTACTGAGCACCGAGCACCCCGAGCACTGAGCACCCAGCACCCTGAGTACTGAGCACCCAGCACCAAGAGTACTGAGCAGCGAGCACCCCTAGCACTGAGCACCCAGCACCCTGAGTAATGAGCACCCAGCACCCCGAGTACTGAGCACCCAGCACCGTGAGTACTGAGCACCCAGCACCCTGAGCACTGAGCACAAAGCACGCTGATTACTGAGCACCCTGAGTACTGAGCACCGAGGACCCTGAGCACTGAGCACCCAGCACCCCGAGAATGAGCACCCAGCACCCTGAGTACTGAGAACCGAGCACCCGGAGTACTGAGCACCCAGCACGCTGAGCACTGAGCACCCAGCACCCCGAGCACTGAGCACCCAGCACCCCGAGCACTGAGCACCCAGCACCCCGAGAATGAGCACAAGGCACCCTGAGTACTGAGAACCGAGCACCCTGAGTACTGAGCACCCAGCACGCTGAGCCCTGAGCACCCAGCACCCCGAGTACTGAGCACCCAGCACCCCGAGCACTGAGCACCCAGCACCCCGAGAATGACCACCCAGCACCCTGAGTACTGAGCACCCAGCACCCGGAGTACTGAGCACCCAGCACCCCGAGCACTGAGCACCCTGAATACTGAGCACCCAGCACCCTGAGTACTGAGCACCCAGCACCCAGCACCCTGAGCACTGAGCACCCAGCACGCTGAGTACTGAGCACTGAGCACCCTGAGTACTGATCACCGAGCACCCTGAGCACTGAGCACCCAGCACGCTGAGTACTGAGCACTGAGCACCCTTGCTCGGGGTGCGGGGTGCTCAGTGCTCAGTACTCAGGGTGCTGGGTGCACAGTGCTCAGGGTGCTGGGTGCTCAGTACTCAGGGTGCTGGGTGCTCAGTGCTCAGGGTGCTGGGTGCTCAGTACTCAGGGTGCTCAGTGCTCAGTACTCAGGGTGCTCCGTGCTCAGGGTGCTGGGTGCTCAGTGCTCGGGGTGCTGGGTGCTCAATGCTCAGGGTGCTGGGTGCTCAGGGCTCGGGGTGCTGGGTACTCCGTGCTCAGTACACAGGGTGCTGGGTACTCAGTGCTCAGTACTCAGGGTGCTGGGTGCTCAGTGCTCGGGGTGCTGGATGCTCAGTACTCAGGGTGCTGGGTGCTCAGTACTCAGGGTGCTCAGTGCTCAGTACTCAGGGTGCTCAGTGCTCAGTACTCAGGGTGCTCAGTGCTCGGGGTGCTGGGTGCTCAGTGCTCAGGGTGCTGGGTGCTCAGTGCTCAGGGTTCTGGGCAGTCAGTGCTCAGGGTGCTGGGTACTCAGTGCTCAGGGAGCTGGGTGCTCAGTGCTCAGGGTGCTGGGTGCTCAGTACTCAGGGTGCTCAGTGCTCAGGGTGCTGGGTGCTCAGTGCTCAGGGTGCTGGGTACTCCGTGCTAAGTACACAGGGTGCTGGGTACTCAGTGCTCAGTACTCAGGGTGCTGGGTGCTCAGTGCTCGGGGTGCTGGATGCTCAGTACTCAGGGTGCTGGGTGCTCAGTACTCAGGGTGCTTTGTCCTCAGTGCTCAGGGTGCTGGGTGCTCAGTGCTCGGGGTGCTCATTGCTCAGGGTGCTGTGTGCTCAGTACTCAGGTTGCTGGGTGCTCATTACTCTGGGTGCTGGGTGCTCAGAACTCGGGATGTTCGGTGCTCAGTGCTCAGGGTGCTGGGTGCTCAGTACTCAGGGTGCTCATTGCTCAGGGTGCTGGGTGCTCAGTACTCAGGGTGCTGGGTGCTCAGTACTCAGGGTGCTGGGTGCTCAGTACTCAGGGTGCTGGGTGCTCAGTACTCAGGGTGCTCAGTGCTCAGTACTCAGGGTGCTCAGGGCTCAGGGTGCTGGGTGCTCACTGCTCGGGGTGCTGGGTGCTCAGTGCTCAGGGTGCTGGGTGCTCAGTGCTCAGGGAGCTCGGTGCTCAGTGCTCAGGGTGCTGGGTGCTCAGTACTCAGTGTGCTGGGTGCTCAGTACGCAGGGTGCTCAGTGCTCAGTACTCAGGGTGCTCAGTGCTCAGTACTCAGGGTGCTCAGTGCTCAGGGTGCTGGGTGCTCAGTGCTCGGGGTGCTGGGTGATCAGTCCTCAGGGTGCTGGGTGTTCAGTGCTCAGGGTGCTCATTGCTCGTTGCTCGTGGTGCTGGGTGCTCAGTGCACGGGGTGCTGGGTGCTCAGTGCTCAGGGTGCTGGGTGCTCAGTACTCAGGGTGCTGGGAGCTCAGTGCTCAGGGTGCTGGGTGCTCAGTGCTCAGGGTGCTCGGTGCTTAGTACCCCGAGTGGTCGTTGCTAGGTGTGCTGGGTGCTCAGTGCTCGGGGTGCTGGGTGCTCAGTGCTCGGGGTGCTGGGTGCTCAGTACTCGGGGTGCTCGGTGCTCAGTTCTCAGGGTGCTGGGTGCTCAGTGCTCAGGGTGCTCGGTGCTCAGTACTCAGGTTGCTGGGTGCTCAGTGCTCGGGGTGCTGGTTGCTCATTACTCAGGATGCTGGGTGCTCAGTACTCAGTGTGCTCAGTGCTTGGGGTGCTGGGTGCTCAATACTCAGGGTGCTCAGTGCTTGGGGTGTTGGGTGCTCAGTACTCAGTGTGCTGGGTGCTCAATGCTCAGGGTGCTGGGTGCTCAGTACTCAGGGTGCTGGGTTCTCAGTACTCAGGGTGCTGGGTGCTCAGTGCTCGGGGTGCTGGGTGCTCAGTGCTCGGGGTTGCTGGGTGCGCAGTGCTCGGGGTTGCTGGGTGCTCAGTGCTCGGGGCACTGGGTGCTCAGTGCTCGGGGTTCTGGGTGCTCAGTGCTCGGGGCGCTGGGTGCTCAGTGCTCGGGGCGCTGGGTGCTCAGTGCTCGGGGTGCTCAGAGCTCAGTACTCAGGGTGCTGGGTGCTCAGTGCTCGGGGTGCTCGGTGCTCAGTACTCAGGGTGCTGGGTACTCAGTGCTCGGGGTGCTCGGTGCTCAGTACGTTGGGTGCTCACTACTCAGGGTGCTGGGTGCTCAGTACTCAGGGTGCTGGGTGCTCAGTGCTCAGGGTGCTGGGTGCTCAGTGCTCAGGGTGCTGGGTGCTCAGTACTCAGGGTGCTGGGTGCGCAGTGCTCGGGGTGCTGGGTGCTCAGTGCTCAGGGTACTGGGTGCTCAGTGCTCAGGGTGCTGGGTGCTCAGTACTCAGGGTGCTGGGTGCTCAGTACTCAGGGTGCTGAGTGCTCAGTTCTCAGGGTGCTGGGTGATCAGTACTCGGGTGCTGGGTGCTCAGTGCTCAGGGTGCTGGGTGCTCAGTGCTCGGGGTGCTTGTCTCTCAGTGTTCAGTACTCAGGGTGCTGGGTGCTCAGTGCTCGGGGTGCTGGGTGCTCAGTGCTCAGTACTCAGGGTGCTGGGTGCTCAGTGCTCAGGGTGCTGGGTGCTCAGTACTCAGGGTGCTCAGTGCTCAGTGTGCTGGGTGCTCAGTGCTCGGGGTGCTGGATGCTCAGTGCTCGGGGTGCTGGGTGCTCAGTACTCGGGGTGCTCTGTGCTCAGTACTCAGGGTGCTGGGTGCTCAGTGCTCAGGGTGCTTTGTGCTCAGTACTCATGGTGCTGTTTGCTCGGTGCTCAGGGTGCTGGGTCCTCAGTGCTCAGGGTGCTGGGTGCTCAGTGCTCAGGGTGCTAGGTGCTTAGTACTCAGGGTGCTCGTTGCTCGGGGTGCTGGGTGCTCAGTGCTCGGGGAGCTCGGTGCTCAGTACTCAGGGTGCTGTGTGCTCAGTACTCAGGGTGCTGGGTGCTCAGTACTCATGGTGCTGGGTGCTCAGTACTCAGGGGGCTGGGTGCTCAGTGCTCAGCGTGCTGGGTGCTCAGTGCTCAGGGTGCTGGGTGCTCAGTGCTCGGAGTGCTGGGTGCTCAGTGCTTGGGGTGCTGGGTGCTCAGTGCTCACGGTGTTGGGTGCTCAGTGCTCAGTGCTCAGGGTGCTGGGTGCTCAGTACTCAGGGTGCTGGGTGCTCAGTACTCAGGGTCCTGGGTGCTCAGTGCTCAGGGTGCTGGGTGCTCAGTACTCTGGGTGTTGGGTGCTCAGTACTCAGGGTGCTGGGTGCTCAGTGCTCGGGGTGCTGGGTGCTCAGTGCTCAGGGTGCTGTGTGCTCAGTGCTCATGGTGCTGGGTTCTCAGTATTCAGGGTGCTGGGTGCTCAGTGCTCGGGGTGCTCGGTGCTCAGTACTCAAGGTGCTGGGTGCTCAGTGCTCAGGGTGCTGGATGCTCAGTTCTCGGGGTGCTCCGTGCTCAGTGCTCAGGGTGCTGGGTGCTCAGTACTCAGGGTGCTCGGTGCTCAGTACTCAGGGTTCTCAGTGCTCAGTGCTCAGGGTGCTGGGTGCTCAGTTCTCAGGGTGCTCAGTGCTCAGTACTTGGAGTGCTGGGTGCTCAGTACTCAGGGTGCTCAGTGCTCAGCACTCGGGGTGCTGGGTGCTCAGTGCTCGGGGAGCTGGTTGCTCAGTGCTCGGAGTTCTGGGTGCTCAGTACTCAGGGTGCTGTGTGCTCAGTGCTCAGTACTCAGCGTGCTGGGTGCTCAGTGCTCAGAGTGTTGGGTGCTCAGTACTCAGGGTGCTGGGTGCTCAGTGCTCAGTGCTCAGGGTGCTCAGTGCTCAGGGTGCTGGGTGCTCAGGGTGCTGGGTGCTCAGTGCTCGGGGTGCTGGGTGCTCAGTGCTCAGGGTGCTGGGTGCTCAGTGCTCAGTGCTCAGGGTGCTGTGTGCTCAGTGCTCAGTGCTCAGGGGGCTGGGTGTTCAGTACTCAGGGTGCTGGTTGCTCAGTACTCAGGGTGCTTGGTGCTCAGTGCTCAGAGTGCTGGTTGCTCAGTGCTCAGGGTGCTGGGGCTCAGGACTCAGGGTGCTGGGTGCTCAGTACTCAGGGTTCTCGGTGTTCAGTACTCAGGGTGCTGGGTGCTCAGTGCCCAGGGTGCTGGGTGCTCAGTACTCAGGGTGCTGGGTGCTCAGTACTCAGGGTGCTGGGTGCTCAGTGCTCAGGGTGCTGGGTCCTCAGTACTCAGGGTGCTGGGTGCTCAGTGCTCGGGGTGCTGGGTGCTCAGTGCTCAGGGTGATCAGTGCTCAGTACTCAGGGTGCTGGGTGCTCAGTGCTCAGGGTGCTGGGTGCTCAGTCCTCAGGGTGCTCAGTACTCAGGGTGCTCAGTGCTCAGTACTCAGGGTGTTCAGTACTCAGGGTGCTGGGTGCTCAGTGCTCGGGGTGCTGGGTGCTCAGTACTCAGGGTGCTGGGTGCTCAGTACTCGGGGTGCTGGGTGCTCAGTACTCAGGGTGCTGGGTGCTCAGTGCTTTTGGTGCTGGGTGCTCAGTGCTCAGGGTGATCGGTGCTCAGTGCTCAGCGTGCTGGGTGCTCAGTCCTCAGGGTGCTCAGTGCTCAAGGTGCTGGGTGCTCAGTGCTCGGGGTGCTCGGTGCTCAGTACTCAGGGTGCTGAGTGCTCAGTACTCAGGGTGCTGGGTGCTCAGTACTCAGGGTGCTGGGTGCTCAGTACTCAGGTCAGAACTCAGGGTGCTGGGTGCTCAGTACTCGGGGTGCTGGGTGCTCAGTACTCAGGGTCCTGGGTGCTCAGTGCTCAGGGTGCTGGGTGCTCAGTACTCAGGGTGCTGGGTGCTTAGTACTCAGGGTGCTCAGTACTTAGGGTGCTCAGTGCTCAGTGCTCGGGGTGATGGGTGCTCAGTGCTCGGGGTGCTGGGTGCTCAGTACTCAGGGTGCTGGGTGCTCAGTGCTCAGGGTGATCAGTGCCCAGTGCTCAGGGTGCTGGGTGCTCAGTCCTCATGGTGCTCAGTACTCAGGGTGCTCGGTGCTCAGCACTCAGGGTGCTGGGTGCTCAGTGCCCAGGGTGCTGGGTGCTCAGTACTCAGGGTGCTGGGTGCTCAGTACTCAGGGTGCTGGGTGCTCAGTGCTCAGGGTGATCAGTGCTCAGTACTCAGGGTGCTGGGTGCTCAGTGCTCGGGGGGCTCGGTGCTCAGTACTCAGGGTGCTGTGTACTCAGTGCTCGGGGTGCTCGGTGCTCAGTACGTTGGGTGCTCACTACTCAGGGTGCTGGGTGCTCAGTACTCAGGGTGCTGGGTGCTCAGTGCTCAGGGTGCTGGGTGCTCAGTGCTCAGGGTGCTGGGTGCTCAGTACTCAGGGTGCTGGGTGCGCAGTGCTCGGGGTGCTGGGTGCTCAGTGCTCAGGGTGCTGGGTGCTCAGTGCTCAGGGTGCTGGGTGCTCAGTACTCAGGGTGCTGGGTGCTCAGTACTCAGGGTGCTGAGTGCTCAGAACTCAGGGTGCTGGGTGATCAGTACTCGGGTGCTGGGTGCTCAGTGCTCAGGGTGCTGGGTGCTCAGTGCTCGGGGTGCTTGGTGCTCAGTGTTCAGTACTCAGGGTGCTGGGTGCTCAGTGCTCGGGGTGCTGGGTGCTCAGTGCTCAGTACTCAGGGTGCTGGGTGCTCAGTGCTCAGGGTGCTGGGTGCTCAGTACTCAGGGTGCTCAGTGCTCAGTGCTCAGGGTGCTGGGTGCTCAGTGCTCGGGGTGCTGGGTGCTCAGTGCTCGGGGTGCTGGGTGCTCAGTACACGGGGTGATCTGTGCTCAGTACTCAGGGTGCTGGGTGCTCAGTGCTCAGGGTGCTTTGTGCTCAGTACTCATGGTGCTGTTTGCTCGGTGCTCAGGGTGCTGGGTCCTCAGTGCTCAGGGTGCTCATTGCTTAGTACTCAGGGTGCTCGTTGCTCGGGGTGCTGGGTGCTCAGTGCTCGGGGTGCTCGGTGCTCAGTACTCAGGGTGCTGTGTGCTCAGTACTCAGGGTGCTGGGTGCTCAGTACTCATGGTGCTGGGTGCTCAGTACTCAGGGGGCTGGGTGCTCAGTGCTCAGCGTGCTGGGTGCTCAGTGCTCAGGGTGCTGGGTGCTCAGTGCTCGGAGTGCTGGGTGCTCAGTGCTCGGGGTGCTGGGTGCTCAGCGCTCACGGTGTTGGGTGCTCAGTGCTCAGTGCTCAGGGTGCTGGGTGCTCAGTACTCTGGGTGTTGGGTGCTCAGTACTCAGGGTGCTGGGTGCTCAGTGCTCGGGGTGCTGGGTGCTCAGTGCTCAGGGTGCTGTGTGCTCAGTGCTCATGGTGCTGGGTGCTCAGTATTCAGGGTGCTGGGTGCTCAGTGCTCGGGGTGCTCGGTGCTCAGTACTCAAGGTGCTGGGGGCTCAGTGCTCAGGGTGCTGGGTGCTCAGTTCTCGGGGTGCTCCGTGCTCAGTGCTCAGGGTGCTGGGTGCCCAGTACTCAGGGTGCTCGGTGCTCAGTACTCAGGGTTCTCAGTGCTCAGTGCTCAGGGTGCTGGGTGCTCAGTTCTCAGGGTGCTCAGTGCTCAGTACTTGGAGTGCTGGGTGCTCAGTACTCAGGGTGCTCAGTGCTCAGCTCTCGGGGTGCTGGGTGCTCAGTGCTCGGGGAGCTGGTTGCTCAGTGCTCGGAGTTCTGGGTGCTCAGTACTCAGGGTGCTGTGTGCTCAGTGCTCAGTACTCAGCGTGCTGGGTGCTCAGTGCTCAGAGTGTTGGGTGCTCAGTACTCAGGGTGCTGGGTGCTCAGTGCTCAGTGCTCAGGGTGCTCAGTGCTCAGGGTGCTGGGTGCTCAGGGTGCTGGGTGCTCAGTGCTCGGGGTGCTGGGTGCTCAGTGCTCAGGGTGCTGGGTGCTCAGTGCTAAGTGCTCAGGGTGCTGTGTGCTCAGTGCTCAGTGCTCAGGGGGCTGGGTGTTCAGTACTCAGGGTGCTGGTTGCTCAGTACTCAGGGTGCTTGGTGCGCAGTGCTCAGAGTGCTGGTTGCTCAGTGCTCAGGGTGCTGGGGGCTCAGGACTCAGGGTGCTGGGTGCTCAGTACTCAGGGTTCTCGGTGTTCAGTACTCAGGGTGCTGGGTGCTCAGTGCCCAGGGTGCTGGGTGCTCAGTACTCAGGGTGCTGGGTGCTCAGTACTCAGGGTGCTGGGTGCTCAGTGCTCAGGGTGCTGGGTCCTCAGTACTCAGGGTGCTGGGTGCTCAGTGCTCGGGGTGCTGGGTGCTCAGTGCTCAGGGTGATCAGTGCTCAGTACTCAGGGTGCTGGGTGCTCAGTGCTCAGGGTGCTGGGTGCTCAGTCCTCAGGGTGCTCAGTACTCAGGGTGCTCAGTGCTCAGTGCTCAGTACTCAGGGTGTTCAGTACTCAGGGTGCTGGGTGCTCAGTGCTCGGGGTGCTGGGTGCTCAGTACTCAGGGTGCTGGGTGCTCAGTACTCGGGGTGCTGGGTGCTCAGTACTCAGGGTGCTGGGTGCTCAGTGCTTTTGGTGCTGGGTGCTCAGTGCTCAGGGTGATAGGTGCTCAGTGCTCAGCGTGCTGGGTGCTCAGTCCTCAGGGTGCTGGGTGCTCAGTACTCAGGGTGCTGGGTGCTCAGTACTCAGGGTGCTGGGTGCTCAGTGCTCAGGGTGCTGGGTCCTCAGTACTCAGGGTGCTGGGTGCTCAGTGCTCGGGGTGCTGGGTGCTCAGTACTCAGGGTGCTGGGTGCTCAGTACTCGGGGTGCTGGGTGCTCAGTACTCAGGGTGCTGGGTGCTCAGTGCTCAAGGTGCTGGGTGCTCAGTGCTCGGGGTGCTCGGTGCTCAGTACTCAGGGTGCTGAGTGCTCAGTACTCAGGGTGCTGGGTGCTCAGTACTCAGGGTGCTGGGTGCTCAGTACTCAGGTCAGTACTCAGGGTGCTGGGTGCTCAGTACTCGGGGTGCTGGGTGCTCAGTACTCAGGGTGCTGGGTGCTCAGTGCTCAGGGTGCTGGGTGCTCAGTACTCAGGGTGCTGGGTGCTTAGTACTCAGGGTGCTCAGTACTTAGGGTGCTCAGTGCTCAGTGCTCGGGGTGCTGGGTGCTCAGTGCTCGGGGTGCTGGGTGCTCAGTACTCAGGGTGCTGGGTGCTCAGTGCTCAGGGTGATCAGTGCCCAGTGCTCAGGGTGCTGGGTGCTCAGTCCTCATGGTGCTCAGTACTCAGGGTGCTCGGTGCTCACCACTCAGGGTGCTGGGTGCTCAGTGCCCAGCGTGCTGGGTGCTCAGTACTCAGGGTGCTGTGTGCTCAGTACTCAGGGTGCTGGGTGCTCAGTGCTCAGGGTGATCAGTGCTCAGTACTCAGGTTGCTGGGTTCTCAGTGCTCAGGGTGATGGGTGCTCAGTCCTCAGGGTGCTCAGTACTCAGGCTGCTGGGTGCTCAGTGCTCAGTACTCATGGTGCTCAGTACTCAGGGTGCTGGATGCTCAGTGCTCGGGGTGCTGGGTGCTCAGCACTCAGCGTGCTGGGTGCTCAGTGCCCAGGGTGCTGGGTGCTCAGTACTCAGGGTGCTGGGTGCTCAGTACTCAGGGTGCTGGGTACTCAGTGCTCAGGGTGATCAGTGCTCAGTACTCAGGGTGCTGGGTGCTCATTGCTCAGGGTGCTGGGTGCTCAGTACTCAGGGTGCTCGGTGCTCAGCACTCAGGGTGCTGGGTGCTCAGTGCCCAGGGTGCTGGGTGCTCAGTACTCAGGGTGCTGGGTGCTCAGTACTCAGGGTGCTGGGTGCTCAGTGCTCAGGGTGATCAGTGCTCAGTACTCAGGGTGCTGGGTGCTCAGTACTCAGGGTGCTGGGTGCTCAGTACTCACGGTTCTGGGTTCTCAGTACTCGGGGTGCTGGGTGCTCATTACTCAGTGTGCTGGGTGCTCAGTGCTCGGGGTGCTCGGTGCTCAGTGCTCAGGATGCTCGGTGCTCAGAACTCTTGGTGCTGGGTGCTCAGTACTCAGGGTGCTGGGTGCTCAGTGCTCAGGGTGCTGGGTACTCAGTGCTCAGGGTGCTGGGTGCTCAGTATTCAGGGTGCTGGGTGCTCAGTGCTCAGGGTGCTGGGTTCTCAGTGCTCAGGGTGCTGGGTGCTCAGTACTCAGGGTGCTGGGTGCTCAGTACTCAGGGTGCTGGGTGCTCAGTGCTCGGGGTGCTGGGTGCTCAGTGCTCGGGGTGCTGGGTGCTCAGTGCTCGGGGTGCTCGGTGCTCAGTACTCAGGGTGCTGGGTGCTCAGTGCTCGATGTGCTCAGTACTCAGGGTGCTGTGTGTTCAGTGCTCAGGGTGCTGGGTGCTCAGTACTCAGGATGCTCGGTGCTTAGTACTCGGGGTGCTGGGTGCTCAGTGCTCGGGGTGCTCGGTGCTCAGTACTCAGTGCTCAGGGTGCTCAGTGCTCAGTGCTCAGGGTGCTGGGTGTTCAGTACTCAGGGTGCTTGGTGCTCAGTACTCGGGGTGCTGGGTGCTCAGTGCTCAGTACTCAGGGTGCTGGGTGCTCAGTGCTCGGGGTGCTGGGTGCTCAGTGCTCAGTACTCAGGGTGCTGGGTGCTCAGTGCTCAGGGTGCTGTGTGCTCAGTGCTCAGGGTGCTGGGTGCTCAGTGCTCAGGGTGCTGGGTACTCAGTGTTCAGGGTGCTGGGTGCTCATTCTCAGGGTGCTGGGTGCTCAGTACGCAGGTTGCTCAGTACTCTGGGTGCTCGGTGCTCAGTACTCATGGTGCTGGCTGCTCAGTACTCAGGGTGCTCGGTGCTCAGTTCTCAGGGTGCTCGGTGCTCAGTGTTTGGGGTGCTGGGTGCTCAGTACTCAGTGCTCAGGATGCTGGGTGCTCAGTGCTCAGGGTGCTGGGTGCTCAGTGCTCAGGGAGCTCAGTGGTCAGTGCTCAATACTTAGGGTGCTGGGTGCTCAGTACTCAGGGTGCTGGGTGCTCAGTGCTCGGGGTGCCCGGTGCTCAGTGCTCGGGGTGCTCGGTGCTCAGTTTTCAGGGTGCTGGGTGCTCAGTACTCACGGTGCTGGGTGCTCAGTGCTCGGGGTGCTGGGTGCTCAGTGCTCGGGGTGCTGGGTGCTCAGTGCTCGGGGTGCTGGGTGCTCAGTACTCAGGGTGCTGAGCGCTCAGTACTCAGGGTTCTGGGTGCTCAGTGCTAGGGGTGCTCGTTGCTCAGTACGTTGGGTGCTCAGTGCTCAGGGTGCTGGCTGCTCAGTGCTCAGGGTGCTGGGTGCTCAGTGCTCAGGGTGCTTGATGCTCAGTACTCAGGGTGCTGGGAGCTCAGGGCTCGGGGTGCTGGGTGCTCAGTATTCAGGGTGCTGGGTGCTCAGTGCTCAGGGTGCTGGGTACTCAGTGCTCAGGGTGCTGGGTGCTCAGTATTCAGGGTGCTGGGTGCTCAGTGCTCGGGGCGCTGGGTACTCAGTGCTCAGGGTGCTGGGTGCTCAGTACTCAGGGTGCTGGGTGCTCAGTACTCAGGGTGCTGGGTGCTCAGTGCTCGGGGTGCTGGGTGCTCAGTGCTCGGCGTGCTGGGTGCTCAGTGCTCGGGGTGCTCGGTGCTCAGTACTCAGGGTGCTGGGTGCTCAGTGCTCGAGGTGCTCAGTACTCAGGGTGCTGTGTGTTCAGTGCTCAGGGTGCTGGGTGCTCAGTACTCAGGATGCTCGGTGCTTAGTACTCAGCGTGCTGGGTGCTCAGTACTCCGGGTGCTGGGTGCTCAGTGCTCGGGGTGCTCGGTGCTCAGTACTCATTGCTCAGTGTGCTCAGTGCTCAGTGCTCAGGGTGCTGGGTGTTCAGTACTCAGGGTGCTTGGTGCTCAGTACTCGGGGTGCTGGTTGCTCAGTACTCAGGGTGCTGGGTGCTCAGTACTCAGGGTGCTGGGTGCTCAGTACTCGGGTGCTGGGTGCTCAGTGCTCAGGGTGCTGGGTGCTCAGTGCTCGGGGTGCTGGGTGCTCAGTACTCAGGGTGCTGCGTGCTCAGTACTCAGGGTGCTGGGTGCTCTGTGCTCGGGGTGCTGGGTGCTCAGTGCTCGCGGTGCTGGGTGCTCAGTGCTCGAGGTGCTCGGTGCTCAGTACTCAGGGTGCTGGGTGCTCAGTCCTCTAGGTGCTCAGTACTCAGGGTGCTGTGTGTTCAGTGCTCAGGGTGCTGGGTGCTCAGTACTCAGGGTGCTCGGTGCTTAGTACTCAGGGTGCTGGGTGCTCAGTACTCCGGGTGCTGGGTGCTCAGTGCTTGGGGTGCTCGGTGCTCAGTGCTCAGGGTGCTGGGTGCTTAGTGCTCGGGGTGCCCGGTGCTCAGTACTCGGGGTTCTGGGTGCTCAGTTCTCAGGGTACTAGGTGCTCAGTACGTTGGGTGCTCAGAACTCAGGGTGCTGGATGCTCAGTGCTCAGGGTGCTAGGTGCTCAGTGCTCAGGGTGCTGGGTGCTCAGTGCTCAGGGTGCTGGGTGCTCAGTGCTCAGGGTGCTGGGTGCTCGGTGCTCTGGGTGCTGGGTGCTTAGTGCTCGGGGTGCCCGGTGCTCAGTACTCAGGGCGCTGGGTGCTCAGTGCTCAGGGTGCTGGGTGCTCAGTACTCAGGGTGCTGGGTGCTCGGTGCTCAGTACGCTGGGTGCTCAGTACTCAGGGTGCTGGGTGCTCAGTACTCAGGGTGCTCGGTGCTCAGTGCTCAGGGTGCTGGGTGCTCGGGGTGCTGGGTGCTTAGTGCTCGGGGTGCCCGGTGCTCAGTACTCGGGGTTCTGGGTGCTCAGTGCTCAGGGTACTCGGTGCTCAGTACGTTGGGTGCTCAGTACTCAGGGTGCTGGGTGCTCAGTGCTCAGGGTGCTGGGTGCTCAGTGCTCAGGGTGCCGGGTGCTCAGTGCTCAGGGTGCTGGGTGCTCAGTGCTCAGGGTGCTGGGTGCTCAGTGCTCGGGGTGCTGGGTGCTCGGTGCTCATTACGCTGGGTGCTCAGTACTCAGGGTGCTGGGTGCTCAGTACTCAGGGTGCTGGGTGCTCAGTGCTCGGGGTGCTGGGTGCTCAGTGCTCGGGGTGCTGGGTGCTCAGTGCTCGGGGTGCTCGGTGCTCAGTACTCAGGGTGCTGGGTGCTCAGTGCTCGATGTGCTCAGTACTCAGGGTGCTGTGTGTTCAGTGCTCAGGGTGCTGGGTGCTCAGTACTCAGGATGCTCGGTGCTTAGTACTCGGGGTGCTGGGTGCTCAGTGCTCGGGGTGCTCGGTGCTCAGTACTCAGTGCTCAGGGTGCTCAGTGCTCAGTGCTCAGGGTGCTGGGTGTTCAGTACTCAGGGTGCTTGGTGCTCAGTACTCGGGGTGCTGGGTGCTCAGTGCTCAGTACTCAGGGTGCTGGGTGCTCAGTGCTCGGGGTGCTGGGTGCTCAGTGCTCAGTACTCAGGGTGCTGGGTGCTCAGTGCTCAGGGTGCTGTGTGCTCAGTGCTCAGGGTGCTGGGTGCTCAGTGCTCAGGGTGCTGGGTACTCAGTGCTCAGGGTGCTGGGTGCTCATTCTCAGGGTGCTGGGTGCTCAGTACTCAGGTTGCTCAGTACTCTGGGTGCTCCGTGCTCAGTACTCATGGTGCTGGCTGCTCAGTACTCAGGGTGCTCGGTGCTCAGTTCTCAGGGTGCTCGGTGCTCAGTGTTTGGGGTGCTGGGTGCTCAGTACTCAGTGCTCAGGATGCTGGGTGCTCAGTGCTCAGGGTGCTGGGTGCTCAGTGCTCAGGGAGCTCAGTGGTCAGTGCTCAATACTTAGGGTGCTGGGTGCTCAGTACTCAGGGTGCTGGGTGCTCAGTGCTCGGGGTGCTCGGTGCTCAGTTTTCAGGGTGCTGGGTGCTCAGTACTCACGGTGCTGGGTGCTCAGTGCTCGGGGTGCTGGGTGCTCAGTGCTCGGGGTGCTGGGTGCTCAGTGCTCGGGGTGCTGGGTGCTCAGTACTCAGGGTGCTGAGCGCTCAGTACTCAGGGTTCTGGGTGCTCAGTGCTCGGGGTGCTCGTTGCTCAGTACGTTGGGTGCTCAGTGCTCAGGGTGCTGGCTGCTCAGTGCTCAGGGTGCTGGGTGCTCAGTGCTCAGGGTGCTTGATGCTCAGTACTCAGGGTGCTGGGAGCTCAGGGCTCGGGGTGCTGGGTGCTCAGTATTCAGGGTGCTGGGTGCTCAGTGCTCAGGGTGCTGGGTACTCAGTGCTCAGGGTGCTGGGTGCTCAGTATTCAGGGTGCTGGGTGCTCAGTGCTCGGGGTGCTGGGTACTCAGTGCTCAGGGTGCTGGGTGCTCAGTACTCAGGGTGCTGGGTGCTCAGTACTCAGGGTGCTGGGTGCTCAGTGCTCGGGGTGCTGGGTGCTCAGTGCTCGGCGTGCTGTGTGCTCAGTGCTCGGGGTGCTCGGTGCTCAGTACTCAGGGTGCTGGGTGCTCAGTGCTCGAGGTGCTCAGTACTCAGGGTGCTGTGTGTTCAGTGCTCAGGGTGCTGGGTGCTCTGTACTCAGGATGCTCGATGCTTAGTACTCAGCGTGCTGGGTGCTCAGTACTCCGGGTGCTGGGTGCTCAGTGCTCGGGGTGCTCGGTGCTCAGTACTCAGTGCTCAGGGTGCTCAGTGCTCAGTGCTCAGGGTGCTGGGTGTTCAGTACTCAGGGTGCTTGGTGCTCAGTACTCGGGGTGCTGGGTGCTCAGTACTCAGGGTGCTGGGTGCTCAGTACTCAGGGTGCTGGGTGCTCAGTACTCGGGTGCTGGGTGCTCAGTGCTCAGGGTGCTGGGTGCTCAGTGCTCGGGGTGCTGGGTGCTCAGTACTCAGGGTGCTGCGTGCTCAGTACTCAGGGTGCTGGGTGCTCTGTGCTCGGGGTGCTGGGTGCTCAGTGCTCGCGGTGCTGGGTGCTCAGTGCTCGAGGTGCTCGGTGCTCAGTACTCAGGGTGCTGGGTGCTCAGTCCTCTAGGTGCTCAGTACTCAGGGTGCTGTGTGTTCAGTGCTCAGGGTGCTGGGTGCTCAGTACTCAGGGTGCTCGGTGCTTAGTACTCAGGGTGCTGGGTGCTCAGTACTCCGGGTGCTGGGTGCTCAGTGCTTGGGGTGCTCGGTGCTCAGTGCTCAGGGTGCTGGGTGCTTAGTGCTCGGGGTGCCCGGTGCTCAGTACTCGGGGTTCTGGGTGCTCAGTTCTCAGGGTACTAGGTGCTCAGTACGTTGGGTGCTCAGAACTCAGGGTGCTGGGTGCTCAGTGCTCAGGGTGCTAGGTGCTCAGTGCTCAGGGTGCTGGGTGCTCAGTGCTCAGGGTGCTGGGTGCTCAGTGCTCAGGGTGCTGGGTGCTCGGTGCTCTGGGTGCTGGGTGCTTAGTGCTCGGGGTGCCCGGTGCTCAGTACTCAGGGCGCTGGGTGCTCAGTGCTCAGGGTGCTGGGTGCTCAGTACTCAGGGTGCTGGGTGCTCGGTGCTCAGTACGCTGGGTGCTCAGTACTCAGGGTGCTGGGTGCTCAGTACTCAGGGTGCTCGGTGCTCAGTGCTCAGGGTGCTGGGTGCTCGGTGCTCGGGGTGCTGGGTGCTTAGTGCTCGGGGTGCCCGGTGCTCAGTACTCGGGGTTCTGGGTGCTCAGTGCTCAGGGTACTCGGTGCTCAGTACGTTGGGTGCTCAGTACTCAGGGTGCTGGGTGCTCAGTGCTCAGGGTGCTGGGTGCTCAGTGCTCAGGGTGCCGGGTGCTCAGTGCTCAGGGTGCTGGGTGCTCAGTGCTCAGGGTGCTGGGTGCTCAGTGCTCAGGGTGCTGGGTGCTCGGTGCTCTGGGTGCTGGGTGCTTAGTGCTCGGGGTGCCCGGTGCTCAATACTCGGCGTGCTCAGTGCTCAGTACTCAGGGTGTTGGGTGCTCAGTGCTCAGGGTGCTGGGTGCTCAGTACTCAGGGTGCTGGGTGCTCGGTGCTCAGTACGCTGGGTGCTCAGTACTCAGGGTGCTGCGTGCTCAGTACTCAGGGTGCTCGGTGCTCAGTACTCAGGGTGCTGGGTGCTCATTGCTCGGGGTGCTGGGTGCTCAGTACTCAGGGTGCTGGGTGCTCAGTGCTCGGGGTGCTCGGTGCTCAGTACGCTGGGTGCTCAGTACTCAGGGTGCTGGGTGCTCAGTACTCAGGGTGCTGGGTGCTTAGTACTCAGGGTGCTGGGTGCTCAGTGCTCGGGGTGCTGGGTGCTCAGTGCTCAGTACTCAGGGTGCTGGGTGCTCAGGGCTCAGGTTGCTGGGTCCTCGGTGCTCAGTACGCTGGGTGCTCAGTACTCAGGGTGCTGGGTGCTCAGTACTCAGGGTGCTGGGTGCTCAGTACTCAGGGTGCTCGGTGCTCAGTACTCAGGGTGCTGGGTGCTCAGTGCTCGGGGTGCTGGGTGCTCAGTACTCAGGGTGCTGGGTGCTCAGTGCTCGGGGTGCTGGGTGCTCAGTACTCAGGGTGCTGGGTGCTCAGTGCTCAGGGTGATCAGTGCTCAGTACTCAGGGTGCTGAGTTCTCAGTGCTCAGGGTGATGGGTGCTCAGTCCTCAGGGTGCTCAGTACTCAGGCTGCTGGGTGCTCAGTGCTCAGTACTCATGGTGCTCAGTACTCAGGGTGCTGGATGCTCAGTGCTCGGGGTGCTGGGTGCTCAGCACTCAGCGTGCTGGGTGCTCAGTGCCCAGGGTGCTGGGTGCTCAGTACTCAGGGTGCTGGGTGCTCAGTACTCAGTGTGCTGGGTGCTCAGTGCTCAGGGTGATCAGTGCTCAGTACTCAGGGTGCTGGGTGCTCATTGCTCAGGGTGCTGTGTGCTCAGTACTCAGGGTGCTAGGTGCTCAGCACTCAGGGTGCTGGGTGCTCAGTGCCCAGGGTGCTGGGTGCTCAGTACTCAGGGTGCTGGGTGCTCAGTACTCAGGGTGCTGGGTGCTCAGTGCTCAGGGTGATCAGTGCTCAGTACTCAGGGTGCTGGGTGCTCAGTACTCAGGGTGCTGGGTGCTCAGTACTCACGGTTCTGGGTTCTCAGTACTCGGGGTGCTGGGTGCTCATTACTCAGGGTGCTGGGTGCTCAGTGCTCGGGGTGCTCGGTGCTCAGTGCTCAGGATGCTCGGTGCTCAGAACTCTTGGTGCTGGGTGCTCAGTACTCAGGGTGCTGGGTGCTCAGTGCTCAGGGTGCTGGGTACTCAGTGCTCAGGGTGCTGGGTGCTTAGTATTCAGGGTGCTGGGTGCTCAGTGCTCAGGGTGCTGGGTTCTCAGTGCTCAGGGTGCTGGGTGCTCAGTACTCAGGGTGCTGGGTGCTCAGTACTCAGGGTGCTGGGTGCTCAGTGCTCGGGGTGCTGGGTGCTCAGTGCTCGGGGTGCTGGGTGCTCAGTGCTCGGGGTGCTCGGTGCTCAGTACTCAGGGTGCTGGGTGCTCAGTGCTCGAGGTGCTCAGTACTCAGGGTGCTGTGTGTTCAGTGCTCAGGGTGCTGGGTGCACAGTACTCAGGATGCTCGGTGCTTAGTACTCGGGGTGCTGGGTGCTCAGTGCTCGGGGTGCTCGGTGCTCAGTACTCAGTGCTCAGGGTGCTCACTGCTCAGTGCTCAGGGTGCTGGGTGTTCAGTACTCAGGGTGCTTGGTGCTCAGTACTCGGGGTGCTGGGTGCTCAGTGCTCAGTACTCAGGGTGCTGGGTGCTCAGTGCTCGGGGTGCTGGGTGCTCAGTGCTCAGTACTCAGGGTGCTGGGTGCTCAGTGCTCAGGGTGCTGTGTGCTCAGTGCTCAGGGTGCTGGGTGCTCAGTGCTCAGGGTGCTGGGTACTCAGTGCTCAGGGTGCTGGGTGCTCATTCTCAGGGTGCTGGGTGCTCAGTACTCAGGTTGCTCAGTACTCTGGGTGCTCGGTGCTCAGTACTCATGGTGCTGGCTGCTCAGTACTCAGGGTGCTCGGTGCTCAGTTCTCAGGGTGCTCGGTGCTCAGTGTTTGGGGTGCTGGGTGCTCAGTACTCAGTGCTCAGGATGCTGGGTGCTCAGTGCTCAGGGTGCTGGGTGCTCAGTGCTCAGGGAGCTCAGTGGTCAGTGCTCAATACTTAGGGTGCTGGGTGCTCAGTACTCAGGGTGCTGGGTGCTCAGTGCTCGGGGTGCCCGGTGCTCAGTGCTCGGGGTGCTCGGTGCTCAGTTTTCAGGGTGCTGGGTGCTCAGTACTCACGGTGCTGGGTGCTCAGTGCTCGGGTTGCTGGGTGCTCAGTGCTCGGGGTGCTGGGTGCTCAGTGCTCGGGGTGCTGGGTGCTCAGTACTCAGGGTGCTCAGCGCTCAGTACTCAGGGTTCTGGGTGCTCAGTGCTCGGGGTGCTCGTTGCTCAGTACGTTGGGTGCTCAGTGCTCAGGGTGCTGGCTGCTCAGTGCTCAGGGTGCTGGGTGCTCAGTGCTCAGGGTGCTTGATGCTCAGTACTCAGGGTGCTGGGAGCTCAGGGCTCGAGGTGCTGGGTGCTCAGTATTCAGGGTGCTGGGTGCTCAGTGCTCAGGGTGCTGGGTACTCAGTGCTCAGGGTGCTGGGTGCTCAGTATTCAGGGTGCTGGGTGCTCAGTGCTCACGGTGCTGGGTGCTCAGTGCTCAGGGTGCTGGGTGCTCAGTACTCAGGGTGCTGGGTGCTCAGTGCTCGGGGTGCTGGGTGCTCAGTGCTCGGCGTGCTGGGTGCTCAGTGCTCGGGGTGCTCGGTGCTCAGTACTCAGGGTGCTGGGTGCTCAGTGCTCGAGGTGCTCAGTACTCAGGGTGCTGTGTGTTCAGTGCTCAGGGTGCTGGGTGCTCAGTACTCAGGATGCTCGGTGCTTAGTACTCAGCGTGCTGGGTGCTCAGTACTCCGGGTGCTGGGTGCTCAGTGCTCGGGGTGCTCGGTGCTCAGTACTCAGTGCTCAGTGTGCTCAGTGCTCAGTGCTCAGGGTTCTGGGTGTTCAGTACTCAGGGTGCTTGGTGCTCAGTACTCGGGGTGCTGGGTGCTCAGTACTCAGGGTGCTGGGTGCTCAGTACTCAGGGTGCTGGGTGCTCAGTACTCGGGTGCTGGGTGCTCAGTGCTCAGGGTGCTGGGTGCTCAGTGCTCGGGGTGCTGGGTGCTCAGTACTCAGGGTGCTGCGTGCTCAGTACTCAGGGTGCTGGGTGCTCTGTGCTCGGGGTGCTGGGTGCTCAGTGCTCGCGGTGCTGGGTGCTCAGTGCTCGAGGTGCTCGGTGCTCAGTACTCAGGGTGCTGGGTGCTCAGTCCTCTAGGTGCTCAGTACTCAGGGTGCTGTGTGTTCAGTGCTCAGGGTGCTGGGTGCTCAGTACTCAGGGTGCTCGGTGCTTAGTACTCAGGGTGCTGGGTGCTCAGTACTCCGGGTGCTGGGTGCCCAGTGCTTGGGGTGCTCGGTGCTCACTGCTCAGGGTGCTGGGTGCTTAGTGCTCGGGGTGCCCGGTGCTCAGTACTCGGGGTTCTGGGTGCTCAGTGCTCAGGGTACTAGGTGCTCAGTACGTTGGGTGCTCAGAACTCAGGGTGCTGGGTGCTCAGTGCTCAGGGTGCTAGGTGCTCAGTGCTCAGGGTGCTGGGTGCTCAGTGCTCAGGGTGCTGGGTGCTCAGTGCTCAGGGTGCTGGGTGCTCGGTGCTCTGGGTGCTGGGTGCTTAGTGCTCGGGGTGCCCGGTACTCAGTACTCGGGGTGCTCAGTGCTCAGTACTCAGGGTGCTGGGTGCTCAGTGCTCAGGGTGCTGGGTGCTCAGTACTCAGGGTGCTGGGTGCTCGGTGCTCAGTACGCTGGGTGCTCAGTACTCAGGGTGCTGGGTGCTCAGTACTCAGGGTGCTCGGTGCTCAGTGCTCAGGGTGCTGGGTGCTCGGTGCTCGGGGTGCTGAGTGCTTAGTGCTCTGGTTGCTATTTGCTCAGTACTCAGGGTGCTGGGTGCTCAGTGCTCAGTACTCAGGGTGCTGGGTGCTCAGTGCTCAGGGTGCTGGGTGCTCAGTGCTCAGGGTGCTGGGTGCTTGGTGCTCGGGGTGCTGGGTGCTTAGTGCTCGGGTTGCTGCGTGCTCAGTACTCAGGGTGCTGGGTGCTCAGTGCTCGGGGTGCTGGGTGCTCAGTGCTCAGTACTCAGGGTGCTCTGTGCTCAGTGCTCAGGGTGCTGTGTGCTCAGTGCTCAGGGTGCTGGGTGCTCAGTACTCAGGGTGCTGGGTGCTCAGTACTCAGGGTGCTGGGTGCTCTGTGCTCGGGGTGCTGGGTGCTCAGTGCTCGCGGTGCTGGGTGCTCAGTGCTCAGGGTGCTCGGTGCTCAGTACTCAGGGTGCTGGGTGCTCAGTGCTCGAGGTGCTCAGTACTCAGGGTGCTGTGTGTTCAGTGCTCAGTGTGCTGGGTGCTCAGTACTCAGGGTGCTCGGTGCTTAGTACTCAGACTGCTGGGTGCTCAGTACTCCGGGTGCTGGGTGCTCAGTGCTCGGGGTGCTCGGTGCTCAGTGCTCAAGGTGCTGGGTGCTCAGTACTCAGGGTGCTCATTGCTCAGGGTGCTGGGTGCTCAGTACTCAGGGTGCTGGGTGCTCAGTGCTCAGGGTGCACAGTGCTTGGGGTGCAGGGTGCTCAGTACTCAGGGTGCTCGGTGCTCAGTACTCGGGGTGCTGGGTGCGAATTAATCAGGGTGATGGGTGCTCAGTACTCAGGGTGCACAGTGCTTGGGGTGCAGGGTGCTCAGTACTCAGGGTGCTCTGTGCTTGTGGTGCTGGGTGCTCAGTACTCAGGGTGCTGGGTGCTCAGTGCTCAGGGTGTTGGGTGCTAAGTACTCAGGGTGCTGGGTGCTCAGTACTCAGGGTGCTGGGTGCACAGTGCTCGGGGTGCTGGGTGCTCAGTGCTCGGGGTGCGGGGTGCTCAGTGCTCGGGGTGGTGGGTGCTCAGTTCTCGGGGTTCTGGGTGCTCAGTGCTCAGGGTGCTGGGTGCTCAGTGCTCGGGGTGCTGGGTGCTCAGTGCTCGGGGTGCTTGGTGCTCAGTGCTCGGGGTGCTGGGTGCTCAGTGCTCGGGGTGCTTGGTGCTCAGTGCTCGGGGTGCTGGGTGCTCAGTGCTCAAGGTGCTGGGTGCTCGGTGCTCGGGGTGCTGGGTGCTTAGTGCTCGGGGTGCCCGGTGCTCAGTACTCGGGGTTCTGGGTGCTCAGTGCTCAGGGTACTCGGTGCTCAGTACGTTGGGTGCTCAGTACTCAGGGTGCTGGTTGCTCAGTGCTCAGGGTGCTGGGTGCTCAGTGCTCAGGATGCCGGGTGCGCAGTGCTCAGGGTGCTGGGTGCTCAGTGCTCAGGGTGCTGGGTGCTCAGTGCTCAGGGTGCTGGGTGCTCGGTGCTCTGGGTGCTGGGTGCTTAGTGCTCGGGGTGCCCGGTGCTCAATACTCGGCGTGCTCAGTGCTCAGTACTCAGGGTGGTGGGTGCTCAGTGCTCAGGTTGCTGGGTGCTCAGTACTCAGGGTCCTGGGTGCTCGGTGCTCAGTACGCTGGGTGCTCAGTACTCAGGGTGCTGGGTGCTCAGTACTCAGGGTGCTCGGTGCTCAGTACTCAGGGTGCTGGGTGCTCAGTGCTCGGGGTGCTGGGTGCTCAGTACTCAGGGTGCTGGGTGCTCAGTGCTCGGGGTGCTCGGTGCTCAGTACGCTGGGTGCTCAGTACTCAGGGTGCTGGGTGCTCAGTACTCAGGGTGCTGGGTGCTTAGTACTCAGGGTGCTGGGTGCTCAGTGCCCGGGGTGCTGGGTGCTCAGTGCTCAGTACTCAGGGTGCTGGGTGCTCAGGGCTCAGGTTGCTGGGTCCTCGGTGCTCAGTACGCTGGGTGCTCAGTACTCAGGGTGCTGGGTGCTCAGTACTCAGGGTGCTCGGTGCTCAGTACTCAGGGTGCTGGGTGCTCAGTGCTCGGGGTGCTGGGTGCTCAGTACTCAGGGTGCTGGGTGCTCAGTGCTCGGGGTGCTCGGTGCTCAGTACGCTGGGTGCTCAGTATTCAGGCTGCTGGGTGCTCAGTACTCAGGGTGCTGGGTGCTCAGTGCTCAGGGTGCTGGGTGCTCAGTGCTCGGGGTGCTCAGTGCTAAGTACTCAGGGTGCTGGGTGCTCAGTACTCAGGGTGCTGGGTGCTCAGTACTCAGAGTGCTGGGTGCTCAGTGCTCGTAGTGCTGGGTGCTCAGTGCTCAGGGTGCTCAGTGCTCAGTACTCAGGGTGCTGGGTGCTCATTACTCAGGCTGCTGGGTGCTCAGTGCTCAGGGTGCTCAGTGCTCAGTGCTCGTCGTGCTGGGTGCTCAGTGCTCAGGGTGCTCAGTGCTCAGTACTCAGGGTGCTGGGTGCTCAGTGCTCAGGGTGCTGGGTGCTCAGTGCTCGGGGTGCTCAGTGCTAAGTACTCAGGGTGCTGGGTGCTCAGTACTCAGGGTGCTGGGTGCTCAGTACTCAGAGTGCTGGGTGCTCAGTGCTCGTAGTGCTGGGTGCTCAGTGCTCAGGGTGCTCAGTGCTCAGTACTCAGAGTGCTGGGTGCTCAGTGCTCGTAGTGCTGGGTGCTCAGTACTCAGGGTGCTGGGTGCTCAGTGCTCAGGGTGCTCGGTGCTCAGTACTCATGGTGCTGGGTGCTCATTCTCAGGGTGCTGGGTGCTCAGTACTCAGGTTTCTCAGTACTCTGGGTGCTCGGTGCTCAGTACTCATGGTGCTGGCTGCTCAGTTCTCAGGGTGCTCGGTGCTCAGTACGTTGGGTGCTCAGTGCTCAGGGTGCTGGCTGCTCAGTGCTCAGGGTGCTGGGTGCTCAGTGCTCAGGGTGCTTGATGCTCAGTACTCAGGGTGCTGGGTGCTCAGTGCTCAGGGTGCTGGGTGCTCAGTGCTCAGGGTGCTGGGTGCTCAGTGCTCAGGGTGCTGGGTGCTCAGTACTCAGGGTGCTGGGTGCTCAGTACTCGGGGTGCTGGGTGCTCAGTACTCAGGGTGCTCGGTGCTCAGTGCTTGGGGTGCTGGGTGCTCAGTACTCAGGGTGCTGGGTGCTCAGTTCTCAGGGTGCTGCGTGCTCAGTGCTCAGGGTGCTGGGTGCTCAGTACTCAGTGCTCAGGATTCTGGGTGCTCAGTGCTCGGGCTGCTGGGTGCTCAGTGCTCAGGGTGCTGGGTGCTCAGTACTCAGGGTGCTGGGTTCTCAGTACTCAGGGTGGTGGGTGCACAGTGCTAGGGGTGCTGGGTGCTCAGTGCTCGGGGTCTGGGTGCTCAGTACTCAGGGTGCTGGGTGCTCAGTACTCAGGGTGCTGGGTGCTCAGTGCTCAGGGTGCTGGGTGCTCAGTGCTCTGGGTGCTGGGTGCTCAGTGCTCAGGGTGCTGGGTGCTCAGTGCTCGGGGTGCTGGGTGCTCAGTGCTCGGGGTGCTGGGTGCTCAGTGCTCGGGGTGCTCGGTGCTCAGTACTCAGGGTGCTGGGTGCTCAGTGCTCGAGGTGCTCAGTACTCAGGGTGCTGTGTGTTCAGTGCTCAGGGTGCTGGGTGCTCAGTACTCAGGATGCTCGGTGCTTAGTACTCGGGGTGCTGGGTGCTCAGTGCTCGGGGTGCTCGGTGCTCAGTACTCAGTGCTCAGGGTGCTCAGTGCTCAGTGCTCAGGGTGCTGGGTGTTCAGTACTCAGGGTGCTTGGTGCTCAGTACTCGGGGTGCTGGGTGCTCAGTGCTCAGTACTCAGGGTGCTGGGTGCTCAGTGCTCGGGGTGCTGGGTGCTCAGTGCTCAGTACTCAGGGTGCTGGGTGCTCAGTGCTCAGGGTGCTGTGTGCTCAGTGCTCAGGGTGCTGGGTGCTCAGTGCTCAGGGTGCTGGGTACTCAGTGCTCAGGGTGCTGGGTGCTCATTCTCAGGGTGCTGGGTGCTCAGTACTCAGGTTGCTCAGTACTCTGGGTGCTCGGTGCTCAGTACTCATGGTGCTGGCTGCTCAGTACTCAGGGTGCTCGGTGCTCAGTGTTTGGGGTGCTGATTGCTCAGTACTCAGTGCTCAGGATGCTGGGTGCTCAGTGCTCAGGGTGCTGGGTGCTCAGTGCTCAGGGAGCTCAGTGGTCAGTGCTCAATACTTAGGGTGCTGGGTGCTCAGTACTCAGGGTGCTGGGTGCTCAGTGCTCGGGGTGCCCGGTGCTCAGTGCTCGGGGTGCTCGGTGCTCAGTTTTCAAGGTGCTGGGTGCTCAGTACTCACGGTGCTGGGTGCTCAGTGCTCGGGGTGCTGGGTGGTCAGTGCTCGGGGTGCTGGGTGCTCAGTGCGCGGGGTGCTGGGTGCTCAGTACTCAGGGTGCTCAGCGCTCAGTACTCAGGGTTTTGGGTGCTCAGTGCTCGGGGTGCTCGTTGCTCAGTACGTTGGGTGCTCAGTGCTCAGGGTGCTGGCTGCTCAGTGCTCAGGGTGCTGGGTGCTCAGTGCTCAGGGTGCTTGATGCTCAGTACTCAGGGTGCTGGGAGCTCAGGGCTCGAGGTGCTGGGTGCTCAGTATTCAGGGTGCTGGGTGCTCAGTGCTCAGGGTGCTGGGTACTCAGTGCTCAGGGTGCTGGGTGCTCAGTATTCAGGGTGCTGGGTGCTCAGTGCTCACGGTGCTGGGTGCTCAGTGCTCAGGGTGCTGGGTGCTCAGTACTCAGGGTGCTGGGTGCTCAGTGCTCGGGGTGCTGGGTGCTCAGTGCTCGGCGTGCTGGGTGCTCAGTGCTCGGGGTGCTCGGTGCTCAGTACTCAGGGTGCTGGGTGCTCAGTGCTCGAGGTGCTCAGTACTCAGGGTGCTGTGTGTTCAGTGCTCAGGGTGCTGGGTGCTCAGTACTCAGGATGCTCGGTGCTTAGTACTCAGCGTGCTGGGTGCTCAGTACTCCGGGTGCTGGGTGCTCAGTGCTCGGGGTGCTCGGTGCTCAGTACTCAGTGCTCAGTGTGCTCAGTGCTCAGTGCTCAGGGTGCTGGGTGTTCAGTACTCAGGGTGCTTGGTGCTCAGTACTCGGGGTGCTGGGTGCTCAGTACTCAGGGTGCTGGGTGCTCAGTACTCAGGGTGCTGGGTGCTCAGTACTCGGGTGCTGGGTGCTCAGTGCTCAGGGTGCTGGGTGCTCAGTGCTCGGGGAGCTGGGTGCTCAGTACTCAGGGTGCTGCGTGCTCAGTACTCAGGGTGCTGGGTGCTCTGTGCTCGGGGTGCTGGGTGCTCAGTGTTCGCGGTGCTGGGTGCTCAGTGCTCGAGGTGCTCGGTGCTCAGTACTCAGGGTGCTGGGTGCTCAGTCCTCTAGGTGCTCAGTACTCAGGGTGCTGTGTGTTCAGTGCTCAGGGTGCTGGGTGCTCAGTACTCAGGGTGCTCGGTGATTAGTACTCAGGGTGCTGGGTGCTCAGTACTCCGGGTGCTGGGTGCCCAGTGCTTGGGGTGCTCGGTGCTCAGTGCTCAGGGTGCTGGGTGCTTAGTGCTCGGGGTGCCCGGTGCTCAGTACTCGGGGTTCTGGGTGCTCAGTGCTCAGGGTACTAGGTGCTCAGTACGTTGGGTGCTCAGAACTCAGGGTGCTGGGTGCTCAGTGCTCAGGGTGCTAGGTGCTCAGTGCTCAGGGTGCTGGGTGCTCAGTGCTCAGGGTGCTGGGTGCTCAGTGCTCAGGGTGCTGGGTGCTCGGTGCTCTGGGTGCTGGGTGCTTAGTGCTCGGGGTGCCCGGTGCTCAGTACTCGGGGTGCTCAGTGCTCAGTACTCAGGGTGCTGGGTGCTCAGTGCTCAGGGTGCTGGGTGCTCAGTACTCAGGGTGCTGTATGCTCGGTGCTCAGTACGCTGGGTGCTCAGTACTCAGGGTGCTGGGTGCTCAGTACTCAGGGTGCTCGGTGCTCAGTGCTCAGGGTGCTGGGTGCTCGGTGCTCGGGGTGCTGAGTGCTTAGTGCTCTGGTTGCTATGTGCTCAGTACTCAGGGTGCTGGGTGCTCAGTGCTCAGTACTCAGGGTGCTGGGTGCTCAGTGCTCAGGGTGCTGGGTGCTCAGTGCTCAGGGTGCTGGGTGCTTGGTGCTCGGGGTGCTGGGTGCTTAGTGCTCGGGTTGCTGTGTGCTCAGTACTCAGGGTGCTGGGTGCTCAGTGCTCGGGGTGCTGGGTGCTCAGTGCTCAGTACTCAGGGTGCTCTGTGCTCAGTGCTCAGGGTGCTGTGTGCTCAGTGCTCAGGGTGCTGGGTGCTCAGTACTCAGGGTGCTGGGTGCTCAGTACTCAGGGTGCTGGGTGCTCTGTGCTCGGGGTGCTGGGTGCTCAGTGCTCGCGGTGCTGGGTGCTCAGTGCTCAGGGTGCTCGGTGCTCAGTACTCAGGGTGCTGGGTGCTCAGTGCTCGAGGTGCTCAGTACTCAGGGTGCTGTGTGTTCAGTGCTCAGTGTGCTGGGTGCTCAGTACTCAGGGTGCTCGGTGCTTAGTACTCAGACTGCTGGGTGCTCAGTACTCCGGGTGCTGGGTGCTCAGTGCTCGGGGTGCTCGGTGCTCAGTGCTCAAGGTGCTGGGTGCTCAGTACTCAGGGTGCTCATTGCTCAGGGTGCTGGGTGCTCAGTACTCAGGGTGCTGGGTGCTCAGTGCTCAGGGTGCTCGGTGCTCAGTACGTTGGGTGCTCAGTACTCAGGGTGCTCGGTGCTCAGTACTCGGGGTGCTGGGTGCTCATTAATCAGGGTGATGGGTGCTCAGTACTCAGGGTGCACAGTGCTTGGGGTGCAGGGTGCTCAGTACTCAGGGTGCTCTGTGCTTGTGGTGCTGGGTGCTCAGTACTCAGGGTGCTGGGTGCTCAGTGCTCAGGGTGTTGGGTGCTAAGTACTCAGGGTGCTGGGTGCTCAGTACTCAGGGTTCTGGGTGCACAGTGCTCGGGGTGCTGGGTGCTCAGTGCTCGGGGTGCGGGGTGCTCAGTGCTCGGGGTGCTGGGTGCTCAGTTCTCGGGGTTCTGGGTGCTCAGTGCTCAGGGTGCTGGGTGCTCAGTGCTCGGGGTGCTGGGTGCTCAGTGCTCGGGGTGCTTGGTGCTCAGTGCTCGGAGTGCTGGGTGCTCAGTGCTCGGGGTGCTTGGTGCTCAGTGCTCGGGGTGCTGGGTGCTCAGTGCTCAAGGTGCTGGGTGCTCGGTGCTCGGGGTGCTGGGTGCTTAGTGCTCGGGGTGCCCGGTGCTCAGTACTCGGGGTTCTGGGTGCTCAGTGCTCAGGGTACTCGGTGCTCAGTACGTTGGGTGCTCAGTACTCAGGGTTCTGGTTGCTCAGTGCTCAGGGTGCTGGGTGCTCAGTGCTCAGGGTGCCGGGTGCTCAGTGCTCAGGGTGCTGGGTGCTCAGTGCTCAGGGTGCTGGGTGCTCAGTGCTCAGGGTGCTGGGTGCTCGGTGCTCTGGGTGCTGGGTGCTTAGTGCTCGGGGTGCCCGGTGCTCAATACTCGGCGTGCTCAGTGCTCAGTACTCAGGGTGGTGGGTGCTCAGTGCTCAGGTTGCTGGGTGCTCAGTACTCAGGGTGCTGGGTGCTCGGTGCTCAGTACGCTGGGTGCTCAGTACTCAGGGTGCTGGGTGCTCAGTACTCAGGGTGCTCGGTGCTCAGTACTCAGGGTGCTGGGTGCTCAGTGCTCGGGGTGCTGGGTGCTCAGTACTCAGGGTGCTGGGTGCTCAGTGCTCGGGGTGCTCGGTGCTCAGTACGCTGGGTGCTCAGTACTCAGGGTGCTGGGTGATCAGTACACAGGGTGCTGGGTGCTTAGTACTCAGGGTGCTGGGTGCTCAGTGCTCGGGGTGCTGGGTGCTCAGTGCTCAGTACTCAGGGTGCTGGGTGCTCAGGGCTCAGGTTGCTGGGTCCTCGGTGCTCAGTACGCTGGGTGCTCAGTACTCAGGGTGCTGGGTGCTCAGTACTCAGGGTGCTCGGTGCTCAGTACTCAGGGTGCTGGGTGCTCAGTGCTCGGGGTGCTGGGTGCTCAGTACTCAGGGTGCTGGGTGCTCAGTGCTCGGGGTGCTCGGTGCTCAGTACGCTGGGTGCTCAGTATTCAGGGTGCTGGGTGCTCAGTACTCAGGGTGCTGGGTGCTCAGTGCTCAGGGTGCTGGGTGCTCAGTGCTCGGGGTGCTCAGTGCTAAGTACTCAGGGTGCTGGGTGCTCAGTACTCAGGGTGCTGGGTGCTCAGTACTCAGAGTGCTGGGTGCTCAGTGCTCGTAGTGCTGGGTGCTCAGTGCTCAGGGTGCTCAGTGCTCAGTACTCAGGGTGCTGGGTGCTCATTACTCAGGCTGCTGGGTGCTCAGTGCTCAGGGTGCTCAGTGCTCAGTGCTCGTAGTGCTGGGTGCTCAGTGCTCAGGGTGCTCAGTGCTCAGTACTCAGGTTGCTGGGTGCTCAGTGCTCAGGGTGCTGGGTGCTCAGTGCTCGGGGTGCTCAGTGCTAAGTACTCAGGGTGCTGGGTGCTCAGTACTCAGGGTGCTGGGTGCTCAGTACTCAGAGTGCTGGGTGCTCAGTGCTCGTAGTGCTGGGTGCTCAGTGCTCAGGGTGCTCAGTGCTCAGTACTCAGAGTGCTGGGTGCTCAGTGCTCGTAGTGCTGGGTGCTCAGTACTCAGGGTGCTGGGTGCTCAGTGCTCAGGGTGCTCGGTGCTCAGTACTCATGGTGCTGGGTGCTCATTCTCAGGGTGCTGGGTGCTCAGTACTCAGGTTTCTCAGTACTCTGGGTGCTCGGTGCTCAGTACTCATGGTGCTGGCTGCTCAGTACTCAGGGTGCTCGGTGCTCAGTTCTCAGGGTGCTCGGTGCTCAGTACGTTGGGTGCTCAGTGCTCACGGTGCTGGCTGCTCAGTGCTCAGGGTGCTGGGTGCTCAGTGCTCAGGGTGCTTGATGCTCAGTACTCAGGGTGCTGGGTGCTCAGTGCTCAGGGTGCTGGGTGCTCAGTGCTCAGGGTGCTGGGTGCTCAGTGCTCAGGGTGCTGGGTGCTCAGTACTCAGGGTGCTGGGTGCTCAGTACTCGGGGTGCTGGGTGCTCAGTACTCAGGGTGCTCGGTGCTCAGTGCTTGGGGTGCTGGGTGCTCAGTGCTCAGGTTGCTGGGTGCTCAGTACTCAGGGTGCTGGGTGCTCGGTGCTCAGTACGCTGGGTGCTCAGTACTCAGGGTGCTGGGTGCTCAGTACTCAGGGTGCTCGGTGCTCAGTACTCAGGGTGCTGGGTGCTCAGTGCTCGGGGTGCTGGGTGCTCAGTACTCAGGGTGCTGGGTGCTCAGTGCTCGGGGTGCTCGGTGCTCAGTACGCTGGGTGCTCAGTACTCAGGGTGCTGGGTGCTCAGTACACAGGGTGCTGGGTGCTTAGTACTCAGGGTGCTGGGTGCTCAGTGCTCGGGGTGCTGGGTGCTCAGTGCTCAGTACTCAGGGTGCTGGGTGCTCAGGGCTCAGGTTGCTGGGTCCTCGGTGCTCAGTACGCTGGGTGCTCAGTACTCAGGGTGCTGGGTGCTCAGTACTCAGGGTGCTCGGTGCTCAGTACTCAGGGTGCTGGGTGCTCAGTGCTCGGGGTGCTGGGTGCTCAGTACTCAGGGTGCTGGATGCTCAGTGCTCGGGGTGCTCGGTGCTCAGTACGCTGGGTGCTCAGTATTCAGGGTGCTGGGTGCTCAGTACTCAGGGTGCTGGGTGCTCAGTGCTCAGGGTGCTGGGTGCTCAGTGCTCGGGGTGCTCAGTGCTCAGTGCTCGTAGTGCTGGGTGCTCAGTGCTCAGGGTGCTCAGTGCTCAGTACTCAGGGTGCTGGGTGCTCATTACTCAGGCTGCTGGGTGCTCAGTGCTCAGGGTGCTCAGTGCTCAGTGCTCGTAGTGCTGGGTGCTCAGTGCTCAGGGTGCTCAGTGCTCAGTACTCAGGGTGCTGGGTGCTCAGTGCTCAGGGTGCTGGGTGATCAGTGCTCGGGGTGCTCAGTGCTAAGTACTCAGGGTGCTGGGTGCTCAGTACTCAGGGTGCTGGGTGCTCAGTACTCAGAGTGCTGGGTGCTCAGTGCTCGTAGTGCTGGGTGCTCAGTGCTCAGGGTGCTCAGTGCTCAGTACTCAGAGTGCTGGGTGCTCAGTGCTCGTAGTGCTGGGTGCTCAGTACTCAGGGTGCTGGGTGCTCAGTGCTCAGGGTGCTGGGTGCTCAGTGCTCAGGGTGCTGGGTGCTCAGTACTCAGGGTGCTGGCTGCTCAGTGCTCAGGGTGCTGGGTGCTCAGTGCTCAGGGTGCTGGGTGCTCAGTACTCATGGTGCTGGGTGCTCATTCTCAGGGTGCTGGGTGCTCAGTACTCAGGTTTCTCAGTACTCTGGGTGCTCGGTGCTCAGTACTCATGGTGCTGGCTGCTCAGTACTCAGGGTGCTCGGTGCTCAGTTCTCAGGGTGCTCGGTGCTCAGTACGTTGGGTGCTCAGTGCTCAGGGTGCTGGCTGCTCAGTGCTCATTGTGCTGGGTGCTCAGTGCTCAGGGTGCTTGATGCTCAGTACTCAGGGTGCTGGGTGCTCAGTGCTCAGGGTGCTGGGTGCTCAGTGCTCAGGGTGCTGGGTGCTCAGTGCTCAGGGTGCTGGGTGCTCAGTACTCAGGTTGCTGGGTGCTCAGTACTCGGGGTGCTGGGTGCTCAGTACTCAGGGTGCTCGGTGCTCAGTGCTTGGGGTGCTGGGTGCTCAGTACTCAGGGTGCTGGGTGCTCAGTTCTCAGGGTGCTGCGTGCTCAGTGCTCAGGGTGCTGGGTGCTCAGTACTCAGGGTGCTGGGTTCTCAGTACTCAGGGTGGTGGGTGCACAGTGCTAGGGGTGCTGGGTGCTCAGTGCTCAGGGTCTGGCTGCTCAGTACTCAGGGTGCTGGGTGCTCAGTACTCAGTGTGCTGGGTGCTCAGTGCTCAGGGTGCTGGGGGCTCAGTGCTCTGGGTGCTGGGTGCTCAGTGCTCAGGGTGCTGGGTGCTCAGTGCTCTGGGTGCTGGGTGCTCAGTGCTCGGGGTGCTGGGTGCTGAGTGCTCAGGGTGCTGGGTGCTCAGTGCTCGGGGTGCTCGGTGCTCAGTACACAGGGTGCTAGGTGCTCAGTGCTCGGGGTGCTGGGTGCTCAGTGTTCAGTACTCAGGGTGCTGGGTGCTCAGTGCTCGGGGTGCTCAGTGCTCAGTGCTCGTAGTGCTGGGTGCTCAGTGCTCAGGGTGCTCAGTGCTCAGTACTCAGGGTGCTGGGTGCTCAGTGCTCAGGGTGCTGGGTGCTCAGTGCTCGGGGTGCTCGGTGCTCAGTACTCAGGGTGCTGGGTGCTCAGTGCTCAGGGTGCTCGGTGCTCAGTACTCAGGATGCTGGGTGCTCAGTGCTCGGTGTGCTCGGTGCTCAGTACGTTGGGTGCTCAGTACTCAGGGTGCTGGGTGCTCAGTGCTCAGGGTGATCGGTGCTCAGTACTCAGGGTGCTCAGTACTCAGGGTGCTGGGTGCTCAGGGCTCGGGGTGCTGGGAGCTCACTACTCAGGGTGCTGTGTGCTCAGTGCTCGGGGTGCTGGGTGCTGAGTGCTCAGGGTGCTGGGTGCTCTGTACTCGGGGTGCTCGGTGCTCAGTACTCAGGGTGCTGGGTGCTCAGTACTCAGGGTGCTGGGTGCTCATTCTCGGGGTGCTGGGTGCTCAGTGCTCGGGGTGCTGGGTGCTCAGTACTCGGGGTGCTGGGTGCTCAGTGCTCAGCGTGCTGTGTGCTATGTACTCAGGGTGCTCGGTTCTCAGTACTCAGGGTGCTGGGTGCTCATTCTCGGGTGCTGGGTGCTCAGTGCTCAGGGTGCTGGGTGCTAAGTGCTCAGGGTCCTCGGTGCTCAGTCCTCAGGCTGCTCAGTACTCAGCATGCTTTGTGCTCAGTGCTCAGGGTGCTGGGTGCTCAGTACTCAGGGTGCTGGGTGCTCAGTACTCAGGGTGCTGGGTGCTCAGTGCTCGGGGTGCTCGGTTCTCAGTACTCAGGGTGCTGGGTGCTCAGTACTCACGGTGCTGGGTGCTCAGTACTCAGGGTGCTGGGTGCTCAGTACTCAGGGTGCTGGGTGCTCAGTGCTCAGGGTGCTGTGTGCTCAGTACTCAGGGTGCTGGGTGCTCAGTGCTCAGGGTGCTGGGTGCTCAGTGCTCGGGGTGCTCGGTGCTCAGTACTCAGGGTGCTGGGAGCTCAGTGCTCGGGGCGCTGGGTGCTCAGTTCTCAGGGTGCTGGGTGCTCAGTACTCGGGGTGCTCGGTGCTCAGTACTCGGTGTGCTGGGTGCTCAGTACTCAGGGTGCTGGGTGCTCAGTACTCAGGGTGCTCGGTGCTCAGTACTCAGGGTGATGGGTGCTCAGTGCTCAGGTGCTGGGTGCTAAGTACTCAGGGTGCTCGGTGCTCAGTACTCAGGGTGCTGGGTGCTCAGCAATCAGGGTGCTCAGTACTCAGGGTGCTGGTTTCTCAGTGCTCGGGGTGCTGGGTGCTCAGTGCTCGGGGTGCTGGATGCTCAGTGCTCAGGGTGATCTGTGCTCAGTACTCAGGATGCTGGGTGCTCAGTACTCAGGGTGCTGCGTGCTCAGTACTCAGGGTGCTGGGTGCTCAGTCCTCAGGGTGCTCAGTGCTCAGGGTGCTGGGTGCTCAGTGCTCGGGGTGCTCGGTGCTCAGTACTCAGGGTGCTGAGTGCTCAGTACTCAGGGTGCTGGGTGCTCAGTACTCAGGGTGCTGGGTGCTCAGTGCTCGGGGTGTTGGGTGCTCCGTGCTCAGGGTGCTCAGTGCTCAGTACTCAGGGTTCTGGGTGCTCAGTACTCAGGGTGCTGGGTGCTCAGTGCTCGGGGTGCTGGGTGCTCAGTACTCAGGGTGCTGGGTGCTCAGTGCTCGGGGTGCTCAGTGCTCAGTACTCAAGGTGCTGGGTGCTCAGTGCTCGGGGTGCTGGGTGCTCAGTGCTCAGGGTGCTGGGTGCTCAGTACTCGGGGTGCTCGGTGCTCAGTACTCAGGGTACTGGGTGCTCAGGGTCCTCGGTGCTCAGTACTCAGGGTGCTCAGTACTCAGCTTGCTTTGTGCTCAGTGCTCAGAGTGCTGGGTGCTCAGTACTCAGGGTGCTCGGTGCTCAGTACTCAGGGTGCTCAGTGCTCAGGGCTCTGGGTGCTCAGTACTCAGGGTGCTCAGTGCTCAGGGTGCTGGGTGCTCAGTGCTCGGGGTGCTGGGTACTCAGTGCTCAGTGCTCGTGGTGCTGGGTGCTCAGTCCTCTGTACTCAGGGTGCTGGGTGCTCAGTGCTCCGGGTGCTGGATGCTCAGTACTCAGGGTCCTGGGTGCTCAGTGCTCAGGGTGCTGGGTGCTCAGTACTCAGGGTGCTCGGTGCTCAGTGCTCAGGGTGCTGGGTGCTCAGTACTCAGGGTGCTAGGTCCTCAGTGCTCAGGGTGCTGGGTGGTCAGTGCTCGGGGTGCTCAGTACTCAGGGTGCTATGTGTTCAGTGCTCAGGGTACTGGGTGCTCAGTACTCAGGGTGCTCGGTGCTGAGTACTCAGGGTGCTGGGTGCTCAGTACTCCGGGTGCTGGGTGCTCAGTGCTCGGTTTGCTCGGTGCTCAGTGCTCAGGGTGCTGGGTGCTCAGTACTCAGGGTGCTCATTGCTCAGGGTGCTGGGTGCTCAGTACTCAGGGTGCTGGGTGCTCAGTACTCAGGGTGCTCAGTGCTCAGTACTCAGGGTGCTCAGTGCTCAGTACTCAGGGTGCTCAGTGCTCAGGGTGCTGGGTGCTCAGTGCTCGGGCTGCTGGGTGCTCAGTGCACAGGGTGCTGTGTGCTCAGTACTCAGGGTGCTCAGTACTCAGGGTGCTGGGTGCTCAGTGCTCAGGGTGCTGGGTGATCAGTGCTCAGGGTGCTGGGTGCTCAGTGCTCAGGGTGCTCGGTGCTCAGTGCTCAGGTTGCTGGGTGCTCAGTACTCAGGATGCTGGGTGCTCAGTACTCAGGGTGCTCAGTGCTCAGTACACAGGGTGCTCAGTGCTCAGTACTCAGGGTGCTCAGTGCTCAGGGTGCTGGGTGCTCAGTGCTCGGGGTGCTGGCTACTCAGTCCTCAGGGTGCTGGGTGCTCAGTGCTCAGGGTACTCGGTGCTCAGTGCTCAGGGTGCTGGGTGCTCAGTACTCAGGGTGCTGGGTGCTCAGTGCTCGGGGTGCTGGGTGCTCAGTACTCAGGGTGCTGGGTGCTCAGTGCTCAGGGTGCTGGGTGCTCAGTACTCAGGGTGCTGGGTGCTCAGTGCTCGGGGTGTTGGGTGCTCCGTGCTCAGGGTGCTCAGTGCTCAGTACTCAGGGTTCTGGGTGCTCAGTACTCAGGGTGCTGGGTGCTCAGTGCTCGGGTTGCTGGGTGCTCAGTACTCAGGGTTCTGGGTGCTCAGTGCACGGGGTGCTCAGTGCTCAGTACTCAAGGTGCTGGGTGCTCAGTGCTCGGGGTGCTGGGTGCTCAGTGCTCAGGGTGCTGGGTGCTCAGTACTCGGGGTGCTCGGTGCTCAGTACTCAGGGTACTGGGTGCTCAGTGTCCTCGGTGCTCAGTACTCAGGGTGCTTAGTACTCAGCTTGCTTTGTGCTCAGTGCTCAGAGTCCTGGGTGCTCAGTACTCAGGGTGCTCGGTGCTCAGTACTCAGGGTGCTCAGTGCTCAGTGCTCTGGGTGCTCAGTACTCAGGGTGCTCAGTGCTCAGGGTGCTGGGTGCTCAGTGCTCGGGGTGCTGGGTACTCAGTGCTCAGTGCTCGGGGTGCTGGGTGCTCAGTCCTCAGTACTCAGGGTGCTGGGTGCTCAGTGCTCGGGGTGCTGGATGCTCAGTACTCAGGGTCCTGGGTGCTCAGTGCTCAGGGTGCTGGGTGCTCAGTACTCAGGGTGCTGGGTGCTCAGTGCTCAGGGTGCTGGGTGCTCAGTACTCAGGGTGCTGGGTCCTCAGTGCTCAGGGTGCTGGGTGCTCAGTACTCAGGGTGCTGGGTCCTCAGTGCTCGGGGTGCTCGGTGCTATGTGCTCAGGGTGCTGGGTGCTCAGTACTCAGGGTGCTCATTGCTCAGGGGGCTGGGTGTTCAGTACTCAGGGTGCTGGGTGCTCAGTACTCAGGGTGCTCAGTGCTCAGTACTCAGGGTGCTCTGTGCTCAGTACTCAGTGTGCTCAGTGCTCAGTACTCAGGGTGCTCAGTGCTCAGTACTCAGGGTGCTCAGTGCTCAGGGTGCTGGGTGCTCAGTGCTCGGGGTGCTGGGTACTCAGTCCTCAGGGTGCTGGGTGCTCAGTGCTCAGAGTACTCGGTGCTCAGTGCTCGGGGTGCTCGGTGCTCAGTACTCAGGGTGCTGGGTGCTCAGTGCTCGGTGTGCTCGGTGCTCAGTGCTCTGGGCGCTGGGTGCTCAGTGCTCGGGGTGCTCGGTGCTCAGTACTCAGGGTGCTGGGTGCTCAGTGCTCAGGGTGCTCGGTGCTCAGTACTCAGGGTGCTGGGTGCTCAGTGCTCGGTGTGCTCGGTGCTCAGTACGTTGGGTGCTCAGTACACAGGGTGCTGGGTGCTCAGTGGTCAGGGTGATCGGTGCTCAGTACTCAGGGTGCTCAGTACTCAGGGTGCTGGGTGCTCTGTACTCGGGGTGCTCGGTGCTCAGTACTCAGGGTGCTGGGTGCTCAGTACTCAGGGTGCTGGGTGCTCAGTAATCAGGGTGCTCGCTGCTCAGTAATCAGGGTGCTGGGTGCTCAGTGCTCAGGGTGCTGGGTGCTCAGTACTCAGGGTGCTGGGTGCTCAGTGCTCAGGGTGATCGGTGCTCAGTCCTCAGGGTGCTCAGTACTCAGGGTGCTGGGTGCTCAGTGCTCAGGTTGCTCAGTATTCAGGGTGCTGGGTGCTCAGTGCTCGGGGTGCTGGGTGCTCAGTACTCAGGGTGCTGGTTGCTCAGTGCTCAGGGTGCTGGGTGCTCAGTACTCAGGGTGCTGGGTGCTCAGTACTCAGGGTGCTCAGTCCTCGGGGAGCTCGGTGCTCAGTACTCAGGGTGCTGGGTGCTCAGTACTCAGTGCTCGGGGTACTGGGTGCTCAGCGCTCTGGGTGCTTAGTGCACAGTACTCAGGGTGCTGGGTGCTCAGTATTCAGGGTTCTCAGTGCTCGGGGTGCTGGGTGCTCACTACTCAGGGTGCTGGGTGCTCAGTACTCAGGGTGCTGGGTGCTCATTCTCGGGGTGCTGGGTGCTTAGTGCTCAGGATGCTCGGTGCTCAGTACTTTTGGTGCTGGGTGCTCAGTACTCAGGGTGCTGGGTGCTCAGTGCCTGGGGTGCTCGGTGCTCAGTACTCAGGGTGCTGGGTGCTCAGTGCTCTGGATGCTGGGTGCTCAGTACTCAGGGTGCTCAGTACTCAGGACTCAGGGTGCTGGGTGCTCAGTGCTCAGGGTGCTGGGTGCTCAGTGCTCGGGGCGCTGGGTGCTCAGTACTCGGGGTGCTCGGTGCTCAGTACTCAGGGTGCTGGGTGCTCAGTACTCAGGGTGCTGGTTGCTCAGTACTCAGGGTGCTGGGTGCTCAGTACTCAGGGTGGTGGGTACTCAGTACTCAGGGTGCTGGGTGCTCAGTGCTCAGGGTGCTGTGTGCTCAGTACTCAGGGTGCTGGATGCTCAGTACTCAGGGTGTTGGGTTCTCAGTGCTCAGGGTGCTGGGTGCTCAGTGCTCGGGGTGCTCGGTGCTCAGTACTCAGCGTGCTGGGTGCTCAGTGCTCGGGGTGCTGGGTGCTCAGTTCTCAGGGTGCTGGGTGCGCAGTACTCGGGGTGCTCGGTGCTCAGTACTCAGGGTGCTGGGTGCTCAGTACTCAGGGTGCTCGGTGCTCAGTACTCAGGGTGCTGGGTGCTCACTGCTCATTTGCTGGGTGCTAAGTTCTCAGGGTGCTGGGTGCTCAGTACTCATTGTGCTGGGTGCTCAGTGCTCAGGGTGCTGGCTGCTCAGTACTCAGGGTGCTGGGTGCTCAGCACTCAGGGTGCTCAGTACTCAGGGTGCTGGGTGCTCAGTGCTAGGGGTGCTGGGTGCTCAGTACTCAGGGTGCTCAGTACTCAGGGTGCTGGGTGCTCAGTGCTCGGGGTGCTGGATGCTCAGTGCTCAGGGTGATCGGTGCTCAGTACTCAGGATGCTGGGTGCTCAGTACTCAGGGTGCTGGGTGCTCAGTCCTCAGGGTGCTCAGTGCTCAGGGTGCTGGATGCTCAGTGCTCAGGTTGATCGGTGCTCTGTACTCAGGATGCTGGGTGCTCAGTACTCAGGGTGCTGGGTGCTCAGTACTCAGGGTGCTGGGTGCTCAGTCCTCAGGGTGCTCAGTACTCAGGATGCTGGGTGCTCAGTACTCAGGGTGCTGGGTGCTCAGTACTCAGGGTGCTGGGTGCTCAGTGCTCGGGGTGTTTGGTGCTCAGTGCTCAGGGTGCTCAGTGCTCAGTACTCAGGGTGCTGGGTGCTCAGTACTCAGGGTGCTGGGTGCTCAGTGCTCGGGGTGCTGGGTGCTCAGTACTCAGGGTGCTTGGTGCTCAGTGCTCGGGGTGCTCGGTGCTCAGTACTCAAGGTGCTGGGTGCTCAGTGCTCACGGTGCTGGGTGCTCAGTCCTCGGGGTGCTCCGTGCTCAGTGCTCAGGGTGCTGGGTGCTCAGTACTCAGGGTGCTCGGTGCTCAGTACTAAGGGTGCTCAGTGCTCAGTACTCAGGGTGCCCAGTGCTCAGTGCTCGGGGTGCTCGGTGCTCGGGGCGCTGGGTGCTCAGTACTCAGGGTGCTGGGTGTTCAGTACTCGGGGTGCTGGGTTCTCCGTACTCAGGGTGTTGGGTGCTCAGTACTCAGGGTGCTGGGTGCTCAGTACTCAGGGTGCTGGGTGCTCAGTGCTCAGTACTCAGCGTGCTGGGTGCTCAGTGCTCGGGGTGCTGGGTGCTCAGTGCTCAGGGTGCTGGTTGCTCAGTACTCAGTGTGCTCAGTGCTCAGGGTGCTGGGTGCTCAGTACTCAGGGTGCTGGGTGCTCAGTGCTCGGGGTGCTGGGTCCTCAGTGCTCAGGGTGCTCAGTGCTCAGTGCTCGGGGTGCTGGGTGCTCAGTGCTCGGGGTGCTGGGTGCTCAGTGCTCAGGGTGCTGGTTGCTCAGTACTCAGTTTGCTCAGTGCTCAGGGTGCTGGGTGCTCAGAACTCAATGTGCTGGGTGCTCAGTACTCAGGGTGCTCGGTGCTCAGTACTCAGTGTGCTTGGTGCTCAGTGCTCAGGGTGCTGGGTGCTCAGTGGTCAGGGTGCTCGGTGCTCAGTACTCATGGTGTTGGGTGCTCATTCTCGGGGTGCTGGGTGCTCAGTACTCAGGGTGCTCGGTGCTCAGTTCTCAGGGTGCTGGGTGCTCAGTGCTCAGGGTGCTCGGTGCTCAGTACTCTGGGTGCTCGGGGCTCAGTACTCATGGTGCTGGGTGCTCATTCTCGGGGTGCTGGGTGCTCGGTACTCAGGGTGCTTGGTGCTAAGTACTCAGGGTGCTGGGTGCTCAGTGCTCAGGGTGCTCGGTGCTGAGTACTCTGGGTGCTCGGGGCTCAGTACTCATGGTGCTGGGTGCTCAGTACTCAGGGTGCTCGGTGCTCAGTTCTCAGGGTGCTCGCTGCTCAGTGTTTGGGGTGCTGTTTGCTCAATACTCAGGGTGCTGGATGCTCAGTGCTCAGGGTGCTGGCTGCTCAGTGCTCAGGGTGCTGGGTGCTCAGTACTCAGTGCTCAGGATGCTGGGTGCTCAGTGCTCAGGGTGCTGGGTGTTCAGTGCTCAGGGTGCTCAGTGCTCAGTGCTCAGTACTCAGGGTGCTGGGTGTTCAGTACTCAGGTTGCTGGGTGCTCAGTGCTCGGGGTACCCGGTGCTCAGTGCTTGGGGTGCTCGGTGCTCAGGACTCAGGGTGCTGGGTGCTCAGTGCTCAGGGTGCTGGGTGCTCAGTGCTCAGGGTGCTGGGTGCTCAGTGATCAGCGTGCTTGATGCTCAGTACTCAGGGTGCTGGGTGCTCAGTGCTCAGGGTGCTGGGTGCTCAGTGCTAGGGGTGCTGGGTGCTCAGTACTCAGGGTGCTGGGTGCTCAGTACTCAGGGTGCTGGGTGCTCAGTATTCGGGGTGCTGGGTGCTCAGTGCTCAGCGTGCTGGGTGCTCAGTACTCAGGGTGCTCGGTGCTCAGTGCTTGGGGTGCTGGGTGCTCAGTACTCAGGGTGCTGGGTGCTCAGTGCTCAGGGTGCTGGGTGCTCAGTGCTCAGGGTTCTGGGTGCTCAGTACTCAATGCTCAGGATGCTGGGTGCTCAGTGCTCGGGCTGCTGGGTGCTCAGTGCTCAGGGTGCTGGGTGCTCAGTACTCAGGGTGCTGGGTTCTCAGTACTCAGGGTGCTGGGTGCACAGTGCTAGGCGTGCTGGGTGCTCAGTGCTCGTGGTCTGGATGCTCAGTACTCAGGGTGCTGGGTGCTCAGTACTCAGGGTGCTGGGTGCTCAGTGCTCAGAGTGCTGGGTGCTCAGTGCTCTGGGTGCTGGGTGCTCAGTGCTCAGGGTGCTGGGTGCTCAGTGCTCAGGGTGCTGGGTGCTCAGTGATCGGGGTGATGGGTGGTGAGTGCTCAGGGTGCTGGGTGCTCAGTGATCGGGGTGCTCGGTGCTCAGTGCTCAGGGTCATGGGTGCTCAGTACTCAGGGTGCTGGGTGCTTAGTACTCAGGGTGGTCAGTGCTCAGTACACAGGGTGCTGGGTGCTCAGTGCTCGGGGCGCTGGGTGCTCAGTGCTCAGTACTCAGGGTGCTGGGTGCTCAGTGCTCGGGGTGCTGGGTGCTCAGTACTCAGCGTGCTGGGTGCTCAGTACTCAGGGTGCTGGGTGCCCAGTGCTCAGGGTGCTGGGTGCTCAGTGCTCAGGGTGCTGGGTGCTCAGTGCTCAGGGAGCTCGGTGCTCAGTACTCAGGGTGCTGAGTGCTCAGTACTCAGTGCTCGGGGTCCTGGGTGCTCCGTGCTCGGGGTGCTGGGTGCTCAGTACTCAGGGTGCTGCGTGATCAGTGCTCGGTGTGCTGGGTGCTCAGTGCTCAGGGTGATCAGTGCTCAGTTATCAGGGTGCTGGGTGCTCAGTCCTCCGGGTGCTCAGTGCTAAGGGTGCTGGGTGCTCAGTGCTCGGGGTGCTGGGTGCTCAGTACTCAGGGTGCTGGGGGCTCAGTACTCAGGGTGCTGGGTGCTCAGTACTCAGGGTGCTGGGTGCTCAGTGCTCGGGGCGCTGGGTGCTCAGTACTCGGGGTGCTCGGTGCTCAGTACTCAGGGTGCTGGGTGCTCAGTACTCAGGGTGCTGGTTGCTCAGTACTCAGGGTGCTGGGTGCTCAGTACTCAGGGTGGTGGGTACTCAGTACTCAGGGTGCTGGGTGCTCAGTGCTCAGGGTGCTGTGTGCTCAGTACTCAGGGTGCTGGATGCTCAGTACTCAGGGTGTTGGGTTCTCAGTGCTCAGGGTGCTGGGTGCTCAGTGCTCGGGGTGCTCGGTGCTCAGTACTCAGCGTGCTGGGTGCTCAGTGCTCGGGGTGCTGGGTGCTCAGTTCTCAGTGTGCTGGGTGCGCAGTACTCGGGGTGCTCGGTGCTCAGTACTCAGGGTGCTGGGTGCTCAGTACTCAGGGTGCTCGGTGCTCAGTACTCAGGGTGCTGGGTGCTCACTGCTCATTTGCTGGGTGCTAAGTTCTCAGGGTGCTGGGTGCTCAGTACTCATTGTGCTGGGTGCTCAGTGCTCAGGGTGCTGGCTGCTCAGTACTCAGGGTGCTGGGTGCTCAGCACTCAGGGTGCTCAGTACTCAGGGTGCTGGGTGCTCAGTGCTAGGGGTGCTGGGTGCTCAGTACTCAGGGTGCTCAGTACTCAGGGTGCTGGGTGCTCAGTGCTCGGGGTGCTGGATGCTCAGTGCTCAGGGTGATCGGTGCTCAGTACTCAGGATGCTGGGTGCTCAGTACTCAGGGTGCTGGGTGCTCAGTCCTCAGGGTGCTCAGTGCTCAGGGTGCTGGATGCTCAGTGCTCAGGTTGATCGGTGCTCTGTACTCAGGATGCTGGGTGCTCAGTACTCAGGGTGCTGGGTGCTCAGTACTCAGGGTGCTGGGTGCTCAGTCCTCAGGGTGCTCAGTACTCAGGATGCTGGGTGCTCAGTACTCAGGGTGCTGGGTGCTCAGTACTCAGGGTGCTGGGTGCTCAGTGCTCGGGGTGTTTGGTGCTCAGTGCTCAGGGTGCTCAGTGCTCAGTACTCAGGGTGCTGGGTGCTCAGTACTCAGGGTGCTGGGTGCTCAGTGCTCGGGGTGCTGGGTGCTCAGTACTCAGGGTGCTTGGTGCTCAGTGCTCGGGGTGCTCGGTGCTCAGTACTCAAGGTGCTGGGTGCTCAGTGCTCACGGTGCTGGGTGCTCAGTCCTCGGGGTGCTCCGTGCTCAGTGCTCAGGGTGCTGGGTGCTCAGTACTCAGGGTGCTCGGTGCTCAGTACTAAGGGTGCTCAGTGCTCAGTACTCAGGGTGCCCAGTGCTCAGTGCTCGGGGTGCTCGGTGCTCGGGGCGCTGGGTGCTCAGTACTCAGGGTGCTGGGTGTTCAGTACTCGGGGTGCTGGGTTCTCCGTACTCAGGGTGTTGGGTGCTCAGTACTCAGGGTGCTGGGTGCTCAGTACTCAGGGTGCTGGGTGCTCAGTGCTCAGTACTCAGCGTGCTGGGTGCTCAGTGCTCGGGGTGCTGGGTGCTCAGTGCTCAGGGTGCTGGTTGCTCAGTACTCAGTGTGCTCAGTGCTCAGGGTGCTGGGTGCTCAGTACTCAGGGTGCTGGGTGCTCAGTGCTCGGGGTGCTGGGTCCTCAGTGCTCAGGGTGCTCAGTGCTCAGTGCTCGGGGTGCTGGGTGCTCAGTGCTCGGGGTGCTGGGTGCTCAGTGCTCAGGGTGCTGGTTGCTCAGTACTCAGTTTGCTCAGTGCTCAGGGTGCTGGGTGCTCAGAACTCAATGTGCTGGGTGCTCAGTACTCAGGGTGCTCGGTGCTCAGTACTCAGTGTGCTTGGTGCTCAGTGCTCAGGGTGCTGGGTGCTCAGTGGTCAGGGTGCTCGGTGCTCAGTACTCATGGTGTTGGGTGCTCATTCTCGGGGTGCTGGGTGCTCAGTACTCAGGGTGCTCGGTGCTCAGTTCTCAGGGTGCTGGGTGCTCAGTGCTCAGGGTGCTCGGTGCTCAGTACTCTGGGTGCTTGGGGCTCAGTACTCATGGTGCTGGGTGCTCATTCTCGGGGTGCTGGGTGCTCGGTACTCAGGGTGCTTGGTGCTAAGTACTCAGGGTGCTGGGTGCTCAGTGCTCAGGGTGCTCGGTGCTGAGTACTCTGGGTGCTCGGGGCTCAGTACTCATGGTGCTGGGTGCTCAGTACTCAGGGTGCTCGGTGCTCAGTTCTCAGGGTGCTCGCTGCTCAGTGTTTGGGGTGCTGTTTGCTCAATACTCAGGGTGCTGGATGCTCAGTGCTCAGGGTGCTGGCTGCTCAGTGCTCAGGGTGCTGGGTGCTCAGTACTCAGTGCTCAGGATGCTGGGTGCTCAGTGCTCAGGGTGCTGGGTGTTCAGTGCTCAGGGTGCTCAGTGCTCAGTGCTCAGTACTCAGGGTGCTGGGTGTTCAGTACTCAGGTTGCTGGGTGCTCAGTGCTCGGGGTACCCGGTGCTCAGTGCTTGGGGTGCTCGGTGCTCAGGACTCAGGGTGCTGGGTGCTCAGTGCTCAGGGTGCTGGGTGCTCAGTGCTCAGGGTGCTGGGTGCTCAGTGATCAGCGTGCTTGATGCTCAGTACTCAGGGTGCTGGGTGCTCAGTGCTCAGGGTGCTGGGTGCTCAGTGCTAGGGGTGCTGGGTGCTCAGTACTCAGGGTGCTGGGTGCTCAGTACTCAGGGTGCTGGGTGCTCAGTATTCGGGGTGCTGGGTGCTCAGTGCTCAGCGTGCTGGGTGCTCAGTACTCAGGGTGCTCGGTGCTCAGTGCTTGGGGTGCTGGGTGCTCAGTACTCAGGGTGCTGGGTGCTCAGTGCTCAGGGTGCTGGGTGCTCAGTGCTCAGGGTTCTGGGTGCTCAGTACTCAGTGCTCAGGATGCTGGGTGCTCAGTGCTCGGGCTGCTGGGTGCTCAGTGCTCAGGGTGCTGGGTGCTCAGTACTCAGGGTGCTGGGTTCTCAGTACTCAGGGTGCTGGGTGCACAGTGCTAGGCGTGCTGGGTGCTCAGTGCTCGTGGTCTGGATGCTCAGTACTCAGGGTGCTGGGTGCTCAGTACTCAGGGTGCTGGGTGCTCAGTGCTCAGAGTGCTGGGTGCTCAGTGCTCTGGGTGCTGGGTGCTCAGTGCTCAGGGTGCTGGGTGCTCAGTGCTCAGGGTGCTGGGTGCTCAGTGATCGGGGTGATGGGTGGTGAGTGCTCAGGGTGCTGGGTGCTCAGTGATCGGGGTGCTCGGTGCTCAGTGCTCAGGGTCATGGGTGCTCAGTACTCAGGGTGCTGGGTGCTTAGTACTCAGGGTGGTCAGTGCTCAGTACACAGGGTGCTGGGTGCTCAGTGCTCGGGGCGCTGGGTGCTCAGTGCTCAGTACTCAGGGTGCTGGGTGCTCAGTGCTCGGGGTGCTGGGTGCTCAGTACTCAGCGTGCTGGGTGCTCAGTACTCAGGGTGCTGGGTGCCCAGTGCTCAGGGTGCTGGGTGCTCAGTGCTCAGGGTGCTGGGTGCTCAGTGCTCAGGGAGCTCGGTGCTCAGTACTCAGGGTGCTGAGTGCTCAGTACTCAGTGCTCGGGGTCCTGGGTGCTCCGTGCTCGGGGTGCTGGGTGCTCAGTACTCAGGGTGCTGCGTGATCAGTGCTCGGTGTGCTGGGTGCTCAGTGCTCAGGGTGATCAGTGCTCAGTTATCAGGGTGCTGGGTGCTCAGTCCTCCGGGTGCTCAGTGCTAAGGGTGCTGGGTGCTCAGTGCTCGGGGTGCTGGGTGCTCAGTACTCAGGGTGCTGGGGGCTCAGTACTCAGGGTGCTGGGTGCTCAGTACTCAGGGTGCTGGGTGCTCAGTGATCGGGGTGCTGGGTTCTCAGTACTCGGGGTGCTCAGTACTCAGGGTGCTGGGTGCTCAGTACTCAGGGTGCTGGGTGCTCAGTGCTCGGGGTGCTCGGTGCTCACTTCTCGGGGTGCTGGGTGCTCAGTACTCGGGGTGCTGGGTGCTCAGTGCTCAGGGTGCTGGGTGCGCAGTTCTCAGGGTGCTGGGTGCTCAGTGCTCGGGGTGCTGGGTGCTCAGTGCTCAGGGTGCTGGTTGCTCAGTACTCAGTGTGCTCAGTGCTCAGGGTGCTGGGTGCTCAGTACTCAGGGTGCTGGGTGCTCAGTGCTCGGGGTGCTGGGTGCTCAGTGCTCAGGGTGCTCAGTGCTCAGTGCTCGGGGTGCTGGGTGCTCAGTACTCAGGGTGCTGGGTGCTCAGTGCTCAGGGTGCTGGGTGCTCAGTACTCAGGGTGCTGGGTGCTCAGTACTCAGGGTGCTCAGTGCTCGGGGAGCTCGGTGCTCAGTACTCAGGGTGCTGGGGGCTCAGTACTCAGGGTGCTGGGTGCTCAGTACTCAGGGTGATCTGTTCTCTGTACTCAGGGTGCTGGGTTCTCAGTGATCGGGGTGCTGGGTTCTCAGTACTCGGGGTGCTCAGTACTCAGGGTGCTGGGTGCTCAGTACTCAGGGTGCTGGGTGCTCAGTGCACGGGGTGCTAGGTGCTCAGTACTCGGGTTGGTGGGTGCTCAGTACTCGGGGTGCTGGGTGCTCAGTGCTCAGGGTGCTGGGTGCTCAGTGCTCAGGGTGCTGGGTGCTCAGTGCTCGGGGTGCTGGGTGCTCAGTGCTCAGGGTGCTGGTTGCTCAGTACTCAGTGTGCTCAGTGCTCAGGGTGCTGGGTGCTCAGTACTCAGGGTGCTGGGTGCTCAGTGCTCGGGGTGCTGGGTCCTCAGTGCTCAGGGTGCTCAGTGCTCAGTGCTCGGGGTGCTGGGTGCTCAGTGCTCGGGGTGCTGGGTGCTCACTTCTCAGGGTGCTGGTTGCTCAGTACTCAGTGTGCTCAGTGCTCAGGGTGCTGGGTGCTCAGAACTCAGGGTGCTGGGGGCTCAGTACTCAGGGTGCTGGGTGCTCAGTACTCAGGTTTCTGGGTGCTCATTCTCGGGGTGCTGGGTGCTCAGTGCTCGGGGTGCTGGGTGCTCAGTACTCAGGGTGCTGGGGGCTCAGTACTCAGGGTGCTGGGTGCTCAGTACTCAGGGTGATCTGTTCTCAGTACTCAGGGTGCTGGGTGCTCAGTGATCAGGGTGCTGGGTTCTCAGTACTCGGGGTGCTCAGTACTCAGGGTGCTGGGTGCTCAGTGCTCGGGGTGCTCGGTGCTCAGTACTCGGGGTGCTGGGTGCTCAGTACTCGGGGTGCTGGGTGCTCAGTGCTCAGGGTGCTGGGTGCTCAGTGCTCAGGGTGCTGGGTGCTCAGTGCTCGATGTGCTGGGTGCTCAGTGCTCAGGGTGCTGGTTGCTCAGTACTCAGTGTGCTCAGTGCTCAGGGTGCTGGGTGCTCAGTACCCAGGGTGCTGGGTGCTCAGTGCTCGGGGTGCTGGGTCCTCAGTGCTCAGGGTGCTCAGTGCTCAGTGCCCGGGGTGCTGGGTGCTCAGTGCTCGGGGTGCTGGGTGCTCAGTGCTCAGGGTGCTGGTTACTCAGTACTCAGTGTGCTCAGTGCTCAGGGTGCTGGGTGCTCAGAACTCAGGGTGCTGGGTGCTCAGTACTCAGGGTGCTGGGTGCTCAGTACTCAGGGTGCTTGGTGCTCAGTACTCAGGGTGCTGGGTGCTCAGTGCTCAGGGTGCTCGGTGCTCAGTACTCATGGTGCTGGGTGCTCATTCTCGGGGTGCTGGGTGCTCAGTACTCAGGGTGCTCGGTGCTCAGTTCTCAGGGTGCTGGGTGCTCAGTGCTCAGGGTGCTCGGTGCTCAGTACTCTGGGTGCTCGGGGCTCAGTACTCATGGTGCTGGGTGCTCATTCTCGGGGTGATGGGTGCTCAGTACTCAGGGTGCTCGCTGCTCAGTGTTTGGGGTGCTGGGTGCTCAATACTCAGGGTGCTGGGTGATCAGTGCTCAGGGTGCTGGCTGCTCAGTGCTCAGGGTGCTGGGTGCTCAGTACTCAGTGCTCAGGATGCTGGTTGCTCAGTGCTCAGGGTGCTGGGTGCTCAGTGCTCAGGGTGCTCAGTGCTCAGTGCTCAGTACTCAGGGTGCTGGGTGCTCAGTACTCAGGTTGCTGGGTGCTCAGTGCTCGGGGTACCCGGTGCTCAGTGCTCGGGGTGCTCGGTGCTCAGGACTCAGGGTGCTGGGGGCTCAGCACTCAGGGTGCTGGGTGCTCAGTACTCAGGGTGCTCGGTTATCAGTACTCAGGGTGCTGGGTGCTCATTCTCGGGGTGCTGGGTGCTCAGTGCTCGGGGTGCTGGGTGCTCAGTGCTAGGGGTCCTGGGTGCTCAGTACTCAGGGTGCTGGGTGCTCAGTACTCAGGGTGCTGGGTGCTCAGTATTCGGGGTGCTGGGTGCTCAGTGCTCAGCGTGCTGGGTGCTCAGTACTCAGGGTGCTCGGTGCTCAGTGCTTGGGGTGCTGGGTGCTCAGTACTCAGGGTGCTGGGTGCTCAGTGCTCAGGGTGCTGGGTGCTCAGTGCTCAGGGTGCTGGGTGCTCAGTACTCAGTGCTCAGGATGCTGGGTGCTCAGTGCTCGGGCTGCTGGGTGCTCAGTGCTCAGGGTGCTGGGTGCTCAGTACTCAGGGTGCTGGGTTCTCAGTACTCAGGGTGCTGGGTGCACAGTGCTAGGGGTGCTGGGTGCTCAGAGCTCGTGGTCTGGGTGCTCAGTACTCAGGGTGCTGGGTGCTCAGTACTCAGGGTGCTGGGTGCTCAGTGCTCAGAGTGCTGGGTGCTCAGTGCTCTGGGTGCTGGGTGCTCAGTGCTCAGGGTGCTGGGTGCTCAGTGCTCGGGGTGCTCGGTGCTCAGTGCTCAGGGTCATGGGTGCTCAGTACTCAGGGTGCTGGGTGCTCATTCTCGGGGTGCTGGGTGCTCAGTGCTCAGGATGCACGGTGCTCAGTACTTTTGGTGCTGGGTGCTCAGTACTCGGGGTGCTGGGTGCTCATTACTCAATGTGCTGGGCGCTCAGTGCTCGGGGTGCTCGCTGCTCAGTACTCTTGGTGCTGGGTGCTCAGTACTCAGGGTGCTGGGTGCTCAGTGCTCGGGGTTCTCGGTGCTCAGTGCTCAGGATGCTCGGTGCTCAGTATATTTGGTGCTGGGTGCTCAGTACTCAGGGTGCTGGGTGCTCAGTGCCTAGGGTGCTCGGTGCTCAGTACTCAGGGTGCTGGGTGCTCAGTGCTCTGGATGCTGGGTGCTCAGTACTCAGGGTGCTCAGTACTCAGGACTCAGGGTGCTGGGTGCTCAGTGCTCAGGGTGCTGGGTGCTCAGTCCTCGGGGTGCTGGGTGCTCAGTACTCGGGGTGCTCGGTGCTCAGTACTCAGGGTGCTGGGTGCTCAGTACTCAGGGTGCTGGGTGCTCAGTACTCAGGGTGCTGGGTGCTCAGTACTCAGGGTGGTGGGTGCTCAGTACTCAGGGTGCTGGGTGCTCAGTGCTCAGGGTGCTGTGTGCTCAGTACTCAGGGTGCTGGATGCTCAGTACTCAGGGTGCTGGGTGCTCAGTGCTCATGGTGCTGGGTGCTCAGTGCTCGGGGTGCTCGGTGCTCAGTACTCAGGGTGCTGGGTGCTCAGTGCTCAGGGTGCTGGGTGCTCAGTTCTCAGGGTGCTGGGTGCTCAGTACTCGGGGTGCTCGGTGCTCAGTACTCAGGGTGCTGGGTGCTCAGTACTCAGGGTGCTCGGTGCTCAGTACTCAGGGTGCTGGGTGCTCAGTGCTCATTTGCTGGGTGCTAAGTTCTCAGGGTGCTGGGTGCTCAGTACTCAGGGTGCTGGGTGCTCAGTGCTCAGGGTGCTGGCTGCTCAGTACTCAGGGTGCAGGGTGCTCAGCACTCAGGGTGCTCAGTACTCAGGGTGCTGGGTGCTCAGTGCTAGGGGTGCTGGGTGCTCAGTACTCAGGGTGCTCAGTACTCAGGGTGCTGGGTGCTCAGTGCTCGGGGTGCTGGATGCTCAGTACTCAGGGTGCTCAGTACTCAGGATGCTGGGTGCTCAGTACTCAGGGTGCAGGGTGCTCAGCACTCAGGGTGCTCAGTACTCAGGGTGCTGGCTGCTCAGTACTCAGGGTGCAGGGTGCTCCACACTCAGGGTGCTCAGTACTCAGGGTGCTGGGTGCTCAGTGCTAGGGGTGCTGGGTGCTCAGTACTCAGGGTGCTCAGTACTCAGGATGCTGGGTGCTCAGTACTCAGGTTGCTGGGTGCTCAGTCCTCAGGGTGCTCAGTGCTCAGGGTGCTGGATGCTCAGTGCTCAGGTTGATCGGTGCTCAGTACTCAGGATGCTGGGTGCTCAGTACTCAGGGTGCTGGGTGCTCAGTACTCAGGGTGCTGGGTGCTCAGTCCTCAGGGTGCTCAGTACTCAGGATGCTGGGTGCTCAGTACTCAGGGTGCTGGGTGCTCAGTACTCAGGGTGCTGGGTGCTCAGTGCTCGGGGTGTTTGGTGCTCAGTGCTCAGGGTGCTCAGTGCTCAGTGCTCGGGGTGCTGGGTGCTCAGTGCTCAGGGTGCTGGTTGCTCAGTACTCAGTGTGCTCAGTGCTCAGGGTGCTGGGTGCTCAGTACTCAGGGTGCTGGGTGCTCAGTACTCAGGGTGCTGGGTGCTCAGTACTCAGGGTGCTTGGTGCTCAGTACTCAGGGTGCTGGGTGCTCAGTGCTCAGGGTGCTCGGTTCTCAGTACTCATTGTTCTGGGTTCTCATTCTCGGGGTGCTGGGTGCTCAGTACTCAGGGTGCTCGGTGCTCAGTTCTCAGGGTGCTGGGTGCTCAGTGCTCAGGGTGCTCGGTGCTCAATACTCTGGGTGCTCAGGGCTCAGTACTCATGGTGCTGGGTGCTCATTCTCGTGGTGCTGGGTGCTCAGTACTCAGGGTGCTTGGTGCTCAGTACTCAGGGTGCTGGGTGCTCAGTGCTCAGGGTGCTCGGTGCTCAGTACTCTCTGTGCTCGGGGCTCAGTACTCATGGTGCTGGGTGCTCAGTACTCAGGGTGCTCGGTGCTCAGTTCTCAGGGTGCTCGCTGCTCAGTGTTTGGGGTGCTGGGTGCTCAATACTCAGGGTGCTGTGTGCTCAGTGCTCAGGGTGCTGGCTGCTCAGTGCTCAGGGTGCTGGGTGCTCAGTACTCAGTGCTCAGGATGCTGGGTGCTCAGTGCTCAGGGTGCTGGGTGCTCAGTGCTCAGGGTGCTCAGTGCTCAGTGCTCAGTACTCAGGGTGCTGGGTGCTCAGTACTCAGGTTGCTGGGTGCTCAGTGCTTGGGGTACCCGGTGCTCAGTGCTCGGGGTGCTCGGTGCTCAGGACTCAGGGTGCTGGGTGCTCAGTGCTCAGGGTGCTGAGTGCTCAGTGCTCAGGGTGCTGGGTGCTCAGTGCTCAGCGTGCTTGATGCTCAGTACTCAGGGTGCTGGGTGCTCAGTGCTCAGGGTGCTGGGTGCTCAGTGCTAGGGGTGCTTGGTGCTCAGTACTCAGGGTGCTGGGTGCTCAGTACTCATGGTGCTGGGTGCTCAGTATTCGGGGTGCTGGGTGCTCAGTGCTCAGCGTGCTGGGTGCTCAGTACTCAGGGTGCTCGGTGCTCAGTGCTTGGGGTGCTGGGTGCTCAGTACTCAGGGTGCTGGGTGCTCAGTGCTCAGGGTGCTGGGTGCTCAGTGCTCAGGGTTCTGGGTGCTCAGTACTCAGTGCTCAGGATGCTGGGTGCTCAGTGCTCGGGCTGCTGGGTGCTCAGTGCTCAGGGTGCTGGGTGCTCAGTACTCAGTGTGCTGGGTTCTCAGTACTCAGGGTGCTGGGTGCACAGTGCTAGGGGTGCTGGGTGCTCAGTGCTCGTGGTCTGGGTGCTCAGTACTCAGGGTGCTGGGTGCTCAGTACTCAGGGTGCTGGGTGCTCAGTGCTCAGAGTGCTGGGTGCTCAGTGCTCTGGGTGCTGGGTGCTCAGTGCTCAGGGTGCTGGGTGCTCAGTGCTCAGGGTGCTGGGTGCTCAGTGATCGGGGTGATGGGTGGTGAGTGCTCAGGGTGCTGGGTGCTCAGTGCTCGGGGTGCTCGGTGCTCAGTGCTCAGGGTCATGGGTGCTCAGTACTCAGGGTGCTGGGTGCTTAGTACTCAGGGTGCTCAGTGCTCAGTACACAGGGTGCTGGGTGCTCAGTGCTCGGGGCGCTGGGTGCTCAGTGCTCAGTACTCAGGGTGCTGGGTGCTCAGTGCTCGGGGTGCTGGGTGCTCAGTACTCAGCGTGCTGGGTGCTCAGTACTCAGGGTGCTGGGTGCTCAGTGCTCAGGGTGCTGGGTGCTCAGTGCTCAGGGTGCTGGGTGCTCAGTGCTCGGGGAGCTCGGTGCTCAGTACTCAGGGTGCTGAGTGCTCAGTACTCAGTGCTCGGGGTCCTGGGTGCTCCGTGCTCGGGGTGCTGGGTGCTCAGTACTCAGGGTGCTGGGTGCTCATTCCCGGGGTGCTGGGTACTCAGTGCTCGGGGTGCTGGGTGCTCAGTACTCAGGTTGCTGGGGGCTCAGTACTCAGGGTGCTGGGTGCTCAGTACTCAGGGTGCTCGGTTCTCAGTACTCACTGTGCTGGGTGCTCATTCTCGGGGTGCTGGGTGCTCAGTGCTCGGGGTGCTGGGTGCTCAGTACTCAGGGTGCTGGGGGCTCAGTACTCAGGGTGCTGGGTGCTCAGTACTCAGGGTGATCTGTTCTCAGTACTCAGGGTGCTGGCTGCTCAGTGATCGGGGTGCTGGGTTCTCAGTACTCGGGGTGCTCAGTACTCAGGGTGCTGGGTGCTCAGTACTCAGGGTGCTGTGTGCTCAGTGCTTGGGGTGCTCGGGGCTCAGTACTCGGGGTGCTGGGTGCTCAGTGCTCAGGGTGCTGGGTGCTCAGTGCTCAGGGTGCTGGGTGCTCAGTGCTCGGGGTGCTGGGTGCTCAGTGCTCAGGGTGCTGGTTGCTCAGTACTCAGTGTGCTCAGTGCTCAGGGTGCTGGGTGCTCAGTACTCAGGGTGCTGGGTGCTCAGTGCTCGGGGTGCTGGGTCCTCAGTGCTCAGGTTGCTCAGTGCTCAGTGCTCGGGGTGCTGGGTGCTCAGTGCTCGGGGTGCTGGGTGCTCAGTGCTCAGGGTGCTGGTTGCTCAGTACTCAGTGTGCTCAGTGCTCAGGGTGCTGGGTGCTCAGTACTCAGGGTGCTGGGTGCTCAGTACTCAGGGTGCTGGGTGCTCAGTACTCAGGGTGCTTGGTGCTCAGTACTCAGGGTGCTGGGTGCTCAGTGCTCAGGGTGCTCGGTTCTCAGTACTCATGGTGCTGGGTGCTCAGTGCTAGGGGTGCTGGGTGCTCAGTACTCAGGGTGCTCAGTACTCAGGATGCTGGGTGCTCAGTACTCAGGTTGCTGGGTGCTCAGTCCTCAGGGTGCTCAGTGCTCAGGGTGCTGGATGCTCAGTGCTCAGGTTGATCGGTGCTCAGTACTCAGGATGCTGGGTGCTCAGTACTCAGGGTGCTGGGTGCTCAGTACTCAGGGTGCTGGGTGCTCAGTCCTCAGGGTGCTCAGTACTCAGGATGCTGGGTGCTCAGTACTCAGGGTGCTGGGTGCTCAGTACTCAGGGTGCTGGGTGCTCAGTGCTCGGGGTGTTTGGTGCTCAGTGCTCAGGGTGCTCAGTGCTCAGTGCTCGGGGTGCTGGGTGCTCAGTGCTCAGGGTGCTCGGTTCTCAGTACTCAGGGTGCTGGGTGCTCAGTGCTAGGGGTGCTGGGTGCTCAGTACTCAGGGTGCTCAGTACTCAGGATGCTGGGTGCTCAGTACTCAGGTTGCTGGGTGCTCAGTCCTCAGGGTGCTCAGTGCTCAGGGTGCTGGATGCTCAGTGCTCAGGTTGATCGGTGCTCAGTACTCAGGATGCTGGGTGCTCAGTACTCAGGGTGCTGGGTGCTCAGTACTCAGGGTGCTGGGTGCTCAGTCCTCAGGGTGCTCAGTACTCAGGATGCTGGGTGCTCAGTACTCAGGGTGCTGGGTGCTCAGTACTCAGGGTGCTGGGTGCTCAGTGCTCGGGGTGTTTGGTGCTCAGTGCTCAGGGTGCTCAGTGCTCAGTGCTCGGGGTGCTGGGTGCTCAGTGCTCAGGGTGCTGGTTGCTCAGTACTCAGTGTGCTCAGTGCTCAGGGTGCTGGGTGCTCAGTACTCAGGGTGCTGGGTGCTCAGTACTCAGGGTGCTGGGTGCTCAGTACTCAGGGTGCTTGGTGCTCAGTACTCAGGGTGCTGGGTGCTCTGTGCTCAGGGTGCTCGGTTCTCAGTACTCATGGTGCTGGGTGCTCATTCTCGGGGTGCTGGGTGCTCAGTACTCAGGGTGCTCGGTGCTCAGTTCTCAGGGTGCTGGGTGCTCAGTGCTCAGGGTGCTCGGTGCTCAATACTCTGGGTGCTCAGGGCTCAGTACTCATGGTGCTGGGTGCTCATTCTCGGGGTGCTGGGTGCTCAGTACTCAGGGTGCTTGGTGCTCAGTACTCAGGGTGCTGGGTGCTCAGTGCTCAGGGTGCTCGGTGCTCAGTACTCTCTGTGCTCGGGGCTCAGTACTCATGGTGCTGGGTGCTCAGTACTCAGGGTGCTCGGTGCTCAGTTCTCAGGGTGCTCGCTGCTCAGTGTTTGGGGTGCTGGGTGCTCAATACTCAGGGTGCTGTGTGCTCAGTGCTCAGGGTGCTGGCTGCTCAGTGCTCAGGGTGCTGGGTGCTCAGTACTCAGTGCTCAGAATGCTGGGTGCTCAGTGCTCAGGGTGCTGGGTGCTCAGTGCTCAGGGTGCTCAGTGCTCAGTGCTCAGTACTCAGGGTGCTGGGTGCTCAGTACTCAGGTTGCTGGGTGCTCAGTGCTTGGGGTACCCGGTGCTCAGTGCTCGGGGTGCTCGGTGCTCAGGACTCAGGGTGCTGGGTGCTCAGTGCTCAGGGTGCTGGGTGCTCAGTGCTCAGGGTGCTGGGTGCTCAGTGCTCAGCGTGCTTGATGCTCCTTACTCAGGGTGCTGGGTGCTCAGTGCTCAGGGTGCTGGGTGCTCAGTGCTAGGGGTGCTTGGTGCTCAGTACTCAGGGTGCTGGGTGCTCAGTACTCATGGTGCTGGGTGCTCAGTATTCGGGGTGCTGGGTGCTCAGTGCTCAGCGTGCTGGGTGCTCAGTACTCAGGGTGCTCGGTGCTCAGTGCTTGGGGTGCTGGGTGCTCAGTACTCAGGGTGCTGGGTGCTCAGTGCTCAGGGTGCTGGGTGCTCAGTGCTCAGGGTTCTGGGTGCTCAGTACTCAGTGCTCAGGATGCTGGGTGCTCAGTGCTCGGGCTGCTGGGTGCTCAGTGCTCAGGGTGCTGGGTGCTCAGTACTCAGTGTGCTGGGTTCTCAGTACTCAGGGTGCTGGGTGCACAGTGCTAGGGGTGCTGGGTGCTCAGTGCTCGTGGTCTGGGTGCTCAGTACTCAGGGTGCTGGGTGCTCAGTACTCAGGGTGCTGGGTGCTCAGTGCTCAGAGTGCTGGGTGCTCAGTGCTCTGGGTGCTGGGTGCTCAGTGCTCAGGGTGCTGGGTGCTCAGTGCTCAGGGTGCTGGGTGCTCAGTGATCGGGGTGATGGGTGGTGAGTGCTCAGGGTGCTGGGTGCTCAGTGCTCGGGGTGCTCGGTGCTCAGTGCTCAGGGTCATGGGTGCTCAGTACTCAGGGTGCTGGGTGCTTAGTACTCAGGGTGCTCAGTGCTCAGTACACAGGGTGCTGGGTGCTCAGTGCTCGGGGCGCTGGGTGCTCAGTGCTCAGTACTCAGGGTGCTGGGTGCTCAGTGCTCGGGGTGCTGGGTGCTCAGTACTCAGCGTGCTGGGTGCTCAGTACTCAGGGTGCTGGGTGCTCAGTGCTCAGGGTGCTGGGTGCTCAGTGCTCAGGGTGCTGGGTGCTCAGTGCTCGGGGAGCTCGGTGCTCAGTACTCAGGGTGCTGAGTGCTCAGTACTCAGTGCTCGGGGTCCTGGGTGCTCCGTGCTCGGGGTGCTGGGTGCTCAGTACTCAGGGTGCTGGGTGCTCATTCCCGGGGTGCTGGGTACTCAGTGCTCGGGGTGCTGGGTGCTCAGTACTCAGGTTGCTGGGGGCTCAGTACTCAGGGTGCTGGGTGCTCAGTACTCAGGGTGCTCGGTTCTCAGTACTCAGGGTGCTGGGTGCTCATTCTCGGGGTGCTGGGTGCTCAGTGCTCGGGGTGCTGGGTGCTCAGTACTCAGGGTGCTGGGGGCTCAGTACTCAGGGTGCTGGGTGCTCAGTACTCAGGGTGATCTGTTCTCAGTACTCAGGGTGCTGGGTGCTCAGTGATCGGGGTGCTGGGTTCTCAGTACTCGGGGTGCTCAGTACTCAGGGTGCTGGGTGCTCAGTACTCAGGGTGCTGTGTGCTCAGTGCTCGGGGTGCTCGGGGCTCAGTACTCGGGGTGCTGGGTGCTCAGTGCTCAGTGTGCTGGGTGCTCAGTGCTCAGGGTGCTGGGTGCTCAGTGCTCGGGGTGCTGGGTGCTCAGTGCTCAGGGTGCTGGTTGCTCAGTACTCAGTGTGCTCAGTGCTCAGGGTGCTGGGTGCTCAGTACTCAGGGTGCTGGGTGCTCAGTGCTCGGGGTGCTGGGTCCTCAGTGCTCAGGGTGCTCAGTGCTCAGTGCTCGGGGTGCTGGGTGCTCAGTGCTCGGGTTGCTGGGTGCTCAGTGCTCAGGGTGCTGGTTGCTCAGTACTCAGTGTGCTCAGTGCTCAGGGTGCTGGGTGCTCAGAACTCAGGGTGCTGGGTGCTCAGTACTCAGGGTGCTGGGTGCTCAGTACTCAGGGTGCTTGGTGCTCAGTACTCAGGGTGCTGGGTGCTCAGTGCTCAGGGTGCTCGGTGCTCAGTTCTCATGGTGCTGGGTGCTCATTCTCGGGGTGCTGGGTGCTCAGTACTCAGGGTGCTCGGTGCTCAGTTCTCAGGGTGCTGGGTGCTCAGTGCTCAGGGTGCTCGGTGCTCAGTACTCTGGGTGCTCAGGGCTCAGTACTTATGGTGCTGGGTGCTCATTCTCGGGGTGCTGGGTGCTCAGTACTCAGGGTGCTTGGTGCTCAGTACTCAGGGTGCTGGGTGCTCAGTGCTCAGGGTGCTCGGTGCTCAGTACTCTGGGTGCTCGGGGCTCAGTACTCATGGTGCTGGGTGCTCAGTACTCAGGGTGCTCGGTGCTCAGTTCTCAGGGTGCTCGCTGCTCAGTGTTTGGGGTGCTGGGTGCTTAATACTCAGGGTGCTGGGTGCTCAGTGCTCAGGGTGCTGGCTGCTCAGTGCTCAGGGTGCTGGGTGCTCAGTACTCAGTGCTCAGGATGCTGGGTGCTCAGTGCTCAGGGTGCTGGGTGCTCAGTGCTCAAGGTGCTCAGTGCTCAGTGCTCAGTACTCAGGGTGCTGGGTGCTCAGTACTCAGGTTGCTGGGTGCTCAGTGCTCGGGGTACCCGGTGCTCAGTGCTCGGGCTGCTCGGTGCTCAGGATTCAGGGTGCTGGGTGCTCAGTGCTCAGCCTCATGGGTGCTCAGTGCTCAGGGTGCTGGGTGCTCAGTGCTCAGCGTGCTTGATGCTCAGTACTCAGGGTGCTGGGTGCTCAGTGCTCAGGGTGCTGGGTGCTCAGTGCTAGGGGTGCTGGGTGCTCAGTACTCAGTGTGCTCAGTGCTCAGGGTGCTGGGTGCTCAGTACTCAGGGTGCTGGGTGCTCAGTGCTCGGGGTGCTGGGTCCTCAGTGCTCAGGGTGCTCAGTGCTCAGTGCTCGGGGTGCTGGGTGCTCAGTGCTCGGGGTGCTGGGTGCTCACTTCTCAGGGTGCTGGTTGCTCAGTACTCAGTGTGCTCAGTGCTCAGGGTGCTGGGTGCTCAGAACTCAGGGTGCTGGGGGCTCAGTACTCAGGGTGCTGGGTGCTCAGTACTCAGGTTTCTGGGTGCTCATTCTCGGGGTGCTGGGTGCTCAGTGCTCGGGGTGCTGGGTGCTCAGTACTCAGGGTGCTGGGGGCTCAGTACTCAGGGTGCTGGGTGCTCAGTACTCAGGGTGATCTGTTCTCAGTACTCAGGGTGCTGGGTGCTCAGTGATCAGGGTGCTGGGTTCTCAGTACTCGGGGTGCTCAGTACTCAGGGTGCTGGGTGCTCAGTGCTCGGGGTGCTCGGTGCTCAGTACTCGGGGTGCTGGGTGCTCAGTACTCGGGGTGCTGGGTGCTCAGTGCTCAGGGTGCTGGGTGCTCAGTGCTCAGGGTGCTGGGTGCTCAGTGCTCGATGTGCTGGGTGCTCAGTGCTCAGGGTGCTGGTTGCTCAGTACTCAGTGTGCTCAGTGCTCAGGGTGCTGGGTGCTCAGTACCCAGGGTGCTGGGTGCTCAGTGCTCGGGGTGCTGGGTCCTCAGTGCTCAGGGTGCTCAGTGCTCAGTGCCCGGGGTGCTGGGTGCTCAGTGCTCGGGGTGCTGGGTGCTCAGTGCTCAGGGTGCTTGTTACTCAGTACTCAGTGTGCTCAGTGCTCAGGGTGCTGGGTGCTCAGAACTCAGGGTGCTGGGTGCTCAGTACTCAGGGTGCTGGGTGCTCAGTACTCAGGGTGCTTGGTGCTCAGTACTCAGGGTGCTGGGTGCTCAGTGCTCAGGGTGCTCGGTGCTCAGTACTCATGGTGCTGGGTGCTCATTCTCGGGGTGCTGGGTGCTCAGTACTCAGGGTGCTCGGTGCTCAGTTCTCAGGGTGCTGGGTGCTCAGTGCTCAGGGTGCTCGGTGCTCAGTACTCTGGGTGCTCGGGGCTCAGTACTCATGGTGCTGGGTGCTCATTCTCGGGGTGATGGGTGCTCAGTACTCAGGGTGCTCGCTGCTCAGTGTTTGGGGTGCTGGGTGCTCAATACTCAGGGTGCTGGGTGATCAGTGCTCAGGGTGCTGGCTGCTCAGTGCTCAGGGTGCTGGGTGCTCAGTACTCAGTGCTCAGGATGCTGGTTGCTCAGTGCTCAGGGTGCTGGGTGCTCAGTGCTCAGGGTGCTCAGTGCTCAGTGCTCAGTACTCAGGGTGCTGGGTGCTCAGTACTCAGGTTGCTGGGTGCTCAGTGCTCGGGGTACCCGGTGCTCAGTGCTCGGGGTGCTCGGTGCTCAGGACTCAGGGTGCTGGGGGCTCAGCACTCAGGGTGCTGGGTGCTCAGTACTCAGGGTGCTCGGTTATCAGTACTCAGGGTGCTGGGTGCTCATTCTCGGGGTGCTGGGTGCTCAGTGCTCGGGGTGCTGGGTGCTCAGTGCTAGGGGTCCTGGGTGCTCAGTACTCAGGGTGCTGGGTGCTCAGTACTCAGGGTGCTGGGTGCTCAGTATTCGGGGTGCTGGGTGCTCAGTGCTCAGCGTGCTGGGTGCTCAGTACTCAGGGTGCTCGGTGCTCAGTGCTTGGGGTGCTGGGTGCTCAGTACTCAGGGTGCTGGGTGCTCAGTGCTCAGGGTGCTGGGTGCTCAGTGCTCAGGGTGCTGGGTGCTCAGTACTCAGTGCTCAGGATGCTGGGTGCTCAGTGCTCGGGCTGCTGGGTGCTCAGTGCTCAGGGTGCTGGGTGCTCAGTACTCAGGGTGCTGGGTTCTCAGTACTCAGGGTGCTGGGTGCACAGTGCTAGGGGTGCTGGGTGCTCAGAGCTCGTGGTCTGGGTGCTCAGTACTCAGGGTGCTGGGTGCTCAGTACTCAGGGTGCTGGGTGCTCAGTGCTCAGAGTGCTGGGTGCTCAGTGCTCTGGGTGCTGGGTGCTCAGTGCTCAGGGTGCTGGGTGCTCAGTGCTCGGGGTGCTCGGTGCTCAGTGCTCAGGGTCATGGGTGCTCAGTACTCAGGGTGCTGGGTGCTCATTCTCGGGGTGCTGGGTGCTCAGTGCTCAGGATGCACGGTGCTCAGTACTTTTGGTGCTGGGTGCTCAGTACTCGGGGTGCTGGGTGCTCATTACTCAATGTGCTGGGCGCTCAGTGCTCGGGGTGCTCGCTGCTCAGTACTCTTGGTGCTGGGTGCTCAGTACTCAGGGTGCTGGGTGCTCAGTGCTCGGGGTTCTCGGTGCTCAGTGCTCAGGATGCTCGGTGCTCAGTATATTTGGTGCTGGGTGCTCAGTACTCAGGGTGCTGGGTGCTCAGTGCCTAGGGTGCTCGGTGCTCAGTACTCAGGGTGCTGGGTGCTCAGTGCTCTGGATGCTGGGTGCTCAGTACTCAGGGTGCTCAGTACTCAGGACTCAGGGTGCTGGGTGCTCAGTGCTCAGGGTGCTGGGTGCTCAGTCCTCGGGGTGCTGGGTGCTCAGTACTCGGGGTGCTCGGTGCTCAGTACTCAGGGTGCTGGGTGCTCAGTACTCAGGGTGCTGGGTGCTCAGTACTCAGGGTGCTGGGTGCTCAGTACTCAGGGTGGTGGGTGCTCAGTACTCAGGGTGCTGGGTGCTCAGTGCTCAGGGTGCTGTGTGCTCAGTACTCAGGGTGCTGGATGCTCAGTACTCAGGGTGCTGGGTGCTCAGTGCTCATGGTGCTGGGTGCTCAGTGCTCGGGGTGCTCGGTGCTCAGTACTCAGGGTGCTGGGTGCTCAGTGCTCAGGGTGCTGGGTGCTCAGTTCTCAGGGTGCTGGGTGCTCAGTACTCGGGGTGCTCGGTGCTCAGTACTCAGGGTGCTGGGTGCTCAGTACTCAGGGTGCTCGGTGCTCAGTACTCAGGGTGCTGGGTGCTCAGTGCTCATTTGCTGGGTGCTAAGTTCTCAGGGTGCTGGGTGCTCAGTACTCAGGGTGCTGGGTGCTCAGTGCTCAGGGTGCTGGCTGCTCAGTACTCAGGGTGCAGGGTGCTCAGCACTCAGGGTGCTCAGTACTCAGGGTGCTGGGTGCTCAGTGCTAGGGGTGCTGGGTGCTCAGTACTCAGGGTGCTCAGTACTCAGGGTGCTGGGTGCTCAGTGCTCGGGGTGCTGGATGCTCAGTACTCAGGGTGCTCAGTACTCAGGATGCTGGGTGCTCAGTACTCAGGGTGCAGGGTGCTCAGCACTCAGGGTGCTCAGTACTCAGGGTGCTGGCTGCTCAGTACTCAGGGTGCAGGGTGCTCCACACTCAGGGTGCTCAGTACTCAGGGTGCTGGGTGCTCAGTGCTAGGGGTGCTGGGTGCTCAGTACTCAGGGTGCTCAGTACTCAGGATGCTGGGTGCTCAGTACTCAGGTTGCTGGGTGCTCAGTCCTCAGGGTGCTCAGTGCTCAGGGTGCTGGATGCTCAGTGCTCAGGTTGATCGGTGCTCAGTACTCAGGATGCTGGGTGCTCAGTACTCAGGGTGCTGGGTGCTCAGTACTCAGGGTGCTGGGTGCTCAGTCCTCAGGGTGCTCAGTACTCAGGATGCTGGGTGCTCAGTACTCAGGGAGCTGGGTGCTCAGTACTCAGGGTGCTGGGTGCTCAGTGCTCGGGGTGTTTGGTGCTCAGTGCTCAGGGTGCTCAGTGCTCAGTGCTCGGGGTGCTGGGTGCTCAGTGCTCAGGGTGCTGGTTGCTCAGTACTCAGTGTGCTCAGTGCTCAGGGTGCTGGGTGCTCAGTACTCAGGGTGCTGGGTGCTCAGTACTCAGGGTGCTGGGTGCTCAGTACTCAGGGTGCTTGGTGCTCAGTACTCAGGGTGCTGGGTGCTCAGTGCTCAGGGTGCTCGGTTCTCAGTACTCATGGTTCTGGGTTCTCATTCTCGGGGTGCTGGGTGCTCAGTACTCAGGGTGCTCGGTGCTCAGTTCTCAGGGTGCTGGGTGCTCAGTGCTCAGGGTGCTCGGTGCTCAATACTCTGGGTGCTCAGGGCTCAGTACTCATGGTGCTGGGTGCTCATTCTCGTGGTGCTGGGTGCTCAGTACTCAGGGTGCTTGGTGCTCAGTACTCAGGGTGCTGGGTGCTCAGTGCTCAGGGTGCTCGGTGCTCAGTACTCTCTGTGCTCGGGGCTCAGTACTCATGGTGCTGGGTGCTCAGTACTCAGGGTGCTCGGTGCTCAGTTCTCAGGGTGCTCGCTGCTCAGTGTTTGGGGTGCTGGGTGCTCAATACTCAGGGTGCTGTGTGCTCAGTGCTCAGGGTGCTGGCTGCTCAGTGCTCAGGGTGCTGGGTGCTCAGTACTCAGTGCTCAGGATGCTGGGTGCTCAGTGCTCAGGGTGCTGGGTGCTCAGTGCTCAGGGTGCTCAGTGCTCAGTGCTCAGTACTCAGGGTGCTGGGTGCTCAGTACTCAGGTTGCTGGGTGCTCAGTGCTTGGGGTACCCGGTGCTCAGTGCTCGGGGTGCTCGGTGCTCAGGACTCAGGGTGCTGGGTGCTCAGTGCTCAGGGTGCTGAGTGCTCAGTGCTCAGGGTGCTGGGTGCTCAGTGCTCAGCGTGCTTGATGCTCAGTACTCAGGGTGCTGGGTGCTCAGTGCTCAGGGTGCTGGGTGCTCAGTGCTAGGGGTGCTTGGTGCTCAGTACTCAGGGTGCTGGGTGCTCAGTACTCATGGTGCTGGGTGCTCAGTATTCGGGGTGCTGGGTGCTCAGTGCTCAGCGTGCTGGGTGCTCAGTACTCAGGGTGCTCGGTGCTCAGTGCTTGGGGTGCTGGGTGCTCAGTACTCAGGGTGCTGGGTGCTCAGTGCTCAGGGTGCTGGGTGCTCAGTGCTCAGGGTTCTGGGTGCTCAGTACTCAGTGCTCAGGATGCTGGGTGCTCAGTGCTCGGGCTGCTGGGTGCTCAGTGCTCAGGGTGCTGGGTGCTCAGTACTCAGTGTGCTGGGTTCTCAGTACTCAGGGTGCTGGGTGCACAGTGCTAGGGGTGCTGGGTGCTCAGTGCTCGTGGTCTGGGTGCTCAGTACTCAGGGTGCTGGGTGCTCAGTACTCAGGGTGCTGGGTGCTCAGTGCTCAGAGTGCTGGGTGCTCAGTGCTCTGGGTGCTGGGTGCTCAGTGCTCAGGGTGCTGGGTGCTCAGTGCTCAGGGTGCTGGGTGCTCAGTGATCGGGGTGATGGGTGGTGAGTGCTCAGGGTGCTGGGTGCTCAGTGCTCGGGGTGCTCGGTGCTCAGTGCTCAGGGTCATGGGTGCTCAGTACTCAGGGTGCTGGGTGCTTAGTACTCAGGGTGCTCAGTGCTCAGTACACAGGGTGCTGGGTGCTCAGTGCTCGGGGCGCTGGGTGCTCAGTGCTCAGTACTCAGGGTGCTGGGTGCTCAGTGCTCGGGGTGCTGGGTGCTCAGTACTCAGCGTGCTGGGTGCTCAGTACTCAGGGTGCTGGGTGCTCAGTGCTCAGGGTGCTGGGTGCTCAGTGCTCAGGGTGCTGGGTGCTCAGTGCTCGGGGAGCTCGGTGCTCAGTACTCAGGGTGCTGAGTGCTCAGTACTCAGTGCTCGGGGTCCTGGGTGCTCCGTGCTCGGGGTGCTGGGTGCTCAGTACTCAGGGTGCTGGGTGCTCATTCCCGGGGTGCTGGGTACTCAGTGCTCGGGGTGCTGGGTGCTCAGTACTCAGGTTGCTGGGGGCTCAGTACTCAGGGTGCTGGGTGCTCAGTACTCAGGGTGCTCGGTTCTCAGTACTCACTGTGCTGGGTGCTCATTCTCGGGGTGCTGGGTGCTCAGTGCTCGGGGTGCTGGGTGCTCAGTACTCAGGGTGCTGGGGGCTCAGTACTCAGGGTGCTGGGTGCTCAGTACTCAGGGTGATCTGTTCTCAGTACTCAGGGTGCTGGCTGCTCAGTGATCGGGGTGCTGGGTTCTCAGTACTCGGGGTGCTCAGTACTCAGGGTGCTGGGTGCTCAGTACTCAGGGTGCTGTGTGCTCAGTGCTTGGGGTGCTCGGGGCTCAGTACTCGGGGTGCTGGGTGCTCAGTGCTCAGGGTGCTGGGTGCTCAGTGCTCAGGGTGCTGGGTGCTCAGTGCTCGGGGTGCTGGGTGCTCAGTGCTCAGGGTGCTGGTTGCTCAGTACTCAGTGTGCTCAGTGCTCAGGGTGCTGGGTGCTCAGTACTCAGGGTGCTGGGTGCTCAGTGCTCGGGGTGCTGGGTCCTCAGTGCTCAGGTTGCTCAGTGCTCAGTGCTCGGGGTGCTGGGTGCTCAGTGCTCGGGGTGCTGGGTGCTCAGTGCTCAGGGTGCTGGTTGCTCAGTACTCAGTGTGCTCAGTGCTCAGGGTGCTGGGTGCTCAGTACTCAGGGTGCTGGGTGCTCAGTACTCAGGGTGCTGGGTGCTCAGTACTCAGGGTGCTTGGTGCTCAGTACTCAGGGTGCTGGGTGCTCAGTGCTCAGGGTGCTCGGTTCTCAGTACTCATGGTGCTGGGTGCTCAGTGCTAGGGGTGCTGGGTGCTCAGTACTCAGGGTGCTCAGTACTCAGGATGCTGGGTGCTCAGTACTCAGGTTGCTGGGTGCTCAGTCCTCAGGGTGCTCAGTGCTCAGGGTGCTGGATGCTCAGTGCTCAGGTTGATCGGTGCTCAGTACTCAGGATGCTGGGTGCTCAGTACTCAGGGTGCTGGGTGCTCAGTACTCAGGGTGCTGGGTGCTCAGTCCTCAGGGTGCTCAGTACTCAGGATGCTGGGTGCTCAGTACTCAGGGTGCTGGGTGCTCAGTACTCAGGGTGCTGGGTGCTCAGTGCTCGGGGTGTTTGGTGCTCAGTGCTCAGGGTGCTCAGTGCTCAGTGCTCGGGGTGCTGGGTGCTCAGTGCTCAGGGTGCTCGGTTCTCAGTACTCAGGGTGCTGGGTGCTCAGTGCTAGGGGTGCTGGGTGCTCAGTACTCAGGGTGCTCAGTACTCAGGATGCTGGGTGCTCAGTACTCAGGTTGCTGGGTGCTCAGTCCTCAGGGTGCTCAGTGCTCAGGGTGCTGGATGCTCAGTGCTCAGGTTGATCGGTGCTCAGTACTCAGGATGCTGGGTGCTCAGTACTCAGGGTGCTGGGTGCTCAGTACTCAGGGTGCTGGGTGCTCAGTCCTCAGGGTGCTCAGTACTCAGGATGCTGGGTGCTCAGTACTCAGGGTGCTGGGTGCTCAGTACTCAGGGTGCTGGGTGCTCAGTGCTCGGGGTGTTTGGTGCTCAGTGCTCAGGGTGCTCAGTGCTCAGTGCTCGGGGTGCTGGGTGCTCAGTGCTCAGGGTGCTGGTTGCTCAGTACTCAGTGTGCTCAGTGCTCAGGGTGCTGGGTGCTCAGTACTCAGGGTGCTGGGTGCTCAGTACTCAGGGTGCTGGGTGCTCAGTACTCAGGGTGCTTGGTGCTCAGTACTCAGGGTGCTGGGTGCTCAGTGCTCAGGGTGCTCGGTTCTCAGTACTCATGGTGCTGGGTGCTCATTCTCGGGGTGCTGGGTGCTCAGTACTCAGGGTGCTCGGTGCTCAGTTCTCAGGGTGCTGGGTGCTCAGTGCTCAGGGTGCTCGGTGCTCAATACTCTGGGTGCTCAGGGCTCAGTACTCATGGTGCTGGGTGCTCATTCTCGGGGTGCTGGGTGCTCAGTACTCAGGGTGCTTGGTGCTCAGTACTCAGGGTGCTGGGTGCTCAGTGCTCAGGGTGCTCGGTGCTCAGTACTCTCTGTGCTCGGGGCTCAGTACTCATGGTGCTGGGTGCTCAGTACTCAGGGTGCTCGGTGCTCAGTTCTCAGGGTGCTCGCTGCTCAGTGTTTGGGGTGCTGGGTGCTCAATACTCAGGGTGCTGTGTGCTCAGTGCTCAGGGTGCTGGCTGCTCAGTGCTCAGGGTGCTGGGTGCTCAGTACTCAGTGCTCAGAATGCTGGGTGCTCAGTGCTCAGGGTGCTGGGTGCTCAGTGCTCAGGGTGCTCAGTGCTCAGTGCTCAGTACTCAGGGTGCTGGGTGCTCAGTACTCAGGTTGCTGGGTGCTCAGTGCTTGGGGTACCCGGTGCTCAGTGCTCGGGGTGCTCGGTGCTCTGGACTCAGGGTGCTGGGTGCTCAGTGCTCAGGGTGCTGGGTGCTCAGTGCTCAGGGTGCTGGGTGCTCAGTGCTCAGCGTGCTTGATGCTCCTTACTCAGGGTGCTGGGTGCTCAGTGCTCAGGGTGCTGGGTGCTCAGTGCTAGGGGTGCTTGGTGCTCAGTACTCAGGGTGCTGGGTGCTCAGTACTCATGGTGCTGGGTGCTCAGTATTCGGGGTGCTGGGTGCTCAGTGCTCAGCGTGCTGGGTGCTCAGTACTCAGGGTGCTCGGTGCTCAGTGCTTGGGGTGCTGGGTGCTCAGTACTCAGGGTGCTGGGTGCTCAGTGCTCAGGGTGCTGGGTGCTCAGTGCTCAGGGTTCTGGGTGCTCAGTACTCAGTGCTCAGGATGCTGGGTGCTCAGTGCTCGGGCTGCTGTGTGCTCAGTGCTCAGGGTGCTGGGTGCTCAGTACTCAGTGTGCTGGGTTCTCAGTACTCAGGGTGCTGGGTGCACAGTGCTAGGGGTGCTGGGTGCTCAGTGCTCGTGGTCTGGGTGCTCAGTACTCAGGGTGCTGGGTGCTCAGTACTCAGGGTGCTGGGTGCTCAGTGCTCAGAGTGCTGGGTGCTCAGTGCTCTGGGTGCTGGGTGCTCAGTGCTCAGGGTGCTGGGTGCTCAGTGCTCAGGGTGCTGGGTGCTCAGTGATCGGGGTGATGGGTGGTGAGTGCTCAGGGTGCTGGGTGCTCAGTGCTCGGGGTGCTCGGTGCTCAGTGCTCAGGGTCATGGGTGCTCAGTACTCAGGGTGCTGGGTGCTTAGTACTCAGGGTGCTCAGTGCTCAGTACACAGGGTGCTGGGTGCTCAGTGCTCGGGGCGCTGGGTGCTCAGTGCTCAGTACTCAGGGTGCTGGGTGCTCAGTGCTCGGGGTGCTGGGTGCTCAGTACTCAGCGTGCTGGGTGCTCAGTACTCAGGGTGCTGGGTGCTCAGTGCTCAGGGTGCTGGGTGCTCAGTGCTCAGGGTGCTGGGTGCTCAGTGCTCGGGGAGCTCGGTGCTCAGTACTCAGGGTGCTGAGTGCTCAGTACTCAGTGCTCGGGGTCCTGGGTGCTCCGTGCTCGGGGTGCTGGGTGCTCAGTACTCAGGGTGCTGGGTGCTCATTCCCGGGGTGCTGGGTACTCAGTGCTCGGGGTGCTGGGTGCTCAGTACTCAGGTTGCTGGGGGCTCAGTACTCAGGGTGCTGGGTGCTCAGTACTCAGGGTGCTCGGTTCTCAGTACTCAGGGTGCTGGGTGCTCATTCTCGGGGTGCTGGGTGCTCAGTGCTCGGGGTGCTGGGTGCTCAGTACTCAGGGTGCTGGGGGCTCAGTACTCAGGGTGCTGGGTGCTCAGTACTCAGGGTGATCTGTTCTCAGTACTCAGGGTGCTGGGTGCTCAGTGATCGGGGTGCTGGGTTCTCAGTACTCGGGGTGCTCAGTACTCAGGTTGCTGGGTGCTCAGTACTCAGGGTGCTGTGTGCTCAGTGCTCGGGGTGCTCGGGGCTCAGTACTCGGGGTGCTGGGTGCTCAGTGCTCAGTGTGCTGGGTGCTCAGTGCTCAGGGTGCTGGGTGCTCAGTGCTCGGGGTGCTGGGTGCTCAGTGCTCAGGGTGCTGGTTGCTCAGTACTCAGTGTGCTCAGTGCTCAGGGTGCTGGGTGCTCAGTACTCAGGGTGCTGGGTGCTCAGTGCTCGGGGTGCTGGGTCCTCAGTGCTCAGGGTGCTCAGTGCTCAGTGCTCGGGGTGCTGGGTGCTCAGTGCTCGGGTTGCTGGGTGCTCAGTGCTCAGGGTGCTGGTTGCTCAGTACTCAGTGTGCTCAGTGCTCAGGGTGCTGGGTGCTCAGAACTCAGGGTGCTGGGTGCTCAGTACTCAGGGTGCTGGGTGCTCAGTACTCAGGGTGCTTGGTGCTCAGTACTCAGGGTGCTGGGTGCTCAGTGCTCAGGGTGCTCGGTGCTCAGTTCTCATGGTGCTGGGTGCTCATTCTCGGGGTGCTGGGTGCTCAGTACTCAGGGTGCTCGGTGCTCAGTTCTCAGGGTGCTGGGTGCTCAGTGCTCAGGGTGCTCGGTGCTCAGTACTCTGGGTGCTCAGGGCTCAGTACTTATGGTGCTGGGTGCTCATTCTCGGGGTGCTGGGTGCTCAGTACTCAGGGTGCTTGGTGCTCAGTACTCAGGGTGCTGGGTGCTCAGTGCTCAGGGTGCTCGGTGCTCAGTACTCTGGGTGCTCGGGGCTCAGTACTCATGGTGCTGGGTGCTCAGTACTCAGGGTGCTCGGTGCTCAGTTCTCAGGGTGCTCGCTGCTCAGTGTTTGGGGTGCTGGGTGCTTAATACTCAGGGTGCTGGGTGCTCAGTGCTCAGGGTGCTGGCTGCTCAGTGCTCAGGGTGCTGGGTGCTCAGTACTCAGTGCTCAGGATGCTGGGTGCTCAGTGCTCAGGGTGCTGGGTGCTCAGTGCTCAAGGTGCTCAGTGCTCAGTGCTCAGTACTCAGGGTGCTGGGTGCTCAGTACTCAGGTTGCTGGGTGCTCAGTGCTCGGGGTACCCGGTGCTCAGTGCTCGGGCTGCTCGGTGCTCAGGATTCAGGGTGCTGGGTGCTCAGTGCTCAGCCTCATGGGTGCTCAGTGCTCAGGGTGCTGGGTGCTCAGTGCTCAGCGTGCTTGATGCTCAGTACTCAGGGTGCTGGGTGCTCAGTGCTCAGGGTGCTGGGTGCTCAGTGCTAGGGGTGCTGGGTGCTCAGTACTCAGGGTGCTGGGTGCTCAGTACTCAGGGTGCTGGGTGCTCAGTATTCGGGGTGCTGGGTGCTCAGTGCTCAGCGTGCTGGGTGCTCAGTACTCAGGGTGCTCGGTGCTCAGTGCTTGGGGTGCTGGGTGCTCAGTACTCAGGGTGCTGGGTGCTCAGTGCTCAGGGTGCTGGGTGCTCAGTGCTCAGGGTGCTGGGTGCTCAGTACTCAGGGTGCTGGGTTCTCAGTACTCAGGGTGCTGGGTGCACAGTGCTAGGGGTGCTGGGTGCTCAGTGCTCGTGGTCTGGGTGCTCAGTACTCAGGGTGCTGGGTGCTCAGTACTCAGGGTGCTGGGTGCTCAGTGCTCAGAGCGCTGGGTGCTCAGTGCTCTGGGTGCTGGGTGCTCAGTGCTCAGGGTGCTGGGTGCTCAGTGCTCAGGGTGCTGGGTGCTCAGTGATCGGGGTGATGGGTGGTGAGTGCTCAGGGTGCTGGGTGCTCAGTGCACGGGGTGCTCGGTGCTCAGTGCTCAGGGTCATGGGTGCTCAGTACTCAGCGTGCTGGGTGCTTAGTACTCAGGGTGCTCAGTGCTCAGTACACAGGGTGCTGGGTGCTCAGTGCTCGGGGCGCTGGGTGCTCTGTGCTCAGTACTCAGGGTGCTGGGTGCTCAGTGCTCGGGGTGCTGGGTGCTCAGTACTCAGCGTGCTGGGTGCTCAGTACTCAGGGTGCTGGGTGCTCAGTGCTCAGGGTGCTGGGTGCTCAGTGCTCAGGGTGCTGGGTGCTCAGTGCTCGGGGAGCTCGGTGCTCAGTACTCAGGGTGCTGAGTGCTCAGTACTCAGTGCTCGGGGTCCTGGGTGCTCCGTGCTCGGGTTGCTGGGTGCTCAGTACTCAGGGTGCTGGGTGCTCATTCTCGGGGTGCTGGGTACTCAGTGCTCGGGGTGCTGGGTGCTCAGTACTCAGGGTGCTGGGGGCTCAGTACTCAGGGTGCTGGGTGCTCAGTACTCAGGGTGCTCGGTTCTCAGTACTCAGGGTGCTGGGTGCTCATTCTCGGGTTGCTGGGTGCTCAGTGCTCGGGGTGCTGGGTGCTCATTACTCAGGGTGCTGGGGGCTCAGTATTCAGGGTGCTGGGTGCTCAGTACTCAGGGTGATCTGTTCTCAGTACTCAGGGTGCTGGGTGCTCAGTGATCGGGGTGCTGGGTTCTCAGTACTCGGGGTGCTCAGTACTCAGGGTGCTGGGTGCTCAGTACTCAGGGTGCTGGGTGCTCAGTGCTCGGGGTGCTCGGTGCTCAGTACTCGGGGTGCTGGGTGCTCAGTACTCGGGGTGCTGGGTGCTCAGTGCTCAGGGTGCTGGGTGCTCAGTGCTCAGGGTGCTGGGTGCTCAGTGCTCGGGGTGCTGGGTGCTCAGTGCTCGGGGTGCTGGGTGCTCAGTGCTCGGGGTGCTGGGTGCTCAGTGCTCGGGGTGCTGGGTGCTCAGTGCTCGGGGTGCTTTGTGCTCAGTGCTCGGGGTGCTGGGTGCTCAGTACTCAGGGTGCTGGGTGCTCAGTACTCAGGGTGCTGGGTGCTCAGTGCTCAGGGTCCTGGGTGCTCAGTACTCAGGGTGCTATGTGCTCAGTACTCAGGGTGCTCGGTGCTCAGTACTCAGGGTGCTGGGTGCTCAGTGCTCAGGGTGCTGGGTACTCAGTACTCAGGGTGCTGGGTGCTCAGTACTCAGGGTGCTGGGTGCTCAGTGCTCAGGGTGCTGGGTGCTCAGTGCTCAGGGTGCTGGGTGCTCAGTACTCAGGGTGCTGGGTGCTCAGTGCTCAGGGTGATCGGTGCTCAGTACTCAGGGTGCTCAGTACTCAGGGTGCTGGGTGCTCAGTGCTCAGGGTGCTGGGTGCTCAGTGCTCGGGGTGCTGGGTGCTCAGTGCTCAGGGTGATCGGTGCTCAGTACCCAGGGTGCTGGGTGCTCAGTGCTCAGGGTGGTGGGTGCTCAGTCCTCAGGGTGCTCAGTGCTCAGTGTGCTGGGTGCTCAGTGCTCGGGTTGCTCGGTGCTCAGAACTCAGGGTGCTGAGTGCTCAGTACTCAGGGTGCTGGGTGCTCAGTACTCATGGTGCTGGGTGCTCAGTGCTCAGGGTGCTGGGTGCTCAGTGCTCAGTGCTCAGGGTGCTGGGTGCTCAGTACTCAGGGTGCTGGGTGCTCAGTACTCAGGGTGCAGGGTGCTCAGTTCTCAGGGTGCTGGGTGCTCAGTACTCTGGGTGTTGGGTGCTCAGTACTCAGGGTGCTGGGTGCTCAGTGCTCGGGGTGCTGGGTGCTCAGTGCTCAGGGTGTGGGTGCTCAGTGCTCAGGGTGCTGGGTGCTCAGTACTCAGGGTGCTGGGTGCTCAGTGCTCGGGGTGCTCGGTGCTCAGTACTCAATGTGCTGGGTGCTCAGTGCTCAGGGTGCTGGGTGCTCAGTACTCAGGGTGCTCAGTGCTCAATACTCGGGGTGCTGGGTGCTCAGTGCTCAGTGTGCTCAGTGCTCAGTGCTCAGGGTGCTGGATGCTCAGTACTCACGGTGCTCAGTGCTCAGTACTCGGGGTGCTGGGTGCTCAGTACTCAGGGTGCTCAGTGCTCAGTACTCGGGGTGCTGGGTGCTCAGTGCTCAGTGTGCTCAGTGCTCAGTGCTCGGGGTGCTGGGTGCTCAGTGCTCGGGACGCTGGGTGCTCAGTGCTCGGGGTGCTGGGTGCTCAGTACTCAGGGTGCTGTGTGCTCAGTGCTCAGTACTCAGCGTGCTGAGTGCTCAGTGCTTAGAGTGTTGGGTGCTCAGTACTCAGGGTGCTGGGTGCTCAGTGCTCAGTGTGCTCAGTGCTCAGGGTGCTCAGTGTTCACGGTGCTGGGTGCTCAGGGTGCTGGGTGCTCAGTGCTCGGGGTGCTGGGTGCTCAGTGCTCAGTGCTCAGGGTGCTGGGTGCTCAGTGCTCAGTGCTCAGGGTGCTGGGTGTTCAGTACTCAGGGTGCTCGGTGCTCAGTGCTCTGGGTGCTGGGTGCTCAGTACTCAGGGTGCTGGGTGCTCAGTCCTCAGGGTGCTCAGTACTCAGGGTGCTCGGTGCTCAGTGCTCAGTACTCAGGGTGCTCAGTGCTCAGTACTCAGTGTGCTTTGTGCTCAGTGCTCAGGGTGTTCAGTGCTCAGTACTCAGCGTGCTTTGTGCTCAGTGCTCAGGGTGCTGGGTGCTCAGTGCTCAGGGTGCTGGGCGCTGAGTACTCGGGGTGCTGGGTGCTCAGTGCTCGGGGTGCTGGGTGCTCAGTGCTCGGGGTGCTGGGTGCTCAGTGCTCGGGGTGCTGGGTGCTCAGTGCTCGGGGTGCTGGGTGCTCAGTGCTCGGGGTGCTGGGTGCTCAGTGCTCGGGGCGCTGGGTGCTCAGTGCTCGGGGTGCTCGGTGCTCAGTGCTCGTGGTGCTGGGTGCTCAGTACTCGGGGTGCTCGGTTCTCAGTACTCAGGGTGCTTTGTGTTCAGTGCTCAGGGTGCTGGGTGCTCAGTGCTCGGGGTGCTGGGTGCTCGGTGCTCAGGTTGCTGGGTGCTCAGTACTCGGGGTGCTGGGTGCTCAGTGCTCGGGGTGCTGGGTGCTCAGTGCTCGGGGTGCTCGGTGCTCAGTGCTCGTGGTGCTGGGTGCTCAGTACTCGGGGTGCTCGGTTCTCAGTACTCAGGGTGCTTTGTGTTCAGTGCTCAGGGTGCTGGGTGCTCAGTGCTCGGGGTGCTGGGTGCTCGGTGCTCAGGTTGCTGGGTGCTCAGTACTCGGGGTGCTGGGTGCTCAGTGCTCAGGGTGCTGGGTGCTCACTGCTCGGGGTGCTGGGTCCTCAGTGCTACGGGTGCTGGGTGCTCAGTGCTCGGGGTGCTGGGTGCTCAGTGCTCGGGGCGCTGTGTGCTCAGTGCTCGGGGTGCTCGGTGCTCAGTACTCAGGGTGCTGGGTGCTCAGTGCTCAGGGTGCTTGGTGCTCAGTACTCAGGGTGCTGGGTGCTCAGTGCTCGGTGTGCTCGGTGCTCAGTAGTTTGGGTGCTCAGTACTCAGGGTGCTGGGTGGTCAGTGCTCAGGGTGATCGGTGCTCAGTACTCAGGGTGCTCAGTACTCAGGGTGCTGGGTGCTCAGGGCTCGGGGTGCTGGGAGCTCAGTACTCAGGGTGCTTGGTGCTCAGTGCTCGGGGTGCTGGGTGCTGAGTGCTCAGGGTGCTGGGTGCTCAGTACTCGGGGTGCTCGGTGCTCAGTACTCAGGGTGCTGGGTGCTCAGTACTCAGGGTGCTGGGTGCTCAGTACTCAGGGTGCTCGCTGCTCAGTACTCAGGGTGCTGGGTGCTCAGTGCTCAGGGTGCTGGGTGCTCAGTACTCAGGGTGCTCGGTGCTCAGTGCTCAGGGTGATCGGTGCTCAGTCCTCAGGGTGCTCAGTACTCAGGGTGCTGGGTGCTCAGTGCTCTGGTTGCTCAGTACTCAGGGTGCTGGGTGCTCAGTACTCAGGGTGCTGGGTGCTCAGTGCTCGGGGTGCTGGGTGCTCAGTACTCAGGGAGCTGGGTGCTCAGTGCTCAGGGTGCTGGGTGCTCAGTTCTCATTGTGCTGGGTGCTCAGTACTCAGGGTGCTCAGTGCTCGTGGAGCTCGGTGCTCAGTACTCAGGGTGCTGGGTGCTCAGTACTCAGTGCTCGGGGTCCTGGGTTCTCAGCCCTCTGGGTGCTTAGTGCACAGTACTCAGGGTGCTGGGTGCTCAGTATTCAGGGTGCTCAGTGCTCGGGGTGCTGGGTGCTCAGTACTCAGGGTGCTGGGTGCTCAGTACTCAGGGTGCTGGGTGCTCATTCTCGGGGTGCTGGGTGCTCAGTGCTCTGGGTGCTGGGTGCTCAGTACTCGGGGTGCTGGTTGCTCAGTGCTCAGCGTGCTGGGTGCTCAGTACTCAGGGTGCTCGGTTCTCAGTACTCAGGGTGCTGGGTGCTCATTCTCGGGGTGCTGGGTGCTCAGTGCTCAGGGTGCTGGGTGCTCAGTGTTCAGGGTCCTCGGTGCTCAGTACTCAGTGTGCTCAGTACTCAGCGTGCTTTGTGCTCAGTGCTCAGGGTGCTGGGTGCTCAGTACTCAGGGTGCTGGGTGCTCAGTACTCACGGGGCTGGGTGCTCAGTACTCGGGGTGCTGGGTGCTCATTACACAGGGTGCTGGGTGCTCAGTGCTCGGGGTGCTCGCTGCTCAGTACTCTTGGTGCTGGGTGCTCAGTACTCAGGGTGCTGGGTGCTCAGTGCTCGGGTTGCTCGGTGCTCAGTGCTCAGGATGCTCGGTGCTCAGTACTTTTGGTGCTGGGTGCTCAGTACTCAGGGTGCTGGGTGCTCAGTGCTAGGGGTGCTCGGTGCTCAGTACTCAGGGTGCTGGGTGCTCAGTGCTCTGGTTGCAGGGTGCTCAGTACTCAGGGTGCTGGGTGCTCAGTACTCAGGTTGCTGGGTGCTCAGTGCTCAGGGTGCTGTGTGCTCAGTACTCATGGTGCTTGTTGCTCAGTACTCAGGGTGCTGGGTGCTCAGTGCTCGGGGTGCTCGGTGCTCAGTACTCGGGGTGCTGGGTGCTCAGTACTCGGGGTGCTGGGTGCTCAGTGCTCAGGGTGCTTGGTGCTCAGTGCTCAGGGTGCTGGGTGCTCAGTGCTCGGGTGCTGGGTGCTCAGTGCTCAGGGTGCTTGTTGCTCAGTACTCAGTGTGCTCAGTGCTCAGGGTGCTGGGTGCTCAGTACTCAGGGTGCTGGGTGCTCAGTGCTCGGGGTGCTGGGTCCTCAATGCTCAGGGTGCTCAGTGCTCAGTGCTCGGGGTGCTGGGTGCTCAGTGCTCGGGGTGCTGGGTGCTCAGTGCTCAGGGTGCTGGTTGCTCAGTACTCAGTGTGCTCAGTGCTCAGGGTGCTGGGTGCTCAGAACTCAGGGTGCTGTGTGCTCAGTACTAAGGGTGCTGGGTGCTCAGTACTCAGGGTGCTTGGTGCTCAGTACTCAGGGTGCTGGGTGCTCAGTGCTCAGGGTGCTCGGTGCTCAGTACTCATGGTGCTTTGTGCTCATTCTCGGGGTGCTGGGTGCTCAGTACTCAGGGTGCTCGGTGCTCAGTTCTCAGGGTGCTGGGTGCTCAGTGCTCAGGGTGCTCGGTGCTCAGTACTCTGGGTGCTCGGGGCTCAGTACTCATGGTGCTGGGTGCTCATTCTCGGGGTGATGGGTGCTCAGTACTCAGGGTGCTTGGTGCTCAGTACTCAGGGTGCTGGGTGCTCAGTGCTCAGGGTGATCGGTGCTCAGTACTCAGGGTGCTCAGTACTCAGGGTGCTGGGTGCTCAGGGCTCGGGGTGCTGGGAGCTCAGTACTCAGGGTGCTGGGTGCTCAGTGCTCGGGGTGCTGGGTGCTGAGTGCTCAGGGTGCTGGGTGCTCAGTACTCGGGGTGCTCGGTGCTCAGTACTCAGGGTGCTGGGTGCTCAGTACTCAGGGTGCTGGGTGCTCAGTACTCAGGGTGCTCGCTGCTCAGTACTCAGGGTGCTGGGTGCTCAGTGCTCAGGGTGCTGGGTGCTCAGTACTCAGGGTGCTCGGTGCTCAGTGCTCAGGGTGATCGGTGCTCAGTCCTCAGGGTGCTCAGTACTCAGGGTGCTGGGTGCTCAGTGCTCTGGTTGCTCAGTACTCAGGGTGCTGGGTGCTCAGTACTCAGGGTGCTGGGTGCTCAGTGCTCGGGGTGCTGGGTGCTCAGTACTCAGGGAGCTGGGTGCTCAGTGCTCAGGGTGCTGGGTGCTCAGTTCTCATTGTGCTGGGTGCTCAGTACTCAGGGTGCTCAGTGCTCCTGGAGCTCGGTGCTCAGTACTCAGGGTGCTGGGTACTCAGTACTCAGTGCTCGGGGTCCTGGGTTCTCAGCCCTCTGGGTGCTTAGTGCACAGTACTCAGGGTGCTGGGTGCTCAGTATTCAGGGTGCTCAGTGCTCGGGGTGCTGGGTGCTCAGTACTCAGGGTGCTGGGTGCTCAGTACTCAGGGTGCTGGGTGCTCATTCTCGGGGTGCTGGGTGCTCAGTGGTCTGGGTGCTGGGTGCTCAGTACTCGGGGTGCTGGTTGCTCAGTGCTCAGCGTGCTGGGTGCTCAGTACTCAGGGTGCTCGGTTCTCAGTACTCAGGGTGCTGGGTGCTCATTCTCGGGCTGCTGGGTGCTCAGTGCTCAGGGTGCTGGGTGCTCAGTGTTCAGGGTCCTCGGTGCTCAGTACTCAGTGTGCTCAGTACTCAGCGTGCTTTGTGCTCAGTGCTCAGGGTGCTGGGTGCTCAGTACTCAGGGTGCTGGGTGCTCAGTACTCACGGGGCTGGGTGCTCAGTACTCGGGGTGCTGGGTGCTCATTACACAGGGTGCTGGGTGCTCAGTGCTCGGGGTGCTCGCTGCTCAGTACTCTTGGTGCTGGGTGCTCAGTACTCAGGGTGCTGGGTGCTCAGTGCTCGGGTTGCTCGGTGCTCAGTGCTCAGGATGCTCGGTGCTCAGTACTTTTGGTGCTGGGTGCTCAGTACTCAGGGTGCTGGGTGCTCAGTGCTAGGGGTGCTCGGTGCTCAGTACTCAGGGTGCTGGGTGCTCAGTGCTCAGGTTGCAGGGTGCTCAGTACTCAGGGTGCTGGGTGCTCAGTACTCAGGTTGCTGGGTGCTCAGTGCTCAGGGTGCTGTGTGCTCAGTACTCATGGTGCTTGTTGCTCAGTACTCAGGGTGCTGGGTGCTCAGTGCTCGGGGTGCTCGGTGCTCAGTACTCGGGGTGCTGGGTGCTCAGTACTCGGGGTGCTGGGTTCTCAGTGCTCAGGGTGCTGGGTGCTCAGTGCTCAGGGTGCTGGGTGCTCAGTGCTCGGGTGCTGGGTAATCAGTGCTCAGGGTGCTTGTTGCTCAGTACTCAGTGTGCTCAGTGCTCAGGGTGCTGGGTGCTCAGTACTCAGGGTGCTGGGTGCTCAGTACTCATGGTGCTTGTTGCTCAGTACTCAGGGTGCTGGGTGCTCAGTGCTCGGGGTGCTCGGTGCTCAGTACTCGGGGTGCTGGGTGCTCAGTACTCGGGGTGCTGGGTGCTCAGTGCTCAGGGTGCTTGGTGCTCAGTGCTCAGGGTGCTGGGTGCTCAGTGCTCGGGTGCTGGGTGCTCAGTGCTCAGGGTGCTTGTTGCTCAGTACTCAGTGTGCTCAGTGCTCAGGGTGCTGGGTGCTCAGTACTCAGGGTGCTGGGTGCTCAGTGCTCGGGGTGCTGGGTCCTCAATGCTCAGGGTGCTCAGTGCTCAGTGCTCGGGGTGCTGGGTGCTCAGTGCTCGGGGTGCTGGGTGCTCAGTGCTCAGGGTGCTGGTTGCTCAGTACTCAGTGTGCTCAGTGCTCAGGGTGCTGGGTGCTCAGAACTCAGGGTGCTGTGTGCTCAGTACTAAGGGTGCTGGGTGCTCAGTACTCAGGGTGCTTGGTGCTCAGTACTCAGGGTGCTGGGTGCTCAGTGCTCAGGGTGCTCGGTGCTCAGTACTCATGGTGCTTTGTGCTCATTCTCGGGGTGCTGGGTGCTCAGTACTCAGGGTGCTCGGTGCTCAGTTCTCAGGGTGCTGGGTGCTCAGTGCTCAGGGTGCTCGGTGCTCAGTACTCTGGGTGCTCGGGGCTCAGTACTCATGGTGCTGGGTGCTCATTCTCGGGGTGATGGGTGCTCAGTACTCAGGGTGCTTGGTGCTCAGTACTCAGGGTGCTGGGTGCTCAGTGCTCAGGGTGATCGGTGCTCAGTACTCAGGGTGCTCAGTACTCAGGGTGCTGGGTGCTCAGGGCTCGGGGTGCTGGGAGCTCAGTACTCAGGGTGCTGGGTGCTCAGTGCTCGGGGTGCTGGGTGCTGAGTGCTCAGGGTGCTGGGTGCTCAGTACTCGGGGTGCTCGGTGCTCAGTACTCAGGGTGCTGGGTGCTCAGTACTCAGGGTGCTGGGTGCTCAGTACTCAGGGTGCTCGCTGCTCAGTACTCAGGGTGCTGGGTGCTCAGTGCTCAGGGTGCTGGGTGCTCAGTACTCAGGGTGCTCGGTGCTCAGTGCTCAGGGTGATCGGTGCTCAGTCCTCAGGGTGCTCAGTACTCAGGGTGCTGGGTGCTCAGTGCTCTGGTTGCTCAGTACTCAGGGTGCTGGGTGCTCAGTACTCAGGGTGCTGGGTGCTCAGTGCTCGGGGTGCTGGGTGCTCAGTACTCAGGGAGCTGGGTGCTCAGTGCTCAGGGTGCTGGGTGCTCAGTTCTCATTGTGCTGGGTGCTCAGTACTCAGGGTGCTCAGTGCTCCTGGAGCTCGGTGCTCAGTACTCAGGGTGCTGGGTACTCAGTACTCAGTGCTCGGGGTCCTGGGTTCTCAGCCCTCTGGGTGCTTAGTGCACAGTACTCAGGGTGCTGGGTGCTCAGTATTCAGGGTGCTCAGTGCTCGGGGTGCTGGGTGCTCAGTACTCAGGGTGCTGGGTGCTCAGTACTCAGGGTGCTGGGTGCTCATTCTCGGGGTGCTGGGTGCTCAGTGGTCTGGGTGCTGGGTGCTCAGTACTCGGGGTGCTGGTTGCTCAGTGCTCAGCGTGCTGGGTGCTCAGTACTCAGGGTGCTCGGTTCTCAGTACTCAGGGTGCTGGGTGCTCATTCTCGGGCTGCTGGGTGCTCAGTGCTCAGGGTGCTGGGTGCTCAGTGTTCAGGGTCCTCGGTGCTCAGTACTCAGTGTGCTCAGTACTCAGCGTGCTTTGTGCTCAGTGCTCAGGGTGCTGGGTGCTCAGTACTCAGGGTGCTGGGTGCTCAGTACTCACGGGGCTGGGTGCTCAGTACTCGGGGTGCTGGGTGCTCATTACACAGGGTGCTGGGTGCTCAGTGCTCGGGGTGCTCGCTGCTCAGTACTCTTGGTGCTGGGTGCTCAGTACTCAGGGTGCTGGGTGCTCAGTGCTCGGGTTGCTCGGTGCTCAGTGCTCAGGATGCTCGGTGCTCAGTACTTTTGGTGCTGGGTGCTCAGTACTCAGGGTGCTGGGTGCTCAGTGCTAGGGGTGCTCGGTGCTCAGTACTCAGGGTGCTGGGTGCTCAGTGCTCAGGTTGCAGGGTGCTCAGTACTCAGGGTGCTGGGTGCTCAGTACTCAGGTTGCTGGGTGCTCAGTGCTCAGGGTGCTGTGTGCTCAGTACTCATGGTGCTTGTTGCTCAGTACTCAGGGTGCTGGGTGCTCAGTGCTCGGGGTGCTCGGTGCTCAGTACTCGGGGTGCTGGGTGCTCAGTACTCGGGGTGCTGGGTTCTCAGTGCTCAGGGTGCTGGGTGCTCAGTGCTCAGGGTGCTGGGTGCTCAGTGCTCGGGTGCTGGGTAATCAGTGCTCAGGGTGCTTGTTGCTCAGTACTCAGTGTGCTCAGTGCTCAGGGTGCTGGGTGCTCAGTACTCAGGGTGCTGGGTGCTCAGTGCTCGGGGTGCTGGGTCCTCAGTGCTCAGGGTGCTCAGTGCTCAGTGCTCGGGGTGCTGGGTGCTCAGTGCTCGGGGTGCTGGGTGCTCAGTGCTCAGGGTGCTGGTTGCTCAGTACTCAGTGTGCTCAGTGCTCAGGGTGCTGGGTGCTCAGAACTCAGGGTGCTGGGTGCTCAGTACTAAGGGTGCTGGGTGCTCAGTACTCAGGGTGCTTGGTGCTCAGTACTCAGGGTGCTGGGTGCTCAGTGCTCAGGGTGCTCGGTGCTCAGTACTCATGGTGCTGGGTGCTCATTCTCGGGGTGCTGGGTGCTCAGTACTCAGGGTGCTCGGTGCTCAGTTCTCAGGGTGCTGGGTGCTCAGTGCTCAGGGTGCTCGGTGCTCAGTACTCTGGGTGCTCGGGGCTCAGTACTCATGGTGCTGGGTGCTCATTCTCGGGGTGATGGGTGCTCAGTACTCAGGGTGCTTGGTGCTCAGTACCCAGGGTGCTGGGTGCTCAGTGCTCAGGGTGCTCGGTGCTCAGTACTCTGGGTGCTCGGGGCTCAGTACTCATGGTGCTGGGTGCTCAGTACTCAGGGTGCTCGGTGCTCAGTTCTCAGGGTGCACGCTGCTCAGTGTTTGGGGTGCTGGGTGCTCAATACTCAGGGTGCTGGGTGATCAGTGCTCAGGGTGCTGGCTGCTCAGTGCTCAGGGTGCTGGGTGCTCAGTACTCAGTGCTCAGGATGCTGGTTGCTCAGTGCTCAGGGTGCTGGGTGCTCAGTGCTCAGGGTGCTCAGTGCTCAGTACTCAGGGTGCTGGGTGCTCAGTACTCAGGTTGCTGGGTGCTCAGTGCTCGGGGTACCCGGTGCTCAGTGCTCGGGGTGCTCGTTGCTCAGGACTCAGGGTGCTGGGGGCTCAGTACTCAGGGTGCTGGGTGCTCAGTACTCAGGGTGCTCGGTTCTCAGTACTCAGGGTGCTGGGTGCTCATTCTCGGGGTGCTGGGTGCTCAGTGCTCGGGGTGCTGGGTGCTCAGTGCTAGGGGTCCTGGGTGCTCAGTACTCAGGGTGCTGGGTGCTCAGTACTCACTGTGCTGGGTGCTCAGTATTCGGGGTGCTGGGTGCTCAGTGCTCAGCGTGCTGGGTGCTCAGTACTCAGGGTGCTCGGTGCTCAGTGCTCGGGTTGCTTGGTGCTCAGTGCTCAGGATGCTCGGTGCTCAGTACTTTTGGTGCTGGGTGCTCAGTACTCAGGGTGCTGGGTGCTCAGTGCTAGGGGTGCTCGGTGCTCAGTACTCAGGGTGCTGGGTGCTCAGTGCTCAGGTTGCAGGGTGCTCAGTACTCAGGGTGCTGGGTGCTCAGTACTCAGGTTGCTGGGTGCTCAGTGCTCAGGGTGCTGTGTGCTCAGTACTCATGGTGCTTGTTGCTCAGTACTCAGGGTGCTGGGTGCTCAGTGCTCGGGGTGCTCGGTGCTCAGTACTCGGGGTGCTAGGTGCTCAGTACTCGGGGTGCTGGGTGCTCAGTGCTCAGGGTGCTGGGTGCTCAGTGCTCAGGGTGCTGGGTGCTCAGTGCTCGGGTGCTGGGTGCTCAGTGCTCAGGGTGCTTGTTGCTCAGTACTCAGTGTGCTCAGTGCTCAGGGTGCTGGGTGCTCAGTACTCAGGGTGCTGGGTGCTCAGTGCTCGGGGTGCTGGGTCCTCAGTGCTCAGGGTGCTCAGTGCTCAGTGCTCGGGGTGCTGGGTGCTCAGTGCTCGGGGTGCTGGGTGCTCAGTGCTCAGGGTGCTGGTTGCTCAGTACTCAGTGTGCTCAGTGCTCAGGGTGCTGGGTGCTCAGAACTCAGGGTGCTGTGTGCTCAGTACTAAGGGTGCTGGGTGCTCAGTACTCAGGGTGCTTGGTGCTCAGTACTCAGGGTGCTGGGTGCTCAGTGCTCAGGGTGCTCGGTGCTCAGTACTCATGGTGCTTTGTGCTCATTCTCGGGGTGCTGGGTGCTCAGTACTCAGGGTGCTCGGTGCTCAGTTCTCAGGGTGCTGGGTGCTCAGTGCTCAGGGTGCTCGGTGCTCAGTACTCTGGGTGCTCGGGGCTCAGTACTCATGGTGCTGGGTGCTCATTCTCGGGGTGATGGGTGCTCAGTACTCAGGGTGCTTGGTGCTCAGTACTCAGGGTGATCGGTGCTCAGTACTCAGGGTGCTCAGTACTCAGGGTGCTGGGTGCTCAGGGCTCGGGGTGCTGGGAGCTCAGTACTCAGGGTGCTGGGTGCTCAGTGCTCGGGGTGCTGGGTGCTGAGTGCTCAGGGTGCTGGGTGCTCAGTACTCGGGGTGCTCGGTGCTCAGTACTCAGGGTGCTGGGTGCTCAGTACTCAGGGTGCTGGGTGCTCAGTACTCAGGGTGCTCGCTGCTCAGTACTCAGGGTGCTGGGTGCTCAGTGCTCAGGGTGCTGGGTGCTCAGTACTCAGGGTGCTCGGTGCTCAGTGCTCAGGGTGATCGGTGCTCAGTCCTCAGGGTGCTCAGTACTCAGGGTGCTGGGTGCTCAGTGCTCTGGTTGCTCAGTACTCAGGGTGCTGGGTGCTCAGTACTCAGGGTGCTGGTTGCTCAGTACTCGGGGTGCTGGGTGCTCAGTATTCAGGGTGCTCAGTGCTCGGGGTGCTGGGTGCTCAGTACTCAGGGTGCTGGGTGCTCAGTACTCAGGGTGCTGGGTGCTCATTCTCGGGGTGCTGGGTGCTCAGTGGTCTGGGTGCTGGGTGCTCAGTACTCGGGGTGCTGGTTGCTCAGTGCTCAGCGTGCTGGGTGCTCAGTACTCAGGGTGCTCGGTTCTCAGTACTCAGGGTGCTGGGTGCTCATTCTCGGGCTGCTGGGTGCTCAGTGCTCAGGGTGCTGGGTGCTCAGTGTTCAGGGTCCTCGGTGCTCAGTACTCAGTGTGCTCAGTACTCAGCGTGCTTTGTGCTCAGTGCTCAGGGTGCTGGGTGCTCAGTACTCAGGGTGCTGGGTGCTCAGTACTCACGGGGCTGGGTGCTCAGTACTCGGGGTGCTGGGTGCTCATTACACAGGGTGCTGGGTGCTCAGTGCTCGGGGTGCTCGCTGCTCAGTACTCTTGGTGCTGGGTGCTCAGTACTCAGGGTGCTGGGTGCTCAGTGCTCGGGTTGCTCGGTGCTCAGTGCTCAGGATGCTCGGTGCTCAGTACTTTTGGTGCTGGGTGCTCAGTACTCAGGGTGCTGGGTGCTCAGTGCTAGGGGTGCTCGGTGCTCAGTACTCAGGGTGCTGGGTGCTCAGTGCTCAGGTTGCAGGGTGCTCAGTACTCAGGGTGCTGGGTGCTCAGTACTCAGGTTGCTGGGTGCTCAGTGCTCAGGGTGCTGTGTGCTCAGTACTCATGGTGCTTGTTGCTCAGTGCTCGGGGTGCTGGGTGCTCAGTGCTAGGGGTCCTGGGTGCTCAGTACTCAGGGTGCTGGGTGCTCAGTACTCAGGGTGCTGGGTGCTCAGTATTCGGGGTGCTGGGTGCTCAGTGCTCAGCGTGCTGGGTGCTCAGTACTCAGGGTGCTCGGTGCTCAGTGCTTGGGGTGCTGGGTGCTCAGTACTCAGGGTGCTGGGTGCTCAGTGCTCAGGGTGCTGGGTGCTCAGTGCTCAGGGTGCTGGGTGCTCAGTACTCAGTGCTCAGGATGCTGGGTGCTCAGTGCTCGGGCTGCTGGGTGCTCAGTGCTCAGGGTGCTGGGTGCTCAGTACTCAGGGTGCTGGGTTCTCAGTACTCAGGGTGCTGGGTGCACAGTGCTAGGGGTGCTGGGTGCTCAGTGCTCGTGGTCTGGGTGCTCAGTACTCAGGGTGCTGGGTGCTCAGTACTCAGGGTGCTGGGTGCTCAGTGCTCAGAGTGCTGGGTGCTCAGTGCTCTGGGTGCTGGGTGCTCAGTGCTCAGGGTGCTTCGTGCTCAGTGCTCGGGGTGCTCGGTGCTCAGTGCTCAGGGTCATGGGTGCTCAGTACTCAGGGGGCTGGGTGCTCATTCTCGGGGTGCTGGGTGCTCAGTGCTCAGGATGCTCCGTGCTCAGTACTTTTGGTGCTGGGTGCTCAGTACTCGTGGTGCTGGGTGCTCATTACTCAATGTGCTGGGTGCTCAGTGCTCGGGGTGCTCGCTGCTCAGTACTCTTGGTTCTGGGTGCTCAGTACTCAGGGTGCTGGGTGCTCAGTGCTCGGGGTTCTCGGTGCTCAGTGCTCAGGATGCTCGGTGCTCAGTACATTTGGTGCTGGGTGCTCAGTACTCAGGGTGCTGGGTGCTCAATGCCTAGGGTGCTCGGTGCTCAGTACTCAGGGTGCTGGGTGCTCAGTACTCAGGGTGCTCGCTGCTCAGTACTCAGGGTGCTGGGTGCTCAGTGCTCAGGGTGCTGGGTGCTCAGTACTCAGGGTGCTCGGTGCTCAGTGCTCAGGGTGATCGGTGCTCAGTCCTCAGGGTGCTCAGTACTCAGGGTGCTGGGTGCTCAGTGCTCTGGTTGCTCAGTACTCAGGGTGCTGGGTGCTCAGTACTCAGGGTGCTGGTTGCTCAGTACTCGGGGTGCTGGGTGCTCAGTATTCAGGGTGCTCAGTGCTCGGGGTGCTGGGTGCTCAGTACTCAGGGTGCTGGGTGCTCAGTACTCAGGGTGCTGGGTGCTCATTCTCGGGGTGCTGGGTGCTCAGTGGTCTGGGTGCTGGGTGCTCAGTACTCGGGGTGCTGGTTGCTCAGTGCTCAGCGTGCTGGGTGCTCAGTACTCAGGGTGCTCGGTTCTCAGTACTCAGGGTGCTGGGTGCTCATTCTCGGGCTGCTGGGTGCTCAGTGCTCAGGGTGCTGGGTGCTCAGTGTTCAGGGTCCTCGGTGCTCAGTACTCAGTGTGCTCAGTACTCAGCGTGCTTTGTGCTCAGTGCTCAGGGTGCTGGGTGCTCAGTACTCAGGGTGCTGGGTGCTCAGTACTCACGGGGCTGGGTGCTCAGTACTCGGGGTGCTGGGTGCTCATTACACAGGGTGCTGGGTGCTCAGTGCTCGGGGTGCTCGCTGCTCAGTACTCTTGGTGCTGGGTGCTCAGTACTCAGGGTGCTGGGTGCTCAGTGCTCGGGTTGCTCGGTGCTCAGTGCTCAGGATGCTCGGTGCTCAGTACTTTTGGTGCTGGGTGCTCAGTACTCAGGGTGCTGGGTGCTCAGTGCTAGGGGTGCTCGGTGCTCAGTACTCAGGGTGCTGGGTGCTCAGTGCTCAGGTTGCAGGGTGCTCAGTACTCAGGGTGCTGGGTGCTCAGTACTCAGGTTGCTGGGTGCTCAGTGCTCAGGGTGCTGTGTGCTCAGTACTCATGGTGCTTGTTGCTCAGTGCTCGGGGTGCTGGGTGCTCAGTGCTAGGGGTCCTGGGTGCTCAGTACTCAGGGTGCTGGGTGCTCAGTACTCAGGGTGCTGGGTGCTCAGTATTCGGGGTGCTGGGTGCTCAGTGCTCAGCGTGCTGGGTGCTCAGTACTCAGGGTGCTCGGTGCTCAGTGCTTGGGGTGCTGGGTGCTCAGTACTCAGGGTGCTGGGTGCTCAGTGCTCAGGGTGCTGGGTGCTCAGTGCTCAGGGTGCTGGGTGCTCAGTACTCAGTGCTCAGGATGCTGGGTGCTCAGTGCTCGGGCTGCTGGGTGCTCAGTGCTCAGGGTGCTGGGTGCTCAGTACTCAGGGTGCTGGGTTCTCAGTACTCAGGGTGCTGGGTGCACAGTGCTAGGGGTGCTGGGTGCTCAGTGCTCGTGGTCTGGGTGCTCAGTACTCAGGGTGCTGGGTGCTCAGTACTCAGGGTGCTGGGTGCTCAGTGCTCAGAGTGCTGGGTGCTCAGTGCTCTGGGTGCTGGGTGCTCAGTGCTCAGGGTGCTTCGTGCTCAGTGCTCGGGGTGCTCGGTGCTCAGTGCTCAGGGTCATGGGTGCTCAGTACTCAGGGGGCTGGGTGCTCATTCTCGGGGTGCTGGGTGCTCAGTGCTCAGGATGCTCCGTGCTCAGTACTTTTGGTGCTGGGTGCTCAGTACTCGTGGTGCTGGGTGCTCATTACTCAATGTGCTGGGTGCTCAGTGCTCGGGGTGCTCGCTGCTCAGTACTCTTGGTTCTGGGTGCTCAGTACTCAGGGTGCTGGGTGCTCAGTGCTCGGGGTTCTCGGTGCTCAGTGCTCAGGATGCTCGGTGCTCAGTACATTTGGTGCTGGGTGCTCAGTACTCAGGGTGCTGGGTGCTCAGTACTCAGGGTGCTGGGTGCTCAGTGCTCAGAGTGCTGGGTGCTCAGTGCTCTGGGTGCTGGGTGCTCAGTGCTCAGGGTGCTTCGTGCTCAGTGCTCGGGGTGCTCGGTGCTCAGTGCTCAGGGTCATGGGTGCTCAGTGCTCAGGGTGCTGGGTGCTCAGTGCTCAGGGTGCTGGGTGCCCAGTGCTCAGGGTGCTGGGTACTCAGTGCTCAGGGTGCTGGGTGCTCAGTACTCAGGGTGCTGGGTGCTCAGTACTCACGGGGCTGGGTGCTCAGTACTCGGGGTGCTGGGTGCTCATTACACAGGGTGCTGGGTGCTCAGTGCTCGGGGTGCTCGCTGCTCAGTACTCTTGGTGCTGGGTGCTCAGTACTCAGGGTGCTGGGTGCTCAGTGCTCGGGTTGCTCGGTGCTCAGTGCTCAGGATGCTCGGTGCTCAGTACTTTTGGTGCTGGGTGCTCAGTACTCAGGGTGCTGGGTGCTCAGTGCTAGGGGTGCTCGGTGCTCAGTACTCAGGGTGCTGGGTGCTCAGTGCTCAGGTTGCAGGGTGCTCAGTACTCAGGGTGCTGGGTGCTCAGTACTCAGGTTGCTGGGTGCTCAGTGCTCAGGGTGCTGTGTGCTCAGTACTCATGGTGCTTGTTGCTCAGTGCTCGGGGTGCTGGGTGCTCAGTGCTAGGGGTCCTGGGTGCTCAGTACTCAGGGTGCTGGGTGCTCAGTACTCAGGGTGCTGGGTGCTCAGTATTCGGGGTGCTGGGTGCTCAGTGCTCAGCGTGCTGGGTGCTCAGTACTCAGGGTGCTCGGTGCTCAGTGCTTGGGGTGCTGGGTGCTCAGTACTCAGGGTGCTGGGTGCTCAGTGCTCAGGGTGCTGGGTGCTCAGTGCTCAGGGTGCTGTGTGCTCAGTACTCATGGTGCTTGTTGCTCAGTACTCAGGGTGCTGGGTGCTCAGTGCTCGGGGTGCTCGGTGCTCAGTACTCGGGGTGCTGGGTGCTCAGTACTCGGGGTGCTGGGTTCTCAGTGCTCAGGGTGCTGGGTGCTCAGTGCTCAGGGTGCTGGGTGCTCAGTGCTCGGGTGCTGGGTAATCAGTGCTCAGGGTGCTTGTTGCTCAGTACTCAGTGTGCTCAGTGCTCAGGGTGCTGGGTGCTCAGTACTCAGGGTGCTGGGTGCTCAGTGCTCGGGGTGCTGGGTCCTCAGTGCTCAGGGTGCTCAGTGCTCAGTGCTCGGGGTGCTGGGTGCTCAGTGCTCGGGGTGCTGGGTGCTCAGTGCTCAGGGTGCTGGTTGCTCAGTACTCAGTGTGCTCAGTGCTCAGGGTGCTGGGTGCTCAGAACTCAGGGTGCTGGGTGCTCAGTACTAAGGGTGCTGGGTGCTCAGTACTCAGGGTGCTTGGTGCTCAGTACTCAGGGTGCTGGGTGCTCAGTGCTCAGGGTGCTCGGTGCTCAGTACTCATGGTGCTGGGTGCTCATTCTCGGGGTGCTGGGTGCTCAGTACTCAGGGTGCTCGGTGCTCAGTTCTCAGGGTGCTGGGTGCTCAGTGCTCAGGGTGCTCGGTGCTCAGTACTCTGGGTGCTCGGGGCTCAGTACTCATGGTGCTGGGTGCTCATTCTCGGGGTGATGGGTGCTCAGTACTCAGGGTGCTTGGTGCTCAGTACCCAGGGTGCTGGGTGCTCAGTGCTCAGGGTGCTCGGTGCTCAGTACTCTGGGTGCTCGGGGCTCAGTACTCATGGTGCTGGGTGCTCAGTACTCAGGGTGCTCGGTGCTCAGTTCTCAGGGTGCACGCTGCTCAGTGTTTGGGGTGCTGGGTGCTCAATACTCAGGGTGCTGGGTGATCAGTGCTCAGGGTGCTGGCTGCTCAGTGCTCAGGGTGCTGGGTGCTCAGTACTCAGTGCTCAGGATGCTGGTTGCTCAGTGCTCAGGGTGCTGGGTGCTCAGTGCTCAGGGTGCTCAGTGCTCAGTACTCAGGGTGCTGGGTGCTCAGTACTCAGGTTGCTGGGTGCTCAGTGCTCGGGGTACCCGGTGCTCAGTGATCAGGGTGCTCGTTGCTCAGGACTCAGGGTGCTGGGGGCTCAGTACTCAGGGTGCTGGGTGCTCAGTACTCAGGGTGCTCGGTTCTCAGTACTCAGGGTGCTGGGTGCTCATTCTCGGGGTGCTGGGTGCTCAGTGCTCGGGGTGCTGGGTGCTCAGTGCTAGGGGTCCTGGGTGCTCAGTACTCAGGGTGCTGGGTGCTCAGTACTCAGGGTGCTGGGTGCTCAGTATTCGGGGTGCTGGGTGCTCAGTGCTCAGCGTGCTGGGTGCTCAGTACTCAGGGTGCTCGGTGCTCAGTGCTCGGGTTGCTTGGTGCTCAGTGCTCAGGATGCTCGGTGCTCAGTACTTTTGGTGCTGGGTGCTCAGTACTCAGGGTGCTGGGTGCTCAGTGCTAGGGGTGCTCGGTGCTCAGTACTCAGGGTGCTGGGTGCTCAGTGCTCAGGTTGCAGGGTGCTCAGTACTCAGGGTGCTGGGTGCTCAGTACTCAGGTTGCTGGGTGCTCAGTGCTCAGGGTGCTGTGTGCTCAGTACTCATGGTGCTTGTTGCTCAGTACTCAGGGTGCTGGGTGCTCAGTGCTCGGGGTGCTCGGTGCTCAGTACTCGGGGTGCTAGGTGCTCAGTACTCGGGGTGCTGGGTGCTCAGTGCTCAGGGTGCTGGGTGCTCAGTGCTCAGGGTGCTGGGTGCTCAGTGCTCGGGTGCTGGGTGCTCAGTGCTCAGGGTGCTTGTTGCTCAGTACTCAGTGTGCTCAGTGCTCAGGGTGCTGGGTGCTCAGTACTCAGGGTGCTGGGTGCTCAGTGCTCGGGGTGCTGGGTCCTCAGTGCTCAGGGTGCTCAGTGCTCAGTGCTCGGGGTGCTGGGTGCTCAGTGCTCGGGGTGCTGGGTGCTCAGTGCTCAGGGTGCTGGTTGCTCAGTACTCAGTGTGCTCAGTGCTCAGGGTGCTGGGTGCTCAGAACTCAGGGTGCTGTGTGCTCAGTACTAAGGGTGCTGGGTGCTCAGTACTCAGGGTGCTTGGTGCTCAGTACTCAGGGTGCTGGGTGCTCAGTGCTCAGGGTGCTCGGTGCTCAGTACTCATGGTGCTTTGTGCTCATTCTCGGGGTGCTGGGTGCTCAGTACTCAGGGTGCTCGGTGCTCAGTTCTCAGGGTGCTGGGTGCTCAGTGCTCAGGGTGCTCGGTGCTCAGTACTCTGGGTGCTCGGGGCTCAGTACTCATGGTGCTGGGTGCTCATTCTCGGGGTGATGGGTGCTCAGTACTCAGGGTGCTTGGTGCTCAGTACTCAGGGTGATCGGTGCTCAGTACTCAGGGTGCTCAGTACTCAGGGTGCTGGGTGCTCAGGGCTCGGGGTGCTGGGAGCTCAGTACTCAGGGTGCTGGGTGCTCAGTGCTCGGGGTGCTGGGTGCTGAGTGCTCAGGGTGCTGGGTGCTCAGTACTCGGGGTGCTCGGTGCTCAGTACTCAGGGTGCTGGGTGCTCAGTACTCAGGGTGCTGGGTGCTCAGTACTCAGGGTGCTCGCTGCTCAGTACTCAGGGTGCTGGGTGCTCAGTGCTCAGGGTGCTGGGTGCTCAGTACTCAGGGTGCTCGGTGCTCAGTGCTCAGGGTGATCGGTGCTCAGTCCTCAGGGTGCTCAGTACTCAGGGTGCTGGGTGCTCAGTGCTCTGGTTGCTCAGTACTCAGGGTGCTGGGTGCTCAGTACTCAGGGTGCTGGTTGCTCAGTACTCGGGGTGCTGGGTGCTCAGTATTCAGGGTGCTCAGTGCTCGGGGTGCTGGGTGCTCAGTACTCAGGGTGCTGGGTGCTCAGTACTCAGGGTGCTGGGTGCTCATTCTCGGGGTGCTGGGTGCTCAGTGGTCTGGGTGCTGGGTGCTCAGTACTCGGGGTGCTGGTTGCTCAGTGCTCAGCGTGCTGGGTGCTCAGTACTCAGGGTGCTCGGTTCTCAGTACTCAGGGTGCTGGGTGCTCATTCTCGGGCTGCTGGGTGCTCAGTGCTCAGGGTGCTGGGTGCTCAGTGTTCAGGGTCCTCGGTGCTCAGTACTCAGTGTGCTCAGTACTCAGCGTGCTTTGTGCTCAGTGCTCAGGGTGCTGGGTGCTCAGTACTCAGGGTGCTGGGTGCTCAGTACTCACGGGGCTGGGTGCTCAGTACTCGGGGTGCTGGGTGCTCATTACACAGGGTGCTGGGTGCTCAGTGCTCGGGGTGCTCGCTGCTCAGTACTCTTGGTGCTGGGTGCTCAGTACTCAGGGTGCTGGGTGCTCAGTGCTCGGGTTGCTCGGTGCTCAGTGCTCAGGATGCTCGGTGCTCAGTACTTTTGGTGCTGGGTGCTCAGTACTCAGGGTGCTGGGTGCTCAGTGCTAGGGGTGCTTGGTGCTCAGTACTCAGGGTGCTGGGTGCTCAGTGCTCAGGTTGCAGGGTGCTCAGTACTCAGGGTGCTGGGTGCTCAGTACTCAGGTTGCTGGGTGCTCAGTGCTCAGGGTGCTGTGTGCTCAGTACTCATGGTGCTTGTTGCTCAGTGCTCGGGGTGCTGGGTGCTCAGTGCTAGGGGTCCTGGGTGCTCAGTACTCAGGGTGCTGGGTGCTCAGTACTCAGGGTGCTGGGTGCTCAGTATTCGGGGTGCTGGGTGCTCAGTGCTCAGCGTGCTGGGTGCTCAGTACTCAGGGTGCTCGGTGCTCAGTGCTTGGGGTGCTGGGTGCTCAGTACTCAGGGTGCTGGGTGCTCAGTGCTCAGGGTGCTGGGTGCTCAGTGCTCAGGGTGCTGGGTGCTCAGTACTCAGTGCTCAGGATGCTGGGTGCTCAGTGCTCGGGCTGCTGGGTGCTCAGTGCTCAGGGTGCTGGGTGCTCAGTACTCAGGGTGCTGGGTTCTCAGTACTCAGGGTGCTGGGTGCACAGTGCTAGGGGTGCTGGGTGCTCAGTGCTCGTGGTCTGGGTGCTCAGTACTCAGGGTGCTGGGTGCTCAGTACTCAGGGTGCTGGGTGCTCAGTGCTCAGAGTGCTGGGTGCTCAGTGCTCTGGGTGCTGGGTGCTCAGTACTCAGGGTGCTCGGTGCTCAGTACTCAGGGTGCTGGGTGCTCAGTGCTCATTTGCTGGGTGCTAAGTTCTCAGGGTGCTGGGTGCTCATTACTCAGGGTGCTGGGTGCTCAGTGCTAGGGGTGCTCGGTGCTCAGTACTCAGGGTGCTGGGTGCTCAGTGCTCAGGTTGCAGGGTGCTCAGTACTCAGGGTGCTGGGTGCTCAGTACTCAGGTTGCTGGGTGCTCAGTGCTCAGGGTGCTGTGTGCTCAGTACTCATGGTGCTTGTTGCTCAGTACTCAGGGTGCTGGGTGCTCAGTGCTCGGGGTGCTCGGTGCTCAGTACTCGGGGTGCTGGGTGCTCAGTACTCGGGGTGCTGGGTGCTCAGTGCTCAGGGTGCTGGGTGCTCAGTGCTCAGGGTGCTGGGTGCTCAGTGCTCGGGTGCTGGGTGCTCAGTGCTCAGGGTGCTTGTTGCTCAGTACTCAGTGTGCTCAGTGCTCAGGGTGCTGGGTGCTCAGTACTCAGGGTGCTGGGTGCTCAGTGCTCGGGGTGCTGGGTCCTCAGTGCTCAGGGTGCTCAGTGCTCAGTGCTCGGGGTGCTGGGTGCTCAGTGCTCGGGGTGCTGGGTGCTCAGTGCTCAGGGTGCTGGTTGCTCAGTACTCAGTGTGCTCAGTGCTCAGGGTGCTGGGTGCTCAGAACTCAGGGTGCTGGGTGCTCAGTACTAAGGGTGCTGGGTGCTCAGTACTCAGGGTGCTTGGTGCTCAGTACTCAGGGTGCTGGGTGCTCAGTGCTCAGGGTGCTCGGTGCTCAGTACTCATGGTGCTGGGTGCTCATTCTCGGGGTGCTGGGTGCTCAGTACTCAGGGTGCTCGGTGCTCAGTTCTCAGGGTGCTGGGTGCTCAGTGCTCAGGGTGCTCGGTGCTCAGTACTCTGGGTGCTCGGGGCTCAGTACTCATGGTGCTGGGTGCTCATTCTCGGGGTGATGGGTGCTCAGTACTCAGGGTGCTTGGTGCTCAGTACTCAGGGTGCTGGGTGCTCAGTGCTCAGGGTGCTCGGTGCTCAGTACTCTGGGTGCTCGGGGCTCAGTACTCATGGTGCTGGGTGCTCAGTACTCAGGGTGCTCGGTGCTCAGTTCTCAGGGTGCACGCTGCTCAGTGTTTGGGGTGCTGGGTGCTCAATACTCAGGGTGCTGGGTGATCAGTGCTCAGGGTGCTGGCTGCTCTGTGCTCAGGGTGCTGGGTGCTCAGTACTCAGTGCTCAGGATGCTGGTTGCTCAGTGCTCAGGGTGCTGGGTGCTCAGTGCTCAGGGTGCTCAGTGCTCAGTACTCAGGGTGCTGGGTGCTCAGTACTCAGGTTGCTGGGTGCTCAGTGCTCGGGGTACCCGGTGCTCAGTGCTCGGGGTGCTCGGTGCTCAGGACTCAGGGTGCTGGGGGCTCAGTACTCAGGGTGCTGGGTGCTCAGTACTCAGGGTGCTCGGTTCTCAGTACTCAGGGTGCTGGGTGCTCATTCTCGGGGTGCTGGGTGCTCAGTGCTCGGGGTGCTGGGTGCTCAGTGCTAGGGGTCCTGGGTGCTCAGTACTCAGGGTGCTGGGTGCTCAGTACTCAGGGTGCTGGGTGCTCAGTATTCGGGGTGCTGGGTGCTCAGTGCTCAGCGTGCTGGGTGCTCAGTACTCAGGGTGCTCGGTGCTCAGTGCTTGGGGTGCTGGGTGCTCAGTACTCAGGGTGCTGGGTGCTCAGTGCTCAGGGTGCTGGGTGCTCAGTGCTCAGGGTGCTGGGTGCTCAGTACTCAGTGCTCAGGATGCTGGGTGCTTAGTGCTCGGGCTGCTGGGTGCTCAGTGCTCAGGGTGCTGGGTGCTCAGTACTCAGGGTGCTGGGTTCTCAGTACTCAGGGTGCTGGGTGCACAGTGCTAGGGGTGCTGGGTGCTCAGTGCTCGTGGTCTGGGTGCTCAGTACTCAGGGTGCTGGGTGCTCAGTACTCAGGGTGCTGGGTGCTCAGTGCTCAGGGTCATGGGTGCTCAGTACTCAGGGGGCTGGGTGCTCATTCTCGGGGTGCTGGGTGCTCAGTGCTCAGGATGCTCGGTGCTCAGTACTTTTGGTGCTGGGTGCTCAGTACTCGTGGTGCTGGGTGCTCATTACTCAATGTGCTGGGTGCTCAGTGCTCGGGGTGCTCGCTGCTCAGTACTCTTGGTGCTGGGTGCTCAGTACTCAGGGTGCTGGTTGCTCAGTGCTCGGGGTACTCGGTGCTCAGTGCTCAGGATGCTCGGTGCTCAGTACATTTGGTGCTGGGTGCTCAGTACTCAGGGTGCTGGGTGCTCAATGCCTAGGGTGCTCGGTGCTCAGTACTCAGGGTGCTGGGTGCTCAGTGCTCTGGATGCTGGGTGCTCAGTACTCAGGGTGCTCAGTACTCAGGACTCAGTGTGCTGGGTGCTCAGTGCTCAGGGTGCTGGGTGCTCAGTCCTCGGGGTGCTGGGTGCTCAGTACTCGGGGTGCTCGGTGCTCAGTACTCAGGGTGCTGGGTGCTCAGTACTCAGGGTGCTGGGTGCTCAGTACTCAGGGTGCTGGGTGCTCAGTACTCAGGGTGGTGGGTGCTCAGTACTCAGGGTGCTGGGTGCTCAGTGCTCAGGGTGCTGTGTGCTCAGTACTCAGGGTGCTGGATGCTCTGTACTCAGGGTGCTGGGTGCTCAGTGCTCAGGGTGCTGGGTGCTCAGTGCTCGGGGTGCTCGGTGCTCAGTACTCAGGGTGCTGGGTGCTCAGTGCTCAGGGTGCTGGGTGCTCAGTTCTCAGGGTGCTGGGTGCTCAGTACTCGGGCTGCTCGGTGCTCAGTACTCAGGGTGCTGGGTGCTCAGTACTCAGGGTGCTCGGTGCTCAGTACTCAGGGTGCTGGGTGCTCAGTGCTCATTTGCTGGGTGCTAAGTTCTCAGGGTGCTGGGTGCTCAGTACTCAGGGTGCTGGGTGCTCAGTGCTCAGGGTGCTGGCTGCTCAGTACTCAGGGTGCTGGGTGCTCAGCACTCAGGGTGCTCAGTACTCAGGGTGCTGGGTGCTCAGTGCTAGGGGTGCTGGGTGCTCAGTACTCAGGGTGCTCAGTACTCAGGGTGCTGGGTGCTCAGTGCTCGGGGTGCTGGATGCTGAGTGCTCAGGGTGATCGGTGCTCAGTACTCAGGATGCTGGGTGCTCAGTACTCAGGTTGCTGGGTGCTCAGTCCTCAGGGTGCTCAGTGCTCAGGGTGCTGGATGCTCAGTGCTCAGGTTGATCGGTGCTCAGTACTCAGGATGCTGGGTACTCAGTACTCAGGGTGCTGGGTGCTCAGTCCTCAGGGTGCTCAGTACTCAGGATGCTGGGTGCTCAGTACTCAGGGTGCTGGGTGCTCAGTACTCAGGGTGCTGGGTGCTCAGTGCTCGGGGTGTTTGGTGCTCAGTGCTCAGGGTGCTCAGTGCTCAGTACTCAGTGTGCTGGGTGCTCAGTACTCAGGGTGCTGGGTGCTCAGTGCTCGGGGTGCTGGGTGCTCAGTACTCAGGGTGCTTGGTGCTCATTGCTCGGGGTGCTCGGTGCTCAGTACTCAAGGTGCTGGGTGCTCAGTGCTCACGGTGCTGGGTGCTCAGTCCTCGGGGTGCTCCGTGCTCAGTGCTCAGGGTGCTGGGTGCTCAGTACTCAGGGTGCTCGGTGCTCAGTACTAAGGGTGCTCAGTGCTCAGTACTCAGGGTGCTCAGTGCTCAGTGCTCGGGGTGCTGGGTGCTCAGTACTCAGGGTGCTGGGTGCTCAGTACTCAGGGTTCTGGGTGCTCAGTGCTCAGTACTCAGCGTGCTGGGTGCTCAGTGCTCGGGGTGCTGGGTGCTCAGTGCTCAGGGTGCTGGTTGCTCAGTACTCAGTGTGCTCAGTGCTCAGGGTGCTGGGTGCTCAGTACTCAGGGTGCTGGGTGCTTAGTGCTCGGGGTGCTGGGTCCTCAGTGCTCAGGGTGCTCAGTGCTCAGTGCTCGGGGTGCTGGGTGCTCAGTTCTCGGGGTGCTGGGTGCTCAGTGCTCAGGGTGCTGGTTGCTCAGTACTCAGTTTGCTCAGTGCTCAGGGAGCTGGGTGCTCAGAACTCAGGGTGCTGGGTGCTCAGTACTCAGGGTGCTGGGTGCTCAGTACTCAGGGTGCTTGGTGCTCAGTACTCAGGGTGCTGGGTGCTCAGTGCTCAGGGTCCTCGGTGCTCAGAACTCATGGTGCTGGGTGCTCATTCTCTGGGTGCTGGGTGCTCAGTACTCAGGGTGCTCGGTGCTCAGTTCTCAGGGTGCTGGGTGCTCAGTGCTCAGGGTTCTCGGTGCTCAGTACTCTGGGTGCTCGGGGCTCAGTACTCATGGTGCTGGGTGCTCATTCTCGGGGTGCTGGGTGCTCAGTGCTCGGGCTGCTGGGTGCTCAGTGCTCAGGGTGCTGGGTGCTCAGTACTCAGTGTGCTGGGTTCTCAGTACTCAGGGTGCTGGGTGCTCAGTGCTCTGGGTGCTGGGTGCTCAGTGCTCAGGGTGCTGGGTGCTCAGTGCTCAGGGTGCTGGGTGCTCAGTGATCGGGGTGATGGGTGGTGAGTGCTCAGGGTGCTGGGTGCTCAGTGCTCGGGGTGCTCGGTGCTCAGTGCTCAGGGTCATGGGTGCTCAGTACTCAGGGTGCTGGGTGCTTAGTACTCAGGGTGCTCAGTGCTCAGTACACAGGGTGCTGGGTGCTCAGTGCTCGGGGCGCTGGGTGCTCAGTGCTCAGTACTCAGGGTGCTGGATGCTCAGTGCTCGGGGTGCTGGGTGCTCAGTACTCAGCGTGCTGGGTGCTCAGGACTCAGGGTGCTGGGTGCTCAGTGCTCAGGGTGCTGGGTGCTCAGTGCTCAGGGTGCTGGGTGCTCAGTGCTCGGGGAGCTCGGTGCTCAGTACTCAGGGTGCTGAGTGCTCAGTACTCAGTGCTCGGGGTCCTGGGTGCTCCGTGATCGGGGTGCTGGGTGCTCAGTACTCAGGGTGCTGGGTGCTCATTCTCGGGGTGCTGGGTACTCAGTGCTCGGGGTGCTGGGTGCTCAGTACTCAGGGTGCTGGGGGCTCAGTACTCAGGGTGCTGGGTGCTCAGTACTCAGGATGCTCGGTTCTCAGTACTCAGGGTGCTGGGTGCTCATTCTCGGGGTGCTGGGTGCTCAGTGCTCGGGGTGCTGGGTGCTCAGTACTCAGGGTGCTGGGGGCTCAGTACTCAGGGTGCTGGGTGCTCAGTACTCAGGGTGATCTGTTCTCAGTACTCAGGGTGCTGGGTGCTCAGTGATCGGGGTGCTGGGTTCTCAGTACTCGGGGTGCTCAGTACTCAGGGTGCTGGGTGCTCAGTACTCAGGGTGCTGTGTGCTCAGTTCTCGGGGTGCTCGGCGCTCAGTACTCGGGGTGCTGGGTGCTCAGTACTCGGGGTGCTGGGTGCTCAGTGCTCAGGGTGCTGGGTGCTCAGTGCTCAGGGTGCTGGGTGCTCAGTGCTCGGGGTGCTGGGTGCTCAGTGCTCAGGGTGCTTGGTGCTCAGTATTCAGGGTGCTGGGTGCTCAGTGCTCAGGGTGCTCGGTGCTCAATACTCATGGTGCTGGGTGCTCATTCTCGGGGTGCTGGGTGCTCAGTACTCAGGGTGCTCGGTGCTCAGTTCTCAGGGTGCTGGGTGCTCAGTACTCAGGGTGCTTGGTGCTCAGTACTCAGGGTGCTGGGTGCTCAGTGCTCAGGGTGCTCGGTGCTCAGTACTCTGGGTGCTCGGGGCTCAGTACTCATGGTGCTGGGTGCTCAGTACTCAGGGTGCTCGGTGCTCAGTTCTCAGGGTGCTCGCTGCTCAGTGTTTGGGGTGCTGGGTGCTCAATACTCAGGGTGCTGGGTGCTCAGTGCTCAGGGTGCTGGCTGCTCAGTGCTCAGGGTGCTGGGTGCTCAGTACTCAGTGCTCAGGATGCTGGGTGCTCAGTGCTCAGGGTGCTGGGTGCTCAGTGCTCAGGGTGCTCAGTGCTCAGTGCTCAGTACTCAGGGTGCTGGGTGCTCAGTACTCAGGTTGCTGGGTGCTCAGTGCTCGGGGTACCCGGTGCTCAGTGCTCGGGGTGCTCGGTGCTCAGGACTCAGGGTGCTGGGTGCTCAGTGCTCAGGGTGCTGGGTGCTCAGTGCTCAGGGTGCTGGGTGCTCAGTGCTCAGCGTGCTTGATGCTCAGTACTCAGGGTGCTGGGTGCTCAGTGCTCAGGGTGCTGGGTGCTCAGTGCTAGGGGTGCTGGGTGCTCAGTACTCAGGGTGCTGGGTGCTCAGTGCTCAGGGTGCTGGGTGCTCAGTGCTCAGGGTGCTGGGTGCTCAGTACTCAGTGCTCAGGATGCTGGGTGCTCAGTGCTCGGGCTGCTGGGTGCTCAGTGCTCAGGGTGCTGGGTGCTCAGTATTCGGGGTGCTGGGTGCTATGTGCTCAGCGTGCTGGGTGCTCAGTACTCAGGGTGCTCGGTGCTCAGTGCTTGGGGTGCTGGGTGCTCAGTAATCAGGGTGCTGGGTGCTCAGTGCTCAGGGTGCTGGGTGCTCAGTGCTCAGGGTGCTGGGTGCTCAGTACTCAGTGCTCAGGATGCTGGGTGCTCAGTGCTCGGGCTGCTGGGTGCTCAGTGCTCAGGGTGCTGGGTGCTCAGTACTCAGGGTGCTGGGTTCTCAGTACTCAGGGTGCTCGGTTCTCAGTACTCAGGGTGCTGGGTGCTCATTCTCGGGTTGCTGGGTGCTCAGTGCTCGGTGTGCTGGGTGCTCAGTACTCAGGGTGCTGGGGGCTCAGTATTCAGGGTGCTGGGTGCTCAGTACTCAGGGTGATCTGTTCTCAGTACTCAGGGTGCTGGGTGCTCAGTGATCGGGGTGCTGGGTTCTCAGTACTCGGGGTGCTCAGTACTCAGGGTGCTGGGTGCTCAGTACTCAGGGTGCTGGGTGCTCAGTGCTCGGGGTGCTCGGTGCTCAGTACTCGGGGTGCTGGGTGCTCAGTACTCGGGGTGCTGGGTGCTCAGTGCTCAGGGTGCTGGGTGCTCAGTGCTCAGGGTGCTGGGTGCTCAGTGCTCGGGGTGCTGGGTGCTCAGTGCTCGGGGTGCTGGGTGCTCAGTGCTCAGTGTGCTGGGTGCTCAGTGCTCGGGTTGCTCGGTGCTCAGAACTCAGGGTGCTGAGTGCTCAGTACTCAGGGTGCTGGGTGCTCAGTACTCATGGTGCTGGGTGCTCAGTACTCAGGGGGCTGGGTGCTCATTCTCGGGGTGCTGGGTGCTCAGTGCTCAGGGTGCTGGGTGGTCAGTGCTCGGGGTGCTGGGTGCTCAGTGCTCGGGGTGCTGGGTGGTCAGTGCTCAGTGCTCAGGGTGCTGGGTGCTCAGTGCTCAGTGCTCAGGGTGCTGGGTGCTCAGTACTCAGGGTGCTGGGTGCTCAGTACTCAGGGTGCAGGGTGCTCAGTTCTCAGGGTGCTGGGTGCTCAGTACTCTGGGTGTTGGGTGCTCAGTACTCAGGGTGCTGGGTGCTCAGTGCTCGGGGTGCTGGGTGCTCAGTGCTCAGGGTGTGGGTGCTCAGTGCTCAGGGTGCTGGGTGCTCAGTACTCAGGGTGCTGGGTGCTCAGTGCTCGGGGTGCTCGGTGCTCAGTACTCAATGTGCTGGGTGCTCAGTGCTCAGGGTGCTGGGTGCTCAGTCCTCGGGGTGCTCCGTGCTCAGTGCTCAGGGTGCTGGGTGATCAGTACTCAGGGTGCTCAGTGCTCAGTACTCGGGGTGCTAGGTGCTCAGTGCTCAGTGTGCTCAGTGCTCAGTGCTCAGGGTGCTGGATGCTCAGTACTCACGGTGCTCAGTGCTCAGTACTCGGGGTGCTGGGTGCTCAGTACTCAGGGTGCTCAGTGCTCAGTACTCGGGGTGCTGGGTGCTCAGTGCTCAGTGTGCTCAGTGCTCAGTGCTCGGGGTGCTGGGTGCTCAGTGCTCGGGGCACTGGGTGCTCAGTGCTCGGGGTGCTGGGTGCTCAGTACTCAGGGTGCTGTGTGCTCAGTGCTCAGTACTCAGCGTGCTGGGTGCTCAGTGCTTAGAGTGTTGGGTGCTCAGTACTCAGGGTGCTGGGTGCTCAGTGCTCAGTGCTCAGTGTGCTCAGTGCTCAGGGTGCTCAGTGTTCACGGTGCTGGGTGCTCAGGGTGCTGGGTGCTCAGTGCTCGGGGTGCTGGGTGCTCAGTGCTCAGTGCTCAGGGTGCTGGGTGCTCAGTGCTCAGTGCTCAGGGTGCTGGGTGTTCAGTACTCAGGGTGCTCGGTGCTCAGTGCTCTGGGTGCTGGGTGCTCAGTACTCAGGGTGCTGGGTGCTCAGTCCTCAGGGTGCTCAGTACTCAGGGTGCTCGGTGCTCAGTGCTCAGTACTCAGGGTGCTCAGTGCTCAGTACTCAGAGTGCTTTGTGCTCAGTGCTCAGGGTGTTCAGTGCTCAGTACTCAGCGTGCTTTGTGCTCAGTGCTCAGGGTGCTGGGTGCTCAGTGCTCAGGGTGCTGGGTGCTGAGTACTCGGGGTGCTGGGTGCTCAGTGCTCGGGGTGCTGGGTGCTCAGTGCTCGGGGTGCTGGGTGCTCAGTGCTCGGGGTGCTGGGTGCTCAGTGCTCGGGGTGCTGGGTGCTCAGTGCTCGGGGTGCTGGGTGCTCAGTGCTCGGGGTGCTGGGTGCTCAGTGCTCGGGGTGCTCGGTGCTCAGTGCTCGGGGTGCTGGGTGCTCAGTACTCGGGGTGCTCGGTGCTCAGTACTCAGGGTGTTGGGTGTTCAGTGCTCAGGGTGCTGGGTGCTCAGTGCTCGGGGTGCTGGGTGCTCTGTGCTCAGGTTGCTGGGTGCTCAGTACTCGGGGTGCTGGGTGCTCAGTGCTCAGGGTGCTGGGTGCTCACTGCTCGGGGTGCTGGGTCCTCAGTGCTACGGGTGCTGGGTGCTCAGTGCTCGGGGTGCTGGGTGCTCAGTGCTCGGGGCGCTGGGTGCTCAGTGCTCGGGGTGCTCGGTGCTCAGTACTCAGGGTGCTGGGTGCTCAGTGCTCAGGGTGCTTGGTGCTCAGTACTCAGGGTGCTGGGTGCTCAGTGCTCGGTGTGCTCGGTGCTCAGTACATTGGGTGCTCAGTACTCAGGGTGCTGGGTGGTCAGTGATCAGGGTGATCGGTGCTCAGTACTCAGGGTGCTCAGTACTCAGGGTGCTGGGTTCTCAGGGCTCGGGGTGCTGGGAGCTCAGTACTCAGGGTGCTGGGTGCTCAGTGCTCGGGGTGCTGGGTGCTGAGTGCTCAGGGTGCTGGGTGCTCAGTACTCGGGGTGCTCGGTGCTCAGTACTCAGGGTGCTGGGTGCTCAGTACTCAGGGTGCTGGGTGCTCAGTACTCAGGGTGCTCGCTGCTCAGTACTCAGGGTGCTGGGTGCTCAGTGCTCTGGTTGCTCAGTACTCAGGGTGCTCGGTGCTCAGTACTCAGGGTGCTGGGTGCTCAGTGCTCGGGGTGCTGGGTGCTCAGTACTCAGGGTGCTGGGTGCTCAGTGCTCAGGGTGCTGGGTGCTCAGTTCTCAGGGTGCTGGCTGCTCAGTACTCAGGGTGCTCAGTGCTCGTGGAGCTCGGTGATCAGTACTCAGGGTGCTGGGTGCTCAGTACTCAGTGCTCGGGGTCCTGGGATCTCAGCCCTCTGGGTGCTTAGTGCACAGTACTCAGGGTGCTGGGTGCTCAGTATTCAGGGTGCTCAGTGCTCGGGGTGCTGGGTGCTCAGTACTCAGGGTGCTGGGTGCTCAGTACTCAGGGTGCTGGGTGCTCATTCTCGGGGTGCTGGGTGCAGAGTGCTCTGGGTGCTGGGTGCTCAGTACTCGGGGTGCTGGTTGCTCAGTGCTCAGCGTGCTGAGTGCTCAGTACTCAGGGGGCTCGGTTCTCAGTACTCAGGGTGCTGGGTGCTCATTCTCGGGGTGCTGGGTGCTCAGTGCTCAGGGTGCTGGGTGCTCAGTGTTCAGGGTCCTCGGTGCTCAGTACTCAGTGTGCTCAGTACTCAGCGTGCTTTGTGCTCAGTGCTCAGGGTGCTGGGTGCTCAGTACTCAGGGTGCTGGGTGCTCAGTACTCAGGGTGCTGGGTGCTCAGTGCTCAGGGTGCTGGGTGCTCAGTGCTCGGGGTGCTCGGTGCTCAGTACTCAGGGTGTTGGGTGCTCAGTGCTCGGCGTGCTGGGTGCTCAGTGCTCAGGGTGCTGGGTGCTCAGTACTCGGGGTGCTCGGTGCTCAGTACTCAGTGTGCTGGGTGCTCAGTACTCAGAGTGCTGGGTGCTCAGTGCTCAGGGTGCTGGGTACTCAGTGCTCGGGGTGCTCGGTGCTCAGTACTCAGGGTGCTGGGTGCTCAGTGCTCGGGGTGCTGGGTGCTCAGTGCTCAGGGTGCTGGGTGCTCAGTACTCGTGGTACTCGGTGCTCAGTACTCAGGGTGCTGGGTGCTCAGTACTCAGGGTGCTGGGTGCTCAGTACTCGGGGTGCTCGGTGCTCAGTACTCAGGGTGCTGGGTGCTCAGTACTCAGGGTGCTGGGTGCTCAGTACTCGGGGTGCTCGGTGCTCAGTACTCAGGGTGCTCGGTGCTCAGTACTCAGGGTGCTGGGTGCTCAGTACTCAGGTTGCTGGGTGCTCAGTACGCAGGGTGCTGGGTGCTCAGCACTCAGGGTGCTCAGTACTCAGGGTGCTGGGTGCTCAGTGCTCGGGGTGCTGGATGCTCAGTGCTCAGGGTGATCGGTGCTCAGTACTCAGGATGCTGGGTGCTCAGTACTCAGGGTGCTGAATGCTCAGTACTCAGGGTGCTGGGTGCTCAGTCCTCAGGGTGCTGGGTGCTCAGTACTCAGGGTGCTGGGTGCTCTGTGCTCGGTTTGGTGGGTGCTCATTACTCAGGGTGCTGGGTGCTCAGTGCTCGGGGTGCTCGGTGCTCAGTACTCAAGGTGCTGGGTTCTCAGTGCTCACGGTGCTGGGTGCTCAGTCCTCGGGGTGCTCCGTGCTCAGTGCTCAGGGTGCTGGGTGCTCAGTACTCAGGGTGCTCGGTGCTCAGTACTAAGGGTGCTCAGTGCTCAGTACTCAGGTTGCTCAGTGCTCAGTGCTCGGGGTGCTGGGTGCTCAGTACTTAGGGTGCTGGGTGCTCAGTACTCAGGGTGCTGGGTGCTCAGTGCTCAGTACTCAGCGTGCTGGGTGCTCAGTGCTTAGAGTGTTGGGAGCTCAGTACTCAGGGTGCTGGGTGCTCAGTGCTCAGTGCTCAGGGTGCTCAGTGCTCAGGGTGCTCAGTGTTCACGGTGCTGGGTGCTCAGGGTGCTGGGTGCTCAGTGCTCGGGGTGCTGGGTGCTCAGTGCTCAGTGCTCAGGGTGCTGGGTGCTCAGTGCTCAGTGCTCAGGGTGCTGGGTGTTCAGTACTCAGGGTGCTCGGTGCTCAGTGCTCTGGGTGCTGGGTGCTCAGTACTCAGGGTGCTGGGTGCTCAGTCCTCAGGGTGCTCAGTACTCAGGGTGCTCGGTGCTCAGTGCTCAGTACTCAGGGTGCTCAGTGCTCAGTACTCAGAGTGCTTTGTGCTCAGTGCTCAGGGTGTTCAGTGCTCATTACTCAGCGTGCTTTGTGCTCAGTGCTCAGGGTGCTGGGTGCTCAGTGCTCAGGGTGCTGGGTGCTGAGTACTCGGGGTGCTGGGTGTATAGTGCTCGGGGTGCTGGGTGCTCAGTGCTCGGGGTGCTGGGTGCTCAGTGCTCGGGGTGCTAGGTGCTCAGTGCTCGGGGTGCTGGGTGCTCATTGCTCGGGGTGCTCGGTGCTCAGTGCTCGGGGTGCTGGGTGCTCAGTACTCGGGGTGCTCGGTGCTCAGTACTCAGGGTGCTGGGTGTTCAGTGCTCAGGGTGCTGGGTGCTCAGTGCTCGGGGTGCTGGGTGCTCGGTGCTCAGGTTGCTGGGTGCTCAGTACTCGGGGTGCTGGGTGCTCAGTACTCAGGGTGCTGGGTGCTCATTGCTCGGGGTGCTGGGTGCTCAGTGCTACGGGTGCTGGGTGCTCAGTGCTCGGGGTGCTGGGTGCTCAGTGCTCGGGGCGCTGGGTGCTCAGGGCTCGGGGTGCTGGGAGCTCAGTACTCAGGGTGCTGGGTGCTCAGTGCTCGGTGTGCTGGGTGCTGAGTGCTCAGGGTGCTGGGTGCTCAGTACTCGGGGTGCTCGGTGCTCAGTACTCAGGGTGCTGGGTGCTCATTACACAGGGTGCTGGGTGCTCAGTGCTCGGGGTGCTCGCTGCTCAGTACTCTTGGTGCTGGGTGCTCAGTACTCGTGGTACTCGGTGCTCAGTACTCAGGGTGCTGGGTGCTCAGTACTCAGGGTGCTGGGTGCTCAGTACTCGGGGTGCTCGGTGCTCAGTACTCAGGGTGCTGGGTGCTCAGTACTCAGGGTGCTGGGTGCTCAGTACTCGGGGTGCTCGGTGCTCAGTACTCAGGGTGCTCGGTGCTCAGTACTCAGGGTGCTGGGTGCTCAGTACTCAGGTTGCTGGGTGCTCAGTACGCAGGGTGCTGGGTGCTCAGCACTCAGGGTGCTCAGTACTCAGGGTGCTGGGTGCTCAGTGCTCGGGGTGCTGGATGCTCAGTGCTCAGGGTGATCGGTGCTCAGTACTCAGGATGCTGGGTGCTCAGTACTCAGGGTGCTGAATGCTCAGTACTCAGGGTGCTGGGTGCTCAGTCCTCAGGGTGCTGGGTGCTCAGTACTCAGGGTGCTGGGTGCTCTGTGCTCGGTTTGGTGGGTGCTCATTACTCAGGGTGCTGGGTGCTCAGTGCTCGGGGTGCTCGGTGCTCAGTACTCAAGGTGCTGGGTTCTCAGTGCTCACGGTGCTGGGTGCTCAGTCCTCGGGGTGCTCCGTGCTCAGTGCTCAGGGTGCTGGGTGCTCAGTACTCAGGGTGCTCGGTGCTCAGTACTAAGGGTGCTCAGTGCTCAGTACTCAGGTTGCTCAGTGCTCAGTGCTCGGGGTGCTGGGTGCTCAGTACTTAGGGTGCTGGGTGCTCAGTACTCAGGGTGCTGGGTGCTCAGTGCTCAGTACTCAGCGTGCTGGGTGCTCAGTGCTTAGAGTGTTGGGAGCTCAGTACTCAGGGTGCTGGGTGCTCAGTGCTCAGTGCTCAGGGTGCTCAGTGCTCAGGGTGCTCAGTGTTCACGGTGCTGGGTGCTCAGGGTGCTGGGTGCTCAGTGCTCGGGGTGCTGGGTGCTCAGTGCTCAGTGCTCAGGGTGCTGGGTGCTCAGTGCTCAGTGCTCAGGGTGCTGGGTGTTCAGTACTCAGGGTGCTCGGTGCTCAGTGCTCTGGGTGCTGGGTGCTCAGTACTCAGGGTGCTGGGTGCTCAGTCCTCAGGGTGCTCAGTACTCAGGGTGCTCGGTGCTCAGTGCTCAGTACTCAGGGTGCTCAGTGCTCAGTACTCAGAGTGCTTTGTGCTCAGTGCTCAGGGTGTTCAGTGCTCATTACTCAGCGTGCTTTGTGCTCAGTGCTCAGGGTGCTGGGTGCTCAGTGCTCAGGGTGCTGGGTGCTGAGTACTCGGGGTGCTGGGTGTATAGTGCTCGGGGTGCTGGGTGCTCAGTGCTCGGGGTGCTGGGTGCTCAGTGCTCGGGGTGCTAGGTGCTCAGTGCTCGGGGTGCTGGGTGCTCATTGCTCGGGGTGCTCGGTGCTCAGTGCTCGGGGTGCTGGGTGCTCAGTACTCGGGGTGCTCGGTGCTCAGTACTCAGGGTGCTGGGTGTTCAGTGCTCAGGGTGCTGGGTGCTCAGTGCTCGGGGTGCTGGGTGCTCGGTGCTCAGGTTGCTGGGTGCTCAGTACTCGGGGTGCTGGGTGCTCAGTACTCAGGGTGCTGGGTGCTCATTGCTCGGGGTGCTGGGTGCTCAGTGCTACGGGTGCTGGGTGCTCAGTGCTCGGGGTGCTGGGTGCTCAGTGCTCGGGGCGCTGGGTGCTCAGGGCTCGGGGTGCTGGGAGCTCAGTACTCAGGGTGCTGGGTGCTCAGTGCTCGGTGTGCTGGGTGCTGAGTGCTCAGGGTGCTGGGTGCTCAGTACTCGGGGTGCTCGGTGCTCAGTACTCAGGGTGCTGGGTGCTCATTACACAGGGTGCTGGGTGCTCAGTGCTCGGGGTGCTCGCTGCTCAGTACTCTTGGTGCTGGGTGCTCAGTACTCAGGGTGCTGGGTGCTCAGTGCTCGGGGTGCTCGGTGCTCAGTGCTCAGGATGCTCGGTGCTCAGTACTTTTGGTGCTGGGTGCTCAGTACTCAGGGTGCTGGGTGCTCAGTGCTCGGGGTGCTCGGTGCTCAGTACTCAGGGTGCTGGGTGCTCAGTGCTCAGGGTGCTGGGTGCTCAGTACTCAGGTTGCTGGGTGCTCAGTGCTCAGGGTGCTGTGTGCTCAGTACTCATGGTGCTGGGTGCTCAGTACTCAGGGTGCTGGGTGCTCAGTGCTCAGGGTGCTGGGTGCTCAGTGCTCAGGGTGCTCGGTGCTCAGTACTCAGGATGCTGGGTGCTCAGTGCTCGGGGTGCTGGGTGCTCAGTGCTCAGGGTGCTGGGTACTCAGTACTCGGGGTGCTCGGTGCTCAGTACTCAGGGTGCTGGGTGCTCAGTACTCAGGGTGCTGGGTGCTCAGTACTCAGGGTGCTCGGTGCTCAGAACTCAGGGTGCTGGGTGCTCAGTGCTCAGGTGCTGGGTGCTAAGTACTCAGGGTGCTGGGTGCTCAGTACTCGGGTGCTGGGTGCTCAGTGCTCAGGGTGCTGGGTGCTCAGTACTCAGGGTGCTGGGTGCTCAGCACTCAGGGTGCTCAGTACTCAGGGTGTTGGGTGCTCAGTGCTCGGGGTGCTGGGTGCTCAGTACTCAGGGTGCTCAGTACTCAGGGTGCTGGGTGCTCAGTGCTCGGGGTGCTGGATGCTCAGTGCTCAGGGTGATCGGTGCTCAGTACTCAGGATGCTGGGTGCTCAGTACTCAGGGTGCTGGGTGCTCAGTACTCAGGGTGCTGGGTGCTCAGTCCTCAGGGTGCTCAGTGCTCAGGGTGCTGGGTGCTCAGTGCTCGGGGTGCTCGGTGCTCAGTACTCAGGTTGCTGAGTGCTCAGTACTCAGGTTGCTGGGTGCTCAGTACTCAGGGTGCTGGGTGCTCAGTGCTCAGGGTGCTCAGTGCTCAGTACTCAGGGTGCTGGGTGCTCAGTATTCAGGGTGCTGGGTGCTCAGTGCTCGGGGTGCCGGGTGCTCAGTGCTCGGGGTGCTGGGTGCTCAGTACTCGGGGTGCTCGGTGCTCAGTACTCAGGGTGCTGGGTGCTCAGTACTCAGGGTGCTGGGTGCTCAGTACTCAGGGTGCTCGGTGCTCAGAACTCAGGGTGCTGGGTGCTCAGTGCTCAGGTGCTGGGTGCTAAGTACTCAGGGTGCTGGGTGCTCAGTAATCAGGGTGCTGGGTGCTCAGTGCTCAGGGTGCTGGGTGCTCAGTACTCAGGGTGCTGGGTGCTCAGCACTCAGGGTGCTCAGTACTCAGGGTGCTGGGTGCTCAGTGCTCGGGGTGCTGGGTGCTCAGTACTCAGGGTGCTCAGTACTCAGGGTGCTGGGTGCTCAGTGCTCGGGGTGCTGGATGCTCAGTGCTCAGGGTGATCGGTGCTCAGTACTCAGGATGCTGGGTGCTCAGTACTCAGGGTGCTGCTTGCTCAGTACTCAGGGTGCTGGGTGCTCAGTCCTCAGGGTGCTCAGTGCTCAGGGTGCTGGGTGCTCAGTGCTCGGGGTGCTCGGTGCTCAGTACTCAGGTTGCTGAGTGCTCAGTACTCAGGTTGCTGGGTGCTCAGTACTCAGGGTGCTGGGTGCTCAGTGCTCAGGGTGCTCAGTGCTCAGTACTCAGGGTGCTGGGTGCTCAGTACTCAGGGTGCTGGGTGCTCAGTCCTCAGGGTGCTCAGTGCTCAGGGTGCTGGGTGCTCAGTACTCAGGTTGCTGAGTGCTCAGTACTCAGGTTGCTGGGTGCTCAGTACTCAGGGTGCTGGGTGCTCAGTGCTCAGGGTGCTCAGTGCTCAGTACTCAGGGTGCTGGGTGCTCAGTACTCAGTGTGCTGGGTGCTCTGTGCTCGGGTTGGTGGGTGCTCATTACTCAGGGTGCTGGGTGCTCAGTGCTCGGGGTGCTCGGTGCTCAGTACTCAAGGTGCTGGGTTCTCAGTGCTCACGGTGCTGGGTGCTCAGTCCTCGGGGTGCTCCGTGCTCAGTGCTCAGGGTGCTGGGTGCTCAGTACTCAGGGTGCTCGGTGCTCAGTACTAAGGGTGCTCAGTGCTCAGTACTCAGGTTGCTCAGTGCTCAGTGCTCGGGGTGCTGGGTGCTCAGTACTCAGGGTGCTGGGTGCTCAGTACTCAGGGTGCTGGGTGCTCAGTGCTCAGTACTCAGCGTGCTGGGTGCTCAGTGCTTAGAGTGTTGGGAGCTCAGTACTCAGGGTGCTGGGTGCTCAGTGCTCAGTGCTCAGGGTGCTCAGTGCTCAGGGTGCTCAGTGTTCACGGTGCTGGGTGCTCAGGGTGCTGGGTGCTCAGTGCTCGGGGTGCTGGGTGCTCAGTGCTCAGTGCTCAGGGTGCTGAGTGCTCAGTGCTCAGTGCTCAGGGTGCTGGGTGTTCAGTACTCAGGGTGCTCGGTGCTCAGTGCTCTGGGTGCTGGGTGCTCAGTACTCAGGGTGCTGGGTGCTCAGTCCTCAGGGTGCTCAGTACTCAGGGTGCTCGGTGCTCAGTGCTCAGTACTCAGGGTGCTCAGTGCTCAGTACTCAGAGTGCTTTGTGCTCAGTGCTCAGGGTGTTCAGTGCTCAGTACTCAGCGTGCTTTGTGCTCAGTGCTCAGGGTGCTGGGTGCTCAGTGCTCAGGGTGCTGGGTGCTGAGTACTCGGGGTGCTGGGTGCTCAGTGCTCAGTGCTCAGGGTGCTCAGTGCTCAGGGTGCTCAGTGTTCACGGTGCTGGGTGCTCAGGGTGCTGGGTGCTCAGTGCTCGGGGTGCTGGGTGCTCAGTGCTCAGTGCTCAGGGTGCTGAGTGCTCAGTGCTCAGTGCTCAGGGTGCTGGGTGTTCAGTACTCAGGGTGCTCGGTGCTCAGTGCTCTGGGTGCTGGGTGCTCAGTACTCAGGGTGCTGGGTGCTCAGTCCTCAGGGTGCTCAGTACTCAGGGTGCTCGGTGCTCAGTGCTCAGTACTCAGGGTGCTCAGTGCTCAGTAGTCAGAGTGCTTTGTGCTCAGTGCTCAGGGTGTTCAGTGCTCAGTACTCAGCGTGCTTTGTGCTCAGTGCTCAGGGTGCTGGGTGCTCAGTGCTCAGGGTGCTGGGTGCTGAGTACTCGGGGTGCTGGGTGCATAGTGCTCGGGGTGCTGGGTGCTCAGTGCTCGGGGTGCTGGGTGCTCAGTGCTCGGGGTGCTGGGTGCTCAGTGCTCGGGGTGCTGGGTGCTCATTGCTCAGGGTGCTGGGTGCTCAGTGCTCGGGGTGCTCGGTGCTCAGTGCTCGGGGTGCTGGGTGCTCAGTACTCGGGGTGCTCGGTGCTCAGTACTCAGGGTGCTGGGTGTTCAGTGCTCAGGGTGCTGGGTGCTCAGTGCTCGGGGTGCTGGGTGCTCGGTGCTCAGGTTGCTGGGTGCTCAGTACTCGGGGTGCTGTGTGCTCAGTTCTCAGGGTGCTGGGTGCTCAGTGCTCGGGGTGCTGGGTGCTCAGTGCTCGGGGCGCTGGGTGCTCAGGGCTTGGGGTGCTGGGAGCTCAGTACTCAGGGTGCTGGGTGCTCAGTGCTCGGTGTGCTGGGTGCTGAGTGCTCAGGGTGCTGGGTGCTCAGTACTCGGGGTGCTCGGTGCTCAGTACTCAGGGTGCTGGGTGCTCATTACACAGGGTGCTGGGTGCTCAGTGCTCGGGGTGCTCGCTGCTCAGTACTCTTGGTGCTGGGTGCTCAGTACTCAGGGTGCTGGGTGCTCAGTGCTCGGGGTGCTCGGTGCTCAGTGCTCAGGATGCTCGGTGCTCAGTATTTTGGTGCTGGGTGCTCAGTACTCAGGGTGCTGGGTGCTCAGTGCTCGGGGTGCTCGGTACTCAGTACTCAGGGTGCTGGGTGCTCAGTGCTCAGGGTGCTGGGTGCTCAGTACTCAGGTTGCTGGGTGCTCAGTGCTCAGGGTGCTGTGTGCTCAGTACTCATGGTGCTGGGTGCTCAGTACTCAGGGTGCTGGGTGCTCAGTGCTCAGGGTGCTGGGTGCTCAGTGCTCAGGGTGCTCGGTGCTCAGTACTCAGGGTGCTGGGTGCTCAGTGCTCGGGGTGCTGGGTGCTCAGTGCTCAGGGTGCTGGGTACTCAGTACTCGGGGTGCTCGGTGCTCAGTACTCAGGGTGCTGGGTGCTCAGTACTCAGGGTGCTGCGTGCTCAGTACTCAGGGTGCTCGGTGCTCAGAACTCAGGGTGCTGGGTGCTCAGTGCTCAGGGTGCTCAGTGCTCAGTACTCAGGGTGCTGGGTGCTCAGTACTCAGGGTGCTGGGTGCTCAGTGCTCGGGGTGCCGGGTGCTCAGTGCTCAGGGTGCTGGGTGCTCAGTACTCGGGGTGCTCGGTGCTCAGTACTCAGGGTGCTGGGTGCTCAGTACTCAGGGTGCTGGGTGCTCAGTACTCAGGGTGCTCGGTGCTCAGAACTCAGGGTGCTGGGTGCTCAGTGCTCAGGTGCTGGGTGCTAAGTACTCAGGGTGCTGGGTGCTCAGTACTCAGGGTGCTGGGTGCTCAGTGCTCAGGGTGCTGGGTGCTCAGCACTCAGGGTGCTCAGTACTCAGGGTGCTGGGTGCTCAGTGCTCGGGGTGCTGGGTGCTCAGTACTCAGGGTGCTCAGTACTCAGGGTGCTGGGTGCTCAGTGCTCGGGGTGCTGGATGCTCAGTGCTCAGGGTGATTGGTGCTCAGTACTCAGGATGCTGGGTGCTCAGTACTCAGGGTGCTGGGTGCTCAGTGCTCGGGGTGCTGGATGCTCAGTGCTCGGGGCGCTGGGTGTTCAGGGCTCGGGGTGCTGGGAGCTCAGTACTCAGGGTGCTGGGTGCTCAGTGCTCGGTGTGCTGGGTGCTGAGTGCTCAGGGTGCTGGGTGCTCAGTACTCGGGGTGCTCGGTGCTCAGTACTCAGGGTGCTGGGTGCTCATTACACAGGGTGCTGGGTGCTCAGTGCTCGGGGTGCTCGCTGCTCAGTACTCTTGGTGCTGGGTGCTCAGTACACAGGGTGCTGGGTGCTCAGTGCTCGGGGTGCTCGGTGCTCAGTGCTCAGGATGCTCGGTGCTCAGTACTTTTGGTGCTGGGTGCTCAGTACTCAGGGTGCTGGGTGCTCAGTGCTCGGGGTGCTCGGTGCTCAGTACTCAGGGTGCTGGGTGCTCAGTGCTCAGGGTGCTGGGTGCTCAGTACTCAGGTTGCTGGGTGCTCAGTGCTCAGGGTGCTGTGTGCTCAGTACTCATGGTGCTGGGTGCTCAGTACTCAGGGTGCTGGGTGCTCAGTGCTCAGGGTGCTGGGTGCTCAGTGCTCAGGGTGCTCGGTGCTCAGTACTCAGGGTGCTGGGTGCTCAGTGCTCGGGGTGCTGGGTGCTCAGTGCTCAGGGTGCTGGGTACTCAGTACTCGGGGTGCTCGGTGCTCAGTACTCAGGGTGCTGGGTGCTCAGTACTCAGGGTGCTCGGTGCTCAGAACTCAGGGTGCTGGGTGCTCAGTGCTCAGGTGCTGGGTGCTAAGTACTCAGGGTGCTGGGTGCTCAGTACTCGGGTGCTGGGTGCTCAGTGCTCAGGGTGCTGGGTGCTCAGTACTCAGGGTGCTGGGTGCTCAGCACTCAGGGTGCTCAGTACTCAGGGTGTTGGGTGCTCAGTGCTCGGGGTGCTGGGTGCTCAGTACTCAGGGTGCTCAGTACTCAGGGTGCTGGGTGCTCAGTGCTCGGGGTGCTGGATGCTCAGTGCTCAGGGTGATCGGTGCTCAGTACTCAGGATGCTGGGTGCTCAGTACTCAGGGTGCTGGGTGCTCAGTACTCAGGGTGCTGGGTGCTCAGTCCTCAGGGTGCTCAGTGCTCAGGGTGCTGGGTGCTCAGTGCTCGGGGTGCTCGGTGCTCAGTACTCAGGTTGCTGAGTGCTCAGTACTCAGGTTGCTGGGTGCTCAGTACTCAGGGTGCTGGGTGCTCAGTGCTCAGGGTGCTCAGTGCTCAGTACTCAGGGTGCTGGGTGCTCAGTACTCAGGGTGCTGGGTGCTCAGTGCTCGGGGTGCCGGGTGCTCAGTGCTCAGGGTGCTGGGTGCTCAGTACTCGGGGTGCTCGGTGCTCAGTTCTCAGGGTGCTGGGTGCTCAGTACTCAGGGTGCTGGGTGCTCAGTACTCAGGGTGCTCGGTGCTCAGAACTCAGGGTGCTGGGTGCTCAGTGCTCAGGTGCTGGGTGCTAAGTACTCAGGGTGCTGGGTGCTCAGTACTCAGGGTGCTGGGTGCTCAGTGCTCAGGGTGCTGGGTGCTCAGTACTCAGGGTGCTGGGTGCTCAGCACTCAGGGTGCTCAGTACTCAGGGTGCTGGGTGCTCAGTGCTCGGGGTGCTGGGTGCTCAGTACTCAGGGTGCTCAGTACTCAGGGTGCTGGGTGCTCAGTGCTCGGGGTGCTGGATGCTCAGTGCTCAGGGTGATCGGTGCTCAGTACTCAGGATGCTGGGTGCTCAGTACTCAGGGTGCTAGGTGCTCAGTACTCAGGGTGCTGGGTGCTCAGTCCTCAGGGTGCTCAGTGCTCAGGGTGCTGGGTGCTCAGTGCTCGGGGTGCTCGGTGCTCAGTACTCAGGTTGCTGAGTGCTCAGTACTCAGGTTGCTGGGTGCTCAGTACTCAGGGTGCTGGGTGCTCAGTGCTCAGGGTGCTCAGTGCTCAGTACTCAGGGTGCTGGTTGTTCAGTACTCAGGGTGCTGGGTGCTCTGTGCTCGGGTTGGTGGGTGCTCATTACTCAGGGTGCTGGGTGCTCAGTGCTCGGGGTGCTCGGTGCTCAGTACTCAAGGTGCTGGGTTCTCAGTGCTCACGGTGCTGGGTGCTCAGTCCTCGGGGTGCTCCGTGCTCAGTGCTCAGGGTGCTGGGTGCTCAGTACTCAGGGTGCTCGGTGCTCAGTACTAAGGGTGCTCAGTGCTCAGTACTCAGGTTGCTCAGTGCTCAGTGCTCGGGGTGCTGGGTGCTCAGTACTCAGGGTGCTGGGTGCTCAGTACTCAGGGTGCTGGGTGCTCAGTGCTCAGTACTCAGCGTCCTGGGTGCTCAGTGCTTAGAGTGTTGGGAGCTCAGTACTCAGGGTGCTGGGTGCTCAGTGCTCGGGGTGCTGGGTGCTCAGTGCTCAGTGCTCAGGGTGCTGAGTGCTCAGTGCTCAGGTTGCTGGGTGTTCAGTACTCAGGGTGCTCGGTGCTCAGTGCTCTGGGTGCTGGGTGCTCAGTACTCAGGGTGCTGGGTGCTCAGTCCTCAGGGTGCTCAGTCCTCAGGGTGCTCGGTGCTCAGTGCTCAGTACTCAGGGTGCTCAGTGCTCAGTACTCAGAGTGCTTTGTGCTCAGTGCTCAGGGTGTTCAGTGCTCAGTACTCAGCGTGCTTTGTGCTCAGTGCTCAGGGTGCTGGGTGCTCAGTGGTCAGGGTGCTGGGTGCATAGTGCTCGGGGTGCTGGGTGCTCAGTGCTACCGGTGCTGGGTGCTCAGTGCTCGGGGTGCTGGGTGCTCAGTGCTCGGGGTGCTGGGTGCTCAGGGCTCGGGGTGCTGGGAGCTCAGTACTCAGGGTGCTGGGTGCTCAGTGCTCGGTGTGCTGGGTGCTGAGTGCTCAGGGTGCTGGGTGCTCAGTACTCGGGGTGCTGGGTGCTCAGTACTCGGGGTGCTCGGTGCTCAGTACTCAGGGTGCTGGGTGCTCAGTACTCAGGGTGCTGGGTGCTCAGTACTCAGGGTGCTCGGTGCTCAGAACTCAGGGTGCTGGGTGCTCAGTGCTCAGGTGCTGGGTGCTAAGTACTCAGGGTGCTGGGTGCTCAGTACTCAGGGTGCTGGGTGCTCAGTGCTCAGGGTGCTGGGTGCTCAGTACTCAGGGTGCTGGGTGCTCAGCACTCAGGGTGCTCAGTACTCAGGGTGCTGGGTGCTCAGTGCTCGGGGTGCTGGGTGCTCAGTACTCAGGGTGCTCAGTACTCAGGGTGCTGGGTGCTCAGTGCTCGGGGTGCTGGATGCTCAGTGCTCAGGGTGATCGGTGCTCAGTACTCAGGATGCTGGGTGCTCAGTACTCAGGGTGCTGGGTGCTCAGTGCTCGGGGTGCTGGATGCTCAGTGCTCGGGGCGCTGGGTGTTCAGGGCTCGGGGTGCTGGGAGCTCAGTACTCAGGGTGCTGGGTGCTCAGTGCTCGGTGTGCTGGGTGCTGAGTGCTCAGGGTGCTGGGTGCTCAGTACTCGGGGTGCTCGGTGCTCAGAACTCAGGGTGCTGGGTGCTCATTACACAGGGTGCTGGGTGCTCAGTGCTCGGGGTGCTCGCTGCTCAGTACTCTTGGTGCTGGGTGCTCAGTACTCAGGGTGCTGGGTGCTCAGTGCTCGGGGTGCTCGGTGCTCATTGCTCAGGATGCTCGGTGCTCAGTACTTTTGGTGCTGGGTGCTCAGTACTCAGGGTGCTGGGTGCTCAGTGCTCGGGGTGCTCGGTGCTCAGTACTCAGGGTGCTGGGTGCTCAGTGCTCAGGGTGCTGGGTGCTCAGTACTCAGGTTGCTGGGTGCTCAGTGCTCAGGGTGCTGTGTGCTCAGAACTCATGGTGCTGGGTGCTCAGTACTCAGGGTGCTGGGTGCTCAGTGCTCAGGGTGCTGGGTGCTCAGTGCTCAGGGTGCTCGGTGCTCAGTACTCAGGGTGCTGGGTGCTCAGTGCTCGGGGTGCTGGGTGCTCAGTGCTCAGGGTGCTGGGTACTAAGTACTCGGGGTGCTCGGTGCTCAGTACTCAGGGTGCTGGGTGCTCAGTACTCAGGGTGCTCGGTGCTCAGAACTCAGGGTGCTGGGTGCTCAGTGCTCAGGTGCTGGGTGCTAAGTACTCAGGGTGCTGGGTGCTCAGTACTCGGGTGCTGGGTGCTCAGTGCTCAGGGTGCTGGGTGCTCAGTACTCAGGGTGCTGGGTGCTCAGCACTCAGGGTGCTCAGTACTCAGGGTGTTGGGTGCTCAGTGCTCGGGGTGCTGGGTGCTCAGTACTCAGGGTGCTCAGTACTCAGGGTGCTGGGTGCTCAGTGCTCGGGGTGCTGGATGCTCAGTGCTCAGGGTGATCGGTGCTCAGTACTCAGGATGCTGGGTGCTCAGTACTCAGGGTGCTGGGTGCTCAGTACTCAGGGTGCTGGGTGCTCAGTCCTCAGGGTGCTCAGTGCTCAGGGTGCTGGGTGCTCAGTGCTCGGGGTGCTCGGTGCTCAGTACTCAGGTTGCTGAGTGCTCAGTACTCAGGTTGCTGGGTGCTCAGTACTCAGGGTGCTGGGTGCTCAGTGCTCAGGGTGCTCAGTGCTCAGTACTCAGGGTGCTGGGTGCTCAGTACTCAGGGTGCTGGGTGCTCAGTGCTCGGGGTGCCGGGTGCTCAGTGCTCAGGGTGCTGGGTGCTCAGTACTCGGGGTGCTCGGTGCTCAGTTCTCAGGGTGCTGGGTGCTCAGTACTCAGGGTGCTGGGTGCTCAGTACTCAGGGTGCTCGGTGCTCAGAACTCAGGGTGCTGGGTGCTCAGTGCTCAGGTGCTGGGTGCTAAGTACTCAGGGTGCTGGGTGCTCAGTACTCAGGGTGCTGGGTGCTCAGTGCTCAGGGTGCTGGGTGCTCAGTACTCAGGGTGCTGGGTGCTCAGCACTCAGGGTGCTCAGTACTCAGGGTGCTGGGTGCTCAGTGCTCGGGGTGCTGTGTGCTCAGTACTCAGGGTGCTCAGTACTCAGGGTGCTGGGTGCTCAGTGCTCGGGGTGCTGGATGCTCAGTGCTCAGGGTGATCGGTGCTCAGTACTCAGGATGCTGGGTGCTCAGTACTCAGGGTGCTAGGTGCTCAGGACTCAGGGTGCTGGGTGCTCAGTCCTCAGGGTGCTCAGTGCTCAGGGTGCTGGGTGCTCAGTGCTCGGGGTGCTCGGTGCTCAGTACTCAGGTTGCTGAGTGCTCAGTACTCAGGTTGCTGGGTGCTCAGTACTCAGTGTGCTGGGTGCTCAGTGCTCAGGGTGCTCAGTGCTCAGTACTCAGGGTGCTGGGTGCTCAGTACTCAGGGTGCTGGGTGCTCAGTCCTCAGGGTACTCAGTGCTCAGGGTGCTGGGTGCTCAGTACTCAGGTTGCTGAGTGCTCAGTACTCAGGTTGCTGGGTGCTCAGTACTCAGGGTGCTGGGTGCTCAGTGCTCAGGGTGCTCAGTGCTCAGTACTCAGGGTGCTGGTTGTTCAGTACTCAGGGTGCTGGGTGCTCTGTGCTCGGGTTGGTGGGTGCTCATTACTCAGGGTGCTGGGTGCTCAGTGCTCGGGGTGCTCGGTGCTCAGTACTCAAGGTGCTGGGTTCTCAGTGCTCACGGTGCTGGGTGCTCAGTCCTCGGGGTGCTCCGTGCTCAGTGCTCAGGGTGCTGGGTGCTCAGTACTCAGGGTGCTCGGTGCTCAATACTAAGGGTGCTCAGTGCTCAGTACTCAGGTTGCTCAGTGCTCAGTGCTCGGGGTGCTGGGTGCTCAGTACTCAGGGTGCTGGGTGCTCAGTACTCAGGGTGCTGGGTGCTCAGTGCTCAGTACTCAGCGTCCTGGGTGCTCAGTGCTTAGAGTGTTGGGAGCTCAGTACTCAGGGTGCTGGGTGCTCAGTGCTCGGGGTGCTGGCTGCTCAGTGCTCAGTGCTCAGGGTGCTGAGTGCTCAGTGCTCAGGTTGCTGGGTGTTCAGTACTCAGGGTGCTCGGTGCTCAGTGCTCTGGGTGCTGGGTGCTCAGTACTCAGGGTGCTGGGTGCTCAGTCCTCAGGGTGCTCAGTACTCAGGGTGCTCGGTGCTCAGTGCTCAGTACTCAGGGTGCTCAGTGCTCAGTACTCAGAGTGCTTTGTGCTCAGTGTTCAGGGTGTCCAGTGCTCAGTACTCAGCGTGCTTTGTGCTCAGTGCTCAGGGTGCTGGGTGCTCAGTGGTCAGGGTGCTGGGTGCATAGTGCTCGGGGTGCTGGGTGCATAGTGCTCGGGGTGCTGGGTGCTCAGTGCTCGGGGTGCTGGGTGCTCAGTGCTCGGGGTGCTGGGTGCTCAGTGCTCGGGGTGCTGGGTGCTCATTGCTCAGGGTGCTGGGTGCTCAGTGCTCGGGGTGCTCGGTGCTCAGTGCTCGGGGTGCTGGGTGCTCAGTACTCGGGGTGCTCGGTGCTCAGTACTCAGGGTGCTGGGTGTTCAGTGCTCAGGATGCTGGGTGCTCAGTGCTCGGGGTGCTGGGTGCTCGGTGCTCAGGTTGCTGGGTGCTCAGTACTCGGGGTGCTGGGTGCTCAGTACTCAGGGTGCTGGGTGCTCAGTGCTCGGGGTGCTGGGTGCTCAGTACTCAGGGTGCTCAGTACTCAGGGTGCTGGGTGCTCAGTGCTCGGGGTGCTGGGTGCTCAGTACTCAGGGTGCTCAGTACTCAGGGTGCTGGGTGCTCAGTGCTCGGGGTGCTGGATGCTCAGTGCTCAGGGTGATCGGTGCTCAGTACTCAGGATGCTGGGTGCTCAGTACTCAGGGTGCTGGGTGCTCAGTGCTCGGGGTGCTGGATGCTCAGTGCTCGGGGCGCTGGGTGTTCAGGGCTCGGGGTGCTGGGAGCTCAGTACTCAGGGTGCTGGGTGCTCAGTGCTCGGTGTGCTGGGTGCTGAGTGCTCAGGGTGCTGGGTGCTCAGTACTCGGGGTGCTCGGTGCTCAGAACTCAGGGTGCTGGGTGCTCATTACACAGGGTGCTGGGTGCTCAGTGCTCGGGGTGCTCGCTGCTCAGTACTCTTGGTGCTGGGTGCTCAGTACTCAGGGTGCTGGGTGCTCAGTGCTCGGGGTGCTCGGTGCTCATTGCTCAGGATGCTCGGTGCTCAGTACTTTTGGTGCTGGGTGCTCAGTACTCAGGGTGCTGGGTGCTCAGTGCTCGGGGTGCTCGGTGCTCAGTACTCAGGGTGCTGGGTGCTCAGTGCTCAGGGTGCTGGGTGCTCAGTACTCAGGTTGCTGGGTGCTCAGTGCTCAGGGTGCTGTGTGCTCAGAACTCATGGTGCTGGGTGCTCAGTACTCAGGGTGCTGGGTGCTCAGTGCTCAGGGTGCTGGGTGCTCAGTGCTCAGGGTGCTCGGTGCTCAGTACTCAGGGTGCTGGGTGCTCAGTGCTCGGGGTGCTGGGTGCTCAGTGCTCAGGGTGCTGGGTACTAAGTACTCGGGGTGCTCGGTGCTCAGTACTCAGGGTGCTGGGTGCTCAGTACTCAGGGTGCTCGGTGCTCAGAACTCAGGGTGCTGGGTGCTCAGTGCTCAGGTGCTGGGTGCTAAGTACTCAGGGTGCTGGGTGCTCAGTACTCGGGTGCTGGGTGCTCAGTGCTCAGGGTGCTGGGTGCTCAGTACTCAGGGTGCTGGGTGCTCAGCACTCAGGGTGCTCAGTACTCAGGGTGTTGGGTGCTCAGTGCTCGGGGTGCTGGGTGCTCAGTACTCAGGGTGCTCAGTACTCAGGGTGCTGGGTGCTCAGTGCTCGGGGTGCTGGATGCTCAGTGCTCAGGGTGATCGGTGCTCAGTACTCAGGATGCTGGGTGCTCAGTACTCAGGGTGCTGGGTGCTCAGTACTCAGGGTGCTGGGTGCTCAGTCCTCAGGGTGCTCAGTGCTCAGGGTGCTGGGTGCTCAGTGCTCGGGGTGCTCGGTGCTCAGTACTCAGGTTGCTGAGTGCTCAGTACTCAGGTTGCTGGGTGCTCAGTACTCAGGGTGCTGGGTGCTCAGTGCTCAGGGTGCTCAGTGCTCAGTACTCAGGGTGCTGGGTGCTCAGTACTCAGGGTGCTGGGTGCTCAGTGCTCGGGGTGCCGGGTGCTCAGTGCTCAGGGTGCTGGGTGCTCAGTACTCGGGGTGCTCGGTGCTCAGTTCTCAGGGTGCTGGGTGCTCAGTACTCAGGGTGCTGGGTGCTCAGTACTCAGGGTGCTCGGTGCTCAGAACTCAGGGTGCTGGGTGCTCAGTGCTCAGGTGCTGGGTGCTAAGTACTCAGGGTGCTGGGTGCTCAGTACTCAGGGTGCTGGGTGCTCAGTGCTCAGGGTGCTGGGTGCTCAGTACTCAGGGTGCTGGGTGCTCAGCACTCAGGGTGCTCAGTACTCAGGGTGCTGGGTGCTCAGTGCTCGGGGTGCTGTGTGCTCAGTACTCAGGGTGCTCAGTACTCAGGGTGCTGGGTGCTCAGTGCTCGGGGTGCTGGATGCTCAGTGCTCAGGGTGATCGGTGCTCAGTACTCAGGATGCTGGGTGCTCAGTACTCAGGGTGCTAGGTGCTCAGGACTCAGGGTGCTGGGTGCTCAGTCCTCAGGGTGCTCAGTGCTCAGGGTGCTGGGTGCTCAGTGCTCGGGGTGCTCGGTGCTCAGTACTCAGGTTGCTGAGTGCTCAGTACTCAGGTTGCTGGGTGCTCAGTACTCAGTGTGCTGGGTGCTCAGTGCTCAGGGTGCTCAGTGCTCAGTACTCAGGGTGCTGGGTGCTCAGTACTCAGGGTGCTGGGTGCTCAGTCCTCAGGGTACTCAGTGCTCAGGGTGCTGGGTGCTCAGTACTCAGGTTGCTGAGTGCTCAGTACTCAGGTTGCTGGGTGCTCAGTACTCAGGGTGCTGGGTGCTCAGTGCTCAGGGTGCTCAGTGCTCAGTACTCAGGGTGCTGGTTGTTCAGTACTCAGGGTGCTGGGTGCTCTGTGCTCGGGTTGGTGGGTGCTCATTACTCAGGGTGCTGGGTGCTCAGTGCTCGGGGTGCTCGGTGCTCAGTACTCAAGGTGCTGGGTTCTCAGTGCTCACGGTGCTGGGTGCTCAGTCCTCGGGGTGCTCCGTGCTCAGTGCTCAGGGTGCTGGGTGCTCAGTACTCAGGGTGCTCGGTGCTCAATACTAAGGGTGCTCAGTGCTCAGTACTCAGGTTGCTCAGTGCTCAGTGCTCGGGGTGCTGGGTGCTCAGTACTCAGGGTGCTGGGTGCTCAGTACTCAGGGTGCTGGGTGCTCAGTGCTCAGTACTCAGCGTCCTGGGTGCTCAGTGCTTAGAGTGTTGGGAGCTCAGTACTCAGGGTGCTGGGTGCTCAGTGCTCGGGGTGCTGGCTGCTCAGTGCTCAGTGCTCAGGGTGCTGAGTGCTCAGTGCTCAGGTTGCTGGGTGTTCAGTACTCAGGGTGCTCGGTGCTCAGTGCTCTGGGTGCTGGGTGCTCAGTACTCAGGGTGCTGGGTGCTCAGTCCTCAGGGTGCTCAGTACTCAGGGTGCTCGGTGCTCAGTGCTCAGTACTCAGGGTGCTCAGTGCTCAGTACTCAGAGTGCTTTGTGCTCAGTGTTCAGGGTGTCCAGTGCTCAGTACTCAGCGTGCTTTGTGCTCAGTGCTCAGGGTGCTGGGTGCTCAGTGGTCAGGGTGCTGGGTGCATAGTGCTCGGGGTGCTGGGTGCATAGTGCTCGGGGTGCTGGGTGCTCAGTGCTCGGGGTGCTGGGTGCTCAGTGCTCGGGGTGCTGGGTGCTCAGTGCTCGGGGTGCTGGGTGCTCATTGCTCAGGGTGCTGGGTGCTCAGTGCTCGGGGTGCTCGGTGCTCAGTGCTCGGGGTGCTGGGTGCTCAGTACTCGGGGTGCTCGGTGCTCAGTACTCAGGGTGCTGGGTGTTCAGTGCTCAGGATGCTGGGTGCTCAGTGCTCGGGGTGCTGGGTGCTCGGTGCTCAGGTTGCTGGGTGCTCAGTACTCGGGGTGCTGGGTGCTCAGTACTCAGGGTGCTGGGTGCTCATTGCTCGGGGTGCTGGGTGCTCAGTGCTACCGGTGCTGGGTGCTCAGTGCTCGGGGTGCTGGGTGCTCAGTGCTCGGGGTGCTGGGTGCTCAGGGCTCGGGGTGCTGGGAGCTCAGTACTCAGGGTGCTGGGTGCTCAGTGCTCGGTGTGCTGGGTGCTGAGTGCTCAGGGTGCTGGGTGCTCAGTACTCGGGGTGCTGGGTGCTCAGTACTCGGGGTGCTCGGTGCTCAGTACTCAGGGTGCTGGGTGCTCAGTACTCAGGGTGCTGGGTGCTCAGTACTCAGGGTGCTCGGTGCTCAGAACTCAGGGTGCTGGGTGCTCAGTGCTCAGGTGCTGGGTGCTAAGTACTCAGGGTGCTGGGTGCTCAGTACTCAGGGTGCTGGGTGCTCAGTGCTCAGGGTGCTGGGTGCTCAGTACTCAGGGTGCTGGGTGCTCAGCACTCAGGGTGCTCAGTACTCAGGGTGCTGGGTGCTCAGTGCTCGGGGTGCTGGGTGCTCAGTACTCAGGGTGCTCAGTACTCAGGGTGCTGGGTGCTCAGTGCTCGGGGTGCTGGATGCTCAGTGCTCAGGGTGATCGGTGCTCAGTACTCAGGATGCTGGGTGCTCAGTACTCAGGGTGCTGGGTGCTCAGTACTCAGGGTGCTGGGTGCTCAGTCCTCAGGGTGCTCAGTGCTCAGGGTGCTGGGTGCTCAGTGCTCGGGGTGCTCGGTGCTCAGTACTCAGGTTGCTGAGTGCTCAGTACTCAGGTTGCTGGGTGCTCAGTACTCAGGGTGCTGGGTGCTCAGTGCTCAGGGTGCTCAGTGCTCAGTACTCAGGGTGCTGGGTGCTCAGTACTCAGGGTGCTGGGTGCTCAGTCCTCAGGGTGCTCAGTGCTCAGGGTGCTGGGTGCTCAGTACTCAGGTTGCTGAGTGCTCAGTACTCAGGTTGCTGGGTGCTCAGTACTCAGGGTGCTGGGTGCTCAGTGCTCAGGGTGCTCAGTGCTCAGTACTCAGGGTGCTGGGTGCTCAGTACTCAGGGTGCTGGGTGCTCTGTGCTCGGGTTGGTGGGTGCTCATTACTCAGGGTGCTGGGTGCTCAGTGCTCGGGGTGCTCGGTGCTCAGTACTCAAGGTGCTGGGTTCTCAGTGCTCACGGTGCTGGGTGCTCAGTCCTCGGGGTGCTCCGTGCTCAGTGCTCAGGGTGCTGGGTGCTCAGTACTCAGGGTGCTCGGTGCTCAGTACTAAGGGTGCTCAGTGCTCAGTACTCAGGTTGCTCAGTGCTCAGTGCTCGGGGTGCTGGGTGTTCAGTACTCAGGGTGCTGGGTGCTCAGTCCTCAGGGTGCTCAGTGCTCAGGGTGCTGGGTGCTCAGTGCTCGGGGTGCTCGGTGCTCAGTACTCAGGTTGCTGAGTGCTCAGTACTCAGGTTGCTGGGTGCTCAGTACTCAGGGTGCTGGGTGCTCAGTGCTCAGGGTGCTCAGTGCTCAGTACTCAGGGTGCTGGGTGCTCAGTACTCAGGGTGCTGGGTGCTCAGTGCTCGGGGTGCCGGGTGCTCAGTGCTCAGGGTGCTGGGTGCTCAGTACTCGGGGTGCTCGGTGCTCAGTTCTCAGGGTGCTGGGTGCTCAGTACTCAGGGTGCTGGGTGCTCAGTACTCAGGGTGCTCGGTGCTCAGAACTCAGGGTGCTGGGTGCTCAGTGCTCAGGTGCTGGGTGCTAAGTACTCAGGGTGCTGGGTGCTCAGTACTCAGGGTGCTGGGTGCTCAGTGCTCAGGGTGCTGGGTGCTCAGTACTCAGGGTGCTGGGTGCTCAGCACTCAGGGTGCTCAGTACTCAGGGTGCTGGGTGCTCAGTGCTCGGGGTGCTGGGTGCTCAGTACTCAGGGTGCTCAGTACTCAGGGTGCTGGGTGCTCAGTGCTCGGGGTGCTGGATGCTCAGTGCTCAGGGTGATCGGTGCTCAGTACTCAGGATGCTGGGTGCTCAGTACTCAGGGTGCTAGGTGCTCAGTACTCAGGGTGCTGGGTGCTCAGTCCTCAGGGTGCTCAGTGCTCAGGGTGCTGGGTGCTCAGTGCTCGGGGTGCTCGGTGCTCAGTACTCAGGTTGCTGAGTGCTCAGTACTCAGGTTGCTGGGTGCTCAGTACTCAGGGTGCTGGTTGCTCAGTGCTCAGGGTGCTCAGTGCTCAGTACTCAGGGTGCTGGGTGCTCAGTACTCAGGGTGCTGGGTGCTCAGTCCTCAGGGTACTCAGTGCTCAGGGTGCTGGGTGCTCAGTACTCAGGTTGCTGAGTGCTCAGTACTCAGGTTGCTGGGTGCTCAGTACTCAGGGTGCTGGGTGCTCAGTGCTCAGGGTGCTCAGTGCTCAGTACTCAGGGTGCTGGTTGTTCAGTACTCAGGGTGCTGGGTGCTCTGTGCTCGGGTTGGTGGGTGCTCATTACTCAGGGTGCTGGGTGCTCAGTGCTCGGGGTGCTCGGTGCTCAGTACCCAAGGTGCTGGGTTCTCAGTGCTCACGGTGCTGGGTGCTCAGTCCTCGGGGTGCTCCGTGCTCAGTGCTCAGGGTGCTGGGTGCTCAGTACTCAGGGTGCTCGGTGCTCAGTACTAAGGGTGCTCAGTGCTCAGTACTCAGGTTGCTCAGTGCTCAGTGCTCGGGGTGCTGGGTGCTCAGTACTCAGGGTGCTGGGTGCTCAGTACTCAGGGTGCTGGGTGCTCAGTGCTCAGTACTCAGCGTCCTGGGTGCTCAGTGCTTAGAGTGTTGGGAGCTCAGTACTCAGGGTGCTGGGTGCTCAGTGCTCGGGGTGCTGGGTGCTCAGTGCTCAGTGCTCAGGGTGCTGAGTGCTCAGTGCTCAGGTTGCTGGGTGTTCAGTACTCAGGGTGCTCGGTGCTCAGTGCTCTGGGTGCTGGGTGCTCAGTACTCAGGGTGCTGGGTGCTCAGTCCTCAGGGTGCTCAGTACTCAGGGTGCTCGGTGCTCAGTGCTCAGTACTCAGGGTGCTCAGTGCTCAGTACTCAGAGTGCTTTGTGCTCAGTGCTCAGGGTGTTCAGTGCTCAGTACTCAGCGTGCTTTGTGCTCAGTGCTCAGGGTGCTGGGTGCTCAGTGGTCAGGGTGCTGGGTGCTGAGTACTCGGGGTGCTGGGTGCATAGTGCTCGGGGTGCTGGGTGCTCAGTGCTCGGGGTGCTGGGTGCTCAGTGCTCGGGGTGCTGGGTGCTCAGTGCTCGGGGTGCTGGGTGCTCATTGCTCAGGGTGCTGGGTGCTCAGTGCTCGGGGTGCTCGGTGCTCAGTGCTCGGGGTGCTGGGTGCTCAGTACTCGGGGTGCTCGGTGCTCAGTACTCAGGGTGCTGGGTGTTCAGTGCTCAGGATGCTGGGTGCTCAGTGCTCGGGGTGCTGGGTGCTCGGTGCTCAGGTTGCTGGGTGCTCAGTACTCGGGGTGCTGGGTGCTCAGTACTCAGGGTGCTGGGTGCTCATTGCTCGGGGTGCTGGGTGCTCAGTGCTACCGGTGCTGGGTGCTCAGTGCTCGGGGTGCTGGGTGCTCAGTGCTCGGGGCGCTGGGTGCTCAGGGCTCGGGGTGCTGGGAGCTCAGTACTCAGGGTGCTGGGTGCTCAGTGCTCGGTGTGCTGGGTGCTGAGTGCTCAGGGTGCTGGGTGCTCAGTACTCGGGGTGCTGGGTGCTCAGTACTCGGGGTGCTCGGTGCTCAGTACTCAGGGTGCTGGGTGCTCAGTACTCAGGGTGCTGGGTGCTCAGTACTCAGGGTGCTCGGTGCTCAGAACTCAGGGTGCTGGGTGCTCAGTGCTCAGGTGCTGGGTGCTAAGTACTCAGGTTGCTGGGTGCTCAGTACTCAGGGTGCTGGGTGCTCAGTGCTCAGGGTGCTGGGTGCTCAGTACTCAGGGTGCTGGGTGCTCAGCACTCAGGGTGCTCAGTACTCAGGGTGCTGGGTGCTCAGTGCTCGGGGTGCTGGGTGCTCAGTACTCAGGGTGCTCAGTACTCAGGGTGCTGGGTGCTCAGTGCTCGGGGTGCTGGATGCTCAGTGCTCAGGGTGATCGGTGCTCAGTACTCAGGATGCTGGGTGCTCAGTACTCAGGGTGCTGGGTGCTCAGTACTCAGGGTGCTGGGTGCTCAGTCCTCAGGGTGCTCAGTGCTCAGGGTGCTGGGTGCTCAGTGCTCGGGGTGCTCGGTGCTCAGTACTCAGGTTGCTGAGTGCTCAGTACTCAGGTTGCTGGGTGCTCAGTACTCAGGGTGCTGGGTGCTCAGTGCTCAGGGTGCTCAGTGCTCAGTACTCAGGGTGCTGGGTGCTCAGTACTCAGGGTGCTGGGTGCTCAGTCCTCAGGGTGCTCAGTGCTCAGGGTGCTGGGTGCTCAGTACTCAGGTTGCTGAGTGCTCAGTACTCAGGTTGCTGGGTGCTCAGTACTCAGGGTGCTGGGTGCTCAGTGCTCAGGGTGCTCAGTGCTCAGTACTCAGGGTGCTGGGTGCTCAGTACTCAGGGTGCTGGGTGCTCTGTGCTCGGGTTGGTGGGTGCTCATTACTCAGGGTGCTGGGTGCTCAGTGCTCGGGGTGCTCGGTGCTCAGTACTCAAGGTGCTGGGTTCTCAGTGCTCACGGTGCTGGGTGCTCAGTCCTCGGTGTGCTCCGTGCTCAGTGCTCAGGGTGCTGGGTGCTCAGTACTCAGGGTGCTCGGTGCTCAGTACTAAGGGTGCTCAGTGCTCAGTACTCAGGTTGCTCAGTGCTCAGTGCTCGGGGTGCTGGGTGTTCAGTACTCAGGGTGCTGGGTGCTCAGTACTCAGGGTGCTGGGTGCTCAGTGCTCAGTACTCAGCGTCCTGGGTGCTCAGTGCTTAGAGTGTTGGGAGCTCAGTACTCAGGGTGCTGGGTGCTCAGTGCTCAGTGCTCAGGGTGCTCAGTGCTCAGGGTGCTCAGTGTTCACGGTGCTGGGTGCTCAGGGTGCTGGGTGCTCAGTGCTCGGGGTGCTGGGTGCTCAGTGCTCAGTGCTCAGGGTGCTGAGTGCTCAGTGCTCAGGGTGCTGGGTGTTCAGTACTCAGGGTGCTCGGTGCTCAGTGCTCTGGTTGCTGGGTGCTCAGTACTCAGGGTGCTGGGTGCTCAGTCCTCAGGGTGCTCAGTACTCAGGGTGCTCGGTGCTCAGTGCTCAGTACTCAGGGTGCTCAGTGCTCAGTACTCAGAGTGCTTTGTGCTCAGTGCTCAGGGTGTTCAGTGCTCAGTACTCAGCGTGCTTTGTGCTCAGTGCTCAGGGTGCTGGGTGCTCAGTGCTCAGGGTGCTGGGTGCTGAGTACTCGGGGAGCTGGGTGCATAGTGCTCGGGGTGCTGGGTGCTCAGTGCTCGGGGTGCTGGGTGCTCAGTGCTCGGGGTGCTGGGTGTTCAGTGCTCGGGGTGCTGGGTGCTCATTGCTCAGGGTGCTGGGTGCTCAGTGCTCGGGGTGCTCGGTGCTCAGTGCTCGGGGTGCTGGGTGCTCAGTACTCGGGGTGCTTGGTGCTCAGTACTCAGGGTGCTGGGTGTTCAGTGCTCAGGATGCTGGGTGCTCAGTGCTCGGGGTGCTGGGTGCTCGGTGCTCAGGTTGCTGGGTGCTCAGTACTCGGGGTGCTGGGTGCTCAGTACTCAGGGTGCTGGGTGCTCATTGCTCGGGGTGCTGGGTGCTCAGTGCTACCGGTGCTGGGTGCTCAGTGCTCGAGGTGCTGGGTGCTCAGTGCTCGGGGCGCTGGGTGCTCAGGGCTCGGGGTGCTGGGAGCTCAGTACTCAGGGTGCTGGGTGCTCAGTGCTCGGTGTGCTGGGTGCTGAGTGCTCAGGGTGCTGGGTGCTCAGTACTCGGGGTGCTCGGTGCTCAGTACTCAGGGTGCTGGGTGCTCATTACACAGGGTTCTGGGTGCTCAGTGCTCGGGGTGCTCGCTGCTCAGTACTCTTGGTGCTGGGTGCTCAGTACTCAGGGTGCTGGGTGCTCAGTGCTCGGGGTGCTCGGTGCTCAGTGCTCAGGATGCTCGGTGCTCAGTACTTTTGGTGCTGGGTGCTCAGTACTCAGGGTGCTGGGTGCTCAGTGCTCGGGGTGCTCGGTGCTCAGTACTCAGGGTGCTGGGTGCTCAGTGCTCAGGGTGCTGGGTGCTCAGTACTCAGGTTGCTGGGTGCTCAGTGCTCAGGGTGCTGTGTGCTCAGTACTCATGGTGCTGGGTGCTCAGTACTCAGGGTGCTGGGTGCTCAGTGCTCAGGGTGCTGGGTGCTCAGTGCTCAGGGTGCTCGGTGCTCAGTACTCAGGGTGCTGGGTGCTCAGTGCTCAGGGTGCTGGGTACTCAGTACTCGGGGTGCTCGGTGCTCAGTACACAGGGTGCTGGGTGCTCAGTACTCAGGGTGCTGGGTGCTCAGTACTCATGGTGCTCGGTGCTCAGAACTCAGGGTGCTGGGTGCTCAGTGCTCAGGTGCTGGGTGCTAAGTACTCAGGGTGCTGTGTGCTCAGTACTCAGGGTGCTGGGTGCTCAGTGCTCAGGGTGCTGGGTGCTCAGTACTCAGGGTGCTGGGTGCTCAGCACTCAGGGTGCTCAGTACTCAGGGTGTTGGGTGCTCAGTGCTCGGGGTGCTGGGTGCTCAGTACTCAGGGTGCTCAGTACTCAGGGTGCTGGGTGCTCAGTGCTCGGGGTGCTGGATGCTCAGTGCTCAGGGTGATCGGTGCTCAGTACTCAGGATGCTGGGTGCTCAGTACTCAGGGTGCTGGGTGCTCAGTACTCAGGGTGCTGGGTGCTCAGTCCTCAGGGTGCTCAGTGCTCAGGGTGCTGGGTGCTCAGTGCTCGGGGTGCTCGGTGCTCAGTACTCAGGTTGCTGAGTGCTCAGTACCCAGGTTGCTGGGTGCTCAGTACTCAGGGTGCTGGGTGCTCAGTGCTCAGGGTGCTCAGTGCTCAGTACTCAGGGTGCTGGGTGCTCAGTACTCAGGGTGCTGGGTGCTCAGTGCTCGGGGTGCCGGGTGCTCAGTGCTCAGGGTGCTGGGTGCTCAGTACTCGGGGTGCTCGGTGCTCAGTACTCAGGGTGATGGGTGCTCAGTACTCAGGGTGCTGGGTGCTCAGTACTCAGGGTGCTCGGTGCTCAGAACTCAGGGTGCTGGGTGCTCAGTGCTCAGGTGCTGGGTGCTAAGTACTCAGGGTGCTGGGTGCTCAGTACTCAGGGTGCTGGGTGCTCAGTGCTCAGGGTGCTGGGTGCTCAGTACTCAGGGTGCTGGGTGCTCAGCACTCAGGGTGCTCAGTGCTCAGGGTGCTGGGTGCTCAGTGCTCGGGGTGCTGGGTGCTCAGTACTCAGGGTGCTCAGTACTCAGGGTGCTGGGTGCTCAGTGCTCGGGGTGGTGGATGCTCAGTGCTCAGGGTGATCGGTGCTCAGTACTCAGGATGCTGGGTGCTCAGTACTCAGGGTGCTGGGTGCTCAGTACTCAGGGTGCTGGGTGCTCAGTCCTCAGGGTGCTCAGTGCTCAGTGTGCTGGGTGCTCAGTGCTCGGGGTGCTCGGTGCTCAGTACTCAGGTTACTGAGTGCTCAGTACTCAGGTTGCTGGGTGCTCAGTACTCAGGGTGCTGGGTGCTCAGTGCTCAGGGTGCTCAGTGCTCAGTACTCAGGGTGCTGGGTGCACAGTACTCAGGGTGCTGGGTGCTCAGTCCTCAGGGTGCTCAGTGCTCAGGGTGCTGGGTGCTCAGTACTCAGGTTGCTGAGTGCTCAGTACTCAGGTTGCTGGGTGCTCAGTACTCAGGGCGCTGGGTGCTCAGTGCTCAGGGTGCTCAGTGCTCAGTACTCAGGGTGCTGGGTGCTCAGTACTCAGGGTGCTGGGTGCTCTGTGCTCGGGTTGGTGGGTGCTCATTACTCAGGGTGCTGGGTGCTCAGTGCTCGGGGTGCTCGGTGCTCAGTACTCAAGGTGCTTTGTTCTCAGTGCTCACGGTGCTGGGTGCTCAGTCCTCGGGGTGCTCCGTGCTCAGTGCTCAGGGTGCTGGGTGCTCAGTACTCAGGTTGCTCGGTGCTCAGTACTAAGGGTGCTCAGTGCTCAGTACTCAGGTTACTCAGTGCTCAGTGCTCGGGGTGCTGGGTGCTCAGTACTCAGGGTGCTGGGTGCTCAGTACTCAGGGTGCTGGGTGCTCAGTGCTTAGAGTGTTGGGAGCTCAGTACTCAGGGTGCTGGGTGCTCAGTGCTCAGGGTGCTCAGTGCTCAGGGTGCTCAGTGTTCACGGTGCTGGGTGCTCAGGGTGCTGGGTGCTCAGTGCTCGGGGTGCTGGGTGCTCAGTGCTCAGTGCTCAGGGTGCTGAGTGCTCAGTGCTCAGTGTTCAGGGTGCTGGGTGTTCAGTACTCAGGGTGCTCGGTGCTCAGTGCTCTGGGTGCTGGGTGCTCAGTACTCAGGGTGCTGGGTGCTCAGTCCTCAGGGTGCTCAGTACTCAGGGTGCTCGGTGCTCAGTGCTCAGTACTCAGGGTGCTCAGTGCTCAGTACTCAGAGTGCTTTGTGCTCAGTGCTCAGGGTGTTCAGTGCTCAGTACTCAGCGTGCTTTGTGCTCAGTGCTCAGGGTGCTGGGTGCTCAGTGCTCAGGGTGCTGGGTGCTGAGTACTCGGGGTGCTGGGTGCATAGTGCTCGGGGTGCTGGGTGCTCAGTGCTCGGGGTGCTGGGTGCTCGGGGTGCTGGGTGCTCATTGCTCAGGGTGCTGGGTGCTCAGTGCTCGGGGTGCTCGGTGCTCAGTGCTCAGGGTGCTGGGTGCTCAGTACTCTGGGTGCTCGGTGCTCAGTACTCAGGATGCTGGGTATTCAGTGCTCAGGGTGCTGGGTGCTCAGTGCTCGGGGTGCTGGGTGCTCGGTGCTCAGGTTGCTGGGTGCTCAGTACTCGGGGTGCTGGGTGCTCAGTACTCAGGGTGCTGGGTGCTCATTGCTCGGGGTGCTGGGTGCTCAGTGCTACGGGTGCTGGGTGCTCAGTGCTCGGGGTGCTGGGTGCTCAGTGCTCGGGGCGCTGGGTGCTCAGGGCTCGGGGTGCTGGGAGCTCAGTACTCAGGGTGCTGGGTGCTCAGTGCTCGGTGTGCTGGGTGCTGAGTGCTCAGGGTGCTGGGTGCTCAGTACTCGGGGTGCTCGGTGCTCAGTACTCGGGGTGCTGGGTGCTCATTACACAGGGTGCTGGGTGCTCAGTGCTCGGGGTGCTCGCTGCTCAGTACTCTTGGTGCTGGGTGCTCAGTACTCAGGGTGCTGGGTGCTCAGTGCTCGGGGTGCTCGGTGCACAGTGCTCAGGATGCTCGGTGCTCAGTACTTTTGGTGCTGGGTGCTCAGTACTCAGGGTGCTGGGTGCTCAGTGCTCGGGGTGCTCGGTGCTCAGTACTCAGGGTGCTGGGTGCTCAGTGCTCAGGGTGCTGGGTGCTCAGTACTCAGGTTGCTGGATGCTCAGTGCTCAGTGTGCTGTGTGCTCAGTACTCATGGTGCTGGGTGCTCAGTACTCAGGGTGCTGGGTGCTCAGTGCTCAGGGTGCTGGGTGCTCAGTGCTCGGGGTGCTCGGTGCTCAGTACTCAGGGTGCTGGGTGCTCAGTGCTCGGGGTGCTGGGTGCTCAGTGCTCAGGGTGCTGGATACTCAGTACTCGGGGTACTCGGTGCTCAGTACTCAGGGTGCTGTGTGCTCAGTACTCAGGGTGCTGGGTGCTCAGTACTCAGGGTGCTCGGTGCTCAGAACTCAGGGTGCTGGGTGCTCAGTGCTCAGGTGCTGGGTGCTAAGTACTCAGGGTGCTGGGTGCTCAGTACTCGGGTGCTGGGTGCTCAGTGCTCAGGGTGCTGGGTGCTCAGTACTCAGGGTGCTGGGTTCTCAGCACTCAGGGTGCTCAGTACTCAGGGTGTTGGGTGCTCAGTGCTCGGGGTGCTGGGTGCTCAGTACTCAGGGTGCTCAGTACTCAGGGTGCTGGGTGCTCAGTGCTCGGGGTGCTGGATGCTCAGTGCTCAGGGTGATCGGTGCTCAGTACTCATAATGCTGGGTGCTCAGTACTCAGGGTGCTGGGTGCTCAGTACTCAGGGTGCTGGGTGCTCAGTCCTCAGGGTGCTCAGTGCTCAGGGTGCTGGGTGCTCAGTGTTCGGGGTGCTCGGTGCTCAGTACTTAGGTTTCTGAGTGCTCAGTACTCAGGTTGCTGGGTGCTCAGTACTCAGGGTGCTGGGTGCTCAGTGCTCAGGGTGCTCAGTGCTCAGTACTCAGGGTGCTGGGTGCTCAGTACTCAGGGTGCTGGGTGCTCAGTGCTCGGGGTGCCGGGTGCTCAGTGCTCAGGGTGCTGGGTGCTCAGTACTCGGGGTGCTCGGTGCTCAGTACTCAGGGTGCTGGGTGCTCAGTACTCAGGGTGCTGGGTGCTCAGTACTCAGGGTGCTCGGTGCTCAGAACTCAGGGTGCTGGGTGCTCAGTGCTCAGGTGCTGGGTGCTAAGTACTCAGGGTGCTGGGTGCTCAGTACTCAGGGTGCTGGGTGCTCAGTGCTCAGGGTGCTGGGTGCTCAGTACTCAGGGTGCTGGGTGCTCAGCACTCAGGGTGCTCAGTACTCAGGGTGCTGGGTGCTCAGTGCTCGGGGTGCTGGGTGCTCAGTACTCAGGGTGCTCAGTACTCAGGGTGCTGGGTGCTCAGTGCTCGGGGTGCTGGATGCTCAGTGCTCAGGGTGATCGGTGCTCAGTACTCAGGATGCTGGGTGCTCAGTAATCAGGGTGCTGGGTGCTCAGTACTCAGGGTGCTGGGTGCTCAGTCCTCAGGGTGCTCAGTGCTCAGGGTGCTGGGTGCTCAGTGCTCGGGGTGCTCGGTGCTCAGTACTCAGGTTGCTGAGTGCTCAGTACTCAGGTTGCTGGGTGCTCAGTACTCAGGGTGCTGGGTGCTCAGTGCTCAGGGTGCTCAGTGCTCAGTACTCAGGGTGCTGGGTGCTCAGTACTCAGGGTGCTGGGTGCTCAGTCCTCAGGGTGCTCAGTGCTCAGGGTGCTGGGTGCTCAGTACTCAGGTTGCTGAGTGCTCAGTACTCAGGTTGCTGGGTGCTCAGTACTCAGGGTGCTGGGTGCTCAGTGCTCAGGGTGCTCAGAGCTCAGTACTCAGGGTGCTGGGTGCTCAGTACTCAGGGTGCTGGGTGCTCTGTGCTCGGGTTGGTGGGTGCTCATTACTCAGGGTGCTGGGTGCTCAGTGCTTGGGGTGCTCGGTGCTCAGTACTCAAGGTGCTGGGTTCTCAGTGCTCACGGTGCTGGGTGCTCAGTCCTCGGGGTGCTCGGTGCACAGTACTAAGGGTGCTCAGTGCTCAGTACTCAGGTTGCTCAGTGCTCAGTGCTCGGGGTGCTGGGTGCTCAGTACTCAGGGTGCTGGGTGCTCAGTACTCAGGGTGCTGGGTGCTCAGTGCTCAGTACTCAGCGTGCTGGGTGCTCAGTGCTTAGAGTGTTGGGAGCTCAGTACTCAGGGTGCTGGGTGCTCAGTGCTCAGTGCTCAGGGTCCTCAGTGCTCAGGGTGCTCAGTGTTCACGGTGCTGGGTGCTCAGGGTGCTGGGTGCTCAGTGCTCGGGGTGCTGGGTGCTCAGTGCTCAGTGCTCAGGGTGCTGAGTGCTCAGTGCTCAGTGCTCAGGGTGCTGGGTGTTCAGTACTCAGGGTGCTCGGTGCTCAGTGCTCTGGGTGCTGGGTGCTCAGTACTCAGGGTGCTGGGTGCTCAGTCCTCAGGGTGCTCAGTACTTAGGGTGCTCGGTGCTCAGTGCTCAGTACTCAGGGTGCTCAGTGCTCAGTACTCAGAGTGCTTTGTGCGCAGTGCTCAGGGTGTTCAGTGCTCAGTACTCAGCGTGCTTTGTGCTCAGTGCTCAGGGTGCTGGGTGCTCAGTGCTCAGGGTGCTGGGTGCTGAGTACTCGGGGTGCTGGGTGCATAGTGCTCGGGGTGCTGGGTGCTCAGTGTTCGGGGTGCTGGGTGCTCAGTGCTCGGGGTGCTGGGTGCTCAGTGCTCGGGGTGCTGGGTGCTCATTGCTCAGGGTGCTGGGTGCTCAGTGCTCGGGGTGCTGGGTGCTCAGTACTCGGGGTGCTCGGTGCTCAGTACTCAGGGTGCTGGGTGTTCAGTGCTCAGGGTGCTGGGTGCTCAGTGCTCGGGGTGCTGGGTGCTCGGTGATCAGGTTGCTGGGTGCTCAGTACTCGGGGTGCTGGGTGCTCAGTACTCAGGGTGCTGGGTGCTCATTGCTCGGGGTGCTGGGTGCTCAGTGCTACGGGTGCTGGGTGCTCAGTGCTCGGGGTGCTGGGTGCTCAGTGCTCGGGGCGCTGGGTGCTCAGGGCTCGGGGTGCTGGGAGCTCTGTACTCAGTGTGCTGGGTGCTCAGTGCTCGTTGTGCTGGGTGCTGAGTGCTCAGGGTGCTGGGTGCTCAGTACTCGGGGTTCTCGGTGCTCAGTACTCAGGGTGCTGGGTGCTCATTACACAGGGTGCTGGGTGCTCAGTGCTCGGGGTGCTCGCTGCTCAGTACTCTTGGTGCTGGGTGCTCAGTACTCAGGGTGCTGGGTGCTCAGTGCTCGGGGTGCTCGGTGCTCAGTGCTCAGGATGCTCGGTGCTCAGTACTTTTGGTGCTGGGTGCTCAGTACTCAGGGTGCTGGGTGCTCAGTGCTCAGGGTGCTCGGTGCTCAGTACTCAGGGTGCTGGGTGCTCAGTGCTCAGGGTGCTGGGTGCTCAGTACTCAGGTTGCTGGGTGCTCAGTGCTCAGGGTGCTGTGTGCTCAGTACTCATGGTGCTGGGTGCTCAGTACTCAGGGTGCTGGGTGCTCAGTGCTCAGGGTGCTGGGTGCTCAGTGCTCGGGGTGCTCGATGCTCAGTACTCAGGGTGCTGGGTGCTCAGTGCTCGGGGTGCTGGGTGCTCAGTGCTCAGGGTGCTGGGTGCTCAGTACTCGGGGTGCTCGGTGCTCAGTACTCAGGGTGCTGCGTGCTCAGTACTCAGGGTGCTGGGTGCTCAGTACTCAGGGTGCTCGGTGCTCAGAACTCAGGGTGCTGGGTGCTCAGAGCTCAGGTGCTGGGTGCTAAGTACTCAGGGTGCTGGGTGCTCAGTACTCAGGGTGCTGGGTGCTCAGTGCTCAGGGTGCTGGGTGCTCAGTACTCAGGGTGCTGGGTGCTCAGCACTCAGGGTGCTCAGTACTCAGTGTGCTGGGTGCTCAGTGCTCGGGGTGCTGGATGCTCAGTGCTCAGGGTGATCGGTGCTCAGTACTCAGGATGCTGGGTGCTCAGTACTCAGGGTCCTGGGTGCTCAGTACTCAGGGTGCTGGGTGCTCAGTCCTCAGGGTGCTCAGTGCTCAGGGTGCTGGGTGCTCAGTGCTCGGGGTGCTCGGTGCTCAGTACTCAGGTTGCTGAGTGCTCAGTACTCAGGTTGCTGGGTGCTCAGTACTCAGGGTGCTGGGTGCTCAGTGCTCAGGGTGCTCAGTGCTCAGTACTCAGGGTGCTGGGTGCTCAGTACTCAGGGTGCTGGGTGCTCAGTGCTCGGGTTGGTGGGTGCTCATTACTCAGGGTGCTGGGTGCTCAGTGCTCGGGGTGCTCGGTGCTCAGTACTCAAGGTGCCTGGTGCTCAGTGCTCACGGTGCTGGGTGCTCAGTCCTCGGGGTGCTCCGTGCTCAGTGCTCAGGGTGCTGTTTGCTCAGTACTCAGGGTGCTCGGTGCTCAGTACTAAGTGTGCTCAGTGCTCAGTACTCAGGTTGCTCAGTGCTCAGTGCTCGGGGTGCTGGGTGCTCAGTACTCAGGGTGCTGGGTGCTCAGTACTCAGGGTGCTGGGTGCTCAGTGCTCAGTACTCAGCGTGCTGGGTGCTCAGTGCTTAGAGTGTTGGGTGCTCAGTACTCAGGGTGCTGGGTGCTCAGTGCTCAGTGCTCAGGGTGCTGGGTGCTCAGTGCTCGGGGTGCTGGGTGCTCAGTGCTCAGTGCTCAGGGTGCTGGGTGCTCAGTGCTCAGTGCTCAGGGTGCTGGGTGTTCAGTACTCAGGGTGCTCGGTGCTCAGTGCTCTGGGTGCTGGGTGCTCAGTACTCAGGGTGCTGGGTGCTCAGTCCTCAGGGTGCTCAGTACTCAGGGTGCTCGGTGCTCAGTGCTCAGTACTCAGGGTGCTCAGTGCTCAGTACTCAGAGTGCTTTGTGCTCAGTGCTCAGGGTGTTCAGTGCTCAGTACTCAGCGTGCTTTGTGCTCAGTGCTCAGGGTGCTGGGTGCTCAGTGCTCAGGGTGCTGGGTGCTGAGTACTCGGGGTGCTGGGTGCATAGTGCTCGGGGTGCTGGGTGCTCAGTGCTCGGGGTGCTGGGTGCTCAGTGCTCGGGGTGCTGGGTGCTCAGTGCTCGGGGTGCTGGGTGCTCATTGCTCAGGGTGCTATGTGCTCAGTGCTCGGGGTGCTCGGTGCTCAGTGCTCGGGGTGCTGGGTGCTCAGTACTCGGGGTGCTCGGTGCTCAGTACTCAGGGTGCTGGGTGTTCAGTGCTCAGGGTGCTGGGTGCTCAGTGCTCGGGGTGCTGGGTGCTCGGTGCTCAGGTTGCTGGGTGCTCAGTACTCGGGGTGCTGGGTGCTCAGTACTCAGGGTGCTGGGTGCTCATTGCTCGGGGTGCTGGGTGCTCAGTGCTACGGGTGCTGGGTGCTCAGTGCTCGGGGTGCTGGGTGCTCAGTGCTCGGGGCGCTGGGTGCTCAGTGCTCGGGGTTCTCGGTGCTCAGTACTCAGGGTGCTGGGTGCTCAGTGCTCAGGGTGCTCGGTGCTCAGTACTCAGGGTGCTGGGTGCTCAGTGCTCGGTGTGCTCGGTGCTCAGTACGTTGGGTGCTCAGTACTCAGGGTGCTTTGTGCTCAGTGTTCAGGGTGATCGGTGCTCAGTACTCAGGGTGCTCAGTACTCAGGATGCTGGGTGCTCAGGGCTCGGGGTGCTGGGAGCTCAGTACTCAGGGTGCTGGCTGCTCAGTGCTCGGGGTGCTGGGTGCTGAGTGCTCAGGGTGCTGGGTGCTCAGTACTCGGGGTGCTCGGTGCTCAGTACTCAGGGTGCTGGGTGCTCAGTACTCAGGGTGCTGGGTGCTCAGTACTCAGGGTGCTCGCTGCTCAGTACTCAGGGTGCTGGGTGCTCAGTGCTCAGGGTGCTGGGTGCTCAGTACTCAGGGTGCTCGGTGCTTAGTACTCAGGGTGATCGGTGCTCAGTCCTCAGGGTGCTCAGTACTCAGGGTGCTGGGTGCTCAGTGCTCTGGTTGCTCAGTACTCAGGATGCTGGGTGCTCAGTACTCAGGGTGCTGGGTGCTCAGTGCTCGGGGTGCTGGGTGCTCAGTGCTCGGGGTGCTGGGTGCTCAGTGCTCGGGGTGCTCGGTGCTCAGTGCTCGGGGTGCTGGGTGCTCAGTCCTCGGGGTGCTCGGTGCTCAGTACTCAGGGTGCTGGGTGTTCAGCGCTCAGGGTGCTGGGTGCTCAATGCTCGGGGTGCTGGGTGCTCGGTGCTCAGGTTGCTGGGTGCTCAGTACTCGGGGTGCTGGGTGCTCAGTACTCAGGGTGCTGGGTGCTCATTGCTTGGGGTGCAGGGTGCTCAGTGCTACAGGTGCTGGGTGCTCAGTGCTCGGGGTGCTGGGTGCTCAGTGCTCGGGGCGCTGGGTGCTCAGTGCTCGGGGTGCTCGGTGCTCAGTACTCAGGGTGCTGGGTGCTCAGTGCTCAGGGTGCTCGGTGCTCAGTACTCAGGGTGCTGGGTGCTCAGTGCTCGGTGTGCTCGGTGCTCAGTACATTGGGTGCTCTGTACACAGGGTGCTGGGTGCTCAGTGCTCAGGGTGATCGGTGCTCAGTACTCAGGGTGCTCAGTACTCCGGGTGCTGGGTGCTCAGGGCTCGGGGTGCTCGGAGCTCAGTACTCAGGGTGCTGGGTGCTCAGTGCTCGGTGTGCTGGGTGCTGAGTGCTCAGGGTGCTGGGTGCTCAGTACTCGGGGTGCTCGGTGCTCAGTACTCAGTGTGCTGGGTGCTCAGTACTCAGGGTGCTGGGTGCTCAGTACTCACGGTGCTCGCTGCTCAGTACTCAGGGTGCTGGGTGCTCAGTGCTCAGGGTGCTGGGTGCTCAGTACTCAGGGTGCTCGGTGCTCAGTGCTCAGGGTGATCGGTGCTCAGTCCTCAGGGTGCTCAGTACTCAGGGTGCTGGGTGCTCAGTGCTCTGGTTGCTCAGTACTCAGGGTGCTGGGTGCTCAGTACTCAGGGTGCTGGGTGCTCAGTGCTCGGTGTGCTGGGTGCTCAGTACTCAGGGTGCTGGGTGCTCAGTGCTCAGGGTGCTGGGTGCTCAGTACTCAGGGTGCTGGGTGCTCAGTACTCAGGGTGCTCAGTGCTCGTGGAGCTCGGTGCTCAGTACTCAGGGTGCTGGGTGCTCAGTACTCAGTGCTCGGGGTCCTGGGTTCTCAGCCCTCAATGTGCTTAGTGCACAGTACTCAGGGTGCTGGGTGCTCAGTATTCAGGGTGCTCAGTGCTCGGGGTGCTGGGTGCTCAGTACTCAGGGTGCTGGGTGCTCAGTACTCAGGGTGCTGGGTGCTCATTCTCGGGGTGCTGGGTGCTCAGTGCTCTGGGTGCTGGGTGCTCAGTAGTCGGGGTGCTGGTTGCTCAGTGCTCAGCGTGCTGGGTGATCAGTACTCAGGGTGCTCGGTTCTCAGTACTCAGGGTGCTGGGTTCTCATTCTCGGGGTGCTGGGTGCTCAGTGCTCAGGGTGCTGGGTGCTCAGTGCTCAGGGTCCTCGGTGCTCAGTACTCAGTGTGCTCAGTACTCAGCGTGCTTTGTGCTCAGTGCTCAGGGTGCTGGGTGCTCAGTACTCAGGGTGCTGGGTGCTCAGTACTCACGGTGCTGGGTGCTCAGTACTCGGGGTGCTGGGTGCTCATTACACAGGGTGCTGGGTGCTCAGTGCTCGGGGTGCTCGCTGCTCAGTACTCTTGGTGCTGGGTGCTCAGTACTCAGGGTGCTGGGTGCTCAGTGCTCGGGGTGCTCGGTGCTCAGTGCTCAGGATGCTCGGTGCTCAGTACTTTTGGTGCTGGGTGCTCAGTACTCAGGGTGCTGGGTGCTCAGTGCTCGGGGTGCTCGGTGCTCAGTACTCAGGGTGCTGGGTGCTGAGTGCTCAGGGTGCTGGGTGCTCAGTACTCAGGTTGCTGGGTGCTCAGTGCTCAGGGTGCTGTGTGCTCAGTAATCATGGTGCTGGGTGCTCAGTACTCAGGGTGCTGGGTGCTCAGTGCTCAGGGTGCTGGGTGCTCAGTGCTCGGGGTGCTCGGTGCTCAGTACTCAGGGTGCTGGGTGCTCAGTGCTCGGGGTGCTGGGTGCTCAGTGCTCAGGGTGCTGGGTGCTCAGTACTCGGGGTGCTCGGTGCTCAGTACTCAGGGTGCTGGGTGCTCAGTACTCAGGGTGCTGGGTGCTCAGTACTCAGGGTGCTCGGTGCTCAGAACTCAGGGTGCTGGGTGCTCAGTGCTCAGGTGCTGGGTGCTAAGTACTCAGGGTGCTGGGTGCTCAGTACTCAGGGTGCTGGGTGCTCAGTGCTCAGGGTGCTGGGTGCTCAGTACTCAGGGTGCTGGGTGCTCAGCACTCAGGGTGCTCAGTACTCAGGGTGCTGGGTGCTCAGTGCTCGGGGTGCTGGGTGCTCAGTACTCAGGGTGCTCATTACTCAGGGTGCTGGGTGCTCAGTGCTCGGGGTGCTGGATGCTCAGTGCTCAGGGTGATCGGTGCTCAGTACTCAGGATGCTGGGTGCTCAGTACTCAGGGTGCTGGGTGCTCAGTACTCAGGGTGCTGGGTGCTCAGTCCTCAGGGTGCTCAGTGCTCAGGGTGCTGGGTGCTCAGTGCTCGGGGTGCTCGGTGCTCAGTACTCAGGGTGCTGGGTGCTCAGTACTCAGGGTGCTGGGTGCTCAGTGCTCGGGTTGGTGGGTGCTCATTACTCAGGGTGCTGGGTGCTCAGTGCTCGGGGTGCTCGGTGCTCAGTACTCAAGGTGCCTGGTGCTCAGTGCTCACGGTGCTGGGTGCTCAGTCCTCGGGGTGCTCCGTGCTCAGTGCTCAGGGTGCTGGGTGCTCAGTGCTCAGGGTGCTGGGTGATCAGTGCTCGGCATGCTGGGTGCTCAGTGCTCAGTACTCAGGTTGCTGGGTGCTCAGTGCTCAGGGTGCTGGGTGCTCAGTGCTCAGTACTCAGGGTGCTGGGTGCTCAGTGCTCAGGGTGCTGGGTGCTCAGTACTCAGGGTGCTCGGTGCTCAGTACTCAGGGTGATCGGTGCTCAGTCCTCAGGGTGCTCAGTACTCAGGGTGCTGGGTGCTCAGTGCTCTGGTTGCTCAGTACTCAGGGTGCTGGGTGCTCAGTACTCAGGGTGCTGGGTGCTCAGTGCTGGGGGTGCTGGGTGCTCAGTGCTCGGGGTGCTGGGTGCTCAGTGCTCGGGGTGCTCGGTGCTCAGTGCTCGGGGTGCTGGGTGCTCAGTCCTCGGGGTGCTCGGTGCTCAGTACTCAGGGTGCTGGGTGTTCAGTGCTCAGGGTGCTGGGTGCTCAATGCTCGGGGTGCTGGGTGCTCGGTGCTCAGGTTGCTGGGTGCTGAGTACTCGGGGTGCTGGGTGCTCAGTACTCAGGGTGCTTGGTGCTCATTGCTCGGGGTGCTGGGTGCTCAGTGCTACGGGTGCTGGGTGCTCAGTGCTCGGTGTGCTCGGTGCTCAGTACATTGGGTGCTCAGTACTCAGGGTGCTGGGTGCTCAGGGCTCGGGGTGCTGGGAGCTCAGTACTCAGGGTGCTGGGTGCTCAGTGCTCGGTGTGCTGGGTGCTGAGTGCTCAGGGTGCTGGGTGCTCAGTACTCGGGGTGCTCGGTGCTCAGTACTCAGGGTGCTGGGTGCTCAGTACTCAGGGTGCTGGGTGCTCAGTACTCAGGGTGCTCGCTGCTCAGTACTCAGGGTGCTGGGTGCTCAGTGCTCAGGGTGCTGGGTGCTCAGTACTCAGGGTGCTCGGTGCTCAGTGCTCAGGGTGATCGGTGCTCAGTCCTCAGGGTGCTCAGTACTCAGGGTGCTGGGTGCTCAGTGCTCTGGTTGCTCGGTGCTCAGTACTCAGGATGCTGGGTGCTCAGTACTCAGGGTGCTGGGTGCTCAGTACTCAGGGTGCTCGGTGCTCAGAACTCAGGGTGCTGGGTGCTCAGTGCTCAGGTGCTGGGTGCTAAGTACTCAGGGTGCTGGGTGCTCAGTACTCAGGGTGCTGGGTGCTCAGTGCTCAGGGTGCTGGGTGCTCAGTACTCAGGGTGCTGGGTGCTCAGCACTCAGGGTGCTCAGTACTCAGGGTGCTGGGTGCTCAGTGCTCGGGGTGCTGGGTGCTCAGTACTCAGGGTGCTCAGTACTCAGGGTGCTGGGTGCTCAGTGCTCGGGGTGCTGGATGCTCAGTGCTCAGGGTGATCGGTGCTCAGTACTCAGGATGCTGGGTGCTCAGTACCCAGGGTGCTGGGTGCTCAGTACTCAGGGTGCTGGGTGCTCAGTCCTCAGGGTGCTCAGTGCTCAGGGTGCTGGGTGCTCAGTGCTCGGGGTGCTCGGTGCTCAGTACTCAGGTTGCTGAGTGCTCAGTACTCAGGTTGCTGGGTGCTCAGTACTCAGGGTGCTGGGTGCTCAGTGCTCAGGGTGCTCAGTGCTCAGTACTCAGGGTGCTGGGTGCTCAGTACTCAGGGTGCTGGGTGCTCAGTGCTCGGGTTGGTGGGTGCTCATTACTCAGGGTGCTGTGTGCTCAGTGCTCGGGGTGCTCGGTGCTCAGTACTCAAGGTGCCTGGTGCTCAGTGCTCACGGTGCTGGGTGCTCAGTGCTCTGGTTGCTCAGTACTCAGGGTGCTGGGTGCTCAGTACTCAGGGTGCTGGGTGCTCAGTGCTCGGGGTGCTGGGTGCTCAGTACTCAGGGTGCTGGGTGCTCAGTGCTCAGGGTGCTGGGTGCTCAGTACTCAGGGTGCTGGGTGCTCAGTACTCAGGGTGCTCAGTGCTCGGGGAGCTCGGTGCTCAGTACTCAGGGTGCTGGGTGCTCAGTACTCAGTGCTCGGGGTCCTGGGTTCTCAGCCCTCTGGGTGCTTAGTGCACAGTACTCAGGGTGCTGGGTGCTCAGTATTCAGGGTGCTCAGTGCTCGGGGTGCTGGGTGCTCAGTACTCAGGGTGCTGGGTGCTCAGTACTCAGGGTGCTGGGTGCTCATTCTCGGGGTGCTGGGTGCTCAGTGCTCTGGGTGCTGGGTGCTCAGTACTCGGGGTGCTGGTTGATCAGTGCTCAGCGTGCTGGGTGCTCAGTACTCAGATTGCTCGGTTCTCAGTACTCAGGGTGCTCTGTGCTCATTCTCGGAGTGCTGGGTGCTCAGTGCTCAGGGTGCTGGGTGCTCAGTGCTCAGGGTCCTTGGTGCTCAGTACTCAGTGTGCTCAGTACTCAGCGTGCTTTGTGCTCAGTGCTCAGGGTGCTGGGTGCTCAGTACTCACGGTGCTGGGTGCTCAGTACTCGGGGTGCTGGGTGCTCATTACACAGGGTGCTGGGTGCTCAGTGCTCGGGGTGCTCGGTGCTCAGTACTCTTGGTGCTGGGTGCTCAGTACTCAGGGTGCTGGGTGCTCAGTGCTCGGGGTGCTCGGTGCTCAGTGCTCAGGATGCTCGGTGCTCAGTACTTTTGGTGCGGGGTGCTCAGTACTCAGGGTGCTGGGTGCTCAGTGCTCGGGGTGCTCGGTGCTCAGTACTCAGGGTGCTGGGTGCTCAGTACTCAGGGTGCTGGGTGCTCAGTGCTCAGGGTGCTGGGTGCTCAGTGCTCGGGGTGCTCGGTGCTCAGTACTCAGGGTGCTGGGTGCTCAGTGCTCGGGGTGCTGGGTGCTCAGTGCTCAGGGTGCTGGGTGCTCAGTACTCGGGGTGCTCGGTGCTCAGTACTCAGGGTGCTGGGTGCTCAGTACTCAGGGTGCTGGGTGCTCAGTACTCAGGGTGCTCGGTGCTCAGAACTCAGGGTGCTGGGTGCTCAGTGCTCAGGGTGCTGGGTGCTCAGTACTCAGGGTGCTCGGTGCTCAGTGCTCAGGGTGCTGGGTGCTCAGTACTCAGGGTGCTCGGTGCTCAGTACTCAGGGTGATCGGTGCTCAGTCCTCAGGGTGCTCAGTACTCAGGGTGCTGGGTGCTCAGTGCTCTGGTTGCTCAGTACTCAGGGTGCTGGGTGCTCAGTACTCAGGGTGCTGGGTGCTCAGTGCTGGGGGTGCTGGGTGCTCAGTGCTCGGGGTGCTGGGTGCTCAGTGCTCGGGGTGCTCGGTGCTCAGTGCTCGGGGTGCTGGGTGCTCAGTCCTCGGGGTGCTCGGTGCTCAGTACTCAGGGTGCTGGGTGTTCAGTGCTCAGGGTGCTGGGTGCTCAATGCTCGGGGTGCTGGGTGCTCGGTGCTCAGGTTGCTGGGTGCTGAGTACTCGGGGTGCTGGGTGCTCAGTACTCAGGGTGCTTGGTGCTCATTGCTCGGGGTGCTGGGTGCTCAGTGCTACGGGTGCTGGGTGCTCAGTGCTCGGTGTGCTCGGTGCTCAGTACATTGGGTGCTCAGTACTCAGGGTGCTGGGTGCTCAGGGCTCGGGGTGCTGGCAGCTCAGTACTCAGGGTGCTGGGTGCTCAGTGCTCGGTGTGCTGGGTGCTGAGTGCTCAGGGTGCTGGGTGCTCAGTACTCGGGGTGCTCGGTGCTCAGTACTCAGGGTGCTGGGTGCTCAGTACTCAGGGTGCTGGGTGCTCAGTACTCAGGGTGCTCGCTGCTCAGTACTCAGGGTGCTGGGTGCTCAGTGCTCAGGGTGCTGGGTGCTCAGTACTCAGGGTGCTCGGTGCTCAGTGCTCAGGGTGATCGGTGCTCAGTCCTCAGGGTGCTCAGTACTCAGGGTGCTGGGTGCTCAGTGCTCTGGTTGCTCGGTGCTCAGTACTCAGGATGCTGGGTGCTCAGTACTCAGGGTGCTGGGTGCTCAGTACTCAGGGTGCTCGGTGCTCAGAACTCAGGGTGCTGGGTGCTCAGTGCTCAGGTGCTGGGTGCTAAGTACTCAGGGTGCTGGGTGCTCAGTACTCAGGGTGCTGGGTGCTCAGTGCTCAGGGTGCTGGGTGCTCAGTACTCAGGGTGCTGGGTGCTCAGCACTCAGGGTGCTCAGTACTCAGGGTGCTGGGTGCTCAGTGCTCGGGGTGCTGGGTGCTCAGTACTCAGGGTGCTCAGTACTCAGGGTGCTGGGTGCTCAGTGCTCGGGGTGCTGGATGCTCAGTGCTCAGGGTGATCGGTGCTCAGTACTCAGGATGCTGGGTGCTCAGTACCCAGGGTGCTGGGTGCTCAGTACTCAGGGTGCTGGGTGCTCAGTCCTCAGGGTGCTCAGTGCTCAGGGTGCTGGGTGCTCAGTGCTCGGGGTGCTCGGTGCTCAGTACTCAGGTTGCTGAGTGCTCAGTACTCAGGTTGCTGGGTGCTCAGTACTCAGGGTGCTGGGTGCTCAGTGCTCAGGGTGCTCAGTGCTCAGTACTCAGGGTGCTGGGTGCTCAGTACTCAGGGTGCTGGGTGCTCAGTGCTCGGGTTGGTGGGTGCTCATTACTCAGGGTGCTGTGTGCTCAGTGCTCGGGGTGCTCGGTGCTCAGTACTCAAGGTGCCTGGTGCTCAGTGCTCACGGTGCTGGGTGCTCAGTGCTCTGGTTGCTCAGTACTCAGGGTGCTGGGTGCTCAGTACTCAGGGTGCTGGGTGCTCAGTGCTCGGGGTGCTGGGTGCTCAGTACTCAGGGTGCTGGGTGCTCAGTGCTCAGGGTGCTGGGTGCTCAGTACTCAGGGTGCTGGGTGCTCAGTACTCAGGGTGCTCAGTGCTCGGGGAGCTCGGTGCTCAGTACTCAGGGTGCTGGGTGCTCAGTACTCAGTGCTCGGGGTCCTGGGTTCTCAGCCCTCTGGGTGCTTAGTGCACAGTACTCAGGGTGCTGGGTGCTCAGTATTCAGGGTGCTCAGTGCTCGGGGTGCTGGGTGCTCAGTACTCAGGGTGCTGGGTGCTCAGTACTCAGGGTGCTGGGTGCTCATTCTCGGGGTGCTGAGTGCTCAGTGCTCTGGGTGCTGGGTGCTCAGTACTCGGGGTGCTGGTTGATCAGTGCTCAGCGTGCTGGGTGCTCAGTACTCAGATTGCTCGGTTCTCAGTACTCAGGGTGCTCTGTGCTCATTCTCGGGGTGCTGGGTGCTCAGTGCTCAGGGTGCTGGGTGCTCAGTGCTCAGGGTCCTTGGTGCTCAGTACTCAGTGTGCTCAGTACTCAGCGTGCTTTGTGCTCAGTGCTCAGGGTGCTGGGTGCTCAGTACTCACGGTGCTGGGTGCTCAGTACTCGGGGTGCTGGGTGCTCATTACACAGGGTGCTGGGTGCTCAGTGCTCGGGGTGCTCGGTGCTCAGTACTCTTGGTGCTGGGTGCTCAGTACTCAGGGTGCTGGGTGCTCAGTGCTCGGGGTGCTCGGTGCTCAGTGCTCAGGATGCTCGGTGCTCAGTACTTTTGGTGCGGGGTGCTCAGTACTCAGGGTGCTGGGTGCTCAGTGCTCGGGGTGCTCGGTGCTCAGTACTCAGGGTGCTGGGTGCTCAGTACTCAGGGTGCTGGGTGCTCAGTGCTCAGGGTGCTGGGTGCTCAGTGCTCGGGGTGCTCGGTGCTCAGTACTCAGGGTGCTGGGTGCTCAGTGCTCGGGGTGCTGGGTGCTCAGTGCTCAGGGTGCTGGGTGCTCAGTACTCGGGGTGCTCGGTGCTCAGTACTCAGGGTGCTGGGTGCTCAGTACTCAGGGTGCTGGGTGCTCAGTACTCAGGGTGCTCGGTGCTCAGAACTCAGGGTGCTGGGTGCTCAGTGCTCAGGTGCTGGGTGCTAAGTACTCAGGGTGCTGGGTGCTCAGTACTCAGGGTGCTGGGTGCTCAGTGCTCAGGGTGCTGGGTGCTCAGTACTCAGGGTGCTGGGTGCTCAGCACTCAGGGTGCTCAGTACTCAGGGTGCTGGGTGCTCAGTGCTCGGGGTGCTGGGTGCTCAGTACTCAGGGTGCTCAGTTCTCAGTACTCAGGATGCTGGGTGCTCAGTACTCAGGGTGCTGGGTGCTCAGTACTCAGGGTGCTGGGTGCTCAGTCCTCAGGGTGCTCAGTGCTCAGGGTGCTGGGTGCTCAGTGCTCGGGTTGCTCGGTGCTCAGTACTCAGGTTGCTGAGTGCTCAGTACTCAGGTTGCTGGGTGCTCAGTACTCAGGGTGCTGGGTGCTCAGTGCTCAGGGTGCTCAGTGCTCAGTACTCAGGGTGCTGGGTGCTCAGTACTCAGGGTGCTGGGTGCTCAGTTCTCGGGTTGGTGGGTATCTCATTACTCAGGGTGCTGGGTGCTCAGTGCTCGTGGTGCTCGGTGCTCAGTACTCAAGGTGCCTGGTGCTCAGTGCTCACGGTGCTGGGTGCTCAGTCCTCGGGGTGCTCCGTGCTCAGTGCTCAGGGTGCTGGGTGCTCAGTACTCAGGGTGCTCGGTGCTCAGTACTAAGGGTGCTCAGTGCTCAGTACTCAGGTTGCTCAGTGCTCAGTGCTCGGGGTGCTGGGTGCTCAGTACTCAGGGTGCTGGGTGCTCAGTACTCAGGGTGCTGGGTGCTCAGTGCTCAGTACTCAGGGTGCTCAGTGCTCAGGGTGCTCAGTGTTCACGGTGCTGGGTGCTCAGGGTGCTGGGTGCTCAGTGCTCGGGGTGCTGGGTGCTCAGTGCTCAGTGCTCAGGGTGCTGGGTGCTCAGTGCTCAGTGCTCAGGGTGCTGGGTGTTCAGTACTCAGGGTGCTGGGTGCTCAGTCCTCAGGGTGCTCAGTCCTCGGGGTGCTCGGTGCTCAGTATTCAGGGTGCTGGGTGTTCAGTGCTCAGGGTGCTGGGTGCTCAATGCTCCGGGTGCTGGGTGCTCGGTGCTCAGGTTGCTGGGTGCTCAGTACTCGGGGTGCTGGGTGCTCAGTACTCGGGGTGCTGGGTGCTCATTGCTCGGGGTGCTGGGTGCTCAGTGCTACGGGTGCTGGGTGCTCAGTGCTCGGGGCGCTGGGTGCTCAGTGCTCGGGGTGCTCGGTGCTCAGTACTCAGGGTGCTGGGTGCTCAGTGCTCAGGGTGCTCGGTGCTCAGTACTCAGGGTGCTGGGTGCTCAGTGCTCGGGGCGCTGGGTGCTCAGTTCTCGGGGTGCTCGGTGCTCAGTACTCAGGGTGCTGGGTGCTCAGTGCTCAGGGTGCTGGGTGCTCAGTACTCAGGGTGCTCGGTGCTCAGTGCTCGGTGTGCTCGGTGCTCAGTACATTGGGTGCTCAGTACTCAGGGTGCTGGGTGCTCAGTGCTCTGGTTGCTCAGTACTCAGGGTGCTGGTTGCTCAGTAATCAGGGTGCTGGGTGCTCAGGGCTCGGGGTGCTGGGTGCTCAGTACTCAGGGTGCTGGGTGCTCAGTACTCAGGGTGCTCAGTGTTCGTGGAGCTCGGTGCTCAGTACTCAGGGTGCTGGGTACTCAGTACTCAGTGCTCGGGGTCCTGGGTTCTCAGCCCTCTGGGTGCTTAGTGCACAGTACTCAGGGTGCTGGGTGCTCAGTATTCAGGGTGCTCAGTGCTCGGGGTGCTGGGTGCTCAGTACTCAGGGTGCTGGGTGCTCAGTACTCAGGGTGCTGGGTGCTCATTCTCGGGGTGCTGGGTGCTCAGTGCTCTGGGTGCTGGGTGCGCAGTACTCGGGGTGCTGGTTGCTCAGTGCTCAGCGTGCTGGGTGCTCAATACTCAGGGTGCTCGGTTCTCAGTACTCAGGGTGCTTGGTGCAGATTCTCGGGGTGATGGGTGCTCAGTGCTCAGGGTGCTGGGTGCTCAGTGCTCAGGGTCCTCGGTGCTCAGTACTCAGTGTGCTCAGTACTCAGCGTGCTTTGTGCTCAGTGCTCAGGGTGCTGGGTGCTCAGTACTCAGGGTGCTGGGTGCTCAGTACTCACGGTGCTGGGTGCTCAGTACTCGGGGTGCTGGGTGCTCATTACACAGGGTGCTGGGTGCTCAGTGCTCGGGGTGCTCGCTGCTCAGTACTCTTGGTGCTGGGTGCTCAGTACTCAGGGTGCTGGGTGCTCAGTGCTCGGGGTGCTGGATGCTCAGTGCTCAGGGTGATCGGTGCTCAGTACTCAGGATGCTGGGTGCTCAGTACTCAGGGTGCTGGGTGCTCAGTACTCAGGGTGCTGGGTGCTCAGTCCTCAGGGTGCTCAGTGCTCACGGTGCTGGGTGCTCAGTGCTCGGGGTGCTCGGTGCACAGTACTCAGGTTGCTGAGTGCTCAGTACTCAGGTTGCTGGGTGCTCAGTACTCAGGGTGCTGGGTGCTCAGTGCTCAGGGTGCTCAGTGCTCAGTACTCAGGGTGCTGGGTGCTCAGTACTCAGGGTGCTGGGTGCTCAGTGCTCGGGTTGGTGGGTGCTCATTACTCAGGGTGCTGGGTGCTCAGTGCTCGGGGTGCTCGGTGCTCAGTACTCAAGGTGCCTGGTGCTCAGTGCTCACGGTGCTGGGTGCTCAGTGCTCTGGTTGCTCAGTACTCAGGGTGCTGGGTGCTCAGTACTCAGGGTGCTGGGTGCTCAGTGCTCGGGGTGCTGGGTGCTCAGTACTCAGGGTGCTGGGTGCTCAGTGCTCAGGGTGATGGGTGCTCAGTACTCAGGGTGCTGGGTGCTCAGTACTCAGGGTGCTCAGTGCTCGGGGAGCTCGGTGCTCAGTACTCAGGGTGCTGGGTGCTCAGTACTCAGTGCTCGGGGTCCTGGGTTCTCAGCCCTCTGGGTGCTTAGTGCACAGTACTCAGGGTGCTGGGTGCTCAGTATTCAGGGTGCTCAGTGCTCGGGGTGCTGGGTGCTCAGTACTCAGGGTGCTGGGTGCTCAGTACTCAGGGTGCTGGGTGCTCATTCTCGGGGTGCTGGGTGCTCAGTGCTCTGGGTGCTGGGTGCTCAGTACTCGGGGTGCTGGTTGATCAGTGCTCAGCGTGCTGGGTGCTCAGTACTCAGATTGCTCGGTTCTCAGTACTCAGGGTGCTCTGTGCTCATTCTCGGGGTGCTGGGTGCTCAGTGCTCAGGGTGCTGGGTGCTCAGTGCTCAGGGTCCTTGGTGCTCAGTACTCAGTGTGCTCAGTACTCAGCGTGCTTTGTGCTCAGTGCTCAGGGTGCTGGGTGCTCAGTACTCACGGTGCTGGGTGCTCAGTACTCGGGGTGCTGGGTGCTCATTACACAGGGTGCTGGGTGCTCAGTGCTCGGGGTGCTCGGTGCTCAGTACTCTTGGTGCTGGGTGCTCAGTACTCAGGGTGCTGGGTGCTCAGTGCTCGGGGTGCTCGGTGCTCAGTGCTCAGGATGCTCGGTGCTCAGTACTTTTGGTGCGGGGTGCTCAGTACTCAGGGTGCTGGGTGCTCAGTGCTCGGGGTGCTCGGTGCTCAGTACTCAGGGTGCTGGGTGCTCAGTACTCAGGGTGCTGGGTGCTCAGTGCTCAGGGTGCTGGGTGCTCAGTGCTCGGGGTGCTCGGTGCTCAGTACTCAGGGTGCTGGGTGCTCAGTGCTCGGGGTGCTGGGTGCTCAGTGCTCAGGGTCCTGGGTGCTCAGTACTCGGGGTGCTCGGTGCTCAGTACTCAGGGTGCTGGGTGCTCAGTACTCAGGGTGCTGGGTGCTCAGTACTCAGGGTGCTCGGTGCTCAGAACTCAGGGTGCTGGGTGCTCAGTGCTCAGGTGCTGGGTGCTAAGTACTCAGGGTGCTGGGTGCTCAGTACTCAGGGTGCTGGGTGCTCAGTGCTCAGGGTGCTGGGTGCTCAGTACTCAGGGTGCTGGGTGCTCAGCACTCAGGGTGCTCAGTACTCAGGGTGCTGGGTGCTCAGTGCTCGGGGTGCTGGGTGCTCAGTACTCAGGGTGCTCAGTACTCAGTACTCAGGATGCTGGGTGCTCAGTACTCAGGGTGCTGGGTGCTCAGTACTCAGGGTGCTGGGTGCTCAGTCCTCAGGGTGCTCAGTGCTCAGGGTGCTGGGTGCTCAGTGCTCGGGTTGCTCGGTGCTCAGTACTCAGGTTGCTGAGTGCTCAGTACTCAGGTTGCTGGGTGCTCAGTACTCAGGGTGCTGGGTGCTCAGTGCTCAGGGTGCTCAGTGCTCAGTACTCAGGGTGCTGGGTGCTCAGTACTCAGGGTGCTGGGTGCTCAGTTCTCGGGTTGGTGGGTATCTCATTACTCAGGGTGCTGGGTGCTCAGTGCTCGTGGTGCTCGGTGCTCAGTACTCAAGGTGCCTGGTGCTCAGTGCTCACGGTGCTGGGTGCTCAGTCCTCGGGGTGCTCCGTGCTCAGTGCTCAGGGTGCTGGGTGCTCAGTACTCAGGGTGCTCGGTGCTCAGTACTAAGGGTGCTCAGTGCTCAGTACTCAGGTTGCTCAGTGCTCAGTGCTCGGGGTGCTGGGTGCTCAGTACTCAGGGTGCTGGGTGCTCAGTACTCAGGGTGCTGGGTGCTCAGTGCTCAGTACTCAGGGTGCTCAGTGCTCAGGGTGCTCAGTGTTCACGGTGCTGGGTGCTCAGGGTGCTGGGTGCTCAGTGCTCGGGGTGCTGGGTGCTCAGTGCTCAGTGCTCAGGGTGCTGGGTGCTCAGTGCTCAGTGCTCAGGGTGCTGGGTGTTCAGTACTCAGGGTGCTGGGTGCTCAGTCCTCAGGGTGCTCAGTCCTCGGGGTGCTCGGTGCTCAGTATTCAGGGTGCTGGGTGTTCAGTGCTCAGGGTGCTGGGTGCTCAATGCTCCGGGTGCTGGGTGCTCGGTGCTCAGGTTGCTGGGTGCTCAGTACTCGGGGTGCTGGGTGCTCAGTACTCAGGGTGCTGGGTGCTCATTGCTCGGGGTGCTGGGTGCTCAGTGCTACGGGTGCTGGGTGCTCAGTGCTCGGGGCGCTGGGTGCTCAGTGCTCGGGGTGCTCGGTGCTCAGTACTCAGGGTGCTGGGTGCTCAGTGCTCAGGGTGCTCGGTGCTCAGTACTCAGGGTGCTGGGTGCTCAGTGCTCGGGGCGCTGGGTGCTCAGTGCTCGGGGTGCTCGGTGCTCAGTACTCAGGGTGCTGGGTGCTCAGTGCTCAGGGTGCTGGGTGCTCAGTACTCAGGGTGCTCGGTGCTCAGTGCTCGGTGTGCTCGGTGCTCAGTACATTGGGTGCTCAGTACTCAGGGTGCTGGGTGCTCAGTGCTCTGGTTGCTCAGTACTCAGGGTGCTGGTTGCTCAGTAATCAGGGTGCTGGGTGCTCAGGGCTCGGGGTGCTGAGTGCTCAGTACTCAGGGTGCTGGGTGCTCAGTACTCAGGGTGCTCAGTGTTCGTGGAGCTCGGTGCTCAGTACTCAGGGTGCTGGGTACTCAGTACTCAGTGCTCGGGGTCCTGGGTTCTCAGCCCTCTGGGTGCTTAGTGCACAGTACTCAGGGTGCTGGGTGCTCAGTATTCAGGGTGCTCAGTGCTCGGGGTGCTGGGTGCTCAGTACTCAGGGTGCTGGGTGCTCAGTACTCAGGGTGCTGGGTGCTCATTCTCGGGGTGCTGGGTGCTCAGTGCTCTGGGTGCTGGGTGCGCAGTACTCGGGGTGCTGGTTGCTCAGTGCTCAGCGTGCTGGGTGCTCAATACTCAGGGTGCTCGGTTCTCAGTACTCAGGGTGCTTGGTGCAGATTCTCGGGGTGCTGGGTGCTCAGTGCTCAGGGTGCTGGGTGCTCAGTGCTCAGGGTCCTCGGTGCTCAGTACTCAGTGTGCTCAGTACTCAGCGTGCTTTGTGCTCAGTGCTCAGGGTGCTGGGTGCTCAGTACTCAGGGTGCTGGGTGCTCAGTACTCACGGTGCTGGGTGCTCAGTACTCGGGGTGCTGGGTGCTCATTACACAGGGTGCTGGGTGCTCAGTGCTCGGGGTGCTCGCTGCTCAGTACTCTTGGTGCTGGGTGCTCAGTACTCAGGGTGCTGGGTGCTCAGTGCTCGGGGTGCTGGATGCTCAGTGCTCAGGGTGATCGGTGCTCAGTACTCAGGATGCTGGGTGCTCAGTACTCAGGGTGCTGGGTGCTCAGTACTCAGGGTGCTGGGTGCTCAGTCCTCAGGGTGCTCAGTGCTCACGGTGCTGGGTGCTCAGTGCTCGGGGTGCTCGGTGCACAGTACTCAGGTTGCTGAGTGCTCAGTACTCAGGTTGCTGGGTGCTCAGTACTCAGGGTGCTGGGTGCTCAGTGCTCAGGGTGCTCAGTGCTCAGTACTCAGGGTGCTGGGTGCTCAGTACTCAGGGTGCTGGGTGCTCAGTGCTCGGGTTGGTGGGTGCTCATTACTCAGGGTGCTGGGTGCTCAGTGCTCGGGGTGCTCGGTGCTCAGTACTCAAGGTGCCTGGTGCTCAGTGCTCACGGTGCTGGGTGCTCAGTGCTCTGGTTGCTCAGTACTCAGGGTGCTGGGTGCTCAGTACTCAGGGTGCTGGGTGCTCAGTGCTCGGGGTGCTGGGTGCTCAGTACTCAGGGTGCTGGGTGCTCAGTGCTCAGGGTGATGGGTGCTCAGTACTCAGGGTGCTGGGTGCTCAGTACTCAGGGTGCTCAGTGCTCGGGGAGCTCGGTGCTCAGTACTCAGGGTGCTGGGTGCTCAGTACTCAGTGCTCGGGGTCCTGGGTTCTCAGCCCTCTGGGTGCTTAGTGCACAGTACTCAGGGTGCTGGGTGCTCAGTATTCAGGGTGCTCAGTGCTCGGGGTGCTGGGTGCTCAGTACTCAGGGTGCTGGGTGCTCAGTACTCAGGGTGCTGGGTGCTCATTCTCGGGGTGCTGGGTGCTCAGTGCTCTGGGTGCTGGGTGCTCAGTACTCGGGGTGCTGGTTGCTCAGTGCTCAGCGTGCTGGGTGCTCAGTACTCAGGGTGCTCGGTTCTCAGTACTCAGGGTGCTCTGTGCTCATTCTCGGGGTGCTGGGTGCTCAGTGCTCAGGGTGCTGGGTGCTCAGTGCTCAGGGTCCTTGGTGCTCAGTACTCAGTGTGCTCAGTACTCAGCGTGCTTTGTGCTCAGTGCTCAGGGTGCTGGGTGCTCAGTACTCACGGTGCTGGGTGCTCAGTACTCGGGGTGCTGGGTGCTCATTACACAGGGTGCTGGGTGCTCAGTGCTCGGGGTGCTCGGTGCTCAGTACTCTTGGTGCTGGGTGCTCAGTACTCAGGGTGCTGGGTGCTCAGTGCTCGGGGTGCTCGGTGCTCAGTGCTCAGGATGCTCGGTGCTCAGTACTTTTGTTGCGGGGTGCTCAGTACTCAGGGTGCTGGGTGCTCAGTGCTCGGGGTGCTCGGTGCTCAGTACTCAGGGTGCTGGGTGCTCAGTACTCAGGGTGCTGGGTGCTCAGTGCTTAGGGTTCTGGGTGCTCAGTGCTCGGGGTGCTCGGTGCTCAGTACTCAGGGTGCTGGGTGCTCAGTGCTCGGGGTGCTGGGTGCTCAGTGCTCAGGGTGCTGGGTGCTCAGTACTCGGGGTGCTCGGTGCTCAGTACTCAGGGTGCTGGGTGCTCAGTACTCAGGGTGCTGGGTGCTCAGTACTCAGGGTGCTCGGTGCTCAGAACTCAGGGTGCTCAGTGCTCAGGGTGCTGGGTGCTCAGTGCTTGGGGTGCTCGGTGCTCAGTACTCAGGTTGCTGAGTGCTCAGTACTCAGGTTGCTGGGTGCTCAGTACTCAGGGTGCTGGGTGCTCAGTGCTCAGGGTGCTCAGTGCTCAGTACTCAGGGTGCTGGGTGCTCAGTACTCAGGGTGCTGGGTGCTCAGTTCTCGGGTTGGTGGGTATCTCATTACTCAGGGTGCTGGGTGCTCAGTGCTCGTGGTGCTCGGTGCTCAGTACTCAAGGTGCCTGGTGCTCAGTGCTCACGGTGCTGGGTGCTCAGTCCTCGGGGTGCTCCGTGCTCAGTGCTCAGGGTGCTGGGTGCTCAGTACTCAGGGTGCTCGGTGCTCAGTACTAAGGGTGCTCAGTGCTCAGTACTCAGGTTGCTCAGTGCTCAGTGCTCGGGGTGCTGGGTGCTCAGTACTCAGGGTGCTGGGTGCTCAGTACTCAGGGTGCTGGGTGCTCAGTGCTCAGTACTCAGGGTGCTCAGTGCTCAGGGTGCTCAGTGTTCACGGTGCTGGGTGCTCAGGGTGCTGGGTGCTCAGTGCTCGGGGTGCTGGGTGCTCAGTGCTCAGTGCTCAGGGTGCTGGGTGCTCAGTGCTCAGTGCTCAGGGTGCTGGGTGTTCAGTACTCAGGGTGCTCGGTGCTCAGTGCTCTGGGTGCTGGGTGCTCAGTACTCAGGGTGCTGGGTGCTCAGTCCTCAGGGTGCTCAGTCCTCGGGGTGCTCGGTGCTCAGTATTCAGGGTGCTGGGTGTTCAGTGCTCAGGGTGCTGGGTGCTCAATGCTCGGGGTGCTGGGTGCTCGGTGCTCAGGTTGCTGGGTGCTCAGTACTCGGGGTGCTGGGTGCTCAGTACTCAAGGTGCTGGGTGCTCATTGCTCGGGGTGCTGGGTGCTCAGTGCTACGGGTGCTGGGTGCTCAGTGCTCGGGGCGCTGGGTGCTCAGTGCTCGGGGTGCTCGGTGCTCAGTACTCAGGGTGCTGGGTGCTCAGTGCTCAGGGTGCTCGGTGCTCAGTACTCAGGGTGCTGGGTGCTCAGTGCTCGGGGCGCTGGGTGCTCAGTGCTCGGGGTGCTCGGTGCTCAGTACTCAGGGTGCTGGGTGCTCAGTGCTCAGGGTGCTGGGTGCTCAGTACTCAGGGTGCTCGGTGCTCAGTGCTCGGTGTGCTCGGTGCTCAGTACATTGGGTGCTCAGTACTCAGGGTGCTGGTTGCTCAGTGCTCTGGTTGCTCAGTACTCAGGGTGCTGGTTGCTCAGTAATCAGGGTGCTAGGTGCTCAGGGCTCGGGGTGCTGGGTGCTCAGTACTCAGGGTGCTGGGTGCTCAGTACTCAGGGTGCTCAGTGTTCGTGGAGCTCGGTGCTCAGTACTCAGGGTGCTGGGTACTCAGTACTCAGTGCTCGGGGTCCTGGGTTCTCAGACCTCTGGGTGCTTAGTGCACAGTACTCAGGGTGCTGGGTGCTCAGTATTCAGGGTGCTCAGTGCTCGGGGTGCTGGGTGCTCAGTACTCAGGGTGCTGGGTGCTCAGTACTCAGGGTGCTGGGTGCTCATTCTCGGGGTGCTGGGTGCTCAGTGCTCTGGGTGCTGGGTGCGCAGTACTCGGGGTGCTGGTTGCTCAGTGCTCAGCGTGCTGGGTGCTCAATACTCAGGGTGCTCGGTTCTCAGTACTCAGGGTGCTTGGTGCTCATTCTCGGGGTGCTGGGTGCTCAGTGCTCAGGGTGCTGGGTGCTCAGTGCTCAGGGTCCTCGGTGCTCAGTACTCAGTGTGCTCAGTACTCAGCGTGCTTTGTGCTCAGTGCTCAGGGTGCTGGGTGCTCAGTACTCAGGGTGCTGGGTGCTCAGTACTCACGGTGCTGGGTGCTCAGTACTCGGGGTGCTGGGTGCTCATTACACAGGGTGCTGGGTGCTCAGTGCTCGGGGTGCTCGCTGCTCAGTACTCTTGGTGCTGGGTGCTCAGTACTCAGGGTGCTGGGTGCTCAGTGCTCGGGGTGCTGGATGCTCAGTGCTCAGGGTGATCGGTGCTCAGTACTCAGGATGCTGGGTGCTCAGTACTCAGGGTGCTGGGTGCTCAGTACTCAGGGTGCTGGGTGCTCAGTCCTCAGGGTGCTCAGTGCTCACGGTGCTGGGTGCTCAGTGCTCGGGGTGCTCGGTGCACAGTACTCAGGTTGCTGAGTGCTCAGTACTCAGGTTGCTGGGTGCTCAGTACTCAGGGTGCTGGGTGCTCAGTGCTCAGGGTGCTCAGTGCTCAGTACTCAGGGTGCTGGGTGCTCAGTACTCAGGGTGCTGGGTGCTCAGTGCTCGGGTTGGTGGGTGCTCATTACTCAGGGTGCTGGGTGCTCAGTGCTCGGGGTGCTCGGTGCTCAGTACTCAAGGTGCCTGGTGCTCAGTGCTCACGGTGCTGGGTGCTCAGTGCTCTGGTTGCTCAGTACTCAGGGTGCTGGGTGCTCAGTACTCAGGGTGCTGGGTGCTCAGTGCTCGGGGTGCTGGGTGCTCAGTACTCAGGGTGCTGGGTGCTCAGTGCTCAGGGTGCTGGGTGCTCAGTACTCAGGGTGCTGGGTGCTCAGTACTCAGGGTGCTCAGTGCTCGGGGAGCTCGGTGCTCAGTACTCAGGGTGCTGGGTGCTCAGTACTCAGTGCTCGGGGTCCTGGGTTCTCAGCCCTCTGGGTGCTTAGTGCACAGTACTCAGGGTGCTGGGTGCTCAGTATTCAGGGTGCTCAGTGCTCGGGGTGCTGGGTGCTCAGTACTCAGGGTGCTGGGTGCTCAGTACTCAGGGTGCTGGGTGCTCATTCTCGGGGTGCTGGGTGCTCAGTGCTCTGGGTGCTGGGTGCTCAGTACTCGGGGTGCTGGTTGCTCAGTGCTCAGCGTGCTGGGTGCTCAGTACTCAGGGTGCTCGGTTCTCAGTACTCAGGGTGCTCTGTGCTCATTCTCGGGGTGTTGGGTGCTCAGTGCTCAGGGTGCTGGGTGCTCAGTGCTCAGGGTCCTTGGTGCTCAGTACTCAGTGTGCTCAGTACTCAGCGTGCTTTGTGCTCAGTGCTCAGGGTGCTGGGTGCTCAGTACTCACGGTGCTGGGTGCTCAGTACTCAGGGTGCTGGGTGCTCATTACACAGGGTGCTGGGTGCTCAGTGCTCGGGGTGCTCGGTGCTCAGTACTCTTGGTGCTGGGTGCTCAGTACTCAGGGTGCTGGGTGCTCAGTGCTCGGGGTGCTCGGTGCTCAGTGCTCAGGATGCTCGGTGCTCAGTACTTTTGCTGCGGGGTGCTCAGTACTCAGGGTGCTGGGTGCTCAGTGCTCGGGGTGCTCGGTGCTCAGTACTCAGGGTGCTGGGTGCTCAGTACTCAGGGTGCTGGGTGCTCAGTGCTCAGGGTGCTGGGTGCTCAGTGCTCGGGGTGCTCGGTGCTCAGTACTCAGGGTGCTGGGTGCTCAGTGCTCGGGGTGCTGGGTGCTCAGTGCTCAGGGTGCTGGGTGCTCAGTACTCGGGGTGCTCGGTGCTCAGTACTCAGGGTGCTGGGTGCTCAGTACTCAGGGTGCTGGGTGCTCAGTACTCAGGGTGCTCGGTGCTCAGAACTCAGGGTGCTGGGTGCTCAGTGCTCAGGTGCTGGGTGCTAAGTACTCAGGGTGCTGGGTGCTCAGTACTCAGTGTGCTGGGTGCTCAGTGCGCAGGGTGCTGGGTGCTCAGTACTCAGGGTGCTGGGTGCTCAGCACTCAGGGTGCTCAGTACTCAGGGTGCTGGGTGCTCAGTGCTCGGGGTGCTGGGTGCTCAGTACTCAGGGTGCTCAGTACTCAGGGTGCTGGGTGCTCAGTGCTCGGGGTGCTGGATGCTCAGTGCTCAGGGTGATCGGTGCTCAGTACTCAGGATGCTGGGTGCTCAGTACTCAGGGTGCTGGGTGCTCAGTACTCAGGGTGCTGGGTGCTCAGTCCTCAGGGTGCTCAGTGCTCAGGGTGCTGGGTGCTCAGTGCTCGGGGTGCTCGGTGCTCAGTACTCAGGTTGCTGAGTGCTCAGTACTCAGGTTGCTGGGTGCTCAGTACTCAGGGTGCTGGGTGCTCAGTGCTCAGGGTGCTCAGTGCTCAGTACTCAGGGTGCTGGGTGCTCAGTACTCAGGGTGCTGGGTGCTCAGTGCTCGGGTTGGTGGGTGCTCATTACTCAGGGTGCTGGGTGCTCAGTGCTCGGGGTGCTCGGTGCTCAGTACTCAAGGTGCCTGGTGCTCAGTGCTCACGGTGCTGGGTGCTCAGTCCTCGGGGTGCTCCGTGCTCAGTGCTCAGGGTGCTGGGTGCTCAGTACTCAGGGTGCTCGGTGCTCAGTACTAAGGGTGCTCAGTGCTCAGTACTCAGGTTGCTCAGTGCTCAGTGCTCGGGGTGCTGGGTGCTCAGTACTCAGGGTGCTGGGTGCTCAGTGCTCGGGGTGCTGGATGCTCAGTGCTCAGGGTGATCGGTGCTCAGTACTCAGGATGCTGGGTGCTCAGTACTCAGGGTGCTGGGTGCTCAGTACTCAGGGTGCTGGGTGCTCAGTCCTCAGGGTGCTCAGTGCTCACGGTGCTGGGTGCTCAGTGCTCGGGGTGCTCGGTGCACAGTACTCAGGTTGCTGGGTGCTCATTCTCGGGGTGCTGGGTGCTCAGTGCTCTGGGTGCTGGGTGCTCAGTACTCGGGGTGCTGGTTGCTCAGTGCTCAGCGTGCTGGGTGCTCAGTACTCAGGGTGCTCGGTTCTCAGTACTCAGGGTGCTCAGTGCTCGGGGAGCTCGGTGCTCAGTACTCAGGGTGCTGGGTGCTCAGTACTCAGTGCTCGGGGTCCTGGGTTCTCAGCCCTCTGGGTGCTTAGTGCACAGTACTCAGGGTGCTGGGTGCTCAGTATTCAGGGTGCTCAGTGCTCGGGGTGCTGGGTGCTCAGTACTCAGGGTGCTGGGTGCTCAGTACTCAGGGTGCTGGGTGCTCATTCTCGGGGTGCTGGGTGCTCAGTGCTCTGGGTGCTGGGTGCTCAGTACTCGGGGTGCTGGTTGCTCAGTGCTCAGCGTGCTGGGTGCTCAGTACTCAGGGTGCTCGGATCTCAGTACTCAGGGTGCTCTGTGCTCATTCTCGGGGTGCTGGGTGCTCAGTGCTCAGGGTGCTGGGTGCTCAGTGCTCAGGGTCCTTGGTGCTCAGTACTCAGTGTGCTCAGTACTCAGCGTGCTTTGTGCTCAGTGCTCAGGGTGCTGGGTGCTCAGTACTCACGGTGCTGGGTGCTCAGTACTCGGGGTGCTGGGTGCTCATTACACAGGGTGCTGGGTGCTCAGTGCTCGGGGTGCTCGGTGCTCAGTACTCTTGGTGCTGGGTGCTAAGTACTCAGGGTGCTGGGTGCTCAGTGCTCGGGGTGCTCGGTGCTCAGTGCTCAGGATGCTCGGTGCTCAGTACTTTTGGTGTGGGGTGCTCAGTACTCAGGGTGCTGGGTGCTCAGTGCTCGGGGTGCTCGGTGCTCAGTACTCAGGGTGCTGGGTGATCAGTACTCAGGGTGCTGGGTGCTCAGTGCTCAGGGTGCTGGGTGCTCAGTGCTCGGGGTGCTCGGTGCTCAGTACTCAGGGTGCTGGGTGCTCAGTGCTCGGGGTGCTGGGTGCTCAGTGCTCAGGGTGCTGGGTGCTCAGTACTCGGGGTGCTCGGTGCTCAGTACTCAGGGTGCTGGGTGCTCAGTACTCAGGGTGCTGGGTGCTCAGTACTCAGGGTGCTCGGTGCTCAGAACTCAGGGTGCTGGGTGCTCAGTGCTCAGGTGCTGGGTGCTAAGTACTCAGGGTGCTGGGTGCTCAGTACTCAGGGTGCTGGGTGCTCAGTGCGCAGGGTGCTGGGTGCTCAGTACTCAGGGTGCTGGGTGCTCAGCACTCAGGGTGCTCAGTACTCAGGGTGCTGGGTGCTCAGTGCTCGGGGTGCTGGGTGCTCAGTACTCAGGGTGCTCAGTACTCAGGGTGCTGGGTGCTCAGTGCTCGGGGTGCTGGATGCTCAGTGCTCAGGGTGATCGGTGCTCAGTACTCAGGATGCTGGGTGCTCAGTACTCAGGGTGCTGGGTGCTCAGTACTCAGGGTGCTGGGTGCTCAGTCCTCAGGGTGCTCAGTGCTCAGGGTGCTGGGTGCTCAGTGCTCGGGGTGCTCGGTGCTCAGTACTCAGGTTGCTGAGTGCTCAGTACTCAGGGTGCTGGGTGCTCAGTGCTCAGGGTGCTGGGTGCTCAGTGCTCGGGGTGCTCGGTGCTCAGTACTCAGGGTGCTGGGTGCTCAGTGCTCGGGGTGCTGGGTGCTCAGTGCTCAGGGTGCTGGGTGCTCAGTACTCGGGGTGCTCGGTGCTCAGTACTCAGGGTGCTGGGTGCTCAGTACTCAGGGTGCTAGGTGCTCAGTACTCAGGGTGCTCGGTGCTCAGAACTCAGGGTGCTGGGTGCTCAGTGCTCAGGTGCTGGGTGCTAAGTACTCAGGGTGCTGGGTGCTCAGTACTCAGGGTGCTGGGTGCTCAGTGCGCAGGGTGCTGGGTGCTCAGTACTCAGGGTGCTGGGTGCTCAGCACTCAGGGTGCTCAGTACTCAGGGTGCTGGGTGCTCAGTGCTCGGGGTGCTGGGTGCTCAGTACTCAGGGTGCTCAGTACTCAGGGTGCTGGGTGCTCAGTGCTCGGGGTGCTGGATGCTCAGTGCTCAGGGTGATCGGTGCTCAGTACTCAGGATGCTGGGTGCTCAGTACTCAGGGTGCTGGGTGCTCAGTACTCAGGGTGCTGGGTGCTCAGTCCTCAGGGTGCTCAGTGCTCAGGGTGCTGGGTGCTCAGTGCTCGGGGTGCTCGGTGCTCAGTACTCAGGTTGCTGAGTGCTCAGTACTCAGGTTGCTGGGTGCTCAGTACTCAGGGTGCTGGGTGCTCAGTGCTCAGGGTGCTCAGTGCTCAGTACTCAGGGTGCTGGGTGCTCAGTACTCAGGGTGCTGGGTGCTCAGTGCTCGGGTTGGTGGGTGCTCATTACTCAGGGTGCTGGGTGCTCAGTGCTCGGGGTGCTCGGTGCTCAGTACTCAAGGTGCCTGGTGCTCAGTGCTCACGGTGCTGGGTGCTCAGTCCTCGGGGTGCTCCGTGCTCAGTGCTCAGGGTGCTGGGTGCTCAGTACTCAGGGTGCTCGGTGCTCAGTACTAAGGGTGCTCAGTGCTCTGTACTCAGGTTGCTCAGTGCTCAGTGCTCGGGGTGCTGGGTGCTCAGTACTCAGGGTGCTGGGTGCTCAGTACTCAGGGTGCTGGGTGCTCAGTGCTCAGTACTCAGGGTGCTCAGTGCTCAGGGTGCTCAGTGTTCACGGTGCTGGGTGCTCAGGGTGCTGGGTGCTCAGTGCTCTGGGTGCTGGGTGCTCAGTGCTCAGTGCTCAGGGTGCTGGGTGCTCAGTGCTCAGTGCTCAGGGTGCTGGGTGTTCAGTACTCAGGGTGCTCGGTGCTCAGTGCTCTGGGTGCTGGGTGCTCAGTACTCAGGGTGCTGGGTGCTCAGTCCTCAGGGTGCTCAGTCCTCGGGGTGCTCGGTGCTCAGTATTCAGGGTGCTGGGTGTTCAGTGCTCAGGGTGCTGGGTGCTCAATGCTCGGGGTGCTGGGTGCTCGGTGCTCAGGTTGCTGGGTGCTCAGTACTCGGGGTGCTGGGTGCTCAGTACTCAGGGTGCTGGGTGCTCATTGCTCGGGGTGCTGGGTGCTCAGTGCTACGGGTGCTGGGTGCTCAGTGCTCGGGGCGCTGGGTGCTCAGTGCTCGGGGTGCTCGGTGCTCAGTACTCAGGGTGCTGGGTGCTCAGTGCTCAGGGTGCTCGGTGCTCAGTACTCAGGGTGCTGGGTGCTCAGTGCTCGGGGCGCTGGGTGCTCAGTGCTCGGGGTGCTCGGTGCTCAGTACTCAGGGTGCTGGGTGCTCAGTGCTCAGGGTGCTGGGTGCTCAGTACTCAGGGTGCTCGGTGCTCAGTGCTCGGTGTGCTCGGTGCTCAGTACATTGGGTGCTCAGTACTCAGGGTGCTGGGTGCTCAGTGCTCTGGTTGCTCAGTACTCAGGGTGCTGGTTGCTCAGTAATCAGGGTGCTGGGTGCTCAGGGCTCGGGGTGCTGGGTGCTCAGTACTCAGGGTGCTGGGTGCTCAGTACTCAGGGTGCTCAGTGCTCGTGGAGCTCGGTGCTCAGTACTCAGGGTGCTGGGTACTCAGTACTCAGTGCTCGGGGTCCTGGGTTCTCAGCCCTCTGGGTGCTTAGTGCACAGTACTCAGGGTGCTGGGTGCTCAGTATTCAGGGTGCTCAGTGCTCAGGGTGCTGGGTGCTCAGTACTCAGGGTGCTGGGTGCTCAGTACTCAGGGTGCTGGGTGCTCATTCTCGGGGTGCTGGGTGCTCAGTGCTCTGGGTGCTGGGTGCGCAGTACTCGGGGTGCTGGTTGCTCAGTGCTCAGCGTGCTGGGTGCTCAATACTCAGGGTGCTCGGTTCTCAGTACTCAGGGTGCTGGGTGCTCATTCTCGGGGTGCTGGGTGCTCAGTGCTCAGGGTGCTGGGTGCTCAGTGCTCAGGGTCCTCGGTGCTCAGTACTCAGTGTGCTCAGTACTCAGCGTGCTTTGTGCTCAGTGCTCAGGGTGCTGGGTGCTCAGTACTCAGGGTGCTGGGTGCTCAGTACTCACGGTGCTGGGTGCTCAGTACTCGGGGTGCTGGGTGCTCATTACACAGGGTGCTGGGTGCTCAGTGCTCGTGGTGCTCGCTGCTCAGTACTCTTGGTGCTGGGTGCTCAGTACTCAGGGTGCTGGGTGCTCAGTGCTCGGGGTGCTCGGTGCTCAGTGCTCAGGATGCTCGGTGCTCAGTACTTTTGGTGCTGGGTGCTCAGTACTCAGGGTGCTGGGTGCTCAGTGCTCGGGGTGCTCGGTGCTCAGTACTCAGGGTGCTGGGTGCTCAGTGCTCAGGGTGCTGGGTGCTCAGTACTCAGGTTGCTGAGTGCTCAGTACTCAGGTTGCTGGGTGCTCAGTACTCAGGGTGCTGGGTTCTCAGTGCTCAGGGTGCTCAGTGCTCAGTACTCAGGGTGCTGGGTGCTCAGTACTCAGGGTGCTGTGTGCTCAGTGCTCGGGTTGGTGGGTGCTCATTACTCACGGTGCTGGGTGCTCAGTCCTCGGGGTTCTCCGTGCTCAGTGCTCAGGGTGCTGGGTGCTCAGTACTCAGGGTGCTCGGTGCTCAGTACTAAGGGTGCTCAGTGCTCAGTACTCAGGTTGCTCAGTGCTCAGTGCTCGGGGTGCTGGGTGCTCAGTACTCAGGTTGCTGGGTGCTCAGTACTCAGGGTGCTGGGTGCTCAGTGCTCAGGGTGCTGGGTGCTCAGCACTCAGGGTGCTCAGTACTCAGGGTGCTGGGTGCTCAGTGCTCGGGGTGCTGGGTGCTCAGTACTCAGGGTGCTCAGTACTCAGGGTGCTGGGTGCTCAGTGCTCGGGGTGCTGGATGCTCAGTGCTCAGGGTGATCGGTGCTCAGTACTCAGGATGCTGGGTGCTCAGTACTCAGGGTGCTGGGTGCTCAGTACTCAGGGTGCTGGGTGCTCAGTCCTCAGGGTGCTCAGTGCTCAGTGTGCTGGGTGCTCAGTTCTCGGCGTGCTCGGTGCTCAGTACTCAGGTTGCTGAGTGCTCAGTACTCAGGTTGCTGGGTGCTCAGTACTCAGGGTGCTGGGTGCTCAGTGCTCAGGGTGCTCAGTGCTCAGTACTCAGGGTGCTGGGTGCTCAGTACTCAGGGTGCTGGGTGCTCAGTGCTCGGGTTGGTGGGTGCTCATTACTCAGGGTGCTGGGTGCTCAGTGCTCGGGGTGCTCGGTGCTCAGTACTCAAGGTGCCTGGTGCTCAGTGCTCACGGTGCTGGGTGCTCAGTCCTCGGGGTGCTCCGTGCTCAGTGCTCAGGGTGCTGGGTGCTCAGTACTCAGGGTGCTCGGTGCTCAGTACTAAGGGTGCTCAGTGCTCAGTACTCAGGTTGCTCAGTGCTCAGTGCTCGGGGTGCTGGGTGCTCAGTACTCAGGGTGCTGGGTGCTCAGTACTCAGGGTGCTGGGTGCTCAGTGCTCAGTACTCAGGGTGCTCAGTGCTCAGGGTGCTCAGTGTTCACGGTGCTGGGTGCTCAGGGTGCTGGGTGCTCAGTGCTCGGGGTGCTGGGTGCTAAGTGCTCAGTGCTCAGGGTGCTGGGTGCTCAGTGCTCAGTGCTCAGGGTGCTGGGTGTTCAGTACTCAGGGTGCTCGGTGCTCAGTGCTCTGGGTGCTGGGTGCTCAGTACTCGGGGAGCTGGGTGCTCAGTACTCAGGGTGCTGGGTGCTCATTGCTCGGGGTGCTGGGTGCTCAGTACTCAGGGTGCTGGGTGCTCAGTACTCAGGGTGCTGGGTGCTCAGTGCTCGGGTTGGTGGGTGCTCATTACTCAGGGTGCTGGGTGCTCAGTGCTCGGGGTGCTCGGTGCTCAGTACTCAAGGTGCCTGGTGCTCAGTGCTCACGGTGCTGGGTGCTCAGTCCTCGGGGTGTTCCGCTCTCAGTGCTCAGGGTGCTGGGTGCTCAGTACTCAGGGTGCTCGGTGCTCAGTACTAAGGGTGCTCAGTGCTCAGTACTCAGGTTGCTCAGTGCTCAGTGCTCGGGGTGCTGGGTGCTCAGTACTCAGGGTGCTGGGTGCTCAGTACTCAGGGTGCTGGGTGCTCAGTGCTCAGGGTGCTGGGTGCTCAGCACTCAGGGTGCTCAGTACTCAGGGTGCTGGGTGCTCAGTGCTCGGGGTGCTGGGTGCTCAGTACTCAGGGTGCTCAGTACTCAGGGTGCTGGGTGCTCACTGCTCGGGGTGCTGGATGCTCAGTGCTCAGGGTGATCGGTGCTCAGTACTCAGGATGCTGGGTGCTCAGTACTCAGGGTGCTGGGTGCTCAGTACTCAGGGTGCTGGGTGCTCAGTCCTCAGGGTGCTCAGTGCTCAGGGTGCTGGGTGCTCAGTTCTCGGGGTGCTCGGTGCTCAGTACTCAGGTTGCTGAGTGCTCAGTACTCAGGTTGCTGGGTGCTCAGTACTCAGGGTGCTGGGTGCTCAGTGCTCAGGGTGCTCAGTGCTCAGTACTCAGGGTGCTGGGTGCTCAGTACTCAGGGTGCTGGGTGCTCAGTGCTCGGGTTGGAGGGTGCTCATTACTCAGGGTGCTGGGTGCTCAGTGCTCGGGGTGCTCGGTGCTCAGTACTCAAGGTGCCTGGTGCTCAGTGCTCACGGTGCTGGGTGCTCAGTCCTCGGGGTGCACCGTGCTCAGTGCTCAGGGTGCTGGGTGCTCAGTACTCAGGGTGCTCGGTGCTCAGTACTAAGGGTGCTCAGTGCTCAGTACTCAGGTTGCTCAGTGCTCAGTGCTCGGGGTGCTGGGTGCTCAGTACTCAGGGTGCTGGGTGCTCAGTACTCAGGGTGCTGGGTGCTCAGTGCTCAGTACTCAGGGTGCTCAGTGCTCAGGGTGCTCAGTGTTCACGGTGCTGGGTGCTCAGGGTGCTGGGTGCTCAGTGCTCGGGGTGCTGGGTGCTCAGTGCTCAGTGCTCAGGGTGCTGGGTGCTCAGTGCTCAGTGCTCAGGGTGCTGGGTGTTCAGTACTCAGGGTGCTCGGTGCTCAGTGCTCTGGGTGCTGGGTGCTCAGTACTCAGGGTGCTGGGTGCTCAGTCCTCAGGGTGCTCAGTCCTCGGGGTGCTCGGTGCTCAGTATTCAGGGTGCTGGGTGTTCAGTGCTCAGGGTGCTCGGTGCTCAATGCTCGGGGTGCTGGGTGCTCGGTGCTCAGGTTGCTGGGTGCTCAGTACTCGGGGTGCTGGGTGCTCAGTACTCAGGGTGCTGGGTGCTCATTGCTCGGGGTGCTGGGTGCTCAGTGCTACGGGTGCTGGGTGCTCAGTGCTCGGGGCGCTGGGTGCTCAGTGCTCGGGGTGCTCGGTGCTCAGTACTCAGGGTGCTGGGTGCTCAGTGCTCAGGGTGCTCGGTGCTCAGTACTCAGGGTGCTGGGTGCTCAGTGCTCATGGCGCTGGGTGCTCAGTGCTCGGGGTGCTCGGTGCTCAGTACTCAGGGTGCTGGGTGCTCAGTGCTCAGGGTGCTGGGTGCTCAGTACTCAGGGTGCTCGGTGCTCAGTGCTCGGTGTGCTTGGTGCTCAGTACATTGGGTGCTCAGTACTCAGGGTGCTGGGTGCTCAGTGCTCTGGTTGCTCAGTACTCAGGGTGCTGGTTGCTCAGTAATCAGGGTGCTGGGTGCTCAGGGCTCGGGGTGCTGGGTGCGCAGTACTCAGGGTGCTGGGTGCTCAGTACTCATTGTGCTCAGTGCTCGTGGAGCTCGGTGCTCAGTACTCAGGGTGCTGGGTACTCAGTACTCAGTGCTCGGGGTCCTGGGTTCTCAGCCCTCTGGGTGCTTAGTGCACAGTACTCAGGGTGCTGGGTGCTCAGTATTCAGGGTGCTCAGTGCTCGGGGTGCTGGGTGCTCAGTACTCAGGGTGCTGGGTGCTCAGTACTCAGGGTGCTGGGTGCTCATTCTCGGGGTGCTGGGTGCTCAGTGCTCTGGGTGCTGGGTGCGCAGTACTCGGGGTGCTGGTTGCTCAGTGCTCAGCGTGCTGGGTGCTCAATACTCAGGGTGCTCGGTTCTCAGTACTCAGGGTGCTGGGTGCTCATTCTCGGGGTGCTGGGTGCTCAGTGCTCAGGGTGCTGGGTGCTCAGTGCTCAGGGTCCTCGGTGCTCAGTACTCAGTGTGCTCAGTACTCAGCGTGCTTTGTGCTCAGTGCTCAGGGTGCTGGGTGCTCAGTACTCAGGGTGCTGGGTGCTCAGTACTCACGGTGATGGGTGCTCAGTACTCGGGGTGCTGGGTGCTCATTACACAGGGTGCTGGGTGCTCAGTGCTCGGGGTGCTCGCTGCTCAGTACTCTTGGTGCTGGGTGCTCAGTACTCAGGGTGCTGGGTGCTCAGTGCTCGGGGTGCTCGGTGCTCAGTGCTCAGGATGCTCGGTGCTCAGTACTTTTGGTGCTGGGTGCTCAGTACTCAGGGTGCTGGGTGCACAGTGCTCGGGGTGCTCGGTGCTCAGTACTCAGGGTGCTGGGTGCTCAGTGCTCAGGGTGCTGGGTGCTCAGTACTCAGGTTGCTGAGTGCTCAGTACTCAGGTTGCTGGGTGCTCAGTACTCAGGGTGCTGGGTGCTCAGTGCTCAGGGTGCTCAGTGCTCAGTACTCAGGGTGCTGGGTGCTCAGTACTCAGGGTGCTGGGTGCTCAGTGCTCGGGTTGGTGGGTGCTCATTACTCAGGGTGCTGGGTGCTCAGTGCTCGGGGTGCTCGGTGCTCAGTACTCAAGGTGCCTGGTGCTCAGTGCTCACGGTGCTGGGTGCTCAGTCCTCGGGGTGCTCCGTGCTCAGTGTTCAGGGTGCTGGGTGCTCAGTACTCAGGGTGCTCGGTGCTCAGTACTAAGGGTGCTCAGTGCTCAGTACTCAGGTTGCTCAGTGCTCAGTGCTCGGGGTGCTGGGTGCTCAGTACTCAGGGTGCTGGGTGCTCAGTACTCAGGGTGCTGGGTGCTCAGTGCTCAGTGCTCAGGGTGCTCAGTGCTCAGTGTGCTCAGTGTTCACGGTGCTGGGTGCTCAGGGTGCTGGGTGCTCAGTGCTCGGGGTGCTGGGTGCTCAGTGCTCAGTGCTCAGGGTGCTGGGTGCTCAGTGCTCAGTGCTCAGGGTGCTGGGTGTTCAGTACTCAGGGTGCTCGGTGCTCAGTGCTCTGGGTGCTGGGTGCTCAGTACTCAGGGTGCTGGGTGCTCAGTCCTCAGGGTGCTCAGTCCTCGGGGTGCTCGGTGCTCAGTATTCAGGGTGCTGGGTGTTCAGTGCTCAGGGTGCTCGGTGCTCAATGCTCGGGGTGCTGGGTGCTCGGTGCTCAGGTTGCTGGGTGCTCAGTACTCGGGGTGCTGGGTGCTCAGTACTCAGGGTGCTGGGTGCTCATTGCTCGGGGTGCTGGGTGCTCAGTGCTACGGGTGCTGGGTGCTCAGTGCTCGGGGCGCTGGGTGCTCAGTGCTCGGGGTGCTCGGTGCTCAGTACTCAGGGTGCTGGGTGCTCAGTGCTCAGGGTGCTCGGTGCTCAGTACTCAGGGTGCTGGGTGCTCAGTGCTCAGGGCGCTGGGTGCTCAGTGCTCGGGGTGCTCGGTGCTCAGTACTCAGGGTGCTGGGTGCTCAGTGCTCAGGGTGCTGGGTGCTCAGTACTCAGGGTGCTCGGTGCTCAGTGCTCGGTGTGCTTGGTGCTCAGTACATTGGGTGCTCAGTACTCAGGGTGCTGGGTGCTCAGTGCTCTGGTTGCTCAGTACTCAGGGTGCTGGTTGCTCAGTAATCAGGGTGCTGGGTGCTCAGGGCTCGGGGTGCTGGGTGCTCAGTACTCAGGGTGCTGGGTGCTCAGTACTCATTGTGCTCAGTGCTCGTGGAGCTCGGTGCTCAGTACTCAGGGTGCTGGGTACTCAGTACTCAGTGCTCGGGGTCCTGGGTTCTCAGCCCTCTGGGTGCTTAGTGCACAGTACTCAGGGTGCTGGGTGCTCAGTATTCAGGGTGCTCAGTGCTCGGGGTGCTGGGTGCTCAGTACTCAGGGTGCTGGGTGCTCAGTACTCAGGGTGCTGGGTGCTCATTCTCGGGGTGCTGGGTGCTCAGTGCTCTGGGTGCTGGGTGCGCAGTACTCGGGGTGCTGGTTGCTCAGTGCTCAGCGTGCTGGGTGCTCAATACTCAGGGTGCTCGGTTCTCAGTACTCAGGGTGCTGGGTGCTCATTCTCGGGGTGCTGGGTGCTCAGTGCTCAGGGTGCTGGGTGCTCAGTGCTCAGGGTCCTCGGTGCTCAGTACTCAGTGTGCTCAGTACTCAGCGTGCTTTGTGCTCAGTGCTCAGGGTGCTGGGTGCTCAGTACTCAGGGTGCTGGGTGCTCAGTACTCACGGTGCTGGGTGCTCAGTACTCGGGGTGCTGGGTGCTCATTACACAGGGTGCTGGGTGCTCAGTGCTCGGGGTGCTCGCTGCTCAGTACTCTTGGTGCTGGGTGCTCAGTACTCAGGGTGCTGGGTGCTCAGTGCTCGGGGTGCTCGGTGCTCAGTGCTCAGGATGCTCGGTGCTCAGTACTTTTGGTGCTGGGTGCTCAGTACTCAGGGTGCTGGGTGCACAGTGCTCGGGGTGCTCGGTGCTCAGTACTCAGGGTGCTGGGTGCTCAGTGCTCAGGGTGCTGGGTGCTCAGTACTCAGGTTGCTGAGTGCTCAGTACTCAGGTTGCTGGGTGCTCAGTACTCAGGGTGCTGGGTGCTCAGTGCTCAGGGTGCTCAGTGCTCAGTACTCAGGGTGCTGGGTGCTCAGTACTCAGGGTGCTGGGTGCTCAGTGCTCGGGTTGGTGGGTGCTCATTACTCAGGGTGCTGGGTGCTCAGTGCTCGGGGTGCTCGGTGCTCAGTACTCAAGGTGCCTGGTGCTCAGTGCTCACGGTGCTGGGTGCTCAGTCCTCGGGGTGCTCCGTGCTCAGTGTTCAGGGTGCTGGGTGCTCAGTACTCAGGGTGCTCGGTGCTCAGTACTAAGGGTGCTCAGTGCTCAGTACTCAGGTTGCTCAGTGCTCAGTGCTCGGGGTGCTGGGTGCTCAGTACTCAGGGTGCTGGGTGCTCAGTACTCAGGGTGCTGGGTGCTCAGTGCTCAGTGCTCAGGGTTCTCAGTGCTCAGTGTGCTCAGTGTTCACGGTGCTGGGTGCTCAGGGTGCTGGGTGCTCAGTGCTCGGGGTGCTGGGTGCTCAGTGCTCAGTGCTCAGGGTGCTGGGTGCTCAGTGCTCAGTGCTCAGGGTGCTGGGTGTTCAGTACTCAGGGTGCTCGGTGCTCAGTGCTCTGGGTGCTGGGTGCTCAGTACTCAGGGTGCTGGGTGCTCAGTCCTCAGGGTGCTCAGTCCTCGTTGTGCTCGGTGCTCAGTACTCAGGGTGCTGGGTGTTCAGTGCTCAGGGTGCTGGGTGCTCAATGCTCGGGGTGCTGGGTGCTCGGTGCTCAGGTTGCTGGGTGCTCAGTACTCGGGGTGCTGGTTGCTCAGTACTCAGGGTGCTGGGTGCTCATTGCTCGGGGTGCTGGGTGCTCAGTGCTACGGGTGCTGGGTGCTCAGTGCTCGGGGTGCTGGGTGCTCAGTGCTCGGGGCGCTGGGTGCTCAGTGCTCGGGGTGCTCGGTGCTCAGTACTCAGGGTGCTGGGTGCTCAGTGCTCAGGGTGCTCGGTGCTCAGTTCTCAGGGTGCTGGGTGCTCAGTGCTCGGTGTGCTCGGTGCTCAGTACATTGGGTGCTCAGTACTCAGGGTGCTGGGTGCTCAGTGCTCAGGGTGATCGGTGCTCAGTACTCAGGGTGCTCAGTACTCAGGGTGCTGGGTGCTCAGGGCTCGGGGTGCTGGGAGCTCAGTACTCAGGGTGCTGGGTGCTCAGTGCTCGGGGTGCTGGGTGCTGAGTGCTCAGGGTGCTGGGTGCTCAGTACTCGGGGTGCTCGGTGCTCAGTACTCAGGGTGCTGGGTGCTCAGTACTCAGGGTGCTGGGTGCTCAGTACTCAGGGTGCTCGCTGCTCAGTACTCAGGGTGCTGGGTGCTCAGTGCTCAGCGTGCTGGGTGCTCAGTACTCAGGGTGCTCGGTGCTCAGTGCTCAGGGTGATCGGTGCTCAGTCCTCAGGGTGCTCAGTACTCAGGGTGTTGGGTGCTCAGTGCTCTGGTTGCTCAGTACTCAGGGTGCTGGGTGCTCAGTACTCAGGGTGCTGGGTGCTCAGGGCTCGGGGTGCTGGGTGCTCAGTACTCAGGGTGCTGGGTGCTCAGTGCTCAGGGTGCTGGGTGCTCAGTACTCAGGGTGCTGGGTGCTCAGTACTCAGGGTGCTCAGTGCTCGTGGAGCTCGGTGCTCAGTACTCAGGGTGCTGGGTGCTCAGTACTCAGTGCTCGGGGTCCTGGGTTCTCAGCCCTCTGGGTGCTTAGTGCACAGTACTCAGGGTGCTGGGTGCTCAGTATTCAGGGTGCTCAGTGCTCGGGGTGCTGGGTGCTCAGTACTCAGGGTGCTGGGTGCTCAGTACTCAGGGTGCTGGGTTCTCATTCTCGGGGTGCTGGGTGCTCAGTGCTCTGGGTGCTGGGTGCTCAGTACTCGGGGTGCTGGTTGCTCAGTGCTCAGCGTGCTGGGTGCTCAGTACTCAGGGTGCTCGGTTCTTAGTACTCAGGGTGCTGGGTGCTCATTCTCGGGGTGCTGGGTGCTCAGTGCTCAGGGTGCTGGGTGCTCAGTGCTCAGGGTCCTCGGTGCTCAGTACTCAGTGTGCTCAGTACTCAGCGTGCTTTGTGCTCAGTGCTCAGGGTGCTGGGTGCTCAGTACTCAGGGTGCTGGGTGCTCAGTACTCACGGTGCTCAGTGCTCAGTACTCGGGGTGCTGGGTGCTCATTACACAGGGTGCTGGGTGCTCAGTGCTCGGGGTGCTCATTGCTCAGTACTCTTGGTGCTGGGTGCTCAGTACTCAGGGTGCTGGGTGCTCAGTGCTCGGGGTGTTCGGTGCTCAGTGCTCAGGATGCTCGGTGCTCAGTACTTTTGGTGCTGGGTGCTCAGTACTCAGGGTGCTGGGTGCTCAGTGCTCGGGGTGCTCGGTGCTCAGTACTCAGGGTGCTGGGTGCTCAGTGCTCAGGGTGCTGGGTGCTCAGTACTCAGGTTGCTGGGTGCTCAGTGCTCAGGGTGCTGTGTGCTCAGTACTCATGGTGCTGGGTGCTCAGTACTCAGGGTGCTGGGTGCTCAGTGCTCAGGGTGCTGGGTGCTCAGTGCTCGGGGTGCTCAGTGCTCAGTACTCAGGGTGCTGGGTGCTCAGTGCTCGGGGTGCTGGGTGCTCAGTGCTCAGGGTGCTGGGTGCTCAGTACTCGGGGTGCTCGGTGCTCAGTACTCAGGGTGCTGGGTGCTCAGTACTCAGGGTGCTGGGTGCTCAGTACTCAGTGTGCTCGGTGCTCAGAACTCAGGGTGCTGGGTGCTCAGCACTCAGGGTGCTCAGTACTCAGGGTGCTGGGTGCTCAGTGCTCGGGGTGCTGGGTACTCAGTACTCAGGGTGCTCAGTACTCAGGGTGCTGGGTGCTCAGTGCTCGGGGTGCTGGATGCTCAGTGCTCAGGGTGATCGGTGCTCAGTACTCAGGATGCTGGGTGTTCAGTACTCAGGGTGCTGGGTGCTCAGTACTCAGGGTGCTGGGTGCTCAGTCCTCAGGGTGCTCAGTGCTCAGTGTGCTGGGTGCTCAGTGCTCGGGGTGCTCGGTGCTCAGTACTCAGGTTGCTGGGTGCTCAGTACTCAGGGTGCTGGGTGGTCAGTGCTCAGGGTGCTCAGTGCTCAGTACTCAGGGTGCTGGGTTCTCAGTACTCAATGTGCTGGGTGCTCAGTGCTCGGGTTGGTGGGTGCTCATTACTCAGGGTGCTGGGTGCTCAGTGCTCGGGGTGCTCGGTGCTCAGTACTCAAGGTGCCTGGTGCTCAGTGCTCACGGTGCTGGGTGCTCAGTCCTCGGGGTGCTCCGTGCTCAGTGCTCAGGGTGCTGGGTGCTCAGTACTCAGGTTGCTCAGTGCTCAGTGCTCGGGGTGCTGGGTGCTCAGTACTCAGGGTGCTGGGTGCTCAGTACTCAGGGTGCTGGGTGCTCAGTGCTCAGTACTCAGCGTGCTGGGTGCTCAGTGCTTAGATTGTTGGGTGCTCAGTACTCAGGGTGCTGGGTGCTCAGTGATCAGTGCTCAGGGTGCTCAGTGCTCAGGCACTGAGCACCCAGCACCCTGAGTACTGAGCACCCAGCACCCTGAGCACTGAGCACAAAGCACGCTGAGTACTGAGCACCCTGAGTACTGAGCAGCGAGGACCCTGAGCACTGAGCACCCAGCACCTTGAGCACTGAGCACCCAGCACCCTGAGGACTGAGCACCCAGCACCCTGAGTACTGAGCACCCAGCACCCTGAGTACTGAGCACCCAGCATCCTGAGTACTGAGCACCGACCACCCTGAGCACTGAGCATCCAGCACCCCGAGCACTGAGCACCCAGCACCCTGAGTACTGAGCACCCTGAGTACTGAACACCCAGCACCCCGAGCACTGAGCACAGAGCACCCTGAGTACTGAGCACCCTGAGTGCTGAGCACCCAGCACCCTGAGTAATGAGCACCCAGCACCCTGAGCACTGAGCACCCAGCACCCTGAGTACTGAGCACCCAGCACCCAGAGTACTTAGCACCCAGCACCTGAGCACTGAGCACCCAGCACCCTGAGTACTGAGCACCGAGCACCCTGAGTACTGAGCACCCAGCACCCTGAGTACTGAGCACCCAGCACCCTGAGTACTGAGCAACGTGCACCCCGAGTACTGAGCACCCAGCACGCTGAGCACTGAGCAGGCAGCACCCCGAGCACTGAGCACCCAGCACCCTGAGTACTGAGCACCGAGCACCCCGAGCACTGAGCACCCAGCACCCTGAGCACTGAGCACCCAGCACCCTGAGTACTGAGCACCCAGCACCCTGAGTACTGAGCACACAGCACCCTGAGCACTGAGCACCCAGCACCCTGAGTACTGAGCACCCAGCACCCTGAGTACTGAGCACCCAGCACCCTGAGTACTGAGCACCCAGCACCCTGAGTACTGAGCACCCAGCACCCTGAGTACTGAGCACCGAGCACCCTGAGTACTGAGCACCCAGCACCCGGAGCACTGAGCACCCAGCACCCTGAGCACAGAGCACCCAGCACCCCAAGCACTGAGCACCCAGCACCCGGAGTACTGAGTACTGAGCACCCTGAGTACTGAGCACCCAGCAACCTGAGTACTGAGCACTCAGAACCCTGAGTACTGAGCACCGAGCACCCCGAGCACTGAGCACCCAGCACCCTGAGCACTGAGCACCCTGAGGACTGAGCACCCAGCACCCTGAGTACTGAGCACCCAGCACCCTGAGTACTGAGCACCCAGCATCCTGAGTACTGAGCACCGACCACCCTGAGCACTGAGCATCCAGCACCCCGAGCACTGAGCACCCAGCACCCTGAGTACTGAGCACCCTGAGTACTGAGCACCCAGCACCCCGAGCACTGAGCACAGAGCACCCTGAGTACTGAGCACCCTGAGTGCTGAGCACCCAGCACCCTGAGTAATGAGCACCCAGCACCCTGAGCACTGAGCACCCAGCACCCTGAGTACTGAGCACCCAGCACCCAGAGTACTTAGCACCCAGCACCTGAGCACTGAGCACCCAGCACCCTGAGTACTGAGCACCGAGCACCCTGAGTACTGAGCACCCAGCACCCTGAGTACTGAGCACCCAGCACCCTGAGTACTGAGCAACGAGCACCCCGAGTACTGAGCACCCAGCACCCTGAGCACTGAGCACCCAGCACCCCGAGCTCTGAGCACCCAGCACCCTGAGTACTGAGCACCGAGCACCCCGAGCACTGAGCACCCAGCACCCTGAACACTGAGCACCCAGCACCCGGAGTACTGAGTACTGAGCACCCTGAGTACTGAGCACCCAGCACCCTGAGCACTGAGCACCCAGCATCCTGAGTACTGAGCACCGAGCACCCCGAGCACTGAGCACCCAGCACCCTGAGTACTGAGCACCCAGCACCCTGAGTACTGGGCACCCAGCACCCTGAGTACTGAGCACCCAGCACCCTGAGCACTGAGCACAAAGCACGCTGAGTACTGAGCACTGAGCACCCTGAGTACTGAGCACCGAGGACCCTGAGCACTGAGCACCTAGCACCCTGAGTACTGAGCACCCAGCACCCTGAGCACTGAGCTTCCAGCACCCTCAGCACTGAGCACCCAGCACCCCGAGCACTGAGCACCCAGCACGCTGAGCACTGAGCACCCAGCACCCCGAGTACTGAGCACCCAGCACCCCGAGTACTGAGCACCGAGCACCCCGAGCATTGAGCACCCAGCACCCTGAGTCCTGAGCACCCAGCACCCTGAGTACTGAGCACCCCGAGTACTGAGCACCCAGCACCCCGAGCACTGAGCACCCAGCACCCTGAGTACTGAGAACAGATCACCCTGAGTACTGAGCACCCAGCACCCTGAGTACAGAGCCGCCAGCACCCTGAGTACTGAGCACCCAGTACCCCGAGCACTGAGCACCCAGCACCCCAAGCACTGAACACCGAGCACCCTGAGTACTGAGCACCCAGCACGCTGAGCACTGAGCAACCAGCACCCCGAGTACTGAGCACCCAGCACCCTGAGTACTGAGCACCCAGCACCCTGAGTACTGAGCACCCAGCACCCTGAGCACTGAGCACCCAGCACCCTGAGCACTGAGCACCCAGCACCCTGAGTACTGAGCATCAAGCACGCTGAGCACTGAGCACCCAGCACCCTGAGTACTGAGCACCCAGCACCCTGAGCACTGAGCACTCAGCACCCTGAGTACTGAGCACCGAGCACCCTGAGTACTGAGCACCCAGCACCCTGAGCACTGAGCAAGGAGCACCCCGAGGACTGTGCACCCAGCACCGTGAGCACTGAGCACCCAGCACCTTGAGTACTGAGCACCGAGCACCCTGAGCACTGAGCACCCAGCACCCTGAGTACTGAGCACCCAGCAACCAGAGCACTGAGCACCCAGCACCCTGAGTATTGAGCACCCAGCACCCTGAGTACTGAGCACTGAGCACCCTGAGCACTGAGCACCCAGCACCCTGAGTACTGAGCACCCAGCAACCTGAGTACTGAGCACTCAGCACCCTGAGTACTGAGCACCGAGCACCCCGAGCACTGAGCACCCAGCACCCTGAGCACTGAGCACCCTGAGGACTGAGCACCCAGCACCCTGAGTACTGAGCACCCAGCACCCTGAGTACTGAGCACCCAGCATCCTGAGTACTGAGCACCGACCACCCTGAGCACTGAGCATCCAGCACCCCGAGCACTGAGCACCCAGCACCCTGAGTACTGAGCACCCTGAGTACTGAGCACCCAGCACCCCGAGCACTGAGCACAGAGCACCCTGAGTACTGAGCACCCTGAGTGCTGAGCACCCAGCACCCTGAGTAATGAGCACCCAGCACCCTGAGCACTGAGCACCCAGCACCCTGAGTACTGAGCACCCAGCACCCAGAGTACTTAGCACCCAGCACCTGAGCACTGAGCACCCAGCACCCTGAGTACTGAGCACCGAGCACCCTGAGTACTGAGCACCCAGCACCCTGAGTACTGAGCACCCAGCACCCTGAGTACTGAGCAACGAGCACCCCGAGTACTGAGCACCCAGCACCCTGAGCACTGAGCACCCAGCACCCCGAGCTCTGAGCACCCATCACCCTGAGTACTGAGCACCGAGCACCCCGAGCACTGAGCACCCAGCACCCTGAGCACTGAGCACCCAGCACCCTGAGTACTGAGCACCCAGCACCCTGAGTACTGAGCACACAGCACCCTGAGCACTGAGCACCCAGCACCCTGAGTACTGAGCACCCAGCACCCTGTGTACTGAGCACCCAGCACCCTGAGTACTGAGCACCCAGCACCCTGAGTACTGAGCACCCAGCACCCTGAGTACTTAGCACCCAGCACCCTGAGTACTGAGCACCGAGCACCCTGAGTACTGAGCACCCAGCACCCCGAGCACTGAGCACCCAGCACCCCGAGCTCTGAGCACCCAGCACCCTGAGCACTGAGCACCCAGCAAACTGAGTACTGAGCACCCAGCACCCTGAGTACTGAGCACACAGCACCCTGAGCACTGAGCACCCAGCATCCTGAGTACTGAGCCCCGAGCACCCCGAGCACTGAGCACCCAGCACCCTGAGTACTGAGCACCCAGCACCCTGAGTACTGGGCACCCAGCACCCTGAGTACTGAGCACCCAGCACCCTGAGCACTGAGCACCCAGCACCCCGAGCACTGAGCACCCAGCACGCTGAGCACTGAGCACCCAGCACCCCGAGTACTGAGCACCCAGCACCCCGAGTACTGAGCACCGAGCACCCCGAGCATTGAGCACCCAGCACCCTGAGTCCTGAGCACCCAGCACCCTGAGTACTGAGCACCCCGAGTACTGAGCACCCAGCACCCCGAGCACTGAGCACCCAGCACCCTGAGTACTGAGAACAGATCACCCTGAGTACTGAGCACCCAGCACCCTGAGTACAGAGCCGCCAGCACCCTGAGTACTGAGCACCCAGTACCCCGAGCACTGAGCACCCAGCACCCCAAGCACTGAACACCGAGCACCCTGAGTACTGAGCACCCAGCACGCTGAGCACTGAGCACCCAGCACCCCGAGTACTGAGCACCCAGCACCCTGAGTACTGAGCACCCAGCACCCTGAGTACTGAGCACCCAGCACCCCGAGCACTGAGCACCCAGCACCCTGAGCACTGTGTACTGAGCACCCAGCACACTGAGCACTGAGCAGCCAGCACCATGAGCACTGAGCACCCAGCACCATGAGTACTGAGCACCCAGCACCCCAAACACTGAGCACCGAGTTCCCTGAGAACTGAGCACCGAGCACCCTGAGTACTGAGCACCCAGCACCATGAGTACTGAGCCCTGAGCACCCAGAGTACTGAGCAACCTGAGTACTGAGCACCCATCACCCCGAGAATGAGCACCCAGCACCATGAGTACTGAGCACCGTGCACCCTGAGCACTGAGCACCCAGCACCCTGAGTACTGAGCACCAAGCACCCTGAGTACTGAGCACCCAGCACCCTGAGTACTGAGCACCCAGCACCCTGAATTCTGAGCACCCAGCACCCTGAGCACTGAGCACACTGAGTACTGAGCAACCAGCACCCTGAGCACTGAGCACCCAGCACCCCGAGCACTGAGCACCCAGCACCCCGAGCACTGAGCACTGAGCACCCTGAGCACTGAGGACCCAGCACCCCGAGCACTGAGCACCCAGCACCCTGAGTACTGAGCACCCATCACCTTGAGCACAGAGGACCCAGCACCCCGAGCACTGAGCACCCAGCACGCTGAGTACTGAGCTCTGAGCATCCAGCACCCTGAGTACTGAGCACCCAGCACCCGGAGTACTGAGCACCCAGCACCCTGAGCACTGAGCACGGAGCACCCCGAGGACTGAGCACCCAGCACCGTGAGCACTGAGCACCCAGCACCTTGAGTACTGAGCACCGAGCACCCCGAGCACTGAGCACCCAGCACCCTGAGTACTGAGCACCCAGCAACCCGAGCACTGAGCACCCAGCACCCTGAGTACTGAGCACCCAGCACCCTGAGTACTGAGCACTGAGCACCCTGAGCACTGAGCACCCAGCACCCTGAGTACTGAGCACCCAGCAACCTGAGTACTGAGCACTCAGCACCCTGAGTACTGAGCACCGAGCACCCCGAGCACTGAGCACCCAGCACCCTGAGCACTGAGCACCCTGAGGACTGAGCACCCAGCACCCTGAGTACTGAGCACCCAGCACCCTGAGTACTGAGCACCCAGCATCCTGAGTACTGAGCACCGATCACCCTGAGCACTGAGCATCCAGCACCCCGAGCATTGAGCACCCAGCACCCTGAGTACTGAGCACCCTGAGTACTGAGCACCCAGCACCCCGAGCACTGAGCACAGAGCACCCTGAGTACTGAGCACCCTGAGTGCTGAACACCCAGCACCCTGAGTACTGAGCACCCAGCACCCTGAGCACTGAGCACAGAGCACCCTGAGTAATGAGCACCCAGCACCCTGAGTACTTAGCACGGAGCACCTGAGCACTGAGCACCCAGCACCCTGAGTTCTGAGCACCGAGCACCCTGAGTACTGAGCAACCAGCACCCTGAGTACTGAGCACCCAGCACCCAGAGTACTGAGCACCGAGCACCCCGAGTACTGAGCACCCAGCACCCGGAGCACTGAGCACGCAGCACCCTGAGTACTGAGCACCCAGCACCCTGAGTACTGAGCACACAGCACCCTGAGCACTGAGCACCCAGCACCCTGAGTACTGAGCACCCAGCACCCTGTGTACTGAGCACCCAGCACCCTGAGTACTGAGCACCCAGCACCCTGAGTACTGAGCACCCAGCACCCTGAGTACTTAGCACCCAGCACCCTGAGTACTGAGCACCGAGCACCCTGAGTACTGAGCACCCAGCACCCTGAGTACTGAGCACCCAGCACCCTGAGTACTGAGCACCCAGCACCCTGAGTACTTAGCACCCAGCACCCTGAGTACTGAGCACCGAGCACCCTGAGTACTGAGCACCCAGCACCCCGAGCACTGAGCACCCAGCACCCCGAGCTCTGAGCACCCAGCACCCTGAGCACTGAGCACCCAGCAAACTGAGTACTGAGCACCCAGCACCCTGAGTACTGAGCACACAGCACCCTGAGCACTGAGCACCCAGCATCCTGAGTACTGAGCCCCGAGCACCCCGAGCACTGAGCACCCAGCACCCTGAGTACTGAGCACCCAGCACCCTGAGTACTGGGCACCCAGCACCCTGAGTTCTGAGCACCCAGCACCCTGAGCACTGAGCACCCAGCACCCCGAGCACTGAGCACCCAGCACGCTGAGCACTGAGCACCCAGCACCCCGAGTACTGAGCACCCAGCACCCCGAGTACTGAGCACCGAGCACCCCGAGCATTGAGCACCCAGCACCCTGAGTCCTGAGCACCCAGCACCCTGAGTACTGAGCACCCCGAGTACTGAGCACCCAGCACCCCGAGCACTGAGCACCCAGCACCCTGAGTACTGAGAACAGATCACCCTGAGTACTGAGCACCCAGCACCCTGAGTACAGAGCCGCCAGCACCCTGAGTACTGAGCACCCAGTACCCCGAGCACTGAGCACCCAGCACCCCAAGCACTGAACACCGAGCACCCTGAGTACTGAGCACCCAGCACGCTGAGCACTGAGCACCCAGCACCCCGAGTACTGAGCACCCAGCACCCTGAGTACTGAGCACCCAGCACCCTGAGTACTGAGCACCCAGCACCCCGAGCACTGAGCACCCAGCACCCTGAGCACTGTGTACTGAGCACCCAGCACACTGAGCACTGAGCAGCCAGCACCATGAGCACTGAGCACCCAGCACCCTGAGTACTGAGCACCCAGCACCCCAAACACTGAGCACCGAGTTCCCTGAGAACTGAGCACCGAGCACCCTGAGTACTGAGCACCCAGCACCATGAGTACTGAGCCCTGAGCACCCAGAGTACTGAGCAACCTGAGTACTGAGCACCCATCACCCCGAGAATGAGCACCCAGCACCATGAGTACTGAGCACCGCGCACCCTGAGCACTGAGCACCCAGCACCCTGAGTACTGAGCACCAAGCACCCTGAGTACTGAGCACCCAGCACCCTGAGTACTGAGCACCCAGCACCCTGAATTCTGAGCACCCAGCACCCTGAGCACTGAGCACACTGAGTACTGAGCAACCAGCACCCTGAGCACTGAGCACCCAGCACCCCGAGCACTGAGCACCCAGCACCCCGAGCACTGAGCACTGAGCACCCTGAGCACTGAGGACCCAGCACCCCGAGCACTGAGCACCCAGCACCCTGAGTACTGAGCACCCATCACCTTGAGCACAGACGACCCAGCACCCCGAGCACTGAGCACCCAGCACGCTGAGTACTGAGCTCTGAGCATCCAGCACCCTGAGTACTGAGCACCCAGCACCCTGAGTACTGAGCACCCAGCACCCTGAGCACTGAGCACGGAGCACCCCGAGGACTGAGCACCCAGCACCGTGAGCACTGAGCACCCAGCACCTTGAGTACTGAGCACCGAGCACCCCGAGCACTGAGCACCCAGCACCCTGAGTACTGAGCACCCAGCAACCCGAGCACTGAGCACCCAGCACCCTGAGTACTGAGCACCCAGCACCCTGAGTACTGAGCACTGAGCACCCTGAGCACTGAGCACCCAGCACCCTGAGTACTGAGCACCCAGCAACCTGAGTACTGAGCACTCAGCACCCTGAGTACTGAGCACCGAGCACCCCGAGCACTGAGCACCCAGCACCCTGAGCACTGAGCACCCTGAGGACTGAGCACCCAGCACCCTGAGTACTGAGCACCCAGCACCCTGAGTACTGAGCACCCAGCATCCTGAGTACTGAGCACCGATCACCCTGAGCACTGAGCATCCAGCACCCCGAGCATTGAGCACCCAGCACCCTGAGTACTGAGCACCCTGAGTACTGAGCACCCAGCACCCCGAGCACTGAGCACAGAGCACCCTGAGTACTGAGCACCCTGAGTGCTGAACACCCAGCACCCTGAGTACTGAGCACCCAGCACCCTGAGCACTGAGCACCCAGCACCCTGAGTAATGAGCACCCAGCACCCTGAGTACTTAGCACGGAGCACCTGAGCACTGAGCACCCAGCACCCTGAGTTCTGAGCACCGAGCACCCTGAGTACTGAGCAACCAGCACCCTGAGTACTGAGCACCCAGCACCCAGAGTACTGAGCACCGAGCACCCCGAGTACTGAGCACCCAGCACCCGGAGCACTGAGCACGCAGCACCCCGAGCACTGAGCACCCAGCACCCTGAGAACTGAGCACCGAGCCCCCCGAGCACTGAGCACCCAGCACCCTGAGCACTGAGCACCCAGCACCCTGAGTACTGAGCACCCAGCACCCTGAGTACTGAGCACACAGCACCCTGAGCACTGAGCACCCAGGACCCTGAGTACTGAGCATCCAGCACCCTGAACACTGAGCACCCAGCACCCTGAGTACTGAGCACCGAGCACCCCGAGCACTGAGCACCCAGCACCCTGAGTACTGAGCACCCAGCACCAAAAGTACTGAGCACCGAGCATCCTGAGCACTGAGCACCGAGCACCCCGAGTACTGAGCACCCAGCACCCCGAGTACTGAGCACCGAGCACCCCGAGCATTGAGCACCCAGCACCCTGAGTCCTGAGCACCCAGCACCCTGAGTACTGAGCACCCCGAGTACTGAGCACCCAGCACCCCGAGCACTGAGCACCCAGCACCCTGAGTACTGAGAACAGATCACCCTGAGTACTGAGCACCCAGCACCCTGAGTACAGAGCCGCCAGCACCCTGAGTACTGAGCACCCAGTACCCCGAGCACTGAGCACCCAGCACCCCAAGCACTGAACACCGAGCACCCTGAGTACTGAGCACCCAGCACGCTGAGCACTGAGCAACCAGCACCCCGAGTACTGAGCACCCAGCACCCTGAGTACTGAGCACCCAGCACCCTGAGTACTGAGCACCCAGCACCCTGAGCACTGAGCACCCAGCACCCTGAGCACTGAGCACCCAGCACCCTGAGTACTGAGCATCAAGCACGCTGAGCACTGAGCACCCAGCACCCTGAGTACTGAGCACCCAGCACCCTGAGCACTGAGCACTCAGCACCCTGAGTACTGAGCACCGAGCACCCTGAGTACTGAGCACCCAGCACCCTGAGCACTGAGCAAGGAGCACCCCGAGGACTGTGCACCCAGCACCGTGAGCACTGAGCACCCAGCACCTTGAGTACTGAGCACCGAGCACCCTGAGCACTGAGCACCCAGCACCCTGAGTACTGAGCACCCAGCAACCAGAGCACTGAGCACCCAGCACCCTGAGTATTGAGCACCCAGCACCCTGAGTACTGAGCACTGAGCACCCTGAGCACTGAGCACCCAGCACCCTGAGTACTGAGCACCCAGCAACCTGAGTACTGAGCACTCAGCACCCTGAGTACTGAGCACCGAGCACCCCGAGCACTGAGCACCCAGCACGCTGAGCACTGAGCACCCAGCACCCCGAGTACTGAGCACCCAGCACCCCGAGTACTGAGCACCGAGCACCCCGAGCATTGAGCACCCAGCACCCTGAGTCCTGAGCACCCAGCACCCTGAGTACTGAGCACCCCGAGTACTGAGCACCCAGCACCCCGAGCACTGAGCACCCAGCACCCTGAGTACTGAGAACAGATCACCCTGAGTACTGAGCACCCAGCACCCTGAGTACAGAGCCGCCAGCACCCTGAGTACTGAGCACCCAGTACCCCGAGCACTGAGCACCCAGCACCCCAAGCACTGAACACCGAGCACCCTGAGTACTGAGCACCCAGCACGCTGAGCACTGAGCACCCAGCACCCCGAGTACTGAGCACCCAGCACCCTGAGTACTGAGCACCCAGCACCCTGAGTACTGAGCACCCAGCACCCCGAGCACTGAGCACCCAGCACCCTGAGCACTGTGTACTGAGCACCCAGCACACTGAGCACTGAGCAGCCAGCACCATGAGCACTGAGCACCCAGCACCCTGAGTACTGAGCACCCAGCACCCCAAACACTGAGCACCGAGTTCCCTGAGAACTGAGCACCGAGCACCCTGAGTACTGAGCACCCAGCACCATGAGTACTGAGCCCTGAGCACCCAGAGTACTGAGCAACCTGAGTACTGAGCACCCATCACCCCGAGAATGAGCACCCAGCACCATGAGTACTGAGCACCGCGCACCCTGAGCACTGAGCACCCAGCACCCTGAGTACTGAGCACCAAGCACCCTGAGTACTGAGCACCCAGCACCCTGAGTACTGAGCACCCAGCACCCTGAATTCTGAGCACCCAGCACCCTGAGCACTGAGCACACTGAGTACTGAGCAACCAGCACCCTGAGCACTGAGCACCCAGCACCCCGAGCACTGAGCACCCAGCACCCCGAGCACTGAGCACTGAGCACCCTGAGCACTGAGGACCCAGCACCCCGAGCACTGAGCACCCAGCACCCTGAGTACTGAGCACCCATCACCTTGAGCACAGACGACCCAGCACCCCGAGCACTGAGCACCCAGCACGCTGAGTACTGAGCTCTGAGCATCCAGCACCCTGAGTACTGAGCACCCAGCACCCTGAGTACTGAGCACCCAGCACCCTGAGCACTGAGCACGGAGCACCCCGAGGACTGAGCACCCAGCACCGTGAGCACTGAGCACCCAGCACCTTGAGTACTGAGCACCGAGCACCCCGAGCACTGAGCACCCAGCACCCTGAGTACTGAGCACCCAGCAACCCGAGCACTGAGCACCCAGCACCCTGAGTACTGAGCACCCAGCACCCTGAGTACTGAGCACTGAGCACCCTGAGCACTGAGCACCCAGCACCCTGAGTACTGAGCACCCAGCAACCTGAGTACTGAGCACTCAGCACCCTGAGTACTGAGCACCGAGCACCCCGAGCACTGAGCACCCAGCACCCTGAGCACTGAGCACCCTGAGGACTGAGCACCCAGCACCCTGAGTACTGAGCACCCAGCACCCTGAGTACTGAGCACCCAGCATCCTGAGTACTGAGCACCGATCACCCTGAGCACTGAGCATCCAGCACCCCGAGCATTGAGCACCCAGCACCCTGAGTACTGAGCACCCTGAGTACTGAGCACCCAGCACCCCGAGCACTGAGCACAGAGCACCCTGAGTACTGAGCACCCTGAGTGCTGAACACCCAGCACCCTGAGTACTGAGCACCCAGCACCCTGAGCACTGAGCACCCAGCACCCTGAGTAATGAGCACCCAGCACCCTGAGTACTTAGCACGGAGCACCTGAGCACTGAGCACCCAGCACCCTGAGTTCTGAGCACCGAGCACCCTGAGTACTGAGCAACCAGCACCCTGAGTACTGAGCACCCAGCACCCAGAGTACTGAGCACCGAGCACCCCGAGTACTGAGCACCCAGCACCCGGAGCACTGAGCACGCAGCACCCCGAGCACTGAGCACCCAGCACCCTGAGAACTGAGCACCGAGCCCCCCGAGCACTGAGCACCCAGCACCCTGAGCACTGAGCACCCAGCACCCTGAGTACTGAGCACCCAGCACCCTGAGTACTGAGCACACAGCACCCTGAGCACTGAGCACCCAGGACCCTGAGTACTGAGCATCCAGCACCCTGAACACTGAGCACCCAGCACCCTGAGTACTGAGCACCGAGCACCCCGAGCACTGAGCACCCAGCACCCTGAGTACTGAGCACCCAGCACCAAAAGTACTGAGCACCGAGCATCCTGAGCACTGAGCACCGAGCACCCCGAGTACTGAGCACCCAGCACCCCGAGTACTGAGCACCGAGCACCCCGAGCATTGAGCACCCAGCACCCTGAGTCCTGAGCACCCAGCACCCTGAGTACTGAGCACCCCGAGTACTGAGCACCCAGCACCCCGAGCACTGAGCACCCAGCACCCTGAGTACTGAGAACAGATCACCCTGAGTACTGAGCACCCAGCACCCTGAGTACAGAGCCGCCAGCACCCTGAGTACTGAGCACCCAGTACCCCGAGCACTGAGCACCCAGCACCCCAAGCACTGAACACCGAGCACCCTGAGTACTGAGCACCCAGCACGCTGAGCACTGAGCAACCAGCACCCCGAGTACTGAGCACCCAGCACCCTGAGTACTGAGCACCCAGCACCCTGAGTACTGAGCACCCAGCACCCTGAGCACTGAGCACCCAGCACCCTGAGCACTGAGCACCCAGCACCCTGAGTACTGAGCATCAAGCACGCTGAGCACTGAGCACCCAGCACCCTGAGTACTGAGCACCCAGCACCCTGAGCACTGAGCACTCAGCACCCTGAGTACTGAGCACCGAGCACCCTGAGTACTGAGCACCCAGCACCCTGAGCACTGAGCAAGGAGCACCCCGAGGACTGTGCACCCAGCACCGTGAGCACTGAGCACCCAGCACCTTGAGTACTGAGCACCGAGCACCCTGAGCACTGAGCACCCAGCACCCTGAGTACTGAGCACCCAGCAACCAGAGCACTGAGCACCCAGCACCCTGAGTATTGAGCACCCAGCACCCTGAGTACTGAGCACTGAGCACCCTGAGCACTGAGCACCCAGCACCCTGAGTACTGAGCACCCAGCAACCTGAGTACTGAGCACTCAGCACCCTGAGTACTGAGCACCGAGCACCCCGAGCACTGAGCACCCAGCACCCTGAGCACTGAGCACCCTGAGGACTGAGCACCCAGCACCCTGAGTACTGAGCACCCAGCACCCTGAGTACTGAGCACCCAGCATCCTGAGTACTGAGCACCGACCACCCTGAGCACTGAGCATCCAGCACCCCGAGCACTGAGCACCCAGCACCCTGAGTACTGAGCACCCAGCACCCAGAGTACTTAGCACCCAGCACCTGAGCACTGAGCACCCAGCACCCTGAGTACTGAGCACCGAGCACCCTGAGTACTGAGCACCCAGCACCCTGAGTACTGAGCACCCAGCACCCTGAGTACTGAGCAACGAGCACCCCGAGTACTGAGCACCCAGCACCCCGAGCACTGAGCACAGAGCACCCTGAGTACTGAGCACCCTGAGTGCTGAGCACCCAGCACCCTGAGTAATGAGCACCCAGCACCCTGAGCACTGAGCACCCAGCACCCTGAGTACTGAGCACCCAGCACCCAGAGTACTTAGCACCCAGCACCTGAGCACTGAGCACCCAGCACCCTGAGTACTGAGCACCGAGCACCCTGAGTACTGAGCACCCAGCACCCTGAGTACTGAGCACCCAGCACCCTGAGTACTGAGCAACGAGCACCCCGAGTACTGAGCACCCAGCACCCTGAGCACTGAGCACCCAGCACCCCGAGCTCTGAGCACCCAGCACCCTGAGTACTGAGCACCGAGCACCCCGAGCACTGAGCACCCAGCACCCTGAGCACTGAGCACCCAGCACCCTGAGTACTGAGCACCCAGCACCCTGAGTACTGAGCACACAGCACCCTGAGCACTGAGCACCCAGCACCCTGAGTACTGAGCACCCAGCACCCTGTGTACTGAGCACCCAGCACCCTGAGTACTGAGCACCCAGCACCCTGAGTACTGAGCACCCAGCACCCTGAGTACTTAGCACCCAGCACCCTGAGTACTGAGCACCGAGCACCCTGAGTACTGAGCACCCAGCACCCCGAGCACTGAGCACCCAGCACCCCGAGCTCTGAGCACCCAGCACCCTGAGCACTGAGCACCCAGCAAACTGAGTACTGAGCACCCAGCACCCTGAGTACTGAGCACACAGCACCCTGAGCACTGAGCACCCAGCATCCTGAGTACTGAGCCCCGAGCACCCCGAGCACTGAGCACCCAGCACCCTGAGTACTGAGCACCCAGCACCCTGAGTACTGGGCACCCAGCACCCTGAGTACTGAGCACCCAGCACCCTGAGCACTGAGCACCCAGCACCCCGAGCACTGAGCACCCAGCACGCTGAGCACTGAGCACCCAGCACCCCGAGTACTGAGCACCCAGCACCCCGAGTACTGAGCACCGAGCACCCCGAGCATTGAGCACCCAGCACCCTGAGTCCTGAGCACCCAGCACCCTGAGTACTGAGCACCCCGAGTACTGAGCACCCAGCACCCCGAGCACTGAGCACCCAGCACCCTGAGTACTGAGAACAGATCACCCTGAGTACTGAGCACCCAGCACCCTGAGTACAGAGCCGCCAGCACCCTGAGTACTGAGCACCCAGTACCCCGAGCACTGAGCACCCAGCACCCCAAGCACTGAACACCGAGCACCCTGAGTACTGAGCACCCAGCACGCTGAGCACTGAGCACCCAGCACCCCGAGTACTGAGCACCCAGCACCCTGAGTACTGAGCACCCAGCACCCTGAGTACTGAGCACCCAGCACCCCGAGCACTGAGCACCCAGCACCCTGAGCACTGTGTACTGAGCACCCAGCACACTGAGCACTGAGCAGCCAGCACCATGAGCACTGAGCACCCAGCACCCTGAGTACTGAGCACCCAGCACCCCAAACACTGAGCACCGAGTTCCCTGAGAACTGAGCACCGAGCACCCTGAGTACTGAGCACCCAGCACCATGAGTACTGAGCCCTGAGCACCCAGAGTACTGAGCAACCTGAGTACTGAGCACCCATCACCCCGAGAATGAGCACCCAGCACCATGAGTACTGAGCACCGTGCACCCTGAGCACTGAGCACCCAGCACCCTGAGTACTGAGCACCAAGCACCCTGAGTACTGAGCACCCAGCACCCTGAGTACTGAGCACCCAGCACCCTGAATTCTGAGCACCCAGCACCCTGAGCACTGAGCACACTGAGTACTGAGCAACCAGCACCCTGAGCACTGAGCACCCAGCACCCCGAGCACTGAGCACCCAGCACCCCGAGCACTGAGCACTGAGCACCCTGAGCACTGAGGACCCAGCACCCCGAGCACTGAGCACCCAGCACCCTGAGTACTGAGCACCCATCACCTTGAGCACAGAGGACCCAGCACCCCGAGCACTGAGCACCCAGCACGCTGAGTACTGAGCTCTGAGCATCCAGCACCCTGAGTACTGAGCACCCAGCACCCGGAGTACTGAGCACCCAGCACCCTGAGCACTGAGCACGGAGCACCCCGAGGACTGAGCACCCAGCACCGTGAGCACTGAGCACCCAGCACCTTGAGTACTGAGCACCGAGCACCCTGAGCACTGAGCACCCAGCACCCTGAGTACTGAGCACCCAGCAACCCGAGCACTGAGCACCCAGCACCCTGAGTACTGAGCACCCAGCACCCTGAGTACTGAGCACTGAGCACCCTGAGCACTGAGCACCCAGCACCCTGAGTACTGAGCACCCAGCAACCTGAGTACTGAGCACTCAGCACCCTGAGTACTGAGCACCGAGCACCCCGAGCACTGAGCACCCAGCACCCTGAGCACTGAGCACCCTGAGGACTGAGCACCCAGCACCCTGAGTACTGAGCACCCAGCACCCTGAGTACTGAGCACCCAGCATCCTGAGTACTGAGCACCGATCACCCTGAGCACTGAGCATCCAGCACCCCGAGCATTGAGCACCCAGCACCCTGAGTACTGAGCACCCTGAGTACTGAGCACCCAGCACCCCGAGCACTGAGCACAGAGCACCCTGAGTACTGAGCACCCTGAGTGCTGAACACCCAGCACCCTGAGTACTGAGCACCCAGCACCCTGAGCACTGAGCACCCAGCACCCTGAATAATGAGCACCCAGCACCCTGAGTACTTAGCACGGAGCACCTGAGCACTGAGCACCCAGCACCCTGAGTTCTGAGCACCGAGCACCCTGAGTACTGAGCAACCAGCACCCTGAGTACTGAGCACCCAGCACCCAGAGTACTGAGCACCGAGCACCCCGAGTACTGAGCACCCAGCACCCGGAGCACTGAGCACGCAGCACCCCGAGCACTGAGCACCCAGCACCCTGAGTACTGAGCACCGAGCCCCCCGAGCACTGAGCACCCAGCACCCTGAGCACTGAGCACCCAGCACCCTGAGTACTGAGCACCCAGCACCCTGAGTACTGAGCACACAGCACCCTGAGCACTGAGCACCCAGCACCCTGAGTACTGAGCACCCAGCACCCTGTGTACTGAGCACCCAGCACCCTGAGTACTGAGCACCCAGCACCCTGAGTACTGAGCACCCAGCACCCTGAGTACTTAGCACCCAGCACCCTGAGTACTGAGCACCGAGCACCCTGAGTACTGAGCACCCAGCACCCCGAGCACTGAGCACCCAGCACCCCGAGCTCTGAGCACCCAGCACCCTGAGCACTGAGCACCCAGCAAACTGAGTACTGAGCACCCAGCACCCTGAGTACTGAGCACACAGCACCCTGAGCACTGAGCACCCAGCATCCTGAGTACTGAGCCCCGAGCACCCCGAGCACTGAGCACCCAGCACCCTGAGTACTGAGCACCCAGCACCCTGAGTACTGGGCACCCAGCACCCTGAGTACTGAGCACCCAGCACCCTGAGCACTGAGCACCCAGCACCCCGAGCACTGAGCACCCAGCACGCTGAGCACTGAGCACCCAGCACCCCGAGTACTGAGCACCCAGCACCCCGAGTACTGAGCACCGAGCACCCCGAGCATTGAGCACCCAGCACCCTGAGTCCTGAGCACCCAGCACCCTGAGTACTGAGCACCCCGAGTACTGAGCACCCAGCACCCCGAGCACTGAGCACCCAGCACCCTGAGTACTGAGAACAGATCACCCTGAGTACTGAGCACCCAGCACCCTGAGTACAGAGCCGCCAGCACCCTGAGTACTGAGCACCCAGTACCCCGAGCACTGAGCACCCAGCACCCCAAGCACTGAACACCGAGCACCCTGAGTACTGAGCACCCAGCACGCTGAGCACTGAGCACCCAGCACCCCGAGTACTGAGCACCCAGCACCCTGAGTACTGAGCACCCAGCACCCTGAGTACTGAGCACCCAGCACCCCGAGCACTGAGCACACAGCACCCTGAGCACTGTGTACTGAGCACCCAGCACACTGAGCACTGAGCAGCCAGCACCATGAGCACTGAGCACCCAGCACCCTGAGTACTGAGCACCCAGCACCCCAAACACTGAGCACCGAGTTCCCTGAGAACTGAGCACCGAGCACCCTGAGTACTGAGCACCCAGCACCATGAGTACTGAGCCCTGAGCACCCAGAGTACTGAGCAACCTGAGTACTGAGCACCCATCACCCCGAGAATGAGCACCCAGCACCATGAGTACTGAGCACCGCGCACCCTGAGCACTGAGCACCCAGCACCCTGAGTACTGAGCACCAAGCACCCTGAGTACTGAGCACCCAGCACCCTGAGTACTGAGCACCCAGCACCCTGAATTCTGAGCACCCAGCACCCTGAGCACTGAGCACACTGAGTACTGAGCAACCAGCACCCTGAGCACTGAGCACCCAGCACCCCGAGCACTGAGCACCCAGCACCCCGAGCACTGAGCACTGAGCACCCTGAGCACTGAGGACCCAGCACCCCGAGCACTGAGCACCCAGCACCCTGAGTACTGAGCACCCATCACCTTGAGCACAGACGACCCAGCACCCCGAGCACTGAGCACCCAGCACGCTGAGTACTGAGCTCTGAGCATCCAGCACCCTGAGTACTGAGCACCCAGCACCCTGAGTACTGAGCACCCAGCACCCTGAGCACTGAGCACGGAGCACCCCGAGGACTGAGCACCCAGCACCGTGAGCACTGAGCACCCAGCACCTTGAGTACTGAGCACCGAGCACCCCGAGCACTGAGCACCCAGCACCCTGAGTACTGAGCACCCAGCAACCCGAGCACTGAGCACCCAGCACCCTGAGTACTGAGCACCCAGCACCCTGAGTACTGAGCACTGAGCACCCTGAGCACTGAGCACCCAGCACCCTGAGTACTGAGCACCCAGCAACCTGAGTACTGAGCACTCAGCACCCTGAGTACTGAGCACCGAGCACCCCGAGCACTGAGCACCCAGCACCCTGAGCACTGAGCACCCTGAGGACTGAGCACCCAGCACCCTGAGTACTGAGCACCCAGCACCCTGAGTACTGAGCACCCAGCATCCTGAGTACTGAGCACCGATCACCCTGAGCACTGAGCATCCAGCACCCCGAGCATTGAGCACCCAGCACCCTGAGTACTGAGCACCCTGAGTACTGAGCACCCAGCACCCCGAGCACTGAGCACAGAGCACCCTGAGTACTGAGCACCCTGAGTGCTGAACACCCAGCACCCTGAGTACTGAGCACCCAGCACCCTGAGCACTGAGCACCCAGCACCCTGAGTAATGAGCACCCAGCACCCTGAGTACTTAGCACGGAGCACCTGAGCACTGAGCACCCAGCACCCTGAGTTCTGAGCACCGAGCACCCTGAGTACTGAGCAACCAGCACCCTGAGTACTGAGCACCCAGCACCCAGAGTACTGAGCACCGAGCACCCCGAGTACTGAGCACCCAGCACCCGGAGCACTGAGCACGCAGCACCCCGAGCACTGAGCACCCAGCACCCTGAGTACTGAGCACCGAGCCCCCCGAGCACTGAGCACCCAGCACCCTGAGCACTGAGCACCCAGCACCCTGAGTACTGAGCACCCAGCACCCTGAGTACTGAGCACACAGCACCCTGAGCACTGAGCACCCAGGACCCTGAGTACTGAGCATCCAGCACCCTGAACACTGAGCACCCAGCACCCTGAGTACTGAGCACCGAGCACCCCGAGCACTGAGCACCCAGCACCCTGAGTACTGAGCACCCAGCACCAAAAGTACTGAGCACCGAGCATCCTGAGCACTGAGCACCGAGCACCCCGAGCACTGAGCACCCAGCACCCTGAGTACTGAGCACCCAGCACCAAGAGTACTGAGCAGCGAGCACCCCGAGCACTGAGCACCCAGCACCCTGAGTAATGAGCACCCAGCACCCCGAGTACTGAGCACCCAGCACCGTGAGTACTGAGAACCGAGCACCCTGAGTACTGAGCACCCAGCACGCTGAGCACTGAGCAACCATCACCCCGAGTACTGAGCACCCAGCACCCAGAGAATGAGCACCCAGCACCCTGAGTACTGAGCACCCAGCACCCTGAGTACTGAGCACCCAGCACCCCGAGCACTGAGCACCCTGAATACTGAGCACCCAGCACCCTGAATACTGTGCACTAAGCACCCAGAGGGCTGAGAACCCAGGACCCCGAGCACTGAGTACTGAGCACCCAGCACCCTGAGTACTGAGCACCGATCTCCCCGAGCACTGAGCACCCAGCACCCTGAGCACTGAGCACCCAGCACCCCGAGCACTGAGCACCCAGCACCTGAGCACTGAGCACCCAGCACCCTGAGTACTGAGCACCGAGCACCCTGAGTACTGAGCACCCAGCACCCTGAGTACTGAGCACCCAGCACCCTGAGTACTGAGCAACGAGCACCCCGAGTACTGAGCACCCAGCACCCTGAGCACTGAGCACCCAGCACCCCGAGCTCTGAGCACCCAGCACCCTGAGTACTGAGCACCGAGCACCCCGAGCACTGAGCACCCAGCACCCTGAGCACTGAGCACCCAGCACCCTGAGTACTGAGCACCCAGCACCCTGAGTACTGAGCACACAGCACCCTGAGCACTGAGCACCCAGCACCCTGAGTACTGAGCACCCAGAACCCTGAGTACTGAGCACCCAGCACCCTGAGTACTGAGCACCCAGCACCCTGAGTACTGAGCACCAAGCACCCTGAGTACTGAGCACCGAGCACCCTGTGTACTGAGCACCCAGCACCCCGAGCACTGAGCACCCAGCACCCTGAGCACAGAGCACCCAGCACCCCAAGCACTGAGCACCCAGCACCCGGAGTACTGAGTACTGAGCACCCTGAGTACTGAGCACCCAGCAGCCTGAGCACTGAGCAGCCAGCATCCTGAGTACTGAGCACCGAGCACCCCGAGCACTGAGCACCCAGCACCCTGAGTACTGAGCACCCAGCACCCTGAGTACTGGGCACCCAGCACCCTGAGTACTGAGCACCCAGCACCCTGAGCACTGAGCACAAAGCACGCTGAGTACTGAGCACTGAGCACCCTGAGTACTGAGCACCGAGGACCCTGAGCACTGAGCACCTAGCACCCTGAGTACTGAGCACCCAGCACCCTGAGCACTGAGCAGCCAGCACCCTCAGCACTGAGCACCCAGCACCCCGAGCACTGAGCACCCAGCACGCTGAGCACTGAGCACCCAGCACCCCGAGTACTGAGCACCCAGCACCCGAGTACTGAGCACCGAGCACCCCGAGCATTGAGCACCCAGCACCCTGAGTCCTGAGCACCCAGCACCCTGAGTACTGAGCACCCCGAGTACTGAGCACCCAGCACCCCGAGCACTGAGCACCCAGCACCCTGAGTACTGAGAACAGATCACCCTGAGTACTGAGCACCCAGCACCCTGAGTACAGAGCCGCCAGCACCCTGAGTACTGAGCACCCAGTACCCCGAGCACTGAGCACCCAGCACCCCAAGCACTGAACACCGAGCACCCTGAGTACTGAGCACCCAGCACGCTGAGCACTGAGCACCCAGCACCCCGAGTACTGAGCACCCAGCACCCTGAGTACTGAGCACCCAGCACCCTGAGTACTGAGCACCCAGCACCCCGAGCACTGAGCACCCAGCACCCTGAGCACTGAGCACCCAGCACCCTGAGTACTGAGCATCAAGCACGCTGAGCACTGAGCACCCAGCACCCTGAGTACTGAGCACCCAGCACCCTGAGCACTGAGCACTCAGCACCCTGAGTACTGAGCACCGAGCACCCCGAGCACTGAGCACCGAGCACCCTGAGTACTGAGCACCCAGCACCCTGAGTACTGAGCACTGAGCACTGAGCACCCTGAGCACTGAGCACCCAGCACCCTGAGCACTGAGCACCCAGCATCCTGAGCACTGTGTACTGAGCACCCAGCACACTGAGCACTGAGCAGCCAGCACCATGAGCACTGAGCACCCAGCACCCTGAGTACTGAGCACCCAGCACCCCAAACACTGAGCACCGAGTTCCCTGAGAACTGAGCACCGAGCACCCTGAGTACTGAGCACCCAGCATCATGAGTACTGAGCCCTGAGCACCCAGAGTACTGAGCAACCTGAGTACTGAGCTCCCATCACCCCGAGAATGAGCACCCAGCACCATGAGTACTGAGCACCGCGCACCCTGAGCACTGAGCACCCAGCACCCTGAGTACTGAGCACCAAGCACCCTGAGTACTGAGCACCCAGCACCCTGAGTACTGAGCACCCAGCACCCTGAATTCTGAGCACCCAGCACCCTGAGCACTGAGCACACTGAGTACTGAGCAACCAGCACCCTGAGCACTGAGCACCCAGCACCCCGAGCACTGAGCACCCAGCACCCCGAGCACTGAGCACTGAGCCCCCTGAGCACTGAGGACCCAGCACCCCGAGCACTGAGCACCCAGCACCCTGAGTACTGAGCACCCATCACCTTGAGCACAGAGGACCCAGCACCCTGAGCACTGAGCACCCAGCACGCTGAGTACTGAGCTCTGAGCATCCAGCACCCTGAGTACTGAGCACCCAGCACCCTGAGTACTGAGCACCCAGCACCCTGAGCACTGAGCACGGAGCACTCCGAGGACTGAGCACCCAGCACCGTGAGCACTGAGCACCCAGCACCTTGAGTACTGAGCACCGAGCACCCCGAGCACTGAGCACCCAGCACCCTGAGTACTGAGCACCAAGCAACCCGAGCACTGAGCACCCAGCACCCTGAGTACTGAGCACCCAGCACCCTGAGTACTGAGCACTGAGCACACTGATCACTGAGCACCCAGCACCCTGAGTACTGAGCACCCAGCAACCTGAGTACTGAGCACTCAGCACCCTGAGTACTGAGCACCGAGCACCCCGAGCACTGAGCACCCAGCACCCTGAGCACTGAGCACCCTGAGGACTGAGCACCCAGCACGCTGAGTACTGAGCACCCAGCACCCTGAGTACTGAGCACCCAGCATCCTGAGTACTGAGCACCCATCACCCTGAGCACTGAGCATCCAGCACCCCGAGCACTGAGCACCCAGCACCCTGAGTACTGAGCACCCTGAGTACTGAGCACCCAGCACCCCGAGCACTGAGCACAGAGCACCCTGAGTACTGAGCACCCTGAGTGCTGAACACCCAGCACCCTGAGTACTGAGCACCCAGCACCCTGAGCACTGAGCACCCAGCACCCTGAGTAATGAGCACCCAGCACCCTGAGTACTTAGCACGGAGCACCTGAGCACTGAGCACCCAGCACCCTGAGTTCTGAGCACCGAGCACCCTGAGTACTGAGCAACCAGCACCCTGAGTACTGAGCACCCAGCACCCTGAGTACTGAGCACCGAGCACCCCGAGTACTGAGCACCCAGCACCCTGAGCACTGAGCACGCAGCACCCCGAGCACTGAGCACCCAGCACCCTGAGCACTGAGCACCCAGCACCCTGAGTACTGAGCACCCAGCACCCTGAGTACTGAGCACACAGCACCCTGAGCACTGAGCACCCAGGACCCTGAGTACTGAGCATCCAGCACCCTGAACACTGAGCACCCAGCACCCTGAGTACTGAGCACCGAGCACCCCGAGCACTGAGCACCCAGCACCCTGAGTACTGAGCACCCAGCCCCAAAAGTACTGAGCACCGAGCATCCTGAGCACTGAGCACCGAGCAACCCGAGCACTGAGCACCCAGCACCCTGAGTACTGAGCACCCAGCACCAAGAGTACTGAGCAGCGAGCACCCCGAGCACTGAGCACCCAGCACCCTGAGTAATGAGCACCCAGCACCCCGAGTACTGAGCACCCAGCACCGTGAGTACTGAGAACCGAGCACCCTGAGTACTGAGCACCCAGCACGCTGAGCACTGAGCAACCATCACCCCGAGTACTGAGCACCCAGCACCCAGAGAATGAGCACCCAGCACCCTGAGTACTGAGCACCCAGCACCCTGAGTACTGAGCACCCAGCACCCCGAGCACTGAGCACCCTGAATACTGAGCACCCAGCACCCTGAATACTGTGCACTAAGCACCCAGAGGGCTGAGAACCCAGGACCCCGAGCACTGAGTACTGAGCACCCAGCACCCTGAGTACTGAGCACCGAGCTCCCCGAGCACTGAGCACCCTGAGTACTGAGCACCCAGCACCCTGAGTACTGAGCACCGATCTCCCCGAGCACTGAGCACCCAGCACCCTGAGCACTGAGCACCCAGCACCCCGAGCACTGAGCACCCAGCACCCTGTGTACTGAGCACCCAGCACCCAGAGCACTGAGCACCCAGCACCCTGAGCACTGAGCACCCAGAACCCTGAGTACTGAGCACCCAGCACCCTGAGTACTGAGCACCCAGACCCCGAGCACTGAGCACCCAGCACCCCTAGCAAAGTGCACCCAGCACCCTGAGTACTGAGAACCCAGCACCCTGAGCACTGAGCACGGAGCACCCCGAGGACTGAGCACCCAGCACCCTGAGTACTGAGCATCCAGCACCCTGAACACTGAGCACCCAGCACCTTGAGTACTGAGCACCGAGCACCCCGAGCACTGAGCACCCAGCACCCTGAGTACTGAGCACCCAGCAACCCGAGCACTGAGCACCCAGCACCCTGAGTACTGAGCATCCAGCACCCTGAAAACTGAGCACCCAGCACCCTGAGTACTGAGCACCGAGCACCCCGAGCACTGAGCACCCAGCAACCTGAGTACTGAGCACCCAGCACCAAAAGTACTGAGCACCGAGCATCCTGAGCACTGAGCACCGAGCACCCCGAGCACTGAGCACCCAGCACCCTGAGTACTGAGCACCCAGCACCAAGAGTACTGAGCAGCGAGCACCCCGAGCACTGAGCACCCAGCACCCTGAGTAATGAGCACCCAGCACCCCGAGTACTGAGCACCCAGCACCGTGAGTACTGAGAACCGAGCACCCTGAGTACTGAGCACCCAGCACGCTGAGCACTGAGCAACCATCACCCCGAGTACTGAGCACCCAGCACCCCGAGAATGAGCACCCAGCACCCTGAGTACTGAGCACCCAGCACCCTGAGTACTGAGCACCCAGCACCCCGAGCACTGAGCACCCTGAATACTGAGCACCCAGCACCCTGAATACTGTGAACTAAGCACCCAGAGGGCTGAGAACCCAGGACCCCGAGCACTGAGTACTGAGCACCCAGCACCCTGAGTACTGAGCACCGAGCTCCCCGAGCACTGAGCACCCTGAGTACTGAGCACCCAGCACCCTGAGTACTGAGCACCGAGCTCCCCGAGCACTGAGCACCCAGCACCCTGAGCACTGAGCACCCAGCACCCCGAGCACTGAGCACCCAGCACCCTGAGTACTGAGCACTGAGCACCCTGCGTACTAAGCACCCAGCACCCTGAGTACTGAGCACCCAGGACCCTGAGCACTGAGCACCGAGCACCCCGAGCACTGAGCACCCAGCACTCTGAGCACTCAGCACCCATCACCCCGATCACTGAGCTCCCAGCACCCTGAGCACTGAGCACCCAGCACCCTGAGCACTGAGCACCCAGCAGCCAGAGCACTGAGCACCCAGCACCCTGAGCACTGAGCACCCAGAACCCTGAGTACTGAGCACCCAGCACCCTGAGTACTGAGCACCCAGACCCCGAGCACTGAGCACCCAGCACCCCTAGCACTGTGCACCCAGCACCCTGAGTACTGAGAACCCAGCACCCTGAGTACTGAGCACCCAGCACCCTGAGCACTGAGCACCCAGCAAACCGAGCACTGAGCACCCAGCATCCTGAGCACTGAGTACTGACCACCCAGCACCCTGTGCACTGAGCACCCAGCACCCTGAGCACTGAGCACCCAGCACCCTGAGTACTGAGCACCCAGCACCCCAAGCACTGAGCACCGAGCACCCTGAATACTGAGCACCCAGCACGCTGACCACTGAGCACCCAGCACCCCGAGTACTGAGCACCCAGCACCCTGAGTACTGAGCACCCAGCACCCTGAGTACTGAGCACCCAGCACCCTGAGCACTGAGCACCCAGCACCCTGAGTAATGAGCACCCAGCACCCTGAGTACTTAGCACGGAGCACCTGAGCACTGAGCACCCAGCACCCTGAGTTCTGAGCACCGAGCACCCTGAGTACTGAGCAACCAGCACCCTGAGTACTGAGCACCCAGCACCCTGAGTACTGAGCACCGAGCACCCCGAGTACTGAGCACCCAGCACCCTGAGCACTGAGCACGCAGCACCCCGAGCACTGAGCACCCAGCACCCTGAGCACTGAGCACCCAGCACCCTGAGTACTGAGCACCCAGCACCCTGAGTACTGAGCACACAGCACCCTGAGCACTGAGCACCCAGGACCCTGAGTACTGAGCATCCAGCACCCTGAACACTGAGCACCCAGCACCCTGAGTACTGAGCACCGAGCACCCCGAGCACTGAGCACCCAGCACCCTGAGTACTGAGCACCCAGCCCCAAAAGTACTGAGCACCGAGCATCCTGAGCACTGAGCACCGAGCACCCCGAGCACTGAGCACAGAGCACCCTGAGTACTGAGCACCCTGAGTGCTGAACACCCAGCACCCTGAGTACTGAGCACCCAGCACCCTGAGCACTGAGCACCCAGCACCCTGAGTAATGAGCACCCAGCACCCTGAGTACTTAGCACGGAGCACCTGAGCACTGAGCACCCAGCACCCTGAGTTCTGAGCACCGAGCACCCTGAGTACTGAGCAACCAGCACCCTGAGTACTGAGCACCCAGCACCCTGAGTACTGAGCACCGAGCACCCCGAGTACTGAGCACCCAGCACCCTGAGCACTGAGCACGCAGCACCCCGAGCACTGAGCACCCAGCACCCTGAGCACTGAGCACCCAGCACCCTGAGTACTGAGCACCCAGCACCCTGAGTACTGAGCACACAGCACCCTGAGCACTGAGCACCCAGGACCCTGAGTACTGAGCATCCAGCACCCTGAACACTGAGCACCCAGCACCCTGAGTACTGAGCACCGAGCACCCCGAGCACTGAGCACCCAGCACCCTGAGTACTGAGCACCCAGCCCCAAAAGTACTGAGCACCGAGCATCCTGAGCACTGAGCACCGAGCAACCCGAGCACTGAGCACCCAGCACCCTGAGTACTGAGCACCCAGGACCCTGAGCACTGAGCACCGAGCACCCCGAGCACTGAGCACCCAGCACTCTGAGCACTCAGCACCCATCACCCCGATCACTGAGCTCCCAGCACCCTGAGCACTGAGCACCCAGCACCCTGAGCACTGAGCACCCAGCAGCCAGAGCACTGAGCACCCAGCACCCTGAGCACTGAGCACCCAGAACCCTGAGTACTGAGCACCCAGCACCCTGAGTACTGAGCACCCAGACCCCGAGCACTGAGCACCCAGCACCCCTAGCACTGTGCACCCAGCACCCCGAGTACTGAGAACCCAGCACCCTGAGTACTGAGCACCCAGCACCCTGAGCACTGAGCACCCAGCAAACCGAGCACTGAGCACCCAGCATCCTGAGCACTGAGTACTGACCACCCAGCACCCTGTGCACTGAGCACCCAGCACCCTGAGCACTGAGCACCCAGCACCCTGAGTACTGAGCACCCAGCACCCCAAGCACTGAGCACCGAGCACCCTGAATACTGAGCACCCAGCACGCTGACCACTGAGCACCCAGCACCCCGAGTACTGAGCACCCAGCACCCTGAGTACTGAGCACCCAGCACCCTGAGTACTGAGCACCCAGCACCCCGAGCACTGAGCACCCAGCACCCTGAGCACTGAGCACCCAGCACCCTGAGTACTGAGCATCAAGCACGCTGAGCACGGAGCACCCAGCATCCTGAGTACTGAGCACACAGCACACTGAGCACTGAGCACTCAGCACCCTGTGTATTGAGCACCGAGCACCCTGAGTACTGAGTACTGAGCACTGAGCACCCTGAGATCTGAGCACCCAGCACCCGGAGCACTGAGCACCCAGCTCCCCGAGCACTGAGCACCCTGAGTACTGAGCATCCAGCACCCTGAGTACTAAGCACCCAGCACCCTGAGCACTGAGCACCCAGCTCCCCGAGCACTGAGCACCCTGAGTACTGAGCACCCAGCACCCGAAGTACTGAGCACCGATCTCCCCGAGCACTGAGCACCCAGCACCCTGAGCACTGAGCACCCAGCACCCCGAGCACTGAGCACCCAGCACCCTGTGTACTGAGCACCCAGCACCCAGAGCACTGAGCATCCAGCACCCTGAGCACTGAGCACCCAGAACCCTGAGTACTGAGCACCCAGCACCCTGAGTACTGAGCACCCAGACCCCGAGCACTGAGCACCCAGCACCCCTAGCACTGTGCACCCAGCACCCTGAGTACTGAGAACCCAGCACCCTGAGTACGGAGCACCCAGCACCCTGAGCACTGAGCACCCAGCAGCCCGAGCACTGAGCACCCAGCATCCTGAGCACTGAGTACTGGGCACCCAGCACCCTGAGCACTGAGCACCCAGCACCCTGAGCACTGAGCACCCAGCACCCTGAGTACTGAGCACCCAGCACCCCAAGCACTGAGCACCGAGCATCCTGAGTACTGAGCACCCAGCACGCTGAGCACTGAGCACCCAGCACCCCGAGTACTGAGCACCCAGCACCCTGAGTACTGAGCACCCAGCACCCTGAGTACTGAGCACCCAGCACCCCGAGCACTGAGCACCCAGCACCCTGAGCACTGAGCACCCAGCACCCTGAGTACTGAGCATCAAGCACGCTGAGCACTGAGCACCCAGCACCCTGAGTACTGAGCACCCAGCACCCCGAGCACTGAGCACCCAGCACCCTGAGCACTGAGCACCCAGCAACCTGAGTACTGAGCATCAAGCACGCTGAGCACTGAGCACCCAGCACCCTGAGTACTGAGCACCCAGCACCCTGAGTACTGAGCACCGAGCACCCCGAGCACTGAGCACCGAGCACCCTGAGTACTGAGCACCCAGCACCCTGAGTACTGAGCACTGAGCACTGAGCACCCTGAGCACTGAGCACCCAGCACCCTGAGCACTGAGCACCCAGCATCCTGAGCACTGTGTACTGAGCACCCAGCACACTGAGCACTGAGCAGCCAGCACGATGAGCACTGAGCACCCAGCACCCTGAGTACTGAGCACCCAGCACCCCAAACACTGAGCACCGAGCTCCCTGAGAACTGAGCACCGAGCACCCTGAGTACTGAGCACCCAGCACCATGAGTACTGAGCCCTGAGCACCCAGAGTACTGAGCAACCTGAGTACTGAGCACCCAGCACCCCGAGAATGAGCACCCAGCACCATGAGTACTGAGCACCGCGCACCCTGAGCACTGAGCACCCAGCACCCTGAGTACTGAGCACCAAGCACCCTGAGTACTGAGCACCCAGCACCCTGAGAACTGAGCACCCAGCACCCTGAATTCTGAGCACCCAGCACCCTGAGCACTGAGCACACTGAGTACTGAGCAACCAGCAACCTGAGCACTGAGCACCCAGCACCCCGAGCACTGAGCACCCAGCACCCCGAGCACTGAGCACTGAGCACCCTGAGCACTGAGGACACAGCATCCCGAGCACTGAGCACCCAGCACCCTGAGTACTGAGCACCCATCACCTTGAGCACAGAGGACCCAGCACCCCGAGCACTGAGCAACCAGCACGCTGAGTACTGAGCACTGAGCATCCAGCACCCTGAGTACTGAGCACCTAGCACCCCGAGTACTGAGCACCCAGCACCCTGAGCACTGAGCACGGAGCACCCCGAGGACTGAGCACCCAGCACCCTGAGTACTGAGCATCCAGCACCCTGAACACTGAGCACCCAGCACCCTGAGCACTGAGCACGGAGCACCCCGAGGACTGAGCACCCAGCACCCTGAGTACTGAGCACCCAGCAACCCGAGCACTGAGCACCCAGCACCCTGAGTACTGAGCATCCAGCACCCTGAACACTGAGCACCCAGCACCCTGAGTACTGAGCACCGAGCACCCCGAGCACTGAGCACCCAGCACCCTGAGTACTGAGCACCCAGCACCAAAAGTACTGAGCACCGAGCATCCTGAGCACTGAGCACCGAGCACCCCGAGCACTGAGCACCCAGCACCCTGAGTACTGAGCACCCAGCAACAAGAGTACTGAGCAGCGAGCACCCCGAGCACTGAGCACCCAGCACCCTGAGTAATGAGCACCCAGCACCCCGAGTACTGAGCACCCAGCACCGTGAGTACTGAGAACCGAGCACCCTGAGTACTGAGCAACCAGCACGCTGAGCACTGAGCAACCATCACCCCGAGTACTGAGCACCCAGCACCCCGAGAATGAGCACCCAGCACCCTGAGTACTGAGCACCCAGCACCCTGAGTACTGAGCACCCAGCACCCCGAGCACTGAGCACCCTGAATACTGAGCACCCAGCACCCTGAATACTGTGAACTAAGCACCCAGAGGGCTGAGAACCCAGGACCCCGAGCACTGAGTACTGAGCACCCAGCACCCTGAGTACTGAGCACCGAGCTCCCCGAGCACTGAGCACCCTGAGTACTGAGCACCCAGCACCCTGAGTACTGAGCACCGAGCTCCCCGAGCACTGAGCAACCAGCACCCTGAGCACTGAGCACCCAGCACCCCGAGCACTGAGCACCCAGCACCCTGAGTACTGAGCACTGAGCACCCTGCGTACTAAGCACCCAGCACCCTGAGTACTGAGCACCCAGGACCCTGAGCACTCAGCACCCATCACCCCGATCACTGAGCTCCCAGCACCCTGAGCACTGAGCACCCAGCACCCTGAGCACTGAGCACCCAGCAGCCAGAGCACTGAGCACCCAGCACCCTGAGCACTGAGCACCCAGAACCCTGAGTACTGAGCACCCAGAACCCTGAGTACTGAGCACCCAGACCCCGAGCACTGAGCACCCAGCACCCCTAGCACTGTGCACCCAGCACCCTGAGTACTGAGAACCCAGCACCCTGAGTACTGAGCACCCAGCACCCTGAGCACTGAGCACCCAGCAAAACGAGCACTGAGCACCCAGCATCCTGAGCACTGAGTACTGACCACCCAGCACCCTGTGCACTGAGCACCCAGCACCCTGAGCACTGAGCACCCAGCACCCTGAGTACTGAGCACCCAGCACCCCAAGCACTGAGCACCGAGCACCCTGAATACTGAGCACCCAGCACGCTGAGCACTGAGCACCCAGCACCCCGAGTACTGAGCACCCAGCACCCTGAGTACTGAGCACCCAGCACCCTGAGTACTGAGCACCCAGCACCCCGAGCACTGAGCACCCAGCACCCTGAGCACTGAGCACCCAGTACCCTGAGTACTGAGCATCAAGCACGCTGAGCACGGAGCACCCAGCATCCTGAGTACTGAGCACACAGCACCGTGAGCACTGAGCACCCAGCACCTTGAGTACTGAGCACCGAGCACCCCGAGCACTGAGCACCCAGCACCCTGAGTACTGAGCACCCAGCAACCCGAGCACTGAGCACCCAGCACCCTGAGTACTGAGCACCCAGCACCCTGAGTACTGAGCACTGAGCACCCTGATCACTGAGCACCCAGCACCCTGAGTACTGAGCACCCAGCAACCTGAGTACTGAGCACTCAGCACCCTGAGTACTGAGCACCGAGCACCCCGAGCACTGAGCACCCAGCACCCTGAGCACTGAGCACCCTGAGGACTGAGCATCCAGCACCCTGAGTACTGAGCACCCAGCACCCTGAGTACTGAGCACCCAGCATCCTGAGTACTGAGCACCGATCACCCTGAGCACTGAGCATCCAGCACCCCGAGCACTGAGCACCCAGCACCCTGAGTACTGAGCACCCTGAGTACTGAGCACCCAGAACCCCGAGCACTGAACACAGAGCACCCTGAGTACTGAGCACCCTGAGTGCTGAACACCCAGCACCCTGAGTACTGAGCACCCAGCACCCTGAGCACTGAGCACCCAGCACCCTGAGTAATGAGCACCCAGCACCCTGAGTACTTAGCACGGAGCACCTGAGCACTGAGCACCCAGCACCCTGAGTTCTGAGCACCGAGCACCCTGAGTACTGAGCAACCAGCACCCTGAGTACTGAGTACCCAGCACCCTGAGTACTGAGCACCGAGCACCCCGAGTACTGAGCACCCAGCACCCTGAGCACTGAGCACGCAGCACCCCGAGCACTGAGCACCCAGCACCCTGAGTACTGAGCACCGAGCCCCCCGAGCACTGAGCACCCAGCACCCTGAGCACTGAGCACCCAGCACCCTGAGTACTGAGCACCCAGCACCCTGAGTACTGAGCACACAGCACCCTGAGCACTGAGCACCCAGGACCCTGAGTACTGAGCATCCAGCACCCTGAACACTGAGCACCCAGCACCAAGAGTACTGAGCAGCGAGCACCCCGAGCACTGAGCACCCAGCACCCTGAGTAATGAGCACCCAGCACCCCGAGTACTGAGCACCCAGCACCGTGAGTACTGAGAACCGAGCACCCTGAGTACTGAGCACCCAGCACGCTGAGCACTGAGCAACCATCACCCCGAGTACTGAGCACCCAGCACCCAGAGAATGAGCACCCAGCACCCTGAGTACTGAGCACCCAGCACCCTGAGTACTGAGCACCCAGCACCCCGAGCACTGAGCACCCTGAATACTGAGCACCCAGCACCCTGAATACTGTGCACTAAGCACCCAGAGGGCTGAGAACCCAGGACCCCGAGCACTGAGTACTGAGCACCCAGCACCCTGAGTACTGAGCACCGAGCTCCCCGAGCACTGAGCACCCTGAGTACTGAGCACCCAGCACCCTGAGTACTGAGCACCGATCTCCCCGAGCACTGAGCACCCAGCACCCTGAGCACTGAGCACCCAGCACCCCGAGCACTGAGCACCCAGCACCCTGTGTACTGAGCACCCAGCACCCAGAGCACTGAGCACCCAGCACCCTGAGCACTGAGCACCCAGAACCCTGAGTACTGAGCACCCAGCACCCTGAGTACTGAGCACCCAGACCCCGAGCACTGAGCACCCAGCACCCCTAGCAAAGTGCACCCAGCACCCTGAGTACTGAGAACCCAGCACCCTGAGTATGGAGCACCCAGCACCCTGAGCACTGAGCACCCAGCAGCCCGAGCACTGAGCACCCAGCATCCTGAGCACTGAGTACTGGGCACCCAGCACCCTGAGCACTGAGCACCCAGCACCCTGAGCACTGAGCACCCAGCACCCTGAGTACTGAGCACCCAGCACCCCAAGCACTGAGCACCGAGCACCCTGAGTACTGAGCACCCAGCACGCTGAGCACTGAGCACCCAGCACCCCGAGTACTGAGCACCCAGCACCCTGAGTACTGAGCACCCAGCACCCTGAGTACTGAGCACCCAGCACCCCGAGCACTGAGCACCCAGCACCCTGAGCACTGAGCACCCAGCACCCTGAGTACTGAGCATCAAGCACGCTGAGCACTGAGCACCCAGCACCCTGAGTACTGAGCACCCAGCACCCCGAGCACTGAGCACCCAGCACCCTGAGCACTGAGCACCCAGCAACCTGAGTACTGAGCATCAAGCACGCTGAGCACTGAGCACCCAGCACCCTGAGTACTGAGCACCCAGCACCCTGAGTACTGAGCACCGAGCACCCCGAGCACTGAGCACCGAGCACCCTGAGTACTGAGCACCCAGCACCCTGAGTACTGAGCACTGAGCACTGAGCACCCTGAGCACTGAGCACCCAGCACCCTGAGCACTGAGCACCCAGCATCCTGAGCACTGTGTACTGAGCACCCAGCACACTGAGCACTGAGCAGCCAGCACGATGAGCACTGAGCACCCAGCACCCTGAGTACTGAGCACCCAGCACCCCAAACACTGAGCACCGAGCTCCCTGAGAACTGAGCACCGAGCACCCTGAGTACTGAGCACCCAGCACCATGAGTACTGAGCCCTGAGCACCCAGAGTACTGAGCAACCTGAGTACTGAGCACCCAGCACCCCGAGAATGAGCACCCAGCACCATGAGTACTGAGCACCGCGCACCCTGAGCACTGAGCACCCAGCACCCTGAGTACTGAGCACCAAGCACCCTGAGTACTGAGCACCCAGCACCCTGAGAACTGAGCACCCAGCACCCTGAATTCTGAGCACCCAGCACCCTGAGCACAGAGCACACTGAGTACTGAGCAACCAGCAACCTGAGCACTGAGCACCCAGCACCCCGAGCACTGAGCACCCAGCACCCCGAGCACTGAGCACTGAGCACCCTGAGCACTGAGGACACAGCATCCCGAGCACTGAGCACCCAGCACCCTGAGTACTGAGCACCCATCACCTTGAGCACAGAGGACCCAGCACCCCGAGCACTGAGCAACCAGCACGCTGAGTACTGAGCACTGAGCATCCAGCACCCTGAGTACTGAGCACCCAGCACCCCGAGTACTGAGCACCCAGCACCCTGAGCACTGAGCACGGAGCACCCCGAGGACTGAGCACCCAGCACCCTGAGTACTGAGCATCCAGCACCCTGAACACTGAGCACCCAGCACCTTGAGTACTGAGCACCGAGCACCCCGAGCACTGAGCACCCAGCACCCTGAGTACTGAGCACCCAGCAACCCGAGCACTGAGCACCCAGCACCCTGAGTACTGAGCATCCAGCACCCTGAAAACTGAGCACCCAGCACCCTGAGTACTGAGCACCGAGCACCCCGAGCACTGAGCACCCAGCACCCTGAGTACTGAGCACACAGCACCAAAAGTACTGAGCACCGAGCATCCTGAGCACTGAGCACCGAGCACCCCGAGCACTGAGCACCCAGCACCCTGAGTACTGAGCACCCAGCACCAAGAGTACTGAGCAGCGAGCACCCCGAGCACTGAGCACCCAGCACCCTGAGGAATGAGCACCCAGCACCCCGAGTACTGAGCACCCAGCACCGTGAGCACTGAGAACCGAGCACCCTGAGTACTGAGCACCCAGCACGCTGAGCACTGAGCAACCATCACCCCGAGTACTGAGCACCCAGCACCCCGAGAATGAGCACCCAGCACCCTGAGTACTGAGCACCCAGCACCCTGAGTACTGAGCACCCAGCACCCCGAGCACTGAGCACCCTGAATACTGAGCACCCAGCACCCTGAATACTGTGAACTAAGCACCCAGAGGGCTGAGAACCCAGGACCCCGAGCACTGAGTACTGAGCACCCAGCACCCTGAGTACTGAGCACCGAGCTCCCCGAGCACTGAGCACCCTGAGTACTGAGCACCCAGCACCCTGAGTACTGAGCACCGAGCTCCCCGAGCACTGAGCACCCAGCACCCTGAGCACTGAGCACCCAGCACCCCGAGCACTGAGCACCCAGCACCCTGAGTACTGAGCACTGAGCACCCTGCGTACTAAGCACCCAGCACCCTGAGTACTGAGCACCCAGGACCCTGAGCACTGAGCACCGAGCACCCCGAGCACTGAGCACCCAGCACCCTGAGCACTCAGCACCCATCACCCCGATCACTGAGCTCCCAGCACCCTGAGCACTGAGCACCCAGCACCCTGAGCACTGAGCACCCAGCAGCCAGAGCACTGAGCACCCAGCACCCTGAGCACTGAGCACCCAGAACCCTGAGTACTGAGCACCCAGCACCCTGAGTACTGAGCACCCAGACCCCGAGCACTGAGCACCCAGCACCCCTAGCACTGTGCACCCTGCACCCTGAGTACTGAGAACCCAGCACCCTGAGTACTGAGCACCCAGCACCCTGAGCACTGAGCACCCAGCAAACCGAGCACTGAGCACCCAGCATCCTGAGCACTGAGTACTGACCACCCAGCACCCTGTGCACTGAGCACCCAGCACCCTGAGCACTGAGCACCCAGCACCCTGAGTACTGAGCACCCAGCACCCCAAGCACTGAGCACCGAGCACCCTGAATACTGAGCACCCAGCACGCTGAGCACTGAGCACCCAGCACCCCGAGTACTGAGCACCCAGCACCCTGAGTACTGAGCACCCAGCACCCTGAGTACTGAGCACCCAGCACCCCGAGCACTGAGCACCCAGCACCCTGAGCACTGAGCACCCAGCACCCTGAGTACTGAGCATCAAGCACGCTGAGCACGGAGCACCCAGCATCCTGAGTACTGAGCACACAGCACACTGAGCACTGAGCACTCAGCACCCTGTGTATTGAGCACCGAGCACCCTGAGTACTGAGTACTGAGCACTGAGCACCCTGAGATCTGAGCACCCAGCACCCTGAGCACTGAGCACCCAGCTCCCCGAGCACTGAGCACCCTGAGTACTGAGCATCCAGCACCCTGAGTACTAAGCACCCAGCACCCTGAGCACTGAGCACCCAGCTCCCCGAGCACTGAGCACCCTGAGTACTGAGCACCCAGCACCCTGAGTACTGAGCACCGATCTCCCCGAGCACTGAGCACCCAGCACCCTGAGCACTGAGCACCCAGCACCCCGAGCACTGAGCACCCAGCACCCAGAGCACTGAGCACCCAGCACCCTGAGCACTGAGCACCCAGAACCCTGAGTACTGAGCACCCAGCACCCTGAGTACTGAGCACCCAGACCCCGAGCACTGAGCACCCAGCACCCCTAGCACTGTGCACCCAGCACCCTGAGTACTGAGAACCCAGCACCCTGAGTACAGAGCACCCAGCACCCTGAGCACTGAGCACCCAGCAGTCCGAGCACTGAGCACCCAGCATCCTGAGCACTGAGTACTGGGCACCCAGCACCCTGAGCACTGAGCACCCAGCACCCTGAGCACTGAGCACCCAGCACCCTGAGTACTGAGCACCCAGCACCCCAAGCACTGAGCACCGAGCACCCTGAGTACTGAGCACCCAGCACGCTGAGCACTGAGCACCCAGCACCCCGAGTACTGAGCACCCAGGACCCTGAGTACTGAGCACCCAGCACCCTGAGTACTGAGCACCCAGCACCCCGAGCACTGAGCACCCAGCACCCTGAGCACTGAGCACCCAGCACCCTGAGTACTGAGCATCAAGCACGCTGAGCACTGAGCACGGAGCACCCTGAGTACTGAGCACCCAGCACCCAGAGCACTGAGCACCCAGCACCCTGAGCACTGAGCACCCAGCAACCTGAGTACTGAGCATCAAGCACGCTGAGCACTGCGCACCCAGCACCCTGAGTACTGAGCACCCAGCACCCTGAGTACTGAGCACCGAGCACCCCGAGCACTGAGCACCGAGCACCCTGAGTACTGAGCACCCAGCACCCTGAGTACTGAGCACTGAGCACTGAGCACCCTGAGCACTGAGCACCCAGCACCCTGAGCACTGAGCACCCAGCATCCTGAGCACTGTGTACTGAGCACCCAGCACACTGAGCACTGAGCAGCCAGCACGATGAGCACTGAGCACCCAGCACCCTGAGTACTGAGCACCCAGCACCCCAAACACTGAGCACCGAGCTCCCTGAGAACTGAGCACCGAGCACCCTGAGTACTGAGCACCCAGCACCATGAGTACTGAGCCCTGAGCACCCAGAGTACTGAGGAACCTGAGTACTGAGCACCCAGCACCCCGAGAATGAGCACCCAGCACCATGAGTACTGAGCACCGCGCACCCTGAGCACTGAGCACCCAGCACCCTGAGTACTGAGCACCAAGCACCCTGAGTACTGAGCACCCAGCACCCTGAGAACTGAGCACCCAGCACCCTGAATTCTGAGCACCCAGCACCCTGAGCACTGAGCACACTGAGTACTGAGCAACCAGCAACCTGAGCACTGAGCACCCAGCACCCCGAGCACTGAGCACCCAGCACCCTGAGCACTGAGCACTGAGCACCCTGAGCACTGAGGACACAGCATCCCGAGCACTGAGCACCCAGCACCCTGAGTACTGAGCACCCATCACCTTGAGCACAGAGGACCCAGCACCCCGAGCACTGAGCAACCAGCACGCTGAGTACTGAGCACTGAGCATCCAGCACCCTGAGTACTGAGCACCCAGCACCCCGAGTACTGAGCCCCCAGCACCCTGAGCACTGAGCACGGAGCACCCCGAGGACTGAGCACCCAGCACCCTGAGTACTGAGCATCCAGCACCCTGAACACTGAGCACCCAGCACCTTGAGTACTGAGCACCGAGCACCCCGAGCACTGAGCACCCAGCACCCTGAGTACTGAGCACCCAGCAACCCGAGCACTGAGCACCCAGCACCCTGAGTACTGAGCATCCAGCACCCTGAACACTGAGCACCCAGCACCCTGAGTACTGAGCACCGAGCACCCCGAGCACTGAGCACCCAGCACCCTGAGTACTGAGCACCCAGCACCAAAAGTACTGAGCACCGAGCATCCTGAGCACTGAGCACCGAGCACCCCGAGCACTGAGCACCCAGCACCCTAAGTACTGAGCACCCAGCAACAAGAGTACTGAGCAGCGAGCACCCCGAGCACTGAGCACCCAGCACCCTGAGTAATGAGCACCCAGCACCCCGAGTACTGAGCACCCAGCACCGTGAGTACTGAGGACCGAGCACCCTGAGTACTGAGCACCCAGCACGCTGAGCACTGAGCAACCATCACCCCGAGTACTGAGCACCCAGCACCCCGAGAATGAGCACCCAGCACCCTGAGTACTGAGCACCCAGCACCCTGAGTACTGAGCACCCAGCACCCCGAGCACTGAGCACCCTGAATACTGAGCACCCAGCACCCTGAATACTGTGAACTAAGCACCCAGAGGGCTGAGAACCCAGGACCCCGAGCACTGAGTACTGAGCACCCAGCACCCTGAGTACTGAGCACCGAGCTCCCCGAGCACTGAGCACCCTGAGTACTGAGCACCCAGCACCCTGAGTACTGAGCACCGAGCTCCCCGAGCACTGAGCAACCAGCACCCTGAGCACTGAGCACCCAGCACCCCGAGCACTGAGCACCCAGCACCCTGAGTACTGAGCACTGAGCACCCTGCTTACTAAGCACCCAGCACCCTGAGTACTGAGCACCCAGGACCCTGAGCACTGAGCACCGAGCACCCCGAGCACTGAGCACCCAGCACCCTGAGCACTCAGCACCCATCACCCCGATCACTGAGCTCCCAGCACCCTGAGCACTGAGCACCCAGCACCCTGAGCACTGAGCACCCAGCAGCCAGAGCACTGAGCACCCAGCACCCTGAGCACTGAGCACCCAGAACCCTGAGTACTGAGCACCCAGCACCCTGAGTACTGAGCACCCAGACCCCGAGCACTGAGCACCCAGCACCCCTAGCACTGTGCACCCAGCACCCTGAGTACTGAGAACCCAGCACCCTGAGTACTGAGCACCCAGCACCCTGAGCACTGAGCACCCAGCAAACCGAGCACTGAGCACCCAGCATCCTGAGCACTGAGTACTGACCACCCAGCACCCTGTGCACTGAGCACCCAGCACCCTGAGCACTGAGCACCCAGCACCCTGAGTACTGAGCACCCAGCACCCCAAGCACTGAGCACCGAGCACCCTGAATACTGAGCACCCAGCACGCTGAGCACTGAGCACCCAGCACCCCGAGTACTGAGCACCCAGCACCCTGAGTACTGAGCACCCAGCACCCTGAGTACTGAGCACCCAGCACCCCGAGCACTGAGCACCCAGCACCCTGAGCACTGAGCACCCAGCACCCTGAGTACTGAGCATCAAGCACGCTGAGCACGGAGCACCCAGCATCCTGAGTACTGAGCACACAGCACACTGAGCCCTGAGCACTCAGCACCCTGTGTATTGAGAACCGAGCACCCTGAGTACTGAGTACTGAGCACTGAGCACCCTGAGATCTGAGCACCCAGCACCCTGAGCACTGAGCACCCAGCTCCCCGAGCACTGAGCACCCTGAGTACTGAGCATCCAGCACCCTGAGTACTAAGCACCCAGCACCCTGAGCACAGAGCACCCAGCACCCTGAGTACTGAGCACCCAGCACCCCGAGCACTGAGCACCCAGCACCCTGAGTACTGAGCACCCAGCACCCTGAGTACTGAGCACCGAGCACCCCGATCACTGAGCACCCAGCACCCTGAGCACTGAGCACCCTGAGGACTGAGCACCCAGCAACCAGAGCACTGAGCACCCAGCACCCTGAGTACTGAGCACCGATCAGCCTGAGCACTGAGCACCCAGAACCCCGAGCACTGAGCACCCAGCACCGTGAGTACTGAGCACCCAGCACCCCGAGCACTGAGCACCCAGCACCCTGAGTACTGAGCACCCTGAGTACTGAGCACCGATCACCCTGAGCACTGAGCTCCCAGCACCCTGAGTACTGAGCACCCAGCACCCTGAGCACTGAGCACCCAGCACCCTGAGTACTGAGCACCCAGCCCCCCGAGTACTGAGCACCCAGCACCCCGAGCACTGAGCACCCAGCACCCCGAGCACTGAGCACCCAGCACCCTGAGTACTGAGCACCCAGCACCCTGAGCACTGAGCACCCAGAACCCTGAGCACTGAGCACCCAGCAACCTGAGCACTGAGCACCCAGCACCCTGAGTACTGAGCACCCAGCACCCTGAGCACTGAGCACCCAGAACCCCGAGCACTGAGCACCCAGCACCCTGAGTACTGAGCACCCTGAGTACTGAGCAAAGATCACCCTGAGCACTGAGCTCCCAGCACCCTGAGTACTGAGCACCCAGCACCCTGAGCACTGAGCACCCAGCACCCTGAGCACTGAGCACCCAGCACCCTGAGCACTGAGCACCCAGCACCCTGAGTACTGAGCACCCAGCACCCTGAGCACTGAGCACCCAGCACCCTGAGTACTGAGCACCCAGCACCCCGAGCACGGAGCACCCAGCACCCCGAGAATGAGCACCCAGCACCCCGAGTACTGAGCACCGAGCACCCTGAGCACTGAGTACCAAGCACCCTGAGCACTGAGCACCCAGCACCCTGAGTACTGAGCACCCAGCACCCTGAGTACTGAGCACCCAGCACCAAAAGTACTGAGCACCGAGCATCCTGAGCACTGAGCACCGAGCACCCCGAGCACTGAGCACCCAGCACCCTGAGTACTGAGCACCCAGCACCAAGAGTACTGAGCAGCGAGCACCCCGAGCACTGAGCACCCAGCACCCTGAGTAATGAGCACCCAGCACCCGAGTACTGAGCACCCAGCACCGTGAGTACTGAGAACCGAGCACCCTGAGTACTGAGCACCCAGCACGCTGAGCACTGAGCAACCATCACCCCGAGTACTGAGCACCCAGCACCCCGAGAATGAGCACCCAGCACCCTGAGTACTGAGCACCCAGCACAGTGAGTACTGAGCACCCAGCACCCTGAGCACTGAGCACCCTGAATACTGAGCACCCAGCACCCTGAATACTGTGAACTAAGCACCCAGAGGGCTGAGAACCCAGGACCCCGAGCACTGAGTACTGAGCACCCAGCACCCTGAGTACTGAGCACCGAGCTCCCCGAGCACGGAGCACCCTGAGTACTGAGCACCCAGCACCCTGAGTACTGAGCACCGAGCTCCCCGAGCACTGAGCACCCAGCACCCTGAGCACTGAGCACCCAGCACCCCGAGCACTGAGCACCCAGCACCCTGTGTACTGAGCACTGAACACCCTGCGTACTAAGCACCCAGCACCCTGAGTACTGAGCACCCAGGACCCTGAGCACTGAGCACCGAGCACCCCGAGCACTGAGCACCCAGCACCCTGAGCACTCAGCACCCATCACCCCGATCACTGAGCACCCAGCACCCTGAGCACTGAGCACCCAGCACCCTGAGCACTGAACACCCAGCAGCCAGAGCACGGAGCACCCAGCACCCTGAGCACTGAGCACCCAGAACCCTGAGTACTGAGCACCCAGCACCCTGAGTACTGAGCACCCAGACCCTGAGCACTGAGCACCCAGCACCCCTAGCACTGTGCACCCAGCACCATGAGTACTGAGAACCCAGCACCCTGAGTACTGAGCACCCAGCAACCTGAGCACTGAGCACCCAGCAGACCGAGCACTGAGCACCCAGCATCCTGAGCACTGAGTACTGAGCACCCAGCACCCTGAGCACTGAGCACCCAGCACCCTGAGCACTGAGCACCCAGCACCCTGAGTACTGAGCACCCAGCACCCCAAGCACTGAGCACCGAGCACCCTGAATACTGAGCACCCAGCACGCTGAGCACTGAGCACCCAGCACCCCGAGTACTGAGCACCCAGCACCCTGAGTACTGAGCACCCAGCACCCTGAGTACTGAGTACTGAGCACTGAGCACCCTGAGAACTGAGCACCCAGCACCCTGAGCACTGAGCACCCAGCTCCCCGAGCACTGAGCACCCTGAGTACTGAGCACCCAGCACCCTGAGTACTGAGCACCCAGCACCCTGAGCTCTGAGCACCCAGCACCCTGAGTACTGAGCACCCAGCACCCCGAGCACTGAGCACCCAGCACCCTGAGTACTGAACACCCAGCACCCTGAGTACTGAGCACCCAGCACCCCGAGCACGGAGCACCCAGCACCCCGAGAATGAGCACCCAGCACCCCGAGTACTGAGCACCGAGCACCCTGAGCACTGAGTACCCAGCACCCTGAGCACTGAGCACCCAGCACCCCGAGCACTGAGCACCCAGCACCCTGTGTACTGAGCACTGAACACCCTGCGTACTAAGCACCCAGCACCCTGAGTACTGAGCACCCAGGACCCTGAGCACTGAGCACCGAGCACCCCGAGCACTGAGCACCCAGCACCCTGAGCACTCAGCACCCATCACCCCGATCACTGAGCACCCAGCACCCTGAGCACTGAGCACCCAGCACCCTGAGCACTGAACACCCAGCAGCCAGAGCACGGAGCACCCAGCACCCTGAGCACTGAGCACCCAGAACCCTGAGTACTGAGCACCCAGCACCCTGAGTACTGAGCACCCAGACCCTGAGCACTGAGCACCCAGCACCCCTAGCACTGTGCACCCAGCACCATGAGTACTGAGAACACAGCACCCTGAGTACTGAGCACCCAGCAACCTGAGCACTGAGCACCCAGCAGACCGAGCACTGAGCACCCAGCATCCTGAGCACTGAGTACTGAGCACCCAGCACCCTGAGCACTGAGCACCCAGCACCCTGAGCACTGAGCACCCAGCACCCTGAGTACTGAGCACCCAGCACCCCAAGCACTGAGCACCGAGCACCCTGAATACTGAGCACCCAGCACGCTGAGCACTGAGCACCCAGCACCCCGAGTACTGAGCACCCAGCACCCTGAGTACTGAGCACCCAGCACCCTTAGTACTGAGTACTGAGCACTGAGCACCCTGAGAACTGAGCACCCAGCACCCTGAGCACTGAGCACCCAGCTCCCCGAGCACTGAGCACCCTGAGTACTGAGCACCCAGCACCCTGAGTACTGAGCACCCAGCACCCTGAGCTCTGAGCACCCAGCACCCTGAGTACTGAGCACCCAGCACCCCGAGCACTGAGCACCCAGCACCCTGAGTACTGAACACCCAGCACCCTGAGTACTGAGCACCCAGCACCCCGAGCACGGAGCACCCAGCACCCCGAGAATGAGCACCCAGCACACCGAGTACTGAGCACCGAGCACCCTGAGCACTGAGTACCCAGCACCCTGAGCACTGAGCACCCAGCACCCTGAGTACTGAGCACCCAGCACCCTGAGTACTGAGCAACAAGCACCCTGAGTACTGAGCACCCAGTACCCTGAGCACTGAGCACCAAGCACCCCGAGTACTGAGCACCCAGCCCCCTGAGCACTGAGCACCCAGCACCCTGAGTACTGAGCCCCCAGCACCCTGGGTACTGAACACCCAGCACCCTGAGCACTGAGCACTGAGCACCCTGAGCACTGAGTACTGAGCACTGAGCACCCCGAGAACTGAGCACCCAGCACCCGGAGTACTGAGCTCCCAGCACCCTGAGTACTGAGCACCCAGCACCACGAGCACTGAGCACCCAGCACCCTGAGCACTGAGCACCCAGCACCCTGAGTACTGAGCACTGAGCACCCAGCACCCCGAGCACTGAGCATCCAGCACCCTGAGTACTGAGTACTGAGCACCCAGCACCCCGAGCACTGAGCACCCAGCACCCTGAGTACTAAGCACCGAGCACCCTGAGTACTGAGCAACCAGCACCCTGAGCACTGAACACACAGCAACCTGAGTACTGAGCACCTCGAGCACTGAGCACCCAGCACCCTAAGTACTGAGCACCGAGCACCCCGAGCACTGAGCTCCCTGCACCCCGAGCACTGAGCACCCAGCACCCCGAGCACTGAGCACCCAGCACCCTGAGTACTGAGCACCCAGCACCAAAAGTACTGAGCACCGAGCATCCTGAGCACTGAGCACCGAGCACCCCGAGCACTGAGCACCCAGCACCCTGAGTACTGAGCACCCAGCACCAAGAGTACTGAGCAGCGAGCACCCCGAGCACTGAGCACCCAGCACCCTGAGTAATGAGCACCCAGCACCCGAGTACTGAGCACCCAGCACCGTGAGTACTGAGAACCGAGCACCCTGAGTACTGAGCACCCAGCACGCTGAGCACTGAGCAACCATCACCCCGAGTACTGAGCACCCAGCACCCCGAGAAGGAGCACCCAGCACCCTGAGTATTGAGCACCCAGCACCCTGAGTACTGAGCACCCAGCACCCCGAGCACTGAGCACCCTGAATACTGAGCACCCAGCACCCTGAATACTGTGAACTAAGCACCCAGAGGGCTGAGAACCCAGGACCCCGAGCACTGAGTACTGAGCACCCAGCACCCTGAGTACTGAGCACCGAGCTCCCCGAGCACTGAGCACCCTGAGTACTGAGCACCCAGCACCCTGAGTACTGAGCACCGAGCTCCCCGAGCACTGAGCACCCAGCACCCTGAGCACTGAGCACCCAGCACCCCGAGCACTGAGCACCCAGCACCCTGTGTACTGAGCACTGAACACCCTGCGTACTAAGCACCCAGCACCCTGAGTACTGAGCACCCAGGACCCTGAGCACTGAGCACCGAGCACCCCGAGCACTGAGCACCCAGCACCCTGAGCACTCAGCACCCAGAACCCTGAGTACTGAGCACCCAGCACCCTGAGTACTGAGCACCCAGACCCTGAGCACTGAGCACCCAGCACACCTAGCACTGTGCACCCAGCACCATGAGTACTGAGAACCCAACACCCTGAGTACTGAGCACCCAGCACCCTGAGCACTGAGCACCCAGCAGACCGAGCACTGAGCACCCAGCATCCTGAGCACTGAGTACTGAGCACCCAGCACCCTGAGCACTGAGCACCCAGCACCCTGAGCACTGAGCACCCAGCACCCTGAGTACTGAGCACCCAGCACCCCAAGCACTGAGCACCGAGCACCCTGAATACTGAGCACCCAGCACGCTGAGCACTGAGCACCCAGCACCCCGAGTACTGAGCACCCAGCACCCTGAGTACTGAGCACCCAGCACCCTGAGTACTGAGCACCCAGCACCCCGAGCACTGAGAACCCAGCACCCTGAGCACTGAGCACCCAGCACCCTGAGTACTGAGCATCAAGCACGCTGAGCACTGAGCACCCAGCACCCTGAGTACTGAGCACACAGCACACTGAGCACTGAGCACTCAACACCCTGTGTACTGAGCACCGAGCACCCCGAGCACTGAGCACCGGGTACACCGAGCACTGAGCACCCAGCACCCTGAGTACTGAGCACCCAGCACCCTGAGTACTGAGTACTGAGCACTGAGCACCCTGAGAACTGAGCACCCAGCACCCTGAGCACTGAGCACCCAGCTCCCCGAGCACTGAGCACCCTGAGTACTGAGCACCCAGCACCCTGAGTACTGAGCACCCAGAACCCTGAGCACTGAGCACCCAGCACCCTGAGTCCTGAGCACCCAGCACACCGAGCACTGAGCACCCAGCACCCTGAGTACTGAACACCCAGCACCCTGAGTACTGAGCACCGAGCAACCCGATCACTGAGCACCCAGCACCCTGAGCACTGAGCACCCTGAGGACTGAGCACCCAGCACCCAGAGCACTGAGCACCCAGCACCCTGAGTACTGAGCACCGATCAGCCTGAGCACTGAGCACCCAGAACCCCGAGCACTGAGCACCCAGCACCGTGAGTACTGAGCACCCAGCACCCCGAGCACTGAGCAAACAGCACCCTGAGTACTGAGCACCCTGAGTACTGAGCACCGATCACCCTGAGCACTGAGCTCCCAGCACCCTGAGTACTGAGCACCCAGCACCCTGAGCACTGACCACCCAGCACCCTGAGTACTGAGCACCCAGCACCCCGAGTACTGAGCACCCAGCACCCCGAGCACTGAGCACCCAGCACCCCGAGCACTGAGCACCCAGCACTCTGAGTACTGAGCACCCAGCACCCTGAGCACTGAGCACCCAGCACCCTGAGCACTGAGAACCCAGAACCCTGAGCACTGAGCACCCAGCACCCCGAGCACTGAGCACCCAGCACCCTTAGTAGTGAGCTCCGAGCACCCCGAGCACTGAGCACCCTGAGGACTGAGCACCCAGCACCCTGAGCACTGAGCTCCCAGCACCCTGAGTACTGAGCACCCAGCACCCTGAGCACTGAGCACCCAGCGCCCTGAGCACTGAGCACCCAGCACCCTTAGTACTGAGCACCCAGCACCCCGAGCACTGAGCACCCAGCACCCTGAGCACTGAGCACCCAGCACACTGAGCACTGATCACCCAGCACCCTAAGCACTGAGCACCCAGCACCCTGAGTGCTGAGCACCCAGCACCCTGAGTACTGAGCACTCAGCAGCCTGAGTATTGAGCACCGAGCACCCCGAGCACTGAGCACCCAGCACCCTGAACACTGAGCACCCTGAGGACTGAGCACCCAGCACCCTGAGCACTGAGCACCCAGCAACCTGAGTACTGAGCACCGATCACCCTGAGCACTGAGCACCCAGAACCCCGAGCACTGAGCACCCAGCACCCTGAGTACTGAGCACCCTGAGTACTGAGCAAAGATCACCCTGAGCACTGAGCTCCCAGCACCCTGAGTACTGAGCACCCAGCACCCTGAGCACTGAGCACCCAGCACCCTGAGCACTGAGCACCCAGCACCCTGAGCACTGAGCACCCAGCACCCTTATTACTGATCACCCAGCACCCTGAGCACTGAGCACCCAGCACCCTGAGTACTGAGCACCCAGCACCCCGAGCACGGAGCACTCAGCACCCCGAGAATGAGCACCCAGCACCCCGAGTACTGAGCACCGAGCACCCTGAGCACTGAGTACCCAGCACCCTGAGCACTGAGCACCCAGCACCCTGAGTACTGAGCACCCAGCACCCTGAGTACTGAGCACCAAGCACCCTGAGTACTGAGCACCCAGCACCCTGAGCACTGAGCACCGAGCACCCCGAGTACTGAGCACCCAGCCCCCTGAGCACTGAGCACCCAGCACCCTGAGTACTGAGCACCCAGCACCCTGAGTACTGAACACCCAGCACCCTGAGCACTGAGCACTGAGCACCCTGAGCACTGAGTACTGAGCACTGAGCACCCCGAGTACTGAGCACCCAGCCCCCTGAGCACTGAGCACCCAGCACCCTGAGTACTGAGCAACCAGCACCCTGAGCACTGAACACACAGCAACCTGAGTACTGAGCACCTCGAGCACTGAGCACCCAGCACCCTAAGTACTGAGCACCGAGCACCCCGAGCACTGAGCTCCCTGCACCCCAAGCACTGAGCACCCAGCACCCTGAGCACTGAGCACCCAGCACCCTGAGCACTGAGTACCCAGCACCCTGAGCACTAAGCACCCAGCACCCTGAGCACTGAGCACCCAGCACCCTGAGCACTGAGCACCCAGCACCCTGAGTACTGAGCACCTAGCACCCTGAGTACTGAGCACCCAGCACCCTGAGTACTGAGCACCCAGCGTACTGAGCACCGAGCACCCTGAGTACTGAGCACCCAGCACCCTGAGTACTGAGCACCCAGCACCCCGAGCACTGAGCACCCAGTGTACTGAGCACGGAGCACCCAGCACCCTGAGTACTGAGCACCCAGCACCCTGAGCACTGAGCACCCAGCACCCTGAGTACTGAGCACTGAGCACCCCGAGTACTGAGCACGGGCACCCCGAGCACTAAGCACCCAGCACCCCGAGCACCGAGCACCCAGCACCCTGAGCACTGAGCACCCAGCACCCTGAGCACTGAGCACGCAGCACCCTGAGCACTGAGCACCCAGCACCATGAGCACTGAGCACCCAGCACCCTGGGTACTGAGCACCCAACGTACTGAGCACCGAGCACCCTGAGCGCTGAGCACCCAGCACCCTGAGTACTGAGCACCCAGCACCCTGAGCAATGAGCACCCTGAGTACTGAGCACCCAGCACCTTGAGCACTGAGCACCGAGCTCCCCGAGCACTGAGCACCCAGCACCCAGAGTACTGAGCACCCAGCACCCTGAGTACTAAGCACCGAGCACCCAGAGTACTGAGCACCCAGCACCCTGAGCACTGAACACACAGCACCCTGAGTACTGAGCACCTCGAGCACTGAGCACCCAGCACCCCGAGCACTGAGCACCCAGCTCCGCGAGCACTGAGCACCCAGCACCGCGAGCACTGAGAACCCAGCACCCTGAGTACTGAGCACCAGCACCCTGAGTACTGAGCACCCAGCACCCTGAGCACTGAGTACCCAGCACCCTGAGCACTGAGCACCCAGCACCCTGAGCACTGAGCACACAGCACCCTGAGCACTGAGCACCCAGCACCCTGAGTACTGAGCACTCAGCACCCTGAGTACTGAGCACCGAGCACCCCGAGCACTGAGCACCCAGCACCCTGAGCACTGAGCACCCAGAACCCAAAGCACTGAGCACCTAGCACCCTGAGTACTGAGCACCCAGCACCCTGAGCACTGAGCACCCAGCACCCTGATCTCTGAGCACACAGCACCCTGAGTAGTGAGCACCCAACGTACTGAGCACCGAGCACCCAGAGCTCTGAGCACCCAGCACCCTGAGTACTGAGCACCGATCACCCCGAGCACTGAGCACCCAGCACCCTGAGTAGTGAGCACCCAACGTACTGAGCACCGAGCACCCCGAGCACTGAGCACCCAGCACCCTGAGTACTGAGCACCGATCACCCCGAGCATTGAGCACCCAGCACCCTGAGTACTGAGCTCCAAGCACCCCGAGCACTGAGCACCCAGCGCCCCGAGCACTGAGCACCCAGCACCCTAAGCACTTAGCACCCAACACCCTGAGCACTGAGCACCCAGAACCCCGAGCACTGAGCACCAAGCACCCTGAGCACTGAGCACCCAGCACCCTGAGCACTGATCACCCAGCACCCTGAGCACTGAGCACCCAGCACCCTGAGTACTGAGCACCCAGCACCCTGAGTACTGAGCACTCAGCACCCTGAGTACTGAGCACCGAGCACCCCGAGCACTGAGCACCCAGCACCCTGAGCACTGAGCACCCTGAGGACTGAGCACCCAGCACCCTGAGCACTGAGCACACAGCACCCTGAGTACTGTGCACCGATCACACTGAGCACTGAGCACCCAGAACCCCGAGCACTGAGCACCCAGCACCCTGAGTACTGAGCACCCAGCACCCCGAGCACTGAGCACCCAGCACCCTGAGTACTGAGCACCCTGAGTACTGAGCACCGATCACCCTGAGCACTGAGCTCCCAGCACCCTTAGTACTGAGCAACCAGCACCCTGAGCACTGAGCACCCAGCACCCTGAGTACTGAGCACCCAGCACCCTGAGTACTGAGCACCCAGCACCCCGAGCACTGAGCAGCCAGCACCCGAGTACTGAGCACCCAGCACCCTGAGTACTGAGCACCCAGCAACCTGTGTACTGAGCACCCAGCACCCCGAGTACTGAGCACCTAGCACACTGAGTACTGAGCACCCAGCACCCTGAGCACTGAGCACCCAGCACCCCGAGCACTGAGCACCCAGCACCCTGAGTACTGAGCACCCAGCACCCTGAGCACTGAGCACCCAGCACCCTGAGCACTGAGCACCCAGCACCCTGAGCACTGAGCAACCAGCACCCTTAGTAGTGAGCACCCAACGTACTGAGCACCGAGCACCCAGAGCACTGAGCACCCAGCACCCTGAGTACTGAGCAAAGAGCACCCCGAGCACTGAGCACCCAGCACCCTGGGTACTGAGCTCCGAGCACCTCGAGCACTGAGCACCCAGCGCCCCGAGCATCGAGCACTCTGAGCACTGAGCACCCAGCACCCTTAGTACTGAGCACCCAGCACCCTGAGCAATGAGCACCCTGAGTACTGAGCACCCAGCACCTTGAGCACTGAGCACCGAGCACCCCGAGCACTGAGCACCCAGCACCCGGAGTACTGAGCACCAAGCACCCCGAGGACTGAGCACCCAGCACCCTGAGCACTGAACACACAGCACCCTGATTACTAAGCACCAAGCACCCTGAGTACTGAGCACCCAGCACCCTGAGCACTGAACACACAGCACCCTGAGTACTGAGCACCTCGAGCACTGAGCACCCAGCACCCTGAGTACTGAGCACCGAGCACCCCGAGCACTGAGCACCCAGCACCGCGAGCACTGAGCACATAGCACCCCGAGCACTGAGCACCCAGCACCCTGAGTACTGAGCACTCAGCACCCTGAGTACTGAGCACCCAGTACCCTGAGCACTGAGTACCCAGCACCCTGAGCACTGAGCACCCAGCACCCTGAGCACTGAGCACACAGAACCCTGAGCACTGAGCACCCAGCACCCTGAGTACTGAGCACTGAGCACCCAGCAACCCGAGCACTGAGCACCCAGCACCCTGAGTACTGAGCACCGAGCACCCTGAGCACTGAGCACCCAGCACCCTGAGTACTGAGCAGCCAGCACCCTGAGCAACAAGCACCCTGAGTACTGAGCACCCAGCACCTTGAGCACTGAGCACTGAGCACCCCGAGCACTGAGCACCCAGCACCCTGAGTACTGAGCACCCAGCACCCTGAGCACTGAAGACACAGCACCCTGAGTACTGAGCACCTCGAGCACTGAGCACCCAGCACCCCGAGCACTGAGCACCCAGCACCGCGAGCACTGAGCACCCAGCACCCTGAGTACTGAGCACCCAGCACCCTGAGTACTGAGCACCCAGCACCCTGAGCACTGAGTACCCAGCACCCTGAGCACTGAGCACCCAGCACCCTGAGCACTGAGCACACAGCACACTGAGCACTGAGCACCCAGCACCCTGAGTACTGAGCACAAAACACCCTGAGTACTGAGCACTCAGCACCCTGAGTACTGAGCACCGAGCACCCCGAGCACTGAGCACCCAGCACCCTGAGCACTGAGCACCCTGAACCCAAAGCACTGAGCACCCAGCACCCTGAGTACTGAGCACCCAGCACCCTGAGCACTGAGCACCCAGGACCCTGATCTCTGAGCACCCAGCACCCTGAGTAGTGAGCACCCAACTTACTGAGCACCGAGCACCCAGAGCTCTGAGCACCCAGCACCCTGAGTACTGAGCACCGATCACCCCGAGCACTGAGCACCCAGCACCCTGAGTAGTGAGCACCCAACGTACTGAGCACCGAGCACCCCGAGCACTGAGCACCCAGCACCCTGAGTACTGAGCACCGATCACACCGAGCACTGAGCACCCAGCACCCTGAGTACTGAGCTCCGAGCACCCCGAGCACTGAGCACCCAGCGCCCCGAGCACTGAGCACCCAGCACCCTAAGCACTTAGCACCCAACACCCTGAGCACTGAGCACCCAGAACCCCGAGCACTGAGCACCCAGCACCCTGAGCACTGAGCACCCAGCACCCTGAGCACTGATCACCCAGCACCCTGAGAACTGAGCACCCAGCACCCTGAGTACTGAGCACCCAGCACCCTATGTACTGAGCACTCAGCACCCTGTGTACTGAGCACCGAGCACCCCGAGCACTGAGCACCCAGCACCCTGAGTAGTGAGCACCCAACGTATTGAGCACCGAGCACCCTGAGCACTGAGCACCCAGCACCCTGACTACTGAGCACCGATCACCCCGAGCACTGAGCACACAGCACCCTGAGTACTGAGCTCCGAGCACCCCGAGTACTGAGAACCCAGCACCCTGAGCACTGAGCACCCAGCACCCTGAGCACTGAGCACCCAGCACCCTGAGTACTGAGCACCCAGCACCCCGAGCACTGAGCACCCAGCACCCTGAGCACTGAGCACCCAGCACCCTGAGTACTGAGGACTCAGCACCCTGAGTACTGAGCACCGAGCACCCTGAGCACTGAGCACCCAGCACCCTGAGCACTGAGCACACTGAGGACTGAGCACCCAGCACCCTGAGCACTGAACACCCAGCACCCTGAGTACTGAGCACCGATCACCCTGAGCACTGAGCACCCAGAATCCTGAGCACTGAGCACCCAGCACCATGAGTACTGAGCACCCAGCACCCCGAGCACTGAGCACCCAGCACCCTGAGTACTGAGCACCCTGAGTACTGAGCAAAGATCACCCTGAGCACTGAGCTCCCAGCACCCTGAGTACTGAGCACCCAGCACCCTGAGCACTGAGCACCCAGCACCCTGAGTACTGAGCACCCAGCACACTGAGCACTGAGCACCCAGCACCCTGAGTACTGAGCACCCAGCACCCTGAGCACTGAGCACCCAGCACCCTGACTACTGAGCACCCAGCACCCTGAGCACTGAGCACCCAGCACCCCGAGAATGAGCACCCATCACCCCGAGTACTGAGCACCGAGCACCCTGAGCACTGAGTACCCAACACCCTGAGCACTGAGCACCCAGCACCCTGAGTACTGAGCACCCAGCACCCTAAGTACTGAGCACCCAGCACCCTGAGCACTGAGCACCGAGCACCCCGAGTACTGAGCACCCAGCACCCTGAGTACTGAACACCCAGCACCCTGAGCACTGAGCACTGAGCACTGAGCACCCTGAGCACTGAGTACTGAGCACCGAGCACCCCGAGAACTGAGCACCCAGCACCCGGAGTACTGAGCACCCAGCACCCTGAGTACTGAGCATCCAGCACCCTGAGTACTGAGGACTCAGCACCCTGAGTACTGAGCACCGAGCACCCCGAGCACTGAGCACCCAGCACCCTGAGCACTGAGCACACTGAGGACTTTGCACCCAGCACCCTGAGCACTGAACACCCAGCACCATGAGTACTGAGCACCGATCACCCTGAGCACTGATCACCCAGCACCCTGAGCACTGAGCACCCAGCACCCTGAGTACTGAGCACCCAGCACCCTGAGTACTGAGGACTCAGCACCCTGAGTACTGAGCACCGAGCACCCCGAGCACTGAGCACCCAGCACCCTGAGCACTGAGCACACTGAGGACTGAGCACACAGCACCCTGAGCACTGAACACCCAGCACCCTGAGTACTGAGCACCGATCACCCTGAGCACTGAGCACCCAGAAGCCCGAGCACTGAGCACCCAGCACCGTGAGTACTGAGCAACCAGCACCCCGAGCACTGAGCACCCAGCACCCTGAGTACTGAGCACTCTGAGTACTGAGCAAAGATCACCCTGAGCACTGAGCTCCCAGCACCCTGAGTACTGAGCACCCAGCACCCTGAGCACTGAGCACCCAGCACACTGAGTACTGAGCACCCAGCACCCTGAGCATTGAGCACCCAGCACCCTGAGTACTGAGCACCCAGCACCCTGAGCACTGAGCACCCAGCACCCGGAGTACTGAGCACCCAGCACCCCGAGCACTGAGCACCCAGCACCCCGAGAATGAGCACCCATCACCCCGAGTACTGAGCACCGAGCACCCTGAGCACTGAGTACCCAGCACCCTGAGCACTGAGCACCCAGCACCCTGAGTACTGAGCACCCAGCACCCTAAGTACTGAGCACCCAGCACCCTGAGCACTGAGCACCGAGCACCCCGAGTACTGAGCACCCAGCACCCCGAGCACTGAGCACCCAGCACCCTGAGTACTGAGCACCCTGAGTACTGAGCAAAGATCACCCTGAGCACTGAGCTCCCAGCACCCTGAGTACTGAGCACCCAGCACCCTGAGCACTGAGCACCCAGCACCCTGAGTACTGAGCACGCAACACCCTGAGCACTGAGCACCCAGCACCCTAAGCACTGAGCACCCAGCACCCTGAGTACTGAGCACCCAGCACCCTAAGTACTGAGCACCCAGCACCCTGAGCACTGAGCACCGAGCACCCCGAGTACTGAGCACCCAGCACCCTGAGTACTGAACACCCAGCACCCTGAGCACTGAGCACTGAGCACCCTGAGCACTGAGTACTGAGCACCGAGCACCCCGAGAACTGAGCACCCAGCACCCGGAGTACTGAGCACCCAGCACCCTGAGTACTGAGCACCCAGCACCCTGAGTACTGAGGACTCAGCACCCTGAGTACTGAGCACCGAGGACCCCGAGAACTGAGCACCCAGCACCCTGAGCACTGAGCACACTGAGGACTGAGCACCCAGCACCCTGAGCACTGAACACCCAGCACCATGAGTACTGAGCACCGATCACCCTGAGCACTGATCACCCAGCACCCTGAGCACTGAGCACCCAGCACCCTGAGTACTGAGCACCCAGCACCCTGAGTACTGAGGACTCAGCACCCTGAGTACTGAGCACCGAGCACCCCGAGCACTGAGCACCCAGCACCCTGAGCACTGAGCACACTGAGGACTGAGCACCCAGCACCCTGAGCACTGAACACCCAGCACCCTGAGTACTGAGCACCGATCACCCTGAGCACTGAGCACCCAGAACCCCGAGCACTGAGCACCCAGCACCGTGAGTACAGAGCAACCAGCACCCCGAGCACTGAGCACCCAGCACCCTGAGTACTGAGCACCCTGAGTACTGAGCAAAGATCACCCTGAGCACTGAGCTCCCAGCACCCTGAGTACTGAGCACCCAGCACCCTGAGCACTGAGCACCCAGCACCCTGAGTACTGAGCACCCAGCACCCTGAGCATTGAGCACCCAGCACCCTGAGTACTGAGCACCCAGCACCCTGAGCACTGAGCACCCAGCACCCTGAGTACTGAGCACCCAGCACCCCGAGCACTGAGCACCCAGCACCCCGAGAATGAGCACCCATCACCCCGAGTACTGAGCACCGAGCACCCTGAGCACTGAGTACCCAGCACCCTGAGCACTGAGCACCCAGCACCCTGAGTACTGAGCACCCAGCACCCTAAGTACTGAGCACCCAGCACCCTGAGCACTGAGCACCGAGCACCCCGAGTACTGAGCACCCAGCACCCTGAGTACTGAACACCCAGCACCCTGAGCACTGAGCACCCAGCACCCTGAGTACTGAGCACCCAGCACCCTGAGTACTGAGGACTCAGCACCCTGAGTACTGAGCACCGAGCACCCCGAGCACTGAGCACCCAGCACCCTGAGCACTGAGCACACTGAGGACTGAGCACACAGCACCCTGAGCACTGAACACCCAGCACCCTGAGTACTGAGCACCGATCACCCTGAGCACTGAGCACCCAGAAGCCCGAGCACTGAGCACCCAGCACCGTGAGTACTGAGCAACCAGCACCCCGAGCACTGAGCACCCAGCACCCTGAGTACTGAGCACTCTGAGTACTGAGCAAAGATCACCCTGAGCACTGAGCTCCCAGCACCCTGAGTACTGAGCACCCAGCACCCTGAGCACTGAGCACCCAGCACACTGAGTACTGAGCACCCAGCACCCTGAGCATTGAGCACCCAGCACCCTGAGTACTGAGCACCCAGCACCCTGAGCACTGAGCACCCAGCACCCGGAGTACTGAGCACCCAGCACCCCGAGCACTGAGCACCCAGCACCCCGAGAATGAGCACCCATCACCCCGAGTACTGAGCACCGAGCACCCTGAGCACTGAGTACCCAGCACCCTGAGCACTGAGCACCCAGCACCCTGAGTACTGAGCACCCAGCACCCTAAGTACTGAGCACCCAGCACCCTGAGCACTGAGCACCGAGCACCCCGAGTACTGAGCACCCAGCACCCCGAGCACTGAGCACCCAGCACCCTGAGTACTGAGCACCCTGAGTACTGAGCAAAGATCACCCTGAGCACTGAGCTCCCAGCACCCTGAGTACTGAGCACCCAGCACCCTGAGCACTGAGCACCCAGCACCCTGAGTACTGAGCACCCAACACCCTGAGCACTGAGCACCCAGCACCCTAAGCACTGAGCACCCAGCACCCTGAGTACTGAGCACCCAGCACCCTAAGTACTGAACACCCAGCACCCTGAGCACTGAGCACCGAGCACCCCGAGTACTGAGCACCCAGCACCCTGAGTACTGAACACCCAGCACCCTGAGCACTGAGCACTGAGCACCCTGAGCACTGAGTACTGAGCACCGAGCACCCCGAGAACTGAGCACCCAGCACCCGGAGTACTGAGCACCCAGCACCCTGAGTACTGAGCACCCAGCACCCTGAGTACTGAGGACTCAGCACCCTGAGTACTGAGCACCGAGCACCCCGAGAACTGAGCACCCAGCACCCTGAGCACTGAGCACACTGAGGACTGAGCACCCAGCACCCTGAGCACTGAACACCCAGCACCATGAGTACTGAGCACCGATCACCCTGAGCACTGATCACCCAGCACCCTGAGCACTGAGCACCCAGCACCCTGAGTACTGAGCACCCAGCACCCTGAGTACTGAGGACTCAGCACCCTGAGTACTGAGCACCGAGCACCCCGAGCACTGAGCACCCAGCACCCTGAGCACTGAGCACACTGAGGACTGAGCACCCAGCACCCTGAGCACTGAACACCCAGCACCCTGAGTACTGAGCACCGATCACCCTGAGCACTGAGCACCCAGAACCCCGAGCACTGAGCACCCAGCACCGTGAGTACAGAGCAACCAGCACCCCGAGCACTGAGCACCCAGCACCCTGAGTACTGAGCACCCTGAGTACTGAGCAAAGATCACCCTGAGCACTGAGCTCCCAGCACCCTGAGTACTGAGCACCCAGCACCCTGAGCACTGAGCACCCAGCACCCTGAGTACTGAGCACCCAGCACCCTGAGCATTGAGCACCCAGCACCCTGAGTACTGAGCACCCAGCACCCTGAGCACTGAGCACCCAGCACCCTGAGTACTGAGCACCCAGCACCCCGAGCACTGAGCACCCAGCACCCCGAGAATGAGCACCCATCACCCCGAGTACTGAGCACCGAGCACCCTGAGCACTGAGTACCCAGCACCCTGAGCACTGAGCACCCAGCACCCTGAGTACTGAGCACCCAGCACCCTAAGTACTGAGCACCCAGCACCCTGAGCACTGAGCACCGAGCACCCCGAGTACTGAGCACCCAGCACCCTGAGTACTGAACAGCCAGCACCCTGAGCACTGAGCACTGAGCACCCTGAGCACTGAGTACTGAGCACCGAGCACCCCGAGAACTGAGCACCCAGCACCCTGAGCACTGAGCACCCAGCACCCTGAGCACTGAGCACCCAGCACCCTGAGTACTGAGCACCGAGCACCCCGAGAACTGAGCACCCAGAACCCCGAGCACTGAGCACCGAGCACCCCGAGCACTGAGCACCCAGCACCCTGAGTACTGAGCACCCAGCACCCTGAGTACTGAGCACCCAGCACCCTGAGCACTGAGTACCCAGCACCCTGAGCACTGAGTACCCAGCACCCTGAGAACTGAGCACCCAGCACCCTGAGCACTGAGCACCCAGCACCCTGAGTACTGAGCACTGAGCACCCAGCACCCCGAGCACTGAGCACCCAGCACCCTCTGTACTAAGCACCCAGCACCCTGAGTACTGAGCACCCAGCACCATGAGTACTGAGCACCCAGCGTACTGAGCACCGAGCATCCCGAGTACTGAGCACCCAGCACCCTGAGTACTGAGCACCCAGCACCCTGAGCACTGAGCACCCAGCACCCTGAGCACTGAGCACACAGCACCCTGAGCACTGAGCACCCAGCACCCTGAGTACTGAGCACTGAGCACCTAGCACCCCGAGCACTGACTACCCAGCACCCTTGAGTACTGAGCACTGAGCACCCAGCACCCTGACCACTGAGCACCCAGCACCCGAGTACTGAGCACCCAGCACCCTGAGTACTGAGCACCCAGCACCCTGAGCACTGAGCACCCAGCACCCTGAGCACTGTGCACCCAGCACGCTGAGCACTGAGCACCCAGCACCCTGAGTAGTGAGCACCCAACGTACTGAGCACCGAGCACCCCGAGCACTGAGCACCCAGCACCCTGAGTAGTGAGCACTGAGCACCGATCACCCCGAGCACTGAGCACCCAGCACCCTGAGTAGTGAGCACCCATGTACTGAGCACCGAGCACCCCGAGCACTGAGCACCCAGCACCCTGAGTACTGAGCACCGATCACCCCGAGCACTGAGCACCCAGCACCCTGATTACTGAGCTCCGAGCACCCCGAGCACTGAGCACCCAGCGCCCCGAGCACTGAGCACCCAGCACCCTGAGCACTTAGCACCCAGCACCCTGAGTACTGAGCACCCAGCACCCTGAGAACTGAGCACCCAGCACCCTGAGCACTGAGCACCCAGCACACAGAGCACTGATCACCCAGCACCCTGAGCACAGAGCACCCAGCACCCTGAGTACTGAGCACTCAGCACCCTGAGTACTGAGCACCGAGCACCCCGAGCACTGAGCACCCAGCACCCTGAGCACTGAGCACCCTGAGGACTGAGCACCCAGCACCCAGAGCACTGAGCACCCAGCACCCTGAGTACTGAGAACCGATCACCCTGAGCACTGAGCACCCAGAACCCCGAGCACTGAGCACCCAGCACCCTGAGTACTGAGCACCCAGCACCCCGAGCACTGAGCACCCAGAACCCTGAGTACTGAGCACCCTGAGTACTGAGCACCGATCACCCTGAGCACTGAGCTCCCAGCACCCTGAGTACTGAGCACCCAGCAACCTGAGTACTGAGCACCCTGAGTACTGAGCAAAGATCACACTGAGCACTGAGCTCCGAGCTCCCTGAGTACTGAGCACCCAGCACCCTGATCACTGAGCACCCAGCACCCTGAGCACTGAGCACCCAGCACCCTGAGTACTGAGCACCCAGCACCCTGAGCACTGAGCACCCAGCACCCTGAGTACTGAGCACCCAGCACCCCGAGCACTGAGCACCCAGCACCCCGAGAATAAGCACCCAGCACCCCGAGTACTGAGCACCGAGCACCCTGAGCACTGAGTACCCAGCACCCTGAGCACTGAGCACCCAGCACCCTGAGTACTGAGCACCCAGCACCCTGAGTACTGAGCACCAAGCACCTTGAGTACTGAGCACCCAGCACCCTGAGCACTGAGCACCGAGCACCCCGAGTACTGAGCACCCAGCACCCTGAGCACTGAGCACCCAGCACCCTGAGTACTGAGCACCCAGCACCCTGAGTACTGAACACCCAGCACCCTGAGCACTTAGCACTGAGCACCCTGAGCACTGAGTACTGAGCACTGAGCACCCCGAGAACTGAGCACCCAGCACCCGGAGTACTGAGCACCCAGCACCCTGAGTACTGAGCACCCAGCACCCCGAGCACTGAGCACCCAGCACCCTGAGCACTGAGCACCCAGCACCCTGAGTACTGAGCACTGAGCACCCAGCACCCCGAGCACTGAGCACCCAGCACCCTGAGTACTCAGCACAGAGCACCCAGCACCCTGAGCACTGAGCACCCAGCACCCTGAGTAGTAAGCACCGAGCACCCTGAGTACTGAGCAACCAGCACCCTGAGCACTGAACACACAGCACCCTGAGTACTGAGCACCTCGAGCACTGAGCACCCAGCACCCTGAGTACTGAGCACCGAGCACCCAGAGCACTGAGCACCCTGCACCCCGAGCACTGAGCAACCAGCACCCTGAGTACTGAGCACCCAGAACCCTGAGCACTGAGTACCCTGCACCCTGAGCACTGAGCACCCAGCACCCTGAGTACTGAGCACTGAGCACCCAGCACCCCGAGCACTGAGCACCCAGCACCCTGAGTACTAAGCACCCAGCACCCTGAGTACTGAGCACCCAGCACCCTGATTACTGAGCAAACAGCGTACGGAGCACCGAGCACCCCGAGTACTGAGCACCCAGCACCCTGAGTACTGAGCACCCAGCACCCCGAGCACTGAGCACCCAGCACCCTGAGTACTGAGCACCGAGCACCCTGAGTACTGAGCATCCAGCACCCTGAGTACTGAGCACCCAGCGTACTGAGCACAGAGCACCCAGCACCCTGAGTACTGAGCACCCAGCAACCTGAGCACTGAGCACCCAGCATACTGAGTACTGAGCACTGAGCACCCCGAGTACTGAGCACCGGGCACCCCGAGCACTGAGCACCCAGCACCCTGAGTACTGAGCTCCGAGCACCCCGAGCACTGAGCACCCAGCGCCCCGAGCACTGAGCACCCAGCACCCTGAGCACTTAGCACCCAGCACCCTGAGTACTGAGCACCCAGCACCCCGAGAACTGAGCACCCAGCACCCTGAGCACTGAGCACCCAGCACCCTGAGCACTGATCACCCAGCACCCTGAGCACTGAGCACCCAGCACCCTGAGTACTGAGCACTCAGCACCCTGAGTACTGAGCACCGAGCACCCCGATCACTGAGCACCCAGCACCCTGAGCACTGAGCACCCTGAGGACTGAGTACCCAGCACCCAGAGCACTGAGCACCCAGCACCCTGAGTACTGAGCACCGATCAGCCTGAGCACTGAGCACCCAGAACCCCGAGCACTGAGCACCCAGCACCGTGAGTATTGAGCACCCAGCACCCCGAGCACTGAGCACCCAGCACCCTGAGTACTGAGCACACTGAGTACTGAGCACCGATCACCCTGAGCACTGAGCTCCCAGCACCCTGAGTACTGAGCACCCAGCACCCTGAGCACTGAGCACCCAGCACCCTGAGTACTGAGCACCCAGCACCCCGAGTACTGAGCACCCAGCACCCCGAGCACTGAGCACCCAGCACCCCGAGCACTGAGCACCCAACACCCTGAGTACTGAGCACCCAGCACCCTGAGCACTGAGCACCCAGAACCCTGAGCACTGAGCACCCAGCACCCTGAGCACTGAGCACCCAGCACCCTGAGTAGTGAGCACCCAATGTACTGAGCACCGAGCACCCCGAGCACTGAGCACCCAGTACCCTGACTACTGAGCACCGATCACCCCGAGCACTGAGCACCCAGCACCCTGAGTACTGAGCACCCAGCGCCCCGAGCACTGAGCACCCAGCACCCTGAGCACTGAGCACCCAGCACCCTGAGTACTGAGCACCCAGCACCCCGAGCACTGAGCACCCAGCACCCTGAGCACTGAGCACCCAGCACACTGAGCACTGATCACCCAGCACCCTGAGCACTGAGCACCCAGCACCCTGAGTACTGAGCACCCAGCACCATGAGTACTGAGCACTCAGCAGCCTGAGTATTGAGCACCGAGCACCCCGAGCACTGAGCACCCAGCACCCTGAGCACTGAGCTCCCTGAGGACTGAGCACCCAGCACCCTGAGTACTGAGCACCAAGCACCCTGAGTACTGAGCACCCAGCACCCTGAGCACTGAGCACCGAGCACCCCGAGTACTGAGCACCCAGCCCCCTGAGCACTGAGCACCCAGCACCCTGAGTACTGAGCACCCAGCACCCTGAGTACTGAACACCCAGCACCCTGAGCACTGAGCACTGAGCACCCTGAGCACTGAGTACTGAGCACTGAGCACCCCGAGAACTGAGCACCCAGCACCCGGAGTACTGAGCACCCAGCACCCTGAGTACTGAGCACCCAGCACCACCAGCACTGAGCACCCAGCACCCTGAGCACTGAGCACCCAGCACCCTGAGTACTGAGCACTGAGCACCCAGCACCCCGAGCACTGGGCATCCAGCACCCTGAGTACTGAGTACTGAGCACCCAGCACCCCGAGCACTGAGCACCCAGCACCCTGAGTACTAAGCACCGAGCAACCTGAGTACTGAGCAACCAGCACCCTGAGCACTGAACACACAGCACCCTGAGTACTGAGCACCTCGAGCACTGAGCACCCAGCACCCTAAGTACTGAGCACCGAGCACCCCGAGCACTGAGCACCCTGCACCCCGAGCACTGAGCACCCAGCACCCTGAGTACTGAGCACCCACCACCCTGAGTACTGAGCACCCAGCACCCTGAGCACTGAGTACCCAGCACCCTGAGCACTGAGCACCCAGCACCGTGAGCACTGAGCACCCAGCACCCTGAGCACTGAGCACCCAGCACCCTGAGTACTGAGCACCTAGCACCCTGAGTACTGAGCACCCAGGACCCTGAGTACTGAGCACCCAGCGTACTGAGCACCGAGCACCCCGAGTACTGAGCACCCAGCACCCTGAGTACTGAGCACGCAGCACCCCGAGCACTGAGCACCCAGCACGCTGAGTACTGCGCACCCAGTGTACTGAGCACGGAGCACCCAGCACCCTGAGTACTGAGCACCCAGCACCCTGAGCACTGAGCACCCAGCACCCTGAGTACTGAGCACTGAGCACCCCGAGTACTGAGCACCGGGCACCCCGAGCACTAAGCACCCAGCACCCCGAGCACCGAGCACCCAGCACCCTGAGCACTGAGCACCCAGCACCCTGAGCACTGAGCACCCAGCACCCTGAGCACTGAGCACCCAGCACCCTGAGTACTGAGCACCCAACGTACTGAGCACCGAGCACCCTGAGAACTGAGCACCCAGCACCCTGAGTACTGAGCACCCAGCACCCTGAGCAATGAGCACCCTGAGTACTGAGAACCCAGCACCTTGAGCACTGAGCACCGAGCTCCCCGAGCACTGAGCACCCAGCACCCAGAGTACTGAGCACCCAGCACCCTGAGTACTAAGCACCGAGCACCCAGAGTACTGAGCACAAAGCACCCTGAGCACTGAGCACCCAGCACCCTGAGCACTGAGCACTCAGCACCCTGAGTACTGAGCACCCAGCACCCTGAGTACTGAGCACCCAGCACCCTGAGTACTGAGCACCCAGCACCCCGAGCACTGAGCACCCAGCACCCCGAGAATGAGCACCCAGCACCCCGAGTACTGAGCACCGAGCACCCTGAGCACTGAGTACCCAGCACCCTGAACACTGAGCACCCAGCACCCTGAGTACTGAGCACCCAGTACCCTGAGTCCTGAGCACCCAGCACCCTGAGCACTGAGCACCGAGCACCCCGAGTACTGAGCACCCAGCACCCTGAGCACTGAGCACCCAGCACCCTGAGCACTGAGCACCCAGCACCCTGAGCACTGAGCACCCAGCACCTTGAGTACTGAGCACCGAGCACCCCGAGCACTGAGCACCCAGCACCCTGAGTACTGAGAACCCTGCACCCTGAGCACTGAGCACCCAGCACCCTGAGAACTGAGCACCCAGCACCCGGAGCACTGATCACCCAGCAACCTGAGTACTGAGCACCAAGCACCCTGAGCACTGAGCACCCAGCACCCTGAGTACTGAGCACCCAGCACCCTGAGTACTGAGCAACCAGCACCCTGAGCACTGAGCACTGAGAACCCAGCACCCTGAACACTGAGCACTGAGCACCCAGCACCCCGAGCACTGAGCACCCAGCACCCTGAGCACTGAGCACCCTGAGGAGTGAGCACCCAGCAGCCTGAGCACTGAGCACCCAGCACCCTGAGTACTGAGCACCGATCACCCTGAGCACTGACCACCCAGCACCCCGAGCACTGAGCACCCAGCACCCTGAGCACTGAGCACCCAGCAGCCCAAGAATGAGCACCCAGCACCAAGAGTACTGAGCACTGAGCACCCTGAGCACTGAGTACCCAGCACCCTGAGCACTGAGCACCCAGCACCCTGAGTACTGAGCACCCAGCACCCTGAGTACTGAGCACCCAGCACCCTGATCACTGAGCACCGAGCACCCCGAGTACTGAGCACCCAGCACCCTGAGCACTGAGCACCCAGCACCCTGAGTACTGAGCACCGATCACCAGAAGCACTGAGCACCCAGCACCCTGAGTAGTGAGCACCCAACGTACTGAGCACCGAGCACCACGAGCACTGAGCACCCAGCACCCTGAGTACTGAGCACCGATTACCCCGAGCACTGAGCACCCAGCACCCTGAGTACAGAGCTCCGAGCACCCCGAGCACTGAGCACCCAGCGCCCCGAGCACTGAGCACCCAGCACCCTGAGCACTTAGCACCCAGCACCCTGAGTACTGGGCACCCAGCACCCCGAGCACTGAGCACCCAGCACCCTGAGCACTGAGCACCCAGCACCCTGGGCACAGATCACCCTGCACACTGAGCGCTGAGCACCCAGCACAATGAGTACTGAGCACCCAGCACCCAGAGTACTGAGCACTCAGCACACAGAGTACTGAGCACCGAGCACCCCGAGCACTGAGCACCCAGCACCCTGAGCACTGAGCACCCTGAGGACTGGGCACCCAGCACCCTGAGCACTGAGCACCGAGCAACCTGAGTACTGAGCACCGATCACCCTGAGCACTGAGCAGCCAGAACCCCGAGCACTGAGCACCCAGCACCCTGAGTACTGAGCACCCAGCACTCCGAGCACTGAGCACCCAGCACCCTGAGTACTGAGCACCGTGAGTACTGAGCACCGATCACCCTGAGCACTGAGCTCCCAGCACCCTGAGTACTGAGCACCCAGCACCCTGAGCACTGAGCACCCATCACCCTGAGCACTGAGCACCGAGCACCCCGAGCACTGAGCACCCAGCACCCTGACTACTGAGCACCGATCACCCTGAGCACTGAGCAACCAGCACCCTGAGTACTGAGCTCCGAGCACCCCGAGCACTGAGCACCCAGCGCCCCGTGCACTGAGCACCCAGCACCCTGAGCACTGAGCACCCAGCACCCTGAGTACTGAAAACCCAGCACCCTGAGCACTGAGCACCCAGCACCCTGAGCACTGAGCACCCAGCACACTGAGCACTGATCACCCAGCACCCTGAGCACTGAGCACGCAGCACCCTGAGTACTGAGCACCCAGCACCCTGAGTACTGAGCACTCAGCACCCTGAGTACTGAGCACCGAGCACCCCGAGCACTGAGCTCTCAGCACCCTGAGCACTGAGCACCCTGAGGACTGAGCTCCCAGCACCCTGAGCACTGTGCACCCAGCACCCCGAGCACTGAGCACCCAGCACCCTGAGTACTGAGCACCCAGCACCCCGAGCACTGAGCACCCAGCACCCTGAGTACTGAGCAGCCTGAGTACTGAGCAAAGATTACCCTGAGCACTGAGCTCCCAGCACCCTGAGTACTGAGCACCCACTACCCTGAGTCCTGAGCACCCAGCACCCTGAGCACTGAGCACCGAGCACCCCGAGTACTGAGCACCCAGCACCCTGAGCACTGAGCACCCAGCACCCTGAGTACTGAGCACCCAGCACCCGAGTACTGAGCACCCAGCACCCGAGTCCTGAGCACCCAGCACCCTGAGTACTGAGCACCCAGCACCCTGAGTACTGAGCACACAGCTCCCTGAGCACTGAGCACCGAGCACCCCGAATACTGAGCACCCAGCACCCTGAGCACTGAGCACCCAGCACCCTGAGTACTGAGCACCCAGCACCCGAGTACTGAGCACCCAGCACCCTGAGTACTGAGCACCCAGCACCCTGAGTCCTGAGCACCCAGAACCCCGAGTACTGAGCACCCAGCACCCTGAGTACTGAGCACCCAGCACCCTGAGTACTGAGCACTGAGCACCCAGCCTCCCGAGCACTGAGCACCCAGCACCCTGAGTACTGAGCACTGAGCACCCAGCACCCCGAGCACTGAGCACCCCGCACCCTGAGTACTGAGCACCCAGCACCCTGAGCACTGAGCACCCAGCACACTGAGCACTGAGCACCCAGCACCCGGAGCACTGAGCTCCCAGCACCCTGAGTACTGAGCACCCAGCACCCTGAGCACAGAGCACCCAGCACCCTGAGCACTTAGCACCCAGCACCCCTAGCACTGAGCACCCAGCACCCTGAGCACTGAGCACCCAGCAACCTGAGTAGTGAGCACCCAACGTACTGAGCACCGAGCACCCCGAGCACTGAGCACCCAGCACCCTGAGTACTGAGCTCCGAGCACCCCGAGCACTGAGCACCCAGCGCCCCGAGCACTGAGCACCCAGCAGCCTGAGCACTTAGCACCCAGCACCCCGATTACTGAGCACGGAGCACCCCGAGCACTGAGCACCCAGCACCCTGAGCACTGAGCACCCAGCACACTGAGCACTGAGCACCCAGCACCCTGAGCACTGAGCACCCAGCACCCTGAGTACTGAGCACCCAGCACCCTGAGTACTGAGCACTCAGCACCCTGAGTATTGAGCACCGAGCACCCCGAGCACTGAGCACCCAGCACCCTGAGTACTGAGCACCCAGCACCCCGAGCACTGAGCACCCAGCACCCTGAGTACTGAGCACCCAGCACCCTGAGTACTGAGCACTGAGCACCCAGCACCCTGAGCACTGAGCACCGAGCACCCCGAATACTGAGCACCCAGCACCCTGAGCACTGAGCACCCAGCACCCTGAGTACTGAGCACCCAGCACCCAAGTACTGAGCACCCAGCACCCTGAGTACTGAGCACCCAGCACCCTGAGTACTGAGCACCCAGAACCCCGAGTACTGAGCATCCAGCACCCTGAGTACTGAGCACCCAGCACCCTGATTACTGAGCACTGAGCACCCAGCACCCCGAGCACTGAGCACCCAGCACCCTGAGTACTGAGCACTGAGCACCCAGCACCCCGAGCACTGAGCACCCAGCACCCTGAGTACTGAGCACTGAGCACCCAGGACCCCGAGCACTGAGCACCCTGCACCCTGAGTACTGAGCACCCAGCACCCTGAGCACTGAGCACCCAGCACCCTGAGTACTGAGCACCCAGCACCCTGAGCACTGAGCACCCAGCACCCTGAGTACTGAGCACCCAGCACCCTGAGCACTGAGCACCCAGCACCCTGAGCACTGAGCACCCAGCACCCTGAGCAATGAGCACCCTGAGTACAGAGCACCCAGCACCTTGAGCACTGAGCACCGAGCACCCTGAGCACTGAGCACCCAGCACCCGGAGTACTGAGCACCCAGCACCCTGAGTACTAAGCACTGAGCACCCTGAGTACTGAGCACCCAGCACCCTGAGCACTGAACACACAGCACCCTGAGTACTGAGCACCTCGAACACTGAGCACCCAGCACCCCGAGCACTGAGCACCCAGCACCCTGAGTACTGAGCACTGTGCACCCAGCACCCCGAGCACTGAGCACCCAGCAACCTGAGCACTGAGCACCCAGCAACCGAGTACTGAGCACCCAGCACCCTGAGTACTGAGCACCCAGCACCCTGAGTACTGAGCACCCAGCACCCGAAAACTGAGCACCCAGCACCCTGAGTACTGAGCACCCAGCACCCTGAGAACTGAGCACCCAGCACCCTGAGTACTGAGCACTGAGCACCCAGCACCCCGAGCACTGAGCACCCAGCACCCTGAGTACTGAGCACTGAGCACCCAGCACCCCGAGCACTGAGCACCCAGCACCCTGAGTACTGAGCACTGAGCACCCAGCACCCCGAGCACTGAGCACCCAGCACCCTGAGTACTGAGCACCCAGCACCCTGAGCACTGAGCACCCAGCACCCTGAGTACTGAGCACCCAGCACCCTGAGCACTGAGCACCCAGCACCCTGAGTACTGAGCACCCAGCACCCTGAGCACTGAGCACCCAGCACCCTGAGCACTGAGCACCCAGCACCCTGAGCAATGAGCACCCTGAGTACAGAGCACCCAGCACCTTGAGCACTGAGCACCGAGCACCCTGAGCACTGAGCACCCAGCACCCGGAGTACTGAGCACCCAGCACCCTGAGTACTAAGCACTGAGCACCCTGAGTAATGAGCACCCAGCACCCTGAGCACTGAACACACAGGACCCTGAGTACTGAGCACCTCGAACACTGAGCACCCAGCACCCCGAGCACTGAGCACCCAGCACCCTGAGTACTGAGCACTGTGCACCCAGCACCCCGAGCACTGAGCACCCAGCAACCTGAGCACTGAGCACCCAGCAACCGAGTACTGAGCACCCAGCACCCTGAGTACTGAGCACCCAGCACCCTGAGTACTGAGCACCCAGCACCCGAGTACTGAGCACCCAGCACCCTGAGTACTGAGCACCCAGCACCCTGAGCACTGAGCACCCAGCACCCTGAGCACTGAGCACCCAGCACCCTGAGCACTGAGCACCCAGCACCCTGAGCACTGAGCACCCAGCACCCTGAGCACTGAGCACCCAGCACCCTGATCTCTGAGCACCCAGCACCCTGAGTAGTGAGCACCCAACATACTGAGCACCGAGCACCCCGAGCACTGAGCACCCAGCACCCTGAGTACTGAGCACCGATCACCCCGAGCACTGAGCACCCAGCACCCTGAGTAGTGAGCACCCAACGTACTGAACACCGAGCACCCCGAGCACTGAGCACCCAGCACCCTGAGTACTGAGCTCCGAGCACCCCGAGCACTGAGCACCCAGCGCCCCGAGCACTGAGCACCCAGAAGCCTGAGCACTTAGCACCCAGCACCCCGAGTACTGAGCACCCAGCACCCCGAGCACTGAGCACCCAGCACCCTGAGCACTGAGCACCCAGCACCCTGAGCACTGAGCACCCAGCACCCTGAGCACTGAGCACCCAGCACCCTGAGTACTGAGCACCCAGCACCCTGAGTACTGAGCACTAAGCAGCCTGAGTATTGAGCACCGAGCACCCCGAGCACTGAGCACCCAGCACCCTGAGAACTGAGCACCCAGCACCCCGAGCACTGATCACCCAGCACCCCGAGAATGAGCACCCAGCACACCGAGTACTGAGCACTGAGCACCCTGAGCACTGAGTACCCAGCACCCTGAGCACTGAGCACCCAGCACCCTGAGTACTGAGCACCCAGCACCCTGAGTACTGAGCACCCAGCACCCTGAGCACTGAGCACCGAGCACCCCGAATACTGAGCACCCAGCACCCTGAGCACTGATCACCCAGCACCCTGCGTACTGAGCACCCAGCACCCGAGTACTGAGCACCCAGCACCCTGAGTACTGAGCACCCAGCACCCTGAGTACTGAGCACCCAGAACCCTGAGTACTGAGCACCCAGCACCCTGAGTACTGAGCACCCAGCACCCTGAGTACTGAGCACTGAGCACCCAGCACCCTGAGTACTGAGCACTGAGCACCCAGCACCCCGAGCACTGAGCACCCAGCACCCTGAGTACTGAGCACAAAGCACCCTGAGCACTGAGCACCCAGCACCCTGAGCACTGAGCACCCAGCACCCTGAGCACTGAGCACCCAGCACCCTGAGTACTGAGCACCCAGCACCCTGAGCACTGAGCACCCAGCACCCTGAGCACTGAGCACCCAGCACCCTGAGTACTGAGCACCGAGCACCCCGAGCACTGAGCACCCAGCACCCTGAGTACTGAGAACCGAGCACCCCGAGCACTGAGCACCCAGCACCCTGAGTACTGAGCTCCGAGCACCCCGAGCACTGAGCACCCAGCGCCCCGAGCACCGAGTACCCTGAGCACTGAGCACCCAGCACCCTGAGTACTGAGCACCCTGCACCCTGAGCAATGAGCATCCTGAGTACAGAGCACCCAGCACGTTGAGCACTGAGCACCGAGCACCCCGAGCACTGAGCACCCAGCACCCGGAGTACTGAGCACCCAGCACCCTGAGTACTAAGCACTGAGCACCCTGAGTACTGAGCACCCAGCACCCTGAGCACTGAACACACAGCACCCTGAGTACTGAGCATCTCGAACACTGAGCAGCCAGCACCCTGAGTACTGGGCACCGAGCACCCCGAGCACTGAGCAGGCAGCATCATGAGCACTGAGCACCCAGCACCCCGGGTACTGAGCACCCAGCACCCTGAGTACTGAGCACCCAGCACCCTGAGTACTGAGCACCCAGCACCCTGAGCACTGAGTACCCAGCACCCTGAGCACTGAGCACCCAGCACCCTGATCACTGAGCACACTGCACCCTGAGCACTGAGCACCCAGCACCCTGAGTACTGAGCACTGAGCACCCAGCACCCCGAGCACTGAGCACCCAGCACCCTGAGTACTGAGCACTGTGCACCCAGCACCCCGAGCACTGAGCACCCAGCACCCTGAGCACTGAGCACCCAGCACCCGAGTACTGAGCACCCAGCACCCTGAGTACTGAGCACCCAGCACCCTGAGTACTGAGCACCCAGCACCCCGAGTACTGAGCACCCAGCACCCTGAGCACTGAGCACCCAGCACCCTGAGCACTGAGCACCCAGCACCCTGAGCACTGAGCAACCAGCACCCTGAGCACTGAGCACCCAGCACCCTGAGCACTGAGCACCCAGCACCCTGAGCACTGAGCACCCAGCACCCTGATCTCTGAGCACCCAGCACCCTGAGTAGTGAGCACCCAAAGTACTGAGCACCGAGCACCCCGAGCACTGAGCACCCAGCACCCTGAGTACTGAGCACCGATCACCCCGAGCACTGAGCACCCAGCACCCTGAGTAGTGAGCACCCAACGTACTGAGCACCGAGCACCCCGAGCACTGAGCACCCAGCACCCTGAGTACTGAGCTCCGAGCACCCCGAGCACTGAGCACCCAGCGCCCCGAGCACTGAGCACCCAGCACCCTGAGCACTTAGCACCCAGCACCCCGAGTACTGAGCAACCAGCACCCCGAGCACTGAGCACAAAGCACCCTGAGCACTGAGCACCCAGCACCCTGAGCACTGAGCACCCAGCACCCTGAGCACTGAGCACCCAGCACCCTTAGTACTGAGCACCCAGCACCCCGAGCACTGAGCACCCAGCACCCTGAGTACTGAGCACCCAGCACCCCGAGCACTGAGCACCGTGAGTACTGAGCACCGATCACCCTGAGCACTGAGCTCCCAGCACCCCGAGCACTGAGCACCCAGCACCCTGAGCACTGAGCACCCAGCACCCTGAGTACTGAGCACCGATCACCCTGAGCACTGAGCACCCAGAACCCCGAGCACTGAGCACCCAGCACCCTGAGTACTGAGCACCCAGCACCCTGAGTACTGAGCACCCTGAGTACTGAGCACCCAGCACCCTGAGTACTGAGCACCCAGCACCCTGAGCACTGAGCACCCAGCACCCTGAGTACTGAGCACCCAGCACCCTGAGCACTGAGCACCCAGCACCCTGAGCACTGAGCACCCAGCACCCTGAGCACTGAGCACCCAGCACCCTGAGTACTGAGCACCCAGCACCCTGAGCACTGAGCACCCAGCACCCTGAGCACTGAGCACCCAGCACCCTGAGCAATGAGCACCCTGAGTACAGAGCACCCAGCACATTGAGCACTGAGCACCGAGCACCCTGAGCACTGAGCACCCAGCACCCGGAGTACTGAGCACCCAGCACCCTGAGTACTGAGCACTGAGCACCCTGAGTACTGAGCACCCAGCACCCTGAGCACTGAACACACAGCACCCTGAGTACTGAGCACCTCTAACACTGAGCACCCAGGACCCCGAGCACTGAGCACCCAGCACCCTGAGTACTGAGCACTGTGCACCCAGCACCCCGAGCACTGAGCACCCAGCAACCTGAGCACTGAGCACCCAGCAACCGAGTACTGAGCACCCAGCACCCTGAGTACTGAGCACCCAGCACCCTGAGTACTGAGCACCCAGCACCCGAGTACTGAGCACCCAGCACCCTGAGTACTGAGCACCCAGCACCCTGAGCACTGAGCACCCAGCACCCTGAGCACTGAGCACCCAGCACCCTGAGCACTGAGCACCCAGCACCCTGAGCACTGAGCACCCAGCACCCTGAGCACTGAGCACCCAGCACCCTGATCTCTGAGCACCCAGCACCCTGAGTAGTGAGCACCCAACATACTGAGCACCGAGCACCCCGAGCACTGAGCACCCAGCACCCTGAGTACTGAGCACCGATCACCCCGAGCACTGAGCACCCAGCACCCTGAGTAGTGAGCACCCAACGTACTGAACACCGAGCACCCCGAGCACTGAGCACCCAGCACCCTGAGTACTGAGCTCCGAGCACCCCGAGCACTGAGCACCCAGCGCCCCGAGCACTGAGCACCCAGAAGCCTGAGCACTTAGCACCCAGCACCCCGAGTACTGAGCACCCAGCACCCCGAGCACTGAGCACCCAGCACCCTGAGCACTGAGCACCCAGCACCCTGAGCACTGAGCACCCAGCACCCTGAGCACTGAGCACCCAGCACCCTGAGTACTGAGCACCCAGCACCCTGATTACTGAGCACTAAGCACCCTGAGTATTGAGCACCGAGCACCCCGAGCACTGAGCACCCAGCACCCTGAGAACTGAGCACCCAGCACCCCGAGCACTGATCACCCAGCACCCCGAGAATGAGCACCCAGCACACCGAGTACTGAGCACTGAGCACCCTGAGCACTGAGTACCCAGCACCCTGAGTACTGAGCACCCAGCACCCTGAGCACTGAGCACCGAGCACCCCGAATACTGAGCACCCAGCACCCTGAGCACTGAGCACCCAGCACCCTGAGTACTGAGCACCCAGCACCCGAGTACTGAACACCCAGCACCCTGAGTACTGAGCACCCAGGACCCTGAGTACTGAGCACCCAGAACCCCGAGTACTGAGCACCCAGCACCCTGAGTACTGAGCACCCAGCACCCTGAGTACTGAGCACTGAGCACGCAGCACCCCGAGCACTTAGCACCCAGCACCCTGAGTACTGAGCACTGAGCACCCAGCACCCCGAGCACTGAGCACCCAGCACCCTGAGTACTGAGCACCCAGCACCCTGAGCACTGAGCACCCAGCACCCTGAGCACTGAGCACCCAGCACCCTGAGCACTGAGCACCCAGCACCCTGAGTACTGAGCACCCAGCACCCTGAGCACTGAGCACCCAGCACCCTGAGCACTGAGCACCCAGCACCCTGAGTACTGAGCACCGAGCACCCCGAGCACTGAGCACCCAGCACCCTGAGTACTGAGAACCGAGCACCCCGAGCACTGAGCACCCAGCACCCTGAGTACTGAGCTCCGAGCACCCCGAGCACTGAGCACCCAGCGCCCCGAGCACCGAGTACCCTGAGCACTGAGCACCCAGCACCCTGAGTACTGAGCACCCTGCACCCTGAGCAATGAGCATCCTGAGTACAGAGCACCCAGCACGTTGAGCACTGAGCACCGAGCACCCCGAGCACTGAGCACCCAGCACCCGGAGTACTGAGCACCCAGCACCCTGAGTACTAAGCACTGAGCACCCTGAGTACTGAGCACCCAGCACCCTGAGCACTGAACACACAGCACCCTGAGTACTGAGCACCTCGCACACTGAGCAGCCAGCACCCTGAGTACTGGGCACCGAGCACCCCGAGCACTGAGCAGGCAGCATCATGAGCACTGAGCACCCAGCACCCCGGGTACTGAGCACCCAGCACCCTGAGTACTGAGCACCCAGCACCCTGAGTACTGAGCACCCAGCACCCTGAGCACTGAGTACCCAGCACCCTGAGCACTGAGCACCCAGCACCCTGATCACTGAGCACACTGCACCCTGAGCACTGAGCACCCAGCACCCTGAGTACTGAGCACTGAGCACCCAGCACCCCGAGCACTGAGCACCCAGCACCCTGAGTACTGAGCACTGTGCACCCAGCACCCCGAGCACTGAGCACCCAGCACCCTGAGCACTGAGCACCCAGCACCCGAGTACTGAGCACCCAGCACCCTGAGTACTGAGCACCCAGCACCCTGAGTACTGAGCACCCAGCACCCCGAGTACTGAGCACCCAGCACCCTGAGCACTGAGCACCCAGCACCCTGAGCACTGAGCACCCAGCACCCTGAGCACTGAGCAACCAGCACCCTGAGCACTGAGCACCCAGCACCCTGAGCACTGAGCACCCAGCACCCTGAGCACTGAGCACCCAGCACCCTGATCTCTGAGCACCCAGCACCCTGAGTAGTGAGCACCCAAAGTACTGAGCACCGAGCACCCCGAGCACTGAGCACCTAGCACCCTGAGTACTGAGCACCGATCACCCCGAGCACTGAGCACCCAGCACCCTGAGTAGTGAGCACCCAACGTACTGAGCACCGAGCACCCCGAGCACTGAGCATCCAGCACCCTGAGTACTGAGCTCCGAGCACCCCGAGCACTGAGCACCCAGCGCCCCGAGCACTGAGCACCCAGCACCCTGAGCACTTAGCACCCAGCACCCCGAGTACTGAGCAACCAGCACCCCGAGCACTGAGCACCCAGCACCCTGAGCACTGAGCACCCAGCACCCTGAGCACTGAGCACCCAGCACCCTGAGCACTGAGCACCCAGCACCCTTAGTACTGAGCACCCAGCACCCCGAGCACTGAGCACCCAGCACCCTGATTACTGAGCACCCAGCACCCCGAGCACTGAGCACCGTGAGTACTGAGCACCGATCACCCTGAGCACTGAGCTCCCAGCACCCCGAGCACTGAGCACCCAGCACCCTGAGCACTGAGCACCCAGCACCCTGAGTACTGAGCACCGATCACCCTGAGCACTGAGCACCCAGAACCCCGAGCACTGAGCACCCAGCACCCTGAGTACTGAGCACCCAGCACCCTGAGTACTGAGCACCCTGAGTACTGAGCACCCAGCACCCTGAGTACTGAGCACCCAGCACCCTGAGCACTGAGCACCCAGCACCCTGAGTACTGAGCACCCAGCACCCTGAGCACTGAGCACCCAGCACCCTGAGCACTGAGCACCCAGCACCCTGAGCACTGAGCACCCAGCACCCTGAGTACTGAGCACCCAGCACCCTGAGCACTGAGCACCCAGCACCCTGAGCACTGAGCACCCAGCACCCTGAGCAATGAGCACCCTGAGTACAGAGCACCCAGCACCTTGAGCACTGAGCACCGAGCACCCTGAGCACTGAGCACCCAACACACGGAGTACTGAGCACCCAGCACCCTGAGTACTGAGCACTGAGCACCCTGAGTACTGAGCACCCAGCACCCTGAGCACTGAACACACAGCACCCTGAGTACTGAGCACCTCTAACACTGAGCACCCAGGACCCCGAGCACTGAGCACCCAGCACCCTGAGTACTGAGCACTGTGCACCCAGCACCCCGAGCACTGAGCACCCAGCACCCTGAGCACTGAGCACCCAGCACCCGAGTACTGAGCACCCAGCACCCTGAGTACTGAGCACCCAGCACCCTGAGTACTGAGCACCCAGCACCGGAGTACTGAGCACCCAGCACCCTGAGTACTGAGCACCCAGCACCCTGAGCACTGAGCACCCAGCACCCTGAGCACTGAGCACCCAGCACCCTGAGCACTGAGCACCCAGCACCCTGAGCACTGAGCACCCAGCACCCTGAGCACTGAGCACACAGCACCCTGATCTCTGAGCACCCAGCACCCTGAGTAGTGAGCACCCAAAATACTGAGCACCGAGCACCCCGAGCACTGAGCACCCAGCACCCTGAGTACTGAGCACCGATCACCCCGAGCACTGAGCACCCAGCACCCTGAGTAGTGAGCACCCAACGTACTGAGCACCGAGCACCCTGAGCACTGAGCACCCAGCACCCTCAGTACTGAGCTCTGAGCACCCCGAGCACTGAGCACCCAGCGCCCCGAGCACTGAGCACCCAGCAGCCTGAGCACTTAGCACCCAGCACCCCGAGTACTGAGCACCCAGCACCCCGAGCACTGAGCACCCAGCACCCTGAGCACTGAGCACCCAGCACCCTGAGCACTGAGCACCCAGCACCCTGAGCACTGAGCACCCAGCAACCTGAGTACTGAGCACCCAGCACCCTGAGTACTGAGCACTAAGCACCCTGAGTATTGAGCACCGAGCACCCCGAGCACTGAGCACCCAGCACCCCGAGCACTGAGCACCCAGCACCCCGAGAATGAGCACCGTGAGTACTGAGCACCGATCACCCTGAGCACTGAGCTCCCAGCACCCCGAGCACTGAGCACCCAGCACCCTGAGCACTGAGCACCCAGCACCCTGAGTACTGAGCACCGATCACCCTGAGCACTGAGCACCCAGAACCCCGAGCACTGAGCACCCAGCACCCTGAGTACTGAGCACCCAGCACCCTGAGTACTGAGCACCCTGAGTACTGAGCACCCAGCACCCTGAGTACTGAGCACCCAGCACCCTGAGCACTGAGCACCCAGCACCCTGAGTACTGAGCACCCAGCACCCTGAGCACTGAGCACCCAGCACCCTGAGCACTGAGCACCCAGCACCCTGAGCACTGAGCACCCAGCACCCTGAGTACTGAGCACCCAGCACCCTGAGCACTGAGCACCCAGCACCCTGAGCACTGAGCACCCAGCACCCTGAGCAATGAGCACCCTGAGTACAGAGCATCCAGCACCTTTAGCACTGAGCACCGAGCACCCTGAGCACTGAGCACCCAGCACCCGGAGTACTGAGCACCCAGCACCCTGAGTACTGAGCACTGAGCACCCTGAGTACTGAGCACCCAGCACCCTGAGCACTGAACACACAGCACCCTGAGTACTGAGCACCTCTAACACTGAGCACCCAGGACCCCGAGCACTGAGCACCCAGCACCCTGAGTACTGAGCACTGTGCACCCAGCACCCCGAGCACTGAGCACCCAGCAACCTGAGCACTGAGCACCCAGCAACCGAGTACTGAGCACCCAGCACCCTGAGTACTGAGCACCCAGCACCCTGAGTACTGAGCACCCAGCACCCGAGTACTGAGCACCCAGCACCCTGAGTACTGAGCACCCAGCACCCTGAGCACTGAGCACCCAGCACCCTGAGCACTGAGCACCCAGCACCCTGAGCACTGAGCACCCAGCACCCTGAGCACTGAGCACCCAGCACCCTGAGCACTGAGCACCCAGCACCCTGATCTCTGAGCACCCAGCACCCTGAGTAGTGAGCACCCAACATACTGAGCACCGAGCACCCCGAGCACTGAGCACCCAGCACCCTGAGTACTGAGCACCGATCACCCCGAGCACTGAGCACCCAGCACCCTGAGTAGTGAGCACCCAACGTACTGAACACCGAGCACCCCGAGCACTGAGCACCCAGCACCCTGAGTACTGAGCTCCGAGCACCCCGAGCACTGAGCACCCAGCGCCCCGAGCACTGAGCACCCAGAAGCCTGAGCACTTAGCACCCAGCACCCCGAGTACTGAGCACCCAGCACCCCGAGCACTGAGCACCCAGCACCCTGAGCACTGAGCACCCAGCACCCTGAGCACTGAGCACCCAGCACCCTGAGCACTGAGCACCCAGCACCCTGAGTACTGAGCACCCAGCACCCTGAGTACTGAGCACTAAGCACCCTGAGTATTGAGCACCGAGCACCCCGAGCACTGAGCACCCAGCACCCTGAGAACTGAGCACCCAGCACCCCGAGCACTGATCACACAGAACCCCGAGAATGAGCACCCAGCACACCGAGTACTGAGCACTGAGCACCCTGAGCACTGAGTACCCAGCACCCTGAGCACTGAGCACCCAGCACCCTGAGTACTGAGCACCCAGCACCCTGAGTACTGAGCACCCAGCACCCTGAGCACTGAGCACCGAGCACCCCGAATACTGAGCACCCAGCACCCTGAGCACTGAGCACCCAGCACCCTGAGTACTGAGCACCCAGCACCCGAGTACTGAGCACCCAGCACCCTGAGTACTGAGCACCCAGCACCCTGAGTACTGAGCACCCAGAACCCCGAGTACTGAGCACCCAGCACCCTGAGTACTGAGCACCCAGCACCCTGAGTACTGAGCACTGAGCACGCAGCACCCCGAGCACTTAGCACCCAGCACCCTGAGTACTGAGCACTGAGCACCCAGCACCCCGAGCACTGAGCACCCAGCACCCTGAGTACTGAGCACCCAGCACCCTGAGCACTGAGCACCCAGCACCCTGAGCACTGAGCACCCAGCACCCTGAGCACTGAGCACCCAGCACCCTGAGTACTGAGCACCCAGCACCCTGAGCACTGAGCACGCAGCACCCTGAGCACTGAGCACCCAGCACCCTGAGTACTGAGCACCGAGCACCCCGAGCACTGAGCACCCAGCACCCTGAGTACTGAGAACCGAGCACCCCGAGCACTGAGCACCCAGCACCCTGAGTACTGAGCTCCGAGCACCCCGAGCACTGAGCACCCAGCGCCCCGAGCACCGAGTACCCTGAGCACTGAGCACCCAGCACCCTGAGTACTGAGCACCCTGCACCCTGAGCAATGAGCATCCTGAGTACAGAGCACCCAGCACGTTGAGCACTGAGCACCGAGCACCCCGAGCACTGAGCACCCAGCACCCGGAGTACTGAGCACCCAGCACCCTGAGTACTAAGCACTGAGCACCCTGAGTACTGAGCACCCAGCACCCTGAGCACTGAACACACAGCACCCTGAGTACTGAGCACCTCGAACACTGAGCAGCCAGCACCCTGAGTACTGGGCACCGAGCACCCCGAGCACTGAGCAGGCAGCATCATGAGCACTGAGCACCCAGCACCCCGGGTACTGAGCACCCAGCACCCTGAGTACTGAGCACCCAGCACCCTGAGTACTGAGCACCCAGCACCCTGAGCACTGAGTACCCAGCACCCTGAGCACTGAGCACCCAGCACCCTGATCACTGAGCACACTGCACCCTGAGCACTGAGCACCCAGCACCCTGAGTACTGAGCACTGAGCACCCAGCACCCCGAGCACTGAGCACCCAGCACCCTGAGTACTGAGCACTGTGCACCCAGCACCCCGAGCACTGAGCACCCAGCACCCTGAGCACTGAGCACCCAGCACCCGAGTACTGAGCACCCAGCACCCTGAGTACTGAGCACCCAGCACCCTGAGTACTGAGCACCCAGCACCCCGAGTACTGAGCACCCAGCACCCTGAGCACTGAGCACCCAGCACCCTGAGCACTGAGCACCCAGCACCCTGAGCACTGAGCAACCAGCACCCTGAGCACTGAGCACCCAGCACCCTGAGCACTGAGCACCCAGCACCCTGAGCACTGAGCACCCAGCACCCTGATCTCTGAGCACCCAGCACCCTGAGTAGTGAGCACCCAAAGTACTGAGCACCGAGCACCCCGAGCACTGAGCACCCAGCACCCTGAGTACTGAGCACCGATCACCCCGAGCACTGAGCACCCAGCACCCTGAGTAGTGAGCACCCAACGTACTGAGCACCGAGCACCCCGAGCACTGAGCATCCAGCACCCTGAGTACTGAGCTCCGAGCACCCCGAGCACTGAGCACCCAGCGCCCCGAGCACTGAGCACCCAGCACCCTGAGCACTTAGCACCCAGCACCCCGAGTACTGAGCAACCAGCACCCCGAGCACTGAGCACCCAGCACCCTGAGCACTGAGCACCCAGCACCCTGAGCACTGAGCACCCAGCACCCTGAGCACTGAGCACCCAGCACCCTTAGTACTGAGCACCCAGCACCCCGAGCACTGAGCACCCAGCACCCTGATTACTGAGCACCCAGCACCCCGAGCACTGAGCACCGTGAGTACTGAGCACCGATCACCCTGAGCACTGAGCTCCCAGCACCCCGAGCACTGAGCACCCAGCACCCTGAGCACTGAGCACCCAGCACCCTGAGTACTGAGCACCGATCACCCTGAGCACTGAGCACCCAGAACCCCGAGCACTGAGCACCCAGCACCCTGAGTACTGAGCACCCAGCACCCTGAGTACTGAGCACCCTGAGTACTGAGCACCCAGCACCCTGAGTACTGAGCACCCAGCACCCTGAGCACTGAGCACCCAGCACCCTGAGTACTGAGCACCCAGCACCCTGAGCACTGAGCACCCAGCACCCTGAGCACTGAGCACCCAGCACCCTGAGCACTGAGCACCCAGCACCCTGAGTACTGAGCACCCAGCACCCTGAGCACTGAGCACCCAGCACCCTGAGCACTGAGCACCCAGCACCCTGAGCAATGAGCACCCTGAGTACAGAGCACCCAGCACCTTGAGCACTGAGCACCGAGCACCCTGAGCACTGAGCACCCAACACCCGGAGTACTGAGCACCCAGCACCCTGAGTACTGAGCACTGAGCACCCTGAGTACTGAGCACCCAGCACCCTGAGCACTGAACACACAGCACCCTGAGTACTGAGCACCTCTAACACTGAGCACCCAGGACCCCGAGCACTGAGCACCCAGCACCCTGAGTACTGAGCACTGTGCACCCAGCACCCCGAGCACTGAGCACCCAGCACCCTGAGCACTGAGCACCCAGCACCCGAGTACTGAGCACCCAGCACCCTGAGTACTGAGCACCCAGCACCCTGAGTACTGAGCACCCAGCACCGGAGTACTGAGCACCCAGCACCCTGAGTACTGAGCACCCAGCACCCTGAGCACTGAGCACCCAGCACCCTGAGCACTGAGCACCCAGCACCCTGAGCACTGAGCACCCAGCACCCTGAGCACTGAGCACCCAGCACCCTGAGCACTGAGCACCCAGCACCCTGAGCACTGAGCACCCAGCACCCTGAGCACTGAGCACACAGCACCCTGATCTCTGAGCACCCAGCACCCTGAGTAGTGAGCACCCAAAATACTGAGCACCGAGCACCCCGAGCACTGAGCACCCAGCACCCTGAGTACTGAGCACCGATCACCCCGAGCACTGAGCACCCAGCACCCTGAGTAGTGAGCACCCAACGTACTGAGCACCGAGCACCCTGAGCACTGAGCACCCAGCACCCTGAGTACTGAGCTCCGAGCACCCCGAGCACTGAGCACCCAGCGCCCCGAGCACTGAGCACCCAGCAGCCTGAGCACTTAGCACCCAGCACCCCGAGTACTGAGCACCCAGCACCCCGAGCACTGAGCACCCAGCACCCTGAGCACTGAGCACCCAGCACCCTGAGCACTGAGCACCCAGCACCCTGAGCACTGAGCACCCAGCAACCTGAGTACTGAGCACCCAGCACCCTGAGTACTGAGCACTAAGCACCCTGAGTATTGAGCACCGAGCACCCCGAGCACTGAGCACCCAGCACCCCGAGCACTGAGCACCCAGCACCCCGAGAATGAGCACCCAGCACACCGAGTACTGAGCACCGAGCACCCTGAGCACTGAGTACCCAGCACCCTGAGCACTGAGCACCCAGCACCCTGAGTACTGAGCACCCAGCACCCTGAGTACTGAGCACACAGCACCCTGAGCACTGAGCACCGAGCACCCCGAATACTGAGCACCCAGCACCCTGAGCACTGAGCACCCAGCACCCTGAGTACTGAGCACCCAGCACCCGAGTACTGAGCACCCAGTACCCTGAGTACTGAGCACCCAGCACCCTGAGTACTGAGCACCCAGAACCCCGAGTACTGAGCACCCAGCACCCTGAGTACTGAGCACCCAGCACCCTGAGTACTGAGCACTGAGCACCCAGCACCCCGAGCACTGAGCACCCAGCACCCTGAGTACTGAGCACTGAGCACCCAGCACCCCGAGCACTGAGCACCCAGCACCCTGAGTACTGAGCACCCAGCACCCTGAGCACTGAGCACCCAGCACCCTGAGCACTGAGCACCCAGCACCCTGAGCACTGAGCAGCCAGCACCCTGAGTACTGAGCACCCAGCACCCTGAGCACTGAGCACCCAGCACCCTGAGCACTGAGCACCCAGCACCCTGAGTACTGAGCACCGAGCACCCCGAGCACTGAGCACCCAGCACCCTGAGTACTGAGAACCGAGCACCCCGAGCACTGAGCACCCAGCACCCTGAGTACTGAGCTCCGAGCACCCCGAGCACTGAGCACCCAGCGCCCCGAGCACCGAGTACCCTGAGCACTGAGCACCCAGCACCCTGAGTACTGAGCACCCAGCACCCTGAGCAATGAGCACCCTGAGTACAGAGCACCCAGCACCTTGAGCACTGAGCACCGAGCACCCCGAGCACTGAGCACCCAGCACCCGGAGTACTGAGCACCCAGCACCCTGAGTACTAAGCACTGAGCACCCTGAGTACTGGGCACCCAGCACCCTGAGCACTGAACACACAGCACCCTGAGTACTGAGCACCTCGAACACTGAGCAGCCAGCACCCTGATTACTGGGCACCGAGCACCCTGAGCACTGAGCAGGCAGCATCATGAGCACTGAGCACCCAGCACCCCGAGCACTGAGCACCCAGCACCCTGAGTACTGAGCACCCAGCACCCTGAGTACTGAGCACCCAGCACCCTGAGCACTGAGTACCCAGCACCCTGAGCACTGAGCACCCAGCACCCTGATCACTGAGCACACTGCACCCTGAGCACTGAGCACCCAGCACCCAGAGTACTGAGCACTGAGCAGCCAGCACCCCGAGCACTGACCACCCAGCACCCTGAGTACTGAGCACTGTGCACCCAGCACCCCGAGCACTGAGCACCCAGCACCCTGAGCACTGAGCACCCAGCACCCGAGTACTGAGCACCCAGCACCCTGAGTACTGAGCACCCAGCACCCTGAGTACTGAGCACCCAGCACCCCGAGTACTGAGCAGCCAGCACCCTGAGCACTGAGCACCCAGCACCCTGAGCACTGAGCACCCAGCACCCTGAGTACTGAGCACCCAGCACCCCGAGCACTGAGCACCCAGCACCCTGAGTACTGAGCACCGATCACACTGAGCACTGAGCACCCAGAACCCCGAGCACTGAGCACCCAGCACCCTGAGTACTGAGCACCCAGCACCCTGAGCACTGAGCACCCAGCACCCTGAGTACTGAGCACCGATCACCCTGAGCACTGAGCACCCAGAACCCCGAGCACTGAGCACCCAGCACCCTGAGTACTGAGCACCCAGCACCCTGAGTACTGAGCACCCTGAGTACTGAGCACCCAGCACCCTGAGTACTGAGCACCCAGCACCCTGAGTACTGAGCACCCAGCACCCTGAGTACTGAGCACCCAGCACCCTGAGCACTGAGCACCCAGCACCCTGAGCACTGAGCACCCAGCACCCTGAGCACTGAGCACCCAGCACCCTGAGTACTGAGCACCCAGCACCCTGAGCACTGAGCACCCAGCACCCTGAGCACTGAGCACCCAGCACCCTGAGCAATGAGCACCCTGAGTACAGAGCACCCAGCACCTTGAGCACTGAGCACCGAGCACCCTGAGCACTGAGCACCCAGCACCCGGAGTACTGAGCACCCAGCACCCTGAGTACTGAGCACTGAGCACCCCGAGTACTGAGCACCCAGCACCCTGAGCACTGAGCACCCAGCACCCTGAGCACTGAGCACCCAGCACCCTTAGTACTGAGCACCCAGCACCCCGAGCACTGAGCACCCAGCACCCTGAGTACTGAGCACCCAGCACCCCGAGCACTGAGCACCGTGAGTACTGAGCACCGATCACCCTGAGCACTGAGCTCCCAGCACCCCGAGCACTGAGCACCCAGCACCCTGAGCACTGAGCACCCAGCACCCTGAGTACTGATCACCGATCACCCTGAGCACTGAGCACCCAGAACCCCGAGCACTGAGCACCCAGCACCCTGAGTACTGAGCACCCAGCACCCTGAGTACTGAGCACCCTGAGTACTGAGCACCCAGCACCCTGAGTACTGAGCACCCAGCACCCTGAGCACTGAGCACCCAGCACCCTGAGTACTGAGCACCCAGCACCCTGAGCACTGAGCTTCCAGCACCCTGAGCACTGAGCACCCAGCACCCTGAGCACTGAGCACCCAGCACCCTGAGTACTGAGCACCCAGCACCCTGAGCACTGAGCACCCAGCACCCTGAGCAATGAGCACCCTGAGTACAGAGCACCCAGCACCTTGAGCACTGAGCACCGAGCACCCTGAGCACTGAGCACCCAGCACCCGGAGTACTGAGCACCCAGCACCCTGAGTACTGAGCACTGAGCACCCTGAGTACTGAGCACCCAGCACCCTGAGCACTGAACACACAGCACACTGAGTACTGAGCACCTCTAACACTGAGCACCCAGGACCCCGAGCACTGAGCACCCAGCACCCTGAGTACTGAGCACTGTGCACCCAGCACCCCGAGCACTGAGCACCCAGCACCCTGAGCACTGAGCACCCAGCACCCGACTACTGAGCACCCAGCACCCTGAGTACTGAGCACCCAGCACCCTGAGTACTGAGCACCCAGCACCGGAGTACTGAGCACCCAGCACCCTGAGTACTGAGCACCCAGCACCCTGAGCACTGAGCACCCAGCACCCTGAGCACTGAGCACCCAGCACCCTGAGCACTGAGCACCCAGCACCCTGAGCACTGAGCACCCAGCACCCTGAGCACTGAGCACACAGCACCCTGATCTCTGAGCACCCAGCACCCTGAGTAGTGAGCACCCAAAATACTGAGCACCGAGCACCCCGAGCACTGAGCACCCAGCACCCTGAGTACTGAGCACCGATCACCCCGAGCACTGAGCACCCAGCACCCTGAGTAGTGAGCACCCAACGTACTGAGCACCGAGCACCCTGAGCACTGAGCACCCAGCACCCTGAGTACTGAGCTCCGAGCACCCCGAGCACTGAGCACCCAGCGCCCCGAGCACTGAGCACCCAACAGCCTGAGCACTTAGCACCCAGCACCCCGAGTACTGAGCACCCAGCACCCCGAGCACTGAGCACCCAGCACCCTGAGCACTGAGCACCCAGCACCCTGAGCACTGAGCACCCAGCACCCTGAGCACTGAGCACCCAGCAACCTGAGTACTGAGCACCCAGCACCCTGAGTACTGAGCACTAAGCACCCTGAGTATTGAGAACCGAGCACCCCGAGCACTGAGCACCCAGCACCCTGAGTACTGAGCACCCAGCACCCCGAGCACTGAGCACCCAGCACCCCGAGAATGAGCACCCAGCACACCGAGTACTGAGCACCGAGCACCCTGAGCACTGAGTACCCAGCACCCTGAGCACTGAGCACCCAGCACCCTGAGTACTGAGCACCCAGCACCCTGAGTACTGAGCACCCAGCACCCTGAGCACTGAGCACCGAGCACCCCGAATACTGAGCACCCAGCACCCTGAGCACTGAGCACCCAGCACCCTGAGTACTGAGCACCCAGCACCCGAGTACTGAGCACCCAGTACCCTGAGTACTGAGCACCCAGCACCCTGAGTACTGAGCACCCAGAACCCCGAGTACTGAGCACCCAGCACCCTGAGTACTGAGCACCCAGCACCCTGAGTACTGAGCACTGAGCATCCAGCACCCCGAGCACTGAGCACCCAGCACCCTGAGTACTGAGCACTGAGCACCCAGCACCCCGAGCACTGAGCACCCAGCACCCTGAGTACTGAGCACCCAGCACCCTGAGCACTGAGCACCCAGCACCCTGAGCACTGAGCACCCAGCACCCTGAGCACTGAGCACCCAGCACCCTGAGTACTGAGCACCCAGCACCCTGAGCACTGAGCACCCAGCACCCTGAGCACTGAGCACCCAGCACCCTGAGTACTGAGCACCGAGCACCCCGAGCACTGAGCACCCAGCACCCTGAGTACTGAGAACCGAGCACCCCGAGCACTGAGCAACCAGCACCCTGAGTACTGTGCTCCGAGCACCCCGAGCACTGAGCACCCAGCGCCCCGAGCACCGAGTACCCTGAGCACTGAGCACCCAGCACCCTGAGTACTGAGCACCCAGCACCCTGAGCAATGAGCACCCTGAGTACAGAGCACCCAGCACCTTGAGCACTGAGCACCGAGCACCCCGAGCACTGAGCACCCAGCACCCGGAGTACTGAGCACCCAGCACCCTGAGTACTAAGCACTGAGCACCCTGAGTACTGGGCACCCAGCACCCTGAGCACTGAACACACAGCACCCTGAGTACTGAGCACCTCGAACACTGAGCAGCCAGCACCCTGAGTACTGGGCACCGAGCACCCTGAGCACTGAGCAGGCAGCATCATGAGCACTGAGCACCCAGCACCCCGAGCACTGAGCACCCAGCACCCTGAGTACTGAGCACCCAGCACCCTGAGTACTGAGCACCCAGCACCCTGAGCACTGAGTACCCAGCACCCTGAGCACTGAGCACCCAGCACCCTGATCACTGAGCACACTGCACCCTGAGCACTGAGCACCCAGCACCCAGAGTACTGAGCACTGAGCAGCCCGCACCCCGAGCACTGACCACCCAGCACCCTGAGTACTGAGCACTGTGCACCCAGCACCCCGAGCACTGAGCACCCAGCACCCTGAGCACTGAGCACCCAGCACCCGAGTACTGAGCACGCAGCACCCTGAGTACTGAGCACCCAGCACCCTGAGTACTGAGCACCCAGCACCCCGAGTACTGAGCACCCAGCACCCTGAGCACTGAGCACCCAGCACCCTGAGCACTGAGCACCCAGCACCCTGAGCACTGAGCACCCAGCACCCTGAGCACTGAGCACCCAGCACCCTGAGTACTGAGCACCGATCACCCTGAGCACTGAGCACCCAGAACCCCGAGCACTGAGCACCCAGCACCCTGAGTACTGAGCACCCAGCACCCTGAGCACTGAGCACCCTGAGTACTGAGCACCCAGCACCCTGAGTACTGAGCACCCAGTACCCTGAGCACTGAGCACCCAGCACCCTGAGTACTGAGCACCCAGCACCCTGAGCACTGAGCACCCAGCACCCTGAGCACTGAGCACCCAGCACCCTGAGCACTGAGCACCCAGCACCCTGAGTACTGAGCACCCAGCACCCTGAGCACTGAGCACCCAGCACCCTGAGCACTGAGCACCCAGCACCCTGAGCAATGAGCACCCTGAGTACAGAGCACCCAGCACCTTGAGCACTGAGCACCGAGCACCCTGAGCACTGAGCACCCAGCACCCGGAGTACTGAGCACCCAGCACCCTGAGTACTGAGCACTGAGCACCCTGAGTACTGAGCACCCAGCACCCTGAGCACTGAACACACAGCACCCTGAGTACTGAGCACCTCTAACACTGAGCACCCAGCACCCCGAGCACTGAGCACCCAGCACCCTGAGTACTGAGCACTGTACACCCAGCACCCCGAGCACTGAGCACCCAGCACCCTGAGCACTGAGCACCCAGCACCCGAGTACTGAGCACCCAGTACCCTGAGTACTGAGCACCCAGCACCCTGAGTACTGAGCACCCAGCACCGGAGTACTGAGCACCCAGCACCCTGAGTACTGAGCACCCAGCACCCTGAGCACTGAGCACCCAGCACCCTGAGCACTGAGCACCCAGCACCCTGAGCACTGAGCACCCAGCACCCTGAGCACTGAGCACCCAGCACCCTGAGCACTGAGCACCCAGCACCCTGAGCACTGAGCACACAGCACCCTGATCTCTGAGCACCCAGCACCCTGAGTAGTGAGCACCCAACATACTGAGCACCGAGCACCCCGAGCACTGAGCACCCAGCACCCTGAGTACTGAGCACCGATCACCCCGAGCACTGAGCACCCAGCACCCTGAGTAGTGAGCACCCAACGTACTGAGCACCGAGCACCCTGAGCACTGAGCACCCAGCACCCTGAGTACTGAGCTCCGAGCACAACGAGCACTGAGCACCCAGCGCCCCGAGCACTGAGCACCCAGCAGCCTGAGCACTTAGCACCCAGCACCCCGAGTACTGAGCACCCAGCACCCTGAGCACTGAGCACCCAGCACCCTGAGCACTGAGCACCCAGCACCCTGAGCACTGAGCACCCAGCACCCTGAGCACTGAGCACCCAGCACCCTGAGTACTGAGCACCCAGCACCCTGAGTACTGAGCACTAAGCACCCTGAGTATTGAGCACCGAGCACCCCGAGCACTGAGCACCCAGCACCCTGAGTACTGAGCACCCAGCACCCCGAGCACTGAGCACCCAGCACCCCGAGAATGAGCACCCAGCACACCGAGTACTGAGCACCGAGCACCCTGAGCACTGAGTACCCAGCACCCTGAGCACTGAGCACCCAGCACCCTGAGTACTGAGCACCCAGCACCCTGAGTACTGAGCACCCAGCACCCTGAGCACTGAGCACCGAGCAACCCGAATACTGAGCACCCAGCACCCTGAGCACTGAGCACCCAGCACCCTGAGTACTGAGCCCCCAGCACCCGAGTACTGAGCACCCAGCACCCTGAGTACTGAGCACCCAGCACCCTGAGTACTGAGCACCCAGAATCCCGAGTACTGAGCACCCAGCACCCTGAGTACTGAGCACCCAGCACCCTGAGTACTGAGCACTGAGCACCCAGCACCCTGAGCACTGAGCACCCAGCACCCTGAGTACTGAGCACTGAGCACCCAGCACCCCGAGCACTGAGCACCCAGCACCCTGAGTACTGAGCACCCAGCACCCTGAGCACTGAGCACCCAGCACCCTGAGCACTGAGCACCCAGCACCCTGAGCACTGAGCACCCAGCACCCTGAGTACTGAGCACCCAGCACCCTGAGCACTGAGCACCCAGCAACCTGAGCACTGAGCACCCAGCACCCTGAGTACTGAGCACCGAGCACCCCGAGCACTGAGCACCCAGCACCCTGAGTACTGAGAACCGAGCACCCCGAGCACTGAGCACCCAGCACCCTGAGTACTGAGCTCCGAGCACCCCGAGCACTGAGCACCCAGCGCCCCGAGCACCGAGTACCCTGAGCACTGAGCACCCAGCACCCTGAGTACTGAGCACCCAGCACCCTGAGCAATGAGCACCCTGAGTACAGAGCACCCAGCACCTTGTGCACTGAGCACCGAGCACCCCGAGCACTGAGCACCCAGCACCCGGAGTACTGAGCACCCAGCACCCTGAGTACTAAGCACTGAGCACCCTGAGTACTGAGCACCCAGCACCCTGAGCACTGAACACACAGCACCCTGAGTACTGAGCACCTCGAACACTGAGCAGCCAGCACCCTGAGTACTGGGCACCGAGCACCCTGAGCACTGAGCAGGCAGCATCATGAGCACTGAGCACCCAACACCCCGAGCACTGAGCACCCAGCACCCTGAGTACTGAGCACCCAGCACCCTGAGTACTGAGCACCCAGCACCCTGAGCACTGAGTACCCAGCACCCTGAGCACTGAGCACCCAGCACCCTGATCACTGAGCACACTGCACCCTGAGCACTGAGCACCCAGCACCCGAGTACTGAGCACCCAGCACCCTGAGTACTGAGCACCCAGCACCCTGAGTACTGAGCACCCAGCACCCCGAGTACTGAGCACCCAGCACCCTGAGTACTGAGCACCCAGCACCCCGAGTACTGAACACCCAACACCCTGAGTACTGAGCACCCAGCACCCTGAGCACTGAGCACCGAGCACCCTGAGCACTGAGCACCCAGCACCCTGAGCACTGAGCACCCAGCACCCTGAGTAGTGAGCACCCAACGTACTGAGCACCGAGCACCCGGAGCACTGAGCACCTAGCACCCTGAGTACTGAGCACCGAGCACCCCGAGCACTGAGCACCCAGCACCCTGAGTACTGAGCCCCGAGCACCCCGAGCACTGAGCACCCAGCGCCCCGAGCACCGAGCACCCTGACCACTGAGCACCCAGCACCCTGAGTACTGAGCACCCAGCACCCTGTCCAATGAGCACCCTCAGTACTGAGCACCCAGCACCTTGAGCACTGAGCACCCAGCACCCCGAGCACTGAGCACCCAGCACCCTGAGTACTGAGCACCCAGCACCCCGAGCACTGAGCACCCAGCGCCCCGAGCACTGAGCACCCAGCACCCTGAGCACTGAGCACCCAGCACCCTGAGTACTGAGCACCCAGCACCCTGAGTACTGAACACCCAGCACCCTGAGCACTGAGCACTGAGCACCCTGAGCACTGAGTACTGAGCACTGAGCACCCTGAGCACTGAGCACCCAGCACCCCGAGTACTGAGCACACAGCACCCTGAGCACTGAGCACCCAGCGCCCTGAGCACTGAGCACCCAGCACCCCGAGCACTGAGCATTGAGCACCCTGAACACTGAGCACCCAGCACCCCGAGTACTGAGCACTGAGCACCCTGAGCACTGAGCACCCAGCACCCCGAGTACTGAGCACTGAGCACCCTGAGTACTGAGCACCCAGAACCATGAGCACTGAGTACCCAGCACACTGAGCACTGAGCACCCAGGACCCCGAGCACTGAGCACCAAGCACCCTGAGTACTGAGCACTGAGCACCCAGCACCCCGAGCACTGAGCACCCAGCACCCTGAGCACTGAGCACCCAGCACCCGAGTACTGAGCACCCAGCACCCTGAGTACTGAGCATCCAGCACCCTGAGTACTGAGCACCCAGCACCCCGAGTACAGAGCACCCAGCACCCTGAGTACTGAGCACCCAGCACCCTGAGCACTGAGCACCCAGCACCCTGAGCACTGAGCACCCAGCACCCTGAGTAGTGAGCACCCAACGTACTGAGCACCGAGCATCCCGAGCACTGAGCACCCAGCACCCTGAGTACTGAGCACCGAGCACCCCGAGCACTGAGCACCCAGCACCCTGAGTACTGAGCTCCGAGCACCCTGAGCACTGAGCACCCAGAGCCCCGAGCACCGAGCACCCTGAGCACTGAGCACCCAGCACCCTGAGTACTGAGCACCCAGCACCCTGAGCAATGAGCACCCTGAGTAATGAGCACCCAGTACCTTTAGCACAGAGCACCGAGCACCCCGAGCACAGAGCACCCAGCACCCGGAGTACTGAGCACCCAGCACCCTGAGTACTAAGCACCGAGCACCCTGAGTACTGAGCACCCAGCACCCTGAGCACTGAACACACAGCACCCTGAGTACTGAGCACCTCGAGCACTGAGCACCCAGCACCCTGAGTACTGAGCACCGAGCACCCCGAGCATTGGGCACCCAGCACCGCGAGCACTGAGCACATAGCACCCCGAGCACTGAGCACCCAGCACCCTGAGTACTGAGCACCCAGCACCCTGAGTACTGAGCACCCAGCACCCAGCACACCGAGCACTGAGCACCCAGCACCCTGAGTACTGAGCACTGAGCACCCAGCAGCCCGAGCACTGAGCACCCAGCACCCTGAGCACTGAGCACCCAGGACCGGAGTACTGAGCACCCAGCACCCTGAGGACTGAGCACCCAGCACCCTGAGTACTGAGCACCCAGCACCCCGAGTACTAAGCACCCAGCACCCTGAGTACTCAGCACCCAGCACCCTGAGTACTGAGCAACCAGCACCCCGAGCACTGAGCACCCAGCACCCTGAGTACTGAACACCCAGCACCCTGAGCACTGAGTACTGAGCACTGAGCACCCTGAGCACTGAGCACCCAGCACCCCGAGTACTGAGCACTGAGCACCGTGAGTACTGAGAACCCAGCACCCTGAGCACTGAGTACCCAGCACCCTGAGCACTGAGCACCCAGCACCCTGAGCACTGAGCACCCAGCACCCTGAGCACTGAGCACCCAGCACCCTGAGTACTGAGCACTGAGCACCCAGCACCCCGAGCACTGAGCACCCAGCACCCTGACTACTGAGCACTGAGCACCCAGCACCCCGAGCACTGAGCACCCAGCACCCTGAGTACTGAGCACCCAGCACCCTGTGTACTGAGCACCCAGCACCCCGAGTACTGAGCACCCAGCACCCTGAGTACTGAGCACCCAGCACCCTGAGCACTGAGCACCCAGCACCCTGAGCACTGAGCACCCAGCACCCTGAGCACTGAGCACCCAGCACCCTGAGCACTGAGCACCCAGCACCCTGAGCACTGAGCACCCAGCACCCTGAGCACTGAGCACCCAGCACCCTTAGTAGTGAGCACCCAACGTACTGAGCACCGAGCACCCAGAGCACTGAGCACCCAGCACCCTGAGTACTGAGCACCGAGCACCCCGAGCACTGAGCACCCAGCACCCTGGGTACTGAGCTCCGAGCACCCCGAGCACTGAGCACCCTGCGCCCCGAGCACCGAGCACCCTGAGCACTGAGCACCCAGCACCCTGAATACTGAGCACCCAGCACCCTGAGCAATGAGCACCCTGAGTACTGAGCACCCAGCACCTTGAGCACTGAGCACCGAGCACCCCGAGCACTGAGCACCCAGCACCCGGAGTACTGAGCACCCAGCACCCTTAGTACTAAGCACCAAGCACCCTGAGTACTGAGCACCCAGCACCCTGAGCACTGAGTACCCAGCACCCTGAGCACTGAGCACCCAGCACCCTGAGCACTGAGCACACAGCACCCTGAGCACTAAGCACCCAGCACCCTGAGCACTGAGCACCCAGCACCCTGAGTATTGATCTCCGAGCACCCAGAGCACTGAGCACCGAGCACCCCGAGCACTGAGCACCCAGCACCCTGAGTACTGATCTCCGAGCACCCAGAGCACTGAGCAACCAGCGCCCCGAGCACCGAGCACCCTGAGCGCTGAGCACCCAGCACTCTGAGTACTGAGCAGCCAGCACCCTGAGCAATGAGCACCCTGAGTACTGAGCACCCAGCACCTTGAGCACTGAGCACCGAGCACCCCGAGCTCTGAGCACCCAGCACCCTGAGTTCTGAGTACCCAGCACCCTGAGCACTGAACAAACAGCACCCTGAGTACTGAGCACCACGAGCACTGAGCACCCAGCGCCCCGAGCACCGAGCACCCTGAGCGCTGAGCACCCAGCACTCTGAGTACTGAGCAGGCAGCACCTTGAGCACTGAGCACCGAGCACCCCGAGCACTGAGCACCCAGCACCCTGAGTACTGAGCACCCAGCACCCTGAGCACTGAATACCCAGCACCCTGAGCAATGAGCACACAGCACCGTGAGCACTGAGCACCCAGCAAACTGAGTACTGAGCACCCAGCACCCTGAGCACTGAGTACCCAGCACCCTGCGCAATGAGCACCCAGCACCCTGAGCACTGAGCACACAGCACCTTGAGCACTGAGCACCCAGCACCCTGAGTACTGAGCACTGAGCACCCAGCACCCCGAGCACTGAGCACCCAGCACCCTGAGTACTGAGCACTGAGCACCCAGCACCCCGAGCACTGAGCACCCAGCACCCTGAGTACTGAGCACTGAGCACCCAGCACCCCGAGTACTGAGCACCCAGCACCCTGAGCACTGAGCACCCAGCACCCGAGTACTGAGCACCCAGCACCCTGAGTACTGAGCACCCAGCAACCTGAGCACTGAGCACCCAGCACCCCGAGCACTGAGCACCCAGCACCCGAGTACTGAGCACCCAGCACCCTGAGTACTGAGCACCCAGCACCCTGAGCACTGAGCACCCAGCACCCTGAGCACTGAGCACCCAGCACCCCGAGCACTGAGCACCCAGCACCCTGAGTACTCAGCACACAGCACCCTGAGCACTGAGCACCCAGCACCCCGAGCACTGAGCACCCAGCACCCTGAGTACTGAGCACCCAGCACCCCGAGCACTGAGCACCCAGCACCCTGAGCACTGAGCACCCAGCACCCTGAGCACTGAGCACCCAGCACCCAGCACCCCGAGCACTGAGCACCCAGCACCCTGAGTACTGAGCACCCAGCACCCTGAGCACTGAGCACCCAGCACCCTGAGCACTGAGCACCCAGCACCCTGAGCACTGAGCACCCAGCACCTTTAGTAGTGAGCACCCAACGTACTGAGCACCGAGCACCCAGAGCACTGAGCACCCAGCACCCTGAGTACTGAGCACCGAGCACCCCGAGCACTGAGCACCCAGCACCCTGGGTACTGAGCTCCGAGCACCCAGAGCACTGAGCACCCAGCGCCCCGAGCACCGAGCACCATGAGCACTGAGCACCCAGCACCCTGAATACTGAGCACCCAGCACCCTGAGTACTGAGCACCTCGAGCACTGAGCACCCAGCACCCTGAGTACTGAGCACCGAGCACCCCGAGCACTGAGCACCCAGCACCCTGAGTACTGAGCACCCAGCACCCTGAGTACTGAGCACCCAGCACCCTGAGCACTGAGTACCCAGCACCCTGAGCACTGAGCACCCAGCACCCTGAGCACTGAGCACACAGCACCCAGAGCACTGAGCACCCAGCACCCTGAGTACTGAGCACTGAGCACCCAGCACCCCGAGCACTGAGCACCCAGCACCCTGAGTACTGAGCACCGAGCACCCCGAGCACTGAGCACCCAGCACCCTGAGTACTGATCTCCGAGCACCCAGAGCACTGAGCAACCAGCGCCCCGAGCACCGAGCACCCTGAGCGCTGAGCCCCCAGCACTCTGAGTACTGAGCAGCCAGCACCCTGAGCAATGAGCACCCTGAGTACTGAGCACCCAGCACCTTGAGCACTGAGCACCGAGCACCCCGAGCACTGAGCACCCAGCACCCTGAGTCCTGAGCACCCAGCACCCTGAGCACTGAACTCACAGCACCCTGAGTACTGAGAACCACGAGCACTGAGCACCCAGCACCCCGAGCACTGAGCACCCAGCACGGCGAGCACTGAGCACCCAGCACCCCGAGCACTGAGAACCCAGCACCCTGAGTACTGAGCACCCAGCACCCTGAGTACTGAGCACCCAGCACACTGAGCACTGAGTACCCAGCACCCTGAGCAATGAGCACCCAGCACCCTGAGCACTGAGCACACAGCACCGTGAGCACTGAGCACCCAGCACCCTGAGTACTGAGCACTGAGCACCCAGCACCCCGAGCACTGAGCACCCAGCACCCTGAGTACTGAGCACTGAGCACCCCGCACCCAGAGCACTGAGCACCCAGCACCCTGAGCACTGAGCACCCAGCACCCGAGTACTGAGCACCCAGCACCCTGAGTACTGAGCACCCAGCACCCTGAGTACTGAGCACCCAGCACCCTGAGCACTGAGCACCAAGCACCCCGAGCACTGAGCACCCAGCACATTGAGTACTGAGCACCCAGCACCCTGAGCACTGAGCACACAGCACCCTGAGCACTGAGCACCCAGCGCCCTGAGCACTGAGCACCCAGCACCCTGAGTAGTGAGCACCCAACATACTGAGCACCGAGCACCCCGAGCACTGAGCACCCAGCACCCTGAGTACTGAGCTCCGAGCACCCCGAGCACTGAGCACCCAGCGCCCCAAGCACTGAGCACCGAGCACCCTGAGCACTGAGCACCCAGCACCCTGAGTACTGCGCACCCAGCACCCTGAGTACTGAACACCCAGCACCCTGAGCACTGAGCACTGAGCACCCTGAGCACTGAGTACTGAGCACTGAGCACACTGAGCACTGAGCAACCAGCACCCCGAGTACTGAGCACCCAGCACCCAGAGCACTGAGCAACCAGCGCCCCGAGCACTGAGCACCCAGGACCCCGAGCACTGAGCACTGAGCACCCTGAGCACTGAGCACCGAGCACCCCAAGTACTGAGCACTGAGCACCCTGAGTACTGAGCACTGAGCACCCTGAGTACTGAGCACCCAGCACCCTGAGCACTGAGTACCCAGCACCCTGAGCACTGAGCACCCTGCACCCTGAGCACTGAGCACCGAGCACCCTGAGCACTGAGCACCCAGCACCCTGTGTACTGAGCACTGAGCACCCAGCACCCCGAGCACTGAGCACCCAGCACCCTGAGTACTGAGCACTAAGCACCCAGCACCCCGAGCACTGAGCACCCAGCACCCTGAGCACTGAGCACCCAGCACCCTGAGTACTGAACACCCAGCACCCTGAGCACTGAGCACTGAGCACCCTGAGCACTGAGTACTGAGCACCGAGCACCCCGAGAACTGAGCACCCAGCACCCGGAGTACTGAGCACCCAGCACCCTGAGTACTGAGCACCCAGCACCCTGAGTACTGAGCACCCAGCACCCTGAGGAATGAGCACGCAGCACCCCGAGCACTGAGCACCCAGCACCCTGAGCACTGAGCACCCTGAGTACTGAGCACCCAGCACCCTGAGCACTGAGCACGGAGCACCCTGAGCACTGAGCACCCAGCACCCTGAGTACTGAGCACCGATCACCCTGAGCACTGAGCACACAGAACCCCGAGCACTGAGCACCCAGCACCCTGAGTACTGAGCACCCAGCACCCCGAGCACTGAGCACCCAGCACCCTGAGTAATGAGCACCCTGAGTACTGAGCAACGATCACCCTGAGCACTGAGCTCCCAGCACCCTGAGTACTGAGCACCCAGCACGCTGAGCACTGAGCACCCAGCACCCTGAGTACTGAGCACCCAGCACCCTGAGCACTGAGCACCCAGCACCCTGAGTACTGAGCACCCAGCCCCCTGAGCACTGAGCACCCAGCACCCTGAGTACTGAGCACCCAGCACCCCGAGCACTGAGCACCCAGCACCCCGAGAATGAGCACCCAGCACCCCGAGTACTGAGCACCGAGCACCCTGAGCACTGAGCACCCAGCACCCTGAGTACTGAGCACCCAGCACCCTGAGCACTGAGCACCGAGCACACCGAGTACTGAGCACCCAGCACCCCGAGCACTGAGCACCCAGCACCCTGAGCACTGAGCACCCTGAGTACTGAGCACCCAGCACCCTGAGCACTGAGCACCGAGCACCCTGAGCACTCAGCACCCAGCACCCTGAGCACTGAGCACCCAGCACCCTGAGTACTGAACACCCAGCACCCTGAGCACTAAGCACTGAGCACCCTGAGCACTGAGTACTGAGCACCGAGCACCCCGAGAACTGAGCACCCAGCACCCGGAGTACTGAGCACCCAGTACCCTGAGTACTGAGCACCCAGCACCCTGAGTACTGAGCACCCAGCACCCTGAGTACTGAACTCCCAGCACCCTGAGCACTGAGCACTGAGCACCCTGAGCACTGAGTACTGAGCACCGAGCACCCCGAGAACTGAGCACCCAGCACCCGGAGTACTGAGCACCCAGCACCCTGAGTACTTAGCACCCAGCACCCCGAGCACTGAGCACCCAGCACCCTGAGCACTGAGCACCCAGCACCCTGAGTACTGAGTACTGAGCACTGAGCACCCTGAGCACTGAGCACCCAGCACCCTGAGTACTGAGCACTGAGCACCCAGCACATCGAGCACTGAGCACCCAGCACCCTGAGCACTGAGCACCCTGCACCCCGAGCACTGAGCACCCAGCACCCTGAGTACTGAGCACTGAGCACCCAGCACCCTGAGCACTGAGCACCCAGCACCCTGAGTACTGAGCACTGAGCACCCAGCACCCCGAGCACTGACCACCCAGCACCCTGAGCACTGAGCACCCAGCACCCGAGTACTGAGCACCCAGCACCCTGAGCACTGAGCACCCAGCACCCTGAGTACTGAGCACCCAGCACCCCGAGTACTGAGCACCCAGCACCCTGAGTACTGAACACACAGCACCCTGAGTACTGAGCATCCAGCACCCTGAGTACTGAGCACCCAACACCCCAAGCACAGAGCACCCTGAGTACTGAGCACCCAGCACCCCAAGCACTGAGCACCCTGAGTACTGAGCACCCAGTACCCTGAGTACTGAGCACCGAGCACCCTGAGAACTGAGCACCCAGCACCCCGAGCACTGAGCACCCAGCACCCTGAGCACTGAGCACCCTGAGTACTGAGCAACCAGCACCCTGAGCACTGAGCACCGAGCAACCTGAGCACTGAGCACCCAGCACCCTGAGCACTGAGCACCGAGCACCCTGAGTAGTGAGCACCCAACTTACTGAGCACCGAGCACCCCGAGCACTGAGCACCCAGCACCCTGAGTAATGAGCACCGATCACCCCGAGCACTGAGCACCCAGCACCCTGAGTAGTGAGCACCCAACATACTGAGCACCGAGCACCCCGAGCACTGAGCACCCAGCACCCTGAGTACTGAGCACCGATCACCCCCAGCACTGAGCACCCAGCACCCTGAGTACTGAGCTCCGAGCACCCCAAGCACTGAGCACCCAGCGCCGCGAGCACTGAGCACCCAGCACCATGAGCACTTAGCACCCAGCACCCTGAGTACTGAGCACCCAGCACCCCGAGCACTGAGCACCCAGCACCCTGAGCACTAAGCACCCAGCACCCTGAGCACTGATCACCCAGCACCCTTAGCACTGAGCACCCAGCACCCTGAGTACTGAGTACCCAGCACCCTGAGTACTGAGGACTCAGCACCCTGAGTACTGAGCACCGAGCACCCCGAGCACTGAGCACCCAGCACCCTGAGCACTGAGCACCCTGAGGACTGAGCACCCAGCACCCTGAGCACTGAGCACCCAGCACCCTGAGTACTGAGCACCGATCACCCTGAGCACTGAGCACCCACCACCCTGAGTAATGAGCACCCTGAGTACTGAGCACTGATCACCCTGAGCACTGAGCTCCCAGCACCCTGAGTACTGAGCACCCAGCACGCTGAGCAGTGAGCACCCAGCACCCTGAGTACTGAGCACCCAGCACCCTGAGCACTGAACACCCAGCACCCTGAGTACTGAGCACCCAGCACCCTGAGCACTGAGCACCCAGCACCCTGAGTACTGAGCACCCAGCACCAAGAGCACTGAGCACCCAGCACCCCGAGAATGAGCACCCAGCACCCCGAGTACTGAGCACCGAGCACCCTGAGCACTGAGCACCCAGCACCCTGAGTACTGTTCACCCAGCACCCTGAGCACTGAGCACCGAGCACCCCGAGTACTGAGCACCCAGCAGCCTGAGCACTGAGCACCCAGCACCCTGAGCACTGAGCACTGAGCACCCTGAGCACTGAGTACTGAGCACCGAGCACCCCGAGAACTGAGCACCCAGCACCCGGAGTACTGAGCACCCAGCACCCTGAGTACTGAGCACCCAGCACCCTGAGTACTGAGCACCCAGCACCCTGAGGAATGAGCACCCAGCACCCCGAGCACTGAGCACCCAGCACCCTGAGCACTGAGCACCCTGAGTACTGAGCACCCAGCACCCTGAGCACTGAGCACCGAGCACCCTGAGCACTGAGCACCCAGCACCCTGAGTACTGAGCACCGATCACCCTGAGCACTGAGCACCCAGAACCCCGAGCACTGAGCACCCAGCACCCTGAGTACTGAGCACCCAGCACCCCGAGCACTGAGCACCCAGCACCCTGAGTAATGAGCACCCTGAGTACTGAGCACCGATCACCCTGAGCACTGAGCTCCCAGCACCCTGAGTACTGAGCACCCAGCACGCTGAGCACTGAGCACCCAGCACCCTGAGTACTGAGCACCCAGCACCCTGAGCACTGAGCACCCAGCACCCTGAGTACTGAGCACCCAGCACCCTGAGCACTGAGCACCCAGCACCCTGAGTACTGAGCACCCAGCACCCCGAGCACTGAGCACCCAGCACCCCGAGAATGAGCACCCAGCACCCCGAGTACTTAGCACCGAGCACCCTGAGCACCGAGCACCCTGAGCACTGAGCACCCAGCACCCTGAGTACTGAGCACCCAGCACCCTGAGCACTGAGCACCGAGCACCCCGAGTACTGAGCACCCAGCACCCTGAGCACTGAGCACCCAGCACCCTGAGTACTGAGCACCCAGCACCCTGAGTACTGAACAACCAGCACCCTGAGCACTGAGCACTGAGCACCCTGAGCACTGAGTACTGAGCACCGAGCACCCCGAGAACTGAGCACCCAGCACCCGGAGTACTGAGCACCCAGCACCCTGAGTACTGAGCACCCAGCACCACGAGCACTGAGCACCCAGCACCCTGAGCACTGAGCACCCAGCACCCTGAGTACTGAGTACTGAGCACTGAGCACCCTGAGCACTGAGCACCCACCACCCTGAGTACTGACCACTGAGCACCCAGCACCCTGAGCACTGAGCACCCAGCACCCTGAGCACTGAGCACCCTGCACCCCGAGCACTGAGCACCCAGCACCCTGAGTACTGAGCACTGAGCACCCAGCACCCTGAGCACTGAGCACCCAGCACCCTGAGTACTGAGCACTGAGCACCCAGCACCCCGAGCACTGACCACCCAGCTCCCTGAGCACTGAGCACCCAGCACCCGAGTACTGAGCACCCAGCACCCTGAGCACTGAGCACCCAGCACCCTGAGTACTGAGCACCCAGCACCCCGAGTACTGAGCACCCAGCACCCTGAGTACTGAACACCCAGCACCCTGAGTACTGAGCACCCAGCACCCTGAGTACTGAGCACCCAACACCCCAAGCACAGAGCACCCTGAGTACTGAGCACCCAGCAGCCCAAGCACTGAGCACCCTGAGGACTGAGCACCCAGCACCCTGAGTACTGAGCACCCAGCACCATGAGAACTGAGCACCCAGCACCCCGAGCACTGAGCACCCAGCACCCTGAGCACTGAGCACCCTGAGTACTGAGCACCCAGCACCCTGAGCACTGAGCACCGAGCACCCTGAGCACTCAGCACCCAGCACCCTGAGCACTGAGCACCCAGCACCCTGAATACTGAACACCCAGCACCCTGAGCACTAAGCACTGAGCACCCTGAGCACTGAGTACTGAGCACCGAGCACCCCGAGAACTGAGCACCCAGCACCCGGAGTACTGAGCACCCAGCACCCTGAGTACTGAGCACCCAGCACCCTGAGTACTGAGCACCTAGCACCCTGAGGAATGAGCACCCAGCACCCTGAGCACTGAGCACCCAGCACCCTGAGCACTGAGCACCCTGAGTACTGAGCACCCAGCACCCTGAGCACTGAGCACGGAGCAACCTGAGCACTGAGCACCCAGCACCCTGAGTAGTGAGCACCGATCACCCTGAGCACTGAGCACCCAGAACCACGAGCACTGAGCACCCAGCACCCTGAGTACTGAGCACCCAGCACCCCGAGCACTGAGCACCCAGCACCCTGAGTAATGAGCACCCTGAGTACTGAGCACCGATCACCCTGAGCACTGAGCTCCCAGCACCCTGAGTACTGAGCACCCAGTACGCTGAGCACTGAGCACCCAGCACCCTGAGTACTGAGCACCCAGCACCCTGAGCACTGAGCACCCAGCACCCTGAGTACTGAGCACCCAGCACCCTGAGCACTGAGCACCGAGCACACCGAGTACTGAGCACCTAGCACCCTGAGCACTGAGCACACAGCACCCTGAGTACTGAGCACCCAGCACCCTGAGTACTGAACTCCCAGCACCCTGAGCACTGAGCACTGAGCACCCTGAGCACTGAGTACTGAGCACCGAGCACCCCGAGAACTGAGCACCCAGCACCCGGAGTACTGAGCACCCAGCACCCTGAGTACTTAGCACCCAGCACCCCGAGCACTGAGCAATCAGCACCCTGAGCACTGAGCACCCAGCACCCTGAGTACTGAGTACTGAGCACTGAGCACCCTGAGCACTGAGCACCCAGCACCCTGAGTACTGAGCACTGAGCACCCAGCACATCGAGCACTGAGCACCCAGCACCCTGAGCACTGAGCACCCTGCACCCCGAGCACTGAGCACCCAGCACCCTGAGTACTGAGCACTGAGCACCCAGCACCCTGAGCACTGAGCACCCAGCACCCTGAGTACTGAGCACTGAGCACCCAGCACCCCGAGCACTGACCACCCAGCACCCTGAGCACTGAGCACCCAGCACCCGAGTACTGAGCACCCAGCACCCTGAGCACTGAGCACCCAGCACCCTGAGTACTGAGCACCCAGCACCCCGAGTACTGAGCACCCAGCACCCTGAGTACTGAACACACAGCACCCTGAGTACTGAGCACCCAGCACCCTGAGTACTGAGCACCCAACACCCCAAGCACAGAGCACCCTGAGTACTGAGCACCCAGCACCCCAAGCACTGAGCACCCTGAGTACTGAGCACCCAGTACCCTGAGTACTGAGCACCGAGCACCCTGAGAACTGAGCACCCAGCACCCCGAGCACTGAGCACCCAGCACCCTGAGCACTGAGCACCCTGAGTACTGAGCACCCAGCACCCTGAGCACTGAGCACCGAGCAACCTGAGCACTGAGCACCCAGCACCCTGAGCACTGAGCACCGAGCACCCTGAGTAGTGAGCACCCAACGTACTGAGCACCGAGCACCCCGAGCACTGAGCACCCAGCACCCTGAGTAATGAGCACCAATCACCCCGAGCACTGAGCACCCAGCACCCTGAGTAGTGAGCACCCAACATACTGAGCACCGAGCACCCCGAGCACTGAGCACCCAACACCCTGAGTACTGAGCACCGATCACCCCCAGCACTGAGCACCCAGCACCCTGAGTACTGAGCTCCGAGCACCCCAAGCACTGAGCACCCAGCGCCGCGAGCACTGAGCACCCAGCACCCTGAGCACTTAGCACCCAGCACCCTGAGTACTGAGCACCCAGCACCCCGAGCACTGAGCACCCAGCACCCTGAGCACTAAGCACCCAGCACCCTGAGCACTGATCACCCAGCACCCTTAGCACTGAGCACCCAGCACCCTGAGTACTGAGCACCCAGCACCCTGAGTACTGAGGACTCAGCACCCTGAGTACTGAGCACCGAGCACCCCGAGCACTGAGCACCCAGCACCCTGAGCACTGAGCACCCTGAGGACTGAGCACCCAGCACCCTGAGCACTGAGCACCCAGCACCCTGAATACTGAGCACCGATCACCCTGAGCACTGAGCACCCAGCACCCTGAGTAATGAGCACCCTGAGTACTGAGCACTGATCACCCTGAGCACTGAGCTCCCAGCACCCTGAGTACTGAGCACCCAGCACGCTGAGCAGTGAGCACCCAGCACCCTGAGTACTGAGCACCCAGCACCCTGAGCACTGAACACCCAGCACCCTGAGTACTGAGCACCCAGCACCCTGAGCACTGAGCACCCAGCACCCTGAGTACTGAGCACCCAGCACCAAGAGCACTGAGCACCCAGCACCCCGAGAATGAGCACCCAGCACCCCGAGTACTGAGCACCGAGCACCCTGAGCACTGAGCACCCAGCACCCTGAGAACTGTTCACCCAGCACCCTGAGCACTGAGCACCGAGCACCCCGAGTACTGAGCACCCAGCAGCCTGAGCACTGAGCACCCAGCACCCTGAGCACTGAGCACTGAGCACCCTGAGCACTGAGTACTGAGCACCGAGCACCCCGAGAACTGAGCACCCAGCACCCGGAGTACTGAGCACCCAGCACCCTGAGTACTGAGCACCCAGCACCCTGAGTACTGAGCACCCAGCACCCTGAGGAATGAGCACCCAGCACCCCGAGCACTGAGCACCCAGCACCCTGAGCACTGAGCACCCTGAGTACTGAGCACCCAGCACCCTGAGCACTGAGCACCGAGCACCCTGAGCACTGAGCACCCAGCACCCTGAGTACTGAGCACCGATCACCCTGAGCACTGAGCACCCAGAACCCCGAGCACTGAGCACCCAGCACCCTGAGTACTGAGCACCCAGCACCCCGAGCACTGAGCACCCAGCACCCTGAGTAATGAGCACCCTGAGTACTGAGCACCGATCACCCTGAGCACTGAGCTCCCAGCACCCTGAGTACTGAGCACCCAGCACGCTGAGCACTGAGCACCCAGCACCCTGAGTACTGAGCACCCAGCACCCTGAGCACTGAGCACCCAGCACCCTGAGTACTGAGCACCCAGCACCCTGAGCACTGAGCACCCAGCACCCTGAGTACTGAGCACCCAGCACCCCGAGCACTGAGCACCCAGCACCCCGAGAATGAGCACCCAGCACCCCGAGTACTTAGCACCGAGCACCCTGAGCACCGAGCACCCTGAGCACTGAGCACCCAGCACCCTGAGTACTCAGCACCCAGCACCCTGAGCACTGAGCACCGAGCACCCCGAGTACTGAGCACCCAGCACCCTGAGCACTGAGCACCCAGCACCCTGAGTACTGAGCACCCAGCACCCTGAGTACTGAACAACCAGCACCCTGAGCACTGAGCACTGAGCACCCTGAGCACTGAGTACTGAGCACCGAGCACCCAGAGAACTGAGCACCCAGCACCCGGAGTACTGAGCACCCAGCACCCTGAGTACTGAGCACCCAGCACCCCGAGCACTGAGCACCCAGCACCCTGAGCACTGAGCACCCAGCACCCTGAGTACTGAGTATTGAGCACTGAGCACCCTGAGCACTGAGCACCCAGCACCCTGAGTACTGAGCACTGAGCACCGAGCACCCCGAGCACTGAGCACCCAGCACCCTGAGCACTGAGCACCCTGCACCCCGAGCACTGAGCACCCAGCACCCTGAGTACTGTGCACTGAGCACCCAGCACCGTGAGCACTGAGCACCCAGCACCCTGAGTACTGAGCACTGAGCACCCAGCACCCCGAGCCCTGACCACCAAGCACCCTGAGCACTGAGCACCGAGCACCCGAGTACTGAGCACCCAGCACCCTGAGCACTGAGCACCCAGCACCCTGAGTACTGAGCACCCAGCACCCCGAGTACTGAACACCCAGCACCCTGAGTACTGAACACCCAGCACCCTGAGTACTGAGCACCCAGCACCCTGAGTACTGAGCACCCAACACCCCAAGCACAGAGCACCCTGAGTACTGAGCACCCAGCACCCCAAGCACTGAGCACCCTGAGTACTGAGCACCCAGCACCCTGAGTACTGAGCACCCAGCACCCTGAGAACTGAGCACCCAGCACCCCGAGCACTGAGCACCCAGCACCCTGAGCACTGAGCACCCTGAGTACTGAGCACCCAGCACCCTGAGCACTGAGCACCGAGCACCCTGAGCACTGAGCACCCAGCACCCTGAGCACTGAGCACCCAGCACCCTGAGTAGTGAGCACCGATCACCCCCAGCACTGAGCACCCAGCACCCTGAGTACTGAGCTCTGAGCGCCCCGAGCACTGAACACCCAGCGCCGCGAGCACTGAGCACCCAGCACCCTGAGCACTTAGCACCCAGCACCTTGAGTACTGAGCACCCAGCACCCCGAGCACTGAGCACCCAGCACCCTGAGCACTGAGCACCCAGCACCCTGAGCACTGATCACCCAGCACCCTGAGCACTGAGCACCCAGCACCCTGAGTACTGAGCACCCAGCACCCCGAGTACTGAGCACCCAGCACCCTGAGTACTGAGCACCGAGCACCCTGAGCACTGAGCACCCAGCACCCTGAGCACTGAGCACCCTGAGGACTGAGCACCCAGCACCCTGAGCACTGAGCACCCAGCACCCTGAGCACTGATCACCCAGCACCCTGAGTACTGAGCACCCAGCACCCCGAGCACTGAGCACCCAGCACCCTGAGTACTGAGCACCCAGCACCCTGAGTACTGAACTCCCAGCACCCTGAGCACTGAGCACTGAGCACCCTGAGCACTGAGTACTGAGCACCGAGCACCCCGAGAACTGAGCACCCAGCACCCGGAGTACTGAGCACCCAGCACCCTGAGTACTTAGCACCCAGCACCCCGAGCACTGAGCAATCAGCACCCTGAGCACTGAGCACCCAGCACCCTGAGTACTGAGTACTGAGCACTGAGCACCCTGAGCACTGAGCACCCAGCACCCTGAGTACTGAGCACTGAGCACCCAGCACATCGAGCACTGAGCACCCAGCACCCTGAGCACTGAGCACCCTGCACCCCGAGCACTGAGCACCCAGCACCCTGAGTACTGAGCACTGAGCACCCAGCACCCTGAGCACTGAGCACCCAGCACCCTGAGTACTGAGCACTGAGCACCCAGCACCCCGAGCACTGACCACCCAGCACCCTGAGCACTGAGCACCCAGCACCCGAGTACTGAGCACCCAGCACCCTGAGCACTGAGCACCCAGCACCCTGAGTACTGAGCACCCAGCACCCCGAGTACTGAGCACCCAGCACCCTGAGTACTGAACACACAGCACCCTGAGTACTGAGCACCCAGCACCCTGAGTACTGAGCACCCAACACCCCAAGCACAGAGCACCCTGAGTACTGAGCACCCAGCACCCCAAGCACTGAGCACCCTGAGTACTGAGCACCCAGTACCCTGAGTACTGAGCACCGAGCACCCTGAGAACTGAGCACCCAGCACCCCGAGCACTGAGCACCCAGCACCCTGAGCACTGAGCACCCTGAGTACTGAGCACCCAGCACCCTGAGCACTGAGCACCGAGCAACCTGAGCACTGAGCACCCAGCACCCTGAGCACTGAGCACCGAGCACCCTGAGTAGTGAGCACCCAACGTACTGAGCACCGAGCACCCCGAGCACTGAGCACCCAGCACCCTGAGTAATGAGCACCAATCACCCCGAGCACTGAGCACCCAGCACCCTGAGTAGTGAGCACCCAACATACTGAGCACCGAGCACCCCGAGCACTGAGCACCCAACACCCTGAGTACTGAGCACCGATCACCCCCAGCACTGAGCACCCAGCACCCTGAGTACTGAGCTCCGAGCACCCCAAGCACTGAGCACCCAGCGCCGCGAGCACTGAGCACCCAGCACCCTGAGCACTTAGCACCCAGCACCCTGAGTACTGAGCACCCAGCACCCCGAGCACTGAGCACCCAGCACCCTGAGCACTAAGCACCCAGCACCCTGAGCACTGATCACCCAGCACCCTTAGCACTGAGCACCCAGCACCCTGAGTACTGAGCACCCAGCACCCTGAGTACTGAGGACTCAGCACCCTGAGTACTGAGCACCGAGCACCCCGAGCACTGAGCACCCAGCACCCTGAGCACTGAGCACCCTGAGGACTGAGCACCCAGCACCCTGAGCACTGAGCACCCAGCACCCTGAATACTGAGCACCGATCACCCTGAGCACTGAGCACCCAGCACCCTGAGTAATGAGCACCCTGAGTACTGAGCACTGATCACCCTGAGCACTGAGCTCCCAGCACCCTGAGTACTGAGCACCCAGCACGCTGAGCAGTGAGCACCCAGCACCCTGAGTACTGAGCACCCAGCACCCTGAGCACTGAACACCCAGCACCCTGAGTACTGAGCACCCAGCACCCTGAGCACTGAGCACCCAGCACCCTGAGTACTGAGCACCCAGCACCAAGAGCACTGAGCACCCAGCACCCCGAGAATGAGCACCCAGCACCCCGAGTACTGAGCACCGAGCACCCTGAGCACTGAGCACCCAGCACCCTGAGAACTGTTCACCCAGCACCCTGAGCACTGAGCACCGAGCACCCCGAGTACTGAGCACCCAGCAGCCTGAGCACTGAGCACCCAGCACCCTGAGCACTGAGCACTGAGCACCCTGAGCACTGAGTACTGAGCACCGAGCACCCCGAGAACTGAGCACCCAGCACCCGGAGTACTGAGCACCCAGCACCCTGAGTACTGAGCACCCAGCACCCTGAGTACTGAGCACCCAGCACCCTGAGGAATGAGCACCCAGCACCCCGAGCACTGAGCACCCAGCACCCTGAGCACTGAGCACCCTGAGTACTGAGCACCCAGCACCCTGAGCACTGAGCACCGAGCACCCTGAGCACTGAGCACCCAGCACCCTGAGTACTGAGCACCGATCACCCTGAGCACTGAGCACCCAGAACCCCGAGCACTGAGCACCCAGCACCCTGAGTACTGAGCACCCAGCACCCCGAGCACTGAGCACCCAGCACCCTGAGTAATGAGCACCCTGAGTACTGAGCACCGATCACCCTGAGCACTGAGCTCCCAGCACCCTGAGTACTGAGCACCCAGCACGCTGAGCACTGAGCACCCAGCACCCTGAGTACTGAGCACCCAGCACCCTGAGCACTGAGCACCCAGCACCCTGAGTACTGAGCACCCAGCACCCTGAGCACTGAGCACCCAGCACCCTGAGTACTGAGCACCCAGCACCCCGAGCACTGAGCACCCAGCACCCCGAGAATGAGCACCCAGCACCCCGAGTACTTAGCACCGAGCACCCTGAGCACCGAGCACCCTGAGCACTGAGCACCCAGCACCCTGAGTACTCAGCACCCAGCACCCTGAGCACTGAGCACCGAGCACCCCGAGTACTGAGCACCCAGCACCCTGAGCACTGAGCACCCAGCACCCTGAGTACTGAGCACCCAGCACCCTGAGTACTGAACAACCAGCACCCTGAGCACTGAGCACTGAGCACCCTGAGCACTGAGTACTGAGCACCGAGCACCCAGAGAACTGAGCACCCAGCACCCGGAGTACTGAGCACCCAGCACCCTGAGTACTGAGCACCCAGCACCCCGAGCACTGAGCACCCAGCACCCTGAGCACTGAGCACCCAGCACCCTGAGTACTGAGTATTGAGCACTGAGCACCCTGAGCACTGAGCACCCAGCACCCTGAGTACTGAGCACTGAGCACCGAGCACCCCGAGCACTGAGCACCCAGCACCCTGAGCACTGAGCACCCTGCACCCCGAGCACTGAGCACCCAGCACCCTGAGTACTGTGCACTGAGCACCCAGCACCGTGAGCACTGAGCACCCAGCACCCTGAGTACTGAGCACTGAGCACCCAGCACCCCGAGCCCTGACCACCAAGCACCCTGAGCACTGAGCACCGAGCACCCGAGTACTGAGCACCCAGCACCCTGAGCACTGAGCACCCAGCACCCTGAGTACTGAGCACCCAGCACCCCGAGTACTGAACACCCAGCACCCTGAGTACTGAACACCCAGCACCCTGAGTACTGAGCACCCAGCACCCTGAGTACTGAGCACCCAACACCCCAAGCACAGAGCACCCTGAGTACTGAGCACCCAGCACCCCAAGCACTGAGCACCCTGAGTACTGAGCACCCAGCACCCTGAGTACTGAGCACCCAGCACCCTGAGAACTGAGCACCCAGCACCCCGAGCACTGAGCACCCAGCACCCTGAGCACTGAGCACCCTGAGTACTGAGCACCCAGCACCCTGAGCACTGAGCACCGAGCACCCTGAGCACTGAGCACCCAGCACCCTGAGCACTGAGCACCCAGCACCCTGAGTAGTGAGCACCGATCACCCCCAGCACTGAGCACCCAGCACCCTGAGTACTGAGCTCTGAGCGCCCCGAGCACTGAACACCCAGCGCCGCGAGCACTGAGCACCCAGCACCCTGAGCACTTAGCACCCAGCACCTTGAGTACTGAGCACCCAGCACCCCGAGCACTGAGCACCCAGCACCCTGAGCACTGAGCACCCAGCACCCTGAGCACTGATCACCCAGCACCCTGAGCACTGAGCACCCAGCACCCTGAGTACTGAGCACCCAGCACCCCGAGTACTGAGCACCCAGCACCCTGAGTACTGAGCACCGAGCACCCTGAGCACTGAGCACCCAGCACCCTGAGCACTGAGCACCCTGAGGACTGAGCACCCAGCACCCTGAGCACTGAGCACCCAGCACCCTGAGCACTGATCACCCAGCACCCTGAGTACTGAGCACCCAGCACCCCGAGCACTGAGCACCCAGCACCCTGAGCACTGAGCACCCAGCACCCTGAGCACTGATCACCCAGCACCCTGAGCACTGAGCACCCAGCACCCTGAGTACTGAGCACCCAGCACCCCGAGTACTGAGCACCCAGCACCCTGAGTACTGAGCACCGAGCACCCTGAGCACTGAGCACCCAGCACCCTGAGCACTGAGCACCCTGAGGACTGAGCACCCAGCACCCTGAGCACTGAGCACCCAGCACCCTGAGCACTGATCACCCAGCACCCTGAGCACTGAGCACCCAGCACCCTGAGTACTGAGCACCCAGCACCCCGAGTACTGAGCACTCAGCACCCTGAGTACTGAGCACCGAGCACCCCGAGCACTGAGCACCCAGCACCCTGAGCACTGAGCACCCTGAGGACTGAGCACCCAGCACCCTGAGCACTGAGCACCCAGCACCCTGAGTACTGAGCACCGATCACCCTGAGGACTGAGAATCCAGAACCCCGAGCACTGAGCACCCAGCACCCTGAGTACTGAGCACCCAGCACCCCGAGCACTGAGCACCCAGCACCCTGAGTAATGAGCACCCTGAGTACTGAGCACCGATCACCCTGAGCACTGAGCTCCCAGCACCCTGAGTACTGAGCACCCAGCACGCTGAGCACTGAGCACCCAGCACCCTGAGTACTGAGCACCCAGCACCCTGAGTACTGAGCACCGAGCACCCTGAGCACTGAGCACCCAGCACCCTGAGTAATGAGCACCCTGACTACTGAGCACCCAGCACCCTGAGCACTGAGCACCCAGCACGCTGAGTACTGAGCACCCAGCACCAAGAGCACTGAGCACCCAGCACCCCGAGAATGAGCACCCAGCACCCCGAGTACTGAGCACCCAGCACCCTGAGCACTGAGCACCCAGCACCCTGAGTACTGAGCACCCAGCACCCTGAGTACTGAACACCCAGCACCCTGAGCACTGAGCACTGAGCACCCTGAGCACTGAGTACTGAGCACCGAGCACCCCGAGAACTGAGAACCCAGCACCCGGAGTACTGAGCACCCAGCACCCTGAGTACTGAGCACCCAGCACCCCGAGCACTGAGCACCCAGCACCCCGAGCACTGAGCACCCAGCACCCTGAGAATTGAGCACCCTGAGTACTGAGCACCCAGCACCCTGAGCACTGAGCACCCAGCACACTGAGCACTGAGCACCCAGCACCCTGAGTACTGAGCACCGATCACCCTGAGCACTGAGCACCCAGAACCCCGAGCACTGAGCACCCAGCACCCTGAGTACTGAGCACCCAGCACCCCGAGCACAGAGCACCCAGCACCCTGAGTTATGAGCACCCTGAGTACTGAGCACCGATCACCCTGAGCACTGAGCACCGAGCACCCTGAGCACTGAGCACCCAGCACCCTGAGTACTGAGCACCCAGCACCCGGAGTACTGAGCACCCAGCACCCTGAGTACTGAGCACCCAGCACCCCAAGCACTGAGCACCCTGAGTACTGAGCACCCAGCACCCTGAGTACTGAGCACCCAGCACCCTGAGCACTGCGCACCGAGCACCCTGAGCACTGAGCACCCAGCACCCTGAGCACTGAGCACCCAGCACCCTGAGTAGTGAGCACCCAACGTACTGAGCACCGAGCACCCCGAGCACTGAGCACCCAGCACCCTGAGTACTGAGCACCGATCACCCGGAGTACTGAGCACCCAGCACCCCGAGCACTGAGCACCCAGCACCCTGAGCACTGAGAACCCAGCACCCTGAGTACTGAGCACTGAGCACCCAGCACCCCGAGCACTGAGCACCCAGCACCCTGAGCACTGAGCACTGAGCACCCAGCACCCCGAGCACTGAGCACCCAGCACCCTGAGCACTGAGCACCCTGCACCCCGAGCGCTGAGCACCCAGCACCCTGAGTACTGAGCACTGAGCACCCAGCACTCTGAGCACTGAGCACCCAGCACCCTGAGTACTGAGCACTGAGCACCCAGCACCCCGAGCACTGAGGACCCAGCACCCTGAGCACTGAGCACCCAGCACCCGAGTACTGAGCACCCAGCACCCTGAGTACTGAGCACCCAGCACACAGAGTACTGAGCACCCAGCACCCCGAGTACTGAGCACCCAGCACCCTGAGTACTGAACACCCAGCACCCTGAGCACTGAGCACTGAGCACCCTGAGCACTGAGTACTGAGCACCGAGCACCCCGAGAACTGAGCACCCAGCACCGTGAGCACTGAGCACCCAGCTCCCTGAGTACTGAACACCCAGCACGCTGAGTACTGAGCACCCAGCACCCCGAGCACTGAGAACCCAGCACCCTGAGTTCTGAGCACTGAGCACCCAGCATCCCGAGCACTGAGCACCCAGCACCCTGAGTACTGAGCACTGAGCACACAGCACCCCGAGCACTGAGCACCCAGCACCCTGAGCACTGAGCACCCAGCAGCCGAGTACTGAGCACCCAGCACCCTGAGTACTCCGCACCCAGCACCCTGAGTACTGAGCATCCAGCACCCTGAGCACTGAACACGCAGCACCCTGAGTACTCCGCACCCAGCACCCTGAGTACTGAGCACCCAGCACCCTGAGTACTGAGCACTGAGCACCCAGCACCCCGAGCACTGAGCACCCAGCACCCTGAGCACTGAGCACCCTGCACCCCGAGCACTGAGCACCCAGCACCCTGAGTACTGTGCACTGAGCACCCAGCACCCTGAGCACTGAGCACCCAGCACCCTGAGTACTGAGCACTGAGCAACCAGCACCCCGAGCACTGACCACCCAGCACCCTGAGCACTGAGCACCCAGCACCCGAGTACTGAGCACCCATCACCCTGAGCACTGAGCACCCAGCACCCTGAGTACTGAGCACCCAGCACCCCGAGTACTGAACACCCAGCACCCTGAGTACTGAACACCCAGCACCCTGAGTACTGAGCACCCAGCACCCTGAGTACTGAGCACCCAACACCCCAAGCACAGAGCACCCTGAGTACTGAGCACCCAGCACCCCAAGCACTGAGCACCCTGAGTACTGAGCACCCAGCACATTGAGTACTGAGCACCCAGCACCATGAGAACTGAGCACCCAGCACCCCGAGCACTGAGCTCCCAGCACCCTGAGCACTGAGCACCCTGAGTACTGAGCACCCAGCACCCTGAGCACTGAGCACTGAGCACCCTGAGTAGTGAGCACCCAACGTACTGAGCACCGAGCACCCCGAGCACTGAGCACCCAGCACCCTGAGTACTGAGCACCGATCACCCCGAACACTGAGCACCCAGCACCCTGAGTAATGAGCACCCAACATACTGAGCACCGAGCACCCCGAGCACTGAGCACCCAGCACCCTGAGTACTGAGCACCGATCACCCCCAGCACTGAGCACCCAGCACCCTGAGTACTGAGCTCCGAGCACCCCGAGCACTGAGCACCCAGCGCCGCGAGCACTGAGCACCCAGCACCCTGAGCACTTAGCACCCAGCACCCTGAGTACTGAGCACCCAGCACCCCGAGCACTGAGCACCCAGCACCCTGAGCACTGAGCACCCAGCACCCTGAGCACTGATCACCCAGCACCCTGAGCACTGAGCACCCAGCACCCTGAGTACTGAGCACCCAGCACCCTGAGTACTGAGGACTCAGCACCCTGAGTACTGAGCACCGAGCACCCCGAGCACTGAGCACCCAGCACCCTGAGCACTGAGCACCCTGAGGACTGAGCACCCAGCACCCTGAGCACTGAGCACCCAGCACCCTGAGTACTGAGCACCGATCACCCTGAGCACTGAGAACCCAGAACCCCGAGCACTGAGCACCCAGCACCCTGATTACTGAGCACCCAGCACCCCGAGCACTGAGCACCCAGCACCCTGAGTAATGAGCACCCTGAGTACTGAGCACCGATCACCCTGAGCACTGAGCTCCCAGCACCCTGAGTACTGAGCACCCAGCACGCTGAGCACTGAGCACCCAGCACCCTGAGTACTGAGCACCCAGCACCCTGAGCACTGAACACCCAGCACCCTGAGTACTGAGCACCCAGCACCCTGAGCACTGAGAACCCAGCACCCTGAGTACTAAGCACCCAGCACCAAGAGCACTGAGCACCCAGCACCCCGAGAATGAGCACCCAGCACCCCGAGTACTGAGCACCGAGCACCCTGAGCACTGAGCACCCAGCACCCTGAGTACTGTTCACCCAGCACCCTGTGCACTGAGCACCGAGCACCCCGAGTACTGAGCACCCAGCACCCTGAGTACTGAGCACCCAGCACCCTGAGTACTGAGCACCGATCACCCTGAGCACTGAGCTCCCAGCACCCTGAGTACTGAGCACCCAGCACGCTGAGCACTGAGCACCCAGCTCCCTGAGCACTGAGCCCCTGCACCCCGAGCACTGAGCACCCAGCAACCTGAGTACTGAGCACTGAGCACCCAGCACCCTGAGCACTGAACACCCAGCACCCTGAGTACTGAGCACTGAGCACCCAGCACCCCGAGCACTGAGCACCCAGCTCCCCCAGAATGAGCACCCAGCACCCCGAGTACTGAGCACCGAGCACCCTGAGCACTGAGCACCCAGCACCCTGAGTACTGAGCACCCCGCACCCTGAGCACTGAGCACCGAGCACCCCGAGAACTGAGCACCCAGCACCCTGAGCACTGAGCACCCAGCTCCCTGAGTACTGAACACACAGCACGCTGAATACTGAGCACCCAGCACCCCGAGCACTGAGAACCCAGCACCCTGAGTTCTGAGCACTGAGCACCCAGCATCCCGAGCACTGAGCACCCAGCACCCTGAGTACTGAGCACTGAGCACCCAGCACCCCGAGCACTGAGCACCCAGCACCCTGAGCACTGAGCACCCAGCAGCCGAGTACTGAGCACCCAGCACCCTGAGTACTCCGCACCCAGCACCCTGAGTACTGAGCATCCAGCACCCTGAGCACTGAACACGCAGCACCCTGAGTACTGAGCACCTCGAGCACTGAGCACCCCGCACCCCGAGCACTGAGCACCCAGCACCCCGAGCACTGAGCACCCAGCACCCCGAGCACTGAGCACCCAGCAACCTGAGTACTGAGCACCCAGCACCCTGAGTACTGAGCACCCAGCACCCTGAGCACTGAGCACCCAGCACCCTGAGTACTGAGCACCCAACACCCCAAGCACAGAGCACCCTGAGTACTGAGCACCCAGCACCCCAAGCACTGAGCACCCTGAGTACTGAGCACCCAGCACCCTGAGTACTGAGCACCCAGCACCCTGAGGACTGAGCACCCAACACCCCAAGCACTGAGCACCCTGAGTACTGAGCACCCAGCACCCCAAGAACTGAGCACCCTGAGTACTGTGCACCCAGCACCCTGAGGACTGAGCACCCAGCACCCTGAGGACTGAGCACCCAGCACCCCGAGCACAGAGCACCCAGCACCCTGAGAACTGAGCCCCCTGAGTACTGAGCACCCAGCACCCTGAGCACTGAGCACCGAGCACCCTGAGCACTGAGCACTGAGCACCAAGCACCCTGAGTACTGAGCAACGATCACCCTGAGCACTGAGCACCCAGAACCCCGAGCACTGAGCACCCAGCACCCTGAGTACTGAGCACCCAGCACCCCGAGCACTGAGCACCCAGCACCCTGAGTAATGAGCACCCTGAGTACTGAGCACCGATCACCCTGAGCACTGAGCTCCCAGCACCCTGATTACTGAGCACCCAGCACGCTGAGCACTGAGCACCCAGCACCCTGAGTACTGAGCACCCAGCACCCTGAGCACTGAGCACCCAGCACCCTGAGTACTGAGCACCCAGCACCCTGAGCACTGAGCACCCAGCACCCTGAGTACTGAGCACACAGCACCCCGAGCACTGAGCACCCAGCACCCCGAGAATGAGCACCCAGCACCCCGAGTACTGAGCACCGAGCACCCTGCGCACTGAGCACCCAGCACCCTGAGTACTGAGCACCCAGTACCCTGAGCACTGAGCACCGAGCACCCCGAGTACTGAGCACCCAGCACCCTGAGCACTGAGCACCCAGCACCCTGAGTACTGAGCACACAGCACCCTGAGTACTGAACACCCAGCACCCTGAGCACTGAGCACTGAGCACCCTGAGCACTGAGTACTGAGCACCGAGCACCCCGAGCACTGAGCACCCAGCACCCGGAGTACTGAGCACCCAGCACCCTGAGTACTGAGCACCCAGCACCCTGAGCACTGAGCACCCAGCACCCCGAGCACTGAGCACCCAGCACCCTGAGTACTGAGCACTGAGCACCCAGCACCCCGAGCACTGAGCACCCAGCACCCTGAGTACTGAGCACTGAGCACCCAGCACCCCGAGCACTGAGCACCCAGCACCCTGTGCACAGAGCACCCTGCACCCCGAGCACTGAGCACCCAGCACCCTGAGTACTGAGCACTGAGCACCCAGCACCCCGAGCACTGAGCACCCAGCACCCTGAGCACTGAGCACCCAGCACCCGAGTACTGAGCACCCAGCACCCTGAGCACTGAGGACCCAGCACCCTGAGTACTGAACACCCAGCACCCCGAGTACTGAGCACTCAGCACCCTGAGTACTGAACACCCAGCACCCTGAGTACTGAGCACCCAACACCCCAAGCACAGAGCACCCTGAGTCCTGAGCACCCAGCACCCCAAGCACTGAGCACCCTGAGTACTGAGCACCCAGCACCCCAAGCACTGAGCACCCTGAGTACTGAGCACCCAGCACCCTGAGTACTGAGCACCCAGCACCCTGAGAACTGAGCACCCAACACCCTGAGCACTGAGCACCCTGAGTACTGAGCACCCAGCACCCTGAGCACTGAGCACCGAGCACCCTGAGCACTGAGCACCCAGCACCCTGAGCACTGAGCACCCAGCACCCTGAGTAGTGAGCACCCAACGTACTGAGCACCGAGCACCCCGAGCACTGAGCACCCAGCACCCTGAGTACTGAGCACCGATCACCCCGAGCACTGAGCACCCAGCACCCTGAGTACTGAGCTCCGAGCACCCCGAGCACTGAGCAACCAGCACCCTGAGCACTGAGCACCCTGAGGACTGAGCACCCAGCACCCTGAGCACTGAGCACCCAGCACCCTGAGTACTGAGCACCGATCACCCTGAGCACTGAGCACCCAGAACCCCGAGCACTGAGCACCCAGCACCCTGAGTACTGAGCACCCAGCACCCCGAGCACTGAGCACCCAGCACCCTGAGTTATGAGCACCCTGAGTACTGAGCTCCCAGCACCCTGAGTACTGAGCACCCAGCACGCTGAGCACTGAGCACCCAGCACCCTGAGTACTGAGCACCCAGCACCCTGAGCACTGAACACCCAGCACCCTGAGTACTGAGCACCCAGCACCCTGAGCACTGAGCACTGAGCACCCTGAGCACTGAGTACTGAGCACCGAGCACCCCGAGAACTGAGCACCCAGCACCCGGAGTACTGAGCACCCAGCACCCTGAGTACAGAGCACCCAGCACCCCGAGCACTGAGCACCCAGCACCCCGAGCACTGAGCACCCAGCACCCTGAGCACTGAGCACCCTTAGTACTGAGCACCCAGCACCCTGAGCACTGAGCACCGAGCACCCTGAGCACTGAGCACCCAGCACCCTGAGTACTGAGCACCGATCACCCTGAGCACTGAGCACCCAGAACCCCGAGCACTGAGCACCCAGCACCCTGAGTACTGAGCACCCAGCACCCCGAGCACTGAGCACCCATCACCCTGAGTAATGAGCACCCTGAGTACTGAGCAACGATCACCCTGAGCACTGACCTCCCAGCTCCCTGAGTACTGAGCACCCAGCACGCTGAGCACTGAGCACCCAGCACCCTGAGTACTGAGCACCCAGCACCCTGAGTACTGAACACCCAGCACCCTGAGCACTGAGCACTGAGCACCCTGAGCACTGAGTACTGAGCACCGAGCACCCCGAGAACTGAGCACCCAGCACCCGGAGTACTGAGCACCCAGCACCCTGAGTACTGAGCACCCAGCACCCCGAGCACTGAGCACCCAGCACCCTGAGCACTGAGCACCCAGCACCCTGAGTACTGAGCACTGAGCACCCAGCACCCCGAGCACTGAGCACCCAGCACCCTGAGTACTGAGCACTGAGCACCCAGCACCCCGAGCACTGAGCACCCAGCACCCTGAGCACTGAGCCCCTGCACCCCGAGCACTGAGCACCCAGCAACCTGAGTACTGAGCACTGAGCACCCAGCACCCTGAGCACTGAACACCCAGCACCCTGAGTACTGAGCACTGAGCACCCAGCACCCCGAGCACTGAGCACCCAGCTCCCCCAGAATGAGCACCCAGCACCCCGAGTACTGAGCACCGAGCACCCTGAGCACTGAGCACCCAGCACCCTGAGTACTGAGCACCCCGCACCCTGAGCACTGAGCCCCGAGCACCCCGAGTACTGAGCACCCAGCACCCTGAGCACTGAGCACCCAGCACCCTGAGTACTGAGCACCCAGCACCCTGAGTACTGAACACCCAGCACCCTGAGCACTGAGCACTGAGCACCCTGAGCACTGAGTACTGAGCACCGAGCACCCCGAGAACTGAGCACCCAGCACCCGGAGTACTGAGCACCCAGCACCCTGAGTACTGAGCACCCAGCACCCCGAGCACTGAGCACCCAGCACCCTGAGAACTGAGCACCCAGCACCCTGAGTACTGAGCACTGAGAACCCAGCACCCCGAGCACTGAGCACCCAGCACCCTGACTACTGAGCACTGAGCACCCAGCACCCCGAGCACTGAGCAACCAGCACCCTGAGCACTGAGCACCCTGCACCCCGAGCACTGAGCACCCAGCACCCTGAGTACTGAGCACTGAGCACCCAGCACCCCGAGCACTGAGCACCCAGCACCCTGAGTAATGAGCACTGAGCACCCAGCACCCCGAGCACTGAGCACCCAGCACCCTGAGCACTGAGCACCCAGCACCCAGAGTACTGAACACCCAGCACCCCGAGTACTGAGCACCCAGCACCCTGAGTACTGAACACCCAGCACCCTGAGTACTGAGCACCCAGCACCCTGAGTACTGAGCACCCAGCACCCTGAGCACTGAGCACCCAGCACCCGGAGTACTGAGCACCCAACACCCCAAGCACAGAGCACCCTGAGTACTGAGCACCCAGCACCCCAAGCACTGAGCACCGAGCACCCTGAGCACTGAGCACTGAGCACCAAGCACCCTGAGTACTGAGCAACGATCACCCTGAGCACTGAGCACCCAGAACCCCGAGCACTGAGCACCCAGCACCCTGAGTACTGAGCACCCAGCACCCCGAGCACTGAGCACCCAGCACCCTGAGTAATGAGCACCCTGAGTACTGAGCACCGATCACCCTGAGCACTGAGCTCCCAGCACCCTGAGTACTGAGCACCCAGCACGCTGAGCACTGAGCACCCAGCACCCTGAGTACTGAGCACCCAGCACCCTGAGCACTGAGCACCCAGCACCCTGAGTACTGAGCACCCAGCACCCTGAGCACTGAGCACCCAGCACCCTGAGTACTGAGCACCCAGCACCCCGAGCACTGAGCACCCAGCACCCCGAGAATGAGCACCCAGCACCCCGAGTACTGAGCACCGAGCACCCTGCGCACTGAGAACCCAGCACCCTGAGTACTGAGCACCCAGCACCCTGAGTACTGAGCACCCAGCACCCTGAGAACTGAGCACCCAGCACCCTGAGTACTGAGCACCCTGAGTACTGAGCACCCAGCACCCTGAGCACTGAGCACCGAGCACCCTGAGCACTGAGCACCCAGCACCCTGAGCACTGAGCACCCAGCACCCTGAGTAGTGAGCACCCAACGTACTGAGCAGCGAGCACCCCGAGCACTGAGCACCCAGCACCCTGAGTACTGAGCACCGATCACCCCGAGCACTGAGCACCCAGCACCCTGAGTACTGAGCTCCGAGCACCCCGAGCACTGAGCACCCAGCACCCTGAGCACTGAGCACCCTGAGGACTGAGCACCCAGCACCCTGAGCACTGAGCACCCAGCACCCTGAGTACTGAGCACCGATCACCCTGAGCACTGAGCACCCAGAACCCCGAGCACTGAGCACCCAGCACCCTGAGTACTGAGCACCCAGCACCCCGAGCACTGAGCACCCAGCACCCTGAGTAATGAGCACCCTGAGTACTGAGCACCGATCACCCTGAGCACTGAGCTCCCCGCACCCTGAGTACTGAGCACCCAGCACGCTGAGCACTGAGCACCCAGCACCCTTAGTACTGAGCACCCAGCACCCTGAGCACTGAACACCCAGCACCCTGAGTACTGAGCACCCAGCACCCTGAGCACTGAGCACTGAGCACCCTGAGCACTGAGTACTGAGCACCGAGCACCCCGAGAACTGAGCACCCAGCACCCGGAGTACTGAGCACCCAGCACCCCGAGCACTGAGCACCCAGCACCCCGAGCACTGAGCACCCAGCACCCTGAGCACTGAGCACCGAGCACCCTGAGCACTGAGCACCCAGCACCTGAGTACTGAGCACCGATCACCCTGAGCACTGAGCACCCAGAACCCCGAGCACTGAGCACCCAGCACCCTGAGTACTGAGCACCCAGCACCCCGAGCACTGAGCACCCATCAACCTGAGTAATGAGCACCCTGAGTACTGAGCACCGATCACCCTGAGCACTGACCTCCCAGCACCCTGAGTACTGAGCACCCAGCACGCTGAGCACTGAGCACCCAGCACCCTGAGTACTGAGCACCCAGCACCCTGAGTACTGAACACCCAGCACCCTGAGCACTGAGCACTGAGCACCCTGAGCATTGAGTACTGAGCACCGAGCACCCCGAGAAATGAGCACCCAGCACCCGGAGTACTGAGCACCCAGCACCCTGAGTACTGAGCACCCAGCACCCCGAGCACTGAGCACCCAGCACCCTGAGCACTGAGCACCCAGCACCCTGAGTACTGAGCACTGAGCACCCAGCACCCCGAGCACTGAGCACCCAGCACCCTGAGTACTGAGCACTGAGCACCCAGCACCCCGAGCACTGAGCACCCAGCACCCTGAGCACTGAGCCCCTGCACCCCGAGCACTGAGCACCCAGCAACCTGAGTACTGAGCACTGAGCACCCAGCACCCTGAGCACTGAACACCCAGCACCCTGAGTACAGAGCACTGAGCACCCAGCACCCCGAGCACTGAGCACCCAGCTCCCCCAGAATGAGCACCCAGCACCAAGAGTACTGAGCACCGAGCACCCTGAGCACTGAGCACCCAGCACCCTGAGTACTGAGCACCCCGCACCCTGAGCACTGAGCACCGAGCACCCCGAGTACTGAGCACCCAGCACCCTGAGCACTGAGCACCCAGCACCCTGAGTACTGAGCACCCAGCACCCTGAGTACTGAACACCCAGCACCCTGAGCACTGAGCACTGAGCACCCTGAGCACTGAGTACTGAGCACCGAGCACCCCGAGAACTGAGCACCCAGCACCCGGAGTACTGAGCACCCAGCACCCTGAGTACTGAGCACCCAGCACCCCGAGCACTGAGCACCCAGCACCCTGAGAACTGAGCACCCAGCACCCTGAGTACTGAGCACTGAGCACCCAGCACCCCGAGCACTGAGCACCCAGCACCCTGACTACTGAGCACTGAGCACCCAGCACCCCGAGCACTGAGCACCCAGCACCCTGAGCACTGAGCACCCTGCACCCCGAGAACTGAGCACCCAGCACCCTGAGTACTGAGCACTGAGCACCCAGCACCCCGAGCACTGAGCACCCAGCACCCTGAGTAATGAGCACTGAGCACCCAGCACCCCGAGCACTGAGCACCCAGCACCCTGAGCACTGAGCACCCAGCACCCAGAGTACTGAACACCCAGCACCCCGAGTACTGAGCACCCAGCACCCTGAGTACTGAACACCCAGCACCCTGAGTACTGAGCACCCAGCACCCTGAGTACTGAGCACCCAGCACCCTGAGCACTGAGCACCCAGCACCCTGAGTACTGAGCACCCAACACCCCAAGCACAGAGCACCCTGAGTACTGAGCACCCAGCACCCCAAGCACTGAGCACCGAGCACCCTGAGCACTGAGCACTGAGCACCAAGCACCCTGAGTACTGAGCAACGATCACCCTGAGCACTGAGCACCCAGAACCCCGAGCACTGAGCACCCAGCACCCTGAGTACTGAGCACCCAGCACGCCGAGCACTGAGCACCCAGCACCCTGAGTAATGAGCACCCTGAGTACTGAGCACCGATCACCCTGAGCACTGAGCTCCCAGCACCCTGAGTACTGAGCACCCAGCACGCTGAGCACTGAGCACCCAGCACCCTGAGTACTGAGCACCCAGCACCCTGAGCACTGAGCACCCAGCACCCTGAGTACTGAGCACCCAGCACCCTGAGCACTGAGCACCCAGCACCCTGAGTACTGAGCACCCAGCACCCCGAGCACTGAGCACCCAGCACCCCGAGAATGAGCACCCAGCACCCCGAGTACTGAGCACCGAGCACCCTGCGCACTGAGCACCCAGCACCCTGAGTACTGAGCACCCAGTACCCTGAGCACTGAGCACCGAGCACCCCGAGTACTGAGCACCCAGCACCCTGAGCACTGAGCACCCAGCACACTGAGTACTGAGCACACAGCACCCTGAGTACTGAACACCCAGCACCCTGAGCACTGAGCACTGAGCACCCTGAGCACTGAGTACTGAGCACCGAGCACCCCGAGAACTGAGCACCCAGCACCCGGAGTACTGAGCACCCAGCACCCTGAGTACTGAGCACCCAGCACCCCGAGCACTGAGCACCCAGCACCCTGAGCACTGAGCACCCAGCACCCTGAGTACTGAGCACTGAGCAGCCAGCACCCCGAGCACTGAGCACCCAGCACCCTGAGTACTGAGCACTGAGCACCCAGCACCCCGAGCACTGAGCACCTAGCACCCTGAGCACTGAGCACCCTGCACCCCGAGCACTGAGCACCCAGCACCCTGAGTACTGAGCACTGAGCACCCAGCACCCCGAGCACTGAGCACAGAGCACCCTGAGCACTGAGCACCCAGCACCCGAGTACTGAGCAACCAGCACCCTGAGCACTGAGCACTCAGCACCCTGAGTACTGAACACCCAGCACCCTGAGTACTGAGCACCCAACACCCCAAGCACAGGGCACCCTGAGTCCTGAGCACCCAGCACCCCAAGCACTGAGCACCCTGAGTACTGAGCACCCAGCACCCCAAGCACTGAGCACCCTGAGTACTGAGCACCCAGCACCCTGAGTACTGAGCACCCAGCACCCTGAGAACTGAGCACCCAGCACCCTGAGCACTGAGCACCCTGAGTACTGAGCACCCAGCACCCTGAGCACTGAGCACCGAGCACCCTGAGCACTGAGCACCCAGCACCCTGAGCACTGAGCACCCAGCACCCTGAGTAATGAGCACCCAACGTACTGAGCACCGAGCACCCCGAGCACTGAGCACCCTACACCCTGAGTACTGAGCACCGATCACCCCGAGCACTGAGCACCCAGCACCCTGAGTACTGAGCTCCGAGCACCCCGAGCACTGAGCACCCAGCACCCTGAGCACTGAGCACCCTGAGGACTGAGCACCCAGCACCCTGAGCACTGAGCACCCAGCACCCTGAGTACTGAGCACCGATCACCCTGAGCACTGAGCACCCAGAACCCCGAGCACTGAGCACCCAGCACCCTGAGTACTGAGCACCCAGCACCCCGAGCACTGAGCACCCAGCACCCTGAGTAATGAGCACCCTGAGTACTGAGCACCGATCACCCTGAGCACTGAGCTCCCAGCACCCTGAGTACTGAGCACCCAGCACGCTGAGCACTGAGCACCCAGCACCCTGAGTACTGAGCACCCAGCACCCTGAGCACTGAGCACCCTGAGTACTGAGCACCCAGCACCCTGAGCACTGAGCACCGAGCACCCTGAGCACTGAGCACCCAGCACCCTGAGCACTGAGCACCCAGCACCCTGAGAACTGAGCACCCAGCACCCTGAGCACTGAGCACCCTGAGTACTGAGCACCCAGCACCCTGAGCACTGAGCACCGAGCACCCTGAGCACTGAGCACCCAGCACCCTGAGCACTGAGCACCCAGCACCCTGAGTAATGAGCACCCAACGTACTGAGCACCGAGCACCCCGAGCACTGAGCACCCTACACCCTGAGTACTGAGCACCGATCACCCCGAGCACTGAGCACCCAGCACCCTGAGTACTGAGCTCCGAGCACCCCGAGCACTGAGCACCCAGCACCCTGAGCACTGAGCACCCTGAGGACTGAGCACCCAGCACCCTGAGCACTGAGCACCCAGCACCCTGAGTACTGAGCACCGATCACCCTGAGCACTGAGCACCCAGAACCCCGAGCACTGAGCACCCAGCACCCTGAGTACTGAGCACCCAGCACCCCGAGCACTGAGCACCCAGCACCCTGAGTAATGAGCACCCTGAGTACTGAGCACCGATCACCCTGAGCACTGAGCTCCCAGCACCCTGAGTACTGAGCACCCAGCACGCTGAGCACTGAGCACCCAGCACCCTGAGTACTGAGCACCCAGCACCCTGAGCACTGAACACCCAGCACCCTGAGTACTGAGCACCAAGCACCCTGAGCACTGAGCACCCAGCACCCTGAGTACTGAGCACCAAGCACCCTGAGCACTGAGCACCCAGCACCCTGAGTACTGAGCACCCAGCACCCCGAGCACTGAGCACCCAGCACCCTGAGTAATGAGCACCCTGAGTACTGAGCACCGATCACCCTGAGCACTGAGCTCCCAGCACCCTGAGTACTGAGCACCCAGCACGCTGAGCACTGAGCACCCAGCACCCCGAGTACTGAGCACCGAGCACCCTGAGCACTGAGCACCCAGCACCCTGAGTACTGTTCACCCAGCACCCTGAGCACTGAGCACCGAGCACCCCGAGTAGTGAGCACCCAGCACCCTGAGCACTGAGCACCCAGCATCCTGAGTACTGAGCACCCAGCACCCTGAGTACTGAACACCCAGCACCCTGAGCACTGAGCACTGAGCACCCTGAGCACTGAGTACTGAGCACCGAGCACCCCGAGAACTGAGCACCCAGCACCCGGAGTACTGAGCACCCAGCACCCTGAGTACAGAGCACCCAGCACCCCGAGCACTGAGCACCCAGCACCCCGAGCACTGAGCACCCAGCACCCTGAGCACTGAGCACCCTGAGTACTGAGCACCCAGCACCCTGAGCACTGAGCACCGAGCACCCTGAGCACTGAGCACCCAGCACCCTGAGTACTGAGCACCGATCACCCTGAGCACTGAGCACCCAGAACCCCGAGCACTGAGCACCCAGCACCCTGAGTACTGAGCACCCAGCACCCCGAGCACTGAGCACCCAGCACCCTGAGTAATGAGCACCCTGAGTACTGAGCACCGATCACCCTGAGCACTGAGCTCCCAGCACCCTGAGTACTGAGCACCCAGCACGCTGAGCACTGAGCACCCAGCACCCTGAGTACTGAGCACCCAGCACCCTGAGTACTGAACACCCAGCACCCTGAGCACTGAGCACTGAGCACCCTGAGCACTGAGTACTGAGCACCAAGCACCCCGAGAACTGAGCACCCAGCACCCCGAGCACTGAGCACCCAGCACCCTGAGTACTGAGCCCTGAGCAACCAGCACCCCGAGCACTGAGCACCCAGCACCCTGAGCACTGAGCCCCTGCACCCAGAGCACTGAGCACCCAGCAACCTGAGTACTGAGCACTGAGCACACAGCACCCTGAGCACTGAACACCCAGCACCCTGAGTACTGAGCACTGAGCACCCAGCACCCCGAGCACTGAGCACCCAGCTCCCCCAGAATGAGCACCCAGCACCCCGAGTACTGAGCACCGAGCACCCTGAGCACTGAGCACCCAGCACCCTGAGTACTGAGCACCCCGCACCCTGAGCACTGAGCACCGAGCACCCCGAGTACTGAGCACCCAGCACCCTGAGCACTGAGCACCCAGCACCCTGAGTACTGAGCACCCAGCACCCTGAGTACTGAACACCCAGCACCCTGAGCACTGAGCACTGAGCACCCTGAGCACTGAGTACTGAGCACCGAGCACCCCGAGAACTGAGCACCCAGCACCCTGAGCACTGAGCACCCTGCACCCCGAGCACTGAGCACCCAGCACCCTGAGTACTGAGCACTGAGCACCCAGCACCCCGAGCACTGAGCACTAGGTACCCCGAGCACTGAGCACCCAGCATCCTGAGCACTGAGCACCCAGCACCCTGAGCACTGAGCACCCAGCACCCTGAGTACTGAGCACCCAACACCCCAAGCACAGAGCACCCTGAGTACTGAGCACCCAGCACCCCAAGCACTGAGCACCGAGCACCCTGAGCACTGAGCACTGAGCACCAAGCACCCTGAGTACTGAGCAACGATCACCCTGAGCACTGAGCACCCAGAACCCCGAGCACTGAGCACCCAGCACCCTGAGTACTGAGCACCCAGCACCCCGAGCACTGAGCACCCAGCACCCTGAGTAATGAGCACCCTGAGTACTGAGCACCGATCACCCTGAGCACTGAGCTCCCAGCACCCTGAGTACTGAGCACCCAGCACGCTGAGCACTGAGCACCCAGCACCCTGAGTACTGAGCACCCAGCACCCTGAGCACTGAGCACCCAGCACCCTGAGTACTGAGCACCCAGCACCCTGAGCACTGAGCACCCAGCACCCTGAGTACTGAGCACCCAGCACCCCGAGCACTGAGCACCCAGCACCCCGAGAATGAGCACCCAGCACCCCGAGTACTGAGCACCGAGCACCCTGCGCACTGAGCACCCAGCACCCTGAGTACTGAGCACCCAGTACCCTGAGCACTGAGCACCGAGCACCCCGAGTACTGAGCACCCAGCACCCTGAGCACTGAGCACCCAGCACCCTGAGTACTGAGCACACAGCACCCTGAGTACTGAACACCCAGCACCCTGAGCACTGAGCACTGAGCACCCTGAGCACTGAGTACTGAGCACCGAGCACCCCGAGAACTCAGCACCCAGCACCCGGAGTACTGAGCACCCAGCACCCTGAGTACTGAGCACCCAGCACCCCGAGCACTGAGCACCCAGCACCCTGAGCACTGAGCACCCAGCACCCTGAGTACTGAGCACTGAGCACCCAGCACCCCGAGCACTGAGCACCCAGCACCCTGAGTACTGAGCACTGAGCACCCAGCACCCCGAGCACTGAGCACCTAGCACCCTGAGCACTGAGCACCCTGCACCCCGAGCACTGAGCACCCAGCACCCTGAGTACTGAGCACTGAGCACCCAGCACCCCGAGCACTGAGCACAGAGCACCCTGAGCACTGAGCACCCAGCACCCGAGTACTGAGCAACCAGCACCCTGAGCACTGAGCACTCAGCACCCTGAGTACTGAACACCCAGCACCCTGAGTACTGAGCACCCAACACCCCAAGCACAGAGCACCCTGAGTCCTGAGCACCCAGCACCCCAAGCACTGAGCACCCTGAGTACTGAGCACCCAGCACCCCAAGCACTGAGCACCCTGAGTACTGAGCACCCAGCACCCTGAGTACTGAGCACCCAGCACCCTGAGAACTGAGCACCCAGCACCCTGAGCACTGAGCACCCTGAGTACTGAGCACCCAGCACCCTGAGCACTGAGCACCGAGCACCCTGAGCACTGAGCACCCAGCACCCTGAGCACTGAGCACCCAGCACCCTGAGTAATGAGCACCCAACGTACTGAGCACCGAGCACCCCGAGCACTGAGCACCCTACACCCTGAGTACTGAGCACCGATCACCCCGAGCACTGAGCACCCAGCACCCTGAGTACTGAGCTCCGAGCACCCCGAGCACTGAGCACCCAGCACCCTGAGCACTGAGCACCCTGAGGACTGAGCACCCAGCACCCTGAGCACTGAGCACCCAGCACCCTGAGTACTGAGCACCGATCACCCTGAGCACTGAGCACCCAGAACCCCGAGCACTGAGCTCCCAGCACCCTGAGTACTGAGCACCCAGCACCCCGAGCACTGAGCACCCAGCACCCTGAGTAATGAGCACCCTGAGTACTGAGCACCGATCACCCTGAGCACTGAGCTCCCAGCACCCTGAGTACTGAGCACCCAGCACGCTGAGCACTGAGCACCCAGCACCCTGAGTACTGAGCACCCAGCACCCTGAGCACTGAACACCCAGCACCCTGAGTACTGAGCACCCAGCACCCTGAGCACTGAGCACCCAGCACCCTGAGTACTGAGCACCCAGCACCAAGAGCACTGAGCACCCAGCACCCCGAGAATGAGCACCCAGCACCCCGAGTACTGAGCACCGAGCACCCTGAGCACTGAGCACCCAGCACCCTGAGTACTGTTCACCCAGCACCCTGAGCACTGAGCACCGAGCACCCCGAGTAGTGAGCACCCAGCACCCTGAGCACTGAGCACCCAGCATCCTGAGTACTGAGCACCCAGCACCCTGAGTACTGAACACCCAGCACCCTGAGCACTGAGCACTGAGCACCCTGAGCACTGAGTACTGAGCACCGAGCACCCCGAGAACTGAGCACCCAGCACCCGGAGTACTGAGCACCCAGCACCCTGAGTACAGAGCACCCAGCACCCCGAGCACTGAGCACCCAGCACCCCGAGCACTGAGCACCCAGCACCCTGAGCACTGAACACCCTGAGTACTGAGCACCCAGCACCCTGAGCACTGAGCACCGAGCACCCTGAGCACTGAGCACCCAGCACCCTGAGTACTGAGCACCGATCACCCTGAGCACTGAGCACCCAGAACCCCGAGCACTGAGCACCCAGCACCCTGAGTACTGATCACCCAGCACCCCGAGCACTGAGCTCCCAGCACCCTGAGTAATGAGCACCCTGAGTACTGAGCACCGATCACCCTGAGCACTGAGCTCCCAGCACCCTGAGTACTGAGCACCCAGCACGCTGAGCACTGAGCACCCAGCACCCTGAGTACTGAGCACCCAGCACCCTGAGAACTGAACACCCAGCACCCTGAGCACTGAGCACTGAGCACCCTGAGCACTGAGTACTGAGCACCAAGCACCCCGAGAACTGAGCACCCAGCACCCGGAGTACTGAGCACCCAGCACCCTGAGTACTGAGCACCCAGCACCCCGAGCACTGAGCACCCAGCACCCTGAGCACTGAGCACCCAGCACCCTGAGTACTGAGCACTGAGCACCCAGCACCCCGAGCACTGAGCACCCAGCACCCTGAGTACTGACCACTGAGCACCCAGCACCCCGAGCACTGAGCACCCAGCACCCGGAGCACTGAGCCCCTGCACCCAGAGCACTGAGCACCCAGCAACCTGAGTACTGAGCACTGAGCACACAGCACCCTGAGCACTGAACACCCAGCACCCTGAGTACTGAGCACTGAGCACCCAGCACCCCGAGCACTGAGCACCCAGCTCCCCCAGAATGAGCACCCAGCACCCCGAGTACTGAGCACCGAGCACCCTGAGCACTGAGCACCCAGCACCCTGAGTACTGAGCACCCCGCACCCTGAGCACTGAGCACCGAGCACCCCGAGTACTGAGCACCCAGCACCCTGAGCACTGAGCACCCAGCACCCTGAGTACTGAGCACCCAGCACCCTGAGTACTGAACACCCAGCACCCTGAGCACTGAGCACTGAGCACCCTGAGCACTGAGTACTGAGCACCGAGCACCCCGAGAACTGAGCACCCAGCACCCTGAGCACTGAGCAGGCTGCACCCCAAGCACTGAGCACCCAGCACCCTGAGTACTGAGCACTGAGCACCCAGCACCCCGAGCACTGAGCACCCAGCACCCTGAGTAATGAGCACTGAGCACCCAGCACCCCGAGCACTGAGCACCCAGCACCCTGAGCACTGAGCACCCAGCACCCAGAGTACTGAACACCCAGCACCCCGAGTACTGAGCACCCAGCACCCTGAGTACTGAACACCCAGCACCCTGAGTACTGAGCACCCAGCACCCTGAGTACTGAGCACCCAGCACCCTGAGCACTGAGCACCCAGCACCCTGAGTAATGAGCACCCAACACCCCAAGCACAGAGCACCCTGAGTACTGAGCACCCAGCACCCCAAGCACTGAGCACCCTGAGTACTGAGCACCCAGCACCCTGAGTACTGAACACCCAGCACCCTGAGCACTGAGCACTGAGCACCCTGAGCACTGAGTACTGAGCACCAAGCACCCCGAGAACTGAGCACCCAGCACCCGGAGTACTGAGCACCCAGCACCCTGAGTACTGAGCACCCAGCACCCCGAGCACTGAGCACCCAGCACCCTGAGCACTGAGCACCCAGCACCCTGAGTACTGAGCACTGAGCACCCAGCACCCCGAGCACTGAGCACCCAGCACCCTGAGTACTGAGCACTGAGCACCCAGCACCCCGAGCACTGAGCACCCAGCAACCGGAGCACTGAGCCCCTGCACCCAGAACACTGAGCACCCAGCAACCTGAGTACTGAGCACTGAGCACACAGCACCCTGAGCACTGAACACCCAGCACCCTGAGTACTGAGCACTGAGCACCCAGCACCCCGAGCACTGAGCACCCAGCTCCCCCAGAATGAGCACCCAGCACCCCGAGTACTGAGCACCGAGCACCCTGAGCACTGAGCACCCAGCACCCTGAGTACTGAGCACCCCGCACCCTGAGCACTGAGCACCGAGCACCCCGAGTACTGAGCACCCAGCACCCTGAGCACTGAGCACCCAGCACCCTGAGTACTGAGCACCCAGCACCCTGAGTACTGAACACCCAGCACCCTGAGCACTGAGCACTGAGCACCCTGAGCACTGAGTACTGAGCACCGAGCACCCCGAGAACTGAGCACCCAGCACCCTGAGCACTGAGCACCCAGCACCCCGAGCACTGAGCACCCAGCACCCTGAGTACTGAGCACTGAGCACCCAGCACCCTGAGTAACGAGCACTGAGCACCCAGCACCCCGAGCACTGAGCACCCAGCACCCTGAGCACTGAGCACCCAGCACCCAGAGTACTGAACACCCAGCACCCCGAGTACTGAGCACCCAGCACCCTGAGTACTGAACACCCAGCACCCTGAGTACTGAGCACCCAGCACCCTGAGTACTGATCACCCAGCACCCTGAGCACTGAGCACCCAGCACCCTGAGTACTGAGCACCCAACACCCCAAGCACAGAGCACCCTGAGTACTGAGCACCCAGCACCCCGAGCACTGAGCACCCTGAGTACTGAGCACCCAGCACCCTGAGTACTGAGCACCCAGCACCCTGAGGAATGAGCACCCAGCACCCCGAGCACTGAGCACCCAGCACCCTGAGCACTGAGCACCCTGAGTACTGAGCACCCAGCACCCTGAGCACTGAGCACCGAGCACCCTGAGTACTGAGCACCCAGCACCCCGAGCACTGAGCACCCAGCACCCTGAGTAATGAGCACCCTGAGTACTGAGCAGCGATCACCCTGAGCACTGAGCTCCCAGCACCCTGAGTACTGAGCACCCAGCACGCTGAGCACTGAGCACCCAGCACCCTGAGTACTGAGCACCCAGCACCCTGAGCACTGAACACCCAGCACCCTGATTACTGAGCACCCAGCACCCTGAGCACTGAGCACCCAGCACCCTGAGTACTGAGCACCCAGCACCAAGAGCACTGAGCACCCAGCACCCCGAGCACTGAGCACCCAGCACCCTGAGTAATGAGCACCCTGAGCACTGAGCTCCCAGCACCCTGAGTACTGAGCACCCAGCACGCTGAGCACTGAGCACCCAGCACCCTGAGTACTGAGCACCCAGCACCAAGAGCACTGAGCACCTAGCACCCCGAGTACTGAGCACCGAGCACCCTGAGCACTGAGCACCCAGCACCCTGAGTACTGTTCACCCAGCACCCTGAGCACTGAGCACCCAGCACCCCGAGAATGAGCACCCAGCACCCCGAGTACTGAGCACCGAGCACCCTGAGCACTGAGCACCCAGCACCCTGAGTACTGTTCACCCAGCACCCTGAGCACTGAGCACCGAGCACCCCGAGTAGTGAGCACCCAGCACCCTGAGCACTGAGCACCCAGCATCCTGAGTACTGAGCACCCAGCACCCTGAGTACTGAACACCCAGCACCCTGAGCACTGAGCACTGAGCACCCTGAGCACTGAGTACTGAGCACCGAGCACCCCGAGAACTGAGCACCCAGCACCCGGAGTACTGAGCACCCAGCACCCTGAGTACAGAGCACCCAGCACCCCGAGCACTGAGCACCCAGCACCCCGAGCACTGAGCACCCAGCACCCTGAGCACTGAACACCCTGAGTACTGAGCACCCAGCACCCTGAGCACTGAGCACCGAGCACCCTGAGCACTGAGCACCCAGCACCCTGAGTACTGAGCACCGATCACCCTGAGCACTGAGCACCCAGAACCCCGAGCACTGAGCACCCAGCACCCTGAGTACTGAGCACCCAGCACCCCGAGCACTGAGCACCCAGCACCCTGAGTAATGAGCACCCTGAGTACTGAGCACCGATCACCCTGAGCACTGAGCTCCCAGCACCCTGAGTACTGAGCACCCAGCACGCTGAGCACTGAGCACCCAGCACCCTGAGTACTGAGCACCCAGCACCCTGAGTACTGAACACCCAGCACCCTGAGCACTGAGCACTGAGCACCCTGAGCACTGAGTACTGAGCACCAAGCACCCCGAGAACTGAGCACCCAGCACCCGGAGTACTGAGCACCCAGCACCCTGAGTACTGAGCACCCAGCACCCCGAGCACTGAGCACCCAGCACCCTGAGCACTGAGCACCCAGCACCCTGAGTACTGAGCACTGAGCACCCAGCACCCCGAGCACTGAGCACCCAGCACCCTGAGTACTGAGCACTGAGCACCCAGCACCCCGAGCACTGAGCACCCAGCACCCGGAGCACTGAGCCCCTGCACCCAGAGCACTGAGCACCCAGCAACCTGAGTACTGAGCACTGAGCACACAGCACCCTGAGCACTGAACACCCAGCACCCTGAGTACTGAGCACTGAGCACCCAGCACCCCGAGCACTGAGCACCCAGCTCCCCCAGAATGAGCACCCAGCACCCCGAGTACTGAGCACCGAGCACCCTGAGCACTGAGCACCCAGCACCCTGAGTACTGAGCACCCCGCACCCTGAGCACTGAGCACCGAGCACCCCGAGTACTGAGCACCCAGCACCCTGAGCACTGAGCACCCAGCACCCTGAGTACTGAGCACCCAGCACCCTGAGTACTGAACACCCAGCACCCTGAGCACTGAGCACTGAGCACCCTGAGCACTGAGTACTGAGCACCGAGCACCCCGAGAACTGAGCACCCAGCACCCTGAGCACTGAGCAGGCTGCACCCCGAGCACTGAGCACCCAGCACCCTGAGTACTGAGCACTGAGCACCCAGCACCCCGAGCACTGAGCACCCAGCACCCTGAGTAATGAGCACTGAGCACCCAGCACCCCGAGCACTGAGCACCCAGCACCCTGAGCACTGAGCACCCAGCACCCAGAGTACTGAACACCCAGCACCCCGAGTACTGAGCACCCAGCACCCTGAGTACTGAACACCCAGCACCCTGAGTACTGAGCACCCAGCACCCTGAGTACTGAGCACCCAGCACCCTGAGCACTGAGCACCCAGCACCCTGAGTAATGAGCACCCAACTCCCCAAGCACAGAGCACCCTGAGTACTGAGCACCCAGAACCCCAAGCACTGAGCACCCTGAGTACTGAGCACCCAGCACCCTGAGTACTGAACACCCAGCACCCTGAGCACTGAGCACTGAGCACCCTGAGCACTGAGTACTGAGCACCAAGCACCCCGAGAACTGAGCACCCAGCACCCGGAGTACTGAGCACCCAGCACCCTGAGTACTGAGCACCCAGCACCCCGAGCACTGAGCACCCAGCACCCTGAGCACTGAGCACCCAGCACCCTGAGTACTGAGCACTGAGCACCCAGCACCCCGAGCACTGAGCACCCAGCACCCTGAGTACTGAGCACTGAGCACCCAGCACCCCGAGCACTGAGCACCCAGCACCCGGAGCACTGAGCCCCTGCACCCAGAGCACTGAGCACCCAGCAACCTGAGTACTGAGCACTGAGCACACAGCACCCTGAGCACTGAACACCCAGCACCCTGAGTACTGAGCCCCCAGCACCCTGAGTACTGAGCACCCAGCACCCCGAGCACTGAGCACCCAGCACCCTGAGCACTGAGCACCCAGCACCCTGAGTACTGAGCACTGAGCACCCAGCACCCCGAGCACTGAGCACCCAGCACCCTGAGTACTGAGCACTGAGCACCCAGCACCCCGAGCACTGAGCACCCAGCACCCTGAGCACTGAGCCCCTGCACCCCGAGCACTGAGCACCCAGCAACCTGAGTACTGAGCACTGAGCACCCAGCACCCTGAGCACTGAACACCCAGCACCCTGAGTACAGAGCACTGAGCACCCAGCACCCCGAGCACTGAGCACCCAGCTCCCCCAGAATGAGCACCCAGCACCAAGAGTACTGAGCACCGAGCACCCTGAGCACTGAGCACCCAGCACCCTGAGTACTGAGCACCCCGCACCCTGAGCACTGAGCACCGAGCACCCCGAGTACTGAGCACCCAGCACCCTGAGCACTGAGCACCCAGCACCCTGAGTACTGAGCACCCAGCACCCTGAGTACTGAACACCCAGCACCCTGAGCACTGAGCACTGAGCACCCTGAGCACTGAGTACTGAGCACCGAGCACCCCGAGAACTGAGCACCCAGCACCCGGAGTACTGAGCACCCAGCACCCTGAGTACTGAGCACCCAGCACCCCGAGCACTGAGCACCCAGCACCCTGAGAACTGAGCACCCAGCACCCTGAGTACTGAGCACTGAGCACCCAGCACCCCGAGCACTGAGCACCCAGCACCCTGACTACTGAGCACTGAGCACCCAGCACCCCGAGCACTGAGCACCCAGCACCCTGAGCACTGAGCACCCTGCACCCCGAGAACTGAGCACCCAGCACCCTGAGTACTGAGCACTGAGCACCCAGCACCCCGAGCACTGAGCACCCAGCACCCTGAGTAATGAGCACTGAGCACCCAGCACCCCGAGCACTGAGCACCCAGCACCCTGAGCACTGAGCACCCAGCACCCAGAGTACTGAACACCCAGCACCCCGAGTACTGAGCACCCAGCACCCTGAGTACTGAACACCCAGCACCCTGAGTACTGAGCACCCAGCACCCTGAGTACTGAGCACCCAGCACCCTGAGCACTGAGCACCCAGCACCCTGAGTACTGAGCACCCAACACCCCAAGCACAGAGCACCCTGAGTACTGAGCACCCAGCACCCCAAGCACTGAGCACCGAGCACCCTGAGCACTGAGCACTGAGCACCAAGCACCCTGAGTACTGAGCAACGATCACCCTGAGCACTGAGCACCCAGAACCCCGAGCACTGAGCACCCAGCACCCTGAGTACTGAGCACCCAGCACGCCGAGCACTGAGCACCCAGCACCCTGAGTAATGAGCACCCTGAGTACTGAGCACCGATCACCCTGAGCACTGAGCTCCCAGCACCCTGAGTACTGAGCACCCAGCACGCTGAGCACTGAGCACCCAGCACCCTGAGTACTGAGCACCCAGCACCCTGAGCACTGAGCACCCAGCACCCTGAGTACTGAGCACCCAGCACCCTGAGCACTGAGCACCCAGCACCCTGAGTACTGAGCACCCAGCACCCCGAGCACTGAGCACCCAGCACCCCGAGAATGAGCACCCAGCACCCCGAGTACTGAGCACCGAGCACCCTGCGCACTGAGCACCCAGCACCCTGAGTACTGAGCACCCAGTACCCTGAGCACTGAGCACCGAGCACCCCGAGTACTGAGCACCCAGCACCCTGAGCACTGAGCACCCAGCACACTGAGTACTGAGCACACAGCACCCTGAGTACTGAACACCCAGCACCCTGAGCACTGAGCACTGAGCACCCTGAGCACTGAGTACTGAGCACCGAGCACCCCGAGAACTGAGCACCCAGCACCCGGAGTACTGAGCACCCAGCACCCTGAGTACTGAGCACCCAGCACCCCGAGCACTGAGCACCCAGCACCCTGAGCACTGAGCACCCAGCACCCTGAGTACTGAGCACTGAGCAGCCAGCACCCCGAGCACTGAGCACCCAGCACCCTGAGTACTGAGCACTGAGCACCCAGCACCCCGAGCACTGAGCACCTAGCACCCTGAGCACTGAGCACCCTGCACCCCGAGCACTGAGCACCCAGCACCCTGAGTACTGAGCACTGAGCACCCAGCACCCCGAGCACTGAGCACAGAGCACCCTGAGCACTGAGCACCCAGCACCCGAGTACTGAGCAACCAGCACCCTGAGCACTGAGCACTCAGCACCCTGAGTACTGAACACCCAGCACCCTGAGTACTGAGCACCCAACACCCCAAGCACAGGGCACCCTGAGTCCTGAGCACCCAGCACCCCAAGCACTGAGCACCCTGAGTACTGAGCACCCAGCACCCCAAGCACTGAGCACCCTGAGTACTGAGCACCCAGCACCCTGAGTACTGAGCACCCAGCACCCTGAGAACTGAGCACCCAGCACCCTGAGCACTGAGCACCCTGAGTACTGAGCACCCAGCACCCTGAGCACTGAGCACCGAGCACCCTGAGCACTGAGCACCCAGCACCCTGAGCACTGAGCACCCAGCACCCTGAGTAATGAGCACCCAACGTACTGAGCACCGAGCACCCCGAGCACTGAGCACCCTACACCCTGAGTACTGAGCACCGATCACCCCGAGCACTGAGCACCCAGCACCCTGAGTACTGAGCTCCGAGCACCCCGAGCACTGAGCACCCAGCACCCTGAGCACTGAGCACCCTGAGGACTGAGCACCCAGCACCCTGAGCACTGAGCACCCAGCACCCTGAGTACTGAGCACCGATCACCCTGAGCACTGAGCACCCAGAACCCCGAGCACTGAGCACCCAGCACCCTGAGTACTGAGCACCCAGCACCCCGAGCACTGAGCACCCAGCACCCTGAGTAATGAGCACCCTGAGTACTGAGCACCGATCACCCTGAGCACTGAGCTCCCAGCACCCTGAGTACTGAGCACCCAGCACGCTGAGCACTGAGCACCCAGCACCCTGAGTACTGAGCACCCAGCACCCTGAGCACTGAGCACCCTGAGTACTGAGCACCCAGCACCCTGAGCACTGAGCACCGAGCACCCTGAGCACTGAGCACCCAGCACCCTGAGCACTGAGCACCCAGCACCCTGAGAACTGAGCACCCAGCACCCTGAGCACTGAGCACCCTGAGTACTGAGCACCCAGCACCCTGAGCACTGAGCACCGAGCACCCTGAGCACTGAGCACCCAGCACCCTGAGCACTGAGCACCCAGCACCCTGAGTAATGAGCACCCAACGTACTGAGCACCGAGCACCCCGAGCACTGAGCACCCTACACCCTGAGTACTGAGCACCGATCACCCCGAGCACTGAGCACCCAGCACCCTGAGTACTGAGCTCCGAGCACCCCGAGCACTGAGCACCCAGCACCCTGAGCACTGAGCACCCTGAGGACTGAGCACCCAGCACCCTGAGCACTGAGCACCCAGCACCCTGAGTACTGAGCACCGATCACCCTGAGCACTGAGCACCCAGAACCCCGAGCACTGAGCACCCAGCACCCTGAGTACTGAGCACCCAGCACCCCGAGCACTGAGCACCCAGCACCCTGAGTAATGAGCACCCTGAGTACTGAGCACCGATCACCCTGAGCACTGAGCTCCCAGCACCCTGAGTACTGAGCACCCAGCACGCTGAGCACTGAGCACCCAGCACCCTGAGTACTGAGCACCCAGCACCCTGAGCACTGAACACCCAGCACCCTGAGTACTGAGCACCAAGCACCCTGAGCACTGAGCACCCAGCACCCTGAGTACTGAGCACCAAGCACCCTGAGCACTGAGCACCCAGCACCCTGAGTACTGAGCACCCAGCACCCCGAGCACTGAGCACCCAGCACCCTGAGTAATGAGCACCCTGAGTACTGAGCACCGATCACCCTGAGCACTGAGCTCCCAGCACCCTGAGTACTGAGCACCCAGCACGCTGAGCACTGAGCACCCAGCACCCCGAGTACTGAGCACCGAGCACCCTGAGCACTGAGCACCCAGCACCCTGAGTACTGTTCACCCAGCACCCTGAGCACTGAGCACCGAGCACCCCGAGTAGTGAGCACCCAGCACCCTGAGCACTGAGCACCCAGCATCCTGAGTACTGAGCACCCAGCACCCTGAGTACTGAACACCCAGCACCCTGAGCACTGAGCACTGAGCACCCTGAGCACTGAGTACTGAGCACCGAGCACCCCGAGAACTGAGCACCCAGCACCCGGAGTACTGAGCACCCAGCACCCTGAGTACAGAGCACCCAGCACCCCGAGCACTGAGCACCCAGCACCCCGAGCACTGAGCACCCAGCACCCTGAGCACTGAGCACCCTGAGTACTGAGCACCCAGCACCCTGAGCACTGAGCACCGAGCACCCTGAGCACTGAGCACCCAGCACCCTGAGTACTGAGCACCGATCACCCTGAGCACTGAGCACCCAGAACCCCGAGCACTGAGCACCCAGCACCCTGAGTACTGAGCACCCAGCACCCCGAGCACTGAGCACCCAGCACCCTGAGTAATGAGCACCCTGAGTACTGAGCACCAATCACCCTGAGCACTGAGCTCCCAGCACCCTGAGTACTGAGCACCCAGCACGCTGAGCACTGAGCACCCAGCACCCTGAGTACTGAGCACCCAGCACCCTGAGTACTGAACACCCAGCACCCTGAGCACTGAGCACTGAGCACCCTGAGCACTGAGTACTGAGCACCAAGCACCCCGAGAACTGAGCACCCAGCACCCCGAGCACTGAGCACCCAGCACCCTGAGTACTGAGCCCTGAGCAACCAGCACCCCGAGCACTGAGCACCCAGCACCCTGAGCACTGAGCCCCTGCACCCAGAGCACTGAGCACCCAGCAACCTGAGTACTGAGCACTGAGCACACAGCACCCTGAGCACTGAACACCCAGCACCCTGAGTACTGAGCACTGAGCACCCAGCACCCCGAGCACTGAGCACCCAGCTCCCCCAGAATGAGCACCCAGCACCCCGAGTACTGAGCACCGAGCACCCTGAGCACTGAGCACCCAGCACCCTGAGTACTGAGCACCCCGCACCCTGAGCACTGAGCACCGAGCACCCCGAGTACTGAGCACCCAGCACCCTGAGCACTGAGCACCCAGCACCCTGAGTACTGAGCACCCAGCACCCTGAGTACTGAACACCCAGCACCCTGAGCACTGAGCACTGAGCACCCTGAGCACTGAGTACTGAGCACCGAGCACCCCGAGAACTGAGCACCCAGCACCCTGAGCACTGAGCACCCTGCACCCCGAGCACTGAGCACCCAGCACCCTGAGTACTGAGCACTGAGCACCCAGCACCCCGAGCACTGAGCACTAGGTACCCCGAGCACTGAGCACCCAGCATCCTGAGCACTGAGCACCCAGCACCCTGAGCACTGAGCACCCAGCACCCTGAGTACTGAGCACCCAACACCCCAAGCACAGAGCACCCTGAGTACTGAGCACCCAGCACCCCAAGCACTGAGCACCGAGCACCCTGAGCACTGAGCACTGAGCACCAAGCACCCTGAGTACTGAGCAACGATCACCCTGAGCACTGAGCACCCAGAACCCCGAGCACTGAGCACCCAGCACCCTGAGTACTGAGCACCCAGCACCCCGAGCACTGAGCACCCAGCACCCTGAGTAATGAGCACCCTGAGTACTGAGCACCGATCACCCTGAGCACTGAGCTCCCAGCACCCTGAGTACTGAGCACCCAGCACGCTGAGCACTGAGCACCCAGCACCCTGAGTACTGAGCACCCAGCACCCTGAGCACTGAGCACCCAGCACCCTGAGTACTGAGCACCCAGCACCCTGAGCACTGAGCACCCAGCACCCTGAGTACTGAGCACCCAGCACCCCGAGCACTGAGCACCCAGCACCCCGAGAATGAGCACCCAGCACCCCGAGTACTGAGCACCGAGCACCCTGCGCACTGAGCACCCAGCACCCTGAGTACTGAGCACCCAGTACCCTGAGCACTGAGCACCGAGCACCCCGAGTACTGAGCACCCAGCACCCTGAGCACTGAGCACCCAGCACCCTGAGTACTGAGCACACAGCACCCTGAGTACTGAACACCCAGCACCCTGAGCACTGAGCACTGAGCACCCTGAGCACTGAGTACTGAGCACCGAGCACCCCGAGAACTCAGCACCCAGCACCCGGAGTACTGAGCACCCAGCACCCTGAGTACTGAGCACCCAGCACCCCGAGCACTGAGCACCCAGCACCCTGAGCACTGAGCACCCAGCACCCTGAGTACTGAGCACTGAGCACCCAGCACCCCGAGCACTGAGCACCCAGCACCCTGAGTACTGAGCACTGAGCACCCAGCACCCCGAGCACTGAGCACCTAGCACCCTGAGCACTGAGCACCCTGCACCCCGAGCACTGAGCACCCAGCACCCTGAGTACTGAGCACTGAGCACCCAGCACCCCGAGCACTGAGCACAGAGCACCCTGAGCACTGAGCACCCAGCACCCGAGTACTGAGCAACCAGCACCCTGAGCACTGAGCACTCAGCACCCTGAGTACTGAACACCCAGCACCCTGAGTACTGAGCACCCAACACCCCAAGCACAGAGCACCCTGAGTCCTGAGCACCCAGCACCCCAAGCACTGAGCACCCTGAGTACTGAGCACCCAGCACCCCAAGCACTGAGCACCCTGAGTACTGAGCACCCAGCACCCTGAGTACTGAGCACCCAGCACCCTGAGAACTGAGCACCCAGCACCCTGAGCACTGAGCACCCTGAGTACTGAGCACCCAGCACCCTGAGCACTGAGCACCGAGCACCCTGAGCACTGAGCACCCAGCACCCTGAGCACTGAGCACCCAGCACCCTGAGTAATGAGCACCCAACGTACTGAGCACCGAGCACCCCGAGCACTGAGCACCCTACACCCTGAGTACTGAGCACCGATCACCCCGAGCACTGAGCACCCAGCACCCTGAGTACTGAGCTCCGAGCACCCCGAGCACTGAGCACCCAGCACCCTGAGCACTGAGCACCCTGAGGACTGAGCACCCAGCACCCTGAGCACTGAGCACCCAGCACCCTGAGTACTGAGCACCGATCACCCTGAGCACTGAGCACCCAGAACCCCGAGCACTGAGCTCCCAGCACCCTGAGTACTGAGCACCCAGCACCCCGAGCACTGAGCACCCAGCACCCTGAGTAATGAGCACCCTGAGTACTGAGCACCGATCACCCTGAGCACTGAGCTCCCAGCACCCTGAGTACTGAGCACCCAGCACGCTGAGCACTGAGCACCCAGCACCCTGAGTACTGAGCACCCAGCACCCTGAGCACTGAACACCCAGGACCCTGAGTACTGAGCACCCAGCACCCTGAGCACTGAGCACCCAGCACCCTGAGTACTGAGCACCCAGCACCAAGAGCACTGAGCACCCAGCACCCCGAGAATGAGCACCCAGCACCCCGAGTACTGAGCACCGAGCACCCTGAGCACTGAGCACCCAGCACCCTGAGTACTGTTCACCCAGCACCCTGAGCACTGAGCACCGAGCACCCCGAGTAGTGAGCACCCAGCACCCTGAGCACTGAGCACCCAGCATCCTGAGTACTGAGCACCCAGCACCCTGAGTACTGAACACCCAGCACCCTGAGCACTGAGCACTGAGCACCCTGAGCACTGAGTACTGAGCACCGAGCACCCCGAGAACTGAGCACCCAGCACCCGGAGTACTGAGCACCCAGCACCCTGAGTACAGAGCACCCAGCACCCCGAGCACTGAGCACCCAGCACCCCGAGCACTGAGCACCCAGCACCCTGAGCACTGAACACCCTGAGTACTGAGCACCCAGCACCCTGAGCACTGAGCACCGAGCACCCTGAGCACTGAGCACCCAGCACCCTGAGTACTGAGCACCGATCACCCTGAGCACTGAGCACCCAGAACCCCGAGCACTGAGCACCCAGCACCCTGAGTACTGATCACCCAGCACCCCGAGCACTGAGCTCCCAGCACCCTGAGTAATGAGCACCCTGAGTACTGAGCACCTATCACCCTGAGCACTGAGCTCCCAGCACCCTGAGTACTGAGCACCCAGCACGGTGAGCACTGAGCACCCAGCACCCTGAGTACTGAGCACCCAGCACCCTGAGAACTGAACACCCAGCACCCTGAGCACTGAGCACTGAGCACCCTGAGCACTGAGTACTGAGCACCAAGCACCCCGAGAACTGAGCACCCAGCACCCGGAGTACTGAGCACCCAGCACCCTGAGTACTGAGCACCCAGCACCCCGAGCACTGAGCACCCAGCACCCTGAGCACTGAGCACCCAGCACCCTGAGTACTGAGCACTGAGCACCCAGCACCCCGAGCACTGAGCACCCAGCACCCTAAGTACTGACCACTGAGCACCCAGCACCCCGAGCACTGAGCACCCAGCACCCGGAGCACTGAGCCCCTGCACCCAGAGCACTGAGCACCCAGCAACCTGAGTACTGAGCACTGAGCACACAGCACCCTGAGCACTGAACACCCAGCACCCTGAGTACTGAGCACTGAGCACCCAGCACCCCGAGCACTGAGCACCCAGCTCCCCCAGAATGAGCACCCAGCACCCCGAGTACTGAGCACCGAGCACCCTGAGCACTGAGCACCCAGCACCCTGAGTACTGAGCACCCCGCACCCTGAGCACTGAGCACCGAGCACCCCGAGTACTGAGCACCCAGCACCCTGAGCACTGAGCACCCAGCACCCTGAGTACTGAGCACCCAGCACCCTGAGTACTGAACACCCAGCACCCTGAGCACTGAGCACTGAGCACCCTGAGCACTGAGTACTGAGCACCGAGCACCCCGAGAACTGAGCACCCAGCACCCTGAGCACTGAGCAGGCTGCACCCCAAGCACTGAGCACCCAGCACCCTGAGTACTGAGCACTGAGCACCCAGCACCCCGAGCACTGAGCACCCAGCACCCTGAGTAATGAGCACTGAGCACCCAGCACCCCGAGCACTGAGCACCCAGCACCCTGAGCACTGAGCACCCAGCACCCAGAGTACTGAACACCCAGCACCCCGAGTACTGAGCACCCAGCACCCTGAGTACTGAACACCCAGCACCCTGAGTACTGAGCACCCAGCACCCTGAGTACTGAGCACCCAGCACCCTGAGCACTGAGCACCCAGCACCCTGAGTAATGAGCACCCAACACCCCAAGCACAGAGCACCCTGAGTACTGAGCACCCAGCACCCCAAGCACTGAGCACCCTGAGTACTGAGCACCCAGCACCCTGAGTACTGAACACCCAGCACCCTGAGCACTGAGCACTGAGCACCCTGAGCACTGAGTACTGAGCACCAAGCACCCCGAGAACTGAGCACCCAGCACCCGGAGTACTGAGCACCCAGCACCCTGAGTACTGAGCACCCAGCACCCCGAGCACTGAGCACCCAGCACCCTGAGCACTGAGCACCCAGCACCCTGAGTACTGAGCACTGAGCACCCAGCACCCCGAGCACTGAGCACCCAGCACCCTGAGTACTGAGCACTGAGCACCCAGCACCCCGAGCACTGAGCACCCAGCAACCGGAGCACTGAGCCCCTGCACCCAGAACACTGAGCACCCAGCAACCTGAGTACTGAGCACTGAGCACACAGCACCCTGAGCACTGAACACCCAGCACCCTGAGTACTGAGCACTGAGCACCCAGCACCCCGAGCACTGAGCACCCAGCTCCCCCAGAATGAGCACCCAGCACCCCGAGTACTGAGCACCGAGCACCCTGAGCACTGAGCACCCAGCACCCTGAGTACTGAGCACCCCGCACCCTGAGCACTGAGCACCGAGCACCCCGAGTACTGAGCACCCAGCACCCTGAGCACTGAGCACCCAGCACCCTGAGTACTGAGCACCCAGCACCCTGAGTACTGAACACCCAGCACCCTGAGCACTGAGCACTGAGCACCCTGAGCACTGAGTACTGAGCACCGAGCACCCCGAGAACTGAGCACCCAGCACCCTGAGCACTGAGCACCCAGCACCCCGAGCACTGAGCACCCAGCACCCTGAGTACTGAGCACTGAGCACCCAGCACCCTGAGTAACGAGCACTGAGCACCCAGCACCCCGAGCACTGAGCACCCAGCACCCTGAGCACTGAGCACCCAGCACCCAGAGTACTGAACACCCAGCACCCCGAGTACTGAGCACCCAGCACCCTGAGTACTGAACACCCAGCACCCTGAGTACTGAGCACCCAGCACCCTGAGTACTGATCACCCAGCACCCTGAGCACTGAGCACCCAGCACCCTGAGTACTGAGCACCCAACACCCCAAGCACAGAGCACCCTGAGTACTGAGCACCCAGCACCCCGAGCACTGAGCACCCTGAGTACTGAGCACCCAGCACCCTGAGTACTGAGCACCCAGCACCCTGAGGAATGAGCACCCAGCACCCCGAGCACTGAGCACCCAGCACCCTGAGCACTGAGCACCCTGAGTACTGAGCACCCAGCACCCTGAGCACTGAGCACCGAGCACCCTGAGTACTGAGCACCCAGCACCCCGAGCACTGAGCACCCAGCACCCTGAGTAATGAGCACCCTGAGTACTGAGCAGCGATCACCCTGAGCACTGAGCTCCCAGCACCCTGAGTACTGAGCACCCAGCACGCTGAGCACTGAGCACCCAGCACCCTGAGTACTGAGCACCCAGCACCCTGAGCACTGAACACCCAGCACCCTGATTACTGAGCACCCAGCACCCTGAGCACTGAGCACCCAGCACCCTGAGTACTGAGCACCCAGCACCAAGAGCACTGAGCACCCAGCACCCCGAGCACTGAGCACCCAGCACCCTGAGTAATGAGCACCCTGAGCACTGAGCTCCCAGCACCCTGAGTACTGAGCACCCAGCACGCTGAGCACTGAGCACCCAGCACCCTGAGTACTGAGCACCCAGCACCAAGAGCACTGAGCACCTAGCACCCCGAGTACTGAGCACCGAGCACCCTGAGCACTGAGCACCCAGCACCCTGAGTACTGTTCACCCAGCACCCTGAGCACTGAGCACCCAGCACCCCGAGAATGAGCACCCAGCACCCCGAGTACTGAGCACCGAGCACCCTGAGCACTGAGCACCCAGCACCCTGAGTACTGTTCACCCAGCACCCTGAGCACTGAGCACCGAGCACCCCGAGTAGTGAGCACCCAGCACCCTGAGCACTGAGCACCCAGCATCCTGAGTACTGAGCACCCAGCACCCTGAGTACTGAACACCCAGCACCCTGAGCACTGAGCACTGAGCACCCTGAGCACTGAGTACTGAGCACCGAGCACCCCGAGAACTGAGCACCCAGCACCCGGAGTACTGAGCACCCAGCACCCTGAGTACAGAGCACCCAGCACCCCGAGCACTGAGCACCCAGCACCCCGAGCACTGAGCACCCAGCACCCTGAGCACTGAACACCCTGAGTACTGAGCACCCAGCACCCTGAGCACTGAGCACCGAGCACCCTGAGCACTGAGCACCCAGCACCCTGAGTACTGAGCACCGATCACCCTGAGCACTGAGCACCCAGAACCCCGAGCACTGAGCACCCAGCACCCTGAGTACTGAGCACCCAGCACCCCGAGCACTGAGCACCCAGCACCCTGAGTAATGAGCACCCTGAGTACTGAGCACCGATCACCCTGAGCACTGAGCTCCCAGCACCCTGAGTACTGAGCACCCAGCACGCTGAGCACTGAGCACCCAGCACCCTGAGTACTGAGCACCCAGCACCCTGAGTACTGAACACCCAGCACCCTGAGCACTGAGCACTGAGCACCCTGAGCACTGAGTACTGAGCACCAAGCACCCCGAGAACTGAGCACCCAGCACCCGGAGTACTGAGCACCCAGCACCCTGAGTACTGAGCACCCAGCACCCCGAGCACTGAGCACCCAGCACCCTGAGCACTGAGCACCCAGCACCCTGAGTACTGAGCACTGAGCACCCAGCACCCCGAGCACTGAGCACCCAGCACCCTGAGTACTGAGCACTGAGCACCCAGCACCCCGAGCACTGAGCACCCAGCACCCGGAGCACTGAGCCCCTGCACCCAGAGCACTGAGCACCCAGCAACCTGAGTACTGAGCACTGAGCACACAGCACCCTGAGCACTGAACACCCAGCACCCTGAGTACTGAGCACTGAGCACCCAGCACCCCGAGCACTGAGCACCCAGCTCCCCCAGAATGAGCACCCAGCACCCCGAGTACTGAGCACCGAGCACCCTGAGCACTGAGCACCCAGCACCCTGAGTACTGAGCACCCCGCACCCTGAGCACTGAGCACCGAGCACCCCGAGTACTGAGCACCCAGCACCCTGAGCACTGAGCACCCAGCACCCTGAGTACTGAGCACCCAGCACCCTGAGTACTGAACACCCAGCACCCTGAGCACTGAGCACTGAGCACCCTGAGCACTGAGTACTGAGCACCGAGCACCCCGAGAACTGAGCACCCAGCACCCTGAGCACTGAGCAGGCTGCACCCCGAGCACTGAGCACCCAGCACCCTGAGTACTGAGCACTGAGCACCCAGCACCCCGAGCACTGAGCACCCAGCACCCTGAGTAATGAGCACTGAGCACCCAGCACCCCGAGCACTGAGCACCCAGCACCCTGAGCACTGAGCACCCAGCACCCAGAGTACTGAACACCCAGCACCCCGAGTACTGAGCACCCAGCACCCTGAGTACTGAACACCCAGCACCCTGAGTACTGAGCACCCAGCACCCTGAGTACTGAGCACCCAGCACCCTGAGCACTGAGCACCCAGCACCCTGAGTAATGAGCACCCAACTCCCCAAGCACAGAGCACCCTGAGTACTGAGCACCCAGAACCCCAAGCACTGAGCACCCTGAGTACTGAGCACCCAGCACCCTGAGTACTGAACACCCAGCACCCTGAGCACTGAGCACTGAGCACCCTGAGCACTGAGTACTGAGCACCAAGCACCCCGAGAACTGAGCACCCAGCACCCGGAGTACTGAGCACCCAGCACCCTGAGTACTGAGCACCCAGCACCCCGAGCACTGAGCACCCAGCACCCTGAGCACTGAGCACCCAGCACCCTGAGTACTGAGCACTGAGCACCCAGCACCCCGAGCACTGAGCACCCAGCACCCTGAGTACTGAGCACTGAGCACCCAGCACCCCGAGCACTGAGCACCCAGCACCCGGAGCACTGAGCCCCTGCACCCAGAGCACTGAGCACCCAGCAACCTGAGTACTGAGCACTGAGCACACAGCACCCTGAGCACTGAACACCCAGCACCCTGAGTACTGAGCACTGAGCACCCAGCACCCCGAGCACTGAGCACCCAGCTCCCCCAGAATGAGCACCCAGCACCCCGAGTACTGAGCACCGAGCACCCTGAGCACTGAGCACCCAGCACCCTGAGTACTGAGCACCCCGCACCCTGAGCACTGAGCACCGAGCACCCCGAGTACTGAGCACCCAGCACCCTGAGCACTGAGCACCCAGCACCCTGAGTACTGAGCACACAGCACCCTGAGTACTGAACACCCAGCACCCTGAGCACTGAGCACTGAGCACCCTGAGCACTGAGTACTGAGCACCGAGCACCCCGAGAACTGAGCACCCAGCACCCTGAGCACTGAGCACCCTGCACCCCGAGCACTGAGCACCCAGCACCCTGAGTACTGAGCACTGAGCACCCAGCACCCCGAGCACTGAGCACCCAGCACCCTGTGTAACGAGCACTGAGCACCCAGCACCCCGAGCACTGAGCACCCAGCACCCTGAGCACTGAGCACCCAGCACCCAGAGTACTGAACACCCAGCACCCCGAGTACTGAGCACCCAGCACCCTGAGTACTGAACACCCAGCACCCTGAGTACTGAGCACCCAGCACCCTGAGTACTGAGCACCCAGCACCCTGAGCACTGAGCACCCAGCACCCTGAGTACTGAGCACCCAACACCCCAAGCACAGAGCACCCTGAGTACTGAGCACCCAGCACTCCGAGCACTGAGCACCCTGAGCACTGAGCACTGAGCTCCCTGAGCACTGAGTACTGAGCACCGAGCACCAAGAGAACTGAGCACCCAGCACCCGGAGTACTGAGCACCCAGCACCCTGAGTACTGAGCACCCAGCACCCCGAGCACTGAGCACCCAGCACCCCGAGCACTGAGCACCCAGCACCCTGAGCACTGAGCACCCTGAGTACTGAGCACCCAGCACCCCGAGCACTGAGCACCCAGCACCCCGAGAATGAGCACCCAGCACACCGAGTAATGAGCACCGAGCACCCTGAGCACTGAGCACCCAGCACCCTGAGTACTGAGCACCCAGCACCCTGAGCACTGAGCACCGAGCACCCCGAGTACTGAGCACCCAGCACCCTGAGCACTGAGCACCCAGCACCCTGAGTACTGAGCACCCAGCACCCTGAGTACTGAACACCCAGCACTCTGAGCACTGAGCACTGAGCACCCTGAGCACTGAGTACTGAGCACCGAGCACCCCGAGAACTGAGCACCCAGCACCCGGAGTACTGAGCACCCAGCACCCTGAGTACTGAGCACCCAGCACCCCGAGCACTGAGCACACAGCACCCTGAGCACTGAGCACCCAGCAACCTGAGTACTGAGCACTGAGCACCCAGCACCCCGAGCACTGAGCACCCAGCACCCTGAGTACTGAGCATTGAGCACCCAGCACCCCGAGCACTGAGCACCCAGCACCCTGAGCACTGAGCACCCTGCAACCCGAGCACTGAGCACCCAGCACCCTGAGCACTGAACACCCTGAGTACTGAGCACCCAGCACCCTGAGCACTGAGCACCGAGCACCCTGAGCACTGAGCACCCAGCACCCTGAGTACTGAGCACCGATCACCCTGAGCACTGAGCACCCAGAACCCCGAGCACTGAGCACCCAGCACCCTGAGTACTGAGCACCCAGCACCCCGAGCACTGAGCACCCAGCACCCTGAGTAATGAGCACCCTGAGTACTGAGCACCGATCACCCTGAGCACTGAGCTCCCAGCACCCTGAGTACTGAGCACCCAGCACGCTGAGCACTGAGCACCCAGCACCCTGAGTACTGAGCACCCAGCACCCTGAGTACTGAACACCCAGCACCCTGAGCACTGAGCACTGAGCACCCTGAGCACTGAGTACTGAGCACCAAGCACCCCGAGAACTGAGCACCCAGCACCCGGAGTACTGAGCACCCAGCACCCTGAGTACTGAGCACCCAGCACCCCGAGCACTGAGCACCCAGCACCCTGAGCACTGAGCACCCAGCACCCTGAGTACTGAGCACTGAGCACCCAGCACCCCGAGCACTGAGCACCCAGCACCCTGAGTACTGAGCACTGAGCACCCAGCACCCCGAGCACTGAGCACCCAGCACCCGGAGCACTGAGCCCCTGCACCCAGAGCACTGAGCACCCAGCAACCTGAGTACTGAGCACTGAGCACACAGCACCCTGAGCACTGAACACCCAGCACCCTGAGTACTGAGCACTGAGCACCCAGCACCCCGAGCACTGAGCACCCAGCTCCCCCAGAATGAGCACCCAGCACCCCGAGTACTGAGCACCGAGCACCCTGAGCACTGAGCACCCAGCACCCTGAGTACTGAGCACCCCGCACCCTGAGCACTGAGCACCGAGCACCCCGAGTACTGAGCACCCAGCACCCTGAGCACTGAGCACCCAGCACCCTGAGTACTGAGCACCCAGCACCCTGAGTACTGAACACCCAGCACCCTGAGCACTGAGCACTGAGCACCCTGAGCACTGAGTACTGAGTACCGAGCACCCCGAGAACTGAGCACCCAGCACCCTGAGCACTGAGCAGGCTGCACCCCGAGCACTGAGCACCCAGCACCCTGAGTACTGAGCACTGAGCACCCAGCACCCCGAGCACTGAGCACCCAGCACCCTGAGTAATGAGCACTGAGCACCCAGCACCCAGAGCACTGAGCACCCAGCACCCTGAGCACTGAGCACCCAGCACCCAGAGTACTGAACACCCAGCACCCCGAGTACTGAGCACCCAGCACCCTGAGTACTGAACACCCAGCACCCTGAGTACTGAGCACCCAGCACCCTGAGTACTGAGCACCCAGCACCCTGAGCACTGAGCACCCAGCACCCTGAGTAATGAGCACCAAACTCCCCAAGCACAGAGCACCCTGAGTACTGAGCACCCAGAACCCCAAGCACTGAGCACCCTGAGTACTGAGCACCCAGCACCCTGAGTACTGAACACCCAGCACCCTGAGCACTGAGCACTGAGCACCCTGAGCACTGAGTACTGAGCACCAAGCACCCCGAGAACTGAGCACCCAGCACCCGGAGTACTGAGCACCCAGCACCCTGAGTACTGAGCACCCAGCACCCCGAGCACTGAGCACCCAGCACCCTGAGCACTGAGCACCCAGCACCCTGAGTACTGAGCACTGAGCACCCAGCACCCCGAGCACTGAGCACCCAGCACCCTGAGTACTGAGCACTGAGCACCCAGCACCCCGAGCACTGAGCACCCAGCACCCGGAGCACTGAGCCCCTGCACCCAGAGCACTGAGCACCCAGCAACCTGAGTACTGAGCACTGAGCACACAGCACCCTGAGCACTGAACACCCAGCACCCTGAGTACTGAGCACTGAGCACCCAGCACCCCGAGCACTGAGCACCCAGCTCCCCCAGAATGAGCACCCAGCACCCCGAGTACTGAGCACCGAGCACCCTGAGCACTGAGCACCCAGCACCCTGAGTACTGAGCACCCCGCACCCTGAGCACTGAGCACCGAGCACCCCGAGTACTGAGCACCCAGCACCCTGAGCACTGAGCACCCAGCACCCTGAGTACTGAGCACACAGCACCCTGAGTACTGAACACCCAGCACCCTGAGCACTGAGCACTGAGCACCCTGAGCACTGAGTACTGAGCACCGAGCACCCCGAGAACTGAGCACCCAGCACCCTGAGCACTGAGCACCCTGCACCCCGAGCACTGAGCACCCAGCACCCTGAGTACTGAGCACTGAGCACCCAGCACCCCGAGCACTGAGCACCCAGCACCCTGTGTAACGAGCACTGAGCACCCAGCACCCCGAGCACTGAGCACCCAGCACCCTGAGCACTGAGCACCCAGCACCCAGAGTACTGAACACCCAGCACCCCGAGTACTGAGCACCCAGCACCCTGAGTACTGAACACCCAGCACCCTGAGTACTGAGCACCCAGCACCCTGAGTACTGAGCACCCAGCACCCTGAGCACTGAGCACCCAGCACCCTGAGTACTGAGCACCCAACACCCCAAGCACAGAGCACCCTGAGTACTGAGCACCCAGCACCCCGAGCACTGAGCACCCTGAGCACTGAGCACTGAGCTCCCTGAGCACTGAGTACTGAGCACCGAGCACCAAGAGAACTGAGCACCCAGCACCCGGAGTACTGAGCACCCAGCACCCTGAGTACTGAGCACCCAGCACCCCGAGCACTGAGCACCCAGCACCCCGAGCACTGAGCACCCAGCACCCTGAGCACTGAGCACCCTGAGTACTGAGCACCCAGCACCCCGAGCACTGAGCACCCAGCACCCCGAGAATGAGCACCCAGCACACCGAGTAATGAGCACCGAGCACCCTGAGCACTGAGCACCCAGCACCCAGAGTACTGAACACCCAGCACCCCGAGTACTGAGCACCCAGCACCCTGAGTACTGAACACCCAGCACCCTGAGTACTGAGCACCCAGCACCCTGAGTACTGAGCACCCAGCACCCTGAGCACTGAGCACCCAGCACCCTGAGTAATGAGCACCAAACTCCCCAAGCACAGAGCACCCTGAGTACTGAGCACCCAGAACCCCAAGCACTGAGCACCCTGAGTACTGAGCACCCAGCACCCTGAGTACTGAACACCCAGCACCCTGAGCACTGAGCACTGAGCACCCTGAGCACTGAGTACTGAGCACCAAGCACCCCGAGAACTGAGCACCCAGCACCCGGAGTACTGAGCACCCAGCACCCTGGGTACTGAGCACCCAGCACCCCGAGCACTGAGCACCCAGCACCCTGAGCACTGAGCACCCAGCACCCTGAGTACTGAGCACTGAGCACCCAGCACCCCGAGCACTGAGCACCCAGCACCCTGAGTACTGAGCACTGAGCACCCAGCACCCCGAGCACTGAGCACCCAGCACCCGGAGCACTGAGCCCCTGCACCCAGAGCACTGAGCACCCAGCAACCTGAGTACTGAGCACTGAGCACACAGCACCCTGAGCACTGAACACCCAGCACCCTGAGTACTGAGCACTGAGCACCCAGCACCCCGAGCACTGAGCACCCAGCTCCCCCAGAATGAGCACCCAGCACCCCGAGTACTGAGCACCGAGCACCCTGAGCACTGAGCACCCAGCACCCTGAGTACTGAGCACCCCGCACCCTGAGCACTGAGCACCGAGCACCCCGAGTACTGAGCACCCAGCACCCTGAGCACTGAGCACCCAGCACCCTGAGTACTGAGCACACAGCACCCTGAGTACTGAACACCCAGCACCCTGAGCACTGAGCACTGAGCACCCTGAGCACTGAGTACTGAGCACCGAGCACCACGAGAACTGAGCACCCAGCACCCTGAGCACTGAGCACCCTGCACCCCGAGCACTGAGCACCCAGCACCCTGAGTACTGAGCACTGAGCACCCAGCACCCCGAGCACTGAGCACCCAGCACCCTGTGTAACGAGCACTGAGCACCCAGCACCCCGAGCACTGAGCACCCAGCACCCTGAGCACTGAGCACCCAGCACCCAGAGTACTGAACACCCAGCACCCCGAGTACTGAGCACCCAGCACCCTGAGTACTGAACACCCAGCACCCTGAGTACTGAGCACCCAGCACCCTGAGTACTGAGCACCCAGCACCCTGAGCACTGAGCACCCAGCACCCTGAGTACTGAGCACCCAACACCCCAAGCACAGAGCACCCTGAGTACTGAGCACCCAGCACCCCGAGCACTGAGCACCCTGAGCACTGAGCACTGAGCTCCCTGAGCACTGAGTACTGAGCACCGAGCACCAAGAGAACTGAGCACCCAGCACCCGGAGTACTGAGCACCCAGCACCCTGAGTACTGAGCACCCAGCACCCCGAGCACTGAGCACCCAGCACCCCGAGCACTGAGCACCCAGCACCCTGAGCACTGAGCACCCTGAGTACTGAGCACCCAGCACCCCGAGCACTGAGCACCCAGCACCCCGAGAATGAGCACCCAGCACACCGAGTAATGAGCACCGAGCACCCTGAGCACTGAGCACCCAGCACCCTGAGTACTGAGCACCCAGCACCCTGAGCACTGAGCAACGAGCACCCCGAGTACTGAGCACCCAGCACCCTGAGCACTGAGCACCCAGCACCCTGAGTACTGAGCACCCAGCACCCTGAGTACTGAACACCCAGCACTCTGAGCACTGAGCACTGAGCACCCTGAGCACTGAGTACTGAGCACCGAGCACCCCGAGAACTGAGCACCCAGCACCCGGAGTACTGAGCACCCAGCACCCTGAGTACTGAGCACCCAGCACCCCGAGCACTGAGCACACAGCACCCTGAGCACTGAGCACCCAGCAACCTGAGTACTGAGCACTGAGCACCCAGCACCCCGAGCACTGAGCACCCAGCACCCTGAGTACTGAGCATTGAGCACCCAGCACCCCGAGCACTGAGCACCCAGCACCCTGAGCACTGAGCACCCTGCAACCCGAGCACTGAGCACCCAGCACCCTGAGTACTGAGCACTGAGCACCCAGCACCCTGAGCACTGAACACCCAGCACCCTGAGTACTGAGCACTGAGCACCCAGCACCCCGAGCACTGAGCACCCAGCACCCTGAGCACTGAGCACCCAGCACCCGAGTACTGAGCACCCAGCATCCTGAGCACTGAGCACCCAGCACCCTGAGTACTGAGCACCCAGCACCCGAGTACTGAGCAACCAGCACCCTGAGTACTGAACACCCAGCACCCTGAGTACTGAGCACCCAGAACCCTGAGTACTGAGCACCCAGCACCCTGAGCACTGAGCACCCAGCACCCTGAGTACTGAGCACCCAACACCCCAAGCACAGAGCACCCTGAGTACTGAGCACCCAGCACCCCAAGCACTGAGCACCCTGAGTACTGAGCACCCAGCACCCTGAGTACTGAGCACCCAGCACCCTGAGAACTGAGCACCCAGCACCCCGATCACTGAGCACCAAGCACCCTGAGCACTGAGCACCCTGAGTACTGAGCACCCAGCACCCTGAGCACTGAGCACCGAGCACCCTGAGCACTGAGCACCCAGCACCCTGAGCACTGAGCACCCAGCACCCTGAGTAGTGAGCACCCAACGTACTGAGCACCGAGCACCCCGAGCACTGAACACCCAGCACCCTGAGTACTGAGCACCGAGCACCCAGAGCACTGAGCACCCAGCACCCTGAGTACTGAGCACCGATCACCCCCAGCACTGAGCACCCAGCACCCTGAGTACTGAGCTCTGAGCACCCCGAGCACTGAGCACCCAGCGCCCCGAGCACTGAGCACCCAGCACCCTGAGCACTTAGCACCCAGCACCCTGAGTACTGAGCACCTAGCACCCCGAGCACTGAGCACCCACCACCCTGAGCACTGAGCACCCAGCACCCTTAGCACTGATCACCCAGCACCCTGAGCACTGAGCACTCAGCACCCTGAGTACTGAGCACCCAGCACCCTGAGTACTGAGCACTCAGCACACTGAGTACTGAGCACCGAGCAACCCGAGCACTGAGCACCCAGCACCCTGAGCACTGAGCACCCTGAGGACTGAGCACCCAGCACCCTGAGCACTGAGCACCCAGCACCCTGAGTACTGAGCACCGATCACCCTGAGCACTGAGCACCCAGAACCCCGAGCACTGAGCACCCAGCACTCTGAGTACTGAGCACCCAGCACCCCGAGCACTGAGCACCCAGCACCCTGAGTAATGAGCACCCAGCACCCTGAGCACTGAACACCCAGCACCCTGAGTACTGAGCACCCAGCACCCTGAGCACTGAGCACCCAGCTCCCTGAGTACTGAGCACCCAGCACCAAGAGTACTGAGCACCCAGCACCCCGAGAATGAGCACCCAGCACCCCGAGTACTGAGCACCGAGCACCCTGAGCACTGAGCACTGAGCACCCTGAGCACTGAGTACTGAGCACCGAGCACCCCGAGAACTGAGCACCCAGCACCCTGAGCACTGAGCACCCTGCACCCCGAGCACTGAGCACCCAGCACCCTGAGTACTGAGCACTGAGCACCCAGCACCCCGAGCACTGAGCACCCAGCACCCTGAGTAACGAGCACTGAGCACCCAGCACCCTGAGCACTGAGCACCCAGCACCCAGAGTACTGAACACCCAGCACCCCGAGTACTGAGCACCCAGCACCCTGAGTACTGAACACCCAGCACCCTGAGTACTGAGCACCCAGCACCCTGAGTACTGAGCACCCAGCACCCTGAGCACTGAGCACCCAGCACCCTGAGTACTGAGCACCCAACACCCCAAGCACAGAGCACCCTGAGTACTGAGCACCCAGCACCCCGAGCACTGAGCACCCTGAGTACTGAGCACCCAGCACCCTGAGTACTGAGCACCCATTACCCTGAGTACTGAGCACCCAGCACCCCGAGCACTGAGCACCCAGCACCCTGAGCACTGAGCACCCTGAGTACTGAGCACCCAGCACCCTGAGCACTGAGCACCGAGCACCCTGAGTACTGAGCACCCAGCACCCCGAGCACTGAGCACCCAGCACCCTGAGTAATGAGCACCCTGAGTACTGAGCACCGATGACCCTGAGCACTGAGCTCCCAGCACCCTGAGTACTGAGCACCCAGCACGCTGAGCACTGAGCACCCAGCACCCTGAGTACTGAGCACCCAGCACCCTGAGCACTGAACACCCAGCACCCTGATTACTGAGCACCCAGCACCCTGAGCACTGAGCACCCAGCACCCTGAGTACTGAGCACCCAGCACCAAGAGCACTGAGCACCCAGCACCCCGAGCACTGAGCACCCAGCACCCTGAGTAATGAGCACCCTGAGCACTGAGCTCCCAGCACCCTGAGTACTGAGCACCCAGCACGCTGAGCACTGAGCACCCAGCACCCTGAGTACTGAGCACCCAGCACCAAGAGCACTGAGCACCTAGCACCCCGAGTACTGAGCACCGAGCACCCTGAGCACTGAGCACCCAGCACCCTGAGTACTGTTCACCCAGCACCCTGAGCACTGAGCACCCAGCACCCCGAGAATGAGCACCCAGCACCCCGAGTACTGAGCACCGAGCACCCTGAGCACTGAGCACCCAGCACCCTGAGTACTGTTCACCCAGCACCCTGAGCACTGAGCACCGAGCACCCCGAGTAGTGAGCACCCAGCACCCTGAGCACTGAGCACCCAGCATCCTGAGTACTGAGCACCCAGCACCCTGAGTACTGAACACCCAGCACCCTGAGCACTGAGCACTGAGCACCCTGAGCACTGAGTACTGAGCACCGAGCACCCCGAGAACTGAGCACCCAGCACCCGGAGTACTGAGCACCCAGCACCCTGAGTACAGAGCACCCAGCACCCCGAGCACTGAGCACCCAGCACCCCGAGCACTGAGCACCCAGCACCCTGAGCACTGAACACCCTGAGTACTGAGCACCCAGCACCCTGAGCACTGAGCACCGAGCACCCTGAGCACTGAGCACCCAGCACCCTGAGTACTGAGCACCGATCACCCTGAGCACTGAGCACCCAGAACCCCGAGCACTGAGCACCCAGCACCCTGAGTACTGAGCACCCAGCACCCCGAGCACTGAGCACCCAGCACCCTGAGTAATGAGCACCCTGAGTACTGAGCACCGATCACCCTGAGCACTGAGCTCCCAGCACCCTGAGTACTGAGCACCCAGCACGCTGAGCACTGAGCACCCAGCACCCTGAGTACTGAGCACCCAGCACCCTGAGTACTGAACACCCAGCACCCTGAGCACTGAGCACTGAGCACCCTGAGCACTGAGTACTGAGCACCAAGCACCCCGAGAACTGAGCACCCAGCACCCGGAGTACTGAGCACCCAGCACCCTGAGTACTGAGCACCCAGCACCCCGAGCACTGAGCACCCAGCACCCTGAGCACTGAGCACCCAGCACCCTGAGTACTGAGCACTGAGCACCCAGCACCCCGAGCACTGAGCACCCAGCACCCTGAGTACTGAGCACTGAGCACCCAGCACCCCGAGCACTGAGCACCCAGCACCCGGAGCACTGAGCCCCTGCACCCAGAGCACTGAGCACCCAGCAACCTGAGTACTGAGCACTGAGCACACAGCACCCTGAGCACTGAACACCCAGCACCCTGAGTACTGAGCACTGAGCACCCAGCACCCCGAGCACTGAGCACCCAGCTCCCCCAGAATGAGCACCCAGCACCCCGAGTACTGAGCACCGAGCACCCTGAGCACTGAGCACCCAGCACCCTGAGTACTGAGCACCCCGCACCCTGAGCACTGAGCACCGAGCACCCCGAGTACTGAGCACCCAGCACCCTGAGCACTGAGCACCCAGCACCCTGAGTACTGAGCACCCAGCACCCTGAGTACTGAACACCCAGCACCCTGAGCACTGAGCACTGAGCACCCTGAGCACTGAGTACTGAGCACCGAGCACCCCGAGAACTGAGCACCCAGCACCCTGAGCACTGAGCAGGCTGCACCCCGAGCACTGAGCACCCAGCACCCTGAGTACTGAGCACTGAGCACCCAGCACCCCGAGCACTGAGCACCCAGCACCCTGAGTAATGAGCACTGAGCACCCAGCACCCCGAGCACTGAGCACCCAGCACCCTGAGCACTGAGCACCCAGCACCCAGAGTACTGAACACCCAGCACCCCGAGTACTGAGCACCCAGCACCCTGAGTACTGAACACCCAGCACCCTGAGTACTGAGCACCCAGCACCCTAAGTACTGAGCACCCAGCACCCTGAGCACTGAGCACCCAGCACCCTGAGTAATGAGCACCCAACTCCCCAAGCACAGAGCACCCTGAGTACTGAGCACCCAGAACCCCAAGCACTGAGCACCCTGAGTACTGAGCACCCAGCACCCTGAGTACTGAACACCCAGCACCCTGAGCACTGAGCACTGAGCACCCTGAGCACTGAGTACTGAGCACCAAGCACCCCGAGAACTGAGCACCCAGCACCCGGAGTACTGAGCACCCAGCACCCTGAGTACTGAGCACCCAGCACCCCGAGCACTGAGCACCCAGCACCCTGAGCACTGAGCACCCAGCACCCTGAGTACTGAGCACTGAGCACCCAGCACCCCGAGCACTGAGCACCCAGCACCCTGAGTACTGAGCACTGAGCACCCAGTACCCCGAGCACTGAGCACCCAGCACCCGGAGCACTGAGCCCCTGCACCCAGAGCACTGAGCACCCAGCAACCTGAGTACTGAGCACTGAGCACACAGCACCCTGAGCACTGAACACCCAGCACCCTGAGTACTGAGCACTGAGCACCCAGCACCCCGAGCACTGAGCACCCAGCTCCCCCAGAATGAGCACCCAGCACCCCGAGTACTGAGCACCGAGCACCCTGAGGACTGAGCACCCAGCACCCTGAGTACTGAGCACCCCGCACCCTGAGCACTGAGCACCGAGCACCCCGAGTACTGAGCACCCAGCACCCTGAGCACTGAGCACCCAGCACCCTGAGTACTGAGCACACAGCACCCTGAGTACTGAACACCCTGCACCCTGAGCACTGAGCACTGAGCACCCTGAGCACTGAGTACTGAGCACCGAGCACCCCGAGAACTGAGCACCCAGCACCCTGAGCACTGAGCACCCTGCACCCCGAGCACTGAGCACCCAGCACCCTGAGTACTGAGCACTGAGCACCCAGCACCCCGAGCACTGAGCACCCAGCACCCTGAGTAACGAGCACTGAGCACCCAGCACCCCGAGCACTGAGCACCCAGCACCCTGAGCACTGAGCACCCAGCACCCAGAGTACTGAACACCCAGCACCCCGAGTACTGAGCACCCAGCACCCTGAGTACTGAACACCCAGCACCCTGAGTACTGAGCACCCAGCACCCTGAGTACTGAGCACCCAGCACCCTGAGCACTGAGCACCCAGCACCCTGAGTACTGAGCACCCAACACCCCAAGCACAGAGCACCCTGAGTACTGAGCACCCAGCACCCCGAGCACTGAGCACCCTGAGTACTGAGCACCCAGCACCCTGAGTACTGAGCACCCATTACCCTGAGTACTGAGCACCCAGCACCCCGAGCACTGAGCACCCAGCACCCTGAGCACTGAGCACCCTGAGTACTGAGCACCCAGCACCCTGAGCACTGAGCACCGAGCACCCTGAGTACTGAGCACCCAGCACCCCGAGCACTGAGCACCCAGCACCCTGAGTAATGAGCACCCTGAGTACTGAGCACCGATCACCCTGAGCACTGAGCTCCCAGCACCCTGAGTACTGAGCACCCAGCACGCTGAGCACTGAGCACCCAGCACCCTGAGTACTGAGCACCCAGCACCCTGAGCACTGAACACCCAGCACCCTGATTACTGAGCACCCAGCACCCTGAGCACTGAGCACCCAGCACCCTGAGTACTGAGCACCCAGCACCAAGAGCACTGAGCACCTAGCACCCCGAGTACTGAGCACCGAGCACCCTGAGCACTGAGCACCCAGCACCCTGAGTACTGTTCACCCAGCACCCTGAGCACTGAGCACCGAGCACCCCGAGTACTGAGCACCCAGCACCCTGAGCACTGAGCACCCAGCACCCTGAGTACTGAGCACCCAGCACCCTGAGTACTGAACACCCAGCACCCTGAGCACTGAGCACTGAGCTCCCTGAGCACTGAGTACTGAGCACCGAGCACCAAGAGAACTGAGCACCCAGCACCCGGAGTACTGAGCACCCAGCACCCTGAGTACTGAGCACCCAGCACCCCGAGCACTGAGCACCCAGCACCCCGAGCACTGAGCACCCAGCACCCTGAGCACTGAGCACCCTGAGAACTGAGCACCCAGCACCCCGAGCACTGAGCACCCAGCACCCCGAGAATGAGCACCCAGCACACCGAGTAATGAGCACCGAGCACCCTGAGCACTGAGCACCCAGCACCCTGAGTACTGAGCACCCAGCACCCTGAGCACTGAGCACCGAGCACCCCGAGTACTGAGCACCCAGCACCCTGAGCACTGAGCACCCAGCACCCTGAGTACTGAGCACCCAGCACCCTGAGTACTGAACACCCAGCACTCTGAGCACTGAGCACTGAGCACCCTGAGCACTGAGTACTGAGCACCGAGCACCCCGAGAACTGAGCACCCAGCACCCGGAGTACTGAGCACCCAGCACCCTGAGTACTGAGCACCCAGCACCCCGAGCACTGAGCACACAGCACCCTGAGCACTGAGCACCCAGCAACCTGAGTACTGAGCACTGAGCACCCAGCACCCCGAGCACTGAGCACCCAGCACCCTGAGTACTGAGCACTGAGCACCCAGCACCCCGAGCACTGAGCACCCAGCACCCTGAGCACTGAGCACCCTGCAACCCGAGCACTGAGCACCCAGCACCCTGAGTACTGAGCACTGAGCACCCAGCACCCTGAGCACTGAACACCCAGCACCCTGAGTACTGAGCACTGAGCACCCAGCACCCCGAGCACTGAGCACCCAGCACCCTGAGCACTGAGCACCCAGCACCCGAGTACTGAGCACCCAGCATCCTGAGCACTGAGCACCCAGCACCCTGAGTACTGAGCACCCAGCACCCGAGTACTGAGCAACCAGCACCCTGAGTACTGAACACCCAGCACCCTGAGTACTGAGCACCCAGAACCCTGAGTACTGAGCACCCAGCACCCTGAGCACTGAGCACCCAGCACCCTGAGTACTGAGCACCCAACACCCCAAGCACAGAGCACCCTGAGTACTGAGCACCCAGCACCCCAAGCACTGAGCACCCTGAGTACTGAGCACCCAGCACCCTGAGTACTGAGCACCAAGCACCCTGAGCACTGAGCACCCTGAGTACTGAGCACCCAGCACCCTGAGCACTGAGCACCGAGCACCCTGAGCACTGAGCACCCAGCACCCTGAGCACTGAGCACCCAGCACCCTGAGTAGTGAGCACCCAACGTACTGAGCACCGAGCACCCCGAGCACTGAACACCCAGCACCCTGAGTACTGAGCACCGAGCACCCAGAGCACTGAGCACCCAGCACCCTGAGTACTGAGCACCGATCACCCCCAGCACTGAGCACCCAGCACCCTGAGTACTGAGCTCTGAGCACCCCGAGCACTGAGCACCCAGCGCCCCGAGCACTGAGCACCCAGCACCCTGAGCACTTAGCACCCAGCACCCTGAGTACTGAGCACCTAGCACCCCGAGCACTGAGCACCCACCACCCTGAGCACTGAGCACCCAGCACCCTTAGCATTGATCACCCAGCACCCTGAGCACTGAGCACTCAGCACCCTGCGTACTGAGCACCCAGCACCCTGAGTACTGAGCACTCAGCACACTGAGTACTGAGCACCGAGCAACCCGAGCACTGAGCACCCAGCACCCTGAGCACTGAGCACCCTGAGGACTGAGCACCCAGCACCCTGAGCACTGAGCACCCAGCACCCTGAGTACTGAGCACCGATCACCCTGAGCACTGAGCACCCAGAACCCCGAGCACTGAGCACCCAGCACTCTGAGTACTGAGCACCCAGCACCCCGAGCACTGAGCACCCAGCACCCTGAGTAATGAGCACCCAGCACCCTGAGCACTGAACACCCAGCACCCTGAGTACTGAGCACCCAGCACCCTGAGCACTGAGCACCCAGCTCCCTGAGTACTGAGCACCCAGCACCAAGAGTACTGAGCACCCAGCACCCCGAGAATGAGCACCCAGCACCCCGAGTACTGAGCACCGAGCACCCTGAGCACTGAGCACCCAGCACCCTGAGTACTGTTCACCCAGCACCCTGAGCACTGAGCAGCGAGCACCCCGAGTACTGAGCACCCAGCACCCTGAGCACTGAGCACCCAGCACCCTGAGTACTGAGCACCCAGCACCCTGAGTACTGAACACCCAGCACCCTGAGCACTGAGCACTGAGCACCATGAGCACTGAGTACTGAGCACCGAGCACCCCGAGAACTGATCACCCAGCACCCGGAGTACTGAGCACCCAGGACCCTGAGTACTGAGCACCCAGCACCCTGAGCACTGAGCACCCAGCACCCTGAGTACTGAGCACTGAGCACCCAGCACCCCGAGCACTGAGCACCCAGCACCCTGAGCACTGAGCACCCTGCACCCCGAGCACTGAGCACCCAGCACCCTGAGTACTGAGCACTGAGCACCCAGCACCCCGAGCACTGAGCACCCAGCACCCTGAGTACTGAGCACTGAGCACCCAGCACCCTGAGCACTGAGCACCCAGCACCATGAGCACTGAGCACCCAGCACCCTGAGTAATGAGCACCCAGCACCCCGAGTACTGAGCACCCAGCACCCTGAGTACTGAACACCCAGCACCCTGAGCACTGAGCACTGAGCACCCTGAGCACTGAGTACTGAGCACCGAGCACCCCGAGAACTGAGCACCCAGCACCCTGAGCACTGAGCACCCAGCTCCCTGAGTACTGAACACCCAGCACGCTGAGTACTGAGCACCCAGCACCCCGAGCACTGAGCACCCAGCACCCTGAGTACTGAGCACTGAGCACCCAGCATCCCGAGCACTGAGCACCCAGCACCCTGAGTACTGAGCACTGAGCACCCAGCACCCCGAGCACTGAGCACCCAGCACCCTGAGCACTGAGCACCCAGCAGCCGAGTACTGAGCACCCAGCACCCTGAGTACTGAGCACCCAGCACCCTGAGTACTGAGCATCCGGCACCCTGAGCACTGAACACGCAGCACCCTGAGTACTGAGCACCTCGAGCACTGAGCACCCAGCACCCCGAGCACTGAGCACCCAGCACCCTGAGCATTGAGCACCCAGCACCCTGAGCACTGAGCATCCAGCACCCTGAGCACTGAGCATCCAGCACCCCGAGCACTGAGCACCCAGCACCCTGAGCACTGAGCACCCAGCACCCCGAGCACTGAGCACCCAGCACCCTGAGTACTGAGCACCCAGCACCCTGAGTACTGACCACCCAGCACCCTGAGCACTGAGCACCCAGCACCCTGAGTACAGAGCACCCAACACCCCAAGCACTGAGCACCCTGAGTACTGAGCACCCAGCACCCCAAGCACTGAGCACCCTGAGTACTGAGCACCCAGCACCCTGAGTACTGAGCACCCAGCACCTTGAGGAATGAGCACCCAGCACCCCGAGCACTGAGCAACCAGCACCCTGAGCACTGAGCTCCCTGAGTACTGAGCACCCAGCACCCTGAGCACTGAGCACCGAGCACCCTGAGCACTGAGCACCCAGCACCCTGCGTACTGAGCACCGATCACCCTGAGCACTGAGCACCCAGAACCCCGAGCACTGAGCACCCAGCACCCTGAGTACTGAGCACCCAGCACCCCGAGCACTGAGCACCCAGCACCCTGAGTAATGAGCACCCTGAGTACTGAGCACCGATCACCCTGAGCACTGAGCTCCCAGCACCCTGAGTACTGAGCACCCAGCACCCTGAGCACTGAGCACCCAGCACCCTGAGTACTGAGCACCCAGCACCCTGAGCACTGAGCACCCAGCACCCTGAGTACTGAGCACCCAGCACCCTGAGCACTGAGCACCCAGCACCCTGAGTACTGAGCACCCAGCTCCCAGAGCACTGAGCACCCAGCACCCCGAGAATGAGCACCCAGCACCCCGAGTACTGAGCACCGAGCACCCTGAGCACTGAGCAAGCAGCACCCTGAGTACTGAGCACCCAGCACCCTGAGCACTGAGCACCGAGCACCCCGAGTACTGAGCACCCAGCACCCTGAGCACTGAGCACCCAGCACCCTGAGTACTGAGCACCCAGCACCCTGAGTACTGAACACCCAGCACCCTGAGCACTGAGCACTGAGCACCCTGAGCACTGAGTACTGAGCACCGAGCACCCCGAGAACTGAGCACCCAGCACCCGGAGTACTGAGCACCCAGCACCCTGAGTACTGAGCACCCAGCACCCTGAGCACTGAGCACCCAGCACCCTGAGTACTGAGCACTGAGCACCCAGCACCCCGAGCACTGAGCACCCAGCACCCTGAGTACTGAGCACTGAGCACCCAGCACCCCGAGCACTGAGCACCCAGCACCCTGAGCACTGAGCACCCTGCACCCCGAGCACTGAGCACCCAGCACCCTGAGTACTGAGCACTGAGCACCCAGCACCCCGAGCACTGAGCACCCAGCACCCTGAGCACTGAGCACCCAGCACCCGAGTACTGAGCACCCAGCACCCTGAGCACTGAACACGCAGCACCCTGAGTACTGAGCACCTCGAGCACTGAGCACCCAGCACCCCGAGCACTGAGCACCCAGCACCCCGAGCACTGAGCACCCAGCACCCTGAGCACTGAGCATCCAGCACCCTGAGCACTGAGCACCCAGCACCCCGAGCACTGAGCACCCAGCACCCTGAGCACTGAGCATCCAGCACCCTGAGCTCTGAGCATCCAGCACCCCGAGCACTGAGCACCCAGCACCCTGAGCACTGAGCACACAGCACCCCGAGCACTGAGCACCCAGCACCCTGAGTACTGAGCACCCAGCACCCTGAGTACTGAGCACCCAGCACCCTGAGCACTGAGCACCCAGCACCCTGAGTACTGAGCACCCAACACCCCAAGCACAGAGCACCCTGAGTACTGAGCACCCAGCACCCCAAGCACTGAGCACCCTGAGTACTGAGCACCCAGCACCCTGAGTACTGAGCAGCCAGCACCCTGAGGACGGAGCACCCAACACCCCAAGCACTGAGCACCCTGAGTACTGAGCACCCAGCACCCCAAGCACTGAGCACCCTGAGTACTGAGCACCCAGCACCCTGAGTACTGAGCACCCAGCACCCTGAGGAATGAGCACCCAGCACCCCGAGCACTGAGCAACCATCACCCTGAGCACTGAGCACCCTGAGTACTGAGCACCGATCACCCTGAGCACTGAGCTCCCAGCACCCTGAGTACTGAGCACCCAGCACCCTGAGTACTGAGCACCCAGCACCCCGAGCACTGTGCACCCAGCACCATGAGTAATGAGCACCCTGAGTACTGAGCACCGATCACCCTGAGCACTGAGCTCCCAGCACCCTGAGTACTGAGCACCCAGCACCCTGAGCACTGAGCACCCAGCACCCTGAGTACTGAGCACCCAGCACCCTGAGCACTGAGCACCCAGCACCCTGAGTACTGAGCACCCAGCACCCCGAGCACTGAGCACCCAGCACCCCGAGAATGAGCACCCAGCACCCCGAGTACTGAGCACCGAGCACCCTGAGCACTGAGCACCCAGCACCCTGAGTACTGAGCACCCAGCACTCTGAGCACTGAGCACCGAGCACCCCGAGTACTGAGCACCCAGCACCCTGAGCACTGAGCACCCAGCACCCTGAGTACTGAGCACCCAGCACCCTGAGTACTGAACACCCAGCACCCTGAGCACTGAGCACTGAGCACCCTGAGCACTGAGTACTGAGCACCGAGCACCCCGAGAACTGAGCACCCAGCACCCGGAGTACTGAGCACCCAGCACCCTGAGTACTGAGCACCCAGCACCCCGAGCACTGAGCACCCAGCACCCTGAGCACTGAGCACCCAGCACCCTGAGTACTGAGCACTGAGCACCCAGCACCCCGAACACTGAGCACCCAGCACCCTGAGTACTGAGCACTGAGCACCCAGCACCCCGAGCACTGAGCACCCAGCACCCTGAGTACTGAGCACTGAGCACCCAGCACCCCGAGCACTGAGCACCCAGCACCCTGAGCACTGAGCACCCAGGACCCGAGTACTGAGCACCCTGAGCACTGAGCACCCAGCACCCTGAGTACTGAACACCCAGCACCCCGAGTACTGAGCACCCAGCACCCTGAGTACTGAACACCCAGCACCCCGAGTACTGAGCACCCAGCACCCTGAGCACTGAGCACCCAGCACCCTGAGTACTGAGCACCGATCACCCTGAGCACTGAGCACCCAGAACCCCGAGCACTGAGCACCCAGCACCCTGAGTACTGAGCACCCAGCACCCCGAGCACTGAGCACCCAGCACCCTGAGTAATGAGCACCCTGAGTACTGAGCAGCCATCACCCTGAGCACTGAGCTCCCAGCACCCTGAGTACTGAGCACCCAGCACGCTGAGCACTGAGCACCCAGCACCCTGAGTACTGAGCACCCAGCACCCTGAGCACTGAGCACTGAGCACCCTGAGCACTGAGTACTGAGCAGCGAGCACCCCGAGAACTGAGCACCCAGCACCCGGAGTACTGAGCACCCAGCACCCTGAGTACTGAGCACCCAGCACCCCGAGCACTGAGCACCCAGCACCCTGAGCACTGAGCACCCAGCACCCTGAGTACTGAGCACTGAGCACCCAGCACCCCAAGCACTGAGCACCCAGCACCCTGAGCACTGAGCACCCTGCACCCCGAGCACTGAGCACCCAGCACCCTGAGTACTGAGCACTGAGCACCCAGCACCCCGAGCACTGAGCACCCAGCACCCTGAGCACTGAGCACCCAGCACCCGAGTACTGAGCACCCAGCACCCTGAGCACTGAGCACCCAGCACCCTGAGTACTGAACACCCAGCACCCCGAGTACTGAGCACCCAGCACCCTGAGTACTGAACACACAGCAGCCTGAGTACTGAGCACCCAGCACCCTGAGCACTGAGCACCGAGCACCCTGAGCACTGAGCACCCAGCACCCTGAGTACTGAGCACCGATCACCCTGAGCACTGAGGACCCAGAACCCCGAGCACTGAGCACCCAGCACCCTGAGTACTGAGCACCCAGCACCCTGAGCACTGAGCACCCAGCACCCTGAGTAATGAGCACCCTGAGTACTGAGCACCGATCACCCTGAGCACTGAGCTCCCAGCACCCTGAGTACTGAGCACCCAGCACGCTGAGCACTGAGCACACAGCACCCTGAGTACTGAGCACCCAGCACCCTGAGCACTGAGCACCCAGCACCCTGAGTACTGAGCACCCAGCACCCTGAGCACTGAGCACCCAGCACCCTGAGTACTGAGCACCCAGCACCCCGAGCACTGAGCACCCAGCACCCCGAGAATGAGCACCCAGCACCCCGAGTACTGAGCACCGAGCACCCTGAGCACTGAGCACCCAGCACCCTGAGTACTGAGCACCAAGCACCCTGAGCACTGAGCACCGAGCACCCCGAGTACTGAGCACCCAGCACCCTGAGCACTGAGCACCCAGCACCCTGAGTACTGAGCACCCAGCACCCTGAGTACTGAACACCCAGCACCCTGAGCACTGAGCACTGAGCACCCTGAGCACTGAGTACTGAGCACCGAGCACCCCGAGAACTGAGCACCCAGCACCCTGAGTACTGAGCACCCAGCACCCTGACTACTGAGCACCCAGCAACCTGAGCACTGAGCACCCAGCACCCTGAGTACTGAACACCCAGCACCCCGAGTACTGAGCACCCAGCACCCTGAGTACTGAACACCCAGCACCCTGAGTACTGAGCACCCAGCACCCTGAGTACTGAGCACCCAGCACCCTGAGCACTGAGCACCCAGCACCCTGAGTACTGAGCACCCAACACCCCAAGCACTGAGCACCCTGAGTACTGAGCACCCAGCACCCTGAGTACTGAGCACCCAGCACCCTGAGAACTGAGCACCCAGCACCCTGAGTAGTGAGCACCCAACGTACTGAGCACCGAGCACCGCGAGCACTGAGCACCCAGCACCCTGAGTACTGAGCACCGATCACCCCGTGCACTGAGCACCCAGCACCCTGAGTAGTTCGCACCCAACGTACTGAGCACCGAGCACCCCGAGCACTGAGCACCCAGCACCCTGAGTACTGAGCACCGATCACCCCCAGCACTGAGCACCCAGCACCCTGAGTAATGAGCTCCGAGCACCCCGAGCACCCCGAGCAGTGAGCACCCAGCACCCTGAGCACTTAGCACCCAACACCCTGAGTACTGAGCACCCAGCACCCCGAGCACTGAGCACCCAGCACCCTGAGCACTGAGCACCCAGCACCCTGAGCACTGATCACCCAGCACCCTGAGCACTGAGCACCCAGCGACCTGAGTACTGAGCACCCAGCAGCCTGAGTACTGAGCACTCAGCACCCTGAGTACTGAGCACCGAGCACCCCGAGCACTGAGCACCCAGCACCCTGAGCACTGAGCACCCTGAGGACTGAGCACCCAGCACCCTGAGCACTGAGCACCCAGCACCCTGAGTACTGAGCACCGATCACCCTGAGCACTGAGCAGCCAGAACCCCGAGCACTGAGCACCCAGCACCCTGAATACTGAGCACCCAGCACCCTGAGCACTGTGCACCCAGCACCCTGAGTAATGAGCACCCTGAGTACTGAGCACCGATCACCCTGAGCACTGAGCTCCCAGCACCCTGAGAACTGAGCACCCAGCACGCTGAGCACTGAGCACCCAGCACCCTGAGTACTGAGCACCCAGCACCCTGAGCACTGAACACCCAGCACCCTGAGTACTGAGCACCCAGCACCCTGAGCACTGAGCACCCAGCACCCTGAGCACTGAGCACCCTGAGCACTGAGTACTGAGCACCGAGCACCCCGAGAACTGAGCACCCAGCACCCGGAGTACTGAGCACCCAGCACCCTGAGTACTGAGCACCCAGCACCCCGAGCACTGAGCACCCAGCACCCTGAGCACTGAGCACCCAGCACCCTGAGTACTGAGCACTGAGCACCCAGCACCCCGAGCACTGAGCACCCAGCACCCTGAGTACTGAGCACTGAGCACCCAGCACCCCGAGCACTGAGCACCCAGCACCCTTAGCACTGAGCACCCTGCACCCCGAGCACTGAGCACCCAGCACCCTGAGTACTGAGCACTGAGCACCCAGCACCCCGAGCACTGAGCACCCAGCACCCTGAGCACTGAGCACCCAGCACCCGAGTACTGAGCACCCAGCACCCTGAGCACTGAGCACCCAGCACCCTGTGTACTGAACACCCAGCACCCCGAGTACTGAGCACCCAGCACCCTGAGTACTGAACACCCAGCACCACGAGTACTGAGCACCCAGCACCCTGAGCACTGAGCACCGAGCACCCTGAGCACTGAGCACCCAGCACCCTGAGTACTGAGCACCGATCACCCTGAGCAATGAGCACCCAGAACCCCGAGCACTGAGCACCCAGCACCCTGAGTACTGAGCACCCAGCACCCCGAGCACTGAGCACCCAGCACCCTGAGTAATGAGCACACTGAGTTCTGAGCACCGATCACCCTGAGCACTGAGCTCCCAGCACCCTGAGTACTGAGCACCCAGCACGCTGAGCACTGAGCACCCAGCACCCTGAGTACTGAGCACCCAGCACCCTGAGCACTGAGCACCCAGCACCCTGAGTACTGAGCACCCAGCACCCTGAGCACTGAGCACCCAGCACCCTGAGTACTGAGCACCCAGCACCCCGAGCACTGAGCACCCAGCACCCCGAGAATGAGCACCCAGCACCCCGAGTACTGAGCACCGAGCACCCTGAGCACTGAGCACCCAGCACCCTGAGTACTGAGCACCGAGCCCCCTGAGCACTGAGCACTGAGAACCCTGAGCACTGAGTACTGAGCACCGAGCACCCTGACTACTGAGCACCCAGCACCCTGAGTACTGAGCACCCAGCACCCTGACTACTGAGCACCCAGCACCCTGAGCACTGAGCACCCAGCACCCTGAGTACTGAGCACCCAGCACCCCGAGTACTGAGCACCCAGCACCCTGAGTACTGAACACCCAGCACCCTGAGTACTGAGCACCCAGCACCCTGAGTACTGAGCACCCAGCACCCTTAGCACTGAGCACCCAGCACCCTGAGTACTGAGCACCCAACACCCCAAGCACTGAGCACCCTGAGTACTGAGCACCCAGCACCCTGAGTACTGAGCACCCAGCACCCTGAGAACTGAGCACCCAGCACCCTGAGTAGTGAGCACCCAACGTACTGAGCACCGAGCACACCGAGCACTGAGCACCCAGCACCCTGAGTACTGAGCAAAGATCACCCCGAGCACTGAGCACCCAGCACCCTGAGTAGTGAGCACCCAATGTACTGAGCACCGAGCACCCTGAGCACTGAGCACCCAGCACCCTGAGTACTGAGCACCGATCACCCCCAGCACTGAGCACCCAGCACCCTGAGTACTGAGCTCCGAGCACCCCGAGCACTGAGCACCCAGTGCCCCGAGCACTGAGAACCCAGCACACTGAGCACTTAGCACCCAGCACCCTGAGTACTGAGCACCCAGCACCCCGAGCACTGAGCACCCAGCACCCTGAGCACTGAGAACCCAGCACCCTGAGCACTGATCACCCAGCACCCTGAGCACTGAGCAAGCAGCACCCTGAGTACTGAGCACCCAGCACCCTGAGCACTGAGCACCGAGCACCCCGAGTACTGAGCACCCAGCACCCTGAGCACTGAGCACCCAGCACCCTGAGTACTGAGCACCCAGCACCCTGAGTACTGAACACCCAGCACCCTGAGCACTGAGCACTGAGCACCCTGAGCACTGAGTACTGAGCACCGAGCACCCCGAGAACTGAGCACCCAGCACCCGGAGTACTGAGCACCCAGCACCCTGAGTACTGAGCACCCAGCACCCCGAGCACTGAGCACCCAGCACCCTGAGCACTGAGCACCCTGCACCCCGAGCACTGAGCACCCAGCACCCTGAGTACTGAGCACTGAGCACCCAGCACCGCGAGCACTGAGCACCCAGCACCCTGAGCACTGAGCACCCAGCACCCGAGTACTGAGCACCCAGCACCCTGAGCACTGAACACGCAGCACCCTGAGTACTGAGCACCTCGAGCACTGAGCACCCAGCACCCCGAGCACTGAGCACCCAGCACCCCGAGCACTGAGCACCCAGCACCCTGAGCACTGAGCATCCAGCACCCTGAGCACTGAGCACCCAGCACCCCGAGCACTGAGCACCCAGCACCCTGAGCACTGAGCATCCAGCACCCTGAGCACTGAGCATCCAGCACCCCGAGCACTGAGCACCCAGCACCCTGAGCACTGAGCACCCAGCACCCCGAGCACTGAGCACCCAGCACCCTGAGTACAGAGCACCCAGCACCCTGAGTACTGAGCACCCAGCACCCTGAGCACTGAGCACCCAGCACCCTGAGTACTGAGCACCCAACACCCCAAGCACAGAGCACCCTGAGTACTGAGCACCCAGCACCCCAAGCACTGAGCACCCTGAGTACTGAGCACCCAGCACCCTGAGTACTGAGCAGCCAGCACCCTGAGGACGGAGCACCCAACACCCCAAGCACTGAGCACCCTGAGTACTGAGCACCCAGCACCCCAAGCACTGAGCACCCTGAGTACTGAGCACCCAGCACCCTGAGTACTGAGCACCCAGCACCCTGAGGAATGAGCACCCAGCACCCCGAGCACTGAGCAACCATCACCCTGAGCACTGAGCACCCTGAGTACTGAGCACCCAGCACCCTGAGCACTGAGCACCGAGCACCCTGAGCACTGAGCACCCAGCACCCTGAGTACTGAGCACCGATCACCCTGAGCACTGAACACCCAGAACCCCGAGCACTGAGCACCCAGCACCCTGAGTACTGAGCACCCAGCACCCTGAGCACTGAGCACCCAGCACCATGAGTAATGAGCACCCTGAGTACTGAGCACCGATCACCCTGAGCACTGAGCTCCCAGCACCCTGAGTACTGAGCACCCAGCACGCTGAGCACTGAGCACCCAGCACCCTGAGTACTGAGCACCCAGCACCCTGAGCACTGAGCACCCAGCACCCTGAGTACTGAGCACCCAGCACCCTAAGCACTGAGCACCCAGCACCCTGAGTACTGAGCACCCAGCACCCCGAGCACTGAGAACCCAGCACCCCGAGAATGAGCACCCAGCACCCCGAGTACTGAGCACCGAGCACCCTGAGCACTGAGCACCCAGCACCCTGAGTACTGAGCACCCAGCACTCTGAGCACTGAGCACCGAGCACCCCGAGTACTGAGCACCCAGCACCCTGAGTACTGAACACCCAGCACCCTGAGCACTGAGCACTGAGCACCCTGAGCACTGAGTACTGAGCACCGAGCACCCCGAGAACTGAGCACCCAGCACCCGGAGTACTGAGCACCCAGCACCCTGAGTACTGAGCACCCAGCACACCGAGCACTGAGCACCCAGCACCCTGAGCACTGAGCACCCAGCACCCTGAGTACTGAGCACTGAGCACCCAGCACCCCGAGCACTGAGCACCCAGCACCCTGAGTACTGAGCACTGAGCACCCAGCACCCCGAGCACTGAGCACCCAGCACCCTGAGCACTGAGCACCCTGCACCCCGAGCACTGAGCACCCAGCACCCTGAGTACTGAGCACTGAGCACCCAGCACCCCGAGCACTGAGCACCCAGCACCCTGAGCACTGAGCACCCAGCACCCGAGTACTGAGCACCCTGAGTACTGAGCACCCAGCACCCTGAGTACTGAACACCCAGCACCCCGAGTACTGAGCACCCAGCACCCTGAGTACTGAACACCCAGCACCCCGAGTACTGAGCACCCAGCACCCTGAGCACTGAGCACCGAGCACCCTGAGCACTGAGCACCCAGCACCCTGAGTACTGAGCACCGATCACCCTGAGCACTGAGCACCCAGAACCCTGAGCACTGACCACCCAGCACCCTGAGTACTGAGCACCCAGCACCCCGAGCACTGAGCACCCAGCACCCTGAGTACTGAGCACCCAGCACCCTGAGTACTGAGCACTGAGCACCCTGAGCACTGAGCACCCAACACCCCGAGCACTGAGCACCCAGCACCCTGAGTACTGAGCACCCAGCACCCTGAGTACTGAGCACTCAGCACCCCGAGCACCGAGCACCCAGCACCCCAAGAATGAGCACCCAGCACCCTGAGTACTGAGCAACCAGCACCTTGAGCACTGAGCACCCAGCGCCCTGAACACTGAGCACCCAGCACCCCGAGCACTGAGCACTGAGCACCCTGAGCACTGAGCACCCAGCACCCCGAGTACTGAGCACTGAGCACCCTGAGTACTGAGCACCGAGCACCCTGAGCACTGAGCACCCAGCAACCTGAGTACTGAGCACAGAGAACCCTGAGTACTGAGCACCGAGCACCCTGAGTACTGAGCACCCAGCACCCTGATCACTGAGCACGGAGCACCCAGAGGACTGAGCACCCAGCACCCCGAGCACTGAGCACCCAGCACCTTGAGTACTGAGCACCGAGCACCCCGAGCACTGAGCACCCAGCACCCTGTGTACTGAGCACCCAGCACCCTGAGCACTGAGCACCCAGCACCCTGAGCAGTGAGCACGCAGCACCCTGAGCACTGAGCACCCAGCACCTTGAGTACTGAGCACCGAGCTGCCCGAGCACTGAGCACACTGAGTACTGAGCACCCAGCACCCCGATCACTGAGCACCCAGCACCCTGAGCACTGAGCACCCAGCACCCTGAGCACTGAGCACCCAGCACCCTGAGTACTGAGCACCCAGCACCCCGAGCACTGAGCACCCAGCACCCTGAGTACTGAGCACTGAGCACCCAGCACCACGAGCACTGAGCACCCAGCACCCTGAGTACTGAGCACCCAGGACCCTGAGCACTGAGCACCGAGCACCCCGAGCACTGAGCACCCAGCACCCTGAGCACTCAGCACCCAGCACCCCGAGCACTGAGAACCCAGAACCCTGAGCACTGAGCACCCAGCACCCTGTGCACGGAGCACCCCGAGGACTGAGCACCCAGCACCCTGAGCACTGAGCACCCAGCACCTTGAGTACTGAGCACCGAGCACCTCGAGCACTAAGCACCCAGCACCCTGAGTACTGAGCACCCAGCACCCTGAGCACTGAGCACCCAGCACCCTGAGCAATGAGCACCCAGCACCCCGAGCACTGAGCACCCAGGACCCTGAGTACTGAGCACCAAACACCCAGAGATCTGAGCACCCAGCACCCTGAGCACTGAGCACCCAGCACCCTGAGTACTGAGCACCCAGCACCCTGAGTACTGAACACCCAGCACCCTGAGCACTGAGCACTGAGCACCCTGAGCACTGAGTACTGAGCACTGAGCACCCTGAGCACTGAGCACCCAGCACCCCGAGTACTGAGCACCCAGCACCCCGAGCACTGAGCACCCAGCGCCCTGAGCACTGAGCACCCAGCACCCCGAACACTGAGCACTGAGCACCCTGAGCACTGCGCACCCAGCACCCCGAGTACTGAGCACCCAGCACCCCGAGCACTGAGCACCCAGCGCCCCGAGCACTGAGCACTGAGCACCCTGAGCACTGAGCACCCAGCACCCCGAGTACTGAGCACTGAGCACCCTGAGTACTGAGCACCAAGCACCCCGAGTACTGAGCACTGAGCACCCTGAGTACTGAGCACCCAGCACCCTGAGCACTGAGCACCCAGCACCCTGAGTACTGAGCACTGAGAACCCTGAGTACTGAGCACCGAGCACCCTGAGTACTGAGCACCCAGCACCCTGATCACTGAGCACGGAGCACCCCGAGGACTGAGCACCCAGCACCCCGAGCACTGAGCACCCAGCACCTTGAGTACTGAGCACCGAGCTGCCCGAGCACTGAGCACACTGAGTACTGAGCACCCAGCACCCCGATCACTGAGCACCCAGCACCCTGAGCACTGAGCACCCAGCACCCTGAGCACTGAGCACCCAGCACCCTGAGTACTGAGCACCCAGCACGCTGAGTACTGAGCACCCAGCACCCCGAGAACTGAGCACCCAGCACCGTGAGTACTGAGCACTGAGCACCCAGCACCCCGAGCACTGAGCACCCAGCACCCTGTGTACTGAGCACTGAGCACCCAGCACCACGAGCACTGAGCACCCAGCACCCTAAGCACGGAGCACCCCGAGGACTGAGCACCCAGCACCCTGAGCACTGAGCACCCAGCACCTTGAGTACTGAGCACCGAGCACCTCGAGCACTAAGCACCCAGCACCCTGAGTACTGAGCACCCAGCACCCTGAGCACTGAGCACCCAGCACCCTGAGCACTGAGCACCCAGCACCGCGAGCACTGAGCACCCAGGACCCTGAGTACTGAGCACCAAACACCCAGAGAACTGAGCACCCAGCACCCTGAGCACTGAGCACCCAGCACCCTGAGTACTGAGCACCCAGCACCCTGAGTACTGAACACCCAGCACCCTGAGCACTGAGCACTGAGCACCCTGAGCACTGAGTACTGAGCACTGAGCACCCTGAGCACTGAGCACCCAGCACCCCGAGTACTGAGCACCCAGCACCCCGAGCACTGAGCACCCAGCGCCCTGAGCACTGAGCACCCAGCACCCCGAACACTGAGCACTGAGCACCCTGAGCACTGCGCACCCAGCACCCCGAGTACTGAGCACTGAGCACCCTGAGTACTGAGCACCAAGCACCCCGAGTACTGAGCACTGAGCACCCTGAGTACTGAGCTCCCAGCACCCTGAGCACTGAGCACCCAGCACCCTGAGTACTGAGCACTGAGAACCCTGAGTACTGAGCACCGAGCACCCTGAGTACTGAGCACCCAGCACCCTGATCACTGAGCACGGAACACCCCGAGGACAGAGCACCCAGCACCCTGAGCACTGAGCACCCAGCACCTTGAGTACTGAGCATCGAGCACCCCGAGCACTGAGCACCCAGCACCCTGAGTACTGAGCACCCAGCACCCTGAGCACTGAGCACCCAGCACCCTGAGCAGTGAGCACGCAGCACCCCGAGCACTGAGCACCCTGCACCCTGAGTACTGAGCACCCAGCACCCTGAGTACTGAGCACCCAGCACCCTGAGTACTGAGCACCCAGCACCCTGAGCACTGAGCACTCAGCACCCTGAGTACTGAGCACCCAGCACCCTGAGTACTGAGCAACCAGCACCCTGAGAACTGAGCACTGAGCACCCAGCACCCTGAGCACTGAGCACTGTGCACCCAGCACCCCGAGCACTGAGCACCCAGCACCCCGAGCACTGAGGACCCAGCACCCTGAGCACTGAGCACCCAGAACCCTGAGTACTGAGCACCCAGCACCCTGAGTACTGAGCACTGAGCACCCCGAGTTCTGAGCACCCAGCAGCCCGAGCACTGAGCACCTAGCACCCTGAGTACTGAGAACAGATCACCCTGAGTTCTGAGCACCCAGCACCCTGAGTATTGAGCCCCCAGCACCCTGAGTACTGAGCACCCAGCACCCCGAGCACTGAGCACCCAGCACCCCAAGAATGAGCACCCAGCACCCTGAGTACTGAGCAACCAGCACCCTGAGCACTGAGCACCCAGCGCCCTGAGCACTGAGCACCCAGCACCCCGAGCACTGAGCACTGAGCACCCTGAGCACTGAGCACCCAGCACCCCGAGTACTGAGCACTGAGCACCCTGAGTACTGAGCACCAAGCACCCCGAGTACTGAGCACTGAGCACCCTGAGTACTGAGCACCGAGCACCCTGAGCACTGAGCACCCAGCGACCTGAGTACTGAGCACTGAGAACCCTGAGTACTGAGCACCGAGCACCCTGAGTACTGAGCACCCAGCACCCTGATCAGTGAGCACGGAGCACCCCGAGGCCTGAGCACCCAGCACCCTGAGCACTGAGCACCCAGCACCTTGAGTACTGAGCACCGAGCACCCCGAGCACTGAGCACCCAGCACCCTGAGTACTGAGCACCCAGCACCCTGAGCACTGAGCACCCAGCACCCTGAGCAGTGAGCACGCAGCACCCCGAGCACTGAGCACCCAGCACCTTGAGTACTGAGCACCGAGCTGCCCGAGCACTGAGCAAACTGAGTACTGAGCACCCAGCACCCCGATCACTGAGCACCCAGCACCCTGAGCACTGAGAACCCAGCACCCTGAGCACTGAGCTCCCAGCACCCTGAGTACTGAGCACCCAGCAAGCTGAGTACTGAGCACCCAGCACCCCGAGCACTGAGCACCCAGCACCCTGAGTACTAAGCACTGAGCACCCAGCACCCCGAGCACTGAGCACCCAGCACCCTGTGTACTGAGCACTGAGCACCCTGAGTACTAAGCACCCAGCACCCTGAGTACTGAGCACCCAGGACCCTGAGCACTGAGCACCGAGCACCCCGAGCACTGAGCACCCAGAACCCTGAGCACTCAGCACCCAGCACCCCGAGCACTGAGAACCCAGCACCCTGAGCACTGAGCACCCAGCACCCTGAGCACGGAGCACCCCGAGGACTGAGCACCCAGCCCCCTGAGCACTGAGCACCCAGCACCATGAGTACTGAGCACCGAGCACCTCGAGCACTAAGCACCCAGCACCCTGAGTACTGAGCACCCAGCACCCTGAGCACTGAGCAACCAGCACCCTGAGCACTGAGCACCCAGCACCCCGAGCACTGAGCATTCCGGACCCTGAGTACTGATCACCCAACACCCAGAGTACTGAGCACCCAGCACCCTGAGCACTGAGCACCCAGCACCCTGAGTACTGAGCACCCAGGACCCTGAGTACTGAACACCCAGCACCCTGAGTACTGAGCACTGAGCACCCTGAGCACTGAGTACTGAGCACTGAGCACCCTGAGCACTGAGCACCCAGCACCCCGAGTACTGAGCACCCAGCACCCCGAGCACTGAGCACCCAGCGCCCTGAGCACTGAGCACCCAGCACCCCGAACACTGAGCACTGAGCACCCTGAGCACTGAGCACCCAGCACCCCGAGTACTGAGCACAGAGCACCCTGAGTACTGAGCACCAAGCACCCCGAGTACTGAGCACTGAGCACCCTGAGTACTGAGCACCCAGCACCCTGAGCACTGAGCACCCAGCACCCTGAGTACTGAGCACTGAGAACCCTGTGTACTGAGCACCGAGCACCTTGAGTACTGAGCACCCAGCACCCTGATCACTGAGCACGGAGCACCCCGAGGACTGAGCACCCAGCACCCTGAGCACTGAGCACCCAGCACCTTGAGTACTGAGCACCGAGCACCCCGAGCACTGAGCACCCAGCACACTGAGTACTGAGCACCCAGCACCCTGAGCACTGAGCACCCAGCACCCTGAGTACTGAGCACCCAGCACCCTGAGTACTGAGCAACCAGCACCCTGAGCACTGAGCACTGAGCACCCAGCACCCTGAGCACTGAGCACTGAGCACCCAGCACCCCGAGCACTGAGCACCCAGCACCCCGAGCACTGAGGACCCAGCACCCTGAGCACTGAGCACCCAGCACCCTGAGCACTGAGCACCCAGCAACCTGAGTACTGAGCACCCAGCACCCTGAGTACTGAGCACCCAGCACCCTGAGTACTGAGCACTCAGCACCCTGAGTACTGAGCACCGAGCACCCCGAGCACTGAGCACCCAGCACCCTGAGCACTGAGCACCCTGAGGACTGAGCACCCAGCACCCTGAGCACTGAGCACCGAGCACCCTGAGCACTGAGCACCGAGCATGCTGAGTACTGAGCCCTGATCACCCTGAGCACTGAGCACCCAGCACCCCGAGCACTGAGCACCCAGCACCCTGAGTACTGAGCACCCAGCACGCTGAGCACTGAGCACCCAGCACCATGAGTACTGAGCACCCAGCACCCTGAGTACTGAGCACCCAGCACCCTGGGCACTGAGCACTCAGCACCCTGAGTACTGAGCACCGAGCACCCTGAGTACTGAGCACACAGCACCCTGAGTACTGAGCACCCAGCACCCTGAGCACTGAGCCCCCAGCACCCTGAGCACTGAGCACCCAGCACCCTGAGTACTGAGCACCCAGCACCCTGAGTACTGAACACCCAGCACCCTGAGCACTGAGCACCCAGCACCCTGAGCACTGATCACTGAGCACCCAGCACCCTGAGCACTGAGCACCCAGAACCCCTAGCACTGAGCACCCAGCACCCTGAGCACCCAGCATCCTAAGCACTGAGCACCCTGAGCACTGAGCACTGAGCACCCAGCACGCTGAGTACTGAGCACTGAGCACACAGCACCCTGAGTACTGAGCACTGAGCACCCTAAGCACTGAGCACCCAGCACCCCGAGCACTGAGCACCCAGCACCCTGAGTACTGAGCACCCATCACCCTGAGTACTGAGCACTCAGCACCCTGAGTACTGAGCACCGAGCACCCCGAGCACTGAGCACCCAGCACCCTGAGCACGGAGCACCCCGAGGACTGAGCACCCAGCACCCTGAGCACTGAGCACCCAGCACCTTGAGTACTGAGCACCGCGAACCTCGTGCACTGAGCACCCAGTACCCTGAGTACTGAGCACGCAGCACCCTGAGCACTGAGCACCCAGCATCCTGAGCACTGAGCACCCAGCACGCTGAGTACTGAGCACCCAACACCCAGAGTACTGAGCACCCAGCACCCTGAGCACTGAGCACCCAGCAACCTGAGTACTGAGCACCCAGCACCCTGAGTACTGAGCACCCAGCACCCTGAGTACTGAACACCCAGCACCCTGAGCACTGAGCACTGAGCACCCTGAGCACTGAGTACTGAGCACTGAGCACCCTGAGCACTGAGCACCCAGCACACCGAGTACTGAACACCCAGCACCTTGAGTACTGAACACCCAGCACCCTGAGCACTGAGCACTGAGCACCCTGAGCACTGAGTAATGAGCACTGAGCACCCTGAGCACTGAGCACCCAGCACACCGAGTACTGAACACCCAGCACCCTGAGTACTGAACACCCAGCACCCTGAGCACTGAGTACTGAGCACTGAGCACCCTGAGCACTGAGCACCCAGCACCCTGAGTACTGAGCACCCAGCACCCTGAGTACTGAAAACCCAGCACCCTGAGCACTGAGCACTGAGCACCCGGCACCCCGAGCACTGAGCACTGAGCACCCTGAGCACTGAGCACCCAGCACCCCGAGTACTTCGCACTGAAGCACCCTGAGAACTGAGCACCAAGCACCCCGAGTACTGAGCACTGAGCAATTTGAGTACTGAGCACCCAGCACCCTGAGCACTGAGCACCCAGCAACCTGAGTACTGAGCACCCAGCACCCTGAGCACTGAGCACCCAGCATGCTGAGTACTGAGCACCCAGCACCCCGAGCACTGAGCACCCAGCACCCTGAGTACTGAGCACTGAGCACCCAGCACCCCGAGCACTGAGAACCCAGCACCCTGAGCACTGAGCACCCAGCACCCTGAGCACGGAGCACCCCGAGGACTGAGCACCCAGAACCCTGAGCACTGAGCACCCAGCACCTTGAGTACTGAGCACCGAGCACCTCGAGCACTAAGCACCCAGCACCCTGAGTACTGAGCACCCAGCACCCTGAGCACTGAGCACCCAGCACCCCGAGCACTGAGCACCCAGCACCCCGAGCACTGAGCACCCAGGACCCTGAGTACTGAGCACCCAACAACCAGAGTACTGAGCACTGAGCACCCTGAGCATTGAGCACCCAGCACCCCTAGTACTGAGCACCCAGCACCCCGAGCACTGAGCACTGAGCACCCTGAGCACTGAGCACCCAGCACCCCGAGTACTGAGCAATGAGCACCCTGAGTACTGAGCACCAAGCACCCCGAGTACTGAGCACTGAGCACCCTGAGTACTGAGCACCCAGCACCCTGAGCACTGTGCACCCAGCACCCTGAGCACTCAGCACCCAGCACCCCGAGCACTGAGAACCCAGCACCCTGAGCACTGAGCACCCAGCACCCTGAGCACGGAGCACCCCGAGGACTGAGCACCCAGCACCCTGAGCACTGAGCACCCAGCACCTTGAGTACTGAGCACCGAGCACCTCGAGCACTAAGCACCCAGCACCCTGAGTACTGAGCACCCAGCACCCTGAGCACTGAGCACCCAGCACCCCGAGCACTGAGCACCCAGCAACCCGAGCACTGAGCACCCAGGACCCTGAGTACTGAGCACCCAACAACCAGAGTACTGAGCACTGAGCACCCTGAGCATTGAGCACCCAGCACCCCGAGTACTGAGCACCCAGCACCCCGAGCACTGAGCACTGAGCACCCTGAGCACTGAGCACCCAGCACCCCGAGTACTGAGCAATGAGCACCCTGAGTACTGAGCACCAAGCACCCCGAGTACTGAGCACTGAGCACCCTGAGTACTGAGCACCCAGCACCCTGAGCACTGAGCACCCAGCATCCTGAGTACTGAGCACTGAGAACCCTGAGTACTGAGCACCGAGCACCCTGAGTACTGAGCACTGAGCACCCCGAGCACTGAGCACCCAGCACCCTGAGCACCCAGCACCCTAAGCACTGAGCACCCTGAGCACTGAGCACTGAGCACCCAGCACGCTGAGTACTGAGCACTGAGCACACAGCACCCTGAGTACTGAGCACCCAGCACCCTGAGCACTGAGCACCCAGCACCCTAAGCACTGAGCACCCTGAGCACTGAGCACTGAGCACCCAGCACGCTGAGTACTGAGCACTGAGCACACAGCACCCTGAGTACTGAGCACCCAGCACCCCGAGCACTGAGCACCCAGCGCCCCGAGCACTGAGCACAAAGCACCCCGAGCACTGAGCACCCAGCACACTGAGTACTGAGCACCCAGCACCCCGAGCACTGAGCACCCAGCACCCCGAGCACTGAGCACCCAGCACCCTGTGTACTGAGCACTGAGCATCCTGAGTACAAAGCACCCAGCACACTGAGCAGTGAGCACGCAGCACCCCGAGCACTGAGTACCCAGCACCGTGAGTACTGAGCACCCAGCACCCTGAGTACTGAGCACCCAGCACCCTGAGTACTGAGCACCCAGCACCCTGAGCACTGAGCACCCAGCACCCTGAGTACTGAGCACCCAGCACCCTGAGTACTGAGCAACCAGCAACCTGAGCACTGAGCACTGAGCACCCAGCACCCTGAGCACTGAGCACTGAGCACCCAGCACCCCGAGCACTGAGCACCCAGCACCCCGAGCACTGAGGACCCAGCACCCTGAGCACTGAGCACCCAGCACCCTGAGCACTGAGCACCCAGCACCCTGAGTACTGAGGACCCAGCACCCTGAGTACTGAGCACCCAGCACCCTGAGCACTGAGCACCCAGCACCCTGAGCACTGAGCACTGAGCACCCAGCACCCCGAGCACTGAGCACCCAGCACCCCGAGCACTGAGGACCCAGCACCCTGAGCACTGAGCACCCAGCACCCTGAGCACTGAGCACCCAGCACCCTGAGTACTGAGGACCCAGCACCCTGAGTACTGAGCACCCAGCACCCTGAGCACTGAGCACAAAGCATGCTGAGTACTGAGCACCCAGCACCCTGAGTACTGAGGACCCAGCACCCTGAGTACTGAGCACCCAGCACCCTGAGCACTGAGCACAAAGCATGCTGAGTACTGAGCACTGAGCAACCTGAGTACTGAGCACCGAGGACCCTGAGCACTGAGCACCCAGCACGCTGAGTACTGAGCACTGAGCACCCTGAGTACTGAGCACCGAGCACGCTGAGTACTGAGGACCGAGCACCCTGAGCACTGAGCAGCCAGCACCCTCAGCACTGAGCACCCAGCACCCCGAGCACTGAGCACCCAGCTCCCTGAGCACTGAGCACCCAGCACCCTGAGTACTGAGCACCCAGCACCCCGAGTACTGAGCACCGAGCACCCCGAGCTCTGAGCACCCAGCACCCTGAGTACTGAGCACCCAGCACCCTGAGTACTGAGCACTGAGCACCCCGAGTACTGAGCACCCAGCAACCCGAGCACTGAGCACCCAGCACCCTGAGTACTGAGAACAGATCACCCTGAGTACTGAGCACCCAGCACCCTGAGTACTGATCCCCCAGCACCCTGAGTACTGAGCACCCAGCACCCCGAGCACTGAGCACCCAGCACCCTGAGCACCCAGCACCCTAAGCACTGAGCACCCTGAGCACTGAGCACTGAGCACCCAGCACGCTGAGTACTGAGCACTGAGCACACAGCACCCTGAGTACTGAGCACCCAGCACCCCGAGCACTGAGCACCCAGCGCCCCAAGCACTGAGCACAAAGCACCCGAGCACTGAGAACCCAGCACACTGAGTACTGAGCACCCAGTACCCCGAGCACTGAGCACCCAGCACCCCGAGCACTGAACACCCAGCACCCTGAGTACTGAGCACCCAGCACCCCGAGCACTGAACACCCAGCACCCTGAGTACTGAGCACCCAGCACCCTGAGTACTGAGCACTGAGCACCCTGAGCACTGAGCACCCAGCACCCCGAGCACTGAGCACCCAGCACCCTGAGTACTGAGCACCCATCACCCTGAGTACTGAGCACTCAGCACCCTGAGTACTGAGCACCGAGCACCCCGAGCACTGAGCACCCAGCACCCTGAGCACGGAGCAACCCGAGGACTGAGCACCCAGCACCCTGAGCACTGAGCTCCCAGCACCTTGAGTACTGAGCACCGAGCACCTCGAGCACTGAGCACCCAGCACCCTGAGTACTGAGCACGCAGCACCCTGAGCACTGAGCACCCAGCACCCTGAGCACTGAGCACCCAGCTCGCTGAGTACTGACCACCCAACACCCAGAGTACTGAGCACCCAGCACCCTGAGCACTGAGCACCCAGCACCCTGAGTACTGAGCACCCAGCACCCTGAGTACTTAGCACCCAGCACCCTGAGTACTGAACACCCAGCACCCTGAGCACTGAGGACTGAGCACCCTGAGCACTGAGTACTGAGCACTGAGCACCCTGAGCACTGAGCACCCAGCACACCGAGTACTGAACACCCAGCACCCTGAGTACTGAACACCCAGCACCCTGAGCACTGAGCACTGAGCACCCTGAGCACTGAGTAACGAGCACTGAGCACCCTGAGCACTGAGCACCCAGCACACCGTGTACTGAACACCCAGCACCCTGAGTACTGAACACCCAGCACCCTGAGCACTGAATTCTGAGCACTGAGCACCCTGAGTACTGAGCACCCAGCACCCTGAGTACTGAGCACTCAGCACCCTGAGTACTGAGCACCGAGCACCCCGAGCACTGAGCACCCAGCACCCTGAGCACTGAGCACCCTGAGGACTGAGCACCCAGCACCCTGAGCACTGAGCACCGAGCATGCTGAGTACTGAGCCCTGATCACCCTGAGCACTGAGCACCCAGCACCCCGAGCACTGAGCACCCAGCACCCTGAGTACTGAGCACCCAGCACCCTGAGCACTGAGCACCCAGCACCATGAGTACTGAGCACCCAGCACCCTGAGTACTGAGCACCCAGCACCCTGGGCACTGAGCACCCAGCACCCTGAGTACTGAGCACCGAGCACCCTGAGTACTGAGCACACAGCACCCTGAGTACTGAGCACCCAGCACCCTGAGCACTGAGCCCCCAGCACCCTGAGCACTGAGCACCCAGCACCCTGAGTACTGAGCACCGAGCTCCCCGAGCACTGAGCACCCTGAGTACTGAGCACCCAGCACCCCCATCACTGAGCACCAGGAACCCTGAGTACTGAGCACCGAGCACCCCGAGCACTGAGCACCCAGCACCCTGAGCACTGAGCACCCGGAGGACTGAGCACCCAGCACCCTGAGCACTGAGCACCGATCACCCTGAGCACTGAGCACCCAGCACCCCGAGCACTGAGCACCCAGCACCCTGAGTACTGAGCACCCAGCACCCCGAGTACTGAGCACCCAGCACCCTGAGTACTGAGCACCCAGCACCCTGAGCACTGAGTAACGAGCACTGAGCACCCTGAGCACTGAGCACCCAGCACACCGTGTACTGAACACCCAGCACCCTGAGTACTGAACACCCAGCACCCTGAGCACTGAATACTGAGCACTGAGCACCCTGAGTACTGAGCACCCAGCACCCTGAGTACTGAGCACTCAGCACCCTGAGTACTGAGCACCGAGCACCCCGAGCACTGAGCACCCAGCACCCTGAGCACTGAGCACCCTGAGGACTGAGCACCCAGCACCCTGAGCACTGAGCACCGAGCACCCTGAGCACTGAGCACCGAGCATGCTGAGTACTGAGCCCTGATCACCCTGAGCACTGAGCACCCAGCACCCCGAGCACTGAGCACCCAGCACCCTGAGTACTGAGCACCCAGCACCCTGAGCACTGAGCACCCAGCACCATGAGTACTGAGCACCCAGCACCCTGAGTACTGAGCACCCAGCAGCCTGGGCACTGAGCACCCAGCACCCTGAGTACTGAGCACCGAGCACCCTGAGTACTGAGCACACAGCACCCTGAGTACTGAGCAGCCAGCACCCTGAGCACTGAGCCCCCAGCACCCTGAGCACTGAGCACCCAGCACCCTGAGTACTGAGCACCCAGCACCCTGAGTACTGAACACCCAGCACCCTGAGCACTGAGCACCCAGCACCCTGAGCACTGATCACTGAGCACCCAGCACCCTGAGCACTGAGCACCCAGAACCCCGAGCACTGATCACCCAGCACCCTGAGCACCCAGCACCCTAAGCACTGAGCACCCTGAGCACTGAGCACTGAGCACCCAGCACGCTGAGTACTGAGCACTGAGCACACAGCACCCTGAGTACTGAGCACCCAGCACCCCGAGCACTGAGCACCCAGCGCCCCGAGCACTGAGCACAAAGCACCCCGAGCACTGAGCACCCAGCACACTGAGTACTGAGCACCCAGCACCCCGAGCACTGAGCACCCAGCACCCCGAGCACTGAACACCCAGCACCCTGAGTACTGAGCACCCAGCACCCCGAGCACTGAGCACCCAGCACCCTGAGTACTGAGCACCCAGCACCCTGAGTACTGAGCACTGAGCACCCTAAGCACTGAGCACCCAGCACCCCGAGCACTGAGCACCCAGCACCCTGAGTACTGAGCACCCATCACCCTGAGTACTGAGCACTCAGCACCCTGAGTACTGAGCACCGAGCACCCCGAGCACTGAGCACCCAGCACCCTGAGCACGGAGCACCCCGAGGACTGAGCACCCAGCACCCTGAGCACTGAGCACCCAGCACCTTGAGTACTGAGCACCGAGAACCTCGAGCACTGAGCACCCAGTACCCTGAGTACTGAGCACGCAGCACCCTGAGCACTGAACACCCAGCACCCTGAGCACTGAGCACCCAGCACGCTGAGTACTGAGCACCCAACACCCGAGTACTGAGCACCCAGCACCCTGAGCACTGAGCACCCAGCAACCTGAGTACTGAGCACCCAGCACCCTGAGTACTGAGCACCCAGCACCCTGAGTACTGAACACCCAGCACCCTGAGCACTGAGCACTGAGCACCCTGAGCACTGAGTACTGAGCACTGAGCACCCTGAGCACTGAGCACCCAGCACCCCGAGTACTTCGCACTGAAGCACCCTGAGAACTGAGCACCAAGCACCCCGAGTACTGAGCACTGAGCAATTTGAGTACTGAGCACCCAGCACCCTGAGCACTGAGCACCCAGCAACCTGAGTACTGAGCACCCAGCACCCTGAGCACTGAGCACCCAGCATGCTGAGTACTGAGCACCCAGCACCCCGAGCACTGAGCACCCAGCACCCTGAGTACTGAGCACTGAGCACCCAGCACCCCGAGCACTGAGAACCCAGCACCCTGAGCACTGAGCACCCAGCACCCTGAGCACGGAGCACCCCGAGGACTGAGCACCCAGAACCCTGAGCACTGAGCACCCAGCACCTTGAGTACTGAGCACCGAGCACCTCGAGCACTAAGCACCCAGCACCCTGAGTACTGAGCACCCAGCACCCTGAGCACTGAGCACCCAGCACCCCGAGCACTGAGCACCCAGCACCCCGAGCACTGAGCACCCAGGACCCTGAGTACTGAGCACCCAACAACCAGAGTACTGAGCACTGAGCACCCTGAGCATTGAGCACCCAGCACCCCTAGTACTGAGCACCCAGCACCCCGAGCACTGAGCACTGAGCACCCTGAGCACTGAGCACCCAGCACCCCGAGTACTGAGCAATGAGCACCCTGAGTACTGAGCACCAAGCACCCCGAGTACTGAGCACTGAGCACCCTGAGTACTGAGCACCCAGCACCCTGAGCACTGTGCACCCAGCACCCTGAGCACTCAGCACCCAGCACCCCGAGCACTGAGAACCCAGCACCCTGAGCACTGAGCACCCAGCACCCTGAGCACGGAGCAACCCGAGGACTGAGCACCCAGCACTCTGAGCACTGAGCACCCAGCACCTTGAGTACTGAGCACCGAGCACCTCGAGCACTAAGCACCCAGCACCCTGAGTACTGAGCACCCAGCACCCTGAGCACTGAGCACCCAGCACCCCGAGCACTGAGCACCCAGCACCCCGAGCACTGAGCACCCAGGACCCTGAGTACTGAGCACCCAACAACCAGAGTACTGAGCACTGAGCACCCTGAGCATTGAGCACCCAGCACCCCGAGTACTGAGCACCCAGCACCCCGAGCACTGAGCACTGAGCACCCTGAGCACTGAGCACCCAGCACCCCGAGTACTGAGCAATGAGCACCCTGAGTACTGAGCACCAAGCACCCCGAGTACTGAGCACTGAGCACCCTGAGTACTGAGCACCCAGCACCCTGAGCACTGAGCACCCAGCATCCTGAGTACTGAGCACTGAGAACCCTGAGTACTGAGCACCGAGCACCCTGAGTACTGAGCACTGAGCACCCCGAGCACTGAGCACCCAGCACCCTGAGCACCCAGCACCCTAAGCACTGAGCACCCTGAGCACTGAGCACTGAGCACCCAGCACGCTGAGTACTGAGCACTGAGCACACAGCACCCTGAGTACTGAGCACCCAGCACCCCGAGCACTGAGCACCCAGCACCCTAAGCACTGAGCACCCTGAGCACTGAGCACTGAGCACCCAGCACGCTGAGTACTGAGCACTGAGCACACAGCACCCTGAGTACTGAGCACCCAGCACCCCGAGCACTGAGCACCCAGCGCCCCGAGCACTGAGCACAAAGCACCCCGAGCACTGAGCACCCAGCACACTGAGTACTGAGCACCCAGCACCCCGAGCACTGAGCACCCAGCACCCCGAGCACTGAGCACCCAGCACCCTGTGTACTGAGCACTGAGCATCCTGAGTACAAAGCACCCAGCACACTGAGCAGTGAGCACGCAGCACCCCGAGCACTGAGTACCCAGCACCGTGAGTACTGAGCACCCAGCACCCTGAGTACTGAGCACCCAGCACCCTGAGTACTGAGCACCCAGCACCCTGAGCACTGAGCACCCAGCACCCTGAGTACTGAGCACCCAGCACCCTGAGTACTGAGCAACCAGCAACCTGAGCACTGAGCACTGAGCACCCAGCACCCTGAGCACTGAGCACTGAGCACCCAGCACCCCGAGCACTGAGCACCCAGCACCCCGAGCACTGAGGACCCAGCACCCTGAGCACTGAGCACCCAGCACCCTGAGCACTGAGCACCCAGCACCCTGAGTACTGAGGACCCAGCACCCTGAGTACTGAGCACCCAGCACCCTGAGCACTGAGCACCCAGCACCCTGAGCACTGAGCACTGAGCACCCAGCACCCCGAGCACTGAGCACCCAGCACCCCGAGCACTGAGGACCCAGCACCCTGAGCACTGAGCACCCAGCACCCTGAGCACTGAGCACCCAGCACCCTGAGTACTGAGGACCCAGCACCCTGAGTACTGAGCACCCAGCACCCTGAGCACTGAGCACAAAGCATGCTGAGTACTGAGCACCCAGCACCCTGAGTACTGAGGACCCAGCACCCTGAGTACTGAGCACCCAGCACCCTGAGCACTGAGCACAAAGCATGCTGAGTACTGAGCACTGAGCAACCTGAGTACTGAGCACCGAGGACCCTGAGCACTGAGCACCCAGCACGCTGAGTACTGAGCACTGAGCACCCTGAGTACTGAGCACCGAGCACGCTGAGTACTGAGGACCGAGCACCCTGAGCACTGAGCAGCCAGCACCCTCAGCACTGAGCACCCAGCACCCCGAGCACTGAGCACCCAGCTCCCTGAGCACTGAGCACCCAGCACCCTGAGTACTGAGCACCCAGCACCCCGAGTACTGAGCACCGAGCACCCCGAGCTCTGAGCACCCAGCACCCTGAGTACTGAGCACCCAGCACCCTGAGTACTGAGCACTGAGCACCCCGAGTACTGAGCACCCAGCAACCCGAGCACTGAGCACCCAGCACCCTGAGTACTGAGAACAGATCACCCTGAGTACTGAGCACCCAGCACCCTGAGTACTGATCCCCCAGCACCCTGAGTACTGAGCACCCAGCACCCCGAGCACTGAGCACCCAGCACCCTGAGCACCCAGCACCCTAAGCACTGAGCACCCTGAGCACTGAGCACTGAGCACCCAGCACGCTGAGTACTGAGCACTGAGCACACAGCACCCTGAGTACTGAGCACCCAGCACCCCGAGCACTGAGCACCCAGCGCCCCAAGCACTGAGCACAAAGCACCCCGAGCACTGAGAACCCAGCACACTGAGTACTGAGCACCCAGTACCCCGAGCACTGAGCACCCAGCACCCCGAGCACTGAACACCCAGCACCCTGAGTACTGAGCACCCAGCACCCCGAGCACTGAACACCCAGCACCCTGAGTACTGAGCACCCAGCACCCTGAGTACTGAGCACTGAGCACCCTGAGCACTGAGCACCCAGCACCCCGAGCACTGAGCACCCAGCACCCTGAGTACTGAGCACCCATCACCCTGAGTACTGAGCACTCAGCACCCTGAGTACTGAGCACCGAGCACCCCGAGCACTGAGCACCCAGCACCCTGAGCACGGAGCAACCCGAGGACTGAGCACCCAGCACCCTGAGCACTGAGCTCCCAGCACCTTGAGTACTGAGCACCGAGCACCTCGAGCACTGAGCACCCAGCACCCTGAGTACTGAGCACGCAGCACCCTGAGCACTGAGCACCCAGCACCCTGAGCACTGAGCACCCAGCTCGCTGAGTACTGACCACCCAACACCCAGAGTACTGAGCACCCAGCACCCTGAGCACTGAGCACCCAGCACCCTGAGTACTGAGCACCCAGCACCCTGAGTACTTAGCACCCAGCACCCTGAGTACTGAACACCCAGCACCCTGAGCACTGAGCACTGAGCACCCTGAGCACTGAGTACTGAGCACTGAGCACCCTGAGCACTGAGCACCCAGCACACCGAGTACTGAACACCCAGCACCCTGAGTACTGAACACCCAGCACCCTGAGCACTGAGCACTGAGCACCCTGAGCACTGAGTAACGAGCACTGAGCACCCTGAGCACTGAGCACCCAGCACACCGTGTACTGAACACCCAGCACCCTGAGTACTGAACACCCAGCACCCTGAGCACTGAATTCTGAGCACTGAGCACCCTGAGTACTGAGCACCCAGCACCCTGAGTACTGAGCACTCAGCACCCTGAGTACTGAGCACCGAGCACCCCGAGCACTGAGCACCCAGCACCCTGAGCACTGAGCACCCTGAGGACTGAGCACCCAGCACCCTGAGCACTGAGCACCGAGCACCCTGAGCACTGAGCACCGAGCATGCTGAGTACTGAGCCCTGATCACCCTGAGCACTGAGCACCCAGCACCCCGAGCACTGAGCACCCAGCACCCTGAGTACTGAGCACCCAGCACCCTGAGCACTGAGCACCCAGCACCATGAGTACTGAGCACCCAGCACCCTGAGTACTGAGCACCCAGCACCCTGGGCACTGAGCACCCAGCACCCTGAGTACTGAGCACCGAGCACCCTGAGTACTGAGCACACAGCACCCTGAGTACTGAGCACCCAGCACCCTGAGCACTGAGCCCCCAGCACCCTGAGCACTGAGCACCCAGCACCCTGAGTACTGAGCACCCAGCACCCTGAGTACTGAACACCCAGCACCCTGAGCACTGAGCACCCAGCACCCTGAGCACTGATCACTGAGCACCCAGCACCCTGAGCACTGAGCACCCAGAACCCCGAGCACTGAGCACCCAGCTCCCTGAGCACCCAGCACCCTAAGCACTGAGCACCCTGAGCACTGAGCACTGAGCACCCAGCACGCTGAGTACTGAGCACTGAGCACACAGCACCCTGAGTACTGAGCACCCAGCACCCCGAGCACTGAGCACCCAGCGCCCCGAGCACTGAGCACAAAGCACCCCGAGCACTGAGCACCCAGCACACTGAGTACTGAGCACCCAGCACCCTGAGTACTGAGCACTGAGCACCCTGAGCACTGAGCACCCAGCACCCCGAGCACTGAGCACCCAGCACCCTGAGTACTGAGCACCCATCACCCTGAGTACTGAGCACTCAGCACCCTGAGTACTGAGCACCGAGCACCCCGAGCACTGAGCACCCAGCACCCTGAGCACGGAGCAACCCGAGGACTGAGCACCCAGCACCCTGAGCACTGAGCACCCAGCACCTTGAGTACTGAGCACCGAGCACCTCGAGCACTGAGCACCCAGCACCCTGAGTCCTGAGCACGCAGCACCCTGAGCACTGAGCACCCAGCACCCTGAGCACTGAGCACCCAGCACGCTGAGTACTGACCACCCAACACCCAGAGTACTGAGCACCCAGCACCCTGAGCACTGAGCACCCAGCACCCTGAGTACTGAGCACCCAGCACCCTGAGTACTTAGCACCCAGCACCCTGAGTACTGAACACCCAGCACCCTGAGCACTGAGCACTGAGCACCCTGAGCACTGAGTACTGAGCACTGAGCACCCTGAGCACTGAGCACCCAGCACACCGAGTACTGAACACTCAGCACCCTGAGTACTGAACACCCAGCACCCTGAGCACTGAGCACTGAGCACCCTGAGCACTGAGTAACGAGCACTGAGCACCCTGAGCACTGAGCACCCAGCACACCGTGTACTGAACACCCAGCACCCTGAGTACTGAACACCCAGCACCCTGAGCACTGAATACTGAGCACTGAGCACCCTGAGTACTGAGCACCCAGCACCCTGAGTACTGAGCACTCAGCACCCTGAGTACTGAGCACCGAGCACCCCGAGCACTGAGCACCCAGCACCCTGAGCACTGAGCACCCTGAGGACTGAGCACCCAGCACCCTGAGCACTGAGCACCGAGCACCCTGAGCACTGAGCACCGAGCATGCTGAGTACTGAGCCCTGATCACCCTGAGCACTGAGCACCCAGCACCCCGAGCACTGAGCACCCAGCACCCTGAGTACTGAGCACCCAGCACCCTGAGCACTGAGCACCCAGCACCATGAGTACTGAGCACCCAGCACCCTGAGTACTGAGCACCCAGCAGCCTGGGCACTGAGCACCCAGCACCCTGAGTACTGAGCACCGAGCACCCTGAGTACTGAGCACACAGCACCCTGAGTACTGAGCACCCAGCACCCTGAGCACTGAGCCCCCAGCACCCTGAGCACTGAGCACCCAGCACCCTGAGTACTGAGCACCCAGCACCCTGAGTACTGAACACCCAGCACCCTGAGCACTGAGCACCCAGCACCCTGAGCACTGATCACTGAGCACCCAGCACCCTGAGCACTGAGCACCCAGAACCCCGAGCACTGATCACCCAGCACCCTGAGCACCCAGCACCCTAAGCACTGAGCACCCTGAGCACTGAGCACTGAGCACCCAGCACGCTGAGTACTGAGCACTGAGCACACAGCACCCTGAGTACTGAGCACCCAGCACCCCGAGCACTGAGCACCCAGCGCCCCGAGCACTGAGCACAAAGCACCCCGAGCACTGAGCACCCAGCACACTGAGTACTGAGCACCCAGCAACCCGAGCACTGAGCACCCAGCACCCCGAGCACTGAACACCCAGCACCCTGAGTACTGAGCACCCAGCACCCCGAGCACTGAGCACCCAGCACCCTGAGTACTGAGCACCCAGCACCCTGAGTACTGAGCACTGAGCACCCTAAGCACTGAGCACCCAGCACCCCGAGCACTGAGCACCCAGCACCCTGAGTACTGAGCACCCATCACCCTGAGTACTGAGCACTCAGCACCCTGAGTACTGAGCACCGAGCACCCCGAGCACTGAGCACCCAGCACCCTGAGCACGGAGCACCCCGAGGACTGAGCACCCAGCACCCTGAGCACTGAGCACCCAGCACCTTGAGTACTGAGCACCGAGAACCTCGAGCACTGAGCACCCAGTACCCTGAGTACTGAGCACGCAGCACCCTGAGCACTGAACACCCAGCACCCTGAGCACTGAGCACCCAGCACGCTGAGTACTGAGCACCCAACACCCAGAGTACTGAGCACCCAGCACCCTGAGCACTGAGCACCCAGCAACCTGAGTACTGAGCACCCAGCACCCTGAGTACTGAGCACCCAGCACCCTGAGTACTGAACACCCAGCACCCTGAGCACTGAGCACTGAGCACCCTGAGCACTGAGTACTGAGCACTGAGCACCCTGAGCACTGAGCACCCAGCACACCGAGTACTGAACACCCTGCACCTTGAGTACTGAACACCCAGCACCCTGAGCACTGAGCACTGAGCACCCTGAGCACTGAGTAATGACCACTGAGCACCCTGAGCACTGAGCACCCAGCACACCGAGTACTGAACACCCAGCACCCTGAGTACTGAACACCCAGCACCCTGAGCACTGAGTACTGAGCACTGAGCACCCTGAGCACTGAGCACCCAGCACCCTGAGTACTGAGCACCCAGCACCCTGAGTACTGAACACCCAGCACCCTGAGCACTGAGCACTGAGCACCCGGCACCCCGAGCACTGAGCACTGAGCACCCTGAGCACTGAGCACCCAGCACCCAGAGTACTGAGCACTGAAGCACCCTGAGTACTGAGCACCAAGCACCCCGAGTACTGTGCACTGAGCAATCTGAGTACTGAGCACCCAGCACCCTGAGCACTGAGCACCCAGCAACCTGAGTACTGAGCACCCAGCACCCTGAGCACTGAGCACCCAGCACGCTGAGTACTGAGCACCCAGCACCCCGAGCACTGAGCACCCAGCACCCTGAGTACTGAGCACTGAGCACCCAGCACCCCGAGCACTGAGCACCCAGCACCCTGTGTACTGAGCACTGAGCATCCTGAGTACAAAGCACCCAGCACCCTGAGTACTGAGCACCCAGGACCCTGAGCACTGAGCACCGAGCACCCCGAGCACTGTGCACCCAGCACCCTGAGCACTCAGCACCCAGCACCCCGAGCACTGAGAACCCAGCACCCTGAGCACTGAGCACCCAGCACCCTGAGCACGGAGCACCCCGAGGACTGAGCACCCAGCACCCTGAGCACTGAGCACCCAGCACCTTGAGTACTGAGCACCGAGCACCTCGAGCACTAAGCACCCAGCACCCTGAGTACTGAGCACCCAGCACCCTGAGCACTGAGCACCCAGCACCCCGAGCACTGAGCACCCAGCACCCCGAGCACTGAGCACCCAGGACCCTGAGTACTGAGCACCCAACAACCAGAGTACTGAGCACTGAGCACCCTGAGCATTGAGCACCCAGCACCCCGAGTACTGAGCACCCAGCACCCCGAGCACTGAGCACTGAGCACCCTGAGCACTGAGCACCCAGCACCCCGAGTACTGAGCAATGAGCACCCTGAGTACTGAGCACCAAGCACCCCGAGTACTGAGCACTGAGCACCCTGAGTACTGAGCACTCAGCACCCTGAGCACTGAGCACCCAGCATCCTGAGTACTGAGCACTGAGAACCCTGAGTACTGAGCACCGAGCACCCTGAGTACTGAGCACTGAGCACCCTGAGCACTGAGCAACCAGCACCCTGAGCACCCAGCACCCTAAGCACTGAGCACCCTGAGCACTGAGCACTGAGCACCCAGCACGCTGAGTACTGAGCACTGAGCACACAGCACCCTGAGTACTGAGCACCCAGCACCCCGAGCACTGAGCACCCAGCGCCCCGAGCACTGAGCACAAAGCACCCCGAGCACTGAGCACCCAGCACACTGAGTACTGAGCACCCAGCACCCCGAGCACTGAGCACCCAGCACCCCGATCACTGAGCACACAGCACCCTGTGTACTGAGCACTGAGCATCCTGAGTACAAAGCACCCAGCACCCTGAGCAGTGAGCACGCAGCACCCCGAGCACTGAGTACCCAGCACCCTGAGTACTGAGCACCCAGCACCCTGAGTACTGAGCACCCAGCACCCTGAGTACTGAGCACCCAGCACCCTGAGTACTGAGCAACCAGCAACCTGAGCACTGAGCACTGAGCACCCAGCACCCTGAGCACTGAGCACTGAGCACCCAGCACCCCGAGCACTGAGCACCCAGCACCCCGAGCACTGAGGACCCAGCACCCTGAGCACTGAGCACCCAGCACCCTGTGCACTGAGCACCCAGCACCCTGAGTACTGAGCACCCAGCACCCTGAGTACTGAGCACCCAGCACACTGAGCACTGAGCACAAAGCACGCTGAGTACTGAGCACTGAGCACCCTGAGTACTGAGCACCGAGGACCCTGAGCACTGAGCACCCAGCACCCTGAGTACTGAGCACTGAGCACCCTGAGTACTGAGCACCGAGCACGCTGAGTACTGAGGACCGAGCACCCTGAGCACTGAGCAGCCAGCACCCTCAGCACTGAGCACCCAGCACCCCGAGCACTGAGCACCCAGCTCCCTGAGCACTGAGCACCCAGCACCCTGAGTACTGAGCACCGAGCACCCCGAGTACTGAGCACCGAGCACCCCGAGCTCTGAGCACCCAGCACCCTGAGTACTGAGCACCCAGCACCCTGAGTACTGAGCACTGAGCACCCCGAGTACTGAGCACCCAGCAAACCGAGCACTGAGCACCCGGCACCCTGAGTACTGAGAACAGATCACCCTGAGTACTGAGCACCCAGCACCCTGAGTACTGATCCCCCAGCACCCTGAGTACTGAGCACCCAGCACCCCGAGCACTGAGCACCCAGCACCCTGAGCACCCAGCAGCCTAAGCACTGAGCACCCTGAGCACTGAGCACTGAGCACCCAGCACGCTGAGTACTGAGCACTGAGCACACAGCACCCTGAGTACTGAGCACCCAGCACCCTGAGCACTGAGCACGAAGCGCCCCAAGCACTGAGCACAAAGCACCCCGAGCACTGAGCACCCAGCACACTGAGTACTGAGCACCCAGTACCCCGAGCACTGAGCACCCAGCACCCCGAGCACTGAACACCCAGCACCCTGAGTACTGAGCACCCAGCACCCCGAGCACTGAGCACCCAGCACCCTGAGTACTGAGCACCCAGCACCCTGAGTACTGAGCACTGAGCACCCTGAGCACTGAGCACCCAGCACCCCGAGCACTGAGCACCCAGCACCCTGAGTACTGAGCACCCATCACCCTGAGTACTGAGCACTCAGCACCCTGAGTACTGAGCACCGAGCACCTCGAGCACTGAGCACCCAGCACCCTGAGCACGGAGCACCCGGAGGACTGAGCACCCAGCACCCTGAGCACTGAGCACCCAGCACCTTGAGTACTGAGCACCGAGCACCTCGAGCACTGAGCACCCAGCACCCTGAGCACTGAGCACCCAGCACCCTGAGCACTGAGCACCCAGCACCCTGAGCACTGAGCACCCAGCACGCTGAGTACTGACCACCCAACACCCAGAGTACTGAGCACCCAGCAACCTGAGCACTGAGCACCCAGCACCCTGAGTACTGAGCACCCAGCACCCTGAGTACTTAGCACCCAGCACCCTGAGTACTGAACACCCAGCACCCTGAGCACTGAGCACTGAGCACACTGAGCACTGAGTACTGAGCACTGAGCACCCTGAGCACTGAGCACCCAGCACACCGAGTACTGAACACCCAGCACCCTGAGTACTGAACACCCAGCACCCTGAGCACTGAGCACTGAGCACCCTGAGCACTGAGTAACGAGCACTGAGCACCCTGAGCACTGAGCACCCAGCACACCGTGTACTGAACACCCAGCACCCTGAGTACTGAACACCCAGCACCCTGAGCACTGAATACTGAGCACTGAGCACTGAGCACCCTGAGTACTGAGCACCCAGCACCCTGAGTACTGAGCACTCAGCACCCTGAGTACTGAGCACCGAGCACCCCGAGCACTGAGCACCCAGCACCCTGAGCACTGAGCACCCTGAGGACTGAGCACCCAGCACCCTGAGCACTGAGCACCGAGCACCCTGAGCACTGAGCACCGAGCATGCTGAGTACTGAGCCCTGATCACCCTGAGCACTGAGCACCCAGCACCCCGAGCACTGAGCACCCAGCACCCTGAGTACTGAGCACCCAGCACCCTGAGCACTGAGCACCCAGCACCATGAGTACTGAGCACCCAGCACCCTGAGTACTGAGCACCCAGCACCCTGGGCACTGAGCACCCAGCACCCTGAGTACTGAGCACCGAGCACCCTGAGTACTGAGCACACAGCACCCTGAGTACTGAGCACCCAGCACCCTGAGCACTGAGCCCCCAGCACCCTGAGCACTGAGCACCCAGCACCCTGAGTACTGAGCACCCAGCACCCTGAGTACTGAACACCCAGCACCCTGAGCACTGAGCACCCAGCACCCTGAGCACTGATCACTGAGCACCCAGCACCCTGAGCACTGAGCACCCAGAACCCCGAGCACTGATCACCCAGCACCCTGAGCACCCAGCACCCTAAGCACTGAGCACCCTGAGCACTGAGCACTGAGCACCTAGCACGCTGAGTACTGAGCACTGAGCACACAGCACCCTGAGTACTGAGCACCCAGCACCCCGAGCACTGAGCACCCAGCGCCCCGAGCACTGAGCACAAAGCACCCCGAGCACTGAGCACCCAGCACACTGAGTACTGAGCACCCAGCACCCCGAGCACTGAGCACCCAGCACCCCGAGCACTGAACACCCAGCACCCTGAGTACTGAGCACCCAGCACCCCGAGCACTGAGCACCCAGCACCCTGAGTACTGAGCACCCAGCACCCTGAGTACTGAGCACTGAGCACCCTAAGCACTGAGCACCCAGCACCCCGAGCACTGAGCACCCAGCACCCTGAGTACTGAGCACCCATCACCCTGAGTACTGAGCACTCAGCACCCTGAGTACTGAGCACCGAGCACCCCGAGCACTGAGCACCCAGCACCCTGAGCACGGCGCACCCCGAGGACTGAGCACCCAGCACCCTGAGCACTGAGCACCCAGCACCTTGAGTACTGAGCACCGAGAACCTCGAGCACTGAGCACCCAGTACCCTGAGTACTGAGCACGCAGCACCCTGAGCACTGAACACCCAGCACCCTGAGCACTGAGCACCCAGCACGCTGAGTACTGAGCACCCAACACCCAGAGTACTGAGCACCCAGCACCCTGAGCACTGAGCACCCAGCAACCTGAGTACTGAGCACCCAGCACCCTGAGTAATGAGCAACCAGCACCCTGAGTACTGAACACCCAGCACCCTGAGCACTGAGCACTGAGCACCCTGAGCACTGAGTACTGAGCACTGAGCACCCTGAGCAATGAGCACCCAGCACACCGAGTACTGAACACCCTGCACCTTGAGTACTGAACACCCAGCACCCTGAGCACTGAGCACTGAGCACCCTGAGCACTGAGTAATGACCACTGAGCACCCTGAGCACTGAGCACCCAGCACACCGAGTACTGAACACCCAGCACAATGAGTACTGAACACCCAGCACCCTGAGCACTGAGTACTGAGCACTGAGCACCCTGAGCACTGAGCACCCAGCACCCTGAGTACTGAGCACCCAGCACACTGAGTACTGAACACCCAGCACCCTGAGCACTGAGCACTGAGCACCCGGCACCCCGAGCACTGAGCACTGAGCACCCTGAGCACTGAGCACCCAGCACCCAGAGTACTGAGCACTGAAGCACCCTGAGTACTGAGCACCAAGCACCCCGAGTACTGAGCACTGAGCAATCTGAGTACTGAGCACCCAGCACCCTGAGCACTGAGCACCCAGCAACCTGAGTACTGAGCACCCAGCACCCTGAGCACTGAGCACCCAGCACGCTGAGTACTGAGCACCCAGCACCCCGAGCACTGAGCACCCAGCACCCTGAGTACTGAGCACTGAGCACCCAGCACCCCGAGCACTGAGCACCCAGCACCCTGTGTACTGAGCACTGAGCATCCTGAGTACAAAGCACCCAGCACCCTGAGTACTGAGCACCCAGGACCCTGAGCACTGAGCACCGAGCACCCCGAGCACTGTGCACCCAGCACCCTGAGCACTCAGCACCCAGCACCCCGAGCACTGAGAACCCAGCACCCTGAGCACTGAGCACCCAGCACCCTGAGCACGGAGCACCCCGAGGACTGAGCACCCAGCACCCTGAGCACTGAGCACCCAGCACCTTGAGTACTGAGCACCGAGCACCTCGAACACTAAGCACCCAGCACCCTGAGTACTGAGCACCCAGCACCCTGAGCACTGAGCACCCAGCACCCCGAGCACTGAGCACCCAGCACCCCGAGCACTGAGCACCCAGGACCCTGAGTACTGAGCACCCAACAACCAGAGTACTGAGCACTGAGCACCCTGAGCATTGAGCACCCAGCACCCCGAGTACTGAGCAGCCAGCACCCCGAGCACTGAGCACTGAGCACCCTGAGCACTGAGCACCCAGCACCCCGAGTACTGAGCAATGAGCACCCTGAGTACTGAGCACCAAGCACCCCGAGTACTGAGCACTGAGCACCCTGAGTACTGAGCACTCAGCACCCTGAGCACTGAGCACCCAGCATCCTGAGTACTGAGCACTGAGAACCCTGAGTACTGAGCACCGAGCACCCTGAGTACTGAGCACTGAGCACCCTGAGCACTGAGCACCCAGCACCCTGAGCACCCAGCACCCTAAGCACTGAGCACCCTGAGCACTGAGCACTGAGCACCCAGCACGCTGAGTACTGAGCACTGAGCACACAGCACCCTGAGTACTGAGCACCCAGCACCCCGAGCACTGAGCACCCAGCGCCCCGAGCACTGAGCACAAAGCACCCCGAGCACTGAGCACCCAGCACACTGAGTACTGAGCACCCAGCACAACGAGCACTGAGCACCCATCACCCCGATCACTGAGCACACAGCACCCTGTGTACTGAGCACTGAGCATCCTGAGTACAAAGCACCCAGCACCCTGAGCAGTGAGCACGCAGCACCCCGAGCACTGAGTACCCAGCACCCTGAGTACTGAGCACCCAGCACCCTGAGTACTGAGCACCCAGCACCCTGAGTACTGAGCACCCAGCACCCTGAGCACTGAGCACCCAGCACCCTGAGTACTGAGCACCCAGCACCCTGAGTACTGAGCAACCAGCAACCTGAGCACTGAGCACTGAGCACCCAGCACCCTGAGCACTGAGCACTGAGCACCCAGCACCCCGAGCACTGAGCACCCAGCACCCCGAGCACTGAGGACCCAGCACCCTGAGCACTGAGCACCCAGCACCCTGAGCACTGAGCACCCAGCACCCTGAGTACTGAGCACCCAGCACCCTGAGTACTGAGCACCCAGCACCCTGAGCACTGAGCACAAAGCACGCTGAGTACTGAGCACTGAGCACCCTGAGTACTGAGCACCGAGGACCCTGAGCACTGAGCACCCAGCACCCTGAGTACTGAGCACCCTGAGTACTGAGCACCGAGCACGCTGAGTACTGAGGACCGAGCACCCTGAGCACTGAGCAGCCAGCACCCTCAGCACTGAGCACCCAGCACCCCGAGCACTGAGCACCCAGCTCCCTGAGCACTGAGCACCCAGCACCCTGAGTACTGAGCACCCAGCACCCCGAGTACTGAGCACCGAGCACCCCGAGCTCTGAGCACCCAGCACCCTGAGTACTGAGCACCCAGCACCCTGAGTACTGAGCACTGAGCACCCCGAGTACTGAGCACCCAGCAAACCGAGCACTGAGCACCCGGCACCCTGAGTACTGAGAACAGATCACCCTGAGTACTGAGCACCCAGCACCCTGAGTACTGATCCCCCAGCACTCTGAGTACTGAGCACCCAGCACCCCGAGCACTGAGCACCCAGCACCCTGAGCACCCAGCACCCTAAGCACTGAGCACCCTGAGCACTGAGCACTGAGCACCCAGCACGCTGAGTACTGAGCACTGAGCACACAGCACCCTGAGTACTGAGCACCCAGCACCCTGAGCACTGAGCACCCAGCGCCCCAAGCACTGAGCACAAAGCACCCCGAGCACTGAGCACCCAGCACACTGAGTACTGAGCACCCAGTACCCCGAGCACTGAGCACCCAGCACCCCGAGCACTGAACACCCAGCACCCTGAGTACTGAGCACCCAGCACCCCGAGCACTGAGCACCCAGCACCCTGAGTACTGAGCACCCAGCACCCTGAGTACTGAGCACTGAGCACCCTGAGCACTGAGCACCCAGCACCCCGAGCACTGAGCACCCAGCACCCTGAGTACTGAGCACCCATCACCCTGAGTACTGAGCACTCAGCACCCTGAGTACTGAGCACCGAGCACCCCGAGCACTGAGCACCCAGCACCCTGAGCACGGAGCACCCCGAGGACTGAGCACCCAGCACCCTGAGCACTGAGCACCCAGCACCTTGAGTACTGAGCACCGAGCACCTCGAGCACTGAGCACCCAGCACCCTGAGCACTGAGCACCCAGCACCCTGAGCACTGAGCACCCAGCACCCTGAGCACTGAGCACCCAGCACGCTGAGTACTGACCACCCAACACCCAGAGTACTGAGCACCCAGCACCCTGAGCACTGAGCACCCAGCACCCTGAGTACTGAGCACCCAGCACCCTGAGTACTTAGCACCCAGCACCCTGAGTACTGAACACCCAGCACCCTGAGCACTGAGCACTGAGCACCCTGAGCACTGAGTACTGAGCACTGAGCACCCTGAGCACTGAGCACCCAGCACACCGAGTACTGAACACCCAGCACCCTGAGTACTGAACACCCAGCACCCTGAGCACTGAGCACTGAGCACCCTGAGCACTGAGTAACGAGCACTGAGCACCCTGAGCACTGAGCACCCAGCACACCGTGTACTGAACACCCAGCACCCTGAGTACTGAACACCCAGCACCCTGAGCACTGAATACTGAGCACTGAGCACCCTGAGCACTGAGCACCAAGCACCCTGAGTACTGAGCACCCAGCACCCTGAATACTGAACACCCAGCACCCTGAGCACTGAGCACTGAGCACCCAGCACCCCGAGCACTGAGCACTGAGCACCATGAGCACTGAGCACCCAGCACCCCGAGTACTGAGCACTGAATCACCCTGAGTACTGAGCACCAAGCACCCCGAGTACTGAGCACTGAGCAATCTGAGTACTGAGCACCCAGCACCCCTAGCACTGAGCACCCAGCACCCTGAGTACTGAGCACTGAGAACCCTGAGTACTGAGCACCCTGAGCACTGAGCACCCAGCACCCTGATCACTGAGCACGGTGCACCCCGAGGACTGAGCACCCAGCACCCTGAGCACTGAGCACCCAGCACCTTGAGCACTGAGCACTGAGCACCGAGCACCCCGAGCACTGAGCACCCAGCACCCTTAGTACTGAGCACCCAGCACCCTGAGCACTGAGCACCCAGCCCCCTGAGCACTGAGCACCCAGCACCCCGAGCACTGAGCACCCAGCACCCTGAGTACTGAGCACCCAGCACCCTGAGCACTGAGCACGCAGCACCCTGAGTACTGAGAACAGATCACCCGGAGTACTGAGCACCCAGCACCCTGAGTACTGATCCCCCAGCACCCTGAGTACTGAGCACCCAGCACCCCGAGCACTGAGCACCCAGCACCCTGAGTACTGAGCACCCAGCACCCTGAGTACTGAGCAACCAGCAACCTGAGCACTGAGCCCTGAGCACCCAGCACCCTGAGCACTGAGCACTGAGCACCCAGCACCCCGAGCACTGAGCACCCAGCACCCTTAGAATTGAGGACCCAGCACCCTGAGCAGTGAGCACCCAGCACCCTGAGCACTGAGCACCCAGCACCCTGAGTACTGAGCACCCAGCACCCTGAGTACTGAGCACCCAGCACCCTGAGTACTGAGCACTGAGCACCCTGAGTACTGAGCAGCGAGCACCCCGAGCACTGAGCACCCAGCACCCTGAGCACTGAGCACCCTGAGGACTGAGCACCCAGCACCCTGATCACTGAGCACGGAGCACCCCGAGGACTGAGCACCCAGCACCCTGAGCACTGAGCACCCAGCACCTTGAGTACTGAGCACCGAGCACCCCGAGCACTGAGCACCCAGCACCCTGAGTACTGAGCACCCAGCACCCTGAGCACTGAGCACGCAGCACCCCGAGCACTGAGCACCCAGCCCCCTGAGTACTGAGCACCCAGCACCCTGAGTACTGAGCACCCAGCACCCTGAGCACTGAGCACCCAGCACCCTGAGCACTGAGCACCCAGCACCCTGAGTACTGAGCACCCAGCACCCTGAGTACTGAGCAACCAGCAACCTGAGCACTGAGCACTGAGCACCCAGCACCCTGAGCACTGAGCACTGAGCACCCAGCACCCCGAGCACTGAGCACCCAGCACCCCGAGCACTGAGGACCCAGCACCCTGAGCACTGAGCACCCAGCACCCTGAGCGCTGAGCACCCAGCACCCTGAGTACTGAGCACCCAGCACCCTGAGTACTGAGCACCCAGCACCCTGAGTACTGAGCACTCAGCACCCTGAGTACTGAGCAACGAGCACCCCGAGCACTGAGCACCCAGCACCCTGAGCACTGAGCACCCTGAGGACTGAGCACCCAGCACCCTGAGCACTGAGCACCGAGCACCCTGAGCACTGAGCACCCAGCACCCCGAGCACTGAGCACCCAGCACCCTGAGTACTGAGCACCCAGCACCTCGAATACTGAGCACCCAGCACCCAGAGTACTGAGAACCCAGCACCCCGAGCAGTGAGCCCCCGGCACCCTGAGTACTGAGCACCCTGAGTACTGAGCACTGAGCACCCAGCACCCTGAGGACTGAGCACCCTGAGGACTGAGCACCCAGGACCCTGAGCACTGAGCACCGAGCACCCTGAGAACTGAGCCCTGATCACCCTGAGCACTGAGAACCCAGCACCCCGAGCACTGAGCACCCAGCACCCTGAGTACTGAGCACTGAGCACTCAGCACCCCGAGCACTGAGCACCCAGCACCCTATGTACTGAGCACTGAGCACCCTGAGTACTAAGCACCCAGCACCCTGAGTACTGAGCACCCAGGACCCTGAGCACTGAGCACCGAGCACCCCGAGCACTGAGCACCCAGCACCCTGAGCACTCAGCACCCAGCACCCCGAGCACTGAGAACCCAGCACCCTGAGCACTGAGCACCCAGCACCCTGGGCACGGAGCACCCCGAGGACTGAGCACCCAGCACCCTGAGCACTGAGCACCCAGCACCTTGAGTACTGAGCACCGAGCACCTCGAGCACTAAGCACCCAGCACCCTGAGTACTGAGCACCCAGCACCCTGAGCACTGAGCACCCAGCACCCTGAGCACTGAGCACCCAGCACCCCGAGCACTGAGCACCCAGGACCCTGAGTACTGAGCACCCAACACCTAGAGTACTGAGCACTGAGCACCCTGAGCATTGAGCACCCAGCACCCCGAGTACTGAGCACCCAGCACCCCGAGCACTGAGCACTGAGCACCCTGAGCACTGAGCACCCAGCACCCCGAGTACTGAGCAATGAGCACCCTGAGTACTGAGCACCAAGCACCCCGAGTACTGAGCACTGAGCACCCTGAGTACTGAGCACCCAGCACCCTGAGCACTGAGCACCCAGCACCCTGAGTACTGAGCACTGAGAACCCTGATTACTGAGCACCGAGCACCCTGAGTACTGAGCACCCAGCACCCTGATCACTGAGCACGGCTCACCCCGAGGACTGAGCACCCAGCACCCTGAGCACTGAGCACCCAGCACCCTGAGTACTGAGCACCCAGCACCCTGAGCACTGAGCACCCAGCACCCTGAGCAGTGAGCACGCAGCACCCCGAGCACTGAGCACCCAGCACCCTGAGTACTGAGGACCCAGCACCCTGAGTACTGAGCACCCAGCACCCTGAGCACTGAGCACCCAGCACCCTGAGTACTGAGCACCCAGCACCCTGAGTACTGAGCAACCAGCAACCTGAGCACTGAGCACTGAGCACCCAGCACCCTGAGCACTGAGCAATGAGCACCCAGCACACTGAGTACTGAGCACCCAACACTCTGAGCACTGAGCACCCAGCACGCTGAGTACTGAGCACTGAGCACACAGCACCCTGAGTACTGAGCACCCAGCACCTCGAGCACTAAGCACCCAGCACCCTGAGTACTGAGCACCCAGCACCCTGAGCACTGAGCACCCAGCACCCTGAGCACTGAGCACCCAGCACCCTGAGTACTGAGCACCCAGCACCCTGAGTACTGAGCACCCAGCACCCTGAGTACTGAGCACTCAGCACCCTGAGTACTGAGCAACGAGCACCCCGAGCACTGAGCACCCAGCACCCTGTGCACTGAGCACCCTGAGGACTGAGCACCCAGCACCCTGTGCACTGAGCACCGAGCACCCTGAGCACTGAGCACCCAGCACCCCGAGCACTGAGCACCGAGAACCCTGAGAACTGAGCACCCAGCACCTCGAGTACTGAGCACCCAGCACCCTGGGCACTGAGCACCCAGCACCCTGAGTACTGAGCACCCAGCACCCTGAGTACTGAGCACCCAGCACCCTGGGCACTGAGAACCAAGCACCCTGGGTACTGAGCACCGAGCACCCTGAGTACTGAGCACACAGCACCCTGAGTACTGAGCACCCAGCACCCTGAGCACTGAGCCCCCAGCACCCTGAGCACTGAGCACACAGCACCCTGAGTACTGAGCACCCAGCACCCTGAGTACTGAACACCCAGCACCCAGGGCACTGAGCACTGAGCACCCAGCACCCTGAGCACTGAGCACCCAGCACCCTGAGCACTGAGCACCCAGCACCCCGAGCACTGAGCACCCAGCACCCTGAGCACCCAGCACCCTAAGCACTGAGCACCCTGAGCACTGAGCACTGAGCACCCAGCACGCTGAGTACTGAGCACTGAGCACACAGCACCCTGAGTACTGAGCACCCAGCACCCCGAGCACTGAGCACCCAGCGCCCCGAGCACTGAGCACAAAGCACCCCGAGCACTGAGCACCCAGCACACTGAGTACTGAGCACCCAGCACCCCGAGCACTGAGCACCCAGCACCCCGAGCACTGAACACCCAGCACCCTGAGTACTGAGCACCCAGCACCCCGAGAACTGAGCACCCAGCACCCTGAGTACTGAGCACCCAGCACCCTGAGCACTGAGCACCCAGCACCCTGAGCACTGAGCACCCAGCACCCTGAGTACTGAGCACCCAGCACCCTGAGTACTGAGCAACCAGCAACCTGAGCACTGAGCACTGAGCACCCAGCACCCTGAGCACTGAGCACTGAGCACCCAGCACCCCGAGCACTGAGCACCCAGCACCCCGAGCACTGAGGACCCAGCACCCTGAGCACTGAGCACCCAGCACCCTGAGCGCTGAGCACCCAGCACCCTGAGTACTGAGCACCCAGCACCCTGAGTACTGAGCACCCAGCACCCTGAGTACTGAGCACTCAGCACCCTGAGTACTGAGCAACGAGCACCCCGAGCACTGAGCACCTAGCACCCTGAGCACTGAGCACCCTGAGGACTGAGCACCCAGCACCCTGAGCACTGAGCACCGAGCACCCTGAGCACTGAGCACCCAGCACCCCGAGCACTGAGCACCCAGCACCCTGAGTACTGAGCACCCAGCACCTCGAATACTGAGCACCCAGCACCCAGAGTACTGAGAACCCAGCACCCCGAGCAGTGAGCCCCCGGCACCCTGAGTACTGAGCACCCTGAGTACTGAGCACTGAGCACCCAGCACCCTGAGGACTGAGCACCCTGAGGACTGAGCACCCAGGACCCTGAGCACTGAGCACCGAGCACCCTGAGAACTGAGCCCTGATCACCCTGAGCACTGAGAACCCAGCACCCCGAGCACTGAGCACCCAGCACCCTGAGTACTGAGCACTGAGCACTCAGCACCCCGAGCACTGAGCACCCAGCACCCTATGTACTGAGCACTGAGCACCCTGAGTACTAAGCACCCAGCACCCTGAGTACTGAGCACCCAGGACCCTGAGCACTGAGCACCCAGCACCCCGAGCACTGAGCACCCAGGACCCTGAGTACTGAGCACCCAACACCTAGAGTACTGAGCACTGAGCACCCTGAGCATTGAGCACCCAGCACCCCGAGTACTGAGCACCCAGCACCCCGAGCACTGAGCACTGAGCACCCTGAGCACTGAGCACCCAGCACCCCGAGTACTGAGCAATGAGCACCCTGAGTACTGAGCACCAAGCACCCCGAGTACTGAGCACTGAGCACCCTGAGTACTGAGCACCCAGCACCCTGAGCACTGAGCACCCAGCACCCTGAGTACTGAGCACTGAGAACCCTGATTACTGAGCACCGAGCACCCTGAGTACTGAGCACCCAGCACCCTGATCACTGAGCACGGCTCACCCTGAGGACTGAGCACCCAGCACCCTGAGCACTGAGCACCCAGCACCCTGAGTACTGAGCACCCAGCACCCTGAGCACTGAGCACCCAGCACCCTGAGCAGTGAGCACGCAGCACCCCGAGCACTGAGCACCCAGCACCCTGAGTACTGAGGACCCAGCACCCTGAGTACTGAGCACCCAGCACCCTGAGCACTGAGCACCCAGCACCCTGAGTACTGAGCACCCAGCACCCTGAGTACTGAGCAACCAGCAACCTGAGCACTGAGCACTGAGCACCCAGCACCCTGAGCACTGAGCAATGAGCACCCAGCACACTGAGTACTGAGCACCCAACACTCTGAGCACTGAGCACCCAGCACGCTGAGTACTGAGCACTGAGCACACAGCACCCTGAGTACTGAGCACCCAGCACCTCGAGCACTAAGCACCCAGCACCCTGAGTACTGAGCACCCAGCACCCTGAGCACTGAGCACCCAGCACCCTGAGCACTGAGCACCCAGCACCCTGAGTACTGAGCACCCAGCACCCTGAGTACTGAGCACCCAGCACCCTGAGTTCTGAGCACTTAGCACCCTGAGTACTGAGCAACGAGCACCCCGAGCACTGAGCACCCAGCACCCTGTGCACTGAGCACCCTGAGGACTGAGCACCCAGCACCCTGAGCACTGAGCACCGAGCACCCTGAGCACTGAGCACCCAGCACCCCGAGCACTGAGCACCGAGAACCCTGAGTACTGAGCACCCAGCACCTCGAGTACTGAGCACCCAGCACCCTGGGCACTGAGCACCCAGCACCCTGAGTACTGAGCACCCAGCACCCTGAGTACTGAGCACCCAGCACCCTGGGCACTGAGAACCAAGCACCCTGGGTACTGAGCACCGAGCACCCTGAGTACTGAGCACACAGCACCCTGAGTACTGAGCACCCAGCACCCTGAGCACTGAGCCCCCAGCACCCTGAGCACTGAGCACCCAGCACCCTGAGTACTGAGCACCCAGCACCCTGAGTACTGAACACCCAGCACCCAGGGCACTGAGCACTGAGCACCCAGCACCCTGAGCACTGAGCACCCAGCACCCTGAGCACTGAGCACCCAGCACCCCGAGCACTGAGCACCCAGCACCCTGAGCACCCAGCACCCTAAGCACTGAGCACCCAGCACCCTGAGTACTGAGCACCCAGCACCCTGAGTACTGAACACCCAGCACCCAGGGCACTGAGCACTGAGCACCCAGCACGCTGAGTACTGAGCACTGAGCACACAGCACCCTGAGTACTGAGCACCCAGCACCCCGAGCACTGAGCACCCAGCGCCCCGAGCACTGAGCACAAAGCACCCCGAGCACTGAGCACCCAGCACACTGAGTACTGAGCACCCAGCACCCCGAGCACTGAGCACCCAGCACCCCGAGCACTGAACACCCAGCACCCTGAGTACTGAGCACCCAGCACCCCGAGCACTGAGCACCCAGCACCCTGAGTACTGAGCACCCAGCACCCTGAGTACTGAGCACTGAGCACCCTGAGCACTGAGCACCCAGCACCCCGAGCACTGAGCACCCAGCACCCTGAGTACTGAGCACCCATCACCCTGAGTACTGAGCACTCAGCACCCTGAGTACTGAGCACCGAGCACCCCGAGCACTGAGGACCCAGCACCCTGAGCACGGAGCACCCCGAGGACTGAGCACCCAGCACCCTGAGCACTGAGCACCCAGCACCTTGAGTACTGAGCACCGAGCACCTCGAGCACTGAGCACCCAGCACCCTGAGTACTGAGCACGCAGCACCCTGAGCACTGAGCACCCAGCACCCTGAGCACTGAGCACCCAGCACGCTGAGTACTGAGCACCCAACACCCAGAGTACTGAGCACCCAGCACCCTGAGCACTGAGCACCCAGCACCCTGAGTACTGAGCACCCAGGACCCTGAGTACTGAGCAGCCAGCACCCTGAGTACTGAACACCCAGCACCCTGAGCACTGAGCACTGAGCACCCTGAGCACTGAGTACTGAGCACTGAGCACCCTGAGCACTGAGCACCCAGCACACCGAATACTGAACACCCAGCACCCTGAGTACTGAACACCCAGCACCCTGAGCACTGAGCACCCTGAGCACTGAGTAATGAGCACTGAGCACCCTGAGCACTGAGCACCCAGCACACCGAGTACTGAACACCCAGCACCCTGAGTACTGAACACCCAGCACCCTGAGCACTGAGTACTGAGCACTGAGCACCCTGAGCACTGAGCACCCAGCACCCTGAGTACTGAGCACCCAGCACCCTGAGTACTGAACACCCAGCACCCTGAGCACTGAGCACTGAGCACCCAGCACCCCGAGCACTGAGCACCCAGCACCCCGAGCACTGAGGACCCAGAACCCTGAGCACTGAGCACCCAGCACCCTGAGCACTGAGCACCCAGCACCCTGAGTACTGAGCACCCAGCACCCTGAGTACTGAGCACCCAGCACCCTGAGCACTGAGCACAAAGCATGCTGAGTACTGAGCACTGAGCACCCTGAGTACTGAGCACCGAGGACCCTGAGCACTGAGCACCCAGCACGCTGAGTACTGAGCACTGAGCACCCTGAGTACTGAGCACCGAGCACGCTGAGTACTGAGGACCGAGCACCCTGAGCACTGAGCAGCCAGCACCCTCAGCACTGAGCACCCAGCACCCCGAGCACTGAGCACCCAGCTCCCTGAGCACTGAGCACCCAGCACCCTGAGTACTGAGCACCCAGCACCCCGAGTACTGAGCACCGAGCACCCCGAGCTCTGAGCACCCAGCACCCTGAGTACTGAGCACCCAGCACCAGAGTACTGAGCACTGAGCACCCCGAGTACTGAGCACCCAGTAACCCGAGCACTGAGCACCCAGCACCCTGAGTACTGAGAACAGATCACCCTGAGTACTGAGCACCCAGCACCCTGAGTACTGATCCCCCAGCACCCTGAGTACTGAGCACCCAGCACCCCGAGCACTGAGCACCCAGCACCCTGAGCACCCAGCACCCTAAGCACTGAGCACCCTGAGCACTGAGCACTGAGCACCCAGCACGCTGAGTACTGAGCACTGAGCACACAGCACCCTGAGTACTGAGCACCCAGCACCCCGAGCACTGAGCACCCAGCGCCCCAAGCACTGAGCAGAAAGCACCCTGAGCACTGAGAACCCAGCACACTGAGTACTGAGCACCCAGTACCCCGAGCACTGAGCACCCAGCACCCCGAGCACTGAACACCCAGCACCCTGAGTACTGAGCACCCAGCACCCCGAGCACTGAACACCCAGCACCCTGAGTACTGAGCACCCAGCACCCTGAGTACTGAGCACTGAGCACCCTGAGCACTGAGCACCCAGCACCCCGAGCACTGAGCACCCAGCACCCTGAGTACTGAGCACCCATCACCCTGAGTACTGAGCACTCAGCACCCTGAGTACTGAGCACCGAGCACCCCGAGCACTGAGCACCCAGCACCCTGAGCACGGAGCAACCCGAGGACTGAGCACCCAGCACCCTGAGCACTGAGCTCCCAGCACCTTGAGTACTGAGCACCTAGCACCTCGAGCACTGAGCACCCAGCACCCTGAGTACTGAGCACGCAGCACCCTGAGCACTGAGCACCCAGCACCCTGAGCACTGAGCACCCAGCACGCTGAGTACTGACCACCCAACACCCAGAGTACTGAGCACCCAGCACCCTGAGCACTGAGCACCCAGCACCCTGAGTACTGAGCACCCAGCACCCTGAGTACTGAACACCCAGCACCCTGAGCACTGAGCACTGAGCACCCTGAGCACTGAGTACTGAGCACTGAGCACCCTGAGCACTGAGCACCCAGCACACCGAGTACTGAACACCCAGCACCCTGAGTACTGAACACCCAGCACCCTGAGCACTGAGCACCCTGAGCACTGAGTAACGAGCACTGAGCACCCTGAGCACTGAGCACCCAGCACACCGTGTACTGAACACCCAGCACCCTAAGTACTGAACACCCAGCACCCTGAGCACTGAATACTGAGCACTGAGCACCCTGAGTACTGAGCACCCAGCACCCTGAGTACTGAGCACTCAGTACCCTGAGTACTGAGCACCGAGCACCCCGAGCACTGAGCACCCAGCACCCTGAGCACTGAGCACCCTGAGGACTGAGCACCCAGCACCCTGAGCACTGAGCACCGAGCACCCTGAGCACTGAGCACCGAGCATGCTGAGTACTGAGCCCTGATCACCCTGAGCACTGAGCACCCAGCACCCCGAGCACTGAGCACCCAGCACCCTGAGTACTGAGCACCCAGCACCCTGAGCACTGAGCACCCAGCACCATGAGTACTGAGCACCCAGCACCCTGAGTACTGAGCACCCAGCACCCTGGGCACTGAGCACCCAGCACCCTGAGTACTGAGCACCGAGCACCCTGAGTACTGAGCACACAGCACCCTGAGTACTGAGCACCCAGCACCCTGAGCACTGAGCCCCCAGCACCCTGAGCACTGAGCACCCAGCACCCTGAGTACTGAGCACCCAGCACCCTGAGTACTGAACACCCAGCACCCTGAGCACTGAGCACCCAGCACCCTGAGCACTGATCACTGAGCACCCAGCACCCTGAGCACTGAGCACCCAGAACCCCGAGCACTGAGCACCCAGCACCCTGAGCACCCAGCACCCTAAGCACTGAGCACCCTGAGCACTGAGCACTGAGCACCCAGCACGCTGAGTACTGAGCACTGAGCACACAGCACCCTGAGTACTGAGCACCCAGCACCCCGAGCACTGAGCACCCAGCGCCCCGAGCACTGAGCACAAAGCACCCTGAGCACTGAGCACCCAGCACACTGAGTACTGAGCACCCAGCACCCTGAGTACTGAGCACTGAGCACCCCGAGCACTGAGCACCCAGCACCCTGAGTACTGAGCACCCATCACCCTGAGTACTGAGCACTCAGCACCCTGAGTACTGAGCACCGAGCACCCCGAGCACTGAGCACCCAGCACCCTGAGCACGGAGCAACCCGAGGACTGAGCACCCAGCACCCTGAGCACTGAGCACCCAGCACCTTGAGTACTGAGCACCGAGCACCTCGAGCACTGAGCACACAGCACCCTGAGTACTGAGCACGCAGCACCCTGAGCACTGAGCACCCAGCACCCTGAGCACTGAGCACCCAGCACGCTGAGTACTGACCACCCAACACCCAGAGTACTGAGCACCCAGCACCCTGAGCACTGAGCACCCAGCACCCTGAGTACTGAGCACCCAGCACCCTGAGTACTTTGCACCCAGCACCCTGAGTACTGAACACCCAGCACCCTGAACACTGAGCACTGAGCACCCTGAGCACTGAGTACTGAGCACTGAGCACCCTGAGCACTGAGCACCCAGCACACCGAGTACTGAGCACTCAGCACCCTGAGTACTGAGCACCGAGCACCCTGAGCACTGAATACTGAGCACTGAGCACCCTGAGTACTGAGCACCCAGCACCCTGAGTACTGAACACCCAGCACCCTGAGCACTGAGCACTGAGCACCCTGAGCACTGAGTAACGAGCACTGAGCACCCTGAGCACTGAGCACCCAGCACACCGTGTACTGAACACCCAGCACCCTGAGTACTGAACACCCAGCACCCTGAGCACTGAATACTGAGCACTGAGCACCCTGAGTACTGAGCACCAAGCACCCTGAGTACTGAGCACTCAGCACCCTGAGTACTGAGCACCGAGCACCCCGAGCACTGAGCACCCAGCACCCTGAGCACTGAGCACCCTGAGGACTGAGCACCCAGCACCCTGAGCACTGAGCACCGAGCACCCTGAGCACTGAGCACCGAGCATGCTGAGTACTGAGCCCTGATCACCCTGAGCACTGAGCACCCAGCACCCCGAGCACTGAGCACCCAGCACCCTGAGTACTGAGCACCCAGCACCCTGAGCACTGAGCACCCAGCACCATGAGTACTGAGCACCCAGCACCCTGAGTACTGAGCACCCAGCACCCTGGGCACTGAGCACCCAGCACCCTGAGTACTGAGCACCGAGCACCCTGAGTACTGAGCACACAGCACCCTGAGTACTGAGCACCCAGCACCCTGAGCACTGAGCCCCCAGCACCCTGAGCACTGAGCACCCAGCACCCTGTGTACTGAGCACCCAGCACCCTGAGTACTGAACACCCAGCACCCTGAGCACTGAGCACCCAGCACCCTGAGCACTGATCACTGAGCACCCAGCACCCTGAGCACTGAGCACCCAGAACCCCGAGCACTGATCACCCAGCACCCTGAGCACCCAGCACCCTAAGCACTGAGCACCCTGAGCACTGAGCACTGAGCACCCAGCACGCTGAGTACTGAGCACTGAGCACACAGCACCCTGAGTACTGAGCACCCAGCACCCCGAGCACTGAGCACCCACCGCCCCGAGCACTGAGCACAAAGCACCCCGAGCACTGAGCACCCAGCACACTGAGTACTGAGCACCCAGCACCCCGAGCACTGAGCACCCAGCACCCCGAGCACTGAACACCCAGCACCCTGAGTACTGAGCACCCAGCACCCCGAGCACTGAGCACCCAGCACCCTGAGTACTGAGCACCCAGCGCCCTGAGTACTGAGCACTGAGCACCCTAAGCACTGAGCACCCAGCACCCCGAGCACTGAGCACCCAGCACCCTGAGTACTGAGCACCCATCACCCTGAGTACTGAGCACTCAGCACCCTGAGTACTGAGCACCGAGCACCCCGAGCACTGAGCACCCAGCACCCTGAGCACGGAGCACCCCGAGGACTGAGCACCCAGCACCCTGAGCACTGAGCACCCAGCACCTTGAGTACTGAGCACCGAGAACCTCGAGCACTGAGCACCCAGTACCCTGAGTACTGAGCACGCAGCACCCTGAGCACTGAACACCCAGCACCCTGAGCACTGAGCACCCAGCACGCTGAGTACTGAGCACCCAACACCCAGAGTACTGAGCACCCAGCACCCTGAGCACTGAGCACCCAGCAACCTGAGTACTGAGCACCCAGCACCCTGAGTACTGAGCACCCAGCACCCTGAGTACTGAACACCCAGCACCCTGAGCACTGAGCACTGAGCACCCTGAGCACTGAGTACTGAGCACTGAGCACCCTGAGCACTGAGCACCCAGCACACCGAGTACTGAACACCCAGCACCTTGAGTACTGAACACCCAGCACCCTGAGCACTGAGCACTGAGCACCCTGAGCACTGAGTAATGACCACTGAGCACCCTGAGCACTGAGCACCCAGCACACCGAGTACTGAACACCCAGCACCCTGAGTACTGAACACCCAGCACCCTGAGCACAGAGTACTGAGCACTGAGCACCCTGAGCACTGAGCACCCAGCACCCTGAGTACTGAGCACCCAGCACCCTGAGTACTGAACACCCAGCACCCTGAGCACTGAGCACTGAGCACCCGGCACCCCGAGCACTGAGCACTGAGCACCCTGAGCACTGAGCACCCAGCACCCAGAGTACTGAGCACTGAAGCACCCTGAGTACTGAGCACCAAGCACCCCGAGTACTGAGCACTGAGCAATCTGAGTACTGAGCACCCAGCACCCTGAGCACTGAGCACCCAGCAACCTGAGTACTGAGCACCCAGCACCCTGAGCACTGAGCACCCAGCACGCTGAGTACTGAGCACCCAGCACCCCGAGCACTGAGCACCCAGCACCCTGAGTACTGAGCACTGAGCACCCAGCACCCCGAGCACTGAGCACCCAGCACCCTGTGTACTGAGCACTGAGCATCCTGAGTACAAAGCACCCAGCACCCTGAGTACTGAGCACCCAGGACCCTGAGCACTGAGCACCGAGCACCCCGAGCACTGTGCACCCAGCACCCTGAGCACTCAGCACCCAGCACCCCGAGCACTGAGAACCCAGCACCCTGAGCACTGAGCACCCAGCACCCTGAGCACGGAGCACCCCGAGGACTGAGCACCCAGCACCCTGAGCACTGAGCACCCAGCACCTTGAGTACTGAGCACCGAGCACCTCGAGCACTAAGCACCCAGCACCCTGAGTACTGAGCACCCAGCACCCTGAGCACTGAGCACCCAGCACCCCGAGCACTGAGCACCCAGCACCCCGAGCACTGAGCACCCAGGACCCTGAGTACTGAGCACCCAACAACCAGAGTACTGAGCACTGAGCACCCTGAGCATTGAGCACCCAGCACCCCGAGTACTGAGCACCCAGCACCCCGAGCACTGAGCACTGAGCACCCTGAGCACTGAGCACCCAGCACCCCGAGTACTGAGCAATGAGCACCCTGAGTACTGAGCACCAAGCACCCCAAGTACTGAGCACTGAGGACCCTGAGTACTGAGCACTCAGCACCCTGAGCACTGAGCACCCAGCATCCTGAGTACTGAGCACTGAGAACCCTGAGTACTGAGCACCGAGCACCCTGAGTACTGAGCACTGAGCACCCCGAGCACTGAGCACCCAGCACCCTGAGCACCCAGCACCATAAGCACTGAGCACCCTGAGCACTGAGCACTGAGCACACAGCACCCTGAGTACTGAGCACCCAGCACCCCGAGCACTGAGCACCCAGCGCCCCGAGCACTGATCACAAAGCACCCCGAGCACTGAGCACCCAGCACACTGAGTACTGAGCACCCAGCACCCCGAGCACTGAGCACCCAGCACCCCGAGCACTGAGCACACAGCACCCTGTGTACTGAGCACTGAGCATCCTGAGTACAAAGCACCCAGCACCCTGAGCAGTGAGCACGCAGCACCCCGAGCACTGAGTACCCAGCACCCTGAGTACTGAGCACCCAGCACCCTGAGTACTGAGCACCCAGCACCCTGAGTACTGAGCACCCAGCACCCTGAGCACTGAGCACCCAGCACCCTGAGTACTGAGCACCCAGCACCCTGAGTACTGAGCAACCAGCAACCTGAGCACTGAGCACTGAGCACCCAGCACCCTGAGCACTGAGCACTGAGCACCCAGCACCCCGAGCACTGAGCACCCAGCACCCTGAGCACTGAGGACCCAGCACCCTGAGCACTGAGCACCCAGCACCCTGAGCACTGAGCACCCAGCACCCTGAGTACTGAGCACCCAGCACCCTGAGTACTGAGCACCCAGCACCCTGAGCACTGAGCACAAAGCACGCTGAGTACTGAGCACTGAGCACCCTGAGTACTGAGCACCGAGGACCCTGAGCACTGAGCACCCAGCACCCTGAGTACTGAGCACTGAGCACCCTGAGTACTGAGCACCGAGCACGCTGAGTACTGAGGACCGAGCACCCTGAGCACTGAGCAGCCAGCACCCTCAGCACTGAGCACCCAGCACCCCGAGCACTGAGCACCCAGCTCCCTGAGCACTGAGCACCCAGCACCCTGAGTACTGAGCACCCAGCACCCCGAGTACTGAGCACCGAGCACCCCGAGCTCTGAGCACCCAGCACCCTGAGTACTGAGCACCCAGCACCCTGAGTACTGAGCACTGAGCACCCCGAGTACTGAGCACCCAGCAAACCGAGCACTGAGCACCCGGCACCCTGAGTACTGAGAACAGATCACCCTGAGTACTGAGCACCCAGCACCCTGAGTACTGATCCCCCAGCACCCTGAGTACTGAGCACCCAGCACCCCGAGCACTGAGCACCCAGCACCCTGAGCACCCAGCACCCTAAGCACTGAGCACCCTGAGCACTGAGCACTGAGCACCCAGCACGCTGAGTACTGAGCACTGAGCACACAGCACCCTGAGTACTGAGCACCCAGCACCCTGAGCACTGAGCACCCAGCGCCCCAAGCACTGAGCACAAAGCACCCCGAGCACTGAGCACCCAGCACACTGAGTACTGAGCACCCAGTACCCCGAGCACTGAGCACCCAGCACCCCGAGCACTGAACACCCAGCACCCTGAGTACTGAGCACCCAGCACCCCGAGCACTGAGCACCCAGCACCCTGAGTACTGAGCACCCAGCACCCTGAGTACTGAGCACTGAGCACCCTGAGCACTGAGCACCCAGCACCCCGAGCACTGAGCACCCAGCACCCTGAGTACTGAGCACCCATCACCCTGAGTACTGAGCACTCAGCACCCTGAGTACTGAGCACCGAGCACCCCGAGCACTGAGCACCCAGCACCCTGAGCACGGAGCACCCCGAGGACTGAGCACCCAGCACCCTGAGCACTGAGCACCCAGCACCTTGAGTACTGAGCACCGAGCACCTCGAGCACTGAGCACCCAGCACCCTGGGCACTGAGCACCCAGCACCCTGAGCACTGAGCACCCAGCCCCTGAGCACTGAGCACCCAGCACGCTGAGTACTGACCACCCAACACCCAGAGTACTGAGCACCCAGCACCCTGAGCACTGAGCACCCAGCACCCTGAGTACTGAGCACCCAGCACCCTGAGTACTTAGCACCCAGCACCCTGAGTACTGAACACCCAGCACCCTGAGCACTGAGCACTGAGCACCCTGAGCACTGAGTACTGAGCACTGAGCACCCTGAGCACTGAGCACCCAGCACACCGAGTACTGAACACCCAGCACCCTGAGTACTGAACACCCAGCACCCTGAGCACTGAGCACTGAGCACCCTGAGCACTGAGTAACGAGCAATGAGCACCCTGAGCACTGAGCACCCAGCACACCGTGTACTGAACACCCAGCACCCTGAGCACTGAGCACTGAGCACCCAGCACCCCGAGCACTGAGCACTGAGCACCATGAGCACTGAGCACCCAGCACCCCGAGTACTGAGCACTGAATCACCCTGAGTACTGAGCACCAAGCACCCCGAGTACTGAGCACTGAGCAATCTGAGTACTGAGCACCCAGCACCCCTAGCACTGAGCACCCAGCACCCTGAGTACTGAGCACTGAGAACCCTGAGTACTGAGCACCCTGAGCACTGAGCACCCAGCACCCTGATCACTGAGCACGGTGCACCCCGAGGACTGAGCACCCAGCACCCTGAGCACTGAGCACCCAGCACCTTGAGCACTGAGCACTGAGCACCGAGCACCCCGAGCACTGAGCACCCAGCACCCTTAGTGCTGAGCACCCAGCACCCTGAGCACTGAGCACCCAGCCCCCTGAGCACTGAGCACCCAGCACCCCGAGCACTGAGCACCCAGCACCCTGAGTACTGAGCACCCAGCACCCTGAGCACTGAGCACCCAGCACCCTGAGTACTGAGAACAGATCACCCTGAGTACTGAGCACCCAGCACCCTGAGTACTGATCCCCCAGCACCCTGAGTACTGAGCACCCAGCACCCCGAGCACTGAGCACCCAGCACCCTGAGTACTGAGCACCCAGCACCCTGAGTACTGAGCAACCAGCAACCTGAGCACTGAGCCCTGAGCACCCAGCACCCTGAGCACTGAGCACTGAGCACCCAGCACCCCGAGCACTGAGCACCCAGCACCCTGAGAATTGAGGACCCAGCACCCTGAGCACTGAGCACCCAGCACCCTGAGCACTGAGCACCCAGCACCCTGAGTACTGAGCACCCAGCACCCTGAGTACTGAGCACCCAGCACCCTGAGTACTGAGCACTGAGCACCCTGAGTACTGAGCAGCGAGCACCCCGAGTACTGAGCACCCAGCACCCTGAGCACTGAGCACCCTGAGGACTGAGCACCCAGCACCCTGATCACTGAGCACGGAGCACCCCGAGTACTGAGCACCCAGCACCCTGAGCACTGAGCACCCAGCACCTTGAGTACTGAGCACCGAGCACCCCGAGCACTGAGCACCCAGCACCCTGAGTACTGAGCACCCAGCACCCTGAGCACTGAGCACCCAGCACCCTGAGTTCTGAGCACCCAGCACCCTGAGTACTGAGCAACCAGCAACCTGAGCACTGAGCACTGAGCACCCAGCACCCTGAGCACTGAGCACTGAGCACCCAGCACCCCGAGCACTGAACACCCAGCACCCCGAGCACTGAGGACCCAGCACCCTGAGCACTGAGCACCCAGCACCCTGAGCGCTGAGCACCCAGCACCCTGAGTACTGAGCACTCAGCACCCTGAGTACTGAGCACCCAGCACCCTGAGTACTGAGCACTCAGCACCCTGAGTACTGAGCAACGAGCACCCCGAGCACTGAGCACCCAGCACCCTGAGCACTGAGCACCCTGAGGACTGAGCACCCAGCACCCTGAGCACTGAGCACCGAGCACCCTGAGCACTGAGCACCCAGCACCCCGAGCACTGAGCACCCAGCACCCTGAGTACTGAGCACCCAGCACCTCGAATACTGAGCACCCAGCACCCAGAGTACTGAGCACCCAGCACCCCGAGCAGTGAGCCCCCGGCACCCTGAGTACTGAGCACCCTGTGTACTGAGCACTGAGCACCCAGCACCCTGAGGACTGAGCACCCTGAGGACTGAGCACCCAGGACCCTGAGCACTGAGCACCGAGCACCCTGAGAACTGAGCCCTGATCACCCTGAGCACTGAGAACCCAGCACCCCGAGCACTGAGCACCCAGCACCCTGAGTACTGAGCACTGAGCACTCAGCACCCCGAGCACTGAGCACCCAGCACCCTATGTACTGAGCACTGAGCACCCTGAGTACTAAGCACCCAGCACCCTGAGTACTGAGCACCCAGGACCCTGAGCACTGAGCACCGAGCACCCCGAGCACTGAGCACCCAGCACCCTGAGCACTCAGCACCCAGCACCCCGAGCACTGAGAACCCAGCACCCTGAGCACTGAGCACCCTGCACCCTGGGCACGGAGCACCCCGAGGACTGAGCACCCAGCACCCTGAGCACTGAGCACCCAGCACCTTGAGTACTGAGCACCGAGCACCTCGAGCACTAAGCACCCAGCACCCTGAGTACTGAGCACCCAGCACCCTGAGCACTGAGCACCCAGCACCCTGAGCACTGAGCACCCAGCACCCCGAGCACTGAGCACCCAGGACCCTGAGTACTGAGCACCCAACACCTAGAGTACTGAGCACTGAGCACCCTGAGCATTGAGCACCCAGCACCCCGAGTACTGAGCACCCAGCACCCCGAGCACTGAGCACTGAGCACCCTGAGCACTGAGCACCCAGCACCCCGAGTACTGAGCAATGAGCACCCTGAGTACTGAGCACCAAGCACCCCGAGTACTGAGCACTGAGCACCCTGAGTACTGAGCACCCAGCACCCTGAGCACTGAGCACCCAGCACCCTGAGTACTGAGCACTGAGAACCCTGATTACTGAGCACCGAGCACCCTGAGTACTGAGCACCCAGCACCCTGATCACTGAGCACGGATCACCCCGAGGACTGAGCACCCAGCACCCTGAGCACTGAGCACCCAGCACCCTGAGTACTGAGCACCCAGCACCCTGAGCACTGAGCACCCAGTACCCTGAGCAGTGAGCACGCAGCACCCCGAGCACTGAGCACCCAGCACCCTGAGTACTGAGCACCCAGCACCCTGAGTACTGAGCACCCAGCACCCTGAGCACTGAGCACACAGCACCCTGAGTACTGAGCACCCAGCACCCTGAGTACTGAGCAACCAGCAACCTGAGCACTGAGCACTGAGCACCCAGCACCCTGAGCACTGAGCAATGAGCACCCAGCACACTAAGTACTGAGCACCCAACACTCTGAGCACTGAGCACCCAGCACGCTGAGTACTGAGCACTGAGCAAACAGCACCCTGAGTACTGAGTACCCAGCACCTCGAGCACTAAGCACCCAGCACCCTGAGTACTGAGCACCCAGCACCCTGAGCACTGAGCACCCAGCACCCTGAGCACTGAGCACCCAGCACCCTGAGTACTGAGCACCCAGCACCCTGAGTACTGAGCACCCAGCACCCTGAGTACTGAGCACTCAGCACCCTGAGTACTGAGCAACGAGCACCCCGAGCACTGAGCACCCAGCACCCTGTGCACTGAGCACCCTGAGGACTTAGCACCCAGCACCCTGAGCACTGAGCACCGAGCACCCTGAGCACTGAGCACCCAGCACCCCGAGCACTGAGCACCGAGAACCCTGAGTACTGGGCACCCAGCACCTCGAGTACTGAGCACCCAGCACCCTGGGCACTGAGCACCCAGCACCCTGAGTACTGAGCACCCAGCACCCTGAGTACTGAGCACCCAGCACCCTGGGCACTGAGAACCCAGCACCCTGGGTACTGAGCACCGAGCACCCTGAGTACTGAGCACACAGCACCCTGAGTACTGAGCACCCAGCACCCTGAGCACTGAGCCCCCAGCACCCTGAGCACTGAGCACCCAGCACCCTGAGTACTGAGCACCCAGCACCCTGAGTACTGAACACCCAGCACCCAGAGCACTGAGCACTGAGCACCCAGCACCCTGAGCACTGAGCACCCAGCACCCTGAGCACTGAGCACCCAGCACCCCGAGCACTGAGCACCCAGCACCCTGAGCACCCAGCACCCTAAGCACTGAGCACCCTGAGCACTGAGCACCCAGCACGCTGAGTACTGAGCACTGAGCACAGAGCACCCTGAGTACTGAGCACCCAGCACCCCGAGCACTGAGCACCCAGCGCCCCGAGCACTGAGCACAAAGCACCCCGAGCACTGAGCACCCAGCACACTGAGTACTGAGCACCCAGCACCCCGAGCACTGAGCACCCAGCACCCCGAGCACTGAACACCCAGCACCCTGAGTACTGAGCACCCAGCACCCCGAGCACTGAGCACCCAGCACCCTGAGTACTGAGCACCCAGCACCCTGAGTACTGAGCACTGAGCACCCTGAGCACTGAGCACCCAGCACCCCGAGCACTGAGCACCCAGCACCCTGAGTACTGAGCACCCATCACCCTGAGTACTGAGCACTCAGCACCCTGAGTACTGAGCACCGAGCATCCCGAGCACTGAGCACCCAGCACCCTGAGCATGGAGCACCCCGAGGACTGAGCACCCAGCACCCTGAGCACTGAGCACCCAGCACCTTGAGTACTGAGCACCGAGCACCTCGAGCACTGAGCACCCAGCACCCTGAGTACTGAGCACGCAGCACCCTGAGCACTGAGCACCCAGCACCCTGAGCACTGAGCACCCAGCACGCTGAGTACTGAGCACCCAACACCCAGAGTACTGAGCAACCAGCACCCTGAGCACTGAGCACCCAGCACCCTGAGTACTGAGCACCCAGGACCCTGAGTACTGAGCACCCAGCACCCTGAGTACTGAACACCCAGCACCCTGAGTACTGAGCACTGAGCACCCTGAGCACTGAGCACCCAGCACACCGAATACTGAACACCCAGCACCCTGAGTACTGAACACCCAGCACCCTGAGCACTGAGCACCCTGAGCACTGAGTAATGAGCACTGAGCACCCTGAGCACTGAGCACCCAGCACACCGAGTACTGAACACCCAGCACCCTGAGTACTGAACACCCAGCACCCTGAGCACTGAGTACTGAGTACTGAGCACCCTGAGCACTGAGCACCCAGCACCCTGAGTACTGAGCACCCAGCACCCTGAGTACTGAACACCCAGCACCCTGAGCACTGAGCACTGAGCACCCAGCACCCCGAGCACTGAGCACTGAGCACCATGAGCACTGAGCACCCAGCACCCCGAGTACTGAGCACTGAAGCACCCTGAGTACTGAGCACCAAGCACCCCGAGTACTGAGCACTGAGCAATCTGAGTACTGAGCACCCAGCACCCTGAGCACTGAGCACCCAGCACCCTGAGTACTGAGCACTGAGAACCCTGAGTACTGAGCACTGAGCACCCTGAGCACTGAGCACCCAGCACCCTGATCACTGAGCACGGTGCACCCCGAGGACTGAGCACCCAGCACCCTGAGCACTGAGCACCCAGCGCCTTGAGCACTGAGCACTGAGCACCGAGCACCCCGAGCACTGAGCACCCAGCACCCTTAGTACTGAGCACCCAGCACCCTGAGCACTGAGCACCCAGCCCCCTGAGCACTGAGCACCCAGCAACCTGAGCACTGAGCACCCAGCACCCTGAGTACTGAGCACCCAGCACCCTGAGCACTGAGCACCCAGCACCCTCAGTACTGAGCACCCAGCACCCTGAATACTGAGCAACCAGCACCCTGAGCACTGAGCACCCAGCACCCTGAGTACTGAGCACCCAGCACCCTGAGTTCTGAGCACTCAGCACCCTGAGTACTGAGCACTGAGCACCCAGCACCCCGAGCACTGAGCACCCAGCACCCCGAGCACTGAGCACCCAGCACCCTGAGCACTGAGAACCCAGCACCCTGAGCACTGAGCACCCAGCACACTGAGTACTGAGCACCCAGCACCCTGAGTACTGAGCACCCAGCACCCTGAGTTCTGAGCACTCAGCACCCTGAGTACTGAGCACCCAGCACCCCGAGCACTGAGCACCCGGCACCCTGAGTACTGAGCACCCAGCACCCTGAGCACTGAGCACAAAGCACGCTGAGTACTGAGCACTGAGCACCCTGAGTACTGAGCACCGAGGACCCTGAGCACTGAGCACCCAGCACGCTGAGTACTGAGCACTGAGCACCCTGAGTACTGAGCACCGAGCACGCTGAGTACTGAGCACCCAGCACCCTGAGCACTGAGCAGCCAGCACCCTCAGCACTGAGCACCCAGCACCCCGAGCACTGAGCACCCAGCTCCCTGAGCACTGAGCACCCAGCACCCTGAGTACTGAGCACCCAGCACCCCGAGTACTAAGCACCGAGCACCCCGAGCACTGAGCACCCAGCACCCTGAGTACTGAGCACCCAGCACCCTGAGTACTGAGCACTGAGCACCCCGAGTACTGAGCACACAGCAGCCCGAGCACTGAGCACCCAGCACCCTCAGTACTGAGAACAGATCACGGTGAGTACTGAGCACCCAGCACCCTGAGTACTGAGCCCCCAGCACCCTGAGTACTGAGCACCCAGCACCCCGAGCACTGAGTACCCAGCACCCTGAGTACTGAGCACTGAGCACCCAGCACCCCGAGCACTGAGCACCCAGCAACCTGAGTACTGAGCACCCAGCACCCTGAGCACTGAGCACACAGCACCCTGAGTACTGAGCACCCAGCACCCTGAGCACTGAGCCCCCAGCACCCTGAGCACTGAGCACCCAGCACCCTGAGTACTGAGCACCCAGCACCCTGAGTACTGAACACCCAGCACCCTGAGAACTGAGCACTGAGCACCCAGCAGCCTGAGCACTGAGCACAAAGCACCCTGAGCACTGAGCACCCAGCACGCCGAGCACTGAGCACCCAGCACCCTGAGCACCCAGCACCCTAAGCACTGAGCACCCTGAGCACTGAGCACTGAGCACCCAGCACGCTGAGTACTGAGCACTGAGCACACAGCACCCTGAGTTCTGAGCACCCAGCACCCCGAGCACTGAGCACCCAGCGCCCCGAGCACTGAGCACAAAGCACCCCGAGCACTGAGCACCCAGCACACTGAGTACTGAGCACCCAGCATCCCGAGCACTGAGCACCCAGCACCCCGAGCACTGAACACCCACCACCCTGAGTACTGAGAACCCAGCACCCCGAGCACTGAGCACCCAGCACCCTGAGTACTGAGCACCCAGCACCCTGAGTACTGAGCACTGAGCACCCTGAGCACTGAGCACCCAGCACCCCGAGCACTGAGCACCCAGCACCCTGAGTACTGCTCACCCATCACCCTGAGTACTGAGCACTCAGCACCCTGAGTACTGAGCACCGAGCACCCCGAGCACTGAGCACCCATCACCCTGAGCACGGAGCACCCTGAGGACTGAGCACCCAGCACCCTGAGCACTGAGCACCCAGCACCTTGAGTACTGAGCACCGAGCACCTCGAGCACTGAGCACCCAGCACCCTGAGTACTGAGCACGCAGCACCCTGAGCACTGAGCACCCAGCACCCTGAGCACTGAGCACCCAGCACGCTGAGTATTGAGCACCCAACACCCAGAGTACTGAGCACCCAGCACCCTGAGCACCCAGCACCCTGAGTACTGAGCACCCAGCACCCTGAGTACTGAGCACCCAGCACCCTGAGTACTGAACACCCAGCACCCTGAGCACTGAGCACTGAGCACCCTGAGCACTGAGTACTGAGCACTGAGCACCCTGAGCACTGAGCACCCAGCACACCGAATACTGAACACCCAGCACCCTGAGTACTGAACACCCAGCACCCTGAGCACTGAGCACTGAGCACCCTGAGCACTGAGTAATGAGCACTGAGCACCCTGAGCACTGAGCACCCAGCACACCGAGTACTGAACACCCAGCAAGCTGAGTACTGAACACCCAGCACCCTGAGCACTGAGTACTGAGCACTGAGCACCCTGAGCACTGAGCACCCAGCACCCTGAGTACTGAGCACCCAGCACCCTGAGTACTGAACACCCAGCACCCTGAGCACTGAGCACTGAGCACCCAGCACCCCGAGCACTGAGAACTGAGCACCATGAGCACTGAGCACCCAGCACCCCGAGTACTGAGCACTGAAGCAACCTGAGTACTGAGCACCAAGCACACCGAGTACTGAGCACTGAGCAATCTGAGTACTGAGCACCAAGCACCCTGAGCACTGAGCACCCAGCACCCTGAGTACTGAGCACTGAGAACCCTGAGTACTGAGCACTGAGCACCCTGAGCACTGAGCACCCAGCACCTTGAGCACTGAGCACTGAGCACCGAGCACCCCGAGCACTGAGCACCCAGCACCCTTAGTACTGAGCACCCAGCACCCTGAGCACTGAGCACCCAGCCCCCTGAGCACTGAGCACCCAGCACCCCGAGCACTGAGCACCCAGCACCCTGAGTACTGAGCACCCAGCACCCTGAGCACTGAGCACCCAGCACCCTGAGTACTGAGCACCCAGCACCCTTAATACTGAGCAACCAGCACGCTGAGCACTGAGCACCCAGCACCCTGAGCACTGAGCACTAAGCACCCAGCACCCCGAGCACTGAGCACCCAGCACCCCGAGCACTGAGCACCCAGCACCCTGAGCACTGAGCACCCAGCACCCTGAGCACTGAGCACCCAGCACACTGAGTACTGAGCACCCAGCACCCTGAGTACTGAGCACCCAGCACCCTGAGTACTGAGCACTCAGCACCCTGAGTACTGAGCACCGAGCACCCCGAGCACTGAGCACCCAGCACCTTGAGCACTGAGCACCCTGAGGACTGAGCACCCAGCACCCTGAGCACTGAGCACCGATCACCCTGAGCACTGAGCACCCAGCACCCTGAGTACTGAGCACCCAGCACCCTGAGTACTGAGCACCCAGCACCCCGAGCACTGAGCACCCAGCACCCTTAGTACTGAGCACCCAGCACCCTGAGCACTGAGCACCCAGCCCCCTGAGCACTGAGCACCCAGCAACCTGAGCACTGAGCACCCAGCACCCTGAGTACTGAGCACCCAGCACCCTGAGCACTGAGCACCCAGCACCCTGAGTACTGAGCACCCAGCACCCTGAATACTGAGCAACCAGCACCCTGAGCACTGAGCACCCAGCACCCTGAGTACTGAGCACCCAGCACCCTGAGTTCTGAGCACTCAGCACCCTGAGTACTGAGCACTGAGCACCCAGCACCCCGAGCACTGAGCACCCAGCACCCCGAGCACTGAGCACCCAGCACCCTGAGCACTGAGAACCCAGCACCCTGAGCACTGAGCACCCAGCACACTGAGTACTGAGCACCCAGCACCCTGAGTACTGAGCACCCAGCACCCTGAGTTCTGAGCACTCAGCACCCTGAGTACTGAGCACCCAGCACCCCGAGCACTGAGCACCCGGCACCCTGAGTACTGAGCACCCAGCACCCTGAGCACTGAGCACAAAGCACGCTGAGTACTGAGCACTGAGCACCCTGAGTACTGAGCACCGAGGACCCTGAGCACTGAGCACCCAGCACGCTGAGTACTGAGCACTGAGCACCCTGAGTACTGAGCACCGAGCACGCTGAGTACTGAGCACCCAGCACCCTGAGCACTGAGCAGCCAGCACCCTAAGCACTGAGCACCCAGCACCCCGTGCACTGAGCACCCAGCTCCCTGAGCACTGAGCACCCAGCACCCTGAGTACTGAGCACCCAGCACCCCGAGTACTGAGCACCGAGCACCCCGAGCACTGAGCACCCAGCACCCTGAGTACTGAGCACCCAGCACCCTGAGTACTGAGCACTGAGCACCCCGAGTACTGAGCACCCAGCAGCCCGAGCACTGAGCACCCAGCACCCTCAGTACTGAGAACAGATCACGGTGAGTACTGAGCACCCAGCACCCTGAGTACTGAGCCCCCAGCACCCTGAGTACTGAGCACCCAGCACCCCGAGCACTGAGTACCCAGCACCCTGAGTACTGAGCACTGAGCACCCAGCACCCCGAGCACTGAGCACCCAGCAACCTGAGTACTGAGCACCCAGCACCCTGAGCACTGAGCACTCAGCACCCTGAGTACTGAGCACCCAGCACCCTGAGTACTGAGCACCCAGCACCCTGGGCACTGAGCACCCAGCACCCTGAGTACTGAGCACCGAGCATCCTGAGTACTGAGCACACAGCACCCTGAGTACTGAGCACCCAGCACCCTGAGCACTGAGCCCCCAGCACCCTGAGCACTGAGCACCCAGCACCCTGAGTACTGAGCACCCAGCACCCTGAGTACTGGACACCCAGCACCCTGAGAACTGAGCACTGAGCACCCAGCAGCCTGAGCACTGAGCACAAAGCACCCTGAGCACTGAGCACCCAGCACCCCGAGCACTGAGCACCCAGCACCCTGAGCACCCAGCACCCTAAGCACTGAGCACCCTGAGCACTGAGCACTGAGCACCCAGCACGCTGAGTACTGAGCACTGAGCACACAGCACCCTGAGTTCTGAGCACCCAGCACCCCGAGCACTGAGCACCCAGCGCCCCGAGCACTGAGCACAAAGCACCCCGAGCACTGAGCACCCAGCACACTGAGTACTGAGCACCCAGCATCCCGAGCACTGAGCACCCAGCACCCCGAGCACTGAACACCCACCACCCTGAGTACTGAGAACCCAGCACCCCGAGCACTGAGCACCCAGCACCCTGAGTACTGAGCACCCAGCACCCTGAGTACTGAGCACTGAGCACCCTGAGCACTGAGCACCCAGCACCCCGAGCACTGAGCACCCAGCACCCTGAGTACTGCTCACCCATCACCCTGAGTACTGAGCACTCAGCACCCTGAGTACTGAGCACCGAGCACCCCGAGCACTGAGCACCCATCACCCTGAGCACGGAGCACCCTGAGGACTGAGCACCCAGCACCCTGAGCACTGAGCACCCAGCACCTTGAGTACTGAGCACCGAGCACCTCGAGCACTGAGCACCCAGCACCCTGAGTACTGAGCACGCAGCACCCTGAGCACTGAGCACCCAGCACCCTGAGCACTGAGCACCCAGCACGCTGAGTATTGAGCACCCAACACCCAGAGTACTGAGCACCCAGCACCCTGAGCACCGAGCACCCTGAGTACTGAGCACCCAGCACCCTGAGTACTGAGCACCCAGCACCCTGAGTACTGAACACCCAGCACCCTGAGCACTGAGCACTGAGCACCCTGAGCACTGAGTACTGAGCACTGAGCACCCTGAGCACTGAGCACCCAGCACACCGAATACTGAACACCCAGCACCCTGAGTACTGAACACCCAGCACCCTGAGCACTGAGCACTGAGCACCCTGAGCACTGAGTAATGAGCACTGAGCACCCTGAGCACTGAGCACCCAGCACACCGAGTACTGAACACCCAGCAAGCTGAGTACTGAACACCCAGCACCCTGAGCACTGAGTACTGAGCACTGAGCACCCTGAGCACTGAGCACCCAGCACCCTGAGTACTGAGCACCCAGCACCCTGAGTACTGAACACCCAGCACCCTGAGCACTGAGCACTGAGCACCCAGCACCCCGAGCACTGAGAACTGAGCACCATGAGCACTGAGCACCCAGCACCCCGAGTACTGAGCACTGAAGCAACCTGAGTACTGAGCACCAAGCACCCCGAGTACTGAGCACTGAGCAATCTGAGTACTGAGCACCCAGCACCCTGAGCACTGAGCACCCAGCACCCTGAGTACTGAGCACTGAGAACCCTGAGTACTGAGCACTGAGCACCCTGAGCACTGAGCACCCAGCACCCTGAGCACTGAGCACCCAGCACCTTGAGCACTGAGCACTGAGCACCGAGCACCCCGAGCACTGAGCACCCAGCACCCTTAGTACTGAGCACCCAGCACCCTGAGCACTGAGCACCCAGCCCCCTGAGCACTGAGCACCCAGCACCCCGAGCACTGAGCACCCAGCACCCTGAGTACTGAGCACCCAGCACCCTGAGCACTGAGCACCCAGCACCCTGAGTACTGAGCACCCAGCACCCTTAATACTGAGCAACCAGCACGCTGAGCACTGAGCACCCAGCACCCTGAGCACTGAGCACTAAGCACCCAGCACCCCGAGCACTGAGCACCCAGCACCCCGAGCACTGAGCACCCAGCAACCTGAGCACTGAGCACCCAGCACCCTGAGCACTGAGCACCCAGGACACTGAGTACTGAGCACCCAGCACCCTGAGTACTGAGCACCCAGCACCCTGAGTACTGAGCACTCAGCACCCTGAGTACTGAGCACCGAGCACCCCGAGCACTGAGCACCCAGCACCTTGAGCACTGAGCACCCTGAGGACTGAGCACCCAGCACCCTGAGCACTGAGCACCGATCACCCTGAGCACTGAGCACCCAGCACCCTGAGTACTGAGCACCCAGCACCCTGAGTACTGAGCACCCAGCACCCTGAGCACTGAGCACAAAGCACGCTGAGTACTGAGCACTGAGCACCCTGAGTACTGAGCACCGAGGACCCTGAGCACTGAGCACCCAGCACGCTGAGTACTGAGCACTGAGCACCCTGAGTACTGAGCACCGAGCACGCTGAGTACTGAGCACCCAGCACCCTGAGCACTGAGCAGCCAGCACCCTCAGCACTGAGCACCCAGCACCCCGAGCACTGAGCACCCAGCACCCTGAGCACTGAGCACCCAGCACCCTGAGTACTGAGCACCCAGCACCCCGAGTACTGAGCACCGAGCACCCCGAGCACTGAGCACCCAGCACCCTGAGTACTGAGCACCCAGCACCCTGAGTACTGAGCACTGAGCACCCCGAGTACTGAGCACCCAGCAGCCCGAGCACTGAGCACCCAGCACCCTGAGTACTGAGAACAGATCACCCTGAGTAATGAGCACCCAGCACCCTGAGTACTGAGCCCCCAGCACCCTGAGTACTGAGCACCCAGCACCCCGAGCACTGAGCACCCAGCACCCTGAGTACTGAGCACCCAGCACCCTGAGTCCTGAGCAACCAGCAACCTGAGCACTGAGCACTGTGCACCCAGCACCCTGAGCACTGAGCACTGAGCACACAGCACCCCGAGCACTGAGCACCCAGCACCCCGAGCACTGAGGACCCAGCACCCTGAGCACTGAGCACCCAGCACCCTGAGCACTGAGCACCCAGCACCCTGAGTACTGAGCACCCAGCACCCTGAGTACTGAGCACTGAGCACCCCGAGTACTGAGCACCCAGCAGCCCGAGCACTGAGCACCCAGCACCCTCAGTACTGAGAACAGATCACGGTGAGTACTGAGCACCCAGCACCCTGAGTACTGAGCCCCCAGCACCCTGAGTACTGAGCACCCAGCACCCCGAGCACTGAATACCCAGCACCCTGAGTACTGAGCACTGAGCACCCAGCACCCCGAGCACTGAGCACCCAGCAACCTGAGTACTGAGCACCCAGCACCCTGAGCACTGAGCACTCAGCACCCTTAGTACTGAGCACCCAGCACCCTGAGTACTGAGCACCCAGCACCCTGGGCACTGAGCACCCAGCACCCTGAGTACTGAGCACCGAGCATCCTGAGTACTGAGCACACAGCACCCTGAGTACTGAGCACCCAGCACCCTGAGCACTGAGCCCCCAGCACCCTGAGCACTGAGCACCCAGCACCCTGAGTACTGAGCACCCAGCACCCTGAGTACTGAACACCCAGCACCCTGAGAACTGAGCACTGAGCACCCAGCAGCCTGAGCACTGAGCACAAAGCACCCTGAGCACTGAGCACCCAGCACCCCGAGCACTGAGCACCCAGCACCCTGAGCACCCAGCACCCTAAGCACTGAGCACCCTGAGCACTGAGCACTGAGCACCCAGCACGCTGAGTACTGAGCACTGAGCACACAGCACCCTGAGTTCTGAGCACCCAGCACCCCGAGCACTGAGCACCCAGCGCCCCGAGCACTGAGCACAAAGCACCCCGAGCACTGAGCACCCAGCACACTGAGTACTGAGCACCCAGCATCCCGAGCACTGAGCACCCAGCACCCCGAGCACTGAACACCCACCACCCTGAGTACTGAGAACCCAGCACCCCGAGCACTGAGCACCCAGCACCCTGAGTACTGAGCACCCAGCACCCTGAGTACTGAGCACTGAGCACCCTGAGCACTGAGCACCCAGCACCCCGAGCACTGAGCACCCAGCACCCTGAGTACTGCTCACCCATCACCCTGAGTACTGAGCACTCAGCACCCTGAGTACTGAGCACCGAGCACCCCGAGCACTGAGCACCCATCACCCTGAGCACGGAGCACCCTGAGGACTGAGCACCCAGCACCCTGAGCACTGAGCACCCAGCACCTTGAGTACTGAGCACCGAGCACCTCGAGCACTGAGCACCCAGCACCCTGAGTACTGAGCACGCAGCACCCTGAGCACTGAGCACCCAGCACCCTGAGCACTGAGCACCCAGCACGCTGAGTATTGAGCACCCAACACCCAGAGTACTGAGCACCCAGCACCCTGAGCACCCAGCACCCTGAGTACTGAGCACCCAGCACCCTGAGTACTGAGCACCCAGCACCCTGAGTACTGAACACCCAGCACCCTGAGCACTGAGTACTGAGCACCCTGAGCACTGAGTACTGAGCACTGAGCACCCTGAGCACTGAGCACCCAGCACACCGAATACTGAACACCCAGCACCCTGAGTACTGAACACCCAGCACCCTGAGCACTGAGCACTGAGCACCCTGAGCACTGAGTAATGAGCACTGAGCACCCTGAGCACTGAGCACCCAGCACACCGAGTACTTAACACCCAGCAAGCTGAGTACTGAACACCCAGCACCCTGAGCACTGAGTACTGAGCACTGAGCACCCTGAGCACTGAGCACCCAGCACCCTGAGTACTGAGCACCCAGCACCCTGAGTACTGAACACCCAGCACCCTGAGCACTGAGCACTGAGCACCCAGCACCCCGAGCACTGAGAACTGAGCACCATGAGCACTGAGCACCCAGCACCCCGAGTACTGAGCACTGAAGCAACCTGAGTACTGAGCACCAAGCACCCCGAGTACTGAGCACTGAGCAATCTGAGTACTGAGCACCCAGCACCCTGAGCACTGAGCACCCAGCACCCTGAGTACTGAGCACTGAGAACCCTGAGTACTGAGCACTGAGCACCCTGAGCACTGAGCACCCAGCACCCTGAGCACTGAGCACCCAGCACCTTGAGCACTGAGCACTGAGCACCGAGCACCCCGAGCACTGAGCACCCAGCACCCTTAGTACTGAGCACCCAGCACCCTGAGCACTGAGCACCCAGCCCCCTGAGCACTGAGCACCCAGCACCCCGAGCACTGAGCACCCAGCACCCTGAGTACTGAGCACCCAGCACCCTGAGCACTGAGCACCCAGCACCCTGAGTACTGAGCACCCAGCACCCTTAATACTGAGCAACCAGCACGCTGAGCACTGAGCACCCAGCACCCTGAGCACTGAGCACTAAGCACCCAGCACCCCGAGCACTGAGCACCCAGCACCCCGAGCACTGAGCACCCAGCACCCTGAGCACTGAGCACCCAGCACCCTGAGCACTGAGCACCCAGCACACTGAGTACTGAGCACCCAGCACCCTGAGTACTGAGCACCCAGCACCCTGAGTACTGAGCACTCAGCACCCTGAGTACTGAGCACCGAGCACCCCGAGCACTGAGCACCCAGCACCTTGAGCACTGAGCACCCTGAGGACTGAGCACCCAGCACCCTGAGCACTGAGCACCGATCACCCTGAGCACTGAGCACCCAGCACCCTGAGTACTGAGCACCCAGCACCCTGAGTACTGAGCACCCAGCACCCTGAGCACTGAGCACAAAGCACGCTGAGTACTGAGCACTGAGCACCCTGAGTACTGAGCACCGAGGACCCTGAGCACTGAGCACCCAGCACGCTGAGTACTGAGCACTGAGCACCCTGAGTACTGAGCACCGAGCACGCTGAGTACTGAGCACCCAGCACCCTGAGCACTGAGCAGCCAGCACCCTCAGCACTGAGCACCCAGCACCCCGAGCACTGAGCACCCAGCACCCTGAGCACTGAGCACCCAGCACGATGAGTACTGAGCACCCAGCACCCCGAGTACTGAGCACCGAGCACCCCGAGCACTGAGCACCCAGCACCCTGAGTACTGAGCACCCAGCACCCTGAGTACTGAGCACTGAGCACCCCGAGTACTGAGCACCCAGCAGCCCGAGCACTGAGCACCCAGCACCCTGAGTACTGAGAACAGATCACCCTGAGTAATGAGCACCCAGCACCCTGAGTACTGAGCCCCCAGCACCCTGAGTACTGAGCACCCAGCACCCCGAGCACTGAGCACCCAGCACCCTGAGTACTGAGCACCCAGCACCCTGAGTCCTGAGCAACCAGCAACCTGAGCACTGAGCACTGTGCACCCAGCACCCTGAGCACTGAGCACTGAGCACACAGCACCCCGAGCACTGAGCACCCAGCACCCCGAGCACTGAGGACCCAGCACCCTGAGCACTGAGCACCCAGCACCCTGAGCACTGAGCACCCAGCACCCTGAGTACTGAGCACCCAGCACCTCGAGTACTGAGCACCCAGCACCCTGAGTACTGAGCACCCAGCACCCCGAGCAGTGAGCACCCGGCACCCTGAGTACTGAGCACCCTGAGTACTGAGCACTGAGCACCCAGCACCCTGAGGACTGAGCACCCTGAGGACTGAGCACCCAGCACCCTGAGCACTGAGCACCGAGCACCCTGAGTACTGAGCCCTGATCACCCTGAGCACTGAGCACCCAGCACCCCGAGCACTGAGCACCCAGCACCCTGAGTACTGAGCACCCAGCACCCTGAGCACTGAGCACCCAGCACCCTGAGTACTGAGCACCCAGCACCCTGAGTACTGAGCACCCAGCACCCTGGGCACTGAGCACCCAGCACCCTGAGTACTGAGCACCGAGCACACTGAGTACTGAGCACACAGCACACTGAGTACTGAGCACCCAGCACCCTGAGCACTGAGCCCCCAGCACCCTGAGCACTGAGCACCCAGCACCCTGAGTACTGAGCACCCAGCACCCTGAGTACTGAACACCCAGCACCCTGAGCACTGAGCACTGAGCACCCAGCACCCTGAGCACTGAGCACCCAGCACCCTGAGCACTGAGCACCCAGCACCCCGAGCACTGAGCACCCAGCACCCTGAGCACCCAGCACCCTAAGCACTGAGCACCCTGAGCACTGAGCACTGAGCACCCATGACGCTGAGTACTGAGCACTGAGCACACAGCACCCTGAGTACTGAGCACCCAGCACCCCGAGCACTGAGCACCCAGCGCCCCGAGAACTGAGCACAAAGCACCCCGATCACTGAGCACCCAGCACACTGAGTACTGAGCACCCAGCACCCCGAGCACTGAGCACCCAGCACCCCGAGCACTGAACACCCAGCACCCTGAGTACTGAGCACCCAGCACCCCGAGCACTGAGCACCCAGCACCCTGAGTACTGAGCACCCAGCACCCTGAGTACTGAGCACTGAGCACCCTGAGCACTGAGCACCCAGCACCCCGAGCACTGAGCACCCAGCACCCTGAGTACTGAGCACCCATCACCCTGAGTACTGAGCACTCAGCACCCTGAGTACTGAGCACCGAGCACCCCGAGCACTGAGCACCCAGCACCCTGAGCACTGAGCACCCAGCACACTGAGTACTGAGCACCCAGCACCCTGAGTACTGAGCACCCAGCACCCTGAGTACTGAGCACTCAGCACCCTGAGTACTGAGCACCGAGCACCCCGAGCACTGAGCACCCAGCACCTTGAGCACTGAGCACCCTGAGGACTGAGCACCCAGCACCCTGAGCACTGAGCACCGATCACCCTGAGCACTGAGCACCCAGCACCCCGAGCACTGAGCACCCAGCACCCTGAGTACTGAGCACCCAGCACCCTGAGTACTGAGCACCCAGCACCCTGAGCACTGAGCACAAAGCACGCTGAGTACTGAGCACTGAGCACCCTGAGTACTGAGCACCGAGGACCCTGAGCACTGAGCACCCAGCATGCTGAGTACTGAGCACTGAGCACCCAGCACCCCGAGCACTGAGCACCCAGCAACCTGAGTACTGAGCACCCAGCACCCTGAGCACTGAGCACTCAGCACCCTTAGTACTGAGCACCCAGCACCCTGAGTACTGAGCACCCAGCACCCTGGGCACTGAGCACCCAGCACCCTGAGTACTGAGCACCGAGCATCCTGAGTACTGAGCACACAGCACCCTGAGTACTGAGCACCCAGCACCCTGAGCACTGAGCCCCCAGCACCCTGAGCACTGAGCACCCAGCACCCTGAGTACTGAGCACCCAGCACCCTGAGTACTGAACACCCAGCACCCTGAGAACTGAGCACTGAGCACCCAGCAGCCTGAGCACTGAGCACAAAGCACCCTGAGCACTGAGCACCCAGCACCCCGAGCACTGAGCACCCAGCACCCTGAGCACCCAGCACCCTAAGCACTGAGCACCCTGAGCACTGAGCACTGAGCACCCAGCACGCTGAGTACTGAGCACTGAGCACACAGCACCCTGAGTTCTGAGCACCCAGCACCCCGAGCACTGAGCACCCAGCGCCCCGAGCACTGAGCACAAAGCACCCCGAGCACTGAGCACCCAGCACACTGAGTACTGAGCACCCAGCATCCCGAGCACTGAGCACCCAGCACCCCGAGCACTGAACACCCACCACCCTGAGTACTGAGAACCCAGCACCCCGAGCACTGAGCACCCAGCACCCTGAGTACTGAGCACCCAGCACCCTGAGTACTGAGCACTGAGCACCCTGAGCACTGAGCACCCAGCACCCCGAGCACTGAGCACCCAGCACCCTGAGTACTGCTCACCCATCACCCTGAGTACTGAGCACTCAGCACCCTGAGTACTGAGCACCGAGCACCCCGAGCACTGAGCACCCATCACCCTGAGCACGGAGCACCCTGAGGACTGAGCACCCAGCACCCTGAGCACTGAGCACCCAGCACCTTGAGTACTGAGCACCGAGCACCTCGAGCACTGAGCACCCAGCACCCTGAGTACTGAGCACGCAGCACCCTGAGCACTGAGCACCCAGCACCCTGAGCACTGAGCACCCAGCACGCTGAGTATTGAGCACCCAACACCCAGAGTACTGAGCACCCAGCACCCTGAGCACCCAGCACCCTGAGTACTGAGCACCCAGCACCCTGAGTACTGAGCACCCAGCACCCTGAGTACTGAACACCCAGCACCCTGAGCACTGAGTACTGAGCACCCTGAGCACTGAGTACTGAGCACTGAGCACCCTGAGCACTGAGCACCCAGCACACCGAATACTGAACACCCAGCACCCTGAGTACTGAACACCCAGCACCCTGAGCACTGAGCACTGAGCACCCTGAGCACTGAGTAATGAGCACTGAGCACCCTGAGCACTGAGCACCCAGCACACCGAGTACTTAACACCCAGCAAGCTGAGTACTGAACACCCAGCACCCTGAGCACTGAGTACTGAGCACTGAGCACCCTGAGCACTGAGCACCCAGCACCCTGAGTACTGAGCACCCAGCACCCTGAGTACTGAACACCCAGCACCCTGAGCACTGAGCACTGAGCACCCAGCACCCCGAGCACTGAGAACTGAGCACCATGAGCACTGAGCACCCAGCACCCCGAGTACTGAGCACTGAAGCAACCTGAGTACTGAGCACCAAGCACCCCGAGTACTGAGCACTGAGCAATCTGAGTACTGAGCACCCAGCACCCTGAGCACTGAGCACCCAGCACCCTGAGTACTGAGCACTGAGAACCCTGAGTACTGAGCACTGAGCACCCTGAGCACTGAGCACCCAGCACCCTGAGCACTGAGCACCCAGCACCTTGAGCACTGAGCACTGAGCACCGAGCACCCCGAGCACTGAGCACCCAGCACCCTTAGTACTGAGCACCCAGCACCCTGAGCACTGAGCACCCAGCCCCCTGAGCACTGAGCACCCAGCACCCCGAGCACTGAGCACCCAGCACCCTGAGTACTGAGCACCCAGCACCCTGAGCACTGAGCACCCAGCACCCTGAGTACTGAGCACCCAGCACCCTTAATACTGAGCAACCAGCACGCTGAGCACTGAGCACCCAGCACCCTGAGCACTGAGCACTAAGCACCCAGCACCCCGAGCACTGAGCACCCAGCACCCCGAGCACTGAGCACCCAGCACCCTGAGCACTGAGCACCCAGCACCCTGAGCACTGAGCACCCAGCACACTGAGTACTGAGCACCCAGCACCCTGAGTACTGAGCACCCAGCACCCTGAGTACTGAGCACTCAGCACCCTGAGTACTGAGCACCGAGCACCCCGAGCACTGAGCACCCAGCACCTTGAGCACTGAGCACCCTGAGGACTGAGCACCCAGCACCCTGAGCACTGAGCACCGATCACCCTGAGCACTGAGCACCCAGCACCCTGAGTACTGAGCACCCAGCACCCTGAGTACTGAGCACCCAGCACCCTGAGCACTGAGCACAAAGCACGCTGAGTACTGAGCACTGAGCACCCTGAGTACTGAGCACCGAGGACCCTGAGCACTGAGCACCCAGCACGCTGAGTACTGAGCACTGAGCACCCTGAGTACTGAGCACCGAGCACGCTGAGTACTGAGCACCCAGCACCCTGAGCACTGAGCAGCCAGCACCCTCAGCACTGAGCACCCAGCACCCCGAGCACTGAGCACCCAGCACCCTGAGCACTGAGCACCCAGCACGATGAGTACTGAGCACCCAGCACCCCGAGTACTGAGCACCGAGCACCCCGAGCACTGAGCACCCAGCACCCTGAGTACTGAGCACCCAGCACCCTGAGTACTGAGCACTGAGCACCCCGAGTACTGAGCACCCAGCAGCCCGAGCACTGAGCACCCAGCACCCTGAGTACTGAGAACAGATCACCCTGAGTAATGAGCACCCAGCACCCTGAGTACTGAGCCCCCAGCACCCTGAGTACTGAGCACCCAGCACCCCGAGCACTGAGCACCCAGCACCCTGAGTACTGAGCACCCAGCACCCTGAGTCCTGAGCAACCAGCAACCTGAGCACTGAGCACTGTGCACCCAGCACCCTGAGCACTGAGCACTGAGCACACAGCACCCCGAGCACTGAGCACCCAGCACCCCGAGCACTGAGGACCCAGCACCCTGAGCACTGAGCACCCAGCACCCTGAGCACTGAGCACCCAGCACCCTGAGTACTGAGCACCCAGCACCTCGAGTACTGAGCACCCAGCACCCTGAGTACTGAGCACCCAGCACCCCGAGCAGTGAGCACCCGGCACCCTGAGTACTGAGCACCCTGAGTACTGAGCACTGAGCACCCAGCACCCTGAGGACTGAGCACCCTGAGGACTGAGCACCCAGCACCCTGAGCACTGAGCACCGAGCACCCTGAGTACTGAGCCCTGATCACCCTGAGCACTGAGCACCCAGCACCCCGAGCACTGAGCACCCAGCACCCTGAGTACTGAGCACCCAGCACCCTGAGCACTGAGCACCCAGCACCCTGAGTACTGAGCACCCAGCACCCTGAGTACTGAGCACCCAGCACCCTGGGCACTGAGCACCCAGCACCCTGAGTACTGAGCACCGAGCACACTGAGTACTGAGCACACAGCACACTGAGTACTGAGCACCCAGCACCCTGAGCACTGAGCCCCCAGCACCCTGAGCACTGAGCACCCAGCACCCTGAGTACTGAGCACCCAGCACCCTGAGTACTGAACACCCAGCACCCTGAGCACTGAGCACTGAGCACCCAGCACCCTGAGCACTGAGCACCCAGCACCCTGAGCACTGAGCACCCAGCACCCCGAGCACTGAGCACCCAGCACCCTGAGCACCCAGCACCCTAAGCACTGAGCACCCTGAGCACTGAGCACTGAGCACCCATGACGCTGAGTACTGAGCACTGAGCACACAGCACCCTGAGTACTGAGCACCCAGCACCCCGAGCACTGAGCACCCAGCGCCCCGAGAACTGAGCACAAAGCACCCCGATCACTGAGCACCCAGCACACTGAGTACTGAGCACCCAGCACCCCGAGCACTGAGCACCCAGCACCCCGAGCACTGAACACCCAGCACCCTGAGTACTGAGCACCCAGCACCCCGAGCACTGAGCACCCAGCACCCTGAGTACTGAGCACCCAGCACCCTGAGTACTGAGCACTGAGCACCCTGAGCACTGAGCACCCAGCACCCCGAGCACTGAGCACCCAGCACCCTGAGTACTGAGCACCCATCACCCTGAGTACTGAGCACTCAGCACCCTGAGTACTGAGCACCGAGCACCCCGAGCACTGAGCACCCAGCACCCTGAGCACTGAGCACCCAGCACACTGAGTACTGAGCACCCAGCACCCTGAGTACTGAGCACCCAGCACCCTGAGTACTGAGCACTCAGCACCCTGAGTACTGAGCACCGAGCACCCCGAGCACTGAGCACCCAGCACCTTGAGCACTGAGCACCCTGAGGACTGAGCACCCAGCACCCTGAGCACTGAGCACCGATCACCCTGAGCACTGAGCACCCAGCACCCCGAGCACTGAGCACCCAGCACCCTGAGTACTGAGCACCCAGCACCCTGAGTACTGAGCACCCAGCACCCTGAGCACTGAGCACAAAGCACGCTGAGTACTGAGCACTGAGCACCCTGAGTACTGAGCACCGAGGACCCTGAGCACTGAGCACCCAGCATGCTGAGTACTGAGCACTGAGCACCCTGAATACTGAGCACCGAGCACGCTGAGAACTGAGCACCCAGCATCCTGAGCACTGAGCAGCCAGCACCCTCAGCACTGAGCACCCAGCACCCCGAGCACTGAGCACCCAGCTCCCTGAGCACTGAGCACCCAGCACCCTGAGTACTGAGCACCCAGCACCCCGAGTACTGAGCACCGAGCACCCCGAGCACTGAGCACCCAGCACCCTGAGTACTGAGCACCCAGCACCCTGAGTACTGAGCACTGAGCACCCCGAGTACTGAGCACCCAGCAGCCCGAGCACTGAGCACCCAGCACCCTGAGTACTGAGAACAGATCACGGTGAGTACTGAGCACCCAGCACCCTGAGTACTGAGCCCCCAGCACCCTGAGTACTGAGCACCCAGCACCCCGAGCACTGAGCACCCAGCACCCTGAGTACTGAGCACTGAGCACCCAGCACCCCGAGCACTGAGCACCCAGCACCCTGAGTACTGAGTACCCAGCACCCTGAGCACTGTGCACCCAGCACCCTGAGTACTGAGCACCCAGCACCCTGAGTACTGAGCACCCAGCACCCTGGGCACTGAGCACCCAGCACCCTGAGTACTGAGCACCGAGCACCCTGAGTACTGAGCACACAGCACCCTGAGTACTGAGCACCCAGCACCCTGAGCACTGAGCCCCCAGCACCCTGAGCACTGAGCACCCAGCACCCTGAGTACTGAGCACCCAGCACCCTGAGTACTGAACACCCAGCACCCTGAGAACTGAGCACTGAGCACCCAGCACCCTGAGCACTGAGCACCCAGCACCCCGAGCACTGAGCACCCAGCACCCTGAGCACCCAGCACCCTAAGCACTGAGCACCCTGAGCACTGAGCACTGAGCACCCAGCACGCTGAGTACTGAGCACTGAGCACACAGCACCCTGAGTACTGAGCACCCAGCACCCCGAGCACTGAGCACCCAGCGCCCCGAGCACTGAGCACAAAGCACCCCGAGCACTGAGCACCCAGCACACTGAGTACTGAGCACCCAGCATCCCGAGCACTGAGCACCCAGCACCCCGAGCAGTGAACACCCAGCACCCTGAGTACTGAGCACCCAGCACCCCGAGCACTGAGCACCCAGCACCCTGAGTACTGAGCACCCAGCACCCTGAGTACTGAGCACTGAGCACCCTTAGCACTGAGCACCCAGCACCCCGAGCACTGAGCACCCAGCACCCTGAGTACTGCGCACACATCACCCTGAGTACTGAGCACTCAGCACCCTGAGTACTGAGCAACGAGCAACCCGAGCACTGAGCACCCTGCACCCTGAGCACGGAGCACCCTGAGGACTGAGCACCCAGCACCCTGAGCACTGAGCACCCAGCACCTTGAGTACTGAGCACCGAGCACCTCGAGCACTGAGCACCCAGCATCCTGAGTACTGAGCACGCAGCACCCTGAGCACTGAGCACCCAGCACCCTGAGCACTGAGCACCCAGCACGCTGAGTACTGAGCACCCAACACCCAGAGTACTGAGCACCCAGCACCCTGAGCACTGTGCACCCAGCACCCTGAGTACTGAGCACCCAGCACCCTGAGTACTGAGCACCCAGCACCCTGAGTACTGAACACCCAGCACCCTGAGCACTGAGCACTGAGCACCCTGAGCCCTGAGTACTGAGCACTGAGCACCCTGAGCACTGAGCACCCAGCACACCGAATACTGAACACCCAGCACCCTGAGTACTGAACACCCAGCACCCTGAGCACTGAGCACTGAGCACCCTGAGCACTGAGTAATGAGCACTGAGCACCCTGAGCACTGAGCACCCAGCACACCGAGTACTGAACACCCAGCACCCTGAGTACTGAACACCCAGCACCCTGAGCACTGAGTACTGAGCACTGAGCACCCTGAGCACTGAGCACCCAGCACCCTGAGTACTGAGCACCCAGCACCCTTAGTACTGAACACCCAGCACCCTGAGCACTGAGCACCCAGCACCCCGAGCACTGAGCACTGAGCACCATGAGCACTGAGCACCCAGCACCCCGAGTACTGAGCACTGAAGCAACCTGAGTACTGAGCACCAAGCACCCCGAGTACTGAGCACTGAGCAATCTGAGTACTGAGCACCCAGCACCCTGAGCACTGAGCACCCAGCACCCTGAGCACTGAGCACCCAGCACCTTGAGCACTGAGCACTGAGCACCGAGCACCCCGAGCACTGAGCACCCAGCACCCTTAGTACTGAGCACCCAGCACCCTGAGCACTGAGCACCCAGCCCCCTGAGCACTGAGCACCCAGCACCCCGAGCACTGAGCAACCAGCACCCTGAGTACTGAGCACCCAGCACCCTGAGCACTGAGCACCCAGCACCCTGAGTACTGAGCACCCAGCACCCTGAATACTGAGCAACCAGCACGCTGAGCACTGAGCACCCAGCACCCTGAGCACTGAGCACTGAGCACCCAGCACCCCGAGCACTGAGCACCCAGCACCCCGAGCACTGAGCACCCAGCACCCTGAGCACTGAGCACCCAGCACCCTGAGCACTGAGCACCCAGCACCCTGAGTACTGAGCACCGAGCACACTGAGTACTGAGCACACAGCACCCTGAGCACTGAGCACCCAGCACCCTGAGTACTGAGCACCCAGCACCCTGAGTCCTGAGCAACCAGCAACCTGAGCACTGAGCACCCAGCACCCTGAGTACTGAGCACCCAGCACCCTGAGTCCTGAGCAACCAGCAAACTGAGCACTGAGCACTGTGCACCCAGCACCCTGAGCACTGAGCACTGAGCACCCAGCACCCCGAGCACTGAGCACCCAGCACCCTGAGTACTGAGCACCCAGCACCCTGTGTCCTGAGCAACCAGCAACCTGAGCACTGAGCACTGTGCACCCAGCACCCTGAGCACTGAGCACTGAGCACCCAGCACCCCGAGCACTGAGCACCCAGCACCCCGAGCACTGAGGACCCAGAACCCTGTCCACTGAGCACCCAGCACCCTGAGCACTGAGCACCCAGCACCCTGAGTACTGAGCACCCAGCACCCTGAGTACTGAGCACCCAGCACCCTGAGTACTGAGCACTCAGCACCCTGAGTACTGAGCAGCGAGCACCCCGAGCACTGAGCACCCAGCACCCTGAGCACTGAGCACCCTGAGGACTGAGCACCCAGCACCCTGAGCACTGAGCACCGAGCACCCTGAGCACTGAGCACCCAGCACCCCGAGCACTGAGCACCCAGCACCCTGAGTACTGAGCACCCAGCACCTCGAGTACTGAGCACCCAGCACCCTGAGTACTGAGCACCCAGCACCCCGAGCAGTGAGCACGCGGCACCCTGAGTACTGAGCACCCTGAGTACTGAGCACTGAGCACCCAGCACCCTGAGGACTGAGCACCCTGAGGACTGAGCACCCAGCACCCTGAGCACTGAGCACCGAGCACCCTGAGTACTGAGCCCTGATCACCCTGAGCACTGAGCACCCAGCACCCCGAGCACTGAGCACCCAGCAGCCTGAGTACTGAGCACCCAGCACCCTGAGCACTGAGCACCCAGCACCCTGAGTACTGAGCACCCAGCACCCTGAGTACTGAGCACCCAGCACCCTGGGCACTGAGCACCCAGCACCCTGAGTACTGAGCACTGAGCACACTGAGTACTGAGCACACAGCACCCTGAGTACTGAGCACCCAGCAGACTGAGCACTGAGCCCCCAGCACCCTGAGCACTGAGCACCCAGCACCCGGAGTACTGAGCACTGAAGCAACCTGAGTACTGAGCACCAAGCACCCCGAGTACTGAGCACTGAGCAATCTGAGTACTGAGCACCCAGCACCCTGAGCACTGAGCACCCAGCACCCTGAGTACTGAGCAATGAGAAGCCTGAGTACTGAGCACTGAGCACCCTGAGCACTGAGCACCCAGCACCCTGATCAATGAGCACGGTGCACCCCGAGGACTGAGCACCCAGCACCCTGAGCACTGAGCACCCAGCACCTTGAGCACTGAGCACTGAGCACCGAGCACCCCGAGCACTGAGCACCCAGCACCCTTAGTACTGAGCACCCAGCACCCTGAGCACTGAGCACCCAGCCCCCTGAGCACTGAGCACCCAGCACCCCGAGCACTGAGCACCCAGCACCCTGAGTACTGAGCACCCAGCACCCTGAGCACTGAGCACCCAGCACCCTGAGTACTGAGCACCCAGCACCCTGAATACTGAGCAACCAGCACGCTGAGCACTGAGCACCCAGCACCCTGAGCACTGAGCACTGAGCACCCAGCACCCCGAGCACTGAGCACCCAGCACCCCGAGCACTGAGCACCCAGCACCCTGAGCACTGAGCACCCAGCACCCTGAGCACTGAGCACCCAGCACACTGAGTACTGAGCACCCAACACCCTGAGTACTGAGCACCCAGCACCCTGAGTACTGAGCACTCAGCACCCTGAGTACTGAGCACCGAGCACCCCGAGCACTGAGCACCCAGCACCTTGAGCACTGAGCACCCTGAGGACGGAGCACCCAGCACCCTGAGCACTGAGCACCGATCACCCTGAGCACTGAGCACCCAGCACCCTGAGTACTGAGCACCCAGCACCCTGAGTACTGAGCACCCAGCACCCTGAGCACTGAGCACAAAGCACGCTGAGTACTGAGCACTGAGCACCCTGAGTACTGAGCACCGAGGACCCTGAGCACTGAGCACCCAGCACGCTGAGTACTGAGCACTGAGCACCCTGAGTACTGAGCACCGAGCACGCTGAGTACTGAGCACCCAGCACCCTGAGCACTGAGCAGCCAGCACACTCAGCACTGAGCACCCAGCACCCCGAGCACTGAGCACCCAGCACCCTGAGCACTGAGCACCCAGCACCCTGAGTACTGAGCACCCAGCACCCCGAGTACTGAGCACCGAGCACCCCGAGCACTGAGCACCCAGCACCCTGAGTACTGAGCACCCAGCACCCTGAGTACTGAGCACTGAGCACCCCGAGTACTGAGCACCCAGCAGCCCGAGCACTGAGCACCCAGCACCCTGAGTACTGAGAACAGATCACCCTGAGTAATGAGCACCCAGCACCCTGAGTACTGAGCCCCCAGCACCCTGAGTACTGAGCACCCAGCACCCCGAGCACTGAGCACCCAGCACCCTGAGTACTGAGCACCCAGCACCCTGAGTCCTGAGCAACCAGCAACCTGAGCACTGAGCACTGTGCACCCAGCACCCTGAGCACTGAGCACTGAGCACACAGCACCCCGAGCACTGTGCACCCAGCACCCTGAGCACTGAGCACTGAGCACACAGCACCCTGAGCACTGAGCACCCAGCACCCTGAGTACTGAGCACCCAGCACCTCGAGTACTGAGCACGCAGCACCCTGAGTACTGAGCACCCAGCACCCCGAGCAGTGAGCACCCGGCACCCTGAGTACTGAGCACCCTGAGTACTGAGCACTGAGCACCCAGCACCCTGAGGACTGAGCACCCTGAGGACTGAGCACCCAGCACCCTGAGCACTGAGCACCGAGCACCCTGAGTACTGAGCCCTGATCTCCCTGAGCACTGAGCACCCAGCACCCCGAGCACTGAGCACCCAGCACCCTGAGTACTGAGCACCCAGCACCCTGAGCACTGAGCACCCAGCACCCTGAGTACTGAGCACTCAGGACCCTGAGTACTGAGCACCCAGCACCCTGGGCACTGAGCACCCAGCACCCTGAGTACTGAGCACCGAGCACACTGAGTACTGAGCACACAGCACCCTGAGTACTGAGCACCCAGAACCCTGAGCACTGAGCACCCAGCACCCTGAGCACTGAGCACCCAGCACCCTGAGTACTGAGCACCCAGCACCCTGAGTACTGAACACCCAGCACCCTGAGCACTGAGCACTGAGCACCCAGCACCCTGAGCACTGAGCACCCAGCACCCTGAGCACTGAGCACCCAGCACCCCGAGCACTGAGCACCCAGCACCCTGAGCACCCAGTACCCTAAACACTGAGCACCCTGAGCACTGAGCACTGAGCACCCATGACGCTGAGTACTGAGCACTGAGCACACAGCACCCTGAGTACTGAGCACCCAGCACCCCGAGCACTGAGCACCCAGCGCCCCGAGCACTGAGCACAAAGCACCCCGAGCACTGAGCACCCAGCACACTGAGTACTGAGCACCCAGCACCCCGAGCACTGAGCACCCAGCACCCCGAGCACTGAACACCCAGCACCCTGAGTACTGAGCAGCCAGCACCCCGAGCACTGAGCACCCAGCACCCTGAGTACTGAGCACCCAGCACCCTGAGTACTGAGCACTGAGCACCCTGAGCACTGAGCACCAAGCACCCCGAGCACTGAGCACCCAGCACCCTGAGTACTGAGCACCCATCACCCTGAGTACTGAGCACTCAGCACCCTGAGTACTGAGCACCGAGCACCCCGAGCACTGAGCACCCAGCACCATGAGCACTGAGCACCCAGCACACTGAGTACTGAGCACCCAGCACCCTGAGTACTGAGCACCCAGCACCCTGAGTACTGAGCACTCAGCACCCTGAGTACTGAGCACCGAGCACCCCATGCACTGAGCACCCAGCACCTTGAGCACTGAGCACCCTGAGGACTGAGCACCCAGCACCCTGAGCACTGAGCACCGATCACCCTGAGCACTGAGCACCCAGCACCCTGAGCACTGAGCACCCAGCACCCTGAGTACTGAGCACCCAGCACCCTGAGTACTGAGCACCCAGCACCCTGAGCACTGAGCACAAAGCACGCTGAGTACTGAGCACTGAGCACCCTGAGTACTGAGCACCGAGGACCCTGAGCACTGAGCACCCAGCACGCTGAGTACTGAGCACTGAGCACCCTGAGTACTGAGCACCGAGCACGCTGAGTACTGAGCACCCAGCACCCTGAGCACTGAGCAGCCAGCACCCTCAGCACTGAGCACCCAGCTCCCTGAGCACTGAGCACCCAGCACCCTGAGTACTGAGCACCCAGCACCCCGAGTACTGAGCACCGAGCACCCCGAGCACTGAGCACCCAGCACCCTGATTACTGAGCACCCAGCACCCTGAGTACTGAGCACTGAGCACCCCGAGTACTGAGCACCCAGCAGCCCGAGCACTGAGCACCCAGCACCCTGAGTACTGAGAACAGATCACGGTGAGTACTGAGCACCCAGCACCCTGAGTACTGAGCCCCCAGCACCCTGAGTACTGAGCACCCAGCACCCTGAGCACTGTGCACCCAACACCCTGAGTACTGAGCACCCAGCACCCTGAGTACTGAGCACTGAGCACCCAGCACCCCGAGCACTGAGCACCCAGCACCCTGAGTACTGAGCACCCAGCACCCTGAGCACTGTGCACCCAGCACCCTGAGTACTGAGCACCCAGCACCCTGAGTACTGAGCACCCAGCACCCTGGGCACTGAGCACCCAGCACCCTGAGTACTGAGCACCGAGCACCCTGAGTACTGAGCACACAGCACCCTGAGTACTGAGCACCCAGCACCCTGAGCACTGAGCCCTCAGCACCCTGAGCACTGAGCACCCAGCACCCTGAGTACTGAGCACCGAGCACCCTGAGTACTGAACACCCAGCACCCTGAGAACTGAGCACTGAGCACCCAGCAGCCTGAGCACTGAGCACTGAGCACCCAGCACCCTGAGCCCTGAGCACCCAGCACCCCGAGCACTGAGCACCCAGCACCCTGAGCACCCAGCGCCCTAAGCACTGAGCACCCTGAGCACTGAGCACTGAGCACCCAGCACGCTGAGTACTGAGCACTGAGCACACAGCACCCTGAGTACTGAGCACCCAGCACCCCGAGCACTGAGCACCCAGCCCCCCGAGCACTGAGCACAAAGCACCCCGAGCACTGAGCACCCAGCACACTGAGTACTGAGCACCCAGCATCCCTAGCACTGAGCACCCAGCACCCCGAGCACTGAACACCCAGCACCCTGAGTACTGAGCACCCAGCACCCCGAGCACTGAGCACCCAGCACCCTGAGTACTGAGCACCCAGCACCCTGAGTACTGAGCACTGAGCACCCTTAGCACTGAGCACCAAGCACCCCGAGCACTGAGCACCCAGCACCCTGAGTACTGCGCACCCATCACCCTGAGTACTGAGCACTCAGCACCCTGAGTACTGAGCACCGAGCACCCCGAGCACTGAGCACCCAGCACCCTGAGCACGGAGCACCCTGAGGACTGAGCACCCAGCACCCTGAGCCCTGAGCACCCAGCACCTTGAGTACTGAGCACCGAGCACCTCGAGCACTGAGCACCCAGCACCCTGAGTACTGAGCACGCAGCACCCTGAGCACTGAGCACCCAGCACCCTGAGTACTGAGCACCCAGCACCCTGAGCACTGAGCACCCAGCACCCTGAGTACTGAGCACCCAGCACCCTGAGTAATGAGCACCCAGCACCCTGAGAACTGAACACCCAGCACCCTGAGCACTGAGCACTGAGCACCCTGAGCCCTGAGTACTGAGCACTGAGCACCCTGAGCACTGAGCACCCAGCACACCGAATACTGAACACCCAGCACCCTGAGTACTGAACACCCAGCACCCTGAGCACTGAGCACCCTGAGCACTGAGTAATGAGCACTGAGCACCCTGAGCACTGAGCACCCAGCAAACCGAGTACTGAACACCCAGCACCCTGAGTACTGAGCACCCAGCACCCTGAGTACTGAGCACCCAGCACCCTTAGTACTGAACACCCAGCACCCTGAGCACTGAGCACCCAGCACCCCGAGCACTGAGCACTGAGCAACATGAGCAATGAGCACCCAGCACCCCGAGTACTGAGCACTGAAGCAACCTGAGTACTGAGCACCAAGCACCCCGAGTACTGAGCACTGAGCAATCTGAGTACTGAGCACCCAGCACCCTGAGCACTGAGCACCCAGCACCCTGAGCACTGAGCACCCAGCACCTTGAGCACTGAGCACTGTGCACCGAGCACCCCGAGCACTGAGCACCCAGCACCCTTAGTACTGAGCACCCAGCACCCTGAGCACTGAGCACCCAGCCCCCTGAGCACTGAGCACCCAGCACCCCGAGCACTGAGCACCCAGCACCCTGAGTACTGAGCACCCAGCACCCTGAGCACTGAGCACCCAGCACCCTGAGTACTGAGCACCCAGCACCCTGAATACTGAGCAACCAGCACGCTGAGCACTGAGCACCCAGCACTCTGAGCACTGAGCACTGAGCACCCAGCACCCCGAGCACTGAGCACCCAGCACCCCGAGCACTGAGCACCCAGCACCCTGAGCACTGAGCACCCAGCACCCTGAGCACTGAGCACCCAGCACCCTGAGTACTGAGCACCGAGCACACTGAGTACTGAGCACACAGCACCCTGAGCACTGAGCACACAGCACCCTGAGTACTGAGCACCCAGCACCCTGAGTCCTGAGCAACCAGCAACCTGAGCACTGAGCACTGTACACCCAGCACCCTGAGCACTGAGCACTGAGCACCCAGCACCCCGAGCACTGAGCACCCAGCACCCTGAGTACTGAGCACCCAGCACCCTGAGTCCTGAGCAACCAGCAACCTGAGCACTGAGCACTGTGCACCCAGCACCCTGAGCACTGAGCACTGAGCACCCAGCACCCCGAGCACTGAGCACCCAGCACCCCGAGCACTGAGGACCCAGCACCCTGTGCACTGAGCACCCAGCACCCTGAGCACTGAGCACCCAGCACCCTGAGTACTGAGCACCCAGCACCCTGAGTACTGAGCAGCGAGCACCCCGAGCACTGAGCAACCAGCACCCTGAGCACTGAGCACCCTGAGGACTGCGCACCCAGCACCCTGAGCACTGAGCACCGAGCACCCTGAGCACTGAGCACCCAGCACCCCGAGCACTGAGCACAAAGCACCCTGAGTACTGAGCACCCAGCACCTCGAGTACTGAGCACCCAGCACCCTGAGTACTGAGCACCCAGCACCCCGAGCAGTGAGCACCCGGCACCCTGAGTACTGAGCACCCTGAGTACTGAGCACTGAGCACCCAGCACCATGAGGACTGAGCACCCTGAGGACTGAGCACCCAGCACCCTGAGCACTGAGCACCGAGCACCCTGAGTACTGAGCCCTGATCACCCCGAGCACTGAGCACCCAGCACCCTGAGTACTGAGCACCCAGCACCCTGAGCACTGAGCACCCAGCACACTGAGTACTGAGCACCCAGCACCCTGAGTACTGAGCACCCAGCACCCTGGGCACTGAGCACCCAGCACCCTGAGTACTGAGCACCGAGCACACTGAGTACTGAGCACACAGCACCCTGAGTACTGAGCACCCAGCACCCTGAGCACTGAGCCCCCAGCACCCTGAGCACTGAGCACCCAGCACCCTGAGTACTGAGCACCCAGCACCCTGAGTACTGAACACCCAGCACCCTGAGCACTGAGCACTGAGCACCCAGCACCCTGAGCACTGAGCACCCAGCACCCTGAGCACTGAGCACCCAGCACCCCGAGCACTGAGCACCCAGCACCCTGAGCACCCAGCACCCTAAGCACTGAGCACCCTGAGCACTGAGCACTGAGCACCCATGACGCTGAGTACTGAGCACTGAGCACACAGCACCCTGAGTACTGAGCACCCAGCACCACGAGCACTGAGCACCCAGCGCCCCGAGCACTGAGCACAAAGCACCCCGAGCACTGAGCACCCAGCACACTGAGTATTGAGCACCCAGCACCCCGAGCACTGAGCACCCAGCACCCCGAGCACTGAACACCCAGCACCCTGAGTACTGAGCACCCAGCACCCCGAGCACTGAGCACCCAGCACCCTGAGTACTGAGCACCCAGCACCCTGAGTACTGAGCACTGAGCACCCTGAGCACTGAGCACCCAGCACCCTGAGCACTGAGCACCCAGCACCCTGAGTACTGAGCACCCATCACCCTGAGTACTGAGCACTCAGCACCCTGAGTACTGAGCACCGAGCACCCCGAGCACTGAGCACCCAGCACCCTGAGCACGGAGCACCCCGAGGACTGAGCACCCAGCACCCTGAGCACTGAGCACCCAGCACCTTGAGTACTGAGCACCGAGCACCTCGAGCACTGACCACCCAGCACCCTGAGTACTGAGCACGCAGCACCCTGAGCACTGAGCACCCAGCACCCTGAGCACTGAGCACCCAGCACGCTGAGTACTGAGCACCCAACACCCAGAGTACTGAGCACCCAGCACCCTGAGCACTGAGCACCCAGCACCCTGAGTACTGAGCACCCAGCACCCTGAGTACTGAGCACCCAGCACCCTGAGTACTGAACACCCAGCACCCTGAGCACTGAGCACTGGGCACCCTGAGCACTGAGTACTGAGCACTGAGCACCCTGAGCACTGAGCACCCAGCACACCGAGTACTGAACACCCAGCACCCTGAGTACTGAACACCCAGCACCCTGAGCACTGAGCACTGAGCACCCTGAGCACTGAGTAATGAGCAATGAGCACCCTGAGCACTGAGCACTCAGCACACCGAGTACTGAACACCCAGCACACTGAGTACTGAACACCCAGCACCCTGAGCACTGAGTACTGAGCACTGAGCACCCTGAGCACTGAGCACCCAGCACCCAGAGTACTGAGCACCCAGCACCCTGAGTACTGAACACCCAGCACCCTGAGCACTGAGCACTGAGCACCCAGCACCCCGAGCACTGAGCACTGATCACCCTGAGCACTGAGCACCCAGCACGCCGAGTACTGTGCACTGAGCACCCTGAGTACTGAGCACCAAGCACCCCGAGTACTGAGCACTGAGCAATCAGAGTACTGAGCACCCAGCACCCTGAGCACTGAGCACCCAGCACCCTGAGTACTGAGCACTGAGAACCCTGAGTACTTAGCACTGAGCACCCTGAGCACTGAGCACCCAGGACCCTGATCACTGAGCACGGTGCACCCCGAGTAATGAGCACACAGCACCCTGAGTACTGAGCACCCAGCACCCCGAGCACTGAGCACCCGGCACCCTGAGTACTGAGCACCCTGAGTACTGAGCACTGAGCAACCAGCACCCTGAGTACTGAGCACCCTGAGGACTGAGCACCCAGCACCCTGAGCACTGAGCATGCAGCACCCTGAGTACTGAGCCCTGATCCCCCTGAGCACTGAGCACCCAGCACCCCGAGACCTGAGCAACCAGCACCCTGAGTACTGAGCACCCAGCAGCCTGAGCACTGAGCACCCAGCACCCTGAGTACTGAGCACCCAGCACACTGAGTACTGAGCACCCAGCACCCTGGGCACTGAGCACCCAGCACCCTGAGTACTGAGCACCGAGCACCCTGAGTACTGAGCACCCAGCACCCTGAGCACTGAGCACCCATCACCCTGAGCACTGAGCACCCAGCTCACGGAGTACTGAGCACCCAGCACCCTGAGCACTGAGCACTGAGCACCCAGCACCCTGAGCACTGAGCACCCAGCACCCGAGCACTGAGCACCCAGCACCCTGAGCACCCAGCACCCTGAGCACTGAGCACCCTGAGCACTGAGCACTGAGCACCCAGCACGCTGAGTACTGAGCACTGAGCACACAGCACCCTGAGTACTGAGCACCCAGCACCCCGAGCACTGAGCACCCAGCGCCCCGAGCACTGAGCACCCAGCACCCCGAGCACTGAGCACCCAACACCCTGAGTACTGAGTACCCAGCACCCTGAGTACTGAGCACCCAGCACCCTGAGTACTGAGCACTGAGCACCCTGCGCACTGAGCACCCAGCACCCTGGAAATGAGCACCCAGCACCCTGAGTACTGAGCACCCAGCACCCTGAGTACTGAGCACTAAGCACCCAGAGCACTTAGCACCCAGCACCCCGAGCACGGAGCACCCAGGACCCCGAGCACTGAGTACTGAGCACCCAGCACCCTGAGTACTGAGCACAGAGCTCCCCGAGCACTGAGAACCCTGAGTACTGAGCACCCAGCACCCCGATCACTGAGCACCCAGCACCCTGAGCACTGAGCACCCAGCACCCTGAGCACTGAGCACCCATCACCCTGAGTACTGAGCACCCAGCACGCTGAGTACTGAGCACCCAGCACCCTGAGTACTAAGCACCCAGCACCCTGAGTACTGAGCACCCAGGACCCTGAGAACTGAGCACCGAGCACCCCGAGTACTGAGCACCCAGCACCCTGAGCACTCAGCACCCAGCACCCCGAGCACTGAGGACCCAGCACCCTGAGCACTGAGCACCCAGCACCCTGAGCACTGAGCACCCAGCACCCTGAGTACTGAGCATCCAGCACCCTGAGTACTGAGCACCCAGCATCCTGAGTACTGAGCACTCAGCACCCTGAGTACTGAGCACCGAGCACCCCGAGCACTGAGCACCCAGCACCCTGAGCACTGAGCACCCTGAGGACTGAGCACCCAGCACCCTGAGCACTGAGCACCGATCACCCTGAGCACTGAGCACCCAGCACCCTGAGCACTGAGCACCCTGAGGACTGAGCACCCAGCACCCTGAGTACTGAGCACCGAGCACCTCGAGCACTGAGCACCCAGCACCCTGAGTACTGAGCACGCAGCACCCTGAGCACTGAGCACCCAGCACCCTGAGCACTGAGCACCCAGCACGCTGAGTACTGAGCACCCAACACCCAGAGTACTGAGCACCCAGCACCCTGAGCACTGAGCACCCAGCACCCTGAGTACTGAGCACCCAGCACCCTGAGTACTGAGCACCCAGCACCCTTAGTACTGAACACCCAGCACCCTGAGCACTGAGCACTGAGCACCCTGAGCACTGAATACTGAGCACTGAGCACCCTGAGCACTGAGCACCCAGCACACCGAGTACTGAACACCCAGCACCCTGAGTACTGAACACCCAGCACCCTGAGCACTGAGCAGCCTGAGCACTGAGTAATGAGCAATGAGCACCCTGAGCACTGAGCACTCAGCACACCGGGTACTGAGCACCCAGCAACCTGAGTACTGAACACCCAGCACCCTGAGCACTGAGTACTGAGCACCCAGCACACCGAGCACTCAGCACTGATCACCCTGAGCACTGAGCACCCAGCACGCCGAGTACTGTGCACTGAGCACCCTGAGTACTGAGCACCAAGCACCCCGAGTACTGAGCACTGAGCAATCAGAGTACTGAGCACCCAGCACCCTGAGCACTGAGCACCCAGCACCCTGAGTACTGAGCACTGAGAACCCTGAGTACTTAGCACTGAGCACCCTGAGCACTGAGCACCCAGCACCCTGATTACTGAGCACGGTGCACCCCGAGTAATGAGCACCCAGCACCTTGAGTATTGAGCACCCAGCACCCGAGCACTGAGCACCCGGCACCCTGAGTACTGAGCACCCTGAGTACTGAGCACTGAGCAACCAGCACCCTGAGTACTGAGCACCCTGAGCACTGAGCACCCAGCACCCCGAGCACTGAGCACCCAGCACCCTGAGTACTGAGCACCCAGCACCCTGAGTACTGAGCACCCAGCACCCTGGGCACTGAGCACCCAGCACCCTGAGTACTGAGCACCGAGCACCCTGAGTACTGAGCACACAGCACCCTGAGTACTGAGCACCCAGCACCCTGAGCACTGAGCACCTAGCACCCTGAGCACTGAGCACCCAGCTCCCTGAGTACTGAGCACCCAGCACCCTGAGTACTGAACACCCAGCACCCTGAGCCCTGAGCACTGAGCACCCAGCACCCTGAGCACTGAGCACCCAGCACCCTGAGCACTGAGCACCCAGCACCCGAGCACTGAGCACACAGCACCCTGAGCACCCAGCACCCTGAGCACTGAGCACCCTGAGCACTGAGCACTGAGCACCCAGCACGCTGAGTACTGAGCACTGAGCACACAGCACCCTGAGTACTGAGCACACAGCACCCCGAGCACTGAGCACCCAGCGCCCCGAGCACTGAGCACCCAGCACCCCGAGCACTGAGCACCCAGCACCCTGAGTACTGAGCCCCCAGCACCCTGAGTACTGAGCACCCAGGACCCCGAGCACTGAGCACCCAGCACCCCGAGCACTGAACACCCAGCACCCTGAGTACTGAGCACACAGCACCCCGAGCACTGAGCACCCAGCACCCAGAGTACTGAGCACCCAGCACCCTGAGTACTGAGCACTGAGCACCCTGCGCACTGAGCACCCAGCACCCTGAGTACTGAGCACCCATCACCCTGAGTACTGAGCATTCAGCACCCTGAGTACTGAGCACCGAGCACCCCGAGCACTGAGCACCCAGCACCCTGAGCACGGAGCACCCCGAGGACTGAGCACCCAGCACCCTGAGCACTGAGCACCCAGCACCTTGAGTACTGAGCACCGAGCACCTCGAGCACTGAGCACCCAGCACCCTGAGTACTGAGCACGCAGCACCCTGAGCACTGAGCACCCAGCACCCTGAGCACTGAGCACCCAGCACGCTGAGTACTGAGCACACAACACCCAGAGTACTGAGCACCCAGCACCCTGAGCACTGAGCACCCAGCACCCTGAGTACTGAGCACCCAGCACCCTGAGCACTGAGCACCCAGCACCCTGAGTACTGAGCACTGAGCACCCTGAGCACTGAGCACCCCGCACACCGAGTACTGAACACCCAGGACCCTGAGTACTGAACACCCAGCACCCTGAGCACTGAGCACTGAGCACCCTGAGCACTGAGTAATGAGCACTGAGCACCCTGAGCACTGAGCACTCAGCACACCGAGTACTGAACACCCAGCACACTGAGTACTGAACACCCAGCACCCTGAGCACTGAGTACTGAGCAATGAGCACCCTGAGCACTGAGCACCCAGCACCCTGAGTACTGAGCACCCAGCACCCTGAGTACTGAACACCCAGCACCCTGAGCACTGAGCACTGAGCACCCAGCACCCCGAGCACTGAGCACTGATCACCCTGAGTACTGAGCACCAAGCACCCCGAGTACTGAGCACTGAGCAATCAGAGTACTGAGCACCCAGCACCCTGAGCACTGAACACCCAGCACCCTGAGTACTGAGCACTGAGCACCGAGCACCCCGAGCACTGAGCACCCAGCACCCTTAGTACTGAGCACCCAGCACCCTGAGCACTGAGCACCCAGCACCCTGAGCACTGAGCACCCAGCACCCCGAGCACTGAGCACCCAGCACCCTGAGTACTGAGCACCGAGCACCCTGAGCACTGAGCACCCAGCACCCTGAGTACTGAGAACCCAGCACCCTGACTACTGAGCAACCAGCACCCTGAGCACTGAGCACTGAGCACCCAGCACCCTGAGCACTGAGCACTGAGCACCCAGCACCCCGAGCACTGAGCACCCAGCAACCTGAGCACTGAGCACCCAGCACCCTGAGCACTGAGTACCCAGCACCCTGAGTAATGAGAACCCAGCACCCTGAGTACTGAGCACCCAGCACCCTGAGTACTGAGCACCCAGCACCCTGTGTACTGAGCACTGAGCACCGTGAGTACTAAGCACCCAGCACCCTGAGTACTGAGCACCCAGGACCCTGAGCACTGAGCACCGAGCACCCCGAGCACTGAGCACCCAGCACCCTGAGCACTCAGCACCCAGCACCCCGAGCACTGAGCACCCAGCACCCTGAGCACTGAGCACCCAGCACCCTGAGCACGGAGCACCCCGAGGACTGAGCACCCAGCACCCTGAGCACTGAGCACCCAGCACCCTGAGCACTGAGAACCCAGCACCCCGAGCACTGAGCACCCAGCACCCTGAGTACTGAGCACCCAACACCCAGAGTACTGAGCACCCAGCACCCTGAGCACTGAGCACCCAGCACCCTGAGTACTGAGCACCCAGCACCCTGAGTACTGAACACCCAGCTCCCTGAGCACTGAGCACTGAGCACCCTGAACACTGAGTACTGAGCACTGAGCACCCTGAGCACTGAGCACCCCGCACCCCGAGTACTGAGCACCCAGCACCCCGAGTACTGAGCACTGAGCACCCAGAGTACTGAGCACCAAGCACACCGAGTACTGAGCACTGAGCACACTGAGTACTGAGCACCCAGCACCCTGAGCACTGAGCACCCAGCACCCTGAGTACTGAGCACTGAGAACCCTGAGTACTGAGCACCGTGCACCCCGAGCACTGAGCACCCAGCACCCTGAGAACGGAGCACCCCGAGGACTGAGCACCCAGCACCCTGAGCACTGAGCACCCAGCACCTTGAGTACTGAGCACCGAGCACCTCGAGCACTGAGCACCCAGCACCCTGAGTACTGAGCACGCAGCACCCTGAGCACTGAGCACCCAGCACCCTGAGCACTGAGCACCCAGCACGCTAAGTACTGAGCACCCAACACCCAGAGTACTGAGCACCCAGCACCCTGAGCACTGAACACCCAGCACCCTGAGTACTGAGCACCCAGCACCCTGAGTACTGAGCACCCAGCACCCTGAGTACTGAACACCCAGCACCCTGAGCACTGAGCACTGAGCACCCTGAGCACTGAGTACTGAGAACTGAGCACCCTGAGCACTGAGCACCCAGCACACCGAGTACTGAACACCCAGCACCCTGAGTACTGAACACCCAGCACCCAGAGCACTGAGCACTGAGCACCCTGAGCACTGAGTAATGAGCAATGAGCACCCTGAGCACTGAGCACACAGCACACCGAGTACTGAACACCCAGCACACTGAGTACTGAACACCCAGCACCCTGAGCACTGAGTAATGAGCACTGAGCACCCAGCACCCTGAGTACTGAGCACCCAGCACCCTGAGTACTGAACACCCAGCACCCTGAGCACTGAGCACTGTGCACCCTGAGCACTGAGCACTGATCACCCTGAGCACTGAGCACCCAGCACGCCGAGTACTGTGCACTGAGCACCCTGAGTACTGAGCACCAAGCACCCCGAGTACTGAGCACTGAGCAATCAGAGTACTGAGCACCCAGCACCCTGAGCACTGAGCACCCAGCACCCTGAGTACTGAGCACTGAGAACCCTGAGTACTTAGCACTGAGCAACCTGAGCACTGAGCACCCAGCACCCTGATTACTGAGCACGGTGCACCCCGAGTAATGAGCACCCAGCACCCTGAGTACTGAGCACCCAGCACCCCGAGCACTGAGCACCCTGAGTACTGAGCACTGAGGAACCAGCACCCTGAGTACTGAGCACACTGAGGACTGAGCACCCAGCACCCTGAGCACTGAGCACCCAGCACCCTGAGTACTAAGCCCTGATCCCCCTGAGCACTGAGCACCCAGCACCCCGAGCACTGAGCACCCAGCACCCTGAGTACTGAGCACCCAGCACCCTGAGCACTGAGCACCCAGCACCCTGAGTACTGAGCACCCAGCACCCTGAGTACTGAGCACCCAGCACCCTGGGCACTGAGCACCCAGCACCCTGAGTACTGAGCACCGAGCACCCTGAGTACTGAGCACACAGCACCCTTAGTACTGAGCACCCAGCACCCTGAGCACTGAGCACCCAGCACCCTGAGCACTGAGCACCCAGCTCCCTGAGTACTGAGCACCCAGCACCCTGAGTACTGAACACCCAGCACCCTGAGCACTGAGCACTGAGCACCCAGCACCCTGAGCACTGAGCACTGAGCACCCAGCACCCTGAGCACTGAGCACCCAGCACCCGAGCACTGAGCACCCAGCACCCTGAGCACCCAGCACCCTGAGCACTGAGCACCCTGAGCACTGAGCACTGAGCACCCAGCACGCTGAGTACTGAGCACTGAGCACACAGCACCCTGAGTACTGAGCACCCAGCACCCCGAGCACTGAGCACCCAGAGCCCCGAGCACTGAGCACCCAGCACCCCGAGCACTGAGCACCCAGCACCCTGAGTACTGAGCACAAAGCACCCTGAGTACTGAGCACCCAGCACCCCGAGCACTGAGCACCCAGCACCCCGAGCACTGAACACCCAGCACCCTGAGTACTGAGCACCCAGCACCCCGAACACTGAGCACCCAGCACCCTGAGTACTGAGCACCCAGCACCCTGAGTACTGAGCACTGAGCACCCTGAGCACTGAGCACCCGGCACCCCGAGCACTGAGCACCCAGCACCCTGAGTACTGAGCACCCATCACCCTGAGTACTGAGCATTCAGCACCCTGAGTACTGAGCACCGAGCACCCCGAGCACTGAGCACCCAGCACCCTGAGCACGGAGCACCCCGAGGACTGAGCACCCAGCACCCTGAGCACTGAGCACCCAGCACCTTGAGTACTGAGCACCCAGCACCTCGAGCACTGAGCACCCAGCACCCTGATTACTGAGCACGCAGCACCCTGAGCACTGAGCACCCTGCACCCTGAGCACTGAGCACCCAGCACCCTGAGTACTGAGCACCCAGCACCCTTAGTACTGAGCACCCAGCACCCTGAGTACTGAACACCCAGCACCCTGAGCACTGAGCACTGAGCACCCTGAGCACTGAGTACTGAACACTGAGCACCCTGAGCACTGAGCACCCCGCACACCGAGTACTGAACACCCAGCACCCTGAGTACTGAACACCCAGCACCCTGAGCACTGAGCACTGAGCACCCTGAGCACTGAGTAATGAACACTGAGCACCCTGAGCACTGAGCACTCAGCACACCGAGTACTGAACACCCAGCACACTGAGTACTGAACACCCAGCACCCTGAGCACTGAGTACTGAGCACTGAGCACCCTGAGCACTGAGCACCCAGCACCCTGAGTACTGAGCACCCAGCACCCTGAGTACTGAACACCCAGCACCCTGAGCACTGAGCACTGAGCACCCAGCACCCCGAGCACTGAGCACTGATCACCCTGAGCACTGCGCACCCAGCACGCCGAGTACTGTGCACTGAGCACCCTGAGTACTGAGCACCAAGCACCCCGAGTACTGAGCACTGAGCAATCAGAGAACTGAGCACCCAGCACCCTGAGCACTGAACACCCAGCACCCTGAGTACTGAGCACTGAGCACCGAGCACCCCGAGCACTGAGCACCCAGCACCCTTAGTACTGAGCACCCAGCACACTGAGCACTGAGCACCCAGCACCATGAGCACTGAGCACCCAGCACCCCGAGCACTGAGCACCCAGCACCCTGAGCACTGAGCACCCAGCACCCTGAGCACTGAGTACCCAGCACCCTGAGTACTGAGAACCCAGCACCCTGAGTACTGAGCACCCAGCACCCTGAGTACTGAGCACGCAGCACCCTGAGCACTGAGCACGCAGCACCCTGAGCACTGAGCACCCAGCACCCTGAGCACTGAGCACCCAGCACGCTAAGTACTGAGCACCCAACACCCAGAGTACTGAGCACCCAGCACCCTGAGCACTGAACACCCAGCACCCTGAGAACTGAGCACCCAGCACCCTGAGTACTGAGCACCCAGCACCCTGAGTACTGAACACCCAGCACCCTGAGCACTGAGCACTGAGCACCCTGAGCACTGAGTACTGAGAACTGAGCACCCTGAGCACTGAGCACCCAGCACACCGAGTACTGAACACCCAGCACCCTGAGTACTGAACACCCAGCACCCTGAGCACTGAGCACTGAGCACCCTGAGCACTGAGTAATGAGCAATGAGCACCCTGAGCACTGAGCACACAGCACACCGAGTACTGAACACCCAGCACACTGAGTACTGAACACCCAGCACCCTGAGCACTGAGTAATGAGCACTGAGCACCCAGCACCCTGAGTACTGAGCACCCAGCACCCTGAGTACTGAACACCCAGCACCCTGAGCACTGAGCACTGTGCACCCTGAGCACTGAGCACTGATCACCCTGAGCACTGAGCACCCAGCACGCCGAGTACTGTGCACTGAGCACCCTGAGTACTGAGCACCAAGCACCCCGAGTACTGAGCACTGAGCAATCAGAGTACTGAGCACCCAGCACCCTGAGCACTGAGCACCCAGCACCCTGAGTACTGAGCACTGAGAACCCTGAGTACTTAGCACTGAGCAACCTGAGCACTGAGCACCCAGCACCCTGATTACTGAGCACGGTGCACCCCGAGTAATGAGCACCCAGCACCCTGAGTACTGAGCACCCAGCACCCCGAGCACTGAGCACCCGGCACCCTGAGTACTGAGCACCCTGAGTACTGAGCACTGAGCAACCAGCACCCTGAGTACTGAGCACACTGAGGACTGAGCACCCAGCACCCTGAGCACTGAGCACCCAGCACCCTGAGTACTAAGCCCTGATCCCCCTGAGCACTGAGCACCCAGCACCCCGAGCACTGAGCACCCAGCACCCTGAGTACTGAGCACCCAGCACCCTGAGCACTGAGCACCCAGCACCCTGAGTACTGAGCACCCAGCACCCTGAGTACTGAGCACCCAGCACCCTGGGCACTGAGCACCCAGCACCCTGAGTACTGAGCACCCAGCACCCTGAGCACTGAGCACCCAGCACCCTGAGCACTGAGCACCCAGCTCCCTGAGTACTGAGCACCCAGCACCCTGAGTACTGAACACCCAGCACCCTGAGCACTGAGCACCCAGCACCCTGAGCACTGAGCACCCAGCACCCTGAGCACTGAGCACCCAGCTCCCTGAGTACTGAGCACCCAGCACCCTGAGTACTGAACACCCAGCACCCTGAGCACTGAGCACTGAGCACCCAGCACCCTGAGCACTGAGCACCCAGCACCCTGAGCACTGAGCACCCAGCACCCGAGCACTGAGCACCCAGCACCCTGAGCACCCAGCACCCTGAGCACTGAGCACCCTGAGCACTGAGCACTGAGCACCCAGCACGCTGAGTACTGAGCACTGAGCACACAGCACCCTGAGTACTGAGCACCCAGCACCCCGAGCACTGAGCACCCAGCGCCCCGAGCACTGAGCACCCAGCACCCCGAGCACTGAGCACCCGGCACCCTGAGTACTGAGCACAAAGCACCCTGAGTACTGAGCACCCAGCACCCCGAGCACTGAGCACCCAGCACCCCGAGCACTGAACACCCAGCACCCTGAGTACTGAGCACCCAGCACCCCGAACACTGAGCAGCCAGCACCCTGAGTACTGAGCACCCAGCACCCTGAGTACTGAGCACTGAGCACCCTGAGCACTGAGCACCCGGCACCCCGAGCACTGAGCACCCAGCACCCTGAGTACTGAGCACCCATCACCCTGAGTACTGAGCATTCAGCACCCTGAGTACTGAGCACCGAGCACCCCGAGCACTGAGCACCCAGCACCCTGAGCACGGAGCACCCCGAGGACTGAGCACCCAGCACCCTGAGCACTGAGCACCCAGCACCTTGAGTACTGAGCACCGAGCACCTCGAGCACTGAGCACCCAGCACCCTGATTACTGAGCACGCAGCACCCTGAGCACTGAGCACCCTGCACCCTGAGCACTGAGCACCCAGCACCCTGAGTACTGAGCACCCAGCACCCTTAGTACTGAGCACCCAGCACCCTGAGTACTGAACACCCAGCACCCTGAGCACTGAGCACTGAACACTGAGCACCCTGAGCACTGAGCACCCCGCACACCGAGTACTGAACACCCAGCACCCTGAGTACTGAACACCCAGCACCCTGAGCACTGAGCACTGAGCACCCTGAGCACTGAGTAATGAGCACTGAGCACCCTGAGCACTGAGCACTCAGCACACCGAGTACTGAACACCCAGCACACTGAGTACTGAACACCCAGCACCCTGAGCACTGAGTACTGAGCACTGAGCACCCTGAGCACTGAGCACCCAGCACCCTGAGTACTGAGCACCCAGCACCCTGAGTACTGAACACCCAGCACCCTGAGCACTGAGCACTGAGCACCCAGCACCCCGAGCACTGAGCACTGATCACCCTGAGCACTGCGCACCCAGCACGCCGAGTACTGTGCACTGAGCACCCTGAGTACTGAGCACCAAGCACCCCGAGTACTGAGCACTGAGCAATCAGAGAACTGAGCACCCAGCACCCTGAGCACTGAACACCCAGCACCATGAGTACTGAGCACTGAGCACCGAGCACCCCGAGCACTGAGCACCCAGCACCCTTAGTACTGAGCACCCAGCACACTGAGCACTGAGCACCCAGCACCCTGAGCACTGAGCACCCAGCACCCCGAGCACTGAGCACCCAGCACCCTGAGCACTGAGCACCCAGCACCCTGAGCACTGAGTACCCAGCACCCTGAGTACTGAGAACCCAGCACCCTGAGTACTGAGCACCCAGCACCCTGAGTACTGAGCACTCAGCACCCTGAGTACTGAGCACCGAGCACCCCGAGCACTGAGCACCCAGCACCTTGAGCACTGAGCACCCTGAGGACTGAGCACCCAGCACCCTGAGCACTGAGCACCCAGCTCCCCGAGCACTGAGCACCCAGCACCCTGAGTACTGAGCACCCAGCAACCTGAGTACTGAGCACTGAGCACCCTGAGTACTGAGCACCGAGGACCCTGAGCACTGAGCACCCAGCACGCTGAGTACTGAGCACTGAGCACCCTGAGTACTGAGCACCGAGCACGCTGAGTACTGAGCACCCAGCACCCTGAGCACTGAGCAGCCAGCACCCTCAGCACTGAGCACCCAGCACCCCGAGCACTGAGCACCCAGCACCCTGAGCACTGAGCACCCAGCACCCTGAGTACTGAGCACCCAGCACCCCGAGTACTGAGCACCCAGCACCCTGAGCACTGAGCACCCAGCACCCTGAGCACTCAGCACCCAGCACCCCGAGCACTGAGCACCCAACACCCTGAGCACTGAGCACCCAGCACCCTGAGCACGGAGCACCCCGAGGACTGAGCACCCAGCACCCTGAGCACTGAGCACCCAGCACCCTGAGCACTGAGAACCCAGCACCCTGAGCACTGAGCACCCAGCTCCCTGAGTACTGAGCACCCAACACCCAGAGTACTGAGCACCCAGCACCCTGAGCACTGAGCACCCAGCACCCTGAGTGCTGAGCACCCAGCACCCTGAGTACTGAACACCCAGCTCCCTGAGCACTGAGCACTGAGCACCCTGAACACTGAGTACTGAGCAATGAGCACCCTGAGCACTGAGCACCCAGCACCACGAGTACTGAGCACCCAGCACCCCGAGTACTGAGCACTGAGCACCCAGAGTTCTGAGCACCAAGCACACCGAGTACTGAGCACTGAGCACACTGAGTACTGAGCACCCAGCACCCTGAGCACTGAGCACCCAGCACCCTGAGTACTGAGCACTGAGAACCCTGAGTACTGAGCACCGTGCACCCCGAGCACTGAGCACCCAGCACCCTGAGAACGGAGCACCCCGAGGACTGAGCACCCAGCACCCTGAGCACTGAGCACCCAGCACCTTGAGTACTGAGCACCGAGCACCTCGAGCACTGAGCACCCAGCACCCTGAGTACTGAGCACGCAGCACCCTGAGCACTGAGCACCCAGCACCCTGAGCACTGAGCACCCAGCACGCTAAGTACTGAGCACCCAACACCCAGAGTACTGAGCACCCAGCACCCTGAGCACTGAACACCCAGCACCCTGAGTACTGAGCACCCAGCACCCTGAGTACTGAGTACCCAGCACCCTGAGTACTGAACACCCAGCACCCTGAGCACTGAGCACTGAGCACCCTGAGCACTGAGTACTGAGAACTGAGCACCCTGAGCACTGAGCACCCAGCACACCGAGTACTGAACACCCAGCACCCTGAGTACTGAACACCCAGCACCCTGAGCACTGAGCACTGAGCACCCTGAGCACTGAGTAATGAGCAATGAGCACCCTGAGCACTGAGCACACAGCACACCGAGTACTGAACACCCAGCACACTGAGTACTGAACACCCAGCACCCTGAGCACTGAGTAATGAGCACTGAGCACCCAGCACCCTGAGTACTGAGCACCCAGCACCCTGAGTACTGAACACCCAGCACCCTGAGCACTGAGCACTGTGCACCCTGAGCACTGAGCACTGATCACCCTGAGCACTGAGCACCCAGCACGCCGAGTACTGTGCACTGAGCACCCTGAGTACTGAGCACCAAGCACCCCGAGTACTGAGCACTGAGCAATCAGAGTACTGAGCACCCAGCACCCTGAGCACTGAGCACCCAGCACCCTGAGTACTGAGCACTGAGAACCCTGAGTACTTAGCAATGAGCAACCTGAGCACTGAGCACCCAGCACCCTGATTACTGAGCACGGTGCACCCCGAGTAATGAGCACCCAGCACCCTGAGTACTGAGCACCCAGCACCCCGAGCACTGAGCACCCGGCACCCTGAGTACTGAGCACCCTGAGTACTGAGCACTGAGCAACCAGCACCCTGAGTACTGAGCACACTGAGGACTGAGCACCCAGCACCCTGAGCACTGAGCACCCAGCACCCTGAGTACTAAGCCCTGATCCCCCTGAGCACTGAGCACCCAGCACCCCGAGCACTGAGCACCCAGCACCCTGAGTACTGAGCACCCAGCACCCTTAGTACTGAGCACCCAGCACCCTGAGTACTGAACACCCAGCACCCTGAGCACTGAGCACTGAGCACCCTGAGCACTGAGTACTGAGCACTGAGCACCCTGAGCACTGAGCACCCCGCACACCGAGTACTGAACACCCAGCACCCTGAGTACTGAACACCCAGCACCCTGAGCACTGAGCACTGAGCACCCTGAGCACTGAGTAATGAGCACTGAGCACCCTGAGCACTGAGCACTCAGCACACCGAGTACTGAACACCCAGCACACTGAGTACTGAACACCCAGCACCCTGAGCACTGAGTACTGAGCACTGAGCACCCTGAGCACTGAGCACCCAGCACCCTGAGTACTGAGCACCCAGCACCCTGAGTACTGAACACCCAGCACCCTGAGCACTGAGCACTGAGCACCCAGCACCCCGAGCACTGAGCACTGATCACCCTGAGCACTGCGCACCCAGCACGCCGAGTACTGTGCACTGAGCACCCTGAGTACTGAGCACCAAGCACCCCGAGTACTGAGCACTGAGCAATCAGAGAACTGAGCACCCAGCACCCTGAGCACTGAACACCCAGCACCCTGAGTACTGAGCACTGAGCACCGAGCACCCCGAGCACTGAGCACCCAGCACCCTTAGTACTGAGCACCCAGCACACTGAGCACTGAGCACCCAGCACCCTGAGCACTGAGCACCCAGCACCCCGAGCACTGAGCACCCAGCACCCTGAGCACTGAGCACCCAGCACCCTGAGCACTGAGTACCCAGCACCCTGAGTACTGAGAACCCAGCACCCTGAGTACTGAGCACCCAGCACCCTGAGTACTGAGCACTCAGCACCCTGAGTACTGAGCACCGAGCACCCCGAGCACTGAGCACCCAGCACCTTGAGCACTGAGCACCCTGAGGACTGAGCACCCAGCACCCTGAGCACTGAGCACCCAGCTCCCCGAGCACTGAGCACCCAGCACCCTGAGTACTGAGCACCCAGCAACCTGAGTACTGAGCACTGAGCACCCTGAGTACTGAGCACCGAGGACCCTGAGCACTGAGCACCCAGCACGCTGAGTACTGAGCACTGAGCACCCTGAGTACTGAGCACCGAGCACGCTGAGTACTGAGCACCCAGCACCCTGAGCACTGAGCAGCCAGCACCCTCAGCACTGAGCACCCAGCACCCCGAGCACTGAGCACCCAGCACCCTGAGCACTGAGCACCCAGCACCCTGAGTACTGAGCACCCAGCACCCCGAGTACTGAGCACCCAGCACCCTGAGCACTGAGCACCCAGCACCCTGAGCACTCAGCACCCAGCACCCCGAGCACTGAGCACCCAGCACCCTGAGCACTGAGCACCCAGCACCCTGAGCACGGAGCACCCCGAGGACTGAGCACCCAGCACCCTGAGCACTGAGCACCCAGCACCCTGAGCACTGAGAACCCAGCACCCCGAACACTGAGCACCCAGCACCCTGAGTACTGCGCACCCAACACCCAGAGTACTGAGCACCCAGCACCCTGAGCACTGAGCACCCAGCACCCTGAGTACTGAGCACCCAGCACCCTGAGTACTGAACACCCAGCTCCCTGAGCACTGAGCACTGAGCACCCTGAACACTGAGTACTGAGCACTGAGCACCCTGAGCACTGAGCACCCAGCACCCCGAGTACTGAGCACCCAGCACCCCGAGTACTGAGCACTGAGCACCCAGAGTACTGAGCACCAAGCACACCGAGTACTGAGCACTGAGCACACTGAGTACTGAGCACCCAGCACCCTGAGCACTGAGCACCCAGCACCCTGAGTACTGAGCACTGAGAACCCTGAGTACTGAGCACCTTGCACCCCGAGCACTGAGCACCCAGCACCCTGAGAACGGAGCACCCCGAGGACTGAGCACCCAGCACCCTGAGCACTGAGCACCCAGCACCCTGAGTACTGAGCACTGAGAACCCTGAGTACTGAGCACCGTGCACCCCGAGCACTGAGCACCCAGCACCCTGAGAACGGAGCACCCCGAGGACTGAGCACCCAGCACCCTGAGCACTGAGCACCCAGCACCCTGAGCACTGAGCACCCAGCACGCTAAGTACTGAGCACCCAACACCCAGAGTACTGAACACCCAGCACCCTGAGCACTGAGCACTGAGCACCCTGAGCACTGAGTACTGAGAACTGAGCACCCTGAGCACTGAGCACCCAGAACACCGAGTACTGAACACCCAGCACCCTGAGTACTGAACACCCAGCACCCTGAGTACTGAGCACCCAGCACCCTGAGTACTGAGCACCCAGCACCCTGAGTACTGAACACCCAGCACCCTGAGCACTGAGCACTGAGCACCCTGAGCACTGAGTACTGTGAACTGAGCACCCTGAGCACTGAGCACCCAGCACACCGAGCACTGAACACCCAGCACCCTGAGTACTGAGCACCCAGCACCCTGAGTACTGAGCACCCAGCACCCTGAGTACTGAACACCCAGCACCCTGAGCACTGAGCACTGAGCACCCTGAGCACTGAGTACTGAGAACTGAGCACCCTGAGCACTGAGCACCCAGCACACCGAGTACTGAACACCCAGCACCCTGAGTACTGAACACCCAGCACCCTGAGCACTGAGCACTGAGCACCCTGAGCACTGAGTAATGAGCAATGAGCACCCTGAGCACTGAGCACACAGCACACCGAGTACTGAACACCCAGCACACTGAGTACTGAACACCCAGCACCCTGAGCACTGAGTAATGAGCACTGAGCACCCAGCACCCTGAGTACTGAGCACCCAGCACCCTGAGTACTGAACACCCAGCACCCTGAGCACTGAGCACTGTGCACCCTGAGCACTGAGCACTGATCACCCTGAGCACTGAGCACCCAGCACGCCGAGTACTGTGCACTGAGCACCCTGAGTACTGAGCACCAAGCACCCCGAGTACTGAGCACTGAGCAATCAGAGTACTGAGCACCCAGCACCCTGAGCACTGAGCACCCAGCACCCTGAGTACTGAGCACTGAGAACCCTGAGTACTTAGCACTGAGCAACCTGAGCACTGAGCACCCAGCACCCTGATTACTGAGCACGGTGCACCCCGAGTAATGAGCACCCAGCACCCTGAGTAATGAGCACCCAGCACCCCGAGCACTGAGCACCCGGCACCCTGAGTACTGAGCACCCTGAGTACTGAGCACTGTGCAACCAGCACCCTGAGTACTGAGCACACTGAGGACTGAGCACCCAGCACCCTGAGCACTGAGCACCCAGCACCCTGAGTACTAAGCCCTGATCCCCCTGAGCACTGAGCACCCAGCACCCCGAGAACTGAGCACCCAGCACCCTGAGTACTGAGCACCCAGCAACCTGAGCACTGAGCACCCAGCACCCTGAGTACTGAGCACCCAGCACCCTGAGTACTGAGCACCCAGCACCCTGGGCACTGAGCACCCAGCACCCTGAGTACTGAGCACCGAGCACCCTGAGTACTGAGCCCACAGCACGCTGAGTACTGAGCACCCAGCACCCTGAGCACTGAGCACCCAGCACCCTGAGCACTGAGCACCCAGCTCCCTGAGTACTGAGCACCCAGCACCCTGAGTACTGAACACCCAGCACCCTGAGCACTGAGCACTGAGCACCCAGCACCCTGAGCACTGAGCACTGAGCACCCAGCACCCTGAGCACTGAGCACCCAGCACCCGAGCACTGAGCACCCAGCACCCTGAGCACCCAGCACCCTGAGCACTGAGCACCCTGAGCACTGAGCACTGAGCACCCAGCACGCTGAGTACTGAGCACTGAGCACACAGCACCCTGAGTACTGAGCACCCAGCACCCCGAGCACTGAGCACCCAGCGCCCCGAGCACTGAGCACCCAGCACCCCGAGCACTGAGCACCCAGCACCCTGAGTACTGAGCACAAAGCACCCTGAGTACTGAGCACCCAGCACCCCGAGCACTGAGCACCCAGCACCCCGAGCACTGAACACCCAGCACCCTGAGTACTGAGCACCCAGCACCCCGAACACTGAGCACCCAGCACCCTGAGTACTGAGCACCCAGCACCCTGAGTACTGAGCACTGAGCACCCTGAGCACTGAGCACCCGGCACCCCGAGCACTGAGCACCCAGCACCCTGAGTACTGAGCACCCATCACCCTGAGTACTGAGCATTCAGCACCCTGAGTACTGAGCACCGAGCACCCGAGCACTGAGCACCCAGCACCCTGAGCACGGAGCACCCCGAGGACTGAGCACCCAGCACCCTGAGCACTGAGCAACCAGCACCTTGAGTACTGAGCACCGAGCACCTCGAGCACTGAGCACCCAGCACCCTGATTACTGAGCACGCAGCACCCTGAGCACTGAGCACCCTGCACCCTGAGCACTGAGCACCCAGCACCCTGAGTACTGAGCACCCAGCACCCTTAGTACTGAGCACCCAGCACCCTGAGTACTGAACACCCAGCACCCTGAGCACTGAGCACTGAGCACCCTGAGCACTGAGTACTGAGCACTGAGCACCCTGAGCACTGAGCACCCCGCACACCGAGTACTGAACACCCAGCACCCTGAGTACTGAACACCCAGCACCCTGAGCACTGAGCACTGAGCACCCTGAGCACTGAGTAATGAGCACTGAGCACCCTGAGCACTGAGCACTCAGCACACCGAGTACTGAACACCCAGCACACTGAGTACTGAACACCCAGCACCCTGAGCACTGAGTACTGAGCACTGAGCACCCTGAGCACTGAGCACCCAGCACCCTGAGTACTGAGCACCCAGCACCCTGAGTACTGAACACCCAGCACCCTGAGCACTGAGCACTGAGCACCCAGCACCCCGAGCACTGAGCACTGATCACCCTGAGCACTGCGCACCCAGCACGCCGAGTACTGTGCACTGAGCACCCTGAGTACTGAGCACCAAGCACCCCGAGTACTGAGCACTGAGCAATCAGAGAACTGAGCACCCAGCACCCTGAGCACTGAACACCCAGCACCCTGAGTACTGAGCACTGAGCACCGAGCACCCCGAGCACTGAGCACCCAGCACCCTTAGTACTGAGCACCCAGCACACTGAGCACTGAGCACCCAGCACCCTGAGCACTGAGCACCCAGCACCCCGAGCACTGAGCACCCAGCACCCTGAGCACTGAGCACCCAGCACCCTGAGCACTGAGTACCCAGCACCCTGAGTACTGAGAACCCAGCACCCTGAGTACTGAGCACCCAGCACCCTGAGTACTGAGCACTCAGCACCCTGAGTACTGAGCACCGAGCACCCCGAGCACTGAGCACCCAGCACCTTGAGCACTGAGCACCCTGAGGACTGAGCACCCAGCACCCTGAGCACTGAGCACCCAGCTCCCCGAGCACTGAGAACCCAGCACCCTGAGTACTGAGCACCCAGCAACCTGAGTACTGAGCACTGAGCACCGAGGACCCTGAGCACTGAGCACCCAGCACGCTGAGTACTGAGCACTGAGCACCCTGAGTACTGAGCACCGAGCACGCTGAGTACTGAGCACCCAGCACCCTGAGCACTGAGCAGCCAGCACCCTCAGCACTGAGCACCCAGCACCCCGAGCACTGAGCACCCAGCACCCTGAGCACTGAGCACCCAGCACCCTGAGTACTGAGCACCCAGCACCCCGAGTACTGAGCACCGAGCACCCCGAGCAGTGAGCACCCAACACCCTGAGTACTGAGCACCCAGCAGCCTGAGTACTGAGCACTGAGCACCCCTAGTACTGAGCACCCAGCAGCCCGAGCACTGAGCACCCAGCACCCTGAGTACTGAGAACAGATCACCCTGAGTACTGAGCACCCAGCACCCTGAGTACTGAGCCCCCAGCACCCTGAGTACTGAACACCCATCACCCCGAGCACTGAGCACCCAGCACCCCGAGAATGAGCACCCAGCACCCTGAGTACTGAGAACCGAGCACCCTGTGTACTGAGCACCCAGCACCCTGAGTACTGAGCCCCCAGCACCCTGAGTACTGAGCACCCAGCACCCCGAGCACTGAGCACCCAGCACTCTGAGAATGAGCACCCAGCACCCTGAGTACTGAGCACCCAGCACCCTGAGTACTGAGCACTAAGCACCCAGAGCACTGAGCACACAGCACCCCGAGCACGGAGCACCCAGGACCCCGAGCACTGAGTACTGAGCACCCAGCACCCTGAGTACTGAGCACCGAGCACCCCGATCACTGAGCACCCAGCACCCTGAGCACTGAGCACACAGCACCCTGAGCACTGAGCACCCAGCACCCCGAGTACTGAGCACTGAGCACCCAGAGTACTGAGCACCAAGCACACCGAGTACTGAGCACTGAGCACACTGAGTACTGAGCACCCAGCACCCTGAGCACTGAGCACCCAGCACCCTGAGTACTGAGCACTGAGAACCCTGAGTACTGAGCACCGAGCACCCCGAGCACTGAGCACCCAGCACCCTGAGCACGGAGCACCCCGAGGACTGAGCACCCAGCACCCTGAGCACTGAGCACCCAGCACCTTGAGTACTGAGCACCGAGCACCTCGAGCACTGAGCACCCAGCACCCTGAGTACTGAGCACGCAGCACCCTGAGCACTGAGCACCCAGCACCCTGAGCACTGAGCACCCAGCATGCTGAGTACTGAGCACCCAACACCCAGAGTACTGATCACCCAGCACCCTGAGCACTGAGCACCCAGCACCCTGAGTACTGAGCACCCAGCACCCTGAGTACTGAGCACCCAGCACCCTGAGTACTGAACACCCAGCACCCTGAGCACTGAGCACTGAGCACCCTGAGCACTGAGTACTGAGAACTGAGCACACTGAGCACTGAGCACCCAGCACACCGAGTATTGAACACCCAGCACCCTGAGTACTGAACACCCAGCACCCTGAGCACTGAGCACTGAGCACCCTGAGCACTGAGTAATGAGCAATGAGCACCCTGAGCACTGAGCACTAAGCACACCGAGTACTGAACACCCAGCACACTGAGTACTGAACACCCAGCACCCTGAGCACTGAGTACTGAGCACTGAGCACCCTGAGCACTGAGCACCCAGCACCCTGAGTACTGAGCACCCAGCACCCCGAGTACTGAACACCCAGCACCCTGAGCACTGAGCACTGAGCACCCTGAGCACTGAGCACTGATCACCCTGAGCACTGAGCACCCAGCACGCCGAGTACTGTGCACTGAGCACCCTGAGTACTGAGCACCAAGCACCCCGAGTACTGAGCACTGAGCAATCAGAGTACTGAGCACTCAGCACCCTGAGCACTGAGCACCCAGCACCCTGAGTACTGAGCACTGAGAACCCTGAGTACTTAGCACTGAGCACCCGGAGCACTGAGCACCCAGCACCCTGATTACTGAGCACGGTGCACCCCGAGTAATGAGCACCCAGCACCCTGAGTACTGAGCACCCAGCACCCCGAGCACTGAGCACCCGGCACCCTGAGTACTGAGCACCCTGAGTACTGAGCACTGAGCAACCAGCACCCTGAGTACTGAGCACACTGAGGACTGAGCACCCAGCACCCTGAGCACTGAGCACACAGCACCCTGAGTACTGAGCCCTGATCCACCTGAGCACTGAGCACCCAGCACCCCGAGCACTGAGCACCCAGAACCCTGAGTACTGAGCACCCAGCACCCTGAGCACTGAGCACCCAGCACCCTGAGTACTGAGCACCCAGCACCCTGAGTACTGAGCACCCAGCACCCTGAGCACTGAGCACCCAGCACCCTGAGTACTGAGCACCCAGCACCCTTAGTACTGAGCACCCAGCACCTTGAGTACTGAACACCCAGCACCCTGAGCACTGAGCACTGAGCACCCTGAGCACTGAGTACTGAGCACTGAGCACCCTGAGCACTGAGCACTCAGCACACCGAGTACTGAACACTCAGCACACTGAGTACTGAACACCCAGCACCCTGAGCACTGAGTACTGAGCACTTAGCACCCTGAGCACTGAGCACCCAGCACCCTGAGTACTGAGCACCCAGCACCCTGAGTACTGAACACCCAGCACCCTGAGCACTGAGCACTGAGCACCCAGCACCCCGAGCACTGAGCACTGATCACCCTGAGCACTGCGCACCCAGCACGCCGAGTACTGTGCACTGAGCACCCTGAGTACTGAGCACCAAGCACCCCGAGTACTGAGCACCCAGCACCCTGAGCACTGAACACCCAGCACCCTGAGTACTGAGCACTGAGCACCGAGCACCCCGAGCACCGAGCACCCAGCACCCTTAGTACTGAGCACCCAGCACCCTGAGCACTGAGCACCCAGCACCCTGAGCACTGAGCACCCAGCAGCCCGATCACTGAGCACCCAGCACCCTGAGCACTGAGCACCCAGCACCCTGAGCACTGAGTACCCAGCACCCTGAGTACTGAGAACCCAGCACCCTGAGTACTGAGCACCCAGCACCCTGAGTACTGAGCACTCAGCACCCTGAGTACTGAGCACCAAGCACCCTGAGCACTGAGCACCCAGCACCTTGAGCACTGAGCACCCTGAGGACTGAGCACCCAGCACCCTGAGCACTGAGCACCGATCACCCTGAGCACTGAGCACCCAGCACCCCGAGCACTGAGCACCCAGCACCCTGAGTACTGAGCACCCAGCACCCTGAGTACTGAGCACTGAGCACCCTGAGTACTGAGCACCGAGGACCCTGAGCACTGAGCACCCAGCACGCTGAGTACTGAGCACTGAGCACCCTGAGTACTGAGCACCGAGCACGCTGAGTACTGAGCACCCAGCACCCTGAGCACTGAGCAGCCAGCACCCTCAGCACTGAGCACCCAGCACCCCGAGCACTGAGCACCCAGCACCCTGAGCACTGAGCACCCAGCACCATGAGTACTGAGCACCCAGCACCCCGAGTACTGAGCACCGAGCACCCCGAGCAGTGAGCACCCAGCACCCTGAGTACTGAGAACAGATCACCCTGAGTACTGAGCACCCAGCACCCTGAGTACTGAGCCCCCAGCACCCTGAGTACTGAACACCCAGCACCCCGAGCACTGAGCACCCAGCACCCCGAGCACTGAGCACCCAGCACCCTGAGTACTGAGCACCCAGCACCCTAAGTACTGAGCACTGAGCACCCCTAGTACTGAGCACCCAGCAGCCCGAGCACTGAGCACCCAGCACCCTGAGTACTGAGAAGAGATCACCCTGAGTACTGAGCACCCAGCACCCTGAGTACTGAGCCCCCAGCACCCTGAGTACTGAACACCCAGCACCCCGAGCACTGAGCACCCAGCACCCCGAGAATGAGCACCCAGCACCCTGAGTACTGAGAACCGAGCACCCTGAGTACTGAGCCCCCAGCACCCTGAGTACTGAGCACCCAGCACCCCGAGCACTGAGCACCCAGCACCCTGAGAATGAGCACCCAGCACCCTGAGTACTGAGCACCCAGCACCCTGAGTACTGAGCACTAAGCACCCAGAGCACTGAGCACACAGCACCCCGAGCACGGAGCACCCAGGACCCCGAGCACTGAGTACTGAGCACCCAGCACCCCGAGCACTGAGCACCCAGCACCCTGAGCACTGAGCACCCAGCACCCTGAGTACTGAGCACCCAGCACCCCGAGTACTGAGCACCGAGCACCCCGAGCAGTGAGCACCCAACACCCTGAGTACTGAGCACCCAGCAGCCTGAGTACTGAGCACTGAGCACCCCTAGTACTGAGCACCCAGCAGCCCGAGCACTGAGCACCCAGCACCCTGAGTACTGAGAACAGATCACCCTGAGTACTGAGCACCCAGCACCCTGAGTACTGAGCCCCCAGCACCCTGAGTACTGAACACCCATCAAGCCGAGCACTGAGCACCCAGCACCCCGAGAATGAGCACCCAGCACCCTGAGTACTGAGAACCGAGCACCCTGTGTACTGAGCACCCAGCACCCTGAGTACTGAGCCCCCAGCACCCTGAGTACTGAGCACCCAGCACCCCGAGCACTGAGCACCCAGCACCCTGAGAATGAGCACCCAGCACCCTGAGTACTGAGCACCCAGCACCCTGAGTACTGAGCACTAAGCACCCAGAGCACTGAGCACACAGCACCCCGAGCACGGAGCACCCAGGACCCCGAGCACTGAGTACTGAGCACCCAGCACCCTGAGTACTGAGCACCGAGCACCCCGATCACTGAGCACCCAGCACCCTGAGCACTGAGCACACAGCACCCTGAGCACTGAGCACCCAGCACCCCGAGTACTGAGCACTGAGCACCCAGAGTACTGAGCACCAAGCACACCGAGTACTGAGCACTGAGCACACTGAGTACTGAGCACCCAGCACCCTGAGCACTGAGCACCCAGCACCCTGAGTACTGAGCCCTGAGAACCCTGAGTACTGAGCACCGAGCACCCCGAGCACTGAGCACCCAGCACCCTGAGCACGGAGCACCCCGAGGACTGAGCACCCAGCACCCTGAGCACTGAGCACCCAGCACCTTGAGTACTGAGCACCGAGCACCTCGAGCACTGAGCACCCAGCACCCTGAGTACTGAGCACGCAGCACCCTGAGCACTGAGCTCCCAGCACCCTGAGCACTGAGCACCCAGCACGCTGAGTACTGAGCACCCAACACCCAGAGTACTGAGCACCCAGCACCCTGAGCACTGAGCACCCAGCACCCTGAGTACTGAGCACCCAGCACCCTGAGTACTGAGCACCCAGCACCCTGAGTACTGAACACCCAGCACCCTGAGCACTGAGCACTGAGCACCCTGAGCACTGAGTACTGAGAACTGAGCACACTGAGCACTGAGCACCCAGCACACCGAGTACTGAACACCCAGCACCCTGAGTACTGAACACCCAGCACCCTGAGCACTGAGCACTGAGCACCCTCAGCACTGAGTAATGAGCAATGAGCACCCTGAGCACTGAGCACTCAGCACACCGAGTACTGAACACCCAGCACACTGAGTACTGAACACCCAGCACCCTGAGCACTGAGTACTGAGCACTGAGCACCCTGAGCACTGAGCACCCAGCTCCCTGAGTACTGAGCACCCAGCACCCTGAGTACTGAACACCCAGCACCCCGAGCACTGAGCACCCAGCACCCCGAGCACTGAGCACCCAGCACCCTGAGTACTGAGCACCCAGCACCCTAAGTACTGAGCACTGAGCACCCCTAGTACTGAGCACCCAGCAGCCCGAGCACTGAGCACCCAGCACCCTGAGTACTGAGAAGAGATCACCCTGAGTACTGAGCACCCAGCACCCTGAGTACTGAGCCCCCAGCACCCTGAGTACTGAACACCCAGCACCCCGAGCACTGAGCACCCAGCACCCCGAGAATGAGCACCCAGCACCCTGAGTACTGAGAACCGAGCACCCTGAGTACTGAGCCCCCAGCACCCTGAGTACTGAGCACCCAGCACCCCGAGCACTGAGCACCCAGCACCCTGAGAATGAGCACCCAGCACCCTGAGTACTGAGCACCCAGCACCCTGAGTACTGAGCACTAAGCACCCAGAGCACTGAGCACACAGCACCCCGAGCACGGAGCACCCAGGACCCCGAGCACTGAGTACTGAGCACCCAGCACCCCGAGCACTGAGCACCCAGCACCCTGAGCACTGAGCACCCAGCACCCTGAGTACTGAGCACCCAGCACCCCGAGTACTGAGCACCGAGCACCCCGAGCAGTGAGCACCCAACACCCTGAGTACTGAGCACCCAGCAGCCTGAGTACTGAGCACTGAGCACCCCTAGTACTGAGCACCCAGCAGCCCGAGCACTGAGCACCCAGCACCCTGAGTACTGAGAACAGATCACCCTGAGTACTGAGCACCCAGCACCCTGAGTACTGAGCCCCCAGCACCCTGAGTACTGAACACCCATCAAGCCGAGCACTGAGCACCCAGCACCCCGAGAATGAGCACCCAGCACCCTGAGTACTGAGAACCGAGCACCCTGTGTACTGAGCACCCAGCACCCTGAGTACTGAGCCCCCAGCACCCTGAGTACTGAGCACCCAGCACCCCGAGCACTGAGCACCCAGCACCCTGAGAATGAGCACCCAGCACCCTGAGTACTGAGCACCCAGCACCCTGAGTACTGAGCACTAAGCACCCAGAGCACTGAGCACACAGCACCCCGAGCACGGAGCACCCAGGACCCCGAGCACTGAGTACTGAGCACCCAGCACCCTGAGTACTGAGAACCGAGCACCCCGATCACTGAGCACCCAGCACCCTGAGCACTGAGCACACAGCACCCTGAGCACTGAGCACCCAGCACCCCGAGTACTGAGCACTGAGCACCCAGAGTACTGAGCACCAAGCACACCGAGTACTGAGCACTGAGCACACTGAGTACTGAGCACCCAGCACCCTGAGCACTGAGCACCCAGCACCCTGAGTACTGAGCACTGAGAACCCTGAGTACTGAGCACCGAGCACCCCGAGCACTGAGCACACAGCACCCTGAGCACGGAGCACCCCGAGGACTGAGCACCCAGCACCCTGAGCACTGAGCACCCAGCACCTTGAGTACTGAGCACCGAGCACCTCGAGCACTGAGCACCCAGCACCCTGAGTACTGAGCACGCAGCACCCTGAGCACTGAGCTCCCAGCACCCTGAGCACTGAGCACCCAGCACGCTGAGTACTGAGCACCCAACACCCAGAGTACTGAGCACCCAGCACCCTGAGCACTGAGCACCCAGCACCCTGAGTACTGAGCAACCAGCACCCTGAGTACTGAGCACCCAGCACCCTGAGTACTGAACACCCAGCACCCTGAGCACTGAGCACTGAGCACCCTGAGCACTGAGTACTGAGAACTGAGCACACTGAGCACTGAGCACCCAGCACACCGAGTACTGAACACCCAGCACCCTGAGTACTGAACACCCAGCACCCTGAGCACTGAGCACTGAGCACCCTCAGCACTGAGTAATGAGCAATGAGCACCCTGAGCACTGAGCACTCAGCACACCGAGTACTGAACACCCAGCACACTGAGTACTGAACACCCAGCACCCTGAGCACTGAGTACTGAGCACTGAGCACCCTGAGCACTGAGCACCCAGCACCCTGAGTACTGAGCACCCAGCACCCCGAGTACTGAACACCCAGCACCCTGAGCACTGAGCACTGAGCACCCTGAGCACTGAGCACTGATCACCCTGAGCACTGAGCACCCAGCACGCCGAGTACTGTGCACTGAGCACCCTGAGTACTGAGCACCAAGCACCCCGAGTACTGAGCACTGAGCAATCAGAGTACTGAGCACCCAGCACCCTGAGCACTGAGCACCCAGCACCCTGAGTACTGAGCACTGAGAACCCTGAGTACTTAGCACTGAGCACCCGGAGCACTGAGCACCCAGCACCCTGATTACTGAGCACGGTGCACCCCGAGTAATGAGCACCCAGCACCCTGAGTACTGAGCACCCAGCACCCCGAGCACTGAGCACCCGGCACCCTGAGTACTGAGCACCCTGAGTACTGAGCACTGAGCAACCAGCACCCTGAGTACTGAGCACACTGAGGACTGAGCACCCAGCACCCTGAGCACTGAGCACCCAGCACCCTGAGTACTGAGCCCTGATCCACCTGAGCACTGAGCACCCAGCACCCCGAGCACTGAGCACCCAGAACCCTGAGTACTGAGCACCCAGCACCCTGAGCACTGAGCACCCAGCACCCTGAGTACTGAGCACCCAGCACCCTGAGTACTGAGCACCCAGCACCCTGAGCACTGAGCACCCAGCACCCTGAGTACTGAGCACCCAGCACCCTTAGTACTGAGCACCCAGCACCTTGAGTACTGAACACCCAGCACCCTGAGCACTGAGCACTGAGCACCCTGAGCACTGAGTACTGAGCACTGAGCACCCTGAGCACTGAGCACTCAGCACACCGAGTACTGAACACCCAGCACACTGAGTACTGAACACCCAGCACCCTGAGCACTGAGTACTGAGCACTGAGCACCCTGAGCACTGAGCACCCAGCACCCTGAGTACTGAGCACCCAGCACCCTGAGTACTGAACACCCAGCACCCTGAGCACTGAGCACTGAGCACCCAGCACCCTGAGCACTGAACACTGATCACCCTGAGCACTGCGCACCCAGCACGCCGAGTACTGTGCACTGAGCACCCTGAGTACTGAGCACCAAGCACCCCGAGTACTGAGCACCCAGCACCCTGAGCACTGAACACCCAGCACCCTGAGTACTGAGCACTGAGCACCGAGCACCCCGAGCACCGAGCACCCAGCAACCTTAGTACTGAGCACCGAGCACCCTGAGCACTGAGCACCCAGCACCCTGAGCACTGAGCACCCAGCAGCCCGATCACTGAGCACCCAGCACACTGAGCACTGAGCACCCAGCACCCTGAGCACTGAGTACCCAGCACCCTGAGTACTGAGAACCCAGCACCCTGAGTACTGAGCACCCAGCACCCTGAGTACTGAGCACTCAGCACCCTGAGTACTGAGCACCAAGCACCCTGAGCACTGAGCACCCAGCACCTTGAGCACTGAGCACCCTGAGGACTGAGCACCCAGCACCCTGAGCACTGAGCACCGATCACCCTGAGCACTGAGCACCCAGCACCCCGAGCACTGAGCACCCAGCACCCTGAGTACTGAGCACCCAGCACCCTGAGTACTGAGCACTGAGCACCCTGAGTACTGAGCACCGAGGACCCTGAGCACTGAGCACCCAGCACGCTGAGTACTGAGCACTGAGCACCCTGAGTACTGAGCACCGAGCACGCTGAGTACTGAGCACCCAGCACCCTGAGCACTGAGCAGCCAGCACCCTCAGCACTGAGCACCCAGCACCCCGAGCACTGAGCACCCAGCACCCTGAGCACTGAGCACCCAGCACCATGAGTACTGAGCACCCAGCACCCCGAGTACTGAGCACCGAGCACCCCGAGCAGTGAGCACCCAGCACCCTGAGTACTGAGAACAGATCACCCTGAGTACTGAGCACCCAGCACCCTGAGTACTGAGCCCCCAGCACCCTGAGTACTGAACACCCAGCACCCCGAGCACTGAGCACCCAGCACCCCGAGCACTGAGCACCCAGCACCCTGAGTACTGAGCACCCAGCACCCTAAGTACTGAGCACTGAGCACCCCTAGTACTGAGCACCCAGCAGCCCGAGCACTGAGCACCCAGCACCCTGAGTACTGAGAAGAGATCACCCTGAGTACTGAGCACCCAGCACCCTGAGTACTGAGCCCCCAGCACCCTGAGTACTGAACACCCAGCACACCGAGCACTGAGCACCCAGCACCCCGAGAATGAGCACCCAGCACCCTGAGTACTGAGAACCGAGCACAGTGAGTACTGAGCCCCCAGCACCCTGAGTACTGAGCACCCAGCACCCCGAGCACTGAGCACCCAGCACCCTGAGAATGAGCACCCAGCACCCTGAGTACTGAGCACCCAGCACCCTGAGTACTGAGCACTAAGCACCCAGAGCACTGAGCACACAGCACCCCGAGCACGGAGCACCCAGGACCCCGAGCACTGAGTACTGAGCACCCAGCACCCTGAGTACTGAGCACCCAGCACCCCGATCACTGAGCACCCAGCACCCTGAGCACTGAGCACCCAGCACCCTGAGCACTGAGCACCCATCACCCTGAGTACTGAGCACCCAACACCCAGAGTACTGAGCACCCAGCACCCTGAGCACTGAGCACCCAGCACCCTGAGTACTGAGCACCCAGCACCCTGAGTACTGAGCACCCAGCACCCTGAGTACTGAACACCCAGCACCCTGAGCACTGAGCACTGAGCACCCTGAGCACTGAGTACTGAGAACTGAGCACACTGAGCACTGAGCACCCAGCACACCGAGTACTGAACACCCAGCACCCTGAGTACTGAACATCCAGCACCCTGAGCACTGAGCACTGAGCACCCTGAGCACTGAGTAATGAGCAATGAGCACCCTGAGCACTGAGCACTCAGCACACCGAGTACTGAACACCCAGCACCCTGAGCACTGAGTACTGAGCACTGAGCACCCTGAGCACTGAGCACCCAGCACCCTGAGTACTGAGCACCCAGCACCCCGAGTACTGAACACCCAGCACCCTGAGCACTGAGCACTGAGCACCCTGAGCACTGAGCACTGATCACCCTGAGCACTGAGCACCCAGCACGCCGAGTACTGTGCACTGAGCACCCTGAGTACTGAGCACCAAGCACCCCGAGTACTGAGCACTGAGCAATCAGAGTACTGAGCACCCAGCACCCTGAGAACTGAGCACCCAGCACCCTGAGTACTGAGCACTGAGAACCCTGAGTACTTAGCACTGAGCACCCGGAGCACTGAGCACCCAGCACCCTGATTACTGAGCACGGTGCACCCCGAGTAATGAGCACCCAGCACCCTGAGTACTGAGCACCCAGCACCCCGAGCACTGAGCACCCGGCACCCTGAGTACTGAGCACCCTGAGTACTGAGCACTGAGCAACCAGCACCCTGAGTACTGAGCACACTGAGGACTGAGCACCCAGCACCCTGAGCACTGAGCAACCAGCACCCTGAGTACTGAGCCCTGATCCACCTGAGCACTGAGCACCCAGCACCCCGAGCACTGAGCACCCAGAACCCTGAGTACTGAGCACCCAGCACCCTGAGCACTGAGCACCCAGCACCCTGAGTACTGAGCACCCAGCACCCTGAGTACTGAGCACCCAGCACCCTGAGCACTGAGCACCCAGCACCCTGAGTACTGAGCACCCAGCACACTTAGTACTGAGCACCCAGCACCTTGAGTACTGAACACCCAGCACCCTGAGCACTGAGCACTGAGCACCCTGAGCACTGAGTACTGAGCACTGAGCACCCTGAGCACTGAGCACCCCGCACACCAAGTACTGAACACCCAGCACCCTGAGTACTGAACACCCAGCACCCTGAGCACTGAGCACCCTGAGCACTGAGTAATGAGCACTGAGCACCCTGAGCACTGAGCACTCAGCACACCGAGTACTGAACACCCAGCACACTGAGTACTGAACACCCAGCACCCTGAGCACTGAGTACTGAGCACTGAGCACCCTGAGCACTGAGCACCCAGCACCCTGAGTACTGAGCACCCAGCACCCTGAGTACTGAACACCCAGCACCCTGAGCACTGAGCACTGAGCACCCAGCACCCCGAGCACTGAGCACTGATCACCCTGAGCACTGCGCACCCAGCACGCCGAGTACTGTGCACTGAGCACCCTGAGTACTGAGCACCAAGCACCCCGAGTACTGAGCACCCAGCACCCTGAGCACTGAACACCCAGCACCCTGAGTACTGAGCACTGAGCACCGAGCACCCCGAGCACCGAGCACCCAGCACCCTTAGTACTGAGCACCCAGCACCCTGAGCACTGAGCACCCAGCACCCTGAGCACTGAGCACCCAGCAGCCCGAGCACTGAGCACCCAGCACCCTGAGCACTGAGCACCCAGCACCCTGAGCACTGAGTACCCAGCACCCTGAGTACTGAGAACCCAGCACCCTGAGTACTGAGCACCCAGCACCCTGAGTACTGAGCACTCAGCACCCTGAGTACTGAGCACCAAGCACCCCGAGCACTGAGCATCCAGCACCTTGAGCACTGAGCACCCTGAGGACTGAGCACCCAGCACCCTGAGCACTGAGCACCGATCACCCTGAGCACTGAGCACCCAGCACCCCGAGCACTGAACACCCAGCACCCTGAGTACTGAGCACCGAGGACCCTGAGCACTGAGCACCCAGCACGCTGAGTACTGAGCACTGAGCACCCTGAGTACTGAGCACCGAGGACCCTGAGCACTGAGCACCCAGCACCCTGAGTACTGAGCACCCAGTACCCTGAGCACTGAGCACCCAGCACGCTGAGTACTGAGCACTGAGCACCCTGAGTACTGAGCACCGAGGACACTGAGCACTGAGCACCCAGCACGCTGAGTACTGAGCACTGAGCACCCTGAGTACTGAGCACCGAGGACCCTGAGCACTGAGCACCCAGCACGCTGAGTACTGAGCACTGAGCACCCTGAGTACTGAGCACCGAGCACGCTGAGTACTGAGCACCCAGCACCCTGAGCACTGAGCAGCCAGCACCCTCAGCACTGAGCACCCAGCACCCCGAGCACTGAGCACCCAGCACCCTGAGCACTGAGCAACCAGCACCATGAGTACTGAGCACCCAGCACCCCGAGTACTGAGCACCGAGCACCCCGAGCAGTGAGCACCCAGCACCCTGAGTACTGAGAACAGATCACCCTGAGTACTGAGCACCCAGCACCCTGAGTACTGAGCCCCCAGCACCCTGAGTACTGAACACCCAGCACCCCGAGCACTGAGCACCCAGCACCCCGAGCACTGAGCACCCAGCACCCTGAGTACTGAGCACCCAGCACCCTAAGTACTGAGCACTGAGCACCCCTAGTACTGAGCACCCAGCAGCCCGAGCACTGAGCACCCAGCACCCTGAGTACTGAGAAGAGATCACCCTGAGTACTGAGCACCCAGCACCCTGAGTACTGAGCCCCCAGCACCCTGAGTACTGAACACCCAGCACCCCGAGCACTGAGCACCCAGCACCCCGAGAATGAGCACCCAGCACCCTGAGTACTGAGAACCGAGCACCCTGAGTACTGAGCCCCCAGCACCCTGAGTACTGAGCACCCAGCACCCCGAGCACTGAGCACCCAGCACCCTGAGAATGAGCACCCAGCACCCTGAGCACTGAGCACCCATCACCCTGAGTACTGAGCACCCAGCACGCTGAGTACTGAGCACTAAGCACCCAGAGCACTGAGCACACAGCACCCCGAGCGCGGAGCACCCAGGACCCCGAGCACTGAGTACTGAGCACCCAGCACCCTGAGTACTGAGCACCCAGCACCCCGATCACTGAGCACCCAGCACCCTGAGCACTGAGCACCCAGCACCCTGAGCACTGAGCACCCATCACCCTGAGTACTGAGCACCCAGCACGCTGAGTACTGAGCACCCAGCACCTCGAGCACTGAGCACCCAGCACCCTGAGTACTGAGCACTGAGCACCCAGCACCCAGAGCACTGAGCACCCAGCACCCTGTGTACTGAGCACTGAGCACCCTGAGTACTAAGCACCCAGCACCCTGAGTACTGAGCACCCAGGACCGAGAGCACTGAGCACCGAGCACCCCGAGCACTGAGCACCCAGCACCCTGAGCACTCAGCACCCAGCACCCCGAGCACTGAGCACCCAGCACCCTGAGCACTGAGCACCCAGCACCCTGAGCACGGAGCACCCCGAGGACTGAGCACCCAGCACCCTGAGCACTGAGCACCCAGCACCCTGAGCACTGAGCACCCAGCACCCCGAGCATTGAGCACCCAGCACCCTGAGTACTGAGCACCCAACACCCAGAGTACTGAGCACTCAGCACCCTGAGCACTGAGCACCCAGCACCCTGAGTACTGAGCACCCAGCACCCTGAGTACTGAACACCCAGCTCCCTGAGCACTGAGCACTGAGCACCCTGAGCACTGAGTACTGAGCACTGAGCACCCTGAGCACTGAGCACCCAGCACCCCGAGTACTGAGCACCCAGCACCCCGAGCACTGAGCACCCAGCGCCCCGAGCACTGAGCACCCAGCAGCCCGAGCACTGAGCACTGAGCACCCTGAGCACTGAGCACCCAGCACCCCGAGTACTGAGAACTGAGCACCCAGAGTACTGAGCACCAAGCACACCGAGTACTGAGCACTGAGCACACTGAGTACTGAGCACCCAGCACCCTGAGCACTGAGCACCCAGCACCCTGAGTACTGAGCACTGAGAACCCTGAGTACTGAGCACCGAGCACCCTGAGTACTGATCACCCAGCACCCTGATCACGGAGCACCCCGAGGACTGAGCACCCAGCACCCTGAGCACTGAGCACCCAGCACCTTGAGTACTGAGCACCGAGCACCCTGAGCACTGAGCACCCAGCACCCTGAGTACTGAGCACCCAGCACCCTGAGCACTGAGCACCCAGCACCCTGAGCACTGAGCACGCAGCACCCCGAGCACTGAGCACCCAGCACCCTGAGTACTGAGCACCCAGCACCATGAGTACTGAGCACCCAGCACCCTGAGTACTGAGCACCCAGCACCCTGAGCACTGAGCACCCAGCACCCGGAGTACTGAGCACACAGCACCCTGAGTACTGAGCAACCAGCACCCTGAGCACTGAGCACTGAGCACCCAGCACAATGAGCACTGAGCACTGAGCACCCAGCACCCCGAGCACTGAGGACCCAGCACCCTGAGCACTGAGCACCCAGCACCCTGAGCACTGAGCACCCAGCACCCTGAGTACTGAGCACCCAGCACCCTGAGTACTGAGCACCCAGCATCCTGAGTACTGAGCACTCAGCACCCTGAGTACTGAGCACCGAGCACCCCGAGCACTGAGCACCCAGCACCCTGAGCACTGAGCACCCTGAGGACTGAGCACCCAGCACCCTGAGCACTGAGCACCGATCACCCTGAGCACTGAGCACCCAGCACCCCGAGCACTGAGGACTGAGCACCCTGAGCACTGAGTACTGAGCACCCAGCACCCTGAGCACTGAGCACCCTGCACCCTGAGTACTGAGCACCCAGCACCCTGAGTACTGAACACCCAGCACCCTGAGCACTGAGCACCCAGCACGCTGAGTACTGAGCACTGAGCACACAGCACACTGAGTACTGAGCACCCAGCACCCCGAGCACTGAGCACCCAGCACCCCGAGCACTGAGCACCCAGCACCCCGAGCACTGAGCACCCAGCACCCCGAGCACTGAGCACCCAGCACCCCTAGCACTGAGCACCCAGCACCCTGAGTACTGAGCACCCAGCACCCTGAGCACTGAGCACCCAGCACCCTGAGTACTGAGCACCCAGCACACTGAGTACTGAGCACTGAGCACCCTGAGCACTGAGCACCCAGCACCCCGAGCACTGAGCACCCAGCACCCTGAGTACTGAGCACCCATCACCCTGAGTACTGAGCACTCAGCACCCCGAGTACTGAGCACCGAGCACCCCGAGCACTGAGCACCCAGCACCCTGAGCACTGAGCACCCAGCACCTTGAGTACTGAGCACCGAGCACCTCGAGCACTGAGCACCCAGCACCCTGAGTACTGAGCACCCAGCACCCTGAGCACTGAGCACCCAGCACCCTGAGCACTGAGCACCCAGCACCCTGAGTACTGAGCAAACAAAACCCAGAGTACTGAGCACCCAGCACCCTAAGCACTGACCACCCAGCACCTTGAGTACTGAGCACCCAGCACCCTGAGTACTGAACACCCAGCACCCTGAGTACTGAACACCCAGCACCCTGAGCACTGAGCACTGAGCACCCTGAGCACTGAGTACTGAGAACTGAGCACACTGAGCACTGAGCACCCAGCACACCGAGTACTGAACACCCAGCACCCTGAGTACTGAACACCCAGCACCCTGAGCACTGAGCACTGAGCACCCTGAGCACTGAGTAATGAGCAATGAGCACCCTGAGCACTGAGCACTCAGCACACCGAGTACTGAACACCCAGCACACTGAGTACTGAACACCCAGCACCCTGAGCACTGAGTACTGAGCACTGAGCACCCTGAGCACTGAGCACCCAGCACCCTGAGTACTGAGCACCCAGCACCCCGAGTACTGAACACCCAGCACCCTGAGCACTGAGCACTGAGCACCCTGAGCACTGAGCACTGATCACCCTGAGCACTGAGCACCCAGCACGCCGAGTACTGTGCACTGAGCACCGTGAGTACTGAGCACCAAGCACCCCGAGTACTGAGCACTGAGCAATCAGAGTACTGAGCACCCAGCACCCTGAGCACTGAGCACCCAGCACCCTGAGTACTGAGCACTGAGAACCCTGAGTACTTAGCACTGAGCACCCGGAGCACTGAGCACCCAGCACCCTGATTACTGAGCACGGTGCACCCCGAGTAATGAGCACCCAGCACCCTGAGTACTGAGCACCCAGCACCCCGAGCACTGAGCACCCGGCACCCTGAGTACTGAGCACCCTGAGTACTGAGCACTGAGCACCCAGCACCCTGAGTACTGAGCACCCAGCACCCTGAGCACTGAGCACCCAGCACCCTGAGTACTGAGCCCTGATCCACCTGAGCACTGAGCACCCAGCACCCCGAGCACTGAGCACCCAGAACCCTGAGTACTGAGCACCCAGCACCCTGAGCACTGAGCACCCAGCACCCTGAGTACTGAGCACCCAGCACCCTGAGTACTGAGCACCCAGCACCCTGAGCACTGAGCACCCAGCACCCTGAGTACTGAGCACCCAGCACCCTTAGTACTGAGCACCCAGCACCTTGAGTACTGAACACCCAGCACCCTGAGCACTGAGCACTGAGCACCCTGAGCACTGAGTACTGAGCACTGAGCACCCTGAGCACTGAGCACTCAGCACACCGAGTACTGAACACCCAGCACACTGAGTACTGAACACCCAGCACCCTGAGCACTGAGTACTGAGCACTGAGCACCCTGAGCACTGAGCACCCAGCACCCTGAGTACTGAGCACCCAGCACCCTGAGTACTGAACACCCAGCACCCTGAGCACTGAGCACTGAGCACCCAGCACCCCGAGCACTGAGCACTGATCACCCTGAGCACTGCGCACCCAGCACGCCGAGTACTGTGCACTGAGCACCCTGAGTACTGAGCACCAAGCACCCCGAGTACTGAGCACCCAGCACCCTGAGCACTGAACACCCAGCACCCTGAGTACTGAGCACTGAGCACCGAGCACCCCGAGCACCGAGCACCCAGCACCCTTAGTACTGAGCACCCAGCACCCTGAGCACTGAGCACCCAGCACCCTGAGCATTGAGCACCCAGCAGCCCGATCACTGAGCACCCAGCACCCTGAGCACTGAGCACCCAGCACCCTGAGCACTGAGTACCCAGCACCCTGAGTACTGAGAACCCAGCACCCTGAGTACTGAGCACCCAGCACCCTGAGTACTGAGCACTCAGCACCCTGAGTACTGAGCACCAAGCACCCCGAGCACTGAGCACCCAGCACCTTGAGCACTGAGCACCCTGAGGACTGAGCACCCAGCACCCTGAGCACTGAGCACCGATCACCCTGAGCACTGAGCACCCAGCACCCCGAGCACTGAGCACCCAGCACCCTGAGCACTGAGCACCGATCACCCTGAGCACTGAGCACCCAGCACCCCGAGCACTGAGCACCCAGCACCCTGAGTACTGAGCACCCAGCACCCTGAGTACTGAGCACCGAGCACCCTGAGTACTGAACACCCAGCACCCCGAGCACTGAGCACCCAGCACCCCGAGCACTGAGCACCCAGCACCCTGAGCACTGAGCACCCAGCACCTTGAGTACTGAGCACCGAGCACCTCGAGCACTGAGCACCCAGCACCCTGAGTACTGAGCACCCAGCACCCTGAGCACTGAGCACCCAGCACCCCGAGTACTGAGCACCGAGCACCCCGAGCACTGAGCACCCAGCACCCTGAGCACTGAGCACCCAGCACCTTGAGTACTGAGCACCGAGCACCTCGAGCACTGAGCACCCAGCACCCTGAGTACTGAGCACCCAGCACCCTGAGCACTGAGCACCCAGCACCCTGAGCACTGAGCACCCAGCACCCTGAGTACTGAGCAAACAAAACCCAGAGTACTGAGCACCCAGCACCCTAAGCACTGACCACGCAGCACCTTGAGTACTGAGCACCCAGCACCCTGAGTACTGAACACCCAGCACCCTGAGTACTGAACACCCAGCACCCTGAGCACTGAGCACTGAGCACCCTGAGCACTGAGTACTGAGAACTGAGCACACTGAGCACTGAGCACCCAGCACACCGAGTACTGAACACCCAGCACCCTGAGTACTGAACACCCAGCACCCTGAGCACTGAGCACTGAGCACCCTGAGCACTGAGTAATGAGCAATGAGCACCCTGAGCACTGAGCACTCAGCACACCGAGTACTGAACACCCAGCACACTGAGTACTGAACACCCAGCACCCTGAGCACTGAGTACTGAGCACTGAGCACCCTGAGCACTGAGCACCCAGCACCCTGAGTACTGAGCACCCAGCACCCCGAGTACTGAACACCCAGCACCCTGAGCACTGAGCACTGAGCACCCTGAGCACTGAGCACTGATCACCCTGAGCACTGAGCACCCAGCACGCCGAGTACTGTGCACTGAGCACCCTGAGTACTGAGCACCAAGCACCCCGAGTACTGAGCACTGAGCAATCAGAGTACTGAGCACCCAGCACCCTGAGCACTGAGCACCCAGCACCCTGAGTACTGAGCACTGAGAACCCTGAGTACTTAGCACTGAGCACCCGGAGCACTGAGCACCCAGCACCCTGATTACTGAGCACGGTGCACCCCGAGTAATGAGCACCCAGCACCCTGAGTACTGAGCACCCAGCACCCCGAGCACTGAGCACCCGGCACCCTGAGTACTGAGCACCCTGAGTACTGAGCACTGAGCACCCAGCACCCTGAGTACTGAGCACCCAGCACCCTGAGCACTGAGCACCCAGCACCCTGAGTACTGAGCCCTGATCCACCTGAGCACTGAGCACCCAGCACCCCGAGCACTGAGCACCCAGAACCCTGAGTACTGAGCACCCAGCACCCTGAGCACTGAGCACCCAGCACCCTGAGTACTGAGCACCCAGCACCCTGAGTACTGAGCACCCAGCACCCTGAGCCCTGAGCACCCAGCACCCTGAGTACTGAGCACCCAGCACCCTTAGTACTGAGCACCCAGCACCTTGAGTACTGAACACCCAGCACCCTGAGCACTGAGCACTGAGCACCCTGAGCACTGAGTACTGAGCACTGAGCACCCTGAGCACTGAGCACTCAGCACACCGAGTACTGAACACCCAGCACACTGAGTACTGAACACCCAGCACCCTGAGCACTGAGTACTGAGCACTGAGCACCCTGAGCACTGAGCACCCAGCACCCTGAGTACTGAGCACCCAGCACCCTGAGTACTGAACACCCAGCACCCTGAGCACTGAGCACTGAGCACCCAGCACCCCGAGCACTGAGCACTGATCACCCTGAGCACTGCGCACCCAGCACGCCGAGTACTGTGCACTGAGCACCCTGAGTACTGTGCACCAAGCACCCCGAGTACTGAGCACCCAGCACCCTGAGCACTGAACACCCAGCACCCTGAGTACTGAGCACTGAGCACCGAGCACCCCGAGCACCGAGCACCCAGCACCCTTAGTACTGAGCACCCAGCACCCTGAGCACTGAGCACCCAGCACCCTGAGCATTGAGCACCCAGCAGCCCGATCACTGAGCACCCAGCACCCTGAGCACTGAGCACCCAGCACCCTGAGCACTGAGTACCCAGCACCCTGAGTACTGAGAACCCAGCACCCTGAGTACTGAGCACCCAGCACCCTGAGTACTGAGCACTCAGCACCCTGAGTACTGAGCACCAAGCACCCCGAGCACTGAGCACCCAGCACCTTGAGCACTGAGCACCCTGAGGACTGAGCACCCAGCACCCTGAGCACTGAGCACCGATCACCCTGAGCACTGAGCACCCAGCACCCCGAGCACTGAGCACCCAGCACCCTGAGCACTGAGCACCGATCACCCTGAGCACTGAGCACCCAGCACCCCGAGCACTGAGCACCCAGCACCCTGAGTACTGAGCACCCAGCACCCTGAGTACTGAGCACCGAGAACCCCGAGCAGTGAGCACCCAGCACCCTGAGTACTGAGAACAGATCACCCTGAGTACTGAGCACCCAGCACCCTGAGTACTGAGCCCCCAGCACCCTGAGTACTGAACACCCAGCACCCCGAGCACTGAGCACCCAGCACCCCGAGCACTGAGCACCCAGCACCCTGAGTACTGAGCACCCAGCACCCTAAGTACTGAGCACTGAGCACCCCTAGTACTGAGCACCCAGCAGCCCGAGCACTGAGCACCCAGCACCCTGAGTACTGAGAAGAGATCACCCTGAGTACTGAGCACCCAGCACCCTGAGTACTGAGCCCCCAGCACCCTGAGTACTGAACACCCAGCACCCCGAGCACTGAGCACCCAGCACCCCGAGAATGAGCACCCAGCACCCTGAGTACTGAGAACCGAGCACCCTGAGTACTGAGCCCCCAGCACCCTGAGTACTGAGCACCCAGCACCCCGAGCACTGAGCACCCAGCACCCTGAGAATGAGCACCCAGCACCCTGAGTACTGAGCACCCAGCACCCTGAGTACTGAGCACTAAGCACCCAGAGCACTGAGCACACAGCACCCCGAGCACGGAGCACCCAGGACCCCGAGCACTGAGTACTGAGCACCCAGCACCCTGAGTACTGAGCACCCAGCACCCCGATCACTGAGCACCCAGCACCCTGAGCATTGAGCACCCAGCACCCTGAGCACTGAGCACCCATCACCCTGAGTACTGAGCACCCAACACCCAGAGTACTGAGCACCCAGCACCCTGAGCACTGAGCACCCAGCACCCTGAGTACTGAGCACCCAGCACCCTGAGTACTGAGCACCCAGCACCCTGAGTACTGAACACCCAGCACCCTGAGCACTGAGCACTGAGCACCCTGAGCACTGAGTACTGAGAACTGAGCACACTGAGCACTGAGCACCCAGCACACCGAGTACTGAACACCCAGCACCCTGAGTACTGAACACCCAGCACCCTGAGCACTGAGCACTGAGCACCCTGAGCACTGAGTAATGAGCAATGAGCACCCTGAGCACTGAGCACTCAGCACACCGAGTACTGAACACCCAGCACACTGAGTACTGAACACCCAGCACCCTGAGCACTGAGTACTGAGCACTGAGCACCCTGAGCACTGAGCACCCAGCACCCTGAGTACTGAGCACCCAGCACCCCGAGTACTGAACACCCAGCACCCTGAGCACTGAGCACTGAGCACCCTGAGCACTGAGCACTGATCACCCTGAGCACTGAGCACCCAGCACGCCGAGTACTGTGCACTGAGCACCCTGAGTACTGAGCACCAAGCACCCCGAGTACTGAGCACTGAGCAATCAGAGTACTGAGCACCCAGCACCCTGAGCACTGAGCACCCAGCACCCTGAGTACTGAGCACTGAGAACCCTGAGTACTTAGCACTGAGCACCCGGAGCACTGAGCACCCAGCACCCTGATTACTGAGCACGGTGCACCCCGAGTAATGAGCACCCAGCACCCTGAGTACTGAGCACCCAGCACCCCGAGCACTGAGCACCCGGCACCCTGAGTACTGAGCACCCTGAGTACTGAGCACTGAGCAACCAGCACCCTGAGTACTGAGCACACTGAGGACTGAGCACCCAGCACCCTGAGCACTGAGCAACCAGCACCCTGAGTACTGAGCCCTGATCCACCTGAGCACTGAGCACCCAGCACCCTGAGCACTGAGCACGCAGAACCCTGAGTACTGAGCACCCAGCACCCTGAGCACTGAGCACCCAGCACCCTGAGTACTGAGCACCCAGCACCCTGAGTACTGAGCACCCAGCACCCTGAGCACTGAGCACCCAGCACCCTGAGTACTGAGCACCCAGCACACTTAGTAATGAGCACCCAGCACCTTGAGTACTGAACACCCAGCACCCTGAGCACTGAGCACTGAGCACCCTGAGCACTGAGTACTGAGCACTGAGCACCCTGAGCACTGAGCACCCCGCACACCGAGTACTGAACACCCATCACCCTGAGTACTGAACACCCAGCACCCTGAGCACTGAGCACCCTGAGCACTGAGTAATGAGCACTGAGCACCCTGAGCACTGAGCACTCAGCACACCGAGTACTGAACACCCAGCACACTGAGTACTGAACACCCAGCACCCTGAGCACTGAGTACTGAGCACTGAGCACCCTGAGCACTGAGCACCCAGCACCCTGAGTACTGAGCACCCAGCACCCTGAGTACTGAACACCCAGCACCCTGAGCACTGAGCACTGAGCACCCAGCACCCCGAGCACTGAGCACTGATCACCCTGAGCACTGCGCACCCAGCACGCCGAGTACTGTGCACTGAGCACCCTGAGTACTGAGCACCAAGCACCCCGAGTACTGAGCACCCAGCACCCTGAGCACTGAACACCCAGCACCCTGAGTACTGAGCACTGAGCACCGAGCACCCCGAGCACCGAGCACCCAGCACCCTTAGTACTGAGCACCCAGCACCCTGAGCACTGAGCACCCAGCACCCTGAGCACTGAGCACCCAGCAGCCCGAGCACTGAGCACCCAGCACCCTGAGCACTGAGTACCCAGCACCCTGAGTACTGAGAACCCAGCACCCTGAGTACTGAGCACCCAGCACCCTGAGTACTGAGCACTCAGCACCCTGAGTACTGAGCACCAAGCACCCCGAGCACTGAGCACCCAGCACCTTGAGCACTGAGCACCCTGAGGACTGAGCACCCAGCACCCTGAGCACTGAGCACCGATCACCCTGAGCACTGAGCACCCAGCACCCCGAGCACTGAGCACCCAGCACCCTGAGTACTGAGCACCCAGTACCCTGAGCACTGAGCACCCAGCACGCTGAGTACTGAGCACTGAGCACCCTGAGTACTGAGCACCGAGGACCCTGAGCACTGAGCACCCAGCACGCTGAGGACTGAGCACTGAGCACCCTGAGTACTGAGCACCGAGGACCCTGAGCACTGAGCACCCAGCACCCTGAGTACTGAGCACCCAGTACCCTGAGCACTGAGCACCCAGCACGCTGAGTACTGAGCACTGAGCACCCTGAGTACTGAGCACCGAGGACCCTGAGCACTGAGCACCCAGCACGCTGAGTACTGAGCACTGAGCACCCTGAGTACTGAGCACCGAGGACCCTGAGCACTGAGCACCCAGCACGCTGAGTACTGAGCAGCCAGCACCCTCAGCACTGAGCACCCAGCACCCCGAGCACTGAGCACCCAGCACCCTGAGCACTGAGCACCCAGCACCATGAGTACTGAGCACCCAGCACCCCGAGTACAGAGCACCGAGCACCCCGAGCAGTGAGCACCCAGCACCCTGAGTACTGAGAACAGATCACCCTGAGTACTGAGCACCCAGCACCCTGAGTACTGAGCCCCCAGCACCCTGAGTACTGAACACCCAGCACCCCGTGCACTGAGCACCCAGCACCCCGAGCACTGAGCACCCAGCACCCTGAGTACTGAGCACCCAGCACCCTAAGTACTGAGCACTGAGCACCCCTAGTACTGAGCACCCAGCAGCCCGAGCACTGAGCACCCAGCATCCTGAGTACTGAGAAGAGATCACCCTGAGTACTGAGCACCCAGCACCCTGAGTACTGAGCCCCCAGCACCCTGAGTACTGAACACCCAGCACCCCGAGCACTGAGCACCCAGCACCCCGAGAATGAGCACCCAGCACCCTGAGTACTGAGAACCGAGCACCCTGAGTACTGAGCCCCCAGCACCCTGAGTACTGAGCACCCAGCACCCCGAGCACTGAGCACCCAGCACCCCGAGAATGAGCACCCAGCACCCTGAGTACTGAGAACCGAGCACCCTGTGTACTGAGCACCCAGCACCCTGAGTACTGAGCCCCCAGCACCCTGAGTACTGAGCACCCAGCACCCCGAGCACTGAGCACCCAGCACCCTGAGAATGAGCACCCAGCACCCTGAGTACTGAGCACCCAGCACCCTGAGTACTGAGCACTAAGCACCCAGAGCACTGAGCACACAGCACCCCGAGCACGGAGCACCCAGGACCCCGAGCACTGAGTACTGAGCACCCAGCACCCTGAGTACTGAGCACCCAGCACCCCGATCACTGAGCACCCAGCACCCTGAGCACTGAGCACCCAGCACCCTGAGCACTGAGCACCCATCACCCTGAGTACTGAGCACCCAGCACCCTGAGTACTGAGCACTGAGCACCCAGCACCCAGAGCACTGAGCACCCAGCACCCTGTGTACTGAGCACTGAGCACCCTGAGTACTAAGCACCCAGCACCCTGAGTACTGAGCACCCAGGACCGAGAGCACTGAGCACCGAGCACCCCGAGCACTGAGCACCCAGCACCCTGAGCACTCAGCACCCAGCACCCCGAGCACTGAGCACCCAGCACCCTGAGCACTGAGCACCCAGCACCCTGAGCACGGAGCACCCCGAGGACTGAGCACCCAGCACCCTGAGCACTGAGCACCCAGCACCCTGAGCACTGAGCAGCCAGCACCCCGAGCACTGAGCACCCAGCACCCTGAGTACTGAGCACCCAACACCCAGAGTACTGAGCACTCAGCACCCTGAGCACTGAGCACCCAGCACCCTGAGTACTGAGCACCCAGCACCCTGAGTACTGAACACCCAGCTCCCTGAGCACTGAGCACTGAGCACCCTGAGCACTGAGTACTGAGCACTGAGCACCCTGAGCACTGAGCACCCAGCACCCCGAGTACTGAGCACCCAGCACCCCGAGCACTGAGCACCCAGCGCCCCGAGCACTGAGCACCCAGCACCCCGAGCACTGAGCACTGAGCACCCTGAGCACTGAGCACCAAGCACACCGAGTACTGAGCACTGAGCACACTGAGTACTGAGCACCCAGCACCCTGAGCACTGAGCACCCAGCACCCTGAGTACTGAGCACTGAGAACCCTGAGTACTGAGCACCGAGCACCCTGAGTACTGATCACCCAGCACACTGATCACGGAGCACCCCGAGGACTGAGCACCCAGCACCCTGAGCACTGAGCACCCAGCACCTTGAGTACTGAGCACCGAGCACCCTGAGCACTGAGCACCCAGCACCCTGAGTACTGAGCACCCAGCACCCTGAGCACTGAGCACCCAGCACCCTGAGCACTGAGCACGCAGCACCCCGAGCACTGAGCACCCAGCACCCTGAGTACTGAGCACCCAGCACCATGAGAACTGAGCACCCAGCACCCTGAGTACTGAGCACCCAGCACCCTGAGCACTGAGCACCCAGCACCCGGAGTACTGAGCACCCAGCACCCTGAGTACTGAGCAACCAGCATCCTGAGCACTGAGCACTGAGCACCCAGCACAATGAGCACTGAGCACTGAGCACCCAGCACCCCGAGCACTGAGGACCCAGCACCCTGAGCACTGAGCACCCAGCACCCTGAGCACTGAGCACCCAGCACCCTGAGTACTGAGCACCCAGCACCCTGAGTACTGAGCACCCAGCATCCTGAGTACTGAGCACTCAGCACCCTGAGTACTGAGCACCGAGCACCCCGAGCACTGAGCACCCAGCACCCTGAGCACTGAGCACCCTGAGGACTGAGCACCCAGCACCCTGAGCACTGAGCACCGAACACCCTGAGCACTGAGCACCCAGCACCCCGAGCACTGAGGACTGAGCACCCTGAGCACTGAGTACTGAGCACCCAGCACCCTGAGCACTGAGCACCCAGCACCCTGAGTACTGAGCACCCAGCACCCTGAGTACTGAACACCCAGCACCCTGAGCACTGAGCACCCAGCACGCTGAGTACTGAGCACTGAGCACACAGCACACTGAGTACTGAGCACCCAGCACCCCGAGCACTGAGCACCCAGCGCCCCGAGCACTGAGCACCCAGCACCCCGAGCACTGAGCACCCAGCACCCTGAGTACTGAGCACCCAGCACCCCGAGCACTGAGCACCCAGCACCCCTAGCACTGAGCACCCAGCACCCTGAGTACTGAGCACCCAGCACCCTGAGCACTGAGCACCCAGCACCCTGAGTACTGAGCACCCAGCACACTGAGTACTGAGCACTGAGCAACCTGAGCACTGAGCACCCAGCACCCCGAGCACTGAGCACCCAGCACCCTGAGTACTGAGCACCCATCACCCTGAGTACTGAGCACTCAGCACCCCGAGTACTGAGCACCGAGCACCCCGAGCACTGAGCACCCAGCACCCTGAGCACTGAGCACCCAGCACCTTGAGTACTGAGCACCGAGCACCTCGAGCACTGAGCACCCAGCACCCTGAGTACTGAGCACCCAGCACCCTGAGTACTGAGCACCCAGCACCCTGAGCACTGAGCACCCAGCACCCTGAGTACTGAGCAAACAAAACCCAGAGTACTGAGCACCCAGCACCCTGAGCACTGACCACCCAGCACCTTGAGTACTGAGCACCCAGCACCCTGAGTACTGAACACCCAGGACCCTGAGCACTGAGCCCTGAGCACCCAGCACCCTGAGCACTGAGCACTGAGGACCCAGCACCCCGAGCACTGAGCACCCAGCACCCCGAGCACTGAGCACCCAGCACCCTTAGCACTGAGCACCCAGCACCCTGAGCACTGAGCAACCAGCACCCTGAGTACTGAGCACCCAGCACCCTGAGTACTGAGCACCCAGCACCCTGAGTACTGAGCACTCAGCACCCTGAGTACTGAGCACCGAGTACCATGAGCACTGAGCATCCAGCACCTTGAGCACTGAGCACCCTGAGGACTGAGCACCCAGCACCCTGAGCATTGAGCACTGAGCAGCCTGAGCACTGAGTACTGAGCACTGAGCACCCTGAGCACTGAGCACCCAGCACCCCGAGTACTGAGCACCCAGCACGCCGAGCACTGAGCACCCAGCGCCCCGAGCACTGAGCACCCAGCACCCCGAGCACTGAGCACTGAGCACCCTGAGCACTGAGCACCCAGCACCCCGAGTACTGAGCACTGAGCACCCAGAGTACTGAGCACCAAAAACACCGAGTACTGAGCACTGAGCACACTGAGTACTGAGCACCCAGCACCCTGAGCACTGAGCACCCAGCACCCTGAGTACTGAGCACTCAGAACCCTGAGTACTGAGCACCGAGCACCCTGAGTACTGATCACCCAGCACCCTGATCACGGAGCACCCCGAGGACTGAGCACCCAGCACCCTGAGCACTGAGCACCCAGCACCTTGAGTACTGAGCACCGAGCACCCTGAGCACTGAGCACCCAGCACCCTGAGTACTGAGCACCCAGCACCCTGAGCACTGAGCACCCAGCACCCTGAGTATTGAGCACCCAGCACCCTGACTACTGAGCACTGAGCACCCTGAGCACTGAGCACCCAGCACACCGAGCACTGAGCACCCAGCAACCTGAGTACTGAGCACCCATCACCCTGAGTACTGAGCACTCAGCACCCCGAGTACTGAGCACCGAGCACCCCGAGCACTGAGCACCCAGCACCCTGAGCACTGAGCACCCAGCACCTTGAGTACTGAGCACCGAGCACCTCGAGCACTGAGCACCCAGCACCCTGAGTACTGAGCACCCAGCACCCTGAGCACTGAGCACCCAGCACCCTGAGCACTGAGCACCCAGCACCCTGAGTACTGAGCAAACAAAACCCAGAGTACTGAGCACCCAGCACCCTGAGCACTGACCACCCAGCACCTTGAGTACTGAGCACCCAGCACCCTGAGTACTGAACACCCAGCACCCTGAGCACTGAGTACTGAGCACCCTGAGCACTGAGTACTGAGCACTAAGCACCCTGAGCACTGAGCACCCAGCACACCGAGTACTGAGCACCCAGCACCCTGAGTACTGAACACCCAGCACCCTGAGCACTGAGTACTGAGCACCCAGCACCCTGAATACTGAGCACCCAGCACCTTCAGCACTGAGCCCTGAGCACCCAGCACCCTGAGCACTGAGCACTGAGCACCCAGCACCCCGAGCCCTGAGCACCCAGCACCCCGAGCACTGAGCACCCAGCACCCTTAGCACTGAGCACCCAGCACCCTGAGCACTGAGCACCCAGCACCCTGAGTACTGAGAACTCAGCACCCTGAGTACTGAGCACCGAGCACCATGAGCACTGAGCATCCAGCACCTTGAGCACTGAGCACCCTGAGGACTGAGCACCCAGCACCCTGAGCACTGAGCACCGATCACCCTGAGCACTGAGCACCCAGCACCCCGAGAACTGACCACCCAGCACCCTGAGTACTGAGCACCCAGCACCCTGAGTACTGAGCACCCAGCACCCTGATCACTGAGCACAAAGCACGCTGAGTACTGAGCACTGAGCACCCTGAGTACTGAGCACCAAGGACCCTGAGCACTAAGCACCCAGCACGCTGAGTACTGAGCACTGAGCACCCTGAGTACTGAGCACCCACCACCCTGAGCACTGAGCACCCAGCACCCTGAGTACTGAGCACTGAGAACCCTGAGTACTGAGCACCGAGCACCCTGAGTACTGAGCACCCAGCACCCTGATCACTGAGCACGGAGCACCCCGAGGACTGAGCACCCAGCACCCTGAGCACTGAGCACCCAGCACCTTGAGTACTGAGCACCGAGCACCCCGAGCACTGAGCACCCAGCAACCTGAGTACTGAGCACCCAGCACCCAGAGCACTGAGCACCCAGCACCCTGAGCAGTGAGCACGCAGCACCCCGAGCACTGAGCACCCAGCACCCTGAGTACTGAGCACCCAGCACCCTGAGTACTGAGCACCCAGCACCCTGAGTACTGAGCACCCAGCACCCTGAGCACTGAGCACCCAGCACCCTGAGTACTGAGCACCCAGCACCCTGAGTACTGAGCAACCAGTACCCTGAGCACTGAGCACTGAGCACCCAGCACCCTGATCACTGAGCACTGAGCACCCAGCACCCCGAGCACTGAGCACCCAGCACCCCGAGCACTGAGGACCCAGCACCCTGAGCACTGAGCACCCAGCACCTTGAGCACTGAGCACCCAGCACCCTGAGTACTGAGCACCCAGCACCCTGAGTACTGAGCACCCAGCACCCTGAGCACTGAGTACTGAGCACCCTGAGCACTGAGTACTGAGCACTAAGCACCCTGAGCACTGAGCACCCAGCACACCGAGTACTGAGCACCCAGCACCCTGAGTACTGAACACCCAGCACCCTGAGCACTGAGTACTGAGCACCCAGCACCCTGAATACTGAGCACCCAGCACCCTGAGCACGGAGCACCCCGAGGACTGAGCACCCAGCACCCTGAGCACTCAGCACCCAGCACCCCGAGCACTGAGCACCCAGCACCCTGAGCACTGAGCACCCAGCACCCTGAGCACGGAGCACCCCGAGGACTGAGCACCCAGCACCCTGAGCACTGAGCACCCAGCACCCTGAGCACTGAGCAGCCAGCACCCCGAGCACTGAGCACCCAGCACCCTGAGTACTGAGCACCCAACACCCAGAGGACTGAGCACTCAGCACCCTGAGCACTGAGCACCCAGCACCCTGAGTACTGAGCACCCAGCACCCTGAGTACTGAACACCCAGCTCCCTGAGCACTGAGCACTGAGCACCCTGAGCACTGAGTACTGAGCACTGAGCACCCTGAGCACTGAGCACCCAGCACCCCGAGCACTGAGCACCCAGCACCCTTAGCACTGAGCACCCAGCACCCTGAGCACTGAGCAACCAGCACCCTGAGTACTGAGCACCCAGCACCCTGAGTACTGAGCACCCAGCACCCTGAGTACTGAGCACTCAGCACCCTGAGTACTGAGCACCGAGTACCATGAGCACTGAGCATCCAGCACCTTGAGCACTGAGCACCCTGAGGACTGAGCACCCAGCACCCTGAGCATTGAGCACTGAGCAGCCTGAGCACTGAGTACTGAGCACTGAGCACCCTGAGCACTGAGCACCCAGCACCCCGAGTACTGAGCACCCAGCACGCCGAGCACTGAGCACCCAGCACCCCGAGCACTGAGCACCCAGCACCCCGAGCACTGAGCACTGAGCACCCTGAGCACTGAGCACCCAGCACCCCGAGTACTGAGCACTGAGCACCCAGAGTACTGAGCACCAAAAACACCGAGTACTGAGCACTGAGCACACTGAGTACTGAGCACCCAGCACCCTGAGCACTGAGCACCCAGCACCCTGAGTACTGAGCACTCAGAACCCTGAGTACTGAGCACCGAGCACCCTGAGTACTGATCACCCAGCACCCTGATCACGGAGCACCCCGAGGACTGAGCACCCAGCACCCTGAGCACTGAGCACCCAGCACCTTGAGTACTGAGCACCGAGCACCCTGAGCACTGAGCACCCAGCACCCTGAGTACTGAGCACCCAGCACCCTGAGCACTGAGCACCCAGCACCCTGAGTATTGAGCACCCAGCACCCTGACTACTGAGCACTGAGCACCCTGAGCACTGAGCACCCAGCACACCGAGCACTGAGCACCCAGCAACCTGAGTACTGAGCACCCATCACCCTGAGTACTGAGCACTCAGCACCCCGAGTACTGAGCACCGAGCACCCCGAGCACTGAGCACCCAGCACCCTGAGCACTGAGCACCCAGCACCTTGAGTACTGAGCACCGAGCACCTCGAGCACTGAGCACCCAGCACCCTGAGTACTGAGCACCCAGCACCCTGAGCACTGAGCACCCAGCACCCTGAGCACTGAGCACCCAGCACCCTGAGTACTGAGCAAACAAAACCCAGAGTACTGAGCACCCAGCACCCTGAGCACTGACCACCCAGCACCTTGAGTACTGAGCACCCAGCACCCTGAGTACTGAACACCCAGCACCCTGAGCACTGAGTACTGAGCACCCTGAGCACTGAGTACTGAGCACTAAGCACCCTGAGCACTGAGCACCCAGCACACCGAGTACTGAGCACCCAGCACCCTGAGTACTGAACACCCAGCACCCTGAGCACTGAGTACTGAGCACCCAGCACCCTGAATACTGAGCACCCAGCACCTTCAGCACTGAGCCCTGAGCACCCAGCACCCTGAGCACTGAGCACTGAGCACCCAGCACCCCGAGCCCTGAGCACCCAGCACCCCGAGCACTGAGCACCCAGCACCCTTAGCACTGAGCACCCAGCACCCTGAGCACTGAGCACCCAGCACCCTGAGTACTGAGAACTCAGCACCCTGAGTACTGAGCACCGAGCACCATGAGCACTGAGCATCCAGCACCTTGAGCACTGAGCACCCTGAGGACTGAGCACCCAGCACCCTGAGCACTGAGCACCGATCACCCTGAGCACTGAGCACCCAGCACCCCGAGAACTGACCACCCAGCACCCTGAGTACTGAGCACCCAGCACCCTGAGTACTGAGCACCCAGCACCCTGATCACTGAGCACAAAGCACGCTGAGTACTGAGCACTGAGCACCCTGAGTACTGAGCACCAAGGACCCTGAGCACTAAGCACCCAGCACGCTGAGTACTGAGCACTGAGCACCCTGAGTACTGAGCACCCACCACCCTGAGCACTGAGCACCCAGCACCCTGAGTACTGAGCACTGAGAACCCTGAGTACTGAGCACCGAGCACCCTGAGTACTGAGCACCCAGCACCCTGATCACTGAGCACGGAGCACCCCGAGGACTGAGCACCCAGCACCCTGAGCACTGAGCACCCAGCACCTTGAGTACTGAGCACCGAGCACCCCGAGCACTGAGCACCCAGCAACCTGAGTACTGAGCACCCAGCACCCAGAGCACTGAGCACCCAGCACCCTGAGCAGTGAGCACGCAGCACCCCGAGCACTGAGCACCCAGCACCCTGAGTACTGAGCACCCAGCACCCTGAGTACTGAGCACCCAGCACCCTGAGTACTGAGCACCCAGCACCCTGAGCACTGAGCACCCAGCACCCTGAGTACTGAGCACCCAGCACCCTGAGTACTGAGCAACCAGTACCCTGAGCACTGAGCACTGAGCACCCAGCACCCTGATCACTGAGCACTGAGCACCCAGCACCCCGAGCACTGAGCACCCAGCACCCCGAGCACTGAGGACCCAGCACCCTGAGCACTGAGCACCCAGCACCTTGAGCACTGAGCACCCAGCACCCTGAGTACTGAGCACCCAGCACCCTGAGTACTGAGCACCCAGCACCCTGAGCACTGAGTACTGAGCACCCTGAGCACTGAGTACTGAGCACTAAGCACCCTGAGCACTGAGCACCCAGCACACCGAGTACTGAGCACCCAGCACCCTGAGTACTGAACACCCAGCACCCTGAGCACTGAGTACTGAGCACCCAGCACCCTGAATACTGAGCACCCAGCACCCTGAGCACGGAGCACCCCGAGGACTGAGCACCCAGCACCCTGAGCACTCAGCACCCAGCACCCCGAGCACTGAGCACCCAGCACCCTGAGCACTGAGCACCCAGCACCCTGAGCACGGAACACCCCGAGGACTGAGCACCCAGCACCCTGAGCACTGAGCACCCAGCACCCTGAGCACTGAGCAGCCAGCACCCCGAGCACTGAGCACCCAGCACCCTGAGTACTGAGCACCCAACACCCAGAGGACTGAGCACTCAGCACCCTGAGCACTGAGCACCCAGCACCCTGAGTACTGAGCACCCAGCACCCTGAGTACTGAACACCCAGCTCCCTGAGCACTGAGCACTGAGCACCCTGAGCACTGAGTACTGAGCACTGAGCACCCTGAGCACTGAGCACCCAGCACCCCGAGTACTGAGCACCCAGCACCCCGAGCACTGAGCACCCAGCGCCCCGAGCACTGAGCACCCAGCACCCCGAGCACTGAGCACTGAGCACCCTGAGCACTGAGCACCCAGCACCCCGAGTACTGAGCACTGAGCACCCAGAGTACTGAGCACCAAGCACACCGAGTACTGAGCACTGAGCACACTGAGTACTGAGCACCCAGCACCCTGAGCACTGAGCACCCAGCACCCTGAGTACTGAGCACTGAGAACCCTGAGTACTGAGCACCGAGCACCCTGAGTACTGATCACCCAGCACACTGATCACGGAGCACCCCGAGGACTGAGCACCCAGCACCCTGAGCACTGAGCACCCAGCACCTTGAGTACTGAGCACCGAGCACCCTGAGCACTGAGCACCCAGCACCCTGAGTACTGAGCACCCAGCACCCTGAGCACTGAGCACCCAGCACCCTGAGCACTGAGCACGCAGCACCCCGAGCACTGAGCACCCAGCACCCTGAGTACTGAGCACCCAGCACCATGAGAACTGAGCACCCAGCACCCTGAGTACTGAGCACCCAGCACCCTGAGCACTGAGCACCCAGCACCCGGAGTACTGAGCACCCAGCACCCTGAGTACTGAGCAACCAGCATCCTGAGCACTGAGCACTGAGCACCCAGCACAATGAGCACTGAGCACTGAGCACCCAGCACCCCGAGCACTGAGGACCCAGCACCCTGAGCACTGAGCACCCAGCACCCTGAGCACTGAGCACCCAGCACCCTGAGTACTGAGCACCCAGCACCCTGAGTACTGAGCACCCAGCATCCTGAGTACTGAGCACTCAGCACCCTGAGTACTGAACACCGAGCACCCCGAGCACTGAGCACCCAGCACCCTGAGCACTGAGCACCCTGAGGACTGAGCACCCAGCACCCTGAGCACTGAGCACCGATCACCCTGAGCACTGAGCACCCAGCACCCCGAGCACTGAGGACTGAGCACCCTGAGCACTGAGTACTGAGCACCCAGCACCCTGAGCACTGAGCACCCAGCACCCTGAGTACTGAGCACCCAGCACCCTGAGTACTGAACACCCAGCACCCTGAGCACTGAGCACCCAGCACGCTGAGTACTGAGCACTGAGCACACAGCACACTGAGTACTGAGCACCCAGCACCCCGAGCACTGAGCACCCAGCGCCCCGAGCACTGAGCACCCAGCACCCCGAGCACTGAGCACCCAGCACCCTGAGTACTGAGCACCCAGCACCCTGAGCACTGAGCACCCAGCACCTTGAGTACTGAGCACCGAGCACCCCGAGCACTGAGCACCCAGCAACCTGAGTACTGAGCACCCAGCACCCAGAGCACTGAGCACCCAGCACCCTGAGCAGTGAGCACGCAGCACCCCGAGCACTGAGCACCCAGCACCCTGAGTACTGAGCACCCAGCACCCTGAGTACTGAGCACCCAGCACCCTGAGTACTGAGCACCCAGCACCCTGAGCACTGAGCACCCAGCACCCTGAGTACTGAGCACCCAGCACCCTGAGTACTGAGCAACCAGTACCCTGAGCACTGAGCACTGAGCACCCAGCACCCTGATCACTGAGCACTGAGCACCCAGCACCCCGAGCACTGAGCACCCAGCACCCCGAGCACTGAGGACCCAGCACCCTGAGCACTGAGCACCCAGCACCTTGAGCACTGAGCACCCAGCACCCTGAGTACTGAGCACCCAGCACCCTGAGTACTGAGCACCCAGCACCCTGAGCACTGAGTACTGAGCACCCTGAGCACTGAGTACTGAGCACTAAGCACCCTGAGCACTGAGCACCCAGCACACCGAGTACTGAGCACCCAGCACCCTGAGTACTGAACACCCAGCACCCTGAGCACTGAGTACTGAGCACCCAGCACCCTGAATACTGAGCACCCAGCACCCTGAGCACGGAGCACCCCGAGGACTGAGCACCCAGCACCCTGAGCACTCAGCACCCAGCACCCCGAGCACTGAGCACCCAGCACCCTGAGCACTGAGCACCCAGCACCCTGAGCACGGAGCACCCCGAGGACTGAGCACCCAGCACCCTGAGCACTGAGCACCCAGCACCCTGAGCACTGAGCAGCCAGCACCCCGAGCACTGAGCACCCAGCACCCTGAGTACTGAGCACCCAACACCCAGAGTACTGAGCACTCAGCACCCTGAGCACTGAGCACCCAGCACCCTGAGTACTGAGCACCCAGCACCCTGAGTACTGAACACCCAGCTCCCTGAGCACTGAGCACTGAGCACCCTGAGCACTGAGTACTGAGCACTGAGCACCCTGAGCACTGAGCACCCAGCACCCCGAGTACTGAGCACCCAGCACCCCGAGCACTGAGCACCCAGCGCCCGAGCACTGAGCACCCAGCACCCCGAGCACTGAGCACTGAGCACCCTGAGCACTGAGCACCCAGCACCCCGAGTACTGAGCACTGAGCACCCAGAGTACTGAGCACCAAGCACACCGAGTACTGAGCACTGAGCACACTGAGTACTGAGCACCCAGCACCCTGAGCACTGAGCACCCAGCACCCTGAGTACTGAGCACTGTGAACCCTGAGTACTGAGCACCGAGCACCCTGAGTACTGATCACCCAGCACACTGATCACGGAGCACCCCGAGGACTGAGCACCCAGCACCCTGAGCACTGAGCACCCAGCACCTTGAGTACTGAGCACCGAGCACCCTGAGCACTGAGCACCCAGCACCCTGAGTACTGAGCACCCAGCACCCTGAGCACTGAGCACCCAGCACCCTGAGCACTGAGCACGCAGCACCCCGAGCACTGAGCACCCAGCACCCTGAGTACTGAGCACCCAGCACCATGAGAACTGAGCACCCAGCACCCTGAGTACTGAGCACCCAGCACCCTGAGCACTGAGCACCCAGCACCCGGAGTACTGACCACCCAGCACCCTGAGTACTGAGCAACCAGCATCCTGAGCACTGAGCACTGAGCACCCAGCACAATGAGCACTGAGCACTGAGCACCCAGCACCCCGAGCACTGAGGACCCAGCACCCTGAGCACTGAGCACCCAGCACCCTGAGCACTGAGCACCCAGCACCCTGAGTACTGAGCACCCAGCACCCTGAGTACTGAGCACCCAGCATCCTGAGTACTGAGCACTCAGCACCCTGAGTACTGAACACCGAGCACCCCGAGCACTGAGCACCCAGCACCCTGAGCACTGAGCACCCTGAGGACTGAGCACCCAGCACCCTGAGCACTGAGCACCGATCACCCTGAGCACTGAGCACCCAGCACCCCGAGCACTGAGGACTGAGCACCCTGAGCACTGAGTACTGAGCACCCAGCACCCTGAGCACTGAGCACCCAGCACCCTGAGTACTGAGCACCCAGCACCCTGAGTACTGAACACCCAGCACCCTGAGCACTGAGCACCCAGCACGCTGAGTACTGAGCACTGAGCACACAGCACACTGAGTACTGAGCACCCAGCACCCCGAGCACTGAGCACCCAGCGCCCCGAGCACTGAGCACCCAGCACCCCGAGCACTGAGCACCCAGCACCCTGAGTACTGAGCACCCAGCACCCCGAGCACTGAGCACCCAGCACCCCTAGCACTGAGCACCCAGCACCCTGAGTACTGAGCACCCAGCACCCTGAGCACTGAGCACCCAGCACCCTGAGTACTGAGCACCCAGCACACTGAGTACTGAGCACTGAGCAACCTGAGCACTGAGCACCCAGCACCCCGAGCACTGAGCACCCAGCACCCTGAGTACTGAGCACCCATCACCCTGAGTACTGAGCACTCAGCACCCCGAGTACTGAGCACCGAGCACCCCGAGCACTGAGCACCCAGCACCCTGAGCACTGAGCACCCAGCACCTTGAGTACTGAGCACCGAGCACCTCGAGCACTGAGCACCCAGCACCCTGAGTACTGAGCAAACAGCACCCTGAGCACTGAGCACCCAGCACCCTGAGCACTGAGCACCCAGCACCCTGAGTACTGAGCAAACAAAACCCAGAGTACTGAGCACCCAGCACCCTGAGCACTGACCACCCAGCACCTTGAGTACTGAGCACCCAGCACCCTGAGTACTGAACACCCAGCACCCTGAGCACTGAGCCCTGAGCACCCAGCACCCTGAGCACTGAGCACTGAGCACCCAGCACCCCGAGCACTGAGCACCCAGCACCCCGAGCACTGAGCACCCAGCACCCTTAGCACTGAGCACCCAGCACCCTGAGCACTGAGCACCCAGCACCCTGAGTACTGAGCACCCAGCACCCTGAGTACTGAGCACCCAGCACCCTGAGTACTGAGCACTCAGCACCCTGAGTACTGAGCACCGAGTACCATGAGCACTGAGCATCCAGCACCTTGAGCACTGAGCACCCTGAGGACTGAGCACCCAGCACCCTGAGCATTGAGCACTGAGCACCCTGAGCACTGAGTACTGAGCACTGAGCACCCTGAGCACTGAGCACCCAGCACCCCGAGTACTGAGCACCCAGCACGCCGAGCACTGAGCACCCAGCGCCCCGAGCACTGAGCACCCAGCACCCCGAGCACTGAGCACTGAGCACCCTGAGCACTGAGCACCCAGCACCCCGAGTACTGAGCACTGAGCACCCAGAGTACTGAGCACCAAAAACACCGAGTACTGAGCACTGAGCACACTGAGTACTGAGCACCCAGCACCCTGAGCACTGAGCACCCAGCACCCTGAGTACTGAGCACTGAGAACCCTGAGTACTGAGCACCGAGCACCCTGAGTACTGATCACCCAGCACCCTGATCACGGAGCACCCCGAGGACTGAGCACCCAGCACCCTGAGCACTGAGCACCCAGCACCTTGAGTACTGAGCACCGAGCACCCTGAGCACTGAGCACCCAGCACCCTGAGTACTGAGCACCCAGCACCCTGAGCACTGAGCACCCAGCACCCTGAGTATTGAGCACCCAGCACCCTGACTACTGAGCACTGAGCACCCTGAGCACTGAGCACCCAGCACCCCGAGCACTGAGCACCCAGCACCCTGAGTACTGAGCACCCATCACCCTGAGTACTGAGCACTCAGCACCCCGAGTACTGAGCACCGAGCACCCTGAGCACTGAGCACCCAGCACCCTGAGCACTGAGCACCCAGCACCTTGAGTACTGAGCACCGAGCACCTCGAGCACTGAGCACCCAGCACCCTGAGTACTGAGCACCCAGCACCCTGAGCACTGAGCACCCAGCACCCTGAGCACTGAGCACCCAGCACCCTGAGTACTGAGCAAACAAAACCCAGAGTACTGAGCACCCAGCACCCTGAGCACTGACCACCCAGCACCTTGAGTACTGAGCACCCAGCACCCTGAGTACTGAACACCCAGCACCCTGAGCACTGAGTACTGAGCACCCTGAGCACTGAGTACTGAGCACTAAGCACCCTGAGCACTGAGCACCCAGCACACCGAGTACTGAGCACCCAGCACCCTGAGTACTGAACACCCAGCACCCTGAGCACTGAGTACTGAGCACCCAGCACCCTGAATACTGAGCACCCAGCACCTTCAGCACTGAGCCCTGAGCACCCAGCACCCTGAGCACTGAGCACTGAGCACCCAGCACCCCGAGCCCTGAGCACCCAGCACCCCGAGCACTGAGCACCCAGCACCCTTAGCACTGAGCACCCAGCACCCTGAGCACTGAGCACCCAGCACCCTGAGTACTGAGAACTCAGCACCCTGAGTACTGAGCACCGAGCACCATGAGCACTGAGCATCCAGCACATTGAGCACTGAGCACCCTGAGGACTGAGCACCCAGCACCCTGAGCACTGAGCACCGATCACCCTGAGCACTGAGCACCCAGCACCCCGAGAACTGACCACCCAGCACCCTGAGTACTGAGCACCCAGCACCCTGAGTACTGAGCACCCAGCACCCTGATCACTGAGCACAAAGCACGCTGAGTACTGAGCACTGAGCACCCTGAGTACTGAGCACCAAGGACCCTGAGCACTAAGCACCCAGCACGCTGAGTACTGAGCACTGAGCACCCTGAGTACTGAGCACCCACCACCCTGAGCACTGAGCACCCAGCACCCTGAGTACTGAGCACTGAGAACCCTGAGTACTGAGCACCGAGCACCCTGAGTACTGAGCACCCAGCACCCTGATCACTGAGCACGGAGCACCCCGAGGACTGAGCACCCAGCACCCTGAGCACTGAGCACCCAGCACCTTGAGTACTGAGCACCGAGCACCCCGAGCACTGAGCACCCAGCAACCTGAGTACTGAGCACCCAGCACCCAGAGCACTGAGCACCCAGCACCCTGAGCAGTGAGCACGCAGCACCAGGAGCACTGAGCACCCAGCACCCTGAGTACTGAGCACCCAGCACCCTGAGTACTGAGCACCCAGCACCCTGAGTACTGAGCACCCAGCACCCTGAGCACTGAGCACCCAGCACCCTGAGTACTGAGCACCCAGCACCCTGAGTACTGAGCAACCAGTACCCTGAGCACTGAGCACTGAGCACCCAGCACCCTGATCACTGAGCACTGAGCACCCAGCACCCCGAGCACTGAGCACCCAGCACCCCGAGCACTGAGGACCCAGCACCCTGAGCACTGAGCACCCAGCACCTTGAGCACTGAGCACCCAGCACCCTGAGTACTGAGCACCCAGCACCCTGAGTACTGAGCACCCAGCACCCTGAGCACTGAGTACTGAGCACCCTGAGCACTGAGTACTGAGCACTAAGCACCCTGAGCACTGAGCACCCAGCACACCGAGTACTGAGCACCCAGCACCCTGAGTACTGAACACCCAGCACCCTGATCACTGAGTACTGAGCACCCAGCACCCTGAATACTGAGCACCCAGCACCTTGAGCACTGAGCCCTGAGCACCCAGCACCCTGAGCACTGAGCACTGAGCACCCAGCACCCCGAGCACTGAGCACCCAGCACCCCGAGCACTGAGCACCCAGCACACTTAGCACTGAGCACCCAGCACCCTGAGCACTGAGCACCCAGCACCCTGAGTACTGAGCACCCAGCACCCTGAGTACTGAGCACCCAGCACCCTGAGTACTGAGAACTCAGCACCCTGAGTACTGAGCACCGAGCACCATGAGCACTGAGCATCCAGCACCTTGAGCACTGAGCACCCTGAGGACTGAGCACCCAGCACCCTGAGCACTGAGCACCGTTCACCCTGAGCACTGAGCACCCAGCACCCCGAGAACTGAGCACCCAGCACCCTGAGTACTGAGCACCCAGCACCCTGAGTACTGAGCACCCAGCACCCTGATCACTGAGCACAAAGCACGCTGAGTACTGAGCACTGAGCACCCTGAGTACTGAGCACCAAGGACCCTGAGCACTAAGCACCCAGCACGCTGAGTACTGAGCACTGAGCACCCTGAGTACTGAGCACCGAGCACGCTGAGTACTGAGCACCCAGCACCCTGAGCACTGAGCAGCCAGCACCCTCAGCACTGAGCACCCAGCACCCCGAGCACTGAGCACCCAGCACCCTGAGCACTGAGAACCCAGCACCCTGAGTACTGAGCACCCAGCACCCCGAGTACTGAGCACCGAGCACCCCGAGCACTGAGCACCCAGCACGCTGAGTACTGAGCACCCAGCACCCTGAGTACTGAGCACTGAGCACCCCGAGTACTGAGACCCAGCAGCCCGAGCACTGAGCACCTAGCACCCTGAGTACTGAGAACAGATCACCCTGAGTACTGAGCACCCAGCACCCTGAGTACTGAGCCCCAAGCACCCGGAGTACTGAGCACCCAGCACCCCGAGCACTGAGCACCCAGCACCCCAAGAATGAGCACCCAGCACCCTAAGTACTGAGCAACCAGCACCCTGAGTACTGAGCACTAAGCACCCAGAGCACTGAGCACCCAGCACCCCGAGCACGGAGCACCCAGGACCCCGAGCACTGAGTACTGAGCACCCAGCACCTTGAGTACTGAGCCCTGAGCTCCCCGAGCACTGAGCACCCTGAGTACTGAGCACCCAGCACCCCGATCACTGAGCACCCAGCACCCTGAGCACTGAGCACCCAGCACCCTGAGCACTGAGCACCCAGCACCCTGAGTACTGAGCACCCAGCACGCTGAGTACTGAGCACCCAGCACCCCGAGCACTGAGCACCCAGCACCCTGAGTACTGAGCACTGAGCACACAGGACCCCGAGCACTGAGCACCCAGCACCCTGTGTACTGAGCACTGAGCACCCTGAGTACTAAGCACCCAGCACCCTGAGTACTGAGCACCCAGGACCCTGAGCACTGAGCACCGAGCACCCCGAGCACTGAGCACCCAGCACCCTGAGTACTGAGCACCCAGCACCCTGAACACTGAGCACCCAGCACCCTGAGCACTGAGCACCCAGCACCCCGAGCACTGAGCACCCAGCACCCTGAGTACTGAGCACCCAACACCCAGAGTACTGAGCACCCAGCACCCTGAGCACTGAGCACCCAGCACCCTGAGTACTGAGTACCCAGCACCCTGAGTACTGAACACCCAGCACCCTGAGCACTGAGCACTGAGCACCCTGAGCTCTGAGTACTGAGCACTGAGCACCCTGAGCACTGAGCACCCAGCACCCCGAGTACTGAGCACCCAGCACCCCGAGCCCTGAGCACCCAGCGCACTGAGCACTGAGCACCCAGCACCCCGAGCACTGAGCACTGAGCACCCTGAGCACTGAGCACCCAGCACCCCGAGTACTGAGCACTGAGCACCCTGAGTACTGAGCACTAAGCACCCCGAGTACTGAGCACTGAGCACCCTGAGTACTGAGCACCCACCACCCTGAGCACTGAGCACCCAGCACCCTGAGTACTGAGCACTGAGAACCCTGAGTACTGAGCACCGAGCACCCTGAGTACTGAGCACCCAGCACCCTGATCACTGAGCACGGAGCACCCCGAGGACTGAGCACCCAGCACCCTGAGCACTGAGCACCCAGCACCTTGAGTACTGAGCACCGAGCACCCCGAGCACTGAGCACTGAGCACCCAGCACCCCGAGCACTGAGCACCCAGCACCCCGAGCACTGAGGACCCAGCACCCTGAGCACTGAGCACCCAGCACCCTGAGCACTGAGCACCCAGCACCCTGAGCACTGAGCACCCAGCACCCTGAGTACTGAGCACCCAGCACACTGAGTACTGAGCACCCAGCACGGTGAGCACTGAGCACCCAGCACCCTGAGTACTGAGCACCCAGCACCCTGAGTACTGAGCAACCAGTACCCTGAGCACTGAGCACTGAGCACCCAGCACCCTGAGCACTGAGCACTGAGCACCCAGCACCCCGAGCACTGAGCACCCAGCACCCCGAGCACTGAGGACCCAGCACCCTGAGCACTGAGCACCCAGCACCCTGAGCACTGAGCACCCAGCACCCTGAGTACTGAGCACCCAGCACCCTGAGTACTGAGCACCCAGCACCCTGAGTACTGAGCACTCAGCACCCTGAGTACTGAGCACCGAGCACCCCGAGCACTGAGCACCCAGCACCCTGAGCACTGAGCACCCTGAGGACTGAGCACCCAGCACCCTGAGCACTGAGCACCGAGCACCCTGAGCACTGAGCACCCAGCACCCCGAGCACTGAGCACCCAGCACCCTGAGTACTGAGCACCCAACACCCCGAGTACTGAGCACCCAGCACCCTGAGTACTGAGCACCCAGCACCCCGAGCACTGAGCACCCGGCACCCTGAGTATTGAGCACCCTGAGTACTGAGCACTGAGCACCCAGCACCCTGAGTACTGAGCACCCTGAGGAATGAGCACCCAGCACCCTGAGCACTGAGCACCGAGCACCCTGAATACTGAGCCCTGATCACCCTGAGCACTGAGCACCCAGCACGCCGAGCACTGAGCACCCAGCACCCTGAGTACTGAGCACCCAGCACCCTGAGCACTGAGCACCCAGCACCCTGAGTACTGAGCACCCAGCACCCTGAGTACTGAGCACCCAGCACCCTGGGCACTGAGCACCCTGAGTACTGAGCACACAGCACCCTGAGTACTGAGCACCCAGCACCCTGAGCACTGAGCCCCCAGCACCCTGAGCACTGAGCACCCAGCACCCTGAGTACTGAGCACCCAGCACCCTGAGTACTGAACACCCAGCACCCTGAGCACTGAGCACTGAGCACCCAGCACCCTGAGCACTGAGCACTGAGCACCCAGCACCCTGAGCACTGAGCACCCAGCACCCTTAGCACCCAGCACAGCACCCTAAGCACTGAGCACCCTGAGCACTGAGCACTGAGCACCCAGCACGCTGAGTACTGAGCACTGAGCACACAGCACCCTGAGTACTGAGCACCCAGCACCCCGAGCACTGAGCACCCAGCGCCCCGAGCACTGAGCACAAAGCACCCCGAGCACTGAGCACCCAGCACCCTGAGTACTGAGCACCCAGCACCCTGAGTACTGAGCACTGAGCACCCAAAGCACTGAGCACCCAGCACCCCGAGCACTGAGCCCCCAGCACCCTGAGTATTGAGCACCCATCACCCTGAGTACTGAGCACTCAGCACCCTGAGTACTGAGCACCGAGCACCCCGAGCACTGAGCACCCAGCACCCTGAGCACGGAGCACCCCGAGGACTGAGCACCCAGCACCCTGAGCACTGAGCACCCAGCACCTTGAGTACTGAGCACCCAGCACCCTGAGTATTGAGCACCCATCACCCTGAGTACTGAGCACTCAGCACCCTGAGTACTGAGCACCGAGCACCCCGAGCACTGAGCACCCAGCACCCTGAGCACGGAGCACCCCGAGGACTGAGCACCCAGCACCCTGAGCACTGAGCACCCAGCACCTTGAGTACTGAGCACCGAGCACCTCGAGCACTGAGCACCCAGCACCCTGAGTACTGAGCACGCAGCACCCTGAGCACTGAGCACCCAGCACCCTGAGCACTGAGCACCCAGTACGCTGAGTACTGAGCACCCAACACCCAGAGTACTGAGCACCCAGCACCCTGAGCACTGAGCACCCAGCACCCTGAGTACTGAGCACCCAGCACCCTGAGTACTGAGCACCCAGCACCCTGAGTACTGAACACCCAGCACCCTGAGTACTGAGCACCCAGCACCCCGAGCACTGAGCACCCGACACCCTGAGTATTGAGCACCCTGAGTACTGAGCACTGAGCACCCAGCACCCTGAGTACTGAGCACCCTGAGGAATGAGCACCCAGCACCCTGAGCACTGAGCACCGAGCACCCTGAATACTGAGCCCTGATCACCCTGAGCACTGAGCACCCAGCACGCCGAGCACTGAGCACCCAGCACCCTGAGTACTGAGCACCCAGCACCCTGAGCACTGAGCACCCAGCACCCTGAGTACTGAGCACCCAGCACCCTGAGTACTGAGCACCCAGCACCCTGGGCACTGAGCACCCTGAGTACTGAGCACACAGCACCCTGAGTACTGAGCACCCAGCACCCTGAGCACTGAGCCCCCAGCACCCTGAGCACTGAGCACCCAGCACCCTGAGTACTGAGCACCCAGCACCCTGAGTACTGAACACCCAGCACCCTGAGCACTGAGCACTGAGCACCCAGCACCCTGAGCACTGAGCACTGAGCACCCAGCACCCTGAGCACTGAGCACCCAGCACCCTTAGCACCCAGCACAGCACCCTAAGCACTGAGCACCCTGAGCACTGAGCACTGAGCACCCAGCACGCTGAGTACTGAGCACTGAGCACACAGCACCCTGAGTACTGAGCACCCAGCACCCCGAGCACTGAGCACCCAGCGCCCCGAGCACTGAGCACAAAGCACCCCGAGCACTGAGCACCCAGCACCCTGAGTACTGAGCACCCAGCACCCTGAGTACTGAGCACTGAGCACCCAAAGCACTGAGCACCCAGCACCCCGAGCACTGAGCCCCCAGCACCCTGAGTATTGAGCACCCATCACCCTGAGTACTGAGCACTCAGCACCCTGAGTACTGAGCACCGAGCACCCCGAGCACTGAGCACCCAGCACCCTGAGCACGGAGCACCCCGAGGACTGAGCACCCAGCACCCTGAGCACTGAGCACCCAGCACCTTGAGTACTGAGCACCGACCACCTCGAGCACTGAGCACCCAGCACCCTGAGTACTGAGCACGCAGCACCCTGAGCACTGAGCACCCAGCACCCTGAGCACTGAGCACCCAGTACGCTGAGTACTGAGCACCCAACACCCAGAGTACTGAGCACCCAGCACCCTGAGCACTGAGCACCCAGCACCCTGAGTACTGAGCACCCAGCACCCTGAGTACTGAGCACCCAGCACCCTGAGTACTGAACACCCAGCACCCTGAGAACTGAGCACTGAGCACCCTGAGCACTGAGTAATGAGCACTGAGCACCCTGAGCACTGAGCACCCAGCACACCAAGTACTGAACACCCAGCACCCTGAGTACTGAACACCCAGCACCCTGAGCACTGAGTACTGAGCACTGAGCACCCTGAGCACTGAGCACCCAGCACCCTGAGTACTGAGCACCCAGCACCCTGAGTACTGAACACCCAGCACCCTGAGCACTGAGCACTGAGCACCCAGCACCCCGAGCACTGAGCACTGAGCACCCTGAGCACTGAGCACCCAGCACCCTGAGTACTGAACACCCAGCACCCTGAGTACTGAACACCCAGCACCCTGAGCACTGAGTACTGAGCACTGAGCACCCTGAGCACTGAGCACCCAGCACCCTGAGTACTGAATACCCAGCACCCTGAGTACTGAACACCCAGCACCCTGAGCACTGAGCACTGAGCACCCTGACCACTGAGTAATGAGCACTGAGCACCCTGAGCACTGAGCACCCAGCACACCGAGTACTGAACACCCAGCACCCTGAGTACTGAACACCCAGCACCCTGAGCACTGAGTACTGAGCACTGAGCACCCTGAGCACTGAGCACCCAGCACCCTGAGTACTGAGCACCCAGCACCCTGAGTACTGAACACCCAGCACCCTGAGCACTGAGCACTGAGGACCCAGCACTCCGAGCACTGAGCACTGAGCACCCTGAGCACTGAGCACCCAGAACCCTGAGTACTGAGCACTGAAGCACCTGAGTACTGAGCACCAAGCACCCCGAGTACTGAGCACTGAGCAATCTGAGTACTGAGCACCCAGCACCCTGAGCACTGAGCACCCAGCACCCTGAGTACTGAGCACTGAGAACCCTGTGTACTGAGCACTGAGCACCCTGAGCACTGAGCACCCAGCACCTTGAGCGCTGAGCACTGAGCACCGAGCACCCCGAGCACTGAGCACCCAGCACCCTTAGTACTGAGCACCCAGCACCCTGAGCACTGAGCACACAGCCCCCTGAGCACTGAGCACCCAGCACCCCGAGCACTGAGCACCCAGCACCCTGAGTACTGAGCACCCAGCACCCTGAGCACTGAGCACCCAGCACCCTGAGTACTGAGCACCCAGCACCCTGAATACTGAGCAACCAGCACCCTGAGCACTGAGCACTGAGCACCCAGCACCCTGAGCACTGAGCACTGAGCACCCAGCACCCCGAGCACTGAGCACCCAGCACCCCGAGCACTGAGCACCCAGCACCCTGAGCACTGAGCACCCAGCACCCTGAGCACTGAGTACCCAGCACCCTGAGTACTGAGCACCCAGCACCCTGAGTACTGAGCACCCAGCACCCTGAGTACTGAGCACTCAGCACCCTGAGTAGTGAGCACCGAGCACCCCGAGCACTGAGCACCCAGCACCTTGAGCACTGAGCACCCTGAGGACTGAGCACCCAGCAACCTGAGCACTGAGCACCCATCACCCTGAGCACTGAGCACCCAGCACCCCGAGCACTGAGCACCCAGCACCCTGAGTACTGAGCACCCAGCACCCTGAGTACTGAGCACCCAGCACCCTGAGCACTGAGCACAAAGCACGCTGAGTACTGAGCACTGAGCACCCTGAGTACTGAGCACCGAGGACCCTGAGCACTGAGCACCCAGCACGCTGAGTACTGAGTACAGAGCACCCTGAGTACTGAGCACCGAGCAGGCTGAGTACTGAGCACCCAGCACCCTGAGCACTGAGCAGCCAGAACCCTCAGCACTGAGCACCCAGCACCCCGAGCACTGAGCACCCAGCACCCTGAGTACTGAGCACCCAGCACCCTGAGTACTGAGCACCCAGGACCCTGAGCACTGAGCACCGAGCACCCCGAGCACTGAGCACCCAGCACCCTGAGTACTGAGCACCCAGCACCCTGAACACTGAGCACCCAGCACCCTGAGCACTGAGCACCCAGCACCCCGAGCACTGAGCACCCAGCACCCTGAGTACTAAGCACCCAGCACCCTGAGTACTGAGCACCCAGGACCCTGAGCACTGAGCACCGAGCACCCCGAGCACTGAGCACCCAGCACCCTGAGTACTGAGCACCCAGCACCCTGAACACTGAGCACCCAGCACCCTGAGCACTGAGCACCCAGCACCCCGAGCACTGAGCACCCAGCACCCTGAGTACTGAGCACCCAACACCCAGAGTACTGAGCACCCAGCACCCTGAGCACTGAGCACCCAGCACCCTGAGTACTGAGTACCCAGCACCCTGAGTACTGAACACCCAGCACCCTGAGCACTGAGCACTGAGCACCCTGAGCTCTGAGTACTGAGCACTGAGCACCCTGAGCACTGAGCACCCAGCACCCCGAGTACTGAGCACCCAGCACCCCGAGCCCTGAGCACCCAGCGCACTGAGCACTGAGCACCCAGCACCCCGAGCACTGAGCACTGAGCACCCTGAGCACTGAGCACCCAGCACCCCGAGTACTGAGCACTGAGCACCCTGAGTACTGAGCACTAAGCACCCCGAGTACTGAGCACTGAGCACCCTGAGTACTGAGCACCCACCACCCTGAGCACTGAGCACCCAGCACCCTGAGTACTGAGCACTGAGAACCCTGAGTACTGAGCACCGAGCACCCTGAGTACTGAGCACCCAGCACCCTGATCACTGAGCACGGAGCACCCCGAGGACTGAGCACCCAGCACCCTGAGCACTGAGCACCCAGCACCTTGAGTACTGAGCACCGAGCACCCCGAGCACTGAGCACTGAGCACCCAGCACCCCGAGCACTGAGCACCCAGCACCCCGAGCACTGAGGACCCAGCACCCTGAGCACTGAGCACCCAGCACCCTGAGCACTGAGCACCCAGCACCCTGAGCACTGAGCACCCAGCACCCTGAGTACTGAGCACCCAGCACACTGAGTACTGAGCACCCAGCACGGTGAGCACTGAGCACCCAGCACCCTGAGTACTGAGCACCCAGCACCCTGAGTACTGAGCAACCAGTACCCTGAGCACTGAGCACTGAGCACCCAGCACCCTGAGCACTGAGCACTGAGCACCCAGCACCCCGAGCACTGAGCACCCAGCACCCCGAGCACTGAGGACCCAGCACCCTGAGCACTGAGCACCCAGCACCCTGAGCACTGAGCACCCAGCACCCTGAGTACTGAGCACCCAGCACCCTGAGTACTGAGCACCCAGCACCCTGAGTACTGAGCACTCAGCACCCTGAGTACTGAGCACCGAGCACCCCGAGCACTGAGCACCCAGCACCCTGAGCACTGAGCACCCTGAGGACTGAGCACCCAGCACCCTGAGCACTGAGCACCGAGCACCCTGAGCACTGAGCACCCAGCACCCCGAGCACTGAGCACCCAGCACCCTGAGTACTGAGCACCCAACACCCCGAGTACTGAGCACCCAGCACCCTGAGTACTGAGCACCCAGCACCCCGAGCACTGAGCACCCGGCACCCTGAGTATTGAGCACCCTGAGTACTGAGCACTGAGCACCCAGCACCCTGAGTACTGAGCACCCTGAGGAATGAGCACCCAGCACCCTGAGCACTGAGCACCGAGCACCCTGAATACTGAGCCCTGATCACCCTGAGCACTGAGCACCCAGCACGCCGAGCACTGAGCACCCAGCACCCTGAGTACTGAGCACCCAGCACCCTGAGCACTGAGCACCCAGCACCCTGAGTACTGAGCACCCAGCACCCTGAGTACTGAGCACCCAGCACCCTGGGCACTGAGCACCCTGAGTACTGAGCACACAGCACCCTGAGTACTGAGCACCCAGCACCCTGAGCACTGAGCCCCCAGCACCCTGAGCACTGAGCACCCAGCACCCTGAGTACTGAGCACCCAGCACCCTGAGTACTGAACACCCAGCACCCTGAGCACTGAGCACTGAGCACCCAGCACCCTGAGCACTGAGCACTGAGCACCCAGCACCCTGAGCACTGAGCACCCAGCACCCTTAGCACCCAGCACAGCACCCTAAGCACTGAGCACCCTGAGCACTGAGCACTGAGCACCCAGCACGCTGAGTACTGAGCACTGAGCACACAGCACCCTGAGTACTGAGCACCCAGCACCCCGAGCACTGAGCACCCAGCGCCCCGAGCACTGAGCACAAAGCACCCCGAGCACTGAGCACCCAGCACCCTGAGTACTGAGCACCCAGCACCCTGAGTACTGAGCACTGAGCACCCAAAGCACTGAGCACCCAGCACCCCGAGCACTGAGCCCCCAGCACCCTGAGTATTGAGCACCCATCACCCTGAGTACTGAGCACTCAGCACCCTGAGTACTGAGCACCGAGCACCCCGAGCACTGAGCACCCAGCACCCTGAGCACGGAGCACCCCGAGGACTGAGCACCCAGCACCCTGAGCACTGAGCACCCAGCACCTTGAGTACTGAGCACCCAGCACCCTGAGTATTGAGCACCCATCACCCTGAGTACTGAGCACTCAGCACCCTGAGTACTGAGCACCGAGCACCCCGAGCACTGAGCACCCAGCACCCTGAGCACGGAGCACCCCGAGGACTGAGCACCCAGCACCCTGAGCACTGAGCACCCAGCACCTTGAGTACTGAGCACCGAGCACCTCGAGCACTGAGCACCCAGCACCCTGAGTACTGAGCACGCAGCACCCTGAGCACTGAGCACCCAGCACCCTGAGCACTGAGCACCCAGTACGCTGAGTACTGAGCACCCAACACCCAGAGTACTGAGCACCCAGCACCCTGAGCACTGAGCACCCAGCACCCTGAGTACTGAGCACCCAGCACCCTGAGTACTGAGCACCCAGCACCCTGAGTACTGAACACCCAGCACCCTGAGAACTGAGCACTGAGCACCCTGAGCACTGAGTAATGAGCACTGAGCACCCTGAGCACTGAGCACCCAGCACACCAAGTACTGAACACCCAGCACCCTGAGTACTGAACACCCAGCACCCTGAGCACTGAGTACTGAGCACTGAGCACCCTGAGCACTGAGCACCCAGCACCCTGAGTACTGAGCACCCAGCACCCTGAGTACTGAACACCCAGCACCCTGAGCACTGAGCACTGAGCACCCAGCACCCCGAGCACTGAGCACTGAGCACCCTGAGCACTGAGCACCCAGCACCCTGAGTACTGAACACCCAGCACCCTGAGCACTGAGTACTGAGCACTGAGCACCCTGAGCACTGAGCACCCAGCACCCTGAGTACTGAGCACCCAGCACCCTGAGTACTGAACACCCAGCACCCTGAGCACTGAGCACTGAGCACCCAGCACCCCGAGCACTGAGCACTGAGCACCCTGAGCACTGAGCACCCAGCACCCTGAGTACTGAGCACTGAAGCACCTGAGTACTGAGCACCAAGCACTCCGAGTACTGAGCACTGAGCAATCTGAGTACTGAGCACCCAGCACCCTGAGCACTGAGCACCCAGCACCCTGAGTACTGAGCACTGAGAACCCTGTGTACTGAGCACTGAGCACCCTGAGCACTGAGCACCCAGCACCTTGAGCGCTGAGCACTGAGCACCGAGCACCCCGAGCACTGAGCACCCAGCACCCTTAGTACTGAGCACCCAGCACCCTGAGCACTGAGCACACAGCCCCCTGAGCACTGAGCACCCAGCACCCCGAGCACTGAGCACCCAGCACCCTGAGTACTGAGCACCCAGCACCCTGAGCACTGAGCACCCAGCACCCTGAGTACTGAGCACCCAGCACCCTGAATACTGAGCAACCAGCACCCTGAGCACTGAGCACCCAGCACCCTGAGCACTGAGCACTGAGCACCCAGCACCCCGAGCACTGAGCACCCAGCACCCCGAGCACTGAGCACCCAGCACCCTGAGCACTGAGCACCCAGCACCCTGAGCACTGAGTACCCAGCACCCTGAGTACTGAGCACCCAGCACCCTGAGTACTGAGCACCCAGCACCCTGAGTACTGAGCACTCAGCACCCTGAGTAGTGAGCACCGAGCACCCCGAGCACTGAGCACCCAGCACCTTGAGCACTGAGCACCCTGAGGACTGAGCACCCAGCAACCTGAGCACTGAGCACCCATCACCCTGAGCACTGAGCACCCAGCACCCCGAGCACTGAGCACCCAGCACCCTGAGTACTGAGCACCCAGCACCCTGAGTACTGAGCACCCAGCACCCTGAGCACTGAGCACAAAGCACGCTGAGTACTGAGCACTGAGCACCCTGAGTACTGAGCACCGAGGACCCTGAGCACTGAGCACCCAGCACGCTGAGTACTGAGTACAGAGCACCCTGAGTACTGAGCACCGAGCAGGCTGAGTACTGAGCACCCAGCACCCTGAGCACTGAGCAGCCAGAACCCTCAGCACTGAGCACCCAGCACCCCGAGCACTGAGCACCCAGCACCCTGAGTACTGAGCACCCAGCACCCTGAGTACAGAGCACTGAGCACCCCGAGTACTGAGCACCCAGCAGCCCTAGCACTGAGGACCCAGCACCCTGAGTACTGAGAACAGATCACCCTGAGTACTGAGCACCCAGCATCCTGAGTACTGAGCCCCCAGCACCCTGAGTACTGAGCACCCAGCACCCTGAGCACTGAGCACCCAGCACCCCGAGAATGAGCACCCAGCACCCTGAGTACTGAGCACCCAGCACGCTGAGTACTGAGCACCCAGCACCCCGAGCACTGAGCACCCAGCACCCTGAGCACTGAGCACCCTGAGGACTGAGCACCCAGCACCCTGAGCACTGAGCACCGATCAGCCTGAGAACTGAGCACCCAGCACCCCGAGCACTGAGCACCCAGCACCCTGAGTACTGAGCACCCAGCACCCCGAGCACTGAGCACCCAGCACCCTGAGTACTGAGCACCCTGAGTACTGAGCACTGAGCAACCAGCACCCTGAGTACTGAGCACCCAGCACCCCGAGCACTGAGCACCCAGCACCCTGAGTACTGAGCACCCAGCACCCTGAGCACTGAGCACCCAGCACCCTGAGTACTGAGCACCCAGCACCCTGAGTACTGAGCACCCAGCACCTTGGGCACTGAGCACCCAGCACCCTGAGTACTGAGCACCCAGGACCCTGAGTACTGAACACCCAGCACCCTGAGCACTGAGCACTGAGCACCCAGCACCCTGAGCACTGAGCACTGAGCACCCAGCACCCTGAGCACTGAGCACCCAGCACCCGAGCACTGAGCACCCAGCACCCTGAGCACCCAGCACCCTGAGCACTGAGCACCCTGTGCACTGAGCACTGAGCACCCAACACGCTGAGTACTGAGGACTGAGCACACAGGACCCTGAGTACTGAGCACCCAGCGCCCCGAGCACTGAGCACCCAGCGCCCCGAGCACTGAGCACCCAGCACCCCGAGCACTGAGCACCCAGCACCCTGAGTACTGAGCACCCAGCACCCTGAGTACTGAGCACCCAGCACCCCGAGCACTGGGCACCCAGCACCCCGAGCACTGAACACCCAGCACCCTGAGTACTGAGCACCCAGCACCCCGAGCACTGAGCACCCAGCACCCTGAGTACTGAGCACCCAGCACCCTGAGTACTGAGCACTGTGCACCGTGCGCACTGAGCACCCAGCACCCCGAGCACTGAGCACCCAGCACCCTGAGTACTGAGCATCCATCACCCTGAGTACTGAGCACTCAGCACCCTGAGTACTGAGCACCGAGCACCCCGAGCACTGAGTACCCAGCACCCTGAGCACGGAGCACCCCAAGGACTGAGCACCCAGCACCCTGAGCACTGAGCACCCAGCAACTTGAGAACTGAGCACCGAGCACCTCGAGCACTGAGCACCCAGCACCCTTTCTACTGAGCACGCAGCGCCCTGAGCACTGAGTACCCAGCACCCTGAGCACTGAGCACCCAGCACGCTGAGTACTGAGCACCCAACACCCAGAGTACTGAGCACCCAGCACCCTGAGCACTGAGCACCCAGCACCCTGAGTACTGAGCACCCAGCACCCTGAGTACTGAGCACCCAGCACCCTGAGTACTGAACACCCAGCACCCTGAGCACTTAGCACTGAGCACCCTGAGCACTGAGTACTGAGCACTGAGCACCCTGAGCACTGAGCACCCAGCACACCGAGTACTGAACACCCAGCACCCTGAGTACTGAACACCCAGCACCCTGAGCACTGAGCACTGAGCACCCTGAGCACTGAGTAATGAGCACTGAGCACCCTGAGCACTGACCACTCAGCACACCGAGTACTGAACACCCAGCACACTGAGTACTGAACACCCAGCACCCTGAGCACTGAGTACTGAGCACTGAGCACCCTGAGCACTGAGCACCCAGCACCCTGAGTACTGAGCACCCAGCACCTTGAGTACTGACCACCCAGCACCCTGAGCACTGAGCACCCAGGACCCCGAGCACTGAGCACTGAGCACTGATCACCCTGAGCACTGAGCACCCATCACGCCGAGTACTGTGCACTGAGCACCCTGAGTACTGAGCACCAAGCACCCCGAGTACTGAGCACTGAGCAATCAGAGTACTGAGCACCCAGCACCCTGAGCACTGAGCACCCAGCACCCTGAGTACTGAGCACTGAGAACCCTGAGTACTTAGCACTGAGCACCCTGAGCACTGAGCACCCAGCCCCCTGATCACTGAACACGGTGCACCCCGAGGACTGAGCATCCAGCACCCTGAGCAATGAGCACCGAGCACCCCGAGCACTGAGCACCCAGCACCCTTAGTACTGAGCACCCAGCACCCTGAGCACTGAGCACACAGCACCCCGAGCACTGAGCACCCAACACCCTGAGTACTGAGCACCCAGCACCCCGTGCACTGAGCACCCGGCACCCTGAGTACTGAGCACCCTGAGTACTGAGCACTGAGCAACCAGCACCCTGAGTACAGAGCACCCTGAGGACTGAGCAACCAGCACCCTGAGCACTGAGCACCCAGCACCCTGAGTACTGAGCCCTGATCGCCCTGAGCACTGAGCACCCAGTACCCCGAGCACTGAGCACCCAGCACCCTGAGTACTGAGCACCCAGCACCCTGAGCACTGAGCACCCAGCACCCTGAGTACTGAGCACCCAGCACCCTGAGTACTGAGCACCCAGCACCCTGGGCACTGAGCACCCAGCACCCTGAGTACTGAGCACCGAGCACCCTGAGTACTGAGCACACAGCACCCTGAGTACTGAGCACGCAGCACCCTGAACACTGAGCACTGAGCACCCAGCACCCCGAGCACTGAGCACCCAGCACCCCGAGCACTGAGCACCCAGCACCCTGAGCACTGAGCACCCAGCACCCTGAGTACTGAGCACCCAGCACCCCGAGTACTGAGCACCGAGCACCCCGAGCACTGAGCACCCAGCACCTTGAGCACTGAGCACCCTGAGGCCTGAGCACCCAGCACCCTGAGCACTGAGCACCGATCACCCTGAGCACTGAGCACCCAGCACCCCGAGCACTGAGCACCCAGCACCCTGAGTACTGAGCACCCAGCACCCTGAGTACTGAGCACCCAGCACCCTGAGCACTGAGCACAAAGCACGCTGAGTACTGAGCACTGAGCACCCTGAGTACTGAGCACCGAGGACCCTGAGCACTGAGCACCCAGCACGCTGAGTACTGAGTACAGAGCACCCTGAGTACTGAGCACCGAGCACGCTGAGTACTGAGCACCCAGCACCCTGAGCACTGAGCAGCCAGCACCCTCAGCACTGAGCACCCAGCACCCCGAGCACTGAGCACCCAGCACCCTGAGCACTGAGCACACATCACCCTGAGTACTGAGCACCCAGCACCCTGAGTACTGAGAACAGATCACCCTGAGTACTGAGCACCCAGCATCCTGAGTACTGAGCCCCCAGCACCCTGAGTACTGAGCACCCAGCACCCCGAGCACTGAGCACCCAGCACCCCGAGAATGAGCACCCAGCACCCTGAGTACTGAGCACCCAGCACCTTGAGCACTGAGCCCTGAGCACCCAGCACCCCGCGCACTGAGCACCCAGCACCCCGAGCACTGAGCACCCAGCACCCTTAGCACTGAGCACCCAGCACCCTGAGCACTGAGCACCCAGCACCCTGAGTACTGAGCACCCAGCACCCTGAGTACTGAGCACCCAGCACCCTGAGTACTGAGAACTCAGCACCCTGAGTACTGAGCACCGAGCACCATGAGCACTGAGCATCCAGCACCTTGAGCACTGAGCACCCTGAGGACTGAGCACCCAGCACCCTGAGCACTGAGCACCGATCACCCTGAGCACTGAGCACCCAGCACCCCGAGCACTGAGCACCCAGCACCCCGAGCACTGAGCACCCAGCACCCTGAGTACTGAGCACCCAGCACCCTGAGTACTGAGCACCCAGCACCCCGAGCACTGGGCACCCAGCACCCCGAGCACTGAACACCCAGCACCCTGAGTACTGAGCACCCAGCACCCCGAGCACTGAGCACCCAGCACCCTGAGTACTGAGCACCCAGCACCCTGAGTACTGAGCACTGTGCACCGTGCGCACTGAGCACCCAGCACCCCGAGCACTGAGCACCCAGCACCCTGAGTACTGAGCACCCAGCACCCTGAGTACTGAGCACTGTGCACCGTGCGCACTGAGCACCCAGCACCCCGAGCACTGAGCACCCAGCACCCTGAGTACTGAGCATCCATCACCCTGAGTACTGAGCACTCAGCACCCCGAGCACTGAGCACCCAGCACCCTGAGTACTGAGCACCCAGCACCCCGAGCACTGGGCACCCAGCACCCCGAGCACTGAGTACCCAGCACCCTGAGCACGGAGCACCCCAAGGACTGAGCACCCAGCACCCTGAGCACTGAGCACCCAGCAACTTGAGAACTGAGCACCGAGCACCTCGAGCACTGAGCACCCAGCACCCTTTCTACTGAGCACGCAGCGCCCTGAGCACTGAGTACCCAGCACCCTGAGCACTGAGCACCCAGCACGCTGAGTACTGAGCACCCAACACCCAGAGTACTGAGCACCCAGCACCCTGAGCACTGAGCACCCAGCACCCTGAGTACTGAGCACCCAGCACCCTGAGTACTGAGCACCCAGCACCCTGAGTACTGAACACCCAGCACCCTGAGCACTTAGCACTGAGCACCCTGAGCACTGAGTACTGAGCACTGAGCACCCTGAGCACTGAGCACCCAGCACACCGAGTACTGAACACCCAGCACCCTGAGTACTGAACACCCAGCACCCTGAGCACTGAGCACTGAGCACCCTGAGCACTGAGTAATGAGCACTGAGCACCCTGAGCACTGACCACTCAGCACACCGAGTACTGAACACCCAGCACACTGAGTACTGAACACCCAGCACCCTGAGCACTGAGTACTGAGCACTGAGCACCCTGAGCACTGAGCACCCAGCACCCTGAGTACTGAGCACCCAGCACCTTGAGTACTGACCACCCAGCACCCTGAGCACTGAGCACCCAGGACCCCGAGCACTGAGCACTGAGCACTGATCACCCTGAGCACTGAGCACCCATCACGCCGAGTACTGTGCACTGAGCACCCTGAGTACTGAGCACCAAGCACCCCGAGTACTGAGCACTGAGCAATCAGAGTACTGAGCACCCAGCACCCTGAGCACTGAGCACCCAGCACCCTGAGTACTGAGCACTGAGAACCCTGAGTACTTAGCACTGAGCACCCTGAGCACTGAGCACCCAGCCCCCTGATCACTGAACACGGTGCACCCCGAGGACTGAGCATCCAGCACCCTGAGCAATGAGCACCGAGCACCCCGAGCACTGAGCACCCAGCACCCTTAGTACTGAGCACCCAGCACCCTGAGCACTGAGCACACAGCACCCCGAGCACTGAGCACCCAACACCCTGAGTACTGAGCACCCAGCACCCCGTGCACTGAGCACCCGGCACCCTGAGTACTGAGCACCCTGAGTACTGAGCACTGAGCAACCAGCACCCTGAGTACAGAGCACCCTGAGGACTGAGCAACCAGCACCCTGAGCACTGAGCACCCAGCACCCTGAGTACTGAGCCCTGATCGCCCTGAGCACTGAGCACCCAGTACCCCGAGCACTGAGCACCCAGCACCCTGAGTACTGAGCACCCAGCACCCTGAGCACTGAGCACCCAGCACCCTGAGTACTGAGCACCCAGCACCCTGAGTACTGAGCACCCAGCACCCTGGGCACTGAGCACCCAGCACCCTGAGTACTGAGCACCGAGCACCCTGAGTACTGAGCACACAGCACCCTGAGTACTGAGCACGCAGCACCCTGAACACTGAGCACTGAGCACCCAGCACCCCGAGCACTGAGCACCCAGCACCCCGAGCACTGAGCACCCAGCACCCTGAGCACTGAGCACCCAGCACCCTGAGTACTGAGCACCCAGCACCCCGAGTACTGAGCACCGAGCACCCCGAGCACTGAGCACCCAGCACCTTGAGCACTGAGCACCCTGAGGCCTGAGCACCCAGCACCCTGAGCACTGAGCACCGATCACCCTGAGCACTGAGCACCCAGCACCCCGAGCACTGAGCACCCAGCACCCTGAGTACTGAGCACCCAGCACCCTGAGTACTGAGCACCCAGCACCCTGAGCACTGAGCACAAAGCACGCTGAGTACTGAGCACTGAGCACCCTGAGTACTGAGCACCGAGGACCCTGAGCACTGAGCACCCAGCACGCTGAGTACTGAGTACAGAGCACCCTGAGTACTGAGCACCGAGCACGCTGAGTACTGAGCACCCAGCACCCTGAGCACTGAGCAGCCAGCACCCTCAGCACTGAGCACCCAGCACCCCGAGCACTGAGCACCCAGCACCCTGAGCACTGAGCACACATCACCCTGAGTACTGAGCACCCAGCACCCTGAGTACTGAGAACAGATCACCCTGAGTACTGAGCACCCAGCATCCTGAGTACTGAGCCCCCAGCACCCTGAGTACTGAGCACCCAGCACCCCGAGCACTGAGCACCCAGCACCCCGAGAATGAGCACCCAGCACCCTGAGTACTGAGCACCCAGCACCTTGAGCACTGAGCCCTGAGCACCCAGCACCCCGCGCACTGAGCACCCAGCACCCCGAGCACTGAGCACCCAGCACCCTTAGCACTGAGCACCCAGCACCCTGAGCACTGAGCACCCAGCACCCTGAGTACTGAGCACCCAGCACCCTGAGTACTGAGCACCCAGCACCCTGAGTACTGAGAACTCAGCACCCTGAGTACTGAGCACCGAGCACCATGAGCACTGAGCATCCAGCACCTTGAGCACTGAGCACCCTGAGGACTGAGCACCCAGCACCCTGAGCACTGAGCACCGATCACCCTGAGCACTGAGCACCCAGCACCCCGAGAACTGAGCACCCAGCACCCTGAGTACTGAGCACCCAGCACCCTGAGTACTGAGCACCCAGCACCCTGATCACTGAGCACAAAGCACGCTGAGTACTGAGCACTGAGCACCCTGAGTACTGAGCACCAAGGACCCTGAGCACTAAGCACCCAGCACGCTGAGTACTGAGCACTGAGCACCCTGAGTACTGAGCACCGAGCACGCTGAGTACTGAGCACCCAGCACCCTGAGCACTGAGCAGCCAGCACCCTCAGCACTGAGCACCCAGCACCCCGAGCACTGAGCACCCAGCACCCTGAGCACTGAGAACCCAGCACCCTGAGTACTGAGCACCCAGCACCCCGAGTACTGAGCACCGAGCACCCCGAGCACTGAGCACCCAGCACGCTGAGTACTGAGCACCCAGCACCCTGAGTACTGAGCACTGAGCACGCCGAGTACTGAGACCCAGCAGCCCGAGCACTGAGCACCTAGCACCCTGAGTACTGAGAACAGATCACCCTGAGTACTGAGCACCCAGCACCCTGAGTACTGAGCCCCAAGCACCCTGAGTACTGAGCACCCAGCACCCCGAGCACTGAGCACCCAGCACCCCAAGAATGAGCACCCAGCACCCTAAGTACTGAGCAACCAGCACCCTGAGTACTGAGCACTAAGCACCCAGAGCACTGAGCACCCAGCACCCCGAGCACGGAGCACCCAGGACCCCGAGCACTGAGTACTGAGCACCCAGCACCTTGAGTACTGAGCACCGAGCTCGCCGAGCACTGAGCACCCTGAGTACTGAGCACCCAGCACCCCGATCACTGAGCACCCAGCACCCTGAGCACTGAGCACCCAGCACCCTGAGCACTGAGCACCCAGCACCCTGAGTACTGAGCACCCAGCACGCTGAGTACTGAGCACCCAGCACCCCGAGCACTGAGCACCCAGCACCCTGAGTACTGAGCACTGAGCACACAGGACCCCGAGCACTGAGCACCCAGCACCCTGTGTACTGAGCACTGAGCACCCTGAGTACTAAGCACCCAGCACCCTGAGTACTGAGCACCCAGGACCCTGAGCACTGAGCACCGAGCACCCCGAGCACTGAGCAAACAGCACCCTGAGTACTGAGCACCCAGCACCCTGAACACTGAGCACCCAGCACCCTGAGCACTGAGCACCCAGCACCCCGAGCACTGAGCACCCAGCACCCTGAGTACTGAGCACCCAACACCCAGAGTACTGAGCACCCAGCACCCTGAGCACTGAGCACCCAGCACCCTGAGTACTGAGTACCCAGCACCCTGAGTACTGAACACCCAGCACCCTGAGCACTGAGCACTGAGCACCCTGAGCTCTGAGTACTGAGCACTGAGCACCCTGAGCACTGAGCACCCAGCACCCCGAGTACTGAGCACCCAGCACCCCGAGCCCTGAGCACCCAGCGCACTGAGCACTGAGCACCCAGCACCCCGAGCACTGAGCACTGAGCACCCTGAGCACTGAGCACCCAGCACCCCGAGTACTGAGCACTGAGCACCCTGAGTACTGAGCACTAAGCACCCCGAGTACTGAGCACTGAGCACCCTGAGTACTGAGCACCCACCACCCTGAGCACTGAGCACCCAGCACCCTGAGTACTGAGCACTGAGAACCCTGAGTACAGAGCACCGAGCACCCTGAGTACTGAGCACCCAGCACCCTGATCACTGAGCACGGAGCACCCCGAGGACTGAGCACCCAGCACCCTGAGCACTGAGCACCCAGCACCTTGAGTACTGAGCACCGAGCACCCCGAGCACTGAGCACTGAGCACCCAGCACCCCGAGCACTGAGCACCCAGCACCCCGAGCACTGAGGACCCAGCACCCTGAGCACTGAGCACCCAGCACCCTGAGCACTGAGCACCCAGCACCCTGAGTACTGAGCATCCAGCACCCTGAGTACTGAGCACCCAGCACACTGAGTACTGAGCACCCAGCACGGTGAGCACTGAGCACCCAGCACCCTGAGTACTGAGCACCCAGCACCCTGAGTACTGAGCAACCAGTACCCTGAGCACTGAGCACTGAGCACCCAGCACCCTGAGCACTGAGCACTGAGCACCCAGCACCCCGAGCACTGAGCACCCAGCACCCCGAGCACTGAGGACCCAGCACCCTGAGCACTGAGCACCCAGCACCCTGAGCACTGAGCACCCAGCACCCTGAGTACTGAGCACCCAGCACCCTGAGTACTGAGCACCCAGCACCCTGAGTACTGAGCACTCAGCACCCTGAGTACTGAGCACCGAGCACCCCGAGCACTGAGCACCCAGCACCCTGAGCACTGAGCACCCTGAGGACTGAGCACCCAGCACCCTGAGCACTGAGCACCGAGCACCCTGAGCACTGAGCACCCAGCACCCCGAGCACTGAGCACCCAGCACCCTGAGTACTGAGCACCCAACACCCCGAGTACTGAGCACCCAGCACCCTGAGTACTGAGCACCCAGCACCCCGAGCACTGAGCACCCGGCACCCTGAGTATTGAGCACCCTGAGTACTGAGCACTGAGCACCCAGCACCCTGAGTACTGAGCACCCTGAGGAATGAGCACCCAGCACCCTGAGCACTGAGCACCGAGCACCCTGAATACTGAGCCCTGATCACCCTGAGCACTGAGCACCCAGCACGCCGAGCACTGAGCACCCAGCACCCTGAGTACTGAGCACCCAGCACCCTGAGCACTGAGCACCCAGCACCCTGAGTACTGAGCACCCAGCACCCTGAGTACTGAGCACCCAGCACCCTGGGCACTGAGCACCCTGAGTACTGAGCACACAGCACCCTGAGTACTGAGCACAAAGCACCCTGAGCACTGAGCCCCCAGCACCCTGAGCACTGAGCACCCAGCACCCTGAGTACTGAGCACCCAGCACCCTGAGTACTGAACACCCAGCACCCTGAGGACTGAGCACTGAGCACCCAGCACCCTGAGCACTGAGCACTGAGCACCCAGCACCCTGAGCACTGAGCACCCAGCACCCTGAGCACCCAGCACAGCACCCTAAGCACTGAGCACCCTGAGCACTGAGCACTGAGCACCCAGCACGCTGAGTACTGAGCACTGAGCACACAGCACCCTGAGTACTGAGCACCCAGCACCCCGAGCACTGAGCACCCAGCACCCTGAGTACTGAGCATCCATCACCCTGAGTACTGAGCACTCAGCACCCCGAGCACTGAGCACCCAGCACCCTGAGTACTGAGCACCCAGCACCCCGAGCACTGGGCACCCAGCACCCCGAGCACTGAGTACCCAGCACCCTGAGCACGGAGCACCCCAAGGACTGAGCACCCAGCACCCTGAGCACTGAGCACCCAGCAACTTGAGAACTGAGCACCGAGCACCTCGAGCACTGAGCACCCAGCACCCTTTCTACTGAGCACGCAGCGCCCTGAGCACTGAGTACCCAGCACCCTGAGCACTGAGCACCCAGCACGCTGAGTACTGAGCACCCAACACCCAGAGTACTGAGCACCCAGCACCCTGAGCACTGAGCACCCAGCACCCTGAGTACTGAGCACCCAGCACCCTGAGTACTGAGCACCCAGCACCCTGAGTACTGAACACCCAGCACCCTGAGCACTTAGCACTGAGCACCCTGAGCACTGAGTACTGAGCACTGAGCACCCTGAGCACTGAGCACCCAGCACACCGAGTACTGAACACCCAGCACCCTGAGTACTGAACACCCAGCACCCTGAGCACTGAGCACTGAGCACCCTGAGCACTGAGTAATGAGCACTGAGCACCCTGAGCACTGACCACTCAGCACACCGAGTACTGAACACCCAGCACACTGAGTACTGAACACCCAGCACCCTGAGCACTGAGTACTGAGCACTGAGCACCCTGAGCACTGAGCACCCAGCACCCTGAGTACTGAGCACCCAGCACCTTGAGTACTGACCACCCAGCACCCTGAGCACTGAGCACCCAGGACCCCGAGCACTGAGCACTGAGCACTGATCACCCTGAGCACTGAGCACCCATCACGCCGAGTACTGTGCACTGAGCACCCTGAGTACTGAGCACCAAGCACCCCGAGTACTGAGCACTGAGCAATCAGAGTACTGAGCACCCAGCACCCTGAGCACTGAGCACCCAGCACCCTGAGTACTGAGCACTGAGAACCCTGAGTACTTAGCACTGAGCACCCTGAGCACTGAGCACCCAGCCCCCTGATCACTGAACACGCTGCACCCCGAGGACTGAGCATCCAGCACCCTGAGCAATGAGCACCGAGCACCCCGAGCACTGAGCACCCAGCACCCTTAGTACTGAGCACCCAGCACCCTGAGCACTGAGCACACAGCACCCCGAGCACTGAGCACCCAACACCCTGAGTACTGAGCACCCAGCACCCCGTGCACTGAGCACCCGGCACCCTGAGTACTGAGCACCCTGAGTACTGAGCACTGAGCAACCAGCACCCTGAGTACAGAGCACCCTGAGGACTGAGCAACCAGCACCCTGAGCACTGAGCACCCAGCACCCTGAGTACTGAGCCCTGATCGCCCTGAGCACTGAGCACCCAGTACCCCGAGCACTGAGCACCCAGCACCCTGAGTACTGAGCACCCAGCACCCTGAGCACTGAGCACCCAGCACCCTGAGTACTGAGCACCCAGCACCCTGAGTACTGAGCACCCAGCACCCTGGGCACTGAGCACCCAGCACCCTGAGTACTGAGCACCGAGCACCCTGAGTACTGAGCACACAGCACCCTGAGTACTGAGCACGCAGCACCCTGAACACTGAGCACTGAGCACCCAGCACCCCGAGCACTGAGCACCCAGCACCCCGAGCACTGAGCACCCAGCACCCTGAGCACTGAGCACCCAGCACCCTGAGTACTGAGCACCCAGCACCCCGAGTACTGAGCACCGAGCACCCCGAGCACTGAGCACCCAGCACCTTGAGCACTGAGCACCCTGAGGCCTGAGCACCCAGCACCCTGAGCACTGAGCACCGATCACCCTGAGCACTGAGCACCCAGCACCCCGAGCACTGAGCACCCAGCACCCTGAGTACTGAGCACCCAGCACCCTGAGTACTGAGCACCCAGCACCCTGAGCACTGAGCACAAAGCACGCTGAGTACTGAGCACTGAGCACCCTGAGTACTGAGCACCGAGGACCCTGAGCACTGAGCACCCAGCACGCTGAGTACTGAGTACAGAGCACCCTGAGTACTGAGCACCGAGCACGCTGAGTACTGAGCACCCAGCACCCTGAGCACTGAGCAGCCAGCACCCTCAGCACTGAGCACCCAGCACCCCGAGCACTGAGCACCCAGCACCCTGAGCACTGAGCACACATCACCCTGAGTACTGAGCACCCAGCACCCTGAGTACTGAGAACAGATCACCCTGAGTACTGAGCACCCAGCATCCTGAGTACTGAGCCCCCAGCACCCTGAGTACTGAGCACCCAGCACCCCGAGCACTGAGCACCCAGCACCCCGAGAATGAGCACCCAGCACCCTGAGTACTGAGCACCCAGCACCTTGAGCACTGAGCCCTGAGCACCCAGCACCCCGCGCACTGAGCACCCAGCACCCCGAGCACTGAGCACCCAGCACCCTTAGCACTGAGCACCCAGCACCCTGAGTACTGAGCACCCAGCACCCTGAGTACTGAGCACCCAGCACCCTGAGTACTGAGAACTCAGCACCCTGAGTACTGAGCACCGAGCACCATGAGCACTGAGCATCCAGCACCTTGAGCACTGAGCACCCTGAGGACTGAGCACCCAGCACCCTGAGCACTGAGCACCGATCACCCTGAGCACTGAGCACCCAGCACCCCGAGAACTGAGCACCCAGCACCCTGAGTACTGAGCACCCAGCACCCTGAGTACTGAGCACCCAGCACCCTGATCACTGAGCACAAAGCACGCTGAGTACTGAGCACTGAGCACCCTGAGTACTGAGCACCAAGGACCCTGAGCACTAAGCACCCAGCACGCTGAGTACTGAGCACTGAGCACCCTGAGTACTGAGCACCGAGCACGCTGAGTACTGAGCACCCAGCACCCTGAGCACTGAGCAGCCAGCACCCTCAGCACTGAGCACCCAGCACCCCGAGCACTGAGCACCCAGCACCCTGAGCACTGAGAACCCAGCACCCTGAGTACTGAGCACCCAGCACCCCGAGTACTGAGCACCGAGCACCCCGAGCACTGAGCACCCAGCACGCTGAGTACTGAGCACCCAGCACCCTGAGTACTGAGCACTGAGCACGCCGAGTACTGAGACCCAGCAGCCCGAGCACTGAGCACCTAGCACCCTGAGTACTGAGAACAGATCACCCTGAGTACTGAGCACCCAGCACCCTGAGTACTGAGCCCCAAGCACCCTGAGTACTGAGCACCCAGCACCCCGAGCACTGAGCACCCAGCACCCCAAGAATGAGCCCCCAGCACCCTGAGTACTGAGCAACCAGCACCCTGAGTACTGAGCACTAAGCACCCAGAGCACTGAGCACCCAGCACCCCGAGCACGGAGCACCCAGGACCCCGAGCACTGAGTACTGAGCACCCAGCACCTTGAGTACTGAGCACCGAGCTCCCCGAGCACTGAGCACCCTGAGTACTGAGCACCCAGCACCCCGATCACTGAGCACCCAGCACCCTGAGCACTGAGCACCCAGCACCCTGAGCACTGAGCACCCAGCACCCTGAGTACTGAGCACCCAGCACGCTGAGTACTGAGCACCCAGCACCCCGAGCACTGAGCACCCAGCACCCTGAGTACTGAGCACTGAGCACACAGGACCCCGAGCACTGAGCACCCAGCACCCTGTGTACTGAGCACTGAGCACCCTGAGTACTAAGCACCCAGCACCCTGAGTACTGAGCACCCAGGACCCTGAGCACTGAGCACCGAGCACCCCGAGCACTGAGCAAACAGCACCCTGAGTACTGAGCACCCAGCACCCTGAACACTGAGCACCCAGCACCCTGAGCACTGAGCACCCAGCACCCCGAGCACTGAGCACCCAGCACCCTGAGTACTGAGCACCCAACACCCAGAGTACTGAGCACCCAGCACCCTGAGCACTGAGCACCCAGCACCCTGAGTACTGAGTACCCAGCACCCTGAGTACTGAACACCCAGCACCCTGAGCACTGAGCACTGAGCACCCTGAGCTCTGAGTACTGAGCACTGAGCACCCTGAGCACTGAGCACCCAGCACCCCGAGTACTGAGCACCCAGCACCCCGAGCCCTGAGCACCCAGCGCACTGAGCACTGAGCACCCAGCACCCCGAGCACTGAGCACTGAGCACCCTGAGCACTGAGCACCCAGCACCCCGAGTACTGAGCACTGAGCACCCTGAGTACTGAGCACTAAGCACCCCGAGTACTGAGCACTGAGCACCCTGAGTACTGAGCACCCACCACCCTGAGCACTGAGCACCCAGCACCCTGAGTACTGAGCACTGAGAACCCTGAGTACTGAGCACCGAGCACCCTGAGTACTGAGCACCCAGCACCCTGATCACTGAGCACGGAGCACCCCGAGGACTGAGCACCCAGCACCCTGAGCACTGAGCACCCAGCACCTTGAGTACTGAGCACCGAGCACCCCGAGCACTGAGCACTGAGCACCCAGCACCCCGAGCACTGAGCACCCAGCACCCCGAGCACTGAGGACCCAGCACCCTGAGCACTGAGCACCCAGCACCCTGAGCACTGAGCACCCAGCACCCTGAGTACTGAGCATCCAGCACCCTGAGTACTGAGCACCCAGCACACTGAGTACTGAGCACCCAGCACGGTGAGCACTGAGCACCCAGCACCCTGAGTACTGAGCACCCAGCACCCTGAGTACTGAGCAACCAGTACCCTGAGCACTGAGCACTGAGCACCCAGCACCCTGAGCACTGAGCACTGAGCACCCAGCACCCCGAGCACTGAGCACCCAGCACCCCGAGCACTGAGGACCCAGCACCCTGAGCACTGAGCACCCAGCACCCTGAGCACTGAGCACCCAGCACCCTGAGTACTGAGCACCCAGCACCCTGAGTACTGAGCACCCAGCACCCTGAGTACTGAGCACTCAGCACCCTGAGTACTGAGCACCGAGCACCCCGAGCACTGAGCACCCAGCACCCTGAGCACTGAGCACCCTGAGGACTGAGCACCCAGCACCCTGAGCACTGAGCACCGAGCACCCTGAGCACTGAGCACCCAGCACCCCGAGCACTGAGCACCCAGCACCCTGAGTACTGAGCACCCAACACCCCGAGTACTGAGCACCCAGCACCCTGAGTACTGAGCACCCAGCACCCCGAGCACTGAGCACCCGGCACCCTGAGTATTGAGCACCCTGAGTACTGAGCACTGAGCACCCAGCACCCTGAGTACTGAGCACCCTGAGGAATGAGCACCCAGCACCCTGAGCACTGAGCACCGAGCACCCTGAATACTGAGCCCTGATCACCCTGAGCACTGAGCACCCAGCACGCCGAGCACTGAGCACCCAGCACCCTGAGTACTGAGCACCCAGCACCCTGAGCACTGAGCACCCAGCACCCTGAGTACTGAGCACCCAGCACCCTGAGTACTGAGCACCCAGCACCCTGGGCACTGAGCACCCTGAGTACTGAGCACACAGCACCCTGAGTACTGAGCACAAAGCACCCTGAGCACTGAGCCCCCAGCACCCTGAGCACTGAGCACCCAGCACCCTGAGTACTGAGCACCCAGCACCCTGAGTACTGAACACCCAGCACCCTGAGGACTGAGCACTGAGCACCCAGCACCCTGAGCACTGAGCACTGAGCACCCAGCACCCTGAGCACTGAGCACCCAGCACCCTGAGCACCCAGCACAGCACCCTAAGCACTGAGCACCCTGAGCACTGAGCACTGAGCACCCAGCACGCTGAGTACTGAGCACTGAGCACACAGCACCCTGAGTACTGAGCACCCAGCACCCCGAGCACTGAGCACCCAGCGCCCCGAGCACTGAGCACAAAGCACCCCGAGCACTGAGCACCCAGCACCCTGAGTACTGAGCACCCAGCACCCTGAGTACTGAGCACTGAGCACCCAAAGCACTGAGCACCCAGCACCCCGAGCACTGAGCACCCAGCACCCTGAGTATTGAGCACCCATCACCCTGAGTACTGAGCACTCAGCACCCTGAGTACTGAGCACCGAGCACCCCGAGCACTGAGCACCCAGCACCCTGAGCACGGAGCACCCCGAGGACTGAGCACCCAGCACCCTGAGCACTGAGCACCCAGCACCTTGAGTACTGAGCACCCAGCACCCTGAGTATTGAGCACCCATCACCCTGAGTACTGAGCACTCAGCACCCTGAGTACTGAGCACCGAGCACCCCGAGCACTGAGCACCCAGCACCCTGAGCACGGAGCACCCCGAGGACTGAGCACCCAGCACCCTGAGCACTGAGCACCCAGCACCTTGAGTACTGAGCACCGAGCACCTCGAGCACTGAGCACCCAGCACCCTGAGTACTGAGCACGCAGCACCCTGAGCACTGAGCACCCAGCACCCTGAGCACTGAGCACCCAGTACGCTGAGTACTGAGCACCCAACACCCAGAGTACTGAGCACCCAGCACCCTGAGCACTGAGCACCCAGCACCCTGAGTACTGAGCACCCAGCACCCTGAGTACTGAGCACCCAGCACCCTGAGTACTGAACACCCAGCACCCTGAGAACTGAGCACTGAGCACCCTGAGCACTGAGTAATGAGCACTGAGCACCCTGAGCACTGAGTACCCAGCACACCGAGTACTGAACACCCAGCACCCTGAGTACTGAACACCCAGCACCCTGAGCACTGAGTACTGAGCACTGAGCACCCTGAGCACTGAGCACCCAGCACCCTGAGTACTGAGCACCCAGCACCCTGAGTACTGAACACCCAGCACCCTGAGCACTGAGCACTGAGCACCCAGCACCCCGAGCACTGAGCACTGAGCACCCTGAGCACTGAGCACCCAGCACCCTGAGTACTGAACACCCAGCACCCTGAGTACTGAACACCCAGCACCCTGAGCACTGAGTACTGAGCACTGAGCACCCTGAGCACTGAGCACCCAGCACCCTGAGTACTGAACACCCAGCACCCTGAGTACTGAACACCCAGCACACTGAGCACTGAGCACTGAGCACCCTGACCACTGAGTAATGAGCACTGAGCACCCTGAGCACTGAGCACCCAGCACACCGAGTACTGAACACCCAGCACCCTGAGTACTGAACACCCAGCACCCTGAGCACTGAGTACTGAGCACTGAGCACCCTGAGCACTGAGCACCCAGCACCCTGAGTACTGAGCACCCAGCATCCTGAGTACTGAACACCCAGCACCCTGAGCACTGAGCACTGAGCACCCAGCACCCCGAGCACTGAGCACTGAGCACCCTGAGCACTGAGCACCCAGCACCCTGAGTACTGAGCACTGAAGCACCTGAGTACTGAGCACCAAGCACCCCGAGTACTGAGCACTGAGCAATCTGAGTACTGAGCACCCAGCACCCTGAGCACTGAGCACCCAGCACCCTGAGTACTGAGCACTGAGAACCCTGTGTACTGAGCACTGAGCACCCTGAGCACTGAGTACCCAGCAACTTGAGCGCTGAGCACTGAGCACCGAGCACCCCGAGCACTGAGCACCCAGCACCCTAAGTACTGAGCACCCAGCACCCTGAGCACTGAGCACACAGCCCCCTGAGCACTGAGCACCCAGCACCCTGAGCACTGAGCACCCAGCACCCTGAGTACTGAGCACCCAGCACCCTGAGCACTGAGCACCCAGCACCCTGAGTACTGAGCACCCAGCACCCTGAATACTGAGCAACCAGCACCCTGAGCACTGAGCACTGAGCACCCAGCACCCTGAGCACTGAGCACTGAGCACCCAGCACCCCGAGCACTGAGCACCCAGCACCCCGAGCACTGAGCACCCAGCACCCTGAGCACTGAGCACCCAGCACCCTGAGCACTGAGCACCCAGCACCCTGAGTACTGAGCACCCAGCACCCTGAGTACTGAGCACCCAGCACCCTGAGTACTGAGCACTCAGCACCCTGAGTAGTGAGCACCGAGCACCCCGAGCACTGAGCACCCAGCACCTTGAGCACTGAGCACACTGAGGACTGAGCACCCAGCAACCTGAGCACTGAGCACCCATCACCCTGAGCACTGAGCACCCAGCACCCCGAGCACTGATCACCCAGCACCCTGAGTACTGAGCACCCAGCACCCTGAGTACTGAGCACCCAGCACCCTGAGCACTGAGCACAAAGCACGCTGAGTACTGAGCACTGAGCACCCTGAGTACTGAGCACCGAGGACCCTGAGCACTGAGCACCCAGCACGCTGAGTACTGAGTACAGAGCACCCTGAGTACTGAGCACCGAGCACGCTGAGTACTGAGCACCCAGCACCCTGAGCACTGAGCAGCCAGAACCCTCAGCACTGAGCACCCAGCACCCCGAGCACTGAGCACCCAGCACCCTGAGTACTGAGCACCCAGCACCCCGAGTACTGTGCACCGAGCACCCCGAGCACTGAGCACCCAGCACCCTGAGTACTGAGCACCCAGCACCCTGAGTACAGAGCACTGAGCACCCCGAGTACTGAGCACCCAGCAGCCCTAGCACTGAGGACCCAGCACCCTGAGTACTGAGAACAGATCACCCTGAGTACTGAGCACCCAGCATCCTGAGTACTGAGCCCCCAGCACCCTGAGTACTGAGCACCCAGCACCCTGAGCACTGAGCACCCAGCACCCCGAGAATGAGCACCCAGCACCCTGAGTACTGAGAACCGAGCACCCGGACTACTGAGCACCCAGCACCCTGATTACTGAGTCCCCAGCACCCTGAGTACTGAGCACCCAGCACCCCGAGCACTGAGCACACAGCACCCCGAGAATGAGCACCCAGCACCCTGAGTACTGAGCACCCAGCACCCTGAGTACTGAGCACTAAACACCCAGAGCACTGAGCACCCAGCACAACGAGCACGGAGCACCCAGGACCCCGAGCACTGAGTACTGAGCACCCAGCACCCTGAGTACTGAGCACAGAGCTCCCCGAGCACTGAGCACCCTGAGTACTGAGCACCCAGCACCCCGATCACTGAGCACCCAGCACCCTGAGCACTGAGCACCCAGCACCCTGAGCACTGAGCACCCAGCACCCTGAGTACTGAGCACCCAGCACGCTGAGTACTGAGCACCCAGCACCCCGAGCACTGAGCACCCAGCACCCTGAGCACTGAGCACCCTGAGGACTGAGCACCCAGCACCCTGAGCACTGAGCACCGATCAGCCTGAGAACTGAGCACCCAGCACCCCGAGCACTGAGCACCCAGCACCCTGAGTACTGAGCACCCAGCACCCCGAGCACTGAGCACCCAGCACCCTGAGTACTGAGCACCCTGAGTACTGAGCACTGAGCAACCAGCACCCTGAGTACTGAGCACCCAGCACCCCGAGCACTGAGCACCCAGCACCCTGAGTACTGAGCACCCAGCACCCTGAGCACTGAGCACCCAGCACCCTGAGTACTGAGCACCCAGCACCCTGAGTACTGAGCACCCAGCACCTTGGGCACTGAGCACCCAGCACCCTGAGTACTGAGCACCCAGGACCCTGAGTACTGAACACCCAGCACCCTGAGCACTGAGCACTGAGCACCCAGCACCCTGAGCACTGAGCACTGAGCACCCAGCACCCTGAGCACTGAGCACCCAGCACCCGAGCACTGAGCACCCAGCACCCTGAGCACCCAGCACCCTGAGCACTGAGCACCCTGTGCACTGAGCACTGAGCACCCAACACGCTGAGTACTGAGCACTGAGCACACAGGACCCTGAGTACTGAGCACCCAGCACCCAGCACCCCGAGCACTGAGCACCCAGCGCCCCGAGCACTGAGCACCCAGCACCCCGAGCACTGAGCACCCAGCACCCTGAGTACTGAGCTCCCAGCACCCTGAGTACTGAGCACCCAGCAACCCGAGCACTGGGCACCCAGCACCCCGAGCACTGAACACCCAGCACCCTGAGTACTGAGCACCCAGCACCCCGAGCACTGAGCACCCAGCACCCTGAGTACTGAGCACCCAGCACCCTGAGTACTGAGCACTGTGCACCGTGCGCACTGAGCACCCAGCACCCCGAGCACTGAGCACCCAGCACCCTGAGTACTGAGCATCCATCACCCTGAGTACTGAGCACTCAGCACCCTGAGTACTGAGCACCGAGCACCCCGAGCACTGAGTACCCAGCACCCTGAGCACGGAGCACCCCAAGGACTGAGCACCCAGCACCCTGAGCACTGAGCACCCAGCAACTTGAGAACTGAGCACCGAGCACCTCGAGCACTGAGCACCCAGCACCCTTTCTACTGAGCATGCAGCGCCCTGAGCACTGAGTACCCAGCACCCTGAGCACTGAGCACCCAGCACGCTGAGTACTGAGCACCCAACACCCAGATTACTGAGCACCCAGCACCCTGAGCACTGAGCACCCAGCACCCTGAGTACTGAGCACCCAGCACCCTGAGCACTGAGCACCCAGCACCCTGAGTACTGAACACCCAGCACCCTGAGTACTGAGCACCCAGCACCCTGAGTACTGAGCACCCAGCACCCTGAGTACTGAGCACTCAGCACCCTGAGTAGTGAGCACCGAGCACCCCGAGCACTGAGCACCCAGCACCTTGAGCACTGAGCACCCTGAGGACTGAGCACCCAGCAACCTGAGCACTGAGCACCCATCACCCTGAGCACTGAGCACCCAGCACCCCGAGCACTGATCACCCAGCACCCTGAGTACTGAGCACCCAGCACCCTGAGTACTGAGCACCCAGCACCCTGAGCACTGAGCACAAAGCACGCTGAGTACTGAGCACTGAGCACCCTGAGTACTGAGCACCGAGGACCCTGAGCACTGAGCACCCAGCACGCTGAGTACTGAGTACAGAGCACCCTGAGTACTGAGCACCGAGCACGCTGAGTACTGAGCACCCAGCACCCTGAGCACTGAGCAGCCAGAACCCTCAGCACTGAGCACCCAGCACCCCGAGCACTGAGCACCCAGCACCCTGAGTACTGAGCACCCAGCACCCCGAGTACTGTGCACCGAGCACCCCGAGCACTGAGCACCCAGCACCCTGAGTACTGAGCACCCAGCACCCTGAGTACAGAGCACTGAGCACCCCGAGTACTGAGCACCCAGCAGCCCTAGCACTGAGGACCCAGCACCCTGAGTACTGAGAACAGATCACCCTGAGTACTGAGCACCCAGCATCCTGAGTACTGAGCCCCCAGCACCCTGAGTACTGAGCACCCAGCACCCTGAGCACTGAGCACCCAGCACCCCGAGAATGAGCACCCAGCACCCTGAGTACTGAGAACCGAGCACCCGGACTACTGAGCACCCAGCACCCTGATTACTGAGTCCCCAGCACCCTGAGTACTGAGCACCCAGCACCCCGAGCACTGAGCACACAGCACCCCGAGAATGAGCACCCAGCACCCTGAGTACTGAGCACCCAGCACCCTGAGTACTGAGCACTAAACACCCAGAGCACTGAGCACCCAGCACAACGAGCACGGAGCACCCAGGACCCCGAGCACTGAGTACTGAGCACCCAGCACCCTGAGTACTGAGCACAGAGCTCCCCGAGCACTGAGCACCCTGAGTACTGAGCACCCAGCACCCCGATCACTGAGCACCCAGCACCCTGAGCACTGAGCACCCAGCACCCTGAGCACTGAGCACCCAGCACCCTGAGTACTGAGCACCCAGCACGCTGAGTACTGAGCACCCAGCACCCCGAGCACTGAGCACCCAGCACCCTGAGCACTGAGCACCCTGAGGACTGAGCACCCAGCACCCTGAGCACTGAGCACCGATCAGCCTGAGAACTGAGCACCCAGCACCCCGAGCACTGAGCACCCAGCACCCTGAGTACTGAGCACCCAGCACCCCGAGCACTGAGCACCCAGCACCCTGAGTACTGAGCACCCTGAGTACTGAGCACTGAGCAACCAGCACCCTGAGTACTGAGCACCCAGCACCCCGAGCACTGAGCACCCAGCACCCTGAGTACTGAGCACCCAGCACCCTGAGCACTGAGCACCCAGCACCCTGAGTACTGAGCACCCAGCACCCTGAGTACTGAGCACCCAGCACCTTGGGCACTGAGCACCCAGCACCCTGAGTACTGAGCACCCAGGACCCTGAGTACTGAACACCCAGCACCCTGAGCACTGAGCACTGAGCACCCAGCACCCTGAGCACTGAGCACTGAGCACCCAGCACCCTGAGCACTGAGCACCCAGCACCCGAGCACTGAGCACCCAGCACCCTGAGCACCCAGCACCCTGAGCACTGAGCACCCTGTGCACTGAGCACTGAGCACCCAACACGCTGAGTACTGAGCACTGAGCACACAGGACCCTGAGTACTGAGCACCCAGCACCCAGCACCCCGAGCACTGAGCACCCAGCGCCCCGAGCACTGAGCACCCAGCACCCCGAGCACTGAGCACCCAGCACCCTGAGTACTGAGCTCCCAGCACCCTGAGTACTGAGCACCCAGCATCCCGAGCACTGGGCACCCAGCACCCCGAGCACTGAACACCCAGCACCCTGAGTACTGAGCACCCAGCACCCCGAGCACTGAGCACCCAGCACCCTGAGTACTGAGCACCCAGCACCCTGAGTACTGAGCACTGTGCACCGTGCGCACTGAGCACCCAGCACCCCGAGCACTGAGCACCCAGCACCCTGAGTACTGAGCATCCATCACCCTGAGTACTGAGCACTCAGCACCCTGAGTACTGAGCACCGAGCACCCCGAGCACTGAGTACCCAGCACCCTGAGCACGGAGCACCCCAAGGACTGAGCACCCAGCACCCTGAGCACTGAGCACCCAGCAACTTGAGAACTGAGCACCGAGCACCTCGAGCACTGAGCACCCAGCACCCTTTCTACTGAGCACGCAGCGCCCTGAGCACTGAGTACCCAGCACCCTGAGCACTGAGCACCCAGCACGCTGAGTACTGAGCACCCAACACCCAGATTACTGAGCACCCAGCACCCTGAGCACTGAGCACCCAGCACCCTGAGTACTGAGCACCCAGCACCCTGAGTACTGAGCACCCAGCACCCTGAGTACTGAACACCCAGCACCCTGAGCACTTAGCACTGAGCACCCTGAGCACTGAGTACTGAGCACTGAGCACCCTGAGCACTGAGCACCCAGCACACCGAGTACTGAACACCCAGCACCCTGAGTACTGAACACCCAGCACCCTGAGCACTGAGCACTGAGCACCCTGAGCACTGAGTAATGAGCACTGAGCACCCTGAGCACTGAGCACTCAGCACACCGAGTACTGAACACCCAGCACACTGAGTACTGAACACCCAGCACCCTGAGCACTGAGTACTGAGCACTGAGCACCCTGAGCACTGAGCACCCAGCACCCTGAGTACTGAGCACCCAGCACCTTGAGTACTGACCACCCAGCACCCTGAGCACTGAGCACCCAGCACCCCGAGCACTGAGCACTGAGCACTGATCACCCTGAGCACTGAGCACCCATCACGCCGAGTACTGTGCACTGAGCACCCTGAGTACTGAGCACCAAGCACCCCGAGTACTGAGCACTGAGCAATCAGAGTACTGAGCACCCAGCACCCTGAGCACTGAGCACCCAGCACCCTGAGAACTGAGCACTGAGAACCCTGAGTACTTAGCACTGAGCACCCTGAGCACTGAGCACCCAGCCCCCTGATCACTGAACACGGTGCACCCCGAGGACTGAGCATCCAGCACCCTGAGCAATGAGCACCGAGCACCCCGAGCACTGAGCACCCAGCACCCTTAGTACTGAGCACCCAGCACCCTGAGCACTGAGCACACAGCACCCCGAGCACTGAGCACCCAGCACCCTGAGTACTGAGCACCCAGCACCCCGTGCACTGAGCACCCGGCACCCTGAGTACTGAGCACCCTGAGTACTGAGCACTGAGCAACCAGCACCCTGAGTACAGAGCACCCTGAGGACTGAGCACCCAGTACCCCGAGCACTGAGCACCCAGCACCCTGAGTACTGAGCACCCAGCACCCTGAGCACTGAGCACCCAGCACCCTGAGTACTGAGCACCCAGCACCCTGAGTACTGAGCACCCAGCACCCTGGGCACTGAGCACCCAGCACCCTGAGTACTGAGCACCGAGCACCCTGAGTACTGAGCACACAGCACCCTGAGTACTGAGCACCCAGCACCCTGAGCACTGAGCACTGAGCACCCAGCACCCCGAGCACTGAGCACCCAGCACTCCGAGCACTGAGCACCCAGCACCCTGAGCACTGAGCACCCAGCACCCTGAGTACTGAGCACCCAGCACCCCGAGTACTGAGCACCGAGCACCCCGAGCACTGAGCACCCAGCACCTTGAGCACTGAGCACCCTGAGGCCTGAGCACCCAGCACCCTGAGCACTGAGCACCGATCACCCTGAGCACTGAGCACCCAGCACCCCGAGCACTGAGCACCCAGCACCCTGAGTACTGAGCACCCAGCACCCTGAGTACTGAGCACCGAGGACCCTGAGCACTGAGCACCCAGCACGCTGAGTACTGAGTACAGAGCACCCTGAGTACTGAGCACCGAGCACGCTGAGTACTGAGCACCCAGCACCCTGAGCACTGAGCAGCCAGCACCCTCAGCACTGAGCACCCAGCACCCCGAGCACTGAGCACCCAGCACCCTGAGCACTAAGCACACATCACCCTGAGTACTGAGCACCCAGCACCCCGAGTACTGAGCACCGAGCACCCCGAGCACTGAGCACCCAGCACCCTGAGTACTGAGCACCCAGCACCCTGAGAACAGAGCACTGAGCACCCCGAGTACTGAGCACCCAGCAGCCCGAGCACTGAGGACCCAGCACCCTGAGTACTGAGAACAGATCACCCTGAGTACTGAGCACCCAGCATCCTGAGTACTGAGCCCCCAGCACCCTGAGTACTGAGCACCCAGCACCCCGAGCACTGAGCACCCAGCACCCCGAGAATGAGCACCCAGCACCCTGAGTACTGAGAACCGAGCACCCTGAGTACTGAGCACCCAGCACCCTGATTACTGAGTCCCCAGCACCCTGAGTACTGAGCACCCAGCACCCCGAGCACTGAGCACACAGCACCCCGAGAATGAGCACCCAGCACCCTGAGTACTGAGCACCCAGCACCCTGAGTACTGAGCACTAAGCACCCAGAGCACTGAGCACCCAGCACAACGAGCACGGAGCACCCAGGACCCCGAGCACTGAGTACTGAGCACCCAGCACCCTGAGTACTGAGCACAGAGCTCCCCGAGCACTGAGCACCCTGAGTACTGAGCACCCAGCACCCCGATCACTGAGCACCCAGCACCCTGAGCACTGAGCACCCAGCACCCTGAGCACTGAGCACCCAGCACCCTGAGTACTGAGCACCCAGCACGCTGAGTACTGAGCACCCAGCACCCCGAGCACTGAGCACTCAGCACCCTGAGCACTGAGCACCCTGAGGTCTGAGCACCCAGCACCCTGAGCACTGAGCACCGATCAGCCTGAGAACTGAGCACCCAGCACCCCGAGCACTGAGCACCCAGCACCCTGAGTACTGAGCACCCAGCACCCCGAGTAATGAGCACCCATCACCCTGAGTACTGAGCACCCAGCACCCCGAGCACTGAGCACCCGGCACCCTGAGTACTGAGCACCCTGAGTACTGAGCACTGAGCAACCAGCACCCTGAGTACTGAGCACCCCGAGCACTGAGCACCCAGCACCCTGAGTACTGAGCACCCAGCACCCTGAGCACTGAGCACCCAGCACCCTGAGTACTGAGCACCCAGCAGCCTGAGTACTGAGCACCCAGCACCTTGGGCACTGAGCACCCAGCACACTGAGTACTGAGCACCCAGCACCCTGAGTACTGAACACCCAGCACCCTGAGCACTGAGCACTGAGCACCCAGCACCCTGAGCACTGAGCACTGAGCACCCAGCACCCTGAGCACTGAGCACCCAGCACCCGAGCACTGAGCACCCAGCACCCTGAGCACCCAGCACCCTGAGCACTGAGCACCCTGAGCACTGAGCACTGAGCACCCAACACGCTGAGTACTGAGCACTGAGCACACAGCACCCTGAGTACTGAGCACCCAGCACCCCGAGCACTGAGCACCCAGCGCCCCGAGCACTGAGCACCCAGCACCCCGAGCACTGAGCACCCAGCACCCTGAGTACTGAGCACCCAGCACCCTGAGTACTGAGCACCCAGCACCCCGAGCACTGGGCACCCAGCACCCCGAGCACTGAACACCCAGCAGCCTGAGTACTGAGCACCCAGCACCCCGAGCCCTGAGCACCCAGCACCCTGAGTACTGAGCACCCAGCACCCTGAGTACTGAGCACTGTGCACCGTGCGCACTGAGCACCCAGCACCCCGAGCACTGAGCACCCAGCACCCTGAGTACTGAGCATCCATCACCCTGAGTACTGAGCACTCAGCACCCTGAGTACTGAGCACCGAGCACCCCGAGCAATGAGCACCCAGCAACCTGAGCACGGAGCACCCCGAGGACTGAGCACCCAGCACCCTGAGCACTGAGCACCCAGCACCTTGAGTACTGAGCACCGAGCACCTCGAGCACTGAGCACCCAGCACCCTTTGTACTTAGCACGCAGCGCCCTGAGCACTGAGCACCCAGCACCCTGAGCACTGAGCACCCAGCACGCTGAGTACTGAGCACCCAACACCCAGAGTACTGAGCACCCAGCACCCTGAGCACTGAGCACCCAGCACCCTGAGTACTGAGCACCCAGCACCCTGAGTACTAAGCACCCAGCACCCTGAGTACTGAACACCCAGCACCCTGAGCACTTAGCACTGAGCACCCTGAGCACTGAGTACTGAGCACTGAGCACCCTGAGCACTGAGCACCCAGCACACCGAGTACTGAACACCCAGCACCCTGAGTACTGAACACCCAGCACCCTGAGCACTGAGCACTGAGCACCCTGAGCACTGAGTAATGAGCACTGAGCACCCTGAGCACTGAGCACTCAGCACACCGAGTACTGAACACCCAGCACACTGAGTACTGAACACCCAGCACCCTGAGCACTGAGTACTGAGCACTGAGCACCCTGAGCACTGAGCACCCAGCACCCTGAGTACTGAGCACCCAGCACCTTGAGTACTGAGCACCCAGCACCCCGAGCACTGAGCACTGTGCACTGATCACCCTGAGCACTGAGCACCCATCACGCCGAGTACTGTGCACTGAGCACCCTGAGTACTGAGCACCAAGCACCCCGAGTACTGAGCACTGAGCAATCAGAGTACTGAGCACCCAGCACCCTGAGCTTTGAGCACCCAGCACCCTGAGTACTGAGCACTGAGAACCCTGAGTACTTAGCACTGAGCACCCTGAGCACTGAGCACCCAGCACCCTGATCACTGAGCACGGTGCACCCCGAGGACTGAGCATCCAGCACCCTGAGCAATGAGCACCGAGCACCTTGAGCACTGAGCACTGAGCACCGAGCACCCCGAGCACTGAGCACCCAGCACCCTTAGTACTGAGCACCCAGCACCCTGAGCACTTAGCACCCAGCACCCCGAGCACTGAGCACCCAGCACCCTGAGTACTGAGCACCCAGCACCGCGAGTAATGAACACCCAGCACCCTGAGTACTGAGCACCCAGCACCCCGTGCACTGAGCACCCGGCACCCTGAGTACTGAGCACCCTGAGTACTGAGCACTGAGCAACCAGCACCCTGAGTACAGAGCACCCTGAGGACTGAGCAACCAGCACCCTGAGCACTGAGCACCCAGCACCCTGAGTACTGAGCCCTGATCACCCTGAGCACTGAGCACCCAGTACCCCGAGCACTGAGCACCCAGCACCCTGAGTACTGAGCACCCAGCACCCTGAGCACTGAGCACCCAGCACCCTGAGTACTGAGCACCCAGCACCCTGAGTACTGAGCACCCAGCACCCTGGGCACTGAGCACCCAGCACCCTGAGTACTGAGCACCGAGCACCCTCAGTACTGAGCACACAGCACCCTGAGTACTGAGCACCCAGCACCCTGAGCACTGAGCACCCAGCACACTGAGCACTGAGCACCCAGCACCCTGAGTACTGAGCACCCAGCACCCTGAGTACTGAACACCCAGCACCCTGAGCATTGAGCATTGAGCACCCAGCACCCTGAGCACTGAGCACTGAGTACCCAGCACCCTGAGCACAGAGCACCCTGAGCACTGAGCACTGAGCACCCAGCACGCTGAGTACTGAGCAGTGAGCACACAGCACCCCGAGCTCTGAGCACCCAGCACCCCGAGCACTTAACACCCAGCACCCTGAGCACGGAGCACCCCGAGCACTGAGCACCCAGCACCCCGAGCACTGAGCACCCAGCACCGTGAGTACTGAGCACCCAGCACCCTGAGTACTGAGCACCGAGCACCCCGAGCACTGAGCACCGGGCACCCGAGCACTGAGCACCCAGCACCCTGAGTACTGTGCACCCAGCACCCTAAGTACTGAGCACTGAGCTCCCTGAGCACTGAGCACCCAGCACCCTGAGCACTGAGCACGAAGCATCCTGAGCACTGAGTACTGAGCACCCAGCACCCAGAGCACTGAGCACCGAGCACCCTGAGCACTGAGCACTCAGCACCCTGAGTACTGAGCACCCAGCACCCCAAACACTGAGCACCGAGCACCCTGAGAACTGAGCACCGAGCACCCTTAGTACTGAGCAGCCAGCACCATGAGTACTGAGCACCGAGCACCCAGTGTACTGAGCAACCTGAGTACTGAGCACCCAGCTCCCTGAGAATGAGCACCCAGCACCATGAGTACTGAGCACCGAGCACCCTGAGCACTGAGCACCCAGCATCCTGAGTACTGAGCACCTAGCACCCCGAGCACTGAGCACCCAGCACCCTGAGTAATGAGCACCCAGCACCCTGAGTACTGAGGACTGAGCACCCTGAGCACTGAGCACCCAGCGCTACGAGCACTGAGCACCCAGCACCCTGAGTACTGAGCACCCAGCACCCTGAGTACTGAGCACCCAGCACCCTGAGTACTGAGCACCGAGCACCCCGAGCACTGAGCAGCCAGCACCCTGAGCACTGAGCACCCTGAGGACTGAGCAACCAGCACCCTGAGTACTGAGCACCCAGCACCCTGAGTACTGAGCACCCAGCATCCTGAGTACTGAGCACTGATCACCCTGAGCACTGAGCACCCAGCACCCCGAGCACTGAGCACCCAGCACCCTGAGTACTGAGCACCCTGAGTACTGAGCACCCAGCACCCCGAGCACTGAGCACCCAGCACCCTGAGTACTGAGCACCCTGAGTACTGAGCACCCAGCACCCTGAGTACTGAGCACCCTGAGTAATGAGCACCCTGAGTACTGAGCACCGAGCACCCCGAGCACTGAGCACCCAGCACCCTGAGTACTGAGCACCCAGCACCCTGAGTAGTGAGCACCCAGCACAACGAGTACTGAGCACCCAGCACCGTGAGTACTGACCACCCAGCACCCTGAGTACTGAGCACCCAGCACCCCGAGCACTAAGCACCCAGCACCCCGAGCACCGAGCACCGAGCACGAAGCACCCTGAGCACTGAGCACCCAGCAACCTGAGCACTGAGCACCCAGCACCCTGAGTACTGAGCACTGAGCACCCAGCACCCGGAGCACTGAGAACCCAGCACCCTGAGTACTAAGCACCCAGCACCCTGAGTACTGAGCACCCAGCACCCCGAGCAATGAGCACCCAGCACCCTGAGTACTGAGCACCGAGCACCCTGAGTACTGAGCACCCAGCACCCTGAGTACTGAGAACCCAGCGTACTGAGATCCGAGCACCCAGCACCCTGAGTACTGAGCACCCAGCACCCTGAGCACTAAGCACCCACCACCCTGAGTACTGAGCACCCAGCACCCTGAGCACTGAGCACCCAGCACCCCGAGCACTGAGCACCCAGCACCCCGAGCACTGAGCACTCAGCACCCCGAGCACTGAGCACCCAGCACCCTGAGTACTGAGCACCCAGCACCCTGAGTACTGAGCACCCAACACCCTGAGCACTGAGCACCCAGCACCCTGAGTACTGAGCACCCAGCACCCCAAGCACAGAGCACCCTGAGTACTGAGCACCCTGCACCCCAAGCACTGAGCACCCTGAGTACTAAGCACCCAGTACCCTGATTAATGAGCACCCAGCACCCCGAGTACTGAGCACCGAGCACCCTGAGTACTGAGCACCCAACGTACTGAGCACCGAGCACCCTGAGCACTGAGCACCCAGCACCCTGAGTACTGAGCACCCAGCAACCTGAGCAATGAGCACACTGAGTACTGAGCACCCAGCACCCTGAGTACTGAGCACTGAGCACCCTGAGCACTGAGCACCCAGCACCCCGAGCACTGAGCACCCAGCACAATGAGTACTGAGCACCCAGCACCCTGAGTACTGAGCACTCAGCACCCAGAGTACTGAGCACCGAGCACCCCGAGCACTGATCACCCAGCACACTGAGCACTGAGCACCCTGAGGACTGAGCAACCAGCACCCTGAGTACTGAGCACCCAGCACCCTGAGTACTGAGCACCCAGCATCCTGAGTACTGAGCACCGATCACCCTGAGCACTGAGCACCCCGCACCCCGAGCACTGAGCACCCTGAGTACTGAGCACCCAGCACCCTGAGTACTGAGCACCCAGCACCCCGAGCACTGAGCAACCTGAGTACTCAGCACCCAGCACCCTGAGTACTGAGCACTAAGCACCCAGAGCACTGAGCACCCAGCACCCCGAGCACGGAGCACCCAGGACCCCGAGCACTGAGTACTGAGCACCCAGCACCCTGAGCACTGAGCACCGAGCTCCCCGAGCACTGAGCACCCTGAGTACTGAGCACCCAGCACCCCGATCACTGAGCATCCAGCACCCTGAGCACTGAGCACCCAGCACCCTGAGTACTGAGCACCCAGCACCCTGAGTACTGAACACCCAGCACCCTGAGTACTGAACACCCAGCACCCTGAGCACAGAGCACTGAGCACCCTGAGCACTGAGTACTGAGCACCGAGCACCCCGAGAACTGAGCACCCAGCACCCGGAGTACTGAGCACAAAGCACACTGAGTACTGAGCACCCAGCACCCCGAGCACTGAGCACCCAGCAAACTGAGCACTGAGCACCCAGCACCCTGAGTACAGAGCACTGAGCACCCAGAACCCCGAGCACTGAGCACCCAGCACCCTGAGTACTGAGCACTGAGCACCCAGCACCCCGAGCACTGAGCACCCAGCACCCTGAGTACTGAGCACCCAACGTACTGAGCACCGAGTACCCTGAGCACTGAGCACCCAGAACCCGGAGTACTGAGCACCGGGCACCCCGAGCACTAAGCACCCAGCACCCCGAGCACTGAACACCCAGCACCCTGAGCACTGAGCACCGAGCACCCTGAGTATTGAGCACCCAGCACCCTGAGTACTGAGCACCCAGCACCCCAAGCACTGAGCACCCAGCACCCTGAATACTGAGCAAACAGCACCCTGAGCACTGAGCACCCAGCACCCCGAGCACTGAGCACCCAGCACCCCGAGCACTGAGCACCCAGCACCGTGAGTACTGAGCACCCAGCACCCTGAGTACTGAGCACCGAGCACCCCGAGCACTGAGCACCGGGCACCCGAGCACTGAGCACCCAGCACCCGGAGTACTGTGCACCCAGCACCCTAAGTACTGAGCACTGAGCTCCCTGAGCACTGAGCACCCAGCACCCTGAGCACTGAGCACCCAGCATCCTGAGCACTGAGTACTGAGCACCCAGCACCCAGAGCACTGAGCACCGAGCACCCTGAGCACTGAGCACTCAGCACCCTGAGTACTGAGCACCCAGCACCCCAAACACTGAGCACCGAGCACCCTGAGAACTGAGCACCGAGCACCCTTAGTACTGAGCAGCCAGCACCATGAGTACTGAGCACCGAGCACCCAGTGTACTGAGCAACCTGAGTACTGAGCACCCAGCTCCCTGAGAATGAGCACCCAGCACCATGAGTACTGAGCACCGAGCACCCTGAGCACTGAGCACCCAGCAGCCTGAGTACTGAGCACCTAGCACCCCGAGCACTGAGCACCCAGCACCCTGAGTAATGAGCACCCAGCACCCTGAGTACTGAGGACTGAGCACCCTGAGCACTGAGCACCCAGCGCTACGAGCACTGAGCACCCAGCACCCTGAGTACTGAGCACCCAGCACCCTGAGTACTGAGCACCCAGCACCCTGAGTACTGAGCACCCAGCACCCCGAGCACTAAGCACCCAGCACCCCGAGCACCGAGCACCGAGCACGAAGCACCCTGAGCACTGAGCACCCAGCAACCTGAGCACTGAGCACCCAGCACCCTGAGTACTGAGCACTGAGCACCCAGCACCCGGAGCACTGAGAACCCAGCACCCTGAGTACTAAGCACCCAGCACCCTGAGTACTGAGCACCCAGCACCCCGAGCAATGAGCACCCAGCACCCTGAGTACTGAGCACCGAGCACCCTGAGTACTGAGCACCCAGCACCCTGAGTACTGAGAACCCAGCATACTGAGATCCGAGCACCCAGCACCCTGAGTACTGAGCACCCAGCACCCTGAGCACTGAGCACCCACCACCCTGAGTACTGTGCACTGAGCACCCCGAGTACTGAGCACCGAGCACCCCGAGCACTAAGCACCCAGCACCCAGAGCACCGAGCACCCAGCACCCTGAGCACTGAGCACCCAGCACCCTGAGCACTGAGCACCCAGCACCCTGAGCACTGAGCACCCAGCACCCTGAGCACTGAGCACCCAGCACCCTGAGCACTGAGCACCCAGCACCCTGAGTACTGAGCACCCAACGTACTGAGCACCGAGTACCCTGAGCACTGAGCACCCAGAACCCCGAGTACTGAGCACCGGGCACCACGAGCACTAAGCACCCAGCACCCCGAGCACCGAGCACCCAGCACCCTGAGCACTCTGCACCCAGCACCCCGAGCACTGAGCACCCAGCACCCTGGGCACTGAGCACCCAGAACCCCGAGCACTGAGCACCCAGCACCCCGAGCACTGAGCACCCAGCACCCCGAGCACTGAGCACCCAACACCCCGAGCACTGAGCACCCAGCACCCTGAGTACTGAGCACCCAGCACCCTGAGTACTGAGCACCCAACACCCTGAGCACTGAGCACCCAGCACCCTGAGTACTGAGCACCCAGCACCCCAAGCACAGAGCACCCTGAGTACTGAGCACCCTGCACCCCAAGCACTGAGCACCCTGAGTACTCAGCACCCATCACCCTGATTAATGAGCACCCAGCACCCCGAGTACTGAGCACCAAGCACCCTGAGTACTGAGCACCCAACGTACTGAGCACCGATCACCCTGAGCACTGAGCACCCAGCACCCCGAGCGCTGAGCACCCAGCACCCTGAGTACTGAGCACCCTGAGTACTGAGCACCCAGCACTCCGAGCACTGAGCACCCAGCACCCTGAGTACTGAGCACCCTGAGTACTGAGCACCCAGCACCCTGAGTACTGAGCACCCTGAGTAATGAGCACCCTGAGTACTGAGCACCGAGCACCCCGAGCACTGAGCACCCAACACCCTGAGCACTGAGCACCCAGCACCCTGAGTACTGAGCACCCAGCACCCCAAGCACAGAGCACCCTGAGTACTGAGCACCCTGCACCCCAAGCACTGAGCACCCTGAGTACTGAGCACCCATCACCCTGATTAATGAGCACCCAGCACCCCGAGTACTGAGCACCAAGCACCCTGAGTACTGAGCACCCAACGTACTGAGCACCGATCACCCTGAGCACTGAGCACCCAGCACCCCGAGCGCTGAGCACCCAGCACCCTGAGTACTGAGCACCCTGAGTACTGAGCACCCAGCACTCCGAGCACTGAGCACCCAGCACCCTGAGTCCTGAGCACCCTGAGTACTGAGCACCCAGCACCCTGAGAACTGAGCACCCTGAGTAATGAGCACCCTGAGTACTGAGCACCAAGCACCCCGAGCACTGAGCACCCAGCACCCTGAGTACTGAGCACCCAGCACCCTGAGTAGTGAGCACCCAGCACCCCGAGTACTGAGCACCCAGCACCGTGAGTACTGACCACCCAGCATCCTGAGTACTGAGCACCCAGCACCCCGAGCACTAAGCACCCAGCACCCCGAGCACCGAGCACCGAGCACGAAGCACCCTGAGCACTGAGCACCCAGCAACCTGAGCACTGAGCACCCAGCACCCTGAGTACTGAGCACAGAGCACCCAGTACCCGGAGCACTGAGCACCCAGCACCCTGAGTACTAAGCACCCAGCACCCTGAGTACTGAGCACCCAGCACCATGAGTACTGATCACCCAGCGTACTGAGCACCGAGCACCCCGAGCACTGAGCACCCAGCACCCTGAGTACTGAGCACCCAGCACCCCGAGCACTGAGCACCCAGCACCCTGAGTACTGAGCACCGAGCACCCTGAGTACTGAGCACCCAGCACCCTGAGTACTGTTAACCCAGCGTACTGAGAACCTAGAACCCAGCACCCTGAGTACTGAGCACCCAGCACCCTGAGCACTGAGCACCCACCACCCTGAGTACTGAGCACTGAGCACCCCGAGTACTGAGCACCGAGCACCCCGAGCACTAAGCACCCAGCACCCAGAGCACCGAGCACCCAGCACCCTGAGCACTGAGCACCCAGCACCCTGAGCACTGAGCACCCAGCACCCTGAGCACTGAGCACCCAGCACCCTGAGCACTGAGCACCCAGCACCCTGAGCACTGAGCACCCAGCTCCCTGAGTACTGAGCACCCAACGTACTGAGCACCGAGTACCCTGAGCACTGAGCACCCAGAACCCCGAGTACTGAGCACCGGGCACCACGAGCACTAAGCACCCAGCACCCCGAGCACCGAGCACCCAGCACCCTGAGCACTGAACACCCAGCACCCCGAGCACTGAGCACCCAGCACCCTGGCCACTGAGCACCCAGAACCCCGAGCACTGAGCACCCAGCACCCCGAGCACTGAGCACCCAGCACCCCGAGCACTGAGCACCCAACACCCCGAGCACTGAGCACCCAGCAACCTGAGTACTGAGCACCCAGCACCCTGAGTACTGAGCACCCAACACCCTGAGCACTGAGCACCCAGCACCCTGAGTACTGAGCACCCAGCACCCCAAGCACAGAGCACCCTGAGTACTGAGCACCCTGCACCCCAAGCACTGAGTACCCTGAGTACTGAGCACGCATCACCCTGATTAATGAGCACCCAGCACCCCGAGTACTGAGCACCAAGCACCCTGAGTACTGAGCACCCAACGTACTGAGCACCAAGCACCCTGAGCACTGAGCACCCAGCACCCTGAGTACTGAGCACCCAGCACCCTGAGCAATGAGCACGCTGAGTACTGAGCACCCAACACCTTGAGCACTGAGCACCGAGAACCCCGAGCACTGAGCACCCAGCACCCGGAGTACTGAGCACCCTGCACCCTGAGTACTAAGCACCGAGCACCCTGAGTACTGAGCACCCAGCGCACTGAGCACTGAACACACAGCACCCTGAGTACTGAGCACCTCGAGCACTGAGCACCCAGCACCCTGAGTACTGAGCACCGAGCACCCTGAGCACTGAGCACCCAGCACCGCGAGGACTGAGCACCCAGCACCCCTAGCACAGAGCACCCAGCACCCTGAGTACTGAGCACCCAGCACCCTGAGTACTGAGCACCCAACACCCTGAGCACTGAGTACCCAGCACCCTGAGCACTGAGCACACAGCACCCTGAGCACTGAGCACCCAGCACCCTGAGTACTGAGCACTGAGCACCCAGCACCCCGAGCACTGAGCACCCAGCACCCTGAGTACTGAGCACCCAGCAACCCGAGCACTAAGCACCCAGCACCCCGAGCACCGAGCACCCAGCACCCTGAGCACTGAGCACCCAGCACCCTGAGTACTGAGCACCCAGCACCCTGAGTACTGAGCACCCAGCACCCTGAGAACTGAACACACAGCACCCTGAGCACTGAGCACCCAGCACCCTGAGTACTGAGCACTGAGCACCCAGCACCCCGAGCACTGAGCACCCAGCACCCTGAGTACTGAGCACCCAGCAACCCGAGCACTAAGCACCCAGCACCCCGAGCACCGAGCACCCAGCACCCTGAGCACTGAGCACCCAGCACCCTGAGTACTGAGCACCCAGCACCCTGAGTACTGAGCACCCAGCAACCCGAGCACTAAGCACCCAGCACACCGAGCTCCGAGCACCCAGCACCCTGAGCACTGAGCACCCAGAACCCTGAGCACTGAGCACCCAGCACCCTGAGTACTGAGCACTGAGCACCCAGCACCCTGAGTACTGAGCACCCAGCAACCCAAGCACTAAGCACCCAGCACCCCGAGCACCGAGCCCCTAGCACCCTGAGCACCGAGCACCGAGCACCCTGAGTACTGAGCACCCAGCACCCTGAGCACTCAGCACCCAGCACCCTGAGTACTGAGCACTGAGCACCCCGAGTACTGAGCACCGGGCACCCCGAGCACTAAGCACCCAGCACCCAGAGCACCGAGCACCCAGCACCCTGAGCACTGAGCACACAGCAGCCTGAGCACTGAGCACCCAGCACCCTGAGCACTGAGCACCTAGCACCCTGAGCACTGAGCACCCAGCACCCTGAGTACTGAGCACCCAACGTACTGAGCACCGAGTACCCTGAGCACTGAGCACCCAGAACCCCGAGTACTGAGCACCGGGCACCCCGAGCACTATGCACCCAGCACCCCGAGCACCGAGCACCCAGCACACTGAGCACTGAGCACCCAGCACCCCGAGCACTGAGCACCAAGCACCCCGAGCACTGAGCACCCAGCACCCCGAGCACTGAGCACCCAGCACCCTGAGCACTGAGCACCCAGCACCCCGAGCACTGAGCACCCAGCACCCCGAGCACTGAGCACCCAGCACCCCGAGCACTGAGCACCCAGCACCCTGAGTACTGAGCACCCAGCACCCTGAGTACTGAGCACCCAACACCCTGAGCACTGAGCACCCAGCACCCTGAGTACTGAGCACCCAGCACCCCAAGCACAGAGCACCCTGAGTACTGAGCACCCTGCACCCCAAGCACTGAGCACCCTGAGTACTGAGCACCCAGTACCCTGATTAATGAGCACCCAGCACCCTGAGTACTGAGCACCGAGCACCCTGAGTACTGAGCACCCAACGTACTGAGCACCGAGCACCCTGAGCACTGAGCACCCAGCACCCTGAGTACTGAGCACCCAGCAACCTGAGCAATGAGCACACTGAGTACTGAGCACCCAGCACCCTGAGTACTGAGCACTGAGCACCCTGAGCACTGAGCACCCAGCACCCCGAGCACTGAGCACCCAGCACAATGAGTACTGAGCACCCAGCACCCTGAGTACTGAGCACTCAGCACCCAGAGTACTGAGCACCGAGCACCCCGAGCACTGATCACCCAGCACCCTGAGCACTGAGCACCCTGAGGACTGAGCAACCAGCACCCTGAGTACTGAGCACCCAGCACCCTGAGTACTGAGCACCCAGCATCCTGAGTACTGAGCACCGATCACCCTGAGCACTGAGCACCCAGCACCCCGAGCACTGAGCACCCTGAGTACTGAGCACCCAGCACCCTGAGTACTGAGCACCCAGCACCCCGAGCACTGAGCACCCTGAGTACTCAGCACCCAGCACCCTGAGTACTGAGCACTAAGCACCCAGAGCACTGAGCACCCAGCACCCCGAGCACGGAGCACCCAGGACCCCGAGCACTGAGTACTGAGCACCCAGCACCCTGAGTACTGAGCACCGAGCTCCCCGAGCACTGAGCACCCTGAGTACTGAGCACCCAGCACCCCGATCACTGAGCACCCAGCACCCTGAGCACTGAGCACCCAGCACCCTGAGTACTGAGCACCCAGCACCCTGAGTACTGAACACCCAGCACCCTGAGTACTGAACACCCAGCACCCTGAGCACAGAGCACTGAGCACCCTGAGCACTGAGTACTGAGCACCGAGCACCCCGAGAACTGAGCACCCAGCACCCGGAGTACTGAGCACAAAGCACACTGAGTACTGAGCACCCAGCACCCCGAGCACTGAGCACCCAGCAAACTGAGCACTGAGCACCCAGCACCCTGAGTACAGAGCACTGAGCACCCAGAACCCCGAGCACTGAGCACCCAGCACCCTGAGTACTGAGCACTGAGCACCCAGCACCCCGAGCACTGAGCACCCAGCACCCTGAGTACTGAGCACCCAACGTACTGAGCACCGAGTACCCTGAGCACTGAGCACCCAGAACCCGGAGTACTGAGCACCGGGCACCCCGAGCACTAAGCACCCAGCACCCCGAGCACCGAACACCCAGCACCCTGAGCACTGAGCACCGAGCACCCTGAGTATTGAGCACCCAGCACCCTGAGTACTGAGCACCCAGCACCCCAAGCACTGAGCACCCAGCACCCTGAATACTGAGCACACAGCACCCTGAGCACTGAGCACCCAGCACCCCGAGCACTGAGCACCCAGCACCCCGAGCACTGAGCACCCAGCACCGTGAGTACTGAGCACCCAGCACCCTGAGTACTGAGCACCGAGCACCCCGAGCACTGAGCACCGGGCACCCGAGCACTGAGCACCCAGCACCCTGAGTACTGTGCACCCAGCACCCTAAGTACTGAGCACTGAGCTCCCTGAGCACTGAGCACCCAGCACCCTGAGCACTGAGCACCCAGCATCCTGAGCACTGAGTACTGAGCACCCAGCACCCAGAGCACTGAGCACCGAGCACCCTGAGCACTGAGCACTCAGCACCCTGAGTACTGAGCACCCAGCACCCCAAACACTGAGCACCGAGCACCCTGAGAACTGAGCACCGAGCACCCTTAGTACTGAGCAGCCAGCACCATGAGTACTGAGCACCGAGCACCCAGTGTACTGAGCATCCTGAGTACTGAGCACCCAGCTCCCTGAGAATGAGCACCCAGCACCATGAGTACTGAGCACCGAGCACCCTGAGCACTGAGCACCCAGCAGCCTGAGTACTGAGCACCCAGCACCCCGAGCACTGAGCACCCAGCACCCTGAGTAATGAGCACCCAGCACCCTGAGTACTGAGGACTGAGCACCCTGAGCACTGAGCACCCAGCGCTACGAGCACTGAGCACCCAGCACCCTGAGTACTGAGCACCCAGCACCCTGAGTACTGAGCACCCAGCACCCTGAGTACTGAGCACCGAGCACCCCGAGCACTGAGCAGCCAGCACCCTGAGCACTGAGCACCCTGAGGACTGAGCAACCAGCACCCTGAGTACTGAGCACCCAGCACCCTGAGTACTGAGCACCCAGCATCCTGAGTACTGAGCACTGATCACCCTGAGCACTGAGCACCCAGCACCCCGAGCACTGAGCACCCAGCACCCTGAGTACTGAGCACCCTGAGTACTGAGCACCCAGCACCCCGAGCACTGAGCACCCAGCACCCTGAGTACTGAGCACCCTGAGTACTGAGCACCCAGCACCCTGAGTACTGAGCACCCTGAGTAATGAGCACCCTGAGTACTGAGCACCGAGCACCCCGAGCACCCCGAGCACTGAGCACCCAGCACCCTGAGTACTGAGCACCCAGCACCCTGAGTAGTGAGCACCCAGCACCCCGAGTACTGAGCACCCAGCACCGTGAGTACTGACCACCCAGCACCCTGAGTACTGAGCACCCAGCACCCCGAGCACTAAGCACCCAGCACCCCGAGCACCGAGCACCGAGCACGAAGCACCCTGAGCACTGAGCACCCAGCAACCTGAGCACTGAGCACCCAGCACCCTGAGTACTGAGCACTGAGCACCCAGCACCCGGAGCACTGAGCACCCAGCACCCTGAGTACTAAGCACCCAGCACCCTGAGTACTGAGCACCCAGCACCCCGAGCAATGAGCACCCAGCACCCTGAGTACTGAGCACCGAGCACCCTGAGTACTGAGCACCCAGCACCCTGAGTACTGAGCACCCATCACCCTGATTAATGAGCACCCAGCACCCCGAGTACTGAGCACCAAGCACCCTGAGTACTGAGCACCCAACGTACTGAGCACCGATCACCCTGAGCACTGAGCACCCAGCACCCCGAGCGCTGAGCACCCAGCACCCTGAGTACTGAGCACCCTGAGTACTGAGCACCCAGCACTCCGAGCACTGAGCACCCAGCACCCTGAGTACTGAGCACCCTGAGTACTGAGCACCCAGCACCCTGAGTACTGAGCACCCTGAGTAATGAGCACCCTGAGTACTGAGCACCGAGCACCCCGAGCACTGAGCACCCAGCACCCTGAGTACTGAGCACCCAGCACCCTGAGTAGTGAGCACCCAGCACCCCGAGTACTGAGCACCCAGCACCGTGAGTACTGACCACCCAGCACCCTGAGTACTGAGCACCCAGCACCCCGAGCACTAAGCACCCAGCACCCCGAGAACCGAGCACCGAGCACGAAGCACCCTGAGCACTGAGCACCCAGCAACCTGAGCACTGAGCACCCAGCACCCTGAGTACTGAGCACTGAGCACCCAGTACCCGGAGCACTGAGCACCCAGCACCCTGAGTACTAAGCACCCAGCACCCTGAGTACTGAGCACCCAGCACCCTGAGTACTGATCACCCAGCGTACTGAGCACCGAGCACCCCGAACACTGAGCACCCAGCACCCTGAGTACTGAGCACCCAGCACCCCGAGCACTGAGTACCCAGCACCCTGAGTACTGAGCACCGAGCACCCTGAGTACTGAGCACCCAGCACCCTGAGCACTGAGCACCCAGCACCCTGAGCACTGAGCACCCAGCACCCTGAGCACTGAGCACCCAGCACCCTGAGCACTGAGCACCCAGCTCCCTGAGTACTGAGCACCCAACGTACTGAGCACCGAGTACCCTGAGCACTGAGCACCCAGAACCCCGAGTACTGAGCACCGGGCACCACGAGCACTAAGCACCCAGCACCCCGAGCACCGAGCACCCAGCACCCTGAGCACTGAACACCCAGCACCCCGAGCACTGAGCACCCAGCACCCTGGCCACTGAGCACCCAGAACCCCGAGCACTGAGCACCCAGCACCCCGAGCACTGAGCACCCAGCACCCCGAGCACTGAGCACCCAACACCCCGAGCACTGAGCACCCAGCACCCTGAGTACTGAGCACCCAGCACCCTGAGTACTGAGCACCCAACACCCTGAGCACTGAGCACCCAGCACCCTGAGTACTGAGCACCCAGCACCCCAAGCACAGAGCACCCTGAGTACTGAGCACCCTGCACCCCAAGCACTGAGCACCCTGAGTACTGAGCACGCATCACCCTGATTAATGAGCACCCAGCACCCCGAGTACTGAGCACCAAGCACCCTGAGTACTGAGCACCCAACGTACTGAGCACCAAGCACCCTGAGCACTGAGCACCCAGCACCCTGAGTACTGAGCACCCAGCACCCTGAGCAATGAGCACGCTGAGTACTGAGCACCCAACACCTTGAGCACTGAGCACCGAGAACCCCGAGCACTGAGCACCCAGCACCCGGAGTACTGAGCACCCTGCACCCTGAGTACTAAGCACCGAGCACCCTGAGTACTGAGCACCCAGCGCACTGAGCACTGAACACACAGCACCCTGAGTACTGAGCACCTCGAGCACTGAGCACCCAGCACCCTGAGTACTGAGCACCGAGCACCCTGAGCACTGAGCACCCAGCACCGCGAGGACTGAGCACCCAGCACCCCGAGCACAGAGCACCCAGCACCCTGAGTACTGAGCACCCAGCACCCTGAGTACTGAGCACCCAGCACCCTGAGCACTGAGTACCCAGCACCCTGAGCACTGAGCACACAGCACCCTGAGCACTGAGCACCCAGCACCCTGAGTACTGAGCACTGAGCACCCAGCACCCCGAGCACTGAGCACCCAGCACCCTGAGTACTGAGCACCCAGCAACCCGAGCACTAAGCACCCAGCACCCCGAGCACTGAGCACCCAGCACCCTGAGCACTGAGCACCCAGCACCCTGAGTACTGAGCACCCAGCACCCTGAGTACTGAGCACCCAGCACCCTGAGAACTGAACACACAGCACCCTGAGCACTGAGCACCCAGCACCCTGAGTACTGAGCACTGAGCACCCAGCACCCCGAGCACTGAGCACCCAGCACCCTGAGTACTGAGCACCCAGCAACCCGAGCACTAAGCACCCAGCACCCCGAGCACCGAGCACCCAGCACCCTGAGCACTGAGCACCCAGCACCCTGAGTACTGAGCACCCAGCACCCTGAGTACTGAGCACCCAGCAACCCGAGCACTAAGCACCCAGCACACCGAGCTCCGAGCACCCAGCACCCTGAGCACTGAGCACCCAGAACCCTGAGCACTGAGCACCCAGCACCCTGAGTACTGAGCACTGAGCACCCAGCACCCTGAGTACTGAGCACCCAGCAACCCAAGCACTAAGCACCCAGCACCCCGAGCACCGAGCACCTAGCACCCTGAGCACTGAGAACCGAGCACCCTGAGAACTGAGAACACTGCGTACTGAGCACCGAGCACCGAGCACCCTGAGTACTGAGCACCCAGCACCCTGAGCACTCAGCACCCAGCACCCTGAGTACTGAGCACTGAGCACCCCGAGTACTGAGCACCGGGCACCCCGAGCACTAAGCACCCAGCACCCAGAGCACCGAGCACCCAGCACCCTGAGCACTGAGCACACATCACCCTGAGCACTGAGCACCCAGCACCCTGAGCACTGAGCACCTAGCACCCTGAGCACTGAGCATCCAGCACCCTGAGTACTGAGCACCCAACGTACTGAGCACCGAGTACCCTGAGCACTGAGCACCCAGAACCCCGAGTACTGAGCACCGGGCACCCCGAGCACTATGCACCCAGCACCCCGAGCACCGAGCACCCAGCACACTGAGCACTGAGCACCCAGCACCCCGAGCACTGAGCACCAAGCACCCCGAGCACTGAGCACCCAGCACCACGAGCACTGAGCACCCAGCACCCTGAGCACTGAGCACCCAGCACCACGAGCACTGAGCACCCAGCACCCAGGGCACTGAGCACCCAGCACCCCGAGCACCGAGCACCGAGCACGAAGCACCCTGAGCACTGAGCACCCAGCACCCCGAGCAATGAGCACCCAGCACCCTGAGTACTGAGCACCGAGCACCCTGAGTACTGAGCACCCAGCACCCTGAGTACTGAGAACCCAGCGTACTGAGATCCGAGCACCCAGCACCCTGAGTACTGAGCACCCAGCACCCTGAGCACTGAGCACCCACCACCCTGAGTACTTAGCACTGAGCACCCTGAGTACTGAGCACCGAGCACCCCGAGCACTAAGCACCCAGCACCCAGAGCACCGAGCACCCAGCACCCTGAGCACTGAGCACCCAGCACCCTGAGCACTGAGCACCCAGCACCCTGAGCACTGAGCACCCAGCACCCTGAGCACTGAGCACCCAGCACCCTGAGCACTGAGCACCCAGCACCCTGAGTACTGAGCACCCAACGTACTGAGCACCGAGTACCCTGAGCACTGAGCACCCAGAACCCCGAGTACTGAGCACCGGGCACCACGAGCACTAAGCACCCAGCACCCCGAGCACCGAGCACCCAGCACCCTGAGCACTGAGCACCCAGCACCCCGAGCACTGAGCACCCAGCACCCTGGGCACTGAGCACCCAGAACCCCGAGCACTGAGCACCCAGCACCCCGAGCACTGAGCACCCAGCACCCCGAGCACTGAGCACCCAACACCCCGAGCACTGAGCACCCAGCACCCTGAGTACTGAGCACCCAGCACCCTGAGTACTGAGCACCCAACACCCTGAGCACTGAGCACCCAGCACCCTGAGTACTGAGCACCCAGCACCCCAAGCACTGAGCACCCAGCACCCTGAGTACTGAGCACCCAGCACCCCAAGCACAGAGCACCCTGAGTACTGAGCACCCTGCACCCCAAGCACTGAGCACCCTGAGTACTGAGCACCCATCACCCTGATTAATGAGCACCCAGCACCCCGAGTACTGAGCACCAAGCACCCTGAGTACTGAGCACCCAGCACTCCGAGCACTGAGCACCCAGTACCCTGAGTACTGAGCACCCTGAGTACTGAGCACCCAGCACCCTGAGTACTGAGCAACCTGAGTAATGAGCACCCTGAGTACTGAGCACCGAGCACCCCGAGCACTGAGCACCCAGCACCCTGAGTACTGAGCACCCAGCACCCTGAGTAGTGAGCACCCAGCACCCCGAGTACTGAGCACCCAGCACCGTGAGTACTGACCACCCAGCACCCTGAGTACTGAGCACCCAGCACCCCGAGCACTAAGCACCCAGCACCCCGAGCACCGAGCACCGAGCACGAAGCACCCTGAGCACTGAGCACCCAGCAACCTGAGCACTGAGCACCCAGCACCCTGAGTACTGAGCACTGAGCACCCAGTACCCGGAGCACTGAGCACCCAGCACCCTGAGTACTAAGCACCCAGCACCCTGAGTACTGAGCACCCAGCACCCTGAGTACTGATCACCCAGCGTACTGAGCACCGAGCACCCCGAACACTGAGCACCCAGCACCCTGAGTACTGAGCACCCAGCACCCCGAGCACTGAGTACCCAGCACCCTGAGTACTGAGCACCGAGCACCCTGAGTACTGAGCACCCAGCACCCTGAGTACTGAGAACCCAGCGTACTGAGAACCGAGCACCCAGCACCCTGAGTACTGAGCACCCAGCACCCTGAGCACTGAGCACCCACCAGCCTGAGTACTGAGCACTGAGCACCCCGAGTACTGAGCACCGAGCACCCCGAGCACTAAGCACCCAGCACCCAGAGCACCGAGCACCCAGCACCCTGAGCACTGAGCACCCAGCACCCTGAGCACTGAGCACCCAGCACCCTGAGCACTGAGCACCCAGCACCCTGAGTACTGAGCACCCAACGTACTGAGCACCGAGTACGCTGAGCACTGAGCACCCAGAACCCCGAGTACTGAGCACCGGGCACCACGAGCACTAAGCACCCAGCACCCCGAGCACCGAGCACCCAGCACCCTGAGCACTGAGCACCCAGCACCCCGAGCACTGAGCACCCAGCACCCTGGGCACTGAGCACCCAGAACCCCGAGCACTGAGCACCCAGCACCCCGAGCACTGAGCACCCAGCACCCCGAGCACTGAGCACCCAACACCCCGAGCACTGAGCACCCAGCACCCTGAGTACTGAGCACCCAGCACCCTGAGTACTGAGCACCCAACACCCTGAGCACTGAGCACCCAGCACCCTGAGTACTGAGCACCCAGCACCCCAAGCACAGAGCACCCTGAGTACTGAGCACCCTGCACCCCAAGCACTGAGCACCCTGAGTACTGAGCACGCATCACCCTGATTAATGAGCACCCAGCACCCCGAGTACTGAGCACCAAGCACCCTGAGTACTGAGCACCCAACGTACTGAGCACCGAGCACCCTGAGCACTGAGCACCCAGCACCCTGAGTACTGAGCACCCAGCACCCTGAGCAATGAGCACGCTGAGTACTGAGCACCCAGCACCTTGAGCACTGAGCACCGAGAACCCTGAGCACTGAGCACCCAGCACCCGGAGTACTGAGCACCCAGCACCCTGAGTACTAAGCACCGAGCACCCTGAGTACTGAGCACCCAGCACACTGAGCACTGAACACACAGCACCCTGAGTACTGAGCACCTCGAGCACTGAGCACCCAGCACCCTGAGTACTGAGCACCGAGCACCCTGAGCACTGAGCACCCAGCACCGCGAGGACTGAGCACCCAGCACCCCGAGCACAGAGCACCCAGCACCCTGAGTACTGAGCACCCAGCACCCTGAGTACTGAGCACCCAGCACCCTGAGCACTGAGTACCCAGCACCCTGAGCACTGAGCACACAGCACCCTGAGCACTGAGCACCCAGCACCCTGAGTACTGAGCACTGAGCACCCAGCACCCCGAGCACTGAGCACCCAGCACCCTGAGTACTGAGCACCCAGCAACCCGAGCACTAAGCACCCAGCACCCCGAGCACCGAGCACCCAGCACCCTGAGCACTGAGCACCCAGCACCCTGAGTACTGAGCACCCAGCACCCTGAGTACTGAGCACCCAGCACCCTGAGAACTGAACACACAGCACCCTGAGCACTGAGCACCCAGCACCCTGAGTACTGAGCACCCAACACCCTGAGCACTGAGCACCCAGCACCCTGAGTACTGAGCACCCAGCACCCCAAGCACAGAGCACCCTGAGTACTGAGCACCCTGCACCCCAAGCACTGAGCACCCTGAGTACTGAGCACCCAGTACCCTGATTAATGAGCACCCAGCACCCCGAGTACTGAGCACCGAGCACCCTGAGTACTGAGCACCCAACGTACTGAGCACCGAGCACCCTGAGCACTGAGCACCCAGCACCCTGAGTACTGAGCACCCAGCAACCTGAGCAATGAGCACACTGAGTACTGAGCACCCAGCACCCTGAGTACTGAGCACTGAGCACCCTGAGCACTGAGCACCCAGCACCCCGAGCACTGAGCACCCAGCACCCTGAGTACTGAGCACCCAGCACCCTGAGTACTGAGCACTCAGCACCCAGAGTACTGAGCACCGAGCACCCCGAGCACTGATCACCCAGCACCCTGAGCACTGAGCACCCTGAGGACTGAGCAACCAGCACCCTGAGTACTGAGCACCCAACACCCTGAGTACTGAGCACCCAGCATCCTGAGTACTGAGCACCGATCACCCTGAGCACTGAGCACCCAGCACCCCGAGCACTGAGCACCCTGAGTACTGAGCACCCAGCACCCTGAGTACTGAGCACCCAGCACCCCGAGCACTGAGCACCCTGAGTACTCAGCACCCAGCACCCTGAGTACTGAGCACTAAGCACCCAGAGCACTGAGCACCCAGCACCCCGAGCACGGAGCACCCAGGACCCCGAGCACTGAGTACTGAGCACCCAGCACCCTGAGTACTGAGCACCGAGCTCCCCGAGCACTGAGCACCCTGAGTACTGAGCACCCAGCACCCTGATCACTGAGCACCCAGCACCCTGAGCACTGAGCACCCAGCACCCTGAGTACTGAGCACCCAGCACCCTGAGTACTGAACACCCAGCACCCTGAGTACTGAACACCCAGCACCCTGAGCACAGAGCACTGAGCACCCTGAGCACTGAGTACTGAGCACCGAGCACCCCGAGAACTGAGCACCCAGCACCCGGAGTACTGAGCACAAAGCACACTGAGTACTGAGCACCCAGCACCCCGAGCACTGAGCACCCAGCAAACTGAGCACTGAGCACCCAGCACCCTGAGTACAGAGCACTGAGCACCCAGAACCCCGAGCACTGAGCACCCAGCACCCTGAGTACTGAGCACTGAGCACCCAGCACCCCGAGCACTGAGCACCCAGCACCCTGAGTACTGAGCACCCAACGTACTGAGCACCGAGTACCCTGAGCACTGAGCACCCAGAACCCTGAGCACTGAGCACCGAGCACCCTGAGTATTGAGCACCCAGCACCCTGAGTACTGAGCACCCAGCACCCCAAGCACTGAGCACCCAGCACCCTGAATACTGAGCACACAGCACCCTGAGCACTGAGCACCCAGCACCCCGAGCACTGAGCACCCAGCACCCCGAGCACTGAGCACCCAGCACCGTGAGTACTGAGCACCCAGCACCCTGAGTACTGAGCACCGAGCACCCCGAGCACTGAGCACCGGGCACCCGAGCACTGAGCACCCAGCACCCTGAGTACTGTGCACCCAGCACCCTAAGTACTGAGCACTGAGCTCCCTGAGCACTGAGCACCCAGCACCCTGAGCACTGAGCACCCAGCATCCTGAGCACTGAGTACTGAGCACCCAGCACCCAGAGCACTGAGCACCGAGCACCCTGAGCACTGAGCACTCAGCACCCTGAGTACTGAGCACCCAGCACCCCAAACACTGAGCACCGAGCACCCTGAGAACTGAGCACCGAGCACCCTTAGTACTGAGCAGCCAGCACCATGAGTACTGAGCACCGAGCACCCATTGTACTGAGCAACCTGAGTACTGAGCACCCAGCTCCCTGAGAATGAGCACCCAGCACCATGAGTACTGAGCACCGAGCACCCTGAGCACTGAGCACCCAGCAGCCTGAGTACTGAGCACCCAGCACCCCGAGCACTGAGCACCCAGCACCCTGAGTAATGAGCACCCAGCACCCTGAGTACTGAGGACTGAGCACCCTGAGCACTGAGCACCCAGCGCTACGAGCACTGAGCACCCAGCACCCTGAGTACTGAGCACCCAGCACCCTGAGTACTGAGCACCCAGCACCCTGAGTACTGAGCACCGAGCACCCCGAGCACTGAGCAGCCAGCACCCTGAGCACTGAGCACCCTGAGGACTGAGCAACCAGCACCCTGAGTACTGAGCACCCAGCACCCTGAGTACTGAGCACCCAGCATCCTGAGTACTGAGCACTGATCACCCTGAGCACTGAGCACCCAGCACCCCGAGCACTGAGCACCCAGCACCCTGAGTACTGAGCACCCTGAGTACTGAGCACCCAGCACCCCGAGCACTGAGCACCCAGCACCCTGAGTACTGAGCACCCTGAGTACTGAGCACCCAGCACCCTGAGTACTGAGCACCCTGAGTAATGAGCACCCTGAGTACTGAGCACCGAGCACCCCGAGCACTGAGCACCCAGCACCCTGAGTACTGAGCACCCAGCACCCTGAGTAGTGAGCACCCAGCACCCCGAGTACTGAGCACCCAGCACCGTGAGTACTGACCACCCAGCACCCTGAGTACTGAGCACCCAGCACCCCGAGCACTAAGCACCCAGCACCCCGAGCACCGAGCACCGAGCACGAAGCACCCTGAGCACTGAGCACCCAGCAACCTGAGCACTGAGCACCCAGCACCCTGAGTACTGAGCACTGAGCACCCAGCACCCGGAGCACTGAGCACCCAGCACCCTGAGTACTAAGCACCCAGCACCCTGAGTACTGAGCACCCAGCACCCCGAGCAATGAGCACCCAGCACCCTGAGTACTGAGCACCGAGCACCCTGAGTACTGAGCACCCAGCACCCTGAGTACTGAGAACCCAGCGTACTGAGATCCGAGCACCCAGCACCCTGAGTACTGAGCACCCAGCACCCTGAGCACTGAGCACCCACCACCCTGAGTACTGAGCACTGAGCACCCCGAGTACTGAGCACCGAGCACCCCGAGCACTAAGCACCCAGCACCCAGAGCACCGAGCACCCAGCACCCTGAGCACTGAGCACCCAGCACCCTGAGCACTGAGCACCCAGCACCCTGAGCACTGAGCACCCAGCACCCTGAGCACTGAGCACCCAGCACCCTGAGCACTGAGCACCCAGCACCCTGAGTACTGAGCACCCAACGTACTGAGCACCGAGTACCCTGAGCACTGAGCACCCAGAACCCCGAGTACTGAGCACCGGGCACCACGAGCACTAAGCACCCAGCACCCCGAGCACCGAGCACCCAGCACCCTGAGCGCTGAGCACCCAGCACCCCGAGCACTGAGCACCCAGCACCCTGGGCACTGAGCAACCAGAACCCCGAGCACTGAGCACCCAGCACCCCGAGCACTGAGCACCCAGCACCCCGAGCACTGAGCACCCAACACCCTGAGCACTGAGCACCCAGCACCCTGAGTACTGAGCACCCAGCACCCTGAGTACTGAGCACCCAGCACCATAGCACAGAGCACCCTGAGTACTGAGCACCCTGCACCCCAAGCACTGAGCACCCTGAGTACTGAGCACCCATCACCCTGATTAATGAGCACCCAGCACCCCGAGTACTGAGCACCAAGCACCCTGAGTACTGAGCACCCAACGTACTGAGCACCGATCACCCTGAGCACTGAGCACCCAGCACCCCGAGCGCTGAGCACCCAGCACCCTGAGTACTGAGCACCCTGAGTACTGAGCACCCAGCACTCCGAGCACTGAGCACCCAGCACCCTGAGTACTGAGCACCCTGAGTACTGAGCACCCAGCACCCTGAGTACTGAGCACCCTGAGTAATGAGCACCCTGAGTACTGAGCACCGAGCACCCCGAGCACTGAGCACCCAGCACCCTGAGTACTGAGCACCCAGCACCCTGAGTAGTGAGCACCCAGCACCCCGAGTACTGAGCACCCAGCACCGTGAGTACTGACCACCCAGCACCCTGAGTACTGAGCACCCAGCACCCCGAGCACTAAGCACCCAGCACCCCGAGCACCGAGCACCGAGCACGAAGCACCCTGAGCACTGAGCACCCAGCAACCTGAGCACTGAGCACCCAGCACCCTGAGTACTGAGCACTGAGCACCCAGAACCCCGAGTACTGAGCACCGGGCACCACGAGCACTAAGCACCCTGCACCCCAAGCACTGAGCACCCTGAGTACTGAGCACCCAGTACCCTGATTAATGAGCACCCAGCACCCCGAGTACTGAGCACCGAGCACCCTGAGTACTGAGCACCCAACGTACTGAGCACCGAGCACCCTGAGCACTGAGCACCCAGCACCCTGAGTACTGAGCACCCAGCACCCTGAGCAATGAGCACCCTGAGTACTGAGCACCCAGCACCCTGAGTACTGAGCACTGAGCACCCTGAGCACTGAGCACCCAGCACCCCGAGCACTGAGCACCCAGCACCCTGAGTACTGAGCACCCAGCACCCTGAGTACTGAGCACTCAGCACCCTGAGTACTGAGCACCGAGCACCCCGAGCACTGATCACCCAGCACCCTGAGCACTGAGCACCCTGAGGACTGAGCAACCAGCACCCTGAGTACTGAGCACCCAGCACCCTGAGTACTGAGCACCCAGCATCCTGAGTACTGAGCACCGATCACCCTGAGCACTGAGCACCCAGCACCCCGAGCACTGAGCACCCTGAGTACTGAGCACCCAGCACCCTGAGTACTGAGCACCCAGCACCCCGAGCACTGAGCACCCTGAGTACTCAGCACCCAGCACCCTGAGCACTGAGCACCCAACGTACTGAGCACCGAGCACCCTGAGAACTGAGCACCGAGCACCCTGAGTACTGAGCAGCCAGCACCATGAGTACTGAGCACCGAGCACCCAGAGTACTGAGAAACCTGAGTACTGAGCACCCAGCACCCTGAGAATGAGCACCCAGCACCATGAGTACTGAGCACCGAGCACCCTGAGCACTGAGCACCCAGCACCCTGAGTAATGAGCACCCAGCACCCTGAGTACTGAGCACTGAGCACCCTGAGCACTGAGCACCCAGCACTACGAGCACTGAGCACCCAGCACTCTGAGTACTGAGCACCCAGCACCCTGAGTACTGAGCACCCAGCACCCTGAGTACTTAGCACTGAGCACCCCGAGCACTGAGCACCCAGCACCCTGAGCACTGAGCACCCAGCACCCTGAGTACTGAGCACCCAGCACCCTGAATACTGAGCACCCAGCGTACTGAGCACCGAGCACCCCGAGCACTGAGCACCCAGCACCCTGAGTACTGAGCACCCAGCACCCCGAGCACTGAGCACCCAGCACCCTGAGTACTGAGCACCGAGCACCCTGAGTACTGAGCACCCAGCACCCTGAGTACTGAGCACCCAGCGTACTGAGCACCGAGGACCCAGCAACCTGAGCCCTGAGCACCCAGCAACCTAAGTACTGAGCACTGAGCACCCAGCACCCCGAGTACTGAGCACCCAGCACCCTGAGTACTGAGCACCCAGCACCCCGAGCACTGAGCACCCAGCACCCTGAGTACTGAGCACCGAGCACCCTGAGTACTGAGCACCCAGCACCCTGAGTACTGAGCACCCAGCGTACTGAGCACCGAGGACCCAGCAACCTGAGCCCTGAGCACCCAGCACCCTGAGTACTGAGCACAAAGCGTACTGAGCACCGAGCACCCCGAGCACTGAGCACCCAGCACCCTGAGTACTGAGCACCCAGCACCCCGAGCACTGAGCACCCAGCACCCTGAGTACTGAGCACCGAGCACCCTGAGTACTGAGCACCCAGCACCCTGAGTACTGAGCACCCAGCGTACTGAGCACCGAGCACCCAGCACCCTGAGTACTGAGCACCCAGCAACCTGAGCACTGAGCACCCACCACCCTGAGTACTGAGCACTGAGCACGCCGAGTATTGAGCACCGGGCACCCCGAGCACTAAGCACCCAGCACCCAGAGCACCGAGCACCCAGCACCCTGAGCACTGAGCACCCAGCACCCTGAGCACTGAGCACCCAGCACCCTGAGCACTGAGCACCCGGCACCCTGAGCACTGAGCACCCAGCACCCTGAGCACTGAGCAACCAGCACCCTGAGTACTGAGCACCCAACGTACTGAGCACTGAGTACCCTGAGCACTGAGCACCCAGAACCCCGAGTACTGAGCACCGGGCACCCCGAGCACTAAGCACCCAGCACCCCGAGCACCGAGCACCCAGCACCTTGAGCACTGAGCACCCAGCACCCCGAGCACTGAGCACCAAGCACCCCGAGCACTGAGCACCCAGCACCCCGAGCACTGAGCACCAAGCACCCCGAGCACTGAGCACCCAGCACCCCGAGCACTGAGCACCCAGCACCCTGAGCACTGAGCACCCAGAACCCCGAGAACTGAGCACCCAGCACCCCGAGCACTGAGCACCCCGCACCCCGAGCACTGAGCACCCAGCACCCCGAGCACTGTGCACCCAGCACCCTGAGTACTGAGCACCCAGCACCCTGAGTACTTAGCACCCAACACCCTGAGCACTGAGCACCCAGCACCCTGAGTACTGAGCACCCAGCACCACAAGCACAGAGCACCCTGAGTAATGAGCACCCTGCACCCCAAGCACTGTGCACCCTGAGTACTGAGCACCCATCACCCTGATTAATGAGCACCCAGCACCCCGAGTACTAAGCACCGAGCACCCTGAGTACTGAGCACCCAACGTACTGAGCACCGAGCACCCTGAGCACTGAGCACCCAGCACCCTGAGTACTGAGCACAAAGCACCCTGAGCAATGAGCACCCTGAGTACTGAGCACCCAGCACCTTGAGCACTGAGCACCGAGCACACCGAGCACTGAGCACCCAGCACCCGGAGTACTGAGCACCCAGCAGTCTGAGTACTAAGCACCGAGCACCCTGAGTACTGAGCACCCAGCACACTGAGCAATGAACACACAGCACCCTGAGTACTGAGCACCTCGAGCACTGAGCACCCAGCACCCTGAGTACTGAGCACCGAGCACCCTGAGCACTGAGCACCCAGCACCGCGAGCACTGAGCACCCAGCACCCCGAGCACAGAGCACCCAGCACCCTGAGTACTGAGCACCCAGCACCCTGAGCACTGAGCACACAGCACCCTGAGCACTGAGCACAGAGCACCCTGAGTACTGAGCACTGAGCACCCAGCACCCCGAGCACTGAGCACCCAGCACCCTGAGTACTGAGCACCCAGCAACCCGAGCACTAAGCACCGGGCACCCTGAGTACTGAGCACTGAGCACCCCGAGTACTGAGCACCGGGCACCCCGAGCACTAAGCACCCAGCACCCAGAGCACCGAGCACCCAGCACCCTGAGCACTGAGCACCCAGCACCCTGAGCACTGAGCACCCAGCACCCTGAGCACTGAGCACCTAGCACCCTGAGCACTGAGCACCCAGCACCCTGAGTTCTGAGCACCCAACGTACTGAGCACCTAGTACCCTGAGCACTGAGCACCCAGAACCCCGAGTACTGAGCACCGGGCACCCCGAGCACTAAGCACCCAGCACCCTGAGCACTGAGCACCGAGCACCCCAAGCACTGGGCACCCAGCACCCGGAGTACTGAGCACATAGCACCCTGAGTACTAAGCACCGAGCACCCTGAGTACTGAGCACCCAGCACCCTGAGCACTGAACACACAGCACCCTGAGTACTGAGCACCTAGAGGACTGAGCACCCAGCACCCTGAGTACTGAGCACCGAGCACCTCGAGCACTGAGCACCCAGCACCGCGAGCACTGAGCACCCAGCACCCCGAGCACAGAGCACCCAGCACCCTGAGCACTGAGCACCCAGCACCCGAGCACAGAGCACCCAGCACCCTGAGCACTGAGCACCCAGCACCCGAGTACTGAGCACCCAGCACCCTGAGTACTGAACACCCAGCACCCTGAGCACTGAGCACTGAGCACACTGAGCACTGAGTACTGAGCACCGAGCACCCCGAGCACTGAGCACCCAGCACCCGGAGTACTGAGCACCCAGCACGCTGAGTACTAAGCACCGAGCATCCTGAGTACTGAGCACCCAGCACCCTGAGCACTGAACACACAGCACCCTGAGTACTGAGCACCTCGAGCACTGAGCACCCAGCACCCTGAGTACTGAGCACCGAGCACCCCGAGCACTGAGCACCCAGCACGCCGAGCACTGAGCACCCAGCACCCCGAGCACTGAGCACCCAGCACCCTGAGTACTGAGCACCCAGCACCCTGAGCACTGAGCACCCAGCACCCTGAGCACTGAGCACCCAGCACCCTGAATACTGAGCACCCAGCACCCTGAGCACTGAGTACCCAGCACCCTGAGCACTGAGCACCCAGCACCCTGAATACTGAGCACCCAGCACCTCGAGCCCTGAGCTCCCAGCACCCTGAGTACTGAGCATCAAGCACCCTGAGCACTGAGCACCCAGCACCCTGAGCACTGAGCAGCCAGCACCCTGAGCACTGAGCACCCAACGTACTGAGCAACGAGCACCCCGAGCACTGAGCACCCAGAACCCTGAGTACTGAGCGCTGAGCACCCTGAGTACTGAGCACCCAGCACCCCGATCACTGAGCACCCAGCACCCCGAGCACTGAGCACCCAGCACCCCGAGCACTGAGCACCCAGCACCCCGAGCACTGAGCACCCAGCACCCTGAGTACTGAGCACAAAGCGTACTGAGCACCGAGCACCCCGAGCACTGAGCACCCAGCACCCTGAGTACTGAGCACCCAGCACCCCGAGCACTGAGCACCCAGCACCCTGAGTACTGAGCACCGAGCACCCTGAGTACTGAGCACCCAGCACCCTGAGTACTGAGCACCCAGCGTACTGAGCACCGAGCACCCAGCACCCTGAGTACTGAGCACCCAGCAACCTGAGCACTGAGCACCCACCACCCTGAGTACTGAGCACTGAGCACGCCGAGTATTGAGCACCGGGCACCCCGAGCACTAAGCACCCAGCACCCAGAGCACCGAGCACCCAGCACCCTGAGCACTGAGCACCCAGCACCCTGAGCACTGAGCACCCAGCACCCTGAGCACTGAGCACCCGGCACCCTGAGCACTGAGCACCCAGCACCCTGAGCACTGAGCAACCAGCACCCTGAGTACTGAGCACCCAACGTACTGAGCACTGAGTACCCTGAGCACTGAGCACCCAGAACCCCGAGTACTGAGCACCGGGCACCCCGAGCACTAAGCACCCAGCACCCCGAGCACCGAGCACCCAGCACCTTGAGCACTGAGCACCCAGCACCCCGAGCACTGAGCACCAAGCACCCCGAGCACTGAGCACCCAGCACCCCGAGCACTGAGCACCAAGCACCCCGAGCACTGAGCACCCAGCACCCCGAGCACTGAGCACCCAGCACCCTGAGCACTGAGCACCCAGAACCCCGAGAACTGAGCACCCAGCACCCCGAGCACTGAGCACCCCGCACCCCGAGCACTGAGCACCCAGCACCCCGAGCACTGTGCACCCAGCACCCTGAGTACTGAGCACCCAGCACCCTGAGTACTTAGCACCCAACACCCTGAGCACTGAGCACCCAGCACCCTGAGTACTGAGCACCCAGCACCACAAGCACAGAGCACCCTGAGTAATGAGCACCCTGCACCCCAAGCACTGTGCACCCTGAGTACTGAGCACCCATCACCCTGATTAATGAGCACCCAGCACCCCGAGTACTAAGCACCGAGCACCCTGAGTACTGAGCACCCAACGTACTGAGCACCGAGCACCCTGAGCACTGAGCACCCAGCACCCTGAGTACTGAGCACAAAGCACCCTGAGCAATGAGCACCCTGAGTACTGAGCACCCAGCACCTTGAGCACTGAGCACCGAGCACACCGAGCACTGAGCACCCAGCACCCGGAGTACTGAGCACCCAGCAGTCTGAGTACTAAGCACCGAGCACCCTGAGTACTGAGCACCCAGCACACTGAGCAATGAACACACAGCACCCTGAGTACTGAGCACCTCGAGCACTGAGCACCCAGCACCCTGAGTACTGAGCACCGAGCACCCTGAGCACTGAGCACCCAGCACCGCGAGCACTGAGCACCCAGCACCCCGAGCACAGAGCACCCAGCACCCTGAGTACTGAGCACCCAGCACCCTGAGCACTGAGCACACAGCACCCTGAGCACTGAGCACAGAGCACCCTGAGTACTGAGCACTGAGCACCCAGCACCCCGAGCACTGAGCACCCAGCACCCTGAGTACTGAGCACCCAGCAACCCGAGCACTAAGCACCGGGCACCCTGAGTACTGAGCACTGAGCACCCCGAGTACTGAGCACCGGGCACCCCGAGCACTAAGCACCCAGCACCCAGAGCACCGAGCACCCAGCACCCTGAGCACTGAGCACCCAGCACCCTGAGCACTGAGCACCCAGCACCCTGAGCACTGAGCACCTAGCACCCTGAGCACTGAGCACCCAGCACCCTGAGTTCTGAGCACCCAACGTACTGAGCACCTAGTACCCTGAGCACTGAGCACCCAGAACCCCGAGTACTGAGCACCGGGCACCCCGAGCACTAAGCACCCAGCACCCTGAGCACTGAGCACCGAGCACCCCAAGCACTGGGCACCCAGCACCCGGAGTACTGAGCACATAGCACCCTGAGTACTAAGCACCGAGCACCCTGAGTACTGAGCACCCAGCACCCTGAGCACTGAACACACAGCACCCTGAGTACTGAGCACCTAGAGGACTGAGCACCCAGCACCCTGAGTACTGAGCACCGAGCACCTCGAGCACTGAGCACCCAGCACCGCGAGCACTGAGCACCCAGCACCCCGAGCACAGAGCACCCAGCACCCTGAGCACTGAGCACCCAGCACCCGAGCACAGAGCACCCAGCACCCTGAGCACTGAGCACCCAGCACCCGAGTACTGAGCACCCAGCACCCTGAGTACTGAACACCCAGCACCCTGAGCACTGAGCACTGAGCACACTGAGCACTGAGTACTGAGCACCGAGCACCCCGAGCACTGAGCACCCAGCACCCGGAGTACTGAGCACCCAGCACGCTGAGTACTAAGCACCGAGCATCCTGAGTACTGAGCACCCAGCACCCTGAGCACTGAACACACAGCACCCTGAGTACTGAGCACCTCGAGCACTGAGCACCCAGCACCCTGAGTACTGAGCACCGAGCACCCCGAGCACTGAGCACCCAGCACGCCGAGCACTGAGCACCCAGCACCCCGAGCACTGAGCACCCAGCACCCTGAGTACTGAGCACCCAGCACCCTGAGCACTGAGCACCCAGCACCCTGAGCACTGAGCACCCAGCACCCTGAATACTGAGCACCCAGCACCCTGAGCACTGAGTACCCAGCACCCTGAGCACTGAGCACCCAGCACCCTGAATACTGAGCACCCAGCACCTCGAGCCCTGAGCTCCCAGCACCCTGAGTACTGAGCATCAAGCACCCTGAGCACTGAGCACCCAGCACCCTGAGCACTGAGCAGCCAGCACCCTGAGCACTGAGCACCCAACGTACTGAGCAACGAGCACCCCGAGCACTGAGCACCCAGAACCCTGAGTACTGAGCGCTGAGCACCCTGAGTACTGAGCACCCAGCACCCCGATCACTGAGCACCCAGCACCCCGAGCACTGAGCACCCAGCACCCCGAGCACTGAGCACCCAGCACCGTGAGTACTGAGCACCCAGCACCCTGAAAACTGAGCACCGAGCACCCCGAGCACTGAGCACCCAGCACCCTGAGTACTGAGCACCCAGCACCCTAAGTATTGAGCACTGACCACTGAGCTCCCTGAGCACTGAGCACCCAGCACCCTGAGCACTGAGCACCCAGCATCCTGAGCACTGAGTACTGAGCACCCAGCACCCCAAACACTGAGCACCGAGCACCCTGAGAACTGAGCACCGAGCACCCTGAGTACTGAGCAGCCAGCACCATGAGTACTGAGCACCGAGCACCCAGAGTACTGAGCAACCTGAGTACTGAGCACCCAGCACCCTGAGAATGAGCACCCAGCACCCTGAGCACTGAGTACCCAGCACCCTGAGCACTGAGCACCCAGCACCCTGAGTACTGAGCACTGAGCACCCAGCACCCCGATCACTGAGCACCCAGCACCCTGAGTACTGAGCACTGAGCACCCAGCACCCCGAGTACTGAGCACCAAGCACCCTGAGTACTGAACACCCAGCACCCTGAGCACTGAGCACTGAGAACCCTGAGCACTGAGTACTGAGCACCGAGCACCCCGAGAACTGAGCACCCAGCACCCCGCGTACTAAGCACCGAGCATCCTGAGTACTGAGCACCCAGCACCCTGAGCACTGAACACACAGCACCCTGAGTACTGAGCACCTCGAGCACTGAGCACCCAGCACCCTGAGTACTGAGCACCGAGCACCCCGAGCACTGAGCACCCAGCACCCCGAGCACTGAGCACCCAGCACCCCGAGCACTGAGCACCCAGCACCCTGAGTACTGAGCACCCAGCACCCTGAGTACTGAGCACCCAGCACCCTGAGCACTGAGAACCCAGCACCCTGAGCACTGAGCACCCAGCACCCTGAATACTAAGCACCCAGCACCCTGAGCACTGAGTACCCAGCACCCTGAGCACTGAGCACCCAGCACCCTGAGTACTGAGCACCCAGCACCAAGAGTTCTGAGCACCGAGCATCCTGAGCACTGAGCACCGAGCACCCCGAGCACTGAGCACCCAGCACCCTGAGTAATGAGCACCCAGCACCCCGAGTACTGAGAACCCAGAACCGTGAGTACTGAGCACCCAGCACCCTGAGTACTGAGCACCCAGCACCCTGAGTACTGAGCGCTGATCACCCTGAGCACTGAGCACCCAGCACCCTGAGTACTGAGCACCCAGCACCCTGAGTACTGAGCACCCAGCACCCTGGGCACTGAGCACCCAGCACCCTGAGTGCTGAGCACCGAGCACCCCGAGCACTGAGCACCAAGCACCCCGAGCACTGAGCACCCAGCACCCTGAGTACTGAGCACCCAACACCCTGAGCATTGAGCACCCAGCACCCTGAGTACTGAGCACTGATCACCCTGAGCACTGAGCACCCAGCACCCTGAGTACTGAGCACCCAGCACCCTGAGTACTGAGCACCCAGCACCCTGGGCACTGAGCAAACAGCACGCTGAGTGCTGAGCACCCAGCACCCCTAGCACTGAGCACCCAGCACACTGAGTACTGAGCACTGATCACCCTGAGCACTGAGCACCCAGCACCCTGAGTACTGAGCACCCAGCACCCCGAGCACTGAGTATCCAGCACCCTGAGTACTGAGCACCATGAGTACTGAACACTGAGCACCCTGCAGCCTGAGTACTGAGCACCCTGAGGACTGAGCACCCATCACCCTGAGCACTGAGAACCCAGCACCCTGAGTACTGAGCACTGATCACCCTGAGCACTGAGCACCCAGCACCCTGAGTACTGAGCACCCAGCACCCCGAGCACTGAGCACCCAGCACCCTGAGTACTGAGCACCCAGCACCCCGAGCACTGAGCACCCAGCACCCTGAGTACTGAGCACCGAGCACCCTGAGTACTGAGCACCCAGCACCCTGAGTACTGAGCACCCAGCACCCTGAGTACTGAGCACCCAGCGTACTGAGCACCGAGGACCCAGCAACCTGAGCCCTGAGCACCCAGCACCCTGAGTACTGAGCACTGAGCACCCAGCACCCCGAGCACTGAGCACCCAGCACCCTGAGTACTAAGCACCCAGCACCCTGAGTACTGAGCACCAAGCACCCTGAGTACTGAGCACCCAGCGTACTGAGCACCGAGCACCCCGAGCACTGAGCACCCTGCACCCTGAGTACTGAGCACCCAGCACCCCGAGCAATGAGCACCCAGCACCCTGAGTACTGAGCACCGAGCCCCCTGAGTACTGAGCACCCAGCACCCTGAGTACTGAGCACCCAGCGTACTGAGCACCGAGCACCCAGCACCCTGAGTACTGAGCACCCAGCACCCTGAGCACTGAGCACCCACCACCCTGAGTACTGAGCACTGAGCACGCCGAGTATTGAGCACCGGGCACCCCGAGCACTAAGCACCCAGCACCCAGAGCACCGAGCACCCAGCACCCTGAGCACTGAGCATACAGCACCCTGAGCACTGAGCACCCAGCACCCTGAGCACTGAGCACCCGGCACCCTGAGCACTGAGCACCCAGCACCCTGAGCACTGAGCACCCAGCACCCTGAGTACTGAGCACCCAACGTACTGAGCACCGAGTACCCTGAGCACTGAGCACCCAGAACCCCGAGTACTGAGCACCGGGCACCCCGAGCACTAAGCACCCAGCACCCCGAGCACCGAGCACCCAGCACCTTGAGCACTGAGCACCCAGCAACCCGAGCACTGAACACCAAGCACCCCGGGCACTGAGCACCCAGCACCCCGAGCACTGAGCACCAAGCACCCCGAGCACTGAGCACCCAGCACGCCGAGCACTGAGCACCCAGCACCCTGAGCACTGAGCACCCAGAACCCCGAGAACTGAGCACCCAGCACCCCGAGCACTGAGCACCCCGCACCCCGAGCACTGAGCACCCAGCACCCTGAGTACTGAGCACCCAGCACCCTGAGCACTGAGCACCCAGAACCCCGAGAACTGAGCACCCAGCACCCCGAGCACTGAGCACCCAGAACCCCGAGAACTGAGCACCCAGCACCTTGAGCACTGAGCACCCAGCACCCCGAGCTCTGTGCACCCAGCACCCTGAGTACTGAGCACCCAGCACCCTGAGTACTTAGCACCCAACACCCTGAGCACTGAGCACCCAGCACCCTGAGTACTGAGCACCCAGCACCACAAGCACAGAGCACCCTGAGTACTGAGCACCCTGCACCCCAAGCACTGTGCACCCTGAGTACTGAGCACCCATCACCCTGATTAATGAGCACCCAGCACCCCGAGTACTGAGCACCGAGCACCCTGAGTACTGAGCACCCAACGTACTGAGCACCGAGCACCCTGAGCACTGAGCACCCAGCACCCTGAGTACTGAGCAGCCAGCACCCTGAGCAATGAGCACCCTGAGTACTGAGCACCCAGCACCTTGAGCACTGAGCACCGAGCACCGCGAGCACTGAGCACCCGGCACCCGGAGTACTGAGCACCCAGCAGTCTGAGTACTAAGCACCGAGCACCCTGAGTACTGTGCACCCAGCACACTGAGCACTGAACACACAGCACCCTGAGTACTGAGCACCTCGAGCACTGAGCACCCAGCACCCTGAGTACTGAGCACCGAGCACCCTGAGCACTGAGCACCCAGCACCGCGAGCACTGAGCACCCAGCACCCCGAGCACAGAGCACCCAGCACCCTGAGTTCTGAGCACCCAGCACCCTGAGTACTGAGCACCCAGCACCCTGAGCACTGAGCACACAGCACCCTGAGCACTGAGCACAGAGCACCCTGAGTACTGAGCACTGAGCACCCAGCACCCTGAGTACTGAGCACCCAGCAACCCGAGCACTAAGCACCAAGCACCCCGAGCACCAAGCACCCAGCACCCTGAGCACTGAGCACCCAGCACCCTGAGCACTGAGCACCCAGCACCCTGAGTACTGAGCACTGAGCACCCAGCACCCTGAGTACTGAGCACATAGCAACCAGAGCACTAAGCACTCAGCACCCCGAGCACCGAGCACCCAGCAACCTGAGCACTGAGTACCGAGCACCCTGAGTACTGAGCACCCAGCACCCTGAGTACTGAGCACCCAGCGTACTGAGCACCGAGCACCCAGCACCCTGAGTACTGAGCACCCAGCACCCTGAGCACTGAGCACCCAGCGCCCTGAGTACTGAGCACCGGGAACCCCGAGCACTAAGCACCCAGCACCCAGAGCACCGAGCACCCAGCACCCTGAGCACTGAGCACCCAGCACCCTGAGCACTGAGCACACAGCACCCTGAGCACTGAGCACCTAGCACCCTGAGCACTGAGCACCCAGCACCCTGAGTTCTGAGCACCCAACGTACTGAGCACCTAGTACCCTGAGAACTGAGCACCCAGAACCCCGAGTACTGAGCACCGGGCACCCCGAGCACTAAGCACCCAGCACCCTGAGCACTGAGCACCGAGCACCCCAAGCACTGAGCACCCAGCACCCGGAGTACTGAGCACCCAGCACCCTGAGTACTAAGCACCGAGCACCCTGAGTACTGAGCACCCAGCACCCTGAGCACTGAACACACAGCACCCTGAGTACTGAGCACCTAGATGACTGAGCACCCAGCACCCTGAGTACTAAGCACCGAGCACCCTGAGTACTGAGCACCCAGCACCCTGAGCACTGAACACACAGCACCCTGAGTACTGAGCACCTAGAGGACTGAGAACCCAGCACCCTGAGTACTGAGCACCGAGCACCTCGAGCACTGAGCACCCAGCACCGCGAGCACTGAGCACCCAGCACCCCGAGCACAGAGCACCCAGCACCCTGAGTACTGAGCACGCAGCACCCTGAGCACTGAGCACCCAGCACCCTGAACACTGAGCACCCAGCACCCGAGTACTGAGCACCCAGCACCCTGAGTACTGAGCACCCAGCACCCTGAGTACTGAGCACCCAGCACCCCGAGTACTGAGCACCAAGCACCCTGAGTACTGAACACCCAGCACCCTGAGCACTGAGCACTGAGCACCCTGAGCACTGAGTACTGAGCACCGAGCACCCCGAGCACTGAGCACCCAGCACCCGGAGTACTGAGCACCCAGCACGCTGAGTACTAAGCACCGAGCATCCTGAGTACTGAGCACCCAGCACCCTGAGCACTGAACACACAGCACCCTGAGTACTGAGCACCTCGAGCACTGAGCACCCAGCACCCTGAGTACTGAGCACCGAGCACCCCGAGCACTGAGCACCCAGCACGCCGAGCACTGAGCACCCAGCACCCCGAGCACTGAGCACCCAGCACCCTGAGTACTGAGCACCCAGCACCCTGAGTACTGAGCACCCAGCACCCTGAGCACTGAGTACCCAGCACCCCGAGCACTGAGCACCCAGCACCCTGAATACTGAGCACCCAGCACCCTGAGCACTGAGTACCCAGCACCCTGAGCACTGAGCACCCAGCACCCTGAATACTGAGCACCCAGCACCCCGAGCCCTGAGCTCCCAGCACCCTGAGTACTGAGCATCAAGCACCCTGAGCACTGAGCACCCAGCACCCTGAGCACTGAGCAGCCAGCACCCTGAGCACTGAGCACCCAACGTACTGAGCAACGAGCACCCCGAGCACTGAGCACCCAGAACCCTGAGTACTGAGCGCTGAGCACCCTGAGTACTGAGCACCCAGCACCCCGAGCACTGAGCACCCAGCACCCCGAGCACTGAGCACCCAGCACCCCGAGCACTGAGCACCCAGCACCGTGAGTACTGAGCACCCAGCACCCTGAAAACTGAGCACCGAGCACCCCGAGCACTGAGCACCGGGCACCCCGAGCACTGAGCACCCAGCACCCTGAGTACTGAGCACCCAGCACCCTAAGTATTGAGCACTGACCACTGAGCTCCCTGAGCACTGAGCACCCAGCACCCTGAGTACTGAGCACCCAGCATCCTGAGCACTGAGTACTGAGCACCCAGCACCCCAAACACTGAGCACCGAGCACCCTGAGAACTGAGCACCGAGCACCCTGAGTACTGAGCAGCCAGCACCATGAGTACTGAGCACCGAGCACCCAGAGTACTGAGCAACCTGAGTACTGAGCACCCAGCACCCTGAGAATGAGCACCCAGCACCCTGAGCACTGAGTACCCAGCACCCTGAGCACTGAGCACCCAGCATCCTGAGCACTGAGCACCGATCACCCTGAGCACTGAGCACCCAGCACCCTGAGTACTGAGCACTGAGCACCCAGCACCCCGAGCACTGAGCACCCAGCACCCTGAGTACTGAGCACTGAGCACCCAGCACCCCGAGTACTGAGCACCAAGCACCCTGAGTACTGAACACCCAGCACCCTGAGCACTGAGCACTGAGCACCCTGAGCACTGAGTACTGAGCACCGAGCACCCCGAGCACTGAGCACCCAGCACCCCGAGTACTAAGCACCGAGCATCCTGAGTACTGAGCACCCAGCACCCTGAGCACTGAACACACAGCACCCTGAGTACTGAGCACATCGAGCACTGAGCACCCAGCACCCTGAGTACTGAGCACCGAGCACCCCGAGCACTGAGCACCCAGCACCCCGAGCACTGAGCACCCAGCACCCCGAGCACTGAGCACCCAGCACCCTGAGTACTGAGCACCCAGCACCCTGAGTACTGAGCACCCAGCACCCTGAGCACTGAGAACCCAGCACCCTGAGCACTGAGCACCCAGCACCCTGAATACTGAGCACCCAGCACCCTGAGCACTGAGTACACAGCACCCTGAGCACTGAGCACCCAGCACCCTGAGTACTGAGCACCCAGCACCAAGAGTTCTGTGCACCGAGCATCCTGAGCACTGAGCACCGAGCACCCCGAGCACTGAGCACCCAGCACCCTGAGTAATGAGCACCCAGCACCCCGAGTACTGAGAACCCAGAACCGTGAGTACTGAGCACCCAGCACCCTGAGTACTGAGCACCCAGCACCCTGAGTACTGAGCACTGATCACCCTGAGCACTGAGCACCCAGCACCCTGAGTACTGAGCACCCAGCACCCTGAGTACTGAGCACCCAGCACCCTGGGCACTGAGCACCCAGCACCCTGAGTGCTGAGCACCGAGCACCCTGAGAACTGAGCACCCAGCACCCTGAGCAATGAGCACCCAGCACCCTGAGTACTGAGCACTGATCACCCTGAGCACTGAGCACCCAGCACCCTGAGTACTGAGCACCCAGCACCCTGAGTACTGAGCACCCAGCACCCTGGGCACTGAGCACCCAGCACGCTGAGTGCTGAGCACCCAGCACCCCTAGCACTGAGCACCCAGCACACTGAGTACTGAGCACTGATCACCCTGAGCACTGAGCACCCAGCACCCTGAGTACTGAGCACCCAGCACCCTGAGTACTGAGCACCCAGCACCCTGGGCACTGAGCACCCAGCACGCTGAGTGCTGAGCACCCAGCACCCCGAGCACTGAGCATCCAGCACCCTGAGTACTGAGCACCATGAGTACTGAGCACTGAGCACCCAGCAGCCTGAGTACTGAGCACCCTGAGGACTGAGCACCCATCACCCTGAGCACTGAGAACCCAGCACCCTGAGTACTGAGCACTGATCACCCTGAGCACTGAGCACCCAGCACCCTGAGTACTGAGCACCCAGCACCCTGAGTACTGAGCACCCAGCACCCTGGGCACTGAGCACCCAGCACCCTGAGTGCTGAGCACCGAGCACCCTGAGTACTGAGCACCATGAGGACTGAGCACCCAGCACCCTGAGCACTGGGCACTGATCACCCTGAGCACTGAGCACCCAGCACCCTGAGTACTGAGCACCCAGCACCCCGAGCACTGAGCACCCAGCACCCCGAGCACTGAGCACTGAGCACCCTAAGTACTGAGCACCCTGAGTACTAAGCACCCAGCACACTGAGTACTGAGCACCCAGCACCCTGAGCACTGAGCACCCAGCACCCTGAGTACTGAGCACCCAGCACCCCGAGTACTGAGCACCCAGCACCCTGAGTACTGACCTGAGTACTGAGCACCCAGCACCCTGAGTACTGAGCACCCAGCACCCTGAGTACTGAGCACTCAGCACCCTGAGTACTGAGCACCGAGCACCCCGAGCACTGAGCACCCAGCACCTTGAGCACTGAGCACCCTCAGGACTGAGCACCCAGCACGCTGAGCACTGAGCACCGATCACCCTGAGCACTGAGCACCCAGCACCAAAAGCACTGAGCACCCAGCACCCTGAGTACTGAGCACCCAGCACCCCGAGTACTGAGCACCCAGCACCCTGAGTACTGAGCACCCAGCACCCCGAGCACTGAGCACCCAGCATCCTGAGTACTGAACACCCTGAGTACTGAGCACTGAGCACTGAGCACCCTGAGTACTGAGCACCCTGAGTACTGAGCACTGATCACCCTGAGCACTGCGCACCCAGCACACCGAGCACTGAGCACCCAGCACCCTGAGTACTGAGGACCCAGCACCCTGAGCACTGAGCACCCAGCACCCTGAGTACTGAGCACCCAGCACCCTGAGTACTGAGCACCCAGCACCCTGGGCACTGAGCACCCAGCACCCTGAGTACTGAACACCGAGAACCCTGAGTACTGAGCACCCAGCACCCTGAGTCCTGAGCCCCCAGCACCCTGAGCACTGAGCAACCAGCACTCTGAGCACTGAGCACCAAGCACCCTGAGTACTGAGCAACCAGCACCCTGAGTACTGAACACCCAGCCCCCTGAGCACTGAGCACTGAGCACACAGCACCCTGAGCACTGAGCACTGAGCACCCAGCACCCTGAGCACTGAGCACCCAGCACCCCGAGCACTGAGCACACAGCACCTTGAGCAACCAGCACCCTGAGCACTGAGCACCCTGAGCACTGAGCACTGAGCACCCAGCACCCTGAGTACTGAGCACCCAACACTCTGAGCACTGAGCACCCAGCACGCTGAGTACTGAGCACTGAGCACACAGCACCCTGAGTACTGAGCACCCAGAACTCCGAGCACTGAGCAACCAGCTCCCCGAGCACTGAGCACCCAGCACCCCGAGTGCTGAGCACTGAGCACCCTGAGTACTGAGCACCCAGCACTCCAAGTACTGAGCACTGAGCACCCTGAGAACTGAGCACCCAGCACCCTGAGCACTGAGCACTGAGAACCCTGAGTACTGAGCACCGAGCACCCTGAGTACTGAGCACCCAGCACCGTGAGCACTGAGCACGGAGCACCCCGAGAACTGAGCACCCAGCACCCTGAGCACTGAGCCCCCAGCACCTTGAGTACTGAGCACCGAGCACCCCGAGCACTGAGCACCCAGCACCCTGAATACTGAGCACCCAGCACCATGAGCACTGAGCACACAGCACCCTGAGCACTGAGCACCCAGCACCCCGAGCACTGAGCACCCAGCACCCTGAGTACTGAGCACCCAACACCCAGAGTACTGAGCACCCAGCACCCTGAGCACTGAGCACCCAGGACCCTGAGTACTGAGCACCCAGCACCCTGAGTACTGAGCACCCAGCACCCTGAGCACTGAGCACTGAGCACCCAACACCGTGAGCACTGAGCACCCAGCACCCCGAGCACTGAGCACCCAGCACTCCGAGCACTGAGCACCCAGCACCCTGAGCACTGAGCACCCAGCACGCTGAGCACTGAGCATCCAGCCCCCTGAGTACTGAGCACCCAGCACCATGAGTACTGAGCACCCAGCACCCTGAGTACTGAGCACACAGCACCCTGAGTACTGAGCACCGAGCACCCCGAGCACTGAGCACCCAGCACCCCGAGCAACGAGCACCCTGAGTACTAAGCACCGAGCACGCTGAGCACTGAGCACCCAGCACCCTGAGCACTGAGGACCCAGCACCCTGAGCACCGAGCAAACAGCATCATGAGTACTGAGCACAAAGCACCCTGAGCACTGAGCACCCAGCACCCTGAGTACTGAGCACAGAGCACCCCGAGTACTGAGCACCCAGCACCCCGAGCACTGAGCACCCAGCACCCCGAGCACTGAGCACCCAGCACCCTGAGCACTGAGCACTGAGCACCCTGAGTACTGAGCACCCAGCACCCTGAGCACTGAGCACCCAGCACCCTGAGTACTGAGCACTGAGCACCCAGCACCCCTAGCACTGAGCACCCAGCACACTGAGTACTGAGCACTGATCACCCTGAGCACTGAGCACCCAGCACCCTGAGTACTGAGCACCCAGCACCCTGAGTACTGAGCACCCAGCACCCTGGGCACTGAGCACCCAGCACGCTGAGTGCTGAGCACCCAGCACCCCGAGCACTGAGCATCCAGCACCCTGAGTACTGAGCACCATGAGTACTGAGCACTGAGCACCCAGCAGCCTGAGTACTGAGCACCCTGAGGACTGAGCACCCATCACCCTGAGCACTGAGAACCCAGCACCCTGAGTACTGAGCACTGATCACCCTGAGCACTGAGCACCCAGCACCCTGAGTACTGAGCACCCAGCACCCTGAGTACTGAGCACCCAGCACCCTGGGCACTGAGCACCCAGCACCCTGAGTGCTGAGCACCGAGCACCCTGAGTACTGAGCACCATGAGGACTGAGCACCCAGCACCCTGAGCACTGGGCACTGATCACCCTGAGCACTGAGCACCCAGCACCCTGAGTACTGAGCACCCAGCACCCCGAGCACTGAGCACCCAGCACCCCGAGCACTGAGCACTGAGCACCCTAAGTACTGAGCACCCTGAGTACTAAGCACCCAGCACACTGAGTACTGAGCACCCAGCACCCTGAGCACTGAGCACCCAGCACCCTGAGTACTGAGCACCCAGCACCCCGAGTACTGAGCACCCAGCACCCTGAGTACTGACCTGAGTACTGAGCACCCAGCACCCTGAGTACTGAGCACCCAGCACCCTGAGTACTGAGCACTCAGCACCCTGAGTACTGAGCACCGAGCACCCCGAGCACTGAGCACCCAGCACCTTGAGCACTGAGCACCCTGAGGACTGAGCACCCAGCACGCTGAGCACTGAGCACCGATCACCCTGAGCACTGAGCACCCAGCACCAAAAGCACTGAGCACCCAGCACCCTGAGTACTGAGCACCCAGCACCCCGAGTACTGAGCACCCAGCACCCTGAGTACTGAGCACCCAGCACCCCGAGCACTGAGCACCCAGCATCCTGAGTACTGAACACCCTGAGTACTGAGCACTGAGCACTGAGCACCCTGAGTACTGAGCACCCTGAGGACTGAGCACCCAGCACCCTGAGCACTGAGCACCCAGCACCCTGAGTACTGAGCACTGATCACCCTGAGCACTGCGCACCCAGCACACCGAGCACTGAGCACCCAGCACCCTGAGTACTGAGGACCCAGCACCCTGAGCACTGAGCACCCAGCACCCTGAGTACTGAGCACCCAGCACCCTGAGTACTGAGCACCCAGCACCCTGGGCACTGAGCACCCAGCACCCTGAGTACTGAACACCGAGAACCCTGAGTACTGAGCACCCAGCACCCTGAGTCCTGAGCCCCCAGCACCCTGAGCACTGAGCAACCAGCACTCTGAGCACTGAGCACCAAGCACCCTGAGTACTGAGCAACCAGCACCCTGAGTACTGAACACCCAGCCCCCTGAGCACTGAGCACTGAGCACACAGCACCCTGAGCACTGAGCACTGAGCACCCAGCACCCTGAGCACTGAGCACCCAGCACCCCGAGCACTGAGCACACAGCACCTTGAGCAACCAGCACCCTGAGCACTGAGCACCCTGAGCACTGAGCACTGAGCACCCAGCACCCTGAGTACTGAGCACCCAACACTCTGAGCACTGAGCACCCAGCACGCTGAGTACTGAGCACTGAGCACACAGCACCCTGAGTACTGAGCACCCAGAACTCCGAGCACTGAGCAACCAGCTCCCCGAGCACTGAGCACCCAGCACCCCGAGTGCTGAGCACTGAGCACCCTGAGTACTGAGCACCCAGCACTCCAAGTACTGAGCACTGAGCACCCTGAGAACTGAGCACCCAGCACCCTGAGCACTGAGCACTGAGAACCCTGAGTACTGAGCACCGAGCACCCTGAGTACTGAGCACCCAGCACCGTGAGCACTGAGCACGGAGCACCCCGAGAACTGAGCACCCAGCACCCTGAGCACTGAGCCCCCAGCACCTTGAGTACTGAGCACCGAGCACCCCGAGCACTGAGCACCCAGCACCCTGAATACTGAGCACCCAGCACCATGAGCACTGAGCACACAGCACCCTGAGCACTGAGCACCCAGCACCCCGAGCACTGAGCACCCAGCACCCTGAGTACTGAGCACCCAACACCCAGAGTACTGAGCACCCAGCACCCTGAGCACTGAGCACCCAGGACCCTGAGTACTGAGCACCCAGCACCCTGAGTACTGAGCACCCAGCACCCTGAGCACTGAGCACTGAGCACCCAACACCGTGAGCACTGAGCACCCAGCACCCCGAGCACTGAGCACCCAGCACTCCGAGCACTGAGCACCCAGCACCCTGAGCACTGAGCACCCAGCACGCTGAGCACTGAGCACCCAGCCCCCTGAGTACTGAGCACCCAGCACCATGAGTACTGAGCACCCAGCACCCTGAGTACTGAGCACACAGCACCCTGAGTACTGAGCACCGAGCACCCCGAGCACTGAGCACCCAGCACCCCGAGCAACGAGCACCCTGAGTACTAAGCACCGAGCACGCTGAGCACTGAGCACCCAGCACCCTGAGCACTGAGGACCCAGCACCCTGAGCACCGAGCAAACAGCATCATGAGTACTGAGCACAAAGCACCCTGAGCACTGAGCACCCAGCACCCTGAGTACTGAGCACAGAGCACCCCGAGTACTGAGCACCCAGCACCCCGAGCACTGAGCACCCAGCACCCCGAGCACTGAGCACCCAGCACCCTGAGCACTGAGCACTGAGCACCCTGAGTACTGAGCACCCAGCACCCTGAGCACTGAGCACCCAGCACCCTGAGTACTGAGCACTGAGCACCCAGCACCCCGAGCACTGAGCACCCAGCACCCTGAGTACTGAACACTGAGCACCAAGCACCCCGAGCACTGAGCACCCAGCACCCTGAGCACTGAGCACCCAGCACCCGAGTACTGATCACCCAGCACCCTGAGTACTGAGCACTCAGCACCCTGAGTACTGAGCACCCAGCAACCTGAGTACTGAGCACCCAGCACCCTGAGCACTGAGCACCCAGCACCCTGAGCACTGAGCACCCAGCACCCCGAGCACTGCGCACCCAGCACCCTGAGTACTGAGCACCCAGCACCCTGAGCACTGAGCACCCAGCACCCTGAGCACTGAGCACCCAGCACCCTGAGTACTGAGCACCCAGCACCCTGAGTAGTGAGCACCCAACGTACTGAGCACCGAGCACCCCAAGCACTGAGTACCCAGCACCCTGAGTACTGAGCACCGAGCACCCCGAGCACTGAGCACCCAGCACCCTGAGTACTGAGCTCTGAGCACCCCGAGCACTGAGCACCCAGCGCCCCGAGCACTGAGCACCCAGCGCCCCGAGCACTGAGCACCCAGAACCCCGAGCACTGAGCACCCAGTGCCCCGAGCACTGAGCACCCAGCAACCCCGAGCACTGAGCACCCAGCAACCCCGAGCACTGAGCACCCAGCACCCCGAGCACTGAGCACCCAGCACCCTGAGTACTGAGAACCCAGCACCCTGAGTACTGAGCACCCAGCACCCTGAGCATTGAGCACCCAGCACACTGAGTACTGAGCACCCAACACCCCAAGCACTGAGCACCCTGAGTATTGAGCACCCAGCACCCCAAGCACTGAGCACACTGAGTACTGAGCACCCAGCACCCTGAGTACTGAGCAACCAGCACCCTGGGCACTGAGCACCCAGCACGCTGAGTGCTGAGCACCCAGCACCCTGAGCACTGAGCATCCAGCACCCTGAGTACTGAGCACCATGAGTACTGAGCACTGAGCACCCAGCACCCCGAGTACTAAGCACCGAGCATCCTGAGTACTGAGCACCCAGCACCCTGAGCACTGAACACACAGCACCCTGAGTACTGAGCACATCGAGCACTGAGCACCCAGCACCCTGAGTACTGAGCACCGAGCACCCCGAGCACTGAGCACCCAGCACCCCGAGCACTGAGCACCCAGCACCCCGAGCACTGAGCACCCAGCACCCTGAGTACTGAGCACCCAGCACCCTGAGTACTGAGCACCCAGCACCCTGAGCACTGAGAACCCAGCACCCTGAGCACTGAGCACCCAGCACCCTGAATACTGAGCACCCAGCACCCTGAGCACTGAGTACACAGCACCCTGAGCACTGAGCACCCAGCACCCTGAGTACTGAGCACCCAGCACCAAGAGTTCTGTGCACCGAGCATCCTGAGCACTGAGCACCGAGCACCCCGAGCACTGAGCACCCAGCACCCTGAGTAATGAGCACCCAGCACCCCGAGTACTGAGAACCCAGAACCGTGAGTACTGAGCACCCAGCACCCTGAGTACTGAGCACCCATCACCCTGAGTGCTGAGCACCGAGCACCCTGAGTACTGAGCACCCAGCACCCTGAGCAATGAGCACCCAGCACCCTGAGTACTGAGCACTGATCACCCTGAGCACTGAGCACCCAGCACCCTGAGTACTGAGCACCCAGCACCCTGAGTACTGAGCACCCAGCACCCTGTGCACTGAGCACCCAGCACGCTGAGTGCTGAGCACCCAGCACCCCTAGCACTGAGCACCCAGCACACTGAGTACTGAGCACTGATCACCCTGAGCACTGAGCACCCAGCACCCTGATTACTGAGCACCCAGCACCCTGAGTACTGAGCACCCAGCACCCTGGGCACTGAGCACCCAGCACGCTGAGTGCTGAGCACCCAGCACCCCGAGCACTGAGCATCCAGCACCCTGAGTACTGAGCACCATGATTACTGAGCACTGAGCACCCAGCAGCCTGAGTACTGAGCACCCTGAGGACTGAGCACCCATCACCCTGAGCACTGAGAACCCAGCACCCTGAGTACTGAGCACTGATCACCCTGAGCACTGAGCACCCTGCACCCTGAGTACTGAGCACCCAGCACCCTGAGTACTGAGCACCCAGCACCCTGGGCACTGAGCACCCAGCACCCTGAGTGCTGAGCACTGAGCACCCTGAGTACTGAGCACCATGAGGACTGAGCACCCAGCACCCTGAGCACTGGGCACTGATCACCCTGAGCACTGAGCACCCAGCACCCTGAGTACTGAGCACCCAGCACCCCGAGCACTGAGCACCCAGCACCCCGAGCACTGAGCACTGAGCACCCTAAGTACTGAGCACCCTGAGTACTAAGCACCCAGCACCCTGAGTACTGAGCACCTAGCACCCTGAGCACTGAGCACCCAGCACCCTGAGTACTGAGCACCCAGCACCCCGAGTACTGAGCACCCAGCACCCTGAGTACTGACCTGAGTACTGAGCACCCAGCACCCTGAGTACTGAGCACCCAGCACCCTGAGTACTGAGCACTCAGCACCCTGAGTACTGAGCACCGAGCACCCCGAGCACTGAGCACCCAGCACCTTGAGCACTGAGCACCCTGAGGACTGAGCACCCAGCACGCTGAGCACTGAGCACCGATCACCCTGAGCACTGAGCACCCAGCACCAAAAGCACTGAGCACCCAGCACCCTGAGTACTGAGCACCCAGCACCCCGAGTACTGAGCACCCAGCACCCTGAGTACTGAGCACCCAGCACCCCGAGCACTGAGCACCCAGCACCCTGAGTACTGAACACCCTGAGTACTGAGCACTGAGCACTGAGCACCCTGAGTACTGAGCACCCTGAGGACTGAGCTCCCAGCACCCTGAGCACTGAGCACCCAGCACCCTGAGTACTGAGCACTGATCACCCTGAGCACTGAGCACCCAGCACCCCGAGCACTGAGAACCCAGCACCCTGAGTACTGAGGACCCAGCACCCTGAGCACTGAGCACCCAGCACCCTGAGTACTGAGCACCCAGCACCCTGAGTACTGAGCACCCAGCACCCTGGGCACTGAGCACCCAGCACCCTGATTACTGAACACCGAGAACCCTGAGTACTGAGCACCCAGCACCCTGAGTACTGAACACCCAGCCCCCTGAGCACTGAGCACTGAGCACACAGCACCCTGAGCACTGAGCACTGAGCACCCAGCACCCTGAGCACTGAGCACCCAGCACCCCGAGCACTGAGCACCCAGCACCCTGAGCACCCAGCACCCTGAGCACTGAGCACCCTGAGCACTGAGCACTGAGCACCCAGCACCCTGAGTACTGAGCACCCAACACTCTGAGCACTGAGCACCCAGCACGCTGAGTACTGAGCACTGAGCACACAGCACCCTGAGTACTGAGCACCCAGAACTCCGAGCACTGAGCAACCAGCTCCCCGAGCACTGAGCACCCAGCACCACGAGTGCTGAGCACTGAGCACCCTGAGTACTGAGCACCCAGCACTCCAAGTACTGAGCACTGAGCACCCTGAGAACTGAGCACCCAGCACCCTGAGCACTGAGCACTGAGAACCCTGAGTACTGAGCACCGAGCACCCTGAGTACTGAGCACCCAGCACCCTGAGCACTGAGCACGGAGCACCCCGAGAATTGAGCACCCAGCACCCTGAGCACTGAGCACCCAGCACCTTGAGTACTGAGCACCGAGCACCCCGAGCACTGAGCACCCAGCACCCTGAATACTGAGCACCCAGCACCATGAGCACTGAGCACACAGCACCCTGAGCACTGAGCACCCAGCACCCCGAGCACTGAGCACCCAGCACCCTGAATACTGAGCACCCAACACCCAGAGTACTGAGCACCCAGCACCCTGAGCACTGAGCACCCAGGACCCTGAGTACTGAGCACCCAGCACCCTGAGTACTGAGCACCCAGCACCCTGAGCACTGAGCACTGAGCACCCAACACCGTGAGCACTGAGCACCCAGCACCCCGAGCACTGAGCACCCAGCACTCCGAGCACTGAGCACCCAGCACCCTGAGCACTGAGCACCCAGCACGCTGAGCACTGAGCACCCAGGGCCCTGAGTACTGAGCACCCAGCACCATGAGTACTGAGCACCCAGCACCCTGAGTACTGAGCACACAGCACCCTGAGTACTGAGCACCGAGATCCCCGAGCACTGAGCACCCAGCACCCCGAGCAACGAGCACCCTGAGTACTAAGCACCGAGCACCCTGAGCACTGAGCACCCAGCACCCTGAGCACTGAGGACCCAGCACCCTGAGCACCGAGCAAACAGCACCATGAGTACTGAGCACAAAGCACCCTGAGCACTGAGCACCCAGCACCCTGAGTACTGAGCACCCAGCACCCTGAGCACTGAGCACCCAGTACCCTGAGCACTGAGCACCCAGCACCCCGAGCACTGCGCACCCAGCACCCTGAGTACTGAGCACCCAGCACCCTGAGCACTGAGCACCCAGCACCCTGAGCACTGAGCACCCAGCACCCTGAGTACTGAGCACCCAGCACTTTGAGTAGTGAGCACCCAACGTACTGAGCACCGAGCACCCCGAGCACTGAGTACCCAGCACCCTGAGTACTGAGCACCGAACACCCCGAGCACTGAGCACCCAGCACCCTGAGTACTGAGCTCTGAGCACCCCGAGCACTGAGCACCCAGCGCCCCGAGCACTGAGCACCCAGCGCCCCGAGCACTGAGCACCCAGAACCCCGAGCACTGAGCACCCAGTGCCCCGAGCACTGAGCACCCAGCAACCCCGAGCACTGAGCACCCAGCAACCCCGAGCACTGAGCACCCAGCACCCCGAGCACTGAGCACCCAGCACCCTGAGTACTGAGAACCCAGCACCCTGAGTACTGAGCACCCAGCACCCTGAGCATTGAGCACCCAGCACACTGAGTACTGAGCACCCAACACCCCAAGCACTGAGCACCCTGAGTATTGAGCACCCAGCACCCCAAGCACTGAGCACACTGAGTACTGAGCACCCAGCACCCTGAGTAATGAGCAACCAGCACCCTGGGCACTGAGCACCCAGCACGCTGAGTGCTGAGCACCCAGCACCCCGAGCACTGAGCATCCAGCACCCTGAGTACTGAGCACCATGAGTACTGAGCACTGAGCACCCAGCAGCCTGAGTACTGAGCACCCTGAGGACTGAGCACCCATCACCCTGAGCACTGAGAACCCAGCACCCTGAGTACTGAGCACTGATCACCCTGAGCACTGAGCACCCAGCACCCTGAGTACTGAGCACCCAGCACACTGAGTACTGAGCACCCAGCACCCTGGGCACTGAGCACCCAGCACCCTGAGTGCTGAGCACCGAGCACCCTGAGTACTGAGCACCATGAGGACTGAGCACCCAGCACCCTGAGCACTGGGCACTGATCACCCTGAGCACTGAGCACCCAGCACCCTGAGTACTGAGCACCCAGCACCCCGAGCACTGAGCACCCAGCACCCCGAGCACTGAGCACTGAGCACCCTAAGTACTGAGCACCCTGAGTACTAAGCACCCAGCACCCTGAGTACTGAGCACCTAGCACCCTGAGCACTGAGCACCCAGCACCCTGAGTACTGAGCACCCAGCACCCCGAGTACTGAGCACCCAGCACTCTGAGTACTGACCTGAGTACTGAGCACCCAGCACCCTGAGTACTGAGCACCCAGCACCCTGAGTACTGAGCACTCAGCACCCTGAGTACTGAGCACCGAGCACCCCGAGCACTGAGCACCCAGCACCTTGAGCACTGAGCACCCTGAGGACTGAGCACCCAGCACGCTGAGCACTGAGCACCGATCACCCTGAGCACTGAGCACCCAGCACCAAAAGCACTGAGCACCCAGCACCCTGAGTACTGAGCACCCAGCACCCCGAGTACTGAGCACCCAGCACCCTGAGTACTGAGCACCCAGCACCCTGAGCACTGAGCACTGAGCACCCTGAGTACTGAGCACCCAGCACCCTGAGCACTGAGCACCCAGCACCCTGAGTACTGAGCACTGAGCACCCAGCACGCCGAGCACTGAGCACCCAGCACCCTGAGTACTGAACACTGAGCACCAAGCACCCCGAGCACTGAGCACCCAGCACCCTGAGCACTGAGCACCCAGCACCCAAGTACTGATCACCCAGCACCCTGAGAACTGAGCACTCAGCACCCTGAGTACTGAGCACCCAGCACCCTGAGTACTGAGCACCCAGCACCCTGAGCACTGAGCACCCAGTACCCTGAGCACTGAGCACCCAGCACCCCGAGCACTGCGCACCCAGCACCCTGAGTACTGAGCACCCAGCACCCTGAGCACTGAGCACCCAGCACCCTGAGCACTGAGCACCCAGCACCCTGAGTACTGAGCACCCAGCACTTTGAGTAGTGAGCACCCAACGTACTGAGCACCGAGCACCCCGAGCACTGAGTACCCAGCACCCTGAGTACTGAGCACCGAGCACCCCGAGCACTGAGCACCCAGCACCCTGAGTACTGAGCTCTGAGCACCCCGAGCACTGAGCACCCAGCGCCCCGAGCACTGAGCACCCAGCGCCCCGAGCACTGAACACCCAGAACCCCGAGCACTGAGCACCCAGTGCCCCGAGCACTGAGCACCCAGCAACCCCGAGCACTGAGCACCCAGCAACCCCGAGCACTGAGCACCCAGCACCCCGAGCACTGAGCACCCAGCACCCTGAGTACTGAGAACCCAGCACCCTGAGTACTGAGCACCCAGCACCCTGAGCATTGAGCACCCAGCACACTGAGTACTGAGCACCCAACACCCCAAGCACTGAGCACCCTGAGTATTGAGCACCCAGCACCCCAAGCACTGAGCACACTGAGTACTGAGCACCCAGCACCCTGAGTAATGAGCAACCAGCACCCTGGGCACTGAGCACCCAGCACGCTGAGTGCTGAGCACCCAGCACCCCGAGCACTGAGCATCCAGCACCCTGAGTACTGAGCACCATGAGTACTGAGCACTGAGCACCCAGCAGCCTGAGTACTGAGCACCCTGAGGACTGAGCACCCATCACCCTGAGCACTGAGAACCCAGCACCCTGAGTACTGAGCACTGATCACCCTGAGCACTGAGCACCCAGCACCCTGAGTACTGAGCACCCAGCACCCTGAGTACTGAGCACCCAGCACCCTGGGCACTGAGCACCCAGCACCCTGAGTGCTGAGCACCGAGCACCCTGAGTACTGAGCACCATGAGGACTGAGCACCCAGCACCCTGAGCACTGGGCACTGATCACCCTGAGCACTGAGCACCCAGCACCCTGAGTACTGAGCACCCAGCACCCCGAGCACTGAGCACCCAGCACCCCGAGCACTGAGCACTGAGCACCCTAAGTACTGAGCACCCTGAGTACTAAGCACCCAGCACCCTGAGTACTGAGCACCTAGCACCCTGAGCACTGAGCACCCAGCACCCTGAGTACTGAGCACCCAGCACCCCGAGTACTGAGCACCCAGCACTCTGAGTACTGACCTGAGTACTGAGCACCCAGCACCCTGAGTACTGAGCACCCAGCACCCTGAGTACTGAGCACTCAGCACCCTGAGTACTGAGCACCGAGCACCCCGAGCACTGAGCACCCAGCACCTTGAGCACTGAGCACCCTGAGGACTGAGCACCCAGCACGCTGAGCACTGAGCACCGATCACCCTGAGCACTGAGCACCCAGCACCAAAAGCACTGAGCACCCAGCACCCTGAGTACTGAGCACCCAGCACCCCGAGTACTGAGCACCCAGCACCCTGAGTACTGAGCACCCAGCACCCCGAGCACTGAGCACCCAGCACCCTGAGTACTGAACACCCTGAGTACTGAGCACTGAGCACCCTGAGTACTGAGCACCCTGAGGACTGAGCACCCAGCACCCTGAGCACTGAGCACCCAGCACCCTGAGTACTGAGCACTGAGCACCCTGAGTACTGAGCACCCTGAGCACTGAGCACCCAGCACCCCGAGCACTGAGCACCCAGCACCCTGAGTACTGAGGACCCAGCACCCTGAGCACTGAGCACCCAGCACCCTGAGTACTGAGCACCCAGCACCCTGAGTACTGAGCACCCAGCACCCTGGGCACTGAGCACCCAGCACCCTGAGTACTGAACACCGAGAACCCTGAGTACTGAGCACCCAGCACCCTGAGTCCTGAGCCCCCAGCACCCTGAGCACTGAGCAACCAGCACTCTGAGCACTGAGCACCCAGCACCCTGAGTACTGAGCACCCAGCACCCCGAGCACTGAGCACCCAGCACCCTGAGTACTGAACACCCTGAGTACTGAGCACTGAGCACCCTGAGTACTGAGCACCCTGAGGACTGAGCACCCAGCACCCTGAGCACTGAGCACCCAGCACCCCGAGCACTGAGCACCCAGCACCCTGAGTACTGAGGACCCAGCACCCTGAGCACTGAGCACCCAGCACCCTGAGTACTGAGCACCCAGCACCCTGAGTACTGAGCACCCAGCACCCTGGGCACTGAGCACCCAGCACCCTGAGTACTGAACACCGAGAACCCTGAGTACTGAGCACCCAGCACCCTGAGTCCTGAGCCCCCAGCACCCTGAGCACTGAGCAACCAGCACTCTGAGCACTGAGCACCAAGCACCCTGAGTACTGAGCAACCAGCACCCTGAGTACTGAACACCCAGCCCCCTGAGCACTGAGCACTGAGCACACAGCACCCTGAGCACTGAGCACTGAGCACCCAGCACCCTGAGCACTGAGCACCCAGCACCCCGAGCACTGAGCACCCAGCACCCTGAGCACCCAGCACCCTGAGCACTGAGCACCCTGAGCACTGAGCACTGAGCACCCAGCACCCTGAGTACTGAGCACCCAACACTCTGAGCACTGAGCACCCAGCACGCTGAGTACTGAGCACTGAGCACACAGCACCCTGAGTACTGAGCACCCAGAACTCCGAGCACTGAGCAACCAGCTCCCCGAGCACTGAGCACTCAGCACCCTGAGTACTGAGCACCGAGCACCCCGAGCACTGAGCACCCAGCACCTTGAGCACTGAGCACCCTGAGGACTGAGCACCCAGCACGCTGAGCACTGAGCACCGATCACCCTGAGCACTGAGCACCCAGCACCAAAAGCACTGAGCACCCAGCACCCTGAGTACTGAGCACCCAGCACCCCGAGTACTGAGCACCCAGCACCCTGAGTACTGAGCACCCAGCACCCTGAGCACTGAGCACTGAGCACCCTGAGTACTGAGCACCCAGCACCCTGAGCACTGAGCACCCAGCACCCTGAGTACTGAGCACTGAGCACCCAGCACCCCGAGCACTGAGCACCCAGCACCCTGAGTACTGAACACTGAGCACCAAGCACCCCGAGCACTGAGCACCCAGCACCCTGAGCACTGAGCACCCAGCACCCAAGTACTGATCACCCAGCACCCTGAGAACTGAGCACTCAGCACCCTGAGTACTGAGCACCCAGCACCCTGAGTACTGAGCACCCAGCACCCTGAGCACTGAGCACCCAGTACCCTGAGCACTGAGCACCCAGCACCCCGAGCACTGCGCACCCAGCACCCTGAGTACTGAGCACCCAGCACCCTGAGCACTGAGCACCCAGCACCCTGAGCACTGAGCACCCAGCACCCTGAGTACTGAGCACCCAGCACTTTGAGTAGTGAGCACCCAACGTACTGAGCACCGAGCACCCCGAGCACTGAGTACCCAGCACCCTGAGTACTGAGCACCGAGCACCCCGAGCACTGAGCACCCAGCACCCTGAGTACTGAGCTCTGAGCACCCCGAGCACTGAGCACCCAGCGCCCCGAGCACTGAGCACCCAGCGCCCCGAGCACTGAGCACCCAGAACCCCGAGCACTGAGCACCCAGTGCCCCGAGCACTGAGCACCCAGCAACCCCGAGCACTGAGCACCCAGCAACCCCGAGCACTGAGCACCCAGCACCCCGAGCACTGAGCACCCAGCACCCTGAGTACTGAGAACCCAGCACCCTGAGTACTGAGCACCCAGCACCCTGAGCATTGAGCACCCAGCACACTGAGTACTGAGCACCCAACACCCCAAGCACTGAGCACCCTGAGTATTGAGCACCCAGCACCCCAAGCACTGAGCACACTGAGTACTGAGCACCCAGCACCCTGAGTAATGAGCAACCAGCACCCTGGGCACTGAGCACCCAGCACGCTGAGTGCTGAGCACCCAGCACCCCGAGCACTGAGCATCCAGCACCCTGAGTACTGAGCACCATGAGTACTGAGCACTGAGCACCCAGCAGCCTGAGTACTGAGCACCCTGAGGACTGAGCACCCATCACCCTGAGCACTGAGAACCCAGCACCCTGAGTACTGAGCACTGATCACCCTGAGCACTGAGCACCCAGCACCCTGAGTACTGAGCACCCAGCACCCTGAGTACTGAGCACCCAGCACCCTGGGCACTGAGCACCCAGCACCCTGAGTGCTGAGCACCGAGCACCCTGAGTACTGAGCACCATGAGGACTGAGCACCCAGCACCCTGAGCACTGGGCACTGATCACCCTGAGCACTGAGCACCCAGCACCCTGAGTACTGAGCACCCAGCACCCCGAGCACTGAGCACCCAGCACCCCGAGCACTGAGCACTGAGCACCCTAAGTACTGAGCACCCTGAGTACTAAGCACCCAGCACCCTGAGTACTGAGCACCTAGCACCCTGAGCACTGAGCACCCAGCACCCTGAGTACTGAGCACCCAGCACCCCGAGTACTGAGCACCCAGCACTCTGAGTACTGACCTGAGTACTGAGCACCCAGCACCCTGAGTACTGAGCACCCAGCACCCTGAGTACTGAGCACTCAGCACCCTGAGTACTGAGCACCGAGCACCCCGAGCACTGAGCACCCAGCACCTTGAGCACTGAGCACCCTGAGGACTGAGCACCCAGCACGCTGAGCACTGAGCACCGATCACCCTGAGCACTGAGCACCCAGCACCAAAAGCACTGAGCACCCAGCACCCTGAGTACTGAGCACCCAGCACCCCGAGTACTGAGCACCCAGCACCCTGAGTACTGAGCACCCAGCACCCCGAGCACTGAGCACCCAGCACCCTGAGTACTGAACACCCTGAGTACTGAGCACTGAGCACCCTGAGTACTGAGCACCCTGAGGACTGAGCACCCAGCACCCTGAGCACTGAGCACCCAGCACCCTGAGTACTGAGCACTGATCACCCTGAGCACTGAGCACCCAGCACCCCGAGCACTGAGCACCCAGCACCCTGAGTACTGAGGACCCAGCACCCTGAGCACTGAGCACCCAGCACCCTGAGTACTGAGCACCCAGCACCCTGAGTACTGAGCACCCAGCACCCTGGGCACTGAGCACCCAGCACCCTGAGTACTGAACACCGAGAACCCTGAGTACTGAGCACCCAGCACCCTGAGTCCTGAGCCCCCAGCACCCTGAGCACTGAGCAACCAGCACTCTGAGCACTGAGCACCAAGCACCCTGAGTACTGAGCAACCAGCACCCTGAGTACTGAACACCCAGCCCCCTGAGCACTGAGCACTGAGCACACAGCACCCTGAGCACTGAGCACTGAGCACCCAGCACCCTGAGCACTGAGCACCCAGCACCCCGAGCACTGAGCACCCAGCACCCTGAGCACCCAGCACCCTGAGCACTGAGCACCCTGAGCACTGAGCACTGAGCACCCAGCACCCTGAGTACTGAGCACCCAACACTCTGAGCACTGAGCACCCAGCACGCTGAGTACTGAGCACTGAGCACACAGCACCCTGAGTACTGAGCACCCAGAACTCCGAGCACTGAGCAACCAGCTCCCCGAGCACTGAGCACTCAGCACCCTGAGTACTGAGCACCGAGCACCCCGAGCACTGAGCACCCAGCACCTTGAGCACTGAGCACCCTGAGGACTGAGCACCCAGCACGCTGAGCACTGAGCACCGATCACCCTGAGCACTGAGCACCCAGCACCAAAAGCACTGAGCACCCAGCACCCTGAGTACTGAGCACCCAGCACCCCGAGTACTGAGCACCCAGCACCCTGAGTACTGAGCACCCAGCACCCTGAGCACTGAGCACTGAGCACCCTGAGTACTGAGCACCCAGCACCCTGAGCACTGAGCACCCAGCACCCTGAGTACTGAGCACTGAGCACCCAGCACCCCGAGCACTGAGCACCCAGCACCCTGAGTACTGAACACTGAGCACCAAGCACCCCGAGCACTGAGCACCCAGCACCCTGAGCACTGAGCACCCAGCACCCAAGTACTGATCACCCAGCACCCTGAGAACTGAGCACTCAGCACCCTGAGTACTGAGCACCCAGCACCCTGAGTACTGAGCACCCAGCACCCTGAGCACTGAGCACCCAGTACCCTGAGCACTGAGCACCCAGCACCCCGAGCACTGCGCACCCAGCACCCTGAGTACTGAGCACCCAGCACCCTGAGCACTGAGCACCCAGCACCCTGAGCACTGAGCACCCAGCACCCTGAGTACTGAGCACCCAGCACTTTGAGTAGTGAGCACCCAACGTACTGAGCACCGAGCACCCCGAGCACTGAGTACCCAGCACCCTGAGTACTGAGCACCGAGCACCCCGAGCACTGAGCACCCAGCACCCTGAGTACTGAGCTCTGAGCACCCCGAGCACTGAGCACCCAGCGCCCCGAGCACTGAGCACCCAGCGCCCCGAGCACTGAGCACCCAGAACCCCGAGCACTGAGCACCCAGTGCCCCGAGCACTGAGCACCCAGCAACCCCGAGCACTGAGCACCCAGCAACCCCGAGCACTGAGCACCCAGCACCCCGAGCACTGAGCACCCAGCACCCTGAGTACTGAGAACCCAGCACCCTGAGTACTGAGCACCCAGCACCCTGAGCATTGAGCACCCAGCACACTGAGTACTGAGCACCCAACACCCCAAGCACTGAGCACCCTGAGTATTGAGCACCCAGCACCCCAAGCACTGAGCACACTGAGTACTGAGCACCCAGCACCCTGAGTAATGAGCAACCAGCACCCTGGGCACTGAGCACCCAGCACGCTGAGTGCTGAGCACCCAGCACCCCGAGCACTGAGCATCCAGCACCCTGAGTACTGAGCACCATGAGTACTGAGCACTGAGCACCCAGCAGCCTGAGTACTGAGCACCCTGAGGACTGAGCACCCATCACCCTGAGCACTGAGAACCCAGCACCCTGAGTACTGAGCACTGATCACCCTGAGCACTGAGCACCCAGCACCCTGAGTACTGAGCACCCAGCACCCTGAGTACTGAGCACCCAGCACCCTGGGCACTGAGCACCCAGCACCCTGAGTGCTGAGCACCGAGCACCCTGAGTACTGAGCACCATGAGGACTGAGCACCCAGCACCCTGAGCACTGGGCACTGATCACCCTGAGCACTGAGCACCCAGCACCCTGAGTACTGAGCACCCAGCACCCCGAGCACTGAGCACCCAGCACCCCGAGCACTGAGCACTGAGCACCCTAAGTACTGAGCACCCTGAGTACTAAGCACCCAGCACCCTGAGTACTGAGCACCTAGCACCCTGAGCACTGAGCACCCAGCACCCTGAGTACTGAGCACCCAGCACCCCGAGTACTGAGCACCCAGCACTCTGAGTACTGACCTGAGTACTGAGCACCCAGCACCCTGAGTACTGAGCACCCAGCACCCTGAGTACTGAGCACTCAGCACCCTGAGTACTGAGCACCGAGCACCCCGAGCACTGAGCACCCAGCACCTTGAGCACTGAGCACCCTGAGGACTGAGCACCCAGCACGCTGAGCACTGAGCACCGATCACCCTGAGCACTGAGCACCCAGCACCAAAAGCACTGAGCACCCAGCACCCTGAGTACTGAGCACCCAGCACCCCGAGTACTGAGCACCCAGCACCCTGAGTACTGAGCACCCAGCACCCCGAGCACTGAGCACCCAGCACCCTGAGTACTGAACACCCTGAGTACTGAGCACTGAGCACCCTGAGTACTGAGCACCCTGAGGACTGAGCACCCAGCACCCTGAGCACTGAGCACCCAGCACCCTGAGTACTGAGCACTGATCACCCTGAGCACTGAGCACCCAGCACCCCGAGCACTGAGCACCCAGCACCCTGAGTACTGAGGACCCAGCACCCTGAGCACTGAGCACCCAGCACCCTGAGTACTGAGCACCCAGCACCCTGAGTACTGAGCACCCAGCACCCTGGGCACTGAGCACCCAGCACCCTGAGTACTGAACACCGAGAACCCTGAGTACTGAGCACCCAGCACCCTGAGTCCTGAGCCCCCAGCACCCTGAGCACTGAGCAACCAGCACTCTGAGCACTGAGCACCAAGCACCCTGAGTACTGAGCAACCAGCACCCTGAGTACTGAACACCCAGCCCCCTGAGCACTGAGCACTGAGCACACAGCACCCTGAGCACTGAGCACTGAGCACCCAGCACCCTGAGCACTGAGCACCCAGCACCCCGAGCACTGAGCACCCAGCACCCTGAGCACCCAGCACCCTGAGCACTGAGCACCCTGAGCACTGAGCACTGAGCACCCAGCACCCTGAGTACTGAGCACCCAACACTCTGAGCACTGAGCACCCAGCACGCTGAGTACTGAGCACTGAGCACACAGCACCCTGAGTACTGAGCACCCAGAACTCCGAGCACTGAGCAACCAGCTCCCCGAGCACTGAGCACCCAGCACCCCGAGTGCTGAGCACTGAGCACCCTGAGTACTGAGCACCCAGCACTCCAAGTACTGAGCACTGAGCACCCTGAGAACTGAGCACCCAGCACCCTGAGCACTGAGCACTGAGAACCCTGAGTACTGAGCACCGAGCACCCTGAGTACTGAGCACCCAGCACCCTGAGCACAGAGCACGGAGCACCCCGAGAACTGAGCACCCAGCACCCTGAGCACTGAGCACCCAGCACCTTGAGTACTGAGCACCGAGCACCCCGAGCACTGAGCACCCAGCACCCTGAATACTGAGCAACCAGCACCATGAGCACTGAGCACACAGCACCCTGAGCACTGAGCACCCAGCACCCCGAGCACTGAGCACCCAGCACCCTGAGTACTGAGCACCCAACACCCAGAGTACTGAGCACCCAGCACCCTGAGCACTGAGCACCCAGGACCCTGAGTACTGAGCACCCAGCACCCTGAGTACTGAGCACCCAGCACCCTGAGCACTGAGCACTGAGCACCCAACACCGTGAGCACTGAGCACCCAGCACCCCGAGCACTGAGCACCAAGCACTCCGAGCACTGAGCACCCAGCACCCTGAGCACTGAGCACCCAGCACGCTGAGCACTGAGCACCCAGCCCCCTGAGTACTGAGCACCCAGCACCATGAGTACTGAGCACCCAGCACCCTGAGTACTGAGCACACAGCACCCTGAGTACTGAGCACCGAGCACCCCGAGCACTGAGCACCCAGCACCCCGAGCAACGAGCACCCTGAGTACTAAGCACCGAGCACCCTGAGCACTGAGCACCCAGCACCCTGAGCACTGAGGACCCAGCACCCTGAGCACCGAGCAAACAGCACCATGAGTACTGAGCACAAAGCACCCTGAGCACTGAGCACCCAGCACCCTGAGTACTGAGCACAGAGCACCCGAGTACTGAGCACCCAGCACCCCGAGCACTGAGCACCCAGCACCCCGAGCACTGAGCACCCAGCACACTGAGCACTGAGCACTGAGCACCCTGAGTACTGAGCACCCAGCACCCTGAGCACTGAGCACCCAGCACCCTGAGTACTGAGCACTGAGCACCCAGCACCCCGAGCACTGAGCACCCAGCACCCTGAGTACTGAACACTGAGCAACAAGCACCCCGAGCACTGAGCACCCAGCACCCTGAGCACTGAGCACCCAGCACCCGAGTACTGATCACCCAGCACCCTGAGAACTGAGCACTCAGCACCCTGAGTACTGAGCACCCAGCACCCTGAGTACTGAGCACCCAGCACCCTGAGCACTGAGCACCCAGTACCCTGAGCACTGAGCACCCAGCACCCCGAGCACTGCGCACCCAGCACCCTGAGTACTGAGCACCCAGCACCCTGAGCACTGAGCACCCAGCACCCTGAGCACTGAGCACCCAGCACCCTGAGTACTGAGCACCCAGCACCCTGAGTAGTGAGCACCCAACGTACTGAGCACCGAGCACCCCGAGCACTGAGTACCCAGCACCCTGAGTACTGAGCACCGAGCACCCCGAGCACTGAGCACCCAGCACCCTGAGTACTGAGCTCTGAGCACCCCGAGCACTGAGCACCCAGCGCCCCGAGCACTGAGCACCCAGCGCCCCGAGCACTGAGCACCCAGAACCCGGAGCACTGAGCACCCAGTGCCCCGAGCACTGAGCACCCAGCAACCCCGAGCACTGAGCACCCAGCAACCCCGAGCACTGAGCACCCAGCACCCCGAGCACTGAGCACCCAGCACCCTGAGTACTGAGAACCCAGCACCCTGAGTACTGAGCACCCAGCACCCTGAGCATTGAGCACCCAGCACACTGAGTACTGAGCACCCAACACCCCAAGCACTGAGCACCCTGAGTATTGAGCACCCAGCACCCCAAGCACTGAGCACACTGAGTACTGAGCACCCAGCATCCTGAGTAATGAGCAACCAGCACCCCGAGCACTGAGCACCCAGCAACCTGAGTACTGAGCACCGAGCACCCTGAGCACTGAGCACCCAGCACCCTGAGAACTGAGCACCGAGCACCCCGAGTACAGAGCACCCAGCACCCCGAGCACTGAGCACCCAGCACCCCGAGCACTGAGCACCCAGCACACCTAGCAACTACCACTCTGGGTACTAAGCACCGAGCACCCTGAGCACTGAGCACCCAGCACCCTGAGCACTGAGCTCCCAGCACCCTGAGTACTGAGCACCCAGCACCCTGAGCACTGAGCACCCAGCACCCCGAGCACTGAGCACCCAGCACCACGAGCAACGAGCAATGAGCACCCTGAGCACTGAACACCCAGCACCCTGAGGACTGATCACCCAGCACCCCGAGCACTGAGCACCCAGCACCCTGAGCACTGAGCACCCTGAGTACTGAGCACTGAGCACCCTGAGTACTGAGCACTGAGCACCCTGCGTACTGAGCACCCAGCACACTGAGTACTGAGCACCCAGCACCCTGAGCACTGAGCACCGAGCTCCCTGAGCACTGAGCACCCAGCACCCTGAGCACTGAGCACCCAGCACCCCGAGCAGTGAGCACCCAGCACCCTGAGCCCTGAGCACCCTGAGTACTGAGCACTGAGCACCCTGAGTACTGAGCACCCAGCACCCTGAGTACTGAGCACCCAGCACCCTGAGTACTGAGCACCCAGCACCCTGAGTACTGAGCACCCAGCACCCTGAGCAATGAGCACCCTGAGTACTGAGCACCCAGCACCCTGAGCACTGAGCACCGAACATCCCGAGTTCTGAGCACCCAGCACCCAGAGTAATGAGCACCCAGCAACCTGAGTACTGAGCACACAGCACCCTGAGCAATGAGTACCCCGAGCACTGAGCACCCAGCACCCTGAGCACTGAGGACAAAGCACCCTGAGTACTGAGCACCCAGCACCCTGAGTACTGAGCATCCAGCACCCCGAGCACTGAGCACCCAGCACCCTGAGTACTGAGCACTGAGTACCCAGCACACTGTGTACTGAGCACGGAGTACCCAGCACCCCGAGCACTGAGCACCCAGCACCCTGAGCACTGAGCACCCTGAGTACTGAGCACCCAGCACCCTGAGCACTGAGCACCCAGCACCCTGAGCACTGAGCACCCAGCACCCCGAGCACTGAGCACCCTGAGTACTGAGCACCCAGCACCCTGAGTACTGAGCATCCAGCACCCCGAGCACTGAGCACCCAGCACCCTGAGTACTGAGCACTGAGTACCCAGCACCCTGTGTACTGAGCACGGAGTACCCAGCACCCCGAGCCCTGAGCACCCAGCACCCTGAGCATTGAGCACCCAGCACCCCGAGCACTGAGCACCCAGCACCCTGAGCACTGAGCACCCTGAGTACTGAGCACTGAGCACCCTGAGTACTGAGCTCTGAGCACCCTGAGTACTGAGCACCCAGCACCCTGAGCACTGTGCACCCAGCACCCTGAGTACTGAGCACTGAGCACCCCGCACCCCGAGCAAGGGTGCTCAGTGCTCAGTACTCAGCGTGCTGGGTGCTCAGTGCTCAGGGTGCTCGGTGATCAGTACTCAGGGTGCTCAGTGCTCAGGGTGCTGGGTGCTCAGTGCTCGGGGTGCTCAGTACTCAGGGTGCTGTGTGTTCAGTGCTCAGCGTACTGGGTGCTCAGTACTCAGGGTGCTGGCTGCTCAGTGCTCGGGGTGCTGGATGCTCAGTACTCAGGGTGCTGGGTGCTCAGTGATCAGGGTGCTGGGTGCTCAGTACTCAGGGTGCTGGGTGCTCAGTGCTCAGGGTGCTGGGTGCTCAGTACTCAGGGTGCTGGGTCCTCAGTGCTCAGGGTGCTGGGTGCTCAGTGCTCGGGGTGCTCGGTGCTCAGTGCTCACGGTGCTGGGTGCTCAGTACTCAGGGTGCTCATTGCTCAGGGTGCTGGGTGCTCAGTACTCAGGGTGCTGGGTGCTCAGTACTCAGGGTTCTCAGTGCTCAGTACTCAGGGTGCTCAGTGCTCAGAACTCAGGGTGCTCAGTGCTCAGGGTGCTGGGTGCTCAGTACTCAGGGTGCTCAGTGCTTGGGGTGCTAGGTGCTCAGTACTCATGGTGCTCAGTGCTTGGGGTGCTGGGTGCTCAGTACTCAGGGTGCTGGTTGCTCAGTGTTCAGGGTGCTGTGTGCTGAGTACTCAGGGTGCTGGGTGCTCAGTACTCAGGGTGCTGAGTGCTCAGTGCTCGGGGTGCTGGGTGCTCAGTGCTCGGGGTGCTGGGTGCTCAGTGCTCGGGGTGCTGGTTGCTCAGTGCTCGGGGTGCTCGGTGCTCAGTGCTCGGGGTGCTGGGTGCTCAGTACTCGGGGTGCTCAGTGCTCAGTACTCAGGGTGCTGGGTGCTCGGTGCTCGGTGTGCTCGGTGCTCAGTACGTTGGGTGCTCAGTACTCAGGGTGCTGGGTGCTCAGTGCTCAGTGTGATCGGTGCTCAGTACTCAGGGTGCTCAGTACTCAGGGTGATGTGTGCTCAGGGCTTGGGGTGCTGGGAGCTCAGTACTCAGGGTGCTGGGTGCTCAGTGCTCGGGGTGCTGGGTGCTGAGTGCTCAGGGTGCTGGGTGCTCAGTACTCGGGGTGCACGGTGCTCACTACTCAGGGTGCTGGGTGCTCAGTACTCAGGGTGCTGGGTGCTCAGTACTCAGGGTGCTCGCTGCTCAGTACTCAGTGTGCTGGGTGCTCATTGCTCAAGGTGCTGGGTGCTCAGTACTCAGGGTGCTGGGTGCTCAGTGCTCGGGGTGCTGGGTGCTCAGTGCTCAGGGTGCCGGGTGCTCAGTATTCAGGGTGCTGGGTGCTCAGTACTCAGGGTGCTCAGTGCTCGGGGAGCTCGTTGCTCAGTACTCAGGGTGCTGGGTGCTCAGTACTCAGTGCTCGGGGTCCTGGGTGCTCAGCGCTCTGGGTGCTTAGTGCACAGTACTCATGGTGCTGGGTGCTCAGTATTCAGGGTGCTGGGTGCTCATTCTCGGGGTGCTGGGTGCTCAGTGCTCGGGGTGCTGCGTGCTCAGTACTCAGGGTGCTGGGTGCTCAGTACTCAGGGTGCTGGGTGGTCATTCTCGGGGTGCTGGGTGCTCAGTGCTCGGGGTGCTGGGTGCTCAGTACTCGGGGTGCTGGGTGCTCAGTGCTCAGCGTGCTGGGTGCTCAGTACTCAGGGTGCTCGGTTCTCAGTACTCAGGGTGCTGGGTGCTCATTCTCGGGGTGCTGGGTGCTCAGTGCTCGGGGTGCTGGGTGCTCAGTACTCGGGGTGCTGGGTGCTCAGTGCTCAGCGTGCTGGGTGCTCAGTACTCCGGGTGCTCGGTTCTCAGTACTCAGGGTGCTGGGTGCTCATTCTCGGGGTGCTGGGTGCTCAGTGCTCAGGGTCCTCGGTTCTCAGTACTCAGGGTGCTGGGTGCTCATTCTCGGGGTGCTGGGTGCTCAGTGCTCAGCGTGCTGGGTGCTCAGTACTCACGGTGCTGGGTGCTCAGTACTCGGGGTGCTGGGTGCTCATTACTCAGGGTGCTGGGTGCTCAGTGCTAGGGGTGCTCGCTGCTCAGTACTCTTGGTGCTGGGTGCTCAGTACTCAGGGTGCTGGGTGCTCAGTGCTCGGGGTGCTCGGTGCTCAGTACTCGGGGTGCTCGGTGCTCAGTACTCAGGGTGCTGGGTGCTCAGTGCTCAGGGTCCTCGGTGCTCAGTACTCAGGGTGCTCAGTGATCAGTACTCAGCGTGCTGGGTGCTCCGTGCTCAGGGTGCTCGGTGCTCAGTACTCAGGGTGCTCAGTGCTCAGTACTCAGCGTGCTGTGTGCTCAGTGCACAGGGTGCTGGGTGCTCAGTACTCAGGGTGCTGGGTGCTTAGTACTCAGGGTGCTCGGTCCTCAGTGCTCAGGGTGCTGGGTGCTCAGTAATCAGGGTGCTGGGTGCTCAGTGCTCAGGGTGCTCAGTGCTCAGTACTCAGGGTGCTCGGTGCTCAGTGCTCAGGGTGCTCAGTGCTCAGTACTCAGGGTGCTCAGTGCTCAGTGCTCTGGGTGCTGGGTGCTCAGTGCTCGGGGTGCTGGGTGCTCAGTGCTCAGGGTGCTGGGTGCTCAGTACTCAGGGTGCTCAGTGCTCAGGGTGCTGGGTGCTCAGTGCTCGGGTTGCTGGGTACTCAGTGCTCAGTACTCAGGGTGCTCAGTGCTCAGTGCTCTGGGTTCTGGGTGCTCAGTGCTCGGGGTGCTGGGTGCTCAGTGCTCAGGGTGCTGGGTGCTCAGTACTCAGGGTGCTCAGATCTCAGGGTGCTGGGTGCTCAGTACTCAATGTGCTGGGTGCTCAGTGCTCAGGGTGCTGGGTGCTCAGTACTCAGGGTGCTGGGTCCTCAGTGATCAGGGTGCTGGGTGCTCAGTGCTCGGGGTGCTCAGTACTCAGGGTGCTGTGTGTTCAGTGCTCAGGGTACTGGGTGCTCAGTACTCAGGGTGCTCGGTGCTTAGTACTCAGGGTGCTGGGTGCTCAGTAATCCGGGTGCTGGGTGCTCAGTGCTCGGGGTGCTCGGTGCTCAGTGCTCAGGGTGCTGGGTGCTGAGTACTCAGGGTGCTCATTGCTCAGCGTGCTGGGTGCTCAGTACTCAGGGTGCTGGGTGCTCAGTACTCAGGGTGCTCAGTGCTCAGTACTCAGGGTGCTCAGTGCTCAGGGTGCTGGGTGCTCAGTGCTCAGGGTGCTCGGTGCTCAGTGCTCAGGTTGCTGGGTGCTCAGTACTCAGGGTGCTGGGTGCTCAGTACTCAGGGTGCTGGGTGCTCAGTAATCAGGGTGCTGGGTGATTAGTACTCAGGGTGCTGGGTGCTCAGTGCTCGGGGTGCTGGGTGTTCAGTGCTCGGGGTGCTCGGTGCTCTGTGCTCGGGGTGCTGGGTGCTCAGTACTCAGGGTGCTGAGTGCTCAGTACTCGGTGTGCTGGGTGCTCAGTACTCAGGGTGCTCGGTGCTCAGTGCTCGGGGTGCTGGGTGCTCAGTACTCAGCGTGCTCGGTGCTCAGTTCTCAGGATGCTCAGTGCTCAGTACGCAGGGTGCTCAGTGCTCAGTGCTCGGGGTGCTGGGTGCTCAGTGCTCGGGGTGCTGGGTGCTCAGTGATCGGGGTGCTGGGTGCTCAGTGCTCAGGGTGCTGGGTGCTCAGTGCTCAGAGTGCTGGGTGCTCAGTACTCAGGGTGCTCGGTGCTCAGTACTCAGGGTGCTCAGTGCTCAGTACTCAGCGTGCTGGGTGCTCAGTGCTCAGGGTGCTCGGTGCTCAGTACTCAGGGTGCTCAGTGCTCAGTACTCAGCGTGCTGGGTGCTCTGTGCTCAGGGTGCTGGGTGCTCAGTGCTCAGGGTGCTGGGTGCTCAGTACTCAGGGTGCTGGGTGCTCAGTGCTCGGGGTGCTGGGTGCTCAGTGCTCAGGGTGCTCGGTGCTTAGTACTCATGGTGCTCGGTGCTCGGGGTGCTGGGTGCTCAGTGCTCGGTGTGCTGGGTGCTCAGTGCTCGGGGTGCTGGGTGCTGAGTGCTCGGTGTGCTGGGTGCTCAGTGCTCGGGCTGCTGTGTGCTCAGTGCTCGGGGTGCTGGGTGCTCAGTACTCGGGGTGCTCGGTGCTCTGTACTTAGGGTGCTGGGTGCTCAGTGCTCAGGTTGCTGGGTGCTCAGTACTCAGGGTGCTGGGTGCTCGGTGCTCAGTACGCTGGGTGCTCAGTACTCAGGGTGCTGGGTGCTCAGTACTCAGGGTGCTGGGTGCTCAGTGCTCGGGGTGCTGGGTGCTCATTAATCAGGGTGCTGGGTGTTCAGTACTCAGGGTGCTCAGTACTCAGGGTGCTGGGTGCTCAGGGATCGGGGTGCTGGGAGCTCAGTACTCAGGGTGCTGGGTGCTCAGTGCTCGGGGTGCTGGTTGCTGAGTGCTCAGGGTGCTGGGTGCTCAGTACTTGGGGTGCTCGGTGCTCAGTACTCAGGGTGCTGTGTGCTCAGTACTCAGGGTGCTGGGTGCTCAGTGCTCGGTGTGCTCGGTGCTCAGTACTCAGGGTGCTCGGTGCTCAGTGCTCAGGGTGCTGGGTGCTCAGTACTCAGGGTGCTGGGTGCTCAGTGCTCAGGGTGATCGGGGCTCAGTCCTCAGGGTGCTCAGTACTCAGGCAGCTGGGTGCTCAGTGCTCGGGTTGCTCAGTACTCAGGGTGCTGGGTGCTCAGTACTCAGGGTGCTGGGTGCTCAGTACTCAGGGTGCTGGGTGCTCAGTGCTCAGGGAGCTCGGTGCTGAGTACTCAGGGTGGTGGGTGCTCAGTACTCAGTGCTCAGGGTCCTGGATGCTCAGCGCTCTGGGTGCTTAGTGCACAGTACTCAGGGTACTGGGTGCTCAGTATTCAGGGTGCTCAGTGCTCGGGGTGCTGGGTGCTCAGTACTCCGGGTGCTGGGTGCTCAGTACTCAGGGTGCTGGGTGCTCATTCTCGGGGTCCTGGGTGCTCAGTGTTCGGGGTCCTGGGTGCTCAGTACTCGGGGTGCTGGGTGCTCAGTGCTCAGCGTGCTGGGTGCTCAGTACTCAGGGTGCTCGGTTCTCAGTACTCAGGGTGCTGGGTGCTCATTCTCGGGGTGCTGGGTGCTCAGTGCTCGGGGTGCTGGGTGCTCAGTGCTCAGGGTCCTAGGTGCTCAGTACTCAGGGTGCTCAGTACTCAGCGTGCTTTGTGCTCAGTGCTCAGGGTGCTGGGTGCTCAGTACACAGGGTGCTGGGTGCTTAGTACTCACGTTCTGGGTGCTCAGTACTCGGGGTGCTTGGTGCTCATTACTCAGGGTGCTGGGTGCTCAGTACTCTTGGTGCTGCATACTCAGTACTCAGGGTGCTGGGTGCTCAGTGCTCGGGGTGCTCGGTGCTCAGTGCTCAGGATGCTCGGTGCTCATTACTTTTGGTGCTGGGTGCTCAGTACTCAGGGTGCTGGGTGCTCAGTGCTCGGGATGCTCTGTGATCAGTACTCAGGGTGCTGGGTGCTCAGTGCTCAGGGTGCTGGGTGCTCAGTACTCAGGGTGCTCAGTACTCAGTACTCAGGGTGCTGGGTTCTCAGTGCTTGGGGTGCTGGGTGCTCAGTGCTCAGGGTGCTGGGTGCTCAGTGCTCGGGGTGCTGGGTGCTCAGTACTCGGGGTGCTCGGTGCTCAGTACTCAGGGTGCTGGGTGCTCAGTACTCAGGGTGCTCAGTGCTCAGGGTGCTGGGTGCTCAGTGCTCGGGGTGCTGGGTACTCAGTGCTCAGTACACAGGGTGCTGATTGCTAGGTGCTCGGGGTGCTGCGTGCTCAGTGCTCAGTACTCAGGGTGCTGGGTGCTCAGTGCTCGGGGTGCTCTATGCTCAGTACTCAGGGTGCTGGGTGCTCAGTGCTCAGGGTGCTGGGTGCTCAGTGCTAAGGGTGCTGGGTGCTCAGTACTCAGGTTGCTGGGTCCTCTGCGCTCAGGGTGCTGGGTGCTCTGTGCTCGGGGTGCTCAGTACTCAGGGTGCTGTGTGTTCAGTGCTCAGGGTACTGGGTGCTCATTACTCAGGGTGCTCGGTGCTTAGTACTCAGGGTGCTGGGTGCTCAGTACTCCGGGTGCTGGGTGCTCAGTGCTCGGGGTGGTCGGTGCTCAGTGCTCAGGGTGCTGGGTGCTTAGTACACAGGGTGCTCATTGCTCAGGGTGCTGGGTGTTCATTAATCAGGGTGCTGGGTGCTCAGTACTCAGGGTGCTCAGTGCTCAGTACTCAGGGTGCTCAGTACTCAGGGTGCTCAGTGCTCAGGGTGCTGGGTGCTCAGTGCTCAGGGTGCTGGGTGCTCAGTGCTCAGGGTGCTGTGTGCTCAGTACTCAGGGTGATCAGTACTCAGGGTGCTGGGTGCTCAGTGCTCAGGGTGCTGGGTGCTTAGTGCTCAGGGTGCTGGGTGCTCAGTGCTCAGGGTGCTCGGTGCTCAGTGCTCAGGTTGATGGGTGCTGAGTACTCAGAGTGCTGGGTGCTCAGTACTCAGGGTGCTCAGTGCTCAGTACTCAGGGTGCTCAGTGCTCAGTACTCAGGGTGCTGAGTGCTCAGGGTGCTGGGTGCTCAGTGCTCGGGGTGCTGTGTACTCAGTCCACAGGGTGCAGGGTGCTCAGTGCTCAGGGTGCTCGGTGCTCAGTGCTCAGGGTGCTGGGTGTTCAGTGCTCGGGGTGCTGGGTGCTCATTAATCAGGGTGCTGGGTGCTCAGTACGCTGGGTGCTCAGTACTCAGGGTGCTGGGTGCTCAGTACTCAGGGTGCTCGGTGCTCATTAATCAGGGTGCTGGGTGCTCAGTACTCAGAATGCTCAGTGCTTGGGGTGCTGGGTGCTCAGTAATCAGGGTGCTCAGTGCTTGGGGTGCAGGGTGCTCAGTACTCAGGGTGCTGGTTCCTCAGTGCTCAGGGTGCTGGGTGCTGAGTACTCAGGGTGCTGGGTGCTCAGTGCTCGGGGTGCTGGGTGCTCAGTGCTCGGGGTGCTGGGTGCTCAGTGCTCAGGGTTCTGGGTGCTCAGTGCTCAGGGTGCTGGGTGCTCAGTGCTCGGGGTGCTGGGTGCTCGGTGCTCAGGTTTCTGGGTGCTCAGGACTCGGGGTGCTGGGTGCTCAGTACTCAGGGTGCTGGGTGCTCATTGCTCGGGGTGCTGGGTGCACAGTGCTACGGGTGCTGGGTGCTCAGTGCTCAGTGTGCTGGGTGCTCAGTGCTCTGGGCGCTGGGTGCTCAGTGCTCGGGGTGCTCGGTGCTCAGTACTCAGGGTGCTGGGTGCTCAGTGCTCAGGGTGCTCGTTGCTCAGTACTCAGGGTGCTGGGTGCTCAGTGCTCGGTGTGCTCGGTGCTCAGTACGTTGGGTGCTCAGTACTCAGGGTGCTGGGTGCTCAGTGCTCAGGGTGATCGGTGCTCAGTACTCAGGGTGCTCAGTACTCAGGGTGCTGGGTGCTCAGTACTCGGGGTGCTGGGTGCTGAGTGCTCAGGGTGCTGGGTGCTCTGTACTCGGGGTGCTCGGTGCTCAGTACTCAGGGTGCTGGGTGCTCAGTACTCAGGGTGCTGGGTGCTCAGTAATCAGGGTGCTCAGTGCTCGGGGAGCTCGGTGCTCAGTACTCAGGGTGCTGGGTGCTCAGTACTCAGTGCTCGGGGTCCTGGGTGCTCAGCGCTCTGGGTGCTTAGTGCACAGTACTCAGGGTGCTGGGTGCTCAGTATTCAGGGTGCTCAGTGCTCGGGGTGCTGGGTGCTCAGTACACAGGGTGCTGGGTGCTCAGTACTCAGGGTGCTGGGTGCTCATTCTCGGGGTGCTGGGTGCTCAGTGCTCGGGTGCTGGGTGCTCAGTACTCGGGGTGCTGGGTGCTCAGTGCTCAGCGTGCTGTGTGCTATGTACTCAGGGTGCTCGGTTCTCAGTACTCAGGGTGCTGGGTGCTCATTCTCGGGTGCTGGGTGCTCAGTGCTCAGGGTGCTGGGTGCTAAGTGCTCAGGGTGCTGGGTCCTCAGTACTCGGGGTGCTCGGTGCTCAGTACTCGGGGTGCTGGGTGCTCAGTACTCAGGGTGCTGGGTGCTCAGTACTCAGGGTGCTCGGTGCTCAGTACTCAGGGTGCTGGGTGCTCAGTGCTCAGGTGCTGGGTGCTAAGTACTCAGGGTGCTGGGTGCTCAGTACTCAGGATGCTGGGTGCTCAGCACTCAGGGTGCTCAGTACTCAGTGTGCTGGGTGCTCAGTGCTCGGGGTGCTGGGTGCTCAGTACTCAGGGTGCTCAGTACTCGGGGTGCTGGGTGCTCAGTGCTCGGGGTGCTGGATGCTCAGTGCTCAGGGTGATCTGTGCTCAGTACTCAGGATGCTGGGTGCTCAGTACTCAGGGTGCTGGGTGCTCAGTACTCAGGGTGCTGGGTGCTCAGTCCTCAGGGTGCTCAGTGCTCAGGGTGCTGGGTGCTCAGTGCTCGGGGTGCTCGGTGCTCAGTACTCAGGGTGCTGAGTGCTCAGTACTCAGGGTGCTGGGTGCTCAGTACTCAGGGTGCTGGGTGCTCAGTGCTCGGGGTGTTGGGTGCTCCGTGCTCAGGGTGCTCAGTGCTCAGTACTCAGGGTTCTGGGTGCTCAGTACTCAGGGTGCTGGGTGCTCAGTGCTCGGGGTGCTGGGTGCTCAGTACTCAGGGTGCTGGGTGCTCAGTGCTCGGGGTGCTCGGTGTTCAGTACTCAAGGTGCTGGGTGCTCAGTGCTCGGGGTGCTGGGTGCTCAGTGCTCAGGGTGCTGGGTGCTCAGTACTCGGGGTGCTCGGTGCTCAGTACTCAGGGTACTGGGTGCTCAGGGTCCTCGGTGCTCAGTACTCAGGGTGCTCAGTACTCAGCTTGCTTTGTGCTCAGTGCTCAGAGTGCTGGGTGCTCAGTACTCAGGGTGCTCGGTGCTCAGTACTCAGGGTGCTCAGTGCTCAGTGCTCTGGGTGCTCAGTACTCAGGGTGCTCAGTGCTCAGGGTGCTGGGTGCTCAGTGCTCGGGGTGCTGGGTACTCAGTGCTCAGTGCTCGGGGTGCTGGGTGCTCAGTCCTCAGTACACAGGGTGCTGGGTGCTCAGTGCTCGGGGTGCTGGATGCTCAGTACTCAGGGTCCTGGGTGCTCAGTGCTCAGGGTGCTGGGTGCTCAGTACTCAGGGTGCTGGGTGCTCAGTGCTCAGGTTGCTGGGTGCTCAGTACTCAGGGTGCTGGGTCCTCAGTGCTCAGGGTGCTGGGTGTTCAGTGCTCGGGGTGCTCAGTACTCAGGGTGCTGTGTGTTCAGTGCTCAGGGTACTGGGTGCTCAGTACTCAGGGTGCTCGGTGCTGAGTACTCAGGGTGCTGGGTGCTCAGTACTCCGGGTGCTGGGTGCTCAGTGCTCGGGGTGCTCGGTGCTCAGTGCTCGGGGTGCTGGGTGCTCAGTACTCAGGGTGCTCAGTACTCAGGGTGCTGGGTGCTCAGTGCTCAGGGTGCTGGGTGCTCAGTGCTCTCGGTGCTGGGTGCTCAGTGCTCAGGGTGCTCGGTGCTCAGTGCTCAGGTTGCTGGGTGCTCAGTACTCAGGGTGCTGGGTGCTCAGTACTCAGGGTGCTCAGTGCTCAGTACTCAGTGTGCTCCGTGCTCAGTACTCAGGGTGCTCAGTGCTCAAGGTGCTGGGTGTTCAGTGCTCGGGGTGCTGGGTACTCAGTCCTCAGGGTGCTGGGTGCTCAGTACTCAGGGTGCTGGGTGCTCAGTGCTCGGGGTGCTGGGTGCTCAGTACTCAGGGTGCTGGGTGCTCAGTGCTCAGGGTGCTGGGTGCTCAGTGCTCAGGGTGCTCGGTGCTTAGTACTCATGGTGCTCGGTGCTCGGGTTGCTGGGTGCTCAGTGCTCGGTGTGCTGGGTGCTCAGTGCTCGGGGTGCTGGGTGCTGAGTGCTCAGTGTGCTGGGTGCTCAGTGCTCGGGGTGCTGGGTGCTCAGTACTCAGGGTGCTCGGTGCTCAGTACTCAGGGTGCTGGGTGCTCAGTGCTCGGGGTGCTGGGTGCTCATTAATCAGGGTGCTGGGTGCTCAGTACGCTGGGTGCTCAGTACTCAGGGTGCTGGGTGTTCAGTGCTCGGGGTGCTGGGTGCTCATTAATCAGGGTGCTGGGTGCTCAGTACGCTGGGTGCTCAGTACTCAGGGTGCTGGGTGCTCAGTACTCAGGGTGCTCGGTGCTCAGTACTCAGGGTGCTGGGTGCTCAGTGCTCGGGGTGCTGGGTGCTCATTAATCAGGGTGCTGGGTGCTCAGTACTCAGGGTGCTCAGTGCTTGGGGTGCTGGGTGCTCAGTACTGAGGGTGCTCAGTGCTTGGGGTGCAGGGTGCTCAGTACTCAGGGTGCTGGTTGCTCAGTGCTCAGGGTGCTAGGTGCTGAGTACTCAGGGTGCTGGGTGCTCAGTGCTCGGGGTGCTGGGTGCTCAGTGCTCGCGGTGCTCGGTGCTCAGTGCTCGGGGTGCTGGGTGCTCAGTGCTCAGGGTTCTGGGTGCTCAGTACTCGGGGTGCTGGGTGCTCAGTGCTCGCGGTGCTCGGTGCTCAGTGCTCGGGGTGCTGGGTGCTCAGTGCTCAGGGTGCTGGGTGCTCAGTACTCGGGGTGCTTGGTGCTCAGTACTCAGGGTACTGGGTGCTCAGGGTCCTCGGTGCTCAGTACTCAGGGTGCTCAGTACTCAGGGTGCTGGGTGCTCAGTACTCAGGTTGCTGGGTGCTCAGTACTCAGGGTGCTCAGTGCTCAGTACTCAGGGTGCTCAGTGCTCAGTACTCAGGGTGCTCAGTGCTCAGGGTGCTGGGTGCTCAGTGCTCAGGGTGCTGGGTGCTCAGTGCTCAGGGTGCTGGGTGCTCAGTGCTCAGGGTGCTCGTTGCTCAGTGCTCAGGTTGCTGGGTGCTCAGTACTCAGGGTGCTGGGTGCTCAGTACTCAGGGTGCTGGGTGCTCAGTACTCAGGGTGCTCGGTGCTTAGTACTCATGGTGCTCGGTGCTCGGGATGCTGGGTGCTCAGTGCTCGGTGTGCTGGGTGCTCAGTGCTCGGGGTGCTGGGTGCTGAGTGCTCAGTGTGCTGGGTGCTCAGTGCTCGGGGTGCTGGGTGCTCAGTGCTCGGGGTGCTGGGTGCTCAGTACTCGGGGTGCTCGGTGCTCAGTACTCAGGGTGCTGGGTGCTCAGTGCTCAGGGTGCTGGGTGCTCAGTACTCAGGGTGCTCGGTGCTCAGTACTCAGGGTGCTGGGTGTTCAGTGCTCGGGGTGCTGGGTGCTCATTAATCAGGGTGCTGGGTGCTCAGTACGCTGGGTGCTCAGTACTCAGGGTGCTGGGTGCTCAGTACTCAGGGTGCTCGGTGCTCAGTACTCAGGGTGCTCAGTGCTCAGGGTGCTGGGTGCTCAGTGCTCAGGGTGATCGGTGCTCAGTACTCAGGGTGCTCAGTACTCAGGGTGCTGGGTGCTCAGGGCTCGGGGTGCTGGGAGCTCAGTACTCAGGGTGATGGGTGCTCAGTGCTCGGGGTGCTGGGTGCTGAGTGCTCAGGGTGCTGGGTGCTCTGTACTCGGGGTGCTCGGTGCTCAGTACTCAGGGTGCTGGGTGCTCAGTACTCAGGGTGCTGGGTGCTCAGTACTCAGGGTGCTCGCTGCTCAGTACTCAGGGTGCTGGGTGCTCAGTGCTCAGGGTGCTGGGTGCTCAGTACTCAGGGTGCTGGGTACTCAGTGCTCAGGGTGATCTGTGCTCAGTCCTCAGGGTGCTCAGTACTCAGGGTGCTGGGTGCTCAGTGCTCAGGTTGCTCAGTACTAAGGGTGCTGAGTGCTCAGTACTCAGGGTGCTGGGTGCTCAGTGCTCGGGTGCTGGGTGCTCAGTACTCAGGATGCTGGGTGCTCAGTGCTCAGGGTGCTGGGTGCTCAGTACTCAGGGTGCTGGGTGCTCAGTACTCAGGGTGCTCAGTGCTCGGGGAGCTCGGTGCTCAGTACTCAGGGTGCTGGGTGCTCAGTAGTCAGTGCTCGGGGTCCTGGGTGCTCAGCGCTCTGGGTGCTTAGTGCACAGTACTCAGGGTGCTGGGTGCTCAGTATTCAGGGTTCTCAGTGCTCGGGGTGCTGGGTGCTCAGTACTCAGGGTGCTTGGTGCTCAGTACTCAGGGTGCTGGGTGCTCATTCTCGGGGTGCTGGGTGCTCAGTGCTCAGGATGCTCGGTGCTCAGTAATTTGGTGCTGGGTGCTCAGTACTCGGGGTGCTGGGTGCTCATTACTCAATGTGCTGGGTGCTCAGTGCTCGGGGTGCTCGCTGCTCAGTACTCTTGGTGCTGGGTGCTCAGTACTCAGGGTGCTGGGTGCTCAGTGCTCGGGGTTCTCGGTGCTCAGTGCTCAGGATGCTCGGTGCTCAGTACATTTGGTGCTGGGTGCTCAGTACTCAGGGTGCTGGGTGCTCAGTGCCTGGGGTGCTCGGTGCTCAGTACTCAGGGTGCTGGGTGCTCAGTGCTCAGGATGCTGGGTGCTCAGTACTCAGGGTGCTCAGTACTCAGGACTCAGGGTGCTGGGTGCTCAGTGCTCAGGGTGCTGGGTGCTCAGTGCTCGGGGTGCTGGGTGCTCAGTACTCGGGGTGCTCGGTGCTCAGTACTCAGGGTGCTTGGTGCTCAGTACACAGGGTGCTGGGTGCTCAGTACTCAGGGTGCTGGGTGCTCAGTACTCATGGTGCTGGGTGCTCAGTACTCAGGGTGCTGGGTGCTCAGTGCTCAGGGTGCTGTGTGCTCAGTACTCAGGGTCCTGGATGCTCAGTACTCAGGGTGCTGGGTGCTCAGTGCTCAGGGTGCTGGGTGCTCAGTGCTCGGGGTGCTCGGTGCTCAGTACTCAGGGTGCTGGGTGCTCAGTGCTCGGGGTGCTGGGTGCTCAGTTCTCAGGGTGCTGGGTGCTCAGTACTCGGGGTGCTCGGTGCTCAGTACTCAGGGTGCTGGGTGCTCAGTACTCAGGGTGCTCGGTGCTCAGTACTCAGGGTGCTGGGTGCTCAGTGCTCATTTGCTGGGTGCTAAGTTCTCAGGGTGCTGGGTGCTCAGTACTCAGGGTGCTGGGTGCTCAGTGCTCAGGGTGCTGGCTGCTCAGTACTCAGGGTGCTGGGTGCTCAGCACTCAGGGTGCTCAGTACTCAGGGTGCTGGGTGCTCAGTGCTAGGGGTGCTCGGTGCTCAGTACTCAGGGTGCTCAGTACTCAGGGTGCTGTGTGCTCAGTGCTCGGGGTGCTGGATGCTCAGTACTCAGGGTGATCGGTGCTCAGTACTCAGGATGCTGGGTGCTCAGTACTCAGGGTGCTGGGTGCTCAGTCCTCAGGGTGCTCAGTGCTCAGTCAGGGTGCTCGATGCTCTGTACTAAGGGTGCTCAGTGCTCAGTACTCAGGTTGCTCAGTGCTCAGTGCTCGGGGTGCTGGGTGCTCAGTACTCAGGGTGCTGGGTGCTCAGTACTCAGGGTGCTGGGTGCTCAGTGCTCAGTACTCAGCGTGCTGGGTGCTCAGTGCTCGGGGTGCTGGGTCCTCAGTGCTCAGGGTGCTGGGTGCTCAGTACTCAGTGTGCTGGGTGCTCAGTGCTCGGGGTGCTGGGTGCTCAGTGCTCAGGGTGCTGGTTGCTCAGTACTCAGTGTGCTCAGTGCTCAGGGTGCTGGGTGCTCAGAACTCAGGGTGCTGGGTGCTCAGTACTCAGGGTGCTGGGTGCTCAGTACTCAGGGTGCTTGGTGCTCAGTACTCAGGGTGCTGGGTGCTCAGTGCTCAGGGTGCTCGGTGCTCAGTACTCATGGTGCTGGGTGATCATTCTCGGGGTGCTGGGTGCTCAGTACTCAGGTTGCTCAGTACTCTGGGTGCACGGGGCTCAGTACTCATGGTGCTGGGTGCTCAGTACTCAGGGTCCTCGGTGCTCAGTTCTCAGGGTGCTCGGTGCTCAGTGTTTGGGGTGCTGGGTGCTCAGTACTTAGGGTGCTGGGTGCTCAGTGCTCAGGGTGCTGGCTGCTCAGTGCTCAGGGTGCTGGGTGCTCAGTACTCAGTGCTCAGGATGCTGGATGCTCATTGCTCAGGGTGCTGGGTGCTCAGTGCTCAGGGTGCTCAGTGCTCAGTGCTCAGTACACAGGGTGCTGGGTGCTCAGTACTCAGGGTGCTGGGTGCTCAATGCTCGGGGTACCCGGTGCTCAGTGCTCGGGGTGCTAGGTGCTCAGTACTCAGGGTGCTGAGTGCTCAGGGTGCTGGGTGCTCAGTGCTCAGGGTGCTGGGTGCTCAGTGCTCGGGGAGCTCGGTGCTCAGAAATCAGGGTGCTGGGTGCTCAGTACTCAGGGTGCTCAGTACTCAGTACTCAGGGTGCTGGGTGCTCAGTGCTTGGGGTGCTGTGTGCTCAGTGCTCAGGGAGCTGGGTGCTCAGTGCTCGGGGTGCTGGGTGCTCAGTACTCGGGGTGCTCGGTGCTCAGTACTCAGGGTGCTGGGTGCTCAGTAATCAGGGTGCTGGGTGTTCAGTACTCAGGGTGCTGGGTGCTCAGTACTCAGGGTGCTGGGTGCTCAGTATTCCGGGTGCTGGGTGCTCAGTACTCAGGGTGCTGTGTGCTCAGTACTCAGGGTGCTTGGTGCTCATTACTCAGGGTGCTGGGTGCTCAGTGCTCAGGATGCTGGGTGCTCAGTGCTCGGGGTGCTCGGTGCTCTGTACTCAGGGTGCTGGGTGCTCAGTGCTCGGGGTGCTGGGTGCTCAGTGCTCAGGGTGCTGGCTGCTCAGTACTCAGGGTGCTGGGTGCTCAGTACTCAGGGTGCTGGGTGCTCAGTACTCAGGGTGCTCGGTGCTCAGTAATCAGTGTGCTGGGTGCTCAGTGCTCAGGTGCTGGGTGCTAAGTACTCAGGGTGCTGGGTGCTCAGTGCTCAGGGTGCTGGGTGCTCAGTACTCAGGGTGCTGGGTGCTCAGCACTCAGGGTGCTCAGTACTCCAGGTGCTGTGTGCTCAGTGCTCGGGGTCCTGGATGCTCAGTCCTCAGGGTGATCGGTGCTCAGTACTCAGGATGCTGGGTGCTCAGTACTCAGGGTGCTGGGTGCTCAGTACTCAGGGTGCTGGGTGCTCAGTCCTCAGGGTGCTCAGTGCTCAGGGTGCTGGGTGCTCAGTGCTCGGGGTGCTCGGTGCTCAGTACTCAGGGTGCTGAGTGCTCAGTACTCAGGGTGCTGGGTGCTCAGTACTCAGGCTGCTGGGTGCTCAGTGCTCAGGGTGTTGGGTGCTCAGTGCTCAGCGTGCTCAGTGCTCAGAACTAAGGGTGCTGGGTGCTCAGTACTCAGGGTGCTGGGTGCTCAGTGCTCGGGGTCCTGGGTGCTCAGTACTCAGGGTGCTGGGTGCTCAGTGCTCGGGGTGCTCAGTGCTCAGTACTCAAGGTGCTGCGTGCTCAGTGCTCACGGTGCTGGGTGCTCAGTCCTCGGGGTGTTCCGTGCTCAGTGCTCAGGGTGCTGGGTGCTCAGTACTCAGGGTGCTCGGTGCTCAGTACTAAGGGTGCTCAGTGCTCAGTACTCAGGATGCTCAGTGCTCAGTGCTCGGGGTGCTCGGTGCTCAGTTCTCAGGGTGCTGGGTGCTCAGTACTCAGGGTGCTGGGTGCTCAGTGCTCAGTACTCAGCGTGCTGGGTGCTCAGTGCTCGGGGTGCTGGGTCTTCAGTGCTCAGGGTGCTCAGTGCTCAGTGCTCGGGGTGCTGGGTGCTCAGTGCTCGGGGTGCTGGGTGCTCCTTGCTCAGGGTGCTGGTTGCTCAGTACTCAGTGTGCTCAGTTCTCAGGGTGCTGGGTGCTCAGAACTCAGGGTGCTGGGTGCTCAGTACTCAGGGTGCTGGGTGCTCAGTACTCAGGGTGCTTGGTGCTCAGTACTCAGGGTGCTGGGTGCTCAGTGCTCAGGGTGCTCGGTGCTCAGTACTCATGGTGCTGGGTGCTCATTCTCGGGGTGCTGGGTGCTCAGTACTCAGGTTGCTCAGTACTCTGGGTACCCGGGGCTCAGTACTAATGGTGCTGGGTGCTCAGTACTCAGGGTGCTTGTTGCTCAGTTCTCAGGGTGCTCGGTGCTCAGTGTATGGGGTGCTGGGTGCTCAGTACTCAGGGTGCTGTGTGCTCAGTGCTCATGGTGCTGGCTGCTCAGTTCTCAGGATGCTGGGTGCTCAGTACTCAGTGCTCAGGATGCTGGGTGCTCATTGCTCAGGGTGCTGGGTGCTCAGTGCTCAGGGTGTTCAGTGCTCAGTGCTCAGTACTCAGGGTGCTGGGTGCTCAGTACTCAGTGTGCTGGGTGCTCAGTGCTCGGGGTACCCGGTGCTCAGTGCTCGGGGTGCTCGGTGCTCAGTACTCAGGGTGCTGAGTGCTCATTGCTCAGGGTGCTGGGTGCTCAGTGCTCAGGGTGCTAGGTGCTCAGTGCTCAGCGTGCTTGATGCTCAGTACTCAGGGTGCTGGGTGCTCAGTGCTCAGGGTGCTGGGTTCTCAGTGCTCAAAGTGCTGGGTGCTCAGTACTCAGGGTGCTGGGTGCTCAGTACTCAGGGTGCTGGGTGCTCAGTACTCGGGGTGCTGGGTGCTCAGTGCTCAGCATGCTGGGTGCTCAGTACTCAGGGTGCTCGGTGCTCAGTGCTTGGTGTGCTGGGTGCTCAGTACTCAGGGTGCTGGGTGCTCAGTGCTCAGGATTCTGGGTGCTCAGTGCTCAGGGTGCTGGGAGCTCAGTACTCAGTGCTCAGTTTGCTGGGTGCTCAGTGCTCGGGCTGCAGGGTGCTCAGTGCTCAGGGTGCTGGGTGCTCAGTACTCAGGGTGCTGGGTTCTCAGTACTCAGGGTGCTGGGTGCACAGTGCTAGGGGTGCTGGGTGCTCAGTGCTCGGGGTCTGGGTGCTCAGTACTCAGGGTGCTGGGTGCTCAGTACTCAGGGTGCTGGGTGCTCAGTGCTCAGGGGTGCTGGGTGCTCAGTGCTCGGGGTCTGGGTGCTCAGTTCTCTGGGTGCTGGATGCTCAGTGCTCAGGGTGCTGGGTGCTCAGTGCTCTGGGTGCTGGGTGCTCAGTGATCGGGGTGATGGGTGCTGAGAGCTCAGGGTGCTGGGTGCTCAGTGCTCGGGGTGCTCGGTGCTCAGTGCTCAGGGTCCTGGGTGCTCAGTACTCAGGGTGCTGGGTGCTTAGTACTCAGGGTGCTCAGTGCTCAGTACACAGGGTGCTGGGTGCTCAGTGCTCGGGGTGCTGGGTGCTCAGTGCTCAGTACTCAGGGTGTTGGGTGCTCAGTGCTCAGGGTGCTGGGTGCTCAGTACTCAGCGTGCTGGGTGCTCAGTACTCAGGGTGCTGGGTGCTCAGTGCTCAGGGTGCTGGGTGCTCAGTGCTCAGGTGCTGGGTGCTAAGTACTCAGGGTGCTGGGTGCTCAGTACTCAGGGTGCTGGGTGCTCAGCACTCAGGGTGCTCAGTACTCAGGGTGCTGGGTGCTCAGTGCTCGGGGTGCTGGGTGCTCAGTACTCAGGGTGCTCAGTACTCGGGGTGCTGGGTGCTCAGTGCTCGGGGTGCTGGATGCTCAGTGCTCAGGGTGATCTGTGCTCAGTACTCAGGATGCTGGGTGCTCAGTACTCAGGGTGCTGGGTGCTCAGTACTCAGGGTGCTGGGTGCTCAGTCCTCAGGGTGCTCAGTGCTCAGGGTGCTGGGTGCTCAGTGCTCGGGGTGCTCGGTGCTCAGTACTCAGGGTGCTGAGTGCTCAGTACTCAGGGTGCTGGGTGCTCAATACTCAGGATGCTGGGTGCTCAGTGCTCGGGGTGTTGGGTGCTCCGTGCTCAGGGTGCTCAGTGCTCAGTACTCAGGGTTCTGGGTGCTCAGTACTCAGGGTGCTGGGTGCTCAGTGCTCGGGGTGCTGGGTGCTCAGTACTCAGGGTGCTGGGTGCTCAGTGCTCGGGGTGCTCGGTGCTCAGTACTCAAGGTGTTGGGTGCTCAGTGCTCGGGGTGCTGGGTGCTCAGTGCTCGGGGTGCTGGGTGCTCAGTACTCGGGGTGCTCGGTGCTCAGTACTCAGGGTACTGGGTGCTCAGGGTCCTCAGTGCTCAGCACTCAGGGTGCTCAGTACTCAGCTTGCTTTGTGCTCAGTGCTCAGAGTGCTGGGTGCTCAGTACTCAGGTTGCTCGGTGCTCAGTACTCAGGGTGCTCAGTGCTCAGTGCTCTGGGTGCTCAGTACTCAGGGTGCTCAGTGCTCAGGGTGCTGGGTGCTCAGTGCTCGGGGTGCTGGGTACTCAGTGCTCAGTGCTCGGGGTGCTGGGTGCTCAGTCCTCAGTACACAGGGTGCTGGGTGCTCAGTGCTCGGGGTGCTGGATGCTCAGTACTCAGGGTCCTGGGTGCTCAGTGCTCAGGGTGCTGGGTGCTCAGTACTCAGGGTGCTGGGTGCTCAGTGCTCAGGGTGCTGGGTGCTCAGTACTCAGGGTGCTGGGTCCTCAGTGCTCAGGGTGCTGGGTGGTCAGTGTTCGAGGTGCTCAGTACTCAGGGTGCTGTGTGTTCAGTGCTCAGGGTACTGGGTGCTCAGTACTCAGGGTGCTCAGTGCTGAGTACTCAGGGTGCTGGGTGCTCAGTACTACGGGTGCTGGGTGCTCAGTGCTCGGGGTGCTCGGTGCTCAGTGCTCAGGGTGCTGGGTGCTCAGTACTCAGGGTGCTCATTGCTCAGGGTGCTGGGTGCTCAGTACTCAGGGTGCTGGGTGCTCAGTACTCAGGGTGCTCAGTGCTCAGTACTCAGGGTGCTCTGTGCTCAGTACTCAGGGTGCTCAGTGCTCAGGGTGCTGGGTGCTCAGTGCTCGGGGTTCTGGGTGCTCAGTGCACAGGGTGCTGTGTGCTCAGTACTCAGGGTGCTCAGTACTCAGGGTGCTGGGTGCTCAGTGCTCAGGGTGCTGGGTGCTCAGTGCTCAGGGTGCTGAGTGCTCAGTGCTCAGGGTGCTCGGTGCTCAGTGCTCAGGTTGCTGGGTGCTCAGTACTCTGGGTGCTGGGTGCTCAGTACTCAGGGTGCTCAGTGCTCAGTACTCAGGGTGCTCAGTGCTCAGTACTCAGGGTGCTCAGTGCTCAAGGTGCTGGGTGCTCAGTGCTCCGGGTGCTGGGTACTGAGTCCTCAGGGTGCTGGGTGCTCAGTGCTCATGGTACTCGGTGCTCAGTGCTCAGGGTGCTGGGTGCTCAGTACTCAGGGTGCTGGGTGCTCAGTGCTCGGGGTGCTGGGTGCTCAGTACTCAGGGTGCTGGGTGCGCAGTGCTCAGGGTGCTGGGTGCTCAGTGCTCAGGGTGCTCGGTGCTTAGTACTCATGGTGCTCGGTGCTCGGGGTGCTGGGTGCTCAGTGCTCGGTGTGCTGGGTGCTCAGTGCTCGGGGTGCTGGGTGCTGAGTGCTCAGTGTGCTGGGTGCTCAGTGCTCGGGGTGCTGGGTGCTCAGTGATCGGGGTGCTGGGTGCTCAGTACTCGGGTTGCTCGGTGCTCAGTACTCAGGGTGCTGGGTGCTCAGTGCTCAGGGTGCTGGGTGCTCATTACTCAGGGTGCTCGGTGCTCAGTACTCAGGGTGCTGGGTGCTCAGTGCTCGGGGTGCTGGGTGCTCATTAATCAGGGTGCTGGGTGCTCAGTACGCTGGGTGCTCAGTACTCAGGGTGCTGGGTGCTCAGTACTCAGGGTGCTCGGTGCTCAGTGCTCGGGGTGCTGGGTGCTCATTAATCAGGGTGCTGGGTGCTCAGTACTCAGGGTGCTCAGTGCTTGGGGTGCTGGGTGCTCAGTACTCAGGGTGCTCAGTGCTTGGGGTGCTGGGTGCTCAGTACTCAGGGTGCTGGGTGCTCAGTGCTCAGGGTTCTGGGTGCTCAGTACTCAGGGTGCTGGGTGCTCAGTGCTCAGTTTGCTGGGTGCTCAGTGCTCAGGCTGCAGGGTGCTCAGTGCTCAGGGTGCTGGGTGCTCAGTACTCAGGGTGCTGGGTGCTCAGTACTCAGGGTGCTGGGTGCACAGTGCTAGGGGTGCTGGGTGCTCAGTGCTCGGGGTCTGGGTGCTCAGTACTCAGGGTGCTGGGTGCTCAGTACTCAGGGTGCTGGGTGCTCAGTGCTCAGGGGTGCTGGGTGCTCAGTGCTCGGGGTCTGGGTGCTCAGTTCTCTGGGTGCTGGGTGCTCAGTGCTCAGGGTGCTGGGTGCTCAGTGCTCTGGGTGCTGGGTGCTCAGTGATCGGGGTGATGGGTGCTGAGTGCTCAGGGTGCTGGGTGCTCAGTGCTCGGGGTGCTCGGTGCTCAGTGCTCAGGGTCCTGGGTGCTCAGTACTCAGGGTGCTGGGTGCTTAGTACTCAGGGTGCTCAGTGCTCAGTACACAGGGTGCTGGGTGCTCAGTGCTCGGGGTGCTGGGTGCTCAGTGCTCAGTACTCAGGGTGTTGGGTGCTCAGTGCTCAGGGTGCTGGGTGCTCAGTACTCAGCGTGCTGGGTGCTCAGTACTCAGGGTGCTGGGTGCTCAGTGCTCAGGGTGCTGGGTGCTCAGTGCTCAGGGTGCTGGGTGCTCAGTGCTCAGGTGCTGGGTGCTAAGTACTCAGGGTGCTGGGTGCTCAGTACTCAGGGTGCTGGGTGCTCAGCACTCAGGGTGCTCAGTACTCAGGGTGCTGGGTGCTTAGTGCTCGGGGTGCTGGGTGCTCAGTACTCAGGGTGCTCAGTAATCGGGGTGCTGGGTGCTCAGTGCTCGGGGTGCTGGATGCTCAGTGCTCAGGGTGATCTGTGCTCAGTACTCAGGATGCTGGGTGCTCAGTACTCAGGGTGCTGGGTGCTCAGTACTCAGGTTGCTGGGTGCTCAGTCCTCAGGGTGCTCAGTGCTCAGGGTGCTGGGTGCTCAGTGCTCGGGGTGCTCGGTGCTCAGTACTCAGGGTGCTGAGTGCTCAGTACTCAGGGTGCTGGGTGCTCAGTACTCAGGGTGCTGGGTGCTCAGTGATCGGGGTGTTGGGTGCTCCGTGCTCAGGGTGCTCAGTGCTCAGTACTCAGGGTTCTGGGTGCTCAGTACTCAGGGTGCTGGGTGCTCAGTGCTCGGGGTGCTGGGTGCTCAGTACTCGGGGTGCTCGGTGCTCAGTACTCAGGGTACTGGGTGCTCAGGGTCCTCGGTGCTCAGCACTCAGGGTGCTCAGTACTCAGCTTGCTTTGTGCTCAGTGCTCAGAGTGCTGGGTGCTCAGTACTCAGGTTGCTCGCTGCTCAGTACTCAGGGTGCTCAGTGCTCAGTGCTCTGGGTGCTCAGTACTCAGGGTGCTCAGTGCTCAGGGTGCTGGGTGCTCAGTGCTCGGGGTGCTGGGTACTCAGTGCTCAGTGCTCGTGGTGCTGGGTGCTCAGTCCTCAGTACACAGGGTGCTGGGTGCTCAGTGCTCGGGGTGCTGGATGCTCAGTACTCAGGGTCCTGGGTGCTCCGTGCTCAGGGTGCTGGGTGCTCAGTACTCAGGGTGCTGGGTGCTCAGTGCTCAGGGTGCTGGGTGCTCAGTACTCAGGGTGCTGGGTCCTCAGTGCTCAGGGTGCTGGGTGGTCAGTGTTCGAGGTGCTCAGTACTCAGGGTGCTGTGTGTTCAGTGCTCAGGGTACTGGGTGCTCAGTACTCAGGGTGCTCAGTGCTGAGTACTCAGGGTGCTGGGTGCTCAGTACTCCGGGTGCTGGGTGCTCAGTGCTCGGGGTGCTCGGTGCTCAGTGCTCAGGGTGCTGGGTGCTCAGTACTCAGGGTGCTCATTGCTCAGGGTGCTGGGTGCTCAGTACTCAGGGTGCTGGGTGCTCAGTACTCAGGGTGCTCAGTGCTCAGTACTCAGGGTGCTCTGTGCTCAGTACTCAGGGTGCTCAGTGCTCAGGGTGCTGGGTGCTCAGTGCTCGGGGTGCTGGGTGCTCAGTGCACAGGGTGCTGTGTGCTCAGTACTCAGGGTGCTCAGTACTCAGGGTGCTGGGTGCTCAGTGCTCAGGGTGCTGGGTGCTCAGTGCTCAGGGTGCTGAGTGCTCAGTGCTCAGGGTGCTCGGTGCTCAGTGCTCAGGTTGCTGGGTGCTCAGTACTCTGGGTGCTGGGTGCTCAGTACTCAGGGTGCTCAGTGCTCAGTACTCAGGGTGCTCAGTGCTCAGTACTCAGGGTGCTCAGTGCTCAAGGTGCTGGGTGCTCAGTGCTCCGGGTGCTGGGTACTGAGTCCTCAGGGTGCTGGGTGCTCAGTGCTCATGGTACTCGGTGCTCAGTGCTCAGGGTGCTGGGTGCTCAGTACTCAGGGTGCTGGGTGCTCAGTGCTCGGGGTGCTGGGTGCTCAGTACTCAGGGTGCTGGGTGCGCAGTGCTCAGGGTGCTGGGTGCTCAGTGCTCAGGGTGCTCGGTGCTTAGTACTCATGGTGCTCGGTGCTCGGGGTGCTGGGTGCTCAGTGCTCGGTGTGCTGGGTGCTCAGTGCTCGGGGTGCTGGGTGCTGAGTGCTCAGTGTGCTGGGTGCTCAGTGCTCGGGGTGCTGGGTGCTCAGTGCTCGGGGTGCTGGGTGCTCAGTACTCGGGTTGCTCGGTGCTCAGTACTCAGGGTGCTGGGTGCTCAGTGCTCAGGGTGCTGGGTGCTCATTACTCAGGGTGCTCGGTGCTCAGTACTCAGGGTGCTGGGTGCTCAGTGCTCGGGGTGCTGGGTGCTCATTAATCAGGGTGCTGGGTGCTGAGTACGCTGGGTGCTCAGTACTCAGGGTGCTGGGTGCTCAGTACTCAGGGTGCTCGGTGCTCAGTGCTCGGGGTGCTGGGTGCTCATTAATCAGGGTGCTGGGTGCTCAGTACTCAGGGTGCTCAGTGCTTGGGGTGCTGGGTGCTCAGTACTCAGGGTGCTCAGTGCTTGGGGTGCTGGGTGCTCAGTACTCAGGGTGCTGGGTGCTCAGTGCTCAGGGTTCTGGGTGCTCAGTACTCAGGGTGCTGGGTGCTCAGTGCTCAGTTTGCTGGGTGCTCAGTGCTCAGGCTGCAGGGTGCTCAGTGCTCAGGGTGCTGGGTGCTCAGTACTCAGGGTGCTGGGTGCTCAGTACTCAGGGTGCTGGGTGCACAGTGCTAGGGGTGCTGGGTGCTCAGTGCTCGGGGTCTGGGTGCTCAGTACTCAGGGTGCTGGGTGCTCAGTACTCAGGGTGCTGGGTGCTCAGTGCTCAGGTGTGCTGGGTGCTCAGTGCTCGGGGTCTGGGTGCTCAGTTCTCTGGGTGCTGGGTGCTCAGTGCTCAGGGTGCTGGGTGCTCAGTGCTCTGGGTGCTGGGTGCTCAGTGATCGGGGTGATGGGTGCTGAGTGCTCAGGGTGCTGGGTGCTCAGTGCTCGGGGTGCTCGGTGCTCAGTGCTCAGGGTCCTGGGTGCTCAGTACTCAGGGTGCTGGGTGCTTAGTACTCAGGGTGCTCAGTGCTCAGTACACAGGGTGCTGGGTGCTCAGTGCTCGGGGTGCTGGGTGCTCAGTGCTCAGTACTCAGGGTGTTGGGTGCTCAGTGCTCAGGGTGCTGGGTGCTCAGTACTCAGCGTGCTGGGTGCTCAGTACTCAGGGTGCTGGGTGCTCAGTGCTCAGGGTGCTGGGTGCTCAGTGCTCAGGGTGCTGGGTGCTCAGTGCTCAGGTGCTGGGTGCTAAGTACTCAGGGTGCTGGGTGCTCAGTACTCAGGGTGCTGGGTGCTCAGCACTCAGGGTGCTCAGTACTCAGGGTGCTGGGTGCTAAGTGCTCGGGGTGCTGGGTGCTCAGTACTCAGGGTGCTCAGTAATCGGGGTGCTGGGTGCTCAGTGCTCGGGGTGCTGGATGCTCAGTGCTCAGGGTGATCTGTGCTCAGTACTCAGGATGCTGGGTGCTCAGTACTCAGGGTGCTGGGTGCTCAGTACTCAGGTTGCTGGGTGCTCAGTCCTCAGGGTGCTCAGTGCTCAGGGTGCTGGCTGCTCAGTGCTCGGGGTGCTCGGTGCTCAGTACTCAGGGTGCTGAGTGCTCAGTACTCAGGGTGCTGGGTGCTCAGTACTCAGGGTGCTGGGTGCTCAGTGATCGGGGTGTTGGGTGCTCCGTGCTCAGGGTGCTCAGTGCTCAGTACTCAGGGTTCTGGGTGCTCAGTACTCAGGGTGCTGGGTGCTCAGTGCTCGGGGTGCTGGGTGCTCAGTACTCAGGGTGCTGGGTGCTCAGTGCTCGGGGTGCTCGGTGCTCAGTACTCAAGGTGCTGGGTGCTCAGTGCTCGGGGTGCTGGGTGCTCAGTGCTCGGGGTGCTGGGTGCTCAGTACTCGGGGTGCTCGGTGCTCAGTACTCAGGGTACTGGGTGCTCAGGGTCCTCGGTGCTCAGCACTCAGGGTGCTCAGTACTCAGCTTGCTTTGTGCTCAGTGCTCAGAGTGCTGGGTGCTCAGTACTCAGGTTGCTCGCTGCTCAGTACTCAGGGTGCTCAGTGCTCAGTGCTCTGGGTGCTCAGTACTCAGGGTGCTCAGTGCTCAGGGTGCTGGGTGCTCAGTGCTCGGGGTGCTGGGTACTCAGTGCTCAGTGCTCGGGGTGCTGGGTGCTCAGTCCTCAGTACACAGGGTGCTGGGTGCTCAGTGCTCGGGGTGCTGGATGCTCAGTACTCAGGGTCCTGGGTGCTCAGTGCTCAGGGTGCTGGGTGCTCAGTACTCAGGGTGCTGGGTGCTCAGTGCTCAGGGTGCTGGGTGCTCAGTACTCAGGGTGCTGGGTCCTCAGTGCTCAGGGTGCTGGGTGGTCAGTGCTCGGGGTGCTCAGTACTCAGGGTGCTGTGTGTTCAGTGCTCAGGGTACTGGGTGCTCAGTACTCAGGGTGCTCAGTGCTGAGTACTCAGGGTGCTGGGTGCTCAGTACTCTGGGTGCTGGGTGCTCAGTGCTCGGGGTGCTCGGTGCTCAGTGCTCAGGGTTCTGGGTGCTCAGTACTCAGGGTGCTCATTGCTCAGGGTGCTGGGTGCTCAGTACTCAGGGTGCTGGGTGCTCAGTACTCAGTGTGCTCAGTGCTCAGTACTCAGGGTGCTCAGTGCTCAGTACTCAGGGTGCTCAGTGCACAGGGTGCTGGGTGCTCAGTGCTCAGGGTGCTGGGTGCTCAGTGCACAGGGTGCTGTGTGCTCAGTACTCAGGGTGCTCAGTACTCAGGGTGCTGGGTGCTCAGTGCTCAGGGTGCTGGGTGCTCAGTGCTCAGGGTGCTGGGTGCTCAGTGCTCAGGGTGCTCGGTGCTCAGTGCTCAGGTTGCTGGGTGCTCAGTACTCAGGGTGCTGGGTGCTCAGTACTCAGGGTGCTCAGTGCTCAGTACTCAGGGTGCTCAGTGCTCAGTACTCAGGGTGCTCAGTGCTCAAGGTGTTGGGTGCTCAGTGCTCCGGGTGCTGGGTACTCAGTCCTCAGGGTGCTGGGTGCTCAGTGTTCATGGTACTCGGTGCTCAGTGCTCAGGGTGCTGGGTGCTCAGTACTCAGGGTGCTGGGTGCTCAGTGCTCGGGGTGCTGGGTGCTCAGTACTCAGGGTGCTGGGTGCTCAGTACTCAGGGTGCTGGGTGCTCAGTGCTCAGGGTGCTCGGTGCTTAGTACTCATGGTGCTCGGTGCTCGGGGTGCTGGGTGCTCAGTGCTCGGTGTGCTGGGTGCTCAGTGCTCGGGGTACTGGGTGCTGAGTGCTCAGTGTGCTGGGTGCTCAGTGCTCGGGGTGCTGGGTGCTCAGTGCTCGGGGTGCTGGGTGCTCAGTACTCGGGTTGCTCGGTGCTCAGTACTCAGGGTGCTGGGTGCTCAGTGCTCAGGGTGCTGGGTGCTCATTACTCACGTTGCTCGGTGCTCAGTACTCAGGGTGCTAGGTGTTCAGTGCTCGGGGTGCTGGGTGCTCATTAATCAGGGTGCTGGGTGCTCAGTACGCTGGGTGCTCAGTACTCAGGGTGCTGGGTGCTCAGTACTCAGGGTGCTCGGTGCTCAGTACTCAGGGTGCTGGGTGCTCAGTGCTCGGGGTGCTGGGTGCTCATTAATCAGGGTGCTGGGTGCTCAGTACTCAGGGTGCTCAGTGCTTGGGGTGCAGGGTGCTCAGTACTCAGGGTGCTGGTTCCTCAGTGCTCATTGTGCTGGGTGCTGAGTACTCAGGGTGCTGGGTGCTCAGTGCTCGGGGTGCTGGGTGCTCAGTGCTCGGGGTGCTGGGTGCTCAGTGCTCAGGGTTCTGGGTGCTCAGTACTCGGGGTGCTGGGTGCTCAGTGCTCGCGGTGCTCGGTGCTCAGTGCTCGGGGTGCTGGGTGCTCAGTACTCGGGGTGTTCAGTGCTCAGTACTCAGGGTGCTGGGTGCTCAGTGTTCAGGGTGCTGGGTGCTCAGTGCTCGGGGTGCTGGGTGCTCGGTGCTCAGGTTTCTGGGTGCTCAGGACTCGGGGTGCTGGGTGCTCAGTACTCAGGGAGCTGGGTGCTCATTGCTCGGGGTGCTGGGTGCTCAGTGCTACGGGTGCTGGGTGCTCAGTGCTCGGTGTGCTGGGTGCTCAGTGCTCTGGGCGCTGGGTGCTCAGTGCTCAGGGTGCTCGGTGCTCAGTACTCAGGGTGCTGGGTGCTCAGTGCTCGGTGTGCTCGGTGCTCAGTACGTTGGGTGCTCAGTACTCAGGGTGCTGGGTGCTCAGTGCTCAGGGTGATCGGTGCTCAGTACTCAGGGTGCTCAGTACTCAGGGTGCTGGGTGCTCAGGGCTCGGGGTGCTGGGAGCTCAGTACTCAGGGTGCTGGGTGCTCAGTGCTCGGGGTGCTGGGTGCTGAGTGCTCAGGGTGCTGGGTGCTCTGTACTCGGGGTGCTCGGTGCTCAGTACTCAGGGTGCTGGGTGCTCAGTACTCAGGGTGCTGGGTGCTCAGTAATCAGGGTGCTCAGTGCTTGGGGAGCTCGGTGCTCAGTACTCAGGGTGCTGGGTGCTCAGTACTCAGTGCTCGGGGTCCTGGGTGCTCAGCGCTCTGGGTGCTTAGTGCACAGTACTCAGGGTGCTGGGTGCTCAGTATTCAGGGTGCTCAGTGCTCGGGGTGCTGGGTGCTCAGTACACAGGGTGCTGGGTGCTCAGTACTCAGGGTGCTGGGTGCTCATTCTCGGGGTGCTGGGTGCTCAGTGCTCGGGGTGCTGGGTGCTCAGTACTCGGGGTGCTGGGTGCTCAGTGCTCAGCGTGCTGTGTGCTATGTACTCAGGGTGCTCAGTTCTCAGTACTCAGGGTGCTGGGTGCTCATTCTCGGGTGCTGGGTGCTCAGTGCTCAGGGTGCTGGGTGCTAAGTGCTCAGGGTGCTAGGTCCTCAGTACTCGGGGTGCTCGGTGCTCAGTACTCGGGGTGCTGGGTGCTCAGTACTCAGGGTGCTGGTTGCTCAGCACTCAGGGTGCTCAGTACTCAGGGTGCTGGGTGCTCAGTGCTCGGGGTGCTGGGTGCTCAGTACTCAGGGTGCTCAGTACTCGCCGTGCTGGGTGCTCAGTGCTCGGAGTGCTGGGTGCTCAGTACTCAGGGTGCTCAGTACTCGGGGTGATGGATGCTCAGTGCTCAGGGTGATCTGTGCTCAGTACTCAGGATGCTGGGTGCTCAGTACTCAGGGTGCTGGGTGCTCAGTACTCAGGGTGCTCAGTACTCAGGGTGCTGGGTGCTCAGGGCTCGGGGTGCTGGGAGCTCAGTACTCAGGGTGCTGGGTGCTCAGTGCTCGGGGTGCTGGGTGCTGAGTGCTCAGGGTGCTGGGTGCTCTGTACTCGGGGTGCTGGGTGCTCAGTGCTACGGGTGCTGGGTGCTCAGTGCTCGGTGTGCTGGGTGCTCAGTGCTCTGGGCGCTGGGTGCTCAGTACTCAGGGTGCTCAGTACTCAGGGTGCTGGGTGCTCAGTGCTCGGGGTGCTGGGTGCTCGGTGCTCAGGTTTCTGGGTGCTCAGGACTCGGGGTGCTGGGTGCTCAGTACTCAGGGAGCTGGGTGCTCATTGCTCGGGGTGCTGGGTGCTCAGTGCTACGGGTGCTGGGTGCTCAGTGCTCGGTGTGCTGGGTGCTCAGTGCTCTGGGCGCTGGGTGCTCAGTGCTCGGGGTGCTCTGTGCTCAGTACTCAGGGTGCTGGGTGCTCAGTGCTCAGGGTGCTCGGTGCTCAGTACTCAGGGTTCTGGGTGCTCAGTGCTCGGTGTGCTCGGTGCTCAGTACGTTGGGTGCTCAGTACTCAGGGTGCTGGGTGCTCAGTGCTCAGGGTGATCGGTGCTCAGTACTCAGGGTGCTCAGTACTCAGGGTGCTGGGTGCTCAGGGCTCGGGGTGCTGGGAGCTCAGTACTCAGGGTGCTGGGTGCTCAGTGCTCGGGGTGCTGGGTGCTGAGTGCTCAGGGTGCTGGGTGCTCTGTACTCGGGGTGCTCGGTGCTCAGTACTCAGGGTGCTGGGTGCTCAGTACTCAGGGTGCTGGGTGCTCAGTAATCAGGGTGCTCAGTGCTTGGGGAGCTCGGTGCTCAGTACTCAGGGTGCTGGGTGCTCAGTACTCAGTGCTCGGGGTCCTGGGTGCTCAGCGCTCTGGGTGCTTAGTGCACAGTACTCAGGGTGCTGGGTGCTCAGTATTCAGGGTGCTCAGTGCTCGGGGTGCTGGGTGCTCAGTACACAGGGTGCTGGGTGCTCAGTACTCAGGGTGCTGGGTGCTCATTCTCGGGGTGCTGGGTGCTCAGTGCTCGGGGTGCTGGGTGCTCAGTACTCGGGGTGCTGGGTGCTCAGTGCTCAGCGTGCTGTGTGCTATGTACTCAGGGTGCTCAGTTCTCAGTACTCAGGGTGCTGGGTGCTCATTCTCGGGTGCTGGGTGCTCAGTGCTCAGGGTGCTGGGTGCTAAGTGCTCAGGGTGCTAGGTCCTCAGTACTCGGGGTGCTCGGTGCTCAGTACTCGGGGTGCTGGGTGCTCAGTACTCAGGGTGCTGGTTGCTCAGCACTCAGGGTGCTCAGTACTCAGGGTGCTGGGTGCTCAGTGCTCGGGGTGCTGGGTGCTCAGTACTCAGGGTGCTCAGTACTCGCCGTGCTGGGTGCTCAGTGCTCGGAGTGCTGGGTGCTCAGTACTCAGGGTGCTCAGTACTCGGGGTGATGGATGCTCAGTGCTCAGGGTGATCTGTGCTCAGTACTCAGGATGCTGGGTGCTCAGTACTCAGGGTGCTGGGTGCTCAGTACTCAGGGTGCTCGGTGCTCAGTACTCAGGGTGCTCAGTGCTCAGTGCTCTGGGTGCTCAGTACTCAGGGTGCTCAGTGCTCAGGGTGCTGGGTGCTCAGTGCTCGGGGTGCTGGGTACTCAGTGCTCAGTGCTCGGGGTGCTGGGTGCTCAGTCCTCAGTACACAGATTGCTGGGTGCTCAGTGCTCGGGGTGCTGGATGCTCAGTACTCAGGGTCCTGGGTGCTCAGTGCTCAGGGAGCTGGGTGCTCAGTACTCAGGGTGCTGGGTGCTCAGTACTCAGGGTGCTCGGTGCTGAGTACTCAGGGTGCTGGGTGCTCAGCACTCCGGGTGCTGGGTGCTCAGTGCTCAGGGTGCTCGGTGCTCAGTGCTCAGGGTGCTGGGTGCTCAGTACTCAGGGTGCTCATTGCTCAGGGTGCTGGGTGCTCAGTACTCAGGTTGCTGGGTGCTCAGTACTGAGGGTGCTCAGTGCTCAGTACTCAGGGTGCTCAGTGCTCAGTACTCAGGGTGCTCAGTGCTCAGGGTGCTGGGTGCTCAGTGCTCGGTGTGCTGGGTGCTCAGTGCACAGGGTGCTGTGTGCTCAGTACTCAGGGTGCTCAGTACTCAGGGTGCTGGGTGCTCAGTGCTCAGGGTGCTCGGTGCTCAGTACTCAGGGTGCTGGGTGCTCAGTGCTCGGGGTGCTGGGTGCTCATTAATCAGGGTGCTGGGTGCTCAGTACTCAGGGTGCTCAGTGCTTGGGGTGCAGGGTGCTCAGTACTCAGGGTGCTGGTTCCTCAGTGCTCATTGTGCTGGGTGCTGAGTACTCAGGGTGCTGGGTGCTCAGTGCTCGGGGTGCTGGGTGCTCAGTGCTCGGGGTGCTGGGTGCTCAGCGCTCAGGGTTGTGGGTGCTCAGTACTCGGGGTGCTGGGTGCTCAGTGCTCGCGGTGCTCGGTGCTCAGTGCTCGGGGTGCTGGGTGCTCAGTACTCGGGGTGTTCAGTGCTCAGTACTCAGGGTGCTGGGTGCTCAGTGCTCAGGGTGCTGGGTGCTCAGTGCTCGGGGTGCTGGGTGCTCGGTGCTCAGGTTTCTGGGTGCTCAGGACTCGGGGTGCTGGGTGCTCAGTACTCAGGGAGCTGGGTGCTCATTGCTCGGGGTGCTGGGTGCTCAGTGCTACGGGTGCTGGGTGCTCAGTGCTCGGTGTGCTGGGTGCTCAGTGCTCTGGGTGCTGGGTGCTCAGTGCTCGGGGTGCTCTGTGCTCAGTACTCAGGGTGCTGGGTGCTCAGTGCTCAGGGTGCTCGGTGCTCAGTACTCAGGGTGCTGGGTGCTCAGTGCTCGGTGTGCTCGGTGCTCAGTACGTTGGGTGCTCAGTACTCAGGGTGCTGGGTGCTCAGTGCTCAGGGTGATCGGTGCTCAGTACTCAGGGTGCTCAGTACTCAGGGTGCTGGGTGCTCAGGGCTCGGGGTGCTGGGAGCTCAGTACTCAGGGTGCTGGGTGCTCAGTGCTCGGGGTGCTGGGTGCTGAGTGCTCAGGGTGCTGGGTGCTCTGTACTCGGGGTGCTCGGTGCTCAGTACTCAGGGTGCTGGGTGCTCAGTACTCAGGGTGCTGGGTGCTCAGTAATCAGGGTGCTCAGTGCTTGGGGAGCTCGGTGCTCAGTACTCAGGGTGCTGGGTGCTCAGTACTCAGTGCTCGGGGTCCTGGGTGCTCAGCGCTCTGGGTGCTTAGTGCACAGTACTCAGGGTGCTGGGTGCTCAGTATTCAGGGTGCTCAGTGCTCGGGGTGCTGGGTGCTCAGTACACAGGGTGCTGGGTGCTCAGTACTCAGGGTGCTGGGTGCTCATTCTCGGGGTGCTGGGTGCTCAGTGCTCGGGGTGCTGGGTGCTCAGTACTCGGGGTGCTGGGTGCTCAGTGCTCAGCGTGCTGTGTGCTATGTACTCAGGGTGCTCAGTTCTCAGTACTCAGGGAGCTGGGTGCTCATTCTCGGGTGCTGGGTGCTCAGTGCTCAGGGTGCTGGGTGCTAAGTGCTCAGGGTGCTAGGTCCTCAGTACTCGGGGTGCTCGGTGCTCAGTACTCGGGGTGCTGGGTGCTCAGTACTCAGGGTGCTGGTTGCTCAGCACTCAGGGTGCTCAGTACTCAGGGTGCTGGGTGCTCAGTGCTCGGGGTGCTGGGTGCTCAGTACTCAGGGTGCTCAGTACTCGCCGTGCTGGGTGCTCAGTGCTCGGAGTGCTGGGTGCTCAGTACTCAGGGTGCTCAGTACTCGGGGTGCTGGATGCTCAGTGCTCAGGGTGATCTGTGCTCAGTACTCAGGATGCTGGGTGCTCAGTACTCAGGGTGCTGGGTGCTCAGTACTCAGGGTGCTCGGTGCTCAGTACTCAGGGTGCTCAGTGCTCAGTGCTCTGGGTGCTCAGTACTCAGGGTGCTCAGTGCTCAGGGTGCTGGGTGCTCAGTGCTCGGGGTGCTGGGTACTCAGTGCTCAGTGCTCGGGGTGCTGGGTGCTCAGTCCTCAGTACACAGATTGCTGGGTGCTCAGTGCTCGGGGTGCTGGATGCTCAGTACTCAGGGTCCTGGGTGCTCAGTGCTCAGGGAGCTGGGTGCTCAGTACTCAGGGTGCTGGGTGCTCAGTACTCAGGGTGCTCGGTGCTGAGTACTCAGGGTGCTGGGTGCTCAGTACTCCGGGTGCTGGGTGCTCAGTGCTCGGGGTGCTCGGTGCTCAGTGCTCAGGGTGCTGGGTGCTCAGTACTCAGGGTGCTCATTGCTCAGGGTGCTGGGTGCTCAGTACTCAGGTTGCTGGGTGCTCAGTACTCAGGGTGCTCAGTGCTCAGTACTCAGGGTGCTCAGTGCTCAGTACTCAGGGTGCTCAGTGCTCAGGGTGCTGGGTGCTCAGTGCTCGGTGTGCTGGGTGCTCAGAGCACAGGGTGCTGTGTGCTCAGTACTCAGGGTGCTCAGTACTCAGGGTGCTGGGTGCTCAGTGCTCAGGGTGCTCGGTGCTCAGTACTCAGGGTGCTGGGTGTTCAGTGCTCGGTGTGCTCGGTGCTCAGTACGTTGGGTGCTCAGTACTCAGGGTGCTGGGTGCTCAGTGCTCAGGGTGATCTGTGCTCAGTACTCAGGGTGCTCAGTACTCAGGGTGCTGGGTGCTCAGGGCTCGGGGTGCTGGGAGCTCAGTACTCAGGGTGCTGGGTGCTCAGTGCTCGGGGTGCTGGGTGCTGAGTGCTCAGGGTGCTGGGTGCTCTGTACTCGGGGTGCTGGGTGCTCAGTACACAGGGTGCTGGGTGCTCAGTACTCAGGGTGCTGGTTGCTCAGTAATCAGGGTGCTCAGTGCTCGGGGAGCTCGGTGCTCAGTACTCAGGGTGCTGGGTGCTCAGTACTCAGTGCTCGGGGTCCTGGGTGCTCAGCGCTCTGGGTGCTTAGTGCACAGTACTCAGGGTGCTGGGTGCTCAGTATTCAGGGTGCTCAGTTCTCAGTGTGCTGGGTGCTCAGTACACAGGGTGCTGGGTGCTCAGTACTCAGGGTGCTGGGTGCTCATTCTCGGGGTGCTGGGTGCTCAGTGCTCGGGGTGCTGGGTGCTCAGTACTCGGGGTGCTGGGTGCTCAGTGCTCAGCGTGCTGTGTGCTATGTACTCAGGGTGCTCGGTTCTCAGTACTCAGGGTGCTGGGTGCTCATTCTCGGGTGCTGGGTGCTCAGTGCTCAGGGTGCTGGGTGCTAAGTGCTCAGGGTGCTGGTTCCTCAGTACTCGGGGTGCTGGGTGCTCAGTACTCAGGGTGCTGGGTGCTCAGTACTCAGGGTGCTCGGTGCTCAGTACTCAGGGTGCTGGGTGCTCAGTGATCAGGTGCTGGGTGCTAAGTACTCAGGGTGCTGGGTGCTCAGTACTCAGGGTGCTGGGTGCACAGCACTCAGGGTGCTCAGTACTCAGGGTGCTGGGTGCTCAGTGCTCGGGGTGCTGGGTGCTCAGTACTCAGGGTGCTCAGTACTCGGGCTGCTGGGTGCTCAGTGCTCGGGGTGCTGGATGCTCAGTGCTCAGGGTGATCTGTGCTCAGTACTCAGGATGCTGGGTGCTCAGTACTCAGGGTGCTGGGTGCTCAGTCCTCAGGGTGCTCAGTGCTCAGGGTGCTGGGTGCTCAGTGCTCGGGGTGCTCAGTGCTCAGTACTCAGGGTGCTGAGTGCTCAGTACTCAGGGTGCTGGGTGCTCAGTACTCAGGGTGCTGGGTGCTCAGTGCTCGGGGTGTTGTGTGCTCCGTGCTCAGGGTGCTCAGTGCTCAGTACTCAGGGTTCTGGGTGCTCAGTACTCAGGGTGCTGGGTGCTCAGTGCTCGGGGTGCTGGGTGCTCAGTACTCAGGGTGCTGGGTGCTCAGTGCTTGGGGTGCTCGGTGCTCAGTACTCAAGGTGCTGGGTGCTCAGTGCTCGGGGTGCTGGGTGCTCAGTGCTCAGGGTGCTGGGTGCTCAGTACTCGGGGTGCTCGGTGCTCAGTACTCAGGGTACTGGGTGCTCAGGGTCCTCGGTGCTCAGTACTCAGGGTGCTCAGTACTCAGCTTGCTTTGTGCTCAGTGCTCAGAGTGCTGGGTGCACAGTACTCAGGGTGCTCGGTGCTCAGTACTCAGGGTGCTCAGTGCTCAGTGCTCTGGGTGCTCAGTACTCAGGGTGCTCAGTGCTCAGGGTGCTGGGTGCTCAGTGCTCGGGGTGCTGGGTACTCAGTGCTCAGTGCTCGGGGTGCTGGGTGCTCAGTCCTCAGTACACAGGGTGCTGGGTGCTCAGTGCTCGGGGTGCTGGATGCTCAATACTCAGGGTCCTGGGTGCTCAGTGCTCAGGGTGCTGGGTGCTCAGTACTCAGGGTGCTGGGTGCTCAGTGCTCAGGGTGCTGGGTGCTCAGTACTAAGGGTGCTGGGTCCTCAGTGCTCAGGGTGCTGGGTGGTCAGTGCTCGGGGTGCTCAGTACTCAGGGTGCTGTGTGTTCAGTGCTCAGGGTACTGGGTGCTCAGTACTCAGGGTGCTCGGTGCTGAGTACTCAGGGTGCTGGGTGCTCAGTACTCCGGGTGCTGGGTGCTCAGTGCTCGGGGTGCTCGGTGCTCAGTGCTCAGGGTGCTGGGTGCTCAGTACTCAGGGTGCTCATTGCTCAGGGTGCTGGGTGCTCAGTACTCAGGTTGCTGGGTGCTCAGTACTCAGGGTGCTCAGTGCTCAGTACTCAGGGTGCTCAGTGCTCAGTACTCAGGGTGCTCAGTGCTCAGGGTGCTGGGTGCTCAGTGCTCGGGGTGCTGGGTGCTCAGTGCACAGGGTGCTGTGTGCTCAGTACTCAGGGTGCTCAGTACTCAGGGTGCTGGGTGCTCAGTGCTCAGGGTGCTGGGTGCTCAGTGCTCAGGGTGCTGGGTGCTCAGTGCTCAGGGTGCTCGGTGCTCAGTGCTCAGGTTGCTGGGTGCTCAGTACTCAGGGTGCTGGGTGCTCAGTACTAAGGGTGCTCAGTGCTCAGTACTCAGGGTGCTCCGTGCTCAGTACTCAGGGTGCTCAGTGCTCAAGGTGCTGGGTGTTCAGTGCTCGGGTGCTGGGTACTCAGTCCTCAGGGTGCTGGGTGCTCAGTGCTCACGGTACTCGGTGCTCAGTGCTCAGGGTGCTGGGTGCTCAGTACTCAGGGTGCTGGGTGCTCAATGCTCGGGGTGCTGGGTGCTCAGTACTCAGGGTGCTGGGTGCTCAGTGCTCAGGGTGCTGGGTGCTCAGTGCTCAGGGTGCTCGGTGCTTAGTACTCATGGTGCTCGGTGCTCGGGGTGCTGGGTGCTCAGTGCTCGGTGTGCTGGGTGCTCAGTGCTCGGGGTGCTGTGTGCTGAGTGTTCAGTGTGCTGGGTGCTCAGTGCTCGGGGTGCTGGGTGCTCAGTGCTCGGGGTGCTGGGTGCTCAGTACTCAGGGTGCTCGGTGCTCAGTACTCAGGGTGCTGGGTGCTCAGTGCTCAGGGTGCTGGGTGCTCAGTACTCAGGGTGCTCGGTGCTCAGTACTCAGGGTGCTGGGTGTTCAGTGCTCGGGGTGCTGGGTGCTCATTAATCAGGGTGCTGGGTGCTCAGTACGCTGGGTGCTCAGTACTCAGGGTGCTGGGTGCTCAGTACTCAGGGTGCTCGGTGCTCAGTACTCAGGGTGCTGGGTGCTCAGTGCTCGGGGTGCTGGGTGCTCATTAATCAGGGTGCTGGGTGCTCAGTACTCAGGGTGCTCAGTGCTTGGGGTGCTGGGTGCTCAGTACTCAGGGTGCTCAGTGCTTGGGGTGCAGGGTGCTCAGTACTCAGGGTGCTGGTTGCTCAGTGCTCAGGGTGCTGGGCGCTGAGTACTCAGGGTGCTGGGTGCTCAGTGCTCGGGGTGCTGGGTGCTCAGTGCTCGGGGTGCTGGTTGCTCAGTGCTCAGGGTTCTGGGTGCTCAGTACTCAGGGTGCTGGGTGCTCAGTGCTCGCGGTGCTCGGTGCTCAGTGCTCGGGGTGCTGGGTGCTCAGTGCTCAGGGTGCTGGGTGCTCAGTACTCGGGGTGCTCGGTGCTAAGTACTCAGGGTACTGGGTGCTCAGGGTCCTCGGTGCTCAGTACTCAGGCTGCTCAGTACTCAGCTTGCTTTGTGCTCAGTGCTCAGAGTGCTGGGTGCTCAGTACTCAGGGTGCTCGGTGCTCAGTACTCAGGGTGCTCAGTGCTCAGTGCTCTGGGTGCTCAGTACTCAGGGTGCTCAGTGCTCAGGGTGCTGGGTGCTCAGTGCTCGGGGTGCTGGGTACTCAGTGCTCAGTGCTCGGGGTGCTGGGTGCTCAGTCCTCAGTACACAGGGTGCTGGGGGCTCAGTGCTCAGGGTGCTGGATGCTCAGTACTCAGGGTCCTGGGTGCTCAGTGCTCAGGGTGCTGGGTGCTCAGTACTCAGGGTGCTGGGTGCTCAGTGCTCAGGGTGCTGGGTGCTCAGTACTCAGGGTGCTGGGTCCTCAGTGCTCAGGGTGCTGGGTGGTCAGTGCTCGGGGTGCTCAGTACTCAGGGTGCTGTGTCTTCAGTGCTCAGGGTGCTCAGTGCTCAGGGTGCTGGGAGCTCAGTGCTCGGGGTGCTGGGTGCTCAGTGCACAGGGTGCTGTGTGCTCAGTACTCAGGGTGCTCAGTACTCAGGGTGCTGGGTGCTCAGTGCTCAGGGTGCTGGGTGCTGAGTACTCAGGGTGCTGGGTGCTCAGTGCTCGGGGTGCTGGGTGCTCAGTGCTCGGGGTGCTGGGTGCTCAGTACTCGGGGTGTTCAGTGCTCAGTACTCAGGGTGCTGGGTGCTCAGTGCTCAGGGTGCTGGGTGCTCAGTGCTCGGGGTGCTGGGTGCTCGGTGCTCAGGTTTCTGGGTGCTCAGGACTCGGGGTGCTGTGTGCTCAGTACTCAGGGTGCTGGGTGCTCATTGCTCGGGGTGCTGGGTGCTCAGTGCTACGGGTGCTGGGTGCTCAGTGCTCAGTGTGCTGGGTGCTCAGTGCTCTGGGCGCTGGGTGCTCAGTGCTCGGGGTGCTCGGTTCTCAGTACTCAGGGTGCTGGGTGCTCAGTGCTCAGGGTGCTCGGTGCTCAGTACTCAGGGTGCTGGGTGCTCAGTGCTCGGTGTGCTCGGTGCTCAGTACGTTGGGTGCTCAGTACTCAGGGTGCTGGGTGCTCAGTGCTCAGGGTGATCGGTGCTCAGTACTCAGGGTGCTCAGTACTCAGGGTGCTGGGTGCTCAGTACTCAGGGTGCTGGGTGCTCAGTGCTCGGGGTGCTGCGTCCTGAGTGCTCAGGGTGCTGGGTGCTCTGTACTCGGGGTGCTCGGTGCTCAGTACTCAGGGTGCTGGGTGCTCAGTACTCAGGGTGCTGGGTGCTCAGTAATCAGGGTGCTCAGTGCTCGGGGAGCTCGGTGCTCAGTCCTCAGGGTGCTGGGTGCTCAGTACTCAGTGCTCGGGGTCCTGGGTGCTCAGCGCTCTGGGTGCTTAGTGCACAGTACTCAGGGTGCTGGGTGCTCAGTATTCAGGGTGCTCAGTGCTCGGGGTGCTGGGTGCTCAGTACACAGGGTGCTGGGTGCTCAGTACTCAGGGTGCTGGGTGCTCATTCTCGGGGTGCTGGGTGCTCAGTGCTCGGGGTGCTGGGTGCTCAGTACTCGGGGTGCTGGGTGCTCAGTGCTCAGCGTGCTGTGTGCTATGTACTCAGGGTGCTCGGTTCTCAGTACTCAGGGTGCTGGGTGCTCATTCTCGGGTGCTGGGTGCTCAGTGCTCAGGGTGCTGGGTGCTAAGTGCTCAGGGTCCTCGGTGCTCAGTACTCAGGGTGCTCAGTACTCAGCGTGCTTTGTGCTCAGTGCTCAGGGTGCTGGGTGCTCAGTACTCAGGGTGCTGTGTGCTCAGTACTCAGGGTGCTGGGTGCTCAGTACTCGGGGTGCTGGGTGCTCATTACTCAGGGTGCTGGGTGCTCAGTGCTCGGGGTGCTCGCTGCTCAGTACTCTTGGTGCTGGGTGCTCAGTACTCAGGGTGCTGGGTGCTCAGTGCTCGGGGTGCTCGGTCCACAGTGCTCAGGATGCTTGGTGCTCAGTACTTTTGGTGCTGGGTGCTCAGTACTCAGGGTGCTGGGTGCTCAGTGCTCGGGGTGCTCGGTTCTCAGTACTCAGGGTGCTGGGTGCTCAGTACTCGGGGTGCTCGGTGCTCAGTACTCGGGGTGCTGGGTGCTCAGTACTCAGGGTGCTGGGTGCTCAGCACTCAGGGTGCTCGGTGCTCAGTACTCAGGGTGCTGGGTGCTCAGTGCTCAGGTGCTGGGTGCTAAGTACTCAGGGTGCTGGGTGCTCAGTACTCAGGGTGCTGGGTGCTCAGCACTCAGGGTGCTCAGTACTCAGGGTGCTGGGTGCTCAGTGCTCGGGGTGCTGGGTGCTCAGTACTCAGGGTGCTCAGTACTCGGGGTGCTGGGTGCTCAGTGCTCGGGGTGCTGGATGCTCAGTGCTCAGGGTTATCTGTGCTCAGTACTCAGGATGCTGGGTGCTCAGTACTCAGGGTGCTGGGTGCTCAGTACTCAGGGTGCTGGGTGCTCAGTCCTCAGGGTGCTCAGTGCTCAGGGTGCTGGGTGCTCAGTGCTCGGGGTGCTCGGTGCTCAGTACTCAGGGTGCTGAGTGCTCAGTACTCAGGGTGCTGGGTGCTCAGTATTCAGGGTGCTGGGTGCTCAGTTCTAGGGGTGTTGGGTGCTCCGTGCTCAGGCTGCTCAGTGCTCAGTACTCAGGGTCCTGGGTGCTCAGTACTCAGGGTGCTGGGTGCTCAGTGCTCGGGGTGCTGGGTGCTCAGTACTCAGGGTGCTGGGTGCTCAGTGCTCGGGGTGCTCGGTGCTCAGTACTCAAGGTGCTGGGTGCTCAGTGCACGGGGCGCTGGATGCTCAGTGCTCAGGCTGCTGGGTGCTCAGTACTCGGGGTGCTCGGTGCTCAGTACTCAGGGTACTGGGTGCTCAGGGTCCTCGGTGCTCAGTACTCAGGGTGCTCAGTACTCAGCTTGCATTGTGCTCAGTGCTCAGAGTGCTGGGTGCTCAGTACTCAGGGTGCTCGGTGCTCAGTACTCAGTGTGCTCAGTGCTCAGTGCTCTGGGTGCTCAGTACTCAGGGTGCTCAGTGCTCAGGGTGCTGGGTGCTCAGTGCTCGGGTTGCTGGGTACTCAGTGCTCAGTACTCGGGGTGCTGGGTGCTCAGTCTTCAGGACTCAGGGTGCTGGGTGCTCAGTGCTCGGGGTGCTGGATGCTCAGTACTCAGGGTCCTGGGTGCTCAGTGCTCAGGGTGCTGGGTGCTCAGTACTCAGGGTGCTGGGTGCTCAGTGCTCAGGGTGCTGGGTGCTCAGTACTCAGGGTGATGGGCCCTCAGTGCTCAGGGTGCTGGGTGGTCAGTGCTCGGGGTGCTCAGTACTCAGGGTGCTGTGTCTTCAGTGCTCAGGGTACTGGGTGCTCAGTACTCAGGGTGCTCGGTGCTGAGTACTCAGGGTGCTCGGTGCTCAGTACTCCGGGTGCTGGGTGCTCAGTACTCAGGGTGCTCATTGCTCAGGGTGCTGGGTGCTCAGTACTCAGGGTGCTGGGTGCTCAGTACTCAGGGTGCTCAGTGCTCAGTACTCAGGGTGCTCAGTGCTCAGTACTCAGGGTGCTCAGTACTCAGGGTGCTGGGTGCTCAGTGCTCGGGGTGCTGGGTGCTCAGTGCACAATGTGCTGTGTGCTCAGTACTCAGGGTGCTCAGTACTCAGGGTGCTGGGTGCTCAGTGCTCAGGGTGCTGGGTGCTCAGTGCTCAGGGTGCTGGGTGCTCAGTGCTCGGGGTGCTGGGTACTCAGTCCTCAGGGTGCTGGGTGCTCAGTGCTCAGGGTACTCGGTGCTCAGTGCTCAGGGTGCTGGGTGCTCAGTACTCAGTGTGCTGGGTGCTCAGTGCTCGGGGTGCTGGGTGCTCAGTACTCAGGGTGCTGGGTGCTCAGTGCTCAGGGTGCTGGGTGCTCAGTGCTCAGGGTGCTCGGTGCTTAGTACTCATGGTGCTCGGTGCTCCGGGTGCTGGGTGCTCAGTGCTTGGTGTGCTGGGTGCTCAGTGCTCGGGGTGCTGGGTGTTGAGTGCTCTGTGTGCTGGGTGCTCAGTGCTCGGGGTGCTGGGTGCTCAGTGCTCGGGGTGCTGGGTGCTCAGTACTCGGGGTGCTCGGTGCTCAGTACTCAGGGTGCTGGGTGCTCAGTGCTCAGGGTGCTGGGTGCTCAGTACTCAGGGTGCTCGGTGCTCAGTACTCAGGGTGCTGGGTGTTCAGTGCTCGGGGTGCTGGGTGCTCAATTATCAGGGTGCTGGGTGCTCAGTACGCTGGGTGCTCAGTACTCAGGGTGCTGGGTGCTCAGTACTCAGGGTGCTCGGTGCTCAGTACTCAGGGTGCTGGGTGTTCAGTGCTCGGGGTGCTGGGTGCTCAATTATCAGGGTGCTGGGTGCTCAGTACGCTGGGTGCTCAGTACTCAGGGTGCTGGGTGCTCATTACTCAGGGTGCTGGGTGCTCAGTGCTCGGGGTGCTCGCTGCTCAGTACTCTTGGTGCTGGGTGCTCAGTACTCAGGGTGCTGGGTGCTCAGTGCTCGGGGTGCTCGGTCCACAGTGCTCAGGATGCTTGGTGCTCAGTACTTTTGGTGCTGGGTGCTCAGTACTCAGGGTGCTGGGTGCTCAGTGCTCGGGGTGCTCGGTTCTCAGTACTCAGGGTGCTGGGTGCTCAGTACTCGGGGTGCTCGGTGCTCAGTACTCGGGGTGCTGGGTGCTCAGTACTCAGGGTGCTGGGTGCTCAGCACTCAGGGTGCTCGGTGCTCAGTACTCAGGGTGCTGGGTGCTCAGTGCTCAGGTGCTGGGTGCTAAGTACTCAGGGTGCTGGGTGCTCAGTACTCAGGGTGCTGGGTGCTCAGCACTCAGGGTGCTCAGTACTCAGGGTGCTGGGTGCTCAGTGCTCGGGGTGCTGGGTGCTCAGTACTCAGGGTGCTCAGTACTCGGGGTGCTGGGTGCTCAGTGCTCGGGGTGCTGGATGCTCAGTGCTCAGGGTTATCTGTGCTCAGTACTCAGGATGCTGGGTGCTCAGTACTCAGGGTGCTGGGTGCTCAGTACTCAGGGTGCTGGGTGCTCAGTCCTCAGGGTGCTCAGTGCTCAGGGTGCTGGGTGCTCAGTGCTCGGGGTGCTCGGTGCTCAGTACTCAGGGTGCTGAGTGCTCAGTACTCAGGGTGCTGTGTGCTCAGTATTCAGGGTGCTGGGTGCTCAGTTCTAGGGGTGTTGGGTGCTCCGTGCTCAGGCTGCTCAGTGCTCAGTACTCAGGGTCCTGGGTGCTCAGTACTCAGGGTGCTGGGTGCTCAGTGCTCGGGGTGCTGGGTGCTCAGTACTCAGGGTGCTGGGTGCTCAGTGCTCGGGGTGCTCGGTGCTCAGTACTCAAGGTGCTGGGTGCTCAGTGCACGGGGCGCTGGATGCTCAGTGCTCAGGCTGCTGGGTGCTCAGTACTCGGGGTGCTCGGTGCTCAGTACTCAGGGTACTGGGTGCTCAGGGTCCTCGGTGCTCAGTACTCAGGGTGCTCAGTACTCAGCTTGCATTGTGCTCAGTGCTCAGAGTGCTGGGTGCTCAGTACTCGGGGTGCTCGGTGCTCAGTACTCAGGGTACTGGGTGCTCAGGGTCCTCGGTGCTCAGTACTCAGGGTGCTCAGTACTCAGCTTGCATTGTGCTCAGTGCTCAGAGTGCTGGGTGCTCAGTGCTCAGGGTGCTGGGTGCTCAGTGCTCGGGTTGCAGGGTACTCAGTGCTCAGTACTCGGGGTGCTGGGTGCTCAGTCTTCAGGACTCAGGGTGCTGGGTGCTCAGTGCTCGGGGTGCTGGATGCTCAGTACTCAGGGTCCTGGGTGCTCAGTGCTCAGGGTGCTGGGTGCTCAGTACTCAGGGTGCTGGGTGCTCAGTGCTCAGGGTGCTGGGTGCTCAGTACTCAGGGTGATGGGCCCTCAGTGCTCAGGGTGCTGGGTGGTCAGTGCTCGGGGTGCTCAGTACTCAGGGTGCTGTGTCTTCAGTGCTCAGGGTACTGGGTGCTCAGTACTCAGGGTGCTCGGTGCTGAGTACTCAGGGTGCTCGGTGCTCAGTACTCCGGGTGCTGGGTGCTCAGTACTCAGGGTGCTCATTGCTCAGGGTGCTGGGTGCTCAGTACTCAGGGTGCTGGGTGCTCAGTACTCAGGGTGCTCAGTGCTCAGTACTCAGGGTGCTCAGTGCTCAGTACTCAGGGTGCTCAGTACTCAGGGTGCTGGGTGCTCAGTGCTCGGGGTGCTGGGTGCTCAGTGCACAGGGTGCTGTGTGCTCAGTACTCAGGGTGCTCAGTACTCAGGGTGCTGGGTGCTCAGTGCTCAGGGTGCTGGGTGCTCAGTGCTCAGGGTGCTGGGTGCTCAGTGCTCGGGGTGCTGGGTACTCAGTCCTCAGGGTGCTGGGTGCTCAGTGCTCAGGGTACTCGGTGCTCAGTGCTCAGGGTGCTGGGTGCTAAGTACTCAGTGTGCTGGGTGCTCAGTGCTCGGGGTGCTGGGTGCTCAGTACTCAGGGTGCTGGGTGCTCAGTGCTCAGGGTGCTGGGTGCTCAGTGCTCAGGGTGCTCGGTGCTTAGTACTCATGGTGCTCGGTGCTCCGGGTGCTGGGTGCTCAGTGCTTGGTGTGCTGGGTGCTCAGTGCTCGGGGTGCTGGGTGTTGAGTGCTCTGTGTGCTGGGTGCTCAGTGCTCGGGGTGCTGGGTGCTCAGTGCTAGGGGTGCTGGGTGCTCAGTACTCGGGGTGCTCGGTGCTCAGTACTCAGGGTGCTGGGTGCTCAGTGCTCAGGGTGCTGGGTGCTCAGTACTCAGGGTGCTCGGTGCTCAGTACTCAGGGTGCTGGGTGTTCAGTGCTCGGGGTGCTGGGTGCTCAATTATCAGGGTGCTGGGTGCTCAGTACGCTGGGTGCTCAGTACTCAGGGTGCTGGGTGCTCAGTACTCAGGGTGCTCGGTGCTCAGTACTCAGGGTGCTGGGTGCTCAGTGCTCGGGGTGCTGGGTGCTCATTAATCAGGGTGCTGGTTGCTCAGTACTCAGTGTGCTCAGTGCTTGGGGTGCTGGGTGCTCAGTACTCAAAGTGCTCAGTGCTTGGGGTGCAGGGTGCTCAGTACTCAGGGTGCTGGTTGCTCAGTGCTCAGGGTGCTGGGTGCTGAGTACTCAGGGTGCTGGGTGCTCAGTGCTCAGGGTGCTGGGTGCTCAGTGCTCGGGGTGCTGGGTGCTCAGTGCTCCGGGTGCTGGGTGCTCAGTGCTCGGGGTGCTGGGTGCTCAGTGCTCAGTGTTCTGGGTGCTCAGTGCTCGGGGTGCTGGGTGCTCAGTTCTCGCAGTGCTCGGTGCTCACTGCTCGGGGGGCTGGGTGCTCAGTACTCGGGGTGTTCAGTGCTCAGTACTCAGGGTGCTGGGTGCTCAGTGCTCAGGGTGCTGGGTGGTCAGTGCTCGGGGTGCTGGGTGTTCGGTGCTCAGGATTCTGGGTGCACAGGACTCGTGGTGCTCGGTGCTCAGTACTCAGGGTGCTGGGTGCTCATTGCTCGGGGTGCTGGGTGCTCAGTGCTACGGGTGCTGGGTGCTCAGTGCTCGGTGTGCTGGGTGCTCAGTGCTCTGGGCGCTGGGTGCTCAGTGCTCGGGGTGCTCGGTGCTCAGTACTCAGGGTGCTGGGTGCTCAGTGCTCAGGGTGCTCGGTGCTCAGTACTCAGGGTGCTGGGTGCTCAGTGCTCGGTGTGCTCGGTGCTCAGTACGTTGGGTGCTCAGTACTCAGGGTGCTGGGTGCTCAGTGCTCAGGGTGATCGGTGCTCAGTACTCAGGGTGCTCAGTACTCAGGGTGCTGGGTGCTCAGGGATCGGGGTGCTGGGAGTTCAGTACTCAGGGTGCTGGGTGCTCAGTGCTCGGGGTGCTGGGTGCTGAGTGCTCAGGGTGCTGGGTGCTCTGTACTCGGGGTGCTCGGTGCTCAGTACTCAGGGTGCTGGGTGCTCAGTACTCAGGGTGCTGGGTGCTCAGTACTCAGGGTGCTCGCTGCTCAGTACTCAGGGTGCTGTGTGCTCAGTGCTCAGGGTGCTGGGTGCTCAGTACTCAGGGTGCTGGGTACTCAGTGCTCAGGGTGATCGGTGCTCAGTCCTCAGGGTGCTCAGTACTCAGGGTGCTGGGTGCTCAGTGCTCAGGTTGCTCAGTACTAAGGGTGCTGAGTGCTCAGTACTCAGGGTGCTGGGTGCTCAGTGCTCGGGTGCTGGGTGCTCAGTACTCAGGGTGCTGGGTGCTCAGTGCTCAGGGTGCTGGGTACTCAGTACTCAGGGTGCTGGGTGCTCAGTACTCAGGGTGCTCAGTGCTCGGGGAGCTCGGTGCTCAGTACTCAGGGTGCTGGGTGCTCAGTAGTCAGTGCTCGGGGTCCTGGGTGCTCAGCGCTCTGGGTGCTTAGTGCACAGTACTCAGGGTGCTGGGTGCTCAGTATTCAGGGTTCTCAGTGCTCGGGGTGCTGGGTGCTCAGTACTCAGGGTGCTGGGTGCTCAGTACTCAGGGTGCTGGGTGCTCATTCTCGGGGTGCTGGGTGCTCAGTGCTCAGGATGCTCGGTGCTCAGTACTTTTGGTGCTGGGTGCTCAGTACTCGGGGTGCTGGGTGCTCATTACTCAATGTGCTGGGTGCTCAGTGCTCGGGGTGCTCGCTGCTCAGTACTCTTGGTGCTGGGTGCTCAGTACTCAGGGTGCTGGGTGCTCAGTGCTCGGGGTTCTCGGTGCTCAGTGCTCAGGATGCTCGGTGCTCAGTACTTTTGGTGCTGGGTGCTCAGTACTCAGGGTGCTGGGTGCTCAGTGCCTGGGGTGCTCGGTGCTCAGTACTCAGGGTGCTGGGTGCTCAGTGCTCAGGATGCTGGGTGCTCAGTACTCAGGGTGCTCAGTACTCAGGACTCAGGGTGCTGGGTGCTCAGTGCTCAGGGTGCTGGGTGCTCAGTGCTCCGGGTGCTGGGTGCTCAGTACTCGGGGTGCTCGGTGCTCAGTACTCAGGGTGCTTGGTGCTCAGTACTCAGGGTGCTGGGTGCTCAGTACTCAGGGTGCTGGGTGCTCAGTACTCAGGGTGCTGGGTGCTCAGTACTCAGGCTGCTGGGTGCTCAGTGCTCAGGGTGCTGTGTGCTCAGTACTCAGGGTGCTGGATGCTCAGTACTCAGGGTGCTGGGTGCTCAGTGCTCAGGGTGCTGGGTGCTCAGTGCTCGGGGTGCTCGGTGCTCAGTAGTCAGGGTGCTGGGTGCTCAGTGCTCGGGGTGCTGGGTGCTCAGTTCTCAGGGTGCTGGGTGCTCAGTACTCGGGGTGCTCGGTGCTCAGTACTCAGGGTGCTGGGTGCTCAGTACTCAGGGTGCTCGGTGCTCAGTACTCAGGGTGCTGGGTGCTCAGTGCTCATTTGCTGGGTGCTAAGTTCTCAGGGTGCTGGGTGCTCAGGGCTAGGGGTGCTGGGTGCTCAGTACTCAGGGTGCTCAGTACTCAGGGTGCTGTGTGCTCAGTGCTCGGGGTGCTGGATGCTCAGTGCTCAGGGTGATCGGTGCTCAGTACTCAGGATGCTGGGTGCTCAGTACTCAGGGTGCTGGGTGCTCAGTCCTCAGGGTGCTCAGTGCTCAGTCAGGGTGCTCGGTGCTCTGTACTAAGGGTGCTCAGTGCTCAGTACTCAGGTTGCTCAGTGCTCAGTGCTCGGGGTGCTGGGTGCTCAGTACTCAGGGTGCTGGGTGCTCAGTACTCAGGGTGCTGGGTGCTCAGTGCTCAGTACTCAGCGTGCTGGGTGCTCAGTGCTCGGGGTGCTGGGTCCTCAGTGCTCAGGGTGCTGGGTGCTCAGTACTCAGGGTGCTGGGTGCTCAGTGCTCGGGGTGCTGGGTCCTCAGTGCTCAGGGTGCTCAATGCTCAGTGCTCGGGGTGCTGGGTGCTCAGTGCTACGGGTGCTGGGTGCTCAGTTCTCGGTGTGCTGGGTGCTCAGTGCTCTGGGCGCTGGGTTCTCAGTGCTCGGGGTGCTCGGTGCTCAGTACTCAGGGTGCTGGGTGCTCAGTGCTCAGGGTGCTCGGTGCTCAGTACTCAGGGTGCTGGGTGCTCAGTGCCCGGTGTGCTCGGTGCTCAGTACGTTGGGTGCTCAGTACTCAGGGTGCTCAGTAACCAGGGTGCTGGGTGCTCAGGGATCGGGGTGCTGGGAGTTCAGTACTCAGGGTGCTGGGTGCTCAGTGCTCGGGGTGCTGGGTGCTGAGTGCTCAGGGTGCTGGGTGCTCTGTACTCGGGGTGCTCGGTGCTCAGTACTCAGGGTGCTGGGTGCTCAGTACTCAGGGTGCTGGGTGCTCAGTACTCAGGGTGCTCGCTGCTCAGTACTCAGGGTGCTGTGTGCTCAGTGGTCAGGGTGCTGGGTGCTCAGTACTCAGGGTGCTGGGTACTCAGTGCTCAGGGTGATCGGTGCTCAGTCCTCAGGGTGCTCAGTACTCAGGGTGCTGGGTGCTCAGTGCTCAGGTTGCTCAGTACTAAGGGTGCAGAGTGCTCAGTACTCAGGGTGCTGGGTGCTCAGTGCTCGGGTGCTGGGTGCTCAGTACTCAGGGTGCTGGGTGCTCAGTGCTCAGGGTGCTGGGTACTCAGTACTCAGGGTGCTGGGTGCTCAGTACTCAGGGTGCTCAGTGCTCGGGGAGCTCGGTGCTCAGTACTCAGGGTGCTGGGTGCTCAGTAGTCAGTGCTCGGGGTCCTGGGTGCTCAGCGCTCTGGGTGCTTAGTGCACAGTACTCAGGGTGCTGGGTGCTCAGTATTCAGGGTTCTCAGTGCTCGGGGTGCTGGGTGCTCAGTACTCAGGGTGCTGGGTGCTCAGTACTCAGGGTGCTGGGTGCTCATTCTCGGGGTGCTGTGTGCTCAGTGCTCAGGATGCTCGGTGCTCAGTACTTTTGGTGCTGGGTCCTCAGTACTCGGGGTGCTGGGTGCTCATTACTCAATGTGCTGGGTGCTCAGTGCTCGGGGTGCTGGGTCCTCAGTGCTCAGGGTGCTCAATGCTCAGTGCTCGGGGTGCTGGGTGCTCAGTGCTCGGGGTGCTGGGTGCTCAGTGCTCAGGGTGCTGGTTGCTCAGTACTCAGTGTGCTCAGTGCTCAGGGTGCTGGGTGCTCAGAACTCAGGGTGCTGGGTGCTCAGTACTCAGGGTGCTGGGTGCTCAGTACTCAGGGTGCTTGGTGCTCAGTACTCAGGGTGCTGGGTGCTCAGTGCTCAGGGTGCTCGGTGCTCAGTACTCATGGTGCTGGGTGCTCATTCTCGGGGTGCTGGGTGCTCAGTACTCAGGTTGCTCAGTACTCTGAGTGCACGGGGCTCAGTACTCATGGTGCTGAGTGCTCAGTACTCAGGGTGCTCGGTGCTCAGTTCTCAGGGTGCTCGGTGCTCAGTGTTTGGGGTGCTGGGTGCTCATTACTCAGGGTGCTGGGTGCTCAGTGCTCAGGGTGCTGGGTGCTCAGTACTCAGTGCTCAGGATGCTGGATGCTCATTGCTCAGGGTGCTGGGTGCTCAGTGCTCAGGGTGCTCAGTGCTCAGTGCTCAGTACTCAGGGTGCTGGGTGCTCAGTACTCAGTGTGCTGGGTGCTCAATGCTCGGGGTACCCGGTGCTCAGTGCTCGGGGTGCTCGGTGCTCAGTACTCAGGGTGCTGAGTGCTCAGTGCTCAGGGTGCTGGGTGCTCAGTGCTCAGGGTGCTGGGTGCTCAGTGCTCGGGGAGCTCGGTGCTCAGTACTCAGCGTGCTGGGTGCTCAGTACTCAAGGTGCTCAGTACTCAGTACTCAGGGTGCTGGGTGCTCAGTGCTTGGGGTGCTGGGTGCTCAGTGCTCAGTACTCAGGGTGTTGGGTGCTCAGTGCTCAGGGTGCTGGGTGCTCAGTACTCAGCGTGCTGGGTGCTCAGTACTCAGGGTGCTGGGTGCTCAGTGCTCAGGGTGCTAGGTGCTCAGTGCTCAGCGTGCTTGATGCTCAGTACTCAGGGTGCTGGGTGCTCAGTGCTCAGGGTGCTGGGTGCTCAGTGCTCAAAGTGCTGGGTGCTCAGTACTCAGGGTGCTGGGTGCTCAGTACTCAGGGTGCTGGGTGCTCAGTACTCGGGGTGCTGGGTGCTCAGTGCTCAGGATGCTGGGTGCTCAGTGCTCAGCGTGCTTGATGCTCAGTACTCAGGGTGCTGGGTGCTCAGTGCTTGGGGTGCTAGGTGCTCAGTACTCAGGGTGCTGGGTGCTCAGTGCTCAGGGTTCTGGGTGCTCAGTGCTCAGGGTGCTGGGAGCTCAGTACTCAGTGCTCAGTTTGCTGGGTGCTCAGTGCTCGGGCTGCAGGGTGCTCAGTGCTCAGGGTGCTGGGTGCTCAGTACTCAGGGTGCTGGGTGCACAGTGCTATGGGTGCTGGGTGCTCAGTGCTCGGGGTCTGGGTGCTCAGTACTCAGGGTGCTGGGTGCTCAGTACTCAGGTTGCTGGGTGCTCAGTGCTCAGTGTGCTGGGTGCTCAGTTCTCTGGGTGCTGGGTGCTCAGTTCTCAGGGTGCTGGGTGCTCAGTGCTCTGGGTGCTGGGTGCTCAGTGATCGGGGTGATGGGTGCTGAGTGCTCAGGGTGCTGGGTGCTCAGTGCTCGGGGTGCTCGGTGCTCAGTGCTCAGGGTCCTGGGTGCTCAGGGCTTGGGGTGCTGGGTGCTCAGTGCTCAGTACTCAGGGTGTTGGGTGCTCAGTGCTCAGGGTGCTGGGTGCTCAGTACTCAGCGTGGTGGGTGCTCAGTACTCAGGGTGCTGGGTGCTCAGTGCTCAGGGTGCTGGGTGCTCAGTGCTCAGGGTGCTGGGTGCTCAGTGCTCGGAGAGCTCGGTGCTCAGTACTCAGGGTGCTGGGTGCTCAGTACTCAGTGCTCGGGGTCCTGGGTGCTCGGTGCTCAGGGTGCTGGGTGCTCAGTACTCAGGGTGCTGGGTGCTCATTCTCGGGGTGCTGGGTGCTCAGTGCTCGGGGTGCTTTGTGCTCAGTGCTCGGGGTGCTGGGGGCTCAGTACTCAGGGTGCTCAGTTCTCAGTACTCAGGGTGCTGGGTGCTCAGTGCTCAGGGTGCTGGGTGCTCAGTGCTCGGGGTGCTGGGTGCTCAGTACTCGGGGTGCTCGGTGCTCAGTACTCAGGGTGCTTGGTGCTCAGTACTCAGGGTGCTGGGTGCTCAGTACTCAGGGTGCTGGGTGCTCAGTACTCAGGGTGCTGGGTGCTCAGTACTCAGGCTGCTGGGTGCTCAGTGCTCAGGGTGCTGTGTGCTCAGTACTCAGGGTGCTGGATGCTCAGTACTCAGGGTGCTGGGTGCTCATTCTCGGGGTGCTGGGTGCTCAGTGCTCGGGGTGCTTTGTGCTCAGTGCTCGGGGTGCTGGGGGCTCAGTACTCAGGGTGCTCAGTTCTCAGTACTCAGGGTGCTGGGTGCTCAGTGCTCAGGGTGCTGGGTGCTCAGTGCTCAGGGTGCTGGGTGCTCAGTGCTCGGGGAGCTCGGTGCTCAGTACTCAGGGTGCTGGGTGCTCAGTACTCAGTGCTCGGGGTGCTGGGTGCTCAGTGCTCGGGGTGCTGGGTGGTCAGTGCTCAGTGCTCAGGGTGCTGGGTGCTCAGTGCTCAGTGCTCAGGGTGCTGGGTGTTCAGTACTCAGGGTGCTGGGTGCTCAGTACTCAGGGTGATCTGTTCTCAGTACTCAGGGTGCTGGGTGCTCAGTGCTCGGGGTGCTGGGTGCTCAGTACTCGGGGTGCTCAGTACTCAGGGTGCTGGGTGCTCAGTACTCAGGGTGCTGGGTGCTCAGTGGTCGGGGTGGTCGGTGCTCAGTACTCGGGGTGCTGGGTGCTCAGTACTCGGGGTGCTGGGTGCTCAGTGCTCAGGGTGATCTGTTCTCAGTACTCTGGGTGCTGGGTGCTCAGTGCTCGGGGTGCTGGGTGCTCAGTACTCGGGGTGCTCAGTACTCAGGGTGCTGGGTGCTCAGTACTCAGGGTGCTGGGTGCTCAGTGCTCAGGGTGCTCGGTGCTCTGTACGTTGGGTGCTCAGTACTCAGGGTGCTGGGTGCTCAGTGCTCAGGGTGCTGGGTGCTCAGTACTCAGGGTGCTGGGTGCTCAGTGCTCAGTACTCAGGTTGCTCAGTGCTCAGTGCTCGGGGTGCTTTCTGCTCAGTACTCAGGGTGCTGGGTGCTCAGTACTCAGGGTGCTGGGTGCTCAGTGCTCAGTACTCAGCGTGCTGGGTGCTCAGTGCTCGGGGTGCTGGGTCCTCAGTGCTCAGGGTGCTGGGTGCTCAGTACTCAGGGTGCTGGGTGCTCAGTGCTCGGGGTGCTGGGTCCTCAGTGCTCAGGGTGCTCAATGCTCAGTGCTCGGGGTGCTGGGTGCTCAGTGCTCGGGATGCTGGGTGCTCAGTGCTCAGGGTGCTGGTTGCTCAGTACTCAGTGTGCTCAGTGCTCAGGGTGCTGGGTGCTCAGAACTCAGGGTGCTGGGTGCTCAGTACTCAGGGTGCTGGGTGCTCAGTACTCAGGGTGCTTGGTGCTCAGTACTCAGGGTGCTGGGTGCTCAGTGCTCAGGGTGCTCGGTGCTCAGTACTCATGGTGCTGGGTGCTCATTCTCGGGGTGCTGGGTGCTCAGTACTCAGGTTGCTCAGTACTCTGGGTGCACGGGGCTCAGTACTCATGGTGCTGAGTGCTCAGTACTCAGGGTGCTCGGTGCTCAGTTCTCAGGGTGCTCGGTGCTCAGTGTTTGGGGTGCTGGGTTCTCAGTACTCAGGGTGCTGGGTGCTCAGTGCTCAGGGTGCTGGGTGCTCAGTACTCAGTGCTCAGGATGCTGGATGCTCATTGCTCAGGGTGCTGGGTGCTCAGTGCTCAGGGTGCTCAGTGCTCAGTGCTCAGTACTCAGGGTGCTGGGTGCTCAGTACTCAGGGTGCTGGGTGCTCAATGCTCGGGGTACCCGGTGCTCAGTGCTCGGGGTGCTCGGTGCTCAGTACTCAGGGTGCTGAGTGCTCAGTGCTCAGGGTGCTGGGTGCTCAGTGCTCAGGGTGCTGGGTGCTCAGTTCTCGGGGAGCTCGGTGCTCAGTACTCAGGGTGCTGGGTGCTCAGTACTCAGGGTGCTCAGTACTCAGTACTCAGGGTGCTGGGTGCTCAGTGCTTGGGGTGCTGGGTGCTCAGTGCTCAGTACTCAGGGTGTTGGGTGCTCAGTGCTCAGGGTGCTGGGTGCTCAGTACTCAGCGTGCTGGGTGCTCAGTACTCAGGGTGCTGGGTGCTCAGTACTCAGTATGCTGGGTGCTCAGTGCTCGGGGTACCCGGTGCACAGTGCTCGGGGTGCTCGGTGCTCAGTACTCAGGGTGCTGAGTGCTCATTGCTCAGGGTGCTGGGTGCTCAGTGCTCAGGGTGCTAGGTGCTCAGTGCTCAGCGTGCTTGATGCTCAGTACTCAGGGTGCTGGGTGCTCAGTGCTCAGGGTGCTGGGTGCTCAGTGCTCAAAGTGCTGGGTGCTCAGTACTCAGGGTGCTGGGTGCTCAGTACTCAGGGTGCTGGGTGCTCAGTACTCGGGGTGCTGGGTGCTCAGTGCTCAGGGTGCTGGGTGCTCAGTGCTCAGCGTGCTTGATGCTCAGTACTCAGGGTGCTGGGTGCTCAGTGCTTGGGGTGCTGGGTGCTCAGTAAACAGGGTGCTGGGTGCTCAGTGCTCAGGGTTCTGGGTGCTCAGTGCTCAGGGTGCTGGGAGCTCAGTACTCAGTGCTCAGTTTGCTGGGTGCTCAGTGCTCGGGCTGCAGGTTGCTCAGTGCTCAGGGTGCTTTGTGCTCAGTACTCAGGGTGCTGGGTGCACAGTGCTAGGGGTGCTGGGTGCTCAGTGCTCGGGGTCTGGGTGCTCAGTATTCAGGGTGCTGCGTGCTCAGTACTCAGGGTGCTGGGTGCTCAGTGCTCAGTGTGCTGGGTGCTCAGTTCTCTGGGTGCTGGGTGCTCAGTGATCGGGGTGGTGGGTGCTGAGTGCTCAGGGTGCTGGGTGCTCAGTGCTCGGTGTGCTCGGTGCTCAGTGCTCAGGGTCCTGGGTGCTCAGGGCTCGGGGTGCTGGGTGCTCAGTGCTCAGTACTCAGGGTGTTGGGTGCTCAGTGCTCAGGGTGCTGGGTGCTCAGTACTCAGCGTGGTGGGTGCTCAGTACTCAGGGTGCTGGGTGCTCAGTGCTCAGGGTGCTGGGTGCTCAGTGCTCAGGGTGCTGGGTGCTCAGTGCTCGGGGAGCTCGGTTCTCAGTACTCAGGGTGCTGGGTGCTCAGTACTCAGTGCTCGGGGTCCTGGGTACTCGGTGCTCAGGGTGCTGGGTGCTCAGTACTCAGGGTGCTGGGTGCTCATTCTCGGGGTGCTGGGTGCTCAGTGCTCGGGGTGCTTTGTGCTCAGTGCTCGGGGTGCTGGGGGCTCAGTACTCAGGGTGCTCGGTTCTCAGTACTCAGGGTGCTGGGTGCTCAGTGCTCAGGGTGCTGGGTGCTCAGTGCTCAGGGTGCTGGGTGCTCAGTGCTCGGGGAGCTCGGTGCTCAGTACTCAGGGTGCTGGGTGCTCAGTACTCAGTGCTCGGGCTGCTGGGTGCTCAGTGCTCGGGGTGCTCGGAGCTCAGTACTCAGTGTGCTGGGTGCTCAGTGCTCAGGGTGTTGGGTGCTCAGTGCTCCGGATGCTCAGTGCTCGGGGTGCTCGGAGCTCAGTACTCAGGGTGCTGGGTGCTCAGTGCTCGGGGTGCTGGGTGCTCAGTGCTCAGTACTCAGGGTGCTGGGTGCTCAGTGCTCAGGGTGCTGTGTGCTCAGTGCTCAGGGTGCTGGGTGCTCAGTGCTCAGGGTGCTGGGTACTCAGTGCTCAGGGTGCTGGGTGCTCAGTACTCAGGGTGCTGGGTGCTCAGTACTCAGGGTGCTGGGTGCTCAGTGCTCGGGGTGCTATGTGCTCAGTGCTCACGGTGCTGGGTGCTCAGTGCTCGGGGTGCTCCGTGCTCAGTACTCAGGGTGCTGGGTGCTCAGTGCTCGAGGTGCTCAGTACTCAGGGTGCTGGGTGCTCAGTACTCAGGGTGCTGGGTGCTCAGTGCTCGGGGTGCTATGTGCTCAGTGCTCGCGGTGCTGGGTGCTCAGTGCTCGGGGTGCTCGGTGCTCAGTACTCAGGGTGCTGGGTGCTCAGTACTCAGGGTGCTCATTTCTCAGGGTGCTGGGTGCTCAGTACTCAGGTTGCTGGGTGCTCAGTACTCAGGGTGCTGGGTGCTAAGTGCTCGGGGTGCTGGGTGCTCAGTACTCAGGGTGCTGGGGGCTCAGTACTCAGGGTGCTGGGTGCTCAGTACTCAGGTTGCTCGGTTCTCAGTACTCAGGGTGCTGGGTGCTCATTCTCGGCGTGCTGGGTGCTCATTGCTCGGGGTGCTGGGTGCTCAGTGCTACGGGTGCTGGGTGCTCAGTGCTCGGTGTGCTGGGTGCTCAGTGCTCTGGGCGCTGGGTGCTCAGTGCTCGGGGTGCTCGGTGCTCAGTACTCAGGGTGCTGGGTGCTCAGTGCTCAGGGTGCTCGGTGCTCAGTACTCAGGGTGCTGGGTGCTCAGTGCTCGGTGTGCTCGGTGCTCAGTACGTTGGGTGCTCAGTACTCAGGGTGCTGGGTGCTCAGTGCTCAGGGTGATCGGTGCTCAGTACTCAGGGTGCTCAGTACTCAGGGTGCTGCGTGCTCAGGGATCGGGGTGCTGGGAGTTCAGTACTCAGGGTGCTGGGTGCTCAGTGCTCGGGGTGCTGGGTGCTCAGTGCTCAGGGTGCTGGGTACTCAGTACTCAGGGTGCTCGGTGCTCAGTACTCAGGGTGCTGGGTGCTCAGTACTCAGGGTGCTGGGTGCTCAGTACTCAGGGTGCTCGCTGCTCAGTACGCAGGGTGCTGTGTGCTCAGTGCTCAGGGTGCTGGGTGCTCAGTACTCAGGGTGCTGGGTACTCAGTGCTCAGGGTGATCGGTGCTCAGTCCTCAGGGTGCTCAGTACTCAGGGTGCTGGGTGCTCAGTGCTCAGGTTTCTCAGTACTAAGGGTGCTGAGTGCTCAGTACTCAGGGTGCTGGGTGCTCAGTGCTCGGGTGCTGGGTGCTCAGTACTCAGGGTGCTGGGTGCTCAGTGCTCAGGGTGCTGGGTACTCAGTACTCAGGGTGCTGGGTGCTCAGTACTCAGGGTGCTCAGTGCTCGGGGAGCTCGGTGCTCAGTACTCAGGGTACTGGGTGCTCAGTAGTCAGTGCTCGGGGTCCTGGGTGCTCAGCGCTCTGGGTGCTTAGTGCACAGTACTCAGGGTGCTGGGTGCTCAGTATTCAGGGTTCTCAGTGCTCGGGGTGCTGGGTGCTCAGTACTCAGGGTGCTGGGTGCTCAGTACTCAGGGTGCTGGGTGCTCATTCTCGGGGTGCTGGGTGCTCAGTGCTCGGGGTGCTCGCTGCTCAGTACTCTTGGTGCTGGGTGCTCAGTACTCAGGGTGCTGGGTTCTCAGTGCTCGGGGTTCTCGGTGCTCAGTGCTCAGGATGCTCGGTGCTCAGTACTTTTGGTGCTGGGTGCTCAGTACTCAGGGTGCTGGGTGCTCAGTGCCTGGGGTGCTCGGTGCTCAGTACTCAGGGTGCTGGGTGCTCAGTGCTCAGGATGCTGGGTGCTCAGTACTCAGGGTGCTCAGTACTCAGGACTCAGGGTGCTGGGTGCTCAGTGCTCAGGGTGCTGGGTGCTCAGTGCTCGGGGTGCTGGGTGCTCAGTACTCGGGGTGCTCGGTGCTCAGTACTCAGGGTGCTTGGTGCTCAGTACTCAGGGTGCTGGGTGCTCAGTACTCAGGGTGCTGGGTGCTCAGTACTCAGGGTGCTGGGTGCTCAGTACTCAGGCTGCTGGGTGCTCAGTGCTCAGGGTGCTGTGTGCTCAGTACTCAGGGTGCTGGATGCTCAGTACTCAGGGTGCTGGGTGCTCAGTGCTCAGGGTGCTGGGTGCTCAGTGCTCGGGGTGCTCGGTGCTCAGTAGTCAGGGTGCTGGGTGCTCAGTGCTCGGGGTGCTGGGTGCTCAGTTCTCAGGGTGCTGGGTGCTCAGTACTCGGGGTGCTCGGTGCTCAGTACTCAGGGTGCTGGGTGCTCAGTACTCAGGGTGCTCGGTGCTCAGTACTCAGGGTGCTGGATGCTCAGTGCTCATTTGCTGGGTGCTAAGTTCTCAGGGTGCTGGGTGCTCAGGGCTAGGGGTGCTGGGTGCTCAGTACTCAGGGTGCTCAGTACTCAGGGTGCTGTGTGCTCAGTGCTCAGTGCTCAGGATGCTGGATGCTCATTGCTCAGGGTGCTGGGTGCTCAGTCCTCAGGGTGCTCAGTGCTCAGTCAGGGTGCTCGGTGCTCTGTACTAAGGGTGCTCAGTGCTCAGTACTAAGGTTGCTCAGTGCTCAGTGCTCGGGGTGCTGGGTGCTCAGTACTCAGGGTGCTGGGTGCTCAGTACTCAGGGTGCTGGGTGCTCAGTGCTCAGTACTCAGCGTGCTGGGTGCTCAGTGCTCGGGGTGCTGGGTCCTCAGTGCTCAGGGTGCTGGGTGCTCAGTACTCAGTGTGCTGGGTGCTCAGTGCTCGGGGTGCTGGGTCCTCAGTGCTCAGGGTGCTCAATGCTCAGGGCTCGGGGTGCTGGGTGCTCAGTGCTCAGCGTGCTTGATGCTCAGTACTCAGGGTGCTGGGTGCTCAGTGCTTGGGGTGCTGGGTGCTCAGTACTCAGGGTGCTGGGTGCTCAGTGCTCAGGGTTCTGGGTGCTCAGTGCTCAGGGTGCTGGGAGCTCAGTACTCAGTGCTCAGTTTGCTGGGTGCTCAGTGCTCGGGCTGCAGGGTGCTCAGTGCTCAGGGTGCTGGGTGCTCAGTACTCAGGGTGCTGGGTGCACAGTGCTAGGGGTGCTGGGTGCTCAGTGCTCGGGGTCTGGGTGCTCAGTATTCAGGGTGCTGGGTGCTCAGTACTCAGGGTGCTGGGTGCTCAGTGCTCAGTGTGCTGGGTGCTCAGTTCTCTGGGTGCTGGGTGCTCAGTTCTCAGGGTGCTGGGTGCTCAGTGCTCTGGGTGCTGGGTGCTCAGTGATCGGGGTGGTGGGTGCTGAGTGCTCAGGGTGCTGGGTGCTCAGTGCTCGGGGTGCTCGGTGCTCAGTGCTCAGGGTCCTGGGTGCTCAGGGCTCGGGGTGCTGGGTGCTCAGTACTCAGTGCTCGGGCTGCTGGGTGCTCAGTGCTCGGGGTGCTCGGAGCTCAGTACTCAGGGTGCTGGGTGCTCAGTGCTCAGGGTGTTGGGTGCTCAGTGCTCAGTACTCAGGGTGCTGGGTGCTCAGTGCTCAGGGTGCTGTGTGCTCAGTGCTCAGGGTGCTGGGTGCTCAGTGCTCAGGGTGCTGGGTACTCAGTGCTCAGGGTGCTGGGTGCTCAGTACTCAGGGTGCTGGGTGCTCAGTACTCAGGGTGCTGGGTGCTCAGTGCTCGGGGTGCTATGTGCTCAGTGCTCACGGTGCTGGGTGCTCAGTGCTCGGGGTGCTCCGTGCTCAGTACTCAGGGTGCTGGGTGCTCAGTGCTCGAGGTGCTCAGTACTCAGGGTGCTGGGTGCTCAGTACTCAGGGTGCTGGGTGCTCAGTGCTCGGGGTGCTATGTGCTCAGTGCTCGCGGTGCTGGGTGCTCAGTGCTCGGGGTGCTCGGTGCTCAGTACTCAGGGTGCTGGGTGCTCAGTACTCAGGGTGCTCATTGCTCAGGGTGCTGGGTGCTCAGTACTCAGGTTGCTGGGTGCTCAGTACTCAGGGTGCTGGGTGCTCAGTGCTCGGGGTGCTGGGTGCTCAGTACTCAGGGTGCTGGGGGCTCAGTACTCAGGGTGCTGGGTGCTCAGTACTCAGGTTGCTCGGTTCTCAGTACTCAGGGTGCTGGGTGCTCATTCTCGGCGTGCTGGGTGCTCATTGCTCGGGGTGGTGGGTGCTCAGTGCTACGGGTGCTGGGTGCTCAGTGCTCGGTGTGCTGGGTGCTCAGTGCTCTGGGCGCTGGGTGCTCAGTGCTCGGGGTGCTCGGTGCTCAGTACTCAGGGTGCTGGGTGCTCAGTGCTCAGGGTGCTCGGTGCTCAGTACTCAGGGTGCTGGGTGCTCAGTGCTCGGTGTGCTCGGTGCTCAGTACGTTGGGTGCTCAGTACTCAGGGTGCTGGGTGCTCAGTGCTCAGGGTGATCGGTGCTCAGTACTCAGGGTGGTCAGTACTCAGGGTGCTGCGTGCTCAGGCATCGGGGTGCTGGGAGTTCAGTACTCAGGGTGCTGGGTGCTCAGTGCTCGGGGTGCTGGGTGCTCAGTACTCAGGGTGCTGGGTACTCAGTACTCAGTGTGCTCGGTGCTCAGTACTCAGGGTGCTGGGTGCTCAGTACTCAGGGTGCTGGGTGCTCAGTACTCAGGGTGCTCGCTGCTCAGTACGCAGGGTGCTGTGTGCTCAGTGCTCAGGGTGCTGGGTGCTCAGTACTCAGGGTGCTGGGTACTCAGTGCTCAGGGTGATCGGTGCTCAGTCCTCAGGGTGCTCAGTACTCAGGGTGCTGGGTGCTCAGTGCTCAGGTTGCTCAGTACTAAGGGTGCTGAGTGCTCAGTACTCAGGGTGCTGGGTGCTCAGTGCTCGGGTGCTGGGTGCTCAGTACTCAGGGTGCTGGGTGCTCAGTGCTCAGGGTGCTGGGTACTCAGTACTCAGGGTGCTGGGTGCTCAGTACTCAGGGTGCTCAGTGCTCGGGGAGCTCGGTGCTCAGTACTCAGGGTGCTGGGTGCTCATTCTCTGGGTGCTGGGTGCTCAGTGCTCAGGATGCTCGGTGCTCAGTACTTTTGGTGCTGGGTGCTCAGTACTCAGGGTGCTGGGTGCTCAGTATTCAGGGTTCTCAGTGCTCGGGGTGCTGGGTGCTCATTACTCAATTTGCTGGGTGCTCAGTGCTCGGGGTGCTCGCTGCTCAGTACTCTTGGTGCTGGGTGCTCAGTACTCAGGGTGCTGGGTTCTCAGTGCTCGGGGTTCTCGGTGCTCAGTGTTCAGGATGCTCGGTGCTCAGTACTTTTGGTGCTGGGTGCTCAGTACTCAGGGTGCTGGGTGCTCAGTGCCTGGGGTGCTCGGTGCTCAGTACTCAGGGTGCTGGGTGCTCAGTGCTCAGGATGCTGGGTGCTCAGTACTCAGGGTGCTCAGTACTCAGGACTCAGGGTGCTGGGTGCTCAGTGCTCAGGGTGCTGGGTGCTCAGTGCTCGGGGTGCTGGGTGCTCAGTACTCGGGGTGCTCGGTGCTCAGTACTCAGGGTGCTTGGTGCTCAGTCCTCAGGGTGCTGGGTGCTCAGTACTCAGGGTGCTGGGTGCTCAGTACTCAGGGTGCTGGGTGCTCAGTACTCAGGCTGCTGGGTGCTCAGTGCTCAGGGTGCTGTGTGCTCAGTACTCAGGGTGCTGGATGCTCAGTACTCAGGGTGCTGGGTGCTCAGTGCTCAGGGTGCTGGGTGCTCAGTGCTCGGGGTGCTTGGTGCTCAGTAGTCAGGGTGCTGGGTGCTCAGTGCTCGGGGTGCTGGGTGCTCAGTTCTCAGGGTGCTGGGTGCTCAGTACTCGGGGTGCTCGGTGCTCAGTACTCAGGGTGCTGGGTGCTCAGTACTCAGGGTGCTCGGTGCTCAGTACTCAGGGTGCTGGGTGCTCAGTGCTCATTTGCTGGGTGTTTAGTTCTCAGGGTGCTGGGTGCTCAGGGCTAGGGGTGCTGGGTGCTCAGTACTCAGGGTGCTCAGTACTCAGGGTGCTGTGTGCTCAGTGCTCAGTGCTCAGGATGCTGGATGCTCATTGCTCAGGGTGCTGGGTGCTCAGTCCTCAGGGTGCTCAGTGCTCAGTCAGGGTGCTCGGTGCTCTGTACTAAGGGTGCTCAGTGCTCAGTACTCAGGTTGCTCAGTGCTCAGTGCTCGGGGTGCTGGGTGCTCAGTACTCAGGGTGCTGGGTGCTCAGTACTCAGGGTGCTGGGTGCTCAGTGCTCAGTACTCACCGTGCTGGGTGCTCAGTGCTCGGGGTGCTGGGTCCTCAGTGCTCTGGGTGCTGGGTGCTCAGTACTCAGGGTGCTGGGTGCTCAGTGCTCGGGGTGCTGGGTCCTCAGTGCTCAGGGTGCTCAATGCTCAGTGCTCGGGGCGCTGGGTGCTCAGTGCTCGGGGTGCTGGGTGCTCAGTGCTCAGGGTGCTGGTTGCTCAGTACTCAGTGTGCTCAGTGCTCAGGGTGCTGGGTGCTCAGAACTCAGGGTGCTGGGTGCTCAGTACTCAGGGTGCTGGGTGCTCAGTACTCAGGGTGCTTGGTGCTCAGTACTCAGGGTGCTGGGTGCTCAGTGCTCAGGGTGCTCGGTGCTCAGTACTCTTGGTGCTGGGTGCTCATTCTCGGGGTGCTGGGTGCTCAGTACTCAGGTTGCTCAGTACTCTGGGTGCACGGGGCTCAGTACTCATGGTGCTGAGTGCTCAGTACTCAGGGTGCTCGGTGCTCAGTTCTCAGGGTGCTCGGTGCTCAGTGTTTGGGGTGCTGGGTTCTCAGTACTCAGGGTGCTGGGTGCTCAGTGCTCAGGGTGCTGGGTGCTCAGTACTCAGTGCTCAGGATGCTGGATGCTCATTGCTCAGGGTGCTGGGTGCTCAGTGCTCAGGGTGCTCAGTGCTCAGTGCTCAGTACTCAGGGTGCTGGGTGCTCAGTACTCAGGGTGCTGGGTGCTCAATGCTCGGGGTACCCGGTGCTCAGTGCTCGGGGTGCTCGGTGCTCAGTACTCAGGGTGCTGAGTGCTCAGTGCTCAGGGTGCTGGGTGCTCAGTGCTCAGGGTGCTGGGTGCTCAGTTCTCGGGGAGCTCGGTGCTCAGTACTCAGGGTGCTGGGTGCTCAGTACTCAGGGTGCTCAGTACTCAGTACTCAGGGTGCTGGGTGCTCAGTGCTTGGGGTGCTGGGTGCTCAGTGCTCAGTACTCAGGGTGTTGGGTGCTCAGTGCTCAGGGTGCTGGGTGCTCAGTACTCAGCGTGCTGGGTGCTCAGTACTCAGGGTGCTGGGTGCTCAGTACTCAGTATGCTGGGTGCTCAGTGCTCGGGGTACCCGGTGCTCAGTGCTCGGGGTGCTCGGTGCTCAGTACTCAGGGTGCTGAGTGCTCATTGCTCAGGGTGCTGGGTGCTCAGTGCTCAGGGTGCTAGGTGCTCAGTGTTCAGCGTGCTTGATGCTCAGTACTCAGGGTGCTGGGTGCTCAGTGCTCAGGGTGCTGGGTGCTCAGTGCTCAAAGTGCTGGGTGCTCAGTACTCAGGGTGCTGGGTGCTCAGTACTCAGGGTGCTGGGTGCTCAGTACTCGGGGTGCTGGGTGCTCAGTGCTCAGGGTGCTGGGTGCTCAGTGCTCAGCGTGCTTGATGCTCAGTACTCAGGGTGCTGGGTGCTCAGTGCTTGGGGTGCTGGGTGCTCAGTACTCAGGGTGCTGGGTGCTCAGTGCTCAGGGTTCTGGGTGCTCAGTGCTCAGGGTGCTGGGAGCTCAGTACTCAGTGCTCAGTTTGCTGGGTGCTCAGTGCTCGGGCTGCAGGGTGCTCAGTGCTCAGGGTGCTGGGTGCTCAGTACTCAGGGTGCTGGGTGCACAGTGCTAGGGGTGCTGGGTGCTCAGTGCTCGTTGTCTGGGTGCTCAGTATTCAGGGTGCTGGGTGCTCAGTACTCAGGGTGCTGGGTGCTCAGTGCTCAGTGTGCTGGGTGCTCAGTTCTCTGGGTGCTGGGTGCTCAGTTCTCAGGGTGCTGGGTGCTCAGTGCTCTGGGTGCTGGGTGCTCAGTGATCGGGGTGGTGGGTGCTGAGTGCTCAGGGTGCTGGGTGCTCAGTGCTCGGGGTGCTCGGTGCTCAGTGCTCAGGGTCCTGGGTGCTCAGGGCTCGGGGTGCTGGGTGCTCAGTGCTCAGTACTCAGGGTGTTGGGTGCTCAGTGCTCAGGGTGCTGGGTGCTCAGTACTCAGCGTGGTGGGTGCTCAGTACTCAGGGTGCTGGGTGCTCAGTGCTCAGGGTGCTGGGTGCTCAGTGCTCAGGGTGCTGGGTGCTCAGTGCTCGGGGAGCTCGGTTCTCAGTACTCAGGGTGCTGGGTGCTCAGTACTCAGTGCTCGGGGTCCTGGGTGCTCGGTGCTCAGGGTGCTGGGTGCTCAGTACTCAGGGTGCTGGGTGCTCATTCTCGGGGTGCTGGGTGCTCAGTGCTCGGGGTGCTTTGTGCTCAGTGCTCGGGGTGCTGGGGGCTCAGTACTCAGGGTGCTCGGTTCTCAGTACTCAGGGTGCTGGGTGCTCAGTGCTCAGGGTGCTGGGTGCTCAGTGCTCAGGGTGCTGGGTGCTCAGTGCTCGGGGAGCTCGGTGCTCAGTACTCAGGGTGCTGGGTGCTCAGTACTCAGTGCTCGGGGTGCTGGGTGCTCAGTGCTCAGGGTGCTGGGTGGTCAGTGCTCAGTGCTCAGGGTGCTGGGTGCTCAGTGCTCAGTGCTCAGGGTGCTGGGTGTTCAGTACTCAGGGTGCTGGGTGCTCAGTACTCAGGGTGATCTGTTCTCAGTACTCAGGGTGCTGGGTGCTCAGTGCTCGGGGTGCTGGGTGCTCAGTACTCGGGGTGCTCAGTACTCAGGGTGCTGGGTGCTCAGTACTCAGGGTACTGGGTGCTCAGTGGTCGGGGTGGTCGGTGCACAGTACTCGGGGTGCTGGGTGCTCAGTACTCGGGGTGCTGGGTGCTCAGTGCTCAGGGTGATCTGTTCTCAGTACTCAGGGTGCTGGGTGCTCAGTGCTCGGGGTGCTGGGTGCTCAGTACTCGGGGTGCTCAGTACTCAGGGTGCTGGGTGCTCAGTACTCAGGGTGCTGGGTGCTCAGTGGTCGGGGTGGTCGGTGCTCAGTACTCGGGGTGCTGGGTGCTCAGTACTCGGGGTGCTGGGTGCTCAGTGCTCAGGGTGCTGGGTGCTCAGTGCTCGGGGTGCTGGGTGCTCAGTGCTCAGGGTGCTGGCTGCTCAGTGCTCAGGGTGCTGGGTGCTCAATACTCAGGGTGCTAGGTGCTCAGTACTCAGGGTGCTCAGTGCTCAGTACTCAGCGTGCTGGGTGCTCAGTGCTCAGGGTCCTCGGTGCTCAGTACTCAGGGTGCTCAGTGCTCAGTACTCAGCGTGCTTTGTGCTCAGTGCTCAATGTGCTGGGTGCTCAGTACTCAGGGTTGCTGGGTGCTCAGTACTCAGGGTGCTGCTTGCTCAGTACTCAGGGTGCTGGGTGCTCAGTGCTCGGGGTGCTCGGTGATCAGTACTCAGGGTGCTGGGTGCTCAGTGCTCAGGGTGCTGGTTACTCAGTACTCAGGGTGCTGGGTGCTCAGTGCTCAGGGTGCTGGGTGCTCAGTGCTCAGGGTGCTGGGTGCTCAGTGCTCAGGGTGCTGGGTGCTCAGTACTCAGGGTGCTGGGTGGTCAGTGCTCAGGGTGATCGGTGCTCAGTACTCAGGGTGCTCAGTGCTCAGGGTGCTGTGTGCTCAGTGCTCAGGGTGCTGGGTGCTCAGTACTCAGGGTGCTGGGTGCTCAGTGCTCGGGCTGCTGGGTGCTCAGTGCTCAGGGTGATCGGTGCTCAGTACTCAGGGTGCTGGGTGCTCAGTGCTCAGGGTGCTGGGTGCTCAGTCCTCAGGGTGCTCAGCGCTCAGGGTGCTGGGTGCTCAGTGCTCGGGTTGCTAGGTGCTCAGTACTCAGGGTGCTGAGTGCTCAGTACTCAGGGTGCTGGGTGCTCAGTACTCATGGTGCTGGGTGCTCAGTACTCAGGGGGCTGGGTGCTCAGTACTCAGGGTGCTGGGTGCTCAGTGCTCAGGGCGCTGGGTGCTCAGTGCTCGGGGTGCTGGGTGCTCAGTGCTCGGGGTGCTGTGTGGTCAGTGCTCAGTGCTTAGGGTGCTGGGTGCTCAGTGCTCAGTGCTCAGGGTGCTGGCTGCTCAGTACTCAGGGTGCTGGGTGCTCAGTACTCAGGGTGCTGGGTGCTCAGTTCTCAGGGTGCTGGGTGCTCAGTACTCTGGGTGTTGGGTGCTCAGTACTCAGGGTGCTGGGTGCTCAGTGCTCGGGGTGCTGGGTGCTCAGTGCTCAGGGTGCTGGGTGCTCAGTGCTCAGGTTGCTGGGTGCTAGGTACTCAGGCTTCTGGGTGCTCAGTGCTCGGGGTGCTCGGTGCTCAGTACTCAAGGTGCTTGGTGCTCAGTGCTCAGGGTGCTGGGTGCCCAGTCCTCGGGGTGCTCCGTGCTCAGTGCTCAGGGTGCTGGGTGCTCAGTACTCAGGGTGCTCGGTGCTCAGTACTCACGGTTCTCAGTGCTCAGGGTGCTGGGTGCTCAGTACTCAGGGTGCTCAGTGCTCAGTACTCGGGGTGCTGGGTGCTCAGTACTCAGGGTGCTCAGTGCTCAGTACTCGGGGTGCTGGGTGCTCAGTGCTCAGTGTGCTCAGTGCTCAGTGCTCGGGGTGCTGGGTGCGCAGTGCTCGGGGCGCTGGGTGCTCAGTCCTCGGGGTGCTGGGTGCTCAGTACTCAGGGTGCTGTGTGCTCAGTGCTCAGTACTCAGCGTGCTGGGTGCTCAGTGCTCAGAGTGTTGGGTGCTCAGTACTCAGGGTGCTGGGTGCTCAGTGCTCAGTGCTCAGGGTGCTCAGTGCTCAGGGTGCTCAGTGCTCAGGGTGCTGGGTGCTCAGGGTGCTGGGTGCTCAGTGCTCAGTGCTCAGGGTGCTGGGTGCTCAGTGCTCAGTGCTCAGGGTGCTGGGTGTTCAGTACTCAGGGTGCTCTGTGCTCAGTGCTCAGGGTGCTGGGTGCTCAGTACTCAGGGTGCTGGGTGCTCAGTACTCAGGGTGCTCAGTGCTCAGTGCTCAGTGTGCTGGGTCCTCAGTGCTCAGTGCTCCGGGTGCTGGGTGTTCAGTACTCAGGGTGCTCGGTGCTCAGTGCTCAGGGTGCTGGGTGCTCAGTACTCAGGGTGCTGGGTGCTCAGTACTCAGGGTGCTGGGTGCTCAGTGCTCAGGGTGCTGGGTGCTCAGTGCTCAGGGTGCTGGGTGCTCAGTGCTCAGGGTGCTGGTTACTCAGTACTCAGGGTGCTGGGTGCTCAGTGCTCAGGGTGCTGGGTGCTCAGTGCTCAGGGTGCTGGGTGCTCAGTGCTCGGGGTGCTGGGTGCTCAGTGCTCGGGGTGCTGGGTGCTCAGTGCTCAGGGTGCTGGGTGCTCAGTTCTCAGGGTGCTGGGTGCTCAGTACTCTAGTGCTGGGTGCTCAGTACTCAGGGTGCTGGGTGCTCAGTGCTCAGGGTGCTGGGTGCTCAGTCCTCAGGGTGCTGGGTGCTCAGTACTCAGGGTGTTTGGTGCTCAGTACTCAGGGTGCTCAGTGCTCAGGGTGCTGGGTGCTCAGGGTGCTGGGTGCTCAGTGCTCGGGGTGCTGGGTGCTCAGTGCTCAGTGCTCAGGGTGCTGGGTGCTCAGTGCTCAGTGCTCAGGGTGCTGGGTGTTCAGTACTCAGGGTGCTCGGTGCTCAGTGCTCAGGGTGCTGGGTGCTCAGTACTCAGGGTGCTGGGTGCTCAGTGCTCGGTGTGCTGGGTGCTCAGTGCTCAGGGTGATCAGTGCTCAGTACTCAGGGTGCTGGGTGCTCAGTACTCAGGGTGCTGGGTACTCAGTCCTCAGGGTGCTCAGTTCTCAGGGTGCTCGGTGCTCAGTGCTCAGTACTCAGGGTGCTCAGTACTCAGGGTGCTGGGTGCTCAGTGCTCGGGGTGCTGGGTGCTCAGTACTCAGGGTGCTGGGTGCTCAGTACTCTAGTGCTGGGTGCTCAGTACTCAGGGTGCTGGGTGCTCAGTGCTCAGGGTGCTGGGTGCTCAGTCCTCAGGGTGCTGGGTGCTCAGTACTCAGGGTGTTTGGTGCTCAGTACTCAGGGTGCTCAGTGCTCAGTACTCAGGGTGCTGGTTGCTCAGTGCTCGGGGTGCTCGGTGCTCAGTACTCAGGGTGCTTGGTGCTCAGTACTCAGGGTGCTGGGTGCTCAGTACTCAGGGTGCTGGGTTTTCATTATTGGGGTGCTGGGTGCTCAGTACTCAGGGTGCTGGGTGCTCAGTGCTCAGGGTGCTGGGTGCTCAGTACTCAGGGTGCTGGGTGCTCAGTACTCAGGGTGCTCGGTGCTCAGTACTCAGGGTGCTGGGTGCTCAGTGTCCAGGGTGCTGGGTACTCAGTACTCAGGGTGCTGGGTGCTCAGTACTCAGGCTGCTGGGTGCTCAGTGCTCAGGGTGCTGGGTGCTCAGTGCTCAGGGTGCTGGGTGCTCAGTACTCAGGGTGCTGGGTGCTCAGTGCTCAGGGTGATCGGTGCTCAGTACTCAGGGTGCTGCGTGCTCAGTGCTCAGGGTGCTGGGTGCTCAGTGCTCAGGGTGCTGGGTGCTCAGTACTCAGGGTGCTGGGTGCTCAGTGCTCGGGGTGCTGGGTGCTCAGTGCTCAGGGTGATCGGTGCTCAGTACTCAGGGTGCTGGGTGCTCAGTGCTCAGGGTGCTGGGTGCTCAGTCCTCAGGGTGCTCAGTGCTCAGGGTGCTGGGTGCTCAGTGCTCGGGGTGCACGGTGCTCAGTACTCAGTGTGCTGAGTGCTCAGTACTCAGGGTGCTGGGTGCTCAGTACTCATGGTGCTGTGTGCTCAGTACTCAGGGGGCTGGGTGCTCAGTGCTCAGGGTGCTGGGTGCTCAGTGCTCAGGGTGCTGGGTGCTCAGTGCTCGGGGTGCTGGGTGCTCAGTGCTCGGGGTGCTGGGTGGTCAGTGCTCAGTGCTCAGGGTGCTGGGTGCTCAGTACTCAGGGTGCTGGGTGCTCAGTACTCAGGGTGCTGGGTGCTCAGTTCTCAGGGTGCTGGGTGCTCAGTACTCTGGGTGTTGGGTGCTCAGTACTCAGGGTGCTGGGTGCTCAGTGCTTGGGGTGCTGGGTGCTCAGTGCTCAGGGTGCTGGGTGCTCAGTGCTTAGGGTGCTGGGTGCTCAGTACTCAGGGTGCTGGGTGCTCAGTCCTCAGGGTGCTGGGTGCTCAGTTCTCAGGGTCCTGGGTGCTCAGTACTCTGGGTGTTGGGTGCTCAGTACTCAGGGTGCTGGGTGCTCAGTGCTCGGGGTGCTGAGTGCTCAGTGCTCAGGGTGCTGTGTGCTCAGTGCTCAGGGTGCTGGGTGCTCAGTACTCAGGGTGCTGGGTGCTCAGTCCTCGGGGTGCTCCGTGCTCAGTGCTCAGGGTGCTGGGTGCTCAGTACTCAGGGTGCTCGGTGCTCAGTACTCAAGGTGCTGGATGCTCAGTGCTCAGGGTGCTGGGTGCTCAGTCCTCGGGGTGCTCCGTGCTCAGTGCTCAGGGTGCTGGGTGCTCAGTACTCAGGGTGCTGGGTGCTCAGTACTCAGGGTGCTGGGTGCCCAGTACTCGGGGTGCTCCGTGCTCAGTGCTCAGGGTGCTGGGTGCTCAGTACTCAGGGTGCTCGGTGCTCAGTACTCACGGTTCTCAGTGCTCAGGGTGCTGGGTGCTCAGTACTCAGGGTGCTCAGTGCTCAGTACTCGGGGTGCTGGGTGCTCAGTACTCAGGGTGCTCAGTGCTCAGTACTCGGGGTGCTGGGTGCTCAGTGCTCAGTGTGCTCAGTGCTCAGTGCTCGGGGTGCTGGGTGCGCAGTGCTCGGGGCGCTGGGTGCTCAGTGCTCGGGGTGCTGGGTGCTCAGTACTCAGGGTGCTGTGTGCTCAGTGCTCAGTACTCAGCGTGCTGGGTGCTCAGTGCTCAGAGTGTTGGGTGCTCAGTACTCAGGGTGCTGGGTGCTCAGTGCTCAGTGCTCAGGGTGCTCAGTGCTCAGGGTGCTCAGTGCTCAGGGTGCTGGGTGCTCAGGGTGCTGGGTGCTCAGTGCTCGGGGTGCTGGGTGCTCAGTGCTCAGTGCTCAGGGTGCTGGGTGCTCAGTGCTCAGTGCTCAGGGTGCTGGGTGTTCAGTACTCAGGGTGCTCTGTGCTCAGTGCTCAGGGTGCTGGGTGCTCAGTACTCAGGGTGCTGGGTGCTCAGTACTCAGGTTGCTCAGTGCTCAGTGCTCAGGGTGCTGGGTGCTCAGTGCTCAGTGCTCAGGGTGCTGGGTGTTCAGTACTCAGGGTGCTCGGTGCTCAGTGCTCAGGGTGCTGGGTGCTCAGTACTCAGGGTGCTGGGTGCTCAGTACTCAGGGTGCTGGGTGCTCAGTGCTCAGGGTGCTGGGTGCTCAGTGCTCAGGTTGCTGGGTGCTCAGTGCTCAGGGTGCTGGTTACTCAGTACTCAGGTTGCTGGGTGCTCAGTGCTCAGGGTGCTGGGTGCTCAGTGCTCAGGGTGCTGGGTGCTCAGTGCTCGGGGTGCTGGGTGCTCAGTGCTCGGGGTGCTGGGTGCTCAGTGCTCAGGGTGCTGGGTGCTCAGTTCTCAGGGTGCTGGGTGCTCAGTACTCTAGTGCTGGGTGCTCAGTACTCAGGGTGCTGGGTGCTCAGTGCTCAGGGTGCTGGGTGCTCAGTCCTCAGGGTGCTGGGTGCTCAGTACTCAGGGTGTTTGGTGCTCAGTACTCAGGGTGCTCAGTGCTCAGTACTCAGGGTGCTGGTTGCTCAGTGCTCGGGGTGCTCGGTTCTCAGTACTCAGGGTGCTTGGTGCTCAGTACTCAGGGTGCTGGGTGCTCAGTACTCAGGGTGCTGGGTTCTCATTATTGGGGTGCTGGGTGCTCAGTACTCAGGGTGCTGGGTGCTCAGTGCTCAGGGTGCTGGTTGCTCAGTACTCAGGGTGCTGGGTGCTCAGTACTCAGGGTGCTCGGTGCTCAGTACTCAGGGTGCTGGGTGCTCAGTGCTCAGGGTGCTGGGTACTCAGTACTCAGGGTGCTGGGTGCTCAGTGCTCAGGGTGCTGGGTGCTCAGTACTCAGGGTGCTGGGTGCTCAGTGCTCAGGGTGCTGGGTGCTCAGTGCTCAGGGTGCTGGGTGCTCAGTACTCTGGGTGCTGGGTGCTCAGTGCTCAGGGTGCTGGGTGCTCAGTGCTCAGGGTGCTGGGTGCTCAGTACTCAGGGTGCTGGGTGCTCAGTGCTCAGGGTGATCGGTGCTCAGTACTCAGGGTGCTGGGTGCTCAGTGCTCAGGGTGCTGGGTGCTCAGTGCTCAGGGTGCTGGGTGCTCAGTACTCAGGGTGCTAGGTGCTCAGTGCTCGGGGTGCTGGGTGCTCAGTGCTCAGGGTGATCGGTGCTCAGTCCTCAGGGTGCTGGGTGCTCAGTGCTCAGGGTGCTGGGTGCTCAGTCCTCAGGGTGCTCAGTGCTCAGGGTGCTGGGTGCTCAGTGCTCGGGTTGCACGGTGCTCAGTACTCAGTGTGCTGAGTGCTCAGTAGTCAGGGTGCTGGGTGCTCAGTACTCATGGTGCTGGGTGCTCAGTACTCAGGGGGCTGGGTGCTCAGTGCTCAGGGTGCTGGGTGCTCAGTGCTCAGGGTGCTGGGTGCTCAGTGCTCGGGGTGCTGGGTGCTCAGTGCTCGGGGTGCTGGGTGGTCAGTGCTCAGTGCTCAGTGTGCTGGGTGCTCAGTACTCAGGGTGCTGGGTGCTCAGTACTCAGGGTGCTGGGTGCTCAGTTCTCAGGGTGCTGGGTGCTCAGTACTCTGGGTGTTGGGTGCTCAGTACTCAGGGTGTTGGGTGCTCAGTGCTTGGGGTGCTGGGTGCTCAGTGCTCAGGGTGCTGGGTGCTCAGTGCTCAGTGCTCAGGGTGCTGGGTGCTCAGTACTCAGGGTGCTGGGTGCTCAGTACTCAGGGTGCTGGGTGCTCAGTTCTCAGGGTGCTGGTTGCTCAGTACTCTGGGTGTTGGGTGTTCAGTGCTCAGGGTGCTGGGTGCTCAGTGCTCAGTGCTCAGGGTGCTGGGTGTTCAGTACTCAGGGTGCTCGGTGCTCAGTGCTCAGGGTGCCGGGTGCTCAGTACTCAGGGTGCTGGGTGCTCAGTGCTCGGTGTGCTGGGTGCTCAGTGCTCAGGGTGATCAGTGCTCAGTACTCAGGGTGCTGGGTGCTCAGTACTCAGGGTGCTGGGTGTTCAGTCCTCAGGGTGCTCAGTTCTCAGGGTTCTCGGTGCTCAGTGCTCAGTACGCAGGTTGCTCAGTACTCAGGGTGCTGGGTGCTCAGTGCTCGGTGTGCTGGGTGCTCAGTACTCAGGGTGCTGGGTGCTCAGTACTCTAGTGCTGGGTGCTCAGTACTCAGGGTGCTGGGTGCTCAGTGCTCAGGGTGCTGGGTGCTCAGTCCTCAGGGTGCTGGGTGCTCAGTACTCAGGGTGTTTGGTGCTCAGTACTCAGGGTGCTCAGTGCTCAGTACTCAGGGTGCTGGTTTCTCAGTGCTCGGGGTGCTTGGTGCTCAGTACTCAGGGTGCTTGGTGCTCAGTACTCAGGGTGCTGGGTGCTCAGTACTCAGGGTGCTGGGTTCTCATTATTGGGGTGCTGGGTGCTCAGTACTCAGGGTGCTGGGTGCTCAGTGCTCAGGGTGCTGGGTGCTCAGTACTCAGGGTGCTGGGTGCTCAGTACTCAGGGTGCTCGGTGCTCAGTACTCAGGGTGCTGGGTGCTCAGTGCTCAGGGTGCTGGGTACTCAGTACTCAGGGTGCTGGGTGCTCAGTACTCAGGGTGCTGGGTGCTCAGTGCTCAGGGTGCTGGGTGCTCAGTGCTCAGGGTGCTGGGTGCTCAGTACTCAGGGTGCTTGGTGCTCAGTGCTCAGGGTGATCGGTGCTCAGTACTCAGGGTGCTGGGTGCTCAGTGCTCAGGGTGCTGGTTGCTCAGTGCTCAGGGTGCTGGGTGCTCAGTACTCAGGGTGCTGGGTGCTCAGTGCTCGGGGTGCTGGGTGCTCAGTGCTCAGGGTGATCGGTGCTCAGTACTCAGGGTGCTGGGTGCTCAGTGCTCAGGGTGCTGGTTGCTCAGTGCTCAGGGTGCTGGGTGCTCAGTACTCAGGGTGCTGGGTGCTCAGTGCTCAGGGTGCTAGGTGCTCAGTACTCAGGGTGCTCAGTGCTCAGTACTCAGCGTGCTGGGTGCTCAGTGCTCAGGGTCCTCGGTGCTCAGTACTCAGGGTGCTCAGTGCTCAGTACTCAGCGTGCTTTGTGCTCAGTGCTCAATGTGCTGGGTGCTCAGTACTCAGGGTTGCTGGGTGCTCAGTACTCAGGGTGCTGGGTGCTCAGTACTCAGGGTGCTGGGTGCTCAGTGCTCGGGGTGCTCGGTGATCAGTACTCAGGGTGCTGGGTGCTCAGTGCTCAGGGTGCTGGTTACTCAGTACTCAGGGTGCTGGGTGCTCAGTGCTCAGGGTGCTGGGTGCTCAGTGCTCAGGGTGCTGGGTGCTCAGTGCTCAGGGTGCTGGGTGCTCAGTACTCAGGGTGCTGGGTGGTCAGTGCTCAGGGTGATCGGTGCTCAGTACTCAGGGTGCTCAGTGCTCAGGGTGCTGTGTGCTCAGTGCTCAGGGTGCTGGGTGCTCAGTACTCAGGGTGCTGGGTGCTCAGTGCTCGGGCTGCTGGGTGCTCAGTGCTCAGGGTGATCGGTGCTCAGTACTCAGGGTGCTGGGTGCTCAGTGCTCAGGGTGCTGGGTGCTCAGTCCTCAGGGTGCTCAGCGCTCAGGGTGCTGGGTGCTCAGTGCTCGGGTTGCTCGGTGCTCAGTACTCAGGGTGCTGAGTGCTCAGTACTCAGGGTGCTGGGTGCTCAGTACTCATGGTGCTGGGTTCTCAGTACTCAGGGGGCTGGGTGCTCAGTACTCAGGGTGCTGGGTGCTCAGTGCTCAGGGCGCTGGGTGCTCAGTGCTCGGGGTGCTGGGTGCTCAGTGCTCGGGGTGCTGGGTGGTCAGTGCTCAGTGCTTAGGGTGCTGGGTGCTCAGTGCTCAGTGCTCAGGGTGCTGGCTGCTCAGTAATCAGGGTGCTGGGTGCTCAGTACTCAGGGTGCTGGGTTCTCATTATTGGGGTGCTGGGTGCTCAGTACTCAGGGTGCTGGGTGCTCAGTGCTCAGGGTGCTGGTTGCTCAGTACTCAGGGTGCTGGGTGCTCAGTACTCAGGGTGCTCGGTGCTCAGTACTCAGGGTGCTGGGTGCTCAGTGCTCAGGGTGCTGGGTACTCAGTACTCAGGGTGCTGGGTGCTCAGTGCTCAGGGTGCTGGGTGCTCAGTACTCAGGGTGCTGGGTGCTCAGTGCTCAGGGTGCTGGGTGCTCAGTGCTCAGGGTGCTGGGTGCTCAGTACTCTGGGTGCTGGGTGCTCAGTGCTCAGGGTGCTGGGTGCTCAGTGCTCAGGGTGCTGGGTGCTCAGTACTCAGGGTGCTGGGTGCTCAGTGCTCAGGGTGATCGGTGCTCAGTACTCAGGGTGCTGGGTGCTCAGTGCTCAGGGTGCTGGGTGCTCAGTGCTCAGGGTGCTGGGTGCTCAGTACTCAGGGTGCTAGGTGCTCAGTGCTCGGGGTGCTGGGTGCTCAGTGCTCAGGGTGATCGGTGCTCAGTCCTCAGGGTGCTGGGTGCTCAGTGCTCAGGGTGCTGGGTGCTCAGTCCTCAGGGTGCTCAGTGCTCAGGGTGCTGGGTGCTCAGTGCTCGGGTTGCACGGTGCTCAGTACTCAGTGTGCTGAGTGCTCAGTAGTCAGGGTGCTGGGTGCTCAGTACTCATGGTGCTGGGTGCTCAGTACTCAGGGGGCTGGGTGCTCAGTGCTCAGGGTGCTGGGTGCTCAGTGCTCAGGGTGCTGGGTGCTCAGTGCTCGGGGTGCTGGGTGCTCAGTGCTCGGGGTGCTGGGTGGTCAGTGCTCAGTGCTCAGTGTGCTGGGTGCTCAGTACTCAGGGTGCTGGGTGCTCAGTACTCAGGGTGCTGGGTGCTCAGTTCTCAGGGTGCTGGGTGCTCAGTACTCTGGGTGTTGGGTGCTCAGTACTCACGGTGTTGGGTGCTCAGTGCTTGGGGTGCTGGGTGCTCAGTGCTCAGGGTGCTGGGTGCTCAGTGCTCAGTGCTCAGGGTGCTGGGTGCTCAGTACTCAGGGTGCTGGGTGCTCAGTACTCAGGGTGCTGGGTGCTCAGTTCTCAGGGTGCTGGTTGCTCAGTACTCTGGGTGTTGGGTGTTCAATGCTCAGGGTGCTGGGTGCTCAGTGCTCAGTGCTCAGGGTGCTGGGTGTTCAGTACTCAGGGTGCTCGGTGCTCAGTGCTCAGGGTGCCGGGTGCTCAGTACTCAGGGTGCTGGGTGCTCAGTGCTCGGTGTGCTGGGTGCTCAGTGCTCAGGGTGATCAGTGCTCAGTACTCAGGGTGCTGGGTGCTCAGTACTCAGGGTGCTGGGTGTTCAGTCCTCAGGGTGCTCAGTTCTCAGGGTTCTCGGTGCTCAGTGCTCAGTACGCAGGGTGCTCAGTACTCAGGGTGCTGGGTGCTCAGTGCTCGGTGTGCTGGGTGCTCAGTACTCAGGGTGCTGGGTGCTCAGTACTCTAGTGCTGGGTGCTCAGTACTCAGGGTGCTGGGTGCTCAGTGCTCAGGGTGCTGGGTGCTCAGTCCTCAGGGTGCTGGGTGCTCAGTACTCAGGGTGTTTGGTGCTCAGTACTCAGGGTGCTCAGTGCTCAGTACTCAGGGTGCTGGTTGCTCAGTGCTCGGGGTGCTTGGTGCTCAGTACTCAGGGTGCTTGGTGCTCAGTACTCAGGGTGCTGGGTGCTCAGTACTCAGGGTGCTGGGTTCTCATTATTGGGGTGCTGGGTGCTCAGTACTCAGGGTGCTGGGTGCTCAGTGCTCAGGGTGCTGGGTGCTCAGTACTCAGGGTGCTGGGTGCTCAGTACTCAGGGTGCTCGGTGCTCAGTACTCAGGGTGCTGGGTGCTCAGTGCTCAGGGTGCTGGGTACTCAGTACTCAGGGTGCTGGGTGCTCAGTACTCAGGGTGCTGGGTGCTCAGTGCTCAGGGTGCTGGGTGCTCAGTGCTCAGGGTGCTGGGTGCTCAGTACTCAGGGTGCTTGGTGCTCAGTGCTCAGGGTGATCGGTGCTCAGTACTCAGGGTGCTGGGTGCTCAGTGCTCAGGGTGCTGGTTGCTCAGTGCTCAGGGTGCTGGGTGCTCAGTACTCAGGGTGCTGGGTGCTCAGTGCTCGGGGTGCTGGGTGCTCAGTGCTCAGGGTGATCGGTGCTCAGTACTCAGGGTGCTGGGTGCTCAGTGCTCAGGGTGCTGGTTGCTCAGTGCTCAGGGTGCTGGGTGCTCAGTACTCAGGGTGCTGGGTGCTCAGTGCTCAGGGTGCTAGGTGCTCAGTACTCAGGGTGCTCAGTGCTCAGTACTCAGCGTGCTGGGTGCTCAGTGCTCAGGGTCCTCGGTGCTCAGTACTCAGGGTGCTCAGTGCTCAGTACTCAGCGTGCTTTGTGCTCAGTGCTCAATGTGCTGGGTGCTCAGTACTCAGGGTTGCTGGGTGCTCAGTACTCAGGGTGCTGGGTGCTCAGTACTCAGGGTGCTGGGTGCTCAGTGCTCGGGGTGCTCGGTGATCAGTACTCAGGGTGCTGGGTGCTCAGTGCTCAGGGTGCTGGTTACTCAGTACTCAGGGTGCTGGGTGCTCAGTGCTCAGGGTGCTGGGTGCTCAGTGCTCAGGGTGCTGGGTGCTCAGTGCTCAGGGTGCTGGGTGCTCAGTACTCAGGGTGCTGGGTGGTCAGTGCTCAGGGTGATCGGTGCTCAGTACTCAGGGTGCTCAGTGCTCAGGGTGCTGTGTGCTCAGTGCTCAGGGTGCTGGGTGCTCAGTACTCAGGGTGCTGGGTGCTCAGTGCTCGGGCTGCTGGGTGCTCAGTGCTCAGGGTGATCGGTGCTCAGTACTCAGGGTGCTGGGTGCTCAGTGCTCAGGGTGCTGGGTGCTCAGTCCTCAGGGTGCTCAGCGCTCAGGGTGCTGGGTGCTCAGTGCTCGGGTTGCTCGGTGCTCAGTACTCAGGGTGCTGAGTGCTCAGTACTCAGGGTGCTGGGTGCTCAGTACTCATGGTGCTGGGTTCTCAGTACTCAGGGGGCTGGGTGCTCAGTACTCAGGGTGCTGGGTGCTCAGTGCTCAGGGCGCTGGGTGCTCAGTGCTCGGGGTGCTGGGTGCTCAGTGCTCGGGGTGCTGGGTGGTCAGTGCTCAGTGCTTAGGGTGCTGGGTGCTCAGTGCTCAGTGCTCAGGGTGCTGGCTGCTCAGTAATCAGGGTGCTGGGTGCTCAGTACTCAGGGTGCTGGGTGCTCAGTTCTCAGGGTGCTGGGTGCTCAGTACTCTGGGTGTTGGGTGCTCAGTACTCAGGGTGCTGGGTGCTCAGTGCTCGGGGTGCTGGGTGCTCAGTGCTCAGGGTGCTGGGTGCTCAGTGCTCAGGTTGCTGGGTGCTCAGTACTCAGGCTTCTGGGTGCTCAGTGCTCGGGGTGCTCGGTGCTCAGTACTCAAGGTGCTTGGTGCTCAGTGCTCAGGGTGCTGGGTGCCCAGTCCTCGGGGTGCTCCGTGCTCAGTGCTCAGGGTGCTGGGTGCTCAGTACTCAGGGTGCTCGGTGCTCAGTACTCACGGTTCTCAGTGCTCAGGGTGCTGGGTGCTCAGTACTCAGGGTGCTCAGTGCTCAGTACTCGGGGTGCTGGGTGCTCAGTACTCAGGGTGCTCAGTGCTCAGTACTCGGGGTGCTGGGTGCTCAGTGCTCAGTGTGCTCAGTGCTCAGTGCTCGGGGTGCTGGGTGCGCAGTGCTCGGGGCGCTGGGTGCTCAGTGCTCGGGGTGCTGGGTGCTCAGTACTCAGGGTGCTGTGTGCTCAGTGCTCAGTACTCAGCGTGCTGGGTGCTCAGTGCTCAGAGTGTTGGGTGCTCAGTACTCAGGGTGCTGGGTGCTCAGTGCTCAGTGCTCAGGGTGCTCAGTGCTCAGGGTGCTCAGTGCTCAGGGTGCTGGGTGCTCAGGGTGCTGGGTGCTCAGTGCTCAGTGCTCAGGGTGCTGGGTGCTCAGTGCTCAGTGCTCAGGGTGCTGGGTGTTCAGTACTCAGGGTGCTCTGTGCTCAGTGCTCAGGGTGCTGGGTGCTCAGTACTCAGGGTGCTGGGTGCTCAGTACTCAGGGTGCTCAGTGCTCAGTGCTCAGTGTGCTGGGTCCTCAGTGCTCAGTGCTCCGGGTGCTGGGTGTTCAGTACTCAGGGTGCTCGGTGCTCAGTGCTCAGGGTGCTGGGTGCTCAGTACTCAGGGTGCTGGGTGCTCAGTACTCAGGGTGCTGGGTGCTCAGTGCTCAGGGTGCTGGGTGCTCAGTGCTCAGGGTGCTGGGTGCTCAGTGCTCAGGGTGCTGGTTACTCAGTACTCAGGGTGCTGGGTGCTCAGTGCTCAGGGTGCTGGGTGCTCAGTGCTCAGGGTGCTGGGTGCTCAGTGCTCGGGGTGCTGGGTGCTCAGTGCTCGGGGTGCTGGGTGCTCAGTGCTCAGGGTACTGGGTGCTCAGTTCTCAGGGTGCTGGGTGCTCAGTACTCTAGTGCTGGGTGCTCAGTACTCAGGGTGCTGGGTGCTCAGTGCTCAGGGTGCTGGGTGCTCAGTCCTCAGGGTGCTGGGTGCTCAGTACTCAGGGTGTTTGGTGCTCAGTACTCAGGGTGCTCAGTGCTCAGGGTGCTGGGTGCTCAGGGTGCTGGGTGCTCAGTGCTCGGGGTGCTGGGTGCTCAGTGCTCAGTGCTCAGGGTGCTGGGTGCTCAGTGCTCAGTGCTCAGGGTGCTGGGTGTTCAGTACTCAGGGTGCTCGGTGCTCAGTGCTCAGGGTGCTGGGTGCTCAGTACTCAGGGTGCTGGGTGCTCAGTGCTCGGTGTGCTGGGTGCTCAGTGCTCAGGGTGATCAGTGCTCAGTACTCAGGGTGCTGGGTGCTCAGTACTCAGGGTGCTGGGTACTCAGTCCTCAGGGTGCTCAGTTCTCAGGGTGCTCGGTGCTCAGTGCTCAGTACTCAGGGTGCTCAGTACTCAGGGTGCTGGGTGCTCAGTGCTCGGGGTGCTGGGTGCTCAGTACTCAGGGTGCTGGGTGCTCAGTACTCTAGTGCTGGGTGCTCAGTACTCAGGGTGCTGGGTGCTCAGTGCTCAGGGTGCTGGGTGCTCAGTCCTCAGGGTGCTGGGTGCTCAGTACTCAGGGTGTTTGGTGCTCAGTACTCAGGGTTCTCAGTGCTCAGTACTCAGGGTGCTGGTTGCTCAGTGCTCGGGGTGCTCGGTGCTCAGTACTCAGGGTGCTTGGTGCTCAGTACTCAGGGTGCTGGGTGCTCAGTACTCAGGGTGCTGGGTTTTCATTATTGGGGTGCTGGGTGCTCAGTACTCAGGGTGCTGGGTGCTCAGTGCTCAGGGTGCTGGGTGCTCAGTACTCAGGGTGCTGGGTGCTCAGTACTCAGGGTGCTCGGTGCTCAGTACTCAGGGTGCTGGGTGCTCAGTGTCCAGGGTGCTGGGTACTCAGTACTCAGGGTGCTGGGTGCTCAGTACTCAGGGTGCTGGGTGGTCAGTGCTCAGGGTGCTGGGTGCTCAGTGCTCAGGGTGCTGGGTGCTCAGTACTCAGGGTGCTGGGTGCTCAGTGCTCAGGGTGATCGGTGCTCAGTACTCAGGGTGCTGCGTGCTCAGTGCTCAGGGTGCTGGGTGCTCAGTGCTCAGGGTGCTGAGTGCTCAGTACTCAGGGTGCTGGGTGCTCAGTGCTCGGGGTGCTGGGTGCTCAGTGCTCAGGGTGATCGGTGCTCAGTACTCAGGGTGCTGGGTGCTCAGTGCTCAGGGTGCTGGGTGCTCAGTCCTCAGGGTGCTCAGTGCTCAGGGTGCTGGGTGCTCAGTGCTCGGGTTGCACGGTGCTCTGTACTCAGTGTGCTGAGTGCTCAGTACTCAGGGTGCTGGGTGCTCAGTACTCATGGTGCTGGGTGCTCAGTACTCAGGGGGCTGGGTGCTCAGTGCTCAGGGTGCTGGGTGCTCAGTGCTCAGGGTGCTGGGTGCTCAGTGCTCGGGGTGCTGGGTGCTCAGTGCTCGGGGTGCTGGGTGGTCAGTGCTCAGTGCTCAGGGTGCTGGGTGCTCAGTACTCAGGGTGCTGGGTGCTCAGTACTCAGGGTGCTGGGTGCTCAGTTCTCAGGGTGCTGGGTGCTCAGTACTCTGGGTGTTGGGTGCTCAGTACTCAGGGTGCTGGGTGCTCAGTGCTTGGGGTGCTGGGTGCTCAGTGCTCAGGGTGCTGGGTGCTCAGTGCTTAGGGTGCTGGGTGCTCAGTACTCAGGGTGCTGGGTGCTCAGTCCTCAGGGTGCTGGGTGCTCAGTTCTCAGGGTCCTGGGTGCTCAGTACTCTGGGTGTTGGGTGCTCAGTACTCAGGGTGCTGGGTGCTCAGTGCTCGGGGTGCTGAGTGCTCAGTGCTCAGGGTGCTGTGTGCTCAGTGCTCAGGGTGCTGGGTGCTCAGTACTCAGGGTGCTGGGTGCTCAGTCCTCGGGGTGCTCCGTGCTCAGTGCTCAGGGTGCTGGGTGCTCAGTACTCAGGGTGCTCGGTGCTCAGTACTCAAGGTGCTGGATGCTCAGTGCTCAGGGTGCTGGGTGCTCAGTCCTCGGGGTGCTCCGTGCTCAGTGCTCAGGGTGCTGGGTGCTCAGTACTCAGGGTGCTGGGTGCTCAGTACTCAGGGTGCTGGGTGCCCAGTCCTCGGGGTGCTCCGTGCTCAGTGCTCAGGGTGCTGGGTGCTCAATACTCAGGGTGCTCGGTGCTCAGTACTCACGGTTCTCAGTGCTCAGGGTGCTGGGTGCTCAGTGCTCGGGGTGCTGGGTGCTCAGTACTCAGGGTGCTGTGTGCTCAGTGCTCAGTACTCACCGTGCTGGGTGCACAGTGCTCAGAGTGTTGGTGCTCAGTACTCAGGGTGCTGGGTGCTCAGTGCTCAGTGCTCAGGGTGCTCAGTGCTCAGGGTGCTCAGTGCTCAGGGTGCTGGGTGCTCAGGGTGCTGGGTGCTCAGTGCTCGGGGTGCTGGGTGCTCAGTGCTCAGTGCTCAGGGTGCTGGGTGCTCAGTGCTCAGTGCTCAGGGTGCTGGGTGTTCAGTACTCAGGGTGCTCTGTGCTCAGTGCTCAGGGTGCTGGGTGCTCAGTACTCAGGGTGCTGGGTGCTCAGTACTCAGGTTGCTCAGTGCTCAGTGCTCAGGGTGCTGGGTGCTCAGTGCTCAGTGCTCAGGGTGCTGGGTGTTCAGTACTCAGGGTGCTCGGTGCTCAGTGCTCAGGGTGCTGGGTGCTCAGTACTCAGGGTGCTGGGTGCTCAGTACTCAGGGTGCTGGGTGCTCAGTGCTCAGGGTGCTGGGTGCTCAGTGCTCAGGGTGCTGGGTGCTCAGTACTCAGGGTGCTGGTTACTCAGTACTCAGGGTGCTGGGTGCTCAGTGCTCAGGGTGCTGGGTGCTCAGTGCTCAGGGTGCTGGGTGCTCAGTGCTCGGGGTCCTGGGTGCTCAGTGCTCGGGGTGCTGGGTGCTCAGTGCTCAGGGTGCTGGGTGCTCAGTTCTCAGGGTGCTGGGTGCTCAGTACTCTAGTGCTGGGTGCTCAGTACTCAGGGTGCTGGGTGCTCAGTGCTCAGGGTGCTGGGTGCTCAGTCCTCAGGGTGCTGGGTGCTCAGTACTCAGGGTGTTTGGTGCTCAGTACTCAGGGTGCTCAGTGCTCAGTACTCAGGGTGCTGGTTGCTCAGTGCTCGGGGTGCTCGGTTCTCAGTACTCAGGGTGCTTGGTGCTCAGTACTCAGGGTGCTGGGTGCTCAGTACTCAGGGTGCTGGGTTCTCATTATTGGGGTGCTGGGTGCTCAGTACTCAGGGTGCTGGGTGCTCAGTGCTCAGGGTGCTGGTTGCTCAGTACTCAGGGTGCTGGGTGCTCAGTACTCAGGGTGCTCGGTGCTCAGTACTCAGGGTGCTGGGTGCTCAGTGCTCAGGGTGCTGGGTACTCAGTACTCAGGGTGCTGGGTGCTCAGTGCTCAGGGTGCTGGGTGCTCAGTGCTCAGGGTGATCAGTGCTCAGTACTCAGGGTGCTGGGTGCTCAGTACTCAGGGTGCTGGGTACTCAGTCCTCAGGGTGCTCAGTTCTCAGGGTGCTCGGTGCTCAGTGCTCAGTACTCAGGGTGCTCAGTACTCAGGGTGCTGGGTGCTCAGTGCTCGGGGTGCTGGGTGCTCAGTACTCAGGGTGCTGGGTGCTCAGTACTCTAGTGCTGGGTGCTCAGTACTCAGGGTGCTGGGTGCTCAGTGCTCAGGGTGCTGGGTGCTCAGTCCTCAGGGTGCTGGGTGCTCAGTACTCAGGGTGTTTGGTGCTCAGTACTCAGGGTTCTCAGTGCTCAGTACTCAGGGTGCTGGTTGCTCAGTGCTCGGGGTGCTCGGTGCTCAGTACTCAGGGTGCTTGGTGCTCAGTACTCAGGGTGCTGGGTGCTCAGTACTCAGGGTGCTGGGTTTTCATTATTGGGGTGCTGGGTGCTCAGTACTCAGGGTGCTGGGTGCTCAGTGCTCAGGGTGCTGGGTGCTCAGTACTCAGGGTGCTGGGTGCTCAGTACTCAGGGTGCTCGGTGCTCAGTACTCAGGGTGCTGGGTGCTCAGTGTCCAGGGTGCTGGGTACTCAGTACTCAGGGTGCTGGGTGCTCAGTACTCAGGGTGCTGGGTGGTCAGTGCTCAGGGTGCTGGGTGCTCAGTGCTCAGGGTGCTGGGTGCTCAGTACTCAGGGTGCTGGGTGCTCAGTGCTCAGGGTGATCGGTGCTCAGTACTCAGGGTGCTGCGTGCTCAGTGCTCAGGGTGCTGGGTGCTCAGTGCTCAGGGTGCTGAGTGCTCAGTACTCAGGGTGCTGGGTGCTCAGTGCTCGGGGTGCTGGGTGCTCAGTGCTCAGGGTGATCGGTGCTCAGTACTCAGGGTGCTGGGTGCTCAGTGCTCAGGGTGCTGGGTGCTCAGTCCTCAGGGTGCTCAGTGCTCAGGGTGCTGGGTGCTCAGTGCTCGGGTTGCACGGTGCTCTGTACTCAGTGTGCTGAGTGCTCAGTACTCAGGGTGCTGGGTGCTCAGTACTCATGGTGCTGGGTGCTCAGTACTCAGGGGGCTGGGTGCTCAGTGCTCAGGGTGCTGGGTGCTCAGTGCTCAGGGTGCTGGGTGCTCAGTGCTCGGGGTGCTGGGTGCTCAGTGCTCGGGGTGCTGGGTGGTCAGTGCTCAGTGCTCAGGGTGCTGGGTGCTCAGTACTCAGGGTGCTGGGTGCTCAGTACTCAGGGTGCTGGGTGCTCAGTTCTCAGGGTGCTGGGTGCTCAGTACTCTGGGTGTTGGGTGCTCAGTACTCAGGGTGCTGGGTGCTCAGTGCTTGGGGTGCTGGGTGCTCAGTGCTCAGGGTGCTGGGTGCTCAGTGCTTAGGGTGCTGGGTGCTCAGTACTCAGGGTGCTGGGTGCTCAGTCCTCAGGGTGCTGGGTGCTCAGTTCTCAGGGTCCTGGGTGCTCAGTACTCTGGGTGTTGGGTGCTCAGTACTCAGGGTGCTGGGTGCTCAGTGCTCGGGGTGCTGAGTGCTCAGTGCTCAGGGTGCTGTGTGCTCAGTGCTCAGGGTGCTGGGTGCTCAGTACTCAGGGTGCTGGGTGCTCAGTCCTCGGGGTGCTCCGTGCTCAGTGCTCAGGGTGCTGGGTGCTCAGTACTCAGGGTGCTCGGTGCTCAGTACTCAAGGTGCTGGATGCTCAGTGCTCAGGGTGCTGGGTGCTCAGTCCTCGGGGTGCTCCGTGCTCAGTGCTCAGGGTGCTGGGTGCTCAGTACTCAGGGTGCTGGGTGCTCAGTACTCAGGGTGCTGGGTGCCCAGTCCTCGGGGTGCTCCGTGCTCAGTGCTCAGGGTGCTGGGTGCTCAATACTCAGGGTGCTCGGTGCTCAGTACTCACGGTTCTCAGTGCTCAGGGTGCTGGGTGCTCAGTGCTCGGGGTGCTGGGTGCTCAGTACTCAGGGTGCTGTGTGCTCAGTGCTCAGTACTCAGCGTGCTGGGTGCACAGTGCTCAGAGTGTTGGTGCTCAGTACTCAGGGTGCTGGGTGCTCAGTGCTCAGTGCTCAGGGTGCTCAGTGCTCAGGGTGCTCAGTGCTCAGGGTGCTGGGTGCTCAGGGTGCTGGGTGCTCAGTGCTCGGGGTGCTGGGTGCTCAGTGCTCAGTGCTCAGGGTGCTGGGTGCTCAGTGCTCAGTGCTCAGGGTGCTGGGTGTTCAGTACTCAGGGTGCTCTGTGCTCAGTGCTCAGGGTGCTGGGTGCTCAGTACTCAGGGTGCTGGGTGCTCAGTACTCAGGTTGCTCAGTGCTCAGTGCTCAGGGTGCTGGGTGCTCAGTGCTCAGTGCTCAGGGTGCTGGGTGTTCAGTACTCAGGGTGCTCGGTGCTCAGTGCTCAGGGTGCTGGGTGCTCAGTACTCAGGGTGCTGGGTGCTCAGTACTCAGGGTGCTGGGTGCTCAGTGCTCAGGGTGCTGGGTGCTCAGTGCTCAGGGTGCTGGGTGCTCAGTACTCAGGGTGCTGGTTACTCAGTACTCAGGGTGCTGGGTGCTCAGTGCTCAGGGTGCTGGGTGCTCAGTGCTCAGGGTGCTGGGTGCTCAGTGCTCGGGGTCCTGGGTGCTCAGTGCTCGGGGTGCTGGGTGCTCAGTGCTCAGGGTGCTGGGTGCTCAGTTCTCAGGGTGCTGGGTGCTCAGTACTCTAGTGCTGGGTGCTCAGTACTCAGGGTGCTGGGTGCTCAGTGCTCAGGGTGCTGGGTGCTCAGTCCTCAGGGTGCTGGGTGCTCAGTACTCAGGGTGTTTGGTGCTCAGTACTCAGGGTGCTCAGTGCTCAGTACTCAGGGTGCTGGTTGCTCAGTGCTCGGGGTGCTCGGTTCTCAGTACTCAGGGTGCTTGGTGCTCAGTACTCAGGGTGCTGGGTGCTCAGTACTCAGGGTGCTGGGTTCTCATTATTGGGGTGCTGGGTGCTCAGTACTCAGGGTGCTGGGTGCTCAGTGCTCAGGGTGCTGGTTGCTCAGTACTCAGGGTGCTGGGTGCTCAGTACTCAGGGTGCTCGGTGCTCAGTACTCAGGGTGCTGGGTGCTCAGTGCTCAGGGTGCTGGGTACTCAGTACTCAGGGTGCTGGGTGCTCAGTGCTCAGGGTGCTGGGTGCTCAGTACTCAGGGTGGTGAGTGCTCAGTGCTCAGGGTGCTGGGTGCTCAGTGCTCAGGGTGCTGGGTGCTCAGTACTCAGGGTGCTGGGTGCTCAGTGCTCAGGGTGCTGGGTGCTCAGTGCTCAGGGTGCTGGGTGCTCAGTACTCAGGGTGCTGGGTGCTCAGTGCTCAGGGTGATCGGTGCTCAGTACTCAGGGTGCTGGGTGCTCAGTGCTCAGGGTGCTGGGTGCTCAGTGCTCAGGGTGCTGGGTGCTCAGTACTCAGGGTGCTAGGTGCTCAGTGCTCGGGGTGCTGGGTGCTCAGTGCTCAGGGTGATCGGTGCTCAGTACTCAGGGTGCTGGGTGCTCAGTGCTCAGGGTGCTGGGTGCTCAGTCCTCAGGGTGCTCAGTGCTCAGGGTGCTGGGTGCTCAGTGCTCGGGTTGCACGGTGCTCAGTACTCAGTGTGCTGAGTGCTCAGTAGTCAGGGTGCTGGGTGCTCAGTACTCATGGTGCTGGGTGCTCAGTACTCAGGGGGCTGGGTGCTCAGTGCTCAGGGTGCTGGGTGCTCAGTGCTCAGGGTGCTGGGTGCTCAGTGCTCGGGGTGCTGGGTGCTCAGTGCTCGGGGTGCTGGGTGGTCAGTGCTCAGTGCTCAGTGTGCTGGGTGCTCAGTACTCAGGGTGCTGGGTGCTCAGTACTCAGGGTGCTGGGTGCTCAGTTCTCAGGGTGCTGGGTGCTCAGTACTCTGGGTGTTGGGTGCTCAGTACTCAGGGTGTTGGGTGCTCAGTGCTTGGGGTGCTGGGTGCTCAGTGCTCAGGGTGCTGGGTGCTCAGTGCTCAGTGCTCAGGGTGCTGGGTGCTCAGTACTCAGGGTGCTGGGTGCTCAGTACTCAGGGTGCTGGGTGCTCAGTACTCTGGGTGTTGGGTGCTCAGTACTCAGGGTGCTGGGTGCTCAGTGCTCGGTGTGCTGAGTGCTCAGTGCTCAGGGTGCTGTGTGCTCAGTGCTCAGGGTGCTGGGTGCTCAGTACTCAGTGTGCTGGGTGCTCAGTCCTCGGGGTGCTGGGTGCTCAGTACTCAGGGTGCTGGGTGCTCAGTACTCAGTGTGCTCGGTGCTCAGTACTCAAGGTGCTGGATGCTCAGTGCTCAGGGTGCTGGGTGCTCAGTCCTCAGGGTGCTCCGTGCTCAGTGCTCAGGGTGCTGGGTGCTCAGTACTCAGGGTGCTCGGTGCTCAGTACTCACGGTTCTCAGTGCTCAGGGTGCTGGGTGCTCAGTACTCAGGGTGCTCAGTGCTCAGTACTCGGGGTGCTGGGTGCTCAGTACTCAGGGTGCTCAGTGCTCAGTACTCGGGGTGCTGGGTGCTCAGTGCTCAGTGTGCTCAGTGCTCAGTGCTCGGGGTGCTGGGTGCTCAGTGCTCGGGGTGCTCGGTGCTCAGTGCTTGGGGTGCTGGGTGCTCAGTACTCAGGGTGCTGTGTGCTCAGTGCTCAGTACTCAGCGTGCTGGGTGCTCAGTGCTCAGTGCTCAGGGTGCTCAGTGCTCAGGGTGCTCAGTGCTCAGGGTGCTGGGTGCTCAGGGTGCTGGGTGCTCAGTGCTCGGGGTGTTGGGTGCTCAGTGTTCAGTGCTCAGGGTGCTGGGTGCTCAGTGCTCAGTGCTCAGGGTGCTGGGTGTTCAGTACTCAGGGTGCTCGGTGCTCAGTGCTCAGGGTGCCGGGTGCTCAGTACTCAGGGTGCTGGGTGCTCAGTGCTTGGTGTGCTGGGTGCTCAGTGCTCAGGGTGATCAGTGCTCAGTACTCAGGGTGCTGGGTGCTCAGTACTCAGGGTGCTGGGTGCTCAGTCCTCAGGGTGCTCAGTTCTCAGGGTTCTCGGTGCTCAGTGCTCAGTACGCAGGGTGCTCAGTACTCAGGGTGCTGGGTGCTCAGTGCTCGGTGTGCTGTGTGCTCAGTACTCAGGGTGCTGGGTGCTCAGTACTCTAGTGCTGGGTGCTCAGTACTCAGGGTGCTGGGTGCTCAGTGCTCAGGGTGCTGGGTGCTCAGTCCTCAGGGTGCTGGGTGCTCAGTACTCAGGGTGTTTGGTGCTCAGTACTCAGGGTGCTCAGTGCTCAGTACTCAGGGTGCTGGTTGCTCAGTGCTCGGGGTGCTTGGTGCTCAGTACTCAGGGTGCTTGGTGCTCAGTACTCAGGGTGCTGGGTGCTCAGTACTCAGGGTGCTGGGTTCTCATTATTGGGGTGCTGGGTGCTCAGTACTCAGCTTGCTGGGTGCTCAGTCCTCGGGGTGCTCCGTGCTCAGTGCTCAGGGTGCTGGGTGCTCAGTACTCAGTGTGCTCGGTGCTCAGTACTCACGGTTCTCAGTGCTCAGGGTGCTGGGTGCTCAGTACTCAGGGTGCTCAGTGCTCAGTACTCGGGGTGCTGGGTGCTCAGTACTCAGGGTGCTCAGTGCTCAGTACTCGGGGTGCTGGGTGCTCAGTGCTCAGTGTGCTCAGTGCTCAGTGCTCGGGGTGCTGGGTGCTCAGTGCTCGGGGCGCTGGGTGCTCAGTGCTCGGGGTGCTGGGTGCTCAGTACTCAGGGTGCTGTGTGCTCAGTGCTCAGTACTCAGCGTGCTGGGTGCTCAGTGCTCAGTGCTCAGGGTGCTCAGTGCTCAGGGTGCTCAGTGCTCAGGGTGCTGGGTGCTCAGGGTGCTGGGTGCTCAGTGCTCGGGGTGTTGGGTGCTCAGTGTTCAGTGCTCAGGGTGCTGGGTGCTCAGTGCTCAGTGCTCAGCGTGCTGGGTGTTCAGTACTCAGGGTGCTCGGTGCTCAGTGCTCAGGGTGCCGGGTGCTCAGTACTCAGGGTGCTGGGTGCTCAGTGCTCGGTGTGCTGGGTGCTCAGTGCTCAGGGTGATCAGTGCTCAGTACTCAGGGTGCTGGGTGCTCAGTACTCAGGGTGCTGGGTGCTCAGTCCTCAGGGTGCTCAGTTCTCAGGGTTCTCGGTGCTCAGTGCTCAGTACGCAGGGTGCTCAGTACTCAGGGTGCTGGGTGCTCAGTGCTCGGTGTGCTGGGTGCTCAGTACTCAGGGTGCTGGGTGCTCAGTACTCTAGTGCTGGGTGCTCAGTACTCAGGGTGCTGGGTGCTCAGTGCTCAGGGTGCTGGGTGCTCAGTCCTCAGGGTGCTGGGTGCTCAGTACTCAGGGTGTTTGGTGCTCAGTACTCAGGGTGCTCAGTGCTCAGTACTCAGGGTGCTGGTTGCTCAGTGCTCGGGGTGCTTGGTGCTCAGTACTCAGGGTGCTTGGTGCTCAGTACTCAGGGTGCTGGGTGCTCAGTACTCAGGGTGCTGGGTTCTCATTATTGGGGTGCTGGGTGCTCAGTACTCAGGGTGCTGGGTGCTCAGTGCTCAGGGTGCTGGGTGCTCAGTACTCAGGGTGCTGGGTGCTCAGTACTCAGGGTGCTCGGTGCTCAGTACTCAGGGTGCTGGGTGCTCAGTGCTCAGGGTGCTGGGTACTCAGTACTCAGGGTGCTGGGTGCTCAGTACTCAGGGTGCTGGGTGCTCAGTGCTCAGGGTGCTGGTTGCTCAGTGCTCAGGGTGCTGGGTGCTCAGTACTCAGTGTGCTTGGTGCTCAGTGCTCAGGGTGATCGGTGCTCAGTACTCAGGGTGCTGGGTGCTCAGTGCTCAGGGTGCTGGTTGCTCAGTGCTCAGGGTGCTGGGTGCTCAGTACTCAGGGTGCTGGGTGCTCAGTGCTCGGGGTGCTGGGTGCTCAGTGCTCAGGGTGCTGGGTGCTCAGTACTCAGGGTGCTGGGTGCTCAGTGCTCAGGGTGCTGGGTGCTCAGTCCTCAGGGTGCTCAGTGCTCAGGGTGCTGGGTGCTCAGTGCTCGGGGTGCACGGTGCTCAGTACTCAGTGTGCTGAGTGCTCAGTACTCAGGGTGCTGGGTGCTCAGTACTCATGGTGCTGGGTGCTCAGTACTCAGGGGGCTGGGTGCTCAGTGCTCAGGGTGCTGGGAGCTCAGTGCTCACGGTGCTGGGTGCTCAGTGCTCGGGGTGCTGGGTGCTCAGTGCTCGGGGTGCTGGGTGGTCAGTGCTCAGTGCTCAGGGTGCTGGGTGCTCAGTACCCTGGGTGCTGGGTGCTCAGTACTCAGGGTGCTCGGTGCTCAGTTCTCAGGGTCCTGGGTGCTCAGTACTCTGGGTGTTGGGTGCTCAGTACTCAGGGTGCTGGGTGCTCAGTGCTTGGGGTGCTGGGTGCTCAGTGCTCAGGGTGCTCGGTGCTCAGTGCTCAGTGCTCAGGGTGCTGGGTGCTCAGTACTCAGGGTGCTGGGTGCTCAGTACTCAGGGTGCTGGGTGCTCAGTTCTCAGGGTGCTGGGTGCTCAGTACTCTGGGTGTTGGGTGCTCAGTACTCAGGGTGCTGGGTGCTCAGTGCTCGGGGTGCTGAGTGCTCAGTGCTCAGGGTGCTGTGTGCTCAGTGCTCAGGGTGCTGGGTGCTCAGTACTCAGGGTGCTGGGTGCTCAGTCCTCGGGGTGCTCCGTGCTCAGTGCTCAGGGTGCTGGGTGCTCAGTGCTCAGGGTGCTCGGTGCTCAGTACTCAAGGTGCTGGATGCTCAGTGCTCAGGGTGCTGGGTGCTCAGTCCCCGGGGTGCTCCGTGCTCAGTGCTCAGGGTGCTGGGTGCTCAGTACTCAGGGTGCTGGGTGCTCAGTACTCACGGTTCTCAGTGCTCAGGGTGCTGGGTGCTCAGTACTCAGGGTGCTCAGTGCTCAGTACTCGGGGTGCTGGGTGCTCAGTACTCAGGGTGCTCAGTGCTCAGTACTCGGGGTGCTGGGTGCTCAGTGCTCAGTGTGCTCAGTGCTCAGTGCTCGGGGTGCTGGGTGCTCAGTGCTCGGGGCGCTGGGTGCTCAGTGCTCGGGGTGCTGGGTGCTCAGTACTCAGGGTGCTGTGTGCTCAGTGCTCAGTACTCAGCGTGCTGGGTGCTCAGTGCTCAGTGCTCAGGGTGTTCAGTGCTCAGGGTGCTCAGTGCTCAGGGTGCTGGGTGCTCAGGGTGCTGGGTGCTCAGTGCTCGGGGTGCTGGGTGCTCAGTGCTCAGTGCTCAGGGTGCTGGGTGCTCAGTGCTCAGTGCTCAGGGTGCTGGGTGTTCAGTACTCAGGGTGCTCGGTGCTCAGTGCTCAGGGTGCTGGGTGCTCAGTACTCAGGGTGCTGGGTGCTCAGTGCTCGGTGTGCTGGGTGCTCAGTGCTCAGGGTGATCAGTGCTCAGTACTCAGGGTGCTTGGTGCTCAGTACTCAGGGTGCTGGGTGCTCAGTCCTCAGGGTGCTCAGTTCTCAGGGTGCTCAGTGCTCAGTACTCAGGGTGCTCAGTACTCAGGGTGCTGGGTGCTCAGTGCTCGGGGTGCTGGGTGCTCAGTACTCAGGGTGCTGGGTGCTCAGTACTCGGGGTGCTGGGTGCTCAGTACTCAGGGTGCTGGGTGCTCAGTGCTCGGGGTGCTGGGTGCTCAGTGCTCAGGGTGATCGGTGCTCAGTGCTCAGGGTGCTGGGTGCTCAGTCCTCCGGGTGCTCAGTGCTCAGGGTGCTGGGTGCTCAGTACTCAGGGTGTTTGGTGCTCAGTACTCAGGGTGCTCAGTGCTCAGTACTCAGGGTGCTGGTTGCTCAGTACTCAGGGTGTTTGGTGCTCAGTACTCAGGGTGCTCAGTGCTCAGTACTCAGGGTGCTGGTTGCTCAGTGCTCGGGGTGCTTGGTGCTCAGTACTCAGGGTGCTTGGTGCTCAGTACTCAGGGTGCTGGGTGCTCAGTACTCAGGGTGCTGGGTTCTCATTATTGGGGTGCTGGGTGCTCAGTACTCAGGGTGCTGGGTGCTCAGTCCTCGGGGTGCTCCGTGCTCAGTGCTCAGGGTGCTGGGTGCTCAGTACTCAGTGTGCTCGGTGCTCAGTACTCACGGTTCTCAGTGCTCAGGGTGCTGGGTGCTCAGTACTCAGGGTGCTCAGTGCTCAGTACTCGGGGTGCTGGGTGCTCAGTACTCAGGGTGCTCAGTGCTCAGTACTCGGGGTGCTGGGTGCTCAGTGCTCAGTGTGCTCAGTGCTCAGTGCTCGGGGTGCTGGGTGCTCAGTGCTCGGGGCGCTGGGTGCTCAGTGCTCGGGGTGCTGGGTGCTCAGTACTCAGGGTGCTGTGTGCTCAGTGCTCAGTACTCAGCGTGCTGGGTGCTCAGTGCTCAGTGCTCAGGGTGCTCAGTGCTCAGGGTGCTCAGTGCTCAGGGTGCTGGGTGCTCAGGGTGCTGGGTGCTCAGTGCTCGGGGTGTTGGGTGCTCAGTGTTCAGTGCTCAGGGTGCTGGGTGCTCAGTGCTCAGTGCTCAGGGTGCTGGGTGTTCAGTACTCAGGGTGCTCGGTGCTCAGTGCTCAGGGTGCCGGGTGCTCAGTACTCAGGGTGCTGGGTGCTCAGTGCTCGGTGTGCTGGGTGCTCAGTGCTCAGGGTGATCAGTGCTCAGTACTCAGGGTGCTGGGTGCTCAGTACTCAGGGTGCTGGGTGCTCAGTCCTCAGGGTGCTCAGTTCTCAGGGTTCTCGGTGCTCAGTGCTCAGTACGCAGGGTGCTCAGTACTCAGGGTGCTGGGTGCTCAGTGCTCGGTGTGCTGGGTGCTCAGTACTCAGGGTGCTGGGTGCTCAGTACTCTAGTGCTGGGTGCTCAGTACTCAGGGTGCTGGGTGCTCAGTGCTCAGGGTGCTGGGTGCTCAGTCCTCAGGGTGCTGGGTGCTCAGTACTCAGGGTGTTTGGTGCTCAGTACTCAGGGTGCTCAGTGCTCAGTACTCAGGGTGCTGGTTGCTCAGTGCTCGGGGTGCTTGGTGCTCAGTACTCAGGGTGCTTGGTGCTCAGTACTCAGGGTGCTGGGTGCTCAGTACTCAGGGTGCTGGGTTCTCATTATTGGGGTGCTGGGTGCTCAGTACTCAGGGTGCTGGTTGCTCAGTGCTCAGGGTGCTGGGTGCTCAGTACTCAGGGTGCTGGGTGCTCAGTACTCAGGGTGCTCGGTGCTCAGTACTCAGGGTGCTGGGTGCTCAGTGCTCAGGGTGCTGGGTACTCAGTACTCAGGGTGCTGGGTGCTCAGTACTCAGGGTGCTGGGTGCTCAGTGCTCAGGGTGCTGGTTGCTCAGTGCTCAGGGTGCTGGGTGCTCAGTACTCAGTGTGCTTGGTGCTCAGTGCTCAGGGTGATCGGTGCTCAGTACTCAGGGTGCTGGGTGCTCAGTGCTCAGGGTGCTGGTTGCTCAGTGCTCAGGGTGCTGGGTGCTCAGTACTCAGGGTGCTGGGTGCTCAGTGCTCGGGGTGCTGGGTGCTCAGTGCTCAGGGTGCTGGGTGCTCAGTACTCAGGGTGCTGGGTGCTCAGTGCTCAGGGTGCTGGGTGCTCAGTCCTCAGGGTGCTCAGTGCTCAGGGTGCTGGGTGCTCAGTGCTCGGGGTGCACGGTGCTCAGTACTCAGTGTGCTGAGTGCTCAGTACTCAGGGTGCTGGGTGCTCAGTACTCATGGTGCTGGGTGCTCAGTACTCAGGGGGCTGGGTGCTCAGTGCTCAGGGTGCTGGGAGCTCAGTGCTCACGGTGCTGGGTGCTCAGTGCTCGGGGTGCTGGGTGCTCAGTGCTCGGGGTGCTGGGTGGTCAGTGCTCAGTGCTCAGGGTGCTGGGTGCTCAGTACCCTGGGTGCTGGGTGCTCAGTACTCAGGGTGCTCGGTGCTCAGTTCTCAGGGTCCTGGGTGCTCAGTACTCTGGGTGTTGGGTGCTCAGTACTCAGGGTGCTGGGTGCTCAGTGCTTGGGGTGCTGGGTGCTCAGTGCTCAGGGTGCTCGGTGCTCAGTGCTCAGTGCTCAGGGTGCTGGGTGCTCAGTACTCAGGGTGCTGGGTGCTCAGTACTCAGGGTGCTGGGTGCTCAGTTCTCAGGGTGCTGGGTGCTCAGTACTCTGGGTGTTGGGTGCTCAGTACTCAGGGTGCTGGGTGCTCAGTGCTCGGGGTGCTGAGTGCTCAGTGCTCAGGGTGCTGTGTGCTCAGTGCTCAGGGTGCTGGGTGCTCAGTACTCAGGGTGCTGGGTGCTCAGTCCTCGGGGTGCTCCGTGCTCAGTGCTCAGGGTGCTGGGTGCTCAGTGCTCAGGGTGCTCGGTGCTCAGTACTCAAGGTGCTGGATGCTCAGTGCTCAGGGTGCTGGGTGCTCAGTCCCCGGGGTGCTCCGTGCTCAGTGCTCAGGGTGCTGGGTGCTCAGTACTCAGGGTGCTGGGTGCTCAGTACTCACGGTTCTCAGTGCTCAGGGTGCTGGGTGCTCAGTACTCAGGGTGCTCAGTGCTCAGTACTCGGGGTGCTGGGTGCTCAGTACTCAGGGTGCTCAGTGCTCAGTACTCGGGGTGCTGGGTGCTCAGTGCTCAGTGTGCTCAGTGCTCAGTGCTCGGGGTGCTGGGTGCTCAGTGCTCGGGGCGCTGGGTGCTCAGTGCTCGGGGTGCTGGGTGCTCAGTACTCAGGGTGCTGTGTGCTCAGTGCTCAGTACTCAGCGTGCTGGGTGCTCAGTGCTCAGTGCTCAGGGTGTTCAGTGCTCAGGGTGCTCAGTGCTCAGGGTGCTGGGTGCTCAGGGTGCTGGGTGCTCAGTGCTCGGGGTGCTGGGTGCTCAGTGCTCAGTGCTCAGGGTGCTGGGTGCTCAGTGCTCAGTGCTCAGGGTGCTGGGTGTTCAGTACTCAGGGTGCTCGGTGCTCAGTGCTCAGGGTGCTGGGTGCTCAGTACTCAGGGTGCTGGGTGCTCAGTGCTCGGTGTGCTGGGTGCTCAGTGCTCAGGGTGATCAGTGCTCAGTACTCAGGGTGCTTGGTGCTCAGTACTCAGGGTGCTGGGTGCTCAGTCCTCAGGGTGCTCAGTTCTCAGGGTGCTCAGTGCTCAGTACTCAGGGTGCTCAGTACTCAGGGTGCTGGGTGCTCAGTGCTCGGGGTGCTGGGTGCTCAGTACTCAGGGTGCTGGGTGCTCAGTACTCGGGGTGCTGGGTGCTCAGTACTCAGGGTGCTGGGTGCTCAGTGCTCGGGGTGCTGGGTGCTCAGTGCTCAGGGTGATCGGTGCTCAGTGCTCAGGGTGCTGGGTGCTCAGTCCTCCGGGTGCTCAGTGCTCAGGGTGCTGGGTGCTCAGTGCTCGGGGTGCTCGGTGCTCAGTACTCAGGGTGCTGAGTGCTCAGTACTCAGGGTGCTGGGTGCTCAGTACTCAGGGTGCTTGGTGCTCAGTACTCAGGGTGCTGGGTGCTCAGTGTTCAGGGTGCTGGGTGCTCAGTGCTCAGCGTGCTGGGTGCTCAGTGCTCGGGGTGCTGGGTGCTCAGGGCTGTGGTGCTGGGTGCTCAGTGCTCAGTGCTCAGGGTGCTGGGTGCTCAGTGCTCAGTGCTCAGGGTGCTGGTTGCTCAGTACTCAGGGTGCTGGGTGCTCAGTACTCAGGGTGCTGGGTTCTCAGTGCTCAGGGTGCTCTGTGCTCAGTACTCAGGGTGCTGGGTGCTCAGTGCTCTGGGTGCTGCGTGCTCAGTGCTCAGGGTGCTGGGTGCTCAGTGCTCGGGGCGCTCGGTGCTCAGTACTCAAGGTGCTGGGTGCTCAGTGCTCAGGGTGCTGGGTACTCAGTCCTCGGGGTGCTCCGTGCTCAGTGATCAGGGTGCTGGGTGCTCAGTACTCAGGGTGCTCGGTGCTCAGTACTCAGGGTTCTCAGTGCTCAGTACTAACGGTGCTGGGTGCTCAGTACTCAGGGTGCTGGGTGCTCAGTGCTCAGGGTGCTGGGTGCTCAGTCCTCAGGGTGCTGGGTGCTCAGTACTCAGGGTGTTTGGTGCTCAGTACTCAGGGTGCTCAGTGCTCAGTACTCAGGGTGCTGGTTGCTCAGTGCTCGGGGTGCTCGGTTCTCAGTACTCAGGGTGCTTGGTGCTCAGTACTCAGGGTGCTGGGTGCTCAGTACTCAGGGTGCTGGGTTCTCATTATTGGGGTGCTGGGTGCTCAGTACTCAGGGTGCTGGGTGCTCAGTACTCAGGGTGCTCGGTGCTCAGTACTCAGGGTGCTGGTTGCTCAGTGCTCAGGGTGCTGGGTACTCAGTACTCAGGGTGCTGGGTGCTCAGTGCTCAGGGGGCTGGGTGCTCAGTACTCAGGGTGCTGGGTGCTCAGTGCTCAGGGTGCTGGGTGCTCAGTGCTCAGGGTGCTGGGTGCTCAGTACTCAGGGTGCTGGGTGCTCAGTGCTCAGGGTGCTGGGTGCTCAGTGCTCAGGGTGCTGGGTGCTCAGTACTCAGGGTGCTGGGTGCTCAGTGCTCAGGGTGATCGGTGCTCAGTACTCAGGGTGCTGGGTGCTCAGTGCTCAGGGTGCTGGGTGCTCAGTGCTCAGGGTGCTGGGTGCTCAGTACTCAGGGTGCTAGGTGCTCAGTGCTCGGGGTGCTGTGTGCTCAGTGCTCAGGGTGATCGGTGCTCAGTACTCAGGGTGCTGGGTGCTCAGTGCTCAGGGTGCTGGGTGCTCAGTCCTCAGGGAGCTCAGTGCTCAGGGTGCTGGGTGCTCAGTGCTCGGGTTGCACGGTGCTCAGTACGCAGTGTGCTGAGTGCTCAGTAGTCAGGGTGCTGGGTGCTCAGTACTCATGGTGCTGGGTGCTCAGTACTCAGGGTGCTGGGTGCTCAGTTCTCAGGGTGCTGGGTGCTCAGTACTCTGGGTGTTGGGTGCTCAGTACTCAGGGTGCTGGGTGCTCAGTGCTTGGGGTGCTGGGTGCTCAGTGCTCAGGGTGCTGGGTGCTCAGTGCTCAGTGCTCAGGGTGCTGGGTGCTCAGTACTCAGGGTGCTGGGTGCTCAGTACTCAGGGTGCTGGGTGCTCAGTTCTCAGGGTGCTGGGTGCTCAGTACTCTGGGTGTTGGGTGCTCAGTACTCAGGGTGCTGGGTGCTCAGTGCTCGGGGTGCTGAGTGCTCAGTGCTCAGGGTGCTGTGTGCTCAGTGCTCAGGGTGCTGGGTGCTCAGTACTCAGGGTGCTGGGTGCTCAGTCCTCGGGGTGCTCCGTGCTCAGTGCTCAGGGTGCTGGGTGCTCAGTACTCAGTGTGCTCGCTGCTCAGTACTCAAGGTGCTGGATGCTCAGTGCTCAGGGTGCTGGGTGCTCAGTCCTCAGGGTGCTCCGTGCTCAGTGCTCAGGGTGCTGGGTGCTCAGTACTCAGGGTGCTCGGTGCTCAGTACTCATGGTTCTCAGTGCTCAGGGTGCTGGGTGCTCAGTACTCAGGGTGCTCAGTGCTCAGTACTCGGGGTGCTGGGTGCTCAGTACTCAGGGTGCTCAGTGCTCAGTACTCGGGGTGCTGGGTGCTCAGTGCTCAGTGTGCTCAGTGCTCAGTGCTCGGGGTGCTGGGTGCTCAGTGCTCGGGGCGCTGGGTGCTCAGTGCTCGGGGTGCTGGGTGCTCAGTACTCAGGGTGCTGTGTGCTCAGTGCTCAGTACTCAGCGTGCTGGGTGCTCAGTGCTCAGTGCTCAGGGTGCTCAGTGCTCAGGGTGCTCAGTGCTCAGGGTGCTGGGTGCTCAGGGTGCTGGGTGCTCAGTGCTCGGGGTGTTGGGTGCTCAGTGTTCAGTGCTCAGGGTGCTGGGTGCTCAGTGCTCAGTGCTCAGGGTGCTGGGTGTTCAGTACTCAGGGTGCTCGGTGCTCAGTGCTCAGGGTGCCGGGTGCTCAGTACTCAGGGTGCTGGGTGCTCAGTGCTCGGTGTGCTGGGTGCTCAGTGCTCAGGGTGATCAGTGCTCAGTACTCAGGGTGCTGGGTGCTCAGTACTCAGGGTGCTGGGTGCTCAGTCCTCAGGGTGCTCAGTTCTCAGGGTTCTCGGTGCTCAGTGCTCAGTACGCAGGGTGCTCAGTACTCAGGGTGCTGGGTGCTCAGTACTCAGGGTGCTCGGTGCTCAGTGCTCAGGGTGCTGGGTGCTCAGTACTCAGGGTGCTGGGTGCTCAGTGCTCAGGGTGCTGGGTGCTCAGTGCTCAGGGTGCTGGGTGCTCAGTACTCAGGGTGCTGGGTGCTCAGTGCTCAGGGTGATCGGTGCTCAGTACTCAGGGTGCTGGGTGCTCAGTGCTCAGGGTGCTGGGTGCTCAGTGCTCGGGGTGCTGGGTGCTCAGTACTCAGGGTGCTGTGTGCTCAGTGCTCAGTACTCAGCGTGCTGGGTGCTCAGTGCTCAGTGCTCAGGGTGCTCAGTGCTCAGGGTGCTCAGTGCTCAGGGTGCTGGGTGCTCAGGGTGCTGGGTGCTCAGTGCTCGGGGTGTTGGGTGCTCAGTGTTCAGTGCTCAGGGTGCTGGGTGCTCAGTGCTCAGTGCTCAGGGTGCTGGGTGTTCAGTACTCAGGGTGCTCGGTGCTCAGTGCTCAGGGTGCCGGGTGCTCAGTACTCAGTGTGCTGGGTGCTCAGTGCTCGGTGTGCTGGGTGCTCAGTGCTCAGGGTGATCAGTGCTCAGTGCTCAGGGTGATCGGTGCTCAGTACTCAGGGTGCTGGGTGCTCAGTGCTCAGGGTGCTGGGTGCTCAGTCCTCAGGGAGCTCAGTGCTCAGGGTGCTGGGTGCTCAGTGCTCGGGTTGCACGGTGCTCAGTACTCAGTGTGCTGAGTGCTCAGTAGTCAGGGTGCTGGGTGCTCAGTACTCATGGTGCTGGGTGCTCAGTACTCAGGGGGCTGGGTGCTCAGTGCTCAGGGTGCTGGGTGCTCAGTGCTCAGGTTGCTGGGTGCTCAGTGCTCGGGGTGCTGGGTGCTCAGTGCTCGGGGTGCTGGGTGGTCAGTGCTCAGTGTTCAGTGTGCTGGGTGCTCAGTACTCAGGGTGCTGGGTGCTCAGTACTCAGGGTGCTGGGTGCTCAGTTCTCAGGGTGCTGGGTGCTCAGTACTCTGGGTGTTGGGTGCTCAGTACTCAGGGTGCTGGGTGCTCAGTGCTTGGGGTGCTGGGTGCTCAGTGCTCAGGGTGCTGGGTGCTCAGTGCTCAGGGTGCTGGGTGCTCAGTACTCAGGGTGCTGGGTGCTCAGTACTCAGAGTGCTGGGTGCTCAGTTCTCAGGGTGCTGGGTGCTCAGTACTCTGGGTGTTGGGTGCTCAGTACTCAGGGTGCTGGGTGCTCAGTGCTCGGGGTGCTGAGTGCTCAGTGCTCAGGGTGCTGTGTGCTCAGTGCTCAGGGTGCTGGGTGCTCAGTACTCAGGGTGCTGGGTGCTCAGTCCTCGGGGTGCTCCGTGCTCAGTGCTCAGGGTGCTGGATGCTCAGTACTCAGTGTGCTCGGTGCTCAGTACTCAAGGTGCTGGATGCTCAGTGCTCAGGGTGCTGGGTGCTCAGTCCTCAGGGTGCTCCGTGCTCAGTGCTCAGGGTGCTGGGTGCTCAGTACTCAGGGTGCTCGGTGCTCAGTACTCATGGTTCTCAGTGCTCAGGGTGCTGGGTGCTCAGTACTCAGGGTGCTCAGTGCTCAGTACTCGGGGTGCTGGGTGCTCAGTACTCAGGGTGCTCAGTGCTCAGTACTCGGGGTGCTGGGTGCTCAGTGCTCAGTGTGCTCAGTGCTCAGTGCTCGGGGTGCTGGGTGCTCAGTGCTCGGGGCGCTGGGTGCTCAGTGCTCGGGGTGCTATGTGCTCAGTACTCAGGGTGCTGTGTGCTCAGTGCTCAGTACTCAGCGTGCTGGGTGCTCAGTGCTCAGTGCTCAGGGTGCTCAGTGCTCAGGGTGCTCAGTGCTCAGGGTGCTGGGTGCTCAGGGTGCTGGGTGCTCAGTGCTCGGGGTGTTGGGTGCTCAGTGTTCAGTGCTCAGGGTGCTGGGTGCTCAGTGCTCAGTGCTCAGGGTGCTGGGTGTTCAGTACTCAGGGTGCTCGGTGCTCAGTGCTCAGGGTGCCGGGTGCACAGTACTCAGGGTGCTGGGTGCTCAGTGCTCGGTGTGCTGGGTGCTCAGTGCTCAGGGTGATCAGTGCTCAGTACTCAGGGTGCTGGGTGCTCAGTACTCAGGGTGCTGGGTGCTCAGTCCTCAGGGTGCTCAGTTCTCAGTGTTCTCGGTGCTCAGTGCTCAGTACGCAGGGTGCTCAGTACTCAGGGTGCTGGGTGCTCAGTGCTCGGTGTGCTGGGTGCTCAGTACTCAGGGTGCTGGGTGCTCAGTACTCTAGTGCTGGGTGCTCAGTACTCAGGGTGCTGGGTGCTCAGTGCTCAGGGTGCTGGGTGCTCAGTCCTCAGGGTGCTGGGTGCTCAGTACTCAGGGTGTTTGGTGCTCAGTACTCAGGGTGCTCAGTGCTCAGTACTCAGGGTGCTGGTTGCTCAGTGCTCGGGGTGCTTGGTGCTCAGTACTCAGGGTGCTTGGTGCTCAGTACTCAGGGTGCTGGGTGCTCAGTACTCAGGGTGCTGGGTTCTCATTATTGGGGTGCTGGGTGCTCAGTACTCAGGGTGCTGGGTGCTCAGTGCTCAGGGTGCTGGGTGCTCAGTACTCAGGGTGCTGGGTGCTCAGTACTCAGGGTGCTCGGTGCTCAGTACTCAGGGTGCTGGGTGCTCAGTGCTCAGGGTGCTGGGTACTCAGTACTCAGGGTGCTGGGTGCTCAGTACTCAGGGTGCTGGGTGCTCAGTGCTCAGGGTGCTGGGTGCTCAGTGCTCAGGGTGCTGGGTGCTCAGTACTCAGGGTGCTGGGTGCTCAGTGCTCAGGGTGATCGGTGCTCAGTACTCAGGGTGCTGGGTGCTCAGTGCTCAGGGTGCTGGGTGCTCAGTGCTCAGGGTGCTGGGTGCTCAGTACTCAGGGTGCTGGGTGCTCAGTGCTCGGGGTGCTGGGTGCTCAGTGCTCAGGGTGATCGGTGCTCAGTACTCAGGGTGCTGGGTGCTCAGTGCTCAGGGTGATCGGTGCTCAGTACTCAGGGTGCTGGGTGCTCAGTGCTCAGGGTGCTGGGTGCTCAGTGCTCAGGGTGCTGGGTGCTCAGTACTCAGGGTGCTGGGTGCTCAGTGCTCGGGGTGCTGGGTGCTCAGTGCTCAGGGTGATCGGTGCTCAGTACTCAGGGTGCTGGGTGCTCAGTGCTCAGGGTGCTGGGTGCTCAGTCCTCAGGGTGCTCAGTGCTCAGGGTGCTGGGTGCTCAGTGCTCGGGGTGCACGGTGCTCAGTACTCAGTGTGCTGAGTGCTCAGTACTCAGGGTGCTGGGTGCTCAGTACTCATGTTGCTGGGTGCTCAGTACTCAGGGGGCTGGGTGCTCAGTGCTCAGGGTGCTGGGAGCTCAGTGCTCACGGTGCTGGGTGCTCAGTGCTCGGGGTGCTGGGTGCTCAGTGCTCGTGGTGCTGGGTGGTCAGTGCTCAGTGCTCAGGGTGCTGGGTGCTCAGTACCCTGGGTGCTGGGTGCTCAGTACTCAGGGTGCTGGGTGCTCAGTTCTCAGGGTCCTGGGTGCTCAGTACTCTGGGTGTTGGGTGCTCAGTACTCAGGGTGCTGGGTGCTCAGTGCTTGGGGTGCTGGGTGCTCAGTGCTCAGGGTGTTGGGTGCTCAGTACTCAGGGTGCTGGGTGCTCAATACTCTGGGTGCTCAGTGCTCAGTGCTCAGGGTGCTGGGTGCTCAGTACTCAGGGTGCTGGGTGCTCAGTACTCAGGGTGCTGGGTGCTCAGTTCTCAGGGTGCTGGGTGCTCAGTACTCTGGGTGTTGGGTGCTCAGTACTCAGGGTGCTGGGTGCTCAGTGCTCGGGGTGCTGAGTGCTCAGTGCTCAGGGTGCTGTGTGCTCAGTGCTCAGGGTGCTGGGTGCTCAGTACTCAGGGTGCTGGGTGCTCAGTCCTCGGGGTGCTCCGTGCTCAGTGCTCAGGGTGCTGGGTGCTCAGTGCTCAGGGTGCTCGGTGCTCAGTACTCAAGGTGCTGGATGCTCAGTGCTCAGGGTGCTGGGTGCTCAGTCCCCGGGGTGCTCCGTGCTCAGTGCTCAGGGTGCTGGGTGCTCAGTACTCAGGGTGCTGGGTGCTCAGTACTCACGGTTCTCAGTGCTCAGGGTGCTGGGTGCTCAGTACTCAGGGTGCTCAGTGCTCAGTACTCGGGGTGCTGGGTGCTCAGTACTCAGGGTGCTCAGTGCTCAGTACTCGGGGTCCTGGGTGCTCAGTGCTCAGTGTGCTCAGTGCTCAGTGCTCGGGGTGCTGGGTGCTCAGTGCTCGGGGCGCTGGGTGCTCAGTGCTCGGGGTGCTGGGTGCTCAGTACTCAGGGTGCTGTGTGCTCAGTGCTCAGTACTCAGCGTGCTGGGTGCTCAGTGCTCAGTGCTCAGGGTGCTCAGTGCTCAGGGTGCTCAGTGCTCAGGGTGCTGGGTGCTCAGGGTGCTGGGTGCTCAGTGCTCGGGGTGCTGGGTGCTCAGTGCTCAGTGCTCAGGGTGCTGGGTGCTCAGTGCTCAGTGCTCAGGGTGCTGGGTGTTCAGTACTCAGGGTGCTCGGTGCTCAGTGCTCAGGGTGCTGGGTGCTCAGTACTCAGGGTGCTGGGTGCTCAGTGCTCGGTGTGCTGGGTGCTCAGTGCTCAGGGTGATCAGTGCTCAGTACTCAGGGTGCTGGGTGCTCAGTACTCAGGGTGCTGGGTGCTCAGTCCTCAGGGTGCTCAGTTCTCAGGGTGCTCAGTGCTCAGTACTCAGGGTGCTCAGTACTCAGGGTGCTGGGAGCTCAGTGCTCGGGGTGCTGGGTGCTCAGTACTCAGGGTGCTGGGTGCTCAGTACTCGGGGTGCTGGGTGCTCAGTACTCAGGGTGCTGGGTGCTCAGTGCTCGGGGTGCTGGGTGCTCAGTGCTCAGGGTGATCGGTGCTCAGTGCTCAGGGTGCTGGGTGCTCAGTCCTCCGGGTGCTCAGTGCTCAGGGTGCTGGGTGCTCAGTGCTCGGGGTGCTCGGTGCTCAGTACTCAGGGTGCTGAGTGCTCAGTACTCAGGGTGCTGGGTGCTCAGTACTCAGGGTGCTTGGTGCTCAGTACTCAGGGTGCTGGGTGCTCAGTGTTCAGGGTGCTGGGTGCTCAGTGCTCAGCGTGCTGGGTGCTCAGTGCTCGGGGTGCTGGGTGCTCAGGGCTGTGGTGCTGGGTGCTCAGTGCTCAGTGCTCAGGGTGCTGGGTGCTCAGTGCTCAATGCTCAGGGTGCTGGTTGCTCAGTACTCAGGGTGCTGGGTGCTCAGTACTCAGGGTGCTGGGTTCTCAGTGCTCAGGGTACTCTGTGCTCAGTACTCAGGGTGCTGGGTGCTCAGTGCTCTGGGTGCTGCGTGCTCAGTGCTCAGGGTGCTGGGTGCTCAGTGCTCAGGGTGCTCGGTGCTCAGTACTCAGGGTGCTGGGTGCTCAGTGCTCGGGGCGCTCGGTGCTCAGTACTCAAGGTGCTGGGTGCTCAGTGCTCAGGGTGCTGGGTACTCAGTCCTCGGGGTGCTCCGTGCTCAGTGATCAGGGTGCTGGGTGCTCAGTACTCAGGGTGCTCGGTGCTCAGTACTCAGGGTTCTCAGTGCTCAGTACTAACGGTGCTGGGTGCTCAGTGCTCAGGGTGCTGGGTTCTCAGTGCTCAGTGTGCTGGGTGCTCAGTACTCAGGGTGCTGGGTGCTCAGTGCTCAGGGTGATCGGTGCTCAGTACTCAGGGTGCTCAGTGCTCAGGGTGCTGGGTGCTCAGTGCTCAGGGTGCTGGGTGCTCAGTACTCAGGGTGCTGGGTGCTCAGTGCTCGGGGTGCTGGGTGCTCAGTGCTCAGGGTGATCGGTGCTCAGTACTCAGGGTGCTGGGTGCTCAGTGCTCAGGGTGCTGGGTGCTCAGTCCTCAGGGTGCTCAGTGCTCAGGGTGCTGGGTGCTCAGTGCTCGGGGTGCACGGTGCTCAGTACTCAGTGTGCTGAGTGCTCAGTACTCAGGGTGCTGGGTGCTCAGTACTCATGGTGCTGGGTGCTCAGTACTCAGGGGGCTGGGTGCACAGTACTCAGGGTGCTGGGTGCTCAGTGCTCAGGGTGCTGGGTGCTCAGTGCTCGGGGTGCTGGGTGCTCAGTGCTCGGGGTGCTGGGTGGTCAGTGCTCATTGCTCAGGGTGCTGGGTGCTCAGTACTCAGGGTGCTGTGTGCTAAGTATTCAGGGTGCTGGGTGCTCAGTTCTCAGGGTGCTGGGTGCTCAGTACTCTGGGTGTTGGGTGCTCAGTACTCAGGGTGCTGGGTGCTCAGTGCTTGGGGTGCTGGGTGCTCAGTGCTCAGGGTGCTGGGTGCTCAGTGCTCAGTGCTCAGGGTGCTGGGTCCTCAGTACTCAGGGTGCTGGGTGCTCAGTACTCAGGGTGCTGGGTGCTCAGTGCTCAGAGTGCTGGGTGCTCAGTACTCTGGGTGTTGGGTGCTCAGTACTCAGGGTGCTGGGTGCTCAGTGCTCAGGGTGCTGGGTGCTCAGTGCTCGGGGTGCTGCGTGCTCAGGGCTGTGGTGCTGGGTGCTCAGTGCTCAGTGCTCAGGGTGCTGGGTGCTCAGTGCTCAGGGTGCTGGTTGCTCAGTACTCAGGGTGCTGGGTGCTCAGTACTCAGGGTGCTGAGTTCTCAGTGCTCAGGGTGCTCTGTGCTCAGTACTCAGGGTGCTGGGTGCTCAGTGCTCAGGGTGCTGCGTGCTCAGTGCTCAGGGTGCTGGGTGCTCAGTGCTCAGGGTGATGGGTGCTCAGTACTCAGGGTGCTGGGTGCTCAGTGCTCGGGGCGCTCGGTGCTCAGTACTCAAGGTGCTGGGTGCTCAGTGCTCAGCGTGCAGGGTACTCATTCCTCGGGGTGCTCCGTGCTCAGTGATCAGGGTGCTGGGTGCTCAGTACTCAGGGTGCTCGGTGCTCAGTACTCAGGGTTCTCAGTGCTCAGTACTCAGGGTGCTGGGTGCTCAGTGCTCAGGGTGCTGGGTGATCAGTACTCAGGGTGCTGAGTGCTCAGTACTCGGGGTGCTTGGTGCTCAGTACTCAGGGTGCTCAGTGCTCAGTACTCAGGGTGCTGGGTGCTCAGTGCTCAGGGTGCTCAGTGCTCAGTGCTCGGGGTGCTGGGTGCTCAGTGCTTGGTGCGCTGGGTGCTCAGTGCTCGGGGTGCTGGGTGCTCAGTACTCGGCGTGCTGGGTGCTCAGTGCTCAGGGTGCTCAGTGCTCAGTACTCAGTGCTCAGGGTGCTCAGTGCTCAGTGCTCAGGGTGCTGGGTGTTCAGTACTCAGGGTGCTGGGTGCTCAGTACTCAGGGTGCTGGGTTCTCAGTGCTCAGGGTGCTGGGTGCTCAGTACTCTGGGTGTTGGGTGCTCAGTATTCAGGGTGCTATGTGCTCCGTGCTCGGGGTGCTGGGTGCTCATTGCTCAGGGTGCTGGGTGCTCAGTGCTCAGGGTGCTGGGTTCTCAGTACTCAGGGTGCTGGGTGCTTAGTGCTCGAGGTGCTCGGTGCTCAGTACTCAAGGTGCTGGGTGATCAGTCCTCAGGGTTCTGGGTGCTCAGTGCTCAGTGTGCTCAGTGCTCAGTGCTCGGGGTGCTGGGTACTCAGGGCTCGGGGCGCTGGGTGCTCAGTGCTCGGGGTGCTGGGTGCTCAGTACTCAGGGTGCTGTGTGCTTAGTGCTCAGTACTCAGCGTGCTGGGAGCTCAGTGCTCAGAGTGTTGGGTTCTCAGTACTCAGGGTGCTGGGTGCTCAGTGCTCAGTGCTCAGGGTGCTCAGTGCTCAGGGTGCTCAGTGCTCAGGGTGCTGGGTGCTCAGGGTGCTGGGTGCTCAGTGCTCGGGGTGCTGGGTGCTCAGTGCTCAGTGCTCAGGGTGCTGGGTGTTCAGTACTCAGGGTGCTCGGTGCTCAGTGCTCAGTGTGTTGGGTGCTCAGTACTCAGGGTGCTCGGTGCTCAGTGCTCTGTACTCAGGGTGCTCAGTACACAGGGTGCTGGGTGCTCAGTGCTCGGTGTGCTGGGTGCTCAGTACTCAGGGTGCTGGGTGCTCAGTACTCGGGGTGCTGGGTGCTCAGTACTCAGGGTGCTGTGTGCTCAGTGCTCGGGGTGCTGGGTGCTCAGTGCTCAGGGTGATCGGTGCTCAGTGCTCAGGGTGCTGGGTGCTCAGTCCTCCGGGTGCTCAGTGCTCAGGGTGCTGGGTGCTCAGTGCTCGGGTGCTCGGTGCTCAGTACTCAGGGTGATCGGTGCTCAGTGCTCAGGGTGCTGGGTGCTCAGTGCTCAGTGCTCAGGGTGCTGGTTGCTCAGTACTCAGGGTGCTGGGTGCTTAGTACTCAGGGTGCTGTGTGCTCAGTGCTCAGGGTGCTCTGTGCTCAGTACTCAGGGTGCTGGGTGCTCAGTGCTCGGGGTGCTCCGTGCTCAGTGATCAGGGTGCTGGGTGCTCAGTACTCAGGGTGCTGGGTGCTCAGTAATCAGGGTGCTCAGTGCTCAGTACTCGGGGTGCTGGGTGCTCAGTACTCAGGGTGCTCAGTGCTCAGTACTCGGGGTGCTGGGTGCTCAGTTCTCAGTGTGCTCAGTGCTCAGTGCTCGGGGTGCTGGGTGCTCAGTGCTCGGGGCGCTGGGTGCTCAGTGCTCGGGTGCTGGGTGCTCAGTACTCAGGGTGCTGTGTGCTCAGTGCTCAGTACTCAGTGTGCTGGGTGCTCAGTGCTCAGAGTGTTGGGTGCTCAGTACTCAGGGTGCTGGGTGCTCAGTGCTCAGTGCTCAGGGTGCTCAGTGCTCAGGGTGCTCAGTGATCAGGGTGCTGGGTGCTCAGGGTGCTGGGTGCTCAGTGCTCGGGGTGCTGGGTGCTCAGTGCTCAGTGCTCACTGTTCTGGGTGCTCAGTGCTCAGTGCTCAGGGTGCTCAGTGCTCAGTGCTCGGGGTGCTGGGTGCTCAGTGCTCGGGGCGCTGGGTGCTCAGTGCTCGGGGTGCTGGGTGCTCAGTACTCGGGGTGCTGGGTGCTCAGTGCTCAGGGTGCTGGGTTCTCAGTACTCAGGGTGCTGGGTGCTTAGTGCTCGAGGTGCTCGGTGCTCAGTACTCAAGGTGCTGGGTGCTCAGTCCTCAGGGTGCTGGGTGCTCAGTGCTCAGTGTGCTCAGTGCTCTGTGCTCGGGGTGCTGGGTGCTCAGTGCTCGGGGCGCTGGGTGCTCAGTGCTCGGGGTGCTGGGTGCTCAGTACTCAGGGTGCTGTGTGCTTAGTGCTCAGTACTCAGCGTGCTGGGTGCTCAGTGCTCAGAGTGTTGGGTGCTCAGTACTCAGGGTGCTGGGTGCTCAGTGCTCAGTGCTCAGGGTGCTCAGTGCTCAGGGTGCTCAGTGCTCAGGGTGCTGGGTGCTCAGGGTGCTGGGTGCTCAGTGCTCCGGGTGCTGGGTGCTCAGTGCTCAGTGCTCAGTGTGCTGGGTGCTCAGTGCTCAGTGCTCAGGGTGCTGGGTGTTCAGTACTCAGGGTGCTCGGTGCTCAGTGCTCAGAGTGTTGGGTGCTCAGTACTCAGGGTGCTCGGTGCTCAGTGCCCTGTACTCAGGGTGCTCAGTACACAGGGTGCTGAGTGCTCAGTGCTCGGTGTGCTGGGTGCTCAGTACTCTGGGTGTTGGGTGCTCAGTGCTCAGGGTGCTGGGTGCTCAGTACTCAGGGTGCTGGGTGCTTAGTGCTCGAGGTGCTCGGTGCTCAGTACTCAAGGTGCTGGGTTCTAAGTGCTCAGCGTGCTGGGTGATCAGTACTCGGGGTGCTCCGTGCTCAGGGTGCTGGGTGCTGAGTGCTCAGGGTGCTGGGTGCTCAGTGCTCGGGGTGCTCGGTGCTCAGTGCTCAGGGTCCTGGGTGCTCAGTACTCAGGGTCCTGGGTGCTTAGTACCCAGGGTGCTCAGTGCTCAGTACACAGGGTGCTGGGTGCTCAGTGCTCGGGGTGCTGGGTGCTCAGTGCTCAGTACTCAGGGTGCTGGGTGCTCAGTGCTCGGGGTGCTGGGTGCTCAGTACTCTGCGTGCTGGGTGCTCAGTACTCAGGGTGCTGGGTGCTCAGTGCTCAGGGTGCTGGGTGCTCAGTGCTCAGGGTGCTGGGTGCTCAGTGAACGGGGTGCTGGGTGCTCAGTACTCAGGGTGCTCAGTGTTCGGGGAGCTCGGTGCTCAGTACTCAGGGTGCTGGGTGCTCAGTACTCAGTACTCGGGGTGCTGGGTGCTCAGTAATCAGGGTGCTGGGTGCTCAGTAGTCAGGGTGCTGGGAGATCATTCTCGGGGTGCTGGGTGCTCAGTGCTCGGGGTGCTGGGTGCTCAGTACTCAGGGTGCTGGGGGCTCAGTACTCAGGGTGCTGGGTGCTCAGTACTCAGGGTGCTCGGTTCTCAGTACTCAGGGTGCTGGGTGCTCATTCTCGGGGTGCTGGGTGTTCAATGCTCATGGTGCTCTGTGCTCAGTAATCAGGGTGCTGGGGGCTCAGTACTCAGGGTGCTGTGTGCTCAGTACTCAGGGTGATCTGTTCTCAGTACTCAGGTTGCTGGGTGCTGAGTGCTCGGGGTGCTGGGTGCTCAGTACTCGGGGTGCTCAGTGCTCAGTACTCAGGGTGCTGGGTGCTCAGTACTCAGTGCTCGGGGTGCTCGGTGCTCAGTGCTCAGGGTCCTGGGTGCTCAGTACTCAGGGTCCTGGGTGCTTAGTACCCAGGGTGCTCAGTGCTCAGTACACAGGTTGCTGGGTGCTCAGTGCTCGGGGTGCTGGGTGCTCAGTGCTCAGTACTCAGGGTGCTGGGTGCTCAGTGCTCGGGGTGCTGGGTGCTCAGTACTCTGCGTGCTGGGTGCTCAGTACTCAGGGTGCTGGGTGCTCAGTGCTCAGGGTGCTGGGTGCTCAGTGCTCAGGGTGCTGGGTGCTCAGTGAACGGGGTGCTGGGTGCTCAGTACTCAGGGTGCTCAGTGTTCGGGGAGCTCGGTGCTCAGTACTCAGGGTGCTGGGTGCTCAGTGCTTGGTGCGCTGGGTGCTCAGTGCTCGGGGTGCTGGGTGCTCAGTACTCGGCGTGCTGGGTGCTCAGTGCTCAGGGTGCTCAGTGCTCAGTACTCAGTGCTCAGGGTGCTCAGTGCTCAGTGCTCAGGGTGCTGGGTGTTCAGTACTCAGGGTGCTGGGTGCTCAGTACTCAGGGTGCTGGGTGCTCAGTGCTCAGGGTGCTGGGTGCTCAGTACTCTGGGTGTTGGGTGCTCAGTATTCAGGGTGCTATGTGCTCCGTGCTCGGGGTGCTGGGTGCTCATTGCTCAGGGTGCTGGGTGCTCAGTGCTCAGGGTGCTGGGTTCTCAGTACTCAGGGTGCTGGGTGCTTAGTGCTCGAGGTGCTCGGTGCTCAGTACTCAAGGTGCTGGGTGATCAGTCCTCAGGGTTCTGGGTGCTCAGTGCTCAGTGTGCTCAGTGCTCAGTGCTCGGGGTGCTGGGTACTCAGGGCTCGGGGCGCTGGGTGCTCAGTGCTCGGGGTGCTGGGTGCTCAGTACTCAGGGTGCTGTGTGCTTAGTGCTCAGTACTCAGCGTGCTGGGAGCTCAGTGCTCAGAGTGTTGGGTGCTCAGTACTCAGGGTGCTGGGTGCTCAGTGCTCAGTGCTCAGGGAGCTCAGTGCTCAGGGTGCTCAGTGCTCAGGGTGCTGGGTGCTCAGGGTGCTGGGTGCTCAGTGATCGGGGTGCTGGGTGCTCAGTGCTCAGTGCTCAGGGTGCTGGGTGTTCAGTACTCAGGGTGCTCGGTGCTCAGTGCTCTGTACTCAGGGTGCTCAGTACACAGGGTGCTGGGTGCTCAGTGCTCGGTGTGCTGGGTGCTCAGTACTCAGGGTGCTGGGTGCTCAGTACTCGGGGTGCTGGGTGCTCAGTACTCAGGGTGCTGTGTGCTCAGTGCTCGGGGTGCTGGGTGCTCAGTGCTCAGGGTGATCGGTGCTCAGTGCTCAGGGTGCTGGGTGCTCAGTCCTCCGGGTGCTCAGTGCTCAGGGTGCTGGGTGCTCAGTGCTCGGGTGCTCGGTGCTCAGTACTCAGGGTGATCGGTGCTCAGTGCTCAGGGTGCTGGGTGCTCAGTGCTCAGTGCTCAGGGTGCTGGTTGCTCAGTACTCAGGGTGCTGGGTGCTCAGTACTCAGGGTGCTGTGTGCTCAGTGCTCAGGGTGCTCTGTGCTCAGTACTCAGGGTGCTGGGTGCTCAGTGCTCGGGGTGCTCCGTGCTCAGTGATCAGGGTGCTGGGTGCTCAGTACTCAGGGTGCTGGGTGCTCAGTACTCAGGGTGCTCAGTGCTCAGTACTCGGGGTGCTGGGTGCTCAGTACTCAGGGTGCTCAGTGCTCAGTACTCGGGGTGCTGGGTGCTCAGTGCTCAGTGTGCTCAGTGCTCAGTGCTCGGGGTGCTGGGTGCTCAGTGCTCGGGGCGCTGGGTGCTCAGTGCTCGGGTGCTGGGTGCTCAGTACTCAGGTTGCTGTGTGCTCAGTGCTCAGTACTCAGCGTGCTGGGTGCTCAGTGCTCAGAGTGTTGGGTGCTCAGTACTCAGGGTGCTGGGTGCTCAGTGCTCAGTGCTCAGGGTGCTCAGTGCTCAGGGTGCTCAGTGCTCAGGGTGCTGGGTGCTCAGGGTGCTGGGTGCTCAGTGCTCGGGGTGCTGGGTGCTCAGTGCTCAGTGCTCAGGGTGCTGGGTGCTCAGTGCTCAGTGCTCAGGGTGCTGGGTGTTCAGTACTCAGGGTGCTCGGTGCTCAGTGCTCAGGGTGCTGGGTGCTCAGTACTCAGGGTGCTGGGTGCTCAGTGCTCGGGGTGCTGGGTGCTCAGTGCTCAGGGTGATCAGTGCTCAGTACTCAGGGTGCTGGGTGCTCAGTGCTCAGGGTGCTGGGTGCTCAGTCCTCAGGGTGCTCAGTTCTCAGTGTGCTCGGTGCTCAGTGCTCAGTACTCAGGGTGCTCAGTACTCAGGGTGCTGGGTGCTCAGTGCTCGGGGTGCTGGGTGCTCAGTACTCAGGGTGCTGGGTGCTCAGTACTCGGGGTGCTGGGTGCTCAGTACTCAGGGTGCTGGGTGCTCAGTGCTCGGGGTGCTGGGTGCTCAGTGCTCAGGGTGATCGGTGCTCAGTGCTCAGGGTGCTGGGTGCTCAGTCCTCCGGGTGCTCAGTGCTCAGGGTGCTGGGTGCTCAGTGCTCGGGGTGCTCGGTGCTCAGTACTCAGGGTGCTGAGTGCTCAGTACTCAGGGTGCTGGGTGCTCAGTACTCAGGGTGCTGGGTGCTCAGTACTCAGGGTGCTGGGTGCTCAGTGTTCAGGGTGCTGGGTGCTCAGTGCTCAGGGTGCTGGGTCCTCAGTGCTCGGGGTGCTGGGTGCTCAGGGCTGTGGTGCTGGGTGCTCAGTGCTCAGTGCTCAGGGTGCTGGGTGCTCAGTGCTCAGTGCTCAGGGTGCTGGTTGCTCAGTACTCAGGGTGCTGGGTGCTCAGTACTCAGGGTGCTGGGTTCTCAGTGCTCAGGGTGCTCTGTGCTCAGTACTCAGGGTGCTGGGTGCTCAGTGCTCAGGGTGCTGCGTGCTCAGTGCTCAGGGTGCTGGGTGCTCAGTGCTCAGGGTGCTGGGTGCTCAGTACTCAGGGTGCTGGGTGCTCAGTGCTCGGGGCGCTCGGTTCTCAGTACTCAAGGTGCTGGGTGCTCAGTGCTCAGGGTGCAGGGTACTCAGTCCTCGGGGTGCTCCGTACTCAGTGATCAGGGTGCTGGGTGCTCAGTACTCAGGGTGCTCGGTGCTCAGTACTCAGGGTTCTCAGTGCTCAGTACTCAGGGTGCTGGGTGCTCAGTGCTCAGGGTGCTGGGTGCTCAGTACTCTGGGTGCTGAGTGCTCAGTACTCGGGGTGCTTGGTGCTCAGTACTCAGGGTGCTCAGTGCTCAGTACTCGGGGTGCTGGGTGCTCAGTGCTCAGGGTGCTCAGTGCTCAGTGCTCGGGGTGCTGGGTGCTCAGTGCTCGGGGCGCTGGGTGCTCAGTGCTTGGGGTGCTGGGTGCTCAGTACTCGGGGTGCTGGGTGCTCAGTGCTCAGGTTGCTGGGTTCTCAGTACTCAGGGTGCTGGGTGCTTAGTGCTCGAGGTGCTCGGTGCTCAGTACTCAAGGTGCTGGGTGCTCAGTCCTCAGGGTGCTGGGTGCTCAGTGCTCAGTGTGCTCAGTGCTCAGTGCTCGGGGTGCTGGGTGCTCAGTACTCAGGGTGCTGGGTGCTCAGTGCTCGGGGTGCTGAGTGCTCAGTGCTCAGGGTGCTGTGTGCTCAGTGCTCAGGGTGCTGGGTGCTCAGTACTCAGGGTGCTGGGTGCTCAGTCCTCGGGGTGCTCCGTGCTCAGTGCTCAGGGTGCTGGGTGCTCAGTGCTCAGGGTGCTCGGTGCTCAGTACTCAAGGTGCTGGATGCTCAGTGCTCAGGGTGCTGGGTGCTCAGTCCCCGGGGTGCTCCGTGCTCAGTGCTCAGGGTGCTGGGTGCTCAGTACTCAGGGTGCTGGGTGCTCAGTACTCACGGTTCTCAGTGCTCAGGGTGCTGGGTGCTCAGTACTCAGGGTGCTCAGTGCTCAGTACTCGGGGTGCTGGGTGCTCAGTACTCAGGGTGCTCAGTGCTCAGTACTCGGGGTCCTGGGTGCTCAGTGCTCAGTGTGCTCAGTGCTCAGTGCTCGGGGTGCTGGGTGCTCAGTGCTCGGGGCGCTGGGTGCTCAGTGCTCGGGGTGCTGGGTGCTCAGTACTCAGGGTGCTGTGTGCTCAGTGCTCAGTACTCAGCGTGCTGGGTGCTCAGTGCTCAGTGCTCAGGGTGCTCAGTGCTCAGGGTGCTCAGTGCTCAGGGTGCGGGGTGCTCAGGGTGCTGGGTGCTCAGTGCTCGGGGTGCTGGGTGCTCAGTGCTCAGTGCTCAGGGTGCTGGGTGCTCAGTGCTCAGTGCTCAGGGTGCTGGGTGTTCAGTACTCAGGGTGCTCGGTGCTCAGTGCTCAGGGTGCTGGGTGCTCAGTACTCAGGGTGCTGGGTGCTCAGTGCTCGGTGTGCTGGGTGCTCAGTGCTCAGGGTGATCAGTGCTCAGTACTCAGGGTGCTGGGTGCTCAGTACTCAGGGTGCTGGGTGCTCAGTCCTCAGGGTGCTCAGTTCTCAGGGTGCTCAGTGCTCAGTACTCAGGGTGCTCAGTACTCAGGGTGCTGGGAGCTCAGTGCTCGGGGTGCTGGGTGCTCAGTACTCAGGGTGCTGGGTGCTCAGTACTCGGGGTGCTGGGTGCTCAGTACTCAGGGTGCTGGGTGCTCAGTGCTCGGGGTGCTGGGTGCTCAGTGCTCAGGGTGATCGGTGCTCAGTGCTCAGGGTGCTGGGTGCTCAGTCCTCCGGGTGCTCAGTGCTCAGGGTGCTGGGTGCTCAGTGCTCGGGGTGCTCGGTGCTCAGTACTCAGGGTGCTGAGTGCTCAGTACTCAGGGTGCTGGGTGCTCAGTACTCAGGGTGCTTGGTGCTCAGTACTCAGGGTGCTGGGTGCTCAGTGTTCAGGGTGCTGGGTGCTCAGTGCTCAGCGTGGTGGGTGCTCAGTGCTCGGGGTGCTGGGTGCTCAGGGCTGTGGTGCTGGGTGCTCAGTGCTCAGTGCTCAGGGTGCTGGGTGCTCAGTGCTCAATGCTCAGGGTGCTGGTTGCTCAGTACTCAGGGTGCTGGGTGCTCAGTACTCAGGGTGCTGGGTTCTCAGTGCTCAGGGTGCTCTGTGCTCAGTACTCAGGGTGCTGGGTGCTCAGTGCTCTGGGTGCTGCGTGCTCAGTGCTCAGGGTGCTGGGTGCTCAGTGCTCAGGGTGCTGGGTGCTCAGTACTCAGGGTGCTGGGTGCTCAGTGCTCGGGGCGCTCGGTGCTCAGTACTCAAGGTGCTGGGTGCTCAGTGCTCAGGGTGCTGGGTACTCAGTCCTCGGGGTGCTCCGTGCTCAGTGATCAGGGTGCTGGGTGCTCAGTACTCAGGGTGCTCGGTGCTCAGTACTCAGGGTTCTCAGTGCTCAGTACTAACGGTGCTGGGTGCTCAGTGCTCAGGGTGCTGGGTTCTCAGTGCTCAGTGTGCTGGGTGCTCAGTACTCAGGGTGCTGGGTGCTCAGTGCTCAGGGTGATCGGTGCTCAGTACTCAGGGTGCTCAGTGCTCAGGGTGCTGGGTGCTCAGTGCTCAGGGTGCTGGGTGCTCAGTACTCAGGGTGCTGGGTGCTCAGTGCTCGGGGTGCTGGGTGCTCAGTGCTCAGGGTGATCGGTGCTCAGTACTCAGGGTGCTGGGTGCTCAGTGCTCAGGGTGCTGGGTGCTCAGTCCTCAGGGTGCTCAGTGCTCAGGGTGCTGGGTGCTCAGTGCTCGGGGTGCACGGTGCTCAGTACTCAGTGTGCTGAGTGCTCAGTACTCAGGGTGCTGGGTGCTCAGTACTCATGGTGCTGGGTGCTCAGTACTCAGGGGGCTGGGTGCACAGTACTCAGGGTGCTGGGTGCTCAGTGCTCAGGGTGCTGGGTGCTCAGTGCTCGGGGTGCTGGGTGCTCAGTGCTCGGGGTGCTGGGTGGTCAGTGCTCATTGCTCAGGGTGCTGGGTGCTCAGTACTCAGGGTGCTGGGTGCTAAGTACTCAGGGTGCTGGGTGCTCAGTTCTCAGGGTGCTGGGTGCTCAGTACTCTGGGTGTTGGGTGCTCAGTACTCAGGGTGCTGGGTGCTCAGTGCTTGGGGTGCTGGGTGCTCAGTGCTCAGGGTGCTGGGTGCTCAGTGCTCAGTGCTCAGGGTGCTGGGTCCTCAGTACTCAGGGTGCTGGGTGCTCAGTACTCAGGGTGCTGGGTGCTCAGTGCTCAGAGTGCTGGGTGCTCAGTACTCTGGGTGTTGGGTGCTCAGTACTCAGGGTGCTGGGTGCTCAGTGCTCAGGGAGCTGGGTGCTCAGTGCTCGGGGTGCTGCGTGCTCAGGGCTGTGGTGCTGGGTGCTCAGTGCTCAGTGCTCAGGGTGCTGGGTGCTCAGTGCTCAGGGTGCTGGTTGCTCAGTACTCAGGGTGCTGGGTGCTCAGTACTCAGGGTGCTGAGTTCTCAGTGCTCAGGGTGCTCTGTGCTCAGTACTCAGGGTGCTGGGTGCTCAGTGCTCAGGGTGCTGCGTGCTCAGTGCTCAGGGTGCTGGGTGCTCAGTGCTCAGGGTGATGGGTGCTCAGTACTCAGGGTGCTGGGTGCTCAGTGCTCGGGGCGCTCGGTGCTCAGTACTCAAGGTGCTGGGTGCTCAGTGCTCAGCGTGCAGGGTACTCATTCCTCGGGGTGCTCCGTGCTCAGTGATCAGGGTGCTGGGTGCTCAGTACTCAGGGTGCTCGGTGCTCAGTACTCAGGGTTCTCAGTGCTCAGTACTCAGGGTGCTGGGTGCTCAGTGCTCAGGGTGCTGGGTGATCAGTACTCAGGGTGCTGAGTGCTCAGTACTCGGGGTGCTTGGTGCTCAGTACTCAGGGTGCTCAGTGCTCAGTACTCAGGGTGCTGGGTGCTCAGTGCTCAGGGTGCTCAGTGCTCAGTGCTCGGGGTGCTGGGTGCTCAGTGCTTGGTGCGCTGGGTGCTCAGTGCTCGGGGTGCTGGGTGCTCAGTACTCGGCGTGCTGGGTGCTCAGTGCTCAGGGTGCTCAGTGCTCAGTACTCAGTGCTCAGGGTGCTCAGTGCTCAGGGTGCTGGGTGTTCAGTACTCAGGGTGCTGGGTGCTCAGTACTCAGGGTGCTGGGTTCTCAGTGCTCAGGGTGCTGGGTGCTCAGTACTCTGGGTGTTGGGTGCTCAGTATTCAGGGTGCTATGTGCTCCGTGCTCGGGGTGCTGGGTGCTCATTGCTCAGGGTGCTGGGTGCTCAGTGCTCAGGGTGCTGGGTTCTCAGTACTCAGGGTGCTGGGTGCTTAGTGCTCGAGGTGCTCGGTGCTCAGTACTCAAGGTGCTGGGTGATCAGTCCTCAGGGTTCTGGGTGCTCAGTGCTCAGTGTGCTCAGTGCTCAGTGCTCGGGGTGCTGGGTACTCAGGGCTCGGGGCGCTGGGTGCTCAGTGCTCGGGGTGCTGGGTGCTCAGTACTCAGGGTGCTGTGTGCTTAGTGCTCAGTACTCAGCGTGCTGGGAGCTCAGTGCTCAGAGTGTTGGGTTCTCAGTACTCAGGGTGCTGGGTGCTCAGTGCTCAGTGCTCAGGGTGCTCAGTGCTCAGGGTGCTCAGTGCTCAGGGTGCTGGGTGCTCAGGGTGCTGGGTGCTCAGTGCTCGGGGTGCTGGGTGCTCAGTGCTCAGTGCTCAGTGTGTTGGGTGCTCAGTACTCAGGGTGCTCGGTGCTCAGTGCTCTGTACTCAGGGTGCTCAGTACACAGGGTGCTGGGTGCTCAGTGCTCGGTGTGCTGGGTGCTCAGTACTCAGGGTGCTGGGTGCTCAGTACTCGGGGTGCTGGGTGCTCAGTACTCAGGGTGCTGTGTGCTCAGTGCTCGGGGTGCTGGGTGCTCAGTGCTCAGTGTGATCGGTGCTCAGTGCTCAGGGTGCTGGGTGCTCAGTCCTCCGGGTGCTCAGTGCTCAGGGTGCTGGGTGCTCAGTGCTCGGGTGCTCGGTGCTCAGTACTCAGGGTGATCGGTGCTCAGTGCTCAGGGTGCTGGGTGCTCACTGCTCAGTGCTCAGGGTGCTGGTTGCTCAGTACTCAGGGTGCTGGGTGCTTAGTACTCAGGGTGCTGTGTGCTCAGTGCTCAGGGTGCTCTGTGCTCAGTACTCAGGGTGCTGGGTGCTCAGTGCTCGGGGTGCTCCGTGCTCAGTGATCAGGGTGCTGGGTGCTCAGTACTCAGGGTGCTGGGTGCTCAGTAATCAGGGTGCTCAGTGCTCAGTACTCGGGGTGCTGGGTGCTCAGTACTCAGGGTGCTCAGTGCTCAGTACTCGGGGTGCTGGGTGCTCAGTTCTCAGTGTGCTCAGTGCTCAGTGCTCGGGGTGCTGGGTGCTCAGTGCTCGGGGCGCTGGGTGCTCAGTGCTCGGGTGCTGGGTGCTCAGTACTCAGGGTGCTGTGTGCTCAGTGCTCAGTACTCAGTGTGCTGGGTGCTCAGTGCTCAGAGTGTTGGGTGCTCAGTACTCAGGGTGCTGGGTGCTCAGTGCTCAGTGCTCAGGGTGCTCAGTGCTCAGGGTGCTCAGTGATCAGGGTGCTGGGTGCTCAGGGTGCTGGGTGCTCAGTGCTCGGGGTGCTGGGTGCTCAGTGCTCAGTGCTCAGGGTGCTGGGTGCTCAGTGCTCAGTGCTCAGGGTGCTCAGTGCTCAGTGCTCGGGGTGCTGGGTGCTCAGTGCTCGGGGCGCTGGGTGCTCAGTGCTCGGGGTGCTGGGTGCTCAGTACTCGGGGTGCTGGGTGCTCAGTGCTCAGGGTGCTGGGTTCTCAGTACTCAGGGTGCTGGGTGCTTAGTGCTCGAGGTGCTCGGTGCTCAGTACTCAAGGTGCTGGGTGCTCAGTCCTCAGGGTGCTGGGTGCTCAGTGCTCAGTGTGCTCAGTGCTCTGTGCTCGGGGTGCTGGGTGCTCAGTGCTCGGGGCGCTGGGTGCTCAGTGCTCGGGGTGCTGGGTGCTCAGTACTCAGGGTGCTGTGTGCTTAGTGCTCAGTACTCAGCGTGCTGGGTGCTCAGTGCTCAGAGTGTTGGGTGCTCAGTACTCAGGGTGCTGGGTGCTCAGTGCTCAGTGCTCAGGGTGCTCAGTGCTCAGGGTGCTCAGTGCTCAGGGTGCTGGGTGCTCAGGGTGCTGGGTGCTCAGTGCTCGGGGTGCTGGGTGCTCAGTGCTCAGTGCTCAGTGTGCTGGGTGCTCAGTGCTCAGTGCTCAGGGTGCTGGGTGTTCAGTACTCAGGGTGCTCGGTGCTCAGTGCTCAGAGTGTTGGGTGCTCAGTACTCAGGGTGCTCGGTGCTCAGTGCCCTGTACTCAGGGTGCTCAGTACACAGGGTGCTGAGTGCTCAGTGCTCGGTGTGCTGGGTGCTCAGTACTCTGGGTGTTGGGTGCTCAGTACTCAGGGTTCTGGGTGCTCCGTGCTCGGGGTGCTGGGTGCTCAGTGCTCAGGGTGCTGGGTGCTCAGTGCTCAGGGTGCTGGGTGCTCAGTACTCAGGGTGCTGGGTGCTTAGTGCTCGAGGTGCTCGGTGCTCAGTACTCAAGGTGCTGGGTTCTAAGTGCTCAGCGTGCTGGGTGATCAGTACTCGGGGTGCTCCGTGCTCAGGGTGCTGGGTGCTGAGTGCTCAGGGTGCTGGGTGCTCAGTGCTCGGGGTGCTCGGTGCTCAGTGCTCAGGGTCCTGGGTGCTCAGTACTCAGGGTCCTGGGTGCTTAGTACCCAGGGTGCTCAGTGCTCAGTACACAGGGTGCTGGGTGCTCAGTGCTCGGGGTGCTGGGTGCTCAGTGCTCAGTACTCAGGGTGCTGGGTGCTCAGTGCTCGGGGTGCTGGGTGCTCAGTACTCTGCGTGCTGGGTGCTCAGTACTCAGGGTGCTGGGTGCTCAGTGCTCAGGGTGCTGGGTGCTCAGTGCTCAGGGTGCTGGGTGCTCAGTGAACGGGGTGCTGGGTGCTCAGTACTCAGGGTGCTCAGTGTTCGGGGAGCTCGGTGCTCAGTACTCAGGGTGCTGGGTGCTCAGTACTCAGTACTCGGGGTGCTGGGTGCTCAGTAATCAGGGTGCTGGGTGCTCAGTAGTCAGGGTGCTGGGAGATCATTCTCGGGGTGCTGGGTGCTCAGTGCTCGGGGTGCTGGGTGCTCAGTACTCAGGGTGCTGGGGGCTCAGTACTCAGGGTGCTGGGTGCTCAGTACTCAGGGTGCTCGGTTCTCAGTACTCAGGGTGCTGGGTGCTCATTCTCGGGGTGCTGGGTGTTCAATGCTCATGGTGCTGGGTGCTCAGTAATCAGGGTGCTGGGGGCTCAGTACTCAGGGTGCTGTGTGCTCAGTACTCAGGGTGATCTGTTCTCAGTACTCAGGTTGCTGGGTGCTGAGTGCTCGGGGTGCTGGGTGCTCAGTACTCGGGGTGCTCAGTGCTCAGTACTCAGGGTGCTGGGTGCTCAGTACTCAGTGCTCGGGGTGCTCGGTGCTCAGTGCTCAGGGTCCTGGGTGCTCAGTACTCAGGGTCCTGGGTGCTTAGTACCCAGGGTGCTCAGTGCTCAGTACACAGGTTGCTGGGTGCTCAGTGCTCGGGGTGCTGGGTGCTCAGTGCTCAGTACTCAGGGTGCTGGGTGCTCAGTGCTCGGGGTGCTGGGTGCTCAGTACTCTGCGTGCTGGGTGCTCAGTACTCAGGGTGCTGGGTGCTCAGTGCTCAGGGTTCTGGGTGCTCAGTGCTCAGGGTGCTGGGTGCTCAGTGAACGGGGTGCTGGGTGCTCAGTACTCAGGGTGCTCAGTGTTCGGGGAGCTCGGTGCTCAGTACTCAGGGTGCTGGGTGCTCAGTGCTTGGTGCGCTGGGTGCTCAGTGCTCGGGGTGCTGGGTGCTCAGTACTCGGCGTGCTGGGTGCTCAGTGCTCAGGGTGCTCAGTGCTCAGTACTCAGTGCTCAGGGTGCTCAGTGCTCAGTGCTCAGGGTGCTGGGTGTTCAGTACTCAGGGTGCTGGGTGCTCAGTACTCAGGGTGCTGGGTGCTCAGTGCTCAGGGTGCTGGGTGCTCAGTACTCTGTGTGTTGGGTGCTCAGTATTCAGGGTGCTATGTGCTCCGTGCTCGGGGTGCTGGGTGCTCATTGCTCAGGGTGCTGGGTGCTCAGTGCTCAGGGTGCTGGGTTCTCAGTACTCAGGGTGCTGGGTGCTTAGTGCTCGAGGTGCTCGGTGCTCAGTACTCAAGGTGCTGGGTGATCAGTCCTCAGGGTTCTGGGTGCTCAGTGCTCAGTGTGCTCAGTGCTCAGTGCTCGGGGTGCTGGGTACTCAGGGCTCGGGGCGCTGGGTGCTCAGTGCTCGGGGTGCTGGGTGCTCAGTACTCAGGGTGCTGTGTGCTTAGTGCTCAGTACTCAGCGTGCTGGGAGCTCAGTGCTCAGAGTGTTGGGTGCTCAGTACTCAGGGTGCTGGGTGCTCAGTGCTCAGTGCTCAGGGTGCTCAGTGCTCAGGGTGCTCAGTGCTCAGGGTGCTGGGTGCTCAGGGTGCTGGGTGCTCAGTGATCGGGGTGCTGGGTGCTCAGTGCTCAGTGCTCAGGGTGCTGGGTGTTCAGTACTCAGGGTGCTCGGTGCTCAGTGCTCTGTACTCAGGGTGCTCAGTACACAGGGTGCTGGGTGCTCAGTGCTCGGTGTGCTGGGTGCTCAGTACTCAGGGTGCTGGGTGCTCAGTACTCGGGGTGCTGGGTGCTCAGTACTCAGGGTGCTGTGTGCTCAGTGCTCGGGGTGCTGGGTGCTCAGTGCTCAGGGTGATCGGTGCTCAGTGCTCAGGGTGCTGGGTGCTCAGTCCTCCGGGTGCTCAGTGCTCAGGGTGCTGGGTGCTCAGTGCTCGGGTGCTCGGTGCTCAGTACTCAGGGTGATCGGTGCTCAGTGCTCAGGGTGCTGGGTGCTCAGTGCTCAGTGCTCAGGGTGCTGGTTGCTCAGTACTCAGGGTGCTGGGTGCTCAGTACTCAGGGTGCTGTGTGCTCAGTGCTCAGGGTGCTCTGTGCTCAGTACTCAGGGTGCTGGGTGCTCAGTGCTCGGGGTGCTCCGTGCTCAGTGATCAGGGTGCTGGGTGCTCAGTACTCAGGGTGCTGGGTGCTCAGTACTCAGGGTGCTCAGTGCTCAGTACTCGGGGTGCTGGGTGCTCAGTACTCAGGGTGCTCAGTGCTCAGTACTCGGGGTGCTGGGTGCTCAGTGCTCAGTGTGCTCAGTGCTCAGTGCTCGGGGTGCTGGGTGCTCAGTGCTCGGGGCGCTGGGTGCTCAGTGCTCGGGTGCTGGGTGCTCAGTACTCAGGTTGCTGTGTGCTCAGTGCTCAGTACTCAGCGTGCTGGGTGCTCAGTGCTCAGAGTGTTGGGTGCTCAGTACTCAGGGTGCTGGGTGCTCAGTGCTCAGTGCTCAGGGTGCTCAGTGCTCAGGGTGCTCAGTGCTCAGGGTGCTGGGTGCTCAGGGTGCTGGGTGCTCAGTGCTCGGGGTGCTGGGTGCTCAGTGCTCAGTGCTCAGGGTGCTGGGTGCTCAGTGCTCAGTGCTCAGGGTGCTGGGTGTTCAGTACTCAGGGTGCTCGGTGCTCAGTGCTCAGGGTGCTGGGTGCTCAGTACTCAGGGTGCTGGGTGCTCAGTGCTCGGGGTGCTGGGTGCTCAGTGCTCAGGGTGATCAGTGCTCAGTACTCAGGGTGCTGGGTGCTCAGTGCTCAGGGTGCTGGGTGCTCAGTCCTCAGGGTGCTCAGTTCTCAGTGTGCTCGGTGCTCAGTGCTCAGTACTCAGGGTGCTCAGTACTCAGGGTGCTGGGTGCTCAGTGCTCGGGGTGCTGGGTGCTCAGTACTCAGGGTGCTGGGTGCTCAGTACTCGGGGTGCTGGGTGCTCAGTACTCAGGGTGCTGGGTGCTCAGTGCTCGGGGTGCTGGGTGCTCAGTGCTCAGGGTGATCGGTGCTCAGTGCTCAGGGTGCTGGGTGCTCAGTCCTCCGGGTGCTCAGTGCTCAGGGTGCTGGGTGCTCAGTGCTCGGGGTGCTCGGTGCTCAGTACTCAGGGTGCTGAGTGCTCAGTACTCAGGGTGCTGGGTGCTCAGTACTCAGGGTGCTGGGTGCTCAGTACTCAGGGTGCTGGGTGCTCAGTGTTCAGGGTGCTGGGTGCTCAGTGCTCAGGGTGCTGGGTCCTCAGTGCTCGGGGTGCTGGGTGCTCAGGGCTGTGGTGCTGGGTGCTCAGTGCTCAGTGCTCAGGGTGCTGGGTGCTCAGTGCTCAGTGCTCAGGGTGCTGGTTGCTCAGTACTCAGGGTGCTGGGTGCTCAGTACTCAGGGTGCTGGGTTCTCAGTGCTCAGGGTGCTCTGTGCTCAGTACTCAGGGTGCTGGGTGCTCAGTGCTCAGGGTGCTGCGTGCTCAGTGCTCAGGGTGCTGGGTGCTCAGTGCTCAGGGTGCTGGGTGCTCAGTACTCAGGGTGCTGGGTGCTCAGTGCTCGGGGCGCTCGGTTCTCAGTACTCAAGGTGCTGGGTGCTCAGTGCTCAGGGTGCAGGGTACTCAGTCCTCGGGGTGCTCCGTACTCAGTGATCAGGGTGCTGGGTGCTCAGTACTCAGGGTGCTCGGTGCTCAGTACTCAGGGTTCTCAGTGCTCAGTACTCAGGGTGCTGGGTGCTCAGTGCTCAGGGTGCTGGGTGCTCAGTACTCTGGGTGCTGAGTGCTCAGTACTCGGGGTGCTTGGTGCTCAGTACTCAGGGTGCTCAGTGCTCAGTACTCGGGGTGCTGGGTGCTCAGTGCTCAGGGTGCTCAGTGCTCAGTGCTCGGGGTGCTGGGTGCTCAGTGCTCGGGGCGCTGGGTGCTCAGTGCTCGGGGTGCTGGGTGCTCAGTACTCGGGGTGCTGGGTGCTCAGTGCTCAGGGTGCTGGGTTCTCAGTACTCAGGGTGCTGGGTGCTTAGTGCTCGAGGTGCTCGGTGCTCAGTACTCAAGGTGCTGGGTGCTCAGTCCTCAGGGTGCTGGGTGCTCAGTGCTCAGTGTGCTCAGTGCTCAGTGCTCGGGGTGCTGGGTGCTCAGTGCTCGGGGCGCTGGGTGCTCAGTGCTCGGGGTGCTGGGTGCTCATTACTCAGGGTGCTGTGTGCTTAGTGCTCAGTACTCAGCGTGCTGGGTGCTCAGTGCTCAGAGTGTTGGGTGCTCAGTACTCAGGGTGCTGGGTGCTCAGTGCTCAGTGCTCAGGGTGCTCAGTGCTCAGGGTGCTCAGTGCTCAGGGTGCTGGGTGCTCAGGGTGCTGGGTGCTCAGTGCTCGGGGTGCTGGGTGCTCAGTGCTCAGTGCTCAGGGTGCTGGGTGCTCAGTGCTCAGTGCTCAGGGTGCTGGGTGTTCAGTACTCAGGGTGCTCGGTGCTCAGTGCTCAGAGTGTTGGGTGCTCAGTACTCAGGGTGCTCGGTGCTCAGTGCTCTGTACTCAGGGTGCTCAGTACACAGGGTGCTGAGTGCTCAGTGCTCGGTGTGCTGGGTGCTCAGTACTCAGGGTGCTGGGTGCTCAGTACTCGGGGTGCTGGGTGCTCAGTACTCAGGGTGCTGTGTGCTCAGTGCTCGGGGTGCTGGGTGCTCAGTACTCTGGGTGTTGGGTGCTCAGTACTCAGGGTTCTGGGTGCTCCGTGCTCGGGGTGCTGGGTGCTCAGTGCTCAGGGTGCTGGGTGCTCAGTACTCAGGGTCCTGGGTGCTTAGTGCTCGAGGTGCTCGGTGCTCAGTACTCAAGGTGCTGGGTTCTAAGTGCTCAGCGTGCTGGGTGATCAGTACTCGGGGTGCTCCGTGCTCAGGGTGCTGGGTGCTGAGTGCTCAGGGTGCTGGGTGCTCAGTGCTCGGGGTGCTCGGTGCTCAGTGCTCAGGGTCCTGGGTGCTCAGTACTCAGGGTCCTGGGTGCTTAGTACCCAGGGTGCTCAGTGCTCAGTACACAGGGTGCTGGGTGCTCAGTGCTCGGGGTGCTGGGTGCTCAGTGCTCAGTACTCAGGGTGCTGGGTGCTCAGTGCTCGGGGTGCTGGGTGCTCAGTACTCTGCGTGCTGGGTGCTCAGTACTCAGGGTGCTGGGTGCTCAGTGCTCAGGGTGCTGGGTGCTCAGTGCTCAGGGTGCTGGGTGCTCAGTGAACGGGGTGCTGGGTGCTCAGTACTCAGGGTGCTCAGTGTTCGGGGAGCTCGGTGCTCAGTACTCAGGGTGCTGGGTGCTCAGTACTCAGTACTCGGGGTGCTGGGTGCTCAGTAATCAGGGTGCTGGGTGCTCAGTAGTCAGGGTGCTGGGTGCTCATTCTCGGGGTGCTGGGTGCTCAGTGCTCGGGGTGCTGGGTGCTCAGTACTCAGGGTGCTGTGTGCTCAGTACTCAGGGTGATCTGTTCTCAGTACTCAGGTTGCTGGGTGCTGAGTGCTCGGGGTGCTGGGTGCTCAGTACTCGGGGTGCTCAGTGCTCAGTACTCAGGGTGCTGGGTGCTCAGTACTCAGTGCTCGGGGTGCTCGGTGCTCAGTGCTCAGGGTCCTGGGTGCTCAGTACTCAGGGTCCTGGGTGCTTAGTACCCAGGGTGCTCAGTGCTCAGTACACAGGTGTTGTGATAGGAGCGGCGGGCTGTGTCCCGCCACCCGGCTAGCTTTACCCGAAATAATTACACGGAAACTGTATTCTTTTAAACACTGCCTGACCCATTAGTTTCAGTTTCTTATTGGCTAGCTTTTACATATTGATCTAACCCATTTCTATTAATCTGTGTAGCCCACGAGCTGGCTTACCAGGAATGATCTTAACCTGCGTCTGTCTGGAGTGGGACAATCATGGCGACTCCCTGACTTAGCTTTTTTCTCCCAGCATTTTGTTCTGTTTACTCCGCCTACCTAAGGGTTGGCCTATCAAATGGGTCTAGGCAGTTTTTTTATTAATAAGAAATCACTCCCACATCATTTCCCCTTTTTCTGTTTAAACAAAAAAGAAAGGCTTTAACTTTAACATAGTAAAATTACATATAGCAAAACAGTTATCAAGCAAGAATTATAGTTACAATATTTATATCTATTTTATCTTTTATCATAACTAAGGAAAACTATAACTATCTATTCATTCTTCAACTCCATCAAAGACTCCAGAAGGATATAATACTACCTAAGTAAACAAGAAATAAGAAATCTCTGGAAATGACAGAGACATCTTGCTGCCTGGACAGTCACCCAAAGTTCTTTTGTATGGTTGGGGCATCCATCTTCAGCCTTCAGGCCCATAGTATCCAGCAGACATTTCCATGAAGCAGGAAATTTCAAAGACAGTTCAGTCACTATCTGCTGTGTCCTGCAGAATGTCTCGCAGACTCTTTCATGAGTCATGAACCCCAAAAGGCCGTCTCACCTTTAGGCAAGTTTAGCAGTCCTCTCTCTGCGGGTTCTCTGTGTCCATTTTATGCAACAGACCAGGCAAGAGCAGTTTCTTGCCCAAATGGCTATCCAACTCCATAAGGATCCTCTTCGATGCCCATCTTCCTCTTGAAGTAGATTGGTGCCGCCAGGAGCAGATATGTCTCATTGTCATGAAAAGTCCTAAGTTATTAAAACATTAAATGCCATATTCTGCAGTCTTTGAAAGATATGAAGAATGTCTATCTAACTGAAATGTATCTCTATATATCTAGAAAATCTAACTAACATGACTACAAGATTGACTATTATTGATGATTAACCATTAACCTATATTTCTTAATTATACATTACATTTTTAAATGAACTACACAATCACAATACCTTAATCAAGATCAGAAATACATATACATATAACAAAATTGACTGTAAAATCCACACCAATGCAAATTACTCATACCTATATCATTTCCCCCTTTAAATGTAAAAGAACATTTACAAACAATATTTTGGGAACATGGGCGCAGTTTTTTCTCTCCAAACTGCTTTCTGCTGAATGGGGGCGCTGTTAATCAGATCATTTAGGGTGTAACCTGTGTGCCAGGTTTATCTCAGTTGTCAGTTGAGTGAAGTAATTTTTTGAGGGTGTTCACAGGAACTTTTCGGGAGGTCGTGGTCTATCATACCATATCGGGATAGATGCAATCCACAGGGTCTGGTCCTCTGTGAAAACAAAAGAAGACCCTTTCCAAAGTATCATATCCTTAGACCCAAATTTTGAAATCGTAATACCTTTATATCCATTATGGTTTAGCTTGGCAGCCCATGTAATGAAATGTCTGTCTGTACTTAGCTCCTTTACAGTCAAAAATTTTAAAGAAAACACAATGTACATAATCCAGACTCTCTGTGAATTTTTTATTTTTACGTGGCTTATTTTTTTTATTTCTTTTAATCTCTTAACTATCTGTACTCTGTCTCTTTAAAGACTTTACCCTTTTTTTTAAGACATTTGCTTTATTCTCTATATTCTTATTCTTCTCTCTTTTAAGCCTATGTACATTCATCCAACGCTGTGATCCACTGAGGTCTGTTATGTCTGAATCTGTTTTATTGTGAATCTGTAATATTTTTACTATCCAGGAGCATTTCTTAAAATGTTAAGCACTTCTTAAAAACTTAAGTTGTACCATGTACAGGTAATACGGTACCACCTGTGTCCTGCCCAGTCTAAACCTTAACTGTGCTGTTATTATGGTAATTACGGTAGTTCCTGCCAACCAGCACAGTTCAGCAAGGAGCAGCCTCTCCTGCCTCAGATCCATTTGGTGTCCCTGAGCTGTGCACAGTTCCAGGCACACAGCAAGTCCTCATTGGAGCCGCACTCAGTAGTTTAATTTTGAGACTGAGCATGCAGCACAGAAACTCTTTTTATCCAAGTTACAACCAAATCTGACACGCAGAGCACTGCGCAGTCTGAAAACACGTCTCTTTTACCATGCTCTTCTGCCTGCCTAAGCCTGATTCTGCCATCTGCCCAGGTGCAGGCGGGGAGCGCTGAGAGCACTCTCCTTCCGATCCCAAGCGGGAACACAAACATCCAGTCCCATAAAATCCATTGAAATGTTTTAAAGCCAGAGTTTGCACTGGCGGCACAGTCCCAAGAAGCCGCACTTTAAAATGACGCAGCTTTTTTTTCTGTTGCTGTTGCCGAATCAGGAAATCTCTCTACAGCACGCCACCAACAAACAGCAAAAATCTGTGTTAAAGTCTCTCTCCCTTATTTTTAAGCCTTTTCAGGTTTTTAAGTGGATTTAGCCCCACGTTGGGCGCCATTCTGTTGTGATAGGAGCGGCGGGCTGTGTCCCGCCACCCGGCTAGCTTTACCCGAAATAATTACACGGAAACTGTATTCTTTTAAACACTGCCTGACCCATTAGTTTCAGTTTCTTATTGGCTAGCTTTTACATATTGATCTAACCCATTTCTATTAATCTGTGTAGCCCACGAGCAGGCTTACCAGGAATGATCTTAACCTGCGTCTGTCTGGAGTGGGACAATCATGGCGACTCCCTGACTTAGCTTTTTTCTCCCAGCATTTTGTTCTGTTTACTCCGCCTACCTAAGGGTTGGGGTATCAAATGGGTCTAGGCAGTTTTTTTATTAATAAGAAATCACTCCCACATCACACAGGGTGCTGGGTGCTCAGTGCTCGGGGTGCTGGGTGCTCAGTGCTCAGTACTCAGGGTGCTGGGTGCTCAGTGCTCGGGGTGCTGGGTGCTCAGTACTATGCGTGCTGGGAGCTCAGTACTCAGGGTGCTGGGTGCTCAGTGCTCAGGGTGCTGGGTGCTCAGTGCTCAGGGTGCTGGGTGCTCAGTGAACGGGGTGCTGGGTGCTCAGTACTCAGGGTGCTCAGTGTTCGGGGAGCTCGGTGCTCAGTACTCAGGGTGCTGGGTGCTCAGTACTCAGTACTCGGGGTGCTGGGTGCTCAGTAATCAGGGTGCTGGGTGCTCAGTAGTCAGGGTGCTGGGTGCTCATTCTCGGGGTGCTGGGTGCTCAGTGCTCGGGGTGCTGGGTGCTCAGTACTCAGGGTGCTGGGGGCTCAGTACTCAGGGTGCTGGGTGCTCAGTACTCAGGGTGCTCGGTTCTCAGTACTCAGGGTGCTGGGTGCTCATTCTCGGGGTGCTGGGTGTTCAATACTCATGGTGCTGGGTGCTCAGTAATCAGGGTGCTGGGGGCTCAGTACTCAGGGTGCTGTGTGCTCAGTACTCAGGGTGATCTGTTCTCAGTACTCAGGTTGCTGGGTGCTCAGTGCTCGGGGCGCTGGGTGCTCAGTGCTCGGGGTGCTGGGTGCTCAGTACTCGGGGTGCTGGGTGCTCAGTGCTCAGGGTGCTGGGTTCTCAGTACTCAGGGTGCTGGGTGCTTAGTGCTCGAGGTGCTCGGTGCTCAGTACTCAAGGTGCTGGGTGCTCAGTCCTCAGGGTGCTGGGTGCTCAGTGCTCAGTGTGCTCAGTGCTCTGTGCTCGGGGTGCTGGGTGCTCAGTGCTCAGGGCGCTGGGTGCTCAGTGCTCGGGGTGCTGGGTGCTCAGTACTCAGGGTGCTGTGTGCTTAGTGCTCAGTACTCAGCGTGCTGGGTGCTCAGTGCTCAGAGTGTTGGGTGCTCAGTTCTCAGGGTGCTGGGTGCTCAGTGCTCAGTGCTCAGGGTGCTCAGTGCTCAGGGTGCTCAGTGCTCAGGGTGCTGGGTGCTCAGGGTGCTGGGTGCTCAGTGCTCGGGGTGCTGGGTGCTCAGTGCTCAGTGCTCAGGGTGCTGGGTGCTCAGTGCTCAGTGCTCAGGGTGCTGGGTGTTCAGTACTCAGGGTGCTCGGTGCTCAGTGCTCAGAGTGTTGGGTGCTCAGTACTCAGGGTGCTCGGTGCTCAGTGCTCTGTACTCAGGGTGCTCAGTACACAGGGTGCTGAGTGCTCAGTGCTCGGTGTGCTGGGTGCTCAGTACTCTGGGTGTTGGGTGCTCAGTACTCAGGGTTCTGGGTGCTCCGTGCTCGGGGTGCTGGGTGCTCAGTGCTCAGGTTGCTGGGTGCTCAGTGCTCAGGGTGCTGGGTGCTCAGTACTCAGGGTGCTGGGTGCTTAGTGCTCGAGGTGCTCGGTGCTCAGTACTCAAGGTGCTGGGTTCTAAGTGCTCAGCGTGCTGGGTGATCAGTACTCGGGGTGCTCCGTGCTCAGGGTGCTGGGTGCTGAGTGCTCAGGGTGCTGGGTGCTCAGTGCTCGGGGTGCTCGGTGCTCAGTGCTCAGGGTCCTGGGTGCTCAGTACTCAGGGTCCTGGGTGCTTAGTACCCAGGGTGCTCAGTGCTCAGTACACAGGGTGCTGGGTGCTCAGTGCTCGGGGTGCTGGGTGCTCAGTGCTCAGTACTCAGGGTGCTGGGTGCTCAGTGCTCAGGGTGCTGGGTGCTCAGTACTCTGCGTGCTGGGTGCTCAGTACTCAGGGTGCTGGGTGCTCAGGGCTCAGGGTGCTGGGTGCTCAGTGCTCAGGGTGCTGGGTGCTCAGTGAACGGGGTGCTGGGTGCTCAGTACTCAGGGTGCTCAGTGTTCGGGGAGCTCGGTGCTCAGTACTCAGGGTGCTGGGTGCTCAGTACTCAATACTCGGGGTGCTGGGTGCTCAGTAATCAGGGTGCTGGGTGCTCAGTAGTCAGGGTGCTGGGTGCTCATTCTCGGGGTGCTGGGTGCTCAGTGCTCGGGGTGCTGGGTGCTCAGTACTCAGGGTGCTGGGGGCTCAGTACTCAGGGTGCTGGGTGCTCAGTACTCAGGGTGCTTGGTTCTCAGTACTCAGGGTGCTGGGTGCTCATTCTCGGGGTGCTGGTTGTTCAATGCTCATGGTGCTGGGTGCTCAGTAATCAGGGTGCTGGGGGCTCAGTACTCAGGGTGCTGTGTGCTCAGTACTCAGGGTGATCTGTTCTCAGTACTCAGGTTGCTGGGTGCTGAGTGCTCGGGGTGCTGGGTGCTCAGTACTCGGGGTGCTCAGTGCTCAGTACTCAGGGTGCTGGGTGCTCAGTACTCAGTGCTCGGGGTGATCGGTGCTCAGTGCTCAGGGTCCTGGGTGCTCAGTACTCAGGTTCCTGGGTGCTTAGTACCCAGGGTGCTCAGTGCTCAGTACACAGGGTGCTGGGTGCTCAGTGCTCGGGGTGCTGGGTGCTCATTGCTCAGTACTCAGGGTGCTGGGTGCTCAGTGCTCGGGGTGCTGGGTGCTCAGTACTCTGCGTGCTGGGTGCTCAGTACTCAGGGTGCTGGGTGCTCAGAGCTCAGGGTGCTGGGTGCTCAGTGCTCAGGGTGCTGGGTGCTCAGTGAACGGGGTGCTGGGTGCTCAGTACTCAGGGTGCTCAGTGTTCGGGGAGCTCGGTGCTCAGTACTCAGGGTGCTGGGTGCTCAGTGCTTGGTGCGCTGGGTGCTCAGTGCTCGGGGTGCTGGGTGCTCAGTACTCGGCGTGCTGGGTGCTCAGTGCTCAGGGTGCTCAGTGCTCAGTACTCAGTGCTCAGGGTGCTCAGTGCTCAGTGCTCAGGGTGCTGGGTGTTCAGTACTCAGGGTGCTGGGTGCTCAGTACTCAGGGTGCTGGGTGCTCAGTGCTCAGGGTGCTGGGTGCTCAGTACTCTGGGTGTTGGGTGCTCAGTATTCAGGGTGCTATGTGCTCCGTGCTCGGGGTGCTGGGTGCTCATTGCTCAGGGTGCTGGGTGCTCAGTGCTCGAGGTGCTCGGTGCTCAGTACTCAAGGTGCTGGGTGATCAGTCCTCAGGGTTCTGGGTGCTCAGTGCTCAGTGTGCTCAGTGCTCAGTGCTCAGGGTGCTGGGTACTCAGGGCTCAGGGTGCTCAGTGCTCAGGGTGCTGGGTGCTCAGGGTGCTGGGTGCTCAGTGCTCGGGGTGCTGGGTGCTCAGTGCTCAGTGCTCAGGGTGCTGGGTGTTCAGTACTCAGGGTGCTCGGTGCTCAGTGCTCAGTGTGTTGGGTGCTCAGTACTCAGGGTGCTCGGTGCTCAGTGCTCTGTACTCAGGGTGCTCAGTACACAGGGTGCTGGGTGCTCAGTGCTCGGTGTGCTGGGTGCTCAGTACTCAGGGTGCTGGGTGCTCAGTACTCGGGGTGCTGGGTGCTCAGTACTCAGGGTGCTGTGTGCTCAGTGCTCGGGGTGCTGGGTGCTCAGTGCTCAGGGTGATCGGTGCTCAGTGCTCAGGGTGCTGGGTGCTCAGTCCTCCGGGTGCTCAGTGCTCAGGGTGCTGGGTGCTCAGTGCTCGGGTGCTCGGTGCTCAGTACTCAGGGTGATCGGTGCTCAGTGCTCAGGGTGCTGGGTGCTCAGTGCTCAGTGCTCAGGGTGCTGGTTGCTCAGTACTCAGGGTGCTGGGTGCTCAGTACTCAGGGTGCTGTGTGCTCAGTGCTCAGGGTGCTCTGTGCTCAGTACTCAGGGTGCTGGGTGCTCAGTGCTCGGGGTGCTCCGTGCTCAGTGATCAGGGTGCTGGGTGCTCAGTACTCAGGGTGCTGGGTGCTCAGTACTCAGGGTGCTCAGTGCTCAGTACTCGGGGTGCTGGGTGCTCAGTACTCAGGGTGCTCAGTGCTCAGTACTCAGGGTGCTGGGTGCTCAGTGCTCAGTGTGCTCAGTGCTCAGTGCTCGGGGTGCTGGGTGCTCAGTGCTCGGGGCGCTGGGTGCTCAGTGCTCGGGTGCTGGGTGCTCAGTACTCAGGGTGCTGTGTGCTCAGTGCTCAGTACTCAGCGTGCTGGGTGCTCAGTGCTCAGAGTGTTGGGTGCTCAGTACTCAGGGTGCTGGGTGCTCAGTGCTCAGTGCTCAGGGTGCTCAGTGCTCAGGGTGCTCAGTGCTCAGGGTGCTGGGTGCTCAGGGTGCTGGGTGCTCAGTGCTCAGGGTGCTGGGTGCTCAGTGCTCAGTGCTCAGGGTGCTGGGTGCTCAGTGCTCAGTGCTCAGGGTGCTGGGTGTTCAGTACTCAGGGTGCTCGGTGCTCAGTGCTCAGGGTGCTGGGTGCTCAGTACTCAGGGTGCTGGGTGCTCAGTGCTCGGGGTGCTGGGTGCTCAGTGCTCAGGGTGATCAGTGCTCAGTACTCAGGGTGCTGGGTGCTCAGTGCTCAGGGTGCTGGGTGCTCAGTCCTCAGGGTGCTCAGTTCTCAGTGTGCTCGGTGCTCAGTGCTCAGTACTCAGGGTGCTCAGTACTCAGGGTGCTGGGTGCTCAGTGCTCGGGGTGCTGGGTGCTCAGTACTCAGGGTGCTGGGTGCTCAGTACTCGGGGTGCTGGGTGCTCAGTACTCAGGGTGCTGGGTGCTCAGTGCTCGGGGTGCTGGGTGCTCAGTGCTCAGGGTGATCGGTGCTCAGTGCTCAGGGTGCTGGGTGCTCAGTCCTCCGGGTGCTCAGTGCTCAGGGTGCTGGGTGCTCAGTGCTCGGGGTGCTCGGTGCTCAGTACTCAGGGTGCTGAGTGCTCAGTACTCAGGGTGCTGGGTGCTCAGTACTCAGGGTGCTGGGTGCTCAGTACTCAGGGTGCTGGGTGCTCAGTGTTCAGGGTGCTGGGTGCTCAGTGCTCAGGGTGCTGGGTCCTCAGTGCTCGGGGTGCTGGGTGCTCAGGGCTGTGGTGCTGGGTGCTCAGTGCTCAGTGCTCAGGGTGCTGGGTGCTCAGTGCTCAGTGCTCAGGGTGCTGGTTGCTCAGTACTCAGGGTGCTGGGTGCTCAGTACTCAGGGTGCTGGGTTCTCAGTGCTCAGGGTGCTCTGTGCTCAGTACTCAGGGTGCTGGGTGCTCAGTGCTCAGGGTGCTGCGTGCTCAGTGCTCAGGGTGCTGGGTGCTCAGTGCTCAGGGTGCTGGGTGCTCAGTACTCAGGGTGCTGGGTGCTCAGTGCTCGGGGCGCTCGGTTCGCAGTACTCAAGGTGCTGGGTGCTCAGTGCTCAGGGTGCAGGGTACTCAGTCCTCGGGGTGCTCCGTACTCAGTGATCAGGGTGCTGGGTGCTCAGTACTCAGGGTGCTCGGTGCTCAGTACTCAGGGTTCTCAGTGCTCAGTACTCAGGGTGCTGGGTGCTCAGTGCTCAGGGTGCTGGGTGCTCAGTACTCTGGGTGCTGAGTGCTCAGTACTCGGGGTGCTTGGTGCTCAGTACTCAGGGTGCTCAGTGCTCAGTACTCGGGGTGCTGGGTGCTCAGTGCTCAGGGTGCTCAGTGCTCAGTGCTCGGGGTGCTGGGTGCTCAGTGCTCGGGGCGCTGGGTGCTCAGTGCTCGGGGTGCTGGGTGCTCAGTACTCGGGGTGCTGGGTGCTCAGTGCTCAGGGTGCTGGGTTCTCAGTACTCAGGGTGCTGGGTGCTTAGTGCTCGAGGTGCTCGGTGCTCAGTACTCAAGGTGCTGGGTGCTCAGTCCTCAGGGTGCTGGGTGCTCAGTGCTCAGTGTGCTCAGTGCTCAGTGCTCGGGGTGCTGGGTGCTCAGTGCTCGGGGCGCTGGGTGCTCAGTGCTCGGGGTGCTGGGTGCTCATTACTCAGGGTGCTGTGTGCTTAGTGCTCAGTACTCAGCGTGCTGGGTGCTCAGTGCTCAGAGTGTTGGGTGCTCAGTACTCAGGGTGCTGGGTGCTCAGTGCTCAGTGCTCAGGGTGCTCAGTGCTCAGGGTGCTCAGTGCTCAGGGTGCTGGGTGCTCAGGGTGCTGGGTGCTCAGTGCTCGGGGTGCTGGGTGCTCAGTGCTCAGTGCTCAGGGTGCTGGGTGCTCAGTGCTCAGTGCTCAGGGTGCTGGGTGTTCAGTACTCAGGGTGCTCGGTGCTCAGTGCTCAGAGTGTTGGGTGCTCAGTACTCAGGGTGCTCGGTGCTCAGTGCTCTGTACTCAGGGTGCTCAGTACACAGGGTGCTGAGTGCTCAGTGCTCGGTGTGCTGGGTGCTCAGTACTCAGGGTGTTGGGTGCTCAGTACTCGGGGTGCTGGGTGCTCAGTACTCAGGGTGCTGTGTGCTCAGTGCTCGGGGTGCTGGGTGCTCAGTACTCTGGGTGTTGGGTGCTCAGTACTCAGGGTTCTGGGTGCTCCGTGCTCGGGGTGCTGGGTGCTCAGTGCTCAGGGTGCTGGGTGCTCAGTACTCAGGGTGCTGGGTGCTTAGTGCTCGAGGTGCTCGGTGCTCAGTACTCAAGTTGCTGGGTTCTAAGTGCTCAGCGTGCTGGGTGATCAGTCCTCGGGGTGCTCCGTGCTCAGGGTGCTGGGTGCTGAGTGCTCAGGGTGCTGGGTGCTCAGTGCTCGGGGTGCTCGGTGCTCAGTGCTCAGGGTCCTGGGTGCTCAGTACTCAGGGTCCTGGGTGCTTAGTACCCAGGGTGCTCAGTGCTCAGTACACAGGGTGCTGGGTGCTCAGTGCTCGGGGTGCTGGGTGCTCAGTGCTCAGTACTCAGGGTGCTGGGTGCTCAGTGCTCGGGGTGCTGGGTGCTCAGTACTCTGCGTGCTGGGTGCTCAGTACTCAGGGTGCTGGGTGCTCAGTGCTCAGGGTGCTGGGTGCTCAGTGCTCAGGGTGCTGGGTGCTCAGTGAACGGGGTGCTCGGTGCTCAGTACTCAGGGTGCTCAGTGTTCGGGGAGCTCGGTGCTCAGTACTCAGGGTGCTGGGTGCTCAGTACTCAGTACTCGGGGTGCTGGGTGCTCAGTAATCAGGGTGCTGGGTGCTCAGTAGTCAGGGTGCTGGGTGCTCATTCTCGGGGTGCTGGGTGCTCAGTGCTCGGGGTGCTGGGTGCTCAGTACTCAGGGTGCTGGGGGCTCAGTACTCAGGGTGCTGGGTGCTCAGTACTCAGGGTGCTCGGTTCTCAGTACTCAGGGTGCTGGGTGCTCATTCTCGGGGTGCTGGGTGTTCAATGCTCATGGTGCTGGGTGCTCAGTAATCAGGGTGCTGGGGGCTCAGTACTCAGGGTGCTGTGTGCTCAGTACTCAGGGTGATCTGTTCTCAGTACTCAGGTTGCTGGGTGCTGAGTGCTCGGGGTGCTGGGTGCTCAGTACTCGGGGTGCTCAGTGCTCAGTACTCAGGGTGCTGGGTGCTCAGTACTCAGTGCTCGGGGTGCTCGGTGCTCAGTGCTCAGGGTCCTGGGTGCTCAGTACTCAGGGTCCTGGGTGCTTAGTACCCAGGGTGCTCAGTGCTCAGTACACAGGGTGCTGGGTGCTCAGTGCTCGGGGTGCTGGGTGCTCAGTGCTCAGTACTCAGGGTGCTGGGTGCTCAGTGCTCGGGGTGCTGGGTGCTCAGTACTATGCGTGCTGGGTGCTCAGTACTCAGGGTGCTGGGTGCTCAGTGCTCAGGGTGCTGGGTGCTCAGTGCTCAGGGTGCTGGGTGCTCAGTGAACGGGGTGCTGGGTGCTCAGTACTCAGGGTGCTCAGTGTTCGGGGAGCTCGGTGCTCAGTACTCAGGGTGCTGGGTGCTCAGTACTCAGTACTCGGGTTGCTGGGTGCTCAGTAATCAGGGTGCTGGGTGCTCAGTAGTCAGGGTGCTGGGTGCTCATTCTCGGGGTGCTGGGTGCTCAGTGCTCGGGGTGCTGGGTGCTCAGTACTCAGGGTGCTGGGGGCTCAGTACTCAGGGTGCTGGGTGCTCAGTACTCAGGGTGCTCGGTTCTCAGTACTCAGGGTGCTGGGTGCTCATTCTCGGGGTGCTGGGTGTTCAATACTCATGGTGCTGGGTGCTCAGTAATCAGGGTGCTGGGGGCTCAGTACTCAGGGTGCTGTGTGCTCAGTACTCAGGGTGATCTGTTCTCAGTACTCAGGTTGCTGGGTGCTGAGTGCTCGGGGTGCTGGGTGCTCAGTACTCGGGGTGCTCAGTGCTCAGTACTCAGGGTGCTGGGTGCTCAGTACTCAGGGTGCTGGGTGCTCAGTGCTCGGGGTGCTCGGTGCTCAGTACTCGGGGTGCTGGGTGCTCAGTACTCGGGGTGCTGGGTGCTCAGTGCTCAGGGTGCTGGGTGCTCAGTGCTCGGGGTGCTGGGTTCTCAGTGCTGAGGGTTGTGCTGGGTGCTCAGTACTCAGGGTGCTGGGTGCTCAGTGCTCAGGTTGCTGGATGCTCAGTACTAAGGGTGCTGGGTGCTCAGTACTCAGGGTGCTGAGTGCTCAGTACTAAGGGGGCTGTGTGCTCAGTGATCAGGGTGATCGGTGCTCAGTACTCAGGGTGCTAGGTGCTCAGTGCTCAGGGTGCTGGGTGCTCAGTCCTCAGGGTGCTCAATGCTCAGGGTGCTGGGTGCTCAGTCCTCAGGGTGCTCGGTGCTCAGTACTCAGGGTGCTGAGTGCTCAGAACTCAGGGTGCTGGGTGCTCAGTACTCATGGTGCTGCGTGCTCAGTACTCAGGGGGCTTGGTGCTCAGTGCTCAGGGTGCTGGGTGCTCAGTGCTCGGGGTGCTGGGTGCTAAGTGCTCGGGGTGCTGGGTGCTCAGTGCTCAGGGTGCTGGGTGCTCAGTATTCAGGGTGCTGGGTGCTCAGTGCTCGGGGTGCTCGGTGCTCAGTACTCAAGGTGCTGGGTGCTCAGTGCTCAGGGTGCTGGGTGCTCAGTCCTCGGGGTGCTCCGTGCTCAGTGCTCAGGGTGCTGGGTGCTCAGTACTCAGGGTGCTCGGTGCTCAGTACTCAGAGTTCTCAGTGCTCAGTGCTCAGGGTGCTGGGTGCTCAGTTCTCAGGGTGCTCAGTGCTCAGCACTCGGGGTGCTGGGTCCTCAGTGCTCAGGGTGCTCGGTGCTCAGTGCTCGGGGTGCTGGGTGCTCAGTGCTCGGGGAGCTGGGTGCTCAGTGCTCGGAGTTCTGGGTGCTCAGTACTCAGGGTGCTTTGTGCTCAGTGCTCAGTACTCAGCGTGCTGGGTGCTCAGTGCTCAGAGTGTTGGGTGCTCAGTACTCAGGGTGCTGGGTGCTCAGTGCTCAGTGCTCAGGGTGCTCAGTGCTCAGGGTGCTGGGTGCTCAGGGTGCTGGGTGCTCAGTGCTCGGGGTGCTGGGGGCTCAGTACTCAGGGTGCTGGGTGCTCAGTACTCAGGGTGATCTGTTCTCAGTACTCAGGTTGCTGGGTGCTCAGTGCTCGGGGTGCTGGGTGCTCAGTACTCGGGGTGCTCAGTGTTCAGTACTCAGGATGCTGGGTGCTCAGTACTCAGGGTGCTGGGTGCTCAGTGCTCGGGGTGCTCGGTGCTCAGTACTCGGGGTGCTTGGTGCTCAGTACTCGGGGTGCTGGGTGCTCAGTGCTCAGGGTGCTGGGTGCTCAGTGCTCGGGGTGCTGGGTGCTCAGTGCTGAGGGTGGTGCTGGGTGCTCAGTACTCAGGGTGCTGGGTGCTCAGTGCTCAGGGTGCTGGGTGCTCAGTACTAAGGGTGCTGCGTGCTGAATACTCAGGGTGCTGAGTGCTCAGTACTCAGGGTGCTGGGTGCTCAGTGCTCAGGGTGCTGGGTACTCAGTACTCAGGGTGCTGGGTGCTCAGTACTCAGGGTGCTGGGTGCTCAGAGCTCAGGGTGCTGGGTGCTCAGTGCTCAGGGTGCTGGGTGCTCAGTACTCAGGGTGCTGGGTGCTCAGTGCTCAGGGTGATCGGTGCTCAGTACTCAGGGTGCTCAGGACTCAGGGTGCTGGGTGCTCAGTGCTCGGAGTGCTGGGTGCTCAGTACTCGGGGTGCTGGGTGCTCTGTACTCAGGGTGCTGGGTGCTCAGTGCTCGAGGTCCTGGGTGCTCAGTGCTCAGGGTTCTCAGTGCTCAGTACTCAGGGTGCTGGGTGCTCAGTGCTAAGGGTGCTGGGTGCCCAGTACTCAGGGTGCTCATTGCTCAGTACTCGGGGTGCTTGGTGCTCAGTTCTCAGGGTGCTCAGTGCTCAGTGCTCGGGGTGCTGGGTGCTCAGTACTCGGGGTGCTGGGTGCTCTGTACTCAGGGCGCTGGGTGCTCAGTGCTCGGGGTGCTGGGAGCTCAGTACTCGGGGTGCTGGGTGCTCTGTACTCAGGGTGCTGGGTGCTCAGTGCTCGAGGTCCTGGGTGCTCAGTGCTCAGGGTTCTCAGTGCTCAGTACTCAGGGTGCTGGGTGCTCAGTCCTCAGGGTGCTGGGTGCTCAGGGTGCTGGGTGCTCAGTACTCTGGGTGTTGGGTGCTCAGTACTCAGGGTGCTGGGTGCTCCGTGCTCGGGGTGCTGGGTGCTCAGTGCTCAGGGTGCTGGGTGATCAGTCCTCGGGGTGCTCCGTGCTCAGTGTGCTGGGTGCTGAGTGCTCAGGGTGCTGGGTGCTCAGTGCTCGGGGTGCTCGGTGCTCAGTGCTCAGGGTCCTGGGTGCTCAGTACTCAGGGTCCTGGGTGCTTAGTACTCAGGGTGCTCAGTGCTCAGTACACACGGTGCTGGGTGCTCAGTGCTCGGGGTGCTTGGTGCTCAGTGCTCAGTACTCAGGGTGCTGGGTGCTCAGTGCTCGGGGTGCTGGGTGCTCAGTACTCTGCGTGCTGGGTGCTCAGTGCTCAGGGTGCTGGGTGCTCAGTGCTCAGGGTGCTGGGTGCTCAGTGAACGGGGTGCTGGGTGCTCAGTACTCAGGGTGCTCAGTGTTCGGGGAGCTCGGTGCTCAGTACTCAGGGTGCTGGGTGCTCAGTACTCAGTACTCGGGGTGCTGGGTGCTCAGTACTCAGGGTGCTGGGTGCTCAGTAGTCAGGGTGCTGGGTGCTCATTCTCGGGGTGCTGGGTGCTCAGTGCTCGGGGTGCTGGGTGCTCAGTACTCAGGGTGCTGGGGGCTCAGTACTCAGGGTGCTGGGTGCTCAGTACTCAGGGTGCTCGGTTCTCAGTACTCAGGGTGCTGGGTGCTCATTCTCGGGGTGCTGGGTGCTCAGTAATCAGGGTGCTGGGGGCTCAGTACTCAGGGTGCTGTGTGCTCAGTACTCAGGGTGATCTGTTCTCAGTACTCAGGTTGCTGGGTAATGAGTGCTCGGGGTGCGGGGTGCTCAGTACTCGGGGTGCTCAGTGCTCAGTACTCAGGGTGCTGGGTGCTCAGTACTCAGGGGGCTGGGTGCTCAGTGCTCGGGGTGCTCGGTGCTCAGTACTCGGGGTGCTGGGTGCTCAGTACTCGGGGTGCTGGGTGCTCAGTGCTCAGGGTGCTGGGTGCTCAGTGCTCGGGGTGCTGGGTGCTCAGTGCTGAGGGTGGTGCTGGGTGCTCAGTACTCATGGTGCTGCGTGCTCAGTACTCAGGGGGCTTGGTGCTCAGTGCTCAGGGTGCTGGGTGCTCAGTGCTCGGGGTGCTGGGTGCTAAGTGCTCGGGGTGCTGGGTGCTCAGTTCTCAGGGTGCTGGGTGCTCAGTATTCAGGGTGCTGGGTGCTCAGTGCTCGGGGTGCTCGGTGCTCAGTACGCAAGGTGCTGGGTGCTCAGTGCTCAGGGTGCTGGGTGCTCAGTCCTCGGGGTGCTCCGTGCTCAGTGCTCAGTGTGCTGGGTGCTCAGTACTCAGGGTGCTCGGTGCTCAGTACTCAGAGTTCTCAGTGCTCAGTGCTCAGGGTGCTGGGTGCTCAGTTCTCAGGGTGCTCAGTGCTCAGTACTCGTGGTGCTGGGTGCTCAGTACTCAGGGTGCTCAGTGCTCAGCACTCGGGGTGCTGGGTGCTCAGTACTCAGGGTGCTGGGTGCTCAGTACTCGGGGTGCTGGGTGCTCAGTGCTCAGGGTGATCGGTGCTCAGGGTGCTGGGTGCTCAGTGCTCGGGGTGCTGGGGGCTCAGTACTCAGGGTGCTGGGTGCTCAGTGCTCAGTGTTCAGGGTGCTCAGTGCTCAGGGTGCTGGGTGCTCAGGGTGCTTTGTGCTCAGTGCTCAGTACTCAGAGTGCTGGGTGCTCAGTGCTCAGAGTGTTGGGTGCTCAGTACTCAGGGTGCTGGGTGCTCAGTGCTCAGTGCTCAGGGTGCTCAGTGCTCAGGGTGCTGGGTGCTCAGGGTGCTGGGTGCTCAGTGCTCGGGGTGCTGGGGGCTCAGTACTCAGGGTGCTGGGTGCTCAGTACTCAGGGTGATCTGTTCTCAGTACTCAGGTTGCTGGGTGCTCAGTGCTCGGGGTGCTGGGTGCTCAGTACTCGGGGTGCTCAGTGCTCAGTACTCAGGGTGCTGGGTGCTCAGTACTCAGGGTGCTGGGTGCTCAGTTCTCGGGGTGCTCGGTGCTCAGTACTCGGGGTGCTGGGTGCTCAGTACTCGGGGTGCTAGGTGCTCAGTGCTCGCGGTGCTGGGTGCTCAGTGCTCGGGGTGCTGGGTGCTCAGTGCTGAGGGTGGTGCTGGGTGCTCAGTACTCAGGGTGCTGGGTGCTCAGTGCTCAGGGTGCTGGGTGCTCAGTACTAAGGGTGCTGGGTGCTGAATACTCAGGGTGCTGAGTGCTCAGTACTCAGGGTGCTGGGTGCTCAGTGCTCAGGGTGCTGGGTACTCATTACTCAGGGTGCTGGGTGCTCAGTACTCAGGGTGCTGGGTGCTTAGAGCTCAGGGTGCTGGGTGCTCAGTGCTCAGGGTGCTGGGTGCTCAGTACTCAGGGTGCTGGGTGCTCAGTTCTCAGGGTGATCGGTGCTCAGTACTCAGGGTGCTCAGTACTCAGGGTGCTGGGTGCTCAGTGCTCGGGGTGCTGGGTGCTCAGTACTCGGGGTGCTGGGTGCTCTGTACTCAGGGTGCTGGGTGCTCAGTGCTCGAGGTCCTGGGTGCTCAGTGCTCAGGGTTCTCAGTGCTCAGTACTCAGGGTGCTGGGTGCTCAGTGCTAAGGGTGCTGGGTGCCCAGTACTCAGGGTGCTCATTGCTCAGTACTCGGGGTGCTTGGTGCTCAGTACTCAGGGTGCTCAGTGCTCAGTACTCGGGGTGCTGGGTGCTCTGTACTCAGGGTGCTGGGTGCTCAGTGCTCGAGGTCCTGGGTGCTCAGTGCTCAGGGTTCTCAGTGCTCAGTACTCAGGGTGCTGGGTGCTCAGTGCTAAGGGTGCTGGGTGCCCAGTACTCAGGGTGCTCATTGCTCAGTACTCGGGGTGCTTGATGCTCAGTATTCAGGGTGCTCAGTGCTCAGTACTCGGGGTGCTGGGTGCTCAGTTCTCAGGGTGCTCAGTGCTCAGTGCTCGGGGTGCTGGGTGCTCAGTGCCCGGGGCGCTGGGTGCTCAGTGCTCGGGGTGCTGGGTGCTCAGTACTCGGGGTGCTGGGTGCTCAGTGCTCGAGGTGCTGGGTGCTCAGTACTCGGGGTGCTGGGTGCTCTGTACTCAGGGTGCTGGGTGCTCAGTGCTCGAGGTCCTGGGTGCTCAGTGCTCAGGGTTCTCAGTGCTCAGTACTCAGGGTGCTGGGTGCTCAGTCCTCAGGGTGCTGGGTGCTCAGTGCTCAGGGTGCTGGGTGCTCAGTACTCTGGGTGTTGGGTGCTCAGTACTCAGGGTGCTGGGTGCTCCGTGCTCGGGGTGCTGGGTGCTCAGTGCTCAGGGTGCTGGGTGCTCAGTGCTCAGGGTGCTGGGTGCTCAGTACTCAGGGTGCTGGGTGCTTAGTGCTCGAGGTGCTCGGTGCTCAGTACTCAAGGTGCTGGGTTCTAAGTGCTAAGGGTGCTGGGTGATCAGTCCTCGGGGTGCTCCGTGCTCAGGGTGCTGGGTGCTGAGTGCTCAGGGTGCTGGGTGCTCAGTGCTCGGGGTGCTCGGTGCTCAGTGCTCAGGGTCCTGGGTGCTCAGTACTCAGGGTCCTGGGTGCTTAGTACTCAGGGTGCTCAGTGCTCAGTACACAGGGTGCTGGGTGCTCAGTGCTCGGGGTGCTTGGTGCTCAGTGCTCAGTACTCAGGGTGCTGGGTGCTCAGTGCTCGGGGTGCTGGGTGCTCAGTACTCTGCGTGCTGGGTGCTCAGTGCTCAGGGTGCTGGGTGCTCAGTGCTCAGGGTGCTGGGTGCTCAGTGAACGGGGTGCTGGGTGCTCAGTACTCAGGGTGCTGGGTACTCAGTCCTCGGGGTGCTCCGTGCTCAGTGATCAGGGTGCTGGGTGCTCAGTACTCAGGGTGCTCGGTGCTCAGTACTCAGGGTTCTCAGTGCTCAGTACTAACGGTGCTGGGTGCTCAGTACTCAGGGTGCTGGGTGCTCAGTGCTCAGGGTGCTGGGTGCTCAGTCCTCAGGGTGCTGGGTGCTCAGTACTCAGGGTGTTTGGTGCTCAGTACTCAGGGTGCTCAGTGCTCAGTACTCAGGGTGCTGGTTGCTCAGTGCTCGGGGTGCTCGGTTCTCAGTACTCAGGGTGCTTGTTGCTCAGTCCTCAGGGTGCTGGGTGCTCAGTACTCAGGGTGCTGGGTTCTCATTATTGGGGTGCTGGGTGCTCAGTACTCAGGGTGCTGGGTGCTCAGTACTCAGGGTGCTCGGTGCTCAGTACTCAGGGTGCTGGTTGCTCAGTGCTCAGGGTGCTGGGTACTCAGTACTCAGGGTGCTGGGTGCTCAGTGCTCAGGGGGCTGGGTGCTCAGTACTCAGGGTGCTGGGTGCTCAGTGCTCAGGGTGCTGGGTGCTCAGTGCTCAGGGTGCTGGGTGCTCAGTACTCAGGGTGCTGGGTGCTCAGTGCTCAGGGTGCTGGGTGCTCAGTGCTCAGGGTGCTGGGTGCTCAGTACTCAGGGTGCTGGGTGCTCAGTGCTCAGGGTGATCGGTGCTCAGTACTCAGGGTGCTGGGTGCTCATTCTCGGGGTGCTGGGTGTTCAATGCTCATGGTGCTGGGTGCTCAGTAATCAGGGTGCTGGGGGCTCAGTTCTCAGGGTGCTGTGTGCTCAGTACTCAGGGTGATCTGTTCTCAGTACTCAGGTTGCTGGGTGCTGAGTGCTCGGGGTGCTGGGTGCTCAGTACTCGGGGTGCTCAGTGCTCAGTACTCAGGGTGCTGGGTGCTCAGTACTCAGTGCTCGGGGTGCTCGGTGCTCAGTGCTCAGGGTCCTGGGTGCTCAGTACTCAGGGTCCTGGGTGCTTAGTACCCAGGGTGCTCAGTGCTCAGTACACAGGTTGCTGGGTGCTCAGTGCTCGGGGTGCTGGGTGCTCAGTGCTCAGTACTCAGGGTGCTGGGTGCTCAGTGCTCGGGGTGCTGGGTGCTCAGTACTCTGCGTGCTGGGTGCTCAGTACTCAGGGTGCTGGGTGCTCAGTGCTCAGGGTGCTGGGTGCTCAGTGCTCAGGGTGCTGGGTGCTCAGTGAACGGGGTGCTGGGTGCTCAGTACTCAGGGTGCTCAGTGTTCGGGGAGCTCGGTGCTCAGTACTCAGGGTGCTGGGTGCTCAGTGCTTGGTGCGCTGGGTGCTCAGTGCTCGGGGTGCTGGGTGCTCAGTACTCGGCGTGCTGGGTGCTCAGTGCTCAGGGTGCTCAGTGCTCAGTACTCAGTGCTCAGGGTGCTCAGTGCTCAGTGCTCAGGGTGCTGGGTGTTCAGTACTCAGGGTGCTGGGTGCTCAGTACTCAGGGTGCTGGGTGCTCAGTGCTCAGGGTGCTGGGTGCTCAGTACTCTGTGTGTTGGGTGCTCAGTATTCAGGGTGCTATGTGCTCCGTGCTCGGGGTGCTGGGTGCTCATTGCTCAGGGTGCTGGGTGCTCAGTGCTCAGGGTGCTGGGTTCTCAGTACTCAGGGTGCTGGGTGCTTAGTGCTCGAGGTGCTCGGTGCTCAGTACTCAAGGTGCTGGGTGATCAGTCCTCAGGGTTCTGGGTGCTCAGTGCTCAGTGTGCTCAGTGCTCAGTGCTCGGGGTGCTGGGTACTCAGGGCTCGGGGCGCTGGGTGCTCAGTGCTCGGGGTGCTGGGTGCTCAGTACTCAGGGTGCTGTGTGCTTAGTGCTCAGTACTCAGCGTGCTGGGAGCTCAGTGCTCAGAGTGTTGGGTGCTCAGTACTCAGGGTGCTGGGTGCTCAGTGCTCAGTGCTCAGGGTGCTCAGTGCTCAGGGTGCTCAGTGCTCAGGGTGCTGGGTGCTCAGGGTGCTGGGTGCTCAGTGATCGGGGTGCTGGGTGCTCAGTGCTCAGTGCTCAGGGTGCTGGGTGTTCAGTACTCAGGGTGCTCGGTGCTCAGTGCTCTGTACTCAGGGTGCTCAGTACACAGGGTGCTGGGTGCTCAGTGCTCGGTGTGCTGGGTGCTCAGTACTCAGGGTGCTGGGTGCTCAGTACTCGGGGTGCTGGGTGCTCAGTACTCAGGGTGCTGTGTGCTCAGTGCTCGGGGTGCTGGGTGCTCAGTGCTCAGGGTGATCGGTGCTCAGTGCTCAGGGTGCTGGGTGCTCAGTCCTCCGGGTGCTCAGTGCTCAGGGTGCTGGGTGCTCAGTGCTCGGGTGCTCGGTGCTCAGTACTCAGGGTGATCGGTGCTCAGTGCTCAGGGTGCTGGGTGCTCAGTGCTCAGTGCTCAGGGTGCTGGTTGCTCAGTACTCAGGGTGCTGGGTGCTCAGTACTCAGGGTGCTGTGTGCTCAGTGCTCAGGGTGCTCTGTGCTCAGTACTCAGGGTGCTGGGTGCTCAGTACTCAGGGTGCTGGGTGCTCAGTACTCAGGGTGCTCAGTGCTCAGTACTCGGGGTGCTGGGTGCTCAGTACTCAGGGTGCTCAGTGCTCAGTACTCGGGGTGCTGGGTGCTCAGTGCTCAGTGTGCTCAGTGCTCAGTGCTCGGGGTGCTGGGTGCTCAGTGCTCGGGGCGCTGGGTGCTCAGTGCTCGGGTGCTGGGTGCTCAGTACTCAGGTTGCTGTGTGCTCAGTGCTCAGTACTCAGCGTGCTGGGTGCTCAGTGCTCAGAGTGTTGGGTGCTCAGTACTCAGGGTGCTGGGTGCTCAGTGCTCAGTGCTCAGGGTGCTCAGTGCTCAGGGTGCTCAGTGCTCAGGGTGCTGGGTGCTCAGGGTGCTGGGTGCTCAGTGCTCGGGGTGCTGGGTGCTCAGTGCTCAGTGCTCAGGGTGCTGGGTGCTCAGTGCTCAGTGCTCAGGGTGCTGGGTGTTCAGTACTCAGGGTGCTCGGTGCTCAGTGCTCAGGGTGCTGGGTGCTCAGTACTCAGGGTGCTGGGTGCTCAGTGCTCGGGGTGCTGGGTGCTCAGTGCTCAGGGTGATCAGTGCTCAGTACTCAGGGTGCTGGGTGCTCAGTGCTCAGGGTGCTGGGTGCTCAGTCCTCAGGGTGCTCAGTTCTCAGTGTGCTCGGTGCTCAGTGCTCAGTACTCAGGGTGCTCAGTACTCAGGGTGCTGGGTGCTCAGTGCTCGGGGTGCTGGGTGCTCAGTACTCAGGGTGCTGGGTGCTCAGTACTCGGGGTGCTGGGTGCTCAGTACTCAGGGTGCTGGGTGCTCAGTGCTCGGGGTGCTGGGTGCTCAGTGCTCAGGGTGATCGGTGCTCAGTGCTCAGGGTGCTGGGTGCTCAGTCCTCCGGGTGCTCAGTGCTCAGGGTGCTGGGTGCTCAGTGCTCGGGGTGCTCGGTGCTCAGTACTCAGGGTGCTGAGTGCTCAGTACTCAGGGTGCTGGGTGCTCAGTACTCAGGGTGCTGGGTGCTCAGTACTCAGGGTGCTGGGTGCTCAGTGTTCAGGGTGCTGGGTGCTCAGTGCTCAGGGTGCTGGGTCCTCAGTGCTCGGTGTGCTGGGTGCTCAGGGCTGTGGTGCTGGGTGCTCAGTGCTCAGTGCTCAGGGTGCTGGGTGCTCAGTGCTCAGTGCTCAGGGTGCTGGTTGCTCAGTACTCAGGGTGCTGGGTGCTCAGTACTCAGGGTGCTGGGTTCTCAGTGCTCAGGGTGCTCTGTGCTCAGTACTCAGGGTGCTGGGTGCTCAGTGCTCAGGGTGCTGCGTGCTCAGTGCTCAGGGTGCTGGGTGCTCAGTGCTCAGGGTGCTGGGTGCTCAGTACTCAGGGTGCTGGGTGCTCAGTGCTCGGGGCGCTCGGTTCTCAGTACTCAAGGTGCTGGGTGCTCAGTGCTCAGGGTGCAGGGTACTCAGTCCTCGGGGTGCTCCGTACTCAGTGATCAGGGTGCTGGGTGCTCAGTACTCAGGGTGCTCGGTGCTCAGTACTCAGGGTTCTCAGTGCTCAGTACTCAGGGTGCTGGGTGCTCAGTGCTCACGGTGCTGGGTGCTCAGTACTCTGGGTGCTGAGTGCTCAGTACTCGGGGTGCTTGGTGCTCAGTACTCAGGGTGCTCAGTGCTCAGTACTCGGGGTGCTGGGTGCTCAGTGCTCAGGGTGCTCAGTGCTCAGTGCTCGGGGTGCTGGGTGCTCAGTGCTCGGGGCGCTGGGTGCTCAGTGCTCGGGGTGCTGGGTGCTCAGTACTCGGGGTGCTGGGTGCTCAGTGCTCAGGGTGCTGGGTTCTCAGTACTCAGGGTGCTGGGTGCTTAGTGCTCGAGGTGCTCGGTGCTCAGTACTCAAGGTGCTGGGTGCTCAGTCCTCAGGGTGCTGGGTGCTCAGTGCTCAGTGTGCTCAGTGCTCAGTGCTCGGGGTGCTGGGTGCTCAGTGCTCGGGGCGCTGGGTGCTCAGTGCTCGGGGTGCTGGGTGCTCATTACTCAGGGTGCTGTGTGCTTAGTGCTCAGTACTCAGCGTGCTGGGTGCTCAGTGCTCAGAGTGTTGGGTGCTCAGTACTCAGGGTGCTGGGTGCTCAGTGCTCAGTGCTCAGGGTGCTCAGTGCTCAGGGTGCTCAGTGCTCAGGGTGCTGGGTGCTCAGGGTGCTGGGTGCTCAGTGCTCGGGGTGCTGGGTGCTCAGTGCTCAGTGCTCAGGGTGCTGGGTGCTCAGTGCTCAGTGCTCAGGGTGCTGGGTGTTCAGTACTCAGGGTGCTCGGTGCTCAGTGCTCAGAGTGTTGGGTGCTCAGTACTCAGGGTGCTCGGTGCTCAGTGCTCTGTACTCAGGGTGCTCAGTACACAGGGTGCTGAGTGCTCAGTGCTCGGTGTGCTGGGTGCTCAGTACTCAGGGTGCTGGGTGCTCAGTACTCGGGGTGCTGGGTGCTCAGTACTCAGGGTGCTGTGTGCTCAGTGCTCGGGGTGCTGGGTGCTCAGTACTCTGGGTGTTGGGTGCTCAGTACTCAGGGTTCTGGGTGCTCCGTGCTCGGGGTGCTGGGTGCTCAGTGCTCAGTGTGCTGGGTGCTCAGTACTCAGGGTCCTGGGTGCTTAGTGCTCGAGGTGCTCGGTGCTCAGTACTCAAGGTGCTGGGTTCTAAGTGCTCAGCGTGCTGGGTGATCAGTACTCGGGGTGCTCCGTGCTCAGGGTGCTGGGTGCTGAGTGCTCAGGGTGCTGGGTGCTCAGTGCTCGGGGTGCTCGGTGCTCAGTGCTCAGGGTCCTGGGTGCTCAGTACTCAGGGTCCTGGGTGCTTAGTACCCAGGGTGCTCAGTGCTCAGTACACAGGGTGCTGGGTGCTCAGTGCTCGGGGTGCTGGGTGCTCAGTGCTCAGTACTCAGGGTGCTGGGTGCTCAGTGCTCGGGGTGCTGGGTGCTCAGTACTCTGCGTGCTGGGTGCTCAGTACTCAGGGTGCTGGGTGCTCAGTGCTCAGGGTGCTGGGTGCTCAGTGCTCAGGGTGCTGGGTGCTCAGTGAACGGGGTGCTGGGTGCTCAGTACTCAGGGTGCTCAGTGTTCGGGGAGCTCGGTGCTCAGTACTCAGGGTGCTGGGTGCTCAGTACTCAGTACTCGGGGTGCTGGGTGCTCAGTAATCAGGGTGCTGGGTGCTCAGTAGTCAGGGTGCTGGGTGCTCATTCTCGGGGTGCTGGGTGCTCAGTGCTCGGGGTGCTGGGTGCTCAGTACTCAGGGTGCTGTGTGCTCAGTACTCAGGGTGATCTGTTCTCAGTACTCAGGTTGCTGGGTGCTGAGTGCTCGGGGTGCTGGGTGCTCAGTACTCGGGGTGCTCAGTGCTCAGTACTCAGGGTGCTGGGTGCTCAGTACTCAGTGCTCGGGGTGCTCGGTGCTCAGTGCTCAGGGTCCTGGGTGCTCAGTACTCAGGGTCCTGGGTGCTTAGTACCCAGGGTGCTCAGTGCTCAGTACACAGGTGTTGTGATAGGAGCGGCGGGCTGTGTCCCGCCACCCGGCTAGCTTTACCCGAAATAATTACACGGAAACTGTATTCTTTTAAACACTGCCTGACCCATTAGTTTCAGTTTCTTATTGGCTAGCTTTTACATATTGATCTAACCCATTTCTATTAATCTGTGTAGCCCACGAGCTGGCTTACCAGGAATGATCTTAACCTGCGTCTGTCTGGAGTGGGACAATCATGGCGACTCCCTGACTTAGCTTTTTTCTCCCAGCATTTTGTTCTGTTTACTCCGCCTACCTAAGGGTTGGCCTATCAAATGGGTCTAGGCAGTTTTTTTATTAATAAGAAATCACTCCCACATCATTTCCCCTTTTTCTGTTTAAACAAAAAAGAAAGGCTTTAACTTTAACATAGTAAAATTACATATAGCAAAACAGTTATCAAGCAAGAATTATAGTTACAATATTTATATCTATTTTATCTTTTATCATAACTAAGGAAAACTATAACTATCTATTCATTCTTCAACTCCATCAAAGACTCCAGAAGGATATAATACTACCTAAGTAAACAAGAAATAAGAAAACTCTGGAAATGACAGAGACATCTTGCTGCCTGGACAGTCACCCAAAGTTCTTTTGTATGGTTGGGGCATCCATCTTCAGCCTTCAGGCCCATAGTATCCAGCAGACATTTCCATGAAGCAGGAAATTTCAAAGACAGTTCAGTCACTATCTGCTGTGTCCTGCAGAATGTCTCGCAGACTCTTTCATGAGTCATGAACCCCAAAAGGCCGTCTCACCTTTAGGCAAGTTTAGCAGTCCTCTCTCTGCGGGTTCTCTGTGTCCATTTTATGCAACAGACCAGGCAAGAGCAGTTTCTTGCCCAAATGGCTATCCAACTCCATAAGGATCCTCTTCGATGCCCATCTTCCTCTTGAAGTAGATTGGTGCCGCCAGGAGCAGATATGTCTCATTGTCATGAAAAGTCCTAAGTTATTAAAACATTAAATGCCATATTCTGCAGTCTTTGAAAGATATGAAGAATGTCTATCTAACTGAAATGTATCTCTATATATCTAGAAAATCTAACTAACATGACTACAAGATTGACTATTATTGATGATTAACCATTAACCTATATTTCTTAATTATACATTACATTTTTAAATGAACTACACAATCACAATACCTTAATCAAGATCAGAAATACATATACATATAACAAAATTGACTGTAAAATCCACACCAATGCAAATTACTCATACCTATATCATTTCCCCCTTTAAATGTAAAAGAACATTTACAAACAATATTTTGGGAACATGGGCGCAGTTTTTTCTCTCCAAACTGCTTTCTGCTGAATGGGGGCGCTGTTAATCAGATCATTTAGGGTGTAACCTGTGTGCCAGGTTTATCTCAGTTGTCAGTTGAGTGAAGTAATTTTTTGAGGGTGTTCACAGGAACTTTTCGGGAGGTCGTGGTCTATCATACCATATCGGGATAGATGCAATCCACAGGGTCTGGTCCTCTGTGAAAACAAAAGAAGACCCTTTCCAAAGTATCATATCCTTAGACCCAAATTTTGAAATCGTAATACCTTTATATCCATTATGGTTTAGCTTGGCAGCCCATGTAATGAAATGTCTGTCTGTACTTAGCTCCTTTACAGTCAAAAATTTTAAAGAAAACACAATGTACATAATCCAGACTCTCTGTGAATTTTTTATTTTTACGTGGCTTATTTTTTTTATTTCTTTTAATCTCTTAACTATCTGTACTCTGTCTCTTTAAAGACTTTACCCTTTTTTTTAAGACATTTGCTTTATTCTCTATATTCTTATTCTTCTCTCTTTTAAGCCTATGTACATTCATCCAACGCTGTGATCCACTGAGGTCTGTTATGTCTGAATCTGTTTTATTGTGAATCTGTAATATTTTTACTATCCAGGAGCATTTCTTAAAATGTTAAGCACTTCTTAAAAACTTAAGTTGTACCATGTACAGGTAATACGGTACCACCTGTGTCCTGCCCAGTCTAAACCTTAACTGTGCTGTTATTATGGTAATTACGGTAGTTCCTGCCAACCAGCACAGTTCAGCAAGGAGCAGCCTCTCCTGCCTCAGATCCATTTGGTGTCCCTGAGCTGTGCACAGTTCCAGGCACACAGCAAGTCCTCATTGGAGCCGCACTCAGTAGTTTAATTTTGAGACTGAGCATGCAGCACAGAAACTCTTTTTATCCAAGTTACAACCAAATCTGACACGCAGAGCACTGCGCAGTCTGAAAACACGTCTCTTTTACCATGCTCTTCTGCCTGCCTAAGCCTGATTCTGCCATCTGCCCAGGTGCAGGCGGGGAGCGCTGAGAGCACTCTCCTTCCGATCCCAAGCGGGAACACAAACATCCAGTCCCATAAAATCCATTGAAATGTTTTAAAGCCAGAGTTTGCACTGGCGGCACAGTCCCAAGAAGCCGCACTTTAAAATGACGCAGCTTTTTTTTCTGTTGCTGTTGCCGAATCAGGAAATCTCTCTACAGCACGCCACCAACAAACAGCAAAAATCTGTGTTAAAGTCTCTCTCCCTTATTTTTAAGCCTTTTCAGGTTTTTAAGTGGATTTAGCCCCACGTTGGGCGCCATTCTGTTGTGATAGGAGCGGCGGGCTGTGTCCCGCCACCCGGCTAGCTTTACCCGAAATAATTACACGGAAACTGTATTCTTTTAAACACTGCCTGACCCATTAGTTTCAGTTTCTTATTGGCTAGCTTTTACATATTGATCTAACCCATTTCTATTAATCTGTGTAGCCCACGAGCAGGCTTACCAGGAATGATCTTAACCTGCGTCTGTCTGGAGTGGGACAATCATGGCGACTCCCTGACTTAGCTTTTTTCTCCCAGCATTTTGTTCTGTTTACTCCGCCTACCTAAGGGTTGGGGTATCAAATGGGTCTAGGCAGTTTTTTTATTAATAAGAAATCACTCCCACATCACACAGGGTGCTGGGTGCTCAGTGCTCAGTACTCAGGGTGCTGGGTGCTCAGTGCTCGGGGTGCTGGGTGCTCAGTACTATGCGTGCTGGGAGCTCAGTACTCAGGGTGCTGGGTGCTCAGTGCTCAGGGTGCTGGGTGCTCAGTGCTCAGGGTGCTGGGTGCTCAGTGAACGGGGTGCTGGGTGCTCAGTACTCAGGGTGCTCAGTGTTCGGGGAGCTCGGTGCTCAGTACTCAGGGTGCTGGGTGCTCAGTACTCAGTACTCGGGGTGCTGGGCGCTCAGTAATCAGGGTGCTGGGTGCTCAGTAGTCAGGGTGCTGGGTGCTCATTCTCGGGGTGCTGGGTGCTCAGTGCTCGGGGTGCTGGGTGCTCAGTACTCAGGGTGCTGGGGGCTCAGTACTCAGGGTGCTGGGTGCTCAGTACTCAGGGTGCTCGGTTCTCAGTACTCAGGGTGCTGGGTGCTCATTCTCGGGGTGCTGGGTGTTCAATACTCATGGTGCTGGGTGCTCAGTAATCAGGGTGCTGGGGGCTCAGTACTCAGGGTGCTGTGTGCTCAGTACTCAGGGTGATCTGTTCTCAGTACTCAGGTTGCTGGGTGCTCAGTGCTCGGGGCGCTGGGTGCTCAGTGCTCGGGGTGCTGGGTGCTCAGTACTCGGGGTGCTGGGTGCTCAGTGCTCAGGGTGCTGGGTTCTCAGTACTCAGGGTGCTGGGTGCTTAGTGCTCGAGGTGCTCGGTGCTCAGTACTCAAGGTGCTGGGTGCTCAGTCCTCAGGGTGCTGGGTGCTCAGTGCTCAGTGTGCTCAGTGCTCTGTGCTCGGGGTGCTGGGTGCTCAGTGCTCGGGGCGCTGGGTGCTCAGTGCTCGGGGTGCTGGGTGCTCAGTACTCAGGGTGCTGTGTGCTTAGTGCTCAGTACTCAGCGTGCTGGGTGCTCAGTGCTCAGAGTGTTGGGTGCTCAGTACTCAGGGTGCTGGGTGCTCAGTGCTCAGTGCTCAGGGTGCTCAGTGCTCAGGGTGCTCAGTGCTCAGGGTGCTGGGTGCTCAGGGTGCTGGGTGCTCAGTGCTCGGGGTGCTGGGTGCTCAGTGCTCAGTGCTCAGGGTGCTGGGTGCTCAGTGCTCAGTGCTCAGGGTGCTGGGTGTTCAGTACTCAGGGTGCTCGGTGCTCAGTGCTCAGAGTGTTGGGTGCTCAGTACTCAGGGTGCTCGGTGCTCAGTGCTCTGTACTCAGGGTGCTCAGTACACAGGGTGCTGAGTGCTCAGTGCTCGGTGTGCTGGGTGCTCAGTACTCTGGGTGTTGGGTGCTCAGTACTCAGGGTTCTGGGTGCTCCGTGCTCGGGGTGCTGGGTGCTCAGTGCTCAGGTTGCTGGGTGCTCAGTGCTCAGGGTGCTGGGTGCTTAGTGCTCGAGGTGCTCGGTGCTCAGTACTCAAGGTGCTGGGTTCTAAGTGCTCAGCGTGCTGGGTGATCAGTACTCGGGGTGCTCCGTGCTCAGGGTGCTGGGTGCTGAGTGCTCAGGGTGCTGGGTGCTCAGTGCTCGGGGTGCTCGGTGCTCAGTGCTCAGGGTCCTGGGTGCTCAGTACTCAGGGTCCTGGGTGCTTAGTACCCAGGGTGCTCAGTGCTCAGTACACAGGGTGCTGGGTGCTCAGTGCTCGGGGTGCTGGGTGCTCAGTGCTCAGTACTCAGGGTGCTGGGTGCTCAGTGCTCAGGGTGCTGGGTGCTCAGTACTCTGCGTGCTGGGTGCTCAGTACTCAGGGTGCTGGGTGCTCAGGGCTCAGGGTGCTGGGTGCTCAGTGCTCAGGGTGCTGGGTGCTCAGTGAACGGGGTGCTGGGTGCTCAGTACTCAGGGTGCTCAGTGTTCGGGGAGCTCGGTGCTCAGTACTCAGGGTGCTGGGTGCTCAGTACTCAATTCTCGGGGTGCTGGGTGCTCAGTAATCAGGGTGCTGGGTGCTCAGTAGTCAGGGTGCTGGGTGCTCATTCTCGGGGTGCTGGGTGCTCAGTGCTCGGGGTGCTGGGTGCTCAGTACTCAGGGTGCTGGGCCCTCAGTACTCAGGGTGCTGGGTGCTCAGTACTCAGGGTGCTTGATTCTCAGTACTCAGGGTGCTGGGTGCTCATTCTCGGGGTGCTGGTTGTTCAATGCTCATGGTGCTGGGTGCTCAGTAATCAGGGTGCTGGGGGCTCAGTACTCAGGGTGCTGTGTGCTCAGTACTCAGGGTGATCTGTTCTCAGTACTCAGGTTGCTGGGTGCTGAGTGCTCGGGGTGCTGGGTGCTCAGTACTCGGGGTGCTCAGTGCTCAGTACTCAGGGTGCTGGGTGCTCAGTACTCAGTGCTCGGGGTGCTCGGTGCTCAGTGCTCAGGGTCCTGGGTGCTCAGTACTCAGGTTCCTGGGTGCTTAGTACCCAGGGTGCTCAGTGCTCAGTACACAGGGTGCTGGGTGCTCAGTGCTCGGGGTGCTGGGTGCTCAGTGCTCAGTACTCAGGGTGCTGGGTGCTCAGTGCTCGGGGTGCTGGGTGCTCAGTACTCTGCGTGCTGGGTGCTCAGTACTCAGGGTGCTGGGTGCTCAGAGCTCAGGGTGCTGGGTGCTCAGTGCTCAGGGTGCTGGGTGCTCAGTGAACGGGGTGCTGGGTGCTCAGTACTCAGGGTGCTCAGTGTTCGGGGAGCTCGGTGCTCAGTACTCAGGGTGCTGGGTGCTCAGTGCTTGGTGCGCTGGGTGCTCAGTGCTCGGGGTGCTGGGTGCTCAGTACTCGGCGTGCTGGGTGCTCAGTGCTCAGGGTGCTCAGTGCTCAGTACTCAGTGCTCAGGGTGCTCAGTGCTCAGTGCTCAGGGTGCTGGGTGTTCAGTACTCAGGGTGCTGGGTGCTCAGTACTCAGGGTGCTGGGTGCTCAGTGCTCAGGGTGCTGGGTGCTCAGTACTCTGGGTGTTGGGTGCTCAGTATTCAGGGTGCTATGTGCTCCGTGCTCGGGGTGCTGGGTGCTCATTGCTCAGGGTGCTGGGTGCTCAGTGCTCGAGGTGCTCGGTGCTCAGTACTCAAGGTGCTGGGTGATCAGTCCTCAGGGTTCTGGGTGCTCAGTGCTCAGTGTGCTCAGTGCTCAGTGCTCAGGGTGCTGGGTACTCAGGGCTCAGGGTGCTCAGTGCTCAGGGTGCTGGGTGCTCAGGGTGCTGGGTGCTCAGTGCTCGGGGTGCTGGGTGCTCAGTGCTCAGTGCTCAGGGTGCTGGGTGTTCAGTACTCAGGGTGCTCGGTGCTCAGTGCTCAGTGTGTTGGGTGCTCAGTACTCAGGGTGCTCGGTGCTCAGTGCTCTGTACTCAGGGTGCTCAGTACACAGGGTGCTGGGTGCTCAGTGCTCGGTGTGCTGGGTGCTCAGTACTCAGGGTGCTGGGTGCTCAGTACTCGGGGTGCTGGGTGCTCAGTACTCAGGGTGCTGTGTGCTCAGTGCTCGGGGTGCTGGGTGCTCAGTGCTCAGGGTGATCGGTGCTCAGTGCTCAGGGTGCTGGGTGCTCAGTCCTCCGGGTGCTCAGTGCTCAGGGTGCTGGGTGCTCAGTGCTCGGGTGCTCGGTGCTCAGTACTCAGGGTGATCGGTGCTCAGTGCTCAGGGTGCTGGGTGCTCAGTGCTCAGTGCTCAGGGTGCTGGTTGCTCAGTAGTCAGGGTGCTGGGTGCTCAGTACTCAGGGTGCTGTGTGCTCAGTGCTCAGGGTGCTCTGTGCTCAGTACTCAGGGTGCTGGGTGCTCAGTGCTCGGGGTGCTCCGTGCTCAGTGATCAGGGTGCTGGGTGCTCAGTACTCAGGGTGCTGGGTGCTCAGTACTCAGGGTGCTCAGTGCTCAGTACTCGGGGTGCTGGGTGCTCAGTACTCAGGGTGCTCAGTGCTCAGTACTCGGGGTGCTGGGTGCTCAGTGCTCAGTGTGCTCAGTGCTCAGTGCTCGGGGTGCTGGGTGCTCAGTGCTCGGGGCGCTGGGTGCTCAGTGCTCGGGTGCTGGGTGCTCAGTACTCAGGGTGCTGTGTGCTCAGTGCTCAGTACTCAGCGTGCTGGGTGCTCAGTGCTCAGAGTGTTGGGTGCTCAGTACTCAGGGTGCTGGGTGCTCAGTGCTCAGTGCTCAGGGTGCTCAGTGCTCAGGGTGCTCAGTGCTCAGGGTGCTGGGTGCTCAGGGTGCTGGGTGCTCAGTGCTCAGGGTGCTGGGTGCTCAGTGCTCAGTGCTCAGGGTGCTGGGTGCTCAGTGCTCAGTGCTCAGGGTGCTGGGTGTTCAGTACTCAGGGTGCTCGGTGCTCAGTGCTCAGGGTGCTGGGTGCTCAGTACTCAGGGTGCTGGGTGCTCAGTGCTCGGGGTGCTGGGTGCTCAGTGCTCAGGGTGATCAGTGCTCAGTACTCAGGGTGCTGGGTGCTCAGTGCTCAGGGTGCTGGGTGCTCAGTCCTCAGGGTGCTCAGTTCTCAGTGTGCTCGGTGCTCAGTGCTCAGTACTCAGGGTGCTCAGTACTCAGGGTGCTGGGTGCTCAGTGCTCGGGGTGCTGGGTGCTCAGTACTCAGGGTGCTGGGTGCTCAGTACTCGGGGTGCTGGGTGCTCAGTACTCAGGGTGCTGGGTGCTCAGTGCTCGGGGTGCTGGGTGCTCAGTGCTCAGGGTGATCGGTGCTCAGTGCTCAGGGTGCTGGGTGCTCAGTCCTCCGGGTGCTCAGTGCTCAGGGTGCTGGGTGCTCAGTGCTCGGGGTGCTCGGTGCTCAGTACTCAGGGTGCTGAGTGCTCAGTACTCAGGGTGCTGGGTGCTCAGTACTCAGGGTGCTGGGTGCTCAGTACTCAGGGTGCTGGGTGCTCAGTGTTCAGGGTGCTGGGTGCTCAGTGCTCAGGGTGCTGGGTCCTCAGTGCTCGGGGTGCTGGGTGCTCAGGGCTGTGGTGCTGGGTGCTCAGTGCTCAGTGCTCAGGGTGCTGGGTGCTCAGTGCTCAGTGCTCAGGGTGCTGGTTGCTCAGTACTCAGGGTGCTGGGTGCTCAGTACTCAGGGTGCTGGGTTCTCAGTGCTCAGGGTGCTCTGTGCTCAGTACTCAGGGTGCTGGGTGCTCAGTGCTCAGGGTGCTGCGTGCTCAGTGCTCAGGGTGCTGGGTGCTCAGTGCTCAGGGTGCTGGGTGCTCAGTACTCAGGGTGCTGGGTGCTCAGTGCTCGGGGCGCTCGGTTCGCAGTACTCAAGGTGCTGGGTGCTCAGTGCTCAGGGTGCAGGGTACTCAGTCCTCGGGGTGCTCCGTACTCAGTGATCAGGGTGCTGGGTGCTCAGTACTCAGGGTGCTCGGTGCTCAGTACTCAGGGTTCTCAGTGCTCAGTACTCAGGGTGCTGGGTGCTCAGTGCTCAGGGTGCTGGGTGCTCAGTACTCTGGGTGCTGAGTGCTCAGTACTCGGGGTGCTTGGTGCTCAGTACTCAGGGTGCTCAGTGCTCAGTACTCGGGGTGCTGGGTGCTCAGTGCTCAGGGTGCTCAGTGCTCAGTGCTCGGGGTGCTGGGTGCTCAGTGCTCGGGGCGCTGGGTGCTCAGTGCTCGGGGTGCTGGGTGCTCAGTACTCGGGGTGCTGGGTGCTCAGTGCTCAGGGTGCTGGGTTCTCAGTACTCAGGGTGCTGGGTGCTTAGTGCTCGAGGTGCTCGGTGCTCAGTACTCAAGGTGCTGGGTGCTCAGTCCTCAGGGTGCTGGGTGCTCAGTGCTCAGTGTGCTCAGTGCTCAGTGCTCGGGGTGCTGGGTGCTCAGTGCTCGGGGCGCTGGGTGCTCAGTGCTCGGGGTGCTGGGTGCTCATTACTCAGGGTGCTGTGTGCTTAGTGCTCAGTACTCAGCGTGCTGGGTGCTCAGTGCTCAGAGTGTTGGGTGCTCAGTACTCAGGGTGCTGGGTGCTCAGTGCTCAGTGCTCAGGGTGCTCAGTGCTCAGGGTGCTCAGTGCTCAGGGTGCTGGGTGCTCAGGGTGCTGGGTGCTCAGTGCTCGGGGTGCTGGGTGCTCAGTGCTCAGTGCTCAGGGTGCTGGGTGCTCAGTGCTCAGTGCTCAGGGTGCTGGGTGTTCAGTACTCAGGGTGCTCGGTGCTCAGTGCTCAGAGTGTTGGGTGCTCAGTACTCAGGGTGCTCGGTGCTCAGTGCTCTGTACTCAGGGTGCTCAGTACACAGGGTGCTGAGTGCTCAGTGCTCGGTGTGCTGGGTGCTCAGTACTCAGGGTGTTGGGTGCTCAGTACTCAGGGTGCTGGGTGCTCAGTACTCAGGGTGCTGTGTGCTCAGTGCTCGGGGTGCTGGGTGCTCAGTACTCTGGGTGTTGGGTGCTCAGTACTCAGGGTGCTGGTTGCTCAGTACTCAGGGTGCTGGGTGCTCAGTACTCAGGGTGCTGTGTGCTCAGTGCTCAGGGTGCTCTGTGCTCAGTACTCAGGGTGCTGGGTGCTCAGTGCTCGGGGTGCTCCGTGCTCAGTGATCAGGGTGCTGGGTGCTCAGTACTCAGGGTGCTGGGTGCTCAGTACTCAGGGTGCTCAGTGCTCAGTACTCGGGGTGCTGGGTGCTCAGTACTCAGGGTGCTCAGTGCTCAGTACTCGGGGTGCTGGGTGCTCAGTACTCAGGGTGCTCAGTGCTCAGTACTCGGGGTGCTGGGTGCTCAGTGCTCAGTGTGCTCAGTGCTCAGTGCTCGGGGTGCTGGGTGCTCAGTGCTCGGGGCGCTGGGTGCTCAGTGCTCGGGTGCTGGGTGCTCAGTACTCAGGGTGCTGTGTGCTCAGTGCTCAGTACTCAGCGTGCTGGGTGCTCAGTGCTCAGAGTGTTGGGTGCTCAGTACTCAGGGTGCTGGGTGCTCAGTGCTCAGTGCTCAGGGTGCTCAGTGCTCAGGGTGCTCAGTGCTCAGGGTGCTGGGTGCTCAGGGTGCTGGGTGCTCAGTGCTCAGGGTGCTGGGTGCTCAGTGCTCAGTGCTCAGGGTGCTGGGTGCTCAGTGCTCAGTGCTCAGGGTGCTGGGTGTTCAGTACTCAGGGTGCTCGGTGCTCAGTGCTCAGGGTGCTGGGTGCTCAGTACTCAGGGTGCTGGGTGCTCAGTGCTCGGGGTGCTGGGTGCTCAGTGCTCAGGGTGATCAGTGCTCAGTACTCAGGGTGCTGGGTGCTCAGTGCTCAGGGTGCTGGGTGCTCAGTCCTCAGGGTGCTCAGTTCTCAGTGTGCTCGGTGCTCAGTGCTCAGTACTCAGGGTGCTCAGTACTCAGGGTGCTGGGTGCTCAGTGCTCGGGGTGCTGGGTGCTCAGTACTCAGGGTGCTGGGTGCTCAGTACTCGGGGTGCTGGGTGCTCAGTACTCAGGGTGCTGGGTGCTCAGTGCTCGGGGTGCTGGGTGCTCAGTGCTCAGGGTGATCGGTGCTCAGTGCTCAGGGTGCTGGGTGCTCAGTCCTCCGGGTGCTCAGTGCTCAGGGTGCTGGGTGCTCAGTGCTCGGGGTGCTCGGTGCTCAGTACTCAGGGTGCTGAGTGCTCAGTACTCAGGGTGCTGGGTGCTCAGTACTCAGGGTGCTGGGTGCTCAGTACTCAGGGTGCTGGGTGCTCAGTGTTCAGGGTGCTGGGTGCTCAGTGCTCAGGGTGCTGGGTCCTCAGTGCTCGGGGTGCTGGGTGCTCAGGGCTGTGGTGCTGGGTGCTCAGTGCTCAGTGCTCAGGGTGCTGGGTGCTCAGTGCTCAGTGCTCAGGGTGCTGGTTGCTCAGTACTCAGGGTGCTGGGTGCTCAGTACTCAGGGTGCTGGGTTCTCAGTGCTCAGGGTGCTCTGTGCTCAGTACTCAGGGTGCTGGGTGCTCAGTGCTCAGGGTGCTGCGTGCTCAGTGCTCAGGGTGCTGGGTGCTCAGTGCTCAGGGTGCTGGGTGCTCAGTACTCAGGGTGCTGGGTGCTCAGTGCTCGGGGCGCTCGGTTCGCAGTACTCAAGGTGCTGGGTGCTCAGTGCTCAGGGTGCAGGGTACTCAGTCCTCGGGGTGCTCCGTACTCAGTGATCAGGGTGCTGGGTGCTCAGTACTCAGGGTGCTCGGTGCTCAGTACTCAGGGTTCTCAGTGCTCAGTACTCAGGGTGCTGGGTGCTCAGTGCTCAGGGTGCTGGGTGCTCAGTACTCTGGGTGCTGAGTGCTCAGTACTCGGGGTGCTTGGTGCTCAGTACTCAGGGTGCTCAGTGCTCAGTACTCGGGGTGCTGGGTGCTCAGTGCTCAGGGTGCTCAGTGCTCAGTGCTCGGGGTGCTGGGTGCTCAGTGCTCGGGGCGCTGGGTGCTCAGTGCTCGGGGTGCTGGGTGCTCAGTACTCGGGGTGCTGGGTGCTCAGTGCTCAGGGTGCTGGGTTCTCAGTACTCAGGGTGCTGGGTGCTTAGTGCTCGAGGTGCTCGGTGCTCAGTACTCAAGGTGCTGGGTGCTCAGTCCTCAGGGTGCTGGGTGCTCAGTGCTCAGTGTGCTCAGTGCTCAGTGCTCGGGGTGCTGGGTGCTCAGTGCTCGGGGCGCTGGGTGCTCAGTGCTCGGGGTGCTGGGTGCTCATTACTCAGGGTGCTGTGTGCTTAGTGCTCAGTACTCAGCGTGCTGGGTGCTCAGTGCTCAGAGTGTTGGGTGCTCAGTACTCAGGGTGCTGGGTGCTCAGTGCTCAGTGCTCAGGGTGCTCAGTGCTCAGGGTGCTCAGTGCTCAGGGTGCTGGGTGCTCAGGGTGCTGGGTGCTCAGTGCTCGGGGTGCTGGGTGCTCAGTGCTCAGTGCTCAGGGTGCTGGGTGCTCAGTGCTCAGTGCTCAGGGTGCTGGGTGTTCAGTACTCAGGGTGCTCGGTGCTCAGTGCTCAGAGTGTTGGGTGCTCAGTACTCAGGGTGCTCGGTGCTCAGTGCTCTGTACTCAGGGTGCTCAGTACACAGGGTGCTGAGTGCTCAGTGCTCGGTGTGCTGGGTGCTCAGTACTCAGGGTGTTGGGTGCTCAGTACTCGGGGTGCTGGGTGCTCAGTACTCAGGGTGCTGTGTGCTCAGTGCTCGGGGTGCTGGGTGCTCAGTACTCTGGGTGTTGGGTGCTCAGTACTCAGGGTTCTGGGTGCTCCGTGCTCGGGGTGCTGGGTGCTCAGTGCTCAGGGTGCTGGGTGCTCAGTACTCAGGGTGCTGGGTGCTTAGTGCTCGAGGTGCTCGGTGCTCAGTACTCAAGTTGCTGGGTTCTAAGTGCTCAGCGTGCTGGGTGATCAGTCCTCGGGGTGCTCCGTGCTCAGGGTGCTGGGTGCTGAGTGCTCAGGGTGCTGGGTGCTCAGTGCTCGGGGTGCTCGGTGCTCAGTGCTCAGGGTCCTGGGTGCTCAGTACTCAGGGTCCTGGGTGCTTAGTACCCAGGGTGCTCAGTGCTCAGTACACAGGGTGCTGGGTGCTCAGTGCTCGGGGTGCTGGGTGCTCAGTGCTCAGTACTCAGGGTGCTGGGTGCTCAGTGCTCGGGGTGCTGGGTGCTCAGTACTCTGCGTGCTGGGTGCTCAGTACTCAGGGTGCTGGGTGCTCAGTGCTCAGTGTGCTGGGTGCTCAGTGCTCAGGGTGCTGGGTGCTCAGTGAACGGGGTGCTCGGTGCTCAGTACTCAGGGTGCTCAGTGTTCGGGGAGCTCGGTGCTCAGTACTCAGGGTGCTGGGTGCTCAGTACTCAGTACTCGGGGTGCTGGGTGCTCAGTAATCAGGGTGCTGGGTGCTCAGTAGTCAGGGTGCTGGGTGCTCATTCTCGGGGTGCTGGGTGCTCAGTGCTCGGGGTGCTGGGTGCTCAGTACTCAGGGTGCTGGGGGCTCAGTACTCAGGGTGCTGGGTGCTCAGTACTCAGGGTGCTCGGTTCTCAGTACTCAGGGTGCTGGGTGCTCATTCTCGGGGTGCTGGGTGTTCAATGCTCATGGTGCTGGGTGCTCAGTAATCAGGGTGCTGGGGGCTCAGTACTCAGGGTGCTGTGTGCTCAGTACTCAGGGTGATCTGTTCTCAGTACTCAGGTTGCTGGGTGCTGAGTGCTCGGGGTGCTGGGTGCTCAGTACTCGGGGTGCTCAGTGCTCAGTACTCAGGGTGCTGGGTGCTCAGTACTCAGTGCTCGGGGTGCTCGGTGCTCAGTGCTCAGGGTCCTGGGTGCTCAGTACTCAGGGTCCTGGGTGCTTAGTACCCAGGGTGCTCAGTGCTCAGTACACAGGGTGCTGGGTGCTCAGTGCTCGGGGTGCTGGGTGCTCAGTGCTCAGTACTCAGGGTGCTGGGTGCTCAGTGCTCGGGGTGCTGGGTGCTCAGTACTATGCGTGCTGGGTGCTCAGTACTCAGGGTGCTGGGTGCTCAGTGCTCAGGGTGCTGGGTGCTCAGTGCTCAGGGTGCTGGGTGCTCAGTGAACGGGGTGCTGGGTGCTCAGTACTCAGGGTGCTCAGTGTTCGGGGAGCTCGGTGCTCAGTACTCAGGGTGCTGGGTGCTCAGTACTCAGTACTCGGGGTGCTGGGTGCTCAGTAATCAGGGTGCTGGGTGCTCAGTAGTCAGGGTGCTGGGTGCTCATTCTCGGGGTGCTGGGTGCTCAGTGCTCGGGGTGCTGGGTGCTCAGTACTCAGGGTGCTGGGGGCTCAGTACTCAGGGTGCTGGGTGCTCAGTACTCAGGGTGCTCGGTTCTCAGTACTCAGGGTGCTGGGTGCTCATTCTCGGGGTGCTGGGTGTTCAATACTCATGGTGCTGGGTGCTCAGTAATCAGGGTGCTGGGGGCTCAGTACTCAGGGTGCTGTGTGCTCAGTACTCAGGGTGATCTGTTCTCAGTACTCAGGTTGCTGGGTGCTGAGTGCTCGGGGTGCTGGGTGCTCAGTACTCGGGGTGCTCAGTGCTCAGTACTCAGGGTGCTGGGTGCTCAGTACTCAGGGTGCTGGGTGCTCAGTGCTCGGGGTGCTCGGTGCTCAGTACTCGGGGTGCTGGGTGCTCAGTACTCGGGGTGCTGGGTGCTCAGTGCTCAGGGTGCTGGGTGCTCAGTGCTCGGGGTGCTGGGTTCTCAGTGCTGAGGGTGGTGCTGGGTGCTCAGTACTCAGGGTGCTGGGTGCTCAGTGCTCAGGTTGCTGGATGCTCAGTACTAAGGGTGCTGGGTGCTCAGTACTCAGGGTGCTGAGTGCTCAGTACTAAGGGGGCTGTGTGCTCAGTGATCAGGGTGATCGGTGCTCAGTACTCAGGGTGCTAGGTGCTCAGTGCTCAGGGTGCTGGGTGCTCAGTCCTCAGGGTGCTCAATGCTCAGGGTGCTGGGTGCTCAGTCCTCGGGGTGCTCGGTGCTCAGTACTCAGGGTGCTGAGTGCTCAGAACTCAGGGTGCTGGGTGCTCAGTACTCATGGTGCTGCGTGCTCAGTACTCAGGGGGCTTGGTGCTCAGTGCTCAGGGTGCTGGGTGCTCAGTGCTCGGGGTGCTGGGTGCTAAGTGCTCGGGGTGCTGGGTGCTCAGTGCTCAGGGTGCTGGGTGCTCAGTATTCAGGGTGCTGGGTGCTCAGTGCTCGGGGTGCTCGGTGCTCAGTACTCAAGGTGCTGGGTGCTCAGTGCTCAGGGTGCTGGGTGCTCAGTCCTCGGGGTGCTCCGTGCTCAGTGCTCAGGGTGCTGGGTGCTCAGTACTCAGGGTGCTCGGTGCTCAGTACTCAGAGTTCTCAGTGCTCAGTGCTCAGGGTGCTGGGTGCTCAGTTCTCAGGGTGCTCAGTGCTCAGCACTCGGGGTGCTGGGTGCTCAGTGCTCAGGGTGCTCGGTGCTCAGTGCTCGGGGTGCTGGGTGCTCAGTGCTCGGGGAGCTGGGTGCTCAGTGCTCGGAGTTCTGGGTGCTCAGTACTCAGGGTGCTTTGTGCTCAGTGCTCAGTACTCAGCGTGCTGGGTGCTCAGTGCTCAGAGTGTTGGGTGCTCAGTACTCAGGGTGCTGGGTGCTCAGTGCTCAGTGCTCAGGGTGCTCAGTGCTCAGGGTGCTGGGTGCTCAGGGTGCTGGGTGCTCAGTGCTCGGGGTGCTGGGGGCTCAGTACTCAGGGTGCTGGGTGCTCAGTACTCAGGGTGATCTGTTCTCAGTACTCAGGTTGCTGGGTGCTCAGTGCTCGGGGTGCTGGGTGCTCAGTACTCGGGGTGCTCAGTGCTCAGTACTCAGGATGCTGGGTGCTCAGTACTCAGGGTGCTGGGTGCTCAGTGCTCGGGGTGCTCGGTGCTCAGTACTCGGGGTGCTTGGTGCTCAGTACTCGGGGTGCTGGGTGCTCAGTGCTCAGGGTGCTGGGTGCTCAGTGCTCGGGGTGCTGGGTGCTCAGTGCTGAGGGTGGTGCTGGGTGCTCAGTACTCAGGGTGCTGGGTGCTCAGTGCTCAGGGTGCTGGGTGCTCAGTACTAAGGGTGCTGCGTGCTGAATACTCAGGGTGCTGAGTGCTCAGTACTCAGGGTGCTGGGTGCTCAGTGCTCAGGGTGCTGGGTACTCAGTACTCAGGGTGCTGGGTGCTCAGTACTCAGGGTGCTGGGTGCTCAGAGCTCAGGGTGCTGGGTGCTCAGTGCTCAGGGTGCTGGGTGCTCAGTACTCAGGGTGCTGGGTGCTCAGTGCTCAGGGTGATCGGTGCTCAGTACTCAGGGTGCTCAGGACTCAGGGTGCTGGGTGCTCAGTGCTCGGAGTGCTGGGTGCTCAGTACTCGGGGTGCTGGGTGCTCTGTACTCAGGGTGCTGGGTGCTCAGTGCTCGAGGTCCTGGGTGCTCAGTGCTCAGGGTTCTCAGTGCTCAGTACTCAGGGTGCTGGGTGCTCAGTGCTAAGGGTGCTGGGTGCCCAGTACTCAGGGTGCTCATTGCTCAGTACTCGGGGTGCTTGGTGCTCAGTTCTCAGGGTGCTCAGTGCTCAGTGCTCGGGGTGCTGGGTGCTCAGTACTCGGGGTGCTGGGTGCTCTGTACTCAGGGCGCTGGGTGCTCAGTGCTCGGGGTGCTGGGAGCTCAGTACTCGGGGTGCTGGGTGCTCTGTACTCAGGGTGCTGGGTGCTCAGTGCTCGAGGTCCTGGGTGCTCAGTGCTCAGGGTTCTCAGTGCTCAGTACTCAGGGTGCTGGGTGCTCAGTCCTCAGGGTGCTGGGTGCTCAGTGCTCAGGGTGCTGGGTGCTCAGTACTCTGGGTGTTGGGTGCTCAGTACTCAGGGTGCTGGGTGCTCCGTGCTCGGGGTGCTGGGTGCTCAGTGCTCAGGGTGCTGGGTGATCAGTCCTCGGGGTGCTCCGTGCTCAGGGTGCTGGGTGCTGAGTGCTCAGGGTGCTGGGTGCTCAGTGCTCGGGGTGCTCGGTGCTCAGTGCTCAGGGTCCTGGGTGCTCAGTACTCAGGGTCCTGGGTGCTTAGTACTCAGGGTGCTCAGTGCTCAGTACACAGGGTGCTGGGTGCTCAGTGCTCGGGGTGCTTGGTGCTCAGTGCTCAGTACTCAGGGTGCTGGGTGCTCAGTGCTCGGGGTGCTGGGTGCTCAGTACTCTGCGTGCTGGGTGCTCAGTGCTCAGGGTGCTGGGTGCTCAGTGCTCAGGGTGCTGGGTGCTCAGTGAACGGGGTGCTGGGTGATCAGTACTCAGGGTGCTCAGTGTTCGGGGAGCTCGGTGCTCAGTACTCAGGGTGCTGGGTGCTCAGTACTCAGTACTCGGGGTGCTGGGTGCTCAGTACTCAGGGTGCTGGGTGCTCAGTAGTCAGGGTGCTGGGTGCTCATTCTCGGGGTGCTGGGTGCTCAGTGCTCGGGGTGCTGGGTGCTCAGTACTCAGGGTGCTGGGGGCTCAGTACTCAGGGTGTTGGGTGCTCAGTACTCAGGGTGCTCGGTTCTCAGTACTCAGGGTGCTGGGTGCTCATTCTCGGGGTGCTGGGTGCTCAGTAATCAGGGTGCTGGGGGCTCAGTACTCAGGGTGCTGTGTGCTCAGTACTCAGGGTGATCTGTTCTCAGTACTCAGGTTGCTGGGTAATGAGTGCTCGGGGTGCGGGGTGCTCAGTACTCGGGGTGCTCAGTGCTCAGTACTCAGGGTGCTGGGTGCTCAGTACTCAGGGTGCTGGGTGCTCAGTGCTCGGGGTGCTCGGTGCTCAGTACTCGGGGTGCTGGGTGCTCAGTACTCGGGGTGCTGGGTGCTCAGTGCTCAGGGTGCTGGGTGCTCAGTGCTCGGGGTGCTGGGTGCTCAGTGCTGAGGGTGGTGCTGGGTGCTCAGTACTCATGGTGCTGCGTGCTCAGTACTCAGGGGGCTTGGTGCTCAGTGCTCAGGGTGCTGGGTGCTCAGTGCTCGGGGTGCTGGGTGCTAAGTGCTCGGGGTGCTGGGTGCTCAGTTCTCAGGGTGCTGGGTGCTCAGTATTCAGGGTGCTGGGTGCTCAGTGCTCGGGGTGCTCGGAGCTCAGTACGCAAGGTGCTGGGTGCTCAGTGCTCAGGGTGCTGGGTGCTCAGTCCTCGGGGTGCTCCGTGCTCAGTGCTCCGTGTGCTGGGTGCTCAGTACTCAGGGTGCTCGGTGCTCAGTACTCAGAGTTCTCAGTGCTCAGTGCTCAGGGTGCTGGGTGCTCAGTTCTCAGGGTGCTCAGTGCTCAGTACTCGTGGTGCTGGGTGCTCAGTACTCAGGGTGCTCAGTGCTCAGCACTCGGGGTGCTGGGTGCTCAGTACTCAGGGTGCTGGGTGCTCAGTACTCGGGGTGCTGGGTGCTCAGTGCTCAGGGTGATCGGTGCTCAGGGTGCTGGGTGCTCAGTGCTCGGGGTGCTGGGGGCTCAGTACTCAGGGTGCTGGGTGCTCAGTGCTCAGTGCTCAGGGTGCTCAGTGCTCAGGGTGCTGGGTGCTCAGGGTGCTTTGTGCTCAGTGCTCAGTACTCAGAGTGCTGGGTGCTCAGTGCTCAGAGTGTTGGGTGCTCAGTACTCAGGGTGCTGGGTGCTCAGTGCTCAGTGCTCAGGGTGCTCAGTGCTCAGGGTGCTGGGTGCTCAGGGTGCTGGGTGCTCAGTGCTCGGGGTGCTGGGGGCTCAGTACTCAGGGTGCTGGGTGCTCAGTACTCAGGGTGATCTGTTCTCAGTACTCAGGTTGCTGGGTGCTCAGTGCTCGGGGTGCTGGGTGCTCAGTACTCGGGGTGCTCAGTGCTCAGTACTCAGGGTGCTGGGTGCTCAGTACTCAGGGTGCTGGGTGCTCAGTTCTCGGGGTGCTCGGTGCTCAGTACTCGGGGTGCTGGGTGCTCAGTACTCGGGGTGCTAGGTGCTCAGTGCTCGCGGTGCTGGGTGCTCAGTGCTCGGGGTGCTGGGTGCTCAGTGCTGAGGGTGGTGCTGGGTGCTCAGTACTCAGGGTGCTGGGTGCTCAGTGCTCAGGGTGCTGGGTGCTCAGTACTAAGGGTGCTGGGTGCTGAATACTCAGGGTGCTGAGTGCTCAGTACTCAGGGTGCTGGGTGCTCAGTGCTCAGGGTGCTGGGTACTCATTACTCAGGGTGCTGGGTGCTCAGTACTCAGGGTGCTGGGTGCTTAGAGCTCAGGGTGCTGGGTGCTCAGTGCTCAGGGTGCTGGGTGCTCAGTACTCAGGGTGCTGGGTGCTCAGTTCTCAGGGTGATCGGTGCTCAGTACTCAGGGTGCTCAGTACTCAGGGTGCTGGGTGCTCAGTGCTCGGGGTGCTGGGTGCTCAGTACTCGGGGTGCTGGGTGCTCTGTACTCAGGGTGCTGGGTGCTCAGTGCTCGAGGTCCTGGGTGCTCAGTGCTCAGGGTTCTCAGTGCTCAGTACTCAGGGTGCTGGGTGCTCAGTGCTAAGGGTGCTGGGTGCCCAGTACTCAGGGTGCTCATTGCTCAGTACTCGGGGTGCTTGGTGCTCAGTACTCAGGGTGCTCAGTGCTCAGTACTCAGGGTGCTGGGTGCTCAGTGCTAAGGGTGCTGGGTGCCCAGTACTCAGGGTGCTCATTGCTCAGTACTCGGGGTGCTTGATGCTCAGTATTCAGGGTGCTCAGTGCTCAGTACTCGGGGTGCTGGGTGCTCAGTTCTCAGGGTGCTCAGTGCTCAGTGCTCGGGGTGCTGGGTGCTCAGTGCCCGGGGCGCTGGGTGCTCAGTGCTCGGGGTGCTGGGTGCTCAGTACTCGGGGTGCTGGGTGCTCAGTGCTCGAGGTGCTGGGTGCTCAGTACTCGGGGTGCTGGGTGCTCTGTACTCAGGGTGCTGGGTGCTCAGTGCTCGAGGTCCTGGGTGCTCAGTGCTCAGGGTTCTCAGTGCTCAGTACTCAGGGTGCTGGGTGCTCAGTCCTCAGGGTGCTGGGTGCTCAGTGCTCAGGGTGCTGGGTGCTCAGTACTCTGGGTGTTGGGTGCTCAGTACTCAGGGTGCTGGGTGCTCCGTGCTTGGGGTGCTGGGTGCTCAGTGCTCAGGGTGCTGGGTGCTCAGTGCTCAGGGTGCTGGGTGCTCAGTACTCAGGGTGCTGGGTGCTTAGTGCTCGAGGTGCTCGGTGCTCAGTACTCAAGGTGCTGGGTTCTAAGTGCTAAGGGTGCTGGGTGATCAGTCCTCGGGGTGCTCCGTGCTCAGGGTGCTGGGTGCTGAGTGCTCAGGGTGCTGGGTGCTCAGTGCTCGGGGTGCTCGGTGCTCAGTGCTCAGGGTCCTGGGTGCTCAGTACTCAGGGTCCTGGGTGCTTAGTACTCAGGGTGCTCAGTGCTCAGTACACAGGGTGCTGGGTGCTCAGTGCTCGGGGTGCTTGGTGCTCAGTGCTCAGTACTCAGGGTGCTGGGTGCTCAGTGCTCGGGGTGCTGGGTGCTCAGTACTCTGCGTGCTGGGTGCTCAGTGCTCAGGGTGCTGGGTGCTCAGTGCTCAGGGTGCTGGGTGCTCAGTGAACGGGGTGCTGGGTGCTCAGTACTCAGGGTGCTGGGTACTCAGTCCTCGGGGTGCTCCGTGCTCAGTGATCAGGGTGCTGGGTGCTCAGTACTCAGGGTGCTCGGTGCTCAGTACTCAGGGTTCTCAGTGCTCAGTACTAACGGTGCTGGGTGCTCAGTACTCAGGGTGCTGGGTGCTCAGTGCTCAGGGTGCTGGGTGCTCAGTCCTCAGGGTGCTGGGTGCTCAGTACTCAGGGTGTTTGGTGCTCAGTACTCAGGGTGCTCAGTGCTCAGTACTCAGGGTGCTGGTTGCTCAGTGCTCGGGGTGCTCGGTTCTCAGTACTCAGGGTGCTTGGTGCTCAGTACTCAGGGTGCTGGGTGCTCAGTACTCAGGGTGCTGGGTTCTCATTATTGGGGTGCTGGGTGCTCAGTACTCAGGGTGCTGGGTGCTCAGTACTCAGGGTGCTCGGTGCTCAGTACTCAGGGTGCTGGTTGCTCAGTGCTCAGGGTGCTGGGTACTCAGTACTCAGGGTGCTGGATGCTCAGTGCTCAGGGGGCTGGGTGCTCAGTACTCAGGGTGCTGGGTGCTCAGTGCTCAGGGTGCTGGGTGCTCAGTGCTCAGGGTGCTGGGTGCTCAGTACTCAGGGTGCTGGGTGCTCAGTGCTCAGGGTGCTAGGTGCTCAGTGCTCAGGGTGCTGGGTGCTCAGTACTCAGGGTGCTGGGTGCTCAGTGCTCAGGGTGATCGGTGCTCAGTACTCAGGGTGCTGGGTGCTCAGTGCTCAGGGTGCTGGGTGCTCAGTGCTCAGGGTGCTGGGTGCTCAGTACTCAGGGTGCTAGGTGCTCAGTGCTCGGGGTGCTGTGTGCTCAGTGCTCAGGGTGATCGGTGCTCAGTACTCAGGGTGCTGGGTGCTCAGTGCTCAGGGTGCTGGGTGCTCAGTCCTCAGGGAGCTCAGTGCTCAGGGTGCTGGGTGCTCAGTGCTCGGGTTGCACGGTGCTCAGTACTCAGTGTGCTGAGTGCTCAGTAGTCAGGGTGCTGGGTGCTCAGTACTCATGGTGCTGGGTGCTCAGTACTCAGGGTGCTGGGTGCTCAGTTCTCAGGGTGCTGGGTGCTCAGTACTCTGGGTGTTGGGTGCTCAGTTCTCAGGGTGCTGGGTGCTCAGTGCTTGGGGTGCTGGGTGCTCAGTGCTCAGGGTGCTGGGTGCTCAGTGCTCAGTGCTCAGGGTGCTGGGTGCTCAGTACTCAGGGTGCTGGGTGCTCAGTACTCAGGGTGCTGGGTGCTCAGTTCTCAGGGTGCTGGGTGCTCAGTACTCTGGGTGTTGGGTGCTCAGTACTCAGGGTGCTGGGTGCTCAGTGCTCGGGGTGCTGAGTGCTCAGTGCTCAGGGTGCTGTGTGCTCAGTGCTCAGGGTGCTGGGTGCTCAGTACTCAGGGTGCTGGGTGCTCAGTCCTCGGGGTGCTCCGTGCTCAGTGCTCAGGGTGCTGGGTGCTCAGTACTCAGTGTGCTCGGTGCTCAGTACTCAAGGTGCTGGATGCTCAGTGCTCAGGGTGCTGGGTGCTCAGTCCTCAGGGTGCTCCGTGCTCAGTGCTCAGGGTGCTGGGTGCTCAGTACTCAGGGTGCTCGGTGCTCAGTACTCATGGTTCTCAGTGCTCAGGGTGCTGGGTGCTCAGTACTCAGGGTGCTCAGTGCTCAGTACTCGGGGTGCTGGGTGCTCAGTACTCAGGGTGCTCAGTGCTCAGTACTCGGGGTGCTGGGTGCTCAGTGCTCAGTGTGCTCAGTGCTCAGTGCTCGGGGTGCTGGGTGCTCAGTGCTCGGGGCGCTGGGTGCTCAGTGCTCGGGGTGCTGGGTGCTCAGTACTCAGGGTGCTGTGTGCTCAGTGCTCAGTACTCAGCGTGCTGGGTGCTCAGTGCTCAGTGCTCAGGGTGCTCAGTGCTCAGGGTGCTCAGTGCTCAGGGTGCTGGGTGCTCAGGGTGCTGGGTGCTCAGTGCTCGGGGTGTTGGGTGCTCAGTGTTCAGTGCTCAGGGTGCTGGGTGCTCAGTGCTCAGTGCTCAGGGTGCTGGGTGTTCAGTACTCAGGGTGCTCGGTGCTCAGTGCTCAGGGTGCCGGGTGCTCAGTACTCAGGGTGCTGGGTGCTCAGTGCTCGGTGTGCTGGGTGCTCAGTGCTCAGGGTGATCAGTGCTCAGTACTCAGGGTGCTGGGTGCTCAGTACTCAGGGTGCTGGGTGCTCAGTCCTCAGGGTGCTCAGTTCTCAGGGTTCTCGGTGCTCAGTGCTCAGTACGCAGGGTGCTCAGTACTCAGGGTGCTGGGTGCTCAGTACTCAGGGTGCTCGGTGCTCAGTGCTCAGGGTGCTGGGTGCTCAGTACTCAGGGTGCTGGGTGCTCAGTGCTCAGGGTGCTGGGTGCTCAGTGCTCAGGGTGCTGGGTGCTCAGTACTCAGGGTGCTGGGTGCTCAGTGCTCAGGGTGATCGGTGCTCAGTACTCAGGGTGCTGGGTGCTCAGTGCTCAGGGTGCTGGGTGCTCAGTGCTCGGGGTGCTGGGTGCTCAGTACTCAGGGTGCTGTGTGCTCAGTGCTCAGTACTCAGCGTGCTGGGTGCTCAGTGCTCAGTGCTCAGGGTGCTCAGTGCTCAGGGTGCTCAGTGCTCAGGGTGCTGGGTGCTCAGGGTGCTGGGTGCTCAGTGCTCGGGGTGTTGGGTGCTCAGTGTTCAGTGCTCAGGGTGCTGGGTGCTCAGTGCTCAGTGCTCAGGGTGCTGGGTGTTCAGTACTCAGGGTGCTCGGTGCTCAGTGCTCAGGGTGCCGGGTGCTCAGTACTCAGTGTGCTGGGTGCTCAGTGCTCGGTGTGCTGGGTGCTCAGTGCTCAGGGTGATCAGTGCTCAGTGCTCAGGGTGATCGGTGCTCAGTACTCAGGGTGCTGGGTGCTCAGTGCTCAGGGTGCTGGGTGCTCAGTCCTCAGGGAGCTCAGTGCTCAGGGTGCTGGGTGCTCAGTGCTCGGGTTGCACGGTGCTCAGTACTCAGTGTGCTGAGTGCTCAGTAGTCAGGGTGCTGGGTGCTCAGTACTCATGGTGCTGGGTGCTCAGTACTCAGGGGGCTGGGTGCTCAGTGCTCAGGGTGCTGGGTGCTCAGTGCTCAGGTTGCTGGGTGCTCAGTGCTCGGGGTGCTGGGTGCTCAGTGCTCGGGGTGCTGGGTGGTCAGTGCTCAGTGTTCAGTGTGCTGGGTGCTCAGTAGTCAGGGTGCTGGGTGCTCAGTACTCAGGGTGCTGGGTGCTCAGTTCTCAGGGTGCTGGGTGCTCAGTACTCTGGGTGTTGGGTGCTCAGTACTCAGGGTGCTGGGTGCTCAGTGCTTGGGGTGCTGGGTGCTCAGTGCTCAGGGTGCTGGGTGCTCAGTGCTCAGGGTGCTGGGTGCTCAGTACTCAGGGTGCTGGGTGCTCAGTACTCAGGGTGCTGGGTGCTCAGTTCTCAGGGTGCTGGGTGCTCAGTACTCTGCGTGTTGGGTGCTCAGTACTCAGGGTGCTGGGTGCTCAGTGCTCGGGGTGCTGAGTGCTCAGTGCTCAGGGTGCTGTGTGCTCAGTGCTCAGGGTGCTGGGTGCTCAGTACTCAGGGTGCTGGGTGCTCAGTCCTCGGGGTGCTCCGTGCTCAGTGCTCAGGGTGCTGGATGCTCAGTACTCAGTGTGCTCGGTGCTCAGTACTCAAGGTGCTGGATGCTCAGTGCTCAGGGTGCTGGGTGCTCAGTCCTCAGGGTGCTCCGTGCTCAGTGCTCAGGGTGCTGGGTGCTCAGTACTCAGGGTGCTCGGTGCTCAGTACTCATGGTTCTCAGTGCTCAGGGTGCTGGGTGCTCAGTACTCAGGGTGCTCAGTGCTCAGTACTCGGGGTGCTGGGTGCTCAGTACTCAGGGTGCTCAGTGCTCAGTACTCGGGGTGCTGGGTGCTCAGTGCTCAGTGTGCTCAGTGCTCAGTGCTCGGGGTGCTGGGTGCTCAGTGCTCGGGGCGCTGGGTGCTCAGTGCTCGGGGTGCTATGTGCTCAGTACTCAGGGTGCTGTGTGCTCAGTGCTCAGTACTCAGCGTGCTGGGTGCTCAGTGCTCAGTGCTCAGGGTGCTCAGTGCTCAGGGTGCTCAGTGCTCAGGGTGCTGGGTGCTCAGGGTGCTGGGTGCTCAGTGCTCGGGGTGTTGGGTGCTCAGTGTTCAGTGCTCAGGGTGCTGGGTGCTCAGTGCTCAGTGCTCAGGGTGCTGGGTGTTCAGTACTCAGGGTGCTCGGTGCTCAGTGCTCAGGGTGCCGGGTGCTCAGTACTCAGGGTGCTGGGTGCTCAGTGCTCGGTGTGCTGGGTGCTCAGTGCTCAGGGTGATCAGTGCTCAGTACTCAGGGTGCTGGGTGCTCAGTACTCAGGGTGCTGGGTGCTCAGTCCTCAGGGTGCTCAGTTCTCAGGGTTCTCGGTGCTCAGTGCTCAGTACGCAGGGTGCTCAGTACTCAGGGTGCTGGGTGCTCAGTGCTCGGTGTGCTGGGTGCTCAGTACTCAGGGTGCTGGGTGCTCAGTACTCTAGTGCTGGGTGCTCAGTACTCAGGGTGCTGGGTGCTCAGTGCTCAGGGTGCTGGGTGCTCAGTCCTCAGGGTGCTGGGTGCTCAGTACTCAGGGTGTTTGGTGCTCAGTACTCAGGGTGCTCAGTGCTCAGTACTCAGGGTGCTGGTTGCTCAGTGCTCGGGGTGCTTGGTGCTCAGTACTCAGGGTGCTTGGTGCTCAGTACTCAGGGTGCTGGGTGCTCAGTACTCAGGGTGCTGGGTTCTCATTATTGGGGTGCTGGGTGCTCAGTACTCAGGGTGCTGGGTGCTCAGTGCTCAGGGTGCTGGGTGCTCAGTACTCAGGGTGCTGGGTGCTCAGTACTCAGGGTGCTCGGTGCTCAGTACTCAGGGTGCTGGGTGCTCAGTGCTCAGGGTGCTGGGTACTCAGTACTCAGGGTGCTGGGTGCTCAGTACTCAGGGTGCTGGGTGCTCAGTGCTCAGGGTGCTGGGTGCTCAGTGCTCAGGGTGCTGGGTGCTCAGTACTCAGGGTGCTGGGTGCTCAGTGCTCAGGGTGATCGGTGCTCAGTACTCAGGGTGCTGGGTGCTCAGTGCTCAGGGTGCTGGGTGCTCAGTGCTCAGGGTGCTGGGTGCTCAGTACTCAGGGTGCTAGGTGCTCAGTGCTCGGGGTGCTGGGTGCTCAGTGCTCAGGGTGATCGGTGCTCAGTACTCAGGGTGCTGGGTGCTCAGTGCTCAGGGTGCTGGGTGCTCAGTCCTCAGGGTGCTCAGTGCTCAGGGTGCTGGGTGCTCAGTGCTCGGGGTGCACGGTGCTCAGTACTCAGTGTGCTGAGTGCTCAGTACTCAGGGTGCTGGGTGCTCAGTACTCATGTTGCTGGGTGCTCAGTACTCAGGGGGCTGGGTGCTCAGTGCTCAGGGTGCTGGGAGCTCAGTGCTCACGGTGCTGGGTGCTCAGTGCTCGGGGTGCTGGGTGCTCAGTGCTCGTGGTGCTGGGTGGTCAGTGCTCAGTGCTCAGGGTGCTGGGTGCTCAGTACCCTGGGTGCTGGGTGCTCAGTACTCAGGGTGCTGGGTGCTCAGTGCTCAGTGCTCAGGGTGCTGGGTGCTCAGTGCTCAGTGCTCAGGGTGTTGGGTGCTCAGTACTCAGGGTGCTGGGTGCTCAGTACTCTGGGTGCTCAGTGCTCAGTGCTCAGGGTGCTGGGTGCTCAGTACTCAGGGTGCTGGGTGCTCAGTACTCAGGGTGCTGGGTGCTCAGTTCTCAGGGTGCTGGGTGCTCAGTACTCTGGGTGTTGGGTGCTCAGTACTCAGGGTGCTGGGTGCTCAGTGCTCGGGGTGCTGAGTGCTCAGTGCTCAGGGTGCTGTGTGCTCAGTGCTCAGGGTGCTGGGTGCTCAGTACTCAGGGTGCTGGGTGCTCAGTCCTCGGGGTGCTCCGTGCTCAGTGCTCAGGGTGCTGGGTGCTCAGTGCTCAGGGTGCTCGGTGCTCAGTACTCAAGGTGCTGGATGCTCAGTGCTCAGGGTGCTGGGTGCTCAGTCCCCGGGGTGCTCCGTGCTCAGTGCTCAGGGTGCTGGGTGCTCAGTACTCAGGGTGCTGGGTGCTCAGTACTCACGGTTCTCAGTGCTCAGGGTGCTGGGTGCTCAGTACTCAGGGTGCTCAGTGCTCAGTACTCGGGGTGCTGGGTGCTCAGTACTCAGGGTGCTCAGTGCTCAGTACTCGGGGTGCTGGGTGCTCAGTGCTCAGTGTGCTCAGTGCTCAGTGCTCGGGGTGCTGGGTGCTCAGTGCTCGGGGTGCTGGGTGCTCAGTACTCAGGGTGCTGTGTGCTCAGTGCTCAGTACTCAGCGTGCTGGGTGCTCAGTGCTCAGTGCTCAGGGTGCTCAGTGCTCAGGGTGCTCAGTGCTCAGGGTGCTGGGTGCTCAGGGTGCTGGGTGCTCAGTGCTCGGGGTGCTGGGTGCTCAGTGCTCAGTGCTCAGGGTGCTGGGTGCTCAGTGCTCAGTGCTCAGGGTGCTGGGTGTTCAGTACTCAGGGTGCTCGGTGCTCAGTGCTCAGGGTGCTGGGTGCTCAGTACTCAGGGTGCTGGGTGCTCAGTGCTCGGTGTGCTGGGTGCTCAGTGCTCAGGGTGATCAGTGCTCAGTACTCAGGGTGCTGGGTGCTCAGTACTCAGGGTGCTGGGTGCTCAGTCCTCAGGGTGCTCAGTTCTCAGGGTGCTCAGTGCTCAGTACTCAGGGTGCTCAGTACTCAGGGTGCTGGGAGCTCAGTGCTCGGGGTGCTGGGTGCTCAGTACTCAGGGTGCTGGGTGCTCAGTACTCGGGGTGCTGGGTGCTCAGTACTCAGGGTGCTGGGTGCTCAGTGCTCGGGGTGCTGGGTGCTCAGTGCTCAGGGTGCTGGGTGCTCAGTGCTCGGGGTGCTCGGTGCTCAGTACTCAGGGTGCTGAGTGCTCAGTACTCAGGGTGCTGGGTGCTCAGTACTCAGGGTGCTTGGTGCTCAGTACTCAGGGTGCTGGGTGCTCAGTGTTCAGGGTGCTGGGTGCTCAGTGCTCAGCGTGCTGGGTGCTCAGTGCTCGGGGTGCTGGGTGCTCAGGGCTGTGGTGCTGGGTGCTCAGTGCTCAGTGCTCAGGGTGCTGGGTGCTCAGTGCTCAATGCTCAGGGTGCTGGTTGCTCAGTACTCAGGGTGCTGGGTGCTCAGTACTCAGGGTGCTGGGTTCTCAGTGCTCAGGGTGCTCTGTGCTCAGTACTCAGGGTGCTGGGTGCTCAGTGCTCTGGGTGCTGCGTGCTCAGTGCTCAGGGTGCTGGGTGCTCAGTGCTCAGGGTGCTGGGTGCTCAGTACTCAGGGTGCTGGGTGCTCAGTGCTCGGGGCGCTCGGTGCTCAGTACTCAAGGTGCTGGGTGCTCAGTGCTCAGGGTGCTGGGTACTCAGTCCTCGGGGTGCTCCGTGCTCAGTGATCAGGGTGCTGGGTGCTCAGTACTCAGGGTGCTCGGTGCTCAGTACTCAGGGTTCTCAGTGCTCAGTACTAACGGTGCTGGGTGCTCAGTGCTCAGGGTGCTGGGTTCTCAGTGCTCAGTGTGCTGGGTGCTCAGTACTCAGGGTGCTGGGTGCTCAGTGCTCAGGGTGATCGGTGCTCAGTACTCAGGGTGCTCAGTGCTCAGGGTGCTGGGTGCTCAGTGCTCAGGGTGCTGGGTGCTCAGTACTCAGGGTGCTGGGTGCTCAGTGCTCAGGGTGCTGGGTGCTCAGTGCTCAGGGTGATCGGTGCTCAGTACTCAGGGTGCTGGGTGCTCAGTGCTCAGGGTGCTGGGTGCTCAGTCCTCAGGGTGCTCAGTGCTCAGGGTGCTGGGTGCTCAGTGCTCGGGGTGCACGGTGCTCAGTACTCAGTGTGCTGAGTGCTCAGTACTCAGGGTGCTGGGTGCTCAGTACTCATGGTGCTGGGTGCTCAGTACTCAGGGGGCTGGGTGCACAGTACTCAGGGTGCTGGGTGCTCAGTGCTCAGGGTGCTGGGTGCTCAGTGCTCGGGGTGCTGGGTGCTCAGTGCTCGGGGTGCTGGGTGGTCAGTGCTCATTGCTCAGGGTGCTGGGTGCTCAGTACTCAGGGTGCTGGGTGCTAAGTACTCAGGGTGCTGGGTGCTCAGTTCTCAGGGTGCTGGGTGCTCAGTACTCTGGGTGTTGGGTGCTCAGTACTCAGGGTGCTGGGTGCTCAGTGCTTGGGGTGCTGGGTGCTCAGTGCTCAGGGTGCTGGGTGCTCAGTGCTCAGTGCTCAGGGTGCTGGGTCCTCAGTACTCAGGGTGCTGGGTGCTCAGTACTCAGGGTGCTGGGTGCTCAGTGCTCAGAGTGCTGGGTGCTCAGTACTCTGGGTGTTGGGTGCTCAGTACTCAGGGTGCTGGGTGCTCAGTGCTCAGGGTGCTGGGTGCTCAGTGCTCGGGGTGCTGCGTGCTCAGGGCTGTGGTGCTGGGTGCTCAGTGCTCAGTGCTCAGGGTGCTGGGTGCTCAGTGCTCAGGGTGCTGGTTGCTCAGTACTCAGGGTGCTGGGTGCTCAGTACTCAGGGTGCTGAGTTCTCAGTGCTCAGGGTGCTCTGTGCTCAGTACTCAGGGTGCTGGGTGCTCAGTGCTCAGGGTGCTGCGTTCTCAGTGCTCAGGGTGCTGGGTGCTCAGTGCTCAGGGTGATGGGTGCTCAGTACTCAGGGTGCTGGGTGCTCAGTGCTCGGGGCGCTCGGTGCTCAGTACTCAAGGTGCTGGGTGCTCAGTGCTCAGCGTGCAGGGTACTCATTCCTCGGGGTGCTCCGTGCTCAGTGATCAGGGTGCTGGGTGCTCAGTGCTCAGGGTGCTGAGTTCTCAGTGCTCAGGGTTCTCAGTGCTCAGTACTCAGGGTGCTGGGTGCTCAGTGCTCAGGGTGCTGGGTGATCAGTACTCAGGGTGCTGAGTGCTCAGTACTCGGGGTGCTTGGTGCTCAGTACTCAGGGTGCTCAGTGCTCAGTACTCAGGGTGCTGGGTGCTCAGTGCTCAGGGTGCTCAGTGCTCAGTGCTCGGGGTGCTGGGTGCTCAGTGCTTGGTGCGCTGGGTGCTCAGTGCTCGGGGTGCTGGGTGCTCAGTACTCGGCGTGCTGGGTGCTCAGTGCTCAGTGCTCAGGGTGCTGGGTGTTCAGTACTCAGGGTGCATGGTGCTCAGTGCTCAGAGTGTTGGGTGCTCAGTACTCAGGGTGCTCGGTGCTCAGTGCCCTGTACTCAGGGTGCTCAGTACACAGGGTGCTGAGTGCTCAGTGCTCGGTGTGCTGGGTGCTCAGTACTCTGGGTGTTGGGTGCTCAGTACTCAGGGTTCTGGGTGCTCCGTGCTCGGGGTGCTGGGTGCTCAGTGCTCAGGGTGCTGGGTGCTCAGTGCTCAGGGTGCTGGGTGCTCAGTACTCAGGGTGCTGGGTGCTTAGTGCTCGAGGTGCTCGGTGCTCAGTACTCAAGGTGCTGGGTTCTAAGTGCTCAGCGTGCTGGGTGATCAGTACTCGGGGTGCTCCGTGCTCAGGGTGCTGGGTGCTGAGTGCTCAGGGTGCTGGGTGCTCAGTGCTCGGGGTGCTCGGTGCTCAGTGCTCAGGGTCCTGGGTGCTCAGTACTCAGGGTCCTGGGTGCTTAGTACCCAGGGTGCTCAGTGCTCAGTACACAGGGTGCTGGGTGCTCAGTGCTCGGGGTGCTATGTGCTCAGTGCTCAGTACTCAGGGTGCTGGGTGCTCAGTGCTCGGGGTGCTGGGTGCTCAGTACTCTGCGTGCTGGGTGCTCAGTACTCAGGGTGCTGGGTGCTCAGTGCTCAGGGTGCTGGGTGCTCAGTGCTCAGGGTGCTGGGTGCTCAGTGAACGGGGTGCTGGGTGCTCAGTACTCAGGGTGCTCAGTGTTCGGGGAGCTCGGTGCTCAGTACTCAGGGTGCTGGGTGCTCAGTACTCAGTACTCGGGGTGCTGGGTGCTCAGTAATCAGGGTGCTGGGTGCTCAGTAGTCAGGGTGCTGGGAGATCATTCTCGGGGTGCTGGGTGCTCAGTGCTCGGGGTGCTGGGTGCTCAGTACTCAGGGTGCTGGGGGCTCAGTACTCAGGGTGCTGGGTGCTCAGTATTCAGGGTGCTCGGTTCTCAGTACTCAGGGTGCTGGGTGCTCATTCTCGGGGTGCTGGGTGTTCAATGCTCATGGTGCTGGGTGCTCAGTAATCAGGGTGCTGGGGGCTCAGTACTCAGGGTGCTGTGTGCTCAGTACTCAGGGTGATCTGTTCTCAGTACTCAGGTTGCTGGGTGCTGAGTGCTCAGGGTGCTGGGTGCTCAGTGCTCGGGGTGCTGCGTGCTCAGGGCTGTGGTGCTGGGTGCTCAGTGCTCAGTGCTCAGGGTGCTGGGTGCTCAGTGCTCAGGGTGCTGGTTGCTCAGTACTCAGGGTGCTGGGTGCTCAGTACTCAGGGTGCTGAGTTCTCAGTGCTCAGGGTGCTCTGTGCTCAGTATTCAGGGTGCTGGGTGCTCAGTGCTCAGGGTGCTGCGTGCTCAGTGCTCAGGGTGCTGGGTGCTCAGTGCTCAGGGTGATGGGTGCTCAGTACTCAGGGTGCTGGGTGCTCAGTGCTCGGGGCGCTCGGTGCTCAGTACTCAAGGTGCTGGGTGCTCAGTGCTCAGCGTGCAGGGTACTCATTCCTCGGGGTGCTCTGTGCTCAGTGATCAGGGTGCTGGGTGCTCAGTACTCAGGGTGCTCGGTGCTCAGTACTCAGGGTTCTCAGTGCTCAGTACTCAGGGTGCTGGGTGCTCAGTGCTCAGGGTGCTGGGTGATCAGTACTCAGGGTGCTGAGTGCTCAGTACTCGGGGTGCTTGGTGCTCAGTACTCAGGGTGCTCAGTGCTCAGTACTCAGGGTGCTGGGTGCTCAGTGCTCAGGGTGCTCAGTGCTCAGTGCTCGGGGTGCTGGGTGCTCAGTGCTTGGTGCGCTGGGTGCTCAGTGCTCGGGGTGCTGGGTGCTCAGTACTCGGCGTGCTGGGTGCTCAGTGCTCAGGGTGCTCAGTGCTCAGTACTCAGTGCTCAGGGTGCTCAGTGCTCAGTGCTCAGGGTGCTGGGTGTTCAGTACTCAGGGTGCTGGGTGCTCAGTACTCAGGGTGCTGGGTTCTCAGTGCTCAGGGTGCTGGGTGCTCAGTACTCTGGGTGTTGGGTGCTCAGTATTCAGGGTGCTATGTGCTCCGTGCTCGGGGTGCTGGGTGCTCATTGCTCAGGGTGCTGGGTGCTCAGTGCTCAGGGTGCTGGGTTCTCAGTACTCAGGGTGCTGGGTGCTTAGTGCTCGAGGTGCTCGGTGCTCAGTACTCAAGGTGCTGGGTGATCAGTCCTCAGGGTTCTGGGTGCTCAGTGCTCAGTGTGCTCAGTGCTCAGTGCTCGGGGTGCTGGGTACTCAGGGCTCGGGGCGCTGGGTGCTCAGTGCTCGGGGTGCTGGGTGCTCAGTACTCAGGGTGCTGTGTGCTTAGTGCTCAGTACTCAGCGTGCTGGGAGCTCAGTGCTCAGAGTGTTGGGTTCTCAGTACTCAGGGTGCTGGGTGCTCAGTGCTCAGTGCTCAGGGTGCTCAGTGCTCAGGGTGCTCAGTGCTCAGGGTGCTGGGTGCTCAGGGTGCTGGGTGCTCAGTGCTCGGGGTGCTGGGTGCTCAGTGCTCAGTGCTCAGGGTGCTGGGTGTTCAGTACTCAGGGTGCTCGGTGCTCAGTGCTCAGTGTGTTGGGTGCTCAGTACTCAGGGTGCTCGGTGCTCAGTGCTCTGTACTCAGGGTGCTCAGTACACAGGGTGCTGGGTGCTCAGTGCTCGGTGTGCTGGGTGCTCAGTACTCAGGGTGCTGGGTGCTCAGTACTCGGGGTGCTGGGTGCTCAGTACTCAGGGTGCTGTGTGCTCAGTGCTCGGGGTGCTGGGTGCTCAGTGCTCAGGGTGATCGGTGCTCAGTGCTCAGGGTGCTGGGTGCTCAGTCCTCCGGGTGCTCAGTGCTCAGGGTGCTGGGTGCTCAGTGCTCGGGTGCTCGGTGCTCAGTACACAGGGTGATCGGTGCTCAGTGCTCAGGGTGCTGGGTGCTCAGTGCTCAGTGCTCAGGGTGCTGGTTGCTCAGTACTCAGGGTGCTGGGTGCTTAGTACTCAGGGTGCTGTGTGCTCAGTGCTCAGGGTGCTCTGTGCTCAGTACTCAGGGTGCTGGGTGCTCAGTGCTCGGGGTGCTCCGTGCTCAGTGATCAGGGTGCTGGGTGCTCAGTACTCAGGGTGCTGGGTGCTCAGTAATCAGGGTGCTCAGTGCTCAGTACTCGGGGTGCTGGGTGCTCAGTACTCAGGGTGCTCAGTGCTCAGTGCTCAGGGTGCTGGTTGCTCAGTACTCAGGGTGCTGGGTGCTTAGTACTCAGGGTGCTGTGTGCTCAGTGCTCAGTGTGCTCAGTGCTCAGTGCTCGGGGTGCTGGGTGCTCAGTGCTCGGGGCGCTGGGTGCTCAGTGCTCGGGTGCTGGGTGCTCAGTACTCAGGGTGCTGTGTGCTCAGTGCTCAGTACTCAGTGTGCTGGGTGCTCAGTGCTCAGAGTGTTGGGTGCTCAGTACTCAGGGTGCTTGGTGCTCAGTGCTCAGTGCTCAGGGTGCTCAGTGCTCAGGGTGCTCAGTGCTCAGGGTGCTGGGTGCTCAGGGTGCTGGGTGCTCAGTGCTCGGTGTGCTGGGTGCTCAGTGCTCAGTGCTCAGGGTGCTGGGTGCTCAGTGCTCAGTGCTCAGGGTGCTCAGTGCTCAGTGCTCGGGGTGCTGGGTGCTCAGTGCTCGGGGCGCTGGGTGCTCAGTGCTCGGGGTGCTGGGTGCTCAGTACTCGGGGTGCTGGGTGCTCAGTGCTCAGGGTGCTGGGTTCTCAGTACTCAGGGTGCTGGGTGCTTAGTGCTCGAGGTGCTCGGTGCTCAGTACTCAAGGTGCTGGGTGCTCAGTCCTCAGGGTGCTGGGTGCTCAGTGCTCAGTGTGCTCAGTGCTCTGTGCTCGGGGTGCTGGGTGCTCAGTGCTCGGGGCGCTGGGTGCTCAGTGCTCGGGGTGCTGGGTGCTCAGTACTCAGGGTGCTGTGTGCTTAGTGCTCAGTACTCAGCGTGCTGGGTGCTCAGTGCTCAGAGTGTTGGGTGCTCAGTACTCAGGGTGCTGGGTGCTCAGTGCTCAGTGCTCAGGGTGCTCAGTGCTCAGGGTGCTCAGTGCTCAGGGTGCTGGGTGCTCAGGGTGCTGGGTGCTCAGTGCTCGGGGTGCTGGGTGCTCAGTGCTCAGTGCTCAGTGTGCTGGGTGCTCAGTGCTCAGTGCTCAGGGTGCTGGGTGTTCAGTACTCAGGGTGCTCGGTGCTCAGTGCTCAGAGTGTTGGGTGCTCAGTACTCAGGGTGCTCGGTTCTCAGTGCCCTGTACTCAGGGTGCTCAGTACACAGGGTGCTGAGTGCTCAGTGCTCGGTGTGCTGGGTGCTCAGTACTCTGGGTGTTGGGTGCTCAGTACTCAGGGTTCTGGGTGCTCCGTGCTCGGGGTGCTGGGTGCTCAGTGCTCAGGGTGCTGGGTGCTCAGTGCTCAGGGTGCTGGGTGCTCAGTACTCAGGGTGCTGGGTGCTTAGTGCTCGAGGTGCTCGGTGCTCAGTACTCAAGGTGCTGGGTTCTAAGTGCTCAGCGTGCTGGGTGATCAGTACTCGGGGTGCTCCGTGCTCAGGGTGCTGGGTGCTGAGTGCTCAGGGTGCTGGGTGCTCAGTGCTCGGGGTGCTCGGTGCTCAGTGCTCAGTACTCAGGGTGCTGGGTGCTCAGTGCTCGGGGTGCTGGGTGCTCAGTACTCTGCGTGCTGGGTGCTCAGTACTCAGGGTGCTGGGTGCTCAGTGCTCAGGGTGCTGGGTGCTCAGTGCTCAGGGTGCTGGGTGCTCAGTGAACGGGGTGCTGGGTGCTCAGTACTCAGGGTGCTCAGTGTTCGGGGAGCTCGGTGCTCAGTACTCAGGGTGCTGGGTGCTCAGTACTCAGTACTCGGGGTGCTGGGTGCTCAGTAATCAGGGTGCTGGGTGCTCAGTAGTCAGGGTGCTGGGAGATCATTCTCGGGGTGCTGGGTGCTCAGTGCTCGGGGTGCTGGGTGCTCAGTACTCAGGGTGCTGGGGGCTCAGTACTCAGGGTGCTGGGTGCTCAGTACTCAGGGTGCTCGGTTCTCAGTACTCAGGGTGCTGGGTGCTCATTCTCGGGGTGCTGGGTGTTCAATGCTCATGGTGCTGGGTGCTCAGTAATCAGGGTGCTGGGGGCTCAGTACTCAGGGTGCTGTGTGCTCAGTACTCAGGGTGATCTGTTCTCAGTACTCAGGTTGCTGTGTGCTGAGTGCTCGGGGTGCTGGGTGCTCAGTACTCGGGGTGCTCAGTGCTCAGTACTCAGGGTGCTGGGTGCTCAGTACTCAGTGCTCGGGGTGCTCGGTGCTCAGTGCTCAGGGTCCTGGGTGCTCAGTACTCAGGGTCCTGGGTGCTTAGTACCCAGGGTGCTCAGTGCTCAGTACACAGGTTGCTGGGTGCTCAGTGCTCGGGGTGCTGGGTGCTCAGTGCTCAGTACTCAGGGTGCTGGGTGCTCAGTGCTCGGGGTGCTGGGTGCTCAGTACTCTGCGTGCTGGGTGCTCAGTACTCAGGGTGCTGGGTGCTCAGTGCTCAGGGTGCTGGGTGCTCAGTGCTCAGGGTGCTGGGTGCTCAGTGAACGGGGTGCTGGGTGCTCAGTACTCAGGGTGCTCAGTGTTCGGGGAGCTCGGTGCTCAGTACTCAGGGTGCTGGGTGCTCAGTGCTTGGTGCGCTGGGTGCTCAGTGCTCGGGGTGCTGGGTGCTCAGTACTCGGCGTGCTGGGTGCTCAGTGCTCAGGGTGCTCAGTGCTCAGTACTCAGTGCTCAGGGTGCTCAGTGCTCAGTGCTCAGGGTGCTGGGTGTTCAGTACTCAGGGTGCTGGGTGCTCAGTACTCAGGGTGCTGGGTGCTCAGTGCTCAGGGTGCTGGGTGCTCAGTACTCTGGGTGTTGGGTGCTCAGTATTCAGGGTGCTATGTGCTCCGTGCTCGGGGTGCTGGGTGCTCATTGCTCAGGGTGCTGGGTGCTCAGTGCTCAGGGTGCTGGGTTCTCAGTACTCAGGGTGCTGGGTGCTTAGTGCTCGAGGTGCTCGGTGCTCAGTACTCAAGGTGCTGGGTGATCAGTCCTCAGGGTTCTGGGTGCTCAGTGCTCAGTGTGCTCAGTGCTCAGTGCTCGGGGTGCTGGGTACTCAGGGCTCGGGGCGCTGGGTGCTCAGTGCTCGGGGTGCTGGGTGCTCATTACTCAGGGTGCTGTGTGCTTAGTGCTCAGTACTCAGCGTGCTGGGAGCTCAGTGCTCAGAGTGTTGGGTTCTCAGTACTCAGGGTGCTGGGTGCTCAGTGCTCAGTGCTCAGGGTGCTCAGTGCTCAGGGTGCTCAGTGCTCAGGGTGCTGGGTGCTCAGGGTGCTGGGTGCTCAGTGATCGGGGTGCTGGGTGCTCAGTGCTCAGTGCTCAGGGTGCTGGGTGTTCAGTACTCAGGGTGCTCGGTGCTCAGTGCTCTGTACTCAGGGTGCTCAGTACACAGGGTGCTGGGTGCTCAGTGCTCGGTGTGCTGGGTGCTCAGTACTCAGGGTGCTGGGTGCTCAGTACTCGGGGTGCTGGGTGCTCAGTACTCAGGGTGCTGTGTGCTCAGTGCTCGGGGTGCTGGGTGCTCAGTGCTCAGGGTGATCGGTGCTCAGTGCTCAGGGTGCTGGGTGCTCAGTCCTACGGGTGCTCAGTGCTCAGGGTGCTGGGTGCTCAGTGCTCGGGTGCTCGGTGCTCAGTACTCAGGGTGATCGGTGCTCAGTGCTCAGGGTGCTGGGTGCTCAGTGCTCAGTGCTCAGGGTGCTGGTTGCTCAGTACTCAGGGTGCTGGGTGCTCAGTACTCAGGGTGCTGTGTGCTCAGTGCTCAGGGTGCTCTGTGCTCAGTACTCAGGGTGCTGGGTGCTCAGTGCTCGGGGTGCTCCGTGCTCAGTGATCAGGGTGCTGGGTGCTCAATACTCAGGGTGCTGGGTGCTCAGTACTCAGGGTGCTCAGTGCTCAGTACTCGGGGTGCTGGGTGCTCAGTACTCAGGGTGCTCAGTGCTCAGTACTCGGGGTGCTGGGTGCTCAGTGCTCAGTGTGCTCAGTGCTCAGTGCTCGGGGTGCTGGGTGCTCAGTGCTCGGGGCGCTGGGTGCTCAGTGCTCGGGTGCTGGGTGCTCAGTACTCAGGTTGCTGTGTGCTCAGTGCTCAGTACTCAGCGTGCTGGGTGCTCAGTGCTCAGAGTGTTGGGTGCTCAGTACTCAGGGTGCTGGGTGCTCAGTGCTCAGTGCTCAGGGTGCTCAGTGCTCAGGGTGCTCAGTGCTCAGGGTGCTGGGTGCTCAGGGTGCTGGGTGCTCAGTGCTCGGGGTGCTGGGTGCTCAGTGCTCAGTGCTCAGGGTGCTGGGTGCTCAGTGCTCAGTGCTCAGGGTGCTGGGTGTTCAGTACTCAGGGTGCTCGGTGCTCAGTGCTCAGGGTGCTGGGTGCTCAGTACTCAGGGTGCTGGGTGCTCAGTGCTCGGGGTGCTGGGTGCTCAGTGCTCAGGGTGATCAGTGCTCAGTACTCAGGGTGCTGGGTGCTCAGTGCTCAGGGTGCTGGGTGCTCAGTCCTCAGGGTGCTCAGTTCTCAGTGTGCTCGGTGCTCAGTGCTCAGTACTCAGGGTGCTCAGTACTCAGGGTGCTGGGTGCTCAGTGCTCGGGGTGCTGGGTGCTCAGTACTCAGGGTGCTGGGTGCTCAGTACTCGGGGTGCTGGGTGCTCAGTACTCAGGGTGCTGGGTGCTCAGTGCTCGGGGTGCTGGGTGCTCAGTGCTCAGGGTGATCAGTGCTCAGTGCTCAGGGTGCTGGGTGCTCAGTCCTCCGGGTGCTCAGTGCTCAGGGTGCTGGGTGCTCAGTGCTCGGGGTGCTCGGTGCTCAGTACTCAGGGTGCTGAGTGCTCAGTACTCAGGGTGCTGGGTGCTCAGTACTCAGGGTGCTGGGTGCTCAGTACTCAGGGTGCTGGGTGCTCAGTGTTCAGGGTGCTGGGTGCTCAGTGCTCAGGGTGCTGGGTCCTCAGTGCTCGGGGTGCTGGGTGCTCAGGGCTGTGGTGCTGGGTGCTCAGTGCTCAGTGCTCAGGGTGCTGGGTGCTCAGTGCTCAGTGCTCAGGGTGCTGGTTGCTCAGTACTCAGGGTGCTGGGTGCTCAGTACTCAGGGTGCTGGGTTCTCAGTGCTCAGGGTGCTCTGTGCTCAGTACTCAGGGTGCTGGGTGCTCAGTGCTCAGGGTGCTGCGTGCTCAGTGCTCAGGGTGCTGGGTGCTCAGTGCTCAGGGTGCTGGGTGCTCAGTACTCAGGGTGCTGGGTGCTCAGTGCTCGGGGCGCTCGGTTCTCAGTACTCAAGGTGCTGGGTGCTCAGTGCTCAGGGTGCAGGGTACTCAGTCCTCGGGGTGCTCCGTACTCAGTGATCAGGGTGCTCGGTGCTCAGTACTCAGGGTTCTCAGTGCTCAGTACTCAGGGTGCTGGGTGCTCAGTGCTCAGGGTGCTGGGTGCTCAGTACTCTGGGTGCTGAGTGCTCAGTACTCGGGGTGCTTGGTGCTCAGTACTCAGGGTGCTCAGTGCTCAGTACTCGGGGTGCTGGGTGCTCAGTGCTCAGGGTGCTCAGTGCTCAGTGCTCGGGGTGCTGGGTGCTCAGTGCTCGGGGCCCTGGGTGCTCAGTGCTCGGGGTGCTGGGTGCTCAGTACTCGGGGTGCTGGGTGCTCAGTGCTCAGGGTGCTGGGTTCTCAGTACTCAGGGTGCTGGGTGCTTAGTGCTCGAGGTGCTCGGTGCTCAGTACTCAAGGTGCTGGGTGCTCAGTCCTCAGGGTGCTGGGTGCTCAGTGCTCGGGGCGCTGGGTGCTCAGTGCTCGGGGCGCTGGGTGCTCAGTGCTCGGGGTGCTGGGTGCTCATTACTCAGGGTGCTGTGTGCTTAGTGCTCAGTACTCAGCGTGCTGGGTGCTCAGTGCTCAGAGTGTTGGGTGCTCAGTACTCAGGGTGCTGGGTGCTCAGTGCTCAGTGCTCAGGGTGCTCAGTGCTCAGGGTGCTCAGTGCTCAGGGTGCTGGGTGCTCAGGGTGCTGGGTGCTCAGTGCTCGGGGTGCTGGGTGCTCAGTGCTCAGTGCTCAGGGTGCTGGGTGCTCAGTGCTCAGTGCTCAGGGTGCTGGGTGTTCAGTACTCAGGGTGCTCGGTGCTCAGTGCTCAGAGTGTTGGGTGCTCAGTACTCAGGGTGCTCGGTGCTCAGTGCTCTGTACTCAGGGTGCTCAGTACACAGGGTGCTGAGTGCTCAGTGCTCGGTGTGCTGGGTGCTCAGTACTCAGGGTGCTGGGTGCTCAGTACTCGGGGTGCTGGGTGCTCAGTACTCAGGGTGCTGTGTGCTCAGTGCTCGGGGTGCTGGGTGCTCAGTACTCTGGGTGTTGGGTGCTCAGTACTCAGGGTTCTGGGTGCTCCGTGCTCGGGGTGCTGGGTGCTCAGTGCTCAGGGTGCTGGGTGCTCAGTACTCAGGGTCCTGGGTGCTTAGTGCTCGAGGTGCTCGGTGCTCAGTACTCAAGGTGCTGGGTTCTAAGTGCTCAGCGTGCTGGGTGATCAGTACTCGGGGTGCTCCGTGCTCAGGGTGCTGGGTGCTGAGTGCTCAGGGTGCTGGGTGCTCAGTGCTCGGGGTGCTCGGTGCTCAGTGCTCAGGGTCCTGGGTGCTCAGTACTCAGGGTCCTGGGTGCTTAGTACCCAGGGTGCTCAGTGCTCAGTACACAGGGTGCTGGGTGCTCAGTGCTCGGGGTGCTGGGTGCTCAGTGCTCAGTACTCAGGGTGCTGGGTGCTCAGTGCTCGGGGTGCTGGGTGCTCAGTACTCTGCGTGCTGGGTGCTCAGTACTCAGGGTGCTGGGTGCTCAGTGCTCAGGGTGCTGGGTGCTCAGTGCTCAGGGTGCTGGGTGCTCAGTGAACGGGGTGCTGGGTGCTCAGTACTCAGGGTGCTCAGTGTTCGGGGAGCTCGGTGCTCAGTACTCAGGGTGCTGGGTGCTCAGTACTCAGTACTCGGGGTGCTGGGTGCTCAGTAATCAGGGTGCTGGGTGCTCAGTAGTCAGGGTGCTGGGTGCTCATTCTCGGGGTGCTGGGTGCTCAGTGCTCGGGGTGCTGGGTGCTCAGTACTCAGGGTGCTGTGTGCTCAGTACTCAGGGTGATCTGTTCTCAGTACTCAGGTTGCTGGGTGCTGAGTGCTCGGGGTGCTGGGTGCTCAGTACTCGGGGTGCTCAGTGCTCAGTACTCAGGGTGCTGGGTGCTCAGTACTCAGTGCTCGGGGTGCTCGGTGCTCAGTGCTCAGGGTCCTTGGTGCTCAGTACTCAGGGTCCTGGGTGCTTAGTACCCAGGGTGCTCAGTGCTCAGTACACAGGTGTTGTGATAGGAGCGGCGGGCTGTGTCCCGCCACCCGGCTAGCTTTACCCGAAATAATTACATGGAAACTGTATTCTTTTAAACACTGCCTGACCCATTAGTTTCAGTTTCTTATTGGCTAGCTTTTACATATTGATCTAACCCATTTCTATTAATCTGTGTAGCCCACGAGCTGGCTTACCAGGAATGATCTTAACCTGCGTCTGTCTGGAGTGGGACAATCATGGCGACTCCCTGACTTAGCTTTTTTCTCCCAGCATTTTGTTCTGTTTACTCCGCCTACCTAAGGGTTGGCCTATCAAATGGGTCTAGGCAGTTTTTTTATTAATAAGAAATCACTCCCACATCATTTCCCCTTTTTCTGTTTAAACAAAAAAGAAAGGCTTTTACTTTAACATAGTAAAATTACATATAGCAAAACAGTTATCAAGCAAGAATTATAGTTACAATATTTATATCTATTTTATCTTTTATCATAACTAAGGAAAACTATAACTATCTATTCATTCTTCAACTCCATCAAAGACTCCAGAAGGATATAATACTACCTAAGTAAACAAGAAATAAGAAAACTCTGGAAATGACAGAGACATCTTGCTGCCTGGACAGTCACCCAAAGTTCTTTTGTATGGTTGGGGCATCCATCTTCAGCCTTCAGGCCCATAGTATCCAGCAGACATTTCCATGAAGCAGGAAATTTCAAAGACAGTTCAGTCACTATCTGCTGTGTCCTGCAGAATGTCTCGCAGACTCTTTCATGAGTCATGAACCCCAAAAGGCCGTCTCACCTTTAGGCAAGTTTAGCAGTCCTCTCTCTGCGGGTTCTCTGTGTCCATTTTATGCAACAGACCAGGCAAGAGCAGTTTCTTGCCCAAATGGCTATCCAACTCCATAAGGATCCTCTTCGATGCCCATCTTCCTCTTGAAGTAGATTGGTGCCGCCAGGAGCAGATATGTCTCATTGTCATGAAAAGTCCTAAGTTATTAAAACATTAAATGCCATATTCTGCAGTCTTTGAAAGATATGAAGAATGTCTATCTAACTGAAATGTATCTCTATATATCTAGAAAATCTAACTAACATGACTACAAGATTGACTATTATTGATGATTAACCATTAACCTATATTTCTTAATTATACATTACATTTTTAAATGAACTACACAATCACAATACCTTAATCAAGATCAGAAATACATATACATATAACAAAATTGACTGTAAAATCCACACCAATGCAAATTACTCATACCTATATCATTTCCCCCTTTAAATGTAAAAGAACATTTACAAACAATATTTTGGGAACATGGGCGCAGTTTTTTCTCTCCAAACTGCTTTCTGCTGAATGGGGGCGCTGTTAATCAGATCATTTAGGGTGTAACCTGTGTGCCAGGTTTATCTCAGTTGTCAGTTGAGTGAAGTAATTTTTTGAGGGTGTTCACAGGAACTTTTCGGGAGGTCGTGGTCTATCATACCATATCGGGATAGATGCAATCCACAGGGTCTGGTCCTCTGTGAAAACAAAAGAAGACCCTTTCCAAAGTATCATATCCTTAGACCCAAATTTTGAAATCGTAATACCTTTATATCCATTATGGTTTAGCTTGGCAGCCCATGTAATGAAATGTCTGTCTGTACTTAGCTCCTTTACAGTCAAAAATTTTAAAGAAAACACAATGTACATAATCCAGACTCTCTGTGAATTTTTTATTTTTACGTGGCTTATTTTTTTTATTTCTTTTAATCTCTTAACTATCTGTACTCTGTCTCTTTAAAGACTTTACCCTTTTTTTTAAGACATTTGCTTTATTCTCTATATTCTTATTCTTCTCTCTTTTAAGCCTATGTACATTCATCCAACGCTGTGATCCACTGAGGTCTGTTATGTCTGAATCTGTTTTATTGTGAATCTGTAATATTTTTACTATCCAGGAGCATTTCTTAAAATGTTAAGCACTTCTTAAAAACTTAAGTTGTACCATGTACAGGTAATACGGTACCACCTGTGTCCTGCCCAGTCTAAACCTTAACTGTGCTGTTATTATGGTAATTACGGTAGTTCCTGCCAACCAGCACAGTTCAGCAAGGAGCAGCCTCTCCTGCCTCAGATCCATTTGGTGTCCCTGAGCTGTGCACAGTTCCAGGCACACAGCAAGTCCTCATTGGAGCCGCACTCAGTAGTTTAATTTTGAGACTGAGCATGCAGCACAGAAACTCTTTTTATCCAAGTTACAACCAAATCTGACACGCAGAGCACTGCGCAGTCTGAAAACACGTCTCTTTTACCATGCTCTTCTGCCTGCCTAAGCCTGATTCTGCCATCTGCCCAGGTGCAGGCGGGGAGCGCTGAGAGCACTCTCCTTCCGATCCCAAGCGGGAACACAAACATCCAGTCCCATAAAATCCATTGAAATGTTTTAAAGCCAGAGTTTGCACTGGCGGCACAGTCCCAAGAAGCCGCACTTTAAAATGACGCAGCTTTTTTTTCTGTTGCTGTTGCCGAATCAGGAAATCTCTCTACAGCACGCCACCAACAAACAGCAAAAATCTGTGTTAAAGTCTCTCTCCCTTATTTTTAAGCCTTTTCAGGTTTTTAAGTGGATTTAGCCCCACGTTGGGCGCCATTCTGTTGTGATAGGAGCGGCGGGCTGTGTCCCGCCACCCGGCTAGCTTTACCCGAAATAATTACACGGAAACTGTATTCTTTTAAACACTGCCTGACCCATTAGTTTCAGTTTCTTATTGGCTAGCTTTTACATATTGATCTAACCCATTTCTATTAATCTGTGTAGCCCACGAGCAGGCTTACCAGGAATGATCTTAACCTGCGTCTGTCTGGAGTGGGACAATCATGGCGACTCCCTGACTTAGCTTTTTTCTCCCAGCATTTTGTTCTGTTTACTCCGCCTACCTAAGGGTTGGGGTATCAAATGGGTCTAGGCAGTTTTTTTATTAATAAGAAATCACTCCCACATCACACAGGGTGCTGGGTGCTCAGTGCTCGGGGTGCTGGGTGCTCAGTGCTCAGTACTCAGGGTGCTGGGTGCTCAGTGCTCGGGGTGCTGGGTGCTCAGTACTATGCGTGCTGGGAGCTCAGTACTCAGGGTGCTGGGTGCTCAGTGCTCAGGGTGCTGGGTGCTCAGTGCTCAGGGTGCTGGGTGCTCAGTGAACAGGGTGCTGGGTGCTCAGTACTCAGGGTGCTCAGTGTTCGGGGAGCTCGGTGCTCAGTACTCAGGGTGCTGGGTGCTCAGTACTCAGTACTCGGGGTGCTGGGTGCTCAGTAATCAGGGTGCTGGGTGCTCAGTAGTCAGGGTGCTGGGTGCTCATTCTCGGGGTGCTGGGTGCTCAGTGCTCGGGGTGCTGGGTGCTCAGTACTCAGGGTGCTGGGGGCTCAGTACTCAGGGTGCTGGGTGCTCAGTACTCAGGGTGCTCGGTTCTCAGTACTCAGGGTGCTGGGTGCTCATTCTCGGGGTGCTGGGTGTTCAATACTCATGGTGCTGGGTGCTCAGTAATCAGGGTGCTGGGGGCTCAGTACTCAGGGTGCTGTGTGCTCAGTACTCAGGGTGATCTGTTCTCAGTACTCAGGTTGCTGGGTGCTCAGTGCTCGGGGCGCTGGGTGCTCAGTGCTCGGGGTGCTGGGTGCTCAGTACTCGGGGTGCTGGGTGCTCAGTGCTCAGGGTGCTGGGTTCTCAGTACTCAGGGTGCTGGGTGCTTAGTGCTCGAGGTGCTCGGTGCTCAGTACTCAAGGTGCTGGGTGCTCAGTCCTCAGGGTGCTGGGTGCTCAGTGCTCAGTGTGCTCAGTGCTCTGTGCTCGGGGTGCTGGGTGCTCAGTGCTCGGGGCGCTGGGTGCTCAGTGCTCGGGGTGCTGGGTGCTCAGTACTCAGGGTGCTGTGTGCTTAGTGCTCAGTACTCAGCGTGCTGGGTGCTCAGTGCTCAGAGTGTTGGGTGCTCAGTACTCAGGGTGCTGGGTGCTCAGTGCTCAGTGCTCAGGGTGCTCAGTGCTCAGGGTGCTCAGTGCTCAGGGTGCTGGGTGCTCAGGGTGCTGGGTGCTCAGTGCTCGGGGTGCTGGGTGCTCAGTGCTCAGTGCTCAGGGTGCTGGGTGCTCAGTGCTCAGTGCTCAGGGTGCTGGGTGTTCAGTACTCAGGGTGCTCGGTGCTCAGTGCTCAGAGTGTTGGGTGCTCAGTACTCAGGGTGCTCGGTGCTCAGTGCTCTGTACGTAGGGTGCTCAGTACACAGGGTGCTGAGTGCTCAGTGCTCGGTGTGCTGGGTGCTCAGTACTCTGGGTGTTGGGTGCTCAGTACTCAGGGTTCTGGGTGCTCCGTGCTCGGGGTGCTGGGTGCTCAGTGCTCAGGGTGCTGGGTGCTCAGTGCTCAGGGTGCTGGGTGCTCAGTACTCAGGGTGCTGGGTGCTTAGTGCTCGAGGTGCTCGGTGCTCAGTACTCAAGGTGCTGGGTTCTAAGTGCTCAGCGTGCTGGGTTATCAGTACTCGGGGTGCTCCGTGCTCAGGGTGCTGGGTGCTGAGTGCTCAGGGTGCTGGGTGCTCAGTGCTCGGGGTGCTCGGTGCTCAGTGCTCAGGGTCCTGGGTGCTCAGTACTCAGGGTCCTGGGTGCTTAGTACCCAGGGTGCTCAGTGCTCAGTACACAGGGTGCTGGGTGCTCAGTGCTCGGGGTGCTGGGTGCTCAGTGCTCAGTACTCAGGGTGCTGGGTGCTCAGTGCTCAGGGTGCTGGGTGCTCAGTACTCTGCGTGCTGGGTGCTCAGTACTCAGGGTGCTGGGTGCTCAGGGCTCAGGGTGCTGGGTGCTCAGTGCTCAGGGTGCTGGGTGCTCAGTGAACGGGGTGCTGGGTGCTCAGTACTCAGGGTGCTCAGTGTTCGGGGAGCTCGGTGCTCAGTACTCAGGGTGCTGGGTGCTCAGTACTCAATACTCGGGGTGCTGGGTGCTCAGTAATCAGGGTGCTGGGTGCTCAGTAGTCAGGGTGCTGGGTGCTCATTCTCGGGGTGCTGGGTGCTCAGTGCTCGGGGTGCTGGGTGCTCAGTACTCAGGGTGCTGGGGGCTCAGTACTCAGGGTGCTGGGTGCTCAGTACTCAGGCTGCTTGGTTCTCAGTACTCAGGGTGCTGGGTGCTCATTCTCGGGGTGCTGGGTGTTCAATGCTCATGGTGCTGGGTGCTCAGTAATCAGGGTGGTGGGGGCTCAGTACTCAGGGTGCTGTGTGCTCAGTACTCAGGGTGATCTGTTCTCAGTACTCAGGTTGCTGGGTGCTGAGTGCTCGGGGTGCTGGGTGCTCAGTACTCGGGGTGCTCAGTGCTCAGTACTCAGGGTGCTGGGTGCTCAGTACTCAGTGCTCGGGGTGCTCGGTGCTCAGTGCTCAGGGTCCTGGGTGCTCAGTACTCAGGTTCCTGGGTGCTTAGTACCCAGGGTGCTCAGTGCTCAGTACACAGGGTGCTGGGTGCTCAGTGCTCGGGGTGCTGGGTGCTCAGTGCTCAGTACTCAGGGTGCTGGGTGCTCAGTGCTCGGGGTGCTGGGTGCTCAGTACTATGCGTGCTGGGAGCTCAGTACTCAGGGTGCTGGGTGCTCAGTGCTCAGGGTGCTGGGTGCTCAGTGCTCAGGGTGCTGGGTGCTCAGTGAACAGGGTGCTGGGTGCTCAGTACTCAGGGTGCTCAGTGTTCGGGGAGCTCGGTGCTCAGTACTCAGGGTGCTGGGTGCTCAGTACTCAGTACTCGGGGTGCTGGGTGCTCAGTAATCAGGGTGCTGGGTGCTCAGTAGTCAGGGTGCTGGGTGCTCATTCTCGGGGTGCTGGGTGCTCAGTGCTCGGGGTGCTGGGTGCTCAGTACTCAGGGTGCTGGGGGCTCAGTACTCAGGGTGCTGGGTGCTCAGTACTCAGGGTGCTCGGTTCTCAGTACTCAGGGTGCTGGGTGCTCATTCTCGGGGTGCTGGGTGTTCAATACTCATGGTGCTGGGTGCTCAGTAATCAGGGTGCTGGGGGCTCAGTACTCAGGGTGCTGTGTGCTCAGTACTCAGGGTGATCTGTTCTCAGTACTCAGGTTGCTGGGTGCTCAGTGCTCGGGGCGCTGGGTGCTCAGTGCTCGGGGTGCTGGGTGCTCAGTACTCGGGGTGCTGGGTGCTCAGTGCTCAGGGTGCTGGGTTCTCAGTACTCAGGGTGCTGGGTGCTTAGTGCTCGAGGTGCTCGGTGCTCAGTACTCAAGGTGCTGGGTGCTCAGTCCTCAGGGTGCTGGGTGCTCAGTGCTCAGTGTGCTCAGTGCTCTGTGCTCGGGGTGCTGGGTGCTCAGTGCTCGGGGCGCTGGGTGCTCAGTGCTCGGGGTGCTGGGTGCTCAGTACTCAGGGTGCTGTGTGCTTAGTGCTCAGTACTCAGCGTGCTGGGTGCTCAGTGCTCAGAGTGTTGGGTGCTCAGTACTCAGGGTGCTGGGTGCTCAGTGCTCAGTGCTCAGGGTGCTCAGTGCTCAGGGTGCTCAGTGCTCAGGGTGCTGGGTGCTCAGGGTGCTGGGTGCTCAGTGCTCGGGGTGCTGGGTGCTCAGTGCTCAGTGCTCAGGGTGCTGGGTGCTCAGTGCTCAGTGCTCAGGGTGCTGGGTGTTCAGTACTCAGGGTGCTCGGTGCTCAGTGCTCAGAGTGTTGGGTGCTCAGTACTCAGGGTGCTCGGTGCTCAGTGCTCTGTACTCAGGGTGCTCAGTACACAGGGTGCTGAGTGCTCAGTGCTCGGTGTGCTGGGTGCTCAGTACTCTGGGTGTTGGGTGCTCAGTACTCAGGGTTCTGGGTGCTCCGTGCTCGGGGTGCTGGGTGCTCAGTGCTCAGGGTGCTGGGTGCTCAGTGCTCAGGGTGCTGGGTGCTCAGTACTCAGGGTGCTGGGTGCTTAGTGCTCGAGGTGCTCGGTGCTCAGTACTCAAGGTGCTGGGTTCTAAGTGCTCAGCGTGCTGGGTGATCAGTACTCGGGGTGCTCCGTGCTCAGGGTGCTGGGTGCTGAGTGCTCAGGGTGCTGGGTGCTCAGTGCTCGGGGTGCTCGGTGCTCAGTGCTCAGGGTCCTGGGTGCTCAGTACTCAGGGTCCTGGGTGCTTAGTACCCAGGGTGCTCAGTGCTCAGTACACAGGGTGCTGGGTGCTCAGTGCTCGGGGTGCTGGGTGCTCAGTGCTCAGTACTCAGGGTGCTGGGTGCTCAGTGCTCAGGGTGCTGGGTGCTCAGTACTCTGCGTGCTGGGTGCTCAGTACTCAGGGTGCTGGGTGCTCAGGGCTCAGGGTGCTGGGTGCTCAGTGCTCAGGGTGCTGGGTGCTCAGTGAACGGGGTGCTGGGTGCTCAGTACTCAGGGTGCTCAGTGTTCGGGGAGCTCGGTGCTCAGTACTCAGGGTGCTGGGTGCTCAGTACTCAATACTCGGGGTGCTGGGTGCTCAGTAATCAGGGTGCTGGGTGCTCAGTAGTCAGGGTGCTGGGTGCTCATTCTCGGGGTGCTGGGTGCTCAGTGCTCGGGGTGCTGGGTGCTCAGTACTCAGGGTGCTGGGGGCTCAGTACTCAGGGTGCTGGGTGCTCAGTACTCAGGGTGCTTGGTTCTCAGTACTCAGGGTGCTGGGTGCTCATTCTCGGGGTGCTGGGTGTTCAATGCTCATGGTGCTGGGTGCTCAGTAATCAGGGTGCTGGGGGCTCAGTACTCAGGGTGCTGTGTGCTCAGTACTCAGGGTGATCTGTTCTCAGTACTCAGGTTGCTGGGTGCTGAGTGCTCGGGGTGCTGGGTGCTCAGTACTCGGGGTGCTCAGTGCTCAGTACTCAGGGTGCTGGGTGCTCAGTACTCAGTGCTCGGGGTGCTCGGTGCTCAGTGCTCAGGGTCCTGGGTGCTCAGTACTCAGGTTCCTGGGTGCTTAGTACCCAGGGTGCTCAGTGCTCAGTACACAGGGTGCTGGGTGCTCAGTGCTCGGGGTGCTGGGTGCTCAGTGCTCAGTACTCAGGGTGCTGGGTGCTCAGTGCTCGGGGTGCTGGGTGCTCAGTACTCTGCGTGCTGGGTGCTCAGTACTCAGGGTGCTGGGTGCTCAGAGCTCAGGGTGCTGGGTGCTCAGTGCTCAGGGTGCTGGGTGCTCAGTGAACGGGGTGCTGGGTGCTCAGTACTCAGGGTGCTCAGTGTTCGGGGAGCTCGGTGCTCAGTACTCAGGGTGCTGGGTGCTCAGTACTCAATACTCGGGGTGCTGGGTGCTCAGTAATCAGGGTGCTGGGTGCTCAGTAGTCAGGGTGCTGGGTGCTCATTCTCGGGGTGCTGGGTGCTCAGTGCTCGGGGTGCTGGGTGCTCAGTACTCAGGGTGCTGGGGGCTCAGTACTCAGGGTGCTGGGTGCTCAGTACTCAGGGTGCTTGGTTCTCAGTACTCAGGGTGCTGGGTGCTCATTCTCAGGGTGCTGGGTGTTCAATGCTCATGGTGCTGGGTGCTCAGTAATCAGGGTGCTGGGGGCTCAGTACTCAGGGTGCTGTGTGCTCAGTACTCAGGGTGATCTGTTCTCAGTACTCAGGTTGCTGGGTGCTGAGTGCTCGGGGTGCTGGGTGCTCAGTACTCGGGGTGCTCAGTGCTCAGTACTCAGGGTGCTGGGTGCTCAGTACTCAGTGCTCGGGGTGCTCGGTGCTCAGTGCTCAGGGTCCTGGGTGCTCAGTACTCAGGTTCCTGGGTGCTTAGTACCCAGGGTGCTCAGTGCTCAGTACACAGGGTGCTGGGTGCTCAGTGCTCGGGGTGCTGGGTGCTCAGTGCTCAGTACTCAGGGTGCTGGGTGCTCAGTGCTCGGGGTGCTGGGTGCTCAGTACTCTGCGTGCTGGGTGCTCAGTACTCAGGGTGCTGGGTGCTCAGAGCTCAGGGTGCTGGGTGCTCAGTGCTCAGGGTGCTGGGTGCTCAGTGAACGGGGTGCTGGGTGCTCAGTACTCAGGGTGCTCAGTGTTCGGGGAGCTCGGTGCTCAGTACTCAGGGTGCTGGGTGCTCAGTGCTTGGTGCGCTGGGTGCTCAGTGCTCGGGGTGCTGGGTGCTCAGTACTCGGCGTGCTGGGTGCTCAGTGCTCAGGGTGCTCAGTGCTCAGTACTCAGTGCTCAGGGTGCTCAGTGCTCAGTGCTCAGGGTGCTGGGTGTTCAGTACTCAGGGTGCTGGGTGCTCAGTACTCAGGGTGCTGGGTGCTCAGTGCTCAGGGTGCTGGGTGCTCAGTACTCTGGGTGTTGGGTGCTCAGTATTCAGGGTGCTATGTGCTCCGTGCTCGGGGTGCTGGGTGCTCATTGCTCAGGGTGCTGGGTGCTCAGTGCTCGAGGTGCTCGGTGCTCAGTACTCAAGGTGCTGGGTGATCAGTCCTCAGGGTTCTGGGTGCTCAGTGCTCAGTGTGCTCAGTGCTCAGTGCTCAGGGTGCTGGGTACTCAGGGCTCAGGGTGCTCAGTGCTCAGGGTGCTGGGTGCTCAGGGTGCTGGGTGCTCAGTGCTCGGGGTGCTGGGTGCTCAGTGCTCAGTGCTCAGGGTGCTGGGTGTTCAGTACTCAGGGTGCTCGGTGCTCAGTGCTCAGTGTGTTGGGTGCTCAGTACTCAGGGTGCTCGGTGCTCAGTGCTCTGTACTCAGGCTGCTCAGTACACAGGGTGCTGGGTGCTCAGTGCTCGGTGTGCTGGGTGCTCAGTACTCAGGGTGCTGGGTGCTCAGTACTCGGGGTGCTGGGTGCTCAGTACTCAGGGTGCTGTGTGCTCAGTGCTCGGGGTGCTGGGTGCTCAGTGCTCAGGGTGATCGGTGCTCAGTGCTCAGGGTGCTGGGTGCTCAGTCCTCCGGGTGCTCAGTGCTCAGGGTGCTGGGTGCTCAGTGCTCGGGTGCTCGGTGCTCAGTACTCAGGGTGATCGGTGCTCAGTGCTCAGGGTGCTGGGTGCTCAGTGCTCAGTGCTCAGGGTGCTGGTTGCTCAGTACTCAGGGTGCTGGGTGCTCAGTACTCAGGGTGCTGTGTGCTCAGTGCTCAGGGTGCTCTGTGCTCAGTACTCAGGGTGCTGGGTGCTCAGTGCTCGGGGTGCTCCGTGCTCAGTGATCAGGGTGCTGGGTGCTCAGTACTCAGGGTGCTGGGTGCTCAGTACTCAGGGTGCTCAGTGCTCAGTACTCGGGGTGCTGGGTGCTCAGTACTCAGGGTGCTCAGTGCTCAGTACTCGGGGTGCTGGGTGCTCAGTGCTCAGTGTGCTCAGTGCTCAGTGCTCGGGGTGCTGGGTGCTCAGTGCTCGGGGCGCTGGGTGCTCAGTGCTCGGGTGCTGGGTGCTCAGTACTCAGGGTGCTGTGTGCTCAGTGCTCAGTACTCAGCGTGCTGGGTGCTCAGTGCTCAGAGTGTTGGGTGCTCAGTACTCAGGGTGCTGGGTGCTCAGTGCTCAGTGCTCAGGGTGCTCAGTGCTCAGGGTGCTCAGTGCTCAGGGTGCTGGGTGCTCAGGGTGCTGGGTGCTCAGTGCTCAGGGTGCTGGGTGCTCAGTGCTCAGTGCTCAGGGTGCTGGGTGCTCAGTGCTCAGTGCTCAGGGTGCTGGGTGTTCAGTACTCAGGGTGCTCGGTGCTCAGTGCTCAGGGTGCTGGGTGCTCAGTACTCAGGGTGCTGGGTGCTCAGTGCTCGGGGTGCTGGGTGCTCAGTGCTCAGGGTGATCAGTGCTCAGTACTCAGGGTGCTGGGTGCTCAGTGCTCAGGGTGCTGGGTGCTCAGTCCTCAGGGTGCTCAGTTCTCAGTGTGCTCGGTGCTCAGTGCTCAGTACTCAGGGTGCTCAGTACTCAGGGTGCTGGGTGCTCAGTGCTCGGGGTGCTGGGTGCTCAGTACTCAGGGTGCTGGGTGCTCAGTACTCGGGGTGCTGGGTGCTCAGTACTCAGGGTGCTGGGTGCTCAGTGCTCGGGGTGCTGGGTGCTCAGTGCTCAGGGTGATCGGTGCTCAGTGCTCAGGGTGCTGGGTGCTCAGTCCTCCGGGTGCTCAGTGCTCAGGGTGCTGGGTGCTCAGTGCTCGGGGTGCTCGGTGCTCAGTACTCAGGGTGCTGAGTGCTCAGTACTCAGGGTGCTGGGTGCTCAGTACTCAGGGTGCTGGGTGCTCAGTACTCAGGGTGCTGGGTGCTCAGTGTTCAGGGTGCTGGGTGCTCAGTGCTCAGGGTGCTGGGTCCTCAGTGCTCGGGGTGCTGGGTGCTCAGGGCTGTGGTGCTGGGTGCTCAGTGCTCAGTGCTCAGGGTGCTGGGTGCTCAGTGCTCAGTGCTCAGGGTGCTGGTTGCTCAGTACTCAGGGTGCTGGGTGCTCAGTACTCAGGGTGCTGGGTTCTCAGTGCTCAGGGTGCTCTGTGCTCAGTACTCAGGGTGCTGGGTGCTCAGTGCTCAGGGTGCTGCGTGCTCAGTGCTCAGGGTGCTGGGTGCTCAGTGCTCAGGGTGCTGGGTGCTCAGTACTCAGGGTGCTGGGTGCTCAGTGCTCGGGGCGCTCGGTTCTCAGTACTCAAGGTGCTGGGTGCTCAGTGCTCAGGGTGCAGGGTACTCAGTCCTCGGGGTGCTCCGTACTCAGTGATCAGGGTGCTGGGTGCTCAGTACTCAGGGTGCTCGGTGCTCAGTACTCAGGGTTCTCAGTGCTCAGTACTCAGGGTGCTGGGTGCTCAGTGCTCAGGGTGCTGGGTGCTCAGTACTCTGGGTGCTGAGTGCTCAGTACTCGGGGTGCTTGGTGCTCAGTACTCAGGGTGCTCAGTGCTCAGTACTCGGGGTGCTGGGTGCTCAGTGCTCAGGGTGCTCAGTGCTCAGTGCTCGGGGTGCTGGGTGCTCAGTGCTCGGGGCGCTGGGTGCTCAGTGCTCGGGGTGCTGGGTGCTCAGTACTCGGGGTGCTGGGTGCTCAGTGCTCAGGGTGCTGGGTTCTCAGTACTCAGGGTGCTGGGTGCTTAGTGCTCGAGGTGCTCGGTGCTCAGTACTCAAGGTGCTGGGTGCTCAGTCCTCAGGGTGCTGGGTGCTCAGTGCTCAGTGTGCTCAGTGCTCAGTGCTCGGGGTGCTGGGTGCTCAGTGCTCGGGGCGCTGGGTGCTCAGTGCTCGGGATGCTGGGTGCTCATTACTCAGGGTGCTGTGTGCTTAGTGCTCAGTACTCAGCGTGCTGGGTGCTCAGTGCTCAGAGTGTTGGGTGCTCAGTACTCAGGGTGCTGGGTGCTCAGTGCTCAGTGCTCAGGGTGCTCAGTGCTCAGGGTGCTCAGTGCTCAGGGTGCTGGGTGCTCAGGGTGCTGGGTGCTCAGTGCTCGGGGTGCTGGGTGCTCAGTGCTCAGTGCTCAGGGTGCTGGGTGCTCAGTGCTCAGTGCTCAGGGTGCTGGGTGTTCAGTACTCAGGGTGCTCGGTGCTCAGTGCTCAGAGTGTTGGGTGCTCAGTACTCAGGGTGCTCGGTGCTCAGTGCTCTGTACTCAGGGTGCTCAGTACACAGGGTGCTGAGTGCTCAGTGCTCGGTGTGCTAGGTGCTCAGTACTCAGGGTGCTGGGTGCTCAGTACTCGGGGTGCTGGGTGCTCAGTACTCAGGGTGCTGTGTGCTCAGTGCTCGGGGTGCTGGGTGCTCAGTACTCTGGGTGTTGGGTGCTCAGTACTCAGGGTTCTGGGTGCTCCGTGCTCGGGGTGCTGGGTGCTCAGTGCTCAGGGTGCTGGGTGCTCAGTACTCAGGGTGCTGGGTGCTTAGTGCTCGAGGTGCTCGGTGCTCAGTACTCAAGGTGCTGGGTTCTAAGTGCTCAGCGTGCTGGGTGATCAGTCCTTGGGGTGCTCCGTGCTCAGGGTGCTGGGTGCTGAGTGCTCAGGGTGCTGGGTGCTCAGTGCTCGGGGTGCTCGGTGCTCAGTGCTCAGGGTCCTGGGTGCTCAGTACTCAGGGTCCTGGGTGCTTAGTACCCAGGGTGCTCAGTGCTCAGTACACAGGGTGCTGGGTGCTCAGTGCTCGGGGTGCTGGGTGCTCAGTGCTCAGTACTCAGGGTGCTGGGTGCTCAGTGCTCGGGGTGCTGGGTGCTCAGTACTCTGCGTGCTGGGTGCTCAGTACTCAGGGTGCTGGGTGCTCAGTGCTCAGGGTGCTGGGTGCTCAGTGCTCAGGGTGCTGGGTGCTCAGTGAACGGGGTGCTGGGTGCTCAGTACTCAGGGTGCTCAGTGTTCGGGGAGCTCGGTGCTCAGTACTCAGGGTGCTGGGTGCTCAGTACTCAGTACTCGGGGTGCTGGGTGCTCAGTAATCAGGGTGCTGGGTGCTCAGTAGTCAGGGTGCTGGGTGCTCATTCTCGGGGTGCTGGGTGCTCAGTGCTCGGGGTGCTGGGTGCTCAGTACTCAGGGTGCTGGGGGCTCAGTACTCAGGGTGCTGGGTGCTCAGTACTCAGGGTGCTCGGTTCTCAGTACTCAGGGTGCTGGGTGCTCATTCTCGGGGTGCTGGGTGTTCAATGCTCATGGTGCTGGGTGCTCAGTAATCAGGGTGCTGGGGGCTCAGTACTCAGGGTGCTGTGTGCTCAGTACTCAGGGTGATCTGTTCTCAGTACTCAGGTTGCTGGGTGCTGAGTGCTCGGGGTGCTGGGTGCTCAGTACTCGGGGTGCTCAGTGCTCAGTACTCAGGGTGCTGGGTGCTCAGTACTCAGTGCTCGGGGTGCTCGGTGCTCAGTGCTCAGGGTCCTGGGTGCTCAGTACTCAGGGTCCTGGGTGCTTAGTACCCAGGGTGCTCAGTGCTCAGTACACAGGGTGCTGGGTGCTCAGTGCTCGGGGTGCTGGGTGCTCAGTGCTCAGTACTCAGGGTGCTGGGTGCTCAGTGCTCGGGGTGCTGGGTGCTCAGTACTATGCGTGCTGGGTGCTCAGTACTCAGGGTGCTGGGTGCTCAGTGCTCAGGGTGCTGGGTGCTCAGTGCTCAGGGTGCTGGGTGCTCAGTGAACGGGGTGCTGGGTACTCAGTACTCAGGGTGCTCAGTGTTCGGGGAGCTCGGTGCTCAGTACTCAGGGTGCTGGGTGCTCAGTACTCAGTACTCGGGGTGCTGGGTGCTCAGTAATCAGGGTGCTGGGTGCTCAGTAGTCAGGGTGCTGGGTGCTCATTCTCGGGGTGCTGGGTGCTCAGTGCTCGGGGTGCTGGGTGCTCAGTACTCAGGGTGCTGGGGGCTCAGTACTCAGGGTGCTGGGTGCTCAGTACTCAGGGTGCTCGGTTCTCAGTACTCAGGGTGCTGGGTGCTCATTCTCGGGGTGCTGGGTGTTCAATACTCATGGTGCTGGGTGCTCAGTAATCAGGGTGCTGGGGGCTCAGTACTCAGGGTGCTGTGTGCTCAGTACTCAGGGTGATCTGTTCTCAGTACTCAGGTTGCTGGGTGCTGAGTGCTCGGGGTGCTGGGTGCTCAGTACTCGGGGTGCTCAGTGCTCAGTACTCAGGGTGCTGGGTGCTCAGTACTCAGGGTGCTGGGTGCTCAGTGCTCGGGGTGCTCGGTGCTCAGTACTCGGGGTGCTGGGTGCTCAGTACTCGGGGTGCTGGGTGCTCAGTGCTCAGGGTGCTGGGTGCTCAGTGCTCGGGGTGCTGGGTTCTCAGTGCTGAGGGTGGTGCTGGGTGCTCAGTACTCAGGGTGCTGGGTGCTCAGTGCTCAGGTTGCTGGATGCTCAGTACTAAGGGTGCTGGGTGCTCAGTACTCAGGGTGCTGAGTGCTCAGTACTAAGGGGGCTGTGTGCTCAGTGATCAGGGTGATCGGTGCTCAGTACTCAGGGTGCTAGGTGCTCAGTGCTCAGGGTGCTGGGTGCTCAGTCCTCAGGGTGCTCAATGCTCAGGGTGCTGGGTGCTCAGTCCTCGGGGTGCTCGGTGCTCAGTACTCAGGGTGCTGAGTGCTCAGAACTCAGGGTGCTGGGTGCTCAGTACTCATGGTGCTGCGTGCTCAGTACTCAGGGGGCTTGGTGCTCAGTGCTCAGGGTGCTGGGTGCTCAGTGCTCGGGGTGCTGGGTGCTAAGTGCTCGGGGTGCTGGGTGCTCAGTGCTCAGGGTGCTGGGTGCTCAGTATTCAGGGTGCTGGGTGCTCAGTGCTCGGGGTGCTCGGTGCTCAGTACTCAAGGTGCTGGGTGCTCAGTGCTCAGGGTGCTGGGTGCTCAGTCCTCGGGGTGCTCCGTGCTCAGTGCTCAGGGTGCTGGGTGCTCAGTACTCAGGGTGCTCGGTGCTCAGTACTCAGAGTTCTCAGTGCTCAGTGCTCAGGGTGCTGGGTGCTCAGTTCTCAGGGTGCTCAGTGCTCAGCACTCGGGGTGCTGGGTGCTCAGTGCTCAGGGTGCTCGGTGCTCAGTGCTCGGGGTGCTGGGTGCTCAGTGCTCGGGGAGCTGGGTGCTCAGTGCTCGGAGTTCTGGGTGCTCAGTACTCAGGGTGCTTTGTGCTCAGTGCTCAGTACTCAGCGTGCTGGGTGCTCAGTGCTCAGAGTGTTGGGTGCTCAGTACTCAGGGTGCTGGGTGCTCAGTGCTCAGTGCTCAGGGTGCTCAGTGCTCAGGGTGCTGGGTGCTCAGGGTGCTGGGTGCTCAGTGCTCGGGGTGCTGGGGGCTCAGTACTCAGGGTGCTGGGTGCTCAGTACTCAGGGTGATCTGTTCTCAGTACTCAGGTTGCTGGGTGCTCAGTGCTCGGGGTGCTGGGTGCTCAGTACTCGGGGTGCTCAGTGCTCAGTACTCAGGATGCTGGGTGCTCAGTACTCAGGGTGCTGGGTGCTCAGTGCTCGGGGTGCTCGGTGCTCAGTACTCGGGGTGCTTGGTGCTCAGTACTCGGGGTGCTGGGTGCTCAGTGCTCAGGGTGCTGGGTGCTCAGTGCTCGGGGTGCTGGGTGCTCAGTGCTGAGGGTGGTGCTGGGTGCTCAGTACTCAGGGTGCTGGGTGCTCAGTGCTCAGGGTGCTGGGTGCTCAGTACTAAGGGTGCTGCGTGCTGAATACTCAGGGTGCTGAGTGCTCAGTACTCAGGGTGCTGGGTGCTCAGTGCTCAGGGTGCTGGGTACTCAGTACTCAGGGTGCTGGGTGCTCAGTACTCAGGGTGCTGGGTGCTCAGAGCTCAGGGTGCTGGGTGCTCAGTGCTCAGGGTGCTGGGTGCTCAGTACTCAGGGTGCTGGGTGCTCAGTGCTCAGGGTGATCGGTGCTCAGTACTCAGGGTGCTCAGGACTCAGGGTTCTGGGTGCTCAGTGCTCGGAGTGCTGGGTGCTCAGTACTCGGGGTGCTGGGTGCTCTGTACTCAGGGTGCTGGGTGCTCAGTGCTCGAGGTCCTGGGTGCTCAGTGCTCAGGGTTCTCAGTGCTCAGTACTCAGGGTGCTGGGTGCTCAGTGCTAAGGGTGCTGGGTGCCCAGTACTCAGGGTGCTCATTGCTCAGTACTCGGGGTGCTTGGTGCTCAGTTCTCAGGGTGCTCAGTGCTCAGTGCTCGGGGTGCTGGGTGCTCAGTACTCGGGGTGCTGGGTGCTCTGTACTCAGGGCGCTGGGTGCTCAGTGCTCGGGGTGCTGGGAGCTCAGTACTCGGGGTGCTGGGTGCTCTGTACTCAGGGTGCTGGGTGCTCAGTGCTCGAGGTCCTGGGTGCTCAGTGCTCAGGGTTCTCAGTGCTCAGTACTCAGGGTGCTGGGTGCTCAGTCCTCAGGGTGCTGGGTGCTCAGTGCTCAGGGTGCTGGGTGCTCAGTACTCTGGGTGTTGGGTGCTCAGTACTCAGGGTGCTGGGTGCTCCGTGCTCGGGGTGCTGGGTGCTCAGTGCTCAGGGTGCTGGGTGATCAGTCCTCGGGGTGCTCCGTGCTCAGGGTGCTGGGTGCTGAGTGCTCAGGGTGCTGGGTGCTCAGTGCTCGGGGTGCTCGGTGCTCAGTGCTCAGGGTCCTGGGTGCTCAGTACTCAGGGTCCTGGGTGCTTAGTACTCAGGGTGCTCAGTGCTCAGTACACAGGGTGCTGGGTGCTCAGTGCTCGGGGTGCTTGGTGCTCAGTGCTCAGTACTCAGGGTGCTGGGTGCTCAGTGCTCGGGGTGCTGGGTGCTCAGTACTCTGCGTGCTGGGTGATCAGTGCTCAGGGTGCTGGGTGCTCAGTGCTCAGGGTGCTGGGTGCTCAGTGAACGGGGTGCTGGGTGCTCAGTACTCAGGGTGCTCAGTGTTCGGGGAGCTCGGTGCTCAGTACTCAGGGTGCTGGGTGCTCAGTACTCAGTACTCGGGGTGCTGGGTGCTCAGTACTCAGGGTGCTGGGTGCTCAGTAGTCAGGGTGCTGGGTGCTCATTCTCGGGGTGCTGGGTGCTCAGTGCTCGGGGTGCTGGGTGCTCAGTACTCAGGGTGCTGGGGGCTCAGTACTCAGGGTGCTGGGTGCTCAGTACTCAGGGTGCTCGGTTCTCAGTACTCAGGGTGCTGGGTGCTCATTCTCGGGGTGCTGGGTGCTCAGTAATCAGGGTGCTGGGGGCTCAGTACTCAGGGTGCTGTGTGCTCAGTACTCAGGGTGATCTGTTCTCAGTACTCAGGTTGCTGGGTAATGAGTGCTCGGGGTGCGGGGTGCTCAGTACTCGGGGTGCTCAGTGCTCAGTACTCAGGGTGCTGGGTGCTCAGTACTCAGGGTGCTGGGTGCTCAGTGCTCGGGGTGCTCGGTGCTCAGTACTCGGGGTGCTGGGTGCTCAGTACTCGGGGTGCTGGGTGCTCAGTGCTCAGGGTGCTGGGTGCTCAGTGCTCGGGGTGCTGGGTGCTCAGTGCTGAGGGTGGTGCTGGGTGCTCAGTACTCATGGTGCTGCGTGCTCAGTACTCAGGGGGCTTGGTGCTCAGTGCTCAGGGTGCTGGGTGCTCAGTGCTCGGGGTGCTGGGTGCTAAGTGCTCGGGGTGCTGGGTGCTCAGTTCTCAGGGTGCTGGGTGCTCAGTATTCAGGGTGCTGGGTGCTCAGTGCTCGGGGTGCTCGGTGCTCAGTACGCAAGGTGCTGGGTGCTCAGTGCTCAGGGTGCTGGGTGCTCAGTCCTCGGGGTGCTCCGTGCTCAGTACTCGTGGTGCTGGGTGCTCAGTACTCAGGGTGCTCAGTGCTCAGCACTCGGGGTGCTGGGTGCTCAGTACTCAGGGTGCTGGGTGCTCAGTACTCGGGGTGCTGGGTGCTCAGTGCTCAGGGTGATCGGTGCTCAGGGTGCTGGGTGCTCAGTGCTCGGGGTGCTGGGGGCTCAGTACTCAGGGTGCTGGGTGCTCAGTGCTCAGTGCTCAGGGTGCTCAGTGCTCAGGGTGCTGGGTGCTCAGGGTGCTTTGTGCTCAGTGCTCAGTACTCAGAGTGCTGGGTGCTCAGTGCTCAGAGTGTTGGGTGCTCAGTACTCAGGGTGCTGGGTGCTCAGTGCTCAGTGCTCAGGGTGCTCAGTGCTCAGGGTGTTGGGTGCTCAGGGTGCTGGGTGCTCAGTGCTCGGGGTGCTGGGGGCTCAGTACTCAGGGTGCTGGGTGCTCAGTACTCAGGGTGATCTGTTCTCAGTACTCAGGTTGCTGGGTGCTCAGTGCTCGGGGTGCTGGGTGCTCAGTACTCGGGGTGCTCAGTGCTCAGTACTCAGGGTGTTGGGTGCTCAGTACTCAGGGTGCTGGGTGCTCAGTTCTCGGGGTGCTCGGTGCTCAGTACTCGGGGTGCTGGGTGCTCAGTACTCGGGGTGCTAGGTGCTCAGTGCTCGCGGTGCTGGGTGCTCAGTGCTCGGGGTGCTGGGTGCTCAGTGCTGAGGGTGGTGCTGGGTACTCAGTACTCAGGGTGCTGGGTGCTCAGTGCTCAGGGTGCTGGGTGCTCAGTACTAAGGGTGCTGGGTGCTGAATACTCAGGGTGCTGAGTGCTCAGTACTCAGGGTGCTGGGTGCTCAGTGCTCAGGGTGCTGGGTACTCATTACTCAGGGTGCTGGGTGCTCAGTACTCAGGGTGCTGGGTGCTTAGAGCTCAGGGTGCTGGGTGCTCAGTGCTCAGGGTGCTGGGTGCTCAGTACTCAGGGTGCTGGGTGCTCAGTTCTCAGGGTGATCGGTGCTCAGTACTCAGGGTGCTCAGTACTCAGGGTGCTGGGTGCTCAGTGCTCGGGGTGCTGGGTGCTCAGTACTCGGGGTGCTGGGTGCTCTGTACTCAGGGTGCTGGGTGCTCAGTGCTCGAGGTCCTGGGTGCTCAGTGCTCAGGGTTCTCAGTGCTCAGTACTCAGGGTGCTGGGTGCTCAGTGCTAAGGGTGCTGGGTGCCCAGTACTCAGGGTGCTCATTGCTCAGTACTCGGGGTGCTTGGTGCTCAGTACTCAGGGTGCTCAGTGCTCAGTACTCGGGGTGCTGGGTGCTCTGTACTCAGGGTGCTGGGTGCTCAGTGCTCGAGGTCCTGGGTGCTCAGTGCTCAGGGTTCTCAGTGCTCAGTACTCAGGGTGCTGGGTGCTCAGTGCTAAGGGTGCTGGGTGCCCAGTACTCAGGGTGCTCATTGCTCAGTACTCGGGGTGCTTGGTGCTCAGTATTCAGGGTGCTCAGTGCTCAGTACTCGGGGTGCTGGGTGCTCAGTTCTCAGGGTGCTCAGTGCTCAGTGCTCGGGGTGCTGGGTGCTCAGTACTCGGGGTGCTGGGTGCTCAGTGCTCGAGGTGCTGGGTGCTCAGTACTCGGGGTGCTGGGTGCTCTGTACTCAGGGTGCTGGGTGCTCAGTGCTCGAGGTCCTGGGTGCTCAGTGCTCAGGGTTCTCAGTGCTCAGTACTCAGGGTGCTGGGTGCTCAGTCCTCAGGGTGCTGGGTGCTCAGTGCTCAGGGTGCTGGGTGCTCAGTACTCTGGGTGTTGGGTGCTCAGTACTCAGGGTGCTGGGTGCTCCGTGCTCGGGGTGCTGGGTGCTCAGTGCTCAGGGTGCTGGGTGCTCAGTGCTCAGGGTGCTGGGTGCTCAGTACTCAGGGTGCTGGGTGCTTAGTGCTCGAGGTGCTCGGTGCTCAGTACTCAAGGTGCTGGGTTCTAAGTGCTAAGGGTGCTGGGTGATCAGTCCTCGGGGTGCTCCGTGCTCAGGGTGCTGGGTGCTGAGTGCTCAGGGTGCTGGGTGCTCAGTGCTCGGGGTGCTCGGTGCTCAGTGCTCAGGGTCCTGGGTGCTCAGTACTCAGGGTCCTGGGTGCTTAGTACTCAGGGTGCTCAGTGCTCAGTACACAGGGTGCTGGGTGCTCAGTGCTCGGGGTGCTTGGTGCTCAGTGCTCAGTACTCAGGGTGCTGGGTGCTCAGTGCTCGGGGTGCTGGGTGCTCAGTACTCTGCGTGCTGGGTGCTCAGTGCTCAGGGTGCTGGGTGCTCAGTGCTCAGGGTGCTGGGTGCTCAGTGAACGGGGTGCTGGGTGCTCAGTACTCAGGGTGCTCAGTGTTCGGGGAGCTCGGTGCTCAGTACTCAGGGTGCTGGGTGCTCAGTACTCAGTACTCGGGGTGCTGGGTGCTCAGTCCTCAGGGTGCTGGGTGCTCAGTAGTCAGGGTGCTGGGTGCTCATTCTCGGGGTGCTGGGTGCTCAGTGCTCGGGGTGCTGGGTGCTCAGTACTCAGGGTGCTGGGGGCTCAGTACTCAGGGTGCTGGGTGCTCAGTACTCAGGGTGCTCGGTTCTCAGTACTCAGGGTGCTGGGTGCTCATTCTCGGGGTGCTGGGTGTTCAATGCTCATGGTGCTGGGTGCTCAGTAATCAGGGTGCTGGGGGCTCAGTACTCAGGGTGCTGTGTGCTCAGTACTCAGGGTGATCTGTTCTCAGTACTCAGGTTGCTGGGTGCTGAGTGCTCGGGGTGCTGGGTGCTCAGTACTCGGGGTGCTCAGTGCTCAGTACTCAGGGTGCTGGGTGCTCAGTACTCAGTGCTCGGGGTGCTCGGTGCTCAGTGCTCAGGGTCCTGGGTGCTCAGTACTCAGGGTCCTGGGTGCTTAGTACCCAGGGTGCTCAGTGCTCAGTACACAGGTTGCTGGGTGCTCAGTGCTCGGGGTGCTGGGTGCTCAGTGCTCAGTACTCAGGGTGCTGGGTGCTCAGTGCTCGGGGTGCTGGGTGCTCAGTACTCTGCGTGCTGGGTGCTCAGTACTCAGGGTGCTGGGTGCTCAGTGCTCAGGGTGCTGGGTGCTCAGTGCTCAGGGTGCTGGGTGCTCAGTGAACGGGGTGCTGGGTGCTCAGTACTCAGGGTGCTCAGTGTTCGGGGAGCTCGGTGCTCAGTACTCAGGGTGCTGGGTGCTCAGTGCTTGGTGCGCTGGGTGCTCAGTGCTCGGGGTGCTGGGTGCTCAGTACTCGGCGTGCTGGGTGCTCAGTGCTCAGGGTGCTCAGTGCTCAGTACTCAGTGCTCAGGGTGCTCAGTGCTCAGTGCTCAGGGTGCTGGGTGTTCAGTACTCAGGGTGCTGGGTGCTCAGTACTCAGGGTGCTGGGTGCTCAGTGCTCAGGGTGCTGGGTGCTCAGTACTCTGGGTGTTGGGTGCTCAGTATTCAGGGTGCTATGTGCTCCGTGCTCGGGGTGCTGGGTGCTCATTGCTCAGGGTGCTGGGTGCTCAGTGCTCAGGGTGCTGGGTTCTCAGTACTCAGGGTGCTGGGTGCTTAGTGCTCGAGGTGCTCGGTGCTCAGTACTCAAGGTGCTGGGTGATCAGTCCTCAGGGTTCTGGGTGCTCAGTGCTCAGTGTGCTCAGTGCTCAGTGCTCGGGGTGCTGGGTACTCAGGGCTCGGGGCGCTGGGTGCTCAGTGCTCGGGGTGCTGGGTGCTCAGTACTCAGGGTGCTGTGTGCTTAGTGCTCAGTACTCAGCGTGCTGGGAGCTCAGTGCTCAGAGTGTTGGGTGCTCAGTACTCAGGGTGCTGGGTGCTCAGTGCTCAGTGCTCAGGGTGCTCAGTGCTCAGGGTGCTCAGTGCTCAGGGTGCTGGGTGCTCAGGGTGCTGGGTGCTCAGTGCTCGGGGTGCTGGGTGCTCAGTGCTCAGTGCTCAGGGTGCTGGGTGTTCAGTACTCAGGGTGCTCGGTGCTCAGTGCTCTGTACTCAGGGTGCTCAGTACACAGGGTGCTGGGTGCTCAGTGCTCGGTGTGCTGGGTGCTCAGTACTCAGGGTGCTGGGTGCTCAGTACTCGGGGTGCTGGGTGCTCAGTACTCAGGGTGCTGTGTGCTCAGTGCTCGGGGTGCTGGGTGCTCAGTGCTCAGGGTGATCGGTGCTCAGTGCTCAGGGTGCTGGGTGCTCAGTCCTCCGGGTGCTCAGTGCTCAGGGTGCTGGGTGCTCAGTGCTCGGGTGCTCGGTGCTCAGTACTCAGGGTGATCGGTGCTCAGTGCTCAGGGTGCTGGGTGCTCAGTGCTCAGTGCTCAGGGTGCTGGTTGCTCAGTACTCAGGGTGCTGGGTGCTCAGTACTCAGGGTGCTTTGTGCTCAGTGCTCAGGGTGCTCTGTGCTCAGTACTCAGGGTGCTGGGTGCTCAGTGCTCGGGGTGCTCCGTGCTCAGTGATCAGGGTGCTGGGTGCTCAGTACTCAGGGTGCTGGGTGCTCAGTACTCAGGGTGCTCAGTGCTCAGTACTCGGGGTGCTGGGTGCTCAGTACTCAGGGTGCTCAGTGCTCAGTACTCGGGGTGCTGGGTGCTCAGTGCTCAGTGTGCTCAGTGCTCAGTGCTCGGGGTGCTGGGTGCTCAGTGCTCGGGGCGCTGGGTGCTCAGTGCTCGGGTGCTGGGTGCTCAGTACTCAGGTTGCTGTGTGCTCAGTGCTCAGTACTCAGCGTGCTGGGTGCTCAGTGCTCAGAGTGTTGGGTGCTCAGTACTCAGGGTGCTGGGTGCTCAGTGCTCAGTGCTCAGGGTGCTCAGTGCTCAGGGTGCTCAGTGCTCAGGGTGCTGGGTGCTCAGGGTGCTGGGTGCTCAGTGCTCGGGGTGCTGGGTGCTCAGTGCTCAGTGCTCAGGGTGCTGGGTGCTCAGTGCTCAGTGCTCAGGGTGCTGGGTGTTCAGTACTCAGGGTGCTCGGTGCTCAGTGCTCAGGGTGCTGGGTGCTCAGTACTCAGGGTGCTGGGTGCTCAGTGCTCGGGGTGCTGGGTGCTCAGTGCTCAGGGTGATCAGTGCTCAGTACTCAGGGTGCTGGGAGCTCAGTGCTCAGGGTGCTGGGTGCTCAGTCCTCAGGGTGCTCAGTTCTCAGTGTGCTCGGTGCTCAGTGCTCAGTACTCAGGGTGCTCAGTACTCAGGGTGCTGGGTGCTCAGTGCTCGGGGTGCTGGGTGCTCAGTACTCAGGGTGCTGGGTGCTCAGTACTCGGGGTGCTGGGTGCTCAGTACTCAGGGTGCTGGGTGCTCAGTGCTCGGGGTGCTGGGTGCTCAGTGCTCAGGGTGATCGGTGCTCAGTGCTCAGGGTGCTGGGTGCTCAGTCCTCCGGGTGCTCAGTGCTCAGGGTGCTGGGTGCTCAGTGCTCGGGGTGCTCGGTGCTCAGTACTCAGGGTGCTGAGTGCTCAGTACTCAGGGTGCTGGGTGCTCAGTACTCAGGGTGCTGGGTGCTCAGTACTCAGGGTGCTGGGTGCTCAGTGTTCAGGGTGCTGGGTGCTCAGTGCTCAGGGTGCTGGGTCCTCAGTGCTCGGGGTGCTGGGTGCTCAGGGCTGTGGTGCTGGGTGCTCAGTGCTCAGTGCTCAGGGTGCTGGGTGCTCAGTGCTCAGTGCTCAGGGTGCTGGTTGCTCAGTACTCAGGGTGCTGGGTGCTCAGTACTCAGGGTGCTGGGTTCTCAGTGCTCAGGGTGCTCTGTGCTCAGTACTCAGGGTGCTGGGTGCTCAGTGCTCAGGGTGCTGCGTGCTCAGTGCTCAGGGTGCTGGGTGCTCAGTGCTCAGGGTGCTGGGTGCTCAGTACTCAGGGTGCTGGGTGCTCAGTGCTCGGGGCGCTCGGTTCTCAGTACTCAAGGTGCTGGGTGCTCAGTGCTCAGGGTGCAGGGTACTCAGTCCTCGGGGTGCTCCGTACTCAGTGATCAGGGTGCTGGGTGCTCAGTACTCAGGGTGCTCGGTGCTCAGTACTCAGGGTTCTCAGTGCTCAGTACTCAGGGTGCTGGGTGCTCAGTGCTCAGGGTGCTGGGTGCTCAGTGCTCAGTGCTCAGGGTGCTCAGTGCTCAGGGTGCTCAGTGCTCAGGGTGCTGGGTGCTCAGGGTGCTGGGTGCTCAGTACTCTGGGTGCTGAGTGCTCAGTACTCGGGGTGCTTGGTGCTCAGTACTCAGGGTGCTCAGTGCTCAGTACTCGGGGTGCTGGGTGCTCAGTGCTCAGGGTGCTCAGTGCTCAGTGCTCGGGGTGCTGGGTGCTCAGTGCTCGGGGCGCTGGGTGCTCAGTGCTCGGGGTGCTGGGTGCTCAGTACTCGGGGTGCTGGGTGCTCAGTGCTCAGGGTGCTGGGTTCTCAGTACTCAGGGTGCTGGGTGCTTAGTGCTCGAGGTGCTCGGTGCTCAGTACTCAAGGTGCTGTTTGCTCAGTCCTCAGGGTGCTGGGTGCTCAGTGCTCAGTGTGCTCAGTGCTCAGTGCTCGGGGTGCTGGGTGCTCAGTGCTCGGGGCGCTGGGTGCTCAGTGCTCGGGGTGCTGGGTGCTCATTACTCAGGGTGCTGTGTGCTTAGTGCTCAGTACTCAGCGTGCTGGGTGCTCAGTGCTCAGAGTGTTGGGTGCTCAGTACTCAGGGTGCTGGGTGCTCAGTGCTCAGTGCTCAGGGTGCTCAGTGCTCAGGGTGCTCAGTGCTCAGGGTGCTGGGTGCTCAGGGTGTTGGGTGCTCAGTGCTCGGGGTGCTGGGTGCTCAGTGCTCAGTGCTCAGGGTGCTGGGTGCTCAGTGCTCAGTGCTCAGGGTGCTGGGTGTTCAGTACTCAGGGTGCTCGGTGCTCAGTGCTCAGAGTGTTGGGTGCTCAGTACTCAGGGTGCTCGGTGCTCAGTGCTCTGTACTCAGGGTGCTCAGTACACAGGGTGCTGAGTGCTCAGTGCTCGGTGTGCTGGGTGCTCAGTACTCAGGGTGCTGGGTGCTCAGTACTCGGGGTGCTGGGTGCTCAGTACTCAGGGTGCTGAGTGCTCAGTGCTCGGGGTGCTGGGTGCTCAGTACTCTGGGTGTTGGGTGCTCAGTACTCAGGGTTCTGGGTGCTCCGTGCTCGGGGTGCTGGGTGCTCAGTGCTCAGGGTGCTGGGTGCTCAGTACTCAGGGTCCTGGGTGCTTAGTGCTCGAGGTGCTCGGTGCTCAGTACTCAAGGTGCTGGGTTCTAAGTGCTCAGCGTGCTGGGTGATCAGTACTCGGGGTGCTCCGTGCTCAGGGTGCTGGGTGCTGAGTGCTCAGGGTGCTGGGTGCTCAGTGCTCGGGGTGCTCGGTGCTCAGTGCTCAGGGTCCTGGGTGCTCAGTACTCAGGGTCCTGGGTGCTTAGTACCCAGGGTGCTCAGTGCTCAGTACACAGGGTGCTGGGTGCTCAGTGCTCGGGGTGCTGGGTGCTCAGTGCTCAGTACTCAGGGTGCTGGGTGCTCAGTGCTCGGGGTGCTGGGTGCTCAGTACTCTGCGTGCTGGGTGCTCAGTACTCAGGGTGCTGGGTGCTCAGTGCTCAGGGTGCTGGGTGCTCAGTGCTCAGGGTGCTGGGTGCTCAGTGAACGGGGTGCTGGGTGCTCAGTACTCAGGGTGCTCAGTGTTCGGGGAGCTCGGTGCTCAGTACTCAGGGTGCTGGGTGCTCAGTACTCAGTACTCGGGGTGCTGGGTGCTCAGTAATCAGGGTGCTGGGTGCTCAGTAGTCAGGGTGCTGGGTGCTCATTCTCGGGGTGCTGGGTGCTCAGTGCTCGGGGTGCTGGGTGCTCAGTACTCAGGGTGCTGTGTGCTCAGTACTCAGGGTGATCTGTTCTCAGTACTCAGGTTGCTGGGTGCTGAGTGCTCGGGGTGCTGGGTGCTCAGTACTCGGGGTGCTCAGTGCTCAGTACTCAGGGTGCTGGGTGCTCAGTACTCAGTGCTCGGGGTGCTCGGTGCTCAGTGCTCAGGGTCCTGGGTGCTCAGTACTCAGGGTCCTGGGTGCTTAGTACCCAGGGTGCTCAGTGCTCAGTACACAGGTGTTGTGATAGGAGCGGCGGGCTGTGTCCCGCCACCCGGCTAGCTTTACCCGAAATAATTACACGGAAACTGTATTCTTTTAAACACTGCCTGACCCATTAGTTTCAGTTTCTTATTGGCTAGCTTTTACATATTGATCTAACCCATTTCTATTAATCTGTGTAGCCCACGAGCTGGCTTACCAGGAATGATCTTAACCTGCGTCTGTCTGGAGTGGGACAATCATGTCGACTCCCTGACTTAGCTTTTTTCTCCCAGCATTTTGTTCTGTTTACTCCGCCTACCTAAGGGTTGGCCTATCAAATGGGTCTAGGCAGTTTTTTTATTAATAAGAAATCACTCCCACATCATTTCCCCTTTTTCTGTTTAAACAAAAAAGAAAGGCTTTAACTTTAACATAGTAAAATTACATATAGCAAAACAGTTATCAAGCAAGAATTATAGTTACAATATTTATATCTATTTTATCTTTTATCATAACTAAGGAAAACTATAACTATCTATTCATTCTTCAACTCCATCAAAGACTCCAGAAGGATATAATACTACCTAAGTAAACAAGAAATAAGAAATCTCTGGAAATGACAGAGACATCTTGCTGCCTGGACAGTTACCCAAAGTTCTTTTGTATGGTTGGGGCATCCATCTTCAGCCTTCAGGCCCATAGTATCCAGCAGACATTTCCATGAAGCAGGAAATTTCAAAGACAGTTCAGTCACTATCTGCTGTGTCCTGCAGAATGTCTCGCAGACTCTTTCATGAGTCATGAACCCCAAAAGGCCGTCTCACCTTTAGGCAAGTTTAGCAGTCCTCTCTCTGCGGGTTCTCTGTGTCCATTTTATGCAACAGACCAGGCAAGAGCAGTTTCTTGCCCAAATGGCTATCCAACTCCATAAGGATCCTCTTCGATGCCCATCTTCCTCTTGAAGTAGATTGGTGCCGCCAGGAGCAGATATGTCTCATTGTCATGAAAAGTCCTAAGTTATTAAAACATTAAATGCCATATTCTGCAGTCTTTGAAAGATATGAAGAATGTCTATCTAACTGAAATGTATCTCTATATATCTAGAAAATCTAACTAACATGACTACAAGATTGACTATTATTGATGATTAACCATTAACCTATATTTCTTAATTATACATTACATTTTTAAATGAACTACACAATCACAATACCTTAATCAAGATCAGAAATACATATACATATAACAAAATTGACTGTAAAATCCACACCAATGCAAATTACTCATACCTATATCATTTCCCCCTTTAAATGTAAAAGAACATTTACAAACAATATTTTGGGAACATGGGCGCAGTTTTTTCTCTCCAAACTGCTTTCTGCTGAATGGGGGCGCTGTTAATCAGATCATTTAGGGTGTAACCTGTGTGCCAGGTTTATCTCAGTTGTCAGTTGAGTGAAGTAATTTTTTGAGGGTGTTCACAGGAACTTTTCGGGAGGTCGTGGTCTATCATACCATATCGGGATAGATGCAATCCACAGGGTCTGGTCCTCTGTGAAAACAAAAGAAGACCCTTTCCAAAGTATCATATCCTTAGACCCAAATTTTGAAATCGTAATACCTTTATATCCATTATGGTTTAGCTTGGCAGCCCATGTAATGAAATGTCTGTCTGTACTTAGCTCCTTTACAGTCAAAAATTTTAAAGAAAACACAATGTACATAATCCAGACTCTCTGTGAATTTTTTATTTTTACGTGGCTTATTTTTTTTATTTCTTTTAATCTCTTAACTATCTGTACTCTGTCTCTTTAAAGACTTTACCCTTTTTTTTAAGACATTTGCTTTATTCTCTATATTCTTATTCTTCTCTCTTTTAAGCCTATGTACATTCATCCAACGCTGTGATCCACTGAGGTCTGTTATGTCTGAATCTGTTTTATTGTGAATCTGTAATATTTTTACTATCCAGGAGCATTTCTTAAAATGTTAAGCACTTCTTAAAAACTTAAGTTGTACCATGTACAGGTAATACGGTACCACCTGTGTCCTGCCCAGTCTAAACCTTAACTGTGCTGTTATTATGGTAATTACGGTAGTTCCTGCCAACCAGCACAGTTCAGCAAGGAGCAGCCTCTCCTGCCTCAGATCCATTTGGTGTCCCTGAGCTGTGCACAGTTCCAGGCACACAGCAAGTCCTCATTGGAGCCGCACTCAGTAGTTTAATTTTGAGACTGAGCATGCAGCACAGAAACTCTTTTTATCCAAGTTACAACCAAATCTGACACGCAGAGCACTGCGCAGTCTGAAAACACGTCTCTTTTACCATGCTCTTCTGCCTGCCTAAGCCTGATTCTGCCATCTGCCCAGGTGCAGGCGGGGAGCGCTGAGAGCACTCTCCTTCCGATCCCAAGCGGGAACACAAACATCCAGTCCCATAAAATCCATTGAAATGTTTTAAAGCCAGAGTTTGCACTGGCGGCACAGTCCCAAGAAGCCGCACTTTAAAATGACGCAGCTTTTTTTTCTGTTGCTGTTGCCGAATCAGGAAATCTCTCTACAGCACGCCACCAACAAACAGCAAAAATCTGTGTTAAAGTCTCTCTCCCTTATTTTTAAGCCTTTTCAGGTTTTTAAGTGGATTTAGCCCCACGTTGGGCGCCATTCTGTTGTGATAGGAGCGGCGGGCTGTGTCCCGCCACCCGGCTAGCTTTACCCGAAATAATTACACGGAAACTGTATTCTTTTAAACACTGCCTGACCCATTAGTTTCAGTTTCTTATTGGCTAGCTTTTACATATTGATCTAACCCATTTCTATTAATCTGTGTAGCCCACGAGCAGGCTTACCAGGAATGATCTTAACCTGCGTCTGTCTGGAGTGGGACAATCATGGCGACTCCCTGACTTAGCTTTTTTCTCCCAGCATTTTGTTCTGTTTACTCCGCCTACCTAAGGGTTGGGGTATCAAATGGGTCTAGGCAGTTTTTTTATTAATAAGAAATCACTCCCACATCACACAGGGTGCTGGGTGCTCAGTGCTCGGGGTGCTGGGTGCTCAGTGCTCAGTACTCAGGGTGCTGGGTGCTCAGTGCTCGGGGTGCTGGGTGCTCAGTACTATGCGTGCTGGGAGCTCAGTACTCAGGGTGCTGGGTGCTCAGTGCTCAGGGTGCTGGGTGCTCAGTGCTCAGGGTGCTGGGTGCTCAGTGAACGGGGTGCTGGGTGCTCAGTACTCAGGGTGCTCAGTGTTCGGGGAGCTCGGTGCTCAGTACTCAGGGTGCTGGGTGCTCAGTACTCAGTACTCGGGGTGCTGGGTGCTCAGTAATCAGGGTGCTGGGTGCTCAGTAGTCAGGGTGCTGGGTGCTCATTCTCGGGGTGCTGGGTGCTCAGTGCTCGGGGTGCTGGGTGCTCAGTACTCAGGGTGCTGGGGGCTCAGTACTCAGGGTGCTGGGTGCTCAGTACTCAGGGTGCTCGGTTCTCAGTACTCAGGGTGCTGGGTGCTCATTCTCGGGGTGCTGGGTGTTCAATACTCATGGTGCTGGGTGCTCAGTACTCAGGGTGCTGGGTGCTCAGTGCTCGGGGTGCTCGGTGCTCAGTACTCGGGGTGCTGGGTGCTCAGTACTCGGGGTGCTGGGTGCTCAGTGCTCAGGGTGCTGGGTGCTCAGTGCTCGGGGTGCTGGGTGCTCAGTGCTGAGGGTGGTGCTGGGTGCTCAGTACTCATGGTGCTGGGTGCTCAGTACTCAGGGGGCTTGGTGCTCAGTGCTCAGGGTGCTGGGTGCTCAGTGCTCAGGGTGCTTTGTGCTAAGTGCTCGTTGTGCTGGGTGCTCAGTTCTCAGGGTGCTGGGTGCTCAGTATTCAGGGTGCTGGGTGCTCAGTGCTCGGGGTGCTCGGTGCTCAGTATGCAAGGTGCTGGGTGCTCAGTGCTCAGGGTGCTGGGTGCTCAGTCCTCGGGGTGCTCCGTGCTCAGTGCTCAGTGTGCTGGGTGCTCAGTACTCAGGGTGCTCGGTGCTCAGTACTCAGAGTTCTCAGTGCTCAGTGCTCAGGGTGCTGGGTGCTCAGTTCTCAGGGTGCTCAGTGCTCAGTACTCGTGGTGTTGGGTGCTCAGTACTCAGGGTGCTCAGTGCTCAGCACTCGGGGTGCTGGGTGCTCAGTACTCAGGGTGCTGGGTGCTCAGTACTCGGGGTGCTGGGTGCTCAGTGCTCAGGGTGATCGGTGCTCAGGGTGCTGGGTGCTCAGTGCTCAGGGTGCTGGGGGCTCAGTACTCAGGGTGCTGGGTGCTCAGTGCTCAGTGCTCAGGGTGCTCAGTGCTCAGGGTGCTGGGTGCTCAGGGTGCTTTGTGCTCAGTGCTCAGTACTCAGAGTGCTGGGTGCTCAGTGCTCAGAGTGTTGGGTGCTCAGTACTCAGGGTGCTGGGTGCTCAGTGCTCAGTGCTCAGGGTGCTCAGTGCTCAGGGTGCTGGGTGCTCAGGGTGCTGGGTGCTCAGTGCTCGGGGTGCTGGGGGCTCAGTACTCAGGGTGCTGGGTGCTCAGTACTCAGGGTGATCTGTTCTCAGTACTCAGGTTGCTGGGTGCTCAGTGCTCGGGGTGCTGGGTGCTCAGTACTCGGGGTGCTCAGTGCTCAGTACTCAGGGTGCTGGGTGCTCAGTACTCAGGGTGCTGGGTGCTCAGTTCTCGGGGTGCTCGGTGCTCAGTACTCGGGGTGCTGGGTGCTCAGTACTCGGGGTGCTGGGTGCTCAGTGCTCAGGGTGCTGGGTGCTCAGTGCTCGGGGTGCTGGGTGCTCAGTGCTGAGGGTGGTGCTGGGTGCTCAGTACTCAGGGTGCTGGGTGCTCAGTGCTCAGGGTGCTGGGTGCTCAGTACTAAGGGTGCTGGGTGCTGAATACTCAGGGTGCTGAGTGCTCAGTACTCAGGGTGCTGGGTGCTCAGTGCTCAGGGTGCTGGGTACTCAGTACTCAGGGTGCTGGGTGCTCAGTACTCAGGGTGCTGGGTGCTTAGAGCTCAGGGTGCTGGGTGCTCAGTGCTCAGGGTGCTGGGTGCTCAGTACTCAGGGTGCTGGGTGCTCAGTTCTCAGGGTGATCGGTGCTCAGTACTCAGGGTGCTCAGTACTCAGGGTGCTGGGTGCTCAGTGCTCGGGGTGCTGGGTGCTCAGTACTCGGGGTGCTGGGTGCTCTGTACTCAGGGTGCTGGGTGCTCAGTGCTCGAGGTCCTGGGTGCTCAGTGCTCAGGGTTCTCAGTGCTCAGTACTCAGGGTGCTGGGTGCTCAGTGCTAAGGGTGCTGGGTGCCCAGTACTCAGGGTGCTCATTGCTCAGTACTCGGGGTGCTTGGTGCTCAGTACTCAGGGTGCTCAGTGCTCAGTACTCGGGGTGCTGGGTGCTCAGTTCTCAGGGTGCTCAGTGCTCAGTGCTCGGGGTGCTGGGTGCTCACTAATCAGGGTGCTGGGGGCTCAGTACTCAGGGTGCTGTGTGCTCAGTACTCAGGGTGATCTGTTCTCAGTACTCAGGTTGCTGGGTAATGAGTGCTCGGGGTGCGGGGTGCTCAGTACTCGGGGTGCTCAGTGCTCAGTACTCAGGGTGCTGGGTGCTCAGTACTCAGGGTGCTGGGTGCTCAGTGCTCGGGGTGCTCGGTGCTCAGTACTCGGGGTGCTGGGTGCTCAGTACTCGGGGTGCTGGGTGCTCAGTGCTCAGGGTGCTGGGTGCTCAGTGCTCGGGGTGCTGGGTGCTCAGTGCTGAGGGTGGTGCTGGGTGCTCAGTACTCAGGGTGCTGGGTGCTCAGTGCTCAGGGTGCTGGATGCTCAGTACTAAGGGTGCTGGGTGCTCAGTACTCAGGGTGCTGAGTGCTCAGTACTCAGGGTGCTGGGTGCTCAGTGCTCAGGGTGATCGGTGCTCAGTACTCAGGGTGCTCAGTACTCAGGGTGCTGGGTGCTCAGTGCTCGGGGTGCTGGGTGCTCAGTACTCGGGGTGCTGAGTGCTCTGTACTCAGGGTGCTGGGTGCTCAGTGCTCGGGTCCTGGGTGCTCAGTGATCAGGGTGATCTGTGCTCAGTACTCAGGGCGCTAGGTGCTCAGTGCTCAGGGTGCTGGGTGCTCAGTCCTCAGGGTGCTCAGTGCTCAGGGTGCTGGGTACTCAGTCCTCGGGGTGCTCGGTGCTCAGTACTCAGGGTGCTGAGTGCTCAGTACTCAGGGTGCTGGTTGCTCAGTACTCATGGTGCTGCGTGCTCAGTACTCAGGGGGCTTGGTGCTCAGCGCTCAGGGTGCTGGGTGCTCAGTGCTCGGGGTGCTTGGTATTAAGTGCTCGGGGTGCTGGGTGCTCAGTGCTCAGGGTGCTGGGTGCTCAGTATTCAGGGTGCTGGGTGCTCAGTGCTCGGGGTGCTCGGTGCTCAGTACTCAAGGTGCTGGGTGCTCAGTGCTCAGGGTGCTGGGTGCTCAGTCCTCGGGGTGCTCCGTGCTCAGTGCTCAGGGTGCTGGGTGCTCAGTACTCAGGGTGCTCGGTGCTCAGTACTCAGGGTTCTCAGTGCTCAGTGCTCAGGGTGCTGGGTGCTCAGTTCTCAGGGTGCTCAGTGCTCAGTACTCGGGGTGCTGGGTGCTCAGTACTCAGGGTGCTCAGTGCTCAGCACTCGGGGTGCTGGGTGCTCAGTACTCAGGGTGCTCGGTGCTCAGTGCTCGGGGTGCTGGGTGCTCAGTGCTCGGGGAGCTGGGTGCTCAGTGCTCAGGGTGCTTTGTGCTCAGTGCTCAGTACTCAGCGTGCTGGGTCCTCAGTGCTCAGAGTGTTGGGTGCTCAGTACTCAGGGTGCTGGGTGCTCAGTGCTCAGGGCTCAGGGTGCTCATTGCTCAGGGTGCTGGGTGCTCAGGGTGCTGGGTGCTCAGTGCTCGGGGTGCTGGGGGCTCAGTACTCAGGGTGCTGGGTGCTCAGTACTCAGTACTCGGGGTGCTGGGTGCTCAGTAATCAGGGTGCTGGGTGCTCAGTAGTCAGGGTGCTGGGTGCTCATTCTCGGGGTGCTGGGTGCTCAGTGCTCGGGGTGCTGGGTGCTCAGTACTCAGGGTGCTGGGGGCTCAGTACTCAGGGTGCTGGGTGCTCAGTACTCAGGGTGCTCGGTTCTCAGTACTCAGGGTGCTGGGTGCTCATTCTCGGGGTGCTGGGTGTTCAATACTCATGGTGCTGGGTGCTCAGTACTCAGGGTGCTGGGTGCTCAGTGCTCGGGGTGCTCGGTGCTCAGTACTCGGGGTGCTGGGTGCTCAGTACTCGGGGTGCTGGGTGCTCAGTGCTCAGGGTGCTGGGTGCTCAGTGCTCGGGGTGCTGGGTGCTCAGTGCTGAGGGTGGTGCTGGGTGCTCAGTACTCATGGTGCTGGGTGCTCAGTACTCAGGGGGCTTGGTGCTCAGTGCTCAGGGTGCTGGGTGCTCAGTGCTCAGGGTGCTTTGTGCTAAGTGCTCGTTGTGCTGGGTGCTCAGTTCTCAGGGTGCTGGGTGCTCAGTATTCAGGGTGCTGGGTGCTCAGTGCTCGGGGTGCTCGGTGCTCAGTATGCAAGGTGCTGGGTGCTCAGTGCTCAGGGTGCTGGGTGCTCAGTCCTCGGGGTGCTCCGTGCTCAGTGCTCAGTGTGCTGGGTGCTCAGTACTCAGGGTGCTCGGTGCTCAGTACTCAGAGTTCTCAGTGCTCAGTGCTCAGGGTGCTGGGTGCTCAGTTCTCAGGGTGCTCAGTGCTCAGTACTCGTGGTGTTGGGTGCTCAGTACTCAGGGTGCTCAGTGCTCAGCACTCGGGGTGCTGGGTGCTCAGTACTCAGGGTGCTGGGTGCTCAGTACTCGGGGTGCTGGGTGCTCAGTGCTCAGGGTGATCGGTGCTCAGGGTGCTGGGTGCTCAGTGCTCAGGGTGCTGGGGGCTCAGTACTCAGGGTGCTGGGTGCTCAGTGCTCAGTGCTCAGGGTGCTCAGTGCTCAGGGTGCTGGGTGCTCAGGGTGCTTTGTGCTCAGTGCTCAGTACTCAGAGTGCTGGGTGCTCAGTGCTCAGAGTGTTGGGTGCTCAGTACTCAGGGTGCTGGGTGCTCAGTGCTCAGTGCTCAGGGTGCTCAGTGCTCAGGGTGCTGGGTGCTCAGGGTGCTGGGTGCTCAGTGCTCGGGGTGCTGGGGGCTCAGTACTCAGGGTGCTGGGTGCTCAGTACTCAGGGTGATCTGTTCTCAGTACTCAGGTTGCTGGGTGCTCAGTGCTCGGGGTGCTGGGTGCTCAGTACTCGGGGTGCTCAGTGCTCAGTACTCAGGGTGCTGGGTGCTCAGTACTCAGGGTGCTGGGTGCTCAGTTCTCGGGGTGCTCGGTGCTCAGTACTCGGGGTGCTGGGTGCTCAGTACTCGGGGTGCTGGGTGCTCAGTGCTCAGGGTGCTGGGTGCTCAGTGCTCGGGGTGCTGGGTGCTCAGTGCTGAGGGTGGTGCTGGGTGCTCAGTACTCAGGGTGCTGGGTGCTCAGTGCTCAGGGTGCTGGGTGCTCAGTACTAAGGGTGCTGGGTGCTGAATACTCAGGGTGCTGAGTGCTCAGTACTCAGGGTGCTGGGTGCTCAGTGCTCAGGGTGCTGGGTACTCAGTACTCAGGGTGCTGGGTGCTCAGTACTCAGGGTGCTGGGTGCTTAGAGCTCAGGGTGCTGGGTGCTCAGTGCTCAGGGTGCTGGGTGCTCAGTACTCAGGGTGCTGGGTGCTCAGTTCTCAGGGTGATCGGTGCTCAGTACTCAGGGTGCTCAGTACTCAGGGTGCTGGGTGCTCAGTGCTCGGGGTGCTGGGTGCTCAGTACTCGGGGTGCTGGGTGCTCTGTACTCAGGGTGCTGGGTGCTCAGTGCTCGAGGTCCTGGGTGCTCAGTGCTCAGGGTTCTCAGTGCTCAGTACTCAGGGTGCTGGGTGCTCAGTGCTAAGGGTGCTGGGTGCCCAGTACTCAGGGTGCTCATTGCTCAGTACTCGGGGTGCTTGGTGCTCAGTACTCAGGGTGCTCAGTGCTCAGTACTCGGGGTGCTGGGTGCTCAGTTCTCAGGGTGCTCAGTGCTCAGTGCTCGGGGTGCTGGGTGCTCACTAATCAGGGTGCTGGGGGCTCAGTACTCAGGGTGCTGTGTGCTCAGTACTCAGGGTGATCTGTTCTCAGTACTCAGGTTGCTGGGTAATGAGTGCTCGGGGTGCGGGGTGCTCAGTACTCGGGGTGCTCAGTGCTCAGTACTCAGGGTGCTGGGTGCTCAGTACTCAGGGTGCTGGGTGCTCAGTGCTCGGGGTGCTCGGTGCTCAGTACTCGGGGTGCTGGGTGCTCAGTACTCGGGGTGCTGGGTGCTCAGTGCTCAGGGTGCTGGGTGCTCAGTGCTCGGGGTGCTGGGTGCTCAGTGCTGAGGGTGGTGCTGGGTGCTCAGTACTCAGGGTGCTGGGTGCTCAGTGCTCAGGGTGCTGGATGCTCAGTACTAAGGGTGCTGGGTGCTCAGTACTCAGGGTGCTGAGTGCTCAGTACTCAGGGTGCTGGGTGCTCAGTGCTCAGGGTGATCGGTGCTCAGTACTCAGGGTGCTCAGTACTCAGGGTGCTGGGTGCTCAGTGCTCGGGGTGCTGGGTGCTCAGTACTCGGGGTGCTGAGTGCTCTGTACTCAGGGTGCTGGGTGCTCAGTGCTCGGGTCCTGGGTGCTCAGTGATCAGGGTGATCTGTGCTCAGTACTCAGGGCGCTAGGTGCTCAGTGCTCAGGGTGCTGGGTGCTCAGTCCTCAGGGTGCTCAGTGCTCAGGGTGCTGGGTACTCAGTCCTCGGGGTGCTCGGTGCTCAGTACTCAGGGTGCTGAGTGCTCAGTACTCAGGGTGCTGGTTGCTCAGTACTCATGGTGCTGCGTGCTCAGTACTCAGGGGGCTTGGTGCTCAGCGCTCAGGGTGCTGGGTGCTCAGTGCTCGGGGTGCTTGGTGTTAAGTGCTCGGGGTGCTGGGTGCTCAGTGCTCAGGGTGCTGGGTGCTCAGTATTCAGGGTGCTGGGTGCTCAGTGCTCGGGGTGCTCGGTGCTCAGTACTCAAGGTGCTGGGTGCTCAGTGCTCAGGGTGCTGGGTGCTCAGTCCTCGGGGTGCTCCGTGCTCAGTGCTCAGGGTGCTGGGTGCTCAGTACTCAGGGTGCTCGGTGCTCAGTACTCAGGGTTCTCAGTGCTCAGTGCTCAGGGTGCTGGGTGCTCAGTTCTCAGGGTGCTCAGTGCTCAGTACTCGGGGTGCTGGGTGCTCAGTACTCAGGGTGCTCAGTGCTCAGCACTCGGGGTGCTGGGTGCTCAGTACTCAGGGTGCTCGGTGCTCAGTGCTCGGGGTGCTGGGTGCTCAGTGCTCGGGGAGCTGGGTGCTCAGTGCTCAGGGTGCTTTGTGCTCAGTGCTCAGTACTCAGCGTGCTGGGTCCTCAGTGCTCAGAGTGTTGGGTGCTCAGTACTCAGGGTGCTGGGTGCTCAGTGCTCAGGGCTCAGGGTGCTCATTGCTCAGGGTGCTGGGTGCTCAGGGTGCTGGGTGCTCAGTGCTCGGGGTGCTGGGGGCTCAGTACTCAGGGTGCTGGGTGCTCAGTACTCAGGGTGATCTGTTCTCAGTACTCAGGTTGCTGGGTGCTCAGTGCTCGGGGTGCTGGGTGCTCAGTACTCGGGGTGCTCAGTGCTCAGTACTCAGGGTGCTGGGTGCTCAGTACTCAGGGTGCTGGGTGCTCAGTGCTCGGGGTGCTCGGTGCTCAGTCCTCGGGGTGCTGGGTGCTCAGTACTCGGGGTGCTGGGTGCTCAGTGATCAGGGTGCTGGGTGCTCAGTGCTCGGGGTGCTGGGTGCTCAGTGCTGAGGGTGGTGCTGGGTGCTCAGTACTCAGGGTGCTGGGTGCTCAGTGCTCAGGGTGCTGGGTGCTCAGTACTAAGGGTGCTGGGTGCTGAATACTCAGGGTGCTGAGTGCTCAGTACTCAGGGTGCTGGGTGCTCAGTGCTCAGGGTGCTGGGTACTCAGTACTCAGGGTGCTGGGTGCTCAGTACTCAGGGTGCTGGGTGCTCAGAGCTCAGGGTGCTGGGTGCTCAGTGCTCAGGGTGCTGGGTGCTCAGTACTCAGGGTGCTGGGTGCTCAGTGCTCAGGGTGATCGGTGCTCAGTACTCAGGGTGCACAGTACTCAGGGTGCTGTGTGCTCAGTGCGCGGGGTGCTGGGTGCTCAGTACTCGGGGTGCTGGGTGCTCTGTACTCAGTGTGCTGGGTGCTCAGTGCTCGGGGTCCTGGGTGCTCAGTGCTCAGGGTGATCGGTGCTCAGTACTCAGGGTGCTAGGTGCTCAGTGCTCAGGGTGCTGGGTGCTCAGTCCTCAGGGTGCTCAGTGCTCAGGGTGCTGGGGTCTCAGTCCTAGGGGTGCTCGGTGCTCAGTACTCAGGGTGCTGAGTGCTCAGTACTCAGGGTGTTGGGTGCTCAGTACTCATGGTGCTGGGTGCTCAGTACTCAGGGGGCTTGGTGCTCAGTGCTCAGGGTGCTGGGTGCTCAGTGCTCAGGGTGCTGGGTGCTCAGTGCTCGGGGTGCTGGGTGCTCAGTGCTCGGGGTGCTGGGTGCTCAGTGCTCAGTGCTCAGGGTGTTGGGTGCTCAGTGCTCAGTGCTCAGGGTGCTGGGTGCTCAGTACTCATGGTGCTGGGTGCTCAGTACTCAGGGTGCTGGGTGCTCAGTGCTCAGGGTGCTGGGTGCTCAGTACTCTGGGTGTTGGGTGCTCAGTACTCAGGGTGCTGGGTGCTCAGTGCTCGGGGTGCTGGGTGCTCAGTGCTCGGGGTGCTGGGTGCTCAGTGCTCAGGGTGCTGGGTGCTCAGTATTCAGGGTGCTGGGTGCTCAGTGCTCGGGGTGCTCGGTGCTCAGTACTCAAGCTGCTGGGTGCTCAGTGCTCAGGGTGCTGGGTGCTCAGTCCTCGGGGTGCTGAGTGCTCAGTGCTCAGGGTGCTGGGTGCTCAGTACTCAGGGTCCTCGGTGCTCAGTACTCACGGTTCTCAGTGCTCATTGCTCAGGGTGCTGGGTGCTCAGTTCTCAGGGTGCTCAGTGCTCAGTACTCGGGGTGCTGGGTGCTCAGTACTCAGGGTGCTCAGCGCTCAGCACTCGGGGTGCTGGGTGCTCAGTGCTCAGAGTGTTGGGTGCTCAGTACTCAGGGTGCTGGGTGCTCAGTGCTCAGTGCTCAGGGTGCTCAGTGCTCAGGGTGCTGGGTGCTCAGGGTGCTGGGTGCTCAGTGCTCGGGGTGCTGGGTGCTCAGTGCTCAGGGTGCTGGGTGATCAGTGCTCAGTGCTCAGGGTGCTGGGTGCTCAGTGCTCAGTGCTCAGGGTGCTGGGTGTTCAGTACTCAGGTTTCTGGGTGCACAGTACTCAGGGTGCTTGGTGCTCAGTGCTCAGTGTGCTGGTTGCTCAGTGCTCAGGGTGCTGGGTGCTCAGTACTCAGGGTGCTGGGTGCTCAGTACTCAGGGTGCTCGGTGTTCAGTACTCAGGGTGCTGGGTGCTCAGTGCCCAGGTTGCTGGGTGCTCAGTACTCAGGGTGCTGGGTGCGCAGTACTCAGGGTGCTGGGTGCTCAGTGCTCAGGGTGCTGGGTGCTCAGTACTCAGGGTGCTGGGTGCTCAGTGCTCGGTGTGCTGGGTGCTCAGTGCTCAGGGTGATCAGTGGTCAGTACTCAGGGTGCTGGGTGGTCAGTGCTCAGGGTGCTGGGTGCTCAGTCCTCAGGGTGGTCAGTACTCAGGGTGCTCAGTGCTCAGTGCTCAGTACTCAGGGTGTTCAGGACTCAGGGTGCTGGGTGCTCAGTTCTCGGGGTGCTGGGTGCTCAGTACTCAGGGTGCTGGGTGCTCAGTACTGGGGGTGCTGGGTGCTCAGTACTCAGGGTGCTGGGTGCTCAGTGCTCGGGGTGCTGGGTGCTCAGTGCTCAGGGTGATCGGTGCTCAGTGCTCAGGGTGCTGGGTGCTCAGTCCTCAGGGTGCTCAGTGCTCAAGTTGCTGGGTGCTCAGTGCTCGGGGTGCTCGGTGCTCAGTACTCAGGGTGCTGAGTGCTCAGTACTCAGGGTGCTGGGTGCTCAGTACTCTGGGTGCTGGGTGCTCAGTACTCAGGGTGCTGGGTTCTCAGTGCTCAGTGCTCAGTGTGCTGGGTGCTCAGTATTCATGGTGCTCAGTGCTCAGTACTCGGGGTGCTTGGTGCTCAGTACTCAGGGTGCTCAGTGCTCATTACTCGGGGTGCTGGGTGCTCTATGCTCAGGGTGCTCAGTGCTCAGTGCTCGGGGTGTTGGGTGCTGAGTTCTCAGTGCTCATGGTGCTGGGTGTTCAGTACTCAGGGTGCAGGGTGCTCAGTACTCAGTGTGCTGGGTGCTCAGTGCTCAGGGTGCTCAGTGCTCAGTACTCAGTGCTCAGGGTGCTGGGTGTGCATTACTCAGGGTGCTGGGTGTTCAGTACTCAGTGTGTTGGGTGCTCAGTGCTCAGGGTGCTCAGTGCTCAGTACTCAGTGCTCAGGGTGCTCAGTGCTCAGTGCTCAGGGTGCTGGGTGTTCAGTACTCAGGGTGCTGTGTGTTCAGTACTCGGTGTGCTGGGTGCTCAGTGCTCAGGGTGCTCAGTGCTCAGTACTCAGTGCTCAGGGTACTCAGTGCTCAGTGCTCAGGGTGCTGGGTGTTCAGTACTCAGGGTGCTGGGTGATCAGTACTCAGGGTGCTGGGTGCTCAGTGCTCAGGGTGCTGGGTGCTCAGTACTCTGGGTGTTGGGTGCTCAGTGCTCAGTGTGCTGGGTGCTCAGTGCTCAGGGTGCTGCGTGCTCAGTACTCAGGGTGCTGGGTGCTCAGTGCTCGAGGTGCTCGGTGCTCAGTACTCAAGGTGCTGGGTGCTCAGTGCTCAGGGTGCTGGGTGCTCAGTCCTCGGGGTGCTCCGTGCTCAGGGTGCTGGGTGCTCAGTGCTCGGTGTGCTCGGTGCTCAGTACTCAGGGTGCTGAGTGCTCAGTACTCAGGGTGATGGGTGCTCAGTACTCAGGGTGCTGGGTGCTCAGTGCTCGGGGTGCTGGGTGCTCAGTACTCAGGGTGCTGGGGGCTCAGTACTCAGGGTGCTGGGTGCTCAGTACTCAGGGTGCTCGGTTCTCAGTACTCAGGGTGCTGGGTGCTCATTCTCGGGGTGCTGGGTGCTCAGTGCTCGGGGTGCTGGGTGCTCAGTACTCAGGGTGCTGGGGGCTCAGTACTCAGGGTGCTGGGTGCTCAGTACTCTGGGTGTTGGGTGCTCAGTACTCAGGGTGCTGGGTGCTCAGTGCTCGGGGTGCTGTGTGCTCAGTACTCAGGGTGCTGGGTGCTCAGTACTCAGGGTGCTCTGTGCTCAGTACTCAGGGTGCTGGGTGCTCAGTGCTCAGGGTGCTGGGTGCTCAGTACTCTGGGTGTTGGGTGCTCAGTACTCAGGGTGCTGGGTGCTCAGTACTCAGGGTGCTGGGTGCTCAGTGCTCGGGGTGCTCGGTGCTCAGTCCTCGGGGTGCTGGGTGCTCAGTACTCGGGGTGCTGGGTGCTCAGTGATCAGGGTGCTGGGTGCTCAGTGCTCGGGGTGCTGGGTGCTCAGTACTCGGGGTGCTGGGTGCTCAGTGATCAGGGTGCTGGGTGCTCAGTGCTCGGGGTGCTGGGTGCTCAGTGCTGAGGGTGGTGCTGGGTGCTCAGTACTCAGGGTGCTGGGTGCTCAGTGCTCAGGGTGCTGGGTGCTCAGTACTAAGGGTGCTGGGTGCTGAATACTCAGGGTGCTGAGTGCTCAGTACTCAGGGTGCTGGGTGCTCAGTGCTCAGGGTGCTGGGTACTCAGTACTCAGGGTGCTGGGTGCTCAGTACTCAGGGTGCTGGGTGCTCAGAGCTCAGGGTGCTGGGTGCTCAGTGCTCAGGGTGCTGGGTGCTCAGTGATCAGGGTGCTCGGTGCTCAGTCCTCGGGGTGCTGGGTGCTCAGTACTCGGGGTGCTGGGTGCTCAGTGATCAGGGTGCTGGGTGCTCAGTGCTCGGGGTGCTGGGTGCTCAGTGCTGAGGGTGGTGCTGGGTGCTCAGTACTCAGGGTGCTGGGTGCTCAGTGCTCAGGGTGCTGGGTGCTCAGTACTAAGGGTGCTGGGTGCTGAATACTCAGGGTGCTGAGTGCTCAGTACTCAGGGTGCTGGGTGCTCAGTGCTCAGGGTGCTGGGTACTCAGTACTCAGGGTGCTGGGTGCTCAGTACTCAGGGTGCTGGGTGCTCAGAGCTCAGGGTGCTGGGTGCTCAGTGCTCAGGGTGCTGGGTGCTCAGTACTCAGGGTGCTGGGTGCTCAGTGCTCAGGGTGAACGGTGCTCAGTACTCAGGGTGCACAGTACTCAGGGTGCTGTGTGCTCAGTGCGCGGGGTGCTGGGTGTTCAGTACTCGGGGTGCTGGGTGCTCTGTACTCAGTGTGCTGGGTGCTCAGTGCTCGGGGTCCTGGGTGCTCAGTGCTCAGGGTGATCGGTGCTCAGTACTCAGGGTGCTAGGTGCTCAGTGCTCAGGGTGCTGGGTGCTCAGTCCTCAGGGTGCTCAGTGCTCAGGGTGCTGGGGTCTCAGTCCTAGGGGTGCTCGGTGCTCAGTACTCAGGGTGCTGAGTGCTCAGTACTCAGGGTGTTGGGTGCTCAGTACTCATGGTGCTGGGTGCTCAGTACTCAGGGGGCTTGGTGCTCAGTGCTCAGGGTGCTGGGTGCTCAGTGCTCAGGGTGCTGGGTGCTCAGTGCTCGGGGTGCTGGGTGCTCAGTGCTCGGGGTGCTGGGTGCTCAGTGCTCAGTGCTCAGGGTGTTGGGTGCTCAGTGCTCAGTGCTCAGGGTGCTGGGTGCTCAGTACTCATGGTGCTGGGTGCTCAGTACTCAGGGTGCTGGGTGCTCAGTGCTCAGGGTGCTGGGTGCTCAGTACTCTGGGTGTTGGGTGCTCAGTACTCAGGGTGCTGGGTGCTCAGTGCTCGGGGTGCTGGGTGCTCAGTGCTCGGGGTGCTGGGTGCTCAGTGCTCAGGGTGCTGGGTGCTCAGTATTCAGGGTGCTGGGTGCTCAGTGCTCGGGGTGCTCGGTGCTCAGTACTCAAGCTGCTGGGTGCTCAGTGCTCAGGGTGCTGGGTGCTCAGTCCTCGGGGTGCTGAGTGCTCAGTGCTCAGGGTGCTGGGTGCTCAGTACTCAGGGTGCTCGGTGCTCAGTACTCACGGTTCTCAGTGCTCAGTGCTCAGGGTGCTGGGTGCTCAGTTCTCAGGGTGCTCAGTGCTCAGTACTCGGGGTGCTGGGTGCTCAGTACTCAGGGTGCTCAGCGCTCAGCACTCGGGGTGCTGGGTGCTCAGTGCTCAGAGTGTTGGGTGCTCAGTACTCAGGGTGCTGGGTGCTCAGTGCTCAGTGCTCAGGGTGCTCAGTGCTCAGGGTGCTGGGTGCTCAGGGTGCTGGGTGCTCAGTGCTCGGGGTGCTGGGTGCTCAGTGCTCAGGGTGCTGGGTGATCAGTGCTCAGTGCTCAGGGTGCTGGGTGCTCAGTGCTCAGTGCTCAGGGTGCTGGGTGTTCAGTACTCAGGTTTCTGGGTGCACAGTACTCAGGGTGCTTGGTGCTCAGTGCTCAGGGTGCTGGTTGCTCAGTGCTCAGGGTGCTGGGTGCTCAGTACTCAGGGTGCTGGGTGCTCAGTACTCAGGGTGCTCGGTGTTCAGTACTCAGGGTGCTGGGTGCTCAGTGCCCAGGTTGCTGGGTGCTCAGTACTCAGGGTGCTGGGTGTGCAGTACTCAGGGTGCTGGGTGCTCAGTGCTCAGGGTGCTGGGTGCTCAGTACTCAGGGTGCTGGGTGCTCAGTGCTCGGTGTGCTGGGTGCTCAGTGCTCAGGGTGATCAGTGGTCAGTACTCAGGGTGCTGGGTGGTCAGTGCTCAGGGTGCTGGGTGCTCAGTCCTCAGGGTGGTCAGTACTCAGGGTGCTCAGTGCTCAGTGCTCAGTACTCAGGGTGTTCAGTACTCAGGGTGCTGGGTGCTCAGTTCTCGGGGTGCTGGGTGCTCAGTACTCAGGGTGCTGGGTGCTCAGTACTCGGGGTGCTGGGTGCTCAGTACTCAGGGTGCTGGGTGCTCAGTGCTCGGGGTGCTGGGTGCTCAGTGCTCAGGGTGATCGGTGCTCAGTGCTCAGGGTGCTGGGTGCTCAGTCCTCAGGGTGCTCAGTGCTCAAGTTGCTGGGTGCTCAGTGCTCGGGGTGCTCGGTGCTCAGTACTCAGGGTGCTGAGTGCTCAGTACTCAGGGTGCTGGGTGCTCAGTACTCTGGGTGCTGGGTGCTCAGTACTCAGGGTGCTGGGTGCTCAGTGCTCAGGGTGCTGGGTGCTCAGTGCTCAGGGTGCTGGGTGCTCAGTGCTCGGGGTGCTGGGTGCTCAGTGCTCGGGGTGCTGGGTGCTCAGTGCTCAGTGCTCAGGGTGCTGGGTTCTCAGTGCTCAGTGCTCAGTGTGCTGGGTGCTCAGTATTCATGGTGCTCAGTGCTCAGTACTGGGGGTGCTTGGTGCTCAGTACTCAGGGTGCTCAGTGCTCATTACTCGGGGTGCTGGGTGCTCTATGCTCAGGGTGCTCAGTGCTCAGTGCTCGGGGTGTTGGGTGCTGAGTTCTCAGTGCTCAGGGTGCTGGGTGTTCAGTACTCAGGGTGCAGGGTGCTCAGTACTCAGGGTGCTGGGTGCTCAGTGCTCAGGGTGCTCAGTGCTCAGTACTCAGTGCTCAGGGTGCTGGGTGTGCATTACTCAGGGTGCTGGGTGTTCAGTACTCAGTGTGCTGGGTGCTCAGTGCTCAGGGTGCTCAGTGCTCAGTACTCAGTGCTCAGGGTGCTCAGTGCTCAGTGCTCAGGGTGCTGGGTGTTCAGTACTCAGGGTGCTGTGTGTTCAGTACTCGGTGTGCTGGGTGCTCAGTGCTCAGGGTGCTCAGTGCTCAGTACTCAGTGCTCAGGGTACTCAGTGCTCAGTGCTCAGGGTGCTGGGTGTTCAGTACTCAGGGTGCTGGGTGATCAGTACTCAGGGTGCTGGGTGCCCAGTGCTCAGGGTGCTGGGTGCTCAGTACTCTGGGTGTTGGGTGCTCAGTGCTCAGTGTGCTGGGTGCTCAGTGCTCAGGGTGCTGCGTGCTCAGTACTCAGGGTGCTGGGTGCTCAGTGCTCGAGGTGCTCGGTGCTCAGTACTCAAGGTGCTGGGTGCTCAGTGCTCAGGGTGCTGGGTGCTCAGTCCTCGGGGTGCTCCGTGCTCAGGGTGCTGGGTGCTCAGTGCTCGGTGTGCTCGGTGCTCAGTACTCAGGGTGCTGAGTGCTCAGTACTCAGGGTGATGGGTGCTCAGTACTCAGGGTGCTGGGTGCTCAGTGCTCGGGGTGCTGGGTGCTCAGTACTCAGGGTGCTGGGGGCTCAGTACTCAGGGTGCTGGGTGCTCAGTACTCAGGGTGCTCGGTTCTCAGTACTCAGGGTGCTGGGTGCTCATTCTCGGGGTGCTGGGTGCTCAGTGCTCGGGGTGCTGGGTGCTCAGTACTCAGGGTGCTGGGGGCTCAGTACTCAGGGTGCTGGGTGCTCAGTACTCTGGGTGTTGGGTGCTCAGTACTCAGGGTGCTGGGTGCTCAGTGCTCGGGGTGCTGTGTGCTCAGTACTCAGGGTGCTGGGTGCTCAGTACTCAGGGTGATCTGTTCTCAGTACTCAGGGTGCTGGGTGCTCAGTGCTCAGGGTGCTGGGTGCTCAGTACTCTGGGTGTTGGGTGCTCAGTACTCAGGGTGCTGGGTGCTCAGTGCTCGGGGTGCTGTGTGCTCAGTGCTCGGGGTGCTGGGTTCTCAGTGCTCAGGGTGTTGGGTGCTCAGTATTCAGGGTGCTGGGTGCTCAGTGCTCGGGGTGCTCGGTGCTCAGTACTCAAGGTGCTGGGTGCTCAGTGCTCAGGGTGCTGGGTGCTCAGTCCTCGGGGTGCTCCGTGCTCAGTGCTCAGGGTGCTGGGTGCTCAGTACTCAGGGTGCTCGGTGCTCAGTACTCAGGGTTCTCAGTGCTCAGTGCTCAGGGTGCTTTGTGCTCAGTGCTCAGTACTCAGCGTGCTGGGTGCTCAGTGCTCAGAGTGTTGGGTGCTCAGTACTCAGGGTGCTGGGTGCTTAGTGCTCAGTGCTCAGGGTGCTCAGTGCTCAGGGTGCTGGGTGCTCAGGGTGCTGGGTGCTCAGTGCTCGGGGTGCTGGGTGCTCAGTGCTCAGGGTGCTGGGTGCTCAGTGCTCGGGGTGCTCGGTGATCAGTACTCAGGGTGCTGGGTGCTCAGTGCTCAGGGTGCTGGGTACTCAGTACTCAGGGTGCTGGGTGCTCAGTGCTCAGGGTGCTGGGTGCTCAGTGCTCAGGGTGCTGGGTGCTCAGTGCTCGGGGTGCTGGGTGCTCAGTGCTCGGGGTGCTGGGTGCTCAGTCCTCGGGGTGCTGGGTGCTCAGTACTCAGGGTGCTGGGTGCACAGTGCTCAGGGTGCTGGGTGCTCAGTACTCAGGGTGCTGGGTGCTCAGTACTCAGGGTGCTCGGTGCTTAGTACTCAGGGTGCTGGGTGCTCAGTGCTCAGGGTGCTGGGTACTCAGTACTCAGGGTGCTGGGTGCTCAATACTCAGGGTGCTGGGTGCGCAGTGCTCAGGGTGATCGGTGCTCAGTACACAGGGTGCTCAGTACTCAGGGTGCTGGGTGCTCAGTGCTCAGGGTGCTCAGTGCTCAGGGTGCTGGGTGCTCAGTGCTCAGTGCTCAGGGTGCTGGGTGCTCAGTACTCAGGGTGCTGGGTGCTCAGTGCTCGGTGTGCTGGGTGCTCAGTGCTCAGGGTGATCAGTGGTCAGTACTCAGGGTGCTGGGTGCTCAGTGCACAGGGTGCTGGGTGCTCAGTCCTCAGGGTGCTCAGTACTCAGGGTTCTCAGTGCTCAGTGCTCAGTACTCAGGGTGTTCAGTACTCAGGGTGCTGGGTGCTCAGTGCTCGGTGTCCTGGGTGCTCAGTACTCAGGGTGCTGGGTGCTCAGTACTCGGGGTGCTGGTTGTTCAGTACTCAGGGTGCTGGGTGCTCAGTGCTCGGTGTGCTGGGTGCTCAGTGCTCAGGGTGATCGGTGCTCAGTGCTCAGGGTGCTGGGTGCTCAGTCCTCAGGGTGCTCAGTGCTCAAGGTGCTGGGTTCTCAGTGCTCGGGGTGCTTGGTGCTCAGTACTCAGGGTGCTGAGTGCTCAGTACTCAGGGTGCTGGGTGCTCAGTACTCTGGGTGCTGGGTGCTCAGTACTCAGGGTGCTGGGTGCTCAGTGCTCAGGGTGCTGGGTGCTCAGTGCTCAGGGTGCTGGGTGCTCAGTGCTCGGGGTGCTGGGTGCTCAGTGCTCGAAGTGCTGGGTGCTCAGTGCTCAGTGCTCAGGGTGCTGGTTGCTCAGTACTCAGGGTTCTCAGTGCTCAGTACTCAGGGTGATGGGTGCTCAGTGCTCAGGGTGCTGGGTGCTCAGTATTCAGGGTGCTCAGTGCTCAGTACTCGGGGTGCTTGGTGCTCAGTACTCAGGGTGCTCAGTGCTAAGTACTCAGGGTGCTGGGTGCTCAGTGCTCGGGGTGCTCGGTGCTCAGTACTCAAGTTGCTGGGTGCTCAGGGCTCAGGGTGCTGGGTGCTCAGTCGTCGGGGTGCACCGTGCTCAGTGATCAGGGTGCTGGGTGCTCAGTACTCAGGGTGCTCGGTGCTCAGTACTCCGGGTTCTCAGTGCTCAGTACTCAGGGTGATGGGTGCTCAGTGCTCAGGGTGCTGGGTGCTCAGTATTCAGGGTGCTCACTGCTCAGTACTCGGGGTGCTTGGTGCTCAGTACTCAGGGTGCTCAGTGCTCAGTACTCGGTGTGCTGGGTTCTCAGTGCTCAGGGTGCTCAGTGCTCAGTACTCAGTGCTCAGGGTGCTCAGTGCTCAGTGCTCATGGTGCTGGGTGTTCAGTACTCAGGGTGCTGTGTGATCAGTACTCGGTGTGCTGGGTGCTCAGTGCTCAGGGTGCTCAGTGCTCAGTACTCAGTGCTCAGGGTACTCAGTGCTCAGTGCTCAGGGTGCTGGGTGTTCAGTACTCAGGGTGCTGGGTGATCAGTACTCAGGGTGCTGGGTGCTCAGTGCTCAGGGTGCTGGGTGCTCAGTACTCTGTGTGTTGGGTGCTCAGTGCTCAGGGTGCTGGGTGCTCAGTGCTCAGGGTGCTGCGTGCTCAGTACTCAGGGTGCTGGGTACTCAGTGCTCGAGGTGCTCGGTGCTCAGTACTCAAGGTGCTGGGTGCTCAGTGCTCAGGGTGCTGGGTGCTCAGTCCTCGGGGTGCTCCGTGCTCAGGGTGCTGGGTGCTCAGTGCTCGGTGTGCTCGGTGCTCAGTACTCAGGGTGCTGAGTGCTCAGTACTCAGGGTGATGGGTGCTCAGTACTCAAGGTGCTGGGTGCTCAGTGCTCGGGGTGCTGAGTGCTCAGTACTCAGGGTGCTGGGTGCTCAGTGCTCAGGGTGCTGGGTACTCAGTACTCAGGGTGCTGGGTGCTCAGTACTCAGGGTGCTGGGTGCTTAGAGCTCAGGGTGCTGGGTGCTCAGTGCTCAGGGTGCTGGGTGCTCAGTACTCAGGGTGCTGGGTGCTCAGTTCTCAGGGTGATCGGTGCTCAGTACTCAGGGTGCTCAGTACTCAGGGTGCTGGGTGCTCAGTGCTCGGGGTGCTGGGTGCTCAGTACTCGGGGTGCTGGGTGCTCTGTACTCAGGGTGCTGGGTGCTCAGTGCTCGAGGTCCTGGGTGCTCAGTGCTCAGGGTTCTCAGTGCTCAGTACTCAGGGTGCTGGGTGCTCAGTGCTAAGGGTGCTGGGTGCCCAGTACTCAGGGTGCTCATTGCTCAGTACTCGGGGTGCTTGGTGCTCAGTACTCAGGGTGCTCAGTGCTCAGTACTCGGGGTGCTGGGTGCTCAGTTCTCAGGGTGCTCAGTGCTCAGTGCTCGGGGTGCTGGGTGCTCACTAATCAGGGTGCTGGGGGCTCAGTACTCAGGGTGCTGTGTGCTCAGTACTCAGGGTGATCTGTTCTCAGTACTCAGGTTGCTGGGTAATGAGTGCTCGGGGTGCGGGGTGCTCAGTACTCGGGGTGCTCAGTGCTCAGTACTCAGGGTGCTGGGTGCTCAGTACTCAGGGTGCTGGGTGCTCAGTGCTCGGGGTGCTCGGTGCTCAGTACTCGGGGTGCTGGGTGCTCAGTACTCAGGGTGCTGGGTGCTCAGTGCTCAGGGTGCTGGGTGCTCAGTGCTCGGGGTGCTGGGTGCTCAGTGCTGAGGGTGGTGCTGGGTGCTCAGTACTCAGGGTGCTGGGTGCTCAGTGCTCAGGGTGCTGGATGCTCAGTACTAAGGGTGCTGGGTGCTCAGTACTCAGGGTGCTGAGTGCTCAGTACTCAGGGTGCTGGGTGCTCAGTGCTCAGGGTGATCGGTGCTCAGTACTCAGGGTGCTCAGTACTCAGGGTGCTGGGTGCTCAGTGCTCGGGGTGCTGGGTGCTCAGTACTCGGGGTGCTGAGTGCTCTGTACTCAGGGTGCTGGGTGCTCAGTGCTCGGGTCCTGGGTGCTCAGTGATCAGGGTGATCTGTGCTCAGTACTCAGGGCGCTAGGTGCTCAGTGCTCAGGGTGCTGGGTGCTCAGTCCTCAGGGTGCTCAGTGCTCAGGGTGCTGGGTACTCAGTCCTCGGGGTGCTCGGTGCTCAGTACTCAGGGTGCTGAGTGCTCAGTACTCAGGGTGCTGGTTGCTCAGTACTCATGGTGCTGCGTGCTCAGTACTCAGGGGGCTTGGTGCTCAGCGCTCAGGGTGCTGGGTGCTCAGTGCTCGGGGTGCTTGGTATTAAGTGCTCGGGGTGCTGGGTGCTCAGTGCTCAGGGTGCTGGGTGCTCAGTATTCAGGGTGCTGGGTGCTCAGTGCTCGGGGTGCTCGGTGCTCAGTACTCAAGGTGCTGGGTGCTCAGTGCTCAGGGTGCTGGGTGCTCAGTCCTCGGGGTGCTCCGTGCTCAGTGCTCAGGGTGCTGGGTGCTCAGTACTCAGGGTGCTCGGTGCTCAGTACTCAGGGTTCTCAGTGCTCAGTGCTCAGGGTGCTGGGTGCTCAGTTCTCAGGGTGCTCAGTGCTCAGTACTCGGGGTGCTGGGTGCTCAGTACTCAGGGTGCTCAGTGCTCAGCACTCGGGGTGCTGGGTGCTCAGTACTCAGGGTGCTCGGTGCTCAGTGCTCGGGGTGCTGGGTGCTCAGTGCTCGGGGAGCTGGGTGCTCAGTGCTCAGGGTGCTTTGTGCTCAGTGCTCAGTACTCAGCGTGCTGGGTCCTCAGTGCTCAGAGTGTTGGGTGCTCAGTACTCAGGGTGCTGGGTGCTCAGTGCTCAGGGCTCAGGGTGCTCATTGCTCAGGGTGCTGGGTGCTCAGGGTGCTGGGTGCTCAGTGCTCGGGGTGCTGGGGGCTCAGTACTCAGGGTGCTGGGTGCTCAGTACTCAGTACTCGGGGTGCTGGGTGCTCAGTAATCAGGGTGCTGGGTGCTCAGTAGTCAGGGTGCTGGGTGCTCATTCTCGGGGTGCTGGGTGCTCAGTGCTCGGGGTGCTGGGTGCTCAGTACTCAGGGTGCTGGGGGCTCAGTACTCAGGGTGCTGGGTGCTCAGTACTCAGGGTGCTCGGTTCTCAGTACTCAGGGTGCTGGGTGCTCATTCTCGGGGTGCTGGGTGTTCAATACTCATGGTGCTGGGTGCTCAGTACTCAGGGTGCTGGGTGCTCAGTGCTCGGGGTGCTCGGTGCTCAGTACTCGGGGTGCTGGGTGCTCAGTACTCGGGGTGCTGGGTGCTCAGTGCTCAGGGTGCTGGGTGCTCAGTGCTCGGGGTGCTGGGTGCTCAGTGCTGAGGGTGGTGCTGGGTGCTCAGTACTCATGGTGCTGGGTGCTCAGTACTCAGGGGGCTTGGTGCTCAGTGCTCAGGGTGCTGGGTGCTCAGTGCTCAGGGTGCTTTGTGCTAAGTGCTCGTTGTGCTGGGTGCTCAGTTCTCAGGGTGCTGGGTGCTCAGTATTCAGGGTGCTGGGTGCTCAGTGCTCGGGGTGCTCGGTGCTCAGTATGCAAGGTGCTGGGTGCTCAGTGCTCAGGGTGCTGGGTGCTCAGTCCTCGGGGTGCTCCGTGCTCAGTGCTCAGTGTGCTGGGTGCTCAGTACTCAGGGTGCTCGGTGCTCAGTACTCAGAGTTCTCAGTGCTCAGTGCTCAGGGTGCTGGGTGCTCAGTTCTCAGGGTGCTCAGTGCTCAGTACTCGTGGTGTTGGGTGCTCAGTACTCAGGGTGCTCAGTGCTCAGCACTCGGGGTGCTGGGTGCTCAGTACTCAGGGTGCTGGGTGCTCAGTACTCGGGGTGCTGGGTGCTCAGTGCTCAGGGTGATCGGTGCTCAGGGTGCTGGGTGCTCAGTGCTCAGGGTGCTGGGGGCTCAGTACTCAGGGTGCTGGGTGCTCAGTGCTCAGTGCTCAGGGTGCTCAGTGCTCAGGGTGCTGGGTGCTCAGGGTGCTTTGTGCTCAGTGCTCAGTACTCAGAGTGCTGGGTGCTCAGTGCTCAGAGTGTTGGGTGCTCAGTACTCAGGGTGCTGGGTGCTCAGTGCTCAGTGCTCAGGGTGCTCAGTGCTCAGGGTGCTGGGTGCTCAGGGTGCTGGGTGCTCAGTGCTCGGGGTGCTGGGGGCTCAGTACTCAGGGTGCTGGGTGCTCAGTACTCAGGGTGATCTGTTCTCAGTACTCAGGTTGCTGGGTGCTCAGTGCTCGGGGTGCTGGGTGCTCAGTACTCGGGGTGCTCAGTGCTCAGTACTCAGGGTGCTGGGTGCTCAGTACTCAGGGTGCTGGGTGCTCAGTTCTCGGGGTGCTCGGTGCTCAGTACTCGGGGTGCTGGGTGCTCAGTACTCGGGGTGCTGGGTGCTCAGTGCTCAGGGTGCTGGGTGCTCAGTGCTCGGGGTGCTGGGTGCTCAGTGCTGAGGGTGGTGCTGGGTGCTCAGTACTCAGGGTGCTGGGTGCTCAGTGCTCAGGGTGCTGGGTGCTCAGTACTAAGGGTGCTGGGTGCTGAATACTCAGGGTGCTGAGTGCTCAGTACTCAGGGTGCTGGGTGCTCAGTGCTCAGGGTGCTGGGTACTCAGTACTCAGGGTGCTGGGTGCTCAGTACTCAGGGTGCTGGGTGCTTAGAGCTCAGGGTGCTGGGTGCTCAGTGCTCAGGGTGCTGGGTGCTCAGTACTCAGGGTGCTGGGTGCTCAGTTCTCAGGGTGATCGGTGCTCAGTACTCAGGGTGCTCAGTACTCAGGGTGCTGGGTGCTCAGTGCTCGGGGTGCTGGGTGCTCAGTACTCGGGGTGCTGGGTGCTCTGTACTCAGGGTGCTGGGTGCTCAGTGCTCGAGGTCCTGGGTGCTCAGTGCTCAGGGTTCTCAGTGCTCAGTACTCAGGGTGCTGGGTGCTCAGTGCTAAGGGTGCTGGGTGCCCAGTACTCAGGGTGCTCATTGCTCAGTACTCGGGGTGCTTGGTGCTCAGTACTCAGGGTGCTCAGTGCTCAGTACTCGGGGTGCTGGGTGCTCAGTTCTCAGGGTGCTCAGTGCTCAGTGCTCGGGGTGCTGGGTGCTCACTAATCAGGGTGCTGGGGGCTCAGTACTCAGGGTGCTGTGTGCTCAGTACTCAGGGTGATCTGTTCTCAGTACTCAGGTTGCTGGGTAATGAGTGCTCGGGGTGCGGGGTGCTCAGTACTCGGGGTGCTCAGTGCTCAGTACTCAGGGTGCTGGGTGCTCAGTACTCAGGGTGCTGGGTGCTCAGTGCTCGGGGTGCTCGGTGCTCAGTACTCGGGGTGCTGGGTGCTCAGTACTCGGGGTGCTGGGTGCTCAGTGCTCAGGGTGCTGGGTGCTCAGTGCTCGGGGTGCTGGGTGCTCAGTGCTGAGGGTGGTGCTGGGTGCTCAGTACTCAGGGTGCTGGGTGCTCAGTGCTCAGGGTGCTGGATGCTCAGTACTAAGGGTGCTGGGTGCTCAGTACTCAGGGTGCTGAGTGCTCAGTACTCAGGGTGCTGGGTGCTCAGTGCTCAGGGTGATCGGTGCTCAGTACTCAGGGTGCTCAGTACTCAGGGTGCTGGGTGCTCAGTGCTCGGGGTGCTGGGTGCTCAGTACTCGGGGTGCTGAGTGCTCTGTACTCAGGGTGCTGGGTGCTCAGTGCTCGGGTCCTGGGTGCTCAGTGATCAGGGTGATCTGTGCTCAGTACTCAGGGCGCTAGGTGCTCAGTGCTCAGGGTGCTGGGTGCTCAGTCCTCAGGGTGCTCAGTGCTCAGGGTGCTGGGTACTCAGTCCTCGGGGTGCTCGGTGCTCAGTACTCAGGGTGCTGAGTGCTCAGTACTCAGGGTGCTGGTTGCTCAGTACTCATGGTGCTGCGTGCTCAGTACTCAGGGGGCTTGGTGCTCAGCGCTCAGGGTGCTGGGTGCTCAGTGCTCGGGGTGCTTGGTGTTAAGTGCTCGGGGTGCTGGGTGCTCAGTGCTCAGGGTGCTGGGTGCTCAGTATTCAGGGTGCTGGGTGCTCAGTGCTCGGGGTGCTCGGTGCTCAGTACTCAAGGTGCTGGGTGCTCAGTGCTCAGGGTGCTGGGTGCTCAGTCCTCGGGGTGCTCCGTGCTCAGTGCTCAGGGTGCTGGGTGCTCAGTACTCAGGGTGCTCGGTGCTCAGTACTCAGGGTTCTCAGTGCTCAGTGCTCAGGGTGCTGGGTGCTCAGTTCTCAGGGTGCTCAGTGCTCAGTACTCGGGGTGCTGGGTGCTCAGTACTCAGGGTGCTCAGTGCTCAGCACTCGGGGTGCTGGGTGCTCAGTACTCAGGGTGCTCGGTGCTCAGTGCTCGGGGTGCTGGGTGCTCAGTGCTCGGGGAGCTGGGTGCTCAGTGCTCAGGGTGCTTTGTGCTCAGTGCTCAGTACTCAGCGTGCTGGGTCCTCAGTGCTCAGAGTGTTGGGTGCTCAGTACTCAGGGTGCTGGGTGCTCAGTGCTCAGGGCTCAGGGTGCTCATTGCTCAGGGTGCTGGGTGCTCAGGGTGCTGGGTGCTCAGTGCTCGGGGTGCTGGGGGCTCAGTACTCAGGGTGCTGGGTGCTCAGTACTCAGGGTGATCTGTTCTCAGTACTCAGGTTGCTGGGTGCTCAGTGCTCGGGGTGCTGGGTGCTCAGTACTCGGGGTGCTCAGTGCTCAGTACTCAGGGTGCTGGGTGCTCAGTACTCAGGGTGCTGGGTGCTCAGTGCTCGGGGTGCTCGGTGCTCAGTCCTCGGGGTGCTGGGTGCTCAGTACTCGGGGTGCTGGGTGCTCAGTGATCAGGGTGCTGGGTGCTCAGTGCTCGGGGTGCTGGGTGCTCAGTGCTGAGGGTGGTGCTGGGTGCTCAGTACTCAGGGTGCTGGGTGCTCAGTGCTCAGGGTGCTGGGTGCTCAGTACTAAGGGTGCTGGGTGCTGAATACTCAGGGTGCTGAGTGCTCAGTACTCAGGGTGCTGGGTGCTCAGTGCTCAGGGTGCTGGGTACTCAGTACTCAGGGTGCTGGGTGCTCAGTACTCAGGGTGCTGGGTGCTCAGAGCTCAGGGTGCTGGGTGCTCAGTGCTCAGGGTGCTGGGTGCTCAGTACTCAGGGTGCTGGGTGCTCAGTGCTCAGGGTGATCGGTGCTCAGTACTCAGGGTGCACAGTACTCAGGGTGCTGTGTGCTCAGTGCGCGGGGTGCTGGGTGCTCAGTACTCGGGGTGCTGGGTGCTCTGTACTCAGTGTGCTGGGTGCTCAGTGCTCGGGGTCCTGGGTGCTCAGTGCTCAGGGTGATCGGTGCTCAGTACTCAGGGTGCTAGGTGCTCAGTGCTCAGGGTGCTGGGTGCTCAGTCCTCAGGGTGCTCAGTGCTCAGGGTGCTGGGGTCTCAGTCCTAGGGGTGCTCGGTGCTCAGTACTCAGGGTGCTGAGTGCTCAGTACTCAGGGTGTTGGGTGCTCAGTACTCATGGTGCTGGGTGCTCAGTACTCAGGGGGCTTGGTGCTCAGTGCTCAGGGTGCTGGGTGCTCAGTGCTCAGGGTGCTGGGTGCTCAGTGCTCGGGGTGCTGGGTGCTCAGTGCTCGGGGTGCTGGGTGCTCAGTGCTCAGTGCTCAGGGTGTTGGGTGCTCAGTGCTCAGTGCTCAGGGTGCTGGGTGCTCAGTACTCATGGTGCTGGGTGCTCAGTACTCAGGGTGCTGGGTGCTCAGTGCTCAGGGTGCTGGGTGCTCAGTACTCTGGGTGTTGGGTGCTCAGTACTCAGGGTGCTGGGTGCTCAGTGCTCGGGGTGCTGGGTGCTCAGTGCTCGGGGTGCTGGGTGCTCAGTGCTCAGGGTGCTGGGTGCTCAGTATTCAGGGTGCTGGGTGCTCAGTGCTCGGGGTGCTCGGTGCTCAGTACTCAAGCTGCTGGGTGCTCAGTGCTCAGGGTGCTGGGTGCTCAGTCCTCGGGGTGCTGAGTGCTCAGTGCTCAGGGTGCTGGGTGCTCAGTACTCAGGGTCCTCGGTGCTCAGTACTCACGGTTCTCAGTGCTCATTGCTCAGGGTGCTGGGTGCTCAGTTCTCAGGGTGCTCAGTGCTCAGTACTCGGGGTGCTGGGTGCTCAGTACTCAGGGTGCTCAGCGCTCAGCACTCGGGGTGCTGGGTGCTCAGTGCTCAGAGTGTTGGGTGCTCAGTACTCAGGGTGCTGGGTGCTCAGTGCTCAGTGCTCAGGGTGCTCAGTGCTCAGGGTGCTGGGTGCTCAGGGTGCTGGGTGCTCAGTGCTCGGGGTGCTGGGTGCTCAGTGCTCAGGGTGCTGGGTGATCAGTGCTCAGTGCTCAGGGTGCTGGGTGCTCAGTGCTCAGTGCTCAGGGTGCTGGGTGTTCAGTACTCAGGTTTCTGGGTGCACAGTACTCAGGGTGCTTGGTGCTCAGTGCTCAGGGTGCTGGTTGCTCAGTGCTCAGGGTGCTGGGTGCTCAGTACTCAGGGTGCTGGGTGCTCAGTACTCAGGGTGCTCGGTGTTCAGTACTCAGGGTGCTGGGTGCTCAGTGCCCAGGTTGCTGGGTGCTCAGTACTCAGGGTGCTGGGTGCGCAGTACTCAGGGTGCTGGGTGCTCAGTGCTCAGGGTGCTGGGTGCTCAGTACTCAGGGTGCTGGGTGCTCAGTGCTCGGTGTGCTGGGTGCTCAGTGCTCAGGGTGATCAGTGGTCAGTACTCAGGGTGCTGGGTGGTCAGTGCTCAGGGTGCTGGGTGCTCAGTCCTCAGGGTGGTCAGTACTCAGGGTGCTCAGTGCTCAGTGCTCAGTACTCAGGGTGTTCAGGACTCAGGGTGCTGGGTGCTCAGTTCTCGGGGTGCTGGGTGCTCAGTACTCAGGGTGCTGGGTGCTCAGTACTCGGGGTGCTGGGTGCTCAGTACTCAGGGTGCTGGGTGCTCAGTGCTCGGGGTGCTGGGTGCTCAGTGCTCAGGGTGATCGGTGCTCAGTGCTCAGGGTGCTGGGTGCTCAGTCCTCAGGGTGCTCAGTGCTCAAGTTGCTGGGTGCTCAGTGCTCGGGGTGCTCGGTGCTCAGTACTCAGGGTGCTGAGTGCTCAGTACTCAGGGTGCTGGGTGCTCAGTACTCTGGGTGCTGGGTGCTCAGTACTCAGGGTGCTGGGTTCTCAGTGCTCAGTGCTCAGTGTGCTGGGTGCTCAGTATTCATGGTGCTCAGTGCTCAGTACTCGGGGTGCTTGGTGCTCAGTACTCAGGGTGCTCAGTGCTCATTACTCGGGGTGCTGGGTGCTCTATGCTCAGGGTGCTCAGTGCTCAGTGCTCGGGGTGTTGGGTGCTGAGTTCTCAGTGCTCATGGTGCTGGGTGTTCAGTACTCAGGGTGCAGGGTGCTCAGTACTCAGTGTGCTGGGTGCTCAGTGCTCAGGGTGCTCAGTGCTCAGTACTCAGTGCTCAGGGTGCTGGGTGTGCATTACTCAGGGTGCTGGGTGTTCAGTACTCAGTGTGTTGGGTGCTCAGTGCTCAGGGTGCTCAGTGCTCAGTACTCAGTGCTCAGGGTGCTCAGTGCTCAGTGCTCAGGGTGCTGGGTGTTCAGTACTCAGGGTGCTGTGTGTTCAGTACTCGGTGTGCTGGGTGCTCAGTGCTCAGGGTGCTCAGTGCTCAGTACTCAGTGCTCAGGGTACTCAGTGCTCAGTGCTCAGGGTGCTGGGTGTTCAGTACTCAGGGTGCTGGGTGATCAGTACTCAGGGTGCTGGGTGCTCAGTGCTCAGGGTGCTGGGTGCTCAGTACTCTGGGTGTTGGGTGCTCAGTGCTCAGTGTGCTGGGTGCTCAGTGCTCAGGGTGCTGCGTGCTCAGTACTCAGGGTGCTGGGTGCTCAGTGCTCGAGGTGCTCGGTGCTCAGTACTCAAGGTGCTGGGTGCTCAGTGCTCAGGGTGCTGGGTGCTCAGTCCTCGGGGTGCTCCGTGCTCAGGGTGCTGGGTGCTCAGTGCTCGGTGTGCTCGGTGCTCAGTACTCAGGGTGCTGAGTGCTCAGTACTCAGGGTGATGGGTGCTCAGTACTCAGGGTGCTGGGTGCTCAGTGCTCGGGGTGCTGGGTGCTCAGTACTCAGGGTGCTGGGGGCTCAGTACTCAGGGTGCTGGGTGCTCAGTACTCAGGGTGCTCGGTTCTCAGTACTCAGGGTGCTGGGTGCTCATTCTCGGGGTGCTGGGTGCTCAGTGCTCGGGGTGCTGGGTGCTCAGTACTCAGGGTGCTGGGGGCTCAGTACTCAGGGTGCTGGGTGCTCAGTACTCTGGGTGTTGGGTGCTCAGTACTCAGGGTGCTGGGTGCTCAGTGCTCGGGGTGCTGTGTGCTCAGTACTCAGGGTGCTGGGTGCTCAGTACTCAGGGTGCTCTGTGCTCAGTACTCAGGGTGCTGGGTGCTCAGTGCTCAGGGTGCTGGGTGCTCAGTACTCTGGGTGTTGGGTGCTCAGTACTCAGGGTGCTGGGTGCTCAGTACTCAGGGTGCTGGGTGCTCAGTGCTCGGGGTGCTCGGTGCTCAGTCCTCGGGGTGCTGGGTGCTCAGTACTCGGGGTGCTGGGTGCTCAGTGATCAGGGTGCTGGGTGCTCAGTGCTCGGGGTGCTGGGTGCTCAGTACTCGGGGTGCTGGGTGCTCAGTGATCAGGGTGCTGGGTGCTCAGTGCTCGGGGTGCTGGGTGCTCAGTGCTGAGGGTGGTGCTGGGTGCTCAGTACTCAGGGTGCTGGGTGCTCAGTGCTCAGGGTGCTGGGTGCTCAGTACTAAGGGTGCTGGGTGCTGAATACTCAGGGTGCTGAGTGCTCAGTACTCAGGGTGCTGGGTGCTCAGTGCTCAGGGTGCTGGGTACTCAGTACTCAGGGTGCTGGGTGCTCAGTACTCAGGGTGCTGGGTGCTCAGAGCTCAGGGTGCTGGGTGCTCAGTGCTCAGGGTGCTGGGTGCTCAGTGATCAGGGTGCTCGGTGCTCAGTCCTCGGGGTGCTGGGTGCTCAGTACTCGGGGTGCTGGGTGCTCAGTGATCAGGGTGCTGGGTGCTCAGTGCTCGGGGTGCTGGGTGCTCAGTGCTGAGGGTGGTGCTGGGTGCTCAGTACTCAGGGTGCTGGGTGCTCAGTGCTCAGGGTGCTGGGTGCTCAGTACTAAGGGTGCTGGGTGCTGAATACTCAGGGTGCTGAGTGCTCAGTACTCAGGGTGCTGGGTGCTCAGTGCTCAGGGTGCTGGGTACTCAGTACTCAGGGTGCTGGGTGCTCAGTACTCAGGGTGCTGGGTGCTCAGAGCTCAGGGTGCTGGGTGCTCAGTGCTCAGGGTGCTGGGTGCTCAGTACTCAGGGTGCTGGGTGCTCAGTGCTCAGGGTGAACGGTGCTCAGTACTCAGGGTGCACAGTACTCAGGGTGCTGTGTGCTCAGTGCGCGGGGTGCTGGGTGTTCAGTACTCGGGGTGCTGGGTGCTCTGTACTCAGTGTGCTGGGTGCTCAGTGCTCGGGGTCCTGGGTGCTCAGTGCTCAGGGTGATCGGTGCTCAGTACTCAGGGTGCTAGGTGCTCAGTGCTCAGGGTGCTGGGTGCTCAGTCCTCAGGGTGCTCAGTGCTCAGGGTGCTGGGGTCTCAGTCCTAGGGGTGCTCGGTGCTCAGTACTCAGGGTGCTGAGTGCTCAGTACTCAGGGTGTTGGGTGCTCAGTACTCATGGTGCTGGGTGCTCAGTACTCAGGGGGCTTGGTGCTCAGTGCTCAGGGTGCTGGGTGCTCAGTGCTCAGGGTGCTGGGTGCTCAGTGCTCGGGGTGCTGGGTGCTCAGTGCTCGGGGTGCTGGGTGCTCAGTGCTCAGTGCTCAGGGTGTTGGGTGCTCAGTGCTCAGTGCTCAGGGTGCTGGGTGCTCAGTACTCATGGTGCTGGGTGCTCAGTACTCAGGGTGCTGGGTGCTCAGTGCTCAGGGTGCTGGGTGCTCAGTACTCTGGGTGTTGGGTGCTCAGTACTCAGGGTGCTGGGTGCTCAGTGCTCGGGGTGCTGGGTGCTCAGTGCTCGGGGTGCTGGGTGCTCAGTGCTCAGGGTGCTGGGTGCTCAGTATTCAGGGTGCTGGGTGCTCAGTGCTCGGGGTGCTCGGTGCTCAGTACTCAAGCTGCTGGGTGCTCAGTGCTCAGGGTGCTGGGTGCTCAGTCCTCGGGGTGCTGAGTGCTCAGTGCTCAGGGTGCTGGGTGCTCAGTACTCAGGGTGCTCGGTGCTCAGTACTCACGGTTCTCAGTGCTCAGTGCTCAGGGTGCTGGGTGCTCAGTTCTCAGGGTGCTCAGTGCTCAGTACTCGGGGTGCTGGGTGCTCAGTACTCAGGGTGCTCAGCGCTCAGCACTCGGGGTGCTGGGTGCTCAGTGCTCAGAGTGTTGGGTGCTCAGTACTCAGGGTGCTGGGTGCTCAGTGCTCAGTGCTCAGGGTGCTCAGTGCTCAGGGTGCTGGGTGCTCAGGGTGCTGGGTGCTCAGTGCTCGGGGTGCTGGGTGCTCAGTGCTCAGGGTGCTGGGTGATCAGTGCTCAGTGCTCAGGGTGCTGGGTGCTCAGTGCTCAGTGCTCAGGGTGCTGGGTGTTCAGTACTCAGGTTTCTGGGTGCACAGTACTCAGGGTGCTTGGTGCTCAGTGCTCAGGGTGCTGGTTGCTCAGTGCTCAGGGTGCTGGGTGCTCAGTACTCAGGGTGCTGGGTGCTCAGTACTCAGGGTGCTCGGTGTTCAGTACTCAGGGTGCTGGGTGCTCAGTGCCCAGGTTGCTGGGTGCTCAGTACTCAGGGTGCTGGGTGTGCAGTACTCAGGGTGCTGGGTGCTCAGTGCTCAGGGTGCTGGGTGCTCAGTACTCAGGGTGCTGGGTGCTCAGTGCTCGGTGTGCTGGGTGCTCAGTGCTCAGGGTGATCAGTGGTCAGTACTCAGGGTGCTGGGTGGTCAGTGCTCAGGGTGCTGGGTGCTCAGTCCTCAGGGTGGTCAGTACTCAGGGTGCTCAGTGCTCAGTGCTCAGTACTCAGGGTGTTCAGTACTCAGGGTGCTGGGTGCTCAGTTCTCGGGGTGCTGGGTGCTCAGTACTCAGGGTGCTGGGTGCTCAGTACTCGGGGTGCTGGGTGCTCAGTACTCAGGGTGCTGGGTGCTCAGTGCTCGGGGTGCTGGGTGCTCAGTGCTCAGGGTGATCGGTGCTCAGTGCTCAGGGTGCTGGGTGCTCAGTCCTCAGGGTGCTCAGTGCTCAAGTTGCTGGGTGCTCAGTGCTCGGGGTGCTCGGTGCTCAGTACTCAGGGTGCTGAGTGCTCAGTACTCAGGGTGCTGGGTGCTCAGTACTCTGGGTGCTGGGTGCTCAGTACTCAGGGTGCTGGGTGCTCAGTGCTCAGGGTGCTGGGTGCTCAGTGCTCAGGGTGCTGGGTGCTCAGTGCTCGGGGTGCTGGGTGCTCAGTGCTCGGGGTGCTGGGTGCTCAGTGCTCAGTGCTCAGGGTGCTGGGTTCTCAGTGCTCAGTGCTCAGTGTGCTGGGTGCTCAGTATTCATGGTGCTCAGTGCTCAGTACTGGGGGTGCTTGGTGCTCAGTACTCAGGGTGCTCAGTGCTCATTACTCGGGGTGCTGGGTGCTCTATGCTCAGGGTGCTCAGTGCTCAGTGCTCGGGGTGTTGGGTGCTGAGTTCTCAGTGCTCAGGGTGCTGGGTGTTCAGTACTCAGGGTGCAGGGTGCTCAGTACTCAGGGTGCTGGGTGCTCAGTGCTCAGGGTGCTCAGTGCTCAGTACTCAGTGCTCAGGGTGCTGGGTGTGCATTACTCAGGGTGCTGGGTGTTCAGTACTCAGTGTGCTGGGTGCTCAGTGCTCAGGGTGCTCAGTGCTCAGTACTCAGTGCTCAGGGTGCTCAGTGCTCAGTGCTCAGGGTGCTGGGTGTTCAGTACTCAGGGTGCTGTGTGTTCAGTACTCGGTGTGCTGGGTGCTCAGTGCTCAGGGTGCTCAGTGCTCAGTACTCAGTGCTCAGGGTACTCAGTGCTCAGTGCTCAGGGTGCTGGGTGTTCAGTACTCAGGGTGCTGGGTGATCAGTACTCAGGGTGCTGGGTGCCCAGTGCTCAGGGTGCTGGGTGCTCAGTACTCTGGGTGTTGGGTGCTCAGTGCTCAGTGTGCTGGGTGCTCAGTGCTCAGGGTGCTGCGTGCTCAGTACTCAGGGTGCTGGGTGCTCAGTGCTCGAGGTGCTCGGTGCTCAGTACTCAAGGTGCTGGGTGCTCAGTGCTCAGGGTGCTGGGTGCTCAGTCCTCGGGGTGCTCCGTGCTCAGGGTGCTGGGTGCTCAGTGCTCGGTGTGCTCGGTGCTCAGTACTCAGGGTGCTGAGTGCTCAGTACTCAGGGTGATGGGTGCTCAGTACTCAGGGTGCTGGGTGCTCAGTGCTCGGGGTGCTGGGTGCTCAGTACTCAGGGTGCTGGGGGCTCAGTACTCAGGGTGCTGGGTGCTCAGTACTCAGGGTGCTCGGTTCTCAGTACTCAGGGTGCTGGGTGCTCATTCTCGGGGTGCTGGGTGCTCAGTGCTCGGGGTGCTGGGTGCTCAGTACTCAGGGTGCTGGGGGCTCAGTACTCAGGGTGCTGGGTGCTCAGTACTCTGGGTGTTGGGTGCTCAGTACTCAGGGTGCTGGGTGCTCAGTGCTCGGGGTGCTGTGTGCTCAGTACTCAGGGTGCTGGGTGCTCAGTACTCAGGGTGATCTGTTCTCAGTACTCAGGGTGCTGGGTGCTCAGTGCTCAGGGTGCTGGGTGCTCAGTACTCTGGGTGTTGGGTGCTCAGTACTCAGGGTGCTGGGTGCTCAGTGCTCGGGGTGCTGTGTGCTCAGTGCTCGGGGTGCTGGGTTCTCAGTGCTCAGGGTGTTGGGTGCTCAGTATTCAGGGTGCTGGGTGCTCAGTGCTCGGGGTGCTCGGTGCTCAGTACTCAAGGTGCTGGGTGCTCAGTGCTCAGGGTGCTGGGTGCTCAGTCCTCGGGGTGCTCCGTGCTCAGTGCTCAGGGTGCTGGGTGCTCAGTACTCAGGGTGCTCGGTGCTCAGTACTCAGGGTTCTCAGTGCTCAGTGCTCAGGGTGCTTTGTGCTCAGTGCTCAGTACTCAGCGTGCTGGGTGCTCAGTGCTCAGAGTGTTGGGTGCTCAGTACTCAGGGTGCTGGGTGCTTAGTGCTCAGTGCTCAGGGTGCTCAGTGCTCAGGGTGCTGGGTGCTCAGGGTGCTGGGTGCTCAGTGCTCGGGGTGCTGGGTGCTCAGTGCTCAGGGTGCTGGGTGCTCAGTGCTCGGGGTGCTCGGTGATCAGTACTCAGGGTGCTGGGTGCTCAGTGCTCAGGGTGCTGGGTACTCAGTACTCAGGGTGCTGGGTGCTCAGTGCTCAGGGTGCTGGGTGCTCAGTGCTCAGGGTGCTGGGTGCTCAGTGCTCGGGGTGCTGGGTGCTCAGTGCTCGGGGTGCTGGGTGCTCAGTCCTCGGGGTGCTGGGTGCTCAGTACTCAGGGTGCTGGGTGCACAGTGCTCAGGGTGCTGGGTGCTCAGTACTCAGGGTGCTGGGTGCTCAGTACTCAGGGTGCTCGGTGCTTAGTACTCAGGGTGCTGGGTGCTCAGTGCTCAGGGTGCTGGGTACTCAGTACTCAGGGTGCTGGGTGCTCAATACTCAGGGTGCTGGGTGCGCAGTGCTCAGGGTGATCGGTGCTCAGTACACAGGGTGCTCAGTACTCAGGGTGCTGGGTGCTCAGTGCTCAGGGTGCTCAGTGCTCAGGGTGCTGGGTGCTCAGTGCTCAGTGCTCAGGGTGCTGGGTGCTCAGTACTCAGGGTGCTGGGTGCTCAGTGCTCGGTGTGCTGGGTGCTCAGTGCTCAGGGTGATCAGTGGTCAGTACTCAGGGTGCTGGGTGCTCAGTGCACAGGGTGCTGGGTGCTCAGTCCTCAGGGTGCTCAGTACTCAGGGTTCTCAGTGCTCAGTGCTCAGTACTCAGGGTGTTCAGTACTCAGGGTGCTGGGTGCTCAGTGCTCGGTGTCCTGGGTGCTCAGTACTCAGGGTGCTGGGTGCTCAGTACTCGGGGTGCTGGTTGTTCAGTACTCAGGGTGCTGGGTGCTCAGTGCTCGGTGTGCTGGGTGCTCAGTGCTCAGGGTGATCGGTGCTCAGTGCTCAGGGTGCTGGGTGCTCAGTCCTCAGGGTGCTCAGTGCTCAAGGTGCTGGGTTCTCAGTGCTCGGGGTGCTTGGTGCTCAGTACTCAGGGTGCTGAGTGCTCAGTACTCAGGGTGCTGGGTGCTCAGTACTCTGGGTGCTGGGTGCTCAGTACTCAGGGTGCTGGGTGCTCAGTGCTCAGGGTGCTGGGTGCTCAGTGCTCAGGGTGCTGGGTGCTCAGTGCTCGGGGTGCTGGGTGCTCAGTGCTCGAAGTGCTGGGTGCTCAGTGCTCAGTGCTCAGGGTGCTGGTTGCTCAGTACTCAGGGTTCTCAGTGCTCAGTACTCAGGGTGATGGGTGCTCAGTGCTCAGGGTGCTGGGTGCTCAGTATTCAGGGTGCTCAGTGCTCAGTACTCGGGGTGCTTGGTGCTCAGTACTCAGGGTGCTCAGTGCTAAGTACTCAGGGTGCTGGGTGCTCAGTGCTCGGGGTGCTCGGTGCTCAGTACTCAAGTTGCTGGGTGCTCAGGGCTCAGGGTGCTGGGTGCTCAGTCGTCGGGGTGCACCGTGCTCAGTGATCAGGGTGCTGGGTGCTCAGTACTCAGGGTGCTCGGTGCTCAGTACTCCGGGTTCTCAGTGCTCAGTACTCAGGGTGATGGGTGCTCAGTGCTCAGGGTGCTGGGTGCTCAGTATTCAGGGTGCTCACTGCTCAGTACTCGGGGTGCTTGGTGCTCAGTACTCAGGGTGCTCAGTGCTCAGTACTCGGTGTGCTGGGTTCTCAGTGCTCAGGGTGCTCAGTGCTCAGTACTCAGTGCTCAGGGTGCTCAGTGCTCAGTGCTCATGGTGCTGGGTGTTCAGTACTCAGGGTGCTGTGTGATCAGTACTCGGTGTGCTGGGTGCTCAGTGCTCAGGGTGCTCAGTGCTCAGTACTCAGTGCTCAGGGTACTCAGTGCTCAGTGCTCAGGGTGCTGGGTGTTCAGTACTCAGGGTGCTGGGTGATCAGTACTCAGGGTGCTGGGTGCTCAGTGCTCAGGGTGCTGGGTGCTCAGTACTCTGTGTGTTGGGTGCTCAGTGCTCAGGGTGCTGGGTGCTCAGTGCTCAGGGTGCTGCGTGCTCAGTACTCAGGGTGCTGGGTACTCAGTGCTCGAGGTGCTCGGTGCTCAGTACTCAAGGTGCTGGGTGCTCAGTGCTCAGGGTGCTGGGTGCTCAGTCCTCGGGGTGCTCCGTGCTCAGGGTGCTGGGTGCTCAGTGCTCGGTGTGCTCGGTGCTCAGTACTCAGGGTGCTGAGTGCTCAGTACTCAGGGTGATGGGTGCTCAGTACTCAAGGTGCTGGGTGCTCAGTGCTCGGGGTGCTGGGTGCTCAGTACTCAGGGTGCTGGGGGCTCAGTACTCAGCGTGCTGGGTGCTCAGTACTCAGGTTGCTCGGTTCTCAGTACTCAGGGTGCTGGGTGCTCATTCTCGGCGTGCTGGGTGCTCAGTGCTCGGGGTGCTGGGTGCTCAGTACTCAGGGTGCTGGGGGCTCAGTACTCAGGGTGCTGGGTGCTCAGTACTCAGGGTGATCTGTTCTCAGTACTCAGGGTGCTGGGTGCTCAGTGCTCGGGATGCTGGGTGCTCAGTACTCGGGGAGCTCAGTGCTCAGTACTCAGGGTGCTGGGTTCTAAGTACTCAGGGTGCGGGTTGCTTAGTGCTCGGGGTGCTCGGTGCTCAGTACTCGGGGTGCTGGGTGCTCAGTACTCGGGGTGCTGGGTGCTCAGTGCTCAGGGTGCTGGGTGCTCAGTACTCAGGGTGCTCGGTGCTCAGTACTCTGGGTGCTCAGTGCTCAGTACTCAGCGTGCTGGGTGCTCAGTGCTCAGGGTCCTCGGTGCTCAGTACTCAGGATGCTCAGTGCTTAGTACTCAGCGTGCTTTGTGCTCAGTGCTCAGGGTGTTGGGTGCTCAGTACTCAGGGTGCTGGGTGCTCAGTACTCAGGGTGCTGGGTGCTCAGTACTCAGGGTGCTGGGTGCTCAGTGCTCGGGGTGCTCGGTGATCAGTACTCATGGTGCTGGGTGCTCAGTGCTCAGGGTGCTGGGTGCTCAGTGCTCGGGGTGCTGGGTGCGCAGTGCTCAGGGTGATCGGTGCTCAGTGCTCAGGGTGCTGGGTGCTCAGTCCTCAGGGTGCTCAGTGCTCAAGGTGCTGGGTGCTCAGTGCTCGGGGTGCTTGGTGCTCAGTACTCAGGGTGCTGAGTGCTCAGTACTCAGGGTGCTGGGTGCTCAGTACTCTGGGTGCTGGGTGCTCAGTACTCAGGGTGCTGGGTGCTCAGTGCTCAGGGTGCTGGGTGCTCAGTGCTCAGGGTGCTGGGTGCTCAGTGCTCGGGGTGCTGGGTGCTCAGTGCTCGGGGTGCTGGGTGCTCAGTGCTCAGTGCTCAGGGTGCTGGTTGCTCAGTACTCAGGGTTCTCAGTGCTCAGTACTCAGGGTGATGGGTGCTCAGTGCTCAGGGTGCTGGGTGCTCAGTATTCAGGGTGCTCAGTGCTCAGTACTCAGGGTGCTTGGTGCTCAGTACTCAGGGTGCTCAGTGCTAAGTACTCAGGGTGCTGGGTGCTCAGTGCTCGGGGTGCTCGGTGCTCAGTACTCAAGTTGCTGGGTGCTCAGGGCTCAGGGTGCTGGGTGCTCAGTCGTCGGGGTGCACCGTGCTCAGTGATCAGGGTGCTGGGTGCTCAGTACTCAGGGTGCTCGGTGCTCAGTACTCCGGGTTCTCAGTGCTCAGTACTCAGGGTGATGGGTGCTCAGTGCTCAGTGTGCTGGGTGCTCAGTATTCAGGGTGCTCACTGCTCAGTACTCGGGGTGCTTGGTGCTCAGTACTCAGGGTGCTCAGTGCTCAGTACTCGGTGTGCTGGGTTCTCAGTGCTCAGGGTGCTCAGTGCTCAGTACTCAGTGCTCAGGGTGCTCAGTGCTCAGTGCTCAGGGTGCTGGGTGTTCAGTACTCAGGGTGCTGTGTGTTCAGTACTCGGTGTGCTGGGTGCTCAGTGCTCAGGGTGCTCAGTGCTCAGTACTCAGTGCTCAGGGTACTCAGTGCTCAGTGCTCAGGGTGCTGGGTGTTCAGTACTCAGGGTGCTGGGTGATCAGTACTCAGGGTGCTGGGTGCTCAGTGCTCAGGGTGCTGGGTGCTCAGTACTCTGTGTGTTGGGTGCTCAGTGCTCAGGGTGCTGGGTGCTCAGTGCTCAGGGTGCTGCGTGCTCAGTACTCAGGGTGCTGGGTGCTCAGTGCTCGAGGTGCTCGGTGCTCAGTACTCAAGGTGCTGGGTGCTCAGTGCTCAGGGTGCTGGGTGCTCAGTCCTCGGGGTGCTCCGTGCTCAGGGTGCTGGGTGCTCAGTGTTCGGTGTGCTCGGTGCTCAGTACTCAGGGTGCTGAGTGCTCAGTACTCAGGGTGATGGGTGCTCAGTACTCAGGGTGCTGGGTGCTCAGTGCTCGGGGTGCTGGGTGCTCAGTACTCAGGGTGTTGGGGGCTCAGTACTCAGGGTGCTGGGTGCTCAGTACTCAGGTTGCTCGGTTCTCAGTACTCAGGGTGCTGGGTGCTCATTCTCGGCGTGCTGGGTGCTCAGTGCTCGGGGTGCTGGGTGCTCAGTACTCAGGGTGCTGGGGGCTCAGTACTCAGGGTGCTGGGTGCTCAGTACTCAGGGTGATCTGTTCTCAGTACTCAGGGTGCTGGGTGCTCAGTGCTCGGGATGCTGGGTGCTCAGTACTCGGGGAGCTCAGTGCTCAGTACTCAGGGTGCTGGGTTCTAAGTACTCAGGAAGCGGGGTGCTTAGTGCTCGGGGTGCTCGGTGCTCAGTACTCGGGGTGCTGGGTGCTCAGTACTCGGGGTGCTGGGTGCTCAGTGCTCAGGGTGCTGGGTGCTCAGTACTCAGGGTGCTCGGTGCTCAGTACTCTGGGTGCTCAGTGCTCAGTACTCAGCGTGCTGGGTGCTCAGTGCTCAGGGTCCTCGGTGCTCAGTACTCAGGATGCTCAGTGCTCAGTACTCAGCGTGCTTTGTGCTCAGTGCTCAGGGTGTTGGGTGCTCAGTACTCAGGGTGCTGGGTGCTCAGTACTCAGGGTGCTGGGTGCTCAGTACTCAGGGTGCTGGGTGCTCAGTGCTCGGGGTGCTAGGTGATCAGTACTCATGGTGCTGGGTGCTCAGTGCTCAGGGTGCTGGGTACTCAGTACTCAGGGTGCTGGGTGCTCAGTGCTCAGGGTGCTGGGTGCTCAGTGCTCAGGGTGCTGGGTGATCAGTGCTCGGGGTGCTGGGTGCTCAGTGCTCGGGGTGCTGGGTGCTCAGTGCTCTGGGTGCTGGGTGCTCAGTGCTCAGGGTGCTGGGTGCTCAGTGCTCAGGGTGCTGGGTGATCAGTGCTCGGGGTGCTGGGTGCTCAGTGCTCGGGGTGCTGGGTGCTCAGTGCTCGGGGTGCTGGGTGTTCAGTGCTCGGGGTGCTGGGTGCTCAGTGCTCGGGGTGCTGGGTGCTCAGTACTCAGGGTGCTGGGTGCTCAGTACTCAGGGTGCTGGGTGCTCAGTGCTCAGGGTGCTGGGTGCTCAGTCCTCAGGGTGCTGGGTGCTCAGTACTCAGGGTGTTCGGTGCTCAGTACTCAGGGTGCTCAGTGCTCAGTACTCAGGGTGCTGGTTGCTCAGTGCTCGGGGTGCTCTGTGCTCAGTACTCAGGGTGCTGGGTGCTCAGTACTCAGGGTGCTGGGTGCTCAGTACTCAGGGTGCTGTGTGCTCAGTGCTCAGGGTGCTGGGTGCTCAGTGCTCGGGGTGCTCGGTGCTCAGTACTCAAGGTGCTGGGTGCTCAGTGCTCAGGGTGCTGGGTGCTCAGTCCTCGGGGTGCTCCGTGCTCAGTGCTCAGGGTGCTGGGTGCTCAGTACTCAGGGTGCTCGGTGCTCAGTACTCAGGGTTCTCAGTGCTCAGTGCTCAGGGTGCTGGGTGCTCAGTTCTCAGGGTGCTCAGTGCTCAGTACTCGGGGTGCTGGGTGCTCAGTACTCAGGGTGCTCAGTGCTCAGCGCTCGGGGTGCTGGGTGCTCAGTGCTCAGGGTGCTCAGTGCTCAGTGCTCGGGGTGCTGGATGCTCAGTGCTCGGGGAGCTGGGTGCTCAGTGCTCGGAGTTCTGGGTGCTCAGTACTCAGGGTGCATTGTGCTCAGTGCTCAGTACTCAGCGTGCTGGGTGCTCAGTGCTCAGAGTGTTGGGTGCTCAGTACTCAGGGTGCTGGGTGCTCAGTGCTCAGTGCTCAGGGTGCTCATTGCTCACCGTGCTGGGTGCTCAGGGTGCTGGGTGCTCAGTGCTCGGGGTGCTGGGTGCTCAGTGCTCAGGGTGCTGGGTGCTCAGTGCTCGGGGTGCTCGGTGATCAGTACTCAGGGTGCTGGGTGCTCAGTGCTCAGGGTGCTGGGTACTCAGTACTCAGGGTGCTGGGTGCTCAGTGCTCAGGGTGCTGGGTGCTCAGTGCTCAGGGTGCTGGGTGCTCAGTGCTCGGGGTGCTGGGTGCTCAGTGCTCGGGTGCTGGGTGCTCAGTCCTCGGGGTGCTGGGTGCTCAGTGCTCGGTGTGCTGGGTGCTCAGTGCTCAGGGTGATCAGTGGTCAGTACTCAGGGTGATCAGTGGTCAGTACTCAGGGTGCTGGGTGCTCAGTGCACAGGGTGCTGGGTGCTCAGTCCTCAGGGTGCTCAGTACTCAGGGTTCTCAGTGCTCAGTGCTCAGTACTCAGGGTCTTCAGTACTCAGGGAGCTGGGTGCTCAGTGCTCGGGGTGCTGGGTGCTCAGTACTCAGGGTGCTGGGTGCTCAGTACTCGGGGTGCTGGGTGTTCAGTACTCAGGGTGCTGGGTGCTCAGTGCTCGGGATGCTGGGTACTCAGTGCTCAGGGTGATCGGTGCTCAGTGCTCAGGGTGCTGGGTGCTCAGTCCTCAGGGTGCTCAGTGCTCAAGGTGCTGGGTGCTCAGTGCTCAGGGTGCTTTGTGCTCAGTACTCAGGGTGCTGAGTGCTCAGTACTCAGGGTGCTGAGTGCTCAGTACTCATTGTGCTGGGTGCTCAGTACTCTGGGTGCTGGGTGCTCAGTGCTCAGGGTGCTGGGTGCTCAGTGCTCAGGGTGCTGGGTGCTCAGTGCTCGGGGTGCTGGGTGCTCAGTGCTCGGGGTGCTGGGTGCTCATTGCTCAGTGCTCAGGGTGCTGGTTGCTCAGTACTCAGGGTTCTCAGTGCTCAGTACTCAGGGTGATGGGTGCTCAGTGCTCAGGGTGCTGGGTGCTCAGTATTCAGGGTGCTCAGTGCTCAGTACTCGGGGTGCTTGGTGCTCAGTACTCAGGGTGCTCAGTGCTAAGTACTCAGGGTGCTGGGTGCTCAGTGCTCGGGGTGCTCGGTGCTCAGTACTCAAGTTGCTGGGTGCTCAGGGCTCAGGGTGCTGGGTGCTCAGTCGTCGGGGTGCACCGTGCTCAGTGATCAGGGTGCTGGGTGCTTAGTACTCAGGGTGCTCGGTGCTCAGTACTCCGGGTTCTCAGTGCTCAGTTCTCAGGGTGATGGGTGCTCAGTGCTCAGGGTGCTGGGTGCTCAGTATTCAGGGTGCTCACTGCTCAGTACTCGGGGTTCTTGGTGCTCAGTACTCAGGGTGCTCAGTGCTCAGTACTCGGTGTGCTGGGTTCTCAGTGCTCAGGGTGCTCAGTGCTCAGTACTCAGTGCTCAGGGTGCTCAGTGCTCAGGGTGCTGGGTGTTCAGTACTCAGGGTGCTGTGTGTTCAGTACTCGGTGTGCTGGGTGCTCATTGCTCAGGGTGCTCAGTGCTCAGTACTCAGTGCTCAGGGTACTCAGTGCTCAGTGCTCAGGGTGCTGGGTGTTCAGTACTCAGGGTGCTGGGTGATCAGTACTCAGGGTGCTGGGTGCTCAGTGCTTAGGGTGCTGGGTGCTCAGTACTCTGTGTGTTGGGTGCTCAGTGCTCAGGGTGCTGGGTGCTCAGTGCTCAGGGTGCTGCGTGCTCAGTACTCAGGGTGCTGGGTGCTCAGTGCTCGAGGTGCTCGGTGCTCAGTACTCAAGGTGCTGGGTGCTCAGTGCTCAGGGTGCTGGGTGCTCAGTCCTCGGGGTGCTCCGTGCTCAGGGTGCTGGGTGCTCAGTGTTCGGTGTGCTCGGTGCTCAGTACTCAGGGTGCTGAGTGCTCAGTACTCAGGGTGATGGGTGCTCAGTACTCAGGGTGCTGGGTGCTCAGTGCTCGGGGTGCTGGGTGCTCAGTACTCAGGGTGCTGGGGGCTCAGTACTCAGGGTGCTGGGTGCTCAGTACTCAGGTTGCTCGGTTCTCAGTACTCAGGGTGCTGGGTGCTCATTCTCGCCGTGCTGGGTGCTCAGTGCTCGGGGTGCTGGGTGCTCAGTACTCAGGGTGCTGGGGGCTCAGTACTCAGGGTGCTGGGTGCTCAGTACTCAGGGTGATCTGTTCTCAGTACTCAGGGTGCTGGGTGCTCAGTGCTCGGGATGCTGGGTGCTCAGTACTCGGGGAGCTCAGTGCTCAGTACTCAGGGTGCTGGGTTCTAAGTACTCAGGGTGCGGGGTGCTTAGTGCTCGGGGTGCTCGGTGCTCAGTACTCGGGGTGCTGGGTGCTCAGTACTCGGGGTGCTGGGTGCTCAGTGCTCAGGGTGCTGGGTGCTCAGTACTCAGGGTGCTCGGTGCTCAGTACTCTGGGTGCTCAGTGCTCAGTACTCAGCGTGCTGGGTGCTCAGTGCTCAGGGTCCTCGGTGCTCAGTACTCAGGATGCTCAGTGCTCAGTACTCAGCGTGCTTTGTGCTCAGTGCTCAGTGTGTTGGGTGCTCAGTACTCAGGGTGCTGGGTGCTCAGTACTCAGGGTGCTGGGTGCTCAGTACTCAGGGTGCTGGGTGCTCAGTGCTCGGGGTGCTAGGTTATCAGTACTCATGGTGCTGGGTGCTCAGTGCTCAGGGTGCTGGGTACTCAGTACTCAGGGTGCTGGGTGCTCAGTGCTCAGGGTGCTGGGTGCTCAGTGCTCAGGGTGCTGGGTGATCAGTGCTCGGGGTGCTGGGTGCTCAGTGCTCGGGGTGCTGGGTGCTCAGTGCTCTGGGTGCTGGGTGCTCAGTGCTCAGGGTGCTGGGTGCTCAGTGCTCAGGGTGCTGGGTGCTCAGTGCTCGGGGTGCTGGTTGCTCAGTGCTCGGGGTGCTGGGTGCTCAGTGCTCGGGGTGCTGGGTGCTCAGTACTCAGGGTGCTGGGTGCTCAGTACTCAGGGTGCTGGGTGCTCAGTGCTCAGGGTGCTGGGTGCTCAGTCCTCAGGGTGCTGGGTGCTCAGTACTCAGGGTGTTCGGTGCTCAGTACTCAGGGTGCTCAGTGCTCAGTACTCAGGGTGCTGGTTGCTCAGTGCTCGGGGTGCTCTGTGCTCAGTACTCAGGGTGCTGGGTGCTCAGTACTCAGGGTGCTGGGTGCTCAGTACTCAGGGTGCTGTGTGCTCAGTGCTCAGGGTGCTGGGTGCTCAGTGCTCGGGGTGCTCGGTGCTCAGTACTCAAGGTGCTGGGTGCTCAGTGCTCAGGGTGCTGGGTGCTCAGTCCTCGGGGTGCTCCGTGCTCAGTGCTCAGGGTGCTGGGTGCTCAGTACTCAGGGTGCTCGGTGCTCAGTACTCAGGGTTCTCAGTGCTCAGTGCTCAGGGTGCTGGGTGCTCAGTTCTCAGGGTGCTCAGTGCTCAGTACTCGGGGTGCTGGGTGCTCAGTACTCAGGGTGCTCAGTGCTCAGCGCTCGGGGTGCTGGGTGCTCAGTGCTCAGGGTGCTCAGTGCTCAGTGCTCGGGGTGCTGGATGCTCAGTGCTTGGGGAGCTGGGTGCTCAGTGCTCGGAGTTCTGGGTGCTCAGTACTCAGGGTGCTTTGTGCTCAGTGCTCAGTACTCAGCGTGCTGGGTGCTCAGTGCTCAGAGTGTTGGGTGCTCAGTACTCAGGGTGCTGGGTGCTCAGTGCTCAGTGCTCAGGGTGCTCATTGCTCATCGTGCTGGGTGCTCAGGGTGCTGGGTGCTCAGTGCTCGGGGTGCTGGGTGCTCAGTGCTCAGGGTGCTGGGTGCTCAGTGCTCGGGGTGCTCGGTGATCAGTACTCAGGGTGCTGGGTGCTCAGTGCTCAGGGTGCTGGGTACTCAGTACTCAGGGTGCTGGGTGCTCAGTGCTCAGGGTGCTGGGTGCTCAGTGCTCAGGGTGCTGGGTGCTCAGTGCTCGGGGTGCTGGGTGCTCAGTGCTCGGGGTGCTGGGTGCTCAGTCCTCGGGGTGCTGGGTGCTCAGTGCTCGGTGTGCTGGGTGCTCAGTGCTCAGGGTGATCAGTGGTCAGTACTCAGGGTGATCAGTGGTCAGTACTCAGGGTGCTGGGTGCTCAGTGCACAGGGTGCTGGGTGCTCAGTACTCAGGGTGCTGGGTGCTCAGTACTCAGGGTGCTGAGTGCTCAGTACTCAGGGTGCTGAGTGCTCAGTACTCAGGGTGCTGGGTGCTCAGTACTCTGGGTGCTGGGTGCTCAGTGCTCAGGGTGCTGGGTGCTCAGTGCTCAGGGTGCTGGGTGCTCAGTGCTCGGGGTGCTGGGTGCTCAGTGCTCGGGGTGCTGGGTGCTCAGTGCTCAGTGCTCAGGGTGCTGGTTGCTCAGTACTCAGGGTTCTCAGTGCTCAGTACTCAGGGTGATGGGTGCTCAGTGCTCAGGGTGCTGGGTGCTCAGTATTCAGGGTGCTCAGTGCTCAGTACTCGGGGTGCTTGGTGCTCAGTACTCAGGGTGCTCAGTGCTAAGTACTCAGGGTGCTGTGTGCTCAGTGCTCGGGGTGCTCGGTGCTCAGTACTCAAGTTGCTGGGTGCTCAGGGCTCAGGGTGCTGGGTGCTCAGTCGTCGGGGTGCACCGTGCTCAGTGATCAGGGTGCTGGGTGCTCAGTACTCAGGGTGCTCGGTGCTCAGTACTCCGGGTTCTCTGTGCTCAGTTCTCAGGGTGATGGGTGCTCAGTGCTCAGGGTGCTGGGTGCTCAGTATTCAGGGTGCTCACTGCTCAGTACTCGGGGTTCTTGGTGCTCAAAACTCAGGGTGCTCAGTGCTCAGTACTCGGTGTGCTGGGTTCTCAGTGCTCAGGGTGCTGGGTGTTCAGTACTCAGGGTGCTGGGTGATCAGTACTCAGGGTGCTGGGTGCTCAGTGCTCAGGGTGCTGGGTGCTCAGTACTCTGTGTGTTGGGTGCTCAGTGCTCAGGGTGCTGGGTGCTCAGTGCTCAGGGTGCTGCGTGCTCAGTACTCAGGGTGCTGGGTGCTCAGTGCTCGAGGTGCTCGGTGCTCAGTACTCAAGGTGCTGGGTGCTCAGTGCTCAGGGTGCTGGGTGCTCAGTCCTCGGGGTGCTCCGTGCTCAGGGTGCTGGGTGCTCAGTGTTCGGTGTGCTCGGTGCTCAGTACTCAGGGTGCTGAGTGCTCAGTACTCAGGGTGATGGGTGCTCAGTACTCAGGGTGCTGGGTGCTCAGTGCTCAGGGTGCTGGGTGCTCAGTACTCAGGGTGCTGGGGGCTCAGTACTCAGCGTGCTGGGTGCTCAGTACTCAGGTTGCTCGGTTCTCAGTACTCAGGGTGCTGGGTGCTCATTCTCGGCGTGCTGGGTGCTCAGTGCTCGGGGTGCTGGGTGCTCAGTACTCAGGGTGCTGGGGGCTCAGTACTCAGGGTGCTGGGTGCTCAGTACTCAGGGTGATCTGTTCTCAGTACTCAGGGTGCTGGGTGCTCAGTGCTCGGGATGCTGGGTGCTCAGTACTCGGGGAGCTCAGTGCTCAGTACTCAGGGTGCTGGGTTCTAAGTACTCAGGGTGCGGGGTGCTTAGTGCTCGGGGTGCTCGGTGCTCAGTACTCGGGGTGCTGGGTGCTCAGTACTCGGGGTGCTGGGTGCTCAGTGCTCAGGGTGCTTGGTGCTCAGTACTCAGGGTGCTCGGTGCTCAGTACTCTGGGTGCTCAGTGCTCAGTACTCAGCGTGCTGGGTGCTCAGTGCTCAGGGTCCTCGGTGCTCAGTACTCAGGATGCTCAGTGCTCAGTACTCAGCGTGCTTTGTGCTCAGTGCTCAGGGTGTTGGGTGCTCAGTACTCAGGGTGCTGGGTGCTCAGTACTCAGGGTGCTGGGTGCTCAGTACTCAGGGTGCTGGGTGCTCAGTGCTCGGGGTGCTAGGTGATCAGTACTCATGGTGCAGGGTGCTCAGTGCTCAGGGTGCTGGGTACTCAGTACTCAGGGTGCTGGGTGCTCAGTGCTCAGGGTGCTGGGTGCTCAGTGCTCAGGGTGCTGGGTGATCAGTGCTCGGGGTGCTGGGTGCTCAGTGCTCGGGGTGCTGGGTGCTCAGTGCTCTGGGTGCTGGGTGCTCAGTGCTCAGGGTGCTGGGTGCTCAGTGCTCAGGGTGCTGGGTGCTCAGTGCTCGGGGTGCTGGGTGCTCAGTGCTCGGGGTGCTGGGTGCTCAGTGCTCAGGGTGCTGGGTGCTAAGTACTCAGGGTGCTGGGTGCTCAGTACTCAGGGTGCTGGGTGCTCAGTGCTCAGGGTGCTGGGTGCTCAGTCCTCAGGGTGCTGGGTGCTCAGTACTCAGGGTGTTCGGTGCTCAGTACTCAGGGTGCTCAGTGCTCAGTACTCAGGGTGCTGGTTGCTCAGTGCTCGGGGTGCTCTGTGCTCAGTACTCAGGGTGCTGGGTGCTCAGTACTCAGGGTGCTGGGTGCTCAGTACTCAGGGTGCTGTGTGCTCAGTGCTCAGGGTGCTGGGTGCTCAGTGCTCGGGGTGCTCGGTGCTCAGTACTCAAGGTGCTGGGTGCTCAGTGCTCAGGATGCTGGGTGCTCAGTCCTCGGGGTGCTCCGTGCTCAGTGCTCAGGGTGCTGGGTGCTCAGTACTCAGCGTGCTCGGTGCTCAGTACTCAGGGTTCTCAGTGCTCAGTGCTCAGGGTGCTGGGTGCTCAGTTCTCAGGGTGCTCAGTGCTCAGTACTCGGGGTGCTGGGTGCTCAGTACTCAGGGTGCTCAGTGCTCAGCGCTCGGGGTGCTGGGTGCTCAGTGCTCAGGGTGCTCAGTGCTCAGTGCTCGGGGTGCTGGATGCTCAGTGCTCGGGGAGCTGGGTGCTCAGTGCTCGGAGTTCTGGGTGCTCAGTACTCAGTGTGCTTTGTGCTCAGTGCTCAGTACTCAGCGTGCTGGGTGCTCAGTGCTCAGAGTGTTGGGTGCTCAGTACTCAGGGTGCTGGGTGCTCAGTGCTCAGTGCTCAGGGTGCTCATTGCTCATCGTGCTGGGTGCTCAGGGTGCTGGGTGCTCAGTGCTCGGGGTGCTGGGTGCTCAGTGCTCAGGGTGCTGGGTGCTCAGTGCTCGGGGTGCTCGGTGATCAGTACTCAGGGTGCTGGGTGCTCAGTGCTCAGGGTGCTGGGTACTCAGTACTCAGGGTGCTGGGTGCTCAGTGCTCAGGGTGCTGGGTGCTCAGTGCTCAGGGTGCTGGGTGCTCAGTGCTCGGGGTGCTGGGTGCTCAGTGCTCGGGGTGCTGGGTGCTCAGTCCTCGGGGTGCTGGGTGCTCAGTGCTCGGTGTGCTGGGTGCTCAGTGCTCAGGGTGATCAGTGGTCAGTACTCAGGGTGATCAGTGGTCAGTACTCAGGGTGCTGGGTGCTCAGTGCACAGGGTGCTGGGTGCTCAGTCCTCAGGGTGCTCAGTACTCAGGGTTCTCAGTGCTCAGTGCTCAGTACTCAGGGTGTTCAGTACTCAGGGTGCTGGGTGCTCAGTGCTCAGGGTGCTGGGTGCTCAGTACTCAGGGTGCTGGGTGCTCAGTACTCGGGGTGCTGGGTGTTCAGTACTCAGGGTGCTGGGTGCTCAGTGCTCGGGGTGCTGGGTGCTCAGTGCTCAGGGTGATCGGTGCTCAGTGCTCAGGGTGCTGGGTGCTCAGTCCTCAGGGTGCTCAGTGCTCAAGGTGCTGGGTGCTCAGTGCTCGGGGTGCTTGGTGCTCAGTACTCAGGGTGCTGAGTGCTCAGTACTCAGGGTGCTGGGTGCTCAGTACTCTGGGTGCTGGGTGCTCAGTACTCAGGGTGCTGGGTGCTCAGTGCTCAGGGTGCTGGGTGCTCAGTGCTCAGGGTGCTGCGTGCTCAGTGCTCGGGGTGCTGGGTGCTCAGTGCTCGGGGTGCTGGGTGCTCAGTGCTCAGTGCTCAGGGTGCTGGTTGCTCAGTACTCAGGGTTCTCAGTGCTCAGTACTCAGGGTGATGGGTGCTCAGTGCTCAGGGTGCTGGGTGCTCAGTATTCAGGGTGCTCAGTGCTCAGTACTCGGGGTGCTTGGTGCTCAGTACTCAGGGTGCTCAGTGCTCAGTACTCAGGGTGCTGGGTGCTCAGTGCTCGGGGTGCTCGGTGCTCAGTACTCAAGTTGCTGGGTGCTCAGGGCTCAGGGTGCTGCGTGCTCAGTCGTCGGGGTGCACCGTGCTCAGTGATCAGGGTGCTGGGTGCTCAGTACTCAGGGTGCTCGGTGCTCAGTACTCCGGGTTCTCAGTGCTCAGTACTCAGGGTGATGGGTGCTCAGTGCTCAGGGTGCTGGGTGCTCAGTATTCAGGGTGCTCACTGCTCAGTACTCGGGGTGCTTGGTGCTCAGTACTCAGGGTGCTCAGTGCTCAGTACTCGGTGTGCTGGGTTCTCAGTGCTCAGGGTGCTCAGTGCTCAGTACTCAGTGCTCACTGTGCTCAGTGCTCAGTGCTCAGGGTGCTGGGTGTTCAGTACTCAGGGTGCTGTGTGTTCAGTACTCGGTGTGCTGGGTGCTCAGTGCTCAGGGTGCTCAGTGCTCAGTACTCAGTGCTCAGGGTACTCAGTGCTCAGTGCTCAGGGTGCTGGGTGTTCAGTACTCAGGGTGCTGGGTGATCAGTACTCAGCGTGCTGGGTGCTCAATGCTCAGGGTGCTGGGTGCTCAGTACTCTGTGTGTTGGGTGCTCAGTGCTCAGGGTGCTGGGTGTTCAGTGCTCAGGGTGCTGTGTGCTCAGTACTCAGGGTGCTGGGTGCTCAGTGCTCGGGGTGCTGGGTGCTCAGTACTCAGGGTGCTGGGGGCTCAGTACTCAGGGTGCTGGGTGCTCAGTACTCAGGGTGATCTGTTCTCAGTACTCAGGGTGCTGGGTGCTCAGTGCTCGGGATGCTGGGTGATCAGTACTCGGGGAGCTCAGTGCTCAGTACTCAGGGTGCTGGGTTCTAAGTACTCAGGGTGCGGGTTGCTTAGTGCTCGGGGTGCTCGGTGCTCAGTACTCGGGGTGCTGGGTGCTCAGTACTCGGGGTGCTGGGTGCTCAGTGCTCAGGGTGCTGGGTGCTCAGTACTCAGGGTGCTCGGTGCTCAGTACTCTGGGTGCTCAGTGCTCAGTACTCAGCGTGCTGGGTGCTCAGTGCTCAGGGTCCTCGGTGCTCAGTACTCAGGATGCTCAGTGCTCAGTACTCAGCGTGCTTTGTGCTCAGTGCTCAGGGTGTTGGGTGCTCAGTACTCAGGGTGCTGGGTGCTCAGTACTCAGGGTGCTGGGTGCTCAGTACTCAGGGTGCTGGGTGCTCAGTGCTCAGGGTGATCGGTGCTCAGTGCTCAGGGTGCTGGGTGCTCAGTCCTCAGGGTGCTCAGTGCTCAAGGTGCTGGGTGCTCAGTGCTCGGGGTGCTTGGTGCTCAGTACTCAGGGTGCTGAGTGCTCAGTACTCAGAGTGCTGGGTGCTCAGTACTCTGGGTGCTGGGTGCTCAGTACTCAGGGTGCTGGGTGCTCAGTGCTCAGGGTGCTGGGTGCTCAGTGCTCAGGGTGCTGGGTGCTCAGTGCTCGGGGTGCTGGGTGCTCAGTGCTCGGGGTGCTGGGTGCTCAGTGCTCAGTGCTCAGGGTGCTGGTTGCTCAGTACTCAGGGTTCTCAGTGCTCAGTACTCAGGGTGATGGGTGCTCAGTGCTCAGGGTGCTGGGTGCTCAGTATTCAGGGTGCTCAGTGCTCAGTACTCGGGGTGCTTGGTGCTCAGTACTCAGGGTGCTCAGTGCTAAGTACTCAGGGTGCTGGGTGCTCAGTGCTCGGGGTGCTCGGTGCTCAGTACTTAAGTTGCTGGGTGCTCAGGGCTCAGGGTGCTGGGTGCTCAGTCGTCGGGGTGCACCGTGCTCAGTGATCAGGGTGCTGGGTGCTCAGTACTCAGGGTGCTCGGTGCTCAGTACTCCGGGTTCTCAGTGCTCAGTACTCAGGGTGATGGGTGCTCAGTGCTCAGGGTGCTGGGTGCTCAGTATTCAGGGTGCTCACTGCTCAGTACTCGGGGTGCTTGGTGCTCAGTACTCAGGGTGCTCAGTGCTCAGTACTCGGTGTGCTGGGTTCTCAGTGCTCAGGGTGCTCAGTGCTCAGTACTCAGTGCTCAGGGTGCTCAGTGCTCAGTGCTCAGGGTGCTGGGTGTTCAGTACTCAGGGTGCTGTGTGTTCAGTACTCGGTGTGCTGGGTGCTCAGTGCTCAGGGTGCTCAGTGCTCAGTACTCAGTGCTCAGGGTACTCAGTACTCAGTGCTCAGGGTGCTGGGTGTTCAGTACTCAGGGTGCTGGGTGATCAGTACTCAGGGTGCTGGGTGCTCAGTGCTCAGGGTGCTGGGTGCTCAGTGCTCGGTGTGCTCGGTGCTCAGTACTCAGGGTGCTGAGTGCTCAGTACTCAGGGTGATGGGTGCTCAGTACTCAGGGTGCTGGGTGCTCAGTGCTCGGGGTGCTGGGTGCTCAGTACTCAGGGTGCTGGGGGCTCAGTACTCAGGGTGCTGTGTGCTCAGTACTCAGGTTGCTCGGTTCTCAGTACTCAGGGTGCTGGGTGCTCATTCTCGGCGTGCTGGGTGCTCAGTGCTCGGGGTGCTGGGTGCTCAGTACTCAGGGTGCTGGGTGCTCAGTACTCAGGGTGATCTGTTCTCAGTACTCAGGGTGCTGGGTGCTCAGTGCTCGGGATGCTGGGTGCTCAGTACTCGGGGAGCTCAGTGCTCAGTACTCAGGGTGCTGGGTTCTAAGTACTCAGGGTGCGGGGTGCTTAGTGCTCGGGGTGCTCGGTGCTCAGTACTCGGGGTGCTGGGTGCTCAGTACTCGGGGTGCTGGGTGCTCAGTGCTCAGGGTGCTGGGTGCTCAGTACTCAGGGTGCTCGGTGCTCAGTACTCTGGGTGCTCAGTGCTCAGTACTCAGCGTGCTGGGTGCTCAGTGCTCAGGGTCCTCGTTGCTCAGTACTCAGGATGCTCAGTGCTCAGTACTCAGCGTGCTTTGTGCTCAGTGCTCAGGGTGTTGGTTGCTCAGTACTCAGGGTGCTGGGTGCTCAGTACTCAGGGTGCTGGGTGCTCAGTACTCAGGGTGCTGGGTGCTCAGTGCTCGGGGTGCTCGGTGATCAGTACTCATGGTGCTGGGTGCTCAGTGCTCAGGGTTCTGGGTACTCAGTACTCAGGGTGCTGGGTGCTCAGTGCTCAGGGTGCTGGGTGATCAGTGCTCGGGGTGCTGGGTGCTCAGTGCTCGGGGTGCTGGGTGCTCATTGCTCTGGGTGCTGGGTGCTCAGTGCTCAGGGTGCTGGGTGCTCAGTGCTCAGGGTGCTGGGTGATCAGTGCTCGGGGTGCTGGGTGCTCAGTGCTCGAGGTGCTGGGTGCTCAGTGCTCGGGGTGCTGGGTGCTCAGTGCTCAGGGTGCTGGGTGCTCAGTACTCAGGGTGCTGGGTGCTCAGTACTCAGGGTGCTGGGTGCTCAGTGCTCAGGGTGCTGGGTGCTCAGTCCTCAGGGTACTGGGTGCTCAGTACTCAGGGTGTTCGGTGCTCAGTACTCAGGGTGCTCAGTGCTCAGTACTCAGGGTGCTGGTTGCTCAGTGCTCGGGGTGCTCTGTGCTCAGTACTCAGGGTGCTGGGTGCTCAGTACTCAGGGTGCTGGGTGCTCAGTGCTCAGTGCTCAGGGTGCTCATTGCTCAGGGTGCTGGGTGCTCAGTGCTCGGGGTGCTGGGTGCTCAGTGCTCAGGGTGCTGGGTGCTCAGTGCTCGGGGTGCTCGGTGATCAGTACTCAGGGTGCTGGGTGCTCAGTGCTCAGGTTGCTGGGTACTCAGTACTCAGGTTTCTGGGTGCTCAGTGCTCAGGGTGCTGGGTGCTCAGTGCTCAGGGTGCTGGGTGCTCAGTGCTCGGGGTGCTGGGTGCTCAGTGCTCGGGGTGCTGGGTGCTCAGTCCTCGGGTTCTGGGTGCTCAGTGTTCAGGGTGCTGGGTGCTCAGTACTCAGGGTGCTGGGTGCTCAGTCCTCAGGGTGCTGGGTGCTCAGTGCTCAGGGTGCTGGGTGCTCAGTCCTCAGGGTGCTGGGTGCTCAGTACTCAGGGTGTTTGGTGCTCAGTACTCATGGTGCTCAGTGCTCAGTACTCAGGGTGCTGGTTGCTCAGTGCTCGGGGTGCTCGGTGCTCAGTACTCAGGGTGCTGGGTGCTCAGTACTCAGGGTGCTGGGTGCTCAGTACTCAGGGTGCTGTGTGCTCAGTGCTCAGGGTGCTGGGTGCTCAGTACTCAGGGTGCTGGGTGCACAGTGCTCAGGGTGCTGGCTGCTCAGTACTCAGGGTGCTGGGTGCTCAGTCCTCAGGGTGCTCAGTGCTCAAGGTGCTGGGTGCTCAGTGCTCGGGGTGCTTGGTGCTCAGTACTCAGGCTGCTGGGTGCTCAGTACTCTGGGTGCTGGGTGCTCAGTACTCAGGGTGCTGGGTGCTCAGTGCTCAGGGTGCTGGGTGCTCAGTGCTCAGGGTGCTGGGTGCTCAGTGCTCGGGGTGCTGGGTGCTCAGTGCTCGGGGTGCTGGGTGCTCAGTGCTCAGTGCTCAGGGTGCTGGTTGCTCAGTACTCAGGGTTCTCAGTGCTCAGTACTCAGGGTGATGGGTGCTCAGTGCTCAGGGTGCTGGGTGCTCAGTATTCAGGGTGCTCAGTGCTCAGGACTCGGGGTGCTTGGTGCTCAGTACTCAGGGTGCTCAGTGCTAAGTACTCAGGGTGCTGGGTGCTCAGTGCTCGGGGTGCTCGGTGCTCAGTACTCAAGTTGCTGGGTGCTCAGGGCTCAGGGTGCTGGGTGCTCAGTCGTCGGGGTGCACCGTGCTCAGTGATCAGGGTGCTGGGTGCTCAGTACTCAGGGTGCTCGGTGCTCAGTACTCCGGGTTCTCAGTGCTCAGTACTCAGGGTGATGGGTGCTCAGTGCTCAGGGTGCTGGGTGCTCAGTATTCAGGGTGCTCACTGCTCAGTACTCGGGGTGCTTGGTGCTCAGTACTCAGGGTGCTCAGTGCTCAGTACTCGGTGTGCTGGGTTCTCAGTGCTCAGGGTGCTCAGTGCTCAGTACTCAGTGCTCAGGGTGCTCAGTGCTCAGTGCTCAGGGTGCTGGGTGTTCAGTACTCAGGGTGCTGTGTGTTCAGTACACGGTGTGCTGGGTGCTCAGTGCTCAGGGTGCTCAGTGCTCAGTACTCAGTGCTCAGGGTACTCAGTGCTCAGTGCTCAGGGTGCTGGGTGTTCAGTACTCAGGGTGCTGGGTGATCAGTACTCAGGGTGCTGGGTGCTCAGTGCTCAGGGTGCTGGGTGCTCAGTACTCTGTGTGTTGGGTGCTCAGTGCTCAGGGTGCTGGGTGCTCAGTGCTCAGGGTGCTGCGTGCTCAGTACTCAGGGTGCTGGGTGCTCAGTGCTCGAGGTGCTCGGTGCTCAGTACTCAAGGTGCTGGGTGCTCAGTGCTCAGGGTGCTGGGTGCTCAGTCCTCGGGGTGCTCCGTGCTCAGGGTGCTGGGTGCTCAGTCCTCGGTGTGCTCGGTGCTCAGTACTCAGGGTGCTGAGTGCTCAGTACTCAGGGTGATGGGTGCTCAGTACTCAGGGTGCTGGGTGCTCAGTGCTCGGGGTGCTGGGTGCTCAGTACTCAGGGTGCTGGGGGCTCAGTACTCAGGGTGCTGGGTGCTCAGTACTCAGGTTGCTCGGTTCTCAGTACTCAGGGTGCGGGGTGCTTAGTGCTCGGGGTGCTCGGTGCTCAGTACTCGGGGTGCTGGGTGCTCAGTACTCGGGGTGCTGGGTGCTCAGTGCTCAGGGTGCTGGGTGCTCAGTACTCAGGGTGCTCGGTGCTCAGTACTCTGGGTGCTGGGTGCTCAGTCCTCAGGGTGCTGGGTGCTCAGTACTCAGGGTGTTCGGTGCTCAGTACTCAGGGTGCTCAGTGCTCAGTACTCAGGGTGCTGGTTGCTCAGTGCTCGGGGTGCTCTGTGCTCAGTACTCAAGGTGCTGGGTGCTCAGTACTCAGGGTGCTGGGTGCTCAGTACTCAGGGTGCTGTGTGCTCAGTGCTCAGGGTGCTGGGTGCTCAGTACTCAGGGTGCTGGGTGCACAGTGCTCAGGGTGCTGGGTGCTCAGTACTCAGGGTGCTGGGTGCTCAGTACTCAGGGTGATCGGTGCTTAGTACTCAGGGTGCTGGGTGCTCAGTGCTCAGGGTGCTGGGTACTCAGTACTCAGTGTGCTGGGTGCTCAGTACTCAGGGTGCTGGGTGCTCAGTGCTCAGGGTGCTGGGTGCTCAGTGCTCAGGGTGCTGGGTGCTCAGTACTCAGGGTGCTGGGTGCTCCGTGCTCAGGGTGATCGGTGCTCAGTACACAGGGTGCTCAGTACTCAGGGTGCTGGGTGCTCAGTGCTCAGGGTGCTGGGTGCTCAGTACTCAGGGTGCTGGGTGCTCAGTGCTCGGGGTGCTGGGTGCTCAGTGCTCAGGGTGATCGGTGCTCAGTACTCAGGGCACTGGGTGCTCAGTCCTCGGGGTGCTGGGTGCTCAGTGCTCGGGGTGCTGGGTGCTCAGTGCTCAGTGCTCAGGCTGCTGGGTGCTCAGTGCTCAGTGCTCAGGGTGCTGGGTGCTCAGTACTCAGGGTGCTGGGTGCTCAGTACTCAGGGTGCTGTGTGCTCAGTTCTCAGGGTGCTGGGTGCTCAGTACTCTGTGTGTTGGGTGCTCAGTACTCAGGGTGCTGGGTGCTCAGTGCTCAGGGTGCTGGGTGCTCAGTACTCAGGGTGCTGGGTGCTCAGTGCTCGCGTTGCTCGGTGCTCAGTACTCAAGGTGCTGGGTGCTCAGTGCTCAGGGTGCAGGGTGCTCAGTCCTAGGGGTGCTCCGTGCTCAGTGATCAGGGTGCTGGGTGCTCAGTACTCAGGGTGCTCGGTGCTCAGTACTCAGGGTTTTCAGTGCTCAGGGTGCTGGGTGCTCAGTACTCAGGGTGCTCAGTGCTCAGTACTCGGGGTGCTGGGTGCTCAGTACTCAGGGTGCTCAGTGCTCAGTACTCGGGGTGCTGGGTGCTCAGTGCTCAGTGTGCTCAGTGCTCAGTGCTCGGGGTCCTGGGTGCTCAGTGCTCGGGGCGCTGGGTGCTCAGTGCTCGGGGTGCTGGGTGCTCAGTACTCAGGGTGCTGTGTGCTCAGTGCTCAGTACTCAGCGTGCTGGGTGCTCAGTGCTCAGAGTGTTGGGTGCTCAGTACACAGGGTGCTGGGTGCTCAGTGCTCAGTGTGCTCATTGCTCAGGGTGCTGGGTGCTCAGGGTGCTGGGTGCTCAGTGCTCGGGGTGCTGGGTGCTCAGTGCTCAGTGCTCAGTGCTCAGGGTGCTGGGTGCTCAGTGCTCAGTGCTCAGGGTGCTGGGTGTTCAGTACTCAGGGTGCTCGGTGCTTAGTGCTCAGGGTGCTGGGTGCTCAGTGCTCGGGGTGCTGGGTGCTCAGTGCTCAGGGTGATCAATGCTCAGTACTCAGGGTGCTGGGTGCTCAGTGCTCAGGGTGCTGGGTGCTCAGTCCTCAGGGTGCTCAGTACTCAGGGTGCTCGGTGCTCAGTGCTCAGTACTCAGGGTGCTCAGTACTCAGGGTGCTGGGTGCTCAGTACTCTGTGCTGGGTGCTCAGTACTCAGGGTGCTGGGTGCTCAGTGCTCAGTTTGCTGGGTGCTCAGTGCTCAGGGTGCTGGGTGCTCAGTGCTCGGGGTGCTGGGTGCTCAGTGCTCGGTGTGCTGGGTGCTCAGTGCTCAGTGCTCAGGGTGCTGGTTGCTCAGTACTCAGGGTTCTCAGTGCTCAGTACTCAGGGTGATGGGTGCTCAGTGCTCAGGGTGCTGGGTGCTCAGTATTCAGGGTGCTCAGTGCTCAGTACTCGGGGTGCTTGGTGCTCAGTACTCAGGGTGCTCAGTGCTAAGTACTCAGGGTGCTGGGTGCTCAGTGCTCGGGGTGCTCGGTGCTCAGTACTCAAGTTGCTGGGTGCTCAGGGCTCAGGGTGCTGGGTGCTCAGTCGTCGGGGTGCACCGTGCTCAGTGATCAGGGTGCTGGGTGCTCAGTACTCAGGGTGCTCGGTGCTCAGTACTCCGGGTTCTCAGTGCTCAGTACTCAGGGTGATGGGTGCTCAGTGCTCAGGGTGCTGGGTGCTCAGTATTCAGGGTGCTCACTGCTCAGTACTCGGGGTGCTTGGTGCTCAGTACTCAGGGTGCTCAGTGCTCAGTACTCGGTGTGCTGGGTTCTCAGTGCTCAGGGTGCTCAGTGCTCAGTACTCAGTGCTCAGGGTGCTCAGTGCTCAGTGCTCAGAGTGCTGGGTGTTCAGTACTCAGGGTGCTGTGTGTTCAGTACTCCGTGTGCTGGGTGCTCAGTGCTCAGGGTGCTCAGTGCTCAGTACTCAGTGCTCAGGGTACTCAGTGCTCAGTGCTCAGGGTGCTGGGTGTTCAGTACTCAGGGTGCTGGGTGATCAGTACTCAGGGTGCTGGGTGCTCAGTGCACAGGGTGCTGGGTGCTCAGTACTCTGTGTGTTGGGTGCTCAGTGCTCAGGGTGCTGGGTGCTCAGTGCTCAGGGTGCTGCGTGCTCAGTACTCAGGGTGCTGGGTGCTCAGTGCTCGAGGTGCTCGGTGCTCAGTACTCAAGGTGCTGGGTGCTCAGTGCTCAGGGTGCTGGGTGCTCAGTCCTCGTGGTGCTCCGTGCTCAGGGTGCTGGGTGCTCAGTGCTCGGTGTGCTCGGTGCTCAGTACTCAGGGTGCTGAGTGCTCAGTACTCAGGGTGATGGGTGCTCAGTACTCAGGGTGCTGGGTGCTCAGTACTCAGGGTGCTGGGGGCTCAGTACTCAGGGTGCTGGGTGCTCAGTACTCAGGTTGCTCGGTTCTCAGTACTCAGGGTGCTGGGTGCTCATTCTCGGCGTGCTGGGTGCTCAGTGCTCGGGGTGCTGGGTGCTCAGTACTCAGGGTGCTGGGGGCTCAGTACTCGGGGTGATCTGTTCTCAGTACTCAGGGTGCTGGGTGCTCAGTGCTCGGGATGCTGGGTGCTCAGTACTCGGGGAGCTCAGTGCTCAGTACTCAGGGTGCTGGGTTCTATGTACTCAGGGTGCGGGGTGCTTAGTGCTCGGGGTGCTCGGTGCTCAGTACTCGGGGTGCTGGGTGCTCAGTACTCGGGGTGCTGGGTGCTCAGTGCTCAGGGTGCTGGCTGCTCAGTACTCAGGGTGCTCGGTGCTCAGTACTCTGGGTGCTCAGTGCTCAGTACTCAGCGTGCTGGGTGCTCAGTGCTCAGGGTCCTCGGTGCTCAGTACTCAGGGTGTTCGGTGCTCCGTACTCAGGGTGCTCAGTGCTCAGTACTCAGGGTGCTGGTTGCTCAGTGCTCGGGGTGCTCTGTGCGCAGTACTCAGGGTGCTGGGTGCTCAGTACTCAGGGTGCTGGGTGCTCAGTACTCAGGGTGCTGTGTGCTCAGTGCTCAGGGTGCTGGGTGCTCAGTACTCAGGGTGCTGGGTGCACAGTGCTCAGGGTGCTGGGTGCTCAGTACTCAGGGTGCTGGGTGCTCAGTACTCAGGGTGATCGGTGCTTAGTATTCAGGGTGCTGGGTGCTCAGTGCTCAGGGTGCTGGGTACTCAGTACTCAGTGTGCTGGGTGCTCAGTACTCAGGGTGCTGGGTGCTCAGTGCTCAGGGTGCTGGGTGCTCAGTGCTCAGGGTGCTGGGTGCTCAGTACTCAGGGTGCTGGGTGCTCCGTGCTCAGGGTGATCGGTGCTCAGTACACAGGGTGCTCAGTACTCAGGGTGCTGGGTGCTCAGTGCTCAGGGTGCTGGGTGCTCAGTACTCAGGGTGCTGGGTGCTCAGTGCTCGGGGTGCTGGGTGCTCAGTGCTCAGGTTGATCGGTGCTCAGTACACAGGGCACTGGGTGCTCAGTCCTCGGGGTGCTGGGTGCTCAGTGCTCGGGGTGCTGGGTGCTCAGTGCTCAGGCTGCTGGGTGCTCAGTGCTCAGTGCTCAGGGTGCTGGGTGCTCAGTACTCAGGGTGCTGGGTGCTCAGTACTCAGGGTGCTGGGTGCTCAGTACTCAGGTTGCTGGGTGCTCAGTACTCTGTGTGTTGGGTGCTCAGTACTCAGGGTGCTGGGTGCTCAGTGCTCAGGGTGCTGGGTGCTCAGTACTCAGGGTGCTGGGTGCTCAGTGCTCGCGGTGCTCGGTGCTCAGTACTCAAGGTGCTGGGTGCTCAGTGCTCAGGGTGCAGGGTGCTCAGTCCTAGGGGTGCTCCGTGCTCAGTGATCAGGGTGCTGGGTGCTCAGTACTCAGGGTGCTGGGTGCTCAGTACTCAGGGTGCTCAGTGCTCAGTACTCGGGGTGCTGGGTGCTCAGTACTCAGGGTGCTCAGTGCTCAGTACTCGGGGTGCTGGGTGCTCAGTGCTCAGTGTGCTCAGTGCTCAGTGCTCGGGGTCCTGGGTGCTCAGTGCTCGGGGCGCTGGGTGCTCAGTGCTCGGGGTGCTGGGTGCTCAGTACTCAGGGTGCTGGGTGCTCAGTGCTCAGGGTGCTCATTGCTCAGGGTGCTGGGTGCTCAGGGTGCTGGGTGCTCAGTGCTCGGGGTGCTGGGTGCTCAGTGCTCAGTGCTCAGTGCTCAGGGTGCTGGGTGCTCAGTGCTCATTGCTCAGGGTGCTGGGTGTTCAGTACTCAGGGTGCTCGGTGCTTAGTGCTCAGGGTGCTGGGTGCTCAGTGCTCGGGGTGCTGGGTGCTCAGTGCTCAGGGTGATCAATGCTCAGTACTCAGGGTGCTGGGTGCTCAGTGCTCAGGGTGCTGGGTGCTCAGTCCTCAGGGTGCTCAGTACTCAGGGTGCTCGGTGCTCAGTACTCGGGGTGCTGGGTGCTCAGTGCTCAGTGTGCTCAGTGCTCAGTGCTCGGGGTCCTGGGTGCTCAGTGCTCGGGGCGCTGGGTGCTCAGTGCTCGGGGTGCTGGGTGCTCAGTACTCAGGGTGCTGGGTGCTCAGTGCTCAGGGTGCTCATTGCTCAGGGTGCTGGGTGCTCAGGGTGCTGGGTGCTCAGTGCTCGGGGTGCTGGGTGCTCAGTGCTCAGTGCTCAGTGCTCAGGGTGCTGGGTGCTCAGTGCTCATTGCTCAGGGTGCTGGGTGTTCAGTACTCAGGGTGCTCGGTGCTTAGTGCTCAGGGTGCTGGGTGCTCAGTGCTCGGGGTGCTGGGTGCTCAGTGCTCAGGGTGATCAATGCTCAGTACTCAGGGTGCTGGGTGCTCAGTGCTCAGGGTGCTGGGTGCTCAGTCCTCAGGGTGCTCAGTACTCAGGGTGCTCGGTGCTCAGTGCTCAGTACTCAGGGTGCTCAGTACTCAGGGTGCTGGGTGCTCAGTGCTCAGGGTGCTGGGTGCTCAGTACTCAGGGTGCTGGGTGCTCAGTACTCGGGGTGCTGGGTGCTCAGTACTCAGGGTGCTGGGTGCTCAGTGCTCGGGGTGCTGGGTGCTCAGTGCTCAGGGTGATCGGTGCTCAGTGCTCAGGGTGCTGGGTGCTCAGTCCTCAGGGTGCTCAGTGCTCGGGGTGCTCGGTGCTCAGTACTCAGCGTGCTGAGTGCCCAGTACTCAGGGTTCTTGGTGCTCAGTACTCAGGGTGCTGGGTGCTCAGTACTCAGGGTGCTGGGTGCTCAGTGCTCAGGGTGCTGGGTGCTCAGTGCTCAGGGTGCTGGGTGCTCAGTACTCCGGGTGCTGGGTTCTCAGGGCTGTGGTGCTGGGTGCTCAGTGCTCAGTGCTCAGGGTGCTGGGTGCTCAGTGCTCTGTGCTCAGGGTGCTGGTTGCTCAGTACTCAGGGTGCTGGGTGCTCAGTACTCAGGTTACTGGGTGCTCAGTGCTCAGGGTGCTCTGTGGTCAGTACTCAGGGTGCTGGGTGCTCAGTGCTCGGGGTGCTGCGTGCTCAGTACTCAGGGTACTGGGTGCTCAGTGCTCACGGTGCTGGGTACTCAGTGCTCAGGGTGCTGGGTGCTCAGTACTCAGGGTGCTGGGTGCTCAGTGCTCGGGGTGCTCGGTGCTCAGTACTCAAGGTGCTGGGTGCTCAGTACTCAGGGTGCTGGGTGCTCAATGCTCGGGGTGCTCGGTGCTCAGTACTCGGGGTGCTGGTTGCTCAGTACTCGGGGTGCTGGGTGCTCAGTGCTCAGGGTGCTGGGTGTTCAGTACTCAGGGTGCTGGGTGCTCAGTACTCAGGGTGCTGGGTGCTCAGTGCTCAGGGTGCTCAGTGCTCAGTACTCAGTGCTCAGGGTGTTGGGTGTTCAGTACTCAGTGTACTGGGTGTTCAGTACTCGGTGTGCTGGGTGCTCAGTGCTCAGGGTGCTCAGTGCTCAGTACTCAGTGCTCAGGGTGCTCAGTGCTCAGTGCTCAGGGTGCTGGGTGTTCATTATTCAGGGTGCTGGGTGTTCAGTACTCGGTGTGCTGGGTGCTCAGTGCTCAGGGTGCTCAGTGCTCAGTACTCAGTGCTCAGGGTGCTCAGTGCTCAGTGCTCAGGGTGCTGGGTCTTCAGTACTCAGGGTGCTGGGTGTTCAGTACTCGATGTGCTGTGTGCTCAGTGCTCAGGGTGCTCAGTGCTCAGTACTCAGTGCTCAGGGTACTCAGTGCTCAGTGCTCAGGGTGCTGGGTGCTCAGTGCTCAGGGTGCTGGGTGCTCAGTGCTCAGGGTGCTGGGTGCTCAGTGCTCAGTGCTCAGGGTGCTGGTTGCTCAGTACTCAGGGTGCTGGGTGCTCAGTACTCAGGTTACTGGGTGCTCAGTGCTCAGGGTGCTCTGTGGTCAGTACTCAGGGTGCTGGATGCTCAGTGCTCGGGGTGCTGCGTGCTCAGTACTCAGGGTGCTGGGTGCTCAGTGCACACGGTGCTGGGTAATCAGTGCTCAGGGTGCTGGGTGCTCAGTACTCAGGGTGCTGGGTGCTCAGTGCTCGGCGTGCTCGGTGCTCAGTACTCAAGGTGCTGGGTGCTCAGTACTCAGGGTGCTGGGTGCTCAGTGCTCAGGGTGCTCGGTGCTCAGTACTCGGGGTGCTGGTTGCTCAGTACTCGGGGTGCTGGGTGCTCAGTGCTCAGTTTGCTGGGTGTTCAGTACTCAGGGTGCTGGGTGCTCAGTACTCAGTGTGCTGGGTGCTCAGTGCTCAGGGTGCTCAGTGCTCAGTACTCAGTGCTCAGGGTGCTGGGTGTTCAGTACTCAGGGTGCTGGGTGTTCAGTACTCTGTGTGCTGGGTGCTCAGTGCTCAGGGTGCTCAGTGCTCAGTACTCAGTGCTCAGGGTGCTCAGTGCTCAGGGTGCTGTGTGTTCAGTATTCAGGGTGCTGGGTGTTCAGTACTCGGTGTGCTGGGTGCTCAGTGCTCAGGGTACTCAGTGCTCAGTACTCAGTGCTCAGGGTGATCAGTGCTCAGTGCTCAGGGTGCTGGGTGTTCAGTACTCAGGGTGCTGGGTGTTCAGTACTCGGTGTGCTGTGTGCTCAGTGCTAAGGGTACTCAGTGCTCAGTACTCAGTGCTCAGGGTACTCAGTGCTCAGTGCTCAGGGTGCTGGCTGTTCAGTACTCAGGGTGCTGGGTGCTCAGTACTCAGGGTGATGGGAGCTCAGTGCTCAGGGTGCTGCGTGCTCAGTACTTAGGGTGCTGGGTGCTCAGTGCTCGAGGTGCTCGGTGCTCAGTACTCAAGGTGCTGGGTGCTCAGTGCTCAGGGTGCTGGGTGCTCAGTCCTCGGGGTGCTCCGTGCTCAGGGTGCTGGGTGCTCAGTGCTCGGGGTGCTCGGTGCTCAGTACTCAGGGTGCTGAGTTCTCAGTACTCAGGGTGATGGGTGCTCAGTACTCAGGGTGCTGGGTGCTCAGTGCTCCGGGTGCTCGGTGCTCAGTACTCAGGGTGCTGGGTGCTCAGTACTCAGGGTGCTGGGTGCTCAGTACTCAGGGTGCTGGGTGCTCAGTGCTCAGGGTGCTGGGTACTCAGTACTCAGGGTGCTGGGTGCTCAGTACTCAGGGTGCTGGGTGCTCAGTGCTCAGGGTGCTGGGTGCTCAGTGCTCAGGGTGCTGGGTGCTCAGTACTCAGGGTGCTGGGTGCTCAGTGCTCAGGGTGCTGGGTGCTCAGTACTCAGGGTGCTCAGTACTCAGGGTGCTGGGTGCTCAGTGCTCAGGGTGCTTGGTGCTCAGTACTCAGGGTGCTGGGTGCTCAGTGCTCGGGGTGTTGGGTGCTCAATGCTCAGGGTGATCGGTGCTCCGTATTCAGGGCGCTGGGTGCTCAGGCCTCGGGGTGCTGGGTGCTCAGTGCTCGGGGTGCTGGGTGCTCAGTTCTCAGTGCTCAGGCTGCTGGGTGCTCAGTGCTCAGTGCTCAGGGTGCTGGGTGCTCAGTACTCAGTGTGCTGGGTGCTCAGTGCTCAGGGTGCTCAGTGCTCAGTACTCAGTGCTCGGGGTGCTGGGTGTTCAGTACTCAGGGTGCTGGGTGTTCAGTACTCTGTGTGCTGGGTGCTCAGTGCTCAGGCTGCTCAGTGCTCAGTACTCAGTGCTCAGGGTGCTCAGTGCTCAGGGTGCTGGGTGTTCAGTATTCAGGGTGCTGGGTGTTCAGTACTCGGTGTGCTGGGTGCTCAGTGCTCAGGGTACTCAGTGCTCAGTACTCAGTGCTCAGGGTGATCAGTGCTCAGTGCTCAGGGTGCTGGGTGATCAGTACTCAGGGTGCTGGGTGTTCAGTACTCGGTGTGCTGTGTGCTCAGTGCTAAGGGTACTCAGTGCTCAGTACTCAGTGCTCAGGGTACTCAGTGCTCAGTGCTCAGGGTGCTGGGTGTTCAGTACTCAGGGTGCTGGGTGCTCAGTACTCAGGGTGATGGGAGCTCAGTGCTCAGGGTGCTGAGTGCTCAGTACTTAGGGTGCTGGGTGCTCAGTGCTCGAGGTGCTCGGTGCTCAGTACTCAAGGTGCTGGGTGCTCAGTGCTCAGGGTGCTGGGTGCTCAGTCCTCGGGGTGCTCCGTGCTCAGGGTGCTGGGTGCTCAGTGCTCGGGGTGCTCGGTGCTCAGTACTCAGGGTGCTGAGTTCTCAGTACTCAGGGTGATGGGTGCTCAGTACTCAGGGTGCTGGGTGCTCAGTGCTCCGGGTGCTCGGTGCTCAGTACTCAGGGTGCTGGGTGCTCAGTACTCAGGGTGCTGGGTGCTCAGTACTCAGGGTGCTGGGTGCTCAGTGCTCAGGGTGCTGGGTACTCAGTACTCAGGGTGCTGGGTGCTCAGTACTCAGGGTGCTGGGTGCTCAGTGCTCAGGGTGCTGGGTGCTCAGTGCTCAGGGTGCTGGGTGCTCAGTACTCAGGGTGCTGGGTGCTCAGTGCTCAGGGTGCTGGGTGCTCAGTACTCAGGGTGCTCAGTACTCAGGGTGCTGGGTGCTCAGTGCTCAGGGTGCTTGGTGCTCAGTACTCAGGGTGCTGGGTGCTCAGTGCTCGGGGTGTTGGGTGCTCAATGCTCAGGGTGATCGGTGCTCCGTATTCAGGGCGCTGGGTGCTCAGTCCTCGGGGTGCTGGGTGCTCAGTGCTCGGGGTGCTGGGTGCTCAGTTCTCAGTGCTCAGGCTGCTGGGTGCTCAGTGCTCAGTGCTCAGGGTGCTGGGTGCTCAGTACTCAGGGTGCTGGGTGCTCAGTACTCAGGGTGCTGGGTGCTCAGTTCTCAGGGTGCTCGGTGCTCAGTACTCTGTGTGTTTTGTGCTCAGTACTCAGGGTGCTGGGTGCTCAGTGCTCAGGGTGCTGGGTGCTCAGTACTCAGGGTGCTGGGTGCTCAGTGCTCGCGGTGCTCGGTGCTCAGTCCTCAAGGTGCTGGCTGCTCAGTGCTCAGGGTGCAGGGTGCTCAGTCCTCGGGGTGCTCAGTACTCAGGGTGCTGGCTGCTCAGTACTCAGGGTGCTCGGTGCTCAGTACTCAGGGTTTTCAGTGCTCAGGGTGCTGGGTGCTCAGTACTCAGGGTGCTCAGTGCTCAGTACTCGGGGTGCTGGGTGCTCAGTACTCAGGGTGCTCAGTGCTCAGTACTCGGGGTGCTGGGTGCTCAGTGCTCAGTGTGCTCAGTGCTCAGTGCTCGGGGTGCTGGGTGCTCAGTGCTCGGGGCGCTGGGTGCTCAGTGCTCGGGGTTCTGGGTGCTCAGTACTCAGGGTACTGTGTGCTCAGTGCTCAGTACTCAGTGTGATGGATGCTCAGTGCTCAGAGTGTTGGGTGCTCAGTACTCAGGGTGCTGGGTGCTCAGTGCTCAGGTAGCTCATTGCTCAGGGTGCTGGGTGCTCAGGGTACTGGGTGCTCAGTGATAGGGGTGCTGGGTGCTCAGTGCTCAGTGCTCAGGGTGCTGGGTGCTCAGTGCTCAGTGCTCAGGGTGCTGGGTGTTCAGTACTCAGGGTGCTCGGTGTTTAGTGCTCAGGGTGCTGGGTGCTCAGTACTCAGGGTGCTGGGTGCTCAGTGCTCGGGGTGCTGGGTACTCAGTACTCAGTGTGCTGGGTGCTCAGTACTCAGGGTGCTGGGTGCTCAGTGCTCAGGGTGCTGGGTGCTCAGTGCTCAGGGTGCTGGGTGCTCAGTACTCAGGGTGCTGGGTGCTCCGTGCTCAGGGTGATCGGTGCTCAGTACACAGGGTGCTCAGTACTCAGGGTGCTGGGTGCTCAGTGCTCAGGGTGCTGGGTGCTCAGTACTCAGGGTGCTGGGTGCTCAGTGCTCGGGGTGCTGGGTGCTCAGTGCTCAGGGTGATCGGTGCTCAGTACACAGGGCACTGGGTGCTCAGTCCTCGGGGTGCTGGGTGCTCAGTGCTCGGGGTGCTGGGTGCTCAGTGCTCAGGCTGCTGGGTGCTCAGTGCTCAGTGCTCAGGGTGCTGGGTGCTCAGTACTCAGGGTGCTGGGTGCTCAGTACTCAGGGTGCTGGGTGCTCAGTACTCAGGTTGCTGGGTGCTCAGTACTCTGTGTGTTGGGTGCTCAGTACTCAGGGTGCTGGGTGCTCAGTGCTCAGGGTGCTGGGTGCTCAGTACTCAGGGTGCTGGGTGCTCAGTGCTCGCGGTGCTCGGTGCTCAGTACTCAAGGTGCTGGGTGCTCAGTGCTCAGGGTGCAGGGTGCTCAGTCCTAGGGGTGCTCCGTGCTCAGTGATCAGGGTGCTGGGTGCTCAGTACTCAGGGTGCTGGGTGCTCAGTACTCAGGGTGCTCAGTGCTCAGTACTCGGGGTGCTGGGTGCTCAGTACTCAGGGTGCTCAGTGCTCAGTACTCGGGGTGCTGGGTGCTCAGTGCTCAGTGTGCTCAGTGCTCAGTGCTCGGGGTCCTGGGTGCTCAGTGCTCGGGGCGCTGGGTGCTCAGTGCTCGGGGTGCTGGGTGCTCAGTACTCAGGGTGCTGTGTGCTCAGTGCTCAGTACTCAGCGTGCTGGGTGCTCAGTGCTCAGAGTGTTGGGTGCTCAGTACTCAGGGTGCTGGGTGCTCAGTGCTCAGGGTGCTCATTGCTCAGGGTGCTGGGTGCTCAGGGTGCTGGGTGCTCAGTGCTCGGGGTGCTGGGTGCTCAGTGCTCAGTGCTCAGTGCTCAGGGTGCTGGGTGCTCAGTGCTCATTGCTCAGGGTGCTGGGTGTTCAGTACTCAGGGTGCTCGGTGCTTAGTGCTCAGGGTGCTGGGTGCTCAGTGCTCGGGGTGCTGGGTGCTCAGTGCTCAGGGTGATCAATGCTCAGTACTCAGGGTGCTGGGTGCTCAGTGCTCAGGGTGCTGGGTGCTCAGTCCTCAGGGTGCTCAGTACTCAGGGTGCTCGGTGCTCAGTGCTCAGTACTCAGGGTGCTCAGTACTCAGGGTGCTGGGTGCTCAGTGCTCAGGGTGCTGGGTGCTCAGTACTCAGGGTGCTGGGTGCTCAGTACTCGGGGTGCTGGGTGCTCAGTACTCAGGGTGCTGGGTGCTCAGTGCTCGGGGTGCTGGGTGCTCAGTGCTCAGGGTGATCGGTGCTCAGTGCTCAGGGTGCTGGGTGCTCAGTCCTCAGGGTGCTCAGTGCTCGGGGTGCTCGGTGCTCAGTACTCAGCGTGCTGAGTGCCCAGTACTCAGGGTTCTTGGTGCTCAGTACTCAGGGTGCTGGGTGCTCAGTACTCAGGGTGCTGGGTGCTCAGTGCTCAGGGTGCTGGGTGCTCAGTGCTCAGGGTGCTGGGTGCTCAGTACTCCGGGTGCTGGGTTCTCAGGGCTGTGGTGCTGGGTGCTCAGTGCTCAGTGCTCAGGGTGCTGGGTGCTCAGTGCTCTGTGCTCAGGGTGCTGGTTGCTCAGTACTCAGGGTGCTGGGTGCTCAGTACTCAGGTTACTGGGTGCTCAGTGCTCAGGGTGCTCTGTGGTCAGTACTCAGGGTGCTGGGTGCTCAGTGCTCGGGGTGCTGCGTGCTCAGTACTCAGGGTACTGGGTGCTCAGTGCTCACGGTGCTGGGTACTCAGTGCTCAGGGTGCTGGGTGCTCAGTACTCAGGGTGCTGGGTGCTCAGTGCTCGGGGTGCTCGGTGCTCAGTACTCAAGGTGCTGGGTGCTCAGTACTCAGGGTGCTGGGTGCTCAATGCTCGGGGTGCTCGGTGCTCAGTACTCGGGGTGCTGGTTGCTCAGTACTCGGGGTGCTGGGTGCTCAGTGCTCAGGGTGCTGGGTGTTCAGTACTCAGGGTGCTGGGTGCTCAGTACTCAGGGTGCTGGGTGCTCAGTGCTCAGGGTGCTCAGTGCTCAGTACTCAGTGCTCAGGGTGCTGGGTGTTCAGTACTCAGTGTACTGGGTGTTCAGTACTCGGTGTGCTGGGTGCTCAGTGCTCAGGGTGCTCAGTGCTCAGTACTCAGTGCTCAGGGTGCTCAGTGCTCAGTGCTCAGGGTGCTGGGTGTTCATTATTCAGGGTGCTGGGTGTTCAGTACTCGGTGTGCTGGGTGCTCAGTGCTCAGGGTGCTCAGTGCTCAGTACTCAGTGCTCAGGGTGCTCAGTGCTCAGTGCTCAGGGTGCTGGGTCTTCAGTACTCAGGGTGCTGGGTGTTCAGTACTCGATGTGCTGTGTGCTCAGTGCTCAGGGTGCTCAGTGCTCAGTACTCAGTGCTCAGGGTACTCAGTGCTCAGTGCTCAGGGTGCTGGGTGCTCAGTGCTCAGGGTGCTGGGTGCTCAGTGCTCAGGGTGCTGGGTGCTCAGTGCTCAGTGCTCAGGGTGCTGGTTGCTCAGTACTCAGGGTGCTGGGTGCTCAGTACTCAGGTTACTGGGTGCTCAGTGCTCATAGTGCTCTGTGGTCAGTACTCAGGGTGCTGGATGCTCAGTGCTCGGGGTGCTGCGTGCTCAGTACTCAGGGTGCTGGGTGCTCAGTGCACACGGTGCTGGGTAATCAGTGCTCAGGGTGCTGGGTGCTCAGTACTCAGGGTGCTGGGTGCTCAGTGCTCGGCGTGCTCGGTGCTCAGTACTCAAGGTGCTGGGTGCTCAGTACTCAGGGTGCTGGGTGCTCAGTGCTCAGGGTGCTCGGTGCTCAGTACTCGGGGTGCTGGTTGCTCAGTACTCGGGGTGCTGGGTGCTCAGTGCTCAGTTTGCTGGGTGTTCAGTACTCAGGGTGCTGGGTGCTCAGTACTCAGTGTGCTGGGTGCTCAGTGCTCAGGGTGCTCAGTGCTCAGTACTCAGTGCTCAGGGTGCTGGGTGTTCAGTACTCAGGGTGCTGGGTGTTCAGTACTCTGTGTGCTGTGTGCTCAGTGCTCAGGGTGCTCAGTGCTCAGTACTCAGTGCTCAGGGTGCTCAGTGCTCAGGGTGCTGGGTGTTCAGTATTCAGGGTGCTGGGTGTTCAGTACTCGGTGTGCTGGGTGCTCAGTGCTCAGGGTACTCAGTGCTCAGTACTCAGTGCTCAGGGTGATCAGTGCTCAGTGCTCAGGGTGCTGGGTGTTCAGTACTCAGGGTGCTGGGTGTTCAGTACTCGGTGTGCTGTGTGCTCAGTGCTAAGGGTACTCAGTGCTCAGTACTCAGTGCTCAGGGTACTCAGTGCTCAGTGCTCAGGGTGCTGGCTGTTCAGTACTCAGGGTGCTGGGTGCTCAGTACTCAGGGTGATGGGAGCTCAGTGCTCAGGGTGCTGCGTGCTCAGTACTTAGGGTGCTGGGTGCTCAGTGCTCGAGGTGCTCGGTGCTCAGTACTCAAGGTGCTGGGTGCTCAGTGCTCAGGGTGCTGGGTGCTCAGTCCTCGGGGTGCTCCGTGCTCAGGGTGCTGGGTGCTCAGTGCTCGGGGTGCTCGGTGCTCAGTACTCAGGGTGCTGAGTTCTCAGTACTCAGGGTGATGGGTGCTCAGTACTCAGGGTGCTGGGTGCTCAGTGCTCCGGGTGCTCGGTGCTCAGTACTCAGGGTGCTGGGTGCTCAGTACTCAGGGTGCTGGGTGCTCAGTACTCAGGGTGCTGGGTGCTCAGTGCTCAGGGTGCTGGGTACTCAGTACTCAGGGTGCTGGGTGCTCAGTACTCAGGGTGCTGGGTGCTCAGTGCTCAGGGTGCTGGGTGCTCAGTGCTCAGCGTGCTGGGTGCTCAGTACTCAGGGTGCTGGGTGCTCAGTGCTCAGGGTGCTGGGTGCTCAGTACTCAGGGTGCTCAGTACTCAGGGTGCTGGGTGCTCAGTGCTCAGGGTGCTTGGTGCTCAGTACTCAGGGTGCTGGGTGCTCAGTGCTCGGGGTGTAGGGTGCTCAATGCTCAGGGTGATCGGTGCTCCGTATTCAGGGCGCTGGGTGCTCAGTCCTCGGGGTGCTGGGTGCTCAGTGCTCGGGGTGCTGGGTGCTCAGTTCTCAGTGCTCAGGCTGCTGGGTGCTCAGTGCTCAGTGCTCAGGGTGCTGGGTGCTCAGTACTCAGTGTGCTGGGTGCTCAGTGCTCAGGGTGCTCAGTGCTCAGTACTCAGTGCTCAGGGTGCTGGGTGTTCAGTACTCAGGGTGCTGGGTGTTCAGTACTCTGTGTGCTGGGTGCTCAGTGCTCAGGGTGCTCAGTGCTCAGTACTCAGTGCTCAGGGTGCTCAGTGCTCAGGGTGCTGGGTGTTCAGTATTCAGGGTGCTGGGTGTTCAGTACTCGGTGTGCTGGGTGCTCAGTGCTCAGGGTACTCAGTGCTCAGTACTCAGTGCTCAGGGTGATCAGTGCTCAGTGCTCAGGGTGCTGGGTGTTCAGTACTCAGGGTGCTGGGTGTTCAGTACTCGGTGTGCTGTGTGCTCAGTGCTAAGGGTACTCAGTGCTCAGTACTCAGTGCTCAGGGTACTCAGTGCTCAGTGCTCAGGGTGCTGGGTGTTCAGTACTCAGGGTGCTGGGTGCTCAGTACTCAGGGTGATGGGAGCTCAGTGCTCAGGGTGCTTGGTGCTCAGTACTCAGGGTGCTGGGTGCTCAGTGCTCGGGGTGTTGGGTGCTCAATGCTCAGGGTGATCGGTGCTCCGTATTCAGGGCGCTGGGTGCTCAGTCCTCGGGGTGCTGGGTGCTCAGTGCTCGGGGTGCTGGGTGCTCAGTGCTCAGGCTGCTGGGTGCTCAGTGCTCAGTGCTCAGGGTGCTGGGTGCTCAGTACTCAGGGTGCTGGGTGCTCAGTTCTCAGGGTGCTCGGTGCTCAGTACTCTGTGTGTTTTGTGCTCAGTACTCAGGGTGCTGGGTGCTCAGTGCTCAGGGTGCTGGGTGCTCAGTACTCAGGGTGCTGGGTGCTCAGTGCTCGCGGTGCTCGGTGCTCAGTCCTCAAGGTGCTGGCTGCTCAGTGCTCAGGGTGCAGGGTGCTCAGTCCTCGGGGTGCTCAGTACTCAGGGTGCTGGCTGCTCAGTACTCAGGGTGCTCGGTGCTCAGTACTCAGGGTTTTCAGTGCTCAGGGTGCTGGGTGCTCAGTACTCAGGGTGCTCAGTGCTCAGTACTCGGGGTGCTGGGTGCTCAGTACTCAGGGTGCTCAGTGCTCAGTACTCGGGGTGCTGGGTGCTCAGTGCTCAGTGTGCTCAGTGCTCAGTGCTCGGGGTGCTGGGTGCTCAGTGCTCGGGGCGCTGGGTGCTCAGTGCTCGGGGTGCTGGGTGCTCAGTACTCAGGGTACTGTGTGCTCAGTGCTCAGTACTCAGTGTGATGGATGCTCAGTGCTCAGAGTGTTGGGTGCTCAGTACTCAGGGTGCTGGGTGCTCAGTGCTCAGGTAGCTCATTGCTCAGGGTGCTGGGTGCTCAGGGTACTGGGTGCTCAGTGATAGGGGTGCTGGGTGCTCAGTGCTCAGTGCTCAGGGTGCTGGGTGCTCAGTGCTCAGTGCTCAGGGTGCTGGGTGTTCAGTACTCAGGGTGCTCGGTGTTTAGTGCTCAGGGTGCTGGGTGCTCAGTACTCAGGGTGCTGGGTGCTCAGTGCTCGGGGTGCTGGGTGCTCAGTGCTCAGGGTGATCAATGCTCAGTAATCAGTGTGCTGGGTGCTCAGTGCTCAGCGTGCTGGGTGCTCAGTCCTCAGGGTGCTCAGTACTCAGGGTGCTCGGTGCTCAGTGCTCAGTACTCAGGGTCCTCAGTACTCAGGGTGCTGGGTGCTCAGTGCTCAGGGTGCTGGGTGCTCAGTACTCAGGGTGCTGGGTGCTCAGTACTCGGGGTGCTGGGTGCTCAGTACTCAGGGTGCTGGGTGCTCAGTGCTCGGGGTGCTGGGTGCTCAGTGCTCAGGGTGATCGGTGCTCAGTGCTCAGGGTGCTGGGTGCTCAGTCCTCAGGGTGCTCAGTGCTCAGGGTGCTTGGTGCTCAGTGCTCGGGGTGCTCGGTGCTCAGTACTCAGGGTGCTGAGTGCCCATTACTCAGGGTTCTGTGTGCTCAGTACTCAGGGTGCTGGGTGCTCAGTACTCAGGGTGCTGGGTGCTCAGTGCTCAGGTTACTGGGTGCTCAGTGCTCAGGGTGCTGGGTGCTCAGTGCTCGGGGTGCTGGGTTCTAAGGGCTGTGGTGCTGGGTGCTCAGTGCTCAGTGCTCAGGGTGCTGGGTGCTCAGTGCTCAGTGCTCAGGGTTCTCGTTGCTCAGTACTCAGGGTGCTGTGTGCTCAGTACTCAGGTTACTGGATGCTCAGTGCTCAGGGTGCTCTGTGGTCAGTACTCAGGGTGCTGGGTGCTCAGTGCTCGGGCTGCTGCGTGCTCAGTACTCAGGGTGCTGGGTGCTCAGTACTCAGGGTGCTAAGTGCTCAGTACTCGGGGTGCTGGGTGCTCAGTTCTCAGGGTGCTCAGTACTCAGGGTGCTGGGTGCTCAGTGCTCAGGTTGCAGGGTGCTCAGTCCTCGGGGTGCTCCATGCTCAGTGCTCAGGGTGCTGGGTGCTCAGTACTCAGGGTGCTGGGTGCTCAGTGCTCAGGGTGCTGGGTGCTCAGTACTCAGGGTGCTGGGTGCTCAGTGCTCGCGGTGCTCGGTGCTCAGTCCTCAAGGTGCTGGGTGCTCAGTGCTCAGGGTGCAGGCGGCTCAGTCCTCGGGGGGCTGGGTGCTCAGTGCTCGCGGTGCTCGGTGCTCAGTCCTCAAGGTGCTGGGTGCTCAGTGCTCAGGGTGCTGGGTGCTCAGTGCTCAGGGTGCTGGGTGCTCAGTACTCAGGGTGCTCAGTGCTCAGTACTCGTGGTGCTGGGTGCTCAGTGCTCAGTGTGCTCAGTGCTCAGTACTCAGGGTGTTGGGGGCTCAGTACTCAGGGTGCTGGGTGCTCAGTACTCAGGGTGCTCGGTTCTCAGTACTCAGGGTGCTGGGTGCTCAGTACTCAGGGTGCTGGTTGCTCAGTGCTCGGGGTGCTGGGTGCTCAGTACTCAGGGTGCTGGGGGCTCAGTACTCAGGGGGCTGGGTGCTCAGTACTCAGCGTACTTTGTGCTCAGTGCTCAGTGTGCTGGGTGCTCAGTGCTGAGGATGCTGGGTGCTCAGTGCTCAGGGTGCTGGGTGCTCAGTGCTGAGGGTGCTGGCTGCTCAGTGCTCAGGGTGCTGGGTGCTCAGTACTCAGGGTGCTCGGTGCTCAGTACTCAGGGTGCTCAGTGCTCAGTACTCAGGGTGCTGGGTGCTCAGTACTCAGCGTACTTTGTGCTCAGTGCTCAGTGTGCTGGGTGCTCAGTACTCAGGGTGCTGGGTGCTCAGTACTCAGGGTGCTGGGTGCTCAGTACTCAGGGTGCTGGGTGCTCAGTGCTCGGGGTGCTCGGTGATCAGTACTCAGGTTGCTGGGTGCTCAGTGCTCAGGATGCTGGGTACTCAGTACTCAGGGTGCTGGGTGCTCAGTGCTCAGGGTGCTGGGTGCTCAGTGCTCAGGGTGCTGGGTGCTCAGTGCTCAGGGTGCTGGGTGCTCAGTGCTCGGGGTGCTGGGTCCTCAGTGCTCGGGGTGCTGGGTGCTCAGTGCTCGGGGTGCTGGGTGCTCAGTGCTCGGGGTGCTGGGTGCTCAGTGCTCGGGGTGCTGGGTGCTCAGTGCTCGGGGTGCTGGGTGCTCAGTGCTCGGGGTGCTGGGTGCTCAGTGCTCGGTGTGCTGGGTGCTCAGTGCTCAGGTTGCTGGGTGCTCAGTACTCAGGGTGCTGGGTGCTCAGTGCTCAGGGTGCTGGGTGCTCAGTCCTCAGGGTGCTGGGTGCTCAGTACTCAGGGTGTTCGGTGCTCAGTACTCAGGATGCTCAGTGCTCAGTACTCAGGGTGCTGGTTGCTCAGTGCTCGGGGTGCTCGGTGCTCAGTACTCAGGGTGCTGGGTGCTCAGTACTCAGGGTGCTGGGTGCTCAGTACTCAGGGTGCTGGGTGCTCACTACTCAGGGTGCTGGGTGCTCAGTACTCAGGGTGCTGGGTGCACAGTACTCAGGGTGCTGGGTGCTCAGTACTCAGGGTGCTGGGTGCTCAGTACTCAGGGTGATCGGTGCTCAGTACTCAGGGTGCTGGGTGCTCAGTGCTCAGGGTGCTGGGTACTCAGTACTCAGGGTGCTGGGTGCTCAGTACTCAGGTTTCTGGGTGCTCAGTGCTCAGGGTGCTGGGTGCTCAGTGCTCAGGGTGCTGGGTGCTCAGTACTCAGTCTGCTGGGTGCTCAGTGCTCAGGGTGATCGGTGCTCAGTACTCAGGGCGCTGGGTGCTCAGTACTCGGGGTGCTGGGTGCTCAGTGCTTGGGGTGCTGGGTGCTCAGTGCTCAGTGCTCAGGGTGCTGGGTGCTCAGTGCTCAGTGCTCAGGGTGCTGGGTGCTCAGTACACAGGGTGCTGGGTGCTCAGTACTCAGGGTGCTGGGTGCTCAGTTCTCAGGGTGCTGGGTGCTCAGTACTCTGGGGGTTGGGTGCTCAGAACTCAGGGTGCTGGGTGCTCAGTGCTCTGGGTGCTGGGTGCTCAGTGCTCAGGGTGCTGGGTGCTCAGTGCTCAGGGTGCTGGGTGCTCAGTACTCAGGGTGCTGGGTGCTCAGTGCTCGCGGTGCTCGGTGCTCAGTACTCAAGGTGCTGGGTGCTCAGTGCTCAGGGTGCAGGGTGCTCAGTCCTCGGGGTGCTCCGTGCTCAGTGCTCACGGTGCTGGGTGCTCAGTACTCAGGGTGCTCGGTGCTCAGTACTCATTGTTTTCAGTGCTCAGGGTGCTGGGTGCTCAGTACTCAGGGTGCTGGGTGCTCAGTACTCAGGGTGCTGGGTGCTCAGTACTCAGGGTGCTGGGTGCTCAGTGCTCAGGGTGCTGGGTGCTCAGTCCTCAGGGTGCTGGGTGCTCAGTACTCAGGGTGTTCGGTGCTCAGTACAAAGGGTGCTCAGTGCTCAGTACTCAGGGTGCTGGTTGCTCAGTGCTCGGCGTGCTGGGTGCTCAGTACTCAGGGTGCTGGGTGCTCAGTACTCAGTGTGCTGGCTGCACAGTGCTCAGGGTGCTGGGTGCTCAGTACTCAGGGTGCTGGGTGCTCAGTACTCAGGGTGCTGGGTGCTCAGTACTCAGGGTGATCGGTGCTCAGTACTCAGGGTGCTGGGTGCTCAGTGCTCAGGGTGCTGGGTACTCAGTACTCAGGGTTCTGGGTGCTCAGTACTCAGGTTTATGGGTGCTCAGTGCTCAGGGTGCTGGGTGCTCAGTGCTCAGGGTGCTGGGTGCTCAGTACTCAGGGTGCTGGGTACTCAGTGCTCAGGGTGATCGGTGCTCAGTACTCAGGGTGCTCAGTACTCAGGGTGCTGGGTGCTCAGTGCTCAGGGTGCTGGGTGCTCAGTACTCAGGGTGCTGGGTGCACAGTGCTCGGGGTGCTGGGTGCTCAGTGCTCAGGGTGATCGGTGCTCAGTACTCAGGGCGCTGGGTGCTCAGTCCTCGGAGTGCTGGGTGCTCAGTGCTCGGGGTGATGGGTGCTCAGTGCTCAGTGCTCAGGGCGCTGGGTGCTCAGTCCTCGGGGTGCTGGGTGCTCAGGACTCAGGGTACTCGGTGCTCAGTACTCGGGGTGCTGGTTGCTCAGTGCTCAGTGTGCTCAGTGCTCAGTGCTCGGGGTGCTGGGTGCTCAGTGCTCGGGGCGCTGGGTGCTCAGTGCTCGGGGTGCTGGGTGCTCAGTACTCAGCGTGCTGGGTGCTCAGTGCTCACAGTGTTGGGTGCTCAGTACTCAGGGTGCTGGGTGCTCAGTGCTCAGTGCTCAGGGTGCTCAGTGCTCAGGGTGCTGGGTGCTCAGGGTGCTGGGTGCTCAGTGCTCGGGGTGCTGGGTGCTCAGTGCTCAGTGCTCAGGGTGCTGGGTGCTCAGTGCTCAGTGCTCAGGCTGCTGGGTGTTCAGTACTCAGGGTGCTCGGTGCTCAGTGCTCAGGGTGATCAGTGCTCAGTACTCAGGGTGCTGGGTGCTCAGTGCTCATGGTGCTGGATGCTCAGTCCTCAGGGTGGTCAGTACTCAGGGTGCTCGGTGCTCAGTGCTCAGTACTCAGGGTGCTCAGGACTCAGGGTGCTGGTTGCTCAGTGCTCGGGGTGCTGGGTGCTCAGTACTCAGGGTGCTGGGTGCTCAGTACTCAGTGTGCTGGGTGCTCAGTACTCAGGGTGCTGGGTGCTCAGTGCTGGGGTGCTGGGTGCTCAGTGCTCAGGGTGATCGGTGCTCAGTGCTCAGGGTGCTTGGTGCTCAGTCCTCAGGGTGCTCAGTGCTCAGGGTGCTGGGTGCTCAGTGCTCGGGGTGCTCGGTGCTCAGTACTCAGGGTGCTGAGTGCCCAGTACTCAGGTTGCTGGGTGCTCAGTACTCAGGGTGCTGGGTGCTCAGTACTCAGGGTGCTGGGTGCTCAGTGCTCAGGGTGCTGGGTGCTCAGTGCTCAGGGTGCTGGGTGCTCAGTGCTCGGGGTGCTGGGTTCTCAGGGCTGTGGTGCTGGGTGCTCAGTGCTCAGTGCTCAGGGTGCTGGGTGCTCAGTGCTCAGTGCTCAGGGTGCTGGTTGCTCAGTACTCAGGGTGCTGGGTGCTCAGTACTCAGGTTACTGGGTGCTCACTGCTCGGGGTGCTGCGTGCTCACTACTCAGGGTGCTGGGTACTCAGTGCTCAGGGTGCTGGGTGCTCAGTACTCAGGGTGCCGGGTGCTCAGTGCTCGGGGTGCTGGGTGCTCAGTACTCAGGGTGCTGGGTGCTCAGTGCTCGGGGTGCTGGGTGCTCAGTGCTCAGGGTGATCGGTGCTCAGTGCTCAGGGTGCTGGGTGCTCAGTCCTCAGGGTGCTCAGTGCTCAGGGTGCTGGGTGCTCAGTGCTCGGGGTGCTCGTTGCTCAGTACTCAGGGTGCTGAGTGCTCAGTACTCAGGGTGCTGGGTGCTCAGTACTCAGGGTGCTGGGTGCTCAGTACTCAGGGTGCTGGGTGCTCAGTGCTCAGGGTGCTGGGTGCTCAGTGCTCAGGGTGCTGGGTGCTCAGTGCTCGGGGTGCTGGGTGCTCAGTGCTCGGGGTGCTGGGTGCTCAGTGCTCAGGGCGCTGGGTGCTCAGTGCTCGCTGTGCTGGGTGCTCAGTACTCGGGGTGCTGTGTGCTCAGTGCTCAGTGTGCTCAGTGCTCAGTACTCAGTGCTCAGGGTGCTCAGTGCTCAGTGCTCAGGGTGCTGGGTTTTCAGTACTCAGGGTGCTGGGTGCTCAGTGCTCGGGGCGCTGGGTGCTCAGTGCTCGGGGCGCTGGGTGCTCAGTGCTTAGGGTGCTGGGTGCTCAGTACTCAGTGTGCTGGGTGCTCAGTACTCGGGGTGCTGGGTGCTCAGTACTCGGGTGCTGGGTGCTCAGTGCTCAGGGTGCTGGGTGCTCAGTGCTCGGTGTGCTGGGTGCTCAGTGCTCAGTAGTCAGGGTGCTGGGTGCTCAGTGCTCGGGGTGCTCGGTGCTCAGTACGTTGGGTGCTGGGTGCTCAGTACTCAGTGTGCTGGGTGCTCAGTACTCGGGGTGCTGGGTGCTCAGTACTCGGGTGCTGGGTGCTCAGTGCTCGGTGTGCTGGGTGCTCAGTGCTCAGTAGTCAGGGTGCTGGGTGCTCAGTGCTCGGGGTGCTGGGTGCTCAGTGCTTAGGGTGCTGGGTGCTCAGTACTCAGTGTGCTGGGTGCTCAGTACTCGGGGTGCTGGGTGCTCAGTACTCGGGTGCTGGGTGCTCAGTGCTCAGGGTGCTGGGTGCTCAGTGCTCGGTGTGCTGGGTGCTCAGTGCTCAGTAGTCAGGGTGCTGGGTGCTCAGTGCTCGGGGTGCTCGGTGCTCAGTACGTTGGGTGCTCACTACTCAGGGTGCTGGGTGCTCAGTGCTCAGGGTGCTGGGTGCTCAGTGCTCAGGGTGCTGGGTGCTCAGTGCTCAGGGTGCTGGGTGCTCAGTACTCAGGTTGCTGGGTGCTCAGTGCTTGGGTAGCTGGGTGCTCAGTGCTCGTGGTGCTGGGTGCTCAGTACTCGGGGTGCTGGGTGCTCAGTACTCAGGTTGCTGGGTGATCAGTGCTCAGGGTGCTGGGTGCTCAGTGCTCAGTGCTCAGGGTGCTGGTTGCTCAGTTCTCAGCGTGCTGGGTGCTCAGTACTCAGGGTGCTAGGTGCTCAGTGCTCAGGGTGCTTGGTGCTCAGTACTCAGGGTGCTGGGTGATCAGTGCTCGGGGTGCTGGGTGGTCAGTGCTCAGGGTGCTGGGTGCTCAGTGCTCAGGGTGCTGGGTGCTCAGTACTCAGGGTGCTGGGTGCTCAGTGCTCGGGGTGCTCGGTGCTCAGTACTCAGGGTGCTGGTTGCTCAGTGCTCAGGGTGCTGGGTGCTCAGTGATCAGGGTGCTGGGTGCTCAGTACTCAGGGTGCTCGGTGCTCAGTACTCAGGGTTCTCAGTGCTCAGTACTCAGGGTGCTGGGTACTCAGTGCTCAGGGTGCTTGGTGCTCAGTACTCAGGGTGCTCAGTGCTCAGTACTGGGGGTGCTTGGTGCTCAGTACTCAGGGTGCTCAGTGCTCAGTACTCGGGGTGCTGGGTGCTCAGTGCTCAGGGTGCTCAGTGCTCAGTGCTCAGGGTGCTGGGTGCTCAGTGCTCGGGGCGCTGGGTGCTCAGTGCTCGGGGTGCTGGGTGCTCAGTACTCGGGGTTCTGGGTGCTCAGTGCTCAGGGTACTCAGTGCTCAGTGATCAGGGTGCTGGGTGTTCAGTACTCAGGGTGCTGGGTGCTCAGTACTCAGGGTGCTGGGTGCTCAGTGCTCAGGGTGCTGGGTGCTCAGTGCTCGGGGCGCTGGGTGCTCAGTGCTCGGGGTGCTCAGAGCTCAGTACTCAGGGTGCTGGGTGCTCAGTGCTCGGGGTGATCGGTGCTCAGTACTCAGGATGCTGGGTGCTCAGTGCTCGGGGTGCTCGGTGCTCAGTACGTTGGGTGCTCACTACTCAGGGTGCTGGGTGCTCAGTGCTCAGGGTGCTGGGTGCTCAGTGCTCAGGGTTCTGGCTGCTCAGTGCTCAGGGTGCTGGGTGCTCAGTACTCAGGCTGCTGGGTGCTCAGTGCTCGCGGTGCTGGGTGCTCAGTGCTCAGGGTGCTGGGTGCTCAGTGCTCGGGGTGCTGGGTGCTCAGTGCTCGGGGTGATCGGTGCTCAGTACTCAGGGTGCTGGGTGCTCAGTGCTCGGGGTGCTCGGTGCTCAGTACGTTGGGTGCTCACTACTCAGGGTGCTGGGTGCTCAGTGCTCAGGGTGTTGGGTGCTCAGTGCTCAGGGTGCTGGGTGCTCAGTGCTCAGGGTGCTGGGTGCTCAGTACTCAGGGTTCTGGGTGCTCAGTGCTCGGGGCGCTGGGTGCTCAGTGCTCAGGGTGCTGGGTGCTCAGTACTCGGGGTGCTGGGTGCTCAGTACTCAGGGTGCTGGGTGCTCAGTACTCAGGGTGCTGGGTGCTCAGTGCTCGGGGTGCTGGGTGCTCAATACTCAGGGTGCTGGGTGCTCAGTACTCGGGGTGCTGGGTGCTCAGTACTCAGGGTGCTGGGTGCTCAGGACTCAGGGTGCTGGGTGCTCAGTACTCAGGTGCTGGGTGCTCAGGGCTCAGGTTGCTGGGTGCGCATTTCTCGGGGTGCTGGGTGCTCAGTGCTCAGTACTCAGGGTGCTGGATGCATAGTACTCAGGGTGCTGGGTGCTCAGTGCTCGGGGTGCTGGGTGCTCAGTGCTCAGTACTCAGGGTGCTGGGTGCTCAGTGCTCAGGGTGCTGGGTGCTCAGTGCTCAGGGTGCTGGGTACTCAGTGCTCAGGGTGCTGGGTACTCAGTACTCAGGGTGCTGGGTGCTCAGTGCTCGGGGTGCTGGGTGCTCAGTGCTCGGGGTGCTGGGTGCTCAGTGCTCGGGGTGCTCGGTGCTCAGTACTCAGGGTGCTGGGTGCTCAGTGCTCGAGGTGCTCAGTACTCAGGGTGCTGGGTGCTCAGTGCTCAGGGTGCTGGGTGCTCAGTACTCAGGGTGCTCAGTGCTCAGGGTGCTCGGTGCTCAGTGCTCGGGGTGCTCGGTGCTCAGTACACAGGGTGCTGAGTGCTCAGTACTCAGGGTGCTGGGTGCTCAGTACTCAGGGTGCTGGGTGCTCAGTGCTCAGGGTGCTGGGTGATCAGTGCTCAGTGTGCTGGGTGCTCAGTGCTCAGGGTGCTGGGTGCTCAGTGCTCGGGGTGCTGGGTGCTCAGTACTCAGGGTGCTGGGTGCTCAGTGCTCGGGGTGATCGGTGCTCAGTAGTCAGGGTGCTGGGTGCTCTGTGCTCGGGGTGCTCGGTGCTCAGTACGTTGGGTGCTCACTAGTCAGGGTGCTGGGTGCTCAGTGCTCAGGGTGCTGGGTGCTCAGTGCTCAGGGTGCTGGGTGCTCAGTGCTCAGGGTGCTGGGTGCTCAGTGCTCGGGGCGCTGGGTGCTCAGTGCTCAGGGTGCTGGGTGCTCAGTACTCGGGGTGCTGTGTGCTCAGTACTCAGGGTGCTGGGTGCTCAGTACTCAGGGTGCTGGGTGCTCAGTGCTCGGGGTGCTGGGTGCTCAGTACTCAGGGTGCTGCGTTCTCAGTTCTCGGGGTGCTGGGTGCTCAGTACTCAGGGTGCTGGGTGCTCAGTACTCAGGGTGCTGGGTGCTCAGTACTCGGGTGCTGGGTGCTCATGGCTCAGGGTGCTGGGTGCTCATTTCTCGGGGTGCTGGGTGCTCAGTACTCGGGTGCTGGGTGCTCAGTACTCAGGGTGCTGGGTACTCAGTACTCAGGGTGCTGGGTGCTAAGTACTCGAGTGCTGGGTGCTCAGTGCTCAGGGTGCTGGGAGCTCAGTGCTCGGTGTGCTGGGTGCTCAGTGCTCAGTACTCAGGGTGCTGTTTGCTCAGTGCTCGGGGTGCTTGGTGCTCAGTGCTCAGTACTCAGGGTGGTGGGTGCTCAGTGCTCAGGGTTCTGTGTGCTCAGTGCTCAGGGTGATGGGTGCTCAGTGCACAGGGTACTGGGTACTCAGTTCTCAGGGTGCTGGGTGCTCAGTACTCAGGGTTCTGGGTGCTCAGTACTCAGGGTGCTGGGTGCTCAGTGCTCGGGTTTGCTGGGTGCTCAGTGCTCGCGGTGCTGGGTGCTCAGTGCTCGGGTTGCTCGGTGCTCAGTACTCAGGGTGCTGGGTGCTCAGTGCTCGAGGTGCTCAGTACTCAGGGTGCTGTGTGTTCAGTGCTCAGGGTGCTGGGTGCTCAGTACTCAGGGTGCTCGGTGCTTAGTACTCAGGGTGCTGGGTGCTCAGTGCTCGGGGTGCTGGGTGCTCAGTGCTCAGTACTCAGGGTGCTGGGTGCTCAGTGCTCGGGGTTCTGGGTGCTCAGTGCTCAGTACTCAGGGTGCTGGGTGCTCAGTGCTCAGTTTGCTGGGTGCTCAGTGCTCGGGGTGCTGGGTGCTCAGTACTCAGTGTGCTTTGTGCTCAGTAATCCGGGTGCTGGGTGCTCAGTTCTCGGGGTGCTCGGTGCTCAGTAATCAGTGCTCAGGGTGCTCAGTGCTCTCTGCTCAGGGTGCTGGGTGTTCAGTACTCAGGGTGCTGGGTGCTCAGTACTCAGGGTGCTGGGTGCTCAGTGCTCAGGGTCCTGGGTGCTCAGTACTCGGGGTGCTCGGTGCTCTGTGCTCAGGGTGCTGGGTGCTCAGTACTCATGGTGCTGGGTGCTCAGTACTCAGTGTGCTGGGTGCTCAGTGCTCAGGGTGCTGGGTACTCAGTGCTCAGAGTGCTCGGTGCTCAGTACTCGGGGTGCTGGGTGCTCATTCTCGGGGTGCAGGGTGCTCAGTGCTCGGGGTGCTGCGTGCTCAGTACTCAGGGTGCTGGGTGCTCAGTGCTCAGGGTGCTGGGTGCTCAGTACTCAGGGTGCTGGGTGCTCAGGGTGCTGGGTGCTCAGTACTCAGGGTGCTGGGTGCTCAGTGCTCAGGGTGCTGGGTGCTCAGTACTCAGGGTGCTGGGAGCTCAGTGCTCAGGGTGATCTTTGCTCAGTACTCAGGGTGCTCAGTACTCAGGGTGCTGGGTGCTCAGTGCTCGGGGTGCTGGGTGCTCAGTACTCAGGGTGCTGGGTGCTCAGTGCTCGGTGTTCTGGGTGCTCAGTGCTCAGGGTGATCGGTGCTCAGTACTCAGGGTGCTGGGTGCTCAGTGCTCAGGGTGCTGGGTGCTCAGTCCTCAAGGTGCTCAGTGCTCAGTGTGCTGGGCGCTCAGTGCTCGGGGTGCTCGGTACTCAGTACTCATGGTGCTGAGTGCTCAGTACTCAGGGTGCTGGGTGCTCAGTACTCAGGGTGCTGGGTGCTCAGTGCTCAGGGTGCTGGGTGATCAGTGCTCAGTGTGCTGGGTGCTCAGTGCTCAGGGTGCTGGGTGCTCAGTGCTCGGGGTGCTGGGTGCTCAGTACTCAGGGTGCTGGGTGCTCAGTGCTCAGGGTGCTGGGTGCTCAGTGCTCGGGGCGCTGGGTGCTCAGTGCTTGGGGTGCTCGGAGCTCAGTACTCAGGGTGCTGGGTGCTCAGTGCTCGGGGTGATCGGTGCTCAGTAGTCAGGGTGCTGGGTGCTCAGTGCTCGAGGTGCTCAGTACTCAGGGTGCTGTGTGTTCAGTGCTCAGGGTGCTGGGTGCTCAGTACTCAGGGTGCTCGGTGCTTAGTACTCAGGGTGCTGGGTGCTCAGTGCTCGGGGTGCTGGGTGCTCAGTGCTCAGTACGCAGGGTGCTGGGTGCTCAGTGCTCGGGGTGCTGGGTGCTCAGTGCTCAGTACTCAGGGTGCTGGGTGCTCAGTGCTCAGTTTGCTGGGTGCTCAGTGCTCGGGGTGCTGGGTGCTCAGTACTCAGTGTGCTTTGTGCTCAGTACTCCGGGTGCTGGGTGCTCAGTTCTCGGGGTGCTCGGTGCTCAGTACTCAGTGCTCAGGGTGCTCAGTGCTCAGTGCTCAGGGTGCTGGGTGCTCAGTGCTCGGGGTGATCGGTGCTCAGTAGTCAGGGTGCTGGGTGCTCAGTGCTCGGGGTGCTCGGTGCTCAGTACGTTGGGTGCTCACTACTCAGGGTGCTGGGTGCTCAGTGCTCAGGGTGCTGGGTGCTCAGTGCTCAGGGTGCTGGCTGCTCAGTGCTCAGGGTGCTGGGTGCTCAGTGCTCGGGGCGCTGGGTGCTCAGTGCTCAGGGTGCTGGGTGCTCAGTACTCGCGGTGCTGGGTGCTCAGTACTCAGGGTGCTGGGTGCTCAGTACTCTGGGTTCTGGGTGCTCAGTACTCAGGGTGCTGGGTGCTCAGTGCTCGGGGTTGCTGGGTGCTCAGTGCTCGCGGTGCTGAGTGCTCAGTGCTCGGGGTGCTCGGTGCTCAGTACTCAGGGTGCTGGGTGCTCAGTGCTCGAGGTGCTCAGTACTCAGGGTGCTGTGTGTTCAGTGCTCAGGGTGCTGGGTGCTCAGTACTCAGGGTGCTCGGTGCTTAGTACTCAGGGTGCTGGGTGCTCAGTGCTCGGGGTGCTGGGTGCTCAGTGCTCAGTACTCAGGGTGCTGGGTGCTCAGTGCTCGGGGTGCTGGTTGCTCAGTGCTCAGTACTCAGGGTGCTGGGTGCTCAGTGCTCAGTTTGCTGGGTGCTCAGTGCTCGGGGTGCTGGGTGCTCAGTACTCAGTGTGCTTTGTGCTCAGTACTCCGGGTGCTGGGTGCTCAGTTCTCGGGGTGCTCGGTGCTCTGTACTCAGTGCTCAGGGTGCTCAGTGCTCAGTGCTCAGGGTGCTGGTTGTTCAGTACTCAGGTTGCTGGGTTCTCAGTACTCAGGGTGCTGGGTGCTCAGTGCTCAGGGTCCTGGGTGCTCAGTACTAAGTGTGCTGGGTGCTCAGTGTGCTGGGTACTCAGTGCTCAGAGTGCTCGGTGCTCAGTACTCGGGGTGCTGGGTGCTCATTCTCGGGGTGCTGGGTGCTCAGTGCTCGGGGTGCTGGGTGCTCAGTACTCAGGGTGCTGGGTGCTCAGTGCTCAGGGTGCTGGGTGCTCAGTACTCAGGGTGCTGGGTGCTCAGGGTGCTGGGTGCTCAGTACTCAGGGTGCTGGGTGCTCAGTGCTCAGGGTGCTGGGTGCTCAGTACTCAGGGAGCTCAGTACTCAGGGTGCTGGGTGCTCAGTGCTCGGGGTGCTGGGTGCTCAGTACTCAGGGTTCTGGGTGCTCAGTGCTCGGGGTGCTCGTTGCTCAGTACGTTGGGTGCTCAGTGCTCAGGGTGCTGGCTGCTCAGTGCTCAGGGTGCTGGGTGCTCACTGCTCAGGGTGCTTGATGCTCAGTACTCAGGGTGCTGGGTGCTCAGTGCTCGGGGTGCTGGGTGCTCAGTGCTCAGGGTGTTCGGTGCTCAGTACTCAGGGTGCTGGGAGCTCAGGGCTCGGGGTGCTGGGTGCTCAGTATTCAGGGTGCTGGGTGCTCAGTGCTCAGGGTGCTGGGTACTCAGTGCTCAGGGTGCTGGGTGCTCAGTATTCAGGGTGCTGGGTGCTCAGTGCTCAGGGTGCTGGGTACTCAGTGCTCAAGGTGCTGGGTGCTCAGTACTCAGGGTGCTGGGTGCTCAGTGCTCGGCGTGCTGGGTGCTCAGTGCTCGGGGTGCTCGGTGCTCAGTACTCAGGGTGCTGGGTGCTCAGTTCTCGAGGTGCTCAGTACTCAGGGTGCTGTGTGTTCAGTGCTCAGGGTGCTGGGTGCTCAGTACTCAGGATGCTCGGTGATTAGTACTCAGCGTGCTGGGATCTCAGTACTCCGTGTGCTGGGTGCTCAGTGCTCGGTGTGCTCGGTGCTCAGTACTCAGTGCTCAGGGTGCTCAGTGCTCAGTGCTCAGGGTGCTGGGTGTTCAGTACTCAGGGTGCTTGGTGCTCAGTACTCGGGGTACTGGGTGCTCAGTACTCAGGGTGCTGGGTGCTCAGTACTCAGGGTGCTGGGTGCTCAGTACTCGGGTGCTGGGTGCTCAGTGCTCAGGGTGCTGGGTGCTCAGTGCTCGGGGTGCTGGGTGCTCAGTACTCAGGGTGCTGCGTGCTCAGTACTCAGGGTGCTGGGTGCTCTGTGCTCGGGGTGCTGGGTGCTCAGTGCTCGCGGTGCTGGGTGCTCAGTGCTCGAGGTGCTCGGTGCTCAGTACTCAGGGTGCTGGGTGCTCAGTCCTCTAGGTGCTCAGTACTCAGGGTGCTGTGTGTTCAGTGCTCAGGGTGCTGGGTGCTCAGTACTCAGGGTGCTCGGTGCTTAGTACTCAGGGTGCTACTTGCTCAGAACTCAGGGTGCTGGGTGCTCAGTGCTCAGGGTGCTAGGTGCTCAGTGCTCAGGGTGCTGGGTGCTCAGTGCTCAGGGTGCTGGGTGCTCAGTGCTCAGGGTGCTGGGTGCTCGGTGCTCTGGGTGCTGGGTGCTTAGTGCTCGGGGTGCCCGGTGCTCAGTACTCGGGGTTCTCAGTGCTCAGTACTCAGGGTGCTGGGTGCTCAGTGCTCAGGGTGCTGGGTGCTCAGTACTCAGGGTGCTGGGTGCTCGGGGCTCAGTACGCTGGGTGCTCAGTACTCAGGGTGCTGGGTGCTCAGTACTCAGGGTGCTCGGTGCTCAGTGCTCAGTGTGTTGGGTGCTCGGTGCTCGGGGTGCTGAGTTCTTAGTGCTCTGGTTGCTATGTGCTCAGTACTCAGGGTGCTGGGTGCTCAGTGCTCAGTACTCAGGGTGCTGGGTGCTCAGTGCTCAGGGTGCAGGGTGCTTGGTGCTCGGGGTGCTGGGTGCTTAGTGCTCGGGTTGCTGGGTGCTCAGTACTCAGGGTGCTGGGTGCTCAGTGCTCGGGGTGCTGGGTGCTCAGTGCTCAGTACTCAGGGTGCTCTGTGCTCAGTGCTCAGGGTGCTGTGTGCTCAGTGCTCAGGGTGCTGGGTCCTCAGTGCTCAGGGTGCTGGGTGCTCAGTACTCAGGGTGCTGGGTGCTCAGTACTCAGGGTGCTGGGTGCTCTGTGCTCGCGGTGCTGGGTGCTCAGTGCTCAGGGTGCTCGGTGCTCAGTACTCAGGGTGCTGGGTGCTCAGTGCTCGAGGTGCTCAGTACTCAGGGTGCTGTGTGTTCAGTGCTCAGTGTGCTGGGTGCTCAGTACTCAGGGTGCTCGGTGCTTAGTACTCAGACTGCTGGGTGCTCAGTACTCCGGGTGCTGGGTGCTCAGTACTCGGGGTGCTCGGTGCTCTGTGCTCAGGGTGCTGGGTGCTCAGTACTCATGGTGCTGGGTGCTCAGTACTCAGTGTGCTGGGTGCTCAGTGCTCAGGGTGCTGGGTACTCAGTGCTCAGAGTGCTCGGTGCTCAGTACTCGGGGTGCTGGGTGCTCATTCTCGGGGTGCAGGGTGCTCAGTGCTCGGGGTGCTGCGTGATCAGTACTCAGGGTGCTGGGTGCTCAGTGCTCAGGGTGCTGGGTGCTCAGTACTCAGGGTGCTGGGTGCTCAGGGTGCTGGGTGCTCAGTACTCAGGGTGCTGGGTGCTCAGTGCTCAGGGTGCTGGGTGCTCAGTACTCAGGGTGCTGGGAGCTCAGTGCTCAGGGTGATCTTTGCTCAGTACTCAGGGTGCTCAGTACTCAGGGTGCTGGGTGCTCAGTGCTCGGGGTGCTGGGTGCTCAGTACTCAGGGTGCTGGGTGCTCAGTGCTCGGTGTTCTGTGTGCTCAGTGCTCAGGGTGATCGGTGCTCAGTACTCAGGGTGCTGGGTGCTCAGTGCTCAGGGTGCTGGGTGCTCAGTCCTCAAGGTGCTCAGTGCTCAGTGTGCTGGGCGCTCAGTGCTCGGGGTGCTCGGTACTCAGTACTCATGGTGCTGAGTGCTCAGTACTCAGGGTGCTGGGTGCTCAGTACTCAGGGTGCTGGGTGCTCAGTGCTCAGGGTGCTGGGTGATCAGTGCTCAGTGTGCTGGGTGCTCAGTGCTCAGGGTGCTGGGTGCTCAGTGCTCGGGGTGCTGGGTGCTCAGTACTCAGGGTGCTGGGTGCTCAGTGCTCAGGGTGCTGGGTGCTCAGTGCTCGGGGCGCTGGGTGCTCAGTGCTTGGGGTGCTCGGAGCTCAGTACTCAGGGTGCTGGGTGCTCAGTGCTCGGGGTGATCGGTGCTCAGTAGTCAGGGTGCTGGGTGCTCAGTGCTCGAGGTGCTCAGTACTCAGGGTGCTGTGTGTTCAGTGCTCAGGGTGCTGGGTGCTCAGAACTCAGGGTGCTCGGTGCTTAGTACTCAGGGTGCTGGGTGCTCAGTGCTCGGGGTGCTGGGTGCTCAGTGCTCAGTACGCAGGGTGCTGGGTGCTCAGTGCTCGGGGTGCTGGGTGCTCAGTGCTCAGTACTCAGGGTGCTGGGTGCTCAGTGCTCAGTTTGCTGGGTGCTCAGTGCTCGGGGTGCTGGGTGCTCAGTACTCAGTGTGCTTTGTGCTCAGTACTCCGGGTGCTGGGTGCTCAGTTCTCGGGGTGCTCGGTGCTCAGTACTCAGTGCTCAGGGTGCTCAGTGCTCAGTGCTCAGGGTGCTGGGTGCTCAGTGCTCGGGGTGATCGGTGCTCAGTAGTCAGGGTGCTGGGTGCTCAGTGCTCGGGGTGCTCGGTGCTCAGTACGTTGGGTGCTCACTACTCAGGGTGCTGGGTGCTCAGTGCTCAGGGTGCTGGGTGCTCAGTGCTCAGGGTGCTGGCTGCTCAGTGCTCAGGGTGCTGGGTGCTCAGTGCTCGGGGCGCTGGGTGCTCAGTGCTCAGGGTGCTGGGTGCTCAGTACTCGGGGTGCTGGGTGCTCAGTACTCAGGGTGCTGGGTGCTCAGTACTCTGGGTTCTGGGTGCTCAGTACTCAGGGTGCTGGGTGCTCAGTGCTCGGGGTTGCTGGGTGCTCAGTGCTCGCGGTGCTGAGTGCTCAGTGCTCGGGGTGCTCGGTGCTCAGTACTCAGGGTGCTGGGTGCTCAGTGCTCGAGGTGCTCAGTACTCAGGGTGCTGTGTGTTCAGTGCTCAGGGTGCTGGGTGCTCAGTACTCAGGGTGCTCGGTGCTTAGTACTCAGGGTGCTGGGTGCTCAGTGCTCGGGGTGCTGGGTGCTCAGTGCTCAGTACTCAGGGTGCTGGGTTCTCAGTGCTCGGGGTGCTGGTTGCTCAGTGCTCAGTACTCAGGGTGCTGGGTGCTCAGTGCTCAGTTTGCTGGGTGCTCAGTGCTCGGGGTGCTGGGTGCTCAGTACTCAGTGTGCTTTGTGCTCAGTACTCCGGGTGCTGGGTGCTCAGTTCTCGGGGTGCTCGGTGCTCAGTACTCAGTGCTCAGGGTGCTCAGTGCTCAGTGCTCAGGGTGCTGGTTGTTCAGTACTCAGGTTGCTGGGTTCTCAGTACTCAGGGTGCTGGGTGCTCAGTGCTCAGGGTCCTGGGTGCTCAGTACTAAGTGTGCTGGGTGCTCAGTGTGCTGGGTACTCAGTGCTCAGAGTGCTCGGTGCTCAGTACTCGGGGTGCTGGGTGCTCATTCTCGGGGTGCTGGGTGCTCAGTGCTCGGGGTGCTGGGTGCTCAGTACTCAGGGTGCTGGGTGCTCAGTGCTCAGGGTGCTGGGTGCTCAGTACTCAGGGTGCTGGGTGCTCAGGGTGCTGGGTGCTCAGTACTCAGGGTGCTGGGTGCTCAGTGCTCAGGGTGCTGGGTGCTCAGTACTCAGGGTTCTGGGTGCTCAGTGCTCGGGGTGCTCGTTGCTCAGTACGTTGGGTGCTCAGTGCTCAGGGTGCTGGCTGCTCAGTGCTCAGGGTGCTGGGTGCTCACTGCTCAGGGTGCTTGATGCTCAGTACTCAGGGTGCTGGGTGCTCAGTGCTCGGGGTGCTGGGTGCTCAGTGCTCAGGGTGTTCGGTGCTCAGTACTCAGGGTGCTGGGAGCTCAGGGCTCGGGGTGCTGGGTGCTCAGTATTCAGGGTGCTGGGTGCTCAGTGCTCAGGGTGCTGGGTACTCAGTGCTCAGGGTGCTGGGTGCTCAGTATTCAGGGTGCTGGGTGCTCAGTGCTCAGGGTGCTGGGTACTCAGTGCTCAAGGTGCTGGGTGCTCAGTACTCAGGGTGCTGGGTGCTCAGTACTCAGGGTGCTGGGTGCTCAGTGCTCGGGGTGCTGGGTGCTCAGTGCTCGGCGTGCTGGGTGCTCAGTGCTCGGGGTGCTCGGTGCTCAGTACTCAGGGTGCTGGGTGCTCAGTTCTCGAGGTGCTCAGTACTCAGGGTGCTGTGTGTTCAGTGCTCAGGGTGCTGGGTGCTCAGTACTCAGGATGCTCGGTGCTTAGTACTCAGCGTGCTGGGATCTCAGTACTCCGTGTGCTGGGTGCTCAGTGCTCGGTGTGCTCGGTGCTCAGTACTCAGTGCTCAGGGTGCTCAGTGCTCAGTGCTCAGGGTGCTGGGTGTTCAGTACTCAGGGTGCTTGGTGCTCAGTACTCGGGGTACTGGGTGCTCAGTACTCAGTGTGCTGGGTGCTCAGTACTCAGGGTGCTGGGTGCTCAGTACTCGGGTGCTGGGTGCTCAGTGCTCAGGGTGCTGGGTGCTCAGTGCTCGGGGTGCTGGGTGCTCAGTACTCAGGGTGCTGCGTGCTCAGTACTCAGGGTGCTGGGTGCTCTGTGCTCGGGGTGCTGGGTGCTCAGTGCTCGCGGTGCTGGATGCTCAGTGCTCGAGGTGCTCGGTGCTCAGTACTCAGGGTGCTGGGTGCTCAGTCCTCTAGGTGCTCAGTACTCAGGGTGCTGTGTGTTCAGTGCTCAGGGTGCTGGGTGCTCAGTACTCAGGGTGCTCGGTGCTTAGTACTCAGGGTGCTGGGTGCTCAGAACTCAGGGTGCTGGGTGCTCAGTGTTCAGGGTGCTAGGTGCTCAGTGCTCAGGGTGCTGGGTGCTCAGTGCTCAGGGTGCTGGGTGCTCAGTGCTCAGGGTGCTGGGTGCTCGGTGCTCTGGGTGCTGGGTGCTTAGTGCTCGGGGTGCCCGGTGCTCAGTACTCGGGGTGCTCAGTGCTCAGTACTCAGGGTGCTGGGTGCTCAGTGCTCAGGGTGCTGGGTGCTCAGTACTCAGGGTGCTGGGTGCTCGGTGCTCAGTACGCTGGGTGCTCAGTACTCAGGGTGCTGGGTGCTCAGTACTCAGGGTGCTCGGTGCTCAGTGCTCAGTGTGTTGGGTGCTCGGTGCTCGGGGTGCTGAGTTCTTAGTGCTCTGGTTGCTATGTGCTCAGTACTCAGGGTGCTGGGTGCTCAGTGCTCAGTACTCAGGGTGCTGGGTGCTCAGTGCTCAGGGTGCAGGGTGCTTGGTGCTCGGGGTGCTGGGTGCTTAGTGCTCGGGTTGCTGGGTGCTCAGTACTCAGGGTGCTGGGTGCTCAGTGCTCGGGGTGCTGGGTGCTCAGTGCTCAGTACTCAGGGTGCTCTGTGCTCAGTGCTCAGGGTGCTGTGTGCTCAGTGCTCAGGGTGCTGGGTCCTCAGTGCTCAGGGTGCTGGGTGCTCAGTACTCAGGGTGCTGGGTGCTCAGTACTCAGGGTGCTGGGTGCTCTGTGCTCGTTGTGCTGGGTGCTCAGTGCTCGCGGTGCTGGGTGCTCAGTGCTCAGGGTGCTCGGAGCTCAGTACTCAGGGTGCTGGGTGCTCAGTGCTCGAGGTGCTCAGTACTCAGGGTGCTGTGTGTTCAGTGCTCAGTGTGCTGGGTGCTCAGTACTCAGGGTGCTCGGTGCTTAGTACTCAGACTGCTGGGTGCTCAGTACTCCGGGTGCTGGGTGCTCAGTGCTCGGGGTGCTCGGTGCTCAGTGCACAAGGTGCTGGGTGCTCAGTACTCAGGGTGCTCATTGCTCAGGGTGCTGGGTGCTCAGTACTCAGGGTGCTGGGTGCTCAGTGCTCAGGGGGCTCGGTGCTCAGTACGTTGGGTGCTCAGTACTCAGGGTGCTCGGTGCTCAGTACTCGGGGTGCTGGGTGCTCATTAATCAGGGTGATGAGTGCTCAGTACTCAGGGTGCTCAGTGCTTGGGGTGCAGGGTGCTCAGTACTCAGGGTGCTCTGTGCTTGTGGTGCTGGGTGCTCAGTACTCAGGGTGCTGGGTGCTCAGTGCTCAGGGTGTTGGGTGCTAAGTACTCAGGGTGCTGGGTGCTCAGTACTCAGGGTGCTGGGTGCTCAGTGCTCGGGGTGCTGGGTGCTCAGTGTTCGGGGTGCTGGGTGCTCAGTGCTCGGGGTGCTGGGTGCTCAGTGCTCGGGGTTCTGGGTGCTCAGTGCTCGGGGTGCTGGGTGCTCAGTGCTCGGGGTGCTGGGTGCTCAGTGCTCGGGGTGCTTGGTGCTCAGTGCTCAGGGTGCTGGGTGCTCAGTGCTCGGGGTGCTTGGTGCTCAGTGCTCGGGGTGCTGGGTGCTCAGTGCTCAAGGTGCTGGGTGCTCGGTGCTCGGGGTGCTGGGTGCTTAGTGCTCGGGGTGCCCGGTGCTCAGTACTCGGGGTTCTGGGTGCTCAGTGCTCAGGGTACTCGGTGCTCAGTACGTTGGGTGCTCAGTACTCAGGGAGCTGGGTGCTCAGTGCTCAGGGTGCTGGGTGCTCAGTGCGCAGGGTGCTGGGTGCTCAGTGCTCAGGGTGCTGGGTGCTCAGTGCTCAGGGTGCTGGGTGCTCAGTGCTCAGGGTGCTGGGTGCTCGGTGCTCTGGGTGCTGGGTGCTTAGTGCTCGGGGTGCCCGGTGCTCAGTACTCGGCGTGCTCAGTGCTCAGTACTCAGGGTGGTGGGTGCTCAGTGCTCAGGGTGCTGGGTGCTCAGTACTCAGGGTGCTGGGTGCTCGGTGCTCAGTACGCTGGGTGCTCAGTACTCAGGGTGCTGGGTGCTCAGTACTCAGGATGCTCGGTGCTCAGTACTCAGGGTGCTGGGTGCTCAGTGCTCGGGGTGCTGGGTGCTCAGTACTCAGGGTGCTGGGTGCTCAGTGCTCGGGGTGCTCGGTGCTCAGTACGCTGGGTGCTCAGTACTCAGGGTGCTGGGTGCTCAGTACTCAGGGTGCTGGGTGCTTAGTACTCAGGGTGCTGGGTGCTCAGTGCTCAGGGTGCTGGGTGCTCGGTGCTCTGGGTGCTGGGTGCTTAGTGCTCGGGGTGCCCGGTGCTCAGTACTCGGGGTGCTCAGTGCTCAGTACTCAGGGTGCTGGGTGCTCAGTGCTCAGGGTGCTGGGTGCTCAGTACTCAGGGTGCTGGGTGCTCGGTGCTCAGTACGCTGGGTGCTCAGTACTCAGGGTGCTGGGTGCTCAGTACTCAGGGTGCTCGGTGCTCAGTGCTCAGTGTGTTGGGTGCTCGGTGCTCGGGGTGCTGAGTTCTTAGTGCTCTGGTTGCTATGTGCTCAGTACTCAGGGTGCTGGGTGCTCAGTGCTCAGTACTCAGGGTGCTGGGTGCTCAGTGCTCAGGGTGCAGGGTGCTTGGTGCTCGGGGTGCTGGGTGCTTAGTGCTCAGTACTCAGGGTGCTGGGTGCTCAGTACTCAGGGTGCTGGGTGCTCAGTGCTCGGGGTGCTGGGTGCTCAGTGCTCAGTACTCAGGGTGCTCTGTGCTCAGTGCTCAGGGTGCTGTGTGCTCAGTGCTCAGGGTGCTGGGTCCTCAGTGCTCAGGGTGCTGGGTGCTCAGTACTCAGGGTGCTGGGTGCTCAGTACTCAGGGTGCTGGGTGCTCTGTGCTCGTTGTGCTGGGTGCTCAGTGCTCGCGGTGCTGGGTGCTCAGTGCTCAGGGTGCTCGGTGCTCAGTACTCAGGGTGCTGGGTGCTCAGTGCTCGAGGTGCTCAGTACTCAGGGTGCTGTGTGTTCAGTGCTCAGTGTGCTGGGTGCTCAGTACTCAGGGTGCTCGGTGCTTAGTACTCAGACTGCTGGGTGCTCAGTACTCCGGGTGCTGGGTGCTCAGTGCTCGGGGTGCTCGGTGCTCAGTGCACAAGGTGCTGGGTGCTCAGTACTCAGGGTGCTCATTGCTCAGGGTGCTGGGTGCTCAGTACTCAGGGTGCTGGGTGCTCAGTGCTCAGGGGGCTCGGTGCTCAGTACGTTGGGTGCTCAGTACTCAGGGTGCTCGGTGCTCAGTACTCGGGGTGCTGGGTGCTCATTAATCAGGGTGATGGGTGCTCAGTACTCAGGGTGCTCAGTGCTTGGGGTGCAGGGTGCTCAGTACTCAGGGTGCTCTGTGCTTGTGGTGCTGGGTGCTCAGTACTCAGGGTGCTGGGTGCTCAGTGCTCAGGGTGTTGGGTGCTAAGTACTCAGGGTGCTGGGTGCTCAGTACTCAGGGTGCTGGGTGCTCAGTGCTCGGGGTGCTGGGTGCTCAGTGCTCGGGGTGCTGGTTGCTCAGTGCTCGGGGTGCTGGGTGCTCAGTGCTCGGGGTTCTGGGTGCTCAGTGCTCGGGGTGCTGGGTGCTCAGTGCTCGGGGTGCTGGGTGCTCAGTGCTCGGGGTGCTTGGTGCTCAGTGCTCAGGGTGCTTGGTGCTCAGTGCTCGGGGTGCTTGGTGCTCAGTGCTCGGGGTGCTGGGTGCTCAGTGCTCAAGGTGCTGGGTGCTCGGTGCTCGGGGTGCTGGGTGCTTAGTGCTCGGGGTGCCCGGTGCTCAGTACTCGGGGTTCTGGGTGCTCAGTGCTCAGGGTACTCGGTGCTCAGTACGTTGGGTGCTCAGTACTCAGGGAGCTGGGTGCTCAGTGCTCAGGGTGCTGGGTGCTCAGTGCTCAGGGTGCTGGGTGCTCAGTGCTCAGGGTGCTGGGTGCTCAGTGCTCAGGGTGCTGGGTGCTCAGTGCTCAGGGTGCTGGGTGCTCGGTGCTCTGGGTGCTGGGTGCTTAGTGCTCGGGGTGCCCGGTGCTCAGTACTCGGCGTGCTCAGTGCTCAGTACTCAGGGTGGTGGGTGCTCAGTGCTCAGGGTGCTGGGTGCTCAGTACTCAGGGTGCTGGGTGCTCGGTGCTCAGTACGCTGGGTGCTCAGTACTCAGGGTGCTGGGTGCTCAGTACTCAGGATGCTCGGTGCTCAGTACTCAGGGTGCTGGGTGCTCAGTGCTCGGGGTGCTGGGTGCTCAGTACTCAGGGTGCTGGGTGCTCAGTGCTCGGGGTGCTCGGTGCTCAGTACGCTGGGTGCTCAGTACTCAGGGTGCTGGGTGCTCAGTACTCAGGGTGCTGGGTGCTTAGTACTCAGGGTGCTGTGTGCTCAGTGCTCGGGGTGCTGGGTGCTCAGTGCTCAGTACTCAGGGTGCTGGGTGCTCAGTGCTCAGGTTGCTGGGTGCTCGGCGCTCAGTACGCTGGGTGCTCAGTACTCAGGGTGCTGGGTGCTCAGTACTCAGGGTGCTCGGTGCTCAGTACTCAGGGTGCTGGGTGCTCAGTGCTCGGGGTGCTGGGTGCTCAGTACTCAGGGTGCTGGGTGCTCAGTGCTCGGGGTGCTCGGTGCTCAGTACGCTGGGTGCTCAGTATTCAGGGTGCTGGGTGCTCAGTACTCAGGGTGCTGGGTGCTCAGTGCTCAGGGTGCTGGGTGCTCAGTGCTCGGGGTGCTCAGTGCTAAGTACTCAGGGTGCTGGGTGCTCAGTACTCATCGTGCTGGGTGCTCAGTACTCAGAGTGCTGGGTGCTCAGTGCTCGTAGTGCTGGGTACTCTGTGCTCAGGGTGCTCAGTGCTCAGTACTCAGGGTGCTGGGTGCTCATTACTCAGGGTGCTGGGTGCTCAGTGCTCGGGGTGCTGGGTGCTCAGTACTCAGGGTGCTGGGTGCTCAGTGCTCAGGGTGCTCGGTGCTCAGTACTCATGGTGCTGGGTGCTCATTCTCAGGGTGCTGGGTGCTCAGTACTCAGGTTGCTCAGTACTCTGGGTGCTCGGTGCTCAGTACTCATGGTGCTGGCTGCTCAGTACTCAGGGTGCTCGGTGCTCAGTTCTCAGGGTGCTCGGTGCTCAGTGTTTGGTGTGCTGGGTGCTCAGTACTCAGGGTGCTGGGTGCTCAGTGCTCATGGTGCTCGGTGCTCAGTGCTCTGGGTTCTGGGTGCTCAGTACTCAGTGCTCAGGATGCTGGGTGCTCAGTGCTCAGGGTGCTGGGTGCTCAGTGCTCAGGGAGCTCAGTTCTCAGTGCTCAGTACTTAGGGTGCTGGGTGCTCAGTATTCAGGGTGCTGGGTGCTCAGTGCTCGGGGTGCCCGGTGCTCAGTGCTCGGGGTGCTCGGTGCTCAGTACTCAGGGTGCTGGGTGCTCAGTACTCACGGTGCTGGGTGCTCAGTGCTCGGGGTGCTGGGTGCTCAGTGCTCGGGTTGCTGGGTGCTCAGTGCTCGGGGTGCTGGGTGCTCAGTACTCAGGGTGCTCAGTACTCAGGGTGCTGGGTGCTCAGTGCTCGGGGTGCTCGTTGCTCAGTACGTTGGGTGCTCAGTGCTCAGGGTGCTGGCTGCTCAGTGCTCAGGGTGCTGGGTGCTCAGTGCTCAGGGTGCTTGATGCTCAGTACTCAGCGTGCTGGGTGCTCAGTGCTCAGGGTGCTGGGTGCTCAGTGCTCAGGGTGCTGGGTGCTCAGTACTCAGGGTGCTGGGTGCTCAGTACTCAGGGTGCTGGGTGCTCAGTACTCGGGGTGCTGGGTGCTCAGTGCTCAGCGTGCTGGGTGCTCAGTACTCAGGGTGCTCGGTGCTCAGTGCTTGGGGTGCTGGGTGCTCAGTACTCAGGGTGCTGGGTGCTCAGTTCTCAGGGTGCTGCATGCTCAGTGCTCAGGGTGATGGGTGCTCAGTACTCAGTGCTCAGGATGCTCCGTGCTCAGTGCTCGGGCCGCTGGGTGCTCAGTGCTCAGGGTGCTGCGTGCTCAGTACTCAGGGTGCTGGGTTCTCAGTACTCAGGGTGCTGGGTGCACAGTGCTAGGGGTGCTGGGTGCTCAGTGCTCGGGGTCTGGGTGCTCAGTACTCAGGGTGCTGGGTGCTCAGTACTCAGGGTGCTGGGTGCTCAGTGCTCAGGGTGCTGGGTGCTCAGTGCTCTGGGTGCTTGGTGCTCAGTGCTCAGGGTGCTGGGTGCTCAGTGCTCAGGGTGCTGGGTGCTCAGTGCTCGGGGTGCTGGGTGCTGAGTGCTCAGGGTGCTGGGTGCTCAGTGCTCGGGGTGCTCGGTGCTCAGTACACAGGGTGCTAGGTGCTCAGTGCTCGGGGTGCTGGGTGCTCAGTGCTCAGTACTCAGGGTGCTGGGTGCTCAGTGCTCGGGGTGCTGGGTGCTCAGTACTCAGGGTGCTGGGTGCTCAGTGCTCAGGGTGCTGGGTGCTCAGTGCTCAGGGTGCTGGGTGCTCAGTGATCGGGGTGCTGGGTGCTCAGTACTCAGGGTGCTCAGTGCTCGGGGAGCTTGGTGCTCAGTACTCAGGGTGCTGGGTGCTCAGTACTCAGTGCTCGGGGTCCTGGGTGCTCCGTGCTCGGGGTGCTGGGTGCTCAGTGCTCTGGGTGCTTAGTGCTCAGTACTCAGGGTGCTGGGTGCTCAGTACTCAGGGTGCTCAGTGCTCGGGGTGCTGGGTGCTCAGTACTCAGGGTGCTGGGTGCTCAGTACTCAGGGTGCTCAGTGCTCGGGGTGCTGGGTGCTCAGTGCTCAGGGTGATCGGTGCTCAGTACTCAGGATGCTGGGTGCTCAGTACTCAGGGTGCTGGGTGCTCAGTACTCAGGGTGCTGGTTGCTCAGTCCTCAGGGTGCTCAGTGCTCAGGGTGCTGGGTGATCAGTGCTCGGGGTGCTCAGTGCTCAGTACTCAGGGTGCTGAGTGCCCAGTACTCAGGGTGCTGGGTGCTCAGTACTCAGGGTGCTCATTGCTCAGGGTGCTGGGTGCTCAGTACTCAGGGTGCTGGGTGCTCAGTGCTCAGGGTGCTCGGTGCTCAGTACGTTGGGTGCTCAGTACTCAGGGTGCTCGGTGCTCAGTACTCAGGGTGCTGGGTGCTCATTAATCAGGGTGCTGGGTGCTCAGTACTCAGGGTGCTCAGTGCTTGGGGTGCAGGGTGCTCAGTACTCAGGGTGCTCTGTGCTTGGGGTGCTGGGCGCTCAGTACTCAGGGTGCTGGGTGCTCAGTGCTCAGGGTGTTGGGTGCTCAGTACTCAGGGTGCTGGGTGCTCAGTACTCAGGGTGCTGGGTGCTCAGTGCTCGGGGTGCTGGGTGCTCAGTGCTCGGGGTGCTGGGTGCTCAGTGCTCGGGGTGCTCGGTGCTCAGTGCTCGGGGTGCTGGGTGCTCAGTGCTCAGTACTCAGTGTGCTGGGTGCTCAGTGCTCAGGTTGCTGGGTGCTCGGTGCTCAGTACGCTGGGTGCTCAGTACTCAGGGTGCTGGATGCTCAGTACTCAGGGTGCTCGGTGCTCAGTACTCAGGGTGCTGGGTGCTCAGTGCTCGGGGTGCTGGGTGCTCAGTACTCAGGGTGCTGGGTGCTCAGTGCTCGGGGTGCTCGGTGCTCAGTACGCTGGGTGCTCAGTATTCAGGGTGCTGGGTGCTCAGTACTCAGGGTGCTGGGTGCTCAGTGCTCAGGGTGCTGGGTGCTCAGTGCTCGGGGTGCTGGGTGCTCAGTACTCAGAGTGCTGGGTGCTCTGTGCTCAGGGTGATCAGTGCTCAGTACTCAGGGTGCTGGGTGCTCATTACTCAGGGTGCTGGGTGCTCAGTGCTCGGGGTGCTGGGTGCTCAGTACTCAGGGTGCTGGGTGCTCAGTGCTCAGGGTGCTCGGTGCTCAGTACTCATGTTGCTGGGTGCTCATTCTCAGGGTGCTGGGTGCTCAGTACTCAGGTTGCTCAGTACTCTGGGTGCTCGGTGCTCAGTACTCATGGTGCTGGCTGCTCAGTACTCAGGGTGCTCGGTGCTCAGTTCTCAGGGTGCTCGGTGCTCAGTGTTTGGTGTGCTGGGTGCTCAGTACTCAGGGTGCTGGGTGCTCAGTGCTCATGGTGCTCGGTGCTCAGTGCTCTGGGTGCTGGGTGCTCAGTACTCAGTGCTCAGGATGCTGGGTGCTCAGTGCTCAGGGTGCTGGGTGCTCAGTGCTCAGGGAGCTCAGTGCTCAGTGCTCAGTACTTAGGGTGCTGGGTGCTCAGTACTCAGGGTGCCCGGTGCTCAGTGCTCGGGGTGCTCGGTGCTCAGTACTCAGGGTGCTGGGTGCTCAGTTCTCAGGGTGCTGCGTGCTCAGTGCTCAGGGTGATGGGTGCTCAGTACTCAGTGCTCAGGATGCTGGGTGCTCAGTGCTCGGGCCGCTGGGTGCTCAGTGCTCAGGGTGCTGGGTGCTCAGTACTCAGGGTGCTGGGTTCTCAGTACTCAGGGTGCTGGGTGCACAGTGCTAGGGGTGCTGGGTGCTCAGTGCTCGGGGTCTGGGTGCTCAGTACTCAGGGTGCTGGGTGCTCAGTACTCAGGGTGCTGGGTGCTCAGTGCTCAGGGTGCTGGGTGCTCAGTGCTCTGGGTGCTGGGTGCTCAGTGCTCAGGGTGCTGGGTGCTCAGTGCTCAGGGTGCTGGGTGCTCAGTGCTCAGGGTGCTGGATGCTGAGTGCTCAGGGTGCTGGGTGCTCAGTGCTCGGGGTGCTCGGTGCTCAGTACACAGGGTGCTAGGTGCTCAGTGCTCGGGGTGCTGGGTGCTCAGTGCTCAGTACTCAGGGTGCTGGGTGCTCAGTGCTCGGGGTGCTGGGTGCTCAGTACTCAGGGTGCTGGGTGCTCAGTGCTCAGGGTGCTGGGTGCTCAGTGCTCAGGGTGCTGGGTGCTCAGTGATCGGGGTGCTGGGTGCTCAGTACTCAGGGTGCTCAGTGCTCGGGGAGCTCGGTGCTCAGTACTCAGGGTGCTGGGTGCTCAGTACTCAGTGCTCGGGGTCCTGGGTGCTCCGTGCTCGGGGTGCTGGGTGCTCAGTGCTCTGGGTGCTTAGTGCTCAGTACTCAGGGTGCTGGGTGCTCAGTACTCAGGGTGCTCAGTGCTCGGGGTGCTGGGTGCTCAGTACTCAGGGTGCTGGGTGCTCAGTACTCAGGGTGCTCAGTGCTCGGGGTGCTGGGTGCTCAGTGCTCAGGGTGATCGGTGCTCAGTACTCAGGATGCTGGGTGCTCAGTACTCAGGGTGCTGGGTGCTCAGTACTCAGGGTGCTCAGTGCTCAGGGTGCTGGGTGATCAGTGCTCGGGGTGCTCGGTGCTCAGTACTCAGGGTGCTGAGTGCCCAGTACTCAGGGTGCTGGGTGCTCAGTACTCAGGGTGCTCATTGCTCAGGGTGCTGGGTGCTCAGTACTCAGGGTGCTGGGTGCTCAGTGCTCAGGGTGCTCGGTGCTCAGTACGTTGGGTGCTCAGTACTCAGGGTGCTCGGTGCTCAGTACTCGGGGTGCTGGGTGCTCATTAATCAGGGTGCTGGGTGCTCAGTACTCAGGGTGCTCAGTGCTTGGGGTGCAGGGTGCTCAGTACTCAGGGTGCTCTGTGCTTGGGGTGCTGGGTGCTCAGTGCTCAGGGTGTTGGGTGCTCAGTACTCAGGGTGCTGGGTGCTCAGTACTCAGGGTGCTGGGTGCTCAGTGCTCGGGGTGCTGGGTGCTCAGTGCTCGGGGTGCTGGGTGCTCAGTGCTCGGGGTGCTGGGTGCTCAGTGCTCAGGGTGCTGGGTGCACAGTGCTCGGGGTGCTGGGTGCTCAGTGCTCGGGGTGCTTGGTGCTCAGTGCTCGGGGTGCTGGGTTCTCAGTGCTCAGTGTGCTGGGTGCTCGGTGCTCGGGGTGCTGGGTGCTTAGTGCTCGGGGTGCCCGGTGCTCAGTACTCGGGGTTCTGGGTGCTCTGTGCTCAGGGTACTCGGTGCTCAGTACGTTGGGTGCTCAGTACTCAGGGTGTTGGGTGCTCAGTGCTCAGGGTGCTAGGTGCTCAGTGCTCAGGGTGCTGGGTGCTCAGTGCTCAGGGTGCTGGGTGCTCAGTGCTCAGGGTGCTGGGTGCTCGGTGCTCTGGGTGCTGGGTGCTTAGTGCTCGGGGTGCCCGGTGCTCAGTACTCGGTTTGCTCAGTGCTCAGTACTCAGGGTGCTGGGTGCTCAGTGCTCAGGGTGCTGGGTGCTCAGTACTCAGGGTGCTGGGTGCTCGGTGCTCAGTACGCAGTGTGCTCAGTACTCAGGGTGCTGGGTGCTCAGTACTCAGTGTGCTCGGTGCTCAGTGCTCAGGGTGCTAGGTGCTCGGTGCTCGGGGTGCTGGGTGCTTAGTGCTCGGGTTGCTGGGTGCTCAGTACTCAGGGTGCTGGGTGCTAAGTGCTCAGTACTCAGGGTGCTGGGTGCTCAGTGCTCAGGGTTCTGGGTGCTCAGTGCTCAGGGTGCTGGGTGCTCGGAGCTCGGGGTGCTGGGTGCTTAGTGCTCGGGTTGCTGGGTGCTCAGTACTCAGGGTGCTGGGTGCTCAGTACTCAGGGTGCTGGGTGCTCAGTGCTCAGGGTGCTGGGTGCTCGGTGCTCGGGGTGCAGGGTGCTTAGTGCTCGGGTTGCTGGGTGCTCAGTACTCAGGGTGCTGGGTGCTCAGTGCTCGGGGTGCTGGGTGCTCAGTGCTCAGTACTCAGGGTGCTGTGTGCTCAGTGCTCAGGGTGCTGTGTGTTCAGTTCTCAGGGTGCTGGGTGCTCAGTACTCAGGGTGCTGGGTGCTCAGTACGCAGGGTGCTGGGTTCTCAGTGCTCAGGGTGCTGGGTGCTCGGTGCTCGGGGTGCTGGGTGTTTAGTGCTCGGGTTGCTGGGTGCTCAGTACTCAGGGTGCTGGGTGCTCAGTGCTCGGGGTGCTGGGTGCTCAGTGCTCAGTACTCAGGGTGCTGGGTGCTCAGTACGCAGGGTGCTGGGTTCTCAGTGCTCAGGGTGCTGGGTGCTCGGTGCTCGGGGTGCTGGGTGTTTAGTGCTCGGGTTGCTGGGTGCTCAGTACTCAGGGTGCTGGGTACTCAGTGCTCAGGGTGCTGGGTGCTCAGTACTCAGGGTGCTGGGTGCTCAGTACTCAGGGTGCTGGGTGCTCTTTGCTCGGGGTGCTGGGTGCTCAGTGCTCGCGGTGCTGTGTGCTCAGTGCTCAGGGTGCTCGGTGCTCAGTACTCAGGGTGCTGGGTGCTCAGTGCTCGAGGTGCTCAGTACTCAGGGTGCTGTGTGTTCAGTGCTCAGTGTGCTGGGTGCTCAGTACTCAGGGTGCTCGGTGCTTAGTACTCAGGGTGCTGGGTGCTCAGTACTCCGGGTGCTGGGAGCTCAGTGCTCGGGGTTCTCGGTGCTCAGTGCTCAAGGTGCTGGGTGCTCAGTACTCAGCGTGCTCATTGCTCAGGGTGCTGGGTGCTCAGTACTCAGGGTGCTGGGTGCTCAGTGCTCAGGGTGCTCGGTGCTCAGTACGTTGGGTGCTCAGTACTCAGGGTGCTTGGTGCTCAGTACTCGGGGTGCTGGGTGGTCATTAATCAGGGTGATGGGTGCTCAGTAATCAGGGTGCTCAGTGCTTGGGGTTCAGGGTGCTCAGTACTCAGGGTGTTCTGTGCTTGGGGTGCTGGGTGCTCAGTACTCAGGGTGCTGGGTACTCAGTGCTCAGGGTGTTGGGTGCTCAGTACTCAGGGTGCTGGGTGCTCAGTACTCAGGGTGCTGGGTGCTCAGTGCTCGGGGTGTTGGGTGCTCAGTGCTCGGGGTGCTGGGTGCTCAGTACTCAGGGTGCTGGGTGCTCATTACTCAGGGTGCTCAGTGCTCGGGGTGCTGGGTGCTCAGTGCTCAGGGTGCTGGGTGCTCAGTACTCAGGGTGCTGGGTGCTCAGTACTCAGGGTGCTCAGTGCTCGGGGTGCTGGGTTCTCAGTGCTCAGGGTGCTGGGTGCTCGGTGCTCGGGGTGCTGGGTGCTTAGTGCTCGTGGTGCCCGGTGCTCAGTACTCGGGGTTCTGGGTGCTCAGTGCTCAGGGTACTCGGTGCTCAGTACGTTGGGTGCTCAGTACTCAGGGTGCTGGGTGCTCAGTGCTCAGGGTGCTGGGTGCTCAGTGCTCAGGGTGCTGGGTGCTCAGTGCTCAGGGTGCTGGGTGCTCAGTGCTCAGGGTGCTGGGTGCTCGGTGCTCTGGGTGCTGGGTGCTTAGTGCTCGGGGTGCTCGGTGCTCAGTACTCGGGGTGCTCAGTGCTCAGTACTCAGGGTGGTGGGTGCTCAGTGCTCAGGGTGCTGGGTGCTCAGTGCTCAGGGTGCTGGGTGCTCAGTGCTCGGGGTGCTCGGTGCTCAGTACGCTGGGTGCTCAGTACTCAGGGTGCTGGGTGCTCAGTACTCAGGGTGCTCGGTGCTTAGTAGTCAGGGTGCTGCGTGCTCAGTGCTCCGGGTGCTGGGTGCTCAGTGCTCAGTACTCAGGGTGCTGGGTGCTCAGTGCTCAGGTTGCTGGGTGCTCAGTGCTCAGGGTGCTTCGTGCTCGGTGCTCGGTGCTCGGGGTGCTGGGTGCTTAGTGCTCGGGGTGCTGGGTGCTCAGTACTCAGGGTGCTGGGTGGTCAGTACTCACGGTGCTGGGTGCTCAGTACACGGGGTGCTGGGTGCTCACTACTCAGGGTGCTGGGTGCTCAGTACTCAGGGTGCTGGGTGCTCAGTGCTCGGGGTGCTCGGTGCTCAGTACTCAGGGTGCTCATTACTCAGGGTGCTCAGTACTCAGGGTGCTGGGTGCTCAGTACTCAGGGTGCTCAGTACTCAGGGTGCTGGGTGCTCAGTGCTCGGGGTGCTGGGTGCTCAGTACCCAGGGTGCTCAGTACTCAGGGTGCTGGGTGCTCAGTGCTCGGGGTGCTGGGTGCTCAGTGCTCAGGGTGATCGGTGCTCAGTACTCAGGATGCTGGGTGCTCAGTACTCAGGGTGCTGGGTGCTCAGTACACAGGGTGCTGGTTGCTCAGTCCTCAGGGTGCTCAGTGCTCAGGGTGCTGGGTGCTCAGTGCTCGGGGTGCTCGGTGCTCAGTACTCAGGGTGCTGGGTGCTCAGTACTCAGGGTGCTGGGTGCTCAGTACTCAGGGTGCTGGGTGCTCAGTGCTCGTAGTGCTGGGTGCTCAGTGCTCAGTACTCAGGGTGCTGGGTGCACATTACTCAGCGTGCTGGGTGCTCAGTGCTCGGGGTGCTGGGTGCTCAGTACTCAGGGTGCTGGGTGCTCAGTGCTCGGGGTGCTGGGTGCTCAGTGCTCAGTACTCAGGGTGCTGGGTGCTCAGTACTCAGGGTGCTGGGTGCTCAGTGCTCGGGGTGCTGGGTGCTCAGTGCTCGGGGTGCTGGGTGCTCAGTACTCAGGGTGCTGGGTGCTCAGTGCTCGGGGTGCTGGGTGCTCAGTACTCAGGGTGCTGGGTGCTCATTGCTCGGGGTGCTCGGTGCTCAGTACGCTGGGTGCTCAGTACTCAGGGTGCTGGGTGCTCAGTACTCAGGGTGCTGGGTGCTTAGTACTCAGGGTGCTGGGTGCTCAGTGCTCCGGGTGCTGGGTGCTCAGTGCTCAGTACTCAGGGTGCTGGGTGCTCAGTGCTCAGGTTGCTGGGTGCTCAGTGCTCAGGGTGATTCGTGCTCGGTGCTCGGTGCTCGGGGTGCTGGGTGCTTAGTGCTCGGGGTGCTGGGTGCTCAGTACTCAGGGTGCTGGGTGGTCAGTACTCACGGTGCTGGGTGCTCAGTACTCGGGGTGCTGGGTGCTCACTACTCAGGGTGCTGGGTGCTCAGTACTCAGGGTGCTGGGTGCTCAGTGCTCGGGGTGCTCGGTGCTCAGTACTCAGGGTGCTCATTACTCAGGGTGCTCAGTATTCAGGGTGCTGGGTGCTCAGTACTCAGGGTGCTCAGTACTCAGGGTGCTGGGTGCTCAGTGCTCAGGGTGCTGGGTGCTCAGTACCCAGGGTGCTCAGTACTCAGGGTGCTGGGTGCTCAGTGCTCGGGGTGCTGGGTGCTCAGTGCTCAGGGTGATCGGTGCTCAGTACTCAGGATGCTGGGTGCTCAGTACTCAGGGTGCTGGGTGCTCAGTACACAGGGTGCTGGTTGCTCAGTCCTCAGGGTGCTCAGTGCTCAGGGTGCTGGGTGCTCAGTGCTCGGGGTGCTCGGTGCTCAGTACTCAGGGTGCTGGGTGCTCAGTACTCAGGGTGCTGGTTGCTCAGTACTCAGGGTGCTGGGTGCTCAGTGCTCGTAGTGCTGGGTGCTCAGTGCTCAGTACTCAGGGTGCTGGGTGCTCATTACTCAGGGTGCTGGGTGCTCAGTGCTCGGGGTGCTGGGTGCTCAGTACTCAGGGTGCTGGGTGCTCAGTGCTCAGGGTGCTCGGTGCTCAGTACTCATGGTGCTGGGTGCTCATTCTCAGGGTGCTGGGTGCTCAGTACTCAGGTTGCTCAGTACACTGGGTGCTCGGTGCTCAGTACTCATGGTGCTGGCTGCTCAGTACTAAGGGTGCTCGGTGCTCAGTTCTCAGGGTGCTCGGTGCTCAGTGTTTGGGGTGCTGGGTGCTCAGTACTCAGGGTGCTGAGTGCTCAGTGCTCAGGGTGCTCGGTGCTCAGTGCTCTGGGTGCTGGGTGCTCAGTACTCAGTGCTCAGGATGCTGGGTGCTCAGTGCTCAGGGTGCTGGGTGCTCAGTGCTCAGGGAGCTCAGTGCTCAGTACTTAGGGTGCTGGGTGCTCAGTACTCAGGGTGCTGGGTGCTCAGTGCTCGGGGTGCTCGGTGCTCAGTACTCAGGGTGCTGGGTGCTCAGTACTCACGGTGCTGGGTGCTCAGTGCTCGGGGTGCTGGGTGCTCAGTGCTCGGGGTGCTGCGTGCTCAGTACTCAGGATGCTGGGTGCTCAGTACTCAGGGTGCTGGGTGCTCAGTACACAGGGTGCTGGTTGCTCAGTCCTCAGGGTGCTCAGTGCTCAGGGTGCTGGGTGCTCAGTGCTCGGGGTGCTCGGTGCTCAGTACTCAGGGTGCTGGGTGCTCAGTACTCAGGGTGCTGGGTGCTCAGTACTCAGGGTGCTGGGTGCTCAGTGCTCGTAGTGCTGGGTGCTCAGTGCTCAGTACTCAGGGTGCTGGGTGCACATTACTCAGCATGCTGGGTGCTCAGTGCTCGGGGTGCTGGGTGCTCAGTACTCAGGGTGCTGGGTGCTCAGTGCTCGGGGTGCTGGGTGCTCAGTGCTCAGTACTCAGGGTGCTGGGTGCTCAGTACTCAGGGTGCTGGGTGCTCAGTGCTCGGGGTGCTGGGTGCTCAGTGCTCGGGGTGCTGGGTGCTCAGTACTCAGGGTGCTGGGTGCTCAGTGCTCAGGGTGTTGGGTGCTCAGTACTCAGGGTGCTGGGTGCTCAGTACTCAGGGTGCTGGGTGCTCAGTGCTCGGGGTGCTGGGTGCTCAGTGCTCGGGGTGCTGGGTGCTCAGTGCTCGGGGTGCTGGGTGCTCAGTGCTCAGGGTGCTGGGTGCTCAGTGCTCGGGGTGCTGGGTGCTCAGTGCTCGGGGTGCTTGGTGCTCAGTGCTCGGGGTGCTGGGTTCTCAGTGCTCAGTGTGCTGGGTGCTCGGTGCTCGGGGTGCTGGGTGCTTAGTGCTCGGGGTGCCCGGTGCTCAGTACTCGGTGTTCTGGGTGCTCAGTGCTCAGGGTACTCGGTGCTCAGTACGTTGGGTGCTCAGTACTCAGGGTGCTGGGTGCTCAGTGCTCAGGGTGCTAGGTGCTCAGTGCTCAGGGTGCTGGGTGCTCAGTGCTCAGGGTGCTGGGTGCTCAGTGCTCAGGGTGCTGGGTGCTCGGTGCTCTGGGTGCTGGGTGCTTAGTGCTCGGGGTGCCCGGTGCTCAGTACTCGGGGTGCTCAGTGCTCAGTACTCAGGGTGCTGGGTGCTCAGTGCTCAGGGTGCTGGGTGCTCAGTACTCAGGGTGCTGGGTGCTCGGTGCTCAGTACGCAGTGTGCTCAGTACTCAGGGTGCTGGGTGCTCAGTACTCAGGGTGCTCGGTGCTCAGTGCTCAGGGTGCTAGGTGCTCGGTGCTCGGGGTGCTGGGTGCTTAGTGCTCGGGTTGCTGGGTGCACAGTACTCAGGGTGCTGGGTGCTAAGTGCTCAGTACTCAGGGTGCTGGGTGCTCAGTGCTCAGGGTTCTGGGTGCTCAGTGCTCAGGTTGCTGGGTGCTCAGTACTCAGGGTGCTGGGTGCTTAGTGCTCGGGTTGCTGGGTGCTCAGTACTCAGGGTGCTGGGTGCTCAGTGCTCGGGGTGCTGGGTGCTCAGTGCTCAGTACTCAGGGTGCTGTGTGCTCAGTGCTCAGGGTGCTGTGTGTTCAGTTCTCAGGGTGCTGGGTGCTCAGTACTCAGGGTGCTGGGTGCTCAGTACTCAGGGTGCTGGGTGCTCAGTGCTCAGGGTGCTGGGTGCTCGGTGCTCGGGGTGCTGGGTGTTTAGTGCTCGGGTTGCTGGGTGCTCAGTACTCAGGGTGCTGGGTGCTCAGTGCTCGGGGTGCTGGGTGCTCAGTGCTCAGTACTCAGGGTGCTGGGTGCTCAGTGCTCAGGGTGCTGTGTGCTCAGTGCTCAGGGTGCTGGGTACTCAGTGCTCAGGGTGCTGGGTGCTCAGTACTCTGGGTGCTGGGTGCTCAGTACTCAGGGTGCTGGGTGCTCTGTGCTCGGGGTGCTGGGTGCTCAGTGCTCGCGGTGCTGGGTGCTCAGTGCTCAGGGTGCTCGGTGCTCAGTACTCAGGGTGCTGGGTGCTCAGTGCTCGAGGTGCTCAGTACTCAGGGTGCTGTGTGTTCAGTGCTCAGTGTGCTGGGTGCTCAGTACTCAGGGTGCTCGGTGCTTAGTACTCAGGGTGCTGGGTGCTCAGTACTCCGGGTGCTGGGTGCTCAGTGCTCGGGGTTCTCGGTGCTCAGTGCTCAAGGTGCTGGGTGCTCAGTATTCAGCGTGCTCATTGCTCAGGGTGCTGGGTGCTCAGTACTCAGGGTGCTGGGTGCTCAGTACTCAGGGTGCTGGGTGCTCAGTACGTTGGGTGCTCAGTACTCAGGGTGCTTGGTGCTCAGTACTCGGGGTGCTGGGTGCTCATTAATCAGGGTGATGGGTGCTCAGTAATCAGGGTGCTCAGTGCTTGGGGTTCAGGGTGCTCAGTACTCAGGGTGTTCTGTGCTTGGGGTGCTGGGTGCTCAGTACTCAGGGTGCTGGGTGCTCAGTGCTCAGGGTGTTGGGTGCTCAGTACTCAGGGTGCTGGGTGCTCAGTACTCAGGGTGCTGGGTGCTCAGTACTCAGTGCTCAGGATGCTGGGTGCTCAGTGCTCAGGGTGCTCGGTGCTCAGTACGTTGGGTGCTCAGTACTCAGGGTGCTTGGTGCTCAGTACTCGGGGTGCTGGGTGCTCATTAATCAGGGTGATGGGTGCTCAGTAATCAGGGTGCTCAGTGCTTGGGGTTCAGGGTGCTCAGTACTCAGGGTGTTCTGTGCTTGGGGTGCTGGGTGCTCAGTACTCAGGGTGCTGGGTGCTCAGTGCTCAGGGTGTTGGGTGCTCAGTACTCAGGGTGCTGGGTGCTCAGTACTCAGGGTGCTGGGTGCTCAGTGCTCGGGGTGTTGGGTGCTCAGTGCTCGGGGTGCTGGGTGCTCAGTGCTCGGGGTGCTGGGTGCTCAGTGCTCGGGGTTCTGGGTGCTCAGTGCCCAGGGTGCTGGGTGATCAGTGCTCGGGGTGCTGGGTGCTCAGTGCTCAGGGTGCTGGGTGCTCGGTGCTCGGGGTGCTGGGTGCTTAGTGCTCGTGGTGCCCGGTGCTCAGTACTCGGGGTTCTGGGTGCTCAGTGCTCAGGGTACTCGGTGCTCAGTACGTTGGGTGCTCAGTACTCAGGGTGCTGGGTGCTCAGTGCTCAGGGTGCTGGGTGCTCAGTGCTCAGGGTGCTGGGTGCTCAGTGCTCAGGGTGCTGGGTGCTCAGTGCTCAGGGTGCTGGGTGCTCAGTGCTTAGGGTGCTGGGTGCTCGGTGCTCTGGGTGCTGAGTGCTTAGTGCTCGGGGTGCTCGGTGCTCAGTACTCGGGGTGCTCAGTGCTCAGTACTCAGGGTGGTGGGTGCTCAGTGCTCAGGGTGCTGGGTGCTCAGTACTCAGGGTGCTGGGTGCTCGGTTCTCAGTACGCTGGGTTCTCAGTACTCAGGGTGCTGGGTGCTCAGTACTCAGGGTGCTCGGTGCTCAGTACTCAGGGTGCTGGGTGCTCAGTGCTCGGGGTGCTGGGTGCTCAGTACTCAGGGTGCTGGGTGCTCATTGCTCGGGGTGCTCGGTGCTCAGTACGCTGGGTGCTCAGTACTCAGGGTGCTGGGTGCTCAGTACTCAGGGTGCTGGGTGCTTAGTACTCAGGGTGCTGGGTGCTCAGTGCTCCGGGTGCTGGGTGCTCAGTGCTCAGTACTCAGGGTGCTGGGTGCTCAGTGCTCAGGTTGCTGGGTGCTCAGTGCTCAGGGTGATTCGTGCTCGGTGCTCGGTGCTCGGGGTGCTGGGTGCTTAGTGCTCGGGGTGCTGGGTGCTCAGTACTCAGGGTGCTGGGTGGTCAGTACTCACGGTGCTGGGTGCTCAGTACTCGGGGTGCTGGGTGCTCACTACTCAGGGTGCTGGGTGCTCAGTACTCAGGGTGCTGGGTGCTCAGTGCTCGGGGTGCTCGGTGCTCAGTACTCAGGGTGCTCATTACTCAGGGTGCTCAGTATTCAGGGTGCTGGGTGCTCAGTACTCAGGGTGCTCAGTACTCAGGGTGCTGGGTGCTCAGTGCTCAGGGTGCTGGGTGCTCAGTACCCAGGGTGCTCAGTACTCAGGGTGCTGGGTGCTCAGTGCTCGGGGTGCTGGGTGCTCAGTGCTCAGGGTGATCGGTGCTCAGTACTCAGGATGCTGGGTGCTCAGTACTCAGGGTGCTGGGTGCTCAGTACACAGGGTGCTGGTTGCTCAGTCCTCAGGGTGCTCAGTGCTCAGGGTGCTGGGTGATCAGTGCTCGGGGTGCTCGGTGCTCAGTACTCAGGGTGCTGGGTGCTCAGTACTCAGGGTGCTGGGTGCTCAGTACTCAGGGTGCTGGGTGCTCAGTGCTCGTAGTGCTGGGTGCTCAGTGCTCAGTACTCAGGGTGCTGGGTGCTCATTACTCAGGGTGCTGGGTGCTCAGTGCTCGGGGTGCTGGGTGCTCAGTACTCAGGGTGCTGGGTGCTCAGTGCTCAGGGTGCTCGGTGCTCAGTACTCATGGTGCTGGGTGCTCATTCTCAGGGTGCTGGGTGCTCAGTACTCAGGTTGCTCAGTACACAGGGTGCTCGGTGCTCAGTACTCATGGTGCTGGCTGCTCAGTACTAAGGGTGCTCGGTGCTCAGTTCTCAGAGTGCTCGGTGCTCAGTGTTTGGGGTGCTGGGTGCTCAGTACTCAGGGTGCTGAGTGCTCAGTGCTCAGGGTGCTCGGTGCTCAGTGCTCTGGGTGCTGGGTGCTCAGTACTCAGTGCTCAGGATGCTGGGTGCTCAGTGCTCAGGGTGCTGGGTGCTCAGTGCTCAGGGAGCTCAGTGCTCAGTACTTAGGGTGCTGGGTGCTCAGTACTCAGGGTGCTGGGTGCTCAGTGCTCGGGGTGCCCGGTGCTCAGTGCTCGGGGTGCTCGGTGCTCAGTACTCAGGGTGCTGGGTGCTCAGTACTCACGGTGCTGGGTGCTCAGTGCTCGGGGTGCTGGGTGCTCAGTGCTCGGGGTGCTGCGTGCTCAGTGCTCAGGGTGCTGGGTGCTCAGTATTCAGGGTGCTGGGTGCTCAGTGCTTGGGGTGCTGGGTACTCAGTACTCAGGGTGCTGGGTGCTCAGTACTCAGGGTGCTCGGTGCTCAGTGCTTGGGGTGCTGGGTGCTCAGTACTCAGGGTGCTTGGTGCTCAGTGCTCAGGGTGCTGCGTGCTCAGTGCTCAGGGTGCTGGGTGCTCAGTACTCTGTGCTCAGGATGCTGGGTGCTCAGTGCTCGGGCTGCTGGGTGCTCAGTGCTCAGGGTGCTGGGTGCTCAGTACTCAGGGTGCTGGGTGCTCAGTTCTCAGGGTGCTGGGTGGTCAGTGCTCTGGGTGCTGGGTGCTCAGTGCTCGGGGTTCTCGGTGCTCAGTGCTCAAGGTGCTGGGTGCTCAGTACTCAGGTTGCTCATTGCTCAGGGTGCTGGGTGCTCAGTACTCAGGGTGCTGGGTGCTCAGTGCTCAGGGTGATGGGTGCTCAGTACTCAGGGTGCTCAGTGCTTGGGGTACAGGGTGCTCAGTACTCAGGGTGCTCTGTGCTTGCTGTGCTGGGTGCTCAGTACTCAGGGTGCTGGGTGCTCAGTACTCAGGGTGCTGGGTGCTCAGTGCTCGGGGTGCTGGGTGCTCAGTGCTCGGGGTGCTGGGTGCTCAGTGCTCGGGGTGCTGGGTGCTCAGTGCTCGGGGTTCTGGGTGCTCAGTGCCCGGGGTGCTGGGTGCTCAGTGCTCAGGGTGCTGGGTGCTCAGTCCTCGGGGTGCTTGGTGCTCAGTGCTCGGGGTGCTGGGTGCTCAGTGCTCAGGGTGCTGGGTGCTCGGTGCTCGGGGTGCTGGTTGCTTAGTGCTCGGGGTGCCCGGTGCTCAGTACTCCGGGTTCTGGGTGCTCAGTGCTCAGGGTACTCGGTGCTCAGTACGTTGGGTGCTCAGTACTCAGGGTACTGGGTGCTCAGTGCTCAGGGTGCTGGGTGCTCAGTGCTCAGGGTGCTGGGTCCTCAGTGCTCAGGGTGCTGGGTGCTCAGTGCTCAGGGTGCTGGGTGCTCAGTGCTGAGGGTGCTGGGTGCTCGGTGCTCTGGGTGCTGGGTCCTTAGTGCTCGGGGTGCCCGGTGCTCAGTACTCGGGGTGCTCAGTGCTCAGTACTCAGGGTGGTGGGTGCTCAGTGCTCAGGGTGCTGGGTGCTCAGTACTCAGGGTGCTGGGTGCTCGGTTCTCAGTACGCTGGGTGCTCAGTACTCAGGGTGCTGGGTGCTCAGTACTCAGGGTGCTCGGTGCTCAGTACTCAGGGTGCTGGGTGCTCAGTGCTCGGGGTGCTGGGTGCTCAGTACTCAGGGTGCTGGGTGCTCAGTGCTCGGGGTGCTCGGTGCTCAGTACGCTCTGTGCTCAGTACTCAGGGTGCTGGGTGCACAGTACTCAGGGTGCTGGGTGCTTAGTACTCAGGGTGCTGGGTGCTCAGTGCTCGGGGTGCTGGGTGCTCAGTGCTCAGTACTCAGGGTGCTGGGTGCTCAGTGCTCAGGTTGCTGGGTGCTCAGTGCTCAGGGTGCTTCGTGCTCGGTGCTCGGTGCTCGGGGTGCTGGGTGCTTAGTGCTCGGGGTGCTGGGTGCTCAGTACTCAGGGTGCTGGGTGGTCAGTACTCACGGTGCTGGGTGCTCAGTACTCGGGGTGCTGGGTGCTCACTACTCAGGGTGCTGGGTGCTCAGTACTCAGGGTGCTGGGTGCTCAGTGCTCGGGGTGCTCGGTGCTCAGTACTCAGGGTGCTCATTACTCAGGGTGCTCAGTACTCAGGGTGCTGGGTGCTCAGTACTCAGGGTGCTCAGTACTCAGGGTGCTGGGTGCTCAGTGCTCGGGGTGCTGGGTGCTCAGTACTCAGGGTGCTCAGTACTCTGGGTGCTGGGTGCTCAGTGCTCGGGGTGCTGGGTGCTCAGTGCTCAGGGTGATCGGTGCTCAGTACTCAGGATGCTGGGTGCTCAGTACTCAGGGTGCTGGGTGCTCAGTACTCAGGGTGCTGGTTGCTCAGTCCTCAGGGTGCTCAGTGCTCAGGGTGCTGGGTGCTCAGTGCTCAGGGTGCTCGGTGCTCAGTACTCAGGGTGCTGGGTGCTCAGTACTCAGGGTGCTGGGTGCTCAGTACTCAGGGTGCTGGGTGCTCAGTGCTCGTAGTGCTGGGTGCTCAGTGCTCAGGGTGCTCAGTGCTCAGTACTCAGGGTGCTGGGTGCTCATTACTCAGGGTGCTGGGTGATCAGTGCTCGGGGTGCTGGGTGCTCAGTACTCAGGGTGCTGGGTGCTCAGTGCTCAGGGTGCTCGGTGCTCAGTACTCATGGTGCTGGGTGCTCATTCTCAGGGTGCTGGGTGCTCAGTACTCAGGTTGCTCAGTACTCTGGGTGCTCGGTGCTCAGTGCTCAGGGTGCTCGGTGCTCAGTGCTCTGGGTGCTGGGTGCTCAGTACTCAGGGTGCTGAGTGCTCAGTGCTCAGGGTGCTCGGTGCTCAGTGCTCTGGGTGCTGGGTGCTCAGTACTCAGTGCTCAGGATGCTGGGTGCTCAGTGCTCAGGGTGCTTGGTGCTCAGTGCTCAGGGAGCTCAGTGCTCAGTACTTAGGGTGCTGGGTGCTCAGTACTCAGGGTGCTGGGTGCTCAGTGCTCGGGGTGCCCTGTGCTCAGTGCTCGGTGTGCTCGGTGCTCAGTACTCAGGGTGTTGGGTGCTCAGTACTCACGGTGCTGGGTGCTCAGTGCTCGGGGTGCTGGGTGCTCAGTGCTCGGGGTGCTGGGTGCTCAGAACTCAGGGTGCTGTGTGCTCAGTGCTCAGGGTGCTGGGTGCTCAGTACTCAGGGTGCTGGGTCCTCAGTGCTCGGGGTGCCCTGTGCTCAGTGCTCGGTGTGCTCGGTGCTCAGTACTCAGGGTGCTCAGCGCTCAGTACTCAGGGTGCTGGGTGATCAGTGCTCGGGGTGCTCGTTGCTCAGTACGTTGGGTGCTCAGTGCTCAGGGTGCTGGCTGCTCAGTGCTCAGGGTGCTGGGTGCTCAGTGCTCAGGGTGCTTGATGCTCAGTACTCAGGGTGCTGGGTGCTCAGTGCTCAGGGTGCTGGGTGGTCAGTGCTCGGGGTGCTGGGTGCTCAGTGCTCAGGGTGCTGGGTGCTCAGTACTCAGGGTGCTGGGTGCTCAGTACTCGCGGTGCTGGGTGCTCAGTGCTCAGCGTGCTGGGTGCTCAGTACTCAGGGTGCTCGGTGCTCAGTGCTTGGGGTGCCGGGTGCTCAGGACTCAGGGTGCTGGGTGCTCAGTGCTCAGGGTGCTGCGTGCTCAGTGCTCAGGGTGCTGGGTGTTCAGTACTCAGTGCTCAGGATGCTGGGTGCACAGTGCTCGGGCTGCTTGGTGCTCAGTGCTCAGGGTGCTGGGTGCTCAGTACTCAGGGTGCTGGGTGCTCAGTGCTCAGGGTGCTGGGTGCTCAGTGCTCTGGGTGCTGGGTGCTCAGTGCTCAGGGTGCTGGGTGCTCAGTGCTCAGGGTGCTGGGTGCTCAGTGCTCGGGGTGCTCGGTGCTCAGTACACAGGGTGCTGGGTGCTCAGTGCTCGGGGTGCTGGGTGCTCAGTGCTCAGTACTCAGGGTGCTGGGTGCTCAGTGCTCGGGGTGCTGGGTGCTCAGTACTCAGCGTGCTGGGTGCTCAGTACTCAGGGTGCTCAGTGCTCGGGGAGCTCGGTGCTCAGTACTCAGGGTGCTGGGTGCTCAGTACTCAGTGATCGGGGTCCTGGGTGCTCCGTGCTCGGGGTGCTGGGTGCTCAGTGCTCTGGGTGCTTAGTGTTCAGTACTCAGGGTACTGGGTGCTCAGTACTCAGGGTGCTCAGTGCTCGGGGTGCTGGGTGCTCAGTACTCAGGGTGCTGGGTGCTCAGTACTCAGGGTGCTCAGTGCTCAGGGTGCTGGGTGATCACTGCTCGGGGTGCTCGGCGCTCAGTACTCAGGGTGCTGAGTGCTCAGTACTCAGGGTGCTGGGTGCTCAGTACTCAGGGTGCTTCGTGATCAGTGCTCGGGGTGCTGGGTGCTCAGTGCTCAGGGTGCTCAGTGCTCAGTACTCAGGGTGCTCAGTGCTCAGTACTCAGGGTGCTGGGTGCTCAGTGCTCAGGGTGCTGGGTGCTCAGTACTCAGGGTGCTGGGTGCTCGGTGCTCAGTACGCTGGGTGCTCAGTACTCAGGGTGCTGGGTGCTCAGTACTCACGGTGCTGTGTGCTCAGTGCTCGGGGTGCTGGGTGCTCAGTACTCAGGGTGCTGGGTGCTCAGTGCTCGGGGTGCTCGGTGCTCAGTACGCTGGGTGCTCAGTACTCAGGGTGCTGGGTGCTCAGTACTCAGGGTGCTGGGTGCTTAGTACTCAGGCTGCTGGGTGCTCAGTGCTCAGGGTGCTGGGTGCTCAGTGCTCAGTACTCAGGGTGCTGGGTGCTCAGTGCTCAGGGTGCTGGGTGCTTGGTGCTCGGGGTGCTGGGTGCTTAGTGCTCGGGGTGCTGGGTGCTCAGTACTCAGGGTGCTGGTTGGTCAGTACTCACGATGCTGGGTGCTCAGTACTCGGGGTGCTGGGTGCTCACTACTCAGTGTGCTGGGTGCTCAGTACTCAGGGTGCTCGGTGGTCAGTGCTTGGGGTGCTGGGTGCTCAGTACTCAGGGTGCTGGGTGCTCAGTGCTCAGGGTGCTGCTTTCTCAGTGCTCAGGGTGCTGGGTGATCAGTACTCAGTGCTCAGGATGCTGGGTGCTCAGTGCTCGGGCTGCTGGGTGCTCAGTGCTCAGGGTGCTGGGTGCTCAGTACTCAGGGTGCTGGGTGCTCAGTGCTCAGGGTGCTCGGTGCTCAGTACGTTGGGTGCTCAGTACTCAGGGTGCTCGGTGCTCAGTACTCGGGGTGCTGGGTGCTCATTAATCAGGGTGCTGGGTGCTCAGTACTCAGGGTGCTCATTGCTCAGGGTGCTGGGTGCTCAGTACTCAGGGTGCTGGGTGCTCAGTGCTCAGGGTGCTCGGTGCTCAGTACGTTGGGTGCTCAGTACTCAGGGTGCTCGGTGCTCAGTACTCGGGGTGCTGGGTGCTCATTAATCAGGGTGCTGGGTGCTCAGTACTCAGGGTGCTCAGTGCTTGGGGTGCAGGGTGCTCAGTACTCAGGGTGCTCTGTGCTTGGGGTGCTGGGCGCTCAGTACTCAGGGTGCTGGGTGCTCAGTGCTCAGGGTGTTGGGTGCTCAGTACTCAGGGTGCTGGGTGCTCAGTACTCAGGGTGCTGGGTGCTCAGTGCTCGGGGTGCTGGGTGCTCAGTGCTCGGGGTGCTGGGTGCTCAGTGCTCGGGCTGCTCGGTGCTCAGTGCTCGGGGTGCTGGGTGCTCAGTGCTCAGTACTCAGGGTGCTGGGTGCTCAGTGCTCAGGTTGCTGGGTGCTCAGTGCTCAGTACGCTGGGTGCTCAGTACTCAGGGTGCTGGATGCTCAGTACTCAGGGTGCTCGGTGCTCAGTACTCAGGGTGCTGGGTGCTCAGTGCTCGGGGTGCTGGGTGCTCAGTACTCAGGGTGCTGGGTGCTCAGTGCTCGGGGTGCTCGGTGCTCAGTACGCTGGGTGCTCAGTATTCAGGGTGCTGGGTGCTCAGTACTCAGGGTGCTGGGTGCTCAGTGCTCAGGGTGCTGGGTGCTCAGTGCTCGGGGTGCTCAGTGCTAAGTACTCAGGGTGCGGGGTGCTCAGTACTCAGGGTGCTGGGTGCTCAGTACTCAGAGTGCTGGGTGCTCAGTGCTCGTAGTGCTGGGTGCTCAGTGCTCAGGGTGCTCAGTGCTCAGTACTTAGGGTGCTGGGTGCTCATTACTCAGGGTGCTGGGTGCTCAGTGCTCGGGGTGCTGGGTGCTCAGTACTCAGGGTGCTGGGTGCTCAGTGCTCAGGGTGCTCGGTGCTCAGTACTCATGTTGCTGGTTGTTCATTCTCAGGGTGCTGGGTGCTCAGTACTCAGGTTGCTCAGTACTCTGGGTGCTCGGTGCTCAGTACTCATAGTGCTGGCTGCTCAGTACTCAGGGTGCTCGGTGCTCAGTTCTCAGGGTGCTCGGTGCTCAGTGTTTGGTGTGCTGGGTGCTCAGTACTCAGGGTGCTGGGTGCTCAGTGCTCATGGTGCTCGGTGCTCAGTGCTCTGGGTGCTGGGTGCTCAGTACTCAGTGCTCAGGATGCTGGGTGCTCAGTGCTCAGGGTGCTGGGTGCTCAGTGCTCAGGGAGCTCAGTGCTCAGTGCTCAGTACTTAGGGTGCTGGGTGCTCAGTACTCAGGGTGTTGGGTGCTCAGTGCTCGGGGTGCCCGGTGCTCAGTGCTCGGGGTGCTCGGTGCTCAGTACTCAGGGTGCTGGGTGCTCAGTACTCACGGTGCTGGGTGCTCAGTGCTCGGGGTGCTGGGTGCTCAGTGCTCGGGGTGCTGGGTGCTCAGTGCTCGGGGTGCTGGGTGCTCAGTACTCAGGGTGCTCAGCGCTCAGTACTCAGGGTGCTGGGTGCTCAGTGCTCAGGGTGCTCGTTGCTCAGTACGTTGGGTGCTCAGTGCTCAGGGTGCTGGCTGCTCAGTGCTCAGGGTGCTGGGTGCTCAGTGCTCAGGGTGCTTGATGCTCAGTACTCAGGGTGCTGGGTGCTCAGTGCTCAGGGTGCTGGGTGCTCAGTGCTCAGGGTGCTGGGTGCTCAGTACTCAGGGTGCTGGGTGCTCAGTACTCAGGGTGCTGGGTGCTCAGTGCTCAGTGTACTGGGTGCTCAGTGCTCTGGGTGCTGGGTGCTCAGTGCTCAGGGTGCTGGGTGCTCAGTGCTCAGGGTGCTGGGTGCTCAGTGCTCGGGGTGCTGGGTGCTGAGTGCTCAGGGTGCAGGGTGCTCAGTGCTCGGGGTGCTCGGTGCTCAGTACACAGGGTGCTAGGTGCTCAGTGCTCGGGGTGCTGGGTGCTCAGTGCTCAGTACTCAGGGTGCTGGGTGCTCAGTGCTCGGGGTGCTGGGTGCTCAGTACTCAGGGTGCTGGGTGCTCAGTGCTCAGGGTGCTGGGTGCTCAGTGCTCAGGGTGCTGGGTGCTCAGTGATCGGGGTGCTGGGTGCTCAGTACTCAGGGTGCTCAGTGCTCGGGGAGCTCGGTGCTCAGTACTCAGGGTGCTGGGTGCTCAGTGCTCGGGGTGCTGGGTGCTCAGTACTCAGGGTGCTGGGTGCTCAGTGCTCGGGGTGCTCGGTGCTCAGTACGCTCTGTGCTCAGTACTCAGGGTGCTGGGTGCTCAGTACTCAGGGTGCTGGGTGCTTAGTACTCAGGGTGCTGGGTGCACAGTGCTCGGGGTTCTGGGTGCTCAGTGCTCAGTACTCAGGGTGCTGGGTGCTCAGTGCTCAGGTTGCTGGGTGCTCAGTGCTCAGGGTGCTTCGTGCTCGGTGCTCGGTGCTCGGGGTGCTGGGTGCTTAGTGCTCGGGGTGCTGGGTGCTCAGTACTCAGGGTGCTGGTTGGTCAGTACTCACGGTGCTGGGTGCTCAGTACTCGGGGTGCTGGGTGCTCACTACTCAGGGTGCTGGGTGCTCAGTACTCAGGGTGCTGGGTGCTCAGTGCTCGGGGTGCTCAGTACTCTGGGTGCTGGGTGCTCAGTGCTCGGGGTGCTGGGTGCTCAGTGCTCAGGGTGATCGGTGCTCAGTACTCAGGATGCTGGGTGCTCAGTACTCAGGGTGCTGGGTGCTCAGTACTCAGGGTGCTCAGTACTCAGGGTGCTGGGTGCTCAGTGCTCGGGGTGCTGGGTGCTCAGTACTCAGGGTGCTCAGTACTCTGGGTGCTGGGTGCTCAGTGCTCGGGGTGCTGGGTGCTCAGTGCTCAGGGTGATCGGTGCTCAGTACTCAGGATGCTGGGTGCTCAGTACTCAGGGTGCTGGGTGCTCAGTACTCAGGGTGCTGGTTGCTCAGTCCTCAGGGTGCTCAGTGCTCAGGGTGCTGGGTGCTCAGTGCTCAGGGTGCTCGGTGCTCAGTACTCAGGGTGCTGGGTGCTCAGTACTCAGGGTGCTGGGTGCTCAGTACTCAGGGTGCTGGGTGCTCAGTGCTCGTAGTGCTGGGTGCTCAGTGCTCAGGGTGCTCAGTGCTCAGTACTCAGGGTGCTGGGTGCTCATTACTCAGGGTGCTGGGTGCTCAGTGCTCGGGGTGCTGGGTGCTCAGTACTCAGGGTGCTGGGTGCTCAGTGCTCAGGGTGCTCGGTGCTCTGTACTCATGGTGCTGGGTGCTCATTCTCAGGGTGCTGGGTGCTCAGTACTCAGGTTGCTCAGTACTCTGGGTGCTCGGTGCTCAGTACTCATGGTGCTGGCTGCTCAGTGCTAAGGGTGCTCGGTGCTCAGTTCTCAGGGTGCTCGGTGCTCAGTGTTTGGGGTGCTGGGTGCTCAGTACTCAGGGTGCTGAGTGCTCAGTGCTCAGGGTGCTCGGTGCTCAGTGCTCTGGGTGCTGGGTGCTCAGTACTCAGTGCTCAGGATGCTGGGTGCTCAGTGCTCAGGGTGCTTGGTGCTCAGTGCTCAGGGAGCTCAGTGCTCAGTACTTAGGGTGCTGGGTGCTCAGTACTCAGGGTGCTGGGTGCTCAGTGCTCGGGGTGCCCTGTGCTCAGTGCTCGGTGTGCTCGGTGCTCAGTACTCAGGGTGCTGGGTGCTCAGTACTCACGGTGCTGGGTGCTCAGTGCTCGGGGTGCTGGGTGCTCAGTGCTCGGGGTGCTGGGTGCTCAGTACTCAGGGTGCTGTGTGCTCAGTGCTCAGGGTGCTGGGAGCTCAGTACTCAGGGTGCTGGGTCCTCAGTGCTCGGGGTGCCCTGTGCTCAGTGCTCGGTGTGCTCGGTGCTCAGTACTCAGGGTGCTCAGCGCTCAGTACTCAGGGTGCTGGGTGATCAGTGCTCGGGGTGCTCGTTGCTCAGTACGTTGGGTGCTCAGTGCTCAGGGTGCTGGCTGCTCAGTGCTCAGGGTGCTGGGTGCTCAGTGCTCAGGGTGCTTGATGCTCAGTACTCAGGGTGCTGGGTGCTCAGTGCTCAGGGTGCTGGGTGGTCAGTGCTCGGGGTGCTGGGTGCTCAGTGCTCAGGGTGCTGGGTGCTCAGTACTCAGGGTGCTGGGTGCTCAGTACTCGCGGTGCTGGGTGCTCAGTGCTCAGCGTGCTGGGTGCTCAGTACTCAGGGTGCTCGGTGCTCAGTGCTTGGGGTGCCGGGTGCTCAGTACTCAGGGTGCTGGGTGCTCAGTGCTCAGGGTGCTGCGTGCTCAGTGCTCAGGGTGCTGGGTGCTCAGTACTCAGTGCTCAGGATGCTGGGTGCACAGTCCCCGGGCTGCTTGGTGCTCAGTGCTCAGGGTGCTGGGTGCTCAGTACTCAGGGTGCTGGGTGCTCAGTGCTCAGGGTGCTGGGTGCTCAGTGCTCTGGGTGCTGGGTGCTCAGTGCTCAGGGTGCTGGGTGCTCAGTGCTCAGTGTGCTGGGTGCTCAGTGCTCGGGGTGCTGGGTGCTGAGTGCTCAGGGTGCTGGGTGCTCAGTGCTCGGGGTGCTCGGTGCTCAGTACACAGGGTGCTGGGTGCTCAGTGCTCGGGGTGCTGGGTGCTCAGTGCTCAGTACTCAGGGTGCTGGGTGCTCAGGGCTCGGGGTGCTGGGTGCTCAGTACTCAGCGTGCTGGGTGCTCAGTACTCAGTGATCGGGGTCCTGGGTGCTCCGTGCTCGGGGTGCTGGGTGCTCAGTGCTCTGGGTGCTTAGTGTTCAGTACTCAGGGTACTGGGTGCTCAGTACTCAGGGTGCTCAGTGCTCGGGGTGCTGGGTGCTCAGTACTCAGGGTGCTGGGTGCTCAGTACTCAGGGTGCTCAGTGCTCAGGGTGCTGGGTGATCACTGCTCGGGGTGCTCGGTGCTCAGTACTCAGGGTGCTGAGTGCTCAGTACTCAGGGTGCTGGGTGCTCAGTACTCAGGGTGCTGGGTGATCAGTGCTCGGGGTGCTGGGTGCTCAGTGCTCAGGGTGCTCAGTGCTCAGTACTCAGGGTGCTCAGTGCTCAGTACTCAGGGTGCTGGGTGCTCAGTGCTCAGGGTGCTGGGTGCTCAGTACTCAGGGTGCTGGGTGCTCGGTGCTCAGTACGCTGGGTGCTCAGTACTCAGGGTGCTGGGTGCTCAGTACTCACGGTGCTGTGTGCTCAGTGCTCGGGGTGCTGGGTGCTCAGTACTCAGGGTGCTGGGTGCTCAGTGCTCGGGGTGCTCGGTGCTCAGTACGCTGGGTGCTCAGTACTCAGGGTGCTGGGTGCTCAGTACTCAGGGTGCTGGGTGCTTAGTACTCAGGCTGCTGGGTGCTCAGTGCTCAGGGTGCTGGGTGCTCAGTGCTCAGTACTCAGGGTGCTGGGTGCTCAGTGCTCAGGGTGCTGGGTGCTTGGTGCTCGGGGTGCTGGGTGCTTAGTGCTCGGGGGGCTGGGTGCTCAGTACTCAGGGTGCTGGTTGGTCAGTACTCACGATGCTGGGTGCTCAGTACTCGGGGTGCTGGGTGCTCACTACTCAGTGTGCTGGGTGCTCAGTACTCAGGGTGCTCGGTGCTCAGTGCTTGGGCTGCTGGGTGCTCAGTACTCAGGGTGCTGGGTGCTCAGTGCTCAGGGTGCTGCGTTCTCAGTGCTCAGGGTGCTGGGTGATCAGTACTCAGTGCTCAGGATGCTGGGTGCTCAGTGCTCGGGCTGCTGGGTGCTCAGTGCTCAGGGTGCTGGGTGCTCAGTACTCAGGGTGCTGGGTGCTCAGTGCTCAGGGTGCTCGGTGCTCAGTACGTTAGGTGCTCAGTACTCAGGGTGCTCGGTGCTCAGTACTCGGGGTGCTGGGTGCTCATTAATCAGGGTGCTGGGTGCTCAGTACTCAGGGTGCTCATTGCTCAGGGTGCTGGGTGCTCAGTACTCAGGGTGCTGGGTGCTCAGTGCTCAGGGTGCTCGGTGCTCAGTACGTTGGGTGCTCAGTACTCAGGGTGCTCGGTGCTCAGTACTCGGGGTGCTGGGTGCTCATTAATCAGGGTGCTGGGTGCTCAGTACTCAGGGTGCTCAGTGCTTGGGGTGCAGGGTGCTCAGTACTCAGGGTGCTCTGTGCTTGGGGTGCTGGGCGCTCAGTACTCAGGGTGCTGGGTGCTCAGTGCTCAGGGTGTTGGGTGCTCAGTACTCAGGGTGCTGGGTGCTCAGTACTCAGGGTGCTGGGTGCTCAGTGCTCGGGGTGCTGGGTGCTCAGTGCTCGGGGTGCTGGGTGCTCAGTGCTCGGGGTGCTCGGTGCTCAGTGCTCGGGGTGCTGGGTGCTCAGTGCTCAGTACTCAGGGTGCTGGGTGCTCAGTGCTCAGGTTGCTGATTGCTCGGTGCTCAGTACGCTGGGTGCTCAGTACTCAGGGTGCTGGATGCTCAGTACTCAGGGTGCTCGGTGCTCAGTACTCAGGGTGCTGGGTGCTCAGTGCTCGGGGTGCTGGGTGCTCAGTACTCAGGGTGCTGGGTGCTCAGTGCTCGGGGTGCTCGGTGCTCAGTACGCTGGGTGCTCAGTATTCAGGGTGCTGGGTGCTCAGTACTCAGGGTGCTGGGTGCTCAGTGCTCAGGGTGCTGGGTGCTCAGTGCTCGGGGTGCTCAGTGCTAAGTACTCAGGGTGCGGGGTGCTCAGTACTCAGGGTGCTGGGTGCTCAGTACTCAGAGTGCTGGGTGCTCAGTGCTCGTAGTGCTGGGTGCTCAGTGCTCAGGGTGCTCAGTGCTCAGTACTTAGGGTGCTGGGTGCTCATTACTCAGGGTGCTGGGTGCTCAGTGCTCGGGGTGCTGGGTGCTCAGTACTCAGGGTGCTGGGTGCTCAGTGCTCAGGGTGCTCGGTGCTCAGTACTCATGTTGCTGGGTGTACATTCTCAGGGTGCTGGGTGCTCAGTACTCAGGTTGCTCAGTACTCTGGGTGCTCGGTGCTCAGTACTCATGGTGCTGGCTGCTCAGTACTCAGGGTGCTCGGTGCTCAGTTCTCAGGGTGCTCGGTGCTCAGTGTTTGGTGTGCTGGGTGCTCAGTACTCAGGGTGCTGGGTGCTCAGTGCTCATGGTGCTCGGTGCTCAGTGCTCTGGGTGCTGGGTGCTCAGTACTCAGTGCTCAGGATGCTGGGTGCTCAGTGCTCAGGGTGCTGGGTGCTCAGTGCTCAGGGAGCTCAGTGCTCAGTGCTCAGTACTTAGGGTGCTGGGTGCTCAGTACTCAGGGTGTTGGGTGCTCAGTGCTCGGGGTGCCCGGTGCTCAGTGCTCGGGGTGCTCGGTGCTCAGTACTCAGGGTGCTGGGTGCTCAGTACTCACGGTGCTGGGTGCTCAGTGCTCGGGGTGCTGGGTGCTCAGTGCTCGGGGTGCTGGGTGCTCAGTGCTCGGGGTGCTGGGTGCTCAGTACTCAGGGTGCTCAGCGCTCAGTACTCAGGGTGCTGGGTGCTCAGTGCTCGGGGTGCTCGTTGCTCAGTACGTTGGGTGCTCAGTGCTCAGGGTGCTGGCTGCTCAGTGCTCAGGGTGCTGGGTGCTCAGTGCTCAGGGTGCTTGATGCTCAGTACTCAGGGTGCTGGGTGCTCAGTACTCGGGGTGCTGGGTGCTCATTAATCAGGGTGCTGGGTGCTCAGTACTCAGGGTGCTCAGTGCTTGGGGTGCAGGGTGCTCAGTACTCAGGGTGCTCTGTGCTTGGGGTGCTGGGCGCTCAGTACTCAGGGTGCTGGGTGCTCAGTGCTCAGGGTGTTGGGTGCTCAGTACTCAGGGTGCTGGGTGCTCAGTACTCAGGGTGCTGGGTGCTCAGTACTCAGGGTGCTGGGTGCTCGGTGCTCAGTACGCTGGGTGCTCAGTACTCAGGGTGCTGGGTGCTCAGTACTCACGGTGCTGTGTGCTCAGTGCTCGGGGTGCTGGGTGCTCAGTACTCAGGGTGCTGGGTGCTCAGTGCTCAGTACGCTGGGTGCTCAGTACTCAGGGTGCTGGGTGCTCAGTACTCAGGGTGCTGGGTGCTTAGTACTCAGGCTGCTGGGTGCTCAGTGCTCAGGGTGCTGGGTGCTCAGTGCTCAGTACTCAGGGTGCTGGGTGCTCAGTGCTCAGGGTGCTGGGTGCTTGGTGCTCGGGGTGCTGGGTGCTTAGTGCTCGGGGTGCTGGGTGCTCAGTACTCAGGGTGCTGGTTGGTCAGTACTCACGATGCTGGGTGCTCAGTACTCGGGGTGCTGGGTGCTCACTACTCAGTGTGCTGGGTGCTCAGTACTCAGGGTGCTCGGTGCTCAGTGCTTGGGGTGCTGGGTGCTCAGTACTCAGGGTGCTGGGTGCTCAGTGCTCAGGGTGCTGCGTTCTCAGTGCTCAGGGTGCTGGGTGATCAGTACTCAGTGCTCAGGATGCTGGGTGCTCAGTGCTCGGGCTGCTGGGTGCTCAGTGCTCAGGGTGCTGGGTGCTCAGTACTCAGGGTGCTGGGTGCTCAGTGCTCAGGGTGCTCGGTGCTCAGTACGTTGGGTGCTCAGTACTCAGGGTGCTCGGTGCTCAGTACTCGGGGTGCTGGGTGCTCATTAATCAGGGTGCTGGGTGCTCAGTACTCAGGGTGCTCAGTGCTTGGGGTGCAGGGTGCTCAGTACTCAGGGTGCTCTGTGCTTGGGGTGCTGGGCGCTCAGTACTCAGGGTGCTGGGTGCTCAGTGCTCAGGGTGTTGGGTGCTCAGTACTCAGGGTGCTGGGTGCTCAGTACTCAGGGTGCTGGGTGCTCAGTGCTCGGGGTGCTGGGTGCTCAGTGCTCGGGGTGCTGGGTGCTCAGTGCTCGGGGTGCTCGGTGCTCAGTGCTCGGGGTGCTGGGTGCTCAGTGCTCAGTACTCAGATTGCTGGGTGCTCAGTGCTCAGGTTGCTGATTGCTCGGTGCTCAGTACGCTGGGTGCTCAGTACTCAGGGTGCTGGATGCTCAGTACTCAGGGTGCTCGGTGCTCAGTACTCAGGGTGCTGGGTGCTCAGTGCTCGGGGTGCTGGGTGCTCAGTACTCAGGGTGCTGGGTGCTCAGTGCTCGGGGTGCTCGGTGCTCAGTACGCTGGGTGCTCAGTATTCAGGGTGCTGGGTGCTCAGTACTCAGGGTGCTGGGTGCTCAGTGCTCAGGGTGCTGGGTGCTCAGTGCTCGGGGTGCTCAGTGCTAAGTACTCAGGGTGCGGGGTGCTCAGTACTCAGGGTGCTGGGTGCTCAGTACTCAGAGTGCTGGGTGCTCAGTGCTCGTAGTGCTGGGTGCTCAGTGCTCAGGGTGCTCAGTGCTCAGTACTTAGGGTGCTGGGTGCTCATTGCTCAGGGTGCTGGGTGCTCAGTGCTCGGGGTGCTGGGTGCTCAGTACTCAGGGTGCTGGGTGCTCAGTGCTCAGGGTGCTCGGTGCTCAGTACTCATGTTGCTGGGTGTTCATTCTCAGGGTGCTGGGTGCTCAGTACTCAGGTTGCTCAGTACTCTGGGTGCTCGGTGCTCAGTACTCATGGTGCTGGCTGCTCAGTACTCAGGGTGCTCGGTGCTCAGTTCTCAGGGTGCTCGGTGCTCAGTGTTTGGTGTGCTGGGTGCTCAGTACTCAGGGTGCTGGGTGCTCAGTGCTCATGGTGCTCGGTGCTCAGTGCTCTGGGTGCTGGGTGCTCAGTACTCAGTGCTCAGGATGCTGGGTGCTCAGTGCTCAGGGTGCTGGGTGCTCAGTGCTCAGGGAGCTCAGTGCTCAGTGCTCAGTACTTAGGGTGCTGCCTGCTCAGTACTCAGGGTGTTGGGTGCTCAGTGCTCGGGGTGCCCGGTGCTCAGTGCTCGGGGTGCTCGGTGCTCAGTACTCAGGGTGCTGGGTGCTCAGTACTCACGGTGCTGGGTGCTCAGTGCTCGGGGTGCTGGGTGCTCAGTGCTCGGGGTGCTGGGTGCTCAGTGCTCGGGGTGCTGGGTGCTCAGTACTCAGGGTGCTCAGCGCTCAGTACTCAGGGTGCTGGGTGCTCAGTGCTCGGGGTGCTCGTTGCTCAGTACGTTGGGTGCTCAGTGCTCAGGGTGCTGGCTGCTCAGTGCTCAGGGTGCTGGGTGCTCAGTGCTCAGGGTGCTTGATGCTCAGTACTCAGGGTGCTGGGTGCTCAGTGCTCAGGGTGCTGGGTGCTCAGTGCTCAGGGTGCTGGGTGCTCAGTGCTCAGGGTGCTGGGTGCTCAGTACTCAGGGTGCTGGGTGCTCAGTACTCAGGGTGCTGGGTGCTCAGTACTAAGGGTGCTGGGTGCTCAGTGCTCGTAGTGCTGGGTGCTCAGTGCTAAGGGTGCTCAGTGCTCAGTACTCAGGGTGCTGGGTGCTCATTACTCAGGGTGCTGGGTGCTCAGTGCTCGGGGTGCTGGGTGCTCAGTACTCAGGGTGCTGGGTGCTCAGTGCTCAGGGTGCTCGGTGCTCAGTACTCATGGTGCTGGGTGCTCATTCTCAGGGTGCTGGGTGCTCAGTACTCAGGTTGCTCAGTACTCTGGGTGCTCGGTGCTCAGTACTCATGGTGCTGGCTGCTCAGTGCTAAGGGTGCTCGGTGCTCAGTTCTCAGGGTGCTCGGTGCTCAGTGTTTGGGGTGCTGGGTGCTCAGTACTCAGGGTGCTGAGTGCTCAGTGCTCAGGGTGCTCGGTGCTCAGTGCTCTGGGTGCTGGGTGCTCAGTACTCAGTGCTCAGGATGCTGGGTGCTCAGTGCTGAGGGTGCTTGGTGCTCAGTGCTCAGGGAGCTCAGTGCTCAGTACTTAGGGTGCTGGGTGCTCAGTACTCAGGGTGCTGGGTGCTCAGTGCTCGGGGTGCCCTGTGCTCAGTGCTCGGTGTGCTCGGTGCTCAGTACTCAGGGTGCTGGGTGCTCAGTACTCACGGTGCTGGGTGCTCAGTGCTCGGGGTGCTGGGTGCTCAGTGCTCGGGGTGCTGGGTGCTCAGTAATCAGGGTGCTGTGTGCTCAGTGCTCAGGGTGCTGGGAGCTCAGTACTCAGGGTGCTGGGTCCTCAGTGCTCGGGGTGCCCTGTGCTCAGTGCTCGGTGTGCTCGGTGCTCAGTACTCAGGGTGCTCAGCGCTCAGTACTCAGGGTGCTGGGTGATCAGTGCTCGGGGTGCTCGTTGCTCAGTACGTTGGGTGCTAAGTGCTCAGGGTGCTGGCTGCTCAGTGCTCAGGGTGCTGGGTGCTCAGTGCTCAGGGTGCTTGATGCTCAGTACTCAGGGTGCTGGGTGCTCAGTGCTCAGGGTGCTGGGTGGTCAGTGCTCGGTATGCTGGGTGCTCAGTGCTCAGGGTGCTGGGTGCTCAGTACTCAGGGTGCTGGGTGCTCAGTACTCGCGGTGCTGGGTGCTCAGTGCTCAGCGTGCTGGGTGCTCAGTACTCAGGGTGCTCGGTGCTCAGTGCTTGGGGTGCCGGGTGCTCAGTACTCAGGGTGCTGGGTGCTCAGTGCTCAGGGTGCTGCGTGCTCAGTGCTCAGGGTGCTGGGTGCTCAGTACTCAGTGCTCAGGATGCTGGGTGCACAGTGCTCGGGCTGCTTGGTGCTCAGTGCTCAGGGTGCTGGGTGCTCAGTACTCAGGGTGCTGGGTGCTCAGTGCTCAGGGTGCTGGGTGCTCAGTGCTCTGGGTGCTGGGTGCTCAGTGCTCAGGGTGCTGGGTGCTCAGTGCTCAGTGTGCTGGGTGCTCAGTGCTCGGGGTGCTGGGTGCTGAGTGCTCAGGGTGCTGGGTGCTCAGTGCTCGGGGTGCTCGGTGCTCAGTACACAGGGTGCTGGGTGCTCAGTGCTCGGGGTGCTGGGTGCTCAGTGCTCAGTACTCAGGGTGCTGGGTGCTCAGTGCTCGGGGTGCTGGGTGCTCAGTACTCAGCGTGCTGGGTGCTCAGTACTCAGGGTGCTCAGTGCTCGGGGAGCTCGGTGCTCAGTACTCAGGGTGCTGGGTGCTCAGTACTCAGTGATCGGGGTCCTGGGTGCTCCGTGCTCGGGGTGCTGGGTGCTCAGTGCTCTGGGTGCTTAGTGTTCAGTACTCAGGGTACTGGGTGCTCAGTACTCAGGGTGCTCAGTGCTCGGGGTGCTGGGTGCTCAGTACTCAGGTTGCTGGGTGCTCAGTACTCAGGGTGCTCAGTGCTCAGGGTGCTGGGTGATCACTGCTCGGGGTGCTCGGTGCTCAGTACTCAGGGTGCTGAGTGCTCAGTACTCAGGGTGCTGGGTGCTCAGTACTCAGGGTGCTGGGTGCTCAGTACTCAGGGTGCTGGGTGCTCGGTGCTCAGTACGCTGGGTGCTCAGTACTCAGGGTGCTGGGTGCTCAGTACTCACGGTGCTGTGTGCTCAGTGCTCGGGGTGCTGGGTGCTCAGTACTCAGGGTGCTGGGTGCTCAGTGCTCGGGGTGCTCGGTGCTCAGTACGCTGGGTGCTCAGTACTCAGGGTGCTGGGTGCTCAGTACTCAGGGTGCTGGGTGCTTAGTACTCAGGCTGCTGGGTGCTCAGTGCTCAGGGTGCTGGGTGCTCAGTGCTCAGTACTCAGGGTGCTGGGTGCTCAGTGCTCAGGGTGCTGGGTGCTTGGTGCTCGGGGTGCTGGGTGCTTAGTGCTCGGGGTGCTGGGTGCTCAGTACTCAGGGTGCTGGTTGGTCAGTACTCACGATGCTGGGTGCTCAGTACTCGGGGTGCTGGGTGCTCACTACTCAGTGTGCTGGGTGCTCAGTACTCAGGGTGCTCGGTGCTCAGTGCTTGGGGTGCTGGGTGCTCAGTACTCAGGGTGCTGGGTGCTCAGTGCTCAGGGTGCTGCGTTCTCAGTGCTCAGGGTGCTGGGTGATCAGTACTCAGTGCTCAGGATGCTGGGTGCTCAGTGCTCGGGCTGCTGGGTGCTCAGTGCTCAGGGTGCTGGGTGCTCAGTACTCAGGGTGCTGGGTGCTCAGTGCTCAGGGTGCTCGGTGCTCAGTACGTTGGGTGCTCAGTACTCAGGGTGCTCGGTGCTCAGTACTCGGGGTGCTGGGTGCTCATTAATCAGGGTGCTGGGTGCTCAGTACTCAGGGTGCTCATTGCTCAGGGTGCTGGGTGCTCAGTACTCAGGGTGCTGGGTGCTCAGTGCTCAGGGTGCTCGGTGCTCAGTACGTTGGGTGCTCAGTACTCAGGGTGCTCGGTGCTCAGTACTCGGGGTGCTGGGTGCTCATTAATCAGGGTGCTGGGTGCTCAGTACTCAGGGTGCTCAGTGCTTGGGGTGCAGGGTGCTCAGTACTCAGGGTGCTCTGTGCTTGGGGTGCTGGGCGCTCAGTACTCAGGGTGCTGGGTGCTCAGTGCTCAGGGTGTTGGGTGCTCAGTACTCAGGGTGCTGGGTGCTCAGTACTCAGGGTGCTGGGTGCTCAGTGCTCGGAGTGCTGGGTGCTCAGTGCTCGGGGTGCTGGGTGCTCAGTGCTCGGGGTGCTCGGTGCTCAGTGCTCGGGGTGCTGGGTGCTCAGTGCTCAGTACTCAGGGTGCTGGGTGCTCAGTGCTCAGGGTGCTCGGTGCTCAGTACGTTGGGTGCTCAGTACTCAGGGTGCTGGGTGCTCAGTGCTCATGGTGCTCGGTGCTCAGTGCTCTGGGTGCTGGGTGCTCAGTACTCAGTGCTCAGGATGCTGGGTGCTCAGTGCTCAGGGTGCTGGGTGCTCAGTGCTCAGGGAGCTCAGTGCTCAGTGCTCAGTACTTAGGGTGCTGGGTGCTCAGTACTCAGGGTGTTGGGTGCTCAGTGCTCGGGGTGCCCGGTGCTCAGTGCTCGGGGTGCTCGGTGCTCAGTACTCAGGGTGCTGGGTGCTCAGTACTCACGGTGCTGGGTGCTCAGTGCTCGGGGTGCTGGGTGCTCAGTGCTCGGGGTGCTGGGTGCTCAGTGCTCGGGGTGCTGGGTGCTCAGTACTCAGGGTGCTCAGCGCTCAGTACTCAGGGTGCTGGGTGCTCAGTGCTCGGGGTGCTCGTTGCTCAGTACGTTGGGTGCTCAGTGCTCAGGGTGCTGGCTGCTCAGTGCTCAGGGTGCTGGGTGCTCAGTGCTCAGGGTGCTTGATGCTCAGTACTCAGGGTGCTGGGTGCTCAGTGCTCAGGGTGCTGGGTGCTCAGTGCTCAGGGTGCTGGGTGCTCAGTGCTCAGGGTGCTGGGTGCTCAGTACTCAGGGTGCTGGGTGCTCAGTACTCGGGGTCCTGGGTGCTCAGTGCTCAGCGTGCTGGGTGCTCAGTACTCAGGGTGCTCGGTGCTCAGTGCTTGGGGTGCTGGGTGCTCAGTACTCAGGGTGCTGGGTGCTCAGTTCTCAGGGTGCTGCGTGCTCAGTGCTCAGGGTGATGGGTGCTCAGTACTCAGTGCTCAGGATGCTGGGTGCTCAGTGCTCGGGCCGCTGGGTGCTCAGTGCTCAGGGTGCTGGGTGCTCAGTACTCAGGGTGCTGGGTTCTCAGTACTCAGGGTGCTGGGTGCACAGTGCTAGGGGTGCTGGGTGCTCAGTGCTCGGGGTCTGGGTGCTCAGTACTCAGGGTGCTGGGTGCTCAGTACTCAGGGTGCTGGGTGCTCAGTGCTCAGGGTGCTGGGTGCTCAGTGCTCTGGGTGCTGGGTGCTCAGTGCTCAGGGTGCTGGGTGCTCAGTGCTCAGGGTGCTGGGTGCTCAGTGCTCGGGGTGCTGGGTGCTGAGTGCTCAGGGTGCTGGGTGCTCAGTGCTCGGGGTGCTCGGTGCTCAGTACACAGGGTGCTAGGTGCTCAGTGCTCGGGGTGCTGGGTGCTCAGTGCTCAGTACTCAGGGTGCTGGGTGCTCAGTGCTCGGGGTGCTGGGTGCTCAGTACTCAGGGTGCTGGGTGCTCAGTGCTCAGGGTGCTGGGTGCTCAGTGCTCAGGGTGCTGGGTGCTCAGTGATCGGGGTGCTGGGTGCTCAGTACTCAGGGTGCTCAGTGCTCGGGGAGCTCGGTGCTCAGTACTCAGGGTGCTGGGTGCTCAGTACTCAGTGCTCGGGGTCCTGGGTGCTCCGTGCTCGGGGTGCTGGGTGCTCAGTGCTCTGGGTGCTTAGTGCTCAGTACTCAGGGTGCTGGGTGCTCAGTACTCAGGGTGCTCAGTGCTCGGGGTGCTTAGTGCTCAGTACTCAGGATGCTGGGTGCTCAGTACTCAGGGTGCTGGGTGCTCAGTACTCAGGGTGCTGGTTGCTCAGTCCTCAGGGTGCTCAGTGCTCAGGGTGCTGGGTGATCAGTGCTCGGGGTGCTCGGTGCTCAGTACTCAGGGTGCTGAGTGCCCAGTACTCAGGGTGCTGGGTGCTCAGTACTCAGGGTGCTCATTGCTCAGGGTGCTGGGTGCTCAGTACTCAGGGTGCTGGGTGCTCAGTGCTCAGGGTGCTCGGTGCTCAGTACGTTGGGTGCTCAGTACTCAGGGTGCTCGGTGCTCAGTACTCGGGGTGCTGGGTGCTCATTAATCAGGGTGCTGGGTGCTCAGTACTCAGGGTGCTCAGTGCTTGGGGTGCAGGGTGCTCAGTACTCAGGGTGCTCTGTGCTTGGGGTGCTGGGTGCTCAGTACTCAGGGTGCTGGGTGCTCAGTGCTCAGGGTGTTGGGTGCTCAGTACTCAGGGTGCTGGGTGCTCAGTACTCAGGGTGCTGGGTGCTCAGTGCTCGGGGTGCTGGGTGCTCAGTGCTCGGGGTGCTGGGTGCTCAGTGCTCGGGGTGCTGGGTGCTCAGTGCTCAGGGTGCTGGGTGCTCAGTGCTCGGGGTGCTGGGTGCTCAATGCTCGGGGTGCTTGGTGCTCAGTGCTCGGGGTGCTGGGTTCTCAGTGCTCAGTGTGCTGGGTGCTCGGTGCTCGGGGTGCTGGGTGCTTAGTGCTCGGGGTGCCCGGTGCTCAGTACTCGGGGTTCTGGGTGCTCAGTGCTCAGGGTACTCGGTGCTCAGTACGTTGGGTGCTCAGTACTCAGGGTGCTGGGTGCTCAGTGCTCAGGGTGCTAGGTGCTCAGTGCTCAGGGTGCTGGGTGCTCAGTGCTCAGGGTGCTAGGTGCTCGGTGCTCGGGGTGCTGGGTGCTTAGTGCTCGGGTTGCTGGGTGCTCAGTACTCAGGGTGCTGGGTGCTAAGTGCTCAGTACTCAGGGTGCTGGGTGCTCAGTGCTCAGGGTTCTGGGTGCTCAGTGCTCAGGGTGCTGGGTGCTCGGAGCTCGGGGTGCTGGGTGCTTAGTGCTCGGGTTGCTGGGTGCTCAGTACTCAGGGTGCTGGGTGCTCAGTACTCAGGGTGCTGGGTGCTCAGTGCTCAGGGTGCTGGGTGCTCAGTGCTCAGTACTCAGGGTGCTGTGTGCTCAGTGCTCAGGGTGCTGTGTGTTCAGTTCTCAGGGTGCTGGGTGCTCAGTACTCAGGGTGCTGGGTGCTCAGTACTCAGGGTGCTGGGTGCTCAGTACTCAGGGTGCTGGGTGCTCAGTGCTCAGGGTGCTGGGTGCTCGGTGCTCGGGGTGCTGGGTGTTTAGTGCTCGGGTTGCTGGGTGCTCAGTACTCAGGGTGCTGGGTGCTCAGTGCTCGGGGTTCTGGGTGCTCAGTGCTCAGTACTCAGGGTGCTGGGTGCTCAGTGCTCAGGGTGCTGTGTGCTCAGTGCTCAGGGTGCTGGGTACTCAGTGCTCAGGGTGCTGGGTGCTCAGTACTCAGGGTGCTGGGTGCTCAGTACTCAGGGTGCTGGGTGCTCTGTGCTCGGGGTGCTGGCTGCTCAGTGCTCGCGGTGCTGGGTGCTCAGTGCTCAGGGTGCTCGGTGCTCAGTACTCAGGGTGCTGGGTGCTCAGTGCTCGAGGTGCTCAGTACTCAGGGTGCTGTGTGTTCAGTGCTCAGTGTGCTGGGTGCTCAGTACTCAGGGTGCTCGGTGCTTAGTACTCAGGGTGCTGGGTGCTCAGTACTCCGGGTGCTGGGTGCTCAGTGCTCGGGGTGCTCGGTGCTCAGTACGTTGGGTGCTCAGTACTCAGGGTGCTTGGTGCTCAGTACTCGGGGTGCTGGGTGCTCATTAATCAGGGTGATGGGTGCTCAGTAATCAGGGTGCTCAGTGCTTGGGGTTCAGGGTGCTCAGTACTCAGGGTGTTCTGTGCTTGGGGTGCTGGGTGCTCAGTACTCAGGGTGCTGGGTGCTCAGTGCTCAGGGTGTTGGGTGCTCAGTACTCAGGGTGCTGGGTGCTCAGTACTCAGGGTGCTGGGTGCTCAGAGCTCGGGGTGTTGGGTGCTCAGTGCTCGGGGTGCTGGGTGCTCAGTGCTCGGGGTGCTGGGTGCTCAGTGCTCGGGGTTCTGGGTGCTCAGTGCCCAGGGTGCTGGGTGATCAGTGCTCGGGGTGCTGGGTGCTCAGTGCTCAGGGTGCTGGGTGCTCGGTGCTCGGGGTCCTGGGTGCTTAGTGCTCGTGGTGCCCGGTGCTCAGTACTCGGGGTTCTGGGTGCTCAGTGCTCAGGGTACTCGGTGCTCAGTACGTTGGGTGCTCAGTACTCAGGGTGCTGGGTGCTCAGTGCTCAGGGTGCTGGGTGCTCAGTGCTCAGGGTGCTGGGTGCTCAGTGCTCAGGGTGCTGGGTGCTCAGTGCTCAGGGTGCTGGGTGCTCAGTGCTCAGGGTGCTGGGTGCTCGGTGCTCTGGGTGCTGGGTGCTTAGTGCTCGGGGTGCTCGGTGCTCAGTACTCGGGGTGCTCAGTGCTCAGTACTCAGGGTGGTGGGTGCTCAGTGCTCAGGGTGCTGGGTGCTCAGTACTCAGGGTGCTGGGTGCTCGGGTCTCAGTACGCTGGGTTCTCAGTACTCAGGGTGCTGGGTGCTCAGTACTCAGGGTGCTCGGTGCTCAGTACTCAGGGTGCTGGGTGCTCAGTGCTCGGGGTGCTGGGTGCTCAGTACTCAGGGTGCTGGGTGCTCAGTGCTCGGGGTGCTCGGTGCTCAGTACGCTGGGTGCTCAGTACTCAGGGTGCTGGGTGCTCAGTACTCAGGGTGCTGGGTGCTTAGTACTCAGGGTGCTGGGTGCTCAGTGCTCCGGGTGCTGGGTGCTCAGTGCTCAGTACTCAGGGTGCTGGGTGCTCAGTGCTCAGGTTGCTGGGTGCTCAGTGCTCAGGGTGCTTCGTGCTCGGTGCTCGGTGCTCGGGGTGCTGGGTGCTTAGTGCTCGGGGTGCTGGGTGCTCAGTACTCAGGGTGCTGGGTGGTCAGTACTCACGGTGCTGGGTGCTCAGTACTCGGGGTGCTGGGTGCTCACTACTCAGGGTGCTGGGTGCTCAGTACTCAGGGTGCTGGGTGCTCAGTGCTCGGGGTGCTCGGTGCTCAGTACTCAGGGTGCTCATTACTCAGGGTGCTCAGTACTCAGGGTGCTGGGTGCTCAGTACTCAGGGTGCTCAGTACTCAGGGTGCTGGGTGCTCAGTGCTCGGGGTGCTGGGTGCTCAGTACCCAGGGTGCTCAGTACTCAGGGTGCTGGGTGCTCAGTGCTCGGGGTGCTGGGTGCTCAGTACTCAGGGTGCTGGGTGCTCAGTGCTCGTAGTGCTGGGTGCTCAGTGCTCAGTACTCAGGGTGCTGGGTGCTCATTACTCAGGGTGCTGGGTGCTCAGTGCTCGGGGTGCTGGGTGCTCAGTACTCAGGGTGCTGTGTGCTCAGTGCTCAGGGTGCTCGGTGCTCAGTACTCATGGTGCTGGGTGCTCATTCTCAGGGTGCTGGGTGCTCAGTACTCAGGGTGCTGGGTGCTCAGTGCTCAGGGAGCTCAGTGCTCAGTACTTAGGGTGCTGGGTGCTCAGTACTCAGGGTGCTGGGTGCTCAGTGCTCGGGGTGCCCGGTGCTCAGTGCTCGGGGTGCTGGGTGCTCAGTGCTCGGGGTGCCCGGTGCTCAGTGCTCGGGGTGCTGGGTGCTCAGTGCTCGGGGTGCTGGGTGCTCAGTGCTCAGGGTGCTGGGTGCTCAGTATTCAGGGTGCTGGGTGCTCAGTGCTTGGTGTGCTGGGTGCTCAGTACTCAGGGTGCTGGGTGCTCAGTACTCAGGGTGCTCGGTGCTCAGTGCTTGGGGTGCTGGGTGCTCAGTACTCAGGGTGCTGGGTGCTCAGTGCTCAGGGTGCTGCGTGCTCAGTGCTCAGGGTGCTGGGTGCTCAGTACTCAGTGCTCAGGATGCTGGGTGCTCAGTGCTCGGGCTGCTGGGTGCTCAGTTCTCAGGGTGCTGGGTGCTCAGTGCTCTGGGTGCTGGGTGCTCAGTGCTCGGGGTTCTCGGTGCTCAGTGCTCAAGGTGCTGGGTGCTCAGTACTCAGGGTGCTCATTGCTCAGGGTGCTGGGTGCTCAGAACTCAGGGTGCTGGGTGCTCAGTGCTCAGGGTGATGGGTGCTCAGTACTCAGGGTGCTCAGTGCTTGGGGTGCAGGGTGCTCAGTACTCAGGGTGCTCTGTGCTTGCTGTGCTGGGTGCTCAGTACTCAGGGTGCTGGGTGCTCAGTACTCAGGGTGCTGGGTGCTCAGTGCTCGGGGTGCTGGGTGCTCAGTGCTCGGGGTGCTGGGTGCTCAGTGCCCGGGGTGCTGGGTGCTCAGTGCTCGGGGTTCTGGGTGCTCAGTGCCCAGGGTGCTGGGTACTCAGTGCTCGGGGTGCTGGGTGCTCAGTGCTCGGGGTGCTTGGTGCTCAGTGCTAGGGGTGCTGGGTGCTCAGTGCTCAGGGTGCTGGGTGCTCGGTGCTCGGGGTGCTGGGTGCTTAGTGCTCGGGGTGCCCGGTGCTCAGTACTCCGGGTTCTGGGTGCTCAGTGCTCAGGGTACTCGGTGCTCAGTACGTTGGGTGCTCAGTACTCAGGGTGCTGGGTGCTCAGTGCTCAGGGTGCTGGGTGCTCAGTGCTCATGGTGCTGGGTGCTCAGTGCTCAGGGTGGTGGGTGCTCAGTGCTCCGGGTGCTGGGTGCTCAGTGCTCAGGGTGCTGGGTTCTCGGTGCTCTGGGTGCTGGGTGCTTAGTGCTCGGGGTGCCCGGTGCTCAGTACTCGGGGTGCTCAGTGCTCAGTACTCAGGGTGGTGGGTGCTCAGTGCTCAGGGTGCTGGGTGCTCAGTACTCAGGGTGCTGGGTGCTCGGTTCTCAGTACGCTGGGTGCTCAGTACTCAGGGTGCTGGGTGCTCAGTACTCAGGGTGCTCGGTGCTCAGTACACAGGGTGCTGGGTGCTCAGTGCTCGGGGTGCTGGGTGCTCAGTACTCAGGGTGCTTTGTGCTCAGTGCTCGGGGTGCTCGGTGCTCAGTACGCTCTGTGCTCAGTACTCAGGGTGCTGGGTGCTCAGTACTCAGGGTGCTGGGTGCTTAGTACTCAGGGTGCTGGGTGCTCAGTGCTCGGGGTGCTGGGTGCTCAGTGCTCAGTACTCAGGGTGCTGGGTGCTCAGTGCTCAGGTTGCTGGGTGCTCAGTGCTCAGGGTGCTTCGTGCTCGGTGCTCGGTGCTCGGGGTGCTGGGTGCTTAGTGCTCGGGGTGCTGGGTGCTCAGTACTCAGGGTGCTGGGTGGTCAGTACTCACGGTGCTGGGTGCTCAGTACTCGGGGTGCTGGGTGCTCACTACTCAGGGTGTTGGGTGCTCAGTACTCAGGGTGCTGTGTGCTCAGTGCTCGGGGTGCTCGGTGCTCAGTACTCAGGGTGCTCATTACTCAGGGTGCTCAGTACTCAGGGTGCTGGGTGCTCAGTACTCAGGGTGCTCAGTACTCAGGGTGCTGGGTGCTCAGTGCTCGGGTTGCTGGGTGCTCAGTACTCAGGGTGCTCAGTACTCTGGGTGCTGGGTGCTCAGTGCTCGGGGTGCTGGGTGCTCAGTGCTCAGGGTGATCGGTGCTCAGTACTCAGGATGCTGGGTGCTCAGTACTCAGGGTGCTGGGTGCTCAGTACTCAGGGTGCTGGTTGCTCAGTCCTCAGGGTGCTCAGTGCTCAGGGTGCTGGGTGCTCAGTGCTCAGGGTGCTCGGTGCTCAGTACTCAGGGTGCTGGGTGCTCAGTACTCAGGGTGCTGGGTGCTCAGTACTCAGGGTGCTGGGTGCTCAGTGCTCGTAGTGCTGGGTGCTCCGTGCTCAGGGTGCTCAGTGCTCAGTACTCAGGGTGCTGGGTGCTCATTACTCAGGGTGCTGGGTGCTCAGTGCTCGGGGTGCTGGGTGCTCAGTACTCAGGGTGCTGGGTGGTCAGTGCTCAGGGTGCTCGGTGCTCAGTACTCATGGTGCTGGGTGCTCATTCTCAGGGTGCTGGGTGCTCAGTACTCAGGTTGCTCAGTACTCTGGGTGCTCGGTGCTCAGTACTCATGGTGCTGGCTGCTCAGTGCTAAGGGTGCTCGGTGCTCAGTTCTCAGGGTGCTCGGTGCTCAGTGTTTGGGGTGCTGGGTGCTCAGTACTCAGGGTGCTGAGTGCTCAGTGCTCAGGGTGCTCGGTGCTCAGTGCTCTGGGTGCTGGGTGCTCAGTACTCAGTGCTCAGGATGCTGGGTGCTCAGTGCTCAGGGTGCTTGGTGCTCAGTGCTCAGGGAGCTCAGTGCTCAGTACTTAGGGTGCTGGGTGCTCAGTACTCAGGGTGCTGGGTGCTCAGTGCTCGGGGTGCCCTGTGCTCAGTGCTCGGTGTTCTCGGTGCTCAGTACTCAGGGTGCTGGGTGCTCAGTACTCACGGTGCTGGCTGCTCAGTGCTCGGGGTGCTGGGTGCTCAGTGCTCGGGGTGCTGGGTGCTCAGTACTCAGGGTGCTGGGTGCTCAGTGCTCAGGGTGCTGGGTGCTCAGTACTCAGGGTGCTGGGTGCTCAGTGCTCGGGGTGCCCTGTGCTCAGTGCTCGGTGTGCTCGGTGCTCAGTACTCAGGGTGCTCAGCGCTCAGTACTCAGGGTGCTGGGTGATCAGTGCTCGGGGTGCTCGTTGCTCAGTACGTTGGGTGCTCAGTGCTCAGGGTGCTGGCTGCTCAGTGCTCAGGGTGCTGGGTGCTCAGTGCTCAGGGTGCTTGATGCTCAGTACTCAGGGTGCTGGGTGCTCAGTGCTCAGGGTGCTGGGTGGTCAGTGCTCGGGGTGCTGGGTGCTCAGTGCTCAGGGTGCTGGGTGCTCAGTACTCAGGGTGCTGGGTGCTCAGTACTCGCGGTGCTGGGTGCTCAGTGCTCAGCGTGCTGGGTGCTCAGTACTCAGGGTGCTCGGTGCTCAGTGCTTGGGGTGCCGGGTGCTCAGTACTCAGGGTGCTGGGTGCTCAGTGTTCAGGGTGCTGCGTGCTCAGTGCTCAGGGTGCTGGGTGCTCAGTACTCAGTGCTCAGGATGCTGGGTGCACAGTGCTCGGGCTGCTGGGTGCTCAGTGCTCAGGGTGCTGTGTGCTCAGTACTCAGGGTGCTGGGTGCTCAGTGCTCAGGGTGCTGGGTGCTCAGTGCTCTGGGTGCTGGGTGCTCAGTGCTCAGGGTGCTGGGTGCTCAGTGCTCAGTGTGCTGGGTGCTCAGTGCTCGGGGTGCTGGGTGCTGAGTGCTCAGGGTGCTGGGTGCTCAGTGCTCGGGGTGCTCGGTGCTCAGTACACAGGGTGCTGGGTTCTCAGTGCTCGGGGTGCTGGGTGCTCAGTACTCAGCGTGCTGGGTGCTCAGTACTCAGGGTGCTCAGTGCTCGGGGAGCTCGGTGCTCAGTACTCAGGGTGCTGGGTGCTCAGTACTCAGTGATCGGGGTCCTGGGTGCTCCGTGCTCGGGGTGCTGGGTGCTCAGTGCTCTGGGTGCTTAGTGCTCAGTACTCAGGGTACTGGGTGCTCAGTACTCAGGGTGCTCAGTGCTCGGGGTGCTGGGTGCTCAGTACTCAGGGTGCTGGGTGCTCAGTACTCAGGGTGCTCAGTGCTCAGGGTGCTGGGTGATCACTGCTCGGGGTGCTCGGTGCTCAGTACTCAGGGTGCTGAGTGCTCAGTACTCAGGGTGCTGGGTGCTCAGTACTCAGGGTGCTGGGTGATCAGTGCTCGGGGTGCTGGGTGCTCAGTGCTCAGGGTGCTCAGTGCTCAGTACTCAGGGTGCTCAGTGCTCAGTACTCAGGGTGCTGTGTGCTCAGTGCTCAGGGTGCTGGGTGCTCAGTACTCAGGGTGCTGGGTGCTCGGTGCTCAGTACGCTGGGTGCTCAGTACTCAGGGTGCTGGGTGCTCAGTACTCACGGTGCTGTGTGCTCAGTGCTCGGGGTGCTGGGTGCTCAGTACTCAGGGTGCTGGGTGCTCAGTGCTCGAGGTGCTCGGTGCTCAGTACGCTGGGTGCTCAGTACTCAGGGTGCTGGGTGCTCAGTACTCAGGGTGCTGGGTGCTTAGTACTCAGGCTGCTGGGTGCTCAGTGCTCAGGGTGCTGGGTGCTCAGTGCTCAGTACTCAGGGTGCTGGGTGCTCAGTGCTCAGGGTGCTGGGTGCTTGGTGCTCGGGGTGCTGGGTGCTTAGTGCTCGGGGTGCTGGGTGCTCAGTACTCAGGGTGCTGGGTGGTCAGTACTCACGATGCTGGGTGCTCAGTACTCGGGGTGCTGGGTGCTCACTACTCAGTGTGCTGGGTGCTCAGTACTCAGGGTGCTCGGTGCTCAGTGCTTGGGGTGCTGGGTGCTCAGTACTCAGGGTGCTGGGTGCTCAGTGCTCAGGGTGCTGCGTTCTCAGTGCTCAGGGTGCTGGGTGATCAGTACTCAGTGCTCAGGATGCTGGGTGCTCAGTGCTCGGGCTGCTGGGTGCTCAGTGCTCAGGGTGCTGGGTGCTCAGTACTCAGGGTGCTGGGTTCTCCGTACTCAGGGTGCTGGGTGCACAGTGCTAGGGGTGCTGGGTGCTCAGTGCTCGGGGTCTGGGTGCTCAGTACTCAGGGTGCTGGGTGCTCAGTGCTCGGGGTGCTGGGTGCTGAGTGCTCAGGGTGCTGGGTGCTCAGTGCTCGGGGTGCTCGGGGTGCTCGGTGCTCAGTACACAGGGTGCTGGGTGCTCAGTGCTCGGGGTGCTGGGTGCTCAGTGCTCAGTACTCAGGGTGCTGGGTGCTCAGTGCTCGGGGTGCTGGGTGCTCAGTACTCAGCGTGCTGGGTGCTCAGTACTCAGGGTGCTGGGTGCTCAGTGCTCAGGGTGCTGGGTGCTCAGTGCTCAGGGTGCTGGGTGCTCAGTGATCGGGGTGCTGGGTGCTCAGTACTCAGGGTGCTCAGTGCTCGGGGAGCTCGGTGCTCAGTACTCAGGGTGCTGGGTGCTCAGTACTCAGTGCTCGGGGTCCTGGGTGCTCCGTGCTCGGGGTGCTGGGTGCTCAGTGCTCTGGGTGCTTAGTGCTCAGTACTCAGGGTGCCTGGTGCTCAGTACTCAGGGTGCTCAGTGCTCGGGGTGCTGGGTGCTCAGTGCTCAGGGTGATAGGTGCTCAGTACTCAGAATGCTGTGTACTCAGTACTCAGGGTGCTGGGTGCTCAGTGCTCGGGGTGCTTGGTGCTCAGTACTCAGGGTGCTGAGTGCTCAGTACTCAGGGTGCTGGGTGCTCAGTACTCAGGGTGCTGGGTGCTCAGTGCTCGGGGTGCTGGGTGCTCAGTGCTCAGGGTGCTCAGTGCTCAGTTCTCAGGGTGCTCAGTGCTCAGTACTCAGGGTGCTGAGTGCTCAGTGCTCAGGGTGCTGGGTGCTCAGTACTCAGGGTGCTGGGTGCTCGGTGCTCAGTACGCTGGGTGCTCAGTACTCAGGGTGCTGGGTGATCAGTACTCAGGGTGCTCGGTGCTCAGTACTCAGTGTGCTGGGTGCTCAGTGCTCGGGGTGCTGGGTGCTCAGTACTCAGGGTGCTGGGTGCTCAGTGCTCGGGGTGCTCGGTGCTCAGTACGCTGGGTGCTCAGTACTCAGGGTGCTGGGTGCTCAGTACTCAGGGTGCTGGGTGCTTAGTACTCAGGGTGCTGTGTGCTTAGTACTCAGGGTGCTGGGTGCTCAGTGCTCAGGGTGCTGGGTGCTCAGTGCTCAGTGCTCAGGGTGCTGGGTGCTCAGTGCTCAGGGTGCTGGGTGCTCAGTACTCAGGGTGCTGTGTGCTCAGTGCTCAGGGTGCTCGGTGCTCAGTACTCATGGTGCTGGGTGCTCATTCTCAGGGTGCTGGGTGCTCAGTACTCAGGTTGCTCAGTACACTGGGTGCTCGGTGCTCAGTACTCATGGTGCTGGCTGCTCAGTACTAAGGGTGCTCGGTGCTCAGTTCTCAGGGTGCTCGGTGCTCAGTGTTTGGGGTGCTGGGTGCTCAGTACTCAGGGTGCTGAGTGCTCAGTGCTCAGGGTGCTCGGTGCTCAGTGCTCTGGGTGCTGGGTGCTCAGTACTCAGTGCTCAGGATGCTGGGTGCTCAGTGCTCAGGGTGCTGGGTGCTCAGTGCTCAGGGAGCTCAGTGCTCAGTACTTAGGGTGCTGGGTGCTCAGTACTCAGGGTGCTGGGTGCTCAGTGCTCGGGGTGCCCGGTGCTCAGTGCTCGGGGTGCTGGGTGCTCAGTGCTCGGGGTGCCCGGTGCTCAGTGCTCGGGGTGCTGGGTGCTCAGTGCTCGGGGTGCTGGGTGCTCAGTGCTCAGGGTGCTGGGTGCTCAGTATTCAGGGTGCTGGGTGCTCAGTGCTTGGTGTGCTGGGTGCTCAGTACTCAGGGTGCTGGGTGCTCAGTACTCAGGGTGCTCGGTGCTCAGTGCTTGGGGTGCTGGGTGCTCAGTACTCAGGGTGCTGGGTGCTCAGTGCTCAGGGTGCTGCGTGCTCAGTGCTCAGGGTGCTGGGTGCTCAGTACTCAGTGCTCAGGATGCTGGGTGCTCAGTGCTCGGGCTGCTGGGTGCTCAGTGCTCAGGGTGCTGGGTGCTCAGTACTCAGGGTGCTGGGTGCTCAGTTCTCAGGGTGCTGGGTGCTCAGTGCTCTGGGTGCTGGGTGCTCAGTGCTCGGGGTTCTCGGTGCTCAGTGCTCAAGGTGCTGGGTGCTCAGTACTCAGGGTGCTCATTGCTCAGGGTGCTGGGTGCTCAGAACTCAGGGTGCTGGGTGCTCAGTGCTCAGGGTGATGGGTGCTCAGTACTCAGGGTGCTCAGTGCTTGGGGTGCAGGGTGCTCAGTACTCAGGGTGCTCTGTGCTTGCTGTGCTGGGTGCTCAGTACTCAGGGTGCTGGGTGCTCAGTACTCAGGGTGCTGGGTGCTCAGTGCTCGGGGTGCTGGGTGCTCAGTGCTCGGGGTGCTGGGTGCTCAGTGCCCGGGGTGCTGGGTGCTCAGTGCTCGGGGTTCTGGGTGCTCAGTGCCCAGGGTGCTGGGTGCTCAGTGCTCGGGGTGCTGGGTGCTCAGTGCTCGGGGTGCTTGGTGCTCAGTGCTCGGGGTGCTGGGTGCTCAGTGCTCAGGGTGCTGGGTGCTCGGTGCTCGGGGTGCTGGGTGCTTAGTGCTCGGGGTGCCCGGTGCTCAGTACTCCGGGTTCTGGGTGCTCAGTGCTCAGGGTACTCGGTGCTCAGTACGTTGGGTGCTCAGTACTCAGGGTGCTGGGTGCTCAGTGCTCAGGGTGCTGGGTGCTCAGTGCTCATGGTGCTGGGTGCTCAGTGCTCAGGGTGGTGGGTGCTCAGTGCTCAGGGTGCTGGGTGCTCAGTGCTCAGGGTGCTGGGTGCTCGGTGCTCTGGGTGCTGGGTGCTTAGTGCTCGGGGTGCCCGGTGCTCAGTACTCGGGGTGCTCAGTGCTCAGTACTCAGGGTGGAGGGTGCTCAGTGCTCAGGGTGCTGGGTGCTCAGTACTCAGGGTGCTGGGTGCTCGGTTCTCAGTACGCTGGGTGCTCAGTACTCAGGGTGCTGGGTGCTCAGTACTCAGGGTGCTCGGTGCTCAGTACTCAGGGTGCTGGGTGCTCAGTGCTCGGGGTGCTGGGTGCTCAGTACTCAGGGTGCTGGGTGCTCAGTGCTCGGGGTGCTCGGTGCTCAGTACGCTCTGTGCTCAGTACTCAGGGTGCTGGGTGCTCAGTACTCAGGGTGCTGGGTGCTTAGTACTCAGGGTGCTGGGTGCTCAGTGCTCGGGGTGCTGGGTGCTCAGTGCTCAGTACTCAGGGTGCTGGGTGCTCAGTGCTCAGGTTGCTGGGTGCTCAGTGCTCAGGGTGCTTCGTGCTCGGTGCTCGGTGCTCGGGGTGCTGGGTGCTTAGTGCTCGGGGTGCTGGGTGCTCAGTACTCAGGGTGCTGGGTGGTCAGTACTCACGGTGCTGGGTGCTCAGTACTCGGGGTGCTGGGTGCTCACTACTCAGGGTGCTGGGTGCTCAGTACTCAGGGTGCTGGGTGCTCAGTGCTCGGGGTGCTCGGTGCTCAGTACTCAGGGTGCTCATTACTCAGGGTGCTCAGTACTCAGGGTGCTGGGTGCTCAGTACTCAGGGTGCTCAGTACTCAGGGTGCTGGGTGCTCAGTGCTCGGGGTGCTGGGTGCTCAGTACTCAGGGTGCTCAGTACTCTGGGTGCTGGGTGCTCAGTGCTCGGGGTGCTGGGTGCTCAGTGCTCAGGGTGATCGGTGCTCAGTACTCAGGATGCTGGGTGCTCAGTACTCAGGGTGCTGGGTGCTCAGTACTCAGGGTGCTGGTTGCTCAGTCCTCAGGGTGCTCAGTGCTCAGGGTGCTGGGTGCTCAGTGCTCAGGGTGCTCGGTGCTCAGTACTCAGGGTGCTGGGTGCTCAGTACTCAGGGTGCTGGGTGCTCAGTACTCAGGGTGCTGGGTGCTCAGTGCTCGTAGTGCTGGGTGCTCCGTGCTCAGGGTGCTCAGTGCTCAGTACTCAGGGTGCTGGGTGCTCATTACTCAGGGTGCTGGGTGCTCAGTGCTCGGGGTGCTGGGTGCTCAGTACTCAGGGTGCTGGGTTGTCAGTGCTCAGGGTGCTCGGTGCTCAGTACTCATGGTGCTGGGTGCTCATTCTCAGGGTGCTGGGTGCTCAGTACTCAGGTTGCTCAGTACTCTGGGTGCTCGGTGCTCAGTACTCATGGTGCTGGCTGCTCAGTGCTAAGGGTGCTCGGTGCTCAGTTCTCAGGGTGCTCGGTGCTCAGTGTTTGGGGTGCTGGGTGCTCAGTACTCAGGGTGCTGAGTGCTCAGTGCTCAGGGTGCTCGGTGCTCAGTGCTCTGGGTGCTGGGTGCTCAGTACTCAGTGCTCAGGATGCTGGGTGCTCAGTGCTCAGGGTGCTTGGTGCTCAGTGCTCAGGGAGCTCAGTGCTCAGTACTTAGGGTGCTGGGTGCTCAGTACTCAGGGTGCTGGGTGCTCAGTGCTCGGGGTGCCCTGTGCTCAGTGCTCGGTGTTCTCGGTGCTCAGTACTCAGGGTGCTGGGTGCTCAGTACTCACGGTGCTGGGTGCTCAGTGCTCGGGGTGCTGGGTGCTCAGTGCTCGGGGTGCTGGGTGCTCAGTACTCAGGGTGCTGGGTGCTCAGTGCTCAGGGTGCTGGGTGCTCAGTACTCAGGGTGCTGGGTGCTCAGTGCTCGGGGTGCCCTGTGCTCAGTGCTCGGTGTGCTCGGTGCTCAGTACTCAGGGTGCTCAGCGCTCAGTACTCAGGGTGCTGGGTGATCAGTGCTCGGGGTGCTCGTTGCTCAGTACGTTGGGTGCTCAGTGCTCAGGGTGCTGGCTGCTCAGTGCTCAGGGTGCTGGGTGCTCAGTGCTCAGGGTGCTTGATGCTCAGTACTCAGGGTGCTGGGTGCTCAGTGCTCAGGGTGCTGGGTGGTCAGTGCTCGGGGTGCTGGGTGCTCAGTGCTCAGGGTGCTGGGTGCTCAGTACTCAGGGTGCTGGGTGCTCAGTACTCGCGGTGCTGGGTGCTCAGTGCTCAGCGTGCTGGGTGCTCAGTACTCAGGGTGCTCGGTGCTCAGTGCTTGGGGTGCCGGGTGCTCAGTACTCAGGGTGCTGGGTGCTCAGTGTTCAGGGTGCTGCGTGCTCAGTGCTCAGGGTGCTGGGTGCTCAGTACTCAGTGCTCAGGATGCTGGGTGCACAGTGCTCGGGCTGCTGGGTGCTCAGTGCTCACGGTGCTGTGTGCTCAGTACTCAGGGTGCTGGGTGCTCAGTGCTCAGGGTGCTGGGTGCTCAGTGCTCTGGGTGCTGGGTGCTCAGTGCTCAGGGTGCTGGGTGCTCAGTGCTCAGTGTGCTGGGTGCTCAGTGCTCGGGGTGCTGGGTGCTGAGTGCTCAGGGTGCTGGGTGCTCAGTGCTCGGGGTGCTCGGTGCTCAGTACACAGGGTGCTGGGTTCTCAGTGCTCGGGGTGCTGGGTGCTCAGTACTCAGCGTGCTGGGTGCTCAGTACTCAGGGTGCTCAGTGCTCGGGGAGCTCGGTGCTCAGTACTCAGGGTGCTGGGTGCTCAGTACTCAGTGATCGGGGTCCTGGGTGCTCCGTGCTCGGGTTGCTGGGTGCTCAGTGCTCTGGGTGCTTAGTGCTCAGTACTCAGGGTACTGGGTGCTCAGTACTCAGGGTGCTCAGTGCTCGGGGTGCTGGGTGCTCAGTACTCAGGGTGCTGGGTGCTCAGTACTCAGGGTGCTCAGTGCTCAGGGTGCTGGGTGATCACTGCTCGGGGTGCTCGGTGCTCAGTACTCAGGGTGCTGAGTGCTCAGTACTCAGGGTGCTGGGTGCTCAGTACTCAGGGTGCTGGGTGATCAGTGCTCGGGGTGCTGGGTGCTCAGTGCTCAGGGTGCTCAGTGCTCAGTACTCAGGGTGCTCAGTGCTCAGTACTCAGGGTGCTGTGTGCTCAGTGCTCAGGGTGCTGGGTGCTCAGTACTCAGGGTGCTGGGTGCTCGGTGCTCAGTACGCTGGGTGCTCAGTACTCAGGGTGCTGGGTGCTCAGTACTCACGGTGCTGTGTGCTCAGTGCTCGGGGTGCTGGGTGCTCAGTACTCAGGGTGCTGGGTGCTCAGTGCTCGAGGTGCTCGGTGCTCAGTACGCTGGGTGCTCAGTACTCAGGGTGCTGGGTGCTCAGTACTCAGGGTGCTGGGTGCTTAGTACTCAGGCTGCTGGGTGCTCAGTGCTCAGGGTGCTGGGTGCTCAGTGCTCAGTACTCAGGGTGCTGGGTGCTCAGTGCTCAGGGTGCTGGGTGCTTGGTGCTCGGGGTGCTGGGTGCTTAGTGCTCGGGGTGCTGGGTGCTCAGTACTCAGGGTGCTGGGTGGTCAGTACTCACGAAGCTGGGTGCTCAGTACTCGGGGTGCTGGGTGCTCACTACTCAGTGTGCTGGGTGCTCAGTACTCAGGGTGCTCGGTGCTCAGTGCTTGGGGTGCTGGGTGCTCAGTACTCAGGGTGCTGGGTGCTCAGTGCTCAGGGTGCTGCGTTCTCAGTGCTCAGGGTGCTGGGTGATCAGTACTCAGTGCTCAGGATGCTGGGTGCTCAGTGCTCGGGCTGCTGGGTGCTCAGTGCTCAGGGTGCTGGGTGCTCAGTACTCAGGGTGCTGGGTTCTCCGTACTCAGGGTGCTGGGTGCACAGTGCTAGGGGTGCTGGGTGCTCAGTGCTCGGGGTCTGGGTGCTCAGTACTCAGGGTGCTGGGTGCTCAGTGCTCGGGGTGCTGGGTGCTGAGTGCTCAGTACACAGGGTGCTGGGTGCTCAGTGCTCGGGGTGCTGGGTGCTCAGTGCTCAGTACTCAGGGTGCTGGGTGCTCAGTGCTCGGGGTGCTGGGTGCTCAGTACTCAGCGTGCTGGGTGCTCAGTACTCAGGGTGCTGGGTGCTCAGTGCTCAGGGTGCTGGGTGCTCAGTGCTCAGGGTGCTGGGTGCTCAGTGATCGGGGTGCTGGGTGCTCAGTACTCAGGGTGCTCAGTGCTCGGGGAGCTCGGTGCTCAGTACTCAGGGTGCTGGGTGCTCAGTACTCAGTGCTCGGGGTCCTGGGTGCTCCGTGCTCAGGGTGCTGGGTGCTCAGTGCTCTGGGTGCTTAGTGCTCAGTACTCAGGGTGCCTGGTGCTCAGTACTCAGGGTGCTCAGTGCTCGGGGTGCTGGGTGCTCAGTGCTCAGGGTGATAGGTGCTCAGTACTCAGAATGCTGTGTACTCAGTACTCAGGGTGCTGGGTGCTCAGTGCTCGGGGTGCTTGGTGCTCAGTACTCAGTGTGCTGAGTGCTCAGTACTCAGGGTGCTGGGTGCTCAGTACTCAGGGTGCTGGGTGCTCAGTGCTCGGGGTGCTGGGTGCTCAGTGCTCAGGGTGCTCAGTGCTCAGTTCTCAGGGTGCTCAGTGCTCAGTACTCAGGGTGCTGAGTGCTCAGTGCTCAGGGTGCTGGGTGCTCAGTACTCAGGGTGCTGGGTGCTCGGTGCTCAGTACGCTGGGTGCTCAGTACTCAGGGTGCTGGGTGATCAGTACTCAGGGTGCTCGGTGCTCAGTACTCAGTGTGCTGGGTGCTCAGTGCTCGGGGTGCTGGGTGCTCAGTACTCAGGGTGCTGGGTGCTCAGTGCTCGGGGTGCTCGGTGCTCAGTACGCTGGGTGCTCAGTACTCAGGGTGCTGGGTGCTCAGTACTCAGGGTGCTGGGTGCTTAGTACTCAGGGTGCTGTGTGCTTAGTACTCAGGGTGCTGGGTGCTCAGTGCTCAGGGTGCTGGGTGCTCAGTGCTCAGTGCTCAGGGTGCTGGGTGCTCAGTGCTCAGGGTGCTGGGTGCTCGGCGCTCGGGGTGCTGGGTGCTTAGTGCTCGGGGTGCTGGGTGCTCAGTACTCAGGGTGCTGGGTGGTCAGTACTCACGGTGCTGGGTGCTCAGTACTCGGGGTGCTGGGTCCTCACTACTCAGGGTGCTGGGTGCTCAGTACTCAGGGTGCTGGGTGCTCAGTGCTCGGGGTGCTCGGTGCTCAGTACTCAGGGTGTTGGGTGCTCAGTGCTCAGGGTGCTGGGTGCTCAGTACTCAGTGCGCTGGGTGCTCAGTGCTCAGGGTGCTGGGTGCTCAGTACTCAGGGTGCTCAGTACTCAGGGTGCTGGGTGCTCAGTACTCAGGGTGCTCAGGACTCAGGGTGCTGGGTGCTCAGTGCTCGGGGTGCTGGGTGCTCAGTACTCAGGGTGCTCAGTACTCAGGGTGCTGGGTGCTCAGTGCTCGGGGTGCTGGGTGCTCAGTGTTCAGGGTGATCGGTGCTCAGTACTCAGGATGCTGGGTGCTCAGTACTCAGGGTGCTGGATGCTCAGTACTCAGGGTGCTGGATGCTCAGTCCTCAGCGTGCTCAGTGCTCAGAGTGCTGTGTGCTCAGTGCTCGGGGTGCTGGGTGCTCAGTGCTCAGTGCTCAGGGTGCTCAGTGCTCAGGGTGCTGGGTGCTCAGGGTGCTGGGTGCTCAGTGCTCGGGGTGCTGGGTGCTCAGTGCTCAGGGTGCTGGGTGCTCAGTGCTCAGTGCTCAGGGTGCTGGGTGCTCAGTGCTCAGTGCTCAGGGTGCTGGGTGTTCAGTACTCAGGGTGCTGGGTGCTCAGTACTCAGGGTGCTGGGTGCTCAGTGCTCAGGGTGCTGGGTGCTCAGTGCTCACGATGCTGGGTGCTCAGTACTCAGGGTGCTGGGTGCTCAGTTCTCAGGGTGCTGGGTGCACAGTGTTCGGGGTGCTCGGTGCTCAGTGCTCGGGGTGCTGGGTGCTCAGTACTCAGGGTGCTGGGTGCTCAGTACTCAGGGTGCTGGTTGCTCAGTCCTCAGCGTGCTCAGTGCTCAGGGTGCTGGGTGCTCAGTGCTCGGGGTGCTCGGTGCTCAGTACTCAGGGTGCTGAGTTCTCAGTACTCAGGGTGCTGGGTGCTCAGTGCTCAGGGTGCTGGGTGCTCAGTGCTCAGGTTGCTCAGTGCTCAGTACTCAGTGTGCTGGGTGCTCATTACTAAGGGTGCTTGGTGCTCAGTGCTCGGGGTGCAGGGTGCTCAGTACTCAGGGTGCTGGGTGCTCGGTGCTCAGGGTGCTGGGTGCTCAGTGCTCGGGGTGCTGGGTGCTCAGTACTCAGGGTGCTGGGTGCTCAGTACTCAGGGTGCTGGGTGCTCAGTGCTCGGGGGGCTGGGTGCTCAGTGCTCAGGGTGCTGGGTGCTCATTACTTAGGTGCTGGGTGCTCAGTGCTCGGGGTGCTCGGTGCTCAGTACTCAAGGTGCTGGGTGCTCAGTGCTCACGGTGCTGGGTGCTCAGTCCTCGGGGTGCTCCGTGCTCAGTGCTCAGGGTGCTGGGTGCTCATTGCTCAGGGTGCTCGTTGCTCAGTACTCATGGTGCTGGGTGCTCATTCTCGGGGTGCTGTGTGCTCAGTACTCAGGTTGCTCAGTACTCTGGGTGCTCGGTGCTCAGTACTCATGGTGCTGGGTGCTCAGTACACAGGGTGCTCGGTGCTCAGTTCTCAGGGTGCTCGGTGCTCAGTGTTTGGGGTGCTGGGTGCTCAGTACTCAGGGTGCTGGGTGCTCAGTATTCAGGGTGCTTGGTGCTCAGTGCTCAGCATGCTGGGTGCTCAGTACTCAGTGCTCAGGATGCTGGGTGCTCAGTGCTCAGGGTGCTCAGTGCTCGGGGTGCAGGGTGCTCAGTACTCAGGGTGCTGGGTGCTCAGTACTCAGGGTGCTCAGTACTCAGGGTGCTGGGTGCTCAGTGCTCGGGGTGCTGGGTGCTCAGTACTCAGGGTGCTGGGTGCTCAGTGCTCAGAGTGCTGGGTGCTCAGTGCTCGGGGTGCTGGGTGCTCATTCTCGGGGTGCTGGGTGCTCAGTACTCAGGGTGGTGGGTGCTCAGTGCTCGGGGTGCTCGGTGCTCAGTACACAGGGTGCTGGGTGCTCAGTGCTCGGGGTGCTGGGTGCTCAGTGCTCGGGGTGCTGGGTGCTCAGTACTCAGGGTGCTGGGTGCTCAGTGCTCAGTACTCAGCGTGCTCTGTGCTCAGTGCTCAGAGTGTTGGATGCTCAGTACTCAGGGTGCTGGGTGCTCAGTGCTCAGGGTGCTCAGTGCTCAGGGTGCTGGGTGCTCAGGGTGCTGGGTGCTCAATGCTCGGGGTGCTGGGTGCTCAGTGCTCAGGGTGCTGAGTGCTGAGTGCTCAGTGCTCAGGGTGCTGGGTGCTCAGTGCTCAGTGCTCAGGGTGCTGGGTGTTCAGTACTCAGGGTGCTGGGTTCTCAGTACTCAGGGTGCTGGGTGCTCAGTGCTCAGGGTGCTGGGTGCTCAGTGCTCACGATGCTGGGTGCTCAGTACTCAGGGTGCTGGGTGCTCAGTTCTCAGGGTGCTGGGTGCACAGTGTTCGGGGTGCTCGGTGCTCAGTGCTCAGGGTGCTGGGTGCTCAGTACTCAGGGTGCTGGGTGCTCAGTGCTCGGGGTGCTGGGTGCTCAGTGCTCGGGGTGCTGGGTGCTCAGTACTCAGGGTGCTCGGTGCTCAGTGCTCGGGGTGCTGGGTGCTCAGTGCTCGGGGTGCTGGGTGCTCAGTACTCGGGGTGCTGGGTGCTCAGTGCTCAGGGTGCTGGTTCTCAGTGCTCGGGGGTACTGGGTACTCAGTGCTCAGTACACAGGGTGCTGAGTGCTCAGTGCTCGGGGTGCTGGGGGCTCAGTGCTCAGTACTCAGGGTGCTGGGTGCTCAGTGCTCGGGGTGCTGGGTGCTCAGAGCTCGGGGTGCTCGGTGCTCAGTACTCAGGGTTCTCAGTGCTCAGTGCTCAGGGTGCTGGGTGCTCAGTGCCCAGGGTGCTGGGTGCTCAGTGCTCAGGGTGCTGCGTTCTCAGTGCTCAGGGTGCTGGGTGCTCAGTACTCAGTGCTCAGGATGCTGGGTGCTCAGTGCTCAGGGTGCTGGGTGCTCAGTACTCAGGGTGCTGGGTTCTCCGTACTCAGGGTGCTGGGTGCACAGTGCTACGGGTGCTGGGTGCTCAGTGCTCGGGGTCTGGGTGCTCAGTACTCAGGGTGCTGGGTGCTCAGTGCTCGGGGTGCTGGGTGCTGAGTGCTCAGGGTGCTGGGTGCTCAGTGCTCGGGGTGCTCGGTGCTCAGTACACAGGGTGCTGGGTGCTCAGTGCTCGGGGTGCTGGGTGCTCAGTGCTCAGTACTCAGGGTGCTGGGTGCTCAGTGCTCGGGGTGCTGGGTGCTCAGTACTCAGCGTGCTGGGTGCTCAGTACTCAGGGTGCTGGGTGCTCAGTGCTCAGGGTGCTGGGTGCCCAGTGCTCAGGGTGCTGGGTGCTCAGTGATCGGGGTGCTGGGTGCTCAGTACTCAGGGTGCTCAGTGCTCGGGGAGCTCGGTGCTCAGTACTCAGGGTGCTGGGTGCTCAGTACTCAGTGCTCGGGGTCCTGGGTGCTCCGTGCTCGGGGTGCTGGGTGCTCAGTGCTCTGGGTGCTTAGTGCTCAGTACTCAGGGTGCTGGGTGCTCAGTACTCAGGGTGCTCAGTGCTCGGGGTGCTGGGTGCTCAGTGCTCAGGTTGATAGGTGCTCAGTACTCAGGATGCTGTGTACTCAGTACTCAGGGTGCTGGGTGCTCAGTGCTCGGGATCCTGGGTGCTCAGTGCTCAGGGTGCTCAGTGCTCAGTTCTCAGGGTGCTCAGTGCTCAGTACTCAGGGTGCTGAGTGCTCAGTGCTCAGGGTGCTGGGTGCTCAGTACTCAGGGTGCTGGGTGCTCGGTGCTCAGTACGCTGGGTGCTCAGTACTCAGGGTGCTGGGTGCTCAGTACTCAGGGTGCTCGGTGCTCAGTACTCAGGGTGCTGGGTGCTCAGTGCTCGGGGTGCTGGGTGCTCAGTGCTCAGGGTGCTGGGTGCTCAGTGCTCGGGGTGCTCGGTGCTCAGTACGCTGGGTGCTCAGTACTCAGGGTGCTGGGTGCTCAGTACTCAGGGTGCTGGGTGCTTAGTACTCAGGGTGCTGGGTGCTCAGTGCTCAGGTTGCTGGGTGCTCAGTGCTCAGTGTTCAGGGTGCTGGGTGCTCAGTGCTCAGGGTGCTGGGTGCTCGGCGCTCGGGGTGCTGGGTGCTTAGTGCTCGCGGTGCTGGGTGCTCAGTACTCAGGGTGCTGGGTGGTCAGTACTCACGGTGCTGGGTGCTCAGTACTCGGGGTGCTGGGTGCTCACTACTCAGGGTGCTGGGTGCTCAGTACTCAGGGTGCTGGGTGCTCAGTGCTCGGGGTGCTCGGTGCTCAGTACTCAGGGTGCTGGGTGCTCAGTGCTCAGGGTGCTGGGTGCTCAGTACTCAGTGTGCTGGGTGCTCAGTGCTCAGGGTGCTGGGTGCTCAGTACTCAGGGTGCTCAGTACTCAGGGTGCTGGGTGCTCAGTACTCAGGGTGCTCAGGACTCAGGGTGCTGGGTGCTCAGTGCTCGGGGTGCTGGGTGCTCAGTACTCAGGGTGCTCAGTACTCAGGGTGCTGGGTGCTCAGTGCTCGGGGTGCTGGGTGCTCAGTGCTCAGGGTGATCGGTGCTCAGTACTCAGGATGCTGGGTGTTCAGTACTCAGGGTACTGGGTGCTCAGTGCTCAGGGTGCTGGGTGCTCAGTGCTCGGGGTGCTGGGTGCTCAGTACTCGGGGTGCTGGGTGCTCAGTGCTCAGGGTGCTGGTTCTCAGTGCTCGGGGGTACTGGGTACTCAGTGCTCAGTACACAGGGTGCTGAGTGCTCAGTGCTCGGGGTGCTGGGTGCTCAGTGCTCAGTACTCAGGGTGCTGGGTGCTCAGTGCTCGGGGTGCTGGGTGCTCAGAGCTCGGGGTGCTCGGTGCTCAGTACTCAGGGTTCTCAGTGCTCAGTGCTCAGGGTCCTGGGTGCTCAGTGCCCAGGGTGCTGGGTTCTCAGTGCTCAGGGTGCTGCGTTCTCAGTGCTCAGGGTGCTGGGTGCTCAGTACTCAGTGCTCAGGATGCTGGGTGCTCAGTGCTCAGGGTGCTGGGTGCTCAGTACTCAGGGTGCTGGGTTCTCCGTACTCAGGGTGCTGGGTGCACAGTGCTAGGGGTGCTGGGTGCTCAGTGCTCGGGGTCTGGGTGCTCAGTACTCAGGGTGCTGGGTGCTCAGTGCTCGGGGTGCTGGGTGCTGAGTGCTCAGGGTGCTGGGTGCTCAGTGCTCGGGGTGCTCGGTGCTCAGTACACAGGGTGCTGGGTGCTCAGTGCTCGGGGTGCTGGGTGCTCAGTGCTCAGTACTCAGGGTGCTGGGTGCTCAGTGCTCGGGGTGCTGGGTGCTCAGTACTCAGCGTGCTGGGTGCTCAGTACTCAGGGTGCTGGGTGCTCAGTGCTCAGGGTGCTGGGTGCCCAGTGCTCAGGGTGCTGGGTGCTCAGTGATCGGGGTGCTGGGTGCTCAGTACTCAGGGTGCTCAGTGCTCGGGGAGCTCGGTGCTCAGTACTCAGGGTGCTGGGTGCTCAGTACTCAGTGCTCGGGGTCCTGGGTGCTCCGTGCTCGGGGTGCTGGGTGCTCAGTGCTCTGGGTGCTTAGTGCTCAGTACTCAGTGTGCTGGGTGCTCAGTACTCAGGGTGCTCAGTGCTCGGGGTGCTGGGTGCTCAGTGCTCAGGGTGATAGGTGCTCAGTACTCAGGATGCTGTGTACTCAGTACTCAGGGTGCTGGGTGCTCAGTGCTCGGGGTGCTCTGTGCTCAGTACTCAGGGTGCTGAGTGCTCAGTACTCAGGGTGCTGGGTGCTCAGTACTCAGGGTGCTGGGTGCTCAGTGCTCAGGGTGCTGGGTGCTCAGTGCTCAGGGTGCTCAGTGCTCAGTTCTCAGGGTGCTCAGTGCTCAGTACTCAGGGTGCTGAGTGCTCAGTGCTCAGGGTGCTGGGTGCTCAGTACTCAGGGTGCTGGGTGCTCGGTGCTCAGTACGCTGGGTGCTCAGTACTCAGGGTGCTGGGTGCTCAGTACTCAGGGTGCTCGGTGCTCAGTAATCAGGGTGCTGTGTGCTCAGTGCTCGGGGTGCTGGGTGCTCAGTACTCAGGGTGCTGGGTGCTCAGTGCTCGGGGTGCTCGGTGCTCAGTACGCTGGGTGCTCAGTACTCAGGGTGCTGGGTGCTCAGTGCTCAGGTTGCTGGGTGCTCAGTGCTCAGTGCTCAGGGTGCTGGGTGCTCAGTGCTCAGGGTGCTGGGTGCTCGGCGCTCGGGGTGCTGGGTGCTTAGTGCTCGGGGTGCTGGGTGCTCAGTACTCAGGGTGCTGGGTGGTCAGTACTCACGGTGCTGGGTGCTCAGTACTCGGGGTGCTGGGTGCTCACTACTCAGGGTGCTGGGTGCTCAGTACTCAGGGTGCTGGGTGCTCAGTGCTCTGGGTGCTCGGTGCTCAGTACTCAGGGTGCTGGGTGCTCAGTGCTCAGGGTGCTGGGTGCTCAGTACTCAGTGTGCTGGGTGCTCAGTGCTCAGGGTGCTGGGTGCTCAGTACTCAGGGTGCTCAGTACTCAGGGTGCTGGGTGCTCAGTACTCAGGGTGCTCAGGACTCAGGGTGCTGGGTGCTCAGTGCTCGGGGTGCTGGGTGCTCAGTACTCAGGGTGCTCAGTACTCAGGGTGCTGGGTGCTCAGTGCTCGGGGTGCTGGGTGCTCAGTGCTCAGGGTGATCGGTGCTCAGTACTCAGGATGCTGGGTGCTCAGTACTCAGGGTGCTGGATGCTCAGTACTCAGGGTGCTGGTTGCTCAGTCCTCCGCGTGCTCAGTGCTCAGGGTGCTGGGTGCTCAGTGCTCGGGGTGCTGGGTGCTCAGTGCTCAGGGTGCTGGGTGCTCAGTGCTCAGGGTGCTCAGTGCTCAGTACTCAGGGTGCTGGGTGCTCATTACTCAGGGTTCTTGGTGCTCAGTGCTAAGGGTGCTGGGTGCTCAGTGCTCGGGGTGCTGGGTGCTCAGTGCTCAGGGTGCTGGGTGCTCAGTGCTCAGGGTGCTCAGTGCTCAGTACTCAGGGTGCTGGGTGCTCAGTACTCAGGGTACTGGGTGCTCAGTGCTCATGGTGCTGGGTGCTCAGTGCTCGGGGTGCTGGGTGCTCAGTATTCAGGGTGCTGGGTGCTCAGTACTCAGGGTGCTGGGTGCTCAGTGCTCGGGGGGCTGGGTGCTCAGTTCTCAGGGTGCTGGGTGCTCATTACTTAGGGTGCTGGGTGCTCAGTGCTCGGGGTGCTCGGTGCTCAGTACTCAAGTTGCTGGGTGCTCAGTGCTCACGGTACTGGGTGCTCAGTCCTCGGGGTGCTCCGTGCTCAGTGCTCAGGGTGCTGGGTGCTCAGTGATCAGGCTGCTCGGTGCTCAGTACTCATGGTGCTGGGTGCTCATTCTCGGGGTGCTGGGTGCTCAGTACTCAGGTTGCTCAGTACTCTGGGTGCTCGGTGCTCAGTACTCATGGTGCTGGGTGCTCAGTACTCAGGGTGCTCGGTGCTCAGTTCTCAGGGTGCTCGGTGCTCAGTGTTTGGGGTGCTGGGTGCTCAGTACTCAGGGTGCTGGGTGCTCAGTGTTCAGGGTGCTGGGTGCTCAGTGCTCAGCGTGCTGGGTGCTCAGTACTCAGTGCTCAGGATGCTGGGTGCTCAGTGCTCAGGGTGCTCAGTGCTCGGGGTGCAGGGTGCTCAGTACTCAGGGTGCTGGGTGCTCAGTACTCAGGGTGCTCAGTACTCAGGGTGCTGGGTGCTCAGAGCTCAGGGTGCTGGGTGCTCAGTACTCAGGGTGCTGGGTGCTCAGTGCTCAGGGTGCTTGGTGCTCAGTTCTCGGGGTGCTGGGTGCTCATTCTCGGGGTGCTGGGTGCTCAGTACTCAGGGTGCTGGGTGCTCAGTGCTCGGGGTGCTCGGTGCTCAGTACACAGGGTGCTGGGTGCTCAGTGCACGGGGTGCTGGGTGCTCCGTACTCAGGGTGCTGGGTGCTCAGTTCTCAGTACTCAGCGTGCTCTGTGCTCAGTGCTCAGAGTGTTTGATGCTCAGTACTCAGGGTGCTGGGTTCTCAGTGCTCAGTGCTCAGGGTGCTCAGTGCTCAGGGTGCTGGGTGCTCAGCGTGCTGGGTGCTCAGTGCTCGGGGTGCTGGGTGCTCAGTGCTCAGGGTGCTGGGTTCTCAGTGCTCAGTGCTCAGGGTGCTGGGTGCTCAGTGCTCAGTGCTCAGGGTGCTGGGTGTTCAGTACTCAGGGTGCTGGGTGCTCAGTACTCAGGGTGCTGGGTGCTCAGTGCTCAGGGTGCTGGGTGCTCAGTGCTCACGATGCTGGGTGCTCAGTACTCATGGTGCTGGGTGCTCAGTTCTCAGGGTGCTGGGTGCACAGTGTTCGGGGTGCTCGGTGCTCAGTGCTCGGGGTGCTGGGTGCTCAGTACTCAGGGTGCTGGGTGCTCAGTACTCAGGGTGCTGGTTGCTCAGTCCTCAGCGTGCTCAGTTCTCAGGGTGCTGGGTGCTCAGTGCTCGGGGTGCATGGTGCTCAGTACTCAGGGTGCTGAGTGCTCAGTACTCAGTGTGCTGGGTGCTCAGCGCTCAGGGTGCTGGGTGCTCAGTGCTCAGGGTGCACAGTGCTCAGTACTCAGGGTGCTTGGTGCTCATTACTCAGGGTGCTTGGTGCTCAGTGCTCGGGGTGCAGGGTGCTCAGTACTCAGGGTGCTGGGTGCTCAGTGCTCAGGGTGCTGGGTGCTCAGTGCTCGGGGTGCTGGGTGCTCAGTACTCAGGGTGCTGGGTGCTCAGTACTCAGGGTGCTGGGTGCTCAGTGCTCGGGGGGCTGGGTGCTCAGTGCTCAGGGTGCTGGGTGCTCATTACTTAGGGTGCTGGGTGCTCAGTGCTCGGGGTGCTTGATGCTCAGTACTCAAGGTGCTGGGTGCTCAGTGCTCACGGTGCTGGGTGCTCAGTCCTCGGGGTGCTCCGTGCTCAGTGCTCAGGGTGCTGGGTGCTCAGTGCTCAGGGTGCTCGGTGCTCAGTACTCATGGTGCTGGGTGCTCATTCTCGGGGTGCTGGGTGCTCAGTACTCAGGTTGCTCAGTACTCTGGGTGCTCGGTGCTCAGTACTCATGGTGCTGGGTGCTCAGTACTCAGGGTGCTCGGTGCTCAGTTCTCAGGGTGCTCGGTGCTCAGTGTTTGGGGTGCTGGGTGCTCAGTACTCAGGGTGCTGGGTGCTCAGTGTTCAGGGTGCTTGGTGCTCAGTGCTCAGCGTGCTGGGTGCTCAGTACTCAGTGCTCAGGATGCTGGGTGCTCAGTGCTCAGGGTGCTCAGTGCTCGGGGTGCAGGGTGCTCAGTACTCAGGGTGCTGGGTGCTCAGTACTCAGGGTGCTCAGTACTCAGGGTGCTGGGTGCTCAGTGCTCGGGGTGCTGGATGCTCTGTACTCAGGGTGCTGGGTGCTCAGTGCTCAGGGTGCTGGGTGCTCAGTGCTCGGGGTGCTGGGTGCTCATTCTCGGGGTGCTGGGTGCTCAGTACTCAGGGTGGTGGGTGCTCAGTGCTCGGGGTGCTCGGTGCTCAGTACACAGGGTGCTGGGTGCTCAGTGCTCGGGGTGCTGGGTGCTCAGTACTCAGGGTGCTGGGTGCTCAGTGCTCAGTACTCAGCGTGCTCTGTGCTCAGTGCTCAGAGTGTTGGATGCTCAGTACTCAGGGTGCTGGGTGCTCAGTGCTCAGGGTGCTCAGTGCTCAGGGTGCTGGGTGCTCAGGGTGCTGGGTGCTCAATGCTCGGGGTGCTGGGTGCTCAGTGCTCAGGGTGCTGGGTGCTCAGTGCTCAGTGCTCAGGGTGCTGGGTGCTCAGTGCTCAGTGCTCAGGGTGCTGGGTGTTCAGTACTCAGGGTGCTGGGTTCTCAGTACTCAGGGTGCTGGGTGCTCAGTGCTCAGGGTGCTGGGTGCTCAGTGCTCACGATGCTGGGTGCTCAGTACTCAGGGTGCTGGGTGCTCAGTTCTCAGGGTGCTGGGTGCACAGTGTTCGCGGTGCTCGGTGCTCAGTGCTCAGGGTGCTGGGTGCTCAGTACTCAGGGTGCTGGGTGCTCAGTGCTCGGGGTGCTGGGTGCTCTGTGCTCGGGGTGCTGGGTGCTCAGTACTCAGGGTGCTCGGTGCTCAGTGATCGGGGTGCTGGGTGCTCAGTGCTCGGGGTGCTGGGTGCTCAGTACTCGGGGTGCTGGGTGCTCAGTGCTCAGGGTGCTGGTTCTCAGTGCTCGGGGGTACTGGGTACTCAGTGCTCAGTACACAGGGTGCTGAGTGCTCAGTGCTCGGGGTGCTGGGTGCTCAGTGCTCAGTACTCAGGGTGCTGGGTGCTCAGTGCTCGGGGTGCTGGGTGCTCAGTGCTCGGGGTGCTCGGTGCTCAGTACTCAGGGTTCTCAGTGCTCAGTGCTCGGGGTGCTCGGTGCTCAGTACTCAAGGTGCTGGGTGCTCAGTGCTCACGGTACTGGGTGCTCAGTCCTCGGGGTGCTGGGTGCTCAGTACTCAGGGTGCTCAGTGCTCAGTACTCGGGGTACTGGGTGCTCAGTACTCAGGGTGCTCAGTGCTCAGTACTCGGGGTTCTGGGTGCTCAGTGCTCAGGGTGCTCAGTGCTCAGTGCTCGGGGTGCTGGATGCTCAGTGCTCGGTGTGCTGTGTGCTCAGTGCTCAGAGTGCTGGGTGCTCAGTACTCAGGTTGCTGGGTGCTCAGTGCTCAGGGTGCTGGGTGCTCAGTACTCAGGGTGCTGGGTGCTCAGTACTCAGGGTGCTGGGTGCTCAGTGCTCGGGGTGCTCGGTGCTCAGTACACAGGGTGCTGGGTGCTCAGTGCTCAGGGTGCTGGGTGCTCAGTACTCAGGGTGCTGGGTGCTCAGTGCTCAGTACTCAGCGTGCTCTGTGCTCAGTGCTCAGAGTGTTTGATGCTCAGTACTCAGGGTGCTGGGTGCTCAGTGCTCAGTGCTCAGGGTGCTCAGTGCTCAGGGTGCTGGGTGCTTAGGGTGCTGGGTGCTGGGTGCTCAGTACTCAGGGTGCTGGGTGCTCAGTGCTCAGTGCTCAGGGTGCTCAGTGCTCAGGGTGCTGGGTGCTTAGGGTGCTGGGTGCTGGGTGCTCAGTACTCAGGGTGCTGGGTGCTCAGTACTCAGGGTGCTGGGTGCTCAGTGCTCGGGGTGCTCGGTGCTCAGTACACAGGGTGCTGGGTGCTCAGTGCTCAGGGTGCTGGGTGCTCAGTAATCAGGGTGCTGGGTGCTCAGTGCTCAGTGCTCAGGGTGCTCAGTGCTCAGGGTGCTGGGTGCTTAGGGTGCTGGGTGCTCAGTACTCAGGGTGCTGGGTGCTCAGTACTCAGGGTGCTCAGTGCTCAGGGTGCTGGGTGATCACTGCTCGGGGTGCTCGGTGCTCAGTACTCAGGGTGCTGAGTGCTCAGTACTCAGGGTGCTGGGTGCTCAGTACTCAGGGTGCTGGGTGATCAGTGCTCGGGGTGCTGGGTGCTCAGTGCTCAGGGTGCTCAGTGCTCAGTACTCAGGGTGCTCAGTGCTCAGTACTCAGGGTGCTGGGTGCTCAGTGCTCAGGGTGCTGGGTGCTCAGTACTCAGGGTGCTGGGTGCTCGGTGCTCAGTACGCTGGGTGCTCAGTACTCAGTGTGCTGGGTGCTCAGTACTCAGGGTGCTGGGTGCTTAGTACTCAGGCTGCTGGGTGCTCAGTGCTCAGGGTGCTGGGTGCTCAGTGCTCAGTACTCAGGGTGCTGGGTGCTCAGTGCTCAGGGTGCTGGGTGCTTGGTGCTCGGGGTGCTGGGTGCTTAGTGCTCGGTGTGCTGGGTGCTCAGTACTCAGGGTGCTGGGTGGTCAGTACTCACGATGCTGGGTGCTCAGTACTCGGGGTGCTGGGTGCTCACTACTCAGTGTGCTGGGTGCTCAGTACTCAGCGTGCTCGGTGCTCAGTGCTTGGGGTGCTGGGTGCTCAGTACTCAGGGTGCTGGGTGCTCAGTGCTCAGGGTGCTGCGTGCTCAGTGCTCAGGGTGCTGGGTGCTCAGTACTCAGTGCTCAGGATGCTGGGTGCTCAGTGCTCGGGCTGCTGGGTGCTCAGTGCTCAGGGTGCTGGGTGCTCAGTACTCAGGGTGCTGGGTTCTCCGTACTCAGGGTGCTGGGTGCACAGTGCTAGGGGTGCTGGGTGCTCAGTGCTCGGGGTCTGGGTGCTCAGTACTCAGGGTGCTGGGTGCTCAGTGCTCGGGGTGCTGGGTGCTGAGTGCTCAGGGTGCTGGGTGCTCAGTGCTCGGGGTGCTCGGTGCTCAGTACTCAGGGTGCTGGGTGCTCAGTGCTCGGGGTGGTGGGTGCTCAGTACTCATCGTGCTGGGTGCTCAGTACTCAGGGTGCTGGGTGCTCAGTGCTCAGGGTGCTGGGTGCTCAGTGCTCAGGGTGCTGGGTGCTCAGTGATCGGGGTGCTGGGTGCTCAGTACTCAGGGTGCTCAGTGCTCGGGGAGCTCGGTGCTCAGTACTCAGGGTGCTGGGTGCTCAGTACTCAGGGCTCGGGGTCCTGGGTGCTCCGTGCTCGGGGTGCTGTTTGCTCAGTGCTCTGGGTGCTTAGTGCTCAGTACTCAGGGTGCTGGGTGCTCAGTACTCAGGGTGCTCAGTGCTCGGGGTGCTGGGTGCTCAGTGCTCAGGGTGATAGGTGCTCAGTACTCAGGATGCTGTGTACTCAGTACTCAGGGTGCTGGGTGCTCAGTGCTCGGGGTGCTCGGTGCTCAGTACTCAGGGTGCTGAGTGCTCAGTACTCAGGGTGCTGGGTGCTCAGTACTCAGGGTGCTGGGTGCTCAGTGCTCGGGGTGCTGGGTGCTCAGTGCTCAGGGTGCTCAGTGCTCAGTTCTCAGGGTGCTCAGTGCTCAGTACTCAGGGTACTGAGTGCTCAGTGCTCAGGGTGCTGGGTGCTCAGTACTCAGGGTGCTGGGTGCTCGGTGCTCAGTACGCTGGGTGCTCAGTACTCAGGGTGCTCGGTGCTCAGTACTCAGCGTGCTGGGTGCTCAGTGCTCGGGGTGCTGGGTGCTCAGTACTCAGGGTGCTGGGTGCTCAGTGCTCGGGGTGCTCGGTGCTCAGTACGCTGGGTGCTCAGTACTCAGGGTGCTGGGTGCTTAGTACTCAGGGTGCTGGGTGCTCAGTGCTCAGGGTGCTGGGTGCTCAGTGCTCAGGGTGCTTGGTGCTCAGTGCTCAGGGTGCTGGGTGCTCAGTACTCAGGGTGCTGGGTGGTCAGTACTCACGGTGCTGGGTGCTCAGTACTCGGGGTGCTGGGTGCTCACTACTCAGGGTGCTGGGTGCTCACTACTCAGGGTGCTGGGTGCTCAGTACTCAGGGTGCTGGGTGCTCAATGCTCGGGGTGCTCGGTGCTCAGTACTCAGGGTGCTGGGTGCTCAGTGCTCAGGGTGCTGGGTGCTCAGTACTCAGTGTGCTGGGTGCTCAGTGCTCAGGGTGCTGGGTGCTCAGTACTCAGGGTGCTCAGTACTCAGGGTGCTGGGTGCTCAGTACTCAGGGTGCTCAGGACTCAGGGTGCTGGGTGCTCAGTGCTCGGGGTGCTGGCTGCTCAGTACTCAGGGTGCTCAGTACTCAGGGTGCTGGGTGCTCAGTGCTCGGGGTGCTGGGTGCTCAGTGCTCAGGGTGATCGGTGCTCAGTACTCAGGGTGCTGGGTGCTCAGTGCTCAGGGTGCTCAGTGCTCAGTACTCAGGGTGCTGGGTGCTCATTACTCAGGGTGCTTGGTGCTCAGTGCTCGGGGTGCTGGGTGCTCAGTACTCAGGGTACTGGGTGCTCAGTGCTCAGGGTGCTGGGTGCTCAGTGCTCGGGGTGCTGGGTGCTCAGTATTCAGGGTGCTGGGTGCTCAGTACTCAGGGTGCTGGGTGCTCAGTGCTCGGGGGGCTGGGTGCTCAGTGCTCAGGGTGCTGGGTGCTCATTACTTAGGGTGCTGGGTGCTCAGTGCTCGGGGTGCTCGGTGCTCAGTACTCAAGGTGCTGGGTGCTCAGTGCTCACGGTGCTGGGTGCTCAGTCCTCGGGGTGCTCCGTGCTCAGTGCTCAGGGTGCTGTGTGCTCAGTGATCAGGGTGCTCGGTGCTCAGTACTCATGGTGCTGGGTGCTCATTCTCGGGGTGCTGGGTGCTCAGTACTCAGGTTGCTCAGTACTCTGGGTGCTCGATGCTCAGTACTCATGGTGCTGGGTGCTCAGTACTCAGGGTGCTCGGTGCTCAGTTCTCAGGGTGCTCGGTGCTCAGTGTTTGGGGTGCTGGGTGCTCAGTACTCAGGGTGCTCGGTGCTCAGTGTTCAGGGTGCTGGGTGCTCAGTGCTCAGCGTGCTGGGTGCTCAGTACTCAGTGCTCAGGATGCTGGGTGCTCAGTGCTCAGGGTGCTCAGTGCTCGGGGTGCAGGGTGCTCAGTACTCAGGGTGCTGGGTGCTCAGTACTCAGGGTGCTCTGTGCTCGGGGTGCTGGGTGCTCAGTGCTCAGGGTGATAGGTGCTCAGTACTCAGGATGCTGTGTACTCAGTACTCAGGGTGCTGGGTGCTCAGTGCTCGGGGTGCTCGGTGCTCAGTACTCAGGGTGCTGAGTGCTCAGTACTCAGGGTGCTGGGTGCTCAGTACTCAGGGTGCTGGGTGCTCAGTGCTCGGGGTGCTGGGTGCTCAGTGCTCAGGGTGCTCAGTGCTCAGTTCTCAGGGTGCTCAGTACTCAGGGTGCTGAGTGCTCAGTGCTCAGGGTGCTGGGTGCTCAGTACTCAGGGTGCTGGGTGCTCGGTGCTCAGTACGCTGGGTGCTCAGTACTCAGGGTGCTGGGTGCTCAGTACTCAGGGTGCTCGGTGCTCAGTACTCAGCGTGCTGGGTGCTCAGTGCTCAGGGTGCTGGGTGCTCAGTACTCAGGGTGCTGGGTGCTCAGTGCTCGGGGTGCTCGGTGCTCAGTACGCTGGGTGCTCAGTACTCAGGGTGCTGGGTGCTTAGTACTCAGGGTGCTGGGTGCTCAGTGCTCAGGGTGCTGGGTGCTCAGTGCTCAGTGCTCAGGGTGCTGGGTGCTCAGTGCTCAGGTTGCTGGGTGCTCAGTACTCAGGGTGCTGGGTGGTCAGTACTCACGGTGCTGGGTGCTCAGTACTCGGGGTGCTGGGTGCTCACTACTCAGGGTGCTGGGTGCTCAGTACTCAGGGTGCTGGGTGCTCAGTGCTCGGGGTGCTCGTTGCTCAGTACTCAGGGTGCTGGGTGCTCAGTGCTCAGGGAGCTGGGTGCTCAGTACTCAGTGTGCTGGGTGCTCAGTTCTCAGGGTGCTGGGTGCTCAGTACTCAGGGTGCTCAGTACTCAGGGTGCTGGGTGCTCAGTACTCAGGGTGCTCATGACTCAGGGTGCTCAGTACTCAGGGTGCTGGGTGCTCAGTGATCAGGGTGCTCGGTGCTCAGTACTCATGGTGCTGGGTGCTCATTCTCGGGGTGCTGGGTGCTCAGTACTCAGGTTGCTCAGTACTCTGGGTGCTCGATGCTCAGTACTCATGGTGCTGGGTGCTCAGTGTTTGGGGTGCTGGGTGCTCAGTACTCAGGGTGCTCGGTGCTCAGTGTTCAGGGTGCTGGGTGCTCAGTGCTCAGCGTGCTGGGTGCTCAGTACTCAGTGCTCAGGATGCTGGGTGCTCAGTGCTCAGGGTGCTCAGTGCTCGGGGTGCAGGGTGCTCAGTACTCAGGGTGCTGGGTGCTCAGTTCTCAGTACTCAGCGTGCTCTGTGCTCAGTGCTCAGAGTGTTTGATGCTCAGTACTCAGGGTGCTGGGTGCTCAGTGCTCAGGGTGCTGGGTGCTCAGTACTCAGGGTGCTGGGTGCTCAGTGCTCAGGGTGCTTGGTGCTTAGTTCTCGGGATGCTGGGTGCTCATTCTCGGTGTGCTGGGTGCTCAGTACTCAGGGTGCTGGGTGCTCAGTGCTCGGGGTGCTCGGTGCTCAATACACAGGGTGCTGGGTGCTCAGTGCTCGGGGTGCTGGGTGCTCAGTACTCAGGGTGCTGGGTGCTCAGTTCTCAGTACTCAGCGTGCTCTGTGCTCAGTGCTCAGAGTGTTTGATGCTCAGTACTCAGGGTGCTGGGTGCTCAGTGCTCAGTGCTCAGGGTGCTCAGTGCTCAGGGTGCTGGGTGCTCAGGGTGCTGGGTGCTCAGTGCTCGGGGTGCTGGGTGCTCAGTGCTCAGGGTGCTGGGTGCTCAGTGCTCAGTGCTCAGGGTGCTGGGTGCTCAGTGCTCAGTGCTCAGGGTGCTGGGTGTTCAGTACTCAGGGTGCTGGGTGCTCAGTACTCAGGGTGCTGGGTGCTCAGTGCTCAGGGTGCTGGGTTCTCAGTGCTCACGATGCTGGGTGCTCAGTACTCAGGGTGCTGGGTGCTCAGTTCTCAGGGTGCTGGGTGCACAGTGTTCGGGGTGCTCGGTGCACAGTGCTCGGGGTGCTGGGTGCTCAGTACTCAGGGTGCTGGGTGCTCAGTACTCAGGGTGCTGGTTGCTCAGTCCTCAGCGTGCTCAGTGCTCAGGGTGCTGGGTGCTCAGTGCTCGGGGTGCTCGGTGCTCAGTACTCAGGGTGCTGAGTGCTCAGTACTCAGGGTGCTCGGTGCTCAGTGCTCAGGGTGCTGGGTGCTCAGTGCTCTGGGTGCTCAGTGCTCAGTACTCAGGGTGCTGGGTGCTCATTACTCAGGGTGCTTGGTGCTCAGTGCTCGGGGTGCAGGGTGCTCAGTACTCAGGGTGCTGGGTGCTCAGTGTTCAGGGTGCTGGGTGCTCAGTGCTCGGGGGGCTGGGTGCTCAGTGCTCAGGGTGCTGGGTGCTCATTACGTAGGGTGCTGGGTGCTCAGTGCTCGGGGTGCTGGGTGCTCAGTGCTCGGGGTGCTTGGTGCTCAGTGCTCGGGGTGCTGGGTGCTCAGTACTCAAGGTGCTGGGTGCTCAGTGCTCACGGTGCTGGGTGCTCAGTCCTCGGGGTGCTCCGTGCTCAGTGCTCAGGGTGCTGGGTGCTCAGTGCTCAGGGTGCTCGGTGCTCAGTACTCATGGTGCTGGGTGCTCATTCTCGGGGTGCTGGGTGCTCAGTACTCAGGTTGCTCAGTACTCTGGGTGCTCGGTGCTCAGTACTCATGGTGCTGGGTGCTCAGTACTCAGGGTGTTCGGTGCTCAGTTCTCAGGGTGCTCGGTGCTCAGTGTTTGGGGTGCTGGGTGCTCAGTACTCAGGGTGCTGGGTGCTCAGTGTTCAGGGTGCTTGGTGCTCAGTGCTCAGCGTGCTGGGTGCTCAGTACTCAGTGCTCAGGATGCTGGGTGCTCAGTGCTCAGGGTGCTCAGTGCTCGGGGTGCAGGGTGCTCAGTACTCAGGGTGCTGGGTGCTCAGTACTCAGGGTGCTCAGTACTCAGGGTGCTGGGTGCTCAGTGCTCGGGGTGCTGGGTGCTCAGTACTCAGGGTGCTGGGTGCTCAGTGCTCAGGGTGCTGGGTGCTCAGTGCTCGGGGTGCTGGGTGCTCATTCTCGGGGTGCTGGGTGCTCAGTACTCAGGGTGGTGGGTGCTCAGTGCTCGGGGTGCTCGGTGCTCAGTACACAGGGTGCTGGGTGCTCAGTGCTCGGGGTGCTGGGTGCTCAGTACTCAGTGTGCTGGGTGCTCAGTGCTCAGTACTCAGCGTGCTCTGTGCTCAGTGCTCAGAGTGTTGGATGCTCAGTACTCAGGGTGGTGGGTGCTCAGTGCTCAGGGTGCTCAGTGCTCAGAGTGCTGGGTGCTCAGGGTGCTGGGTGCTCAATGCTCGGGGTGCTGGGTGCTCAGTGCTCAGGGTGCTGGGTGCTCAGTGCTCAGTGCTCAGGGTGCTGGGTGCTCAGTGCTCAGTGCTCAGGGTCCTGGGTGTTCAGTACTCAGGGTGCTGGGTTCTCAGTACTCAGGGTGCTGGGTGCTCAGTGCTCAGGGTGCTGGGTGCTCAGTGCTCACGATTCTGTGTGCTCAGTACTCAGGGTGCTGGGTGCTCAGTTCTCAGGGTGCTGGGTGCACAGTGTTCGGGGTGCTCGGTTCTCAGTGCTCAGGGTACTGGGTGCTCAGTACTCAGGGTGCTGGGTGCTCAGTGCTCGGGGTGCTGGGTGCTCAGTGCTCGGGGTGCTGGGTGCTCAGTACTCAGGGTGCTCGGTGCTCAGTGCTCGGGGTGCTGGGTGCTCAGTGCTCGGGTTGCTGGGTGCTCAGTACTCGGGGTGCTGGGTGCTCAGTGCTCAGGATGCTGGTTCTCAGTGCTCGGGGGTACTGGGTACTCAGTGCTCAGTACACAGGGCGCTGAGTGCTCAGTGCTCGGGGTGCTGGGTGCTCAGTGCTCAGTACTCAGGGTGCTGGGTGCTCAGTGCTCGGGGTGCTGGGTGCTCAGAGCTCGGGGTGCTCGGTGCTCAGTACTCAGGGTTCTCAGTGCTCAGTGCTCAGGGTGCTGGGTGCTCAGTGCCCAGGGTGCTGGGTGCTCAGTGCTCAGGGTGCTGCGTGCTCAGTGCTCAGGGTGCTGGGTGCTCAGTACTCAGTGCTCAGGATGCTGGGTGCTCAGTGCTCGGGCTGCTGGGTGCTCAGTGCTCAGGGTGCTGGGTGCTCATTCTCGGGGTGCTGGGTGCTCAGTACTCAGGGTGGTGGGTGCTCAGTGCTCGGGGTGCTCAGTGCTCAGTTCTCAGGGTGCTCAGTGCTCAGTACTCAGGGTGCTGAGTGCTCAGTGCTCAGGGTGCTGGGTGCTCAGTACTCAGGGTGCTGGGTGCTCGGTGCTCAGTACGCTGGGTGCTCAGTACTCAGGGTGCTGGGTGCTCAGTACTCAGGGTGCTCGGTGCTCAGTACTCAGCGTGCTGGGTGCTCAGTGCTCAGGGTGCTGGGTGCTCAGTACTCAGGGTGCTGGGTGCTCAGTGCTCGGGGTGCTCGGTGCTCAGTACGCTGGGTGCTCAGTACTCAGGGTGCTGGGTGCTTAGTACTCAGGGTGCTGGGTGCTCAGTGCTCAGGGTGCTGGGTGCTCAGTGCTCAGTGCTCAGGGTGCTGGGTGCTCAGTGCTCAGGTTGCTGGGTGCTCAGTACTCAGGGTGCTGGGTGGTCAGTACTCACGGTGCTGGGTGCTCAGTACTCGGGGTGCTGGGTGCTCACTACTCAGGGTGCTGGGTGCTCAGTACTCAGGGTGCTGGGTGCTCAGTGCTCGGGGTGCTCGTTGCTCAGTACTCAGGGTGCTGGGTGCTCAGTGCTCAGGGAGCTGGGTGCTCAGTACTCAGTGTACTGGGTGCTCAGTTCTCAGGGTGCTGGGTGCTCAGTACTCAGGGTGCTCAGTACTCAGGGTGCTGGGTGCTCAGTACTCAGGGTGCTCATGACTCAGGGTGCTGGGTGCTCAGTGCTCGGGGTGCTGGCTGCTCAGTACTCAGGGTGCTCAGTACTCAGGGTGCTGGGTGCTCAGTGCTCGGGGTGCTGGGTGCTCAGTGCTCAGGGTGATCGGTGCTCAGTACTCAGGGTGCTGGGTGCTCAGTGCTCAGGGTGCTCAGTGCTCAGTACTCAGGGTGCTGGGTGCTCATTACTCAGGGTGCTTGGTGCTCAGTGCTCGGGGTGCTGGGTGCTCAGTACTCAGGGTACTGGGTGCTCAGTGCTCAGGGTGCTGGGTGCTCAGTGCTCGGGGTGCTGGGTGCTCAGTATTCAGGGTGCTGGGTGCTCAGTACTCAGGGTGCTGGGTGCTCAGTGCTCGGGGGGCTGGGTGCTCAGTGCTCAGTGTGCTGGGTGCTCATTACTTAGGGTGCTGGGTGCTCAGTGCTCGGGGTGCTCGGTGCTCAGTACTCAAGGTGCTGGGTGCTCAGTGCTCACGGTGCTGGGTGCTCAGTCCTCGGGGTGCTCCGTGCTCAGTGCTCAGGGTGCTGGGTGCTCAGTGATCAGGGTGCTCGGTGCTCAGTACTCATGGTGCTGGGTGCTCATTCTCGGGGTGCTGGGTGCTCAGTACTCAGGTTGCTCAGTACTCTGGGTGCTCGATGCTCAGTACTCATGGTGCTGGGTGCTCAGTACTCAGGGTGCTCGGTGCTCAGTTCTCAGGGTGCTCGGTGCTCAGTGTTTGGGGTGCTGGGTGCTCAGTACTCAGGGTGCTCGGTGCTCAGTGTTCAGGGTGCTGGGTGCTCAGTGCTCAGCGTGCTGGGTGCTCAGTACTCAGTGCTCAGGATGCTGGGTGCTCAGTGCTCAGGGTGCTCAGTGCTCGGGGTGCAGGGTGCTCAGTACTCAGGGTGCTGGGTGCTCAGTTCTCAGTACTCAGCGTGCTCTGTGCTCAGTGCTCAGAGTGTTTGATGCTCAGTACTCAGGGTGCTGGGTGCTCAGTGCTCAGGGTGCTGGGTGCTCAGTACTCAGGGTGCTGGGTGCTCAGTGCTCAGGGTGCTTGGTGCTTAGTTCTCGGGATGCTGGGTGCTCATTCTCGGTGTGCTGGGTGCTCAGTACTCAGGGTGCTGGGTGCTCAGTGCTCGGGGTGCTCGGTGCTCAATACACAGGGTGCTGGGTGCTCAGTGCTCGGGGTGCTGGGTGCTCAGTACTCAGGGTGCTGGGTGCTCAGTTCTCAGTACTCAGCGTGCTCTGTGCTCAGTGCTCAGAGTGTTTGATGCTCAGTACTCAGGGTGCTGGGTGCTCAGTGCTCAGTGCTCAGGGTGCTCAGTGCTCAGGGTGCTGGGTGCTCAGGGTGCTGGGTGCTCAGTGCTCGGGGTGCTGGGTGCTCAGTGCTCAGGGTGCTGGGTGCTCAGTGCTCAGTGCTCAGGGTGCTGGGTGCTCAGTGCTCAGTGCTCAGGGTGCTGGGTGTTCAGTACTCAGGGTGCTGGGTGCTCAGTACTCAGGGTGCTGGGTGCTCAGTGCTCAGGGTGCTGGGTTCTCAGTGCTCACGATGCTGGGTGCTCAGTACTCAGGGTGCTGGGTGCTCAGTTCTCAGGGTGCTGGGTGCACAGTGTTCGGGGTGCTCGGTGCACAGTGCTCGGGGTGCTGGGTGCTCAGTACTCAGGGTGCTGGGTGCTCAGTACTCAGGGTGCTGGTTGCTCAGTCCTCAGCGTGCTCAGTGCTCAGGGTGCTGGGTGCTCAGTGCTCAGGGTGCTCGGTGCTCAGTACTCAGGGTGCTGAGTGCTCAGTACTCAGGGTGCTCGGTGCTCAGTGCTCAGGGTGCTGGGTGCTCAGTGCTCTGGGTGCTCAGTGCTCAGTACTCAGGGTGCTGGGTGCTCATTACTCAGGGTGCTTGGTGCTCAGTGCTCGGGGTGCAGGGTGCTCAGTACTCAGGGTGCTGGGTGCTCAGTGCTCAGGGTGCTGGGTGCTCAGTGCTCGGGGGGCTGGGTGCTCAGTGCTCAGGGTGCTGGGTGCTCATTACGTAGGGTGCTGGGTGCTCAGTGCTCGGGGTGCTGGGTGCTCAGTGCTCGGGGTGCTTGGTGCTCAGTGCTCGGGGTGCTGGGTGCTCAGTACTCAAGGTGCTGGGTGCTCAGTGCTCACGGTGCTGGGTGCTCAGTCCTCGGGGTGCTCCGTGCTCAGTGCTCAGGGTGCTGGGTGCTCAGTGCTCAGGGTGCTCGGTGCTCAGTACTCATGGTGCTGGGTGCTCATTCTCGGGGTGCTGGGTGCTCAGTACTCAGGTTGCTCAGTACTCTGGGTGCTCGGTGCTCAGTACTCATGGTGCTGGGTGCTCAGTACTCAGGGTGTTCGGTGCTCAGTTCTCAGGGTGCTCGGTGCTCAGTGTTTGGGGTGCTGGGTGCTCAGTACTCAGGGTGCTGGGTGCTCAGTGTTCAGGGTGCTTGGTGCTCAGTGCTCAGCGTGCTGGGTGCTCAGTACTCAGTGCTCAGGATGCTGGGTGCTCAGTGCTCAGGGTGCTCAGTGCTCGGGGTGCAGGGTGCTCAGTACTCAGGGTGCTGGGTGCTCAGTACTCAGGGTGCTCAGTACTCAGGGTGCTGGGTGCTCAGTGCTCGGGGTGCTGGGTGCTCAGTACTCAGGGTGCTGGGTGCTCAGTGCTCAGGGTGCTGGGTGCTCAGTGCTCGGGGTGCTGGGTGCTCATTCTCGGGGTGCTGGGTGCTCAGTACTCAGGGTGGTGGGTGCTCAGTGCTCGGGGTGCTCGGTGCTCAGTACACAGGGTGCTGGGTGCTCAGTGCTCGGGGTGCTGGGTGCTCAGTACTCAGTGTGCTGGGTGCTCAGTGCTCAGTACTCAGCGTGCTCTGTGCTCAGTGCTCAGAGTGTTGGATGCTCAGTACTCAGGGTGGTGGGTGCTCAGTGCTCAGGGTGCTCAGTGCTCAGAGTGCTGGGTGCTCAGGGTGCTGGGTGCTCAATGCTCGGGGTGCTGGGTGCTCAGTGCTCAGGGTGCTGGGTGCTCAGTGCTCAGTGCTCAGGGTGCTGGGTTCTCAGTGCTCAGTGCTCAGGGTCCTGGGTGTTCAGTACTCAGGGTGCTGGGTTCTCAGTACTCAGGGTGCTGGGTGCTCAGTGCTCAGGGTGCTGGGTGCTCAGTGCTCACGATTCTGTGTGCTCAGTACTCAGGGTGCTGGGTGCTCAGTTCTCAGGGTGCTGGGTGCACAGTGTTCGGGGTGCTCGGTGCTCAGTGCTCAGGGTACTGGGTGCTCAGTACTCAGGGTGCTGGGTGCTCAGTGCTCGGGGTGCTGGGTGCTCAGTGCTCGGGGTGCTGGGTGCTCAGTACTCAGGGTGCTCGGTGCTCAGTGCTCGGCGTGCTGGGTGCTCAGTGCTCGGGTTGCTGGGTGCTCAGTACTCGGGGTGCTGGGTGCTCAGTGCTCAGGATGCTGGTTCTCAGTGCTCGGGGGTACTGGGTACTCAGTGCTCAGTACACAGGGCGCTGAGTGCTCAGTGCTCGGGGTGCTGGGTGCTCAGTGCTCAGTACTCAGGGTGCTGGGTGCTCAGTGCTCGGGGTGCTGGGTGCTCAGAGCTCGGGGTGCTCGGTGCTCAGTACTCAGGGTTCTCAGTGCTCAGTGCTCAGGGTGCTGGGTGCTCAGTGCCCAGGGTGCTGGGTGCTCAGTGCTCAGGGTGCTGCGTGCTCAGTGCTCAGGGTGCTGGGTGCTCAGTACTCAGTGCTCAGGATGCTGGGTGCTCAGTGCTCGGGCTGCTGGGTGCTCAGTGCTCAGGGTGCTGGGTGATCAGTACTAAGGGTGCTGGGTTCTCCGTACTCAGGGTGCTGGGTGCACAGTGCTAGGGGTGCTGGGTGCTCAGTGCTCGGGGTCTGGGTGCTCAGTACTCAGGGTGCTGGGTGCTCAGTGCTCGGGGTGCTGGGTGCTGAGTGCTCAGGGTGCTGGGTGCTCAGTGCTCGGGGTGCTCGGTGCTCAGTACACAGGGTGCTGGGTGCTCAGTGCTCGGGGTGCTGGGTGCTCAGTGCTCAGTACTCAGGGTGCTGGGTGCTCATTGCTCGGGGTGCTGGGTGCTCAGTACTCAGCGTGCTGGGTGCTCAGTACTCAGGGTGGTGGGTGCTCAGTGCTCAGGGTGCTGGGTGCTCAGTGCTCAGGGTGCTGGGTGCTCAGTGATCGGGGTGCTGGGTGCTCAGTACTCAGGGTGCTCAGTGCTCGGGGAGCTCGGTGCTCAGTACTCAGGGTGCTGGGTGCTCAGTACTCAGTGCTCGGGGTCCTGGGTGCTCCGTGCTCGGGGTGCTGGGTGCTCAGTGCTCTGGGTGCTTAGTGCTCAGTACTCAGGGTGCTGGGTGCTCAGTACTCAGGGTGCTCAGTGCTCGGGGTGCTGGGTGCTCAGTGCTCAGGGTGATATGTGCTCAGTACTCAGGATGCTGTGTACTCAGTACTCAGGGTGCTGGGTGCTCAGTGCTCGGGGTGCTCGGTGCTCAGTACTCAGGGTGCTGAGTGCTCAGTACTCAGGGTGCTGGGTGCTCAGTACTCAGGGTGCTGGGTGCTCAGTGCTCGGGGTGCTGGGTGCTCAGTGCTCAGGGTGCTCAGTGCTCAGTTCTCAGGGTGCTCAGTGCTCAGTACTCAGGGTGCTGAGTGCTCAGTGCTCAGGGTGCTGGGTGCTCAGTACTCAGGGTGCTGGGTGCTCGGTGCTCAGTACGCTGGGTGCTCAGTACTCAGGGTGCTGGGTGCTCAGTACTCAGGGTGCTCGGTGCTCAGTACTCAGGGTGCTGGGTGCTCAGTGCTCGGGGTGCTGGGTGCTCAGTACTCAGGGTGCTGGGTGCTCAGTACTCAGGGTGCTGGGTGCTTAGTACTCAGGGTGCTGGGTGCTCAGTGCTCAGGGTGCTGGGTGCTCAGTGCTCAGTGCTCAGGGTGCTGGGTGCTCAGTGCTCAGGGTGCTGGGTGCTCGGCGCTCGGGGTGCTGGGTGCTTAGTGCTCGGGGTGCTGGGTGCTCAGTACTCAGGGTGCTGGGTGGTCAGTACTCACGGTGCTGGGTGCTCAGTACTCGGCGTGCTGGGTGCTCACTACTCAGGGTGCTGGGTGCTCAGTACTCAGGGTGCTGGGTGCTCAGTGCTCGGGGTGCTCGGTGCTCAGTACTCAGGGTGCTGGGTGCTCAGTGCTCAGGGTGCTGGGTGCTCAGTACTCAGTGTGCTGGGTGCTCAGTGCAAAGGGTGCTGGGTGCTCAGTACTCAGGGTGCTCAGTACTCAGGGTGCTAGGTGCTCAGTACTCAGGGTGCTCAGGACTCAGGGTGCTGGGTGCTCAGTGCTCGGGGTGCTGGGTGCTCAGTACTCAGGGTGCTCAGTACTCAGGGTGCTGGGTGCTCAGTGCTCGGGGTGCTGGGTGCTCAGTGCTCAGGGTGATCGGTGCTCAGTACTCAGGATGCTGGGTCCTCAGTACTCAGTGTGCTGGATACTCAGTACTCAGGGTGCTGGTTGCTCAGTCCTCAGCGTGCTCAGTGCTCAGGGTGCTGGGTGCTCAGTGCTCGGGGTGCTGGGTGCTCAGTGCTCAGGGTGCTGGGTGCTCAGTGCTCAGGGTGCTCAGTGCTCAGTACTCAGGGTGCTGGGTGCTCATTACTCAGGGTGCTTGGTGCTCAGTGCTCGGGGTGCTGGGTGCTCAGTACTCAGGGTTCTGGGTGCTCAGTGCTCAGGGTGCTGGGTGCTCAGTGCTCGGGGTGCTGGGTGCTCAGTATTCAGGGTGCTGGGTGCTCAGTACTCAGGGTGCTGGGTGCTCAGTGCTCGGGGGGCTGGGTGCTCAGTGCTCAGGGTGCTGGGTGCTCATTATTTAGGGTGCTGGGTGCTCAGTGCTCGGGGTGCTCGGTGCTCAGTACTCAAGGTGCTGGGTGCTCAGTGCTCACGGTGCTGGGTGCTCAGTCCTCGGGGTGCTTCGTGCTCAGTGCTCAGGGTGCTGGGTGCTCAGTGATCAGGGTGCTCGGTGCTCAGTACTCATGGTGCTGGGTGCTCATTCTCGGGGTGCTGGGTGCTCAGTACTCAGGTTGCTCAGTACTCTGGGTGCTCGGTGCTCAGTACTCATGGTGCTGGGTGCTCAGTACTCAGGGTGCTCGGTGCTCAGTTCTCAGGGTGCTCGGTGCTCAGTGTTTGGGGTGCTGGGTGCTCAGTACTCAGGGTGCTGGGTGCTCAGTGTTCAGGGTGCTGGGTGCTCAGTGCTCAGCGTGCTGGGTGCTCAGTACTCAGTGCTCAGGATGCTGGGTGCTCAGTGCTCAGGGTGCTCAGTGCTCGGGGTGCAGGGTGCTCAGTACTCAGGGTGCTGGGTGCTCAGTACTCAGGGTGCTCAGTACTCAGGGTGCTGGGTGCTCAGTGCTCAGGGTGCTGGGTGCTCAGTACTCAGGGTGCTGGGTGCTCAGTGCTCAGGGTGCTTGGTGCTCAGTTCTCGGGGTGCTGGGTGCTCATTCTCGGGGTGCTGGGTGCTCAGTACTCAGGGTGCTGGGTGCTCAGTGCTCGAGGTGCTCGGTGCTCAGTACACAGGGTGCTGGGTGCTCAGTGCTCGGGGTGGTGGGTGCTCAGTACTCAGGGTGCTGGGTGCTAAGTTCTCAGTACTCAGCGTGCTCTGTGCTCAGTGCTCAGAGTGTTTGATGCTCAGTACTCAGGGTGCTGGGTGCTCAGTGCTCAGTGCTCAGGGTGCTCAGTGCTCAGGGTGCTGGGTGCTCAGGGTGCTGGGTGCTCAGTGCTCGGGGTGCTGGGTGCTCAGTGCTCAGGGTGCTGGGTGCTCAGTGCTCAGTGCTCAGGGTGCTGGGTGCTCAGTGCTCAGTGCTCAGGGTGCTGGGTGTTCAGTACTCAGGGTGCTGGGTGCTCAGTACTCAGGGTGCTGGGTGCTCAGTGCTCAGGGTGCTGGGTGCTCAGTGCTCACGATGCTGGGTGCTTAGTACTCAGGGTGCTGGGTGCTCAGTTCTAAGAGTGCTGGGTGCACAGTGTTCGGGGTGCTCGGTGCTCAGTGCTCGGGGTGCTGGGTGCTCAGTACTCAGGGTGCTGGGTGCTCAGTACTCAGGGTGCTGGTTGCTCAGTCCTCAGCGTGCTCAGTGATCAGGGTGCTGGGTGCTCAGTGCTCGGGGTGCTCGGTGCTCAGTACTCAGGGTGCTGAGTGCTCAGTACTCAGGGTGCTGGGTGCTCAGTGCTCAGGGTGCTGGGTGCTCAGTGCTCAGGGTGCTCAGTGCTCAGTACTCAGTGTGCTGGGTGCTCATTACTCAGGGTGCTTGGTGCTCAGTGCTCGGGGTGCAGGGTGCTCAGTACTCAGGGTGCTGGGTGCTCAGTGCTCAGGGTGCTGGGTGCTCAGTGCTCGGGGTGCTGGGTGCTCAGTACTCAGGGTTCTGGGAGCTCAGTACTCAGGGTGCTGGGTGCTCAGTGCTCGGGGGGCTGGGTGCTCAGTGCTCAGGGTGCTGGGTGCTCATTACTTAGGGTGCTGGGTGCTCAGTGCTCGGGGTGCTCGGTGCTCAGTACTCAAGGTGCTGGGTGCTCAGTGCTCACGGTGCTGGGTGCTCATTCCTCGGGGTGCTCCGTGCTCAGTGCTCAGGGTGCTGGGTGCTCAGTGCTCAGGGTGCTCGGTGCTCAGTACTCATGGTGCTGGGTGCTCATTCTCGGGGTGCTGGGTGCTCAGTACTCAGGTTGCTCAGTACTCTGGGTGCTCGGTGCTCAGTACTCAGGGTGCTCGGTGCTCAGTGTTTGGGGTGCTGGGTGCTCAGTACTCAGGGTGATGGGTGCTCAGTGTTCAGGGTGCTTGGTGCTCAGTGCTCAGCGTGCTGGGTGCTCAGTACTCAGTGCTCAGGATGCTGGGTGCTCAGTGCTCAGGGTGCTCAGTGCTCGGGGTGCAGGGTGCTCAGTACTCAGGGTGCTGGGTGCTCAGTACTCAGGGTGCTCAGTGCTCAGGGTGCTGGGTGCACAGCGTGCTGGGTGTTCAGTACTCAGGGTGCTGGGTTCTCAGTACTCAGGGTGCTGGGTGCTCAGTGCTCAGGGTGCTGGGTGCTCAGTGCTCACGATGCTGGGTGCTCAGTACTCAGGGTGCTGGGTGCTCAGTTCTCAGGGTGCTGGGTGCACAGTGTTCGGGGTGCTCGGTGCTCAGTGGTCAGGGTGCTGGGTGCTCAGTACTCAGGGTGCTGGGTGCTCAGTGCTCGGGGTGCTGGGTGCTCAGTGCTCGGGGTACTGGGTGCTCAGTACTCCGGATGCTCGGTGCTCAGTGATCGGGGTGCTGGGTGCTCAGTGCTCGGGGTGCTGGGTGCTCAGTACTCGGGGTGCTGGGTGCTCAGTGCTCAGGGTGCTGGTTCTCAGTGCTCGGGGGTACTGGGTACTCAGTGCTCAGTACACAGGGTGCTGAGTGCTCAGTGCTCGGGGTGCTGGGTTCTCAGTGCTCAGTACTCAGGGTGCTGGGTGCTCAGTGCTCGGGGTGCTGGGTGCTCAGTGCTCGGGTGCTCGGTGCTCAGTACTCAGCGTTCTCAGTGCTCAGTGCTCAAGGTGCTGGGTGCTCAGTACTCAGGGTGCTCAGTGCTCAGTACTCGGGGTACTGGGTGCTCAGTACTCAGGGTGCTCAGTGCTCAGTACTCGGGGTTCTGGGTGCTCAGTGCTCAGGGTGCTCAGTGCTCAGTGCTCGGGGTCCTGGGTGCTCAGTGCTCGGGGTGCTGTGTGCTCAGTGCTCAGAGTGCTGGGTGCTCAGTACTCAGGTTGCTGGGTGCTCAGTGCTCAGGGTGCTGGGTGCTCAGTACTCAGGGTGCTGGGTGCTCAGTACTCAGGGTGCTGGGTGCTCAGTGCTCGGGGTGCTCGGTGCTGAGTACTCAAGGTGCTGGGTGCTCAGTGCTCAGGGTGCTGGGTGCTCAGTGCTCAGGGTGCTGGGTGCTCAGTACTCAGGGTGCTGGGTGCTCAGTGCTCAGTACTCAGCGTGCTCTGTGCTCAGTGCTCAGAGTGTTTGATGCTCAGTACTCAGGGTGCTGGGTGCTCAGTGCTCAGTGCTCAGGGTGCTCAGTGCTCAGGGTGCTGGGTGCTCAGGGTGCTGGGTGCTCAGTGCTCGGGGTGCTGGGTGCTCAGTGCTCAGGGTGCTGGGTGCTCAGTGCTCAGTGCTCAGGGTGCTGGTTGCTCAGTGCTCAGTGCTCAGGGTGCTGGGTGTTCAGTACTCAGGGTGCTGGGTGCTCAGTACTCAGGGTGCTGGGTGCTCAGTGCTCAGGGTGCTGGGTGCTCAGTGCTCACGATGCTGGGTGCTCAGTACTCAGGGTGCTGGGTGCTCAGTTCTCAGGGTGCTGGGTGCACAGTGTTCGGGGTGCTCGGTGCTCAGTGCTCGGGGTGCTGGGTGCTCAGTACTCAGGGTGCTCCGTGCTCAGTACTCAGGGTGCTGGTTGCTCAGTCCTCAGCATGCTCAGTGCTCAGGGTGCTGGGTGCTCAGTGCTCGGGGTGCTCGGTGCTCAGTACTCAGGGTGCTGAGTGCTCAGTACTCAGGGTGCTGTGTGCTCAGTGCTCAGGGTGCTGGGTTCTCAGTGCTCAGGGTGCTCAGTGCTCAGTACTCAGGGTGCTGGGTGCTCATTACTCAGGGTGCTTGGTGCTCAGTGCTCGGGGTGCAGGGTGCTCAGTACTCAGGGTGCTGGGTGCTCAGTGCTCACGGTGCTGGGTGCTCAGTGCTCGGGGTGCTGGGTGCTCAGTACTCAGGGTGCTGGGTGCTCAGTACTCAGGGTGCTGGGTGCTCAGTGCTCGGGGGGCTGGGTGCTCAGTGCTCAGTGTGCTGGGTGCTCATTACTTAGGGTGCTGGGTGCTCAGTGCTCGGGGTGCTCGGTGCTCAGTACTCAAGGTGCTGGGTGCTCAGTACTCAGGGTGCTGGGTGCTCAGTACTCAGGGTGCTGGGTGCTCAGTGTTCAGGGTGCTGGGTGCTCAGTGCTCAGCGTGCTGGGTGCTCAGTACTCAGTGCTCAGGATGCTGGGTGCTCAGTGCTCAGGGTGCTCAGTGCTCGGGGTGCAGGGTGCTCAGTACTCAGGGTGCTGGGTGCTCAGTACTCAGGGTGCTGGGTGCTCAGTACTCAGGGTGCTGGGTGCTCAGTGTTCAGGGTGCTGGGTGCTCAGTGCTCAGCGTGCTGGGTGCTCAGTACTCAGTGCTCAGGATGCTGGGTGCTCAGTGCTCAGGGTGCTCAGTGCTCGGGGTGCAGGGTGCTCAGTACTCAGGGTGCTGGGTGCTCAGTACTCAGGGTGCTCAGTACTCAGGGTGCTGGGTGCTCAGTGCTCAGGGTGCTGGGTGCTCAGTACTCAGGGTGCTGGGTGCTCAGTGCTCAGGGTGCTTGGTGCTCAGTTCTCGGGGTGCTGGGTGCTCATTCTCGGGGTGCTGGGTGCTCAGTACTCAGGGTGCTGGGTGCTCAGTGCTCGAGGTGCTCGGTGCTCAGTACACAGTGTGCTGGGTGCTCAGTGCTCGGGGTGGTGGGTGCTCAGTACTCAGGGTGCTGGGTGCTCAGTTCTCAGTACTCAGCGTGCTCTGTGCTCAGTGCTCAGAGTGTTTGATGCTCAGTACTCAGGGTGCTGGGTGCTCAGTGCTCAGTGCTCAGGGTGCTCAGTGCTCAGGATGCTGGGTGCTCAGGGTGCTGGGTGCTCAGTGCTCGGGGTGCTGGGTGCTCAGTGCTCAGGGTGCTGGGTGCTGGGTGCTCAGTGCTCAGTGCTCAGGGTGCTGGGTGCTCAGTGCTCAGTGCTCAGGGTGCTGGGTGTTCAGTACTCAGGGTGCTGGGTGCTCAGTACTCAGGGTGCTGGGTGCTCAGTGCTCAGGGTGCTGGGTGCTCAGTGCTCACGATGCTGGGTGCTTAGTACTCAGGGTGCTGGGTGCTCAGTTCTCAGAGTGCTGGGTGCACAGTGTTCGGGGTGCTCGGTGCTCAGTGCTCGGGGTGCTGGGTGCTCAGTACTCAGGGTGCTGGGTGCTCAGTACTCAGGGTGCTGGTTGCTCAGTCCTCAGCGTGCTCAGTGATCAGGGTGCTGGGTGCTCAGTGCTCGGGGTGCTCGGTGCTCAGTAATCAGGGTGCTGAGTGCTCAGTACTCAGGGTGCTGGGTGCTCAGTGCTCAGGGTGCTGGGTGCTCAGTGCTCAGGGTGCTCAGTGCTCAGTACTCAGTGTGCTGGGTGCTCATTACTCAGGGTGCTTGGTGCTCAGTGCTCGGGGTGCAGGGTGCTCAGTACTCAGGGTGCTGGGTGCTCAGTGCTCAGGGTGCTGGGTGCTCAGTGCTCGGGGTGCTGGGTGCTCAGTACTCAGGGTGCTGGGTGCTCAGTACTCAGGGTGCTGGGTGCTCAGTGCTCGGGGGGCTGGGTGCTCAGTGCTCAGGGTGCTGGGTGCTCATTACTTAGGGTGCTGGGTGCTCAGTGCTCGGGGTGCTCGGTGCTCAGTACTCAAGGTGCTGGGTGCTCAGTGCTCACGGTGCTGGGTGCTCATTCCTCGGGGTGCTCCGTGCTCAGTGCTCAGGGTGCTAGGTGCTCAGTGCTCAGGGTGCTCGGTGCTCAGTACTCATGGTGCTGGGTGCTCATTCTCGGGGTGCTGGGTGCTCAGTACTCAGGTTGCTCAGTACTCTGGGTGCTCGGTGCTCAGTACTCATGGTGCTGGGTGCTCAGTACTCAGGGTGCTCGGTGCTCAGTTCTCAGGGTGCTCGGTGCTCAGTGTTTGGGGTGCTGGGTGCTCAGTACTCAGGGTGCTGGGTGCTCAGTGTTCAGGGTGCTTGGTGCTCAGTGCTCAGCGTGCTGGGTGCTCAGTACTCAGTGCTCAGGATGCTGGGTGCTCAGTGCTCAGGGTGCTCAGTGCTCGGGGTGCAGGGTGCTCAGTACTCAGGGTGCTGGGTGCTCAGTACTCAGGGTGCTCAGTACTCAGGGTGCTGGGTGCTCAGTGCTCGGTGTCCTGGGTGCTCAGTACTCAGGGTGCTGGGTGCTCAGTGCTCAGGGTGCTGGGTGCTCAGTGCTCGGGGTGCTGGGTGCTCATTCTCGGGGTGCTGGGTGCTCAGTACTCAGGGTGGTGGGTGCTCAGTGCTCGGGGTGCTCGGTGCTCAGTACACAGGGTGCTGGGTGCTCAGTGCTCAGGGTGCTGGGTGATCAGTACTCAGGGTGCTGGGTGCTCAGTGCTCAGTACTCAGCGTGCTGTGTGCTCAGTGCTCAGAGTGTTGGATGCTCAGTACTCAGGGTGCTGGGTGCTCAGTGCTCAGGGTGCTCAGTGCTCAGGGTGCTGGGTGCACAGGGTGCTGGGTGCTCAATGCTCGGGGTGCTGGGTGCTCAGTGCTCAGGGTGCTGGGTGCTCAGTGCTCAGTGCTCAGGGTGCTGGGTGCTCAGTGCTCAGTGCTCAGGGTGCTGGGTGTTCAGTACTCAGGGTGCTGGGTTCTCAGTACTCAGGGTGCTGGGTGCTCAGTGCTCAGTGTGCTGGGTGCTCAGTGCTCACGATGCTGGGTGCTCAGTACTCAGGGTGCTGGGTGCTCAGTTCTCAGGGTGCTGGGTGCACAGTGTTCGGGGTGCTCGGTGCTCAGTGGTCAGGGTGCTGGGTGCTCAGTACTCAGGGTGCTGGGTGCTCAGTGCTCGGGGTGCTGGGTGCTCAGTGCTCGGGGTACTGGGTGCTCAGTACTCCGGGTGCTCGGTGCTCAGTGATCGGGGTGCTGGGTGCTCAGTGCTCGGGGTGCTGGGTGCTCAGTACTCGGGGTGCTGGGTGCTCAGTGCTCAGGGTGCTGGTTCTCAGTGCTCGGGGGTACTGGGTACTCAGTGCTCAGTACACAGGGTGCTGAGTGCTCAGTGCTCGGGGTGCTGGGTGCTCAGTGCTCAGTACTCAGGGTGCTGGGTGCTCAGTGCTCGGGGTGCTGGGTGCTCAGTGCTCGGGTGCTCGGTGCTCAGTACTCAGGGTTCTCAGTGCTCAGTGCACAAGGTGCTGGGTGCTCAGTACTCAGGGTGCTCAGTGCTCAGTACTCGGGGTACTGGGTGCTCAGTACTCAGGGTGCTCAGTGCTCAGTACTCGGGGTTCTGGGTGCTCAGTGCTCAGGGTGCTCAGTGCTCAGTGCTCGGGGTCCTGGGTGCTCAGTGCTCGGGGTGCTGTGTGCTCAGTGCTCAGAGTGCTGGGTGCTCAGTACTCAGGTTGCTGGGTGCTCAGTGCTCAGGGTGCTGGGTGCTCAGTACTCAGGGTGCTGGGTGCTCAGTACTCAGGGTGCTGGGTGCTCAGTGCTCGGGGTGCTCGGTGCTGAGTACTCAAGGTGCTGGGTGCTCAGTGCTCAGGGGGCTGGGTGCACAGTGCTCAGGGTGCTGGGTGCTCAGTACTCAGGGTGCTGGGTGCTCAGTGCTCAGTACTCAGCGTGCTCTGTGCTCAGTGCTCAGAGTGTTTGATGCTCAGTACTCAGGGTGCTGGGTGCTCAGTGCTCAGTGCTCAGGGTGCTCAGTGCTCAGGGTGCTGGGTGCTCAGGGTGCTGGGTGCTCAGTGCTCGGGGTGCTGGGTGCTCAGTGCTCAGGGTGCTGGGTGCTCAGTGCTCAGTGCTCAGGGTGCTGGTTGCTCAGTGCTCAGTGCTGAGGGTGCTGGGTGTTCAGTACTCAGGGTGCTGGGTGCTCAGTACTCAGGGTGCTGGGTGCTCAGTGCTCAGGGTGCTGGGTGCTCAGTGCTCACGATGCTGGGTGCTCAGTACTCAGGGTGCTGGGTGCTCAGTTCTCAGGGTGCTGGGTGCACAGTGTTCGGGGTGCTCGGTGCTCAGTGCTCGGGGTGCTGGGTGCTCAGTACTCAGGGTGCTGGGTGCTCAGTACTCAGGGTGCTGGTTGCTCAGTCCTCAGCATGCTCAGTGCTCAGGGTGCTGGGTGCTCAGTGCTCGGGGTGCTCGGTGCTCAGTACTCAGGGTGCTTAGTGCTCAGTACTCAGGGTGCTGTGTGCTCAGTGCTCAGGGTGCTGGGTTCTCAGTGCTCAGGGTGCTCAGTGCTCAGTACTCAGGGTGCTGGGTGCTCATTACTCAGGGTGCTTGGTGCTCAGTGCTCGGGGTGCAGGGTGCTCAGTACTCAGGGTGCTGGGTGCTCAGTGCTCACGGTGCTGGGTGCTCAGTGCTCGGGGTGCTGGGTGCTCAGTACTGAGGGTGCTGGGTGCTCAGTACTCAGGGTGCTGGGTGCTCAGTGCTCGGGGGGCTGGGTGCTCAGTGCTCAGGGTGCTGGGTGCTCATTACTTAGGGTGCTGGGTGCTCAGTGCTCGGGGTGCTCGGTGCTCAGTACTCAAGGTGCTGGGTGCTCAGTGCTCACGGTGCTGGGTGCTCAGTCCTCGGGGTGCTCCGTGCTCAGTGCTCAGGGTGCTGGGTGCTCAGTGCTCAGGGTGCTCGGTGCTCAGTACTCATGGTGCTGGGTGCTCATTCTCGGGGTGCTGGGTGCTCAGTACTCAGGTTGCTCAGTACTCTGGGTGCTCGGTGCTCAGTACTCATGGTGCTGGGTGCTCAGTACTCAGGGTGCTCGGTGCTCAGTTCTCAGGGTGCTCGGTGCTCAGTGTTTGGGGTGCTGGGTGCTCAGTACTCAGGGTGCTGGGTGCTCAGTGTTCAGGGTGCTTGGTGCTCAGTGCTCAGCGTTCTGGGTGCTCAGTACTCAGTGCTCAGGATGCTGGGTGCTCAGTGCTCAGGGTGCTCAGTGCTCGGGGTGCAGGGTGCTCAGTACTCAGGGTGCTGGGTGCTCAGTACTCAGGGTGCTCAGTACTCAGGGTGCTGGGTGCTCAGTGCTCGGGGTGCTGGGTGCTCAGTACTCAGGGTGCTGGGTGCTCAGTGCTCAGGGTGCTGGGTGCTCAGTGCTCGGGGTGCTGGGTGCTCATTCTCGGGGTGCTGGGTGCTCAGTACTCAGGGTGCTGGGTGCTCAGTGCTCGGGGTGCTCGGTGCTCAGTACACAGGGTGCTGGGTACTCAGTGCTCGGGGTGCTGGGTGCTCAGTACTCAGGGTGCTGGGTGCTCAGTGCTCAGTACTCAGCGTGCTCTGTGCTCAGTGCTCAGAGTGTTGGATGCTCAGTACTCAGGGTGCTGGGTGCTCAGTGCTCAGGGTGCTCAGTGCTCAGGGTGCTGTTTGCTCAGGGTGCTGGGTGCTCAGTGCTCGGGGTGCTGGGTGCTCAGTGCTCGGGGTGCTGGGTGCTCAGTACTCAGGGTGCTCGGTGCTCAGTGCTCGGGGTGCTGGGTGCTCAGTGCTCGGGGTGCTGGGTGCTCAGTACTCGGGGTGCTGGGTGCTCAGTGCTCAGGGTGCTGGTTCTCAGTGCTCGGGGGTACTGGGTACTCAGTGCTCAGTACACAGGGTGCTGAGTGCTCAGTGCTCGGGGTGCTGGGTGCTCAGTGCTCAGTACTCAGGGTGCTGGGTGCTCAGTGCTCGGGGTGCCTGGTGCTCAGAGCTCGGGGTGCTCGGTGCTCAGTACTCAGGGTTCTCAGTGCTCAGTTCTCAGGGTGCTGGGTGCTCAGTACTCAGGGTGCTCAGTGCTCAGTACTCGGGGTACTGGGTGCTCAGTACTCAGGGTGCTCAGTGCTCAGTACTCGGGGTTCTGGGTGCTCAGTGCTCAGGGTGCTCAGTGCTCAGTGCTCGGGGTGCTGGGTGCTCAGTGCTCGGGGTGCTGGGTGCTCAGTGCTCAGAGTGCTGGGTGATCAGTACTCAGGTTGCTGGGTGCTCAGTGCTCAGGGTGCTGGGTGCTCAGTACTCAGGGTGCTGGGTGCTCAGTACTCAGGGTGCTGGGTGCTCAGTGCTCTGGGTGCTGGGTGCACAGTATTCGGGGTGCTCGGTGCTCAGTGCTCAGGGTGCTGGGTGCTCAGTGCTCGGGGTGCTGGGTGCTCAGTGTTCAGGGTGCTGGGTGCTCAGTGCTCAGCGTGCTGGGTGCTCAGTACTCAGTGCTCAGGATGCTGGGTGCTCAGTGCTCAGGGTGCTCAGTACTCAGCGTGCTGGGTGCTCAGTGCTCAGGGTGCTGGGTGCTCAGTACTCAGGGTGCTGGGTGCTCAGTACTCAGGGTGCTAAGAGCTCAGGGTGCTCAGTGCTCAGGATGCTGGGTGCTCAGTGCTCAGTGCCCAGGGTGCTGGGTGCTCAGTGTTCCGGGTGCTGGATGCTCAGTGCTCAGCGTGCTGGGTGCTCAGTACTCAGTGCTCAGGATGCTGGGTGCTCAGTGCTCAGGGTGCTCAGTGCTCGGGGTGCAGGGTGCTCAGTACTCAGGGTGCTGGGTGCTCAGTACTCAGGGTACTCAGTACTCAGGGTGCTGGGTGCTCAGTGCTCGGGGTGCTGGGTGCTCAGTACTCAGGGTGCTGAGTGCTCAGTGCTCAGGGTGCTGGGTGCTCAGTGCTCGGGGTGCTGGGTGCTCATTCTCGGGGTGCTGGGTGCTCAGTACTCAGGGTGCTGGGTGCTCAGTGCTCGGGGTCCTCGGTGCTCAGTACACAGGGTGCTGGGTGCTCAGTGCTCGGGGTGCTGGGTGCTCAGTACTCAGGGTGCTGGGTGCTCAGTGCTCAGTACTCAGCGTGCTCTGTGCTCAGTGCTCAGAGTGTTTGATGCTCAGTACTCAGGGTGCTGGGTGCTCAGTGCTCAGTGCTCAGGATGCTCAGTGCTCAGGGTGCTGGGTGCTCAGGGTGCTGGGTGCTCAGTGCTCGGGGTGCTGGGTGCTCAGTGCTCAGGTTGCTGGGTGCTCAGTGCTCAGTGCTCAGGTTGCTGGGTGCTCAGTGCTCAGGGTGCTGGGTGTTCAGTATTCAGGGTGCTGGGTGCTCAGTTCTCAGGGTGCTGGGTGCTCAGTGCTCAGGGTGCTGGGTGCTCAGTGCTCACGATGCTGGGTACTCAGTACACAGGGTGCTGGGTGCTCACTTCTCAGGGTGCTGGGTGCACAGTGTTCGGGGTGCTCGGTGCTCAGTGCTCGGGGTGCTGGGTGCTCAGTACTCAGGGTGCTGGGTGCTCAGTACTCAGGGTGCTGGTTGCTCAGTCCTCAGCGTGCTCAGTGCTCAGGGTGCTGGGTGCTCAGTGCTCAGGGTGCTCGGTGCTCAGTACTCAGGGTACTGAGTGCTCAGTACTCAGGTTGCTGGGTGCTCAGTGCTCAGGGTGCTGGGTGCTCAGTGCTCAGGGTGCTCAGTGCTCAGTACTCAGGGTGCTGGGTGCTCATTACTCAGGGTGCTTGGTGCTCAGTGCTCGGGGTGCTGGGTGCTCAGTACTCAGGGTGCTGTGTGCTCAGTGCTCAGGGTGCTGGGTGCTCAGTGCTCGGGGTGCTGGGTGCTCAGTACTCAGGGTGCTGGGTGCTCAGTACTCAGGGTGCTGGGTGCTCAGTGCTCGGGGGGCTGGGTGCTCAGTGCTCAGGGTGCTGGGTGCTCATTACTTAGGGTGCTGGGTGCTCAGTGCTCGGGGTGCTCGGTGCTCAGTACTCAAGGTGCTGGGTGCTCAGTGCTCACGGTGCTGGGTGCTCAGTGCTCAGGGTGCTCGGTGCTCAGTACTCATGGTGCTGGGTGCTCATTCTCGGGGTGCTGGGTGCTCAGTACTCAGGTTGCTCAGTACTCTGTTTGCTCGGTGCTCAGTTCTCAGGGTGCTCGGTGCTCAGTGTTTGGGGTGCTGGGTGCTCAGTACTCAGGGTGCTGGGTGCTCAGTGTTCAGGGTGCTTGGTGCTCAGTGCTCAGCGTGCTGGGTGCTCAGTACTCAGTGCTCAGGATGCTGGGTGCTCAGTGCTCAGGGTGCTCAGTGCTCGGGGTGCAGGGTGCTCAGTACTCAGGGAGCTGGGTGCTCAGTACTCAGGGTGCTCAGTACTCAGGGTGCTGGGTGCTCAGTGCTCGGGGTGCTGGGTGCTCATTCTCGGGGTGCTGGGTGCTCAGTACTCAGGGTGATGGGTGCTCAGTGCTCGGGGTGCTCGGTGCTCAGTACACAGAGTGCTGGGTGCTCCGTGCTCGGGGTGCTGGGTGCTCAGTACTCAGGGTGCTGGGTGCTCAGTGCTCAGTACTCAGCGTGCTCTGTGCTCAGTGCTCAGAGTGTTTTATGCTCAGTACTCAGGGTGCTGGGTGCTCAGTGCTCAGTGCTCAGGGTGCTCAGTGCTCAGGGTGCTGGGTGCTCAGGGTTCTTTGTGCTCAGTGCTCGGGTTGCTGGGTGCTCAGTGCTCAGGGTGCTGGTTGCTCAGTGCTCAGTGCTCAGGGTGCTGGGTGCTCAGTGCTGAGTGCTCAGGGTGAAGGGTGTTCAGTACTCAGGGTGATGGGTGCTCAGTACTCAGGGTGCTGGGTGCTCAGTGCTCAGGGTGCTGGGTGCTCAGTGCTCACGATGCTGGGTGCTCAGTACTCAGGGTGCTGGGTGCTCAGTTCTCAGGGTGCTGGGTGCACAGTGTTCGGGGTGCTCGGTGCTCTGTGCTCAGGGTGCTGGGTGCTCAGTACTCAGGGTGCTGGGTGCTCAGTGCTGGGGGTGCTGGGTGCTCAGTGCTCGGGGTGCTGGGTGCTCAGTTCTCAGGGTGCTGGGTGCTCAGTGATCGGGGTGCTGGGTGCTCAGTCCTCAGGGTGCTGGGTGCTCAGTACTCGGGGTGCTGGGTGCTCAGTGCTCAGGGTGCTGGTTCTCAGTGCTCGGGGGTACTGGGTACTCAGTGCTCAGTACACAGGGTGCTGAGTGCTCGGTGCTCGGGGTGCTGGGTGCTCAGTGCTCAGTACTCAGGGTGCTGGGTGCTCAGTGCTCGGGGTGCTGGGTGCTCAGAGCTCGGGGTGCTCGGTGCTCAGTACTCAGGGTTCTCAGTGCTCAGTGCTCAGGGTGCTGGGTGCTCAGTACTCAGGGTGCTCATTGCTCAGTACTCGGGGTACTGGGTGCTCAGTACTCAGGGTGCTCAGTGCTCAGTACTCGGGGTTCTGGCTGCTCAGTGCTCAGGGTGCTCAGTGCTCAGTGCTCGGGGTGCTGGGTGCTCAGTGCTCGGGGTGCTGGTTGCTCAGTGCTCAGAGTGCTGGGTGCTCAGTACTCAGGTTGCTGGGTGCTCAGTGCTCAGGGTGCTGGGTGCTCAGTACTCAGGGTGCTGGGTGCTCAGTACTCAGGGTGCTGGGTGCTCAGTGCTCAGGGTGCTCGGTGCTCAGTACTCATGGTGCTGGGTACTCAGTGCTCAGGGTGCTCATTCTCGGGGTGCTGGGTGCTCAGTACTCAGGGTGCTGGGTGCTCAGTGCTCGGGGTTCTGGGTGATCAGTGCTCGGGGTGCTCGGTGCTCAGTTCTCTGGGTGCTCAGTGCTCAGTACTCAGGGTGCTGGGTGCTCAGTACTCAGGCTGCTGGGTGCTCAGTACTCAGGGAGCTCAGTGCTCGGGGTGCAGGGTGCTCAGTACTCAGGGTGCTGGGTGCTCAGTACTCAGGGTGCTCAGCACTCAGGGTGCTGGGTGCTCAGTGCTCGGGGTGCTGGGTGCTCAGTACTCAGGGTGCTGGGTGCTCAGTGCTCAGGGTGCTGGGTGCTCAGTGCTCGGGATGCTGGGTGCTCATTCTCGGGGTGCTGGGTGCTCAGTACTCAAGGTGCTGGGTGCTCAGTGCTCGGGGTGCTCGGTGCTCAGTACTCAGGGTGCTGGGTGCTCAGTGCTCGGGGTGCTGGGTGCTCAGTACTCAGGGTGCTGGGTGCTCAGTTCTCAGTACTCAGTGTGCTCTGTGCTCAGTGCTCAGAGTGTTTTGTGCTCAGTACTCAGGGTGCTCTCTGCTCAGTGCTCAGTGCTCAGGGTGCTCAGTGCTCAGGCTGCTTGGTGCTCAGGGTGCTGGGTGCTCAGTGCTCGGGGTGCTGGGTGCTCAGTGCTCAGGGTGCTGGGTGCTCAGTGCTCAGTGCTCAGGGTGCTGGTTGCTCAGTGCTCAGTGCTCAGGGTGCAGGGTGTTCAGTACTCAGGGTGCTGGGTGCTCAGTACTCAGGGTGCTGGGTGCTCAGTGCTCAGGGTGCTGGGTGCTCAGTGCTCAGGATGCTGGGTGCTCAGTACTCAGGGTGCTGGGTGCTCACTTCTCAGGGTGCTGGGTGCACAGTGTTCGGGGTGCTCGGTGCTCAGTGCTCGGGGTGCTGGGTGCTCAGTACTCAGGGTGCTGGGTGCTCAGTGCTCTGGGTGCTGGGTGCTCAGTGCTCGGGGTGCTGGGTGCTCAGTACTCAGGGTGCTGGGTGCTCAGTGCTCGGGGTGCTGGGTGCTCAGTGCTCAGGGTGCTGGGTCTCAGTGCTCAGGTGTACTGGGTACTCAGTGCTCAGTACACACGGTGCTGAGTGCTCAGTGCTCGGGGTGCTGGGTGCACAGTGCTCAGTACTCAGGGTGCTGGGTGCTCAGTGCTCGGGGTGCTGGGTGCTCAGTGCTCGGGGTGCTCGGTGCTCAGTACTCAGGGTTCTCAGTGCTCAGGGTGCTGGGTGCTCAGTACTCAGGGTGCTCAGTGCTCAGTACTCGGGGTGCTGGGTGCTCAGTACTCAGGTTGCTCTGTGCTCAGTACTCGGGGTGCTGGGTGCTCAGTGCTCAGGGTGCTCAGTGGTCAGTGCTCGGAGTGCTGGGTGCTCAGTGCTCGGGGTGCTGGGTGCTCAGTGCTCAGAGTGCTGGGTGCTCAGTACTCAGTTTTCTGGTGCTCAGTGCTCAGGGTGCTGGGTGCTCAGTACTCAGGGTGCTGGGTGCTCAGTACTCATGGTGCTGGGTACTCAGTTCTCAGGGTGCTCATTCTCGGGGTGCTGGGTGCTCAGTACTCAGGGTGCTGGGTGCTCAGTGCTCGGGGTGCTGGGTGCTCAGTTCTCGGGGTGCTCGGTGCTCAGTACTCGGGGTGCTGGGTGAGCAGTGCTCAGGGTGCTGGGTGCTCAGTGCTCGGGGTGCTGGGTGCTCAGTGCTCAGGGTGCTGGGTGCTCAGTGCTCGGGGTGCTCGGTGCTCAGTACTCAGGGTGCTGGGTGCTCAGTACTCAGGGTGCTGGGTGCTCAGTGCTCAGGGTGCTGGGTGCTCAGTACTCAGGGTGCTGGGTGCTCAGTACTCAGGGTGCTAAGAGCTCAGGGTGCTCAGTGCTCGGGGTGCTGGATGCTCAGTGCTCAGTGCACAGGGTGCTGGGTGCTCAGTCCTCGGGGTGCTGGGTGCTCAGTACTCAGGGTGCTGGGTGCTCAGTACTCAGGGTGCTGGGTACTCAGTGCTCAGGGTGCTGGGTGCTCAGTGCTCTGGGTGCTGGGTGCTCAGTGCTCAGGGTGCTGGGTGCTCAGTGCTCAGGTTGCTGGGTGCTCAGTGTTCGGGGTGCTGGGTGCTGAGTGCTCAGGGTGCTGGGTGCTCAGTGCTCGGGGTGCTCGGTGCTCAGTACACAGGGTGCTGGGTGCTCAGTGCTCGGGGTGCTGGGTGCTCAGTGCTCAGTACTCAGGGTGCTGGGTGCTCAGTGCTCGGGGTGCTGGGTGCTCAGTACTCAGCGTGCTGGGTGCTCAGTACTCAGGGTGCTGGGTGCTCCGTGCTCGGGGTGCTGGGTGCTCAGTGCTCTGGCTGCTTAGTACTCAGTACTCAGGGTGCTGGGTGCTCAGTACTCAGGGTGCTCAGTGCTCGGGGTGCTGGGTGCTCAGTGCTCAGGGTGATCGGTGCTCAGTACTCAGGATGCTGGGTGCTCAGTACTCAGGGTGCTGGTTGCTCAGTCCTCAGGGTGCTCAGTGCTTAGGGTGCTGTGTGCTCCGTGCTCGGGGTGCTCGGTGCTCAGTATTCAGGTTGCTGAGTGCTCAGTACTCAGGGTGCTGGGTGCTCAGTACTCAGGGTGCTGGGTGCTCAGTGCTCGGGGTGCTGGGTGCTCAGTGCTCAGGGTGCTCAGTGCTCAGTACTCAGGGTGCTCAGTGCTCAGTACTCAGGGTGCTGGGTGCTCAGTGCTCAGGGTGCTGGGTGCTCAGTGCTCGGGGGTACTGGGTACTCAGTGCTCAGTACACAGGGTGCTGAGTGCTCAGTGCTCAGGGTGCTGGGTGCTCAGTGCTCAGTACTCAGGGTGCTGGGTGCTCAGTGCTCGGGGTGCTGGGTGCTCAGTGCTCGGTGTGCTCGGTGCTCAGTACTCAGGGTTCTCAGTGCTCAGTGCTCAGGGTGCTGGGTGCTCAGTACTCAGGGTGCTCAGTGCTCAGTACTCGGGGTGCTGGGTGCTCAGTACTCAGGGTGCTCAGTGCTCAGTACTCGGGGTGCTGGGTGCTCAGTGCTCAGGGTGCTCAGTGCTCAGTGCTCGGGGTGCTGGGTGCTCAGTGCTCAGGGTGCTGGGTGCTCATTGCTCAGAGTGCTGGGTGCTCAGTACTCAGGTTGCTGGGTGCTCAGTGCTCAGGGTGCTGGGTGCTCAGTACTCAGGGTGCTGGGTGCTCAGTACTCATGGTGCTGGGTACTCAGTGCTCAGGGTGCTCATTCTTGGGGTGCTGGGTGCTCAGTACTCAGGGTGCTGGGTGCTCAGTGCTCGGGGTGCTGGGTGCTCATTGCTCAGGGTGATCGGTGCTCAGTACTCAGGATGCTGGGTGCTCAGTACTCAGGGTGCTGGGTGCTCAGTACTCAGGGTGCTGGGTGCTCAGTGCTCAGTACTCAGCGTGCTCTGTGCTCAGTGCTCAGAGTGTTTGATGCTCAGTACTCAGGGTGCTGGGTGCTCAGTGCTCAGTGCTCAGGATGCTCAGTGCTCAGGGTGCTGGGTGCTCAGGGTGCTGGGTACTCAGTGTTCGGGGTGCTGGGTGCTCAGTGCTCAGGGTGCTGGGTGCTCAGTGCTCAGTGCTCAGGGTGCTGGGTGCTCAGTGCTCAGTGCTCAGGGTGCTGGGTGTTCAGTATTCAGGGTGCTGGGTGCTCAGTACTCAGGGTGCTGGGTGCTCAGTGCTCAGGGTGCTGGGTGCTCAGTGCTCACGATGCTGGGTACTCAGTACTCAGGGTGCTGGGTGCTCACTTCTCAGGGTGCTGGGTGCACAGTGTTCGGGGTGCTCGGTGCTCAGTGCTCGGGGTGCTGGGTGCTCAGTACTCAGGGTGCTGGGTGCTCAGTACTCAGGGTGCTGGTTGCTCAGTCCTCAGCGTGCTCAGTGCTCAGGGTGCTGGGTGCTCAGTGCTCGGGGTGCTCGGTGCTCAGTACTCAGGGTACTGAGTGCTCAGTACTCAGGGTGGTGGGTGCTCAGTGCTCAGGGTGCTGGGTGCTCAGTGCTCAGGGTGCTCAGTGTTCAGTACTCAGGGTGCTGGGTGCTCATTACTCAGGGTGCTTGGTGCTCAGTGCTCGGGGTGCTGGGTGCTCAGTACTCAGGGTGCTGGGTGCTCAGTGCTCAGGGTGCTGGGTGCTCAGTGCTCGGGGTGCTGGGTGCTCAGTACTCAGGGTGCTGGGTGCTCAGTACTCAGGGTGCTGGGTGCTCAGTGCTCGGGGGGCTGGGTGCTCAGTGCTCAGGGTGCTGGGTGCTCATTACTTAGGGTGCTGGGTGCTCAGTTCTCGGGGTGCTCGGTGCTCAGTACTCAAGGTGCTGGGTGCTCAGTGCTCACGGTGCTGGGTGCTCAGTCCTCGGGGTGCTCCGTGCTCAGTACTCATGGTGCTGGGTGCTCATTCTCGGGGTGCTGGGTGCTCAGTACTCAGGTTCCTCAGTACTCTGGGTGCTCGGTGCTCAGTTCTCAGGGTGCTCGGTGCTCAGTGTTTGGGGTGCTGGGTGCTCAGTACTCAGGGTGCTGGGTGCTCAGTGTTCAGGGTGCTTGGTGCTCAGTGCTCAGCGTGCTGGGTGCTCAGTACTCAGTGCTCAGGATGCTGGGTGCTCAGTGCTCAGGGTGCTCAGTGCTCGGGGTGCAGGGTGCTCAGTACTCAGGATGCTGGGTGCTCAGTACTCAGGGTGCTCAGTACTCAGGGTGCTGGGTGCTCAGTGCTCGGGGTGCTGGGTGCTCAGTACTCAGGGTGCTGGGTGCTCAGTGCTCAGGGTGCTGGGTGCTCAGTGCTCGGGGTGCTGGGTGCTCATTCTCGGGGTGCTGGGTGCTCAGTACTCAGGGTGCTGGGTGCTCAGTGCTCGGGGTGCTCGGTGCTCAGTACACAGGGTGCTGGGTGCTCCGTGCTCGGGGTGCTGGGTGCTCAGTACTCAGGGTGCTGGGTGCTCAGTGCTCAGTACTCAGCGTGCTCTGTGCTCAGTGCTCAGAGTGTTGGATGCTCAGTACTCAGGGTGCTGGGTGCTCAGTGCTCAGTGCTCAGGGTGCTCAGTGCTCAGGGTGCTGGGTGCTCAGGGTTCTTTGTGCTCAGTGCTCGGGGTGCTGGGTGCTCAGTGCTCAGGGTGCTGGGTGCTCAGTGCTCAGTGCTAAGGGTGCTGGGTGCTCAGTGCTGAGTGCTCAGGGTGAAGGGTGTTCAGTACTCAGTGTGATGGGTGCTCAGTACTCAGGGTGCTGGGTGCTCAGTGCTCAGGGTGCTGGGTGCTCAGTGCTCACGATGCTGGGTGCTCAGTACTCAGGGTGCTGGGTGCTCAGTTCTCAGGGTGCTGGGTGCACAGTGTTCGGGGTGCTCGGTGCTCAGTGCTCAGGGTGCTGGGTGCTCAGTACTCAGGGTGCTGGGTGCTCAGTGCTCGGGGTGCTGGGTGCTCAGTGCTCGGCGTGCTGGGTGCTCAGTACTCAGGGTGCTGGGTGCTCAGTGCTCGGGGTGCTGGGTGCTCAGTGCTCGGGGTGCTGGGTGCTCAGTACTCGGGGTGCTGGGTGCTCAGTGCTCAGGGTGCTGGTTCTCAGTGCTCGGGGGTACTGGGTGCTCAGTGCTCAGTACTCAGGGTGCTGGGTGCTCAGTGCTCTGGGTGCTGGGTGCTCAGTGCTCAGTACTCAGGGTGCTGGGTGCTCAGTGCTCGGGGTGCTGGGTGCTCAGAGCTCGGGGTGCTCGGTGCTCAGTACTCAGGGTTCTCAGTGCTCAGTGCTCAGGGTGCTGGGTGCTCAGTACTCAGGGTGCTCAGTGCTCAGTACTCGGGGTACTGGGTGCTCAGTACTCAGGGTGCTCAGTGCTCAGTACTCGGGGTTCTGGGTGCTCAGTGCTCAGGGTGCTCAGTGCTCAGTGCTCGGGGTGCTGGGTGCTCAGTGCTCGGGGTGCTGGGTGCTCAGTGCTCAGAGTGCTGGGTGCTCAGTACTCAGGTTGCTGGGTGCTCAGTGCTCAGGGTGCTGGGTGCTCAGTACTCAGGGTGCTCAGTGCTCAGTACTCGGGGTGCTGGGTGCTCAGTACTCAGGTTGCTCTGTGCTCAGTACTCGGTGTGCTGGGTGCTCAGTGCTCAGGGTGCTCAGTGGTCAGTGCTCGGAGTGCTGGGTGCTCAGTGCTCGGGGTGCTGGGTGCTCAGTGCTCAGAGTGCTGGGTGCTCAGTACTCAGTTTTCTGGTGCTCAGTGCTCAGGGTGCTGGGTGCTCAGTACTCAGGGTGCTGGGTGCTCAGTACTCATGGTGCTGGGTACTCAGTTCTCAGGGTGCTCATTCTCGGGGTGCTGGGTGCTCAGTACTCAGGGTGCTGGGTGCTCAGTGCTCGGGGTGCTGGGTGCTCAGTTCTCGGGGTGCTCGGTGCTCAGTACTCGGGGTGCTGGGTGAGCAGTGCTCAGGGTGCTGGGTGCTCAGTGCTCGGGGTGCTGGGTGCTCAGTGCTCAGGGTGCTGGGTGCTCAGTGCTCGGGGTGCTCGGTGCTCAGTACTCAGGGTGCTGGGTGCTCAGTACTCAGGGTGCTGGGTGCTCAGTGCTCAGGGTGCTGGGTGCTCAGTACTCAGGGTGCTGGGTGCTCAGTACTCAGGGTGCTAAGAGCTCAGGGTGCTCAGTGCTCGGGGTGCTGGATGCTCAGTGCTCAGTGCACAGGGTGCTGGGTGCTCAGTCCTCGGGGTGCTGGGTGCTCAGTACTCAGGGTGCTGGGTGCTCAGTACTCAGGGTGCTGGGTACTCAGTGCTCAGGGTGCTGGGTGCTCAGTGCTCTGGGTGCTGGGTGCTCAGTGCTCAGGGTGCTGGGTGCTCAGTGCTCAGGTTGCTGGGTGCTCAGTGTTCGGGGTGCTGGGTGCTGAGTGCTCAGGGTGCTGGGTGCTCAGTGCTCGGGGTGCTCGGTGCTCAGTACACAGGGTGCTGGGTGCTCAGTGCTCGGGGTGCTGGGTGCTCAGTGCTCAGTACTCAGGGTGCTGGGTGCTCAGTGCTCGGGGTGCTGGGTGCTCAGTACTCAGCGTGCTGGGTGCTCAGTACTCAGGGTGCTGGGTGCTCCGTGCTCGGGGTGCTGGGTGCTCAGTGCTCTGGCTGCTTAGTACTCAGTACTCAGGGTGCTGGGTGCTCAGTACTCAGGGTGCTCAGTGCTCGGGGTGCTGGGTGCTCAGTGCTCAGGGTGATCGGTGCTCAGTACTCAGGATGCTGGGTGCTCAGTACTCAGGGTGCTGGTTGCTCAGTCCTCAGGGTGCTCAGTGCTTAGGGTGCTGTGTGCTCCGTGCTCGGGGTGCTCGGTGCTCAGTATTCAGGTTGCTGAGTGCTCAGTACTCAGGGTGCTGGGTGCTCAGTACTCAGGGTGCTGGGTGCTCAGTGCTCGGGGTGCTGGGTGCTCAGTGCTCAGGGTGCTCAGTGCTCAGTACTCAGGGTGCTCAGTGCTCAGTACTCAGGGTGCTGGGTGCTCAGTGCTCAGGGTGCTGGGTGCTCAGTGCTCGGGGGTACTGGGTACTCAGTGCTCAGTACACAGGGTGCTGAGTGCTCAGTGCTCAGGGTGCTGGGTGCTCAGTGCTCAGTACTCAGGGTGCTGGGTGCTCAGTGCTCGGGGTGCTGGGTGCTCAGTGCTCGGTGTGCTCGGTGCTCAGTACTCAGGGTTCTCAGTGCTCAGTGCTCAGGGTGCTGGGTGCTCAGTACTCAGGGTGCTCAGTGCTCAGTACTCGGGGTGCTGGGTGCTCAGTACTCAGGGTGCTCAGTGCTCAGTACTCGGGGTGCTGGGTGCTCAGTGCTCAGGGTGCTCAGTGCTCAGTGCTCGGGGTGCTGGGTGCTCAGTGCTCAGGGTGCTGGGTGCTCATTGCTCAGAGTGCTGGGTGCTCAGTACTCAGGTTGCTGGGTGCTCAGTGCTCAGGGTGCTGGGTGCTCAGTACTCAGGGTGCTGGGTGCTCAGTACTCATGGTGCTGGGTACTCAGTGCTCAGGGTGCTCATTCTTGGGGTGCTGGGTGCTCAGTACTCAGGGTGCTGGGTGCTCAGTGCTCGGGGTGCTGGGTGCTCATTGCTCAGGGTGATCGGTGCTCAGTACTCAGGATGCTGGGTGCTCAGTACTCAGGGTGCTGGGTGCTCAGTACTCAGGGTGCTGGGTGCTCAGTGCTCAGTACTCAGCGTGCTCTGTGCTCAGTGCTCAGAGTGTTTGATGCTCAGTACTCAGGGTGCTGGGTGCTCAGTGCTCAGTGCTCAGGATGCTCAGTGCTCAGGGTGCTGGGTGCTCAGGGTGCTGGGTACTCAGTGTTCGGGGTGCTGGGTGCTCAGTGCTCAGGGTGCTGGGTGCTCAGTGCTCAGTGCTCAGGGTGCTGGGTGCTCAGTGCTCAGTGCTCAGGGTGCTGGGTGTTCAGTATTCAGGGTGCTGGGTGCTCAGTACTCAGGGTGCTGGGTGCTCAGTGCTCAGGGTGCTGGGTGCTCAGTGCTCACGATGCTGGGTACTCAGTACTCAGGGTGCTGGGTGCTCACTTCTCAGGGTGCTGGGTGCACAGTGTTCGGGGTGCTCGGTGCTCAGTGCTCGGGGTGCTGGGTGCTCAGTACTCAGGGTGCTGGGTGCTCAGTACTCAGGGTGCTGGTTGCTCAGTCCTCAGCGTGCTCAGTGCTCAGGGTGCTGGGTGCTCAGTGCTCGGGGTGCTCGGTGCTCAGTACTCAGGGTACTGAGTGCTCAGTACTCAGGGTGGTGGGTGCTCAGTGCTCAGGGTGCTGGGTGCTCAGTGCTCAGGGTGCTCAGTGTTCAGTACTCAGGGTGCTGGGTGCTCATTACTCAGGGTGCTTGGTGCTCAGTGCTCGGGGTGCTGGGTGCTCAGTACTCAGGGTGCTGGGTGCTCAGTGCTCAGGGTGCTGGGTGCTCAGTGCTCGGGGTGCTGGGTGCTCAGTACTCAGGGTGCTGGGTGCTCAGTACTCAGGGTGCTGGGTGCTCAGTGCTCGGGGGGCTGGGTGCTCAGTGCTCAGGGTGCTGGGTGCTCATTACTTAGGGTGCTGGGTGCTCAGTTCTCGGGGTGCTCGGTGCTCAGTACTCAAGGTGCTGGGTGCTCAGTGCTCACGGTGCTGGGTGCTCAGTCCTCGGGGTGCTCCGTGCTCAGTACTCATGGTGCTGGGTGCTCATTCTCGGGGTGCTGGGTGCTCAGTACTCAGGTTCCTCAGTACTCTGGGTGCTCGGTGCTCAGTTCTCAGGGTGCTCGGTGCTCAGTGTTTGGGGTGCTGGGTGCTCAGTACTCAGGGTGCTGGGTGCTCAGTGTTCAGGGTGCTTGGTGCTCAGTGCTCAGCGTGCTGGGTGCTCAGTACTCAGTGCTCAGGATGCTGGGTGCTCAGTGCTCAGGGTGCTCAGTGCTCGGGGTGCAGGGTGCTCAGTACTCAGGATGCTGGGTGCTCAGTACTCAGGGTGCTCAGTACTCAGGGTGCTGGGTGCTCAGTGCTCGGGGTGCTGGGTGCTCAGTACTCAGGGTGCTGGGTGCTCAGTGCTCAGGGTGCTGGGTGCTCAGTGCTCGGGGTGCTGGGTGCTCATTCTCGGGGTGCTGGGTGCTCAGTACTCAGGGTGCTGGGTGCTCAGTGCTCGGGGTGCTCGGTGCTCAGTACACAGGGTGCTGGGTGCTCCGTGCTCGGGGTGCTGGGTGCTCAGTACTCAGGGTGCTGGGTGCTCAGTGCTCAGTACTCAGCGTGCTCTGTGCTCAGTGCTCAGAGTGTTGGATGCTCAGTACTCAGGGTGCTGGGTGCTCAGTGCTCAGTGCTCAGGGTGCTCAGTGCTCAGGGTGCTGGGTGCTCAGGGTTCTTTGTGCTCAGTGCTCGGGGTGCTGGGTGCTCAGTGCTCAGGGTGCTGGGTGCTCAGTGCTCAGTGCTAAGGGTGCTGGGTGCTCAGTGCTGAGTGCTCAGGGTGAAGGGTGTTCAGTACTCAGTGTGATGGGTGCTCAGTACTCAGGGTGCTGGGTGCTCAGTGCTCAGGGTGCTGGGTGCTCAGTGCTCACGATGCTGGGTGCTCAGTACTCAGGGTGCTGGGTGCTCAGTTCTCAGGGTGCTGGGTGCACAGTGTTCGGGGTGCTCGGTGCTCAGTGCTCAGGGTGCTGGGTGCTCAGTACTCAGGGTGCTGGGTGCTCAGTGCTCGGGGTGCTGGGTGCTCAGTGCTCGGCGTGCTGGGTGCTCAGTACTCAGGGTGCTGGGTGCTCAGTGCTCGGGGTGCTGGGTGCTCAGTGCTCGGGGTGCTGGGTGCTCAGTACTCGGGGTGCTGGGTGCTCAGTGCTCAGGGTGCTGGTTCTCAGTGCTCGGGGGTACTGGGTGCTCAGTGCTCAGTACTCAGGGTGCTGGGTGCTCAGTGCTCTGGGTGCTGGGTGCTCAGTGCTCAGTACTCAGGGTGCTGGGTGCTCAGTGCTCGGGGTGCTGGGTGCTCAGAGCTCGGGGTGCTCGGTGCTCAGTACTCAGGGTTCTCAGTGCTCAGTGCTCAGGGTGCTGGGTGCTCAGTACTCAGGGTGCTCAGTGCTCAGTACTCGGGGTACTGGGTGCTCAGTACTCAGGGTGCTCAGTGCTCAGTACTCGGGGTTCTGGGTGCTCAGTGCTCAGGGTGCTCAGTGCTCAGTGCTCGGGGTGCTGGGTGCTCAGTGCTCGGGGTGCTGGGTGCTCAGTGCTCAGAGTGCTGGGTGCTCAGTACTCAGGTTGCTGGGTGCTCAGTGCTCAGGGTGCTGGGTGCTCAGTACTCAGGGTGCTGGGTGCTCAGTACTCAGGGTGCTGGGTGCTCAGTGCTCAGGGTGCTCGGTGCTCAGTACTCATGGTGCTGGGTACTCAGTGCTCAGGGTGCTCATTCTCGGGGTGCTGGGTGCTCAGTACTCAGGGTGCTGGGTGCTCAGTGCTCGGGGTGCTGGGTGATCAGTGCTCGGGGTGCTCGGTGCTCAGTACTCAGGGTGCTGGGTGCTCAGTACTCAGGGTGCTCAGTGCTCGGGGAGCTCGGGGCTCAGTACTCAGGGTGCTTGGTACTCAGTGCTCGGGGTGCTCGGTGCTCAGTATTCAGGGTGCTGGGTGCTCAGTGCTCAGGGTGCTGGGTGCTCAGTACTCAGGGTGCTGGGTGCTCAGTACTCAGGGTGCTAAGACCTCATGGTGCTCAGTGCTCGGGGTGCTGGATGCTCAGTGCTCTGGGTGCTGGGTGCTCATTGCTCGGGGTGCTGGGTGCTCAGTACTCAGGGTGCTGGGTGCTCAGTGCTCGGGGTGCTGGGTGCTCAGTGCTCAGGGTGCTGGATCTCAGTGCTCGGGGGTACTGGGTACTCAGTGCTCAGTACACACGGTGCTGAGTGCTCAGTGCTCGGGGTGCTGGGTTCTCAGACCTCGGGGTGCAGGGTGCTCAGTTCTCTGGGTGTTCAGTGCTCAGTACTCAGGGTGCTGGGTGCTCAGTACTCAGGCTGCTGGGTGCTCAGTACTCAGGGAGCTCAGTGCTCGGGGTGCAGGGTGCTCAGTACTCAGGGTGCTGGGTGCTCAGTACTCAGGGTGCTCAGTACTCAGGGTGCTGGGTGCTCAGTGCTCGGGGTGCTGGGTGCTCAGTACTCAGGGTGCTGGGTGCTCAGTGCTCAGGGTGCTGGGTGCTCAGTGCTCGGGATTCTGGGTGCTCATTCTCGGGGTGCTGGGTGCTCAGTACTCAGGGTGCTGGGTGCTCAGTGCTCGGGGTGCTCGGTGCTCAGTACACAGGGTGCTGCGTGCTCAGTGCTCGGGGTGCTGGGTGCTCAGTACTCAGGGTGCTGGGTGCTCAGTCCTCAGTACTCAGTGTGCTCTGTGCTCAGTGCTCAGAGTGTTGGGTGCTCAGTACTCAGGGTGCTCTCTGCTCAGTGCTCAGTGCTCAGGGTGCTCAGTGCTCAGGCTGCTGGGTGCTCAGGGTGCTGGGTGCTCAGTGCTCGGGGTGCTGGGTGCTCAGTGCTCAGGGTGCTGGGTGCTCAGTGCTCAGTGCTCAGGGTGCTGGTTGCTCAGTGCTCAGTGCTCAGGGTGCAGGGTGTTCAGTACTCAGGGTGCTGGGTGCTCAGTACTCAGGGTGCTGGGTGCTCAGTGCTCAGGGTGCTGGGTGCTCAGTGCTCGGGGTGCTGGGTGCTCACTTCTCAGGGTGCTGGGTGCACAGTGTTCGGGGTGCTCGGTGCTCAGTGCTCGGGGTGCTGGGTGCTCAGTACTCAGGGTGCTGGGTGCTCAGTGCTCTGGGTGCTGGGTGCTCAGTGCTCGGGGTGCTGGGTGCTCAGTACTCAGGGTGCTGGGTGCTCAGTGCTCTGGGTGCTGGGTGCTCATTGCTCGGGGTGCTGGGTGCTCAGTACTCAGGGTGCTGGGTGCTCAGTGCTCGGGGTGCTGGGTGCTCAGTGCTCAGGGTGCTGGGTCTCAGTGCTCGGGGGTACTGGGTACTCAGTGCTCAGTACACACGGTGCTGAGTGCTCAGTGCTCGGGGTGCTGGGTGCTCAGTGCTCAGTACTCAGGATGCTGGGTGCTCAGTGCTCGGGGTGCTGGGTGCTCAGTGCTCGGGGTGCTCGGTGCTCAGTACTCAGGGTTCTCAGTGCTCAGTGCTCAGGGTGCTGGGTGCTCAGTACTCAGGGTGCTCAGTGCTCAGTACTCGGGGTGCTGGGTGCTCAGTACTCAGGTTGCTCAGTGCTCAGTACTCGGGGTGCTGGGTGCTCAGTGCTCAGGGTGCTCAGTGGTCAGTGCTCGGGGTGCTGGGTGCTCAGTGCTCGGGGTGCTGGGTGCTCAGTGCTCAGAGTGCTGGGTACTCAGTACTCATTTTTCTGGTGCTCAGTGCTCAGGGTGCTGGGTGCTCAGTACTCAGGGTGCTGGGTGCTCAGTACTCATGGTGCTGGGTACTCAGTTCTCAGGGTGCTCATTCTCGGGGGGCTGGGTGCTCAGTATTCAGGGTGCTGGGTGCTCAGTGCTCGGGGTGCTGGGTGCTCAGTTCTCGGGGTGCTCGGTGCTCAGTACTCGGGGTGCTGGGTGAGCAGTGCTCAGGGTGCTGGGTGCTCAGTGCTCGGGGTGCTGGGTGCTCAGTGCTCAGGGTGCTGGGTGCTCAGTGCTCGGTGTGCTCGGTGCTCAGTACTCAGGGTGCTGGGTGCTCAGTACTCAGGGTGCTGGGTGCTCAGTGCTCAGGGTGCTGGGTGCTCAGTACTCAGGGTGCTGGGTGCTCAGTACTCAGGGTGCTAAGAGCTCAGGGTGCTCAGTGCTCGGGGTGCTGGATGCTCAGTGCTCAGTGCACAGGGTGCTGGGTGCTCAGTCCTCGGGGTGCTGGGTGCTCAGTACTCAGGGTGCTGGGTGCTCAGTACTCAGGGTGCTGGGTACTCAGTGCTCAGGGTGCTGGGTGCTCATTGCTCTGGGTGCTGGGTGCTCAGTGCTCAGGGTGCTGGGTGCTCAGTGCTCAGGTTGCTGGGTGCTCAGTGTTCGGTCTGCTGGGTGCTGAGTGCTCAGGGTGCTGGGTGCTCAGTGCTCGGGGTGCTTTGTGCTCAGTGCTCAGTACTCAGGGTGCTGGGTGCTCAGTGCTCGGGGTGCTGGGTGCTCAGTACTCAGCGTGCTGGGTGCTCAGTACTCAGGGTGCTGGGTGCTCAGTGCTCAGGGTGCTGGGTGCTCAGTGCTCAGGGTGCTGGGTGCTCAGTTATCGGGGTGCTGGGTGCTCAGTACTCAGGGTGCTCAGTGCTCGGGGAGCTCGGTGCTCAGTACTCAGGGTGCTGGGTGCTCAGTACTCAGTGCTCGGGGTCCTGGGTGCTCCATGCTCGGGGTGCTGGGTGCTCAGTGCTCTGGCTGCTTAGTACTCAGTACTCAGGGTGCTGGGTGCTCAGTACTCAGGGTGCTCAGTGCTCGGGGTGCTGGGTGCTCAGTGCTCAGGGTGATCGGTGCTCAGTACTCAGGATGCTGGGTGCTCAGTACTCAGGGTGCTGGGTGCTCAGTACTCAGGGTGCTGGTTGCTCAGTCCTCAGGGTGCTCAGTGCTCAGGGTGCTGTGTGCTCAGTGCTCGGGGTGCTCGGTGCTCAGTATTCAGGGTGCTGAGTGCTCAGTACTCAGGGTGCTGGGTGCTCAGTACTCAGGGTGCTGTGTGCTCAGTGCTCAGGGTGCTCAGTGCTCAGTACTCAGGGTGCTCAGTGCTCAGTACTCAGGGTGCTGGGTGCTCAGTGCTCAGGGTGCTGGGTGCTCAGTGCTCGGGGGTACTGGGTACTCAGTGCTCAGTAGACAGGGTGCTGAGTGCTCAGTGCTCGGGGTGCTGGGTGCTCAGTGCTCAGTACTCAGGGTGCTGGGTGCTCAGTGCTCGGGGTGCTGGTTGCTCAGTGCTCGGGGTGCTCGGTTCTCAGTACTCAGGGTTCTCAGTGCTCAGTGCTCAGGGTGCTGGGTGCTCAGTACTCAGGGTGCTCAGTGCTCAGTACTCGGGGTGCTGGGTTCTCAGTACTCAGGGTGCTCAGTGCTCAGTACTCGGGGTGCTGGGTGCTCAGTGCTCAGGGTGCTCAGTGCTCAGTGCTCGGGGTGCTGGGTGCTAAGTGCTCGGGGTGCTGGGTGCTCAGTGCTCAGGGTGCTGGGTGCTCAGTACTCAGGGTGCTGGGTGCTCAGTACTCATGGTGCTGGGTACTCAGTGCTCAGGGTGCTCATTCTCGGGGTGCTCGGTGCTCAGTACTCGGGGTGCTGGGTGCTCAGTGCTCGGGGTGCTGGGTGCTCAGTGCTCGGGGTGCTCGGTGCTCAGTACTCAGGGTGCTGGGTGCTCAGTACTCAGGGTGCTCAGTGTTCGGGGAGCTCGGTGCTCAGTACTCAGGTTGCTGGGTGCTCAGTACTCAGGTTGCTGGGTGCTCAGTGCTCAGGGTGCTGGGTGCTCAGTACTCAGGGTGCTGGGTGCTCAGTGCTCGGGGTGCTGGGTGCTCAGTGCTCGGGGTGCACGGTGCTCAGTACTCATGGTGCTGGGTGCTCAGTACTCAGGGTGCTCAGTGTTCGGGGAGCTCGGTGCTCAGTACTCAGGGTGCTGGGTGTTCAGTGCTGGGTGCTCAGTGCTCGGGGTGATGGGTGCTCAGTGCTCGGGGTGCTCGGTGCTCAGTACTCAGGGTGCTGGGTGCTCAGTACTCAGGGTGCTCAGTGTTCGGGGTGCTGGGTGCTCAGTACTCAGGGTTCTCAGTGCTCAGTGCTCAGGGTGCTGGGTGCTCAGTACTCATGGTGCTCAGTGCTCAGTACTCGGGGTGCTGGGTGCTCAGTACTCAGGGTGCTCAGTGCTCAGTACTCGGGGTGCTGGGTGCTCAGTGCTCAGGGTGCTCAGTGCTCAGTGCTCGGGTTGCTGGGTGCTCAGTTCTCGGGGTGCTCGGTGCTCAGTACTCGGGGTGCTGGGTGCTCAGTGCTCAGGGTGCTGGGTGCTCAGTGCTCGGGGTGCTGGGTGCTCAGTGCTCAGGGTGCTGGGTGCTCAGTGCCCGGGTGCTCAGTGCTCAGTACTCAGAGTGCTGGGTGCTCAGTACTCAGGGTGCTGGGTGCTCAGTGCTCTGGGTGCTGGGTGCTCAGTGCTCGGGGTGCTGGGTGCTCAGTACTCAGGGTGCTGGGTGCTCAGTGCTCTGGGTGCTGGGTGCTCATTGCTCGGGGTGCTGGGTGCTCAGTACTCAGGGTGCTGGGTGCTCAGTGCTCGGGGTGCTGGGTGCTCAGTGCTCAGGGTGCTGGGTCTCAGTGCTCGGGGGTACTGGGTACTCAGTGCTCAGTACACACGGTGCTGAGTGCTCAGTGCTCGGGGTGCTGGGTGCTCAGTGCTCAGTACTCAGGGTGCTGGGTGCTCAGTGCTCGGGGTGCTGGGTGCTCAGTGCTCGGGGTGCTCGGTGCTCAGTACTCAGGGTTCTCAGTGCTCAGTGCTCAGGGTGCTGGGTGCTCAGTACTCAGGGTGCTCAGTGCTCAGTACTCGGTGTGCTGGGTGCTCAGTACTCAGGTTGCTCAGTGCTCAGTACTCGGGGTGCTGGGTGCTCAGTGTTCAGGGTGCTCAGTGGTCAGTGCTCGGGGTGCTGGGTGCTCAGTGCTCGGGGTGCTGGGTGCTCAGTGCTCAGAGTGCTGGGTACTCAGTACTCATTTTTCTGGTGCTCAGTGCTCAGGGTGCTGGGTGCTCAGTACTCAGGGTGCTGGGTGCTCAGTACTCATGGTGCTGGGTACTCAGTTCTCAGGGTGCTCATTCTCGGGGTGCTGGGTGCTCAGTACTCAGGGTGCTGGGTGCTCAGTGCTCGGGGTGCTGGGTGCTCAGTTCTCGGGGTGCTCGGTGCTCAGTACTCGGGGTGCTGGGTGAGCAGTGCTCAGGGTGCTGGGTGCTCAGTGCTCGGGGTGCTGGGTGCTCAGTGCTCAGCGTGCTGGGTGCTCAGTGTTGGGGTGCTCGGTGCTCAGTACTCAGGGTGCTGGGTGCTCAGTACTCAGGGTGCTGGGTGCTCAGTGCTCAGGGTGCTGGGTGCTCAGTACTCAGGGTGCTGGGTGCTCAGTACTCAGGGTGCTAAGAGCTCAGGGTGCTCAGTGCTCGGGGTGCTGGATGCTCAGTGCTCAGGGCACAGGGTGCTGGGTGCTCAGTCCTCGGGGTGCTGGGTGCTCAGTACTCAGGGTGCTGGGTGCTCAGTACTCAGGGTGCTGGGTACTCAGTGCTCAGGGTGCTGGGTGCTCAGTGCTCTGGGTGCTGGGTGCTCAGTGCTCAGGGTGCTGGGTGCTCAGTGCTCAGGTTGCTGGGTGCTCAGTGTTCGGGGTGCTGGGTGCTGAGTGCTCAGGGTGCTGGGTGCTCAGTGCTCGGGGTGCTCGGTGCTCAGTACACAGGGTGCTGGGTGCTCAGTGCTCGGGGTGCTGGGTGCTCAGTGCTCAGTACTCAGGGTGCTGGGTGCTCAGTGCTCGGGGTGCTGGGTGCTCAGTACTCAGCGTGCTGGGTGCTCAGTACTCAGGGTGCTGGGTGCTCAGTGCTCAGGGTGCTGGGTGCTCAGTGCTCAGGGTGCTGGGTGCTCAGTTATCGGGGTGCTGGGTGCTCAGTACTCAGGGTGCTCAGTGCTCGGGGAGCTCGGTGCTCAGTACTCAGGGTGCTGGGTGCTCAGTACTCAGTGCTCGGGGTCCTGGGTGCTCCATGCTCGGGGTGCTGGGTGCTCAGTGCTCTGGCTGCTTAGTACTTAGTACTCAGGGTGCTGGGTGCTCAGTAATCAGGGTGCTCAGTGCTCGGGGTGCTGGGTGCTCAGTGCTCAGGGTGATCGGTGCTCAGTACTCAGGATGCTGGGTGCTCAGTACTCAGGGTGCTGGGTGCTCAGTACTCAGGGTGCTGGTTGCTCAGTCCTCAGGGTGCTCAGTGCTCAGGGTGCTGTGTGCTCAGTGCTCGGGGTGCTCGGTGCTCAGTATTCAGGGTGCTGAGTGCTCAGTACTCAGGGTGCTGGGTGCTCAGTACTCAGGGTGCTGTGTGCTCAGTGCTCAGGGTGCTCAGTGCTCAGTACTCAGGGTGCTCAGTGCTCAGTACTCAGGGTGCTGGGTGCTCAGTGCTCAGGGTGCTGGGTGCTCAGTGCTCGGGGGTACTGGGTACTCAGTGCTCAGTAGACAGGGTGCTGAGTGCTCAGTGCTCGGGGTGCTGGGTGCTCAGTGCTCAGTACTCAGGGTGCTGGGTGCTCAGTGCTCGGGGTGCTGGGTGCTCAGTGCTCGGGGTGCTCGGTTCTCAGTACTCAGGGTTCTCAGTGCTCAGTGCTCAGGGTGCTGGGTGCTCAGTACTCAGGGTGCTCAGTGCTCAGTACTCGGGGTGCTGGGTTCTCAGTACTCAGGGTGCTCAGTGCTCAGTACTCGGGGTGCTGGGTGCTCAGTGCTCGGGGTGCTGGGTGCTCAGTGCTCAGGGTGCTGGGTGCTCAGTACTCAGGGTGCTGGGTGCTCAGTACTCATGGTGCTGGGTACTCAGTGCTCAGGGTGCTCATTCTCGGGGTGCTCGGTGCTCAGTACTCGGGGTGCTGGGTGCTCAGTGCTCGGGGTGCTGGGTGCTCAGTGCTCGGGGTGCTCGGTGCTCAGTACTCAGGGTGCTGGGTGCTCAGTACTCAGGGTGCTCAGTGTTCGGGGAGCTCGGTGCTCAGTACTCAGGTTGCTGGGTGCTCAGTACTCAGGTTGCTGGGTGCTCAGTGCTCAGGGTGCTGGGTGCTCAGTACTCAGGGTGCTGGGTGCTCAGTGCTCGGGGTGCTGGGTGCTCAGTGCTCGGGGTGCACGGTGCTCAGTACTCATGGTGCTGGGTGCTCAGTACTCAGGGTGCTCAGTGTTCGGGGAGCTCGGTGCTCAGTACTCAGGGTGCTGGGTGTTCAGTGCTGGGTGCTCAGTGCTCGGGGTGCTGGGTGCTCAGTGCTCGGGGTGCTCGGTGCTCAGTACTCAGGGTGCTGGGTGCTCAGTACTCAGGGTGCTCAGTGTTCGGGGTGCTGGGTGCTCAGTACTCAGGGTTCTCAGTGCTCAGTGCTCAGGGTGCTGGGTGCTCAGTACTCATGGTGCTCAGTGCTCAGTACTCGGGGTGCTGGGTGCTCAGTACTCAGGGTGCTCAGTGCTCAGTACTCGGGGTGCTGGGTGCTCAGTGCTCAGGGTGCTCAGTGCTCAGTGCTCGGGTTGCTGGGTGCTCAGTTCTCGGGGTGCTCGGTGCTCAGTACTCGGGGTGCTGGGTGCTCAGTGCTCAGGGTGCTGGGTGCTCAGTGCTCGGAGTGCTGGGTGCTCAGTGCTCAGGGTGCTGGGTGCTCAGTGCCCGGGTGCTCAGTGCTCAGTACTCAGAGTGCTGGGTGCTCAGTACTCAGGGTGCTGGGTGCTCAGTACTCAGGGTGCTGTGTGCTCAGTACTCAGGGTGCTGGGTGCTCAGTGCTCACGGTGCTGGGTGCTCAGTGCTCGGGGTGCTGGGTGCTGAGTGCTCAGGGTGCTGGGTGCTCAGTGCTCGGGGTGCTCGGTGCTCAGTACACAGGGTGCTGGGTGCTCAGTGCTCGGGGTGCTGGGTGCTCAGTGCTCAGTACTCAGGGTGCTGGGTGCTCAGTGCTCAGGGTGCTGGGTGCTCAGTACTCAGCGTGCTGGATGCTCAGTACTCAGGGTGCTGGGTGATCAGTGCTCAGGGTGCTGGGTGCTCAGTGCTCAGGGTGCTGGGTGCTCAGTGATCGGGGTGCTGGGTGCTCAGTACTCAGGGTGCTCAGTGCTCGGGGAGCTCGGTGCTCAGTACTCAGGGTGCTGGGTGCTAAGTACTCAGTGCTCGGAGTCCTGGGTGCTCCGTGCTCGGGGTGCTGGGTGCTCAGTGCTCAGTAGACAGGGTGCTGGGTGCTCAGTGCTCGGGGTGCTGGGTGCTCAGTGCTCAGTACTCAGGGTGCTGGGTGCTCAGTGCTCGGGGTGCTGGGTGCTCAGTGCTCAGTACTCAGGGTGCTGGGTGCTCAGTGCTCGGGGTGCTGGGTGCTCAGTGCTCGGGGTGCTCGGTGCTCAGTACTCAGGGTTCTCAGTGCTCAGTGCTCAGGGTGCTGGGTGCTCAGTACTCAGGGTGCTCAGTGCTCAGTACTCGGGGTGCTGGGTGCTCAGTGCTCAGGGTGCTCAGTGGTCAGTGCTCGGGGTGCTGGGTGCTCAGTGCTCGGGGTGCTGGGTGCTCAGTGCTCAGAGTGCTGGGTACTCAGTACTCATTTTTCTGGTGCTCAGTGCTCAGGGTGCTGGGTGCTCAGTACTCAGGGTGCTGGGTGCTCAGTACTCATGGTGCTGGGTACTCAGTTCTCAGGGTGCTCATTCTCGGGGTGCTGGGTGCTCAGTACTCAGGGTGCTGGGTGCTCAGTGCTCGGGGTGCTGGGTGCTCAGTTCTCGGGGTGCTCGGTGCTCAGTACTCGGGGTGCTGGGTGAGCAGTGCTCAGGGTGCTGGGTGCTCAGTGCTCGGGGTGCTGGGTGCTCAGTACTCAGGGTGCTGGGTGCTCAGTACTCAGGGTGCTAAGAGCTCAGGGTGCTCAGTGCTCGGGGTGCTGGATGCTCAGTGCTCAGTGCACAGGGTGCTGGGTGCTCAGTCCTCGGGGTGCTGGGTGCTCAGTACTCAGGGTGCTGGGTGCTCAGTACTCAGGGTGCTGGGTACTCAGTGCTCAGGGTGCTGGGTGCTCAGTGCTCTGGGTGCTGGGTGCTCAGTGCTCAGGGTGCTGGGTGCTCAGTGCTCAGGTTGCTGGGTGCTCAGTGTTCGGGGTGCTGGGTGCTGAGTGCTCAGGGTGCTGGGTGCTCAGTGCTCGGGGTGCTCGGTGCTCAGTACACAGGGTGCTGGGTGCTCAGTGCTCGGGGTGCTGGGTGCTCAGTGCTCAGTACTCAGGGTGCTGGGTGCTCAGTGCTCGGGGTGCTGGGTGCTCAGTACTCAGCGTGCTGGGTGCTCAGTACTCAGGGTGCTGGGTGCTCAGTGCTCAGGGTGCTGGGTGCTCAGTGCTCAGGGTGCTGGGTGCTCAGTTATCGGGGTGCTGGGTGCTCAGTACTCAGGGTGCTCAGTGCTCGGGGAGCTCGGTGCTCAGTACTCAGGGTGCTGGGTGCTCAGTACTCAGTGCTCGGGGTCCTGGGTGCTCCATGCTCGGGGTGCTGGGTGCTCAGTGCTCTGGCTGCTTAGTACTCAGTACTCAGGGTGCTGGGTGCTCAGTACTCAGGGTGCTCAGTGCTCGGGGTGCTGGGTGCTCAGTGCTCAGGGTGATCGGTGCTCAGTACTCAGGATGCTGGGTGCTCAGTACTCAGGGTGCTGGGTGCTCAGTACTCAGGGTGCTGGTTGCTCAGTCCTCAGGGTGCTCAGTGCTCAGGGTGCTGTGTGCTCAGTGCTCGGGGTGCTCGGTGCTCAGTATTCAGGGTGCTGAGTGCTCAGTACTCAGGGTGCTGGGTGCTCAGTACTCAGGGTGCTGTGTGCTCAGTGCTCAGGGTGCTCAGTGCTCAGTACTCAGGGTGCTCAGTGCTCAGTACTCAGGGTGCTGGGTGCTCAGTGCTCAGGGTGCTGGGTGCTCAGTGCTCGGGGGTACTGGGTACTCAGTGCTCAGTAGACAGGGTGCTGAGTGCTCAGTGCTCGGGGTGCTGGGTGCTCAGTGCTCAGTACTCAGGGTGCTGGGTGCTCAGTGCTCGGGGTGCTGGGTGCTCAGTACTCAGCGTGCTGGGTGCTCAGTACTCAGGGTGCTGGGTGCTCAGTGCTCAGGGTGCTGGGTGCTCAGTGCTCAGGGTGCTGGGTGCTCAGTTATCGGGGTGCTGGGTGCTCAGTACTCAGGGTGCTCAGTGCTCGGGGAGCTCGGTGCTCAGTACTCAGGGTGCTGGGTGCTCAGTACTCAGTGCTCGGGGTCCTGGGTGCTCCATGCTCGGGGTGCTGGGTGCTCAGTGCTCTGGCTGCTTAGTACTCAGTACTCAGGGTGCTGGGTGCTCAGTAATCAGGGTGCTCAGTGCTCGGGGTGCTGGGTGCTCAGTGCTCAGGGTGATCGGTGCTCAGTACTCAGGATGCTGGGTGCTCAGTACTCAGGGTGCTGGGTGCTCAGTACACAGGGTGCTGGTTGCTCAGTCCTCAGGGTGCTCAGTGCTCAGGGTGCTGTGTGCTCAGTGCTCGGGGTGCTCGGTGCTCAGTATTCAGGGTGCTGAGTGCTCAGTACTCAGGGTGCTGGGTGCTCAGTACTCAGGGTGCTGTGTGCTCAGTGCTCAGGGTGCTCAGTGCTCAGTACTCAGGGTGCTCAGTGCTCAGTACTCAGGGTGCTGGGTGCTCAGTGCTCAGGGTGCTGGGTGCTCAGTGCTCGGGGGTACTGGGTACTCAGTGCTCAGTAGACAGGGTGCTGAGTGCTCAGTGCTCGGGGTGCTGGGTGCTCAGTGCTCAGTACTCAGGGTGCTGGGTGCTCAGTGCTCGGGGTGCTGGGTGCTCAGTGCTAGGGGTGCTCGGTTCTCAGTACTCAGGGTTCTCAGTGCTCAGTGCTCAGGGTGCTGGGTGCTCAGTACTCAGGGTGCTCAGTGCTCAGTACTCGGGGTGCTGGGTTCTCAGTACTCAGGGTGCTCAGTGCTCAGTACTCGGGGTGCTGGGTGCTCAGTGCTCGGGGTGCTGGGTGCTCAGTGCTCAGGGTGCTGGGTGCTCAGTACTCAGGGTGCTGGGTGCTCAGTACTCATGGTGCTGGGTACTCAGTGCTCAGGGTGCTCATTCTCGGGGTGCTCGGTGCTCAGTACTCGGGGTGCTGGGTGCTCAGTGCTCGGGGTGCTGGGTGCTCAGTGCTCGGGGTGCTCGGTGCTCAGTACTCAGGGTGCTGGGTGCTCAGTACTCAGGGTGCTCAGTGTTCGGGGAGCTCGGTGCTCAGTACTCAGGTTGCTGGGTGCTCAGTACTCAGGTTGCTGGGTGCTCAGTGCTCAGGGTGCTGGGTGCTCAGTACTCAGGGTGCTGGGTGCTCAGTGCTCGGGGTGCTGGGTGCTCAGTGCTCGGGGTGCACGGTGCTCAGTACTCATGGTGCTGGGTGCTCAGTACTCAGGGTGCTCAGTGTTCGGGGAGCTCGGTGCTCAGTACTCAGGGTGCTGGGTGTTCAGTGCTGGGTGCTCAGTGCTCGGGGTGCTGGGTGCTCAGTGCTCGGGGTGCTCGGTGCTCAGTACTCAGGGTGCTGGGTGCTCAGTACTCAGGGTGCTCAGTGTTCGGGGTGCTGGGTGCTCAGTACTCAGGGTTCTCAGTGCTCAGTGCTCAGGGTGCTGGGTGCTCAGTACTCATGGTGCTCAGTGCTCAGTACTCGGGGTGCTGGGTGCTCAGTACTCAGGGTGCTCAGTGCTCAGTACTCGGGGTGCTGGGTGCTCAGTGCTCAGGGTGCTCAGTGCTCAGTGCTCGGGTTGCTGGGTGCTCAGTTCTCGGGGTGCTCGGTGCTCAGTACTCGGGGTGCTGGGTGCTCAGTGCTCAGGGTGCTGGGTGCTCAGTGCTCGGAGTGCTGGGTGTTCAGTGCTCAGGGTGCTGGGTGCTCAGTGCCCGGGTGCTCAGTGCTCAGTACTCAGAGTGCTGGGTGCTCAGTACTCAGGGTGCTGGGTGCTCAGTACTCAGGGTGCTGGGTGCTCAGTACTCAGGGTGCTAAGAGCTCAGGGTGCTCAGTGCTCGGGGTGCAGGATGCTCAGTGCTCAGTGCACAGTGTGCTGTGTGCTCAGTCCTCGGGGGGCTGGGTGCTCAGTACTCAGGGTGCTGTGTGCTCAGTACTCAGGGTGCTGGGTGCTCAGTGCTCACGGTGCTGGGTGCTCAGTGCTCGGGGTGCTGGGTGCTGAGTGCTCAGGGTGCTGGGTGCTCAGTGCTCGGGGTGCTCGGTGCTCAGTACACAGGGTGCTGGGTGCTCAGTGCTCGGGGTGCTGGGTGCTCAGTGCTCAGTACTCAGGGTGCTGGGTGCTCAGTGCTCGGGGTGCTGGGTGCTCAGTACTCAGCGTGCTGGATGCTCAGTACTCAGGGTGCTGGGTGATCAGTGCTCAGGGTGCTGGGTGCTCAGTGCTCAGGGTGCTGGGTGCTCAGTGATCGGGGTGCTGGGTGCTCAGTACTCAGGGTGCTCAGTGCTCGGGGAGCTCGGTGCTCAGTACTCAGGGTGCTGGGTGCTAAGTACTCAGTGCTCGGAGTCCTGGGTGCTCCGTGCTCGGGGTGCTGGGTGCTCAGTGCTCAGTAGACAGGGTGCTGGGTGCTCAGTGCTCGGGGTGCTGGGTGCTCAGTGCTCAGTACTCAGGGTGCTGGGTGCTCAGTGCTCGGGGTGCTGGGTGCTCAGTGCTCAGTACTCAGGGTGCTGGGTGCTCAGTGCTCGGGGTGCTGGGTGCTCAGTGCTCGGGGTGCTCGGTGCTCAGTACTCAGGGTTCTCAGTGCTCAGTGCTCAGGGTGCTGGGTGCTCAGTACTCAGGGTGCTCAGTGCTCAGTACTCGGGGTGCTGGGTGCTCAGTGCTCAGGGTGCTCAGTGGTCAGTGCTCGGGGTGCTGGGTGCTCAGTGCTCGGGGTGCTGGGTGCTCAGTGCTCAGAGTGCTGGGTACTCAGTACTCATTTTTCTGGTGCTCAGTGCTCAGGGTGCTGGGTGCTCAGTACTCAGGGTGCTGGGTGCTCAGTACTCATGGTGCTGGGTACTCAGTTCTCAGGGTGCTCATTCTCGGGGTGCTGGGTGCTCAGTACTCAGGGTGCTGGGTGCTCAGTGCTCGGGGTGCTGGGTGCTCAGTTCTCGGGGTGCTCGGTGCTCAGTACTCGGGGTGCTGGGTGAGCAGTGCTCAGGGTGCTGGGTGCTCAGTGCTCGGGGTGCTGGGTGCTCAGTGCTCAGGGTGCTGGGTGCTCAGTGCTCGGGGTGCTCGGTGCTCAGTACTCAGGGTGCTGGGTGCTCAGTACTCAGGGTGCTGGGTGCTCAGTGCTCAGGGTGCTGGGTGCTCAGTACTCAGGGTGCTGGGTGCTCAGTACTCAGGGTGCTAAGAGCTCAGGGTGCTCAGTGCTCGGGGTGCTGGATGCTCAGTGCTCAGTGCACAGGGTGCTGGGTGCTCAGTCCTCGGGGTGCTGGGTGATCAGTACTCAGGGTGCTGGGTGCTCAGTACTCAGGGTGCTGGGTACTCAGTGCTCAGGGTGCTGGGTGCTCAGTGCTCTGGGTGCTGGGTGCTCAGTGCTCAGGGTGCTGGGTGCTCAGTGCTCAGGTTGCTGGGTGCTCAGTGTTCGGGGTGCTGGGTGCTGAGTGCTCAGGGTGCTGGGTGCTCAGTGCTCGGGGTGCTCGGTGCTCAGTACACAGGGTGCTGGGTGCTCAGTGCTCGGGGTGCTGGGTGCTCAGTGCTCAGTACTCAGGGTGCTGGGTGCTCAGTGCTCGGGGTGCTGGGTGCTCAGTACTCAGCGTGCTGGGTGCTCAGTACTCAGGGTGCTGGGTGCTCAGTGCTCAGGGTGCTGGGTGCTCAGTGCTCAGGGTGCTGGGTGCTCAGTTATCGGGGTGCTGGGTGCTCAGTACTCAGGGTGCTGGGTGCTCAGTACTCATGGTGCTGGGTACTCAGTGCTCAGGGTGCTCATTCTCGGGGTGCTCGGTGCTCAGTACTCGGCGTGCTGGGTGCTCAGTGCTCAGTACTCAGGGTGCTGGGTGCTCAGTGCTCGGGGTGCTGGGTGCTCAGTGCTCGGGGTGCTCGGTTCTCAGTACTCAGGGTTCTCAGTGCTCAGTGCTCAGGGTGCTGGGTGCTCAGTACTCAGGGTGCTCAGTGCTCAGTACTCGGGGTGCTGGGTTCTCAGTACTCAGGGTGCTCAGTGCTCAGTACTCGGGGTGCTGGGTGCTCAGTGCTCGGGGTGCTGGGTGCTCAGTGCTCAGGGTGCTGGGTGCTCAGTACTCAGGGTGCTGGGTGCTCAGTACTCATGGTGCTGGGTACTCAGTGCTCAGGGTGCTCATTCTCGGGGTGCTCGGTGCTCAGTACTCGGGGTGCTGGGTGCTCAGTGCTCGGGGTGCTGGGTGCTCAGTGCTCGGGGTGCTCGGTGCTCAGTACTCAGGGTGCTGGGTGCTCAGTACTCAGGGTGCTCAGTGTTCGGGGAGCTCGGTGCTCAGTACTCAGGTTGCTGGGTGCTCAGTACTCAGGTTGCTGGGTGCTCAGTGCTCAGGTTGCTGGGTGCTCAGTACTCAGGGTGCTGGGTGCTCAGTGCTCGGGGTGCTGGGTGCTCAGTGCTCGGGGTGCACGGTGCTCAGTACTCATGGTGCTGGGTGCTCAGTACTCAGGGTGCTGGGTGCTCAGTGCTCGGGGTGCTGGGTGCTCAGTGCTCGGGGTGCACGGTGCTCAGTACTCATGGTGCTGGGTGCTCAGTACTCAGGGTGCTCAGTGTTCGGGGAGCTCGGTGCTCAGTACTCAGGGTGCTGGGTGTTCAGTGCTGGGTGCTCAGTGCTCGGGGTGCTGGGTGCTCAGTGCTCGGGGTGCTCGGTGCTCAGTACTCAGGGTGCTGGGTGCTCAGTACTCAGGGTGCTCAGTGTTCGGGGTGCTGGGTGCTCAGTACTCAGGGTTCTCAGTGCTCAGTGCTCAGGGTGCTGGGTGCTCAGTACTCATGGTGCTCAGTGCTCAGTACTCGGGGTGCTGGGTGCTCAGTACTCAGGGTGCTCAGTGCTCAGTACTCGGGGTGCTGGGTGCTCAGTGCTCAGGGTGCTCAGTGCTCAGTGCTCGGGTTGCTGGGTGCTCAGTTCTCGGGGTGCTCGGTGCTCAGTACTCGGGGTGCTGGGTGCTCAGTGCTCAGGGTGCTGGGTGCTCAGTGCCCGGGTGCTCAGTGCTCAGTACTCAGAGTGCTGGGTGCTCAGTACTCAGGGTGCTGGGTGCTCAGTACTCAGGGTGCTGGGTGCTCAGTACTCAGGGTGCTAAGAGCTCAGGGTGCTCAGTGCTCGGGGTGCAGGATGCTCAGTGCTCAGTGCACAGTGTGCTGTGTGCTCAGTCCTCGGGGGGCTGGGTGCTCAGTACTCAGGGTGCTGTGTGCTCAGTACTCAGGGTGCTGGGTGCTCAGTGCTCACGGTGCTGGGTGCTCAGTGCTCGGGGTGCTGGGTGCTGAGTGCTCAGGGTGCTGGGTGCTCAGTGCTCGGGGTGCTCGGTGCTCAGTACACAGGGTGCTGGGTGCTCAGTGCTCGGGGTGCTGGGTGCTCAGTGCTCAGTACTCAGGGTGCTGGGTGCTCAGTGCTCGGGGTGCTGGGTGCTCAGTACTCAGCGTGCTGGATGCTCAGTACTCAGGGTGCTGGGTGATCAGTGCTCAGGGTGCTGGGTGCTCAGTGCTCAGGGTGCTGGGTGCTCAGTGATCGGGGTGCTGGGTGCTCAGTACTCAGGGTGCTCAGTGCTCGGGGAGCTCGGTGCTCAGTACTCAGGGTGCTGGGTGCTAAGTACTCAGTGCTCGGAGTCCTGGGTGCTCCGTGCTCGGGGTGCTGGGTGCTCAGTGCTCAGTAGACAGGGTGCTGGGTGCTCAGTGCTCGGGGTGCTGGGTGCTCAGTGCTCAGTACTCAGGGTGCTGGGTGCTCAGTGCTCGGGGTGCTGGGTGCTCAGTGCTCAGTACTCAGGGTGCTGGGTGCTCAGTGCTCGGGGTGCTGGGTGCTCAGTGCTCGGGGTGCTCGGTGCTCAGTACTCAGGGTTCTCAGTGCTCAGTGCTCAGGGTGCTGGGTGCTCAGTACTCAGGGTGCTCAGTGCTCAGTACTCGGGGTGCTGGGTGCTCAGTGCTCAGGGTGCTCAGTGGTCAGTGCTCGGGGTGCTGGGTGCTCAGTGCTCGGGGTGCTGGGTGCTCAGTGCTCAGAGTGCTGGGTACTCAGTACTCATTTTTCTGGTGCTCAGTGCTCAGGGTGCTGGGTGCTCAGTACTCAGGGTGCTGGGTGCTTAGTACTCATGGTGCTGGGTACTCAGTTCTCAGGGTGCTCATTCTCGGGGTGCTGGGTGCTCAGTACTCAGGGTGCTGGGTGCTCAGTGCTCGGGGTGCTGGGTGCTCAGTTCTCGGGGTGCTCGGTGCTCAGTACTCGGGGTGCTGGGTGAGCAGTGCTCAGGGTGCTGGGTGCTCAGTGCTCGGGGTGCTGGGTGCTCAGTGCTCAGGGTGCTGGGTGCTCAGTGCTCGGGGTGCTCGGTGCTCAGTACTCAGGGTGCTGGGTGCTCAGTACTCAGGGTGCTGGGTGCTCAGTGCTCAGGGTGCTGGGTGCTCAGTACTCAGGGTGCTGGGTGCTCAGTACTCAGGGTGCTAAGAGCTCAGGGTGCTCAGTGCTCGGGGTGCTGGATGCTCAGTGCTCAGTGCACAGGGTGCTGGGTGCTCAGTCCTCGGGGTGCTGGGTGCTCAGTACTCAGGGTGCTGGGTGCTCAGTACTCAGGGTGCTGGGTACTCAGTGCTCAGGGTGCTGGGTGCTCAGTGCTCTGGGTGCTGGGTGCTCAGTGCTCAGGGTGCTGGGTGCTCAGTGCTCAGGTTGCTGGGTGCTCAGTGTTCGGGGTGCTGGGTGCTGAGTGCTCAGGGTGCTGGGTGCTCAGTGCTCGGGGTGCTCGGTGCTCAGTACACAGGGTGCTGGGTGCTCAGTGCTCGGGGTGCTGGGTGCTCAGTGCTCAGTACTCAGGGTGCTGGGTGCTCAGTGCTCGGGGTGCTGGGTGCTCAGTACTCAGCGTGCTGGGTGCTCAGTACTCAGGGTGCTGGGTGCTCAGTGCTCAGGGTGCTGGGTGCTCAGTGCTCAGGGTGCTGGGTGCTCAGTTATCGGGGTGCTGGGTGCTCAGTACTCAGGGTGCTGGGTGCTCAGTACTCATGGTGCTGGGTACTCAGTGCTCAGGGTGCTCATTCTCGGGGTGCTCGGTGCTCAGTACTCGGCGTGCTGGGTGCTCAGTGCTCAGTACTCAGGGTGCTGGGTGCTCAGTGCTCGGGGTGCTGGGTGCTCAGTGCTCGGGGTGCTCGGTTCTCAGTACTCAGGGTTCTCAGTGCTCAGTGCTCAGGGTGCTGGGTGCTCAGTACTCAGGGTGCTCAGTGCTCAGTACTCGGGGTGCTGGGTTCTCAGTACTCAGGGTGCTCAGTGCTCAGTACTCGGGGTGCTGGGTGCTCAGTGCTCGGGGTGCTGGGTGCTCAGTGCTCAGGGTGCTGGGTGCTCAGTACTCAGGGTGCTGGGTGCTCAGTACTCATGGTGCTGGGTACTCAGTGCTCAGGGTGCTCATTCTCGGGGTGCTCGGTGCTCAGTACTCGGGGTGCTGGGTGCTCAGTGCTCGGGGTGCTGGGTGCTCAGTGCTCGGGGTGCTCGGTGCTCAGTACTCAGGGTGCTGGGTGCTCAGTACTCAGGGTGCTCAGTGTTCGGGGAGCTCGGTGCTCAGTACTCAGGTTGCTGGGTGCTCAGTACTCAGGTTGCTGGGTGCTCAGTGCTCAGGGTGCTGGGTGCTCAGTACTCAGGGTGCTGGGTGCTCAGTGCTCGGGGTGCTGGGTGCTCAGTGCTCGGGGTGCACGGTGCTCAGTACTCATGGTCCTGGGTGCTCAGTACTCAGGGTGCTCAGTGTTCGGGGAGCTCGGTGCTCAGTACTCAGGGTGCTGGGTGTTCAGTGCTGGGTGCTCAGTGCTCGGGGTGCTGGGTGCTCAGTGCTCGGGGTGCTCGGTGCTCAGTACTCAGGGTGCTGGGTGCTCAGTACTCAGGGTGCTCAGTGTTCGGGGTGCTGGGTGCTCAGTACTCAGGGTTCTCAGTGCTCAGTGCTCAGGGTGCTGGGTGCTCAGTACTCATGGTGCTCAGTGCTCAGTACTCGGGGTGCTGGGTGCTCAGTACTCAGGGTGCTCAGTGCTCAGTACTCGGGGTGCTGGGTGCTCAGTGCTCAGGGTGCTCAGTGCTCAGTGCTCGGGTTGCTGGGTGCTCAGTTCTCGGGGTGCTCGGTGCTCAGTACTCGGGGTGCTGGGTGCTCAGTGCTCAGGGTGCTTGGTGCTCAGTGCTCGGAGTGCTGGGTGTTCAGTGCTCAGGGTGCTGGGTGCTCAGTGCCCGGGTGCTCAGTGCTCAGTACTCAGAGTGCTGGGTGCTCAGTACTCAGGGTGCTGGGTGCTCAGTACTCAGGGTGCTGGGTGCTCAGTACTCAGGGTGCTAAGAGCTCAGGGTGCTCAGTGCTCGGGGTGCAGGATGCTCAGTGCTCAGTGCACAGTGTGCTGTGTGCTCAGTCCTCGGGGGGCTGGGTGCTCAGTACTCAGGGTGCTGTGTGCTCAGTACTCAGGGTGCTGGGTGCTCAGTGCTCACGGTGCTGGGTGCTCAGTGCTCGGGGTGCTGGGTGCTGAGTGCTCAGGTTGCTGGGTGCTCAGTGCTCGGGGTGCTCGGTGCTCAGTACACAGGGTGCTGGGTGCTCAGTGCTCGGGGTGCTGGGTGCTCAGTGCTCAGTACTCAGGGTGCTGGGTGCTCAGTGCTCGGGGTGCTGGGTGCTCAGTACTCAGCGTGCTGGATGCTCAGTACTCAGGGTGCTGGGTGATCAGTGCTCAGGGTGCTGGGTGCTCAGTGCTCAGGGTGCTGGGTGCTCAGTGATCGGGGTGCTGGGTGCTCAGTACTCAGGGTGCTCAGTGCTCGGGGAGCTCGGTGCTCAGTACTCAGGGTGCTGGGTGCTAAGTACTCAGTGCTCGGAGTCCTGGGTGCTCCGTGCTCGGGGTGCTGGGTGCTCAGTGCTCAGTAGACAGGGTGCTGGGTGCTCAGTGCTCGGGGTGCTGGGTGCTCAGTGCTCAGTACTCAGGGTGCAGGGTGCTCAGTGCTCGGGGTGCTGGGTGCTCAGTGCTCAGTACTCAGGGTGCTGGGTGCTCAGTGCTCGGGGTGCTGGGTGCTCAGTGCTCGGGGTGCTCGGTGCTCAGTACTCAGGGTTCTCAGTGCTCAGTGCTCAGGGTGCTGGGTGCTCAGTACTCAGGGTGCTCAGTGCTCAGTACTCGGGGTGCTGGGTGCTCAGTGCTCAGGGTGCTCAGTGGTCAGTGCTCGGGGTGCTGGGTGCTCAGTGCTCGGGGTGCTGGGTGCTCAGTGCTCAGAGTGCTGGGTACTCAGTACTCATTTTTCTGGTGCTCAGTGCTCAGGGTGCTGGGTGCTCAGTACTCAGGGTGCTGGGTGCTCAGTACTCATGGTGCTGGGTACTCAGTTCTCAGGGTGCTCATTCTCGGGGTGCTGGGTGCTCAGTACTCAGGGTGCTGGGTGCTCAGTGCTCGGGGTGCTGGGTGCTCAGTTCTCGGGGTGCTCGGTGCTCAGTACTCGGGGTGCTGGGTGAGCAGTGCTCAGGGTGCTGGGTGCTCAGTGCTCGGGGTGCTGGGTGCTCAGTGCTCAGGGTGCTGGGTGCTCAGTGCTCGGGGTGCTCGGTGCTCAGTACTCAGGGTGCTGGGTGCTCAGTACTCAGGGTGCTGGGTGCTCAGTGCTCAGGGTGCTGGGTGCTCAGTACTCAGGGTGCTGGGTGCTCAGTACTCAGGGTGCTAAGAGCTCAGGGTGCTCAGTGCTCGGGGTGCTGGATGCTCAGTGCTCAGTGCACAGGGTGCTGGGTGCTCAGTCCTCGGGGTGCTGGGTGCTCAGTACTCAGGGTGCTGGGTGCTCAGTACTCAGGGTGCTGGGTACTCAGTGCTCAGGGTGCTGGGTGCTCAGTGCTCTGGGTGCTGGGTGCTCAGTGCTCAGGGTGCTGGGTGCTCAGTGCTCAGGTTGCTGGGTGCTCAGTGTTCGGGGTGCTGGGTGCTGAGTGCTCAGGGTGCTGGGTGCTCAGTGCTCGGGGTGCTCGGTGCTCAGTACACAGGGTGCTGGGTGCTCAGTGCTCGGGGTGCTGGGTGCTCAGTGCTCAGTACTCAGGGTGCTGGGTGCTCAGTGCTCGGGGTGCTGGGTGCTCAGTACTCAGCGTGCTGGGTGCTCAGTACTCAGGGTGCTGGGTGCTCAGTGCTCAGGGTGCTGGGTGCTCAGTGCTCAGGGTGCTGGGTGCTCAGTTATCGGGGTGCTGGGTGCTCAGTACTCAGGGTGCTCAGTGCTCGGGGAGCTCGGTGCTCAGTACTCAGGGTGCTGGGTGCTCAGTACTCAGTGCTCGGGGTCCTGGGTGCTCCATGCTCGGGGTGCTGGGTGCTCAGTGCTCTGGCTGCTTAGTACTCAGTACTCAGGGTGCTGGGTGCTCAGTACTCAGGGTGCTCAGTGCTCGGGGTGCTGGGTGCTCAGTGCTCAGGGTGATCGGTGCTCAGTACTCAGGATGCTGGGTGCTCAGTACTCAGGGTGCTGGGTGCTCAGTACTCAGGGTGCTGGTTGCTCAGTCCTCAGGGTGCTCAGTGCTCAGGGTGCTGTGTGCTCAGTGCTCGGGGTGCTCGGTGCTCAGTATTCAGGGTGCTGAGTGCTCAGTACTCAGGGTGCTGGGTGCTCAGTACTCAGGGTGCTGTGTGCTCAGTGCTCAGGGTGCTCAGTGCTCAGTACTCAGGGTGCTCAGTGCTCAGTACTCAGGGTGCTGGGTGCTCAGTGCTCAGGGTGCTGGGTGCTCAGTGCTCGGGGGTACTGGGTACTCAGTGCTCAGTAGACAGGGTGCTGAGTGCTCAGTGCTCGGGGTGCTGGGTGCTCAGTGCTCAGTACTCAGGGTGCTGGGTGCTCAGTGCTCGGGGTTCTGGGTGCTCAGTGCTCGGGGTGCTCGGTTCTCAGTACTCAGGGTTCTCAGTGCTCAGTGCTCAGGGTGCTGGGTGCTCAGTACTCAGGGTGCTCAGTGCTCAGTACTCGGGGTGCTGGGTTCTCAGTACTCAGGGTGCTCAGTGCTCAGTACTCGGGGTGCTGGGTGCTCAGTGCTCAGGGTGCTCAGTGCTCAGTGCTCGGGGTGCTGGGTGCTCAGTGCTCGGGGTGCTGGGTGCTCAGTGCTCAGAGTGCTGGGTGCTCAGTACTCAGGTTGCTGGGTGCTCAGTGCTCAGGGTGCTGGGTGCTCAGTACTCAGGGTGCTGGGTGCTCAGTACTCATGGTGCTGGGTACTCAGTGCTCAGGGTGCTCATTCTCGGGGTGCTCGGTGCTCAGTACTCGGGGTGCTGGGTGCTCAGTGCTCGGGGTGCTGGGTGCTCAGTGCTCGGGGTGCACGGTGCTCAGTACTCATGGTGCTGGGTGCTCAGTACTCAGGGTGCTCAGTGTTCGGGGAGCTCGGTGCTCAGTACTCAGGGTGCTGGGTGTTCAGTGCTGGGTGCTCAGTGCTCGGGGTGCTGGGTGCTCAGTGCTCGGGGTGCTCGGTGCTCAGTACTCAGGGTGCTGGGTGCTCAGTACTCAGGGTGCTCAGTGTTCGGGGTGCTGGGTGCTCAGTACTCAGGGTTCTCAGTGCTCAGTGCTCAGGGTGCTGGGTGCTCAGTACTCATGGTGCTCAGTGCTCAGTACTCGGGGTGCTGGGTGCTCAGTACTCAGGGTGCTCAGTGCTCAGTACTCGGGGTGCTGGGTGCTCAGTGCTCAGGGTGCTCAGTGCTCAGTGCTCGGGTTGCTGGGTGCTCAGTTCTCGGGGTGCTCGGTGCTCAGTACTCGGGGTGCTGGGTGCTCAGTGCTCAGGGTGCTGGGTGCTCAGTGCTCGGGGTGCTGGGTGCTCAGTGCTCAGGGTGCTGGGTGCTCAGTGCCCGCGTGCTCAGTGCTCAGTACTCAGAGTGCTGGGTGCTCAGTACTCAGGGTGCTGTGTGCTCAGTACTCAGGGTGCTGGGTGCTCAGTGCTCAGGGTGCTGGGTGCTCAGTGCTCTGGGTGCTGGGTGCTCAGTGCTCAGGGTGCTGGGTGCTCAGTGCTCACGGTGCTGGGTGCTCAGTGCTCGGGGTGCTGGGTGCTGAGTGCTCAGGGTGCTGGGTGCTCAGTGCTCGGGGTGCTCGGTGCTCAGTACACAGGGTGCTGGGTGCTCAGTGCTCGGGGTGCTGGGTGCTCAGTGCTCAGTACTCAGGGTGCTGGGTGCTCAGTGCTCGGGGTGCTGGGTGCTCAGTACTCAGCGTGCTGGGTGCTCAGTACTCAGGGTGCTGGGTGCTCAGTGCTCAGGGTGCTGGGTTCTCAGTGCTCAGGGTGCTGGGTGCTCAGTGATCGGGGTGCTGGGTGCTCAGTACTCAGGGTGCTCAGTGCTCGGGGAGCTCGGTGCTCAGTACTCAGGGTGCTGGGTGCTAAGTACTCAGTGCTCGGAGTCCTGGGTGCTCCGTGCTCGGGGTGCTGTGTGCTCAGTGCTCTGGGTGCTTAGTGCTCAGTACTCAGGGTCCTGGGTGCTCAGTACTCAGGGTGCTCAGTGCTCGGGGTGCTGGGTGCTCAGTGCTCAGGGTGATCGGTGCTCAGTACTCAGGATGCTGGGTGCTCAGTACTCAGGGTGCTGGGTGCTCAGTACTCAGGGTGCTGGTTGCTCAGTCCTCAGGGTGCTCAGTGCTCAGGCTGCTGTGTGCTCAGTGCTCGGGGTGCTCGGTGCTCAGTATTCAGGGTGCTGAGTGCTCAGTACTCAGGGTGCTGGGTGCTCAGTACTCAGGGTGCTGTGTGCTCAGTGCTCAGGGTGCTCAGTGCTCAGTACTCAGGGTGCTCAGTGCTCAGTACTCAGGGTGCTGGGTGCTCAGTGCTCAGGGTGCTGGGTGCTCAGTGCTCGGGGGTACTGGGTACTCAGTGCTCAGTAGACAGGGTGCTGAGTGCTCAGTGCTCGGGGTGCTGGGTGCTCAGTGCTCAGTACTCAGGGTGCTGGGTGCTCAGTGCTCGGGGTTCTGGGTGCTCAGTGCTCGGGGTGCTCGGTTCTCAGTACTCAGGGTTCTCAGTGCTCAGTGCTCAGGGTGCTGGGTGCTCAGTACTCAGGGTGCTCAGTGCTCAGTACTCGGGGTGCTGGGTTCTCAGTACTCAGGGTGCTCAGTGCTCAGTACTCGGGGTGCTGGGTGCTCAGTGCTCAGGGTGCTCAGTGCTCAGTGCTCGGGGTGCTGGGTGCTCAGTGCTCGGGGTGCTGGGTGCTCAGTGCTCAGAGTGCTGGGTGCTCAGTACTCAGGTTGCTGGGTGCTCAGTGCTCAGGGTGCTGGGTGCTCAGTACTCAGGGTGCTGGGTGCTCAGTACTCATGGTGCTGGGTACTCAGTGCTCAGGGTGCTCATTCTCGGGGTGCTCGGTGCTCAGTACTCGGGGTGCTGGGTGCTCAGTGCTCGGGGTGCTGGGTGCTCAGTGCTCGGGGTGCTCGGTGCTCAGTACTCAGGGTGCTGGGTGCTCAGTACTCAGGGTGCTCAGTGTTCGGGGAGCTCGGTGCTCAGTACTCAGGTTGCTGGGTGCTCAGTACTCAGGTTGCTGGGTGCTCAGTGCTCAGGGTGCTGGGTGCTCAGTACTCAGGGTGCTGGGTGCTCAGTGCTCGGGGTGCTGGGTGCTCAGTGCTCGGGGTGCACGGTGCTCAGTACTCATGGTGCTTGGTGCTCAGTACTCAGGGTGCTCAGTGTTCGGGGAGCTCGGTGCTCAGTACTCAGGGTGCTGGGTGTTCAGTGCTGGGTGCTCAGTGCTCGGGGTGCTGGGTGCTCAGTGCTCGGGGTGCTCGGTGCTCAGTACTCAGGGTGCTGGGTGCTCAGTACTCAGGGTGCTCAGTGTTCGGGGTGCTGGGTGCTCAGTACTCAGGGTTCTCAGTGCTCAGTGCTCAGGGTGCTGGGTGCTCAGTACTCATGCTGCTCAGTGCTCAGTACTCGGGGTGCTGGGTGCTCAGTACTCATGCTGCTCAGTGCTCAGTACTGGGGGTGCTGGGTGCTCAGTGCTCAGGGTGCTCAGTGCTCAGTGCTCGGGTTGCTGGGTGCTCAGTTCTCGGGGTGCTCGGTGCTCAGTACTCGGGGTGCTGGGTGCTCAGTGCTCAGGGTGCTGGGTGCTCAGTGCTCGGGGTGCTTGGTGCTCAGTGCTCAGGGTGCTGGGTGCTCAGTGCCCGCGTGCTCAGTGCTCAGTACTCAGAGTGCTGGGTGCTCAGTACTCAGGGTGCTGGGTGCTCAGTACTCAGGGTGCTGGGTGCTCAGTACTCAGGGTGCTAAGAGCTCAGGGTGCTCAGTGCTCGGGGTGCAGGATGCTCAGTGCTCAGTGCACAGGGTGCTGTGTGCTCAGTCCTCGGGGGGCTGGGTGCTCAGTACTCAGGGTGCTGTGTGCTCAGTACTCAGGGTGCTGGGTGCTCAGTGCTCAGGGTGCTGGGTGCTCAGTGCTCTGGGTGCTGGGTGCTCAGTGCTCAGGGTGCTGGGTGCTCAGTGCTCACGGTGCTGGGTGCTCAGTGCTCGGGGTGCTGGGTGCTGAGTGCTCAGGGTGCTGGGTGCTCAGTGCTCGGGGTGCTCGGTGCTCAGTACACAGGGTGCTGGGTGCTCAGTGCTCGGGGTGCTGGTTGCTCAGTGCTCAGTACTCAGGGTGCTGGGTGCTCAGTGCTCGGGGTGCTGGGTGCTCAGTACTCAGCGTGCTGGGTGCTCAGTACTCAGGGTGCTGGGTGCTCAGTGCTCAGGGTGCTGGGTGCTCAGTGCTCAGGGTGCTGGGTGCTCAGTGATCGGGGTGCTGGGTGCTCAGTACTCAGGGTGCTCAGTGCTCGGGGAGCTCGGTGCTCAGTACTCAGGGTGCTGGGTGCTAAGTACTCAGTGCTCGGAGTCCTGGGTGCTCCGTGCTCGGGGTGCTGTGTGCTCAGTGCTCTGGGTGCTTAGTGCTCAGTACTCAGGGTCCTGGGTGCTCAGTACTCAGGGTGCTCAGTGCTCGGGGTGCTGGGTGCTCAGTGCTCAGGGTGATCGGTGCTCAGTACTCAGGATGCTGGGTGCTCAGTACTCAGGGTGCTGGGTGCTGAGTCCTCAGGGTGCTCAGTGCTCAGGGTGCTGGGTGCTCAGTGCTCGGGGTGCTCGGTGCTCAGTACTCAGGGTGCTGGGTGCTCAGTGCTCGGGGTGCTGGGTGCTCAGTGCTCAGGGTGCTCAGTGCTCAGTACTCAGGGTGCTCAGTGCTCAGTACTCAGGGTGCAGGGTGCTCAGTGCTCAGGGTGCTGGGTGCTCAGTGCTCGGGGGTACTGGGTACTCAGTGCTCAGTACACAGGGTGCTGAGTGCTCAGTGCTCGGGGTGCTGGGTGCTCAGTGCTCAGTACTCAGGGTGCTGGGTGCTCAGTGCTCGGGGTGCTGGGTGCTCAGTGCTCGGGGTGCTCGGTGCTCAGTACTCAGGGTTCTCAGTGCTCAGTGCTCAGGGTGCTGGGTGCTCAGTACTCAGGGTGCTCAGTGCTCCGTACTCGGGGTGCTGGGTGCTCAGTACTCAGGGTGCTCAGTGCTCAGTACTCGGGTTGCTGGGTGCTCAGTGCTCAGGGTGCTCAGTGCTCAGTGCTCGGGGTGCTGGGTGCTCAGTGCTCGGGGTGCTGGGTGCACAGTGCTCAGAGTGCTGGGTGCTCAGTACTCAGGTTGCTGGGTGCTCAGTGCTCAGGGTGCTGGGTGATCAGTACTCAGGATGCTGGGTGCTCAGAACTCATGGTGCTGGGTGCTCTGTGCTCAGGGTGCTGGGTGCTCAGTGCTCGGGGTGCTCGGTGCTCAGTACTCAGGGTGCTGGGTGCTCAGTACTCAGGGTGCTCAGTGTTCGGGGAGCTCGGTGCTCAGTACTCAGGGTGCTGGGTGTTCAGTGCTCGGGGTGCTCGTTGCTCAGTACTCAGGGTTCTCAGTGCTCAGTGCTCAGGGTGCTGGGTGCTCAGTACTCATGGTGCTCAGTGCTCAGTACTCGGGGTGCTGGGTGCTCAGTACTCAGAGTGCTCAGTGCTCAGTACTCGGGGTTCTGGGTGCTCAGTGCTCAGGGTGCTCAGTGCTCAGTGCTCGGGGTGCTGGGTGCTCAGTTCTCAGGGTGCTCGATGCTCAGTACTCGGGATGCTGGGTGCTCAGTGCTCAGGGTCCTGGGTGCTCAGTGCTCGGGGTGCTGGGTGCTCAGTGCTCAGGGTGCTGGGTGCTCAGTGCCCGGGTGCTCAGTGCTCAGTACTCAGAGTGCTGGGTGCTCAGTACTCAGGGTGCTGGGTGCTCAGTGCTCAGAGTGCTGGGTGCTCAGTACTCAGGGTGCTGGGTACTCAGTACTCAGGGTGCTAAGAGCTCAGGGTGCTCAGTGCTCGGGGTGCTCAGTGCTCAGTACTCGGGGTGCTGGGTGCTCAGTGCTCAGGGTGCTCAGTGCTCAGTGTTCGGGGTGCTAGGTGCTCAGTGCTCGGGGTGCTGGGTGCTCAGTGCTCAGAGTGCTGGGTGCTCAGTACTCAGGTTGCTGGGTGCTCAGTGCTCAGGGTGCTGGGTGCTCAGTACTCAGGGTGCTGGGTGCTCAGAACTCATGGTGCTGGGTGCTCAGTGCTCAGGGTGCTGGGTGCTCAGTGCTCGGGGTGCTCGGTGCTCAGTACTCAGGATGCTGAGTGCTCAGTACTCAGGGTGCTGGGTGCTCAGTACTCAGGGTGCTGGGTGCTCAGTGCTCGGGGTGCTGGGTGCTCAGTGCTCAGGGTGCTCAGCGCTCAGTACTCAGGGTGCTCAGTGCTCAGTACTCAGGGTGCTGGGTGCTCAGTGATCAGGGTGCTGGGTGCTCAGTGCTCGGGGGTACTGGGTACTCAGTGCTCAGTACACAGGGTGCTGAGTGCTCAGTGCTCGGGGTGCTGGGTGCTCATTGCTCAGTACTCAGGGTGCTGGGTGCTCAGTGCTCGGGGTGCTGGGTGCTCAGTGCTCATGGTGCTCGGTGCTCAGTACTCAGGGTTCTCAGTGCTCAGTGCTCAGGGTGCTGGGTGCTCAGTACTCAGGGTGCTGGGTGCTCAGTACTCAGGGTGCTGGGTGCTCAGTACTCAGGTTGCTGGGTGCTCAGTGCTCAGGGTGCTGGGTGCTCAGTACTCAGGGTGCTGGGTGCTCAGTACTCATGGTGCTGGGTACTCAGTGCTCAGGGTGCTCATTCTCGGGGTGCTGGGTGCTCAGTACTCAGGGTGCTGGGTGCTCAGTGCTCAGGGTGCTGGGTGCTCAGTACTCAGGGTGCGAAGAGCTCAGGGTGCTCAGTGCTCGGGGTGCTGGATGCTCAGTGCTCAGTGCACAGGGTGGTGGGTGCTCAGTCCTCGGGGTGCTGGGTGCTCAGTACTCAGGGTGCTGGGTACTCAGTGCTCAGGGTGCTCATTCTCGGGGTGCTGGGTGCTCAGTACTCAGGGTGCTGGGTGCTCAGTGCTCGGGGTGCTGGGTGCTCAGTGCTCGGGGTGCTCGGTGCTCAGTACTCAGGGTGCTGGGTGCTCAGTACTCAGGGTGCTCAGTGTTCGGGGAGCTCGGTGCTCAGTACTCAGGGTGCTGGGTGTTCAGTGCTCGGGGTGCTCGGTGCTCAGTACTCAGGGTTCTCAGTGGTCAGTGCTCAGGGTGCTGGGTGCTCAGTACTCATGGTGCTCAGTGCTCAGTACTCGGGGTGCAGGGTGCTCAGTACTCAGAGTGCTCAGTGCTCAGTACTCGGGGTGCTGGGTGCTCAGTGCTCAGGGTGCTCAGTGCTCAGTGCTCGGGGTGCTGGGTGCTCAGTTCTCAGGGTGCTCGGTGCTCAGTACTCGGGGTGCTGGGTGCTCAGTGCTCAGGGTGCTGGGTGCTCAGTGCTCGGGGTGCTGGGTGCTCAGTGCTCAGGGTGCTGGGTGCTCAGTGCCCGGGTGCTCAGTGCTCAGTACTCAGAGTGCTGGGTGCTCAGTACTCAGGGTGCTGGGTGCTCAGTGCTCAGGGTGCTGGGTGCTCAGTACTCAGGGTGCTGGGTGCTCAGTACTCAGGGTGCTAAGAGCTCAGGGTGCTCAGTGCTCGGGGTGCTGGATGCTCAGTGCTCAGTGCACAGGGTGCTGGGTGCTCAGTCCTCGGGGTGCTGGGTGCTCAGTACTCAGGGTGCTGGGTGCTCAGTACTCAGGGTGCTGGGTGCTCAGTGCTCAGGATGCTGGGTGCTCAGTGCTCTGGGTGCTGGGTGCTCAGTGCTCAGGGTGCTGGGTGCTCAGTGCTCACGGTGCTGGGTGCTCAGTGCTCGGGGTGCTGGGTGCTGAGTGCTCAGGGTGCTGGGTGCTCAGTGCTCGGGGTGCTCGGTGCTCAGTACACAGGGTGCTGGGTGCTCAGTGCTCGGGGTGCTGGGTGCTCAGTGCTCAGTACTCAGGGTGCTGGGTGCTCAGTGCTCGGGGTGCTGGGTGCTCAGTACTCAGCGTGCTGGGTGCTCAGTACTCAGGGTGCTGGGTGCTCAGTGCTCAGGGTGCTGGGTGCTCAGTGTTCAGGGTGCTGGGTGCTCAGTTATCGGGGTGCTGGGTGCTCAGTACTCAGGGTGCTCAGTGCTCGGGGATCTCGGTGCTCAGTACTCAGGGTGCTGGGTGCTCAGTACTCAGTGCTCGGGGTCCTGGGTGCTCCGTGCTCGGGGTGCTGGGTGCTCAGTGCTCTGGCTGCTTAGTACTCAGTACTCAGGGTGCTGGGTGCTCAGTACTCAGGGTGCTCAGTGCTCAGGGTGCTGGGTGCTCAGTGCTCAGGGTGCTCGGTGCTCAGTGCTCAGTACTCAGGTTGCTGGGTGCTCAGTGCTCAGGGTGCTCAGTTCTCAGTACTCAGTGCTCAGGGTGCTCAGTGCTCAGTTCTCAGGGTGCTGGGTGCTCAGTACTCAGGGTGCTGGGTGCTCAGTACCCAGGGTGCTGGTTGCTCAGTCCTCAGGGTGCTCAGTGCTCAGGGTGCTGTGTGCTCAGTGCTCGGGGTGCTCGGTGCTCAGTATTCAGGGTGCTGAGTGCTCAGTACTCAGGGTGCTGGGTGCTCAGTACTCAGGGTGCTGGGTGCTCAGTGCTCGGGGTGCTGGGTGCTCAGTGCTCAGGGTGCTCAGTGCTCAGTACTCAGGGTGCTCAGTGCTCAGTACTCAGGGTGCTGGGTGCTCAGTGCTCAGGGTGCTGGGTGCTCAGTGCTCGGGGGTACTGGGTACTCAGTGCTCAGTACACACGGTGCTGAGTGCTCAGTGCTCGGGGTGCTGGGTGCTCAGTGCTCAGTACTCAGGGTGCTGGGTGCTCAGTGCTCGGGGTGCTGGGTGCTCAGTGCTCGGGGTGCTCGGTGCTCAGTACTCAGGGTTCTCAGTGCTCAGTGCTCAGGGTGCTGGTTGCTCAGTACTCAGGGTGCTCAGTGCTCAGTACTCGGGGTGCTGGGTGCTCAGTACTCAGGGTGCTCAGTGCTCAGTACTCGGGGTGCTGGGTGCTCAGTGCTCAGGGTACTCAGTGCTCAGTGCTGGGGGTGCTGGGTGCTCAGTGCTCGAGGTGCTGGGTGCTCAGTGCTCAGAGTACTGGGTGCTCAGTACTCAGGTTGCTGGGTGCTCAGTGCTCAGTGTGCTGGGTGCTCAGTACTCAGGGTGCTGGGTGCTCAGTACTCATGGTGCTGGGTACTCAGTGCTCAGGGTGCTCTTTCTCGGGGTGCTGGGTGCTCAGTACTCAGGGTGCTGGGTGCTCAGTGCTCGGGGTGCTGGGTGCTCAGTGCTCGGGGTGCTCGGTGCTCAGTACTCAGGGTGCTGGGTGCTCAGTACTCAGGGTGCTCAGTGTTCGGGGAGCTCGGTGCTCAGTACTCAGGGTGCTGGGTGTTCAGTGCTCGGGGTGCTTGGTGCTCAGTACTCAGGGTTCTCAGTGCTCAGTGCTCAGGGTGCTGGGTGCTCAGTACTCATGGTGCTCAGTGCTCAGTACTCGGGGTGCTGGGTGCTCAGTACTCAGGGTGCTCAGTGCTCAGTACTCGGGGTGCTGGGTGCTCAGTGCTCAGGGTGCTCAGTGCTCAGTGCTCGGGGTGCTGGGTGCTCAGTTCTCAGGGAGCTCGGTGCTCAGTACTCGGGATGCTGGGTGCTCAGTGCTCAGGGTGCTGGGTGCTCAGTGCTCGGGGTGCTGGGTGCTCAGTGCTCAGGGTGCTGGGTGCTCAGTGCCCGGGTGCTCAGTGCTCAGTACTCAGAGTGCTGGGTGCTCAGTACTCAGGGTGCACGGTGCTCAGTGCTCAGGGTGCTGGGTGCTCAGTACTCAGGGTGCTGGGTGCTCAGTGCCCGGGTGCTCAGTGCTCAGTACTCAGAGTGCTGGGTGCTCAGTGCTCTGGGTGCTGGGTGCTCAGTGCTCAGGGTGCTGGGTGCTCAGTGCTCACGGTGCTGGGTGCTCAGTGCTCGGGGTGCTGGGTGCTGAGTGCTCAGGGTGCTGGGTGCTCAGTGCTCAGGGTGCTCGGTGCTCAGTACACAGGGTGCTGGGTGCTCAGTGCTCGGGGTGCTGGGTGCTCAGTGCTCAGTACTCAGGGTGCTGGGTGCTCAGTGCTCGGGGTGCTGGGTGCTCAGTACTCAGCGTGCTGGGTGCTCAGTACTCAGGGTGCTGGGTGCTCAGTGCTCAGGGTGCTGGGTGCTCAGTGCTCAGGGTGCTGGGTGCTCAGTGATTGGGGTGCTGGGTGCTCAGTACTCAGGGTGCTCAGTGCTCGGGGAGCTCGGTGCTCAGTACTCAGGGTGCTGGGTGCTAAGTACTCAGTGCTCGGAGTCCTGGGTGCTCCGTGCTCGGGGTGCTGGGTGCTCAGTGCTCTGGGTGCTTAGTGCTCAGTACTCAGGGTGCTGGGTGCTCAGTACTCAGGGTGCTCAGTGCTCGGGGTGCTGGGTGCTCAGTGCTCAGGGTGATCGGTGCTCAGTACTCAGGATGCTGGGTGCTCAGTACTCAGGGTGCTGGGTGCTGTGTCCTCAGGGTGCTCAGTGCTCAGGGTGCTGGGTGCTCAGTGCTGGTGGTGCTCGGTGCTCAGTACTCAGGGTGCTGAGTGATCAGTACTCAGGGTGCTGGGTGCTCAGTACTCAGGGTGCTGGGTGCTCAGTGCTCGGGGTGCTGGGTGCTCAGTGCTCAGGGTGCTCAGTGCTCAGTACTCAGGGTGCTCAGTGCTCAGTACTCAGGGTGCTGGGTGCTCAGTGCTCAGGGTGCTGGGTGCTCAGTGCTCGGGGGTACTGGGTACTCAGTGCTCAGTACACAGGGTGCTGAGTGCTCAGTGCTCGGGGTGCTGGGTGCTCAGTGCTCAGTGCTCAGGGTGCTGGGTGCTCAGTGCTCGGGGTGCTGGGTGCTCAGTGCTCGGGGTGCTCGGTGCTCAGTACTCAGGGTTCTCAGTGCTCAGTGCTCAGGGTGCTGGGTGCTCAGTACTCAGGGTGCTCAGTGCTCAGTCCTCGGGGTGCTGGGTGCTCAGTACTCAGGGTGCTGGGTGCTCAGTACTCAGGGTGCTGGGTGCTCAGTGCTCAGGATGCTGGGTGCTCAGTGCTCTGGGTGCTGGGTGCTCAGTGCTCAGGGTGCTGGGTGCTCAGTGCTCACGGTGCTGGGTGCTCAGTGCTCGGGGTGCTGGGTGCTGAGTGCTCAGGGTGCTGGGTGCTCAGTGCTCGGGGTGCTCGGTGCTCAGTACACAGGGTGCTGGGTGCTCAGTGCTCGGGGTGCTGGGTGCTCAGTGCTCAGTACTCAGGGTGCTGGGTGCTCAGTGCTCGGGGTGCTGGGTGCTCAGTACTCAGCGTGCTGGGTGCTCAGTACTCAGGGTGCTGGGTGCTCAGTGCTCAGGGTGCTGGGTGCTCAGTGCTCAGGGTGCTGGGTGCTCAGTTATCGGGGTGCTGGGTGCTCAGTACTCAGGGTGCTCAGTGCTCGGGGATCTCGGTGCTCAGTACTCAGGGTGCTGGGTGCTCAGTACTCAGTGCTCGGGGTCCTGGGTGCTCCGTGCTCGGGGTGCTGGGTGCTCAGTGCTCTGGCTGCTTAGTACTCAGTACTCAGGGTGCTGGGTGCTCAGTACTCAGGGTGCTCAGTGCTCGGGGTGCTGGGTGCTCAGTGCTCAGGGTGCTCGGTGCTCAGTGCTCAGTACTCAGGGTGCTGGGTGCTCAGTGCTCAGGGTGCTCAGTTCTCAGTACTCAGTGCTCAGGGTGCTCAGTGCTCAGTTCTCAGGGTGCTGGGTGCTCAGTACTCAGGGTGCTGGGTGCTCAGTACTCAGGGTGCTGGTTGCTCAGTCCTCAGGGTGCTCAGTGCTCAGGGTGCTGTGTGCTCAGTGCTCGGGGTGCTCGGTGCTCAGTATTCAGGGTGCTGAGTGCTCAGTACTCAGGGTGCTGGGTGCTCAGTACTCAGGGTGCTGGGTGCTCAGTGCTCGGGGTGCTGGGTGCTCAGTGCTCAGGGTGCTCAGTGCTCAGTACTCAGGGTGCTCAGTGCTCAGTACTCAGGGTGCTGGGTGCTCAGTGCTCAGGGTGCTGGGTGCTCAGTGCTCGGGGGTACTGGGTACTCAGTGCTCAGTACACACGGTGCTGAGTGCTCAGTGCTCGGGGTGCTGGGTGCTCAGTGCTCAGTACTCAGGGTGCTGGGTGCTCAGTGCTCGGGGTGCTGGGTGCTCAGTGCTCGGGGTGCTCGGTGCTCAGTACTCAGGGTTCTCAGTGCTCAGTGCTCAGGGTGCTGGTTGCTCAGTACTCAGGGTGCTCAGTGCTCAGTACTCGGGGTGCTGGGTGCTCAGTACTCAGGGTGCTCAGTGCTCAGTACTCGGGGTGCTGGGTGCTCAGTGCTCAGGGTACTCAGTGCTCAGTGCTGGGGGTGCTGGGTGCTCAGTGCTCGAGGTGCTGGGTGCTCAGTGCTCAGAGTACTGGGTGCTCAGTACTCAGGTTGCTGGGTGCTCAGTGCTCAGGGTGCTGGGTGCTCAGTACTCAGGGTGCTGGGTGCTCAGTACTCATGGTGCTGGGTACTCAGTGCTCAGGGTGCTCTTTCTCGGGGTGCTGGGTGCTCAGTACTCAGGGTGCTGGGTGCTCAGTGCTCGGGGTGCTGGGTGCTCAGTGCTCGGGGTGCTCGGTGCTCAGTACTCAGGGTGCTGGGTGCTCAGTACTCAGGGTGCTCAGTGTTCGGGGAGCTCGGTGCTCAGTACTCAGGGTGCTGGGTGTTCAGTGCTCGGGGTGCTTGGTGCTCAGTACTCAGGGTTCTCAGTGCTCAGTGCTCAGGGTGCTGGGTGCTCAGTACTCATGGTGCTCAGTGCTCAGTACTCGGGGTGCTGGGTGCTCAGTACTCAGGGTGCTCAGTGCTCAGTACTCGGGGTGCTGGGTGCTCAGTGCTCAGGGTGCTCAGTGCTCAGTGCTCGGGGTGCTGGGTGCTCAGTTCTCAGGGAGCTCGGTGCTCAGTACTCGGGGTGCTGGGTGCTCAGTGCTCAGGGTGCTGGGTGCTCAGTGCTCGGGGTGCTGGGTGCTCAGTGCTCAGGGTGCTGGGTGCTCAGTGCCCGGGTGCTCAGTGCTCAGTACTCAGAGTGCTGGGTGCTCAGTACTCAGGGTGCTGGGTGCTCAGTGCTCAGGGTGCTGGGTGCTCAGTACTCAGGGTGCTGGGTGCTCAGTGCCCGGGTGCTCAGTGCTCAGTACTCAGAGTGCTGGGTGCTCAGTGCTCTGGGTGCTGGGTGCTCAGTGCTCAGGGTGCTGGGTGCTCAGTGCTCACGGTGCTGGGTGCTCAGTGCTCGGGGTGCTGGGTGCTGAGTGCTCAGGGTGCTGGGTGCTCAGTGCTCAGGGTGCTCGGTGCTCAGTACACAGGGTGCTGGGTGCTCAGTGCTCGGGGTGCTGGGTGCTCAGTGCTCAGTACTCAGGGTGCTGGGTGCTCAGTGCTCGGGGTGCTGGGTGCTCAGTACTCAGCGTGCTGGGTGCTCAGTACTCAGGGTGCTGGGTGCTCAGTGCTCAGGGTGCTGGGTGCTCAGTGCTCAGGGTGCTGGGTGCTCAGTGATCGGGGTGCTGGGTGCTCAGTACTCAGGGTGCTCAGTGCTCGGGGAGCTCGGTGCTCAGTACTCAGGGTGCTGGGTGCTAAGTACTCAGTGCTCGGAGTCCTGGGTGCTCCGTGCTCGGGGTGCTGGGTGCTCAGTGCTCTGGGTGCTTAGTGCTCAGTACTCAGGGTGCTGGGTGCTCAGTACTCAGGGTGCTCAGTGCTCGGGGTGCTGGGTGCTCAGTGCTCAGGGTGATCGGTGCTCAGTACTCAGGATGCTGGGTGCTCAGTACTCAGGGTGCTGGGTGCTGAGTCCTCAGGGTGCTCAGTGCTCAGGGTGCTGGGTGCTCAGTGCTCGGGGTGCTCGGTGCTCAGTACTCAGGGTGCTGAGTGATCAGTACTCAGGGTGCTGGGTGCTCAGTACTCAGGGTGCTGGGTGCTCAGTGCTCGGGGTGCTGGGTGCTCAGTGCTCAGGGTGCTCAGTGCTCAGTACTCAGGGTGCTCAGTGCTCAGTACTCAGGGTGCTGGGTGCTCAGTGCTCAGGGTGCTGGGTGCTCAGTGCTCGGGGGTACTGGGTACTCAGTGCTCAGTACACAGGGTGCTGAGTGCTCAGTGCTCGGGGTGCTGGGTGCTCAGTGCTCAGTGCTCAGGGTGCTGGGTGCTCAGTGCTCGGGGTGCTGGGTGCTCAGTGCTCGGGGTGCTCGGTGCTCAGTACTCAGGGTTCTCAGTGCTCAGTGCTCAGGGTGCTGTGTGCTCAGTACTCAGGGTGCTCAGTGCTCCGTACTCGGGGTGCTGGGTGCTCAGTACTCAGGGTGCTCAGTGCTCAGTACTCGGGGTGCTGGGTGCTCAGTGCTCAGGGTGCTCAGTGCTCAGTGCTCGGGGTGCTGGGTGCTCAGTGCTCGGGGTGCTGGGTGCTCAGTGCTCAGAGTGCTGGGTGCTCAGTACTCAGGTTGCTGGGTGCTCAGTGCTCAGGGTGCTGGGTGCTCAGTACTCAGGGTGCTGGGTGCTCAGAACTCATGGTGCTGGGTGCTCAGTGCTCAGGGTGCTGGGTGCTCAGTGCTCGGGGTGCTCGGTGCTCAGTACTCAGGATGCTGAGTGCTCAGTACCCAGGGTGCTGGGTGCTCAGTACTCAGGGTGCTGGGTGCTCAGTGCTCGGGGTGCTGGGTGCTCAGTGCTCAGGGTGCTCAGCTCTCAGTACTCAGGGTGCTCAGTGCTCAGTACTCAGGGTGCTGGGTGCTCAGTGCTCAGGGTGCTGGGTGCTCAGTGCTCGGGGGTACTGGGTACTCAGTGCTCAGTACACAGGGTGCTGAGTGCGCAGTGCTCGGGGTGCTGGGTGCTCAGTGCTCAGTACTCAGGGTGCTGGGTGCTCAGTGCTCGGGGTGCTGGGTGCTCAGTGCTCGGGGTGCTCGGTGCTCAGTACTCAGGGTTCTCAGTGCTCAGTGCTCAGGGTGCTGGGTGCTCAGTACTCAGGGTGCTCAGTGCTCCGTACTCGGGGTGCTGGGTGCTCAGTGCTCAGGGTGCTCAGTGCTCAGTGCTCGGGGTGCTGGGTGCTCAGTGCTCAGGGTGCTGGGTGCTCAGTGCTCAGAGTGCTGGGTGCTCAGTACTCAGGTTGCTGGGTGCTCAGTGCTCAGGGTGCTGGGTGCTCAGTACTCAGGGTGCTGGGTGCTCAGTACTCATGGTGCTGGGTACTCAGTGCTCAGGGTGCTCATTCTCGGGGTGCTGGGTGCTCAGTACTCAGGGTGCTGGGTGCTCAGTGCTCGGAGTGCTGGGTGCTCAGTGCTCGGGGTGCTCGGTGCTCAGTACTCAGGGTGCTGGGTGCTCAGTAATCAGGGTGCTCAGTGTTCGGGGAGCTCGGTGCTCAGTACTCAGGGTGCTGGGTGTTCAGTGCTCGGGGTGCTCGGTGCTCAGTACTCAGGGTTCTCAGTGCTCAGTGCTCAGGGTGCTGGGTGCTCAGTACTCATGGTGCTCAGTGCTCAGTACTCGGGGTGCTGGGTGCTCAGTACTCAGGGTGCTCAGTGCTCAGTACTCGGGGTGCTGGGTGCTCAGTGCTCAGGGTGCTCAGTGCTCAGTGCTCGGGGTGCTGGGTGCTCAGTTCTCAGGGTGCTCGGTGCTCAGTACTCGGGGTGCTGGGTGCTCAGTGCTCAGGGTGCTGGGTGCTCAGTGCTCGGGGTGCTGGGTGCTCAGTGCTCAGGGTGCTGGGTGCTCAGTGCCCGGGTGCTCAGTGCTCAGTACTCAGAGTGCTGGGTGCTCAGTACTCAGGGTGCTGGGTGCTCAGTGCTCAGGGTGCTGGGTGCTCAGTACTCAGGGTGCTGGGTGCTCAGTACTCAGGGTGCTAAGAGCTCAGGGTGCTCAGTGCTCGGGGTGCTGGATGCTCAGTGCTCAGTGCACAGGGTGCTGGGTGCTCAGTCCTCGGGGTGCTGGGTGCTCAGTACTCAGGGTGCTGGGTGCTCAGTACTCAGGGTGCTGGGTGCTCAGTGCTCAGGGTGCTGGGTGCTCAGTGCTCTGGGTGCTGGGTGCTCAGTGCTCAGGGTGCTGGGTGCTCAGTGCTCACGGTGCTGGGTACTCAGTGCTCGGGGTGCTGGGTGCTGAGTGCTCAGGGTGCTGGGTGCTCAGTGCTCGGGGTGCTCGGTGCTCAGTACACAGGGTGCTGGGTGCTCAGTGCTCGGGGTGCTGGGTGCTCAGTGCTCAGTACTCAGGGTGCTGGGTGCTCAGTGCTCGGGGTGCTGGGTGCTCAGTACTCAGCGTGCTGGGTGCTCAGTACTCAGGGTGCTCAGTGCTCTGGGTGCTTAGTGCTCAGTACTCATGGTGCTGGGTGCTCAGTACTCAGGGTGCTCAGTGCTCGGGGTGCTGGGTGCTCAGTGCTCAGGGTGATCGGTGCTCAGTACTCAGGATGCTGGGTGCTCAGTACTCAGGGTGCTGGGTGCTGAGTCCTCAGGGTGCTCAGTGGTCAGGGTGCTGGGTGCTCAGTGCTCGGGGTGCTCAGTGCTCAGTACTCAGGGTGCTGAGTGATCAGTACTCAGGGTGCTGGCTGCTCAGTACTCAGGGTGCTGGGTGCTCAGTGCTCGGGGTGCTGGGTGCTCAGTGCTCAGGGTGCTCAGTGCTCAGTACTCAGGGTGCTCAGTGCTCAGTACTCAGGGTGCTGGGTGCTCAGTGCTCAGGGTGCTGGGTGCTCAGTGCTCGGGGGTACTGGGTACTCAGTGCTCAGTACACAGGGTGCTGAGTGCTCAGTGCTCGGGGTGCTGGGTGCTCAGTGCTCAGTACTCAGGGTGCTGGGTGCTCAGTGCTCGGGGTGCTGGGTGCTCAGTGCTCGGGGTGCTCGGTGCTCAGTACTAAGGGTTCTCAGTGCTCAGTGCTCAGGGTGCTGGGTGCTCAGTACTCAGGGTGCTCAGTGCTCCGTACTCGGGGTGCTGGGTGCTCAGTACTCAGGGTGCTCAGTGCTCAGTACTCGGGGTGCTGGGTGCTCAGTGCTCAGGGTGCTCAGTGCTCAGTGCTCGGGGTGCTGGGTGCTCAGTGCTCGGGGTGCTGGGTGCTCAGTGCTCAGAGTGCTGGGTGCTCAGTACTCAGGTTGCTGGGTGCTCAGTGCTCAGTGTGCTGGGTGCTCAGTACTCAGGGTGCTGGGTGCTCAGAACTCATGGTGCTGGGTGCTCAGTGCTCAGGGTGCTGGGTGCTCAGTGCTCGGTGTGCTCGGTGCTCAGTACTCAGGATGCTGAGTGCTCAGTACTCAGGGTGCTGGGTGCTCAGTACTCAGGGTGCTGGGTGCTCAGTGCTCGGGGTGCTGGGTGCTCAGTGCTCAGGGTGCTCAGCGCTCAGTACTCAGGGTGCTCAGTGCTCAGTACTCAGGGTGCTGGGTGCTCAGTGCTCAGGGTGCTGGGTGCTCAGTGCTCGGGGGTACTGGGTACACAGTGCTCAGTACACAGGGTGCTGAGTGCTCAGTGCTCGGGGTGCTGGGTGCTCAGTGCTCAGTACTCAGGGTGCTGGGTGCTCAGTGCTCGGGGTGCTGGGTGCTCAGTGCTCGGGGTGCTGGGTGCTCAGTGCTCAGGGTGCTCAGTGCTCAGTACTCGGGGTGCTGGGTGCTCAGTGCTCAGGGTGCTCAGTGCTCAGTGCTCGGGGTGCTGGGTGCTCAGTGCTCGGGGTGCTGGGTGCTCAGTTCTCGGGGTGCTCGGTGCTCAGTACTCGGGGTGCTGGGTGAGCAGTGCTCAGGGTGCTGGGTGCTCAGTACTCAGGGTGCTGGGTGCTCAGTGCTCAGGGTGCTGGGTGCTCAGTACTCAGGGTGCTGGGTGCTCAGTACTCAGGGTGCTAAGAGCTCAGGGTGCTCAGTGCTCGGGGTGCTGGATGCTCAGTGCTCAGTGCACAGGGTGCTGGGTGCTCAGTCCTCGGGGTGCTGGGTGCTCAGTACTCAGGGTGCTGGGTGCTCAGTACTCAGGGTGCTGGGTACTCAGTGCTCAGGGTGCTGGGTGCTCAGTGCTCTGGGTGCTGGGTGCTCAGTGCTCAGGGTGCTGGGTGCTCAGTGCTCAGGTTGCTGGGTGCTCAGTGTTCGGGGTGCTGGGTGCTGAGTGCTCAGGGTGCTGGGTGCTCAGTGCTCGGGGTGCTCGGTGCTCAGTACACAGGGTGCTGGGTGCTCAGTGCTCGGGGTGCTGGGTGCTCAGTGCTCAGTACTCAGGGTGCTGGGTGCTCAGTGCTCGGGGTGCTGGGTGCTCAGTACTCAGCGTGCTGGGTGCTCAGTACTCAGGGTGCTGGGTGCTCAGTGCTCAGGGTGCTGGGTGCTCAGTGCTCAGGGTGCTGGGTGCTCAGTTATCGGGGTGCTGGGTGCTCAGTACTCAGGGTGCTCAGTGCTCGGGGAGCTCGGTGCTCAGTACTCAGGGTGCTGGGTGCTCAGTACTCAGTGCTCGGGGTCCTGGGTGCTCCATGCTCGGGGTGCTGGGTGCTCAGTGCTCTGGCTGCTTAGTACTCAGTACTCAGGGTGCTGGGTGCTCAGTACTCAGGGTGCTCAGTGCTCGGGGTGCTGGGTGCTCAGTGCTCAGGGTGATCGGTGCTCAGTACTCAGGATGCTGGGTGCTCAGTACTCAGGGTGCTGGGTGCTCAGTACTCAGGGTGCTGGTTGCTCAGTCCTCAGGGTGCTCAGTGCTCAGGGTGCTGTGTGCTCAGTGCTCGGGGTGCTCGGTGCTCAGTATTCAGGGTGCTGAGTGCTCAGTACTCAGGGTGCTGGGTGCTCAGTACTCAGGGTGCTGTGTGCTCAGTGCTCAGGGTGCTCAGTGCTCAGTACTCAGGGTGCTCAGTGCTCAGTACTCAGGGTGCTGGGTGCTCAGTGCTCAGGGTGCTGGGGGCTCAGTGCTCGGGGGTACTGGGTACTCAGTGCTCAGTAGACAGGGTGCTGAGTGCTCAGTGCTCGGGGTGCTGGGTGCTCAGTGCTCAGTACTCAGGGTGCTGGGTGCTCAGTTCTCAGGGTGCTCGGTGCTCAGTACTCGGGGTGCTGGGTGCTCAGTGCTCAGGGTGCTGGGTGCTCAGTGCTCGGGGTGCTGGGTGCTCAGTGCTCAGGGTGCTGGGTGCTCAGTGCCCGGGTGCTCAGTGCTCAGTACTCAGAGTGCTGGGTGCTCAGTACTCAGGGTGCTGGGTGCTCAGTGCTCAGGGTGCTGGGTGCTCAGTACTCAGGGTGCTGGGTGCTCAGTACTCAGGGTGCTAAGAGCTCAGGGTGCTCAGTGCTCGGGGTGCTGGATGCTCAGTGCTCAGTGCACAGGGTGCTGGGTGCTCAGTCCTCGGGGTGCTGGGTGCTCAGTACTCAGGGTGCTGGGTGCTCAGTACTCAGGGTGCTGGGTGCTCAGTGCTCAGGGTGCTGGGTGCTCAGTGCTCTGGGTGCTGGGTGCTCAGTGCTCAGGGTGCTGGGTGCTCAGTGCTCACGGTGCTGGGTACTCAGTGCTCGGGGTGCTGGGTGCTGAGTGCTCAGGGTGCTGGGTGCTCAGTGCTCGGGGTGCTCGGTGCTCAGTACACAGGGTGCTGGGTGCTCAGTGCTCGGGGTGCTGGGTGCTCAGTGCTCAGTACTCAGGGTGCTGGGTGCTCAGTGCTCGGGGTGCTGGGTGCTCAGTACTCAGCGTGCTGGGTGCTCAGTACTCAGGGTGCTCAGTGCTCTGGGTGCTTAGTGCTCAGTACTCATGGTGCTGGGTGCTCAGTACTCAGGGTGCTCAGTGCTCGGGGTGCTGGGTGCTCAGTGCTCAGGGTGATCGGTGCTCAGTACTCAGGATGCTGGGTGCTCAGTACTCAGGGTGCTGGGTGCTGAGTCCTCAGGGTGCTCAGTGGTCAGGGTGCTGGGTGCTCAGTGCTCGGGGTGCTCAGTGCTCAGTACTCAGGGTGCTGAGTGATCAGTACTCAGGGTGCTGGCTGCTCAGTACTCAGGGTGCTGGGTGCTCAGTGCTCGGGGTGCTGGGTGCTCAGTGCTCAGGGTGCTCAGTGCTCAGTACTCAGGGTGCTCAGTGCTCAGTACTCAGGGTGCTGGGTGCTCAGTGCTCAGGGTGCTGGGTGCTCAGTGCTCGGGGGTACTGGGTACTCAGTGCTCAGTACACAGGGTGCTGAGTGCTCAGTGCTCGGGGTGCTGGGTGCTCAGTGCTCAGTACTCAGGGTGCTGGGTGCTCAGTGCTCGGGGTGCTGGGTGCTCAGTGCTCGGGGTGCTCGGTGCTCAGTACTAAGGGTTCTCAGTGCTCAGTGCTCAGGGTGCTGGGTGCTCAGTACTCAGGGTGCTCAGTGCTCCGTACTCGGGGTGCTGGGTTCTCAGTACTCAGGGTGCTCAGTGCTCAGTACTCGGGGTGCTGGGTGCTCAGTGCTCAGGGTGCTCAGTGCTCAGTGCTCGGGGTGCTGGGTGCTCAGTGCTCGGGGTGCTGGGTGCTCAGTGCTCAGAGTGCTGGGTGCTCAGTACTCAGGTTGCTGGGTGCTCAGTGCTCAGTGTGCTGGGTGCTCAGTACTCAGGGTGCTGGGTGCTCAGAACTCATGGTGCTGGGTGCTCAGTGCTCAGGGTGCTGGGTGCTCAGTGCTCGGTGTGCTCGGTGCTCAGTACTCAGGATGCTGAGTGCTCAGTACTCAGGGTGCTGGGTGCTCAGTACTCAGGGTGCTGGGTGCTCAGTGCTCGGGGTGCTGGGTGCTCAGTGCTCAGGGTGCTCAGCGCTCAGTACTCAGGGTGCTCAGTGCTCAGTACTCAGGGTGCTGGGTGCTCAGTGCTCAGGGTGCTGGGTGCTCAGTGCTCGGGGGTACTGGGTACACAGTGCTCAGTACACAGGGTGCTGAGTGCTCAGTGCTCGGGGTGCTGGGTGCTCAGTGCTCAGTACTCAGGGTGCTGGGTGCTCAGTGCTCGGGGTGCTGGGTGCTCAGTGCTCGGGGTGCTGGGTGCTCAGTGCTCAGGGTGCTCAGTGCTCAGTACTCGGGGTGCTGGGTGCTCAGTGCTCAGGGTGCTCAGTGCTCAGTGCTCGGGGTGCTGGGTGCTCAGTGCTCGGGGTGCTGGGTGCTCAGTTCTCGGGGTGCTCGGTGCTCAGTACTCGGGGTGCTGGGTGAGCAGTGCTCAGGGTGCTGGGTGCTCAGTACTCAGGGTGCTGGGTGCTCAGTGCTCAGGGTGCTGGGTGCTCAGTACTCAGGGTGCTGGGTGCTCAGTACTCAGGGTGCTAAGAGCTCAGGGTGCTCAGTGCTCGGGGTGCTGGATGCTCAGTGCTCAGTGCACAGGGTGCTGGGTGCTCAGTCCTCGGGGTGCTGGGTGCTCAGTACTCAGGGTGCTGGGTGCTCAGTACTCAGGGTGCTGGGTACTCAGTGCTCAGGGTGCTGGGTGCTCAGTGCTCTGGGTGCTGGGTGCTCAGTGCTCAGGGTGCTGGGTGCTCAGTGCTCAGGTTGCTGGGTGCTCAGTGTTCGGGGTGCTGGGTGCTGAGTGCTCAGGGTGCTGGGTGCTCAGTGCTCGGGGTGCTCGGTGCTCAGTACACAGGGTGCTGGGTGCTCAGTGCTCGGGGTGCTGGGTGCTCAGTGCTCAGTACTCAGGGTGCTGGGTGCTCAGTGCTCGGGGTGCTGGGTGCTCAGTACTCAGCGTGCTGGGTGCTCAGTACTCAGGGTGCTGGGTGCTCAGTTCTCAGGGTGCTGGGTGCTCAGTGCTCAGGGTGCTGGGTGCTCAGTTATCGGGGTGCTGGGTGCTCAGTACTCAGGGTGCTCAGTGCTCGGGGAGCTCGGTGCTCAGTACTCAGGGTGCTGGGTGCTCAGTACTCAGTGCTCGGGGTCCTGGGTGCTCCATGCTCGGGGTGCTGGGTGCTCAGTGCTCTGGCTGCTTAGTACTCAGTACTCAGGGTGCTGGGTGCTCAGTACTCAGGGTGCTCAGTGCTCGGGGTGCTGGGTGCTCAGTGCTCAGGGTGATCGGTGCTCAGTACTCAGGATGCTGGGTGCTCAGTACTCAGGGTGCTGGGTGCTCAGTACTCAGGGTGCTGGTTGCTCAGTCCTCAGGGTGCTCAGTGCTCAGGGTGCTGTGTGCTCAGTGCTCGGGGTGCTCGGTGCTCAGTATTCAGGGTGCTGAGTGCTCAGTACTCAGGGTGCTGGGTGCTCAGTACTCAGGGTGCTGTGTGCTCAGTGCTCAGGGTGCTCAGTGCTCAGTACTCAGGGTGCTCAGTGCTCAGTACTCAGGGTGCTGGGTGCTCAGTGCTCAGGGTGCTGGGGGCTCAGTGCTCGGGGGTACTGGGTACTCAGTGCTCAGTAGACAGGGTGCTGAGTGCTCAGTGCTCGGGGTGCTGGGTGCTCAGTGCTCAGTACTCAGGGTGCTGGGTGCTCAGTGCTCGGGGTGCTGGGTGCTCAGTGCTCGGGGTGCTCGGTGCTCAGTACTCAGGGTTCTCAGTGCTCAGTGCTCAGGGTGCTGGGTGCTCAGTACTCAGGGTGCTCAGTGCTCAGTACTCGGGGTGCTGGGTTCTCAGTACTCAGGGTGCTCAGTGCTCAGTACTCGGGGTGCTGGGTGCTCATTGCTCAGGGTGCTCAGTGCTCAGTGCTCGGGGTGCTGGGTGCTCAGTGCTCGGGGTGCTGGGTGCTCAGTGCTCAGAGTGCTGGGTGCTCAGTACTCAGGTTGCTGGGTGCTCAGTGCTCAGGGTGCTGGGTGCTCAGTACTCAGGGTGCTGGGTGCTCAGTACTCATGGTGCTGGGTAATCAGTGCTCAGGGTGCTCATTCTCGGGGTGCTCGGTGCTCAGTACTCGGGGTCCTGGGTGCTCAGTGCTCGGGGTGCTAGGTGCTCAGTGCTCGGGGTGCTCGGTGCTCAGTACTCAGGGTGCTGGGTGCTCAGTACTCAGGGTGCTCAGTGTTCGGGGAGCTCGGTGCTCAGTACTCAGGTTGCTGGGTGCTCAGTACTCAGGTTGCTGGGTGCTCAGTGCTCAGGGTGCTGGGTGCTCAGTACTCAGGGTGCTGGGTGCTCAGTGCTCGGGGTGCTGGGTGCTCAGTGCTCGGGGTGCACGGTGCTCAGTACTCATGGTGCTGGGTGCTCAGTACTCAGGGTGCTCAGTGTTCGGGGAGCTCGGTGCTCAGTACTCAGGGTGCTGGGTGTTCAGTGCTGGGTGCTCAGTGCTCGGGGTGCTGGGTGCCCAGTGCTCGGGGTGCTCGGTGCTCAGTACTCAGGGTGCTGGGTGCTCAGTACTCAGGGTGCTCAGTGTTCGGGGTGCTGGGTGCTCAGTACTCAGGGTTCTCAGTGCTCAGTGCTCAGGGTGCTGGGTGCTCAGTACTCATGGTGCTCAGTGCTCAGTACTCGGGGTGCTGGGTGCTCAGTACTCAGGGTGCTCAGTGCTCAGTACTCGGGGTGCTGGGTGCTCAGTGCTCAGGGTGCTCAGTGCTCAGTTCTCGGGTTGCTGGGTGCTCAGTTCTCGGGGTGCTCGGTGCTCAGTACTCGGGGTGCTGGGTGCTCAGTGCTCAGGGTGCTGGGTGCTCAGTGCTCGGGGTGCTGGGTGCTCAGTGCTCAGGGTGCTGGGTGCTCAGTGCCCGGGTGCTCAGTGCTCAGTACTCAGAGTGCTGGGTGCTCAGTACTCAGGGTGCAGGATGCTCAGTGCTCAGTGCACAGGGTGCTGTGTGCTCAGTCCTCGGGGGACTGGGTGCTCAGTACTCAGGGTGCTGTGTGCTCAGTACTCAGGGTGCTGGGTGCTCAGTGCTCAGGGTGCTGGGTGCTCAGTGCTCTGGGTGCTGGGTGCTCAGTGCTCAGGGTGCTGGGTGCTCAGTGCTCACGGTGCTGGGTGCTCAGTGCTCGGGGTGCTGTGTGCTGAGTGCTCAGGGTGCTGGGTGCTCAGTGCTCGGGGTGCTGGGTGCTCAGTACACAGGGTGCTGGGTGCTCAGTGCTCGGGGTGCTGGGTGCTCAGTGCTCAGTACTCAGGGTGCTGGGTGCTCAGTGCTCGGGGTGCTGGGTGCTCAGTACTCAGCGTGCTGGGTGCTCAGTACTCAGGGTGCTGGGTGCTCAGTGCTCAGGGTGCTGGGTGCTCAGTGCTCAGGGTGCTGGGTGCTCAGTGATCGGGGTGCTGGGTGCTCAGTACTCAGGGTGCTCAGTGCTCGGGGAGCTCGGTGCTCAGTACTCAGGGTGCTGGGTGCTAAGTACTCAGTGCTCGGAGTCCTGGGTGCTCCGTGCTCGGGGTGCTGGGTGCTCAGTGCTCTGGGTGCTTAGTGCTCAGTACTCAGGGTCCTGGGTGCTCAGTACTCAGGGTGCTCAGTGCTCGGGGTGCTGGGTGCTCAGTGCTCAGGGTGATCGGTGCTCAGTACTCAGGGTGCTGGGTGCTCAGTACTCAGGGTGCTGTGTGCTCAGTGCTCAGGGTGCTCAGTGCTCAGTACTCAGGGTGCTCAGTGCTCAGTACTCAGGGTGCTGGGTGCTCAGTGCTCAGGGTGCTGGGGGCTCAGTGCTCGGGGGTACTGGGTACTCAGTGCTCAGTAGACAGGGTGCTGAGTGCTCAGTGCTCGGGGTGCTGGGTGCTCAGTGCTCAGTACTCAGGGTGCTGGGTGCTCAGTGCTCGGGGTGCTGGGTGCTCAGTGCTCGGGGTGCTCGGTGCTCAGTACTCAGGGTTCTCAGTGCTCAGTGCTCAGGGTGCTGGGTGCTCAGTACTCAGGGTGCTCAGTGCTCAGTACTCGGGGTGCTGGGTTCTCAGTACTCAGGGTGCTCAGTGCTCAGTACTCGGGGTGCTGGGTGCTCATTGCTCAGGGTGCTCAGTGCTCAGTGCTCGGGGTGCTGGGTGCTCAGTGCTCGGGGTGCTGGGTGCTCAGTGCTCAGAGTGCTGGGTGCTCAGTACTCAGGTTGCTGGGTGCTCAGTGCTCAGGGTGCTGGGTGCTCAGTACTCAGGGTGCTGGGTGCTCAGTACTCATGGTGCTGGGTAATCAGTGCTCAGGGTGCTCATTCTCGGGGTGCTCGGTGCTCAGTACTCGGGGTCCTGGGTGCTCAGTGCTCGGGGTGCTAGGTGCTCAGTGCTCGGGGTGCTCGGTGCTCAGTACTCAGGGTGCTGGGTGCTCAGTACTCAGGGTGCTCAGTGTTCGGGGAGCTCGGTGCTCAGTACTCAGGTTGCTGGGTGCTCAGTACTCAGGTTGCTGGGTGCTCAGTGCTCAGGGTGCTGGGTGCTCAGTACTCAGGGTGCTGGGTGCTCAGTGCTCGGGGTGCTGGGTGCTCAGTGCTCGGGGTGCACGGTGCTCAGTACTCATGGTGCTGGGTGCTCAGTACTCAGGGTGCTCAGTGTTCGGGGAGCTCGGTGCTCAGTACTCAGGGTGCTGGGTGTTCAGTGCTGGGTGCTCAGTGCTCGGGGTGCTGGGTGCCCAGTGCTCGGGGTGCTCGGTGCTCAGTACTCAGGGTGCTGGGTGCTCAGTACTCAGGGTGCTCAGTGTTCGGGGTGCTGGGTGCTCAGTACTCAGGGTTCTCAGTGCTCAGTGCTCAGGGTGCTGGGTGCTCAGTACTCATGGTGCTCAGTGCTCAGTACTCGGGGTGCTGGGTGCTCAGTACTCAGGGTGCTCAGTGCTCAGTACTCGGGGTGCTGGGTGCTCAGTGCTCAGGGTGCTCAGTGCTCAGTTCTCGGGTTGCTGGGTGCTCAGTTCTCGGGGTGCTCGGTGCTCAGTACTCGGGGTGCTGGGTGCTCAGTGCTCAGGGTGCTGGGTGCTCAGTGCTCGGGGTGCTGGGTGCTCAGTGCTCAGGGTGCTGGGTGCTCAGTGCCCGGGTGCTCAGTGCTCAGTACTCAGAGTGCTGGGTGCTCAGTACTCAGGGTGCAGGATGCTCAGTGCTCAGTGCACAGGGTGCTGTGTGCTCAGTCCTCGGGGGACTGGGTGCTCAGTACTCAGGGTGCTGTGTGCTCAGTACTCAGGGTGCTGGGTGCTCAGTGCTCAGGGTGCTGGGTGCTCAGTGCTCTGGGTGCTGGGTGCTCAGTGCTCAGGGTGCTGGGTGCTCAGTGCTCACGGTGCTGGGTGCTCAGTGCTCGGGGTGCTGTGTGCTGAGTGCTCAGGGTGCTGGGTGCTCAGTGCTCGGGGTGCTGGGTGCTCAGTACACAGGGTGCTGGGTGCTCAGTGCTCGGGGTGCTGGGTGCTCAGTGCTCAGTACTCAGGGTGCTGGGTGCTCAGTGCTCGGGGTGCTGGGTGCTCAGTACTCAGCGTGCTGGGTGCTCAGTACTCAGGGTGCTGGGTGCTCAGTGCTCAGGGTGCTGGGTGCTCAGTGCTCAGGGTGCTGGGTGCTCAGTGATCGGGGTGCTGGGTGCTCAGTACTCAGGGTGCTCAGTGCTCGGGGAGCTCGGTGCTCAGTACTCAGGGTGCTGGGTGCTAAGTACTCAGTGCTCGGATTCCTGGGTGCTCCGTGCTCGGGGTGCTGGGTGCTCAGTGCTCTGGGTGCTTAGTGCTCAGTACTCAGGGTCCTGGGTGCTCAGTACTCAGGGTGCTCAGTGCTCGGGGTGCTGGGTGCTCAGTGCTCAGGGTGATCGGTGCTCAGTACTCAGGATGCTGGGTGCTCAGTACTCAGGGTGCTGGGTGCTGAGTCCTCAGGGTGCTCAGTGCTCAGGGTGCTGGGTGCTCAGTGCTCAGAGTGCTCGGTGCTCAGTACTCAGGGTGCTGGGTGCTCAGTGCTCGGGGTGCTGGGTGCTCAGTGCTCAGGGTGCTCAGTGCTCAGTACTCAGGGTGCTCAGTGCTCAGTACTCAGGGTGCAGGTTGCTCAGTGCTCAGGGTGCTGGGTGCTCAGTGCTCGGGGGTACTGGGTACTCAGTGCTCAGTACACAGGGTGCTGAGTGCTCAGTGCTCGGGGTGCTGGGTGCTCAGTGCTCAGTACTCAGGGTGCTGGGTGCTCAGTGCTCGGGGTGCTGGGTGCTCAGTGCTCGGGGTGCTCGGTGCTCAGTACTCAGGGTTCTCAGTGCTCAGTGCTCAGGGTGCTGAGTGCTCAGTACTCAGGGTGCTCAGTGCTCCGTACTCGGGGTGCTGGGTGCTCAGTACTCAGGGTGCTCAGTGCTCAGTACTCGGGTTGCTGGGTGCTCAGTGCTCAGGGTGCTCAGTGCTCAGTGCTCGGGGTGCTGGGTGCTCAGTGCTCGGGGTGCTGGGTGCTCAGTGCTCAGAGTGCTGGGTGCTCAGTACTCAGGTTGCTGGGTGCTCAGTGCTCAGGGTGCTGGGTGATCAGTACTCAGGGTGCTGGGTGCTCAGAACTCATGGTGCTGGGTGCTCAGTGCTCAGGGTGCTGGGTGCTCAGTGCTCGGGGTGCTCGGTGCTCAGTACTCAGGGTGCTGGGTGCTCAGTACTCAGGGTGCTCAGTGTTCGGGGAGCTCGGTGCTCAGTACTCAGGGTGCTGGGTGTTCAGTGCTCGGGGTGCTCGTTGCTCAGTACTCAGGGTTCTCAGTGCTCAGTGCTCAGGGTGCTGGGTGCTCAGTACTCATGGTGCTCAGTGCTCAGTACTCGGGGTGCTGGGTGCTCAGTACTCAGAGTGCTCAGTGCTCAGTACTCGGGGTTCTGGGTGCTCAGTGCTCAGGGTGCTCAGTGCTCAGTGCTCGGGGTGCTGGGTGCTCAGTTCTCAGGGTGCTCGATGCTCAGTACTCGGGATGCTGGGTGCTCAGTGCTCAGGGTCCTGGGTGCTCAGTGCTCGGGGTGCTGGGTGCTCAGTGCTCAGGGTGCTGGGTGCTCAGTGCCCGGGTGCTCAGTGCTCAGTACTCAGAGTGCTGGGTGCTCAGTACTCAGGGTGCTGGGTGCTCAGTGCTCAGGGTGCTGGGTGCTCAGTACTCAGGGTGCTGGGTGCTCAGTACTCAGGGTGCTAAGAGCTCAGGGTGCTCAGTGCTTGGGGTGCTCAGTGCTCAGTACTCGGGGTGCTGGGTGCTCAGTGCTCAGGGTGCTCAGTGCTCAGTGCTCGGGGTGCTAGGTGCTCAGTGCTCGGGGTGCTGGGTGCTCAGTGCTCAGAGTGCTGGGTGCTCAGTACTCAGGTTGCTGGGTGCTCAGTGCTCAGGGTGCTGGGTGCTCAGTACTCAGGGTGCTGGGTGCTCAGAACTCATGGTGCTGGGTGCTCAGTGCTCAGGGTGCTGGGTGCTCAGTGCTCGGGGTGCTCGGTGCTCAGTACTCAGGATGCTGAGTGCTCAGTACTCAGGGTGCTGGGTGCTCAGTACTCAGGGTGCTGGGTGCTCAGTGCTCGGGTTGCTGGGTGCTCAGTGCTCAGGGTGCTCAGCGCTCAGTACTCAGGGTGCTCAGTGCTCAGTACTCAGGGTGCTGGGTGCTCAGTGATCAGGGTGCTGGGTGCTCAGTGCTCAGGGTGCTCAGTGCTCAGTACTCAGGGTGCTCAGTGCTCAGTACTCAGGGTGCTGGGTGCTCAGTGCTCAGGGTGCTGGGTGCTCAGTGCTCGGGGGTACTGGGTATTCAGTGCTCAGTACACAGGGTGCTGAGTGCTCAGTGCTCGGGGTGCTGGGTGCTCAGTGCTCAGTGCTCAGGGTGCTGGGTGCTCAGTGCTCGGGGTGCTGGGTGCTCAGTGCTCGGGGTGCTCGGTGCTCAGTACTCAGGGTTCTCAGTGCTCACTGCTCAGGGTGTTGGGTGCTCAGTACTCAGGGTGCTCAGTGCTCCGTACTCGGGGTGCTGGGTGCTCAGTACTCAGGGTGCTCAGTGCTCAGTACTCGGGGTGCTGGGTGCTCAGTGCTCAGGGTGCTCAGTGCTCATTGCTCGGGGTGCTGGGTGCTCAGTGCTCGGGGTGCTGGGTGCTCAGTGCTCAGAGTGCTGGGTGCTCAGTACTCAGGTTGCTGGGTGCTCAGTGCTCAGGGTGCTGGGTGCTCAGTACTCAGGGTGCTGGGTGCTCAGAACTCATGGTGCTGGGTGCTCAGTGCTCAGGGTGCTGGGTGCTCAGTGCTCGGGGTGCTCGGTGCTCAGTACTCAGGATGCTGAGTGCTCAGTACCCAGGGTGCTGGGTGCTCAGTACTCAGGGTGCTGGGTGCTCAGTGCTCGGGGTGCTGGGTGCTCAGTGCTCAGGGTGCTCAGCTCTCAGTACTCAGGGTGCTCAGTGCTCAGTACTCAGGGTGCTGGGTGCTCAGTGCTCAGGGTGCTGGGTGCTCAGTGCTCGGGTGTACTGGGTACTCAGTGCTCAGTACACAGGGTGCTGAGTGCGCAGTGCTCGGGGTGCTGGGTGCTCAGTGCTCAGTACTCAGGGTGCTGGGTGCTCAGTGCTCGGGGTGCTGGGTGCTCAGTGCTCGGGGTGCTCGGTGCTCAGTACTCAGGGTTCTCAGTGCTCAGTGCTCAGGGTGCTGGGTGCTCATTACTCAGGGTGCTCAGTGCTCAGTACTCGGGGTGCTCTGTGCTCAGTGCTCAGGGTGCTCAGTGCTCAGTGCTCGGGGTGCTGGGTGCTCAGTGCTCAGGGTGCTGGGTGCTCAGTGCTCAGAGTGCTGGGTGCTCAGTACTCAGGTTGCTGGGTGCTCAGTGCTCAGGGTGCTGGGTGCTCAGTACTCAGGGTGCTGGGTGCTCAGTACTCATGGTGCTGGGTACTCAGTGCTCAGGGTGCTCATTCTCGGGGTGCTGGGTGCTCAGTACTCAGGGTGCTGGGTGCTCAGTGCTCGGGGTGCTGGGTGCTCAGTGCTCGGGGTGCTCGGTGCTCAGTACTCAGGGTGCTGGGTGCTCAGTACTCAGGGTGCTCAGTGTTCGGGGAGCTCGGTGCTCAGTACTCAGGGTGCTGGGTGTTCAGTGCTCGGGGTGCTCGGTGCTCAGTACTCAGGGTTCTCAGTGCTCAGTGCTCAGGGTGCTGGGTGCTCAGTACTCATGTTGCTCAGTGCTCAGTACTCGGGGTGCTGGGTGCTCAGTACTCAGGGTGCTCAGTGCTCAGTACTCGGGGTGCTGGGTGCTCAGTGCTCAGGGTGCTCAGTGCTCAGTGCTCGGGGTGCTGGGTGCTCAGTTCTCAGGGTGCTCGGTGCTCAGTACTCGGGGTGCTGGGTGCTCAGTGCTCAGGGTGCTGGGTGCTCAGTGCTCGGGGTGCTGGGTGCTCAGTGCTCAGGGTGCTGGGTGCTCAGTGCCCGGGTGCTCAGTGCTCAGTACTCAGAGTGCTGGGTGCTCAGTACTCAGGGTGCTGGGTGCTCAGTGCTCAGGGTGCTGGGTGCTCAGTACTCAGGGTGCTGGGTGCTCAGTACTCAGGGTGCTAAGAGCTCAGGGTGCTCAGTGCTCGGGGTGCTGGATGCTCAGTGCTCAGTGCACAGGGTGCTGGGTGCTCAGTCCTCGGGGTGCTGGGTGCTCAGTACTCAGGGTGCTGGGTGCTCAGTACTCAGGGTGCAGGGTGCTCAGTGCTCAGGGTGCTGGGTGCTCAGTGCTCTGGGTGCTGGGTGCTCAGTGCTCAGGGTGCTGAGTGCTCAGTGCTCACGGTGCTGGGTACTCAGTGCTCGGGGTGCTGGGTGCTGAGTGCTCAGGGTGCTGGGTGCTCAGTGCTCGGGGTGCTCGGTGCTCAGTACACAGGGTGCTGGGTGCTCAGTGCTCGGGGTGCTGGGTGCTCAGTGCTCAGTACTCAGGGTGCTGGGTGCTCAGTGCTCGGGGTGCTGGGTGCTCAGTACTCAGGGTGCTGGGTGCTCAGTGCTCAGGGTGCTGGGTGCTCAGTACTCAGGGTGCTCAGTGCTCTGGGTGCTTAGTGCTCAGTACTCATGGTGCTGGGTGCTCAGTACTCAGGGTGCTCAGTGCTCGGGGTGCTGGGTGCTCAGTGCTCAGGGTGATCGGTGCTCAGTACTCAGGATGCTGGGTGCTCAGTACTCAGGGTGCTGGGTGCTGAGTCCTCAGGGTGCTCAGTGGTCAGGGTGCTGGGTGCTCAGTGCTCGGGGTGCTCAGTGCTCAGTACTCAGGGTGCTGAGTGATCAGTACTCAGGGTGCTGGCTGCTCAGTACTCAGGGTACTGGGTGCTCAGTGCTCGGGGTGCTGGGTGCTCAGTGCTCAGGGTGCTCAGTGCTCAGTACTCAGGGTGCTCAGTGCTCAGTACTCAGGGTGCTGGGTGCTCAGTGCTCAGGGTGCTGGGTGCTCAGTGCTCGGGGGTACTGGGTACTCAGTGCTCAGTACACAGGGTGCTGAGTGCTCAGTGCTCGGGGTGCTGGGTGCTCAGTGCTCAGTACTCAGGGTGCTGGGTGCTCAGTGCTCGGGGTGCTGGGTGCTCAGTGCTCGGGGTGCTCGGTGCTCAATTCTCAGGGTTCTCAGTGCTCAGGGTGCTGGGTGCTCAGTACTCAGGGTGCTCAGTGCTCCGTACACGGGGTGCTGAGTGCTCAGTGCTCAGGGTGCTCAGTGCTCAGTGCTCGGGGTGCTGGGTGCTCAGTGCTCGGGGTGCTGGGTGCTCAGTGCTCAGAGTGCTGGGTGCTCAGTACTCAGGTTGCTGGGTGCTCAGTGCTCAGTGTGCTGGGTGCTCAGTACTCAGGGTGCTGGGTGCTCCGAACTCATGGTGCTGGGTGCTCAGTGCTCAGGGTGCTGGGTGCTCAGTGCTCGGTGTGCTCGGTGCTCAGTACTCAGGATGCTGAGTGCTCAGTACTCAGGGTGCTGGGTGCTCAGTACTCAGGGTGCTGGGTGCTCAGTGCTCGGGGTGCTGGGTGCTCAGTTCTCGGGGTGCTCGGTGCTCAGTACTCGGGGTGCTGGGTGCTCAGTGCTCAGGGTGCTGGGTGCTCAGTGCTCGGGGGTACTGGGTACACAGTGCTCAGTACACAGGGTGCTGAGTGCTCAGTGCTCGGGGTGCTGGGTGCTCAGTGCTCAGTACTCAGGGTGCTGGGTGCTCAGTGCTCGGGGTGCTGGGTGCTCAGTGCTCGGGGTGCTCGGTGCTCAGTACTCAGGGTTCTCAGTGCTCAGTGCTCAGGGTGCTGGTTGCTCAGTACTCAGGGTGCTCAGTGCTCAGTACTCGGGGTGCTGGGTGCTCAGTACTCAGGGTGCTCAGTGCTCAGTACTCGGGGTGCTGGGTGCTCAGTGCTCAGGGTGCTCAGTGCTCAGTGCTCGGGGTGCTGGGTGCTCAGTGCTCGGGGTGCTGGGTGCTCAGTTCTCGGGGTGCTCGGTGCTCAGTACTCGGGGTGCTGGGTGAGCAGTGCTCAGGGTGCTGGGTGCTCAGTGCTCGGGGTGCTGGGTGCTCAGTGCTCAGGGTGCTGGGTGCTCAGTGCTCGGGGTGCTCGGTGCACAGTACTCAGGGTGCTGGGTGCTCAGTACTCAGGGTGCTGGGTGCTCAGTGCTCAGGGTGCTGGGTGCTCAGTACTCAGGGTGCTGGGTGCTCAGTACTCAGGGTGCTAAGAGCTCAGGGTGCTCAGTGCTCGGGGTGCTGGATGCTCAGTGCTCAGTGCACAGGGTGCTGGGTGCTCAGTCCTCAGGGTGCTGGGTGCTCAGTACTCAGGGTGTTGGGTGCTCAGTACTCAGGGTGCTGGGTACTCAGTGCTCAGGGTGCTGGGTGCTCAGTGCTCTGGGTGCTGGGTGCTCAGTGCTCAGGGTGCTGGGTGCTCAGTGCTCAGGTTGCTGGGTGCTCAGTGTTCGGGGTGCTGGGTGCTGAGTGCTCAGGGTGCTGGGTGCTCAGTGCTCGGGGTGCTCGGTGCTCAGTACACAGGGTGCTGGGTGCTCAGTGCTCGGGGTGCTGGGTGCTCAGTGCTCAGTACTCAGGGTGCTGGGTGCTCAGTGCTCGGGGTGCTGGGTGCTCAGTACTCAGCGTGCTGGGTGCTCAGTACTCAGGGTGCTGGGTGCTCAGTGCTCAGAGTGCTGGGTGCTCAGTGCTCAGGGTGCTGGGTGCTCAGTTATCGGGGTGCTGGGTGCTCAGTACTCAGGGTGCTCAGTGCTCGGGGAGCTCGGTGCTCAGTACTCACTGTGCTGGGTGCTCAGTACTCAGTGCTCGGGGTCCTGGGTGCTCCATGATCGGGGTGCTGGGTGCTCAGTGCTCAGGGTGCTCAGCGCTCAGTACTCAGGGTGCTCAGTGCTCAGTACTCAGGGTGCTGGGTGCTCAGTGATCAGGGTGCTGGGTGCTCAGTGCTCAGGGTGCTCAGTGCTCAGTACTCAGGGTGCTCAGTGCTCAGTACTCAGGGTGCTGGGTGCTCAGTGCTCAGGGTGCTGGGTGCTCAGTGCTCGGGGGTACTGGGTATTCAGTGCTCAGTACACAGGGTGCTGAGTGCTCAGTGCTCGGGGTGCTGGGTGCTCAGTGCTCAGTGCTCAGGGTGCTGGGTGCTCAGTGCTCGGGGTGCTGGGTGCTCAGTGCTCGGGGTGCTCGGTGCTCAGTACTCAGGGTTCTCAGTGCTCACTGCTCAGGGTGTTGGGTGCTCAGTACTCAGGGAGCTCAGTGCTCCGTACTCGGGGTGCTGGGTGCTCAGTACTCAGGGTGCTCAGTGCTCAGTACTCGGGGTGCTGGGTGCTCAGTGCTCAGGGTGCTCAGTGCTCAGTGCTCGGGGTGCTGGGTGCTCAGTGCTCGGGGTGCTGGGTGCTCAGTGCTCAGAGTGCTGGGTGCTCAGTACTCAGGTTGCTGGGTGCTCAGTGCTCAGGGTGCTGGGTGCTCAGTACTCAGGGTGCTGGGTGCTCAGAACTCATGGTGCTGGGTGCTCAGTGCTCAGGGTGCTGGGTGCTCAGTGCTCGGGGTGCTCGGTGCTCAGTACTCAGGATGCTGAGTGCTCAGTACCCAGGGTGCTGGGTGCTCAGTACTCAGGGTGCTGGGTGCTCAGTGCTCGGGGTGCTGGGTGCTCAGTGCTCAGGGTGCTCAGCTCTCAGTACTCAGGGTGCTCAGTGCTCAGTACTCAGGGTGCTGGGTGCTCAGTGCTCAGGGTGCTGGGTGCTCAGTGCTCGGGGGTACTGGGTACTCAGTGCTCAGTACACAGGGTGCTGAGTGCGCAGTGCTCGGGGTGCTGGGTGCTCAGTGCTCAGTACTCAGGGTGCTGGGTGCTCAGTGCTCGGGGTGCTGGGTGCTCAGTGCTCGGGGTGCTCGGTGCTCAGTACTCAGGGTTCTCAGTGCTCAGTGCTCAGGGTGCTGGGTGCTCATTACTCAGGGTGCTCAGTGCTCAGTACTCGGGGTGCTCTGTGCTCAGTGCTCAGGGTGCTCAGTGCTCAGTGCTCGGGGTGCTGGGTGCTCAGTGCTCAGGGTGCTGGGTGCTCAGTGCTCAGAGTGCTGGGTGCTCAGTACTCAGGTTGCTGGGTGCTCAGTGCTCAGGGTGCTGGGTGCTCAGTACTCAGGGTGCTGGGTGCTCAGTACTCATGGTGCTGGGTACTCAGTGCTCAGGGTGCTCATTCTCGGGGTGCTGGGTGCTCAGTACTCAGGGTGCTGGGTGCTCAGTGCTCGGGGTGCTGGGTGCTCAGTGCTCGGGGTGCTCGGTGCTCAGTACTCAGGGTGCTGGGTGCTCAGTACTCAGGGTGCTCAGTGTTCGGGGAGCTCGGTGCTCAGTACTCAGGGTGCTGGGTGTTCAGTGCTCGGGGTGCTCGGTGCTCAGTACTCAGGGTTCTCAGTGCTCAGTGCTCAGGGTGCTGGGTGCTCAGTACTCATGTTGCTCAGTGCTCAGTACTCGGGGTGCTGGGTGCTCAGTACTCAGGGTGCTCAGTGCTCAGTACTCGGGGTGCTGGGTGCTCAGTGCTCAGGGTGCTCAGTGCTCAGTGCTCGGGGTGCTGGGTGCTCAGTTCTCAGGGTGCTCGGTGCTCAGTACTCGGGGTGCTGGGTGCTCAGTGCTCAGGGTGCTGTTGCTCAGTGCTCGGGGTGCTGGGTGCTCAGTGCTCAGGGTGCTGGGTGCTCAGTGCCCGGGTGCTCAGTGCTCAGTACTCAGAGTGCTGGGTGCTCAGTACTCAGGGTGCTGGGTGCTCAGTGCTCAGGGTGCTGGGTGCTCAGTACTCAGGGTGCTGGGTGCTCAGTACTCAGGGTGCTAAGAGCTCAGGGTGCTCAGTGCTCGGGGTGCTGGATGCTCAGTGCTCAGTGCACAGGGTGCTGGGTGCTCAGTCCTCGGGGTGCTGGGTGCTCAGTACTCAGGGTGCTGGGTGCTCAGTACTCAGGGTGCAGGGTGCTCAGTGCTCAGGGTGCTGGGTGCTCAGTGCTCTGGGTGCTGGGTGCTCAGTGCTCAGGGTGCTGAGTGCTCAGTGCTCACGGTGCTGGGTACTCAGTGCTCGGGGTGCTGGGTGCTGAGTGCTCAGGGTGCTGGGTGCTCAGTGCTCGGGGTGCTCGGTGCTCAGTACACAGGGTGCTGGGTGCTCAGTGCTCGGGGTGCTGGGTGCTCAGTGCTCAGTACTCAGGGTGCTGGGTGCTCAGTGCTCGGGGTGCTGGGTGCTCAGTACTCAGGGTGCTGGGTGCTCAGTGCTCAGGGTGCTGGGTGCTCAGTACTCAGGGTGCTCAGTGCTCTGGGTGCTTAGTGCTCAGTACTCATGGTGCTGGGTGCTCAGTACTCAGGGTGCTCAGTGCTCGGGGTGCTGGGTGCTCAGTGCTCAGGGTGATCGGTGCTCAGTACTCAGGATGCTGGGTGCTCAGTACTCAGGGTGCTGGGTGCTGAGTCCTCAGGGTGCTCAGTGGTCAGGGTGCTGGGTGCTCAGTGCTCGGGGTGCTCAGTGCTCAGTACTCAGGGTGCTGAGTGATCAGTACTCAGGGTGCTGGCTGCTCAGTACTCAGGGTACTGGGTGCTCAGTGCTCGGGGTGCTGGGTGCTCAGTGCTCAGGGTGCTCAGTGCTCAGTACTCAGGGTGCTCAGTGCTCAGTACTCAGGGTGCTGGGTGCTCAGTGCTCAGGGTGCTGGGTGCTCAGTGCTCGGGGGTACTGGGTACTCAGTGCTCAGTACACAGGGTGCTGAGTGCTCAGTGCTCGGGGTGCTGGGTGCTCAGTGCTCAGTACTCAGGGTGCTGGGTGCTCAGTGCTCGGGGTGCTGGGTGCTCAGTGCTCGGGGTGCTCGGTGCTCAATACTCAGGGTTCTCAGTGCTCAGGGTGCTGGGTGCTCAGTACTCAGGGTGCTCAGTGCTCCGTACTCGGGGTGCTGAGTGCTCAGTGCTCAGGGTGCTCAGTGCTCAGTGCTCGGGGTGCTGGGTGCTCAGTGCTCGGGGTGCTGGGTGCTCAGTGCTCAGAGTGCTGGGTGCTCAGTACTCAGGTTGCTGGGTGCTCAGTGCTCAGTGTGCTGGGTGCTCAGTACTCAGGGTGCTGGGTGCTCCGAACTCATGGTGCTGGGTGCTCAGTGCTCAGGGTGCTGGGTGCTCAGTGCTCGGTGTGCTCGGTGCTCAGTACTCAGGATGCTGAGTGCTCAGTACTCAGGGTGCTGGGTGCTCAGTACTCAGGGTGCTGGGTGCTCAGTGCTCGGGGTGCTGGGTGCTCAGTTCTCGGGGTGCTCGGTGCTCAGTACTCGGGGTGCTGGGTGCTCAGTGCTCAGGGTGCTGGGTGCTCAGTGCTCGGGGGTACTGGTTACACAGTGCTCAGTACACAGGGTGCTGAGTGCTCAGTGCTCGGGGTGCTGGGTGCTCAGTGCTCAGTACTCAGGGTGCTGGGTGCTCAGTGCTCGGGGTGCTGGGTGCTCAGTGCTCGGGGTGCTCGGTGCTCAGTACTCAGGGTTCTCAGTGCTCAGTGCTCAGGGTGCTGGTTGCTCAGTACTCAGGGTGCTCAGTGCTCAGTACTCGGGGTGCTGGGTGCTCAGTACTCAGGGTGCTCAGTGCTCAGTACTCGGGGTGCTGGGTGCTCAGTGCTCAGGGTGCTCAGTGCTCAGTGCTCGGGGTGCTGGGTGCTCAGTGCTCGGGGTGCTGGGTGCTCAGTTCTCGGGGTGCTCGGTGCTCAGTACTCGGGGTGCTGGGTGAGCAGTGCTCAGGGTGCTGGGTGCTCAGTGCTCGGGGTGCTGGGTGCTCAGTGCTCAGGGTGCTGGGTGCTCAGTGCTCGGGGTGCTCGGTGCACAGTACTCAGGGTGCTGGGTGCTCAGTACTCAGGGTGCTGGGTGCTCAGTGCTCAGGGTGCTGGGTGCTCAGTACTCAGGGTGCTGGGTGCTCAGTACTCAGGGTGCTAAGAGCTCAGGGTGCTCAGTGCTCGGGGTGCTGGATGCTCAGTGCTCAGTGCACAGGGTGCTGGGTGCTCAGTCCTCGGGGTGCTGGGTGCTCAGTACTCAGGGTGTTGGGTGCTCAGTACTCAGGGTGCTGGGTACTCAGTGCTCAGGGTGCTGGGTGCTCAGTGCTCTGGGTGCTGGGTGCTCAGTGCTCAGGGTGCTGGGTGCTCAGTGTTCGGGGTGCTGGGTGCTGAGTGCTCAGGGTGCTGGGTGCTCAGTGCTCGGGGTGCTCGGTGCTCAGTACACAGGGTGCTGGGTGCTCAGTGCTCGGGGTGCTGGGTGCTCAGTGCTCAGTACTCAGGGTGCTGGGTGCTCAGTGCTCGGGGTGCTGGGTGCTCAGTACTCAGCGTGCTGGGTGCTCAGTACTCAGGGTGCTGGGTGCTCAGTGCTCAGAGTGCTGGGTGCTCAGTGCTCAGGGTGCTGGGTGCTCAGTTATCGGGGTGCTGGGTGCTCAGTACTCAGGGTGCTCAGTGCTCGGGGAGCTCGGTGCTCAGTACTCACTGTGCTGGGTGCTCAGTACTCAGTGCTCGGGGTCCTGGGTGCTCCATGATCGGGGTGCTGGGTGCTCAGTGCTCTGGCTGCTTAGTACTCAGTACTCAGGGTGCTGGGTGCTCAGTACTCAGGGTGCTCAGTGCTCGGGGTGCTGGGTGCTCAGTGCTCAGGGTGATCGGTGCTCAGTACTCAGGATGCTGGGTGCTCAGTACTCAGGGTGCTGGGTGCTCAGTACTCAGGGTGCTGGTTGCTCAGTCCTCAGGGTGCTCAGTGCTCAGGGTGCTGTGTGCTCAGTGCTCGGGGTGCTCGGTGCTCAGTATTCAGGGTGCTGAGTGCTCAGTACTCAGGGTGCTGGGTGCTCAGTACTCAGGGTGCTGTGTGCTCAGTGCTCAGGGTGCTCAGTGCTCAGTACTCAGGGTGCTCAGTGCTCAGTACTCAGGGTGCTGGGTGCTCAGTGCTCAGGGTGCTGGGTGCTCAGTGCTCGGGGGTACTGGGTACTCAGTGCTCAGTAGACAGGGTGCTGAGTGCTCAGTGCTCGGGGTGCTGGGGGCTCAGTTCTCAGTACTCAGGGTGCTGGGTGCTCAGTGCTCGGGGTGCTGGGTGCTCAGTGCTCGGGGTGCTCGGTGCTCAGTACTCAGGGTTCTCAGTGCTCAGTGCTCAGGGTGCTGGGTGCTCAGTACTCAGGGTGCTCAGTGCTCAGTACTCGGGGTGCTGGGTTCTCAGTACTCAGGGTGCTCAGTGCTCAGTACTCGGGGTGCTGGGTGCTCAGTGCTCAGGGTGCTCAGTGCTCAGTGCTCGGGGTGCTGGGTGCTCAGTGCTCGGGGTGCTGGGTGCTCAGTGCTCAGAGTGCTGGGTGCTCAGTACTCAGGTTGCTGGGTGCTCAGTGCTCAGGGTGCTGGGTGCTCAGTACTCAGGGTGCTGGGTGCTCAGTACTCATGGTGCTGGGTACTCAGTGCTCAGGGTGCTCATTCTCGGGGTGCTCGGTGCTCAGTACTCGGGGTGCTGGGTGCTCAGTACTCAGGGTGCTCAGTGTTCGGGGAGCTCGGTGCTCAGTACTCAGGTTGCTGGGTGCTCAGTACTCAGGTTGCTGGGTGCTCAGTGCTCAGGGTGCTGGGTGCTCAGTACTCAGGGTGCTGGGTGCTCAGTGCTCGGGGTGCTGGGTGCTCAGTGCTCGGGGTGCTCGGTGCTCAGTACTCAGGGTGCTGGGTGCTCAGTACTCAGGGTGCTCAGTGTTCGGGGAGCTCGGTGCTCAGTACTCAGGTTGCTGGGTGCTCAGTACTCAGGTTGCTGGGTGCTCAGTGCTCAGGGTGCTGGGTGCTCAGTACTCAGGGTGCTGGGTGCTCAGTGCTCGGGGTGCTGGGTGCTCAGTGCTCGGGGTGCACGGTGCTCAGTACTCATGGTGCTGGGTGCTCAGTACTCAGGGTGCTCAGTGTTCGGGGAGCTCGGTGCTCAGTACTCAGGGTGCTGGGTGTTCAGTGCTGGGTGCTCAGTGCTCGGGGTGCTGGGTGCTCAGTGCTCGGGGTGCTCGGTGCTCAGCACTCAGGGTGCTGGGTGCTCAGTACTCAGGGTGCTCAGTGCTCGGGGTGCTGGGTGCTCAGTGCTCAGTACTCAGGGTGCTGGGTGCTCAGTGCTCGGGGTGCTGGGTGCTCAGTACTCAGCGTGCTGGGTGCTCAGTGCTCAGGGTGCTGGGTGCTCAGTGCTCAGGGTGCTGGGTGCTCAGTTATCGGGGTGCTGGGTGCTCAGTACTCAGGGTGCTCAGTGCTCGGGGAGCTCGGTGCTCAGTACTCAGGGTGCTGGGTGCTCAGTACTCAGTGCTCGGGGTCCTGGGTGCTCCATGCTCGGGGTGCTGGGTGCTCAGTGCTCTGGCTGCTTAGTACTCAGTACTCAGGGTGCTGGGTGCTCAGTACTCAGGGTGCTCAGTGCTCGGGGTGCTGGGTGCTCAGTGCTCAGGGTGATCGGTGCTCAGTACTCAGGATGCTGGGTGCTCAGTACTCAGGGTGCTGAGTGCTCAGTACTCAGGGTGCTGGTTGCTCAGTCCTCAGGGTGCTCAGTGCTCAGGGTGCTGTGTGCTCAGTGCTCGGGGTGCTCGGTGCTCAGTATTCAGGGTGCTGAGTGCTCAGTACTCAGGGTGCTGGGTGCTCAGTACTCAGGGTGCTGTGTGCTCAGTGCTCAGGGTGCTCAGTGCTCAGTACTCAGGGTGCTCAGTGCTCAGTACTCAGGGTCCTGGGTGCTCAGTGCTCAGGGTGCTGGGTGCTCAGTGCTCGGGGGTACTGGGTACTCAGTGCTCAGTAGACAGGGTGCTGAGTGCTCAGTGCTCGGGGTGCTGGGTGCTCAGTGCTCAGGGTGCTGGGTGCTCAGTGCTCGGGGGTACTGGGTACTCAGTGCTCAGTAGACAGGGTGCTGAGTGCTCAGTGCTCGGGGTGCTGGGTGCTCAGTGCTCAGTACTCAGGGTGCTGGGTGCTCAGTGCTCGGGGTGCTGGGTGCTCAGTGCTCGGGGTGCTGGGTGCTCAGTACTCAGGGTGCTCAGTGCTCAGTACTCGGGGTGCTGGGTTCCCAGTACTCAGGGTGCTCAGTGCTCAGTACTCGGGGTGCTGGGTGCTCAGTGCTCAGGGTGCTCAGTGCTCAGTGCTCGGGGTGCTGGGTGCTCAGTGCTCGGGGTGCTGGGTGCTCAGTGCTCAGAGTGCTGGGTGCTCAGTACTCAGGTTGCTGGGTGCTCAGTGCTCAGGGTGCTGGGTGCTCAGTACTCAGGGTGCTGGGTGCTCAGTACTCATGGTGCTGGGTACTCAGTGCTCAGGGTGCTCATTCTCGGGGTGCTCGGTGCTCAGTACTCGGGGTGCTGGGTGCTCAGTGCTCGGGGTGCTGGGTGCTCAGTGCTCGGGGTGCTCGGTGCTCAGTACTCAGGGTGCTGGGTGCTCAGTACTCAGGGTGCTCAGTGTTCGGGGAGCTCGGTGCTCAGTACTCAGGTTGCTGGGTGCTCAGTACTCAGGTTGCTGGGTGCTCAGTGCTCAGGGTGCTGGGTGCTCAGTACTCAGGGTGCTGGGTGCTCAGTGCTCGGGGTGCTGGGTGCTCAGTGCTCGGGGTGCACGGTGCTCAGTACTCATGGTGCTGGGTGCTCAGTACTCAGGGTGCTCAGTGTTCGGGGAGCTCGGTGCTCAGTACTCAGGGTGCTGGGTGTTCAGTGCTGGGTGCTCAGTGCTCGGGGTGCTGGGTGCTCAGTGCTCGGGGTGCTCGGTGCTCAGTACTCAGGGTGCTGGGTGCTCAGTACTCAGGGTGCTCAGTGTTCGGGGTGCTGGGTGCTCAGTACTCAGGGTTCTCAGTGCTCAGTGCTCAGGGTGCTGGGTGCTCAGTATTCATGGTGCTCAGTGCTCAGTACTCGGGGTGCTGGGTGCTCAGTACTCAGGGTGCTCAGTGCTCAGTACTCGGGGTGCTGGGTGCTCAGTGCTCAGGGTGCTCAGTGCTCAGTGCTCGGGTTGCTGGGTGCTCAGTTCTCGGGGTGCTCGGTGCTCAGTACTCGGGGTGCTGGGTGCTCAGTGCTCAGGGTGCTGGGTGCTCAGTGCTCGGGGTGCTGGGTGCTCAGTGCTCAGGGTGCTGGGTGCTCATTGCCCGGGTGCTCAGTGCTCAGTACTCAGAGTGCTGGGTGCTCAGTACTCAGGGTGCTGGGTGCTCAGTACTCAGGGTGCTGGGTGCTCAGTACTCAGGGTGCTAAGAGCTCAGGGTGCTCAGTGCTCGGGGTGCAGGATGCTCAGTGCTCAGTGCACAGGGTGCTGTGTGCTCAGTCCTCGGGGGGCTGGGTGCTCAGTACTCAGGGTGCTGTGTGCTCAGTGCTCAGGGTGCTGGGTGCTCAGTGCTCTGGGTGCTGGGTGCTCAGTGCTCAGGGTGCTGGGTGCTCAGTGCTCACGGTGCTGGGTGCTCAGTGCTCGGGGTGCTGGGTGCTGAGTGCTCAGGGTGCTGGGTGCTCAGTGCTCGGGGTGCTCGGTGCTCAGTACACAGGGTGCTGGGTGCTCAGTGCTCGGGGTGCTGGGTGCTCAGTGCTCAGTACTCAGGGTGCTGGGTGCTCAGTGCTCAGGGTGCTGGGTGCTCAGTACTCAGCGTGCTGGGTGCTCAGTACTCAGGGTGCTGGGTGCTCAGTGCTCAGGGTGCTGGGTGCTCAGTGCTCAGGGTGCTGGGTGCTCAGTGATCGGGGTGCTGGGTGCTCAGTACTCAGGGTGCTCAGTGCTCGGGGAGCTCGGTGCTCAGTACTCAGGGTGCTGGGTGCTAAGTACTCAGTGCTCGGAGTCCTGGGTGCTCCGTGCTCGGGGTGCTGGGTGCTCAGTGCTCTGGGTGCTTAGTGCTCAGTACTCAGGGTCCTGGGTGCTCAGTACTCAGGGTGCTCAGTGCTCGGGGTGCTGGGTGCTCAGTGCTCAGGGTGATCGGTGCTCAGTACTCAGGATGCTGGGTGCTCAGTACTCAGGGTGCTGGGTGCTGAGTCCTCAGGGTGCTCAGTGCTCAGGGTGCTGGGTGCTCAGTGCTCAGGGTGCTGGGTGCTCAGTGCTCAGGGTGCTCAGTGCTCAGTACTCAGGGTGCTCAGTGCTCAGTACTCAGGGTGCAGGGTGCTCAGTGCTCAGGGTGCTGGGTGCTCAGTGCTCGGGGGTACTGGGTACTCAGTGCTCAGTACACAGGGTGCTGAGTGCTCAGTGCTCGGGGTGCTGGGTGCTCAGTGCTCAGTACTCAGGGTGCTGGGTGCTCAGTGCTCGGGGTGCTGGGTGCTCAGTGCTCGGGGTGCTCGGTGCTCAGTACTCAGGGTTCTCAGTGCTCAGTGCTCAGGGTGCTGGGTGCTCAGTACTCAGGGTGCTCAGTGCTCCGTACTCGGGGTGCTGGGTGCTCAGTACTCAGGGTGCTCAGTGCTCAGTACTCGGGTTGCTGGGTGCTCAGTGCTCAGGGTGCTCAGTGCTCAGTGCTCGGGGTGCTGGGTGCTCAGTGCTCGGGGTGCTGGGTGCTCAGTGCTCAGAGTGCTGGGTGCTCAGTACTCAGGTTGCTGGGTGCTCAGTGCTCAGGGTGCTGGGTGATCAGTACTCAGGGTGCTGGGTGCTCAGAACTCATGGTGCTGGGTGCTCAGTGCTCAGGGTGCTGGGTGCTCAGTGCTCGGGGAGCTCGGTGCTAAGTACTCAGGTTGCTGGGTGCTCAGTACTCAGGGTGCTCAGTGTTCGGGGAGCTCGGTGCTCAGTACTCAGGGTGCTGGGTGTTCAGTGCTCGGGGTGCTCGTTGCTCAGTACTCAGGGTTCTCAGTGCTCAGTGCTCAGGGTGCTGGGTGCTCAGTACTCATGGTGCTCAGTGCTCAGTACTCGGGGTGCTGGGTGCTCAGTACTCAGAGTGCTCAGTGCTCAGTACTCGGGGTTCTGGGTGCTCAGTGCTCAGGGTGCTCAGTGCTCAGTGCTCGGGGTGCTGGGTGCTCAGTTCTCAGGGTGCTCGATGCTCAGTACTCGGGATGCTGGGTGCTCAGTGCTCAGGGTCCTGGGTGCTCAGTGCTCGGGGTGCTGGGTGCTCAGTGCTCAGGGTGCTGGGTGCTCAGTGCCCGGGTGCTCAGTGCTCAGTACTCAGAGTGCTGGGTGCTCAGTACTCAGGGTGCTGGGTGCTCAGTGCTCAGGGTGCTGGGTGCTCAGTACTCAGGGTGCTGGGTGCTCAGTACTCAGGGTGCTAAGAGCTCAGGGTGCTCAGGGCTTGGGGTGCTCAGTGCTCAGTACTCGGGGTGCTGGGTGCTCAGTGCTCAGGGTGCTCAGTGCTCAGTGCTCGGGGTGCTAGGTGCTCAGTGCTCGGGGTGCTGGGTGCTCAGTGCTCAGGGTGCTCAGTGCTCAGTACTCAGGGTGCTCAGTGCTCAGTACTCAGGGTGCTGGGTGCTCAGTGCTCAGGGTGCTGGGTGCTCAGTGCTCGGGGGTACTGGGTATTCAGTGCTCAGTACACAGGGTGCTGAGTGCTCAGTGCTCGGGGTGCTGGGTGCTCAGTGCTCAGTGCTCAGGGTGCTGGGTGCTCAGTGCTCTGGGTGCTGGGTGCTCAGTGCTCAGGGTGCTGGGTGCTCAGTGCTCAGGTTGCTGGGTGCTCAGTGTTCGGGGTGCTGGGTGCTGAGTGCTCAGGGTGCTGGGTGCTCAGTGCTCGGGGTGCTCGGTGCTCAGTACACAGGGTGCTGGGTGCTCAGTGCTCGGGGTGCTGGGTGCTCAGTGCTCAGTACTCAGGGTGCTGGGTGCTCAGTGCTCGGGGTGCTGGGTGCTCAGTACTCAGCGTGCTGGGTGCTCAGTACTCAGGGTGCTGGGTGCTCAGTGCTCAGAGTGCTGGGTGCTCAGTGCTCAGGGTGCTGGGTGCTCAGTTATCGGGGTGCTGGGTGCTCAGTACTCAGGGTGCTCAGTGCTCGGGGAGCTCGGTGCTCAGTACTCACTGTGCTGGGTGCTCAGTACTCAGTGCTCGGGGTCCTGGGTGCTCCATGATCGGGGTGCTGGGTGCTCAGTGCTCAGGGTGCTCAGCGCTCAGTACTCAGGGTGCTCAGTGCTCAGTACTCAGGGTGCTGGGTGCTCAGTGATCAGGGTGCTGGGTGCTCAGTGCTCAGGGTGCTCAGTGCTAAGTACTCAGGGTGCTCAGTGCTCAGTACTCAGGGTGCTGGGTGCTCAGTGCTCAGGGTGCTGGGTGCTCAGTGCTCGGGGGTACTGGGTATTCAGTGCTCAGTACACAGGGTGCTGAGTGCTCAGTGCTCGGGGTGCTGGGTGCTCAGTGCTCAGTGCTCAGGGTGCTGGGTGCTCAGTGCTCGGGGTGCTGGGTGCTCAGTGCTCGGGGTGCTCGGTGCTCAGTACTCAGGGTTCTCAGTGCTCACTGCTCAGGGTGTTGGGTGCTCAGTACTCAGGGAGCTCAGTGCTCCGTACTCGGGGTGCTGGGTGCTCAGTACTCAGGGTGCTCAGTGCTCAGTACTCGGGGTGCTGGGTGCTCAGTGCTCAGGGTGCTCAGTGCTCAGTGCTCGGGGTGCTGGGTGCTCAGTGCTCGGGGTGCTGGGTGCTCAGTGCTCAGAGTGCTGGGTGCTCAGTACTCAGGTTGCTGGGTGCTCAGTGCTCAGGGTGCTGGGTGCTCAGTACTCAGGGTGCTGGGTGCTCAGAACTCATGGTGCTGGGTGCTCAGTGCTCAGGGTGCTGGGTGCTCAGTGCTCGGGGTGCTCGGTGCTCAGTACTCAGGATGCTGAGTGCTCAGTACCCAGGGTGCTGGGTGCTCAGTACTCAGGGTGCTGGGTGCTCAGTGCTCGGGGTGCTGGGTGCTCAGTGCTCAGGGTGCTCAGCTCTCAGTACTCAGGGTGCTCAGTGCTCAGTACTCAGGGTGCTGGGTGCTCAGTGCTCAGGGTGCTGGGTGCTCAGTGCTCGGGGGTACTGGGTACTCAGTGCTCAGTACACAGGGTGCTGAGTGCGCAGTGCTCGGGGTGCTGGGTGCTCAGTGCTCAGTACTCAGGGTGCTGGGTGCTCAGTGCTCGGGGTGCTGGGTGCTCAGTGCTCGGGGTGCTCGGTGCTCAGTACTCAGGGTTCTCAGTGCTCAGTGCTCAGGGTGCTGGGTGCTCATTACTCAGGGTGCTCAGTGCTCAGTACTCGGGGTGCTCTGTGCTCAGTGCTCAGGGTGCTCAGTGCTCAGTGCTCGGGGTGCTGGGTGCTCAGTGCTCAGGGTGCTGGGTGCTCAGTGCTCAGAGTGCTGGGTGCTCAGTACTCAGGTTGCTGGGTGCTCAGTGCTCAGGGTGCTGGGTGCTCAGTACTCAGGGTGCTGGGTGCTCAGTACTCATGGTGCTGGGTACTCAGTGCTCAGGGTGCTCATTCTCGGGGTGCTGGGTGCTCAGTACTCAGGGTGCTGGGTGCTCAGTGCTCGGGGTGCTGGGTGCTCAGTGCTCGGGGTGCTCGGTGCTCAGTACTCAGGGTGCTGGGTGCTCAGTACTCAGGGTGCTCAGTGTTCGGGGAGCTCGGTGCTCAGTACTCAGGGTGCTGGGTGTTCAGTGCTCGGGGTGCTCGGTGCTCAGTACTCAGGGTTCTCAGTGCTCAGTGCTCAGGGTGCTGGGTGCTCAGTACTCATGTTGCTCAGTGCTCAGTACTCGGGGTGCTGGGTGCTCAGTACTCAGGGTGCTCAGTGCTCAGTACTCGGGGTGCTGGGTGCTCAGTGCTCAGGGTGCTCAGTGCTCAGTGCTCGGGGTGCTGGGTGCTCAGTTCTCAGGGTGCTCGGTGCTCAGTACTCGGGGTGCTGGGTGCTCAGTGCTCAGGGTGCTGTTGCTCAGTGCTCGGGGTGCTGGGTGCTCAGTGCTCAGGGTGCTGGGTGCTCAGTGCCCGGGTGCTCAGTGCTCAGTACTCAGAGTGCTGGGTGCTCAGTACTCAGGGTGCTGGGTGCTCAGTGCTCAGGGTGCTGGGTGCTCAGTACTCAGGGTGCTGGGTGCTCAGTACTCAGGGTGCTAAGAGCTCAGGGTGCTCAGTGCTCGGGGTGCTGGATGCTCAGTGCTCAGTGCACAGGGTGCTGGGTGCTCAGTCCTCGGGGTGCTGGGTGCTCAGTACTCAGGGTGCTGGGTGCTCAGTACTCAGGGTGCAGGGTGCTCAGTGCTCAGGGTGCTGGGTGCTCAGTGCTCTGGGTGCTGGGTGCTCAGTGCTCAGGGTGCTGAGTGCTCAGTGCTCACGGTGCTGGGTACTCAGTGCTCGGGGTGCTGGGTGCTGAGTGCTCAGGGTGCTGGGTGCTCAGTGCTCGGGGTGCTCGGTGCTCAGTACACAGGGTGCTGGGTGCTCAGTGCTCGGGGTGCTGGGTGCTCAGTGCTCAGTACTCAGGGTGCTGGGTGCTCAGTGCTCGGGGTGCTGGGTGCTCAGTACTCAGGGTGCTGGGTGCTCAGTGCTCAGGGTGCTGGGTGCTCAGTACTCAGGGTGCTCAGTGCTCTGGGTGCTTAGTGCTCAGTACTCATGGTGCTGGGTGCTCAGTACTCAGGGTGCTCAGTGCTCGGGGTGCTGGGTGCTCAGTGCTCAGGGTGATCGGTGCTCAGTACTCAGGATGCTGGGTGCTCAGTACTCAGGGTGCTGGGTGCTGAGTCCTCAGGGTGCTCAGTGGTCAGGGTGCTGGGTGCTCAGTGCTCGGGGTGCTCAGTGCTCAGTACTCAGGGTGCTGAGTGATCAGTACTCAGGGTGCTGGCTGCTCAGTACTCAGGGTACTGGGTGCTCAGTGCTCGGGGTGCTGGGTGCTCAGTGCTCAGGGTGCTCAGTGCTCAGTACTCAGGGTGCTCAGTGCTCAGTACTCAGGGTGCTGGGTGCTCAGTGCTCAGGGTGCTGGGTGCTCAGTGCTCGGGGGTACTGGGTACTCAGTGCTCAGTACACAGGGTGCTGAGTGCTCAGTGCTCGGGGTGCTGGGTGCTCAGTGCTCAGTACTCAGGGTGCTGGGTGCTCAGTGCTCGGGGTGCTGGGTGCTCAGTGCTCGGGGTGCTCGGTGCTCAATACTCAGGGTTCTCAGTGCTCAGGGTGCTGGGTGCTCAGTACTCAGGGTGCTCAGTGCTCCGTACTCGGGGTGCTGAGTGCTCAGTGCTCAGGGTGCTCAGTGCTCAGTGCTCGGGGTGCTGGGTGCTCAGTGCTCGGGGTGCTGGGTGCTCAGTGCTCAGAGTGCTGGGTGCTCAGTACTCAGGTTGCTGGGTGCTCAGTGCTCAGTGTGCTGGGTGCTCAGTACTCAGGGTGCTGGGTGCTCCGAACTCATGGTGCTGGGTGCTCAGTGCTCAGGGTGCTGGGTGCTCAGTGCTCGGTGTGCTCGGTGCTCAGTACTCAGGATGCTGAGTGCTCAGTACTCAGGGTGCTGGGTGCTCAGTACTCAGGGTGCTGGGTGCTCAGTGCTCGGGGTGCTGGGTGCTCAGTTCTCGGGGTGCTCGGTGCTCAGTACTCGGGGTGCTGGGTGCTCAGTGCTCAGGGTGCTGGGTGCTCAGTGCTCGGGGGTACTGGGTACACAGTGCTCAGTACACAGGGTGCTGAGTGCTCAGTGCTCGGGGTGCTGGGTGCTCAGTGCTCAGTACTCAGGGTGCTGGGTGCTCAGTGCTCGGGGTGCTGGGTGCTCAGTGCTCGGGGTGCTCGGTGCTCAGTACTCAGGGTTCTCAGTGCTCAGTGCTCAGGGTGCTGGTTGCTCAGTACTCAGGGTGCTCAGTGCTCAGTACTCGGGGTGCTGGGTGCTCAGTACTCAGGGTGCTCAGTGCTCAGTACTCGGGGTGCTGGGTGCTCAGTGCTCAGGGTGCTCAGTGCTCAGTGCTCGGGGTGCTGGGTGCTCAGTGCTCGGGGTGCTGGGTGCTCAGTTCTCGGGGTGCTCGGTGCTCAGTACTCGGGGTGCTGGGTGAGCAGTGCTCAGGGTGCTGGGTGCTCAGTGCTCGGGGTGCTGGGTGCTCAGTGCTCAGGGTGCTGGGTGCTCAGTGCTCGGGGTGCTCGGTGCACAGTACTCAGGGTGCTGGGTGCTCAGTACTCAGGGTGCTGGGTGCTCAGTGCTCAGGGTGCTGGGTGCTCAGTACTCAGGGTGCTGGGTGCTCAGTACTCAGGGTGCTAAGAGCTCAGGGTGCTCAGTGCTCGGGGTGCTGGATGCTCAGTGCTCAGTGCACAGGGTGCTGGGTGCTCAGTCCTCGGGGTGCTGGGTGCTCAGTACTCAGGGTGTTGGGTGCTCAGTACTCAGGGTGCTGGGTACTCAGTGCTCAGGGTGCTGGGTGCTCAGTGCTCTGGGTGCTGGGTGCTCAGTGCTCAGGGTGCTGGGTGCTCAGTGCTCAGGTTGCTGGGTGCTCAGTGTTCGGGGTGCTGGGTGCTGAGTGCTCAGGGTGCTGGGTGCTCAGTGCTCGGGGTGCTCGGTGCTCAGTACACAGGGTGCTGGGTGCTCAGTGCTCGGGGTGCTGGGTGCTCAGTGCTCAGTACTCAGGGTGCTGGGTGCTCAGTGCTCGGGGTGCTGGGTGCTCAGTACTCAGCGTGCTGGGTGCTCAGTACTCAGGGTGCTGGGTGCTCAGTGCTCAGAGTGCTGGGTGCTCAGTGCTCAGGGTGCTGGGTGCTCAGTTATCGGGGTGCTGGGTGCTCAGTACTCAGGGTGCTCAGTGCTCGGGGAGCTCGGTGCTCAGTACTCACTGTGCTGGGTGCTCAGTACTCAGTGCTCGGGGTCCTGGGTGCTCCATGATCGGGGTGCTGGGTGCTCAGTGCTCTGGCTGCTTAGTACTCAGTACTCAGGGTGCTGGGTGCTCAGTACTCAGGGTGCTCAGTGCTCGGGGTGCTGGGTGCTCAGTGCTCAGGGTGATCGGTGCTCAGTACTCAGGATGCTGGGTGCTCAGTACTCAGGGTGCTGGGTGCTCAGTACTCAGGGTGCTGGTTGCTCAGTCCTCAGGGTGCTCAGTGCTCAGGGTGCTGTGTGCTCAGTGCTCGGGGTGCTCGGTGCTCAGTATTCAGGGTGCTGAGTGCTCAGTACTCAGGGTGCTGGGTGCTCAGTACTCAGGGTGCTGTGTGCTCAGTGCTCAGGGTGCTCAGTGCTCAGTACTCAGGGTGCTCAGTGCTCAGTACTCAGGGTGCTGGGTGCTCAGTGCTCAGGGTGCTGGGTGCTCAGTGCTCGGGGGTACTGGGTACTCAGTGCTCAGTAGACAGGGTGCTGAGTGCACAGTGCTCGGGGTGCTGGGGGCTCAGTTCTCAGTACTCAGGGTGCTGGGTGCTCAGTGCTCGGGGTGCTGGGTGCTCAGTGCTCGGGGTGCTCGGTGCTCAGTACTCAGGGTTCTCAGTGCTCAGTGCTCAGGGTGCTGGGTGCTCAGTACTCAGGGTGCTCAGTGCTCAGTACTCGGGGTGCTGGGTTCTCAGTACTCAGGGTGCTCAGTGCTCAGTACTCGGGGTGCTGGGTGCTCAGTGCTCAGGGTGCTCAGTGCTCAGTGCTCGGGGTGCTGGGTGCTCAGTGCTCGGGGTGCTGGGTGCTCAGTGCTCAGAGTGCTGGGTGCTCAGTACTCAGGTTGCTGGGTGCTCAGTGCTCAGGGTGCTGGGTGCTCAGTACTCAGGGTGCTGGGTGCTCAGTACTCATGGTGCTGGGTACTCAGTGCTCAGGGTGCTCATTCTCGGGGTGCTCGGTGCTCAGTACTCGGGGTGCTGGGTGCTCAGTACTCAGGGTGCTCAGTGTTCGGGGAGCTCGGTGCTCAGTACTCAGGTTGCTGGGTGCTCAGTACTCAGGTTGCTGGGTGCTCAGTGCTCAGGGTGCTGGGTGCTCAGTACTCAGGGTGCTGGGTGCTCAGTGCTCGGGGTGCTGGGTGCTCAGTGCTCGGGGTGCTCGGTGCTCAGTACTCAGGGTGCTGGGTGCTCAGTACTCAGGGTGCTCAGTGTTCGGGGAGCTCGGTGCTCAGTACTCAGGTTGCTGGGTGCTCAGTACTCAGGTTGCTGGGTGCTCAGTGCTCAGGGTGCTGGGTGCTCAGTACTCAGGGTGCTGGGTGCTCAGTGCTCGGGGTGCTGGGTGCTCAGTGCTCGGGGTGCACGGTGCTCAGTACTCATGGTGCTGGGTGCTCAGTACTCAGGGTGCTCAGTGTTCGGGGAGCTCGGTGCTCAGTACTCAGGGTGCTGGGTGTTCAGTGCTGGGTGCTCAGTGCTCGGGGTGCTGGGTGCTCAGTGCTCGGGGTGCTCGGTGCTCAGCACTCAGGGTGCTGGGTGCTCAGTACTCAGGGTGCTCAGTGCTCGGGGTGCTGGGTGCTCAGTGCTCAGTACTCAGGGTGCTGGGTGCTCAGTGCTCGGGGTGCTGGGTGCTCAGTACTCAGCGTGCTGGGTGCTCAGTGCTCAGGGTGCTGGGTGCTCAGTGCTCAGGGTGCTGGGTGCTCAGTTATCGGGGTGCTGGGTGCTCAGTACTCAGGGTGCTCAGTGCTCGGGGAGCTCGGTGCTCAGTACTCAGGGTGCTGGGTGCTCAGTACTCAGTGCTCGGGGTCCTGGGTGCTCCATGCTCGGGGTGCTGGGTGCTCAGTGCTCTGGCTGCTTAGTACTCAGTACTCAGGGTGCTGGGTGCTCAGTACTCAGGGTGCTCAGTGCTCGGGGTGCTGGGTGCTCAGTGCTCAGGGTGATCGGTGCTCAGTACTCAGGATGCTGGGTGCTCAGTACTCAGGGTGCTGGGTGCTCAGTACTCAGGGTGCTGGTTGCTCAGTCCTCAGGGTGCTCAGTGCTCAGGGTGCTGTGTGCTCAGTGCTCGGGGTGCTCGGTGCTCAGTATTCAGGGTGCTGAGTGCTCAGTACTCAGGGTGCTGGGTGCTCAGTACTCAGGGTGCTGTGTGCTCAGTGCTCAGGGTGCTCAGTGCTCAGTACTCAGGGTGCTCAGTGCTCAGTACTCAGGGTCCTGGGTGCTCAGTGCTCAGGGTGCTGGGTGCTCAGTGCTCGGGGGTACTGGGTACTCAGTGCTCAGTAGACAGGGTGCTGAGTGCTCAGTGCTCGGGGTGCTGGGTGCTCAGTGCTCAGGGTGCTGGGTGCTCAGTGCTCGGGGGTACTGGGTACTCAGTGCTCAGTAGACAGGGTGCTGAGTGCTCAGTGCTCGGGGTGCTGGGTGCTCAGTGCTCAGTACTCAGGGTGCTGGGTGCTCAGTGCTCGGGGTGCTGGGTGCTCAGTGCTCGGGGTGCTGGGTGCTCAGTACTCAGGGTGCTCAGTGCTCAGTACTCGGGGTGCTGGGTTCCCAGTACTCAGGGTGCTCAGTGCTCAGTACTCGGGGTGCTGGGTGCTCAGTGCTCAGGGTGCTCAGTGCTCAGTGCTCGGGGTGCTGGGTGCTCAGTGCTCGGGGTGCTGGGTGCTCAGTGCTCAGAGTGCTGGGTGCTCAGTACTCAGGTTGCTGGGTGCTCAGTGCTCAGGGTGCTGGGTGCTCAGTACTCAGGGTGCTGGGTGCTCAGTACTCATGGTGCTGGGTACTCAGTGCTCAGGGTGCTCATTCTCGGGGTGCTCGGTGCTCAGTACTCGGGGTGCTGGGTGCTCAGTGCTCGGGGTGCTGGGTGCTCAGTGCTCGGGGTGCTCGGTGCTCAGTACTCAGGGTGCTGGGTGCTCAGTACTCAGGGTGCTCAGTGTTCGGGGAGCTCGGTGCTCAGTACTCAGGTTGCTGGGTGCTCAGTACTCAGGTTGCTGGGTGCTCAGTGCTCAGGGTGCTGGGTGCTCAGTACTCAGGGTGCTGGGTGCTCAGTGCTCGGGGTGCTGGGTGCTCAGTGCTCGGGGTGCACGGTGCTCAGTACTCATGGTGCTGGGTGCTCAGTACTCAGGGTGCTCAGTGTTCGGGGAGCTCGGTGCTCAGTACTCAGGGTGCTGGGTGTTCAGTGCTGGGTGCTCAGTGCTCGGGGTGCTGGGTGCTCAGTGCTCGGGGTGCTCGGTGCTCAGTACTCAGGGTGCTGGGTGCTCAGTACTCAGGGTGCTCAGTGTTCGGGGTGCTGGGTGCTCAGTACTCAGGGTTCTCAGTGCTCAGTGCTCAGGGTGCTGGGTGCTCAGTACTCATGGTGCTCAGTGCTCAGTACTCGGGGTGCTGGGTGCTCAGTACTCAGGGTGCTCAGTGCTCAGTACTCGGGGTGCTGGGTGCTCAGTGCTCAGGGTGCTCAGTGCTCAGTGCTCGGGTTGCTGGGTGCTCAGTTCTCGGGGTGCTCGGTGCTCAGTACTCGGGGTGCTGGGTGCTCAGTGCTCAGGGTGCTGGGTGCTCAGTGCTCGGGGTGCTGGGTGCTCAGTGCTCAGGGTGCTGGGTGCTCATTGCCCGGGTGCTCAGTGCTCAGTACTCAGAGTGCTGGGTGCTCAGTACTCAGGGTGCTGGGTGCTCAGTACTCAGGGTGCTGGGTGCTCAGTACTCAGGGTGCTAAGAGCTCAGGGTGCTCAGTGCTCGGGGTGCAGGATGCTCAGTGCTCAGTGCACAGGGTGCTGTGTGCTCAGTCCTCGGGGGGCTGGGTGCTCAGTACTCAGGGTGCTGGGTGCTCAGTGCTCAGGGTGCTGGGTGCTCAGTGCTCTGGGTGCTGGGTGCTCAGTGCTCAGGGTGCTGGGTGCTCAGTGCTCACGGTGCTGGGTGCTCAGTGCTCGGGGTGCTGGGTGCTGAGTGCTCAGGGTGCTGGGTGCTCAGTGCTCGGGGTGCTCGGTGCTCAGTACACAGGGTGCTGGGTGCTCAGTGCTCGGGGTGCTGGGTGCTCAGTGCTCAGTACTCAGGGTGCTGGGTGCTCAGTGCTCAGGGTGCTGGGTGCTCAGTACTCAGCGTGCTGGGTGCTCAGTACTCAGGGTGCTGGGTGCTCAGTGCTCAGGGTGCTGGGTGCTCAGTGCTCAGGGTGCTGGGTGCTCAGTGATCGGGGTGCTGGGTGCTCAGTACTCAGGGTGCTCAGTGCTCGGGGAGCTCGGTGCTCAGTACTCAGGGTGCTGGGTGCTAAGTACTCAGTGCTCGGAGTCCTGGGTGCTCCGTGCTCGGGGTGCTGGGTGCTCAGTGCTCTGGGTGCTTAGTGCTCAGTACTCAGGGTCCTGGGTGCTCAGTACTCAGGGTGCTCAGTGCTCGGGGTGCTGGGTGCTCAGTGCTCAGGGTGATCGGTGCTCAGTACTCAGGATGCTGGGTGCTCAGTACTCAGGGTGCTGGGTGCTGAGTCCTCAGGGTGCTCAGTGCTCAGGGTGCTGGGTGCTCAGTGCTCAGGGTGCTGGGTGCTCAGTGCTCAGGGTGCTCAGTGCTCAGTACTCAGGGTGCTCAGTGCTCAGTACTCAGGGTGCAGGGTGCTCAGTGCTCAGGGTGCTGGGTGCTCAGTGCTCGGGGGTACTGGGTACTCAGTGCTCAGTACACAGGGTGCTGAGTGCTCAGTGCTCGGGGTGCTGGGTGCTCAGTGCTCAGTACTCAGGGTGCTGGGTGCTCAGTGCTCGGGGTGCTGGGTGCTCAGTGCTCGGGGTGCTCGGTGCTCAGTACTCAGGGTTCTCAGTGCTCAGTGCTCAGGGTGCTGGGTGCTCAGTACTCAGGGTGCTCAGTGCTCCGTACTCGGGGTGCTGGGTGCTCAGTACTCAGGGTGCTCAGTGCTCAGTACTCGGGTTGCTGGGTGCTCAGTGCTCAGGGTGCTCAGTGCTCAGTGCTCGGGGTGCTGGGTGCTCAGTGCTCGGGGTGCTGGGTGCTCAGTGCTCAGAGTGCTGGGTGCTCAGTACTCAGGTTGCTGGGTGCTCAGTGCTCAGGGTGCTGGGTGATCAGTACTCAGGGTGCTGGGTGCTCAGAACTCATGGTGCTGGGTGCTCAGTGCTCAGGGTGCTGGGTGCTCAGTGCTCGGGGAGCTCGGTGCTCAGTACTCAGGTTGCTGGGTGCTCAGTACTCAGGGTGCTCAGTGTTCGGGGAGCTCGGTGCTCAGTACTCAGGGTGCTGGGTGTTCAGTGCTCGGGGTGCTCGTTGCTCAGTACTCAGGGTTCTCAGTGCTCAGTGCTCAGGGTGCTGGGTGCTCAGTACTCATGGTGCTCAGTGCTCAGTACTCGGGGTGCTGGGTGCTCAGTACTCAGAGTGCTCAGTGCTCAGTACTCGGGGTTCTGGGTGCTCAGTGCTCAGGGTGCTCAGTGCTCAGTGCTCGGGGTGCTGGGTGCTCAGTTCTCAGGGTGCTCGATGCTCAGTACTCGGGATGCTGGGTGCTCAGTGCTCAGGGTCCTGGGTGCTCAGTGCTCGGGGTGCTGGGTGCTCAGTGCTCAGGGTGCTGGGTGCTCAGTGCCCGGGTGCTCAGTGCTCAGTACTCAGAGTGCTGGGTGCTCAGTACTCAGGGTGCTGGGTGCTCAGTGCTCAGGGTGCTGGGTGCTCAGTACTCAGGGTGCTGGGTGCTCAGTACTCAGGGTGCTAAGAGCTCAGGGTGCTCAGGGCTTGGGGTGCTCAGTGCTCAGTACTCGGGGTGCTGGGTGCTCAGTGCTCAGGGTGCTCAGTGCTCAGTGCTCGGGGTGCTAGGTGCTCAGTGCTCGGGGTGCTGGGTGCTCAGTGCTCAGAGTGCTGGGTGCTCAGTACTCAGGTTGCTGGGTGCTCAGTGCTCAGGGTGCTGGGTGCTCAGTACTCAGGGTGCTGGGTGCTCAGAACTAATGGTGCTGGGTGCTCAGTGCTCAGGGTGCTGGGTGCTCAGTGCTCGGGGTGCTCGGTGCTCAGTACTCAGGATGCTGAGTGCTCAGTACTCAGGGTGCTGGGTGCTCAGTACTCAGGGTGCTGGGTGCTCAGTGCTCGGGGTGCTGGGTGCTCAGTGCTCAGGGTGCTCAGCGCTCAGTACTCAGGGTGCTCAGTGCTCAGTACTCAGGGTGCTGGGTGCTCAGTGATCAGGGTGCTGGGTGCTCAGTGCTCGGGGGTACTGGGTACTCAGTGCTCAGTACACAGGGTGCTGAGTGCTCAGTGCTCGGGGTGCTGGGTGCTCAGTGCTCAGTACTCAGGGTGCTGGGTGCTCAGTGCTCGGGGTGCTGGGTGCTCAGTGCTCGGGGTGCTCGGTGCTCAGTACTCAGGGTGCTGGGTGCTCAGTACTCAGGGTGCTCAGTGTTCGGGGAGCTCGGTGCTCAGTACTCAGGTTGCTGGGTGCTCAGTACTCAGGTTGCTGGGTGCTCAGTGCTCAGGGTGCTGGGTGCTCAGTACTCAGGGTGCTGGGTGCTCAGTGCTCGGGGTGCTGGGTGCTCAGTGCTCGGGGTGCACGGTGCTCAGTACTCATGGTGCTGGGTGCTCAGTACTCAGGGTGCTCAGTGTTCGGGGAGCTCGGTGCTCAGTACTCAGGGTGCTGGGTGTTCAGTGCTGGGTGCTCAGTGCTCGGGGTGCTGGGTGCTCAGTGCTCGGGGTGCTCGGTGCTCAGTACTCAGGGTGCTGGGTGCTCAGTACTCAGGGTGCTCAGTGTTCGGGGTGCTGGGTGCTCAGTACTCAGGGTTCTCAGTGCTCAGTGCTCAGGGTGCTGGGTGCTCAGTACTCATGGTGCTCAGTGCTCAGTACTCGGGGTGCTGGGTGCTCAGTACTCAGGGTGCTCAGTGCTCAGTACTCGGGGTGCTGGGTGCTCAGTGCTCAGGGTGCTCAGTGCTCAGTGCTCGGGTTGCTGGGTGCTCAGTTCTCGGGGTGCTCGGTGCTCAGTACTCGGGGTGCTGGGTGCTCAGTGCTCAGGGTGCTGGGTGCTCAGTGCTCGGGGTGCTGGGTGCTCAGTGCTCAGGGTGCTGGGTGCTCAGTGCCCGGGTGCTCAGTGCTCAGTACTCAGAGTGCTGGGTGCTCAGTACTCAGGGTGCTGGGTGCTCAGTACTCAGGGTGCTGGGTGCTCAGTACTCAGGGTGCTAAGAGCTCAGGGTGCTCAGTGCTCGGGGTGCAGGATGCTCAGTGCTCAGTGCACAGGGTGCTGTGTGCTCAGTCCTCGGGGGGCTGGGTGCTCAGTACTCAGGGTGCTGTGTGCTCAGTACTCAGGGTGCTGGGTGCTCAGTGCTCAGGGTGCTGGGTGCTCAGTGCTCTGGGTGCTGGGTGCTCAGTGCTCAGGGTGCTGGGTGCTCAGTGCTCACGGTGCTGGGTGCTCAGTGCTCGGGGTGCTGGGTGCTGAGTGCTCAGGGTGCTGGGTGCTCAGTGCTCGGGGTGCTCGGTGCTCAGTACACAGGGTGCTGGGTGCTCAGTGCTCGGGGTGCTGGGTGCTCAGTGCTCAGTACTCAGGGTGCTGGGTGCTCAGTGCTCAGGGTGCTGGGTGCTCAGTACTCAGCGTGCTGGGTGCTCAGTACTCAGGGTGCTGGGTGCTCAGTGCTCAGGGTGCTGGGTGCTCAGTGCTCAGGGTGCTGGGTGCTCAGTGATCGGGGTGCTGGGTGCTCAGTACTCAGGGTGCTCAGTGCTCGGGGAGCTCGGTGCTCAGTACTCAGGGTGCTGGGTGCTAAGTACTCAGTGCTCGGAGTCCTGGGTGCTCCGTGCTCAGGGTGCTGGGTGCTCAGTGCTCTGGGTGCTTAGTGCTCAGTACTCAGGGTCCTGGGTGCTCAGTACTCAGGGTGCTCAGTGCTCGGGGTGCTGGGTGCTCAGTGCTCAGGGTGATCGGTGCTCAGTACTCAGGATGCTGGGTGCTCAGTACTCAGGGTGCTGGGTGCTGAGTCCTCAGGGTGCTCAGTGCTCAGGGTGCTGGGTGCTCAGTGCTCAGGGTGCTGGGTGCTCAGTGCTCAGGGTGCTCAGTGCTCAGTACTCAGGGTGCTCAGTGCTCAGTACTCAGGGTGCAGGGTGCTCAGTGCTCAGGGTGCTGGGTGCTCAGTGCTCGGGGGTACTGGGTACTCAGTGCTCAGTACACAGGGTGCTGAGTGCTCAGTGCTCGGGGTGCTGGGTGCTCAGTGCTCAGTACTCAGGGTGCTGGGTGCTCAGTGCTCGGGGTGCTGGGTGCTCAGTGCTCGGGGTGCTCGGTGCTCAGTACTCAGGGTTCTCAGTGCTCAGTGCTCAGGGTGCTGGGTGCTCAGTACTCAGGGTGCTCAGTGCTCCGTACTCGGGGTGCTGGGTGCTCAGTACTCAGGGTGCTCAGTGCTCAGTACTCGGGTTGCTGGGTGCTCAGTGCTCAGGGTGCTCAGTGCTCAGTGCTCGGGGTGCTGGGTGCTCAGTGCTCGGGGTGCTGGGTGCTCAGTGCTCAGAGTGCTGGGTGCTCAGTACTCAGGTTGCTGGGTGCTCAGTGCTCAGGGTGCTGGGTGATCAGTACTCAGGGTTCTGGGTGCTCAGAACTCATGGTGCTGGGTGCTCAGTGCTCAGGGTGCTGGGTGCTCAGTGCTCGGGGTGCTCGGTGCTCAGTACTCAGGTTGCTGGGTGCTCAGTACTCAGGGTGCTCAGTGTTCGGGGAGCTCGGTGCTCAGTACTCAGGGTGCTGGGTGTTCAGTGCTCGGGGTGCTCGTTGCTCAGTACTCAGGGTTCTCAGTGCTCAGTGCTCAGGGTGCTGGGTGCTCAGTACTCATGGTGCTCAGTGCTCAGTACTCGGGGTGCTGGGTGCTCAGTACTCAGAGTGCTCAGTGCTCAGTACTCGGGGTTCTGGGTGCTCAGTGCTCAGGGTGCTCAGTGCTCAGTGCTCGGGGTGCTGGGTGCTCAGTTCTCAGGGTGCTCGATGCTCAGTACTCGGGATGCTGGGTGCTCAGTGCTCAGGGTCCTGGGTGCTCAGTGCTCGGGGTGCTGGGTGCTCAGTGCTCAGGGTGCTGGGTGCTCAGTGCCCGGGTGCTCAGTGCTCAGTACTCAGAGTGCTGGGTGCTCAGTACTCAGGGTGCTGGGTGCTCAGTGCTCAGGGTGCTGGGTGCTCAGTACTCAGGGTGCTGGGTGCTCAGTACTCAGGGTGCTAAGAGCTCAGGGTGCTCAGGGCTTGGGGTGCTCAGTGCTCAGTACTCGGGGTGCTGGGTGCTCAGTGCTCAGGGTGCTCAGTGCTCAGTGCTCGGGGTGCTAGGTGCTCAGTGCTCGGGGTGCTGGGTGCTCAGTGCTCAGAGTGCTGGGTGCTCAGTACTCAGGTTGCTGGGTGCTCAGTGCTCAGGGTGCTGGGTGCTCAGTACTCAGGGTGCTGGGTGCTCAGAACTAATGGTGCTGGGTGCTCAGTGCTCAGGGTGCTGGGTGCTCAGTGCTCGGGGTGCTCGGTGCTCAGTACTCAGGATGCTGAGTGCTCAGTACTCAGGGTGCTGGGTGCTCAGTACTCAGGGTGCTGGGTGCTCAGTGCTCGGGGTGCTGGGTGCTCAGTGCTCAGGGTGCTCAGCGCTCAGTACTCAGGGTGCTCAGTGCTCAGTACTCAGGGTGCTGGGTGCTCAGTGATCAGGGTGCTGGGTGCTCAGTGCTCGGGGGTACTGGGTACTCAGTGCTCAGTACACAGGGTGCTGAGTGCTCAGTGCTCGGGGTGCTGGGTGCTCAGTGCTCAGTACTCAGGGTGCTGGGTGCTCAGTGCTCGGGGTGCTGGGTGCTCAGTGCTCAGGGTGCTCGGTGCTCAGTACTCAGGGTTCTCAGTGCTCAGTGCTCAGGGTGCTGGGTGCTCAGTACTCAGGTTGCTGGGTGCTCAGTGCTCAGGGTGCTGGGTGCTCAGTACTCAGGGTGCTGGGTGCTCAGTACTCATGGTGCTGGGTACTCAGTGCTCAGGGTGCTCATTCTCGGGGTGCTGGGTGCTCAGTACTCAGGGTGCTGGGTGCTCAGTGCTCAGGGTGCTGGGTGCTCAGTACTCAGGGTGCTGGGTGCTCAGTACTCAGGGTGCTAAGAGCTCAGGGTGCTCAGTGCTCGGGGTGCTGGATGCTCAGTGCTCAGTGCACAGGGTGCTGGGTGCTCAGTCCTCGGGGTCCTGGGTGCTCAGTACTCAGGGTGCTGGGTGCTCAGTGCTCGGGGTGCTCGGTGCTCAGTACTCAGGGTGCTGGGTGCTCAGTACTCAGGGTGCTCAGTGTTCGGGGAGCTCGGTGCTCAGTACTCAGGGTGCTGGGTGTTCAGTGCTCGGGGTGCTCGGTGCTCAGTACTCAGGGTTCTCAGTGCTCAGTGCTCAGGGTGCTGGGTGCTCAGTACTCATGGTGCTCAGAGCTCAGTACTCGGGGTGCAGGGTGCTCAGTACTCAGAGTGCTCAGTGCTCAGTACTCGGGGTGCTGGGTGCTCAGTGCTCAGGGTGCTCAGTGCTCAGTGCTCGGGGTGCTGGGTGCTCAGTTCTCAGGGTGCTCGGTGCTCAGTACTCGGGGTGCTGGGTGCTCAGTGCTCAGGGTGCTGGGTGCTCAGTGCTCGGGGTGCTGGGTGCTCAGTGCTCAGGGTGCTGGGTGCTCAGTGCCCGGGTGCTCAGTGCTCAGTACTCAGAGTGCTGGGTGCTCAGTACTCAGGGTGCTGGGTGCTCAGTGCTCAGGGTGCTGGGTGCTCAGTACTCAGGGTGCTGGGTGCTCAGTACTCAGGGTGCTAAGAGTTCAGGGTGCTCAGTGCTCGGGGTGCTGGATGCTCAGTGCTCAGTGCACAGGGTGCTGGGTGCTCAGTCCTCGGGGTGCTGGGTGCTCAGTACTCAGGGTGCTGGGTGCTCAGTACTCAGGGTGCTGGGTGCTCAGTGCTCAGGATGCTGGGTGCTCAGTGCTCTGGGTGCTGGGTGCTCAGTGCTCAGGGTGCTGGGTGCTCAGTGCTCACGGTGCTGGGTGCTCAGTGCTCGGGGTGCTGGGTGCTGAGTGCTCAGGGTGCTGGGTGCTCAGTGCTCGGGGTGCTCGGTGCTCAGTACACAGGGTGCTGGGTGCTCAGTGCTCGGGGTGCTGGGTGCTCAGTGCTCAGTACTCAGGGTGCTGGGTGCTCAGTGCTCGGGGTGCTGGGTGCTCAGTACTCAGCGTGCTGGGTGCTCAGTACTCAGGGTGCTTGGTGCTCAGTGCTCAGGGTGCTGGGTGCTCAGTGCTCAGGGTGCTGGGTGCTCAGTTATCGGGGTGCTGGGTGCTCAGTACTCAGGGTGCTCAGTGCTCGGGGAGCTCGGTGCTCAGTACTCAGGGTGCTGGGTGCTCAGTACTCAGTGCTCGGGGTCCTGGGTGCTCCGTGCTCGGGGTGCTGGGTGCTCAGTGCTCTGGCTGCTTAGTACTCAGTACTCAGGGTGCTGGGTGCTCAGTACACAGGGTGCTCAGTGCTCGGGGTGCTGGGTGCTCAGTGCTCAGGGTGATCGGTGCTCAGTACTCAGGATGCTGGGTGCTCAGTACTCAGGGTGCTGGGTGCTCAGTACTCAGGGTGCTGGTTGCTCAGTCCTCAGGGTGCTCAGTGCTCAGGGTGCTGTGTGCTCAGTGCTCGGGGTGCTCGGTGCTCAGTATTCAGGGTGCTGAGTGCTCAGTACTCAGGGTGCTGGGTGCTCAGTACTCAGGGTGCTGGGTGCTCAGTGCTCGGGGTGCTGGGTGCTCAGTGCTCAGGGTGCTCAGTGCTCAGTACTCAGGGTGCTCAGTGCTCAGTACTCAGGGTGCTGGGTGCTCAGTGCTCAGGGTGCTGGGTGCTCAGTGCTCGGGGGTACTGGGTACTCAGTGCTCAGTACACACGGTGCTGAGTGCTCAGTGCTCGGGGTGCTGGGTGCTCAGTGCTCAGTACTCAGGCTGCTGGGTGCTCAGTGCTCGGGGTGCTGGGTGCTCAGTGCTCGGGGTGCTCGGTGCTCAGTACTCAGGGTTCTCAGTGCTCAGTGCTCAGGGTGCTGGTTGCTCAGTACTCAGGGTGCTCAGTGCTCAGTACTCGGGGTGCTGGGTGCTCAGTACTCAGGGTGCTCAGTGCTCAGTACTCGGGGTGCTGGGTGCTCAGTGCTCAGGGTACTCAGTGCTCAGTGCTGGGGGTGCTGGGTGCTCAGTGCTTGAGGTGATGGGTGCTCAGTGCTCAGAGTGCTGGGTGCTCAGTACTCAGGTTGCTGGGTGCTCAGTGCTCAGGGTGCTGGGTGCTCAGTACTCAGGGTGCTGGGTGCTCAGTACTCATGGTGCTGGGTACTCAGTGCTCAGGGTGCTCTTTCTCGGGGTGCTGGGTGCTCAGTACTCAGGGTGCTGGGTGCTCAGTGCTCGGGGTGCTGGGTGCTCAGTGCTCGGGGTGCTCGGTGCTCAGTACTCAGGGTGCTGGGTGCTCAGTACTCAGGGTGCTCAGTGTTCGGGGAGCTCGGTGCTCAGTACTCAGGGTGCTGCGTGTTCAGTGCTCGGGGTGCTTGGTGCTCAGTACTCAGGGTTCTCAGTGCTCAGTGCTCAGGGTGCTGGGTGCTCAGTACTCATGGTGCTCAGTGCTCAGTACTCGGGGTGCTGGGTGCTCAGTACTCAGGGTGCTCAGTGCTCAGTACTCGGGGTGCTGGGTGCTCAGTGCTCAGGGTGCTCAGTGCTCAGTGCTCGGGGTACTGGGTGCTCAGTTCTCGGGGTGCTCGGTGCTCAGTACTCGGGGTGCTGGGTGCTCAGTGCTCAGGGTGCTGGGTGCTCAGTGCTCGGGGTGCTGGGTGCTCAGTGCTCAGGGTGCTGGGTGCTCAGTGCCCGGGTGCTCAGTGCTCAGTACTCAGAGTGCTGGGTGCTCAGTACTCAGGGTGCTGGGTGCTCAGTGCTCAGGGTGCTGGGTGCTCAGTACTCAGGGTGCTGTGTGCTCAGTGCCCGGGTGCTCAGTGCTCAGTACTCAGAGTGCTGGGTGCTCAGTGCTCTGGGTGCTGGGTGCTCAGTGCTCAGGGTGCTGGGTGCTCAGTGCTCACGGTGCTGGGTGCTCAGTGCTCGGGGTGCTGGGTGCTGAGTGCTCAGGGTGCTGGGTGCTCAGTGCTCGGTGTGCTCGGTGCTCAGTACACAGGGTGCTGGGTGCTCAGTGCTCGGGGTGCTGGGTGCTCAGTGCTCAGTACTCAGGGTGCTGGGTGCTCAGTGCTCGGGGTGCTGGGTGCTCAGTACTCAGCGTGCTGGGTGCTCAGTACTCAGGGTGCTGGGTGCTCAGTGCTCAGGGTGCTGGGTGCTCAGTGCTCAGGGTGCTGGGTGCTCAGTGATCGGGGTGCTGGGTGCTCAGTACTCAGGGTGCTCAGTGCTCGGGGAGCTCGGTGCTCAGTACTCAGGGTGCTGGGTGCTAAGTACTCAGTGCTCGGAGTCCTGGGTGCTCCGTGCTCGGGGTGCTGGGTGCTCAGTGCTCTGGGTGCTTAGTGCTCAGTACTCAGGGTGCTGGGTGCTCAGTACTCAGGGTGCTCAGTGCTCGGGGTGCTGGGTGCTCAGTGCTCAGGGTGATCGGTGCTCAGTACTCAGGATGCTGGGTGCTCAGTACTCAGGGTGCTGGGTGCTGAGTCCTCAGGGTGCTCAGTGCTCAGGGTGCTGGGTGCTCAGTGCTCGGGGTGCTCGGTGCTCAGTACTCAGGGTGCTGAGTGATCAGTACTCAGGGTGCTGGGTGCTCAGTACTCAGGGTGCTGGGTGCTCAGTGCTCGGGGTGCTGGGTGCTCAGTGCTCAGGGTGCTCAGTGCTCAGTACTCAGGGTGCTCAGTGCTCAGTACTCAGGGTGCTGGGTGCTCAGTGCTCAGGGTGCTGGGTGCTCAGTGCTCGGGGTTACTGGGTACTCAGTGCTCAGTACACAGGGTGCTGAGTGCTCAGTGCTCGGGGTGCTGGGTGCTCAGTGCTCAGTACTCAGGGTGCTGGGTGCTCAGTGCTCGGGGTGCTGGGTGCTCAGTGCTCGGGGTGCTCGGTGCTCAGTACTCAGGGTTCTCAGTGCTCAGTGCTCAGGGTGCTGGGTGCTCAGTACTCAGGGTGCTCAGTGCTCCGTACTCGGGGTGCTGGGTGCTCAGTACTCAGGGTGCTCAGTGCTCAGTACTCGGGGTGCTGGGTGCTCAGTGCTCAGGGTGCTCAGTGCTCAGTGCTCGGGGTGCTGGGTGCTCAGTGCTCGGGGTGCTGGGTGCTCAGTGCTCAGAGTGCTGGGTGCTCAGTACTCAGGTTGCTGGGTGCTCAGTGCTCAGGGTGCTGGGTGCTCAGTACTCAGGGTGCTGGGTGCTCAGAACTCATGGTGCTGGGTGCTCAGTGCTCAGGGTGCTGGGTGCTCAGTGCTCGGGGTGCTCGGTGCTCAGTACTCAGGATGCTGAGTGCTCAGTACCCAGGGTCCTGGGTGCTCAGTACTCAGGGTGCTCAGTGCTCGGGGTGCTGGGTGCTCAGTGCTCAGGGTGATCGGTGCTCAGTACTCAGGATGCTGGGTGCTCAGTACTCAGGGTGCTGGGTGCTGAGTCCTCAGGGTGCTCAGTGCTCAGGGTGCTGGGTGCTCAGTGCTCGGGGTGCTCGGTGCTCAGTACTCAGGGTGCTGGGTGCTCAGTGCTCGGGGTGCTGGGTGCTCAGTGCTCAGGGTGCTCAGTGCTCAGTACTCAGGGTGCTCAGTGCTCAGTACTCAGGGTGCAGTGTGCTCAGTGCTCAGGGTGCTGGGTGCTCAGTGCTCGGGGGTACTGGGTACTCAGTGCTCAGTACACAGGGTGATGAGTGCTCAGTGCTCGGGGTGCTGGGTGCTCAGTGCTCAGTACTCAGGGTGCTGGGTGCTCAGTGCTCGGGGTGCTGTGTGCTCAGTGCTCGGGGTGCTCGGTGCTCAGTACTCAGGGTTCTCAGTGCTCAGTGCTCAGGGTGCTGGGTGCTCAGTACTCAGGGTGCTCAGTGCTCCGTACTCGGGGTGCTGGGTGCTCAGTACTCAGGGTGCTCAGTGCTCAGTACTCGGGTTGCTGGGTGCTCAGTGCTCAGGGTGCTCAGTGCTCAGTGCTCGGGGTGCTGGGTTCTCAGTGCTCGGGGTGCTGGGTGCTCAGTGCTCAGAGTGCTGGGTGCTCAGTACTCAGGTTGCTGGGTGCTCAGTGCTCAGGGTGCTGGGTGATCAATACTCAGGGTGCTGGGTGCTCAGAACTCATGGTGCTGGGTGCTCAGTGCTCAGGGTGCTGGGTGCTCAGTGCTTGGGGTGCTCGGTGCTCAGTACTCAGGGTGCTGGGTGCTCAGTACTCAGGGTGCTCAGTGTTCGGGGAGCTCGGTGCTCAGTACTCAGGGTGCTGGGTGTTCAGTGCTCGGGGTGCTCGTTGCTCAGTACTCAGGGTTCTCAGTGCTCAGTGCTCAGGGTGCTGGGTGCTCAGTACTCATGGTGCTCAGTGCTCAGTACTCGGGGTGCTGGGTGCTCAGTACTCAGAGTGCTCAGTGCTCAGTACTCGGGGTTCTGGGTGCTCAGTGCTCAGGGTGCTCAGTGCTCAGTGCTCGGGGTGCTGGGTGCTCAGTTCTCAGGGTGCTCGATGCTCAGTACTCGGGATGCTGGGTGCTCAGTGCTCACGGTCCTGGGTGCTCAGTGCTCGGGGTGCTGGGTGCTCAGTGCTCAGGGTGCTGGGTGCTCAGTGCCCGGGTGCTCAGTGCTCAGTACTCAGAGTGCTGGGTGCTCAGTACTCAGGGTGCTGGGTGCTCAGTGCTCAGGGTGCTGGGTGCTCAGTACTCAGGGTGCTGGGTGCTCAGTACTCAGGGTGCTAAGAGCTCAGGGTGCTCAGTGCTTGGGGTGCTCAGTGCTCAGTACTCGGGGTGCTGGGTGCTCAGTGCTCAGGGTGCTCAGTGCTCAGTGCTCGGGGTGCTAGGTGCTCAGTGCTCGGGGTGCTGGGTGCTCAGTGCTCAGAGTGCTGGGTGCTCAGTACTCAGGTTGCTGGGTGCTCAGTGCTCAGGGTGCTGGGTGCTCAGTACTCAGGGTGCTGGGTGCTCAGAACTCATGGTGCTGGGTGCTCAGTGCTCAGGGTGCTGGGTGCTCAGTGCTCGGGGTGCTCGGTGCTCAGTACTCAGGATGCTGAGTGCTCAGTACTCAGGGTGCTGGGTGCTCAGTACTCAGGGTGCTGGGTGCTCAGTGCTCGGGGTGCTGGGTGCTCAGTGCTCAGGGTGCTCAGCGCTCAGTACTCAGGGTGCTCAGTGCTCAGTACTCAGGGTGCTGGGTGCTCAGTGATCAGGGTGCTGGGTGCTCAGTGCTCGGGGGTACTGGGTACTCAGTGCTCAGTACACAGGGTGCTGAGTGCTCAGTGCTCGGGGTGCTGGGTGCTCAGTGCTCAGTACTCAGGGTGCTGGGTGCTCAGTGCTCGGGGTGCTGGGTGCTCAGTGCTCAGGGTGCTCGGTGCTCAGTACTCAGGGTTCTCAGTGCTCAGTGCTCAGGGTGCTGGGTGCTCAGTACTCAGGGTGCTGGGTGCTCAGTACTCAGGGTGCTGGGTGCTCAGTACTCAGGTTGCTGGGTGCTCAGTGCTCAGGGTGCTGGGTGCTCAGTACTCAGGGTGCTGGGTGCTCAGTACTCATGGTGCTGGGTACTCAGTGCTCAGGGTGCTCATTCTCGGGGTGCTGGGTGCTCAGTACTCAGGGTGCTGGGTGCTCAGTACTCAGGGTGCTGGGTGCTCAGTGCTCAGGGTGCTGGGTGCTCAGTACTCAGGGTGCTGGGTGCTCAGTACTCAGGGTGCTAAGAGCTCAGGGTGCTCAGTGCTCGGGGTGCTGGATGCTCAGTGCTCAGTGCACAGGGTGCTGGGTGCTCAGTCCTCGGGGTGCTGGGTGCTCAGTACTCAGGGTGCTGGGTGCTCAGTGCTCGGGGTGCTCGGTGCTCAGTACTCAGGGTGCTGGGTGCTCAGTACTCAGGGTGCTCAGTGTTCGGGGAGCTCGGTGCTCAGTACTCAGGGTGCTGGGTGTTCAGTGCTCGGGGTGCTCGGTGCTCAGTACTCAGGGTTCTCAGTGCTCAGTGCTCAGGGTGCTGGGTGCTCAGTACTCATGGTGCTCAGTGCTCAGTACTCGGGGTGCAGGGTGCTCAGTACTCAGAGTGCTCAGTGCTCAGTACTCGGGGTGCTGGGTGCTCAGTGCTCAGCGTGCTCAGTGCTCAGTGCTCGGGGTGCTGGGTGCTCAGTTCTCAGGGTGCTCGGTGCTCAGTACTCGGGGTGCTGGGTGCTCAGTGCTCAGGGTGCTGGGTGCTCAGTGCTCGGGGTGCTGGGTGCTCAGTACTCAGGGTGCTAAGAGCTCAGGGTGCTCAGTGCTTGGGGTGCTCAGTGCTCAGTACTCGGGGTGCTGGGTGCTCAGTGCTCAGGGTGCTCAGTGCTCAGTGCTCGGGGTGCTAGGTGCTCAGTGCTCGGGGTGCTGGGTGCTCAGTGCTCAGAGTGCTGGGTGCTCAGTACTCAGGTTGCTGGGTGCTCAGTGCTCAGGGTGCTGGGTGCTCAGTACTCAGGGTGCTGGGTGCTCAGAACTCATGGTGCTGGGTGCTCAGTGCTCAGGGTGCTGGGTGCTCAGTGCTCGGGGTGCTCGGTGCTCAGTACTCAGGATGCTGAGTGCTCAGTACTCAGGGTGCTGGGTGCTCAGTACTCAGGGTGCTGGGTGCTCAGTGCTCGGGGTGCTGGGTGCTCAGTGCTCAGGGTGCTCAGCGCTCAGTACTCAGGGTGCTCAGTGCTCAGTACTCAGGGTGCTGGGTGCTCAGTGATCAGGGTGCTGGGTGCTCAGTGCTCGGGGGTACTGGGTACTCAGTGCTCAGTACACAGGGTGCTGAGTGCTCAGTGCTCGGGGTGCTGGGTGCTCAGTGCTCAGTACTCAGGGTGCTGGGTGCTCAGTGCTCGGGGTGCTGGGTGCTCAGTGCTCAGGGTGCTCGGTGCTCAGTACTCAGGGTTCTCAGTGCTCAGTGCTCAGGGTGCTGGGTGCTCAGTACTCAGGGTGCTGGGTGCTCAGTACTCAGGGTGCTGGGTGCTCAGTACTCAGGTTGCTGGGTGCTCAGTGCTCAGGGTGCTGGGTGCTCAGTACTCAGGGTGCTGGGTGCTCAGTACTCATGGTGCTGGGTACTCAGTGCTCAGGGTGCTCATTCTCGGGGTGCTGGGTGCTCAGTACTCAGGGTGCTGGGTGCTCAGTACTCAGGGTGCTGGGTGCTCAGTGCTCAGGGTGCTGGGTGCTCAGTACTCAGGGTGCTGGGTGCTCAGTACTCAGGGTGCTAAGAGCTCAGGGTGCTCAGTGCTCGGGGTGCTGGATGCTCAGTGCTCAGTGCACAGGGTGCTGGGTGCTCAGTACTCAGGTTGCTGGGTGCTCAGTGCTCAGGGTGCTGGGTGCTCAGTACTCAGGGTGCTGGGTGCTCAGTACTCATGGTGCTGGGTACTCAGTGCTCAGGGTGCTCATTCTCGGGGTGCTGGGTGCTCAGTACTCAGGGTGCTGGGTGCTCAGTGCTCGGGGTGCTCGGTGCTCAGTACTCAGGGTGCTGGGTGCTCAGTACTCAGGGTGCTCAGTGTTCGGGGAGCTCGGTGCTCAGTACTCAGGGTGCTGGGTGTTCAGTGCTCGGGGTGCTCGGTGCTCAGTACTCAGGGTTCTCAGTGCTCAGTGCTCAGGGTGCTGGGTGCTCAGTACTCATGGTGCTCAGTGCTCAGTACTCGGGGTGCAGGGTGCTCAGTACTCAGAGTGCTCAGTGCTCAGTACTCGGGGTGCTGGGTGCTCAGTGCTCAGGGTGCTCAGTGCTCAGTGCTCGGGGTGCTGGGTGCTCAGTTCTCAGGGTGCTCGGTGCTCAGTACTCGGGGTGCTGGGTGCTCAGTGCTCAGGGTGCTGGGTGCTCAGTGCTCGGGGTGCTGGGTGCTCAGTGCTCAGGGTGCTGGGTGCTCAGTGCCCGGGTGCTCAGTGCTCAGTACTCAGAGTGCTGGGTGCTCAGTACTCAGGGTGCTGGGTGCTCAGTGCTCAGGGTGCTGGGTGCTCAGTACTCAGGGTGCTGGGTGCTCAGTACTCAGGGTGCTAAGAGCTCAGGGTGCTCAGTGCTCGGGGTGCTGGATGCTCAGTGCTCAGTGCACAGGGTGCTGGGTGCTCAGTCCTCGGGGTGCTGGGTGCTCAGTACTCAGGGTGCTGGGTGCTCAGTACTCAGGGTGCTGGGTGCTCAGTGCTCAGGATGCTGGGTGCTCAGTGCTCTGGGTGCTGGGTGCTCAGTGCTCAGGGTGCTGGGTGCTCAGTGCTCACGGTGCTGGGTGCTCAGTGCTCGGGGTGCTGGGTGCTGAGTGCTCAGGGTGCTGGGTGCTCAGTCCTCGGGGTGCTCGGTGCTCAGTACACAGGGTGCTGGGTGCTCAGTGCTCGGGGTGCTGGGTGCTCAGTGCTCAGTACTCAGGGTGCTGGGTGCTCAGTGCTCGGGGTGCTGGGTGCTCAGTACTCAGCGTGCTGGGTGCTCAGTACTCAGGGTGCTGGGTGCTCAGTGCTCAGGGTGCTGGGTGCTCAGTGCTCAGGGTGCTGGGTGCTCAGTTATCGGGGTGCTGGGTGCTCAGTACTCAGGGTGCTCAGTGCTCGGGGAGCTCGGTGCTCAGTACTCAGGGTGCTGGGTGCTCAGTACTCAGTGCTCGGGGAGCTCGGTGCTCAGTACTCAGGGTGCTGGGTGCTCAGTACTCAGTGCTCGGGGTCCTGGGTGCTCCGTGCTCGGGGTGCTGGGTGCTCAGTGCTCTGGCTGCTTAGTACTCAGTACTCAGGGTGCTGGGTGCTCAGTACTCAGGGTGCTCAGTGCTCGGGGTGCTGGGTGCTCAGTGCTCAGGGTGATCGGATGCTCAGTACTCAGGATGCTGGGTGCTCAGTACTCAGGGTGCTGGGTGCTCAGTACTCAGGGTGCTGGTTGCTCAGTCCTCAGGGTGCTCAGTGCTCAGGGTGCTGTGTGCTCAGTGCTCGGGGTGCTCGGTGCTCAGTATTCAGGGTGATGAGTGCTCAGTACTCAGGGTGCTGGGTGCTCAGTACTCAGGGTGCTGGGTGCTCAGTGCTCGGGGTGCTGGGTGCTCAGTGCTCAGGGTGCTCAGTGCTCAGTACTCAGGGTGCTCAGTGCTCAGTACTCAGGGTGCTGGGTGCTCAGTGCTCAGGGTGCTGGGTGCTCAGTGCTCGGGGGTACTGGGTACTCAGTGCTCAGTACACACGGTGCTGAGTGCTCAGTGCTCGGGGTGCTGGGTGCTCAGTGCTCAGTACTCAGGCTGCTGGGTGCTCAGTGCTCGGGGTGCTGGGTGCTCAGTGCTCGGGGTGCTCGGTGCTCAGTACTCAGGGTTCTCAGTGCTCAGTGCTCAGGGTGCTGGTTGCTCAGTACTCAGGGTGCTCAGTGCTCAGTACTCGGGGTGCTGGGTGCTCAGTACTCAGGGTGCTCAGTGCTCAGTACTCGGGGTGCTGGGTGCTCAGTGCTCAGGGTACTCAGTGCTCAGTGCTGGGGGTGCTGGGTGCTCAGTGCTTGAGGTGCTGGGTGCTCAGTGCTCAGAGTGCTGGGTGCTCAGTACTCAGGTTGCTGGGTGCTCAGTGCTCAGGGTGCTGGGTGCTCAGTACTCAGGGTGCTGGGTGCTCAGTACTCATGGTGCTGGGTACTCAGTGCTCAGGGTGCTCTTTCTCGGGGTGCTGGGTGCTCAGTACTCAGGGTGCTGGGTGCTCAGTGCTCGGGGTGCTGGGTGCTCAGTGCTCGGGGTGCTCGGTGCTCAGTACTCAGGGTGCTGGGTGCTCAGTACTCAGGGTGCTCAGTGTTCGGGGAGCTCGGTGCTCAGTACTCAGGGTGCTGCGTGTTCAGTGCTCGGGGTGCTTGGTGCTCAGTACTCAGGGTTCTCAGTGCTCAGTGCTCAGGGTGCTGGGTGCTCAGTACTCATGGTGCTCAGTGCTCAGTACTCGGGGTGCTGGGTGCTCAGTACTCAGGGTGCTCAGTGCTCAGTACTCGGGGTGCTGGGTGCTCAGTGCTCAGGGTGCTCAGTGCTCAGTGCTCGGGGTACTGGGTGCTCAGTTCTCGGGGTGCTCGGTGCTCAGTACTCGGGGTGCTGGGTGCTCAGTGCTCAGGGTGCTGGGTGCTCAGTGCTCGGGGTGCTGGGTGCTCAGTGCTCAGGGTGCTGGGTGCTCAGTGCCCGGGTGCTCAGTGCTCAGTACTCAGAGTGCTGGGTGCTCAGTACTCAGGGTGCTGGGTGCTCAGTGCTCAGGGTGCTGGGTGCTCAGTACTCAGGGTGCTGGGTGCTCAGTGCCCGGGTGCTCAGTGCTCAGTACTCAGAGTGCTGGGTGCTCAGTGCTCTGGGTGCTGGGTGCTCAGTGCTCAGGGTGCTGGGTGCTCAGTGCTCACGGTGCTGGGTGCTCAGTGCTCGGGGTGCTGGGTGCTGAGTGCTCAGGGTGCTGGGTGCTCAGTGCTCGGGGTGCTCGGTGCTCAGTACACAGGGTGCTGGGTGCTCAGTGCTCGGGGTGCTGGGTGCTCAGTGCTCAGTACTCAGGGTGCTGGGTGCTCAGTGCTCGGGGTGCTGGGTGCTCAGTACTCAGCGTGCTGGGTGCTCAGTACTCAGGGTGCTGGGTGCTCAGTGCTCAGGGTGCTGGGTGCTCAGTGCTCAGGGTGCTGGGTGCTCAGTGATCGGGGTGCTGGGTGCTCAGTACTCAGGGTGCTCAGTGCTCGGGGAGCTCGGTGCTCAGTACTCAGGGTGCTGGGTGCTAAGTACTCAGTGCTCGGAGTCCTGGGTGCTCCGTGCTCGGGGTGCTGGGTGCTCAGTGCTCTGGGTGCTTAGTGCTCAGTACTCAGGGTGCTGGGTGCTCAGTACTCAGGGTGCTCAGTGCTCGGGGTGCTGGGTGCTCAGTGCTCAGGGTGATCGGTGCTCAGTACTCAGGATGCTGGGTGCTCAGTACTCAGGGTGCTGGGTGCTGAGTCCTCAGGGTGCTCAGTGCTCAGGGTGCTGGGTGCTCAGTGCTCGGGGTGCTCGGTGCTCAGTACTCAGGGTGCTGAGTGATCAGTACTCAGGGTGCTGGGTGCTCAGTACTCAGGGTGCTGGGTGCTCAGTGCTCGGGGTGCTGGGTGCTCAGTGCTCAGGGTGCTCAGTGCTCAGTACTCAGGGTGCTCAGTGCTCAGTACTCAGGGTGCTGGGTGACCAGTGCTCAGGGTGCTGGGTGCTCAGTGCTCGGGGTTACTGGGTACTCAGTGCTCAGTACACAGGGTGCTGAGTGCTCAGTGCTCGGGGTGCTGGGTGCTCAGTGCTCAGTACTCAGGGTGCTGGGTGCTCAGTGCTCGGGGTGCTGGGTGCTCAGTGCTCGGGGTGCTCGGTGCTCAGTACTCAGGGTTCTCAGTGCTCAGTGCTCAGGGTGCTGGGTGCTCAGTACTCAGGGTGCTCAGTGCTCCGTACTCGGGGTGCTGGGTGCTCAGTACTCAGGGTGCTCAGTGCTCAGTACTCGGGGTGCTGGGTGCTCAGTGCTCAGGGTGCTCAGTGCTCAGTGCTCGGGGTGCTGGGTGCTCAGTGCTCGGGGTGCTGGGTGCTCAGTGCTCAGAGTGCTGGGTGCTCAGTACTCAGGTTGCTGGGTGCTCAGTGCTCAGGGTGCTGGGTGCTCAGTACTCAGGGTGCTGGGTGCTCAGAACTCATGGTGCTGGGTGCTCAGTGCTCAGGGTGCTGGGTGCTCAGTGCTCGGGGTGCTCGGTGCTCAGTACTCAGGATGCTGAGTGCTCAGTACCCAGGGTCCTGGGTGCTCAGTACTCAGGGTGCTCAGTGCTCGGGGTGCTGGGTGCTCAGTGCTCAGGGTGATCGGTGCTCAGTACTCAGGATGCTGGGTGCTCAGTACTCAGGGTGCTGGGTGCTGAGTCCTCAGGGTGCTCAGTGCTCAGGGTGCTGGGTGCTCAGTGCTCGGGGTGCTCGGTGCTCAGTACTCAGGGTGCTGGGTGCTCAGTGCTCGGGGTGCTGGGTGCTCAGTGCTCAGGGTGCTCAGTGCTCAGTACTCAGGGTGCTCAGTGCTCAGTACTCAGGGTGCAGTGTGCTCAGTGCTCAGGGTGCTGGGTGCTCAGTGCTCGGGGGTACTGGGTACTCAGTGCTCAGTACACAGGGTGATGAGTGCTCAGTGCTCGGGGTGCTGGGTGCTCAGTGCTCAGTACTCAGGGTGCTGGGTGCTCAGTGCTCGGGGTGCTGTGTGCTCAGTGCTCGGGGTGCTCGGTGCTCAGTACTCAGGGTTCTCAGTGCTCAGTGCTCAGGGTGCTGGGTGCTCAGTACTCAGGGTGCTCAGTGCTCCGTACTCGGGGTGCTGGGTGCTCAGTACTCAGGGTGCTCAGTGCTCAGTACTCGGGTTGCTGGGTGCTCAGTGCTCAGGGTGCTCAGTGCTCAGTGCTCGGGGTGCTGGGTTCTCAGTGCTCGGGGTGCTGGGTGCTCAGTGCTCAGAGTGCTGGGTGCTCAGTACTCAGGTTGCTGGGTGCTCAGTGCTCAGGGTGCTGGGTGATCAATACTCAGGGTGCTGGGTGCTCAGAACTCATGGTGCTGGGTGCTCAGTGCTCAGGGTGCTGGGTGCTCAGTGCTTGGGGTGCTCGGTGCTCAGTACTCAGGGTGCTGGGTGCTCAGTACTCAGGGTGCTCAGTGTTCGGGGAGCTCGGTGCTCAGTACTCAGGGTGCTGGGTGTTCAGTGCTCGGGGTGCTCGTTGCTCAGTACTCAGGGTTCTCAGTGCTCAGTGCTCAGGGTGCTGGGTGCTCAGTACTCATGGTGCTCAGTGCTCAGTACTCGGGGTGCTGGGTGCTCAGTACTCAGAGTGCTCAGTGCTCAGTACTCGGGGTTCTGGGTGCTCAGTGCTCAGGGTGCTCAGTGCTCAGTGCTCGGGGTGCTGGGTGCTCAGTTCTCAGGGTGCTCGATGCTCAGTACTCGGGATGCTGGGTGCTCAGTGCTCACGGTCCTGGGTGCTCAGTGCTCGGGGTGCTGGGTGCTCAGTGCTCAGGGTGCTGGGTGCTCAGTGCCCGGGTGCTCAGTGCTCAGTACTCAGAGTGCTGGGTGCTCAGTACTCAGGGTGCTGGGTGCTCAGTGCTCAGGGTGCTGGGTGCTCAGTACTCAGGGTGCTGGGTGCTCAGTACTCAGGGTGCTAAGAGCTCAGGGTGCTCAGTGCTTGGGGTGCTCAGTGCTCAGTACTCGGGGTGCTGGGTGCTCAGTGCTCAGGGTGCTCAGTGCTCAGTGCTCGGGGTGCTAGGTGCTCAGTGCTCGGGGTGCTGGGTGCTCAGTGCTCAGAGTGCTGGGTGCTCAGTACTCAGGTTGCTGGGTGCTCAGTGCTCAGGGTGCTGGGTGCTCAGTACTCAGGGTGCTGGGTGCTCAGAACTCATGGTGCTGGGTGCTCAGTGCTCAGGGTGCTGGGTGCTCAGTGCTCGGGGTGCTCGGTGCTCAGTACTCAGGATGCTGAGTGCTCAGTACTCAGGGTGCTGGGTGCTCAGTACTCAGGGTGCTGGGTGCTCAGTGCTCGGGGTGCTGGGTGCTCAGTGCTCAGGGTGCTCAGCGCTCAGTACTCAGGGTGCTCAGTGCTCAGTACTCAGGGTGCTGGGTGCTCAGTGATCAGGGTGCTGGGTGCTCAGTGCTCGGGGGTACTGGGTACTCAGTGCTCAGTACACAGGGTGCTGAGTGCTCAGTGCTCGGGGTGCTGGGTGCTCAGTGCTCAGTACTCAGGGTGCTGGGTGCTCAGTGCTCGGGGTGCTGGGTGCTCAGTGCTCAGGGTGCTCGGTGCTCAGTACTCAGGGTTCTCAGTGCTCAGTGCTCAGGGTGCTGGGTGCTCAGTACTCAGGGTGCTGGGTGCTCAGTACTCAGGGTGCTGGGTGCTCAGTACTCAGGTTGCTGGGTGCTCAGTGCTCAGGGTGCTGGGTGCTCAGTACTCAGGGTGCTGGGTGCTCAGTACTCATGGTGCTGGGTACTCAGTGCTCAGGGTGCTCATTCTCGGGGTGCTGGGTGCTCAGTACTCAGGGTGCTGGGTGCTCAGTACTCAGGGTGCTGGGTGCTCAGTGCTCAGGGTGCTGGGTGCTCAGTACTCAGGGTGCTGGGTGCTCAGTACTCAGGGTGCTAAGAGCTCAGGGTGCTCAGTGCTCGGGGTGCTGGATGCTCAGTGCTCAGTGCACAGGGTGCTGGGTGCTCAGTCCTCGGGGTGCTGGGTGCTCAGTACTCAGGGTGCTGGGTGCTCAGTGCTCGGGGTGCTCGGTGCTCAGTACTCAGGGTGCTGGGTGCTCAGTACTCAGGGTGCTCAGTGTTCGGGGAGCTCGGTGCTCAGTACTCAGGGTGCTGGGTGTTCAGTGCTCGGGGTGCTCGGTGCTCAGTACTCAGGGTTCTCAGTGCTCAGTGCTCAGGGTGCTGGGTGCTCAGTACTCATGGTGCTCAGTGCTCAGTACTCGGGGTGCAGGGTGCTCAGTACTCAGAGTGCTCAGTGCTCAGTACTCGGGGTGCTGGGTGCTCAGTGCTCAGCGTGCTCAGTGCTCAGTGCTCGGGGTGCTGGGTGCTCAGTTCTCAGGGTGCTCGGTGCTCAGTACTCGGGGTGCTGGGTGCTCAGTGCTCAGGGTGCTGGGTGCTCAGTGCTCGGGGTGCTGGGTGCTCAGTACTCAGGGTGCTAAGAGCTCAGGGTGCTCAGTGCTTGGGGTGCTCAGTGCTCAGTACTCGGGGTGCTGGGTGCTCAGTGCTCAGGGTGCTCAGTGCTCAGTGCTCGGGGTGCTAGGTGCTCAGTGCTCGGGGTGCTGGGTGCTCAGTGCTCAGAGTGCTGGGTGCTCAGTACTCAGGTTGCTGGGTGCTCAGTGCTCAGGGTGCTGGGTGCTCAGTACTCAGGGTGCTGGGTGCTCAGAACTCATGGTGCTGGGTGCTCAGTGCTCAGGGTGCTGGGTGCTCAGTGCTCGGGGTGCTCGGTGCTCAGTACTCAGGATGCTGAGTGCTCAGTACTCAGGGTGCTGGGTGCTCAGTACTCAGGGTGCTGGGTGCTCAGTGCTCGGGGTGCTGGGTGCTCAGTGCTCAGGGTGCTCAGCGCTCAGTACTCAGGGTGCTCAGTGCTCAGTACTCAGGGTGCTGGGTGCTCAGTGATCAGGGTGCTGGGTGCTCAGTGCTCGGGGGTACTGGGTACTCAGTGCTCAGTACACAGGGTGCTGAGTGCTCAGTGCTCGGGGTGCTGGGTGCTCAGTGCTCAGTACTCAGGGTGCTGGGTGCTCAGTGCTCGGGGTGCTGGGTGCTCAGTGCTCAGGGTGCTCGGTGCTCAGTACTCAGGGTTCTCAGTGCTCAGTGCTCAGGGTGCTGGGTGCTCAGTACTCAGGGTGCTGGGTGCTCAGTACTCAGGGTGCTGGGTGCTCAGTACTCAGGTTGCTGGGTGCTCAGTGCTCAGGGTGCTGGGTGCTCAGTACTCAGGGTGCTGGGTGCTCAGTACTCATGGTGCTGGGTACTCAGTGCTCAGGGTGCTCATTCTCGGGGTGCTGGGTGCTCAGTACTCAGGGTGCTGGGTGCTCAGTACTCAGGGTGCTGGGTGCTCAGTGCTCAGGGTGCTGGGTGCTCAGTACTCAGGGTGCTGGGTGCTCAGTACTCAGGGTGCTAAGAGCTCAGGGTGCTCAGTGCTCGGGGTGCTGGATGCTCAGTGCTCAGTGCACAGGGTGCTGGGTGCTCAGTACTCAGGTTGCTGGGTGCTCAGTGCTCAGGGTGCTGGGTGCTCAGTACTCAGGGTGCTGGGTGCTCAGTACTCATGGTGCTGGGTACTCAGTGCTCAGGGTGCTCATTCTCGGGGTGCTGGGTGCTCAGTACTCAGGGTGCTGGGTGCTCAGTGCTCGGGGTGCTCGGTGCTCAGTACTCAGGGTGCTGGGTGCTCAGTACTCAGGGTGCTCAGTGTTCGGGGAGCTCGGTGCTCAGTACTCAGGGTGCTGGGTGTTCAGTGCTCGGGGTGCTCGGTGCTCAGTACTCAGGGTTCTCAGTGCTCAGTGCTCAGGGTGCTGGGTGCTCAGTACTCATGGTGCTCAGTGCTCAGTACTCGGGGTGCAGGGTGCTCAGTACTCAGAGTGCTCAGTGCTCAGTACTCGGGGTGCTGGGTGCTCAGTGCTCAGGGTGCTCAGTGCTCAGTGCTCGGGGTGCTGGGTGCTCAGTTCTCAGGGTGCTCGGTGCTCAGTACTCGGGGTGCTGGGTGCTCAGTGCTCAGGGTGCTGGGTGCTCAGTGCTCGGGGTGCTGGGTGCTCAGTGCTCAGGGTGCTGGGTGCTCAGTGCCCGGGTGCTCAGTGCTCAGTACTCAGAGTGCTGGGTGCTCAGTACTCAGGGTGCTGGGTGCTCAGTGCTCAGGGTGCTGGGTGCTCAGTACTCAGGGTGCTGGGTGCTCAGTACTCAGGGTGCTAAGAGCTCAGGGTGCTCAGTGCTCGGGGTGCTGGATGCTCAGTGCTCAGTGCACAGGGTGCTGGGTGCTCAGTCCTCGGGGTGCTGGGTGCTCAGTACTCAGGGTGCTGGGTGCTCAGTACTCAGGGTGCTGGGTGCTCAGTGCTCAGGATGCTGGGTGCTCAGTGCTCTGGGTGCTGGGTGCTCAGTGCTCAGGGTGCTGGGTGCTCAGTGCTCACGGTGCTGGGTGCTCAGTGCTCGGGGTGCTGGGTGCTGAGTGCTCAGGGTGCTGGGTGCTCAGTCCTCGGGGTGCTCGGTGCTCAGTACACAGGGTGCTGGGTGCTCAGTGCTCGGGGTGCTGGGTGCTCAGTGCTCAGTACTCAGGGTGCTGGGTGCTCAGTGCTCGGGGTGCTGGGTGCTCAGTACTCAGCGTGCTGGGTGCTCAGTACTCAGGGTGCTGGGTGCTCAGTGCTCAGGGTGCTGGGTGCTCAGTGCTCAGGGTGCTGGGTGCTCAGTTATCGGGGTGCTGGGTGCTCAGTACTCAGGGTGCTCAGTGCTCGGGGAGCTCGGTGCTCAGTACTCAGGGTGCTGGGTGCTCAGTACTCAGTGCTCGGGGAGCTCGGTGCTCAGTACTCAGGGTGCTGGGTGCTCAGTACTCAGTGCTCGGGGTCCTGGGTGCTCCGTGCTCGGGGTGCTGGGTGCTCAGTGCTCTGGCTGCTTAGTACTCAGTACTCAGGGTGCTGGGTGCTCAGTACTCAGGGTGCTCAGTGCTCGGGGTGCTGGGTGCTCAGTGCTCAGGGTGATCGGATGCTCAGTACTCAGGATGCTGGGTGCTCAGTACTCAGGGTGCTGGGTGCTCAGTACTCAGGGTGCTGGTTGCTCAGTCCTCAGGGTGCTCAGTGCTCAGGGTGCTGTGTGCTCAGTGCTCGGGGTGCTCGGTGCTCAGTATTCAGGGTGATGAGTGCTCAGTACTCAGGGTGCTGGGTGCTCAGTACTCAGGGTGCTGGGTGCTCAGTGCTCGGGGTGCTGGGTGCTCAGTGCTCAGGGTGCTCAGTGCTCAGTACTCAGGGTGCTCAGTGCTCAGTACTCAGGGTGCTGGGTGCTCAGTGCTCAGGGTGCTGGGTGCTCAGTGCTCGGGGGTACTGGGTACTCAGTGCTCAGTACACACGGTGCTGAGTGCTCAGTGCTCGGGGTGCTGGGTGCTCAGTGCTCAGTACTCAGGCTGCTGGGTGCTCAGTGCTCGGGGTGCTGGGTGCTCAGTGCTCGGGGTGCTCGGTGCTCAGTACTCAGGGTTCTCAGTGCTCAGTGCTCAGGGTGCTGGTTGCTCAGTACTCAGGGTGCTCAGTGCTCAGTACTCGGGGTGCTGGGTGCTCAGTACTCAGGGTGCTCAGTGCTCAGTACTCGGGGTGCTGGGTGCTCAGTGCTCAGGGTACTCAGTGCTCAGTGCTGGGGGTGCTGGGTGCTCAGTGCTTGAGGTGCTGGGTGCTCAGTGCTCAGAGTGCTGGGTGCTCAGTACTCAGGTTGCTGGGTGCTCAGTGCTCAGGGTGCTGGGTGCTCAGTACTCAGGGTGCTGGGTGCTCAGTACTCATGGTGCTGGGTACTCAGTGCTCAGGGTGCTCTTTCTCGGGGTGCTGGGTGCTCAGTACTCAGGGTGCTGGGTGCTCAGTGCTCGGGGTGCTGGGTGCTCAGTGCTCGGGGTGCTCGGTGCTCAGTACTCAGGGTGCTGGGTGCTCAGTACTCAGGGTGCTCAGTGTTCGGGGAGCTCGGTGCTCAGTACTCAGGGTGCTGCGTGTTCAGTGCTCGGGGTGCTTGGTGCTCAGTACTCAGGGTTCTCAGTGCTCAGTGCTCAGGGTGCTGGGTGCTCAGTACTCATGGTGCTCAGTGCTCAGTACTCGGGGTGCTGGGTGCTCAGTACTCAGGGTGCTCAGTGCTCAGTACTCGGGGTGCTGGGTGCTCAGTGCTCAGGGTGCTCAGTGCTCAGTGCTCGGGGTACTGGGTGCTCAGTTCTCGGGGTGCTCGGTGCTCAGTACTCGGGGTGCTGGGTGCTCAGTGCTCAGGGTGCTGGGTGCTCAGTGCTCGGGGTGCTGGGTGCTCAGTGCTCAGGGTGCTGGGTGCTCAGTGCCCGGGTGCTCAGTGCTCAGTACTCAGAGTGCTGGGTGCTCAGTACTCAGGGTGCTGGGTGCTCAGTGCTCAGGGTGCTGGGTGCTCAGTACTCAGGGTGCTGGGTGCTCAGTGCCCGGGTGCTCAGTGCTCAGTACTCAGAGTGCTGGGTGCTCAGTGCTCTGGGTGCTGGGTGCTCAGTGCTCAGGGTGCTGGGTGCTCAGTGCTCACGGTGCTGGGTGCTCAGTGCTCGGGGTGCTGGGTGCTGAGTGCTCAGGGTGCTGGGTGCTCAGTGCTCGGGGTGCTCGGTGCTCAGTACACAGGGTGCTGGGTGCTCAGTGCTCGGGGTGCTGGGTGCTCAGTGCTCAGTACTCAGGGTGCTGGGTGCTCAGTGCTCGGGGTGCTGGGTGCTCAGTACTCAGCGTGCTGGGTGCTCAGTACTCAGGGTGCTGGGTGCTCAGTGCTCAGGGTGCTGGGTGCTCAGTGCTCAGGGTGATGGGTGCTCAGTGATCGGGGTGCTGGGTGCTCAGTACTCAGGGTGCTCAGTGCTCGGGGAGCTCGGTGCTCAGTACTCAGGGTGCTGGGTGCTAAGTACTCAGTGCTCGGAGTCCTGGGTGCTCCGTGCTCGGGGTGCTGGGTGCTCAGTGCTCTGGGTGCTTAGTGCTCAGTACTCAGGGTGCTGGGTGCTCAGTACTCAGGGTGCTCAGTGCTCGGGGTGCTGGGTGCTCAGTGCTCAGGGTGATCGGTGCTCAGTACTCAGGATGCTGGGTGCTCAGTACTCAGGGTGCTGGGTGCTGAGTCCTCAGGGTGCTCAGTGCTCAGGGTGCTGGGTGCTCAGTGCTCGGGGTGCTCGGTGCTCAGTACTCAGGGTGCTGAGTGATCAGTACTCAGGGTGCTGGGTGCTCAGTACTCAGGGTGCTGGGTGCTCAGTGCTCGGGGTGCTGGGTGCTCAGTGCTCAGGGTGCTCAGTGCTCAGTACTCAGGGTGCTCAGTGCTCAGTACTCAGGGTGCTGGGTGCTCAGTGCTCAGGGTGCTGGGTGCTCAGTGCTCGGGGTTACTGGGTACTCAGTGCTCAGTACACAGGGTGCTGAGTGCTCAGTGCTCGGGGTGCTGGGTGCTCAGTGCTCAGTACTCAGGGTGCTGGGTGCTCAGTGCTCGGGGTGCTGGGTGCTCAGTGCTCGGGGTGCTCGGTGCTCAGTACTCAGGGTGCTGAGTGATCAGTACTCAGGGTGCTGGGTGCTCAGTACTCAGGGTGCTGGGTGCTCAGTGCTCAGGGTGCTGGGTGCTCAGAACTCAGGGTGCTGGGTGCTCAGTGCTCGGGGTGCTGGGTGCTCAGTGCTCAGAGTGCTGGGTGCTCAGTACTCAGGTTGCTGGGTGCTCAGTGCTCAGGGTGCTGGGTGCTCAGTACTCAGGGTGCTGGGTGCTCAGAACTCATGGTGCTGGGTGCTCAGTGCTCAGGGTGCTGGGTGCTCAGTGCTCGGGGTGCTCGGTGCTCAGTACTCAGGATGCTGAGTGCTCAGTACCCAGGGTGCTGGGTGCTCAGTACTCAGGGTGCTGGGTGCTCAGTGCTCGGGGTGCTGGGTGCTCAGTGCTCAGGGTGCTCAGCTCTCAGTACTCAGGGTGCTCAGTGCTCAGTACTCAGGGTGCTGGGTGCTCAGTGCTCAGGGTGCTGGGTGCTCAGTGCTCGGGGGTACTGGGTACTCAGTGCTCAGTACACAGGGTGCTGAGTGCTCAGTGCTCGGGGTGCTGGGTGCTCAGTGCTCAGTACTCAGGGTGCTGGGTGCTCAGTGCTCGGGGTGCTGGGTGCTCAGTGCTCGGGGTGCTCGGTGCTCAGTACTCAGGGTTCTCAGTGCTCAGTGCTCAGGGTGCTGGGTGCTCAGTACTCAGGGTGCTCAGTGCTCAGTACTCGGGGTGCTGGGTGCTCAGTGCTCAGGGTGCTCAGTGCTCAGTGCTCGGGGTGCTGGGTGCTCAGTGCTCAGGGTGCTGGGTGCTCAGTGCTCAGAGTGCTGGGTGCTCAGTACTCAGGTTGCTGGGTGCTCAGTGCTCAGGGTGCTGGGTGCTCAGTACTCAGAGTGCTGGGTGCTCAGTGCTCTGGGTGCTGGGTGCTCAGTGCTCAGGGTGCTCAGTGCTCAGTGCTCGGGGTGCTGGGTGCTCAGTGCTCGGGGTGCTGGGTGCTCAGTGCTCAGAGTGCTGGGTGCTCAGTACTCAGGTTGCTGGGTGCTCAGTGCTCAGGGTGCTGGGTGCTCAGTACTCAGAGTGCTGGGTGCTCAGTGCTCTGGGTGCTGGGTGCTCATTGCTCAGGGTGCTGGGTGCTCAGTGCTCACGGTGCTGGGTGCTCAGTGCTCGGGGTGCTGGGTGCTGAGTGCTCAGGGTGCTGGGTGCTCAGTGCTCGGGGTGCTCGGTGCTCAGTACACAGGGTGCTGGGTGCTCAGTGCTCGGGGTGCTGGGTGCTCAGTGCTCAGTACTCAGGGTGCTGGGTGCTCAGTGCTCGGGGTGCTGGGTGCTCAGTACTCAGCGTGCTGGGTGCTCAGTACTCAGGGTGCTGGGTGCTCAGTGCTCAGGGTGCTGGGTGCTCAGTGCTCAGGGTGCTGGGTGCTCAGTGATCGGGGTGCTGGGTGCTCAGTACTCAGGGTTCTCAGTGTTCGGGGAGCTCGGTGCTCAGTACTCAGGGTGCTGGGTGTTCAGTGCTCGGGGTGCTCGTTGCTCAGTACTCAGGGTTCTCAGTGCTCAGTGCTCAGGGTGCTGGGTGCTCAGTACTCATGGTGCTCAGTGCTCAGTACTCGGGGTGCTGGGTGCTCAGTACTCAGAGTGCTCAGTGCTCAGTACTCGGGGTTCTGGGTGCTCAGTGCTCAGGGTGCTCAGTGCTCAGTGCTCGGGGTGCTGGGTGCTCAGTTCTCAGGGTGCTCGATGCTCAGTACTCGGGATGCTGGGTGCTCAGTGCTCACGGTCCTGGGTGCTCAGTGCTCGGGGTGCTGGGTGCTCAGTGCTCAGGGTGCTGGGTGCTCAGTGCCCGGGTGCTCAGTGCTCAGTACTCAGAGTGCTGGGTGCTCAGTACTCAGGGTGCTGGGTGCTCATTGCTCAGGGTGCTGGGTGCTCAGTACTCAGGGTGCTGGGTGCTCAGTACTCAGGGTGCTAAGAGCTCAGGGTGCTCAGTGCTTGGGGTGCTCAGTGCTCAGTACTCGGGGTGCTGGGTGCTCAGTGCTCAGGGTGCTCAGTGCTCAGTGCTCGGGGTGCTAGGTGCTCAGTGCTCGGGGTGCTGGGTGCTCTGTGCTCAGAGTGCTGGGTGCTCAGTACTCAGGTTGCTGGGTGCTCAGTGCTCAGGGTGCTGGGTGCTCAGTACTCAGGGTGCTGGGTGCTCAGAACTCATGGTGCTGGGTGCTCAGTGCTCAGGGTGCTGGGTGCTCAGTGCTCGGGGTGCTCGGTGCTCAGTACTCAGGATGCTGAGTGCTCAGTACTCAGGGTGCTGGGTGCTCAGTACTCAGGGTGCTGGGTGCTCAGTGCTCGGGGTGCTGGGTGCTCAGTGCTCAGGGTGCTCAGCGCTCAGTACTCAGGGTGCTCAGTGCTCAGTACTCAGGGTGCTGGGTGCTCAGTGATCAGGGTGCTGGGTGCTCAGTGCTCGGGGGTACTGGGTACTCAGTGCTCAGTACACAGGGTGCTGAGTGCTCAGTGCTCGGGGTGCTGGGTGCTCAGTGCTCAGTACTCAGGGTGCTGGGTGCTCAGTGCTCGGGGTGCTGGGTGCTCAGTGCTCAGGGTGCTCGGTGCTCAGTACTCAGGGTTCTCAGTGCTCAGTGCTCAGGGTGCTGGGTGCTCAGTACTCAGGGTGCTGGGTGCTCAGTACTCAGGGTGCTGGGTGCTCAGTACTCAGGTTGCTGGGTGCTCAGTGCTCAGGGTGCTGGGTGCTCAGTACTCAGGGTGCTGGGTGCTCAGTACTCATGGTGCTGGGTACTCAGTGCTCAGGGTGCTCATTCTCGGGGTGCTGGGTGCTCAGTACTCAGGGTGCTGGGTGCTCAGTACTCAGGGTGCTGGGTGCTCAGTGCTCAGGGTGCTGGGTGCTCAGTACTCAGGGTGCTGGGTGCTCAGTACTCAGGGTGCTAAGAGCTCAGGGTGCTCAGTGCTCGGGGTGCTGGATGCTCAGTGCTCAGTGCACAGGGTGCTGGGTGCTCAGTCCTCGGGGTGCTGGGTGCTCAGTACTCAGGGTGCTGGGTGCTCAGTGCTCGGGGTGCTCGGTGCTCAGTACTCAGGGTGCTGGGTGCTCAGTACTCAGGGTGCTCAGTGTTCGGGGAGCTCGGTGCTCAGTACTCAGGGTGCTGGGTGTTCAGTGCTCGGGGTGCTCGGTGCTCAGTACTCAGGGTTCTCAGTGCTCAGTGCTCAGGGTGCTGGGTGCTCAGTACTCATGGTGCTCAGTGCTCAGTACTCGGGGTGCAGGGTGCTCAGTACTCAGAGTGCTCAGTGCTCAGTACTCGGGGTGCTGGGTGCTCAGTGCTCAGGGTGCTCAGTGCTCAGTGCTCGGGGTGCTGGGTGCTCAGTTCTCAGGGTGCTCGGTGCTCAGTACTCGGGGTGCTGGGTGCTCAGTGCTCAGGGTGCTGGGTGCTCAGTGCTCGGGGTGCTGGGTGCTCAGTACTCAGGGTGCTAAGAGCTCAGGGTGCTCAGTGCTTGGGGTGCTCAGTGCTCAGTACTCGGGGTGCTGGGTGCTCAGTGCTCAGGGTGCTCAGTGCTCAGTGCTCGGGGTGCTAGGTGCTCAGTGCTCGGGGTGCTGGGTGCTCAGTGCTCAGAGTGCTGGGTGCTCAGTACTCAGGTTGCTGGGTGCTCAGTGCTCAGGGTGCTGGGTGCTCAGTACTCAGGGTGCTGGGTGCTCAGAACTCATGGTGCTGGGTGCTCAGTGCTCAGGGTGCTGGGTGCTCAGTGCTCGGGGTGCTCGGTGCTCAGTACTCAGGATGCTGAGTGCTCAGTACTCAGGGTGCTGGGTGCTCAGTACTCAGGGTGCTGGGTGCTCAGTGCTCGGGGTGCTGGGTGCTCAGTGCTCAGGGTGCTCAGCGCTCAGTACTCAGGGTGCTCAGTGCTCAGTACTCAGGGTGCTGGGTGCTCAGTGATCAGGGTGCTGGGTGCTCAGTGCTCGGGGGTACTGGGTACTCAGTGCTCAGTACACAGGGTGCTGAGTGCTCAGTGCTCGGGGTGCTGGGTGCTCAGTGCTCAGTACTCAGGGTGCTGGGTGCTCAGTGCTCGGGGTGCTGGGTGCTCAGTGCTCAGGGTGCTCGGTGGTCAGTACTCAGGGTTCTCAGTGCTCAGTGCTCAGGGTGCTGGGTGCTCAGTACTCAGGGTGCTGGGTGCTCAGTACTCAGGGTGCTGGGTGCTCAGTACTCAGGTTGCTGGGTGCTCAGTGCTCAGGGTGCTGGGTGCTCAGTACTCAGGGTGCTGGGTGCTCAGTACTCATGGTGCTGGGTACTCAGTGCTCAGGGTGCTCATTCTCGGGGTGCTGGGTGCTCAGTACTCAGGGTGCTGGGTGCTCAGTACTCAGGGTGCTGGGTGCTCAGTGCTCAGGGTGCTGGGTGCTCAGTACTCAGGGTGCTGGGTGCTCAGTACTCAGGGTGCTAAGAGCTCAGGGTGCTCAGTGCTCGGGGTGCTGGATGCTCAGTGCTCAGTGCACAGGGTGCTGGGTGCTCAGTCCTCGGGGTGCTGGGTGCTCAGTACTCAGGGTGCTGGGTGCTCAGTGCTCGGGGTGCTCGGTGCTCAGTACTCAGGGTGCTGGGTGCTCAGTACTCAGGGTGCTCAGTGTTCGGGGAGCTCGGTGCTCAGTACTCAGGGTGCTGGGTGTTCAGTGCTCGGGGTGCTCGGTGCTCAGTACTCAGGGTTCTCAGTGCTCAGTGCTCAGGGTGCTGGGTGCTCAGTACTCATGGTGCTCAGTGCTCAGTACTCGGGGTGCAGGGTGCTCAGTACTCAGAGTGCTCAGTGCTCAGTACTCGGGGTGCTGGGTGCTCAGTGCTCAGGGTGCTCAGTGCTCAGTGCTCGGGGTGCTGGGTGCTCAGTTCTCAGGGTGCTCGGTGCTCAGTACTCGGGGTGCTGGGTGCTCAGTGCTCAGGGTGCTGGGTGCTCAGTGCTCGGGGTGCTGGGTGCTCAGTGCTCAGGGTGCTGGGTGCTCAGTGCCCGGGTGCTCAGTGCTCAGTACTCAGAGTGCTGGGTGCTCAGTACTCAGGGTGCTGGGTGCTCAGTGCTCAGGGTGCTGGGTGCTCAGTACTCAGGGTGCTGGGTGCTCAGTACTCAGGGTGCTAAGAGCTCAGGGTGCTCAGTGCTCGGGGTGCTGGATGCTCAGTGCTCAGTGCACAGGGTGCTGGGTGCTCAGTCCTCGGGGTGCTGGGTGCTCAGTACTCAGGGTGCTGGGTGCTCAGTACTCAGGGTGCTGGGTGCTCAGTGCTCAGGATGCTGGGTGCTCAGTGCTCTGGGTGCTGGGTGCTCAGTGCTCAGGGTGCTGGGTGCTCAGTGCTCACGGTGCTGGGTGCTCAGTGCTCGGGGTGCTGGGTGCTGAGTGCTCAGGGTGCTGGGTGCTCAGTGCTCGGGGTGCTCGGTGCTCAGTACACAGGGTGCTGGGTGCTCAGTGCTCGGGGTGCTGGGTGCTCAGTGCTCAGTACTCAGGGTGCTGGGTGCTCAGTGCTCGGGGTGCTGGGTGCTCAGTACTCAGCGTGCTGTGTGCTCAGTACTCAGGGTGCTGGGTGCTCAGTGCTCAGGGTGCTGGGTGCTCAGTGCTCAGGGTGCTGGGTGCTCAGTTATCGGGGTGCTGGGTGCTCAGTACTCAGGGTGCTCAGTGCTCGGGGAGCTCGGTGCTCAGTACTCAGGGTGCTGGGTGCTCAGTACTCAGTGCTCGGGGTCCTGGGTGCTCCGTGCTCGGGGTGCTGGGTGCTCAGTGCTCTGGCTGCTTAGTACTCAGTACTCAGGGTGCTGGGTGCTCAGTACTCAGGGTGCTCAGTGCTCGGGGTGCTGGGTGCTCAGTGCTCAGGGTGATCGGTGCTCAGTACTCAGGATGCTGGGTGCTCAGTACTCAGGGTGCTGGGTGCTCAGTACTCAGGGTGCTGGTTGCTCAGTCCTCAGGGTGCTCAGTGCTCAGGGTGCTGTGTGCTCAGTGCTCGGGGTGCTCGGTGCTCAGTATTCAGGGTGCTGAGTGCTCAGTACTCAGGGTGCTGGGTGCTCAGTACTCAGGGTGCTGGGTGCTCAGTGCTCGGGGTGCTGGGTGCTCAGTGCTCAGGGTGCTCAGTGCTCAGTACTCAGGGTGCTCAGTGCTCAGTACTCAGGGTGCTGGGTGCTCAGTGCTCAGGGTGCTGGGTGCTCAGTGCTCGGGGGTACTGGGTACTCAGTGCTCAGTACACACGGTGCTGAGTGCTCAGTGCTCGGGGTGCTGGGTGCTCAGTGCTCAGTACTCAGGCTGCTGGGTGCTCAGTGCTCGGGGTGCTGGGTGCTCAGTGCTCGGGGTGCTCGGTGCTCAGTACTCAGGGTTCTCAGTGCTCAGTGCTCAGGGTGCTGGTTGCTCAGTACTCAGGGTGCTCAGTGCTCAGTACTCGGGGTGCTGGGTGCTCAGTACTCAGGGTGCTCAGTGCTCAGTACTCGGGGTGCTGGGTGCTCAGTGCTCAGGGTACTCAGTGCTCAGTGCTGGGGGTGCTGGGTGCTCAGTGCTTGAGGTGCTGGGTGCTCAGTGCTCAGAGTGCTGGGTGCTCAGTACTCAGGTTGCTGGGTGCTCAGTGCTCAGGGTGCTGGGTGCTCAGTACTCAGGGTGCTGGGTGCTCAGTACTCATGGTGCTGGGTACTCAGTGCTCAGGGTGCTCTTTCTCGGGGTGCTGGGTGCTCAGTACTCAGGGTGCTGGGTGCTCAGTGCTCGGGGTGCTGGGTGCTCAGTGCTCGGGGTGCTCGGTGCTCAGTACTCAGGGTGCTGGGTGCTCAGTACTCAGGGTGCTCAGTGTTCGGGGAGCTCGGTGCTCAGTACTCAGGGTGCTGCGTGTTCAGTGCTCGCGGTGCTTGGTGCTCAGTACTCAGGGTTCTCAGTGCTCAGTGCTCATGGTGCTGGGTGCTCAGTACTCATGGTGCTCAGTGCTCAGTACTCGGGGTGCTGGGTGCTCAGTACTCAGGGTGCTCAGTGCTCAGTACTCGGGGTGCTGGGTGCTCAGTGCTCAGGGTGCTCAGTGCTCAGTGCTCGGGGTACTGGGTGCTCAGTTCTCGGGGTGCTCGGTGCTCAGTACTCGGGGTGCTGGGTGCTCAGTGCTCAGGGTGCTGGGTGCTCAGTGCTCGGGGTGCTGGGTGCTCAGTGCTCAGGGTGCTGGGTGCTCAGTGCCCGGGTGCTCAGTGCTCAGTACTCAGAGTGCTGGGTGCTCAGTACTCAGGGTGCTGGGTGCTCAGTGCTCAGGGTGCTGGGTGCTCAGTACTCAGGGTGCTGGGTGCTCAGTGCCCGGGTGCTCAGTGCTCAGTACTCAGAGTGCTGGGTGCTCAGTGCTCTGGGTGCTGGGTGCTCAGTGCTCAGGGTGCTGGGTGCTCAGTGCTCACGGTGCTGGGTGCTCAGTGCTCGGGGTGCTGGGTGCTGAGTGCTCAGGGTGCTGGGTGCTCAGTGCTCGGGGTGCTCGGTGCTCAGTACACAGGGTGCTGGGTGCTCAGTGCTCGGGGTGCTGGGTGCTCAGTGCTCAGTACTCAGGGTGCTGGGTGCTCAGTGCTCGGGGTGCTGGGTGCTCAGTACTCAGCGTGCTGGGTGCTCAGTACTCAGGGTGCTGGGTGCTCAGTGCTCAGGGTGCTGGGTGCTCAGTGCTCAGGGTGATGGGTGCTCAGTGATCGGGGTGCTGGGTGCTCAGTACTCAGGGTGCTCAGTGCTCGGGGAGCTCGGTGCTCAGTACTCAGGGTGCTGGGTGCTAAGTACTCAGTGCTCGGAGTCCTGGGTGCTCCGTGCTCGGGGTGCTGGGTGCTCAGTGCTCTGGGTGCTTAGTGCTCAGTACTCAGGGTGCTGGGTGCTCAGTACTCAGGGTGACAAGTGCTCGGGGTGCTGGGTGCTCAGTGCTCAGGGTGATCGGTGCTCAGTACTCAGGATGCTGGGTGCTCAGTACTCAGGGTGCTGGGTGCTGAGTCCTCAGGGTGCTCAGTGCTCAGGGTGCTGGGTGCTCAGTGCTCGGGGTGCTCGGTGCTCAGTACTCAGGGTGCTGAGTGATCAGTACTCAGGGTGCTGGGTGCTCAGTACTCAGGGTGCTGGGTGCTCAGTGCTCGGGGTGCTGGGTGCTCAGTGCTCAGGGTGCTCAGTGCTCAGTACTCAGGGTGCTCAGTGCTCAGTACTCAGGGTGCTGGGTGCTCAGTGCTCAGGGTGCTGGGTGCTCAGTGCTCGGGGTTACTGGGTACTCAGTGCTCAGTACACAGGGTGCTGAGTGCTCAGTGCTCGGGGTGCTGGGTGCTCAGTGCTCAGTACTCAGGGTGCTGGGTGCTCAGTGCTCGGGGTGCTGGGTGCTCAGTGCTCGGGGTGCTCGGTGCTCAGTACTCAGGGTTCTCAGTGCTCAGTGCTCAGGGTGCTGGGTGCTCAGTACTCAGGGTGCTCAGTGCTCCGTACTCGGGGTGCTGGGTGCTCAGTACTCAGGGTGCTCAGTGCTCAGTACTCGGGGTGCTGGGTGCTCAGTGCTCAGGGTGCTCAGTGCTCAGTGCTCGGGGTGCTGGGTGCTCAGTGCTCGGGGTGCTGGGTGCTCAGTGCTCAGAGTGCTGGGTGCTCAGTACTCAGGTTGCTGGGTGCTCAGTGCTCAGGGTGCTGGGTGCTCAGTACTCAGGGTGCTGGGTGCTCAGAACTCATGGTGCTGGGTGCTCAGTGCTCAGGGTGCTGGGTGCTCAGTGCTCGGGGTGCTCGGTGCTCAGTACTCAGGATGCTGAGTGCTCAGTACCCAGGGTGCTGGGTGCTCAGTACTCAGGGTGCTGGGTGCTCAGTGCTCGGGGTGCTGGGTGCTCAGTGCTCAGGGTGCTCAGCTCTCAGTACTCAGGGTGCTCAGTGCTCAGTACTCAGGGTGCTGGGTGCTCAGTGCTCAGGGTGCTGGGTGCTCAGTGCTCGGGGGTACTGGGTACTCAGTGCTCAGTACACAGGGTGCTGAGTGCTCAGTGCTCGGGGTGCTGGGTGCTCAGTGCTCAGTACTCAGGGTGCTGGGTGCTCAGTGCTCGGGGTGCTGGGTGCTCAGTGCTCGGGGTGCTCGGTGCTCAGTACTCAGGGTTCTCAGTGCTCAGTGCTCAGGGTGCTGGGTGCTCAGTACTCAGGGTGCTCAGTGCTCAGTACTCGGGGTGCTGGGTGCTCAGTGCTCAGGGTGCTCAGTGCTCAGTGCTCGGGGTGCTGGGTGCTCAGTGCTCAGGGTGCTGGGTGCTCAGTGCTCAGAGTGCTGGGTGCTCAGTACTCAGGTTGCTGGGTGCTCAGTGCTCAGGGTGCTGGGTGCTCAGTACTCAGAGTGCTGGGTGCTCAGTGCTCTGGGTGCTGGGTGCTCAGTGCTCAGGGTGCTCAGTGCTCAGTGCTCGGGGTGCTGGGTGCTCAGTGCTCAGGGTGCTGGGTGCTCAGTGCTCAGAGTGCTGGGTGCTCAGTACTCAGGTTGCTGGGTGCTCAGTGCTCAGGGTGCTGGGTGCTCAGTACTCAGAGTGCTGGGTGCTCAGTGCTCTGGGTGCTGGGTGCTCATTGCTCAGGGTGCTGGGTGCTCAGTGCTCACGGTGCTGGGTGCTCAGTGCTCGGGGTGCTGGGTGCTGAGTGCTCAGGGTGTTGGGTGCTCAGTGCTCGGGGTGCTCGGTGCTCAGTACACAGGGTGCTGGGTGCTCAGTGCTCGGGGTGCTGGGTGCTCAGTGCTCAGTACTCAGGGTGCTGGGTGCTCAGTGCTCGGGGTGCTGGGTGCTCAGTACTCAGCGTGCTGGGTGCTCAGTACTCAGGGTGCTGGGTGCTCAGTGCTCAGGGTGCTGGGTGCTCAGTGCTCAGGGTGCTGGGTGCTCAGTGATCGGGGTGCTGGGTGCTCAGTACTCAGGGTGCTCAGTGCTCGGGGAGCTCGGTGCTCAGTACTCAGGGTGCTGGGTGCTAAGTACTCAGTGCTCGGAGTCCTGGGTGCTCCGTGCTCGGGGTGCTGGGTGCTCAGTGCTCTGGGTGCTTAGTGCTCAGTACTCAGGGTGCTGGGTGCTCAGTACTCAGGGTGCTCAGTGCTCGGGGTGCTGGGTGCTCAGTGCTCAGGGTGTTCGGTGCTCAGTACTCAGGATGCTGGGTGCTCAGTACTCAGGGTGCTGGGTGCTGAGTCCTCAGGGTGCTCAGTGCTCAGGGTGCTGGGTGCTCAGTGCTCGGGGTGCTGGGTGCTCAGTACTCAGGGTGCTGGGTGCTCAGTGCTCGGGGTGCTGGGTGCTCAGTGCTCAGGGTGCTCAGTGCTCAGTACTCAGGGTGCTCAGTGCTCAGTACTCAGGGTGCTGGGTGCTCAGTGCTCAGGGTGCTGGGTGCTCAGTGCTCGGGGTTACTGGGTACTAAGTGCTCAGTACACAGGGTGCTGAGTGCTCAGTGCTCGGGGTGCTGGGTGCTCAGTGCTCAGTACTCAGGGTGCTGGGTGCTCAGTGCTCGGGGTGCTGGGTGCTCAGTGCTCGGGGTGCTCGGTGCTCAGTACTCAGGGTTCTCAGTGCTCAGTGCTCAGGGTGCTGGGTGCTCAGTACTCAGGGTGCTCAGTGCTCCGTACTCGGGGTGCTGGGTGCTCAGTACTCAGGGTGCTCAGTGCTCAGTACTCGGGGTGCTGGGTGCTCAGTGCTCAGGGTGCTCAGTGCTCAGTGCTCGGGGTGCTGGGTGCTCAGTGCTCGGGGTGCTGGGTGCTCAGTGCTCAGAGTGCTGGGTGCTCAGTACTCAGGTTGCTGGGTGCTCAGTGCTCAGGGTGCTGGGTGCTCAGTACTCAGGGTGCTGGGTGCTCAGAACTCATGGTGCTGGGTGCTCAGTGCTCAGGGTGCTGGGTGTTCAGTGCTCGGGGTGCTCGGTGCTCAGTACTCAGGATGCTGAGTGCTCAGTACCCAGGGTGCTGGGTGCTCAGTACTCAGGGTGCTGGGTGCTCAGTGCTCAGGGTGCTCAGCTCTCAGTACTCAGGGTGCTCAGTGCTCAGTACTCAGGGTGCTGGGTGCTCAGTGCTCAGGGTGCTGGGTCCTCAGTGCTCGGGGGTACTGGGTACTCAGTGCTCAGTACACAGGGTGCTGAGTGCTCAGTGCTCGGGGTGCTGGGTGCTCAGTGCTCAGTACTCAGGGTGCTGGGTGCTCAGTGCTCGGGGTGCTGGGTGCTCAGTGCTCGGGGTGCTCGGTGCTCAGTACTCAGGGTTCTCAGTGCTCAGTGCTCAGGGTGCTGGGTGCTCAGTACTCAGGGTGCTCAGTGCTCAGTACTCGGGGTGCTGGGTGCTCAGTGCTCAGGGTGCTCAGTGCTCAGTGCTCGGGGTGCTGGGTGCTCAGTGCTCAGGGTGCTGGGTGCTCAGTGCTCAGAGTGCTGGGTGCTCAGTACTCAGGTTGCTGGGTGCTCAGTGCTCAGGGTGCTGGGTGCTCAGTACTCAGGGTGCTGGGTGCTCAGTACTCATGGTGCTGGGTACTCAGTGCTCAGGGTGCTCATTCTCGGGGTGCTGGGTGCTCAGTACTCAGGGTGCTGGGTGCTCAGTGCTCGGGGTGCTGGGTGCTCAGTGCTCGGGGTGCTCGGTGCTCAGTACTCAGGGTGCTGGGTGCTCAGTACTCAGGGTGCTCAGTGTTCGGGGAGCTCGGTGCTCAGTACTCAGGGTCCTGGGTGTTCAGTGCTCGGGGTGCTCGGTGCTCAGTACTCAGGGTTCTCAGTGCTCAGTGCTCAGGGTGCTGGGTGCTCAGTACTCATGGTGCTCAGTGCTCAGTACTCGGGGTGCTGGGTGCTCAGTACTCAGGGTGCTCAGTGCTCAGTACTCGGGGTGCTGGGTGCTCAGTGCTCAGGGTGCTCAGTGCTCAGTGCTCGGGGTGCTGGGTGCTCAGTTCTCAGGGTGCTCGGTGCTCAGTACTCGGGGTGCTGGGTGCTCAGTGCTCAGGGTGCTGGGTGCTCAGTGCTCGGGGTGCTGGGTGCTCAGTGCTCAGGGTGCTGGGTGCTCAGTGCCCGGGTGCTCAGTGCTCAGTACTCAGAGTGCTGGGTGCTCAGTACTCAGGGTGCTGGGTGCTCAGTGCTCAGGGTGCTGGGTGCTCAGTACTCAGGGTGCTGGGTGCTCAGTACTCAGGGTGCTAAGAGCTCAGGGTGCTCAGTGCTCGGGGTGCTGGATGCTCAGTGCTCAGTGCACAGGGTGCTGGGTGCTCAGTCCTCGGGGTGCTGGGTGCACAGTACTCAGGGTGCTGGGTGCTCAGTACTCAGGGTGCTGGGTGCTCAGTGCTCAGGGTGCTGGGTGCTCAGTGCTCTGGGTGCTGGGTGCTCAGTGCTCAGGGTGCTGGGTGCTCAGTGCTCACGGTGCTGGGTACTCAGTGCTCGGGGTGCTGGGTGCTGAGTGCTCAGGGTGCTGGGTGCTCAGTGCTCGGGGTGCTCGGTGCTCAGTACACAGGGTGCTGGGTGCTCAGTGCTCGGGGTGCTGGGTGCTCAGTGCTCAGTACTCAGGGTGCTGGGTGCTCAGTGCTCGGGGTGCTGGGTGCTCAGTGCTCAGTACTCAGGGTGCTGGGTGCTCAGTGCTCAGGGTGCTGGGTGCTCAGTACTCAGGGTGCTCAGTGCTCTGGGTGCTTAGTGCTCAGTACTCATGGTGCTGGGTGCTCAGTACTCAGGGTGCTCAGTGCTCGGGGTGCTGGGTGCTCAGTGCTCAGGGTGATCGGTGCTCAGTACTCAGGATGCTGGGTGCTCAGTACTCAGGGTGCTGGGTGCTGAGTCCTCAGGGTGCTCAGTGGTCAGGGTGCTGGGTGCTCAGTGCTCGGGGTGCTCAGTGCTCAGTACTCAGGGTGCTGAGTGATCAGTACTCAGGGTGCTGGCTACTCAGTACTCAGGGTGCTGGGTGCTCAGTGCTCGGGGTGCTGGGTGCTCAGTGCTCAGGGTGCTCAGTGCTCAGTACTCAGGGTGCTCAGTGCTCAGTACTCAGGGTGCTGGGTGCTCAGTGCTCAGGGTGCTGGGTGCTCAGTGCTCGGGGGTACTGGGTACTCAGTGCTCAGTACACAGGGTGCTGAGTGCTCAGTGCTCGGGGTGCTGGGTGCTCAGTGCTCAGTACTCAGGGTGCTGGGTGCTCAGTGCTCGGGGTGCTGGGTGCTCAGTGCTCGGGGTGCTCGGTGCTCAGTACTCAGGGTTCTCAGTGCTCAGTGCTTAGGGTGCTGGGTGCTCAGTACTCAGGGTGCTCAGTGCTCCGTACTCGGGGTGCTGGGTGCTCAGTACTCAGGGTGCTCAGTGCTCAGTACTCGGGGTGCTGGGTGCTCAGTGCTCAGGGTGCTCAGTGCTCAGTGCTCGGGGTGCTGGGTGCTCAGTGCTCGGGGTGCTGGGTGCTCAGTGCTCAGAGTACTGGGTGCTCAGTACTCAGGTTGCTGGGTGCTCAGTGCTCAGTGTGCTGGGTGCTCAGTACTCAGGGTGCTGGGTGCTCAGAACTCATGGTGCTGGGTGCTCAGTGCTCAGGGTGCTGGGTGCTCAGTGCTCGGTGTGCTCGGTGCTCAGTACTCAGGATGCTGAGTGCTCAGTACTCAGGGTGCTGGGTGCTCAGTACTCAGGGTGCTGGGTGCTCAGTGCTCGGGGTGCTGGGTCCTCAGTGCTCAGGGTGCTCAGCGCTCAGTACTCAGGGTGCTCAGTGCTCAGTACTCAGGGTGCTGGGTGCTCAGTGCTCAGGGTGCTGGGTGCTCAGTGCTCGGGGGTACTGGGTACACAGTGCTCAGTACACAGGGTGCTGAGTGCTCAGTGCTCGGGGTGCTGGGTGCTCAGTGCTCAGTACTCAGGGTGCTGGGTGCTCAGTGCTCGGGGTGCTGGGTGCTCAGTGCTCGGGGTGCTCGGTGCTCAGTACTCAGGGTTCTCAGTGCTCAGTGCTCAGGGTGCTGGTTGCTCAGTACTCAGGGTGCTCAGTGCTCAGTACTCGGGGTGCTGGGTGCTCAGTACTCAGGGTGCTCAGTGCTCAGTACTCGGGGTGCTGGGTGCTCAGTGCTCAGGGTGCTCAGTGCTCAGTGCTCGGGGTGCTGGGTGCTCAGTGCTCGGGGTGCTGGGTGCTCAGTGCTCAGAGTGCTGGGTGCTCAGTACTCAGGTTGCTGGGTGCTCAGTGCTCAGGGTGCTGGGTGCTCAGTACTCAGGGTGCTGTGTGCTCAGTATTCATGGTGCTGGGTACTCAGTGCTCAGGGTGCTCATTCTCGGGGTGCTGGGTGCTCAGTACTCAGGGTGCTGGGTGCTCAGTACTCAGTGTGCTAAGAGCTCAGGGTGCTCAGTGCTCGGGGTGCTGGATGCTCAGTGCTCAGTGCACAGGGTGCTGGGTGCTCAGTCCTCGGGGTGCTGGGTGCTCAGTACTCAGGGTGCTGGGTGCTCAGTACTCAGGGTGCTGGGTGCTCAGTGCTCTGGGTGCTGGGTGCTCAGTGCTCAGGGTGCTGGGTGCTCAGTGCCTAGGGTGCTGCGTGCTCAGTGCTAGGGGTGCTGGGTGCTGAGTGCTCGGGTTGCTGGGTGCTCAGTGCTCGGGGTGCTCGGTGCTCAGTACACAGGGTGCTGGGTGCTCAGTGCTCGGGGTGCTGGGTGCTCAGTGCTCAGTACTCAGGGTGCTGGGTGCTCAGTGCTCGGGGTGCTGGGTGCTCAGTACTCAGCGTGCTGGGTGCTCAGTACTCAGGGTGCTGGGTGCTCAGTGCTCAGGGTGCTGGGTGCTCAGTGCTCAGGGTGCTGGGTGCTCAGTGATTGGGTTTCTGGGTGCTCAGTACTCAGGGTGCTCAGTTCTCGGGGAGCTCGGTGCTCAGTACTCAGGGTGCTGGGTGCTCAGTACTCAGTGCTCGGGGTCCTGGATGCTCCGTGCTCGGGGTGCTGGGTGCTCAGTGCTCTGGGTGCTTAGTGCTCAGTACTCAGGGTGCTGGGTGCTCAGTACTCAGGGTGCTCAGTGCTCGCGGTGCTGGGTGCTCAGTGCTCAGGGTGATCGGTGCTCAGTACTCAGGATGCTGGGTGCTCAGTACTCAGGGTGCTGAGTGCTCAGTACTCAGGGTGCTGGTTGCTCAGTCCTCAGGGTGCTCAGTGCTCAGGGTGCTGGGTGCTCAGTCCTCAGGGTGCTCAGTGCTCGGGGTGCTGGGTGCTCAGTGCTCGGGGTGCTGGGTGCTCAGTGCTCAGAGTGCTGGGTGCTCAGTACTCAGGTTGCTGGGTGCTCAGTGCTCAGGGTGCTGGGTGCTCAGTACTCAGGGTGCTGGGTGCTCAGAACTCATGGTGCTGGGTGCTCAGTGCTCAGGGTGCTGGGTGCTCAGTGCTCGGGGTGCTCGGTGCTCAGTACTCAGGTTGCTGAGTGCTCAGTACCCAGGGTGCTGGGTGCTCAGTACTCAGGGTGCTGGGTGCTCAGTGCTCAGGGTGCTCAGCTCTCAGTACTCAGGGTGCTCAGTGCTCAGTACTCAGGGTGCTGGGTGCTCAGTGCTCAGGGTGCTGGGTGCTCAGTGCTCGGGGGTACTGGGTACTCAGTGCTCAGTACACAGGGTGCTGAGTGCTCAGTGCTCGGGGTGCTGGGTGCTCAGTGCTCAGTGCTCGGGGTGCTGGGTGCTCAGTGCTCAGTACTCAGGGTGCTCAGTGCTCAGTACTCAGGGTGCTGGGTGCTCAGTGCTCGGGGTGCTCGGTGCTCAGTACTCAGGGTTCTCAGTGCTCAGTGCTCAGGGTGCTGGGTGCTCAGTACTCAGGGTGCTCAGTGCTCAGTACTCGGGGTGCTGGGTGCTCAGTGCTCAGGGTGCTCAGTGCTCAGTGCTTGGGGTGCTGGGTGCTCAGTGCTCAGGGTGCTGGGTGCTCAGTGCTCAGAGTGCTGGGTGCTCAGTACTCAGGTTGCTGGGTGCTCAGTGCTCAGGGTGCTGGGTGCTCAGTACTCAGGGTGCTGGGTGCTCAGTACTCATGGTGCTGGGTACTCAGTGCTCAGGGTGCTCATTCTCGGGGTGCTGGGTGCTCAGTACTCAGGGTGCTGGGTGCTCAGTGCTCGGGGTGCTGGGTGCTCAGTGCTCGGGGTGCTCGGTGCTCAGTACTCAGGGTGCTGGGTGCTCAGTACTCAGGGTGCTCAGTGTTTGGGGAGCTCGGTGCTCAGTACTCAGGGTCCTGGGTGTTCAGTGCTCGGGGTGCTCGGTGCTCAGTACTCAGGGTTCTCAGTGCTCAGTGCTCAGGGTGCTGGGTGCTCAGTACTCAGGGTGCTCAGTGCTCAGTACTCGGGGTGCTGGGTGCTCAGTGCTCAGGGTGCTCAGTGCTCAGTGCTCGGGGTGCTGGGTGCTCAGTTCTCAGGGTGCTCGGTGCTCAGTACTCGGGGTGCTGGGTGCTCAGTGCTCAGGGTGCTGGGTGCTCAGTGCTCGGGGTGCTGGGTGCTCAGTGCTCAGGGTGCTGGGTGCTCAGTGCCCGGGTGCTCAGTGCTCAGTACTCAGAGTGCTGGGTGCTCAGTACTCAGGGTGCTGGGTGCTCAGTGCTCAGGGTGCTGGGTGCTCAGTACTCAGGGTGCTGGGTGCTCAGTACTCAGGGTGCTAAGAGCTCAGGGTGCTCAGTGCTCGGGGTGCTGGATGCTCAGTGCTCAGTGCACAGGGTGCTGGGTGCTCAGTCCTCGGGGTGCTGGGTGCTCAGTACTCAGGGTGCTGGGTGCTCAGTACTCAGGGTGCTGGGTGCTCAGTGCTCAGGGTGCTGGGTGCTCAGTGCTCTGGGTGCTGGGTGCTCAGTGCTCAGGGTGCTGGGTGCTCAGTGCTCACGGTGCTGGGTACACAGTGCTCGGGGTGCTGGGTGCTGAGTGCTCAGGGTGCTGGGTGCTCAGTGCTCGGGGTGCTCGGTGCTCAGTACGCAGGGTGCTGGGTGCTCAGTGCTCGGGGTGCTGGGTGCTCAGTGCTCAGTACTCAGGGTGCTGGGTGCTCAGTGCTCGGGGTGCTGGGTGCTCAGTACTCAGCGTGCTGGGTGCTCAGTACTCAGGGTGCTGGGTGCTCAGTGCTCAGGGTGCTGGGTGCTCAGTACTCAGGGTGCTCAGTGCTCTGGGTGCTTAGTGCTCAGTACTCATGGTGCTGGGTGCTCAGTACTCAGGGTGCTCAGTGCTCGGGGTGCTAGGTGCTCAGTGCTCAGGGTGATCGGTGCTCAGTATTCAGGATGCTGTGTGCTCAGTACTCAGGGTGCTGGGTGCTGAGTCCTCAGGGTGCTCAGTGGTCAGGGTGCTGGGTGCTCAGTGCTCGGGGTGCTCAGTGCTCAGTACTCAGGGTGCTGAGTGATCAGTACTCAGGGTGCTGGCTGCTCAGTACTCAGGGTGCTGGGTGCTCAGTGCTCGGGGTGCTGGGTGCTCAGTGCTCAGGGTGCTCAGTGCTCAGTACTCAGGGTGCTCAGTGCTCAGTACTCAGGGTGCTGGGTGCTCAGTGCTCAGGGTGCTGGGTGCTCAGTGCTCGGGGGTACTGGGTACTCAGTGCTCAGTACACAGGGTGCTGAGTGCTCAGTGCTCGGGGTGCTGGGTGCTCAGTGCTCAGTACTCAGGGTGCTGGGTGCTCAGTGCTCGGGGTGCTGGGTGCTCAGTGCTCGGGGTGCTCGGTGCTCAGTACTCAGGGTTCTCAGTGCTCAGTGCTCAGGGTGCTGGGTGCTCAGTACTCAGGGTGCTCAGTGCTCCGTACTCGGGGTGCTGGGTGCTCAGTACTCAGGGTGCTCAGTGCTCAGTACTCGGGGTGCTGGGTGCTCAGTGCTCAGGGTGCTCAGTGCTCAGTGCTCGGGGTGCTGGGTGCTCAGTGCTCGGGGTGCTGGGTGCTCAGTGCTCAGAGTGCTGGGTGCTCAGTACTCAGGTTGCTGGGTGCTCAGTGCTCAGTGTGCTGGGTGCTCAGTACTCAGGGTGCTGGGTGCTCAGAACTCATGGTGCTGGGTGCTCAGTGCTCAGGGTGCTGGGTGCTCAGTGCTCGGTGTGCTCGGTGCTCAGTACTCAGGATGCTGAGTGCTCAGTACTCAGGGTGCTGGGTGCTCAGTACTCAGGGTGCTGGGTGCTCAGTGCTCGGGGTGCTGGGTGCTCAGTGCTCAGGGTGCTCAGCGCTCAGTACTCAGGGTGCTCAGTGCTCAGTACTCAGGGTGCTGGGTGCTCAGTGCTCAGGGTGCTGGGTGCTCAGTGCTCGGGGGTACTGGGTACACAGTGCTCAGTACACAGGGTGCTGAGTGCTCAGTGCTCGGGGTGCTGGGTGCTCAGTGCTCAGTACTCAGGGTGCTGGGTGCTCAGTGCTCGGGGTGCTGGGTGCTCAGTGCTCGGGGTGCTCGGTGCTCAGTACTCAGGGTTCTCAGTGCTCAGTGCTCAGGGTGCTGGTTGCTCAGTACTCAGGGTGCTCAGTGCTCAGTACTCGGGGTGCTGGGTGCTCAGTACTCAGGGTGCTCAGTGCTCAGTACTCGGGGTGCTGGGTGCTCAGTGCTCAGGGTGCTCAGTGCTCAGTGCTCGGGGTGCTGGGTGCTCAGTGCTCGGGGTGCTGGGTGCTCAGTGCTCAGAGTGCTGGGTGCTCAGTACTCAGGTTGCTGGGTGCTCAGTGCTCAGGGTGCTGGGTGCTCAGTACTCAGGGTGCTGTGTGCTCAGTATTCATGGTGCTGGGTACTCAGTGCTCAGGGTGCTCATTCTCGGGGTGCTGGGTGCTCAGTACTCAGGGTGCTGGGTGCTCAGTACTCAGTGTGCTAAGAGCTCAGGGTGCTCAGTGCTCGGGGTGCTGGATGCTCAGTGCTCAGTGCACAGGGTGCTGGGTGCTCAGTCCTCGGGGTGCTGGGTGCTCAGTACTCAGGGTGCTGGGTGCTCAGTACTCAGGGTGCTGGGTGCTCAGTGCTCAGGGTGCTGGGTGCTCAGTGCTCTGGGTGCTGGGTGCTCAGTGCTCAGGGTGCTGGGTGCTCAGTCCCTAGGGTGCTGGGTGCTCAGTGCTAGGGGTGCTGGGTGCTGAGTGCTCGGGGTGCTGGGTGCTCAGTGCTCGGGGTGCTCGGTGCTCAGTACACAGGGTGCTGGGTGCTCAGTGCTCGGGGTGCTGGGTGCTCAGTGCTCAGTACTCAGGGTGCTGGGTGCTCAGTGCTCGGGGTGCTGGGTGCTCAGTACTCAGCGTGCTGGGTGCTCAGTACTCAGGGTGCTGGGTGCTCAGTGCTCAGGGTGCTGGGTGCTCAGTGCTCAGGGTGCTGGGTGCTCAGTGATTGGGGTTCTGGGTGCTCAGTACTCAGGGTGCTCAGTGCTCGGGGAGCTCGGTGCTCAGTACTCAGGGTGCTGGGTGCTCAGTACTCAGTGCTCGGGGTCCTGGATGCTCCGTGCTCGGGGTGCTGGGTGCTCAGTGCTCTGGGTGCTTAGTGCTCAGTACTCAGGGTGCTGGGTGCTCAGTACTCAGGGTGCTCAGTGCTCGCCGTGCTGGGTGCTCAGTGCTCAGGGTGATCGGTGCTCAGTACTCAGGATGCTGGGTGCTCAGTGCTCAGGGTGCTGGGTGCTCAGTGCTCGGGGGTACTGGGTACTCAGTGCTCAGTACACAGGGTGCTGAGTGCTCAGTGCTCGGGGTGCTGGGTGCTCAGTGCTCAGTACTCAGGGTGCTGGGTGCTCAGTGCTCGGGGGTACTGGGTACTCAGTGCTCAGTACACAGGGTGCTGAGTGCTCAGTGCTCGGGGTGCTGGGTGCTCAGTGCTCAGTACTCAGGGTGCTGGGTGCTCAGTGCTCGGGGTGCTGGGTGCTCAGTGCTCGGGGTGCTCGGTGCTCAGTACTCAGGGTTCTCAGTGCTCAGTGCTCAGGGTGCTGGGTGCTCAGTACTCAGGGTGCTCAGTGCTCAGTACTCAGGGTGCTGGGTGCTCAGTGCTCAGGGTGCTCAGTGCTCAGAGCTCGGGGTGCTGGGTGCTCAGTGCTCAGGGTGCTGGGTGCTCAGTGCTCAGAGTGCTGGGTGCTCAGTACTCAGGTTGCTGGGTGCTCAGTGCTCAGGGTGCTGGGTGCTCAGTACTCAGGGTGCTGGGTGCTCAGTACTCATGGTGCTGGGTACTCAGTGCTCAGGGTGCTCATTCTCGGGGTGCTGGGTGCTCAGTACTCAGGGTGCTGGGTGCTCAGTGCTCGGGGTGCTGGGTGCTCAGTGCTCGGGGTGCTCGGTGCTCAGTACTCAGGGTGCTGGGTGCTCAGTACTCAGGGTGCTCAGTGTTCGGGGAGCTCGGTGCTCAGTACTCAGGGTGCTGGGTGTTCAGTGCTCGGGGTGCTCGGTGCTCAGTACTCAGGGTTCTCAGTGCTCAGTGCTCAGGGTGCTGGGTGCTCAGTACTCATGGTGCTCAGTGCTCAGTACTCGGGGTGCTGGGAGCTCAGTACTCAGGGTGCTCAGTGCTCAGTACTCGGGGTGCTGGGTGCTCAGTGCTCAGGGTGCTCAGTGCTCAGTGCTCGGGGTGCTGGGTGCTCAGTTCTCAGGGTGCTCGGTGCTCAGTACTCGTGGTGCTGGGTGCTCAGTGCTCAGGGTGCTGGGTGCTCAGTGCTCAGGGTGCTGGGTGCTCAGTGTTCAGGGTGCTGGGTGCTCAGTGCCCGGGTGCTCAGTGCTCAGTACTCAGAGTGCTGGGTGCTCAGTACTCATAGTGCTGGGTGCTCAGTGCTCAGGGTGCTGGGTGCTCAGTACTCAGGGTGCTGGGTGCTCAGTACTCAGGGTGCTAAGAGCTCAGGGTGCTCAGTGCTCGGGGTGCTGGATGCTCAGTGCTCAGTGCACAGGTTGCTGGGTGCTCAGTCCTCGGGGTGCTGGGTGCTCAGTACTCAGGGTGCTGGGTGCTCAGTACTCAGGGTGCTGGGTGCTCAGTGCTCAGGGTGCTGGGTGCTCAGTGCTCTGGGTGCTGGGTGCTCAGTGCTCAGGGTGCTGGGTGCTCAGTGCTCACGGTGCTGGGTACTCAGTGCTCGGGGTGCTTGGTGCTGAGTGCTCAGGGTGCTGGGTGCTCAGTGCTCGGGGTGCTCGGTGCTCAGTACACAGGGTGCTGGGTGCTCAGTGCTCGGGGTGCTGGGTGCTCAGTGCTCAGTAATCAGGGTGCTGGGTGCTCAGTGCTCGGGGTGCTGGGTGCTCAGTACTCAGCGTGCTGGGTGCTCAGTACTCAGGGTGCTGGGTGCTCAGTGCTCAGGGTGCTGGGTGCTCAGTGCTGAGGGTGCTGGGTGCTCAGTGATCGGGGTGCTGGGTGCTCAGTACTCAGGGTGCTCAGTGCTCTGGGTGCTTAGTGCTCAGTACTCATGGTGCTGGGTGCTCAGTACTCAGGGTGCTCAGTGCTCGGGGTGCTGGGTGCTCAGTGCTCAGGGTGATCGGTGCTCAGTACTCAGGATGCTGGGTGCTCAGTACTCAGGGTGCTGGGTGCTGAGTCCTCAGGGTGCTCAGTGGTCAGGGTGCTGGGTGCTCAGTGCTCGGGGTGCTCAGTGCTCAGTACTCAGGGTGCTGAGTGATCAGTACTCAGGGTGCTGGCTGCTCAGTACTCAGGGTGCTGGGTGCTCAGTGCTCGGGGTGCTGGGTGCTCAGTGCTCAGGGTGCTCAGTGCTCAGTACTCAGGGTGCTCAGTGCTCAGTACTCAGGGTGCTGGGTGCTCAGTGCTCAGGGTGCTGGGTGCTCAGTGCTCGGGGGTACTGGGTACTCAGTGCTCAGTACACAGGGTGCTGAGTGCTCAGTGCTCGGGGTGCTGGGTGCTCAGTGCTCAGTACTCAGGGTGCTGGGTGCTCAGTACTCGGGGTGCTGGGTGCTCAGTGCTCGGGGTGCTCCGTGCTCAGTACTCAGGGTTCTCAGTGCTCAGTGCTCAGGGTGCTGGGTGCTCAGTACTCAGGGTGCTCAGTGCTCCGTACTCGGGGTGCTGGGTGCTCAGTACTCAGGGTGCTCAGTGCTCAGTACTCGGGGTGCTGGGTGCTCAGTGCTCAGGGTGCTCAGTGCTCAGTGCTCGGGGTGCTGGGTGCTCAGTGCTCGGGGTGCTGGGTGCTCAGTGCTCAGAGTGCTGGGTGCTCAGTACTCAGGTTGCTGGGTGCTCAGTGCTCAGTGTGCTGTGTGCTCAGTACTCAGGGTGCTGGGTGCTCAGAACTCATGGTGCTGGGTGCTCAGTGATCAGGGTGCTGGGTGCTCAGTGCTCGGTGTGCTCGGTGCTCAGTACTCAGGATGCTGAGTGCTCAGTACTCAGGGTGCTGGGTGCTCAGTACTCAGGGTGCTGGGTGCTCAGTGCTCGGGGAGCTGGGTGCTCAGTGCTCAGGGTGCTCAGCGCTCAGTACTCAGGGTGCTCAGTGCTCAGTACTCAGGGTGCTGGGTGCTCAGTGCTCAGGGTGCTGGGTGCTCAGTGCTCGGGGGTACTGGGTACTCAGTGCTCAGTACACAGGGTGCTGAGTGCTCAGTGCTCGGGGTGCTGGGTGCTCAGTGCTCAGTACTCAGGGTGCTGGGTGCTCAGTGCTCGGGGTGCTGGGTGCTCAGTGCTCGGGGTGCTCGGTGCTCAGTACTCAGGGTTCTCAGTGCTCAGTGCTCAGGCTGCTGGTTGCTCAGTACTCAGGGTGCTCAGTGCTCAGTACTCGGGGTGCTGGGTGCTCAGTACTCAGGGTGCTCAGTGCTCAGTACTCGGGGTGCTGGGTGCTCAGTGCTCAGGGTGCTCAGTGCTCAGTGCTCGGGGTGCTGGGTGCTCAGTGCTCGGGGTGCTGGGTGCTCAGTGCTCAGAGTGCTGGGTGCTCAGTACTCAGGTTGCTGGGTGCTCAGTGCTCAGGGTGCTGGGTGCTCAGTACTCAGGGTGCTGTGTGCTCAGTATTCATGGTGCTGGGTACTCAGTGCTCAGGGTGCTCATTCTCGGGGTGCTGGGTGCTCAGTACTCAGGGTGCTGGGTGCTCAGTACTCAGTGTGCTAAGAGCTCAGGGTGCTCAGTGCTCGGGGTGCTGGATGCTCAGTGCTCAGTGCACAGGGTGCTGGGTGCTCAGTCCTCGGGGTGCTGGGTGCTCAGTACTCAGGGTGCTGGGTGCTCAGTACTCAGGGTGCTGGGTGCTCAGTGCTCAGGGTGCTGGGTGCTCAGTGCTCTGGGTGCTGGGTGCTCAGTGCTCAGGGTGCTGGGTGCTCAGTGCCTAGGGTGCTGGGTGCTCAGTGCTAGGGGTGCTGGGTGCTGAGTGCTCGGGGTGCTGGGTGCTCAGTGCTCGGGGTGCTCGGTGCTCAGTACACAGGGTGCTGGGTGCTCAGTGCTCGGGGTGCTGGGTGCTCAGTGCTCAGTACTCAGGGTGCTGGGTGCTCAGTGCTCGGGGTGCTGGGTGCTCAGTACTCAGCGTGCTGGGTGCTCAGTACTCAGGGTGCTGGGTGCTCAGTGCTCAGGGTGCTGGGTGCTCAGTGCTCAGGGTGCTGGGTGCTCAGTGATTGGGGTTCTGGGTGCTCAGTACTCAGGGTGCTCAGTGCTCGGGGAGCTCGGTGCTCAGTACACAGGGTGCTGGGTGCTCAGTACTCAGTGCTCGGGGTCCTGGATGCTCCGTGCTCGGGGTGCTGGGTGCTCAGTGCTCTGGGTGCTTAGTGCTCAGTACTCAGGGTGCTGGGTGCTCAGTACTCAGGGTGCTCAGTGCTCCGTACTCGGGGTGCTGGGTGCTCAGTACTCAGGGTGCTCAGTGCTCAGTACTCGGGGTGCTGGGTGCTCAGTGCTCAGGGTGCTCAGTGCTCAGTGCTCGGGGTGCTGGGTGCTCAGTGCTCGGGGTGCTGGGTGCTCAGTGCTCAGAGTGCTGGGTGCTCAGTACTCAGGTTGCTGGGTGCTCAGTGCTCAGTGTGCTGGGTGCTCAGTACTCAGGGTGCTGGGTGCTCAGAACTCATGGTGCTGGGTGCTCCTTGATCAGGGTGCTGGGTGCTCAGTGCTCGGTGTGCTCGGTGCTCAGTACTCAGGATGCTGAGTGCTCAGTACTCAGGGTGCTGGGTGCTCAGTACTCAGGGTGCTGGGTGCTCAGTGCTCGGGGTGCTGGGTGCTCAGTGCTCAGGGTGCTCAGCGCTCAGTACTCAGGGTGCTCAGTGCTCAGTACTCAGGGTGCTGGGTGCTCAGTGCTCAGGGTGCTGGGTGCTCAGTGCTCGGGGGTACTGGGTACTCAGTGCTCAGTACACAGGATGCTGAGTGCTCAGTGCTCGGGGTGCTGGGTGCTCAGTGCTCAGTACTCAGGGTGCTGGGTGCTCAGTGCTCGGGGTGCTGGGTGCTCAGTGCTCGGGGTGCTCGGTGCTCAGTACTCAGGGTTCTCAGTGCTCAGTGCTCAGGGTGCTGGTTGCTCAGTACTCAGGGTGCTCAGTGCTCAGTACTCGGGGTGCTGGGTGCTCAGTACTCAGGGTGCTCAGTGCTCAGTACTCGGGGTGCTGGGTGCTCAGTGCTCAGGGTGCTCAGTGCTCAGTGCTCGGGGTGCTGGGTGCTCAGTGCTCGGGGTGCTGGGTGCTCAGTGCTCAGAGTGCTGGGTGCTCAGTACTCAGGTTGCTGGGTGCTCAGTGCTCAGGGTGCTGGGTGCTCAGTACTCAGGGTGCTGTGTGCTCAGTATTCATGGTGCTGGGTACTCAGTGCTCAGGGTGCTCATTCTCGGGGTGCTGGGTGCTCAGTACTCAGGGTGCTGGGTGCTCAGTACTCAGTGTGCTAAGAGCTCAGGGTGCTCAGTGCTCGGGGTGCTGGATGCTCAGTGCTCAGTGCACAGGGTGCTGGGTGCTCAGTCCTCGGGGTGCTGGGTGCTCAGTACTCAGGGTGCTGGGTGCTCAGTACTCAGGGTGCTGGGTCCTCAGTGCTCAGGGTGCTGGGTGCTCAGTGCTCTGGGTGCTGGGTGCTCAGTGCTCAGGGTGCTCGGTGCTCAGTGCCTAGGGTGCTGGGTGCTCAGTGCTAGGGGTGCTGGGTGCTGAGTGCTCGGGGTGCTGGGTGCTCAGTGCTCGGGGTGCTCGGTGCTCAGTACACAGGGTGCTGGGTGCTCAGTGCTCGGGGTGCTGGGTGCTCAGTGCTCAGTACTCAGGGTGCTGGGTGCTCAGTGCTCGGGGTGCTGGGTGCTCAGTACTCAGCGTGCTGGGTGCTCAGTACTCAGGGTGCTGGGTGCTCAGTGCTCAGGGTGCTGGGTGCTCAGTGCTCAGGGTGCGGGGTGCTCAGTGATTGGGGTTCTGGGTGCTCAGTACTCAGGGTGCTCAGTGCTCGGGGAGCTCGGTGCTCAGTACTCAGGGTGCTGGGTGCTCAGTACTCAGTGCTCGGGGTCCTGGATGCTCCGTGCTCGGGGTGCTGGGTGCTCAGTGCTCTGGGTGCTTAGTGCTCAGTACTCAGGGTGCTGGGTGCTCAGTACTCAGGGTGCTCAGTGCTCGGGGTGCTGGGTGCTCAGTGCTCAGGGTGATCGGTGCTCAGTACTCAGGATGCTGAGTGCTCAGTACTCAGGGTGCTGAGTGCTCAGTACTCAGGGTGCTGGTTGCTCAGTCCTCAGGGTGCTCAGTGCTCAGGGTGCTGGGTGCTCAGTCCTGAGGGTGCTCAGTGCTCAGGGTGCTGGGTGCTCAGTGCTCGGGTTGCTCGGTGCTCAGTACTCAGGGTGCTGAGTGCTCAGTACTCAGGGTGCTGGGTGCTCAGTACTCAGGGTGCTGGGTGCTCAGTACTCAGGGTGCTGGGTGCTCAGTGCTCAGGGTGCTGGGTGCTCAGTGCTCGGGGGAACTGGGTACTCAGTGCTCAGTACACAGGGTGCTGAGTGCTCAGTGCTCGGGGTGCTGGGTGCTCAGTGCTCAGTACTCAGGGTGCTGGGTGCTCAGTGCTCGGGGTGCTGGGTGCTCAGTGCTCGGCTTGCTCGGTGCTCAGTACTCAGGGTTCTCAGTGCTCAGTGCTCAGGGTGCTGGGTGCTCAGTACTCAGGGTGCTCAGTGCTCCGTACTCGGGGTGCTGGGTGCTCAGTACTCAGGGTGCTCAGTGCTCAGTACTCGGGGTGCTGGGTGCTCAGTGCTCAGGGTGTTCAGTGCTCAGTGCTCGGGGTGCTCGGTGCTCAGTGCTCGGGGTGCTGGGTGCTCAGTGCTCAGAGTGCTGGGTGCTCAGTACTCAGGTTGCTGGGTGCTCAGTGCTCAGGGTGCTGGGTGCTCAGTACTCAGGGTGCTGGGTGCTCAGAACTCATGGTGCTGGGTGCTCAGTGCTCAGGGTGCTGGGTGCTCAGTGCTCGGTGTGCTCGGTGCTCAGTACTCAGGATGCTGAGTGCTCAGTACTCAGGGTGCTGGGTGCTCAGTACTCAGGGTGCTGGGTGCTCAGTGCTCGCGGTGCTGGGTGCTCAGTGCTCAGGGTGCTCAGCGCTCAGTATTCAGGGTGCTCAGTGCTCAGTACTCAGGGTGCTGGGTGCTCAGTGCTCAGGGTGCTGGGTGCTCAGTGCTCGGAGGTACTGGGTACTCAGTGCTCAGTACACAGGGTGCTGAGTGCTCAGTGCTCGGGGTGCTGGGTGCTCAGTGCTCAGTACTCAGGGTGCTGGGTGCTCAGTGCTCGGGGTGCTGGGTGCTCAGTGCTCGGGGTGCTCGGTGCTCAGTACTCAGGGTTCTCAGTGCTCAGTGCTCAGGGTGCTGGTTGCTCAGTACTCAGGGTGCTCAGTGCTCAGTACTCGGGGTGCTGGGTGCTCAGTACTCAGGGTGCTCAGTGCTCAGTACTCAGGGTGCTGGGTGCTCAGTGCTCAGGGTGCTCAGGCTCAGTGCTCGGGGTGCTGGGTGCTCAGTGCTCGGGGTGCTGGGTGCTCAGTGCTCAGAGTGATGGGTGCTCAGTACTCAGGTTGCTGGGTGCTCAGTGCTCAGGGTGCTGGGTGCTCAGTACTCAGGGTGCTGGGTGCTCAGTATTCATGGTGCTGGGTACTCAGTGCTCAGGGTGCTCATTCTCGGGGTGCTGGGTGCTCAGTACTCAGGGTGCTGGGTGCTCAGTACTCAGTGTGCTAAGAGCTCAGGGTGCTCAGTGCTCGGGGTGCTGGATGCTCAGTGCTCAGTGCACAGGGTGCTGGGTGCTCAGTCCTCGGGGTGCTGGGTGCTCAGTACTCAGGGTGCTGGGTGCTCAGTACTCAGGGTGCTGGGTGCTCAGTGCTCAGGGTGCTGGGTGCTCAGTGCTCTGGGTGCTGGGTGCTCAGTGCTCAGGGTGCTGGGTGCTCAGTGCCTAGGGTGCTGGGTGCTCAGTGCTAGGGGTGCTGGGTGCTGAGTGCTCGGGGTGCTGGGTGCTCAGTGCTCGGGGTGCTCGGTGCTCAGTACACAGGGTGCTGGGTGCTCAGTGCTCGGGGTGCTGGGTGCTCAGTGCTCAGTACTCAGGGTGCTGGGTGCTCAGTGCTCGGGGTGCTGGGTGCTCAGTACTCAGCGTGCTGGGTGCTCAGTACTCAGGGTGCTGGGTGCTCAGTGCTCAGGGTGCTGGGTGCTCAGTGCTCAGGGTGCTGGGTGCTCAGTGATCGGGGTTCTGGGTGCACAGTACTCAGGGTGCTCAGTGCTCGGGGAGCTCGGTGCTCAGTACTCAGGGTGCTGGGTGCTCAGTACTCAGTGCTCGGGGTCCTGGATGCTCCGTGCTCGGGGTGCTGGTGCTCAGTGCTCTGGGTGCTTAGTGCTCAGTACTCAGGGTGCTGGGTGCTCAGTACTCAGGGTGCTCAGTGCACGGGGTGCTGGGTGCTCAGTGCTCAGGGTGATCGGTGCTCAGTACTCAGGATGCTGGGTGCTCAGTACTCAGGGTGCTGGGTGCTCAGTACTCAGGGTGCTGGTTGCTCAGTCCTCAGGGTGCTCAGTGCTCAGGGTGCTGGGTGCTCAGTCCTCAGGGTGCTCAGTGCTCAGGGTGCTGGGTGCTCAGTGCTCGGGTTGCTCGGTGCTCAGTACTCAGGGTGCTGAGTGCTCAGTACTCAGGGTGCTGGGTGCTCAGTACTCAGGGTGCTGGGTGCTCAGTGCTCGGGGTGCTGGGTGCTCAGTGCTCATGGTGCTCAGTGCTCAGTACTCAGGGTGCTGAGTGCTCAGTACTCAGGGTGCTGGGTGCTCAGTACTCAGGGTGCTGGGTGCTCAGTGCTCAGGGTGCTGGGTGCTCAGTACTCAGGGTGCTGGGTGCTCGGTGCTCAGTACGCTGGGTGCTCAGTACTCAGGGTGCTGGGTGCTCAGTACTCAGGGTGCTCGGTGCTCAGTACTCAGGGTGCTTTGTGCTCAGTGCTCGGGGTGCTGGGTGCTCAGTACTCAGGGTGCTGGGTGCTGAGTGCTCGGGGTGCTCGGTGCTCAGTACCCTGGGTGCTCAGTACTCAGGGTGCTGGGTGCTCAGTACTCAGGGTGCTGGGTGCTTAGTACTCAGGGTGCTGGGTGCTCAGTGCTCAGGGTGCTGGGTGCTCAGTTCTCAGTACTCAGGGTGCTGGGTGCTCAGTGCTCACGGTGCTGGGTGCTCACTGCTCAGGGTGCTGGGTGCTCGGTGCTCGGGGTGCTGGGTGCTTAGTGCTCGGGGTGCTGGGTGCTCAGTACTCAGGGTGCTGGGTGGTCAGTACTCACGGTGCTGGGTGCTCAGTACTCGGGGTGCAGGGTGCTCACTACTCCGGGTGCTGGGTGCTCAGTACTCAGGGTGCTGGGTGCTCAGTGCTCGGGGTGCTCGGTGCTCAGTACTCAGGGTACTGGGTGCTCAGTGCTCAGGGTGCTGGGTGCTCAGTACTCAGTGTGCTGGGTGCTCAGTGCTCAGGGTGCTGGGTGCTCAGTACTTATGGTGCTCAGTACTCAGGGTGCTGGGTGCTCAGTACTCAGGGTGCCCAGTGCTCAGGGTGCTGGGTGGTCAGTGCTCGGGGTGCTCGGTGCTCAGTACTCAGGATGCTGAGTGCTCAGTACTCAGGGTGCTGGGTGCTCAGTACTCAGGGTGCTGGGTGCTCAGTGCTCGGGGTGCTGGGTGCTCAGTGCTCAGGGTGCTCAGTGCTCAGTACTCAGGGTGCTCAGTGCTCAGTACTCAGGGTGCTGGGTGCTCAGTGCTCAGGGTGCTGGGTGCTCAGTGCTCGGGGGTACTGGGTACTCAGTGCTCAGTACACAGGGTGCTGGGTGCTCAGTGCTCGGGGTGCTGGGTGCTCAGTGCTCAGTACTCAGGGTGCTGGGTGCTCAGTGCTCGGGGTGCTGGGTGCTCAGTGCTCGGGGTGCTCGGTGCTCTCTACTCAGGGTTCTCAGTACTGAGTGCTCAGGGTGCTGGGTGCTCAGTACTCAGGGTGCTCAGTGCTCAGTACTCGGGGTGCTGGGTGCTCAGTACTCAGGGTGCTCAGTGCTCAGTACTCGGGGTGCTGGGTGCTCAGTGCTCAGGGTGCTCAGTGCTCAGTGCTCGGGGTGCTGGGTGCTCAGTGCTCGGGGTGCTGGGTGCTCAGTGCTCAGAGTGCTGGGTGCTCAGTACTCAGGTTGCTGGGTGCTCAGTGCTCAGGGTGCTGGGTGCTCAGTACTCAGGGTGCTGGGTGCTCAATACTCATGGTGCTGGGTACTCAGTGCTCAGGGTGCTCATTCTCGGGGTGCTGGGTGCTCAGTACTCAGGGTGGTGGGTGCTCAGTGCTCGGGGTGCTGGGTGCTCAGTGCTCGGGGTGCTCGGTGCTCAGTACTCAGGGTGCTGGGTGCTCAGTGCTCAGGGTGCTCAGTGCTCGGGGAGCTCGGTGCTCAGTACTCAGTGTGCTGGGTGTTCAGTGCTTGGGGTGCTCGGTGCTCAGTACTCAGGGTTCTCAGTGCTCAGTGCTCAGGGTGCTGGGTGCTCAGTACTCATGGTGCTCAGTGCTCAGTACACGGGGTGCTGGTTGCTCAGTACTCAGTGTGCTCAGTGCTCAGTACTCGGGGTGCTGGGTGCTCAGTGCTCAGGGTGCTCAGTGCTCAGTGCTCGGGGTGCTGGGTGCTCAGTTCTCGGGGTGCTCGGTGCTCAGTACTCGGGTGCTGGGTGCTCAGTGCTCAGGGTGCTGGGTGCGCAGTGCTCGGGGTGCTGGGTGCTCAGTGCTCAGTGTGCTGGGTGCTCAGTGCACGGGGTGCTCGGTGCTCAGTACTCAGGGTGCTTGGTGCTCAGTACTCAGGGTGCTGGGTGCTCAGTGCTCAGGGTGCTGGGTGCTCAGTACTCAGGGTGCTGGGTGCTCAGTACTCAGGGTGCTAAGAGCTCAGGGTGCTCAGTGCTCGGGGTGCTGGATGCTCAGTGCTCAGTGCACAGGGTGCTGGGTGCTCAGTCCTCGGGGTGCTGGGTGCTCAGTACTCAGGGTGCTGGGTGCTCAGTACTCAGGGTGCTGGGTGCTCAGTGCTCAGTGTGCTGGGTGCTCAGTGCTCTGGGTGCTGGGTGCTCAGTGCTCAGGGTGCTGGGTGCTCAGTGCTCAGGGTGCTGGGTGCTCAGTGCTCGGGGTGCCGGGTGCTGAGCGCTCAGGGTGCTGGGTGCTCAGTGCTCGGGGTGCTCGGTTCTCAGTACACAGGGTGCTGGGTGCTCAGTGCTCGGGGTGCTGGGTGCTCAGTGCTCAGTACTCAGGGTGCTGGGTGCTCAGTGCTCGGGGTGCTGGGTGCTCAGTACTCAGCGTGCTGGGTGCTCAGTACTCAGGGTGCTGGGTGCTCAGTGCTCAGGGTGCTGGGTGCTCAGTGCTCAGGGTGCTGGGTGCTCAGTGATCGGGGTTCTGGGTGCTCAGTACTCAGGGTGCTCAGTGCTCGCGGAGCTCGGTGCTCAGTACTCAGGGTGCTGGGTGCTCAGTACTCAGTGCTCGGGGTCCTGGATGCTCCGTGCTCGGGGTGCTGGGTGCTCAGTGCTCTGGGTGCTTAGTGCTCAGTACTCAGGGTGCTGGGTGCTCAGTACTCAGGGTGCTCAGTGCTCGGGGTGCTGGGTGCTCAGTGCTCAGGGTGATCGATGCTCAGTACTCAGGATGCTGGGTGCTCAGTACTCAGGGTGCTGGGTGCTCAGTACTCAGGGTGCTGGTTGCTCAGTCCTCAGGGTGCTCAGTGCTCAGGGTGCTGGGTGCTCAGGGCTCGGGGTGCTCGGTGCTCAGTACTCAGGGTGCTGAGTGCTCAGTACTCAGGGTGCTGGTTGCTCAGTACTCAGGGTGCTGGGTGCTCAGTGCTCGGGGTGCTGGGTGCTCAGTGCTCATGGTGCTCAGTGCTCAGTACTCAGGGTGCTCAGTGCTCAGTACTCAGGGTGCTGGGTGCTCAGTACTCAGGGTGCTGGGTGCTCAGTGCTCAGGGTGCTGGCTGCTCAGTACTCAGGGTGCTGGGTGCTCGGTGCTCAGTACGCTGGGTGCTCAGTACTCAGGGTGCTGGGTGCTCAGTACTCAGGGTGCTCGGTGCTCAGTACTCAGGGTGCTGGGTGCTCAGTGCTCGGGGTGCTGGGTGCTCAGTACTAAGGGTGCTGGGTGCTCAGTGCTCGGGGTGCTCGGTGCTCAGTATGCTGGGTGCTCAGTACTCAGGGTGCTGGGTGCTCAGTACTAAGGGTGCTGGGTGCTTAGTATTAAGGGTGCTGGGTGCTCAGTGCTCAGGGTGCTGGGTGCTCAGTGATCAGTACTCAAGGTGCTGGGTGCTCAGTGCTCAGGGTGCTGGGTGCTCACTGCTCAGGATGCTGGGTGCTCGGTGCTCGGGGTGCTGGGTGCTTAGTGCTCGGGGTGCTGGGTGCTCAGTACTCAGGGTGCTGGGTGGTCAGTACTCACGGTGCTGGGTGCTCAGTAGTCGGGGTGCTGGGTGCTCACTACTCAGGGTGCTGGGTGCTCAGTACTCAGGGTGCTGGGTGCTCAGTGCTCGGGGTGCTCGGTGCTCAGTACTCAGGGTGCTGGGTGCTCAGTGCTCAGGGTGCTGGGTGGTCAGTACTCAGTGTGCTGGGTGCTCAGTGCTCAGGGTGCTGGTTGCTCAGTCCTCAGGGTGCTCAGTGCTCAGGGTGCTGGGTGCTCAGTACTCAGTGTGCTCAGTACTCAGGGTGCTGGGTGCTCAGTACTCAGGGTGCTCAGTACTCAGGGTGCTGGGTGCTCAGTGCTCAGGGTGCTGGGTGCTCAGTACTCACGGTGCTCAGTACTCAGGGTGCTGGGTGCTCAGTGCTCGGGGTGCTGGGTGCTCAGTGCTCAGGGTGATCGGTGCTCAGTACTCAGGATGCTGGGTGCTCAGTACTCAGGGTGCTGGGTGCTCAGTACTCATGGTGCTGGGTACTCAGTGCTCAGGGTGCTCATTCTCGGGGTGCTGGGTGCTCAGTACTCAGGGTGGTGGGTGCTCAGTGCTCGGGGTGCTGGGTGCTCAGTGCTCGGGGTGCTCGGTGCTCAGTACTCAGGGTGCTGGGTGCTCAGTGCTCAGGGTGCTCAGTGCTCGGGGAGCTCGGTGCTCAGTACTCAGGGTGCTGGGTGTTCAGTGCTCGGGGTGCGAGGTGCTCAGTACTCAGGGTTCTCAGTGCTCAGTGCTCAGGGTGCTGGGTGCTCAGTACTCATGGTGCTCAGTGCTCAGTACTCCGGGTGCTGGTTGCTCAGTACTCAGGGTGCTCAGTGCTCAGTACTCGGGGTGCTGGGTGCTCAGTGCTCAGGGTGCTCAGTGCTCAGTGCTCAGGGTGCTGGGTGCTCAGTTCTCGGGGTGCTCGGTGCTCAGTACTCGGGGTGCTGGGTGCTCAGTGCTCAGGGTGCTGGGTGCTCAGTGCTCAGGGTGCTGGGTGCTCAGTGCTCAGTGTGCTGGGTGCTCAGTGCTCGGGGTGCTCGGTGCTCAGTACTCAGGGTGCTTGGTGCTCAGTACTCAGGGTGCTGGGTGCTCAGTGCTCAGGGTGCTGGGTGCTAAGTACTCAGGGTGCTGGGTGCTCAGTACTCAGGGTGCTAAGAGCTCAGGGTGCTCAGTGCTCGGGGTACTGGATGCTCAGTGCTCAGTGCACAGGGTGCTGGGTGCTCAGACCTCGGGGTGCTGGGTGCTCAGTACTCAGGGTGCTGGGTGCTCAGTACTCAGGGTGCTGGGTGCTCAGTTCTCAGTGTGCTGGGTGCTCAGGGCTCTGGGTGCTGGGTGCTCAGTGCTCAGGGTGCTGGGTGCCCAGTGCTCAGGGTGCTGGGTGCTCAGTGCTCGGGGTGCCGGGTTCTGAGCGCTCAGTGTGCTGGGTGCTCAGTTCTCGGGGTGCTCGGTTCTCAGTACACAGGGTGCTGGGTGCTCAGTGCTCGGGGAGCTCGGTGCTCAGTACTCAGGGTGCTGGGTGTTCAGTGCTCGGTGTGCTCGGTGCTCAGTACTCAGGGTTCTCAGTGCTCAGTGCTCAGGGTGCTGGGTGCTCAGTACTCATGGTGCTCAGTGCTCAGTACTCGGGGTGCTGGTTGCTCAGTACTCAGTGTGCTCAGTGCTCAGTACTCGGGGTGCTGGGTGCTCAGTGCTCAGGGTGCTCAGTGCTCAGTGCTCGGGGTGCTGGGTGCTCAGTTCTCGGGGTGCTCGGTGCTCAGTACTCGGGGTGCTGGGTGCTCAGTGCTCAGGGTGCTGGGTGCTCAGTGCTCAGGGTGCTGGGTGCTCAGTGCTCAGTGTGCTGGGTGCTCAGTGCACGGGGTGCTCGGTGCTCAGTACTCAGGGTGCTTGGTGCTCAGTACTCAGGGTGCTGGGTGCTCAGTGCTCGGGGTGCTCCGTGCTCAGTGCTCAGGGTGATCGGTGCTCAGTACTCAGGATGCTGGGTGCTCAGTACTCAGGGTGCTGGGTGCTCAGTACTCATCGTGCTGGGTACTCAGTGCTCAGGGTGCTCATTCTCGGGGTGCTGGGTGCTCAGTACTCAGGGTGCTGGGTGCTCAGTGCTCGGGGTGCTGGGTGCTCAGTGCTCGGGGTGCTCGGTGCTCAGTACTCAGGGTGCTGGGTGCTCAGTGCTCAGGGTGCTCAGTGCTCGGGGAGCTCGGTGCTCAGTACTCAGGGTGCTGGGTGTTCAGTGCTCGGGGTGCTCGGTGCTCAGTACTCAGGGTTCTCAGTGCTCAGTGCTCAGGGTGCTGGGTGCTCAGTACTCAGGGTGCTCAGTGCTCAGTGCTCGGGGTGCTGGGTGCTCAGTTCTCGGGGTGCTCGGTGCTCAGTACTCGGGGTGCTGGGTGCTCAGTGCTCAGGGTGCTGGGTGCTCAGTGCTCGGGGTGCTGGGTGCTCAGTGCTCAGTGTGCTGGGTGCTCAGTGCTCGGGGTGCTCGGTGCTCAGTACTCAGGGTGCTTGGTGCTCAGTACTCAGGGTGCTGGGTGCTCAGTGCTCAGGGTGCTGGGTGCTAAGTACTCAGGGTGCTGGGTGCTCAGTACTCAGGGTGCTAAGAGCTCAGGGTGCTCAGTGCTCGGGGTGCTGGATGCTCAGTGCTCAGTGCACAGGGTGCTGGGTGCTCAGTCCTCGGGGTGCTGGGTGCTCAGTACTCAGGGTGCTGGGTGCTCAGTACTCAGGGTGCTGGGTGCTCAGTGCTCAGTGTGCTGGGTGCTCAGTGCTCTGGGTGCTGGGTGCTCAGTGCTCAGGGTGCTGGGTGCTCAGTGCTCAGGGTGCTGGGTGCTCAGTGCTCGGGGTGCCGGGTGCTGAGCGCTCAGTGTGCTGGGTGCTCAGTGCTCGGGGTGCTCGGTTCCCAGTACACAGGGTGCTGGGTGCTCAGTGCTCGGGGAGCTCGGTGCTCAGTACTCAGGGTGCTGGGTGTTCAGTGCTCGGGGTGCTCGGTGCTCAGTACTCAGGGTTCTCAGTGCTCAGTGCTCAGGGTGCTGGGTGCTCAGTACTCATGGTGCTCAGTGCTCAGTACTCGGGGTGCTGGTTGCTCAGTACTCAGTGTGCTCAGTGCTCAGTACTCGGGGTGCTGGGTGCTCAGTGCTCAGGGTGCTCAGTGCTCAGTGCTCGGGGTGCTGGGTGCTCAGTTCTCGGGGTGCTCGGTGCTCAGTACTCGGGGTGCTGGGTGCTCAGTGCTCAGGGTGCTGGGTGCTCAGTGCTCGGGGTGCTGGGTGCTCAGTGCTCAGTGTGCTGGGTGCTCAGTGCACGGGGTGCTCGGTGCTCAGTACTCAGGGTGCTTGGTGCTCAGTACTCAGGGTGCTGGGTGCTCAGTGCTCAGGGTGCTGGGTGCTCAGTACTCAGGGTGCTGGGTGCTCAGTACTCAGGGTGCTAAGAGCTCAGGGTGCTTAGTGCTCGGGGTGCTGGATGCTCAGTGCTCAGTGCACAGGGTGCTGGGTGCTCAGTCCTCGGGGTGCTGGGTGCTCAGTACTCAGGGTGCTGGGTGCTCAGTACTCAGGGTGCTGGGTGCTCAGTGCTCAGTGTGCTGGGTGCTCAGTGCTCTGGGTGCTGGGTGCTCAGTGCTCAGGGTGCTGGGTGCTCAGTGCTCAGGGTGCTGGGTGCTCAGTGCTCGGGGTGCCGGGTGCTGAGCGCTCAGGGTGCTGGGTGCTCAGTGCTCGGGGTGCTCGGTTCTCAGTACACAGGGTGCTGGGTGCTCAGTGCTCGGGGTGCTGGGTGCTCAGTGCTCAGTACTCAGGGTGCTGGGTGCTCAGTGCTCGGGGTGCTGGTTCCTCAGTACTCAGCGTGCTGGGTGCTCAGTACTCAGGGTGGTGGGTGCTCAGTGCTCAGGGTGCTGGGTGCTCAGTGCTCAGGGTGCTGGGTGCTCAGTGATCGGGGTTCTGGGTGCTCAGTACTCAGGGTGCTCAGTGCTCGCAGAGCTCGGTGCTCAGTACTCAGGGTGCTGGGTGCTCAGTACTCAGTGCTCGGGGTCCTGGATGCTCCGTGCTCGGGGTGCTGGGTGCTCAGTGCTCTGGGTGCTTAGTGCTCAGTACTCAGGGTGCTGGGTGCTCAGTACTCAGGGTGCTCAGTGCTCGGGGTGCTGGGTGCTCAGTGCTCAGGGTGATCGATGCTCAGTACTCAGGATGCTGGGTGCTCAGTACTCAGGGTGCTGGGTGCTCAGTACTCAGGGTGCTGGTTGCTCAGTCCTCAGGGTGCTCAGTGCTCAGGGTGCTGGGTGCTCAGGGCTGGGGGTGATCGATGCTCAGTACTCAGGGTGCTGAGTGCTCAGTACTCAGGGTGCTGGTTGCTCAGTACTCAGGGTGCTGGGTGCTCAGTGCTCGGGGTGCTGGGTGCTCAGTGCTCATGGTGCTCAGTGCTCAGTACTCAGGATGCTCAGTGCTCAGTACTCAGGGTGCTGGGTGCTCAGTACTCAGGGTGCTGGGTGCTCAGTGCTCAGGGTGCTGGCTGCTCAGTACTCAGGGTGCTGGGTGCTCGGTGCTCAGTACGCTGGGTGCTCAGTACTCAGGGTGCTGGGTGCTCAGTACTCAGGGTGCTCGGTGCTCAGTACTCAGGGTGCTGGGTGCTCAGTGCTCGGGGTGCTGGGTGCTCAGTACTAAGGGTGCTGGGTGCTCAGTGCTCGGGGTGCTCGGTGCTCAGTAAGCTGGGTGCTCAGTACTCAGGGTGCTGGGTGCTCAGTACTAAGGGTGCTGGGTGCTTAGTATTAAGGGTGCTGGGTGCTCAGTGCTCAGGGTGCTGGGTGTTCAGTGCTCAGTACTCAAGGTGCTGGGTGCTCAGTGCTCAGGGTGCTGGGTGCTCACTGCTCAGGATGCTGGGTGCTCGGTGCTCGGGGTGCTGGGTGCTTAGTGCTCGGGGTGCTGGGTGCTCAGAACTCAGGGTGCTGGGTGGTCAGTACTCACGGTGCTGGGTGCTCAGTAGTCGGGGTGCTGGGTGCTCACTACTCAGGGTGCTGGGTGCTCAGTACTCAGGGTTCTGGGTGCTCAGTGCTCGGGGTGCTCGGTGCTCAGTACTCAGGGTGCTGGGTGCTCAGTGCTCGGGGTGCTGGGTGCTCAGTGCTCAGGGTGATCGGTGCTCAGTACTCAGGATGCTGGGTGCTCAGTACTCAGGGTGCTGGGTGCTCAGTACTCAGGGTGCTGGTTGCTCAGTCCTCAGGGTGCTCAGTGCTCAGGGTGCTGGGTGCTCAGGGCTCGGGGTGCTCGGTGCTCAGTACTCAGGGTGCTGAGTGCTCAGTACTCAGGGTGCTGGTTGCTCAGTACTCAGGGTGCTGGGTGCTCAGTGCTCGGGCTGCTGGGTGCTCAGTGCTCATGGTGCTCAGTGCTCAGTACTCAGGGTGCTCAGTGCTCAGTACTCAGGGTGCTGGGTGCTCAGTGCTCAGGGTGCTGGTTGCTCAGTCCTCAGGGTGCTCAGTGCTCAGGGTGCTGGGTGCTCAGTACTCAGTGTGCTCAGTACTCAGGGTGCTGGGTGCTCAGTACTCAGGGTGCTCAGTACTCAGGGTGCTGGGTGCTCAGTGCTCGGGGTGCTGGGTGCTCAGTACTCACGGTGCTCAGTGCTCAGGGTGCTGGGTGGTCAGTACTCAGTGTGCTGGGTGCTCAGTGCTCAGGGTGCTGGTTGCTCAGTCCTCAGGGTGCTCAGTGCTCAGGGTGCTGGGTGCTCAGTACTCAGTGTGCTCAGTACTCAGGGTGCTGGTTGCTCAGTCCTCAGGGTGCTCAGTGCTCAGGGTGCTGGGTGCTCAGTGCTCGGGGTGCTCGGTGCTCAGTACTCAGGGTGCTGAGTGCTCAGTACTCAGGGTGCTGGTTGCTCAGTACTCAGGGTGCTGGGTGCTCAGTGCTCGGGGTGCTGGGTGCTCAGTGCTCATGGTGCTCAGTGCTCAGTACTCAGGGTGCTCAGTGCTCAGTACTCAGGGTGCTGGGTGCTCAGTACTCAGGGTGCTGGGTGGTCAGTACTCACGGTGCTGGGTGCTCAGTAGTCGGGGTGCTGGGTGCTCACTACTCAGGGTGCTGGGTGCTCAGTACTCAGGGTGCTGGGTGCTCAGTGCTCGGGGTGCTCGGTGCTCAGTACTCAGGGTGCTGCGTGCTCAGTGCTCAGGGTGCTGGGTGGTCATTACTCAGTGTGCTGGGTGCTCAGTGCTCAGGGTGCTGGTTGCTCAGTCCTCAGGGTGCTCAGTGCTCAGGGTGCTGGGTGCTCAGTACTCAGTGTGCTCAGTACTCAGGGTGCTGGGTGCTCAGTACTCAGGGTGCTCAGTACTCAGGGTGCTGGGTGCTCAGTGCTCGGGGTGCTGGGTGCTCAGTACTCACGGTGCTCAGTGCTCAGGGTGCTGGGTGGTCAGTACTCAGTGTGCTGGGTGCTCAGTGCTCAGGGTGCTGGTTGCTCAGTCCTCAGGGTGCTCAGTGCTCAGGGTGCTGGGTGCTCAGTACTCAGTGTGCTCAGTACTCAGGGTGCTGGTTGCTCAGTCCTCAGGGTGCTCAGTGCTCAGGGTGCTGGGTGCTCAGTGCTCGGGGTGCTCGGTGCTCAGTACTCAGGGTGCTGAGTGCTCAGTACTCAGGGTGCTGGTTGCTCAGTACTCAGGGTGCTGGGTGCTCAGTGCTCGGGGTGCTGGGTGCTCAGTGCTCATGGTGCTCAGTGCTCAGTACTCAGGGTGCTCAGTGCTCAGTATTCAGGGTGCTGGGTGCTCAGTACTCAGGGTGCTGGGTGCTCAGTGCTCAGGGTGCTGGCTGCTCAGTACTCAGGGTGCTGGGTGCTCGGTGCTCAGTACGCTGGGTGCTCAGTACTCAGGGTGCTGGGTGCTCAGTACTCTGGGTGTTGGGTGCTCAGTACTCAGCGTACTGGGTGCTCAGTACTCAGGGTCCTCAGTGCTCAGTACTCAGGGTGCTGGGTGCTCAGTTCTCAGGGTGCTGGGTGCTCAGTACTCAGGGTGCTCAGTGCTCAGTACTCGGGGTGCTTGTTGCTCAGTACTCAGGGTGCTCAGTGCTCAGTACTCGGGGTGCTGGGTACTCAGTGCTCAGGGTGCTCAGTTCTCAGTGCTCGGGGTGCTTGGTGCTCAGTGCTCGGGGCGCTGGGTGCTCAGTGCTCTGGGTGCTGGGTGCTCAGTGCTCTGGGTGCTTAGTGCTCAGTACTCAGGGTGCTGGGTGCTCAGTACTCATGGTGCTGGGTGCTCATTCTCAGGGTGCTGGGTGCTCAGTGCTCGGGTTGCTGGGTGCTCAGTACTCAGGGTGCTGGGGGCTCAGTACTCAGGGTGCTGGGTGCTCAGTACTCAGGGTGCTCGGTTCTCAGTACTCAGGGTGCTGGGTGCTCATTCTCGGGGTGCTGGGTGCTCCGTGATCGGGGTGCTGGGTGCTCAGTACTCAGTGTGCTGGGGGCTCAGTACTCAGGGTTCTGGGTGCTCAGTACTCAGGGTGATCTGTTCTCAGTACTCAGGTTGCTGGGTGCTCAGTGCTCGGGGTGCTGGGTGCTCAGTACTCGGGGTGCTCAGTGCTCAGTACTCAGGGTGCTGGGTGCTCAGTACTCAGTTTGCTGGGTGCTCAGTGCTCGGGGTGCTCGGTGCTCAGTACTCGGTGTGCTGGGTGCTCAGTACTCGGGGTGCTGGGTGCTCAGTGCTCAGGGTGCTGGGTGCTCAGTGCTCGGGGTGCTGGGTGCTCAGTGCTGAGGGTGGTGCTGGGTGCTCAGTAGTCAGGGTGCTGGGTTCTCAGTGATCAGGGTGCTGGGTGCTCAGTACTAAGGGTGCTGGGTGCTCAGTACTCAGGGTGCTCGGTGCTCAGTACTCAGGGTGCTGGGTGCTCAGAGCTCAGGGTGCTGGGTACTCAGTACTCAGGGTGCTGGGTGCTCAGTACTCAGGGTGCTGGGTGCTCAGTGCTCACGGTGCTGGGTGCTCAGTACTCAGGGTGCTGGGTGCTCAGTACTCAGGGTGCTGGGTGCTCAGTGCTCAGGGTGATCGGTGTTCAATACTCACGGTGCTCAGTACTCAGGGTGCTGTGTTCTCAGTGCTCGGGGTGCTGGGTGCTCAGTACTCGGGGTGCTGGGTGCTCTGTACTCAGGGTGCTGGGTGCTCAGTGCTCGGGGTCCTGGGTGCTCAGTGCTCAGGGTGATCGGTGCTCAGTACTGAGCGTGCTGGGTGCTCACTGCTCAGGGTGCTGGGTGCTCAGTCCTCTGGGTGCTCAGTGCTCAGGGTGCTGGGTGCTCAGTGCTCGGGGTGCTCGGTGCTCAGTACTCAGGGTGCTGGGTGCTCAGTACTCATGGTGCTGGGTGCTCATTACTCAGGGGGCTGGGTGCTCAGTGCTCAGGGTGCTGGGAGCTCAGTGCTCAGGGTGATGGGTTCTCAGTGCTCGGGGTGCTGGGTGCTCAGTGCTCGGGGTGCTGGGTGCTCAGTGCTCAGTGCTCAGGGTTTTGGGTGCTCAGTGCTCAGTGTTCAGGGTGCTGGGTGGTCAGTACTCAGGGTGCTGGGTGCTCAGTACTCAGGGTGCTGGGTGCTCAGTGCTCAGGGTGCTGGGTGCTCAGTACTCTGGGTGTTGGGTGCTCAGTACTCAGGGTGCTGGGTGCTCAGTGCTCGGGGTGCTGGGTGCTCAGTGCTCGGGGTGCTGGGTGCTCAGTGCTCAGGGTGCTGGGTGCTCAGTATTCAGGGTGCTGGGTGCTCAGTGCTCGGGGTGCTCGGTGCTCAGTACTCAAGGTGCTGGGTGCTCAGTGCTCAGGGTGCTCAGTTCTCAGTGCTCGGGGTGCTGGGTGCTCAGTGCTCGGGGCGCTGGGTGCTCAGTGCTCGGGGTGCTGGGTGCTCAGTGCTCTGGGTGCTTAGTGCTCAGTACTCAGGGTGCTGGGTGCTCAGTACTCATGATGCTGGGTGCTCATTCTCAGGGTGCTGGGTGCTCAGTGCTCGGGTTGCTGGGTGCTCAGTACTCAGGGTGCTGGGGGCTCAGTACTCAGGGTGCTGGGTGCTAAGTACTCAGGGTGCTCGGTTCTCAGTACTCAGGGTGCTGGGTGCTCATTCTCGGGGTGCTGGGTGCTCAGTACTCAGGGTGCTGGGGGCTCAGTACTCAGGGTTCTGGGTGCTCAGTACTCAGGGTGATCTGTTCTCAGTACTCAGGTTGCTGGGTGCTCAGTGCTCGGGGTGCTCGGTGCTCAGTACTCGGGGTGCTGTGTTCTCAGTACTCGGGGTGCTGGGTGCTCAGTGCTCAGGGTGCTGGGTGCTCAGTGCTCGGGGTGCTGGGTGCTCAGTGCTGAGGGTGGTGCTGGGTGCTCAGTACTCAGGGTGCTGGGTGCTCAGTGCTCAGGGTGCTGGGTGCTCAGTACTAAGGGTGCTGGGTGCTCAGTACTCAGGGTGCTCGGTGCTCAGTACTCAGGGTTCAGGGTGCTCAGAGCTCAGGGTGCTGGGTACTCAGTTCTCAGGGTGCTGGGTGCTCAGTACTCAGGGTGCTGGGTGCTCAGTGCTCAGGGTGCTGGGTGCTCAGTGCTCAGGGTGCTGGGTGCTCAGTACTCAGGGTGCTGGGTGCTCAGTGCTCAGGGTGATCGGTGCTCAGTACTCAGGGTGCTCAGTACTCAGGGTGCTGGGTGCTCAGTGCTCGGGGTGCTGGGTGCTCAGTGCTGAGGGTGGTGCTGGGTGCTCAGTACTCAGGGTGCTGGGTGGTCAGTGATCAGGGTGCTGGGTGCTCAGTGCTCGGGGTCCTGGGTGCTCAGTGCTCAGGGTGATCTGTGCTCAGTACTCAGGGTGCTGGGTGCTCAGTACTCAGGGTGCTCGGTGCTCAGTACTCAGTGTTCTCAGTGCTCAGGGTGCTGGGTGCTCAGTACTCAGGGTGCTCAGTGCTCAGTACTCGGGGTGCTGGGTGCTCAGTACTCAGGGTGCTCAGTGCTCAGTACTCGGGGTGCTGGGTGCTCAGTGCTCAGTGTGCTCAGTGGTCAGTGCTCGGGGTGCTGGGTGCTCAGTGCTCGGGGTGCTGGGTGCTCAGTACTCAGGGTGCTGTGTGCTCAGTGCTCAGTACTCAGTGTGCTGGGTGCTCAGTGCTCAGAGTGTTGGGTGCTCAGGACTCAGGGTGCTGGGTGCTCAGTGCTCAGTGCTCAGGGTGCTCAGTGCTCAGGGTGCTCAGTGCTCAGGGTGCTGGGTGCTCAGGGTGCTGGGTGCTCAGTGCTCGGGGTGCTGGGTGCTCAGTGCTCAGTGCTCAGGGTGCTGGGTGCTCAGTGCTCAGTGCTCAGGGTGCTGGGTGTTCAGTACTCAGGGTACTCGGTGCTCAGTGCTCAGGGTGTTGGGTGCTCAGTACTCAGGGTGCTGGGTGCTCAGTGCTCGGGGTGCTGGGTGCTCAGTGCTCAGGGTGATCAGTGCTCAGTACTCAGGATGCTGGGTGCTCAGTGCTCAGGGTGCTGGGTGCTCAGTCCTCAGGGTGCTCAGTACTCAGGGTGCTCGGTGCTCAGTGCTCAGTACTCAGGGTGCTCAGTACTCAGGGTGCTGGGTGCTCAGTGCTCGGGGTGCTGGGTGCTCAGTACTCAGGGTGCTGGGTGCTCAGTACTCGGGGTGCTGGGTGCTCAGTACTCAGGGGGCTCTGTGCTCAGTGCTCGGGGTGCTGGGTGCTCAGTGCTCAGGGTGATCGGTGCTCAGTGCTCAGGGTGCTGGGTGCTCAGTCCTCCGGGTGCTCAGTGCTCAGGGTGCTGGGTGCTCAGTACTCAGGGTGCTGGGTGCTCAGTACTCAGGGTGCTGGGTGCTCAGTGCTCAGGGTGCTGGGTGCTCAGTACTCAGGGTGTTGGGTGCTCAGTACTCAGGGTGCTGGGTGCTCCGTGCTCGGGGTGCTGGGTGCTCAGTGCTCAGGGTGCTGGGTGCTTAGTACTCAGGGTGCTCAGTGCTCAGTACACAGGGTGCTGGGTGCTCAGTGCTCGGGGTGCTGGGTGCTCAGTGCTCAGTACTCAGGGTGCTGGGTGCTCAGTGCTCGGGGTGCTGGGTGCTCAGTACTCAGCGTGCTGGGTGCTCAGTACTCAGGGTGCTGGGTGCTCAGTGCTCAGGGTGCTGGGTGCTCAGTGCTCAAGGTGCTGGGTGCTCAGTGATCGGGGTGCTGGGTGCTCAGTACTCAGGGTGCTCAGTGCTCGGGGAGCTCGGTGCTCAGTACTCAGGCTGCTGGGTGCTCAGTTCTCAGTGCTCGGGGTCCTGGGTGCTCCGTGCTCGGGGTGCTGGGTGCTCAGTGCTCTGGGTGCTTAGTGCTCAGTACTCAGTGTGCTGGGTGCTCAGTACTCATGGTGCTGGGTGCTCATTCTCAGGGTGCTAGGGGCTCAGTACTCAGGGTGCTGGGTGCTCAGTACTCAGGGTGCTCGCTTCTCAGTACTCAGGGTGCTGGGTACTCAGTGCTCGGGGTGCTGGGTGCTCAGTACTCGGGGTGATCAGTGCTCAGTACTCAGGGTGCTGGGTGCTCAGTACTCAGGGTGCTGGGTGCTCAGTGCTCGGGGTGCTTGTTGCTCAGTACTCGTGGTGCTGGATGCTCAGTACTCGGAGAGCTGGGTGCTCAGTGCTCAGGGTGCTGGGTGCTCAGTGCTCGGGGTGCTGGGTGCTCAGTGCTGAGGGTGGTGCTGGGTGCTCAGTACTCAGGGTGCTGGGTGCTCAGTGCTCAGGGTGCTGGGTGCTCAGTACTAATGGTGCTGGGTGCTCAGTACTCAGGGTGCTCGGTGCTCAGTACTCAGGGTGCTCGGTGCTCAGTGCTCAGGGTGCTGGGTACTCAGTACTCAGGGTGCTGGGTGCTCAGTACTCAGGGTGCTGGGTGCTCAGTGCTCAGGGTGCTGGGTGCTCAGTGCTCAGGGTGCTGGGTGCTCAGTACTCAGGGTGCTGGGTGCTCAGTGCTCATGGTGATCGGTGCTCAGTACTCAGGGGGCTGGGTGCTCAGTGCTCGGGGTGCTGGGTGCTCAGTACTCGGGGTGCTGGGTGCTCTGTACTCAGGGTGCTGGGTGCTCAGTGCTCGGGGTCCTGGGTGCTCAGTGCTCAGGGAGATCGGTGCTCAGTACTCAGCATGCTGGGTGCTCAGTGCTCAGAGTGTTGTGTGCTCAGTACTCAGGGTGCTGGGTGCTCAGTGCTCAGTGCTCAGGGTGCTCAGTGCTCAGGCTGCTCAGTGCTCAGGGTGCTGGGTGCTCAGGGTGCTGGGTGCTCAGTGCTCATGGTGATCGGTGCTCAGTACTCAGGGTGCTCGGTGCTCAGTGCTCAGGGTGCTGGGTGCTCAGTACTCAGGGTGCTGGGTGCTCAGTGCTCGGGGTGCTGGGTGCTCAGTGCTCGGGGTGCTCGGTGCTCAGTCCTCAGGGTGCTCAGTACTCAGGGTGCTCGGTGCTCAGTGCTCAGTACTCAGGGTGCTCAGTACTCAGGGTGCTGGGTGCTCAGTGCTCGGGGTGCTGGGTGCTCAGTACTCTGGGTGCTGGGTGCTCAGTGCTCGGGGTGCTGGGTGCTCAGTGCTCAGGGTGATCGGTGCTCAGTGCTCAGGGTGCTGGGTGCTCAGTCCTCCGGGTGCTCAGTGCTCAGGGTGCTGGGTGCTCAGTACTCAGGGTGCTGGGTGCTCAGTACTCGGGGTGCTGGGTGCTCAGTGCTCAGGGTGCTGGGTGCTCAGTACTCTGGGTGTTGGGTGCTCAGTACTCAGGGTGCTGGGTGCTCCGTGCTCGGGGTGCTGGGTGCTCAGTGCTCAGGGTGCTGGGTGCACAGTGCTCAGGGTGCTGGGTGCTCAGTACTCAGGGTGCCGGGTGCTTAGTGCTCGGGGTGTTCGGTCCTCAGTACTCAAGGTGCTGGGTGCTCAGTGCTCAGGGTGCTGGGTGCTCAGTCCTTGGGGTGCTCCGTGCTCAGGGTGCTGGGTGCTCAGTGCTCAGGGTGCTGGGTGCACAGTGCTCGGGGTGCTGGGTGCTGAGTGCTCAGGGTGATGGGTGCTCAGTGCTCGGAGTGCTCGGTGCTCAGTGCTCAGGGTCCTGGGTGCTCAGTACTCAGGGTGCTGGGTGCTTAGTACTCAGGGTGCGCAGTGCTCAGTACACAGGGTGCTGGGTGCTCAGTGCTCGGGGCACTGGGTGCTCAGTGCTCGGGGTGCTGGGTGCTCAGTACTCAGGGTGCTGTGTGCTCAGTGCTCAGTAATCAGCGTGCTGGGTGCTCAGTGCTCAGAGTGTTTGGTGCTCAGTACTCAGGGTGCTGGGTGCTCAGTGCTCAGTGCTCAGGGTGCTCAGTGCTCAGGGTGCTGTGTTCTCAGTGCTCGGGGTGCTGGGTGCTCAGTACTCGGGGTGCTGGGTGCTCTGTACTCAGGGTGCTGGGTGCTCAGTGCTCGGGGTCCTGGGTGCTCAGTGCTCAGGGTGATCGGTGCTCAGTACTGAGCGTGCTGGGTGCTCACTGCTCAGGGTGCTGGGTGCTCAGTCCTCTGGGTGCTCAGTGCTCAGGGTGCTGGGTGCTCAGTGCTCGGGGTGCTCGGTGCTCAGTACTCAGGGTGCTGGGTGCTCAGTACTCATGGTGCTGGGTGCTCATTACTCAGGGGGCTGGGTGCTCAGTGCTCAGGGTGCTGGGAGCTCAGTGCTCAGGGTGATGGGTTCTCAGTGCTCGGGGTGCTGGGTGCTCAGTGCTCGGGGTGCTGGGTGCTCAGTGCTCAGTGCACAGGGTTTTGGGTGCTCAGTGCTCAGTGTTCAGGGTGCTGGGTGGTCAGTACTCAGGGTGCTGGGTGCTCAGTACTCAGGGTGCTGGGTGCTCAGTGCTCAGGGTGCTGGGTGCTCAGTACTCTGGGTGTTGGGTGCTCAGTACTCAGGGTGCTGGGTGCTCAGTGCTCGGGGTGCTGGGTGCTCAGTGCTCGGGGTGCTGGGTGCTCAGTGCTCAGGGTGCTGGGTGCTCAGTATTCAGGGTGCTGGGTGCTCAGTGCTCGGGGTGCTCGGTGCTCAGTACTCAAGGTGCTGGGTGCTCAGTGCTCAGGGTGCTCAGTTCTCAGTGCTCGGGGTGCTGGGTGCTCAGTGCTCGGGGCGCTGGGTGCTCAGTGCTCGGGGTGCTGGGTGCTCAGTGCTCTGGGTGCTTAGTGCTCAGTACTCAGGGTGCTGGGTGCTCAGTACTCATGATGCTGGGTGCTCATTCTCAGGGTGCTGGGTGCTCAGTGCTCGGGTTGCTGGGTGCTCAGTACTCAGGGTGCTGGGGGCTCAGTACTCAGGGTGCTGGGTGCTAAGTACTCAGGGTGCTCGGTTCTCAGTACTCAGGGTGCTGGGTGCTCATTCTCGGGTGCTGGGTGCTCAGTACTCAGGGTGCTGGGGGCTCAGTACTCAGGGTTCTGGGTGCTCAGTACTCAGGGTGATCTGTTCTCAGTACTCAGGTTGCTGGGTGCTCAGTGCTCGGGGTGCTCGGTGCTCAGTACTCGGGGTGCTGTGTTCTCAGTACTCGGGGTGCTGGGTGCTCAGTGCTCAGGGTGCTGGGTGCTCAGTGCTCGGGGTGCTGGGTGCTCAGTGCTGAGGGTGGTGCTGGGTGCTCAGTACTCAGGGTGCTGGGTGCTCAGTGCTCAGGGTGCTGGGTGCTCAGTACTAAGGGTGCTGGGTGCTCAGTACTCAGGGTGCTCGGTGCTCAGTACTCAGGGTGCAGGGTGCTCAGAGCTCAGGGTGCTGGGTACTCAGTTCTCAGGGTGCTGGGTGCTCAGTACTCAGGGTGCTGGGTGCTCAGTGCTCAGGGTGCTGGGTGCTCAGTGCTCAGGGTGCTGGGTGCTCAGTACTCAGGGTGCTGGGTGCTCAGTGCTCAGGGTGATCGGTGCTCAGTACTCAGGGTGCTCAGTACTCAGGGTGCTGGGTGCTCAGTGCTCGGGGTGCTGGGTGCTCAGTGCTGAGGGTGGTGCTGGGTGCTCAGTACTCAGGGTGCTGGGTGGTCAGTGATCAGGGTGCTGGGTGCTCAGTGCTCGGGGTCCTGGGTGCTCAGTGCTCAGGGTGATCTGTGCTCAGTACTCAGGGTGCTGGGTGCTCAGTACTCAGGGTGCTCGGTGCTCAGTACTCAGTGTTCTCAGTGCTCAGGGTGCTGGGTGCTCAGTACTCAGGGTGCTCAGTGCTCAGTACTCGGGGTGCTGGGTGCTCAGTACTCAGGGTGCTCAGTGCTCAGTACTCGGGGTGCTGGGTGCTCAGTGCTCAGTGTGCTCAGTGGTCAGTGCTCGGGGTGCTGGGTGCTCAGTGCTCGGGGTGCTGGGTGCTCAGTACTCAGGGTGCTGTGTGCTCAGTGCTCAGTACTCAGTGTGCTGGGTGCTCAGTGCTCAGAGTGTTGGGTGCTCAGGACTCAGGGTGCTGGGTGCTCAGTGCTCAGTGCTCAGGGTGCTCAGTGCTCAGGGTGCTCAGTGCTCAGGGTGCTGGGTGCTCAGGGTGCTGGGTGCTCAGTGCTCGGGGTGCTGGGTGCTCAGTGCTCAGTGCTCAGGGTGCTGGGTGCTCAGTGCTCAGTGCTCAGGGTGCTGGGTGTTCAGTACTCAGGGTACTCGGTGCTCAGTGCTCAGGGTGTTGGGTGCTCAGTACTCAGGGTGCTGGGTGCTCAGTGCTCGGGGTGCTGGGTGCTCAGTGCTCAGGGTGATCAGTGCTCAGTACTCAGGATGCTGGGTGCTCAGTGCTCAGGGTGCTGGGTGCTCAGTCCTCAGGGTGCTCAGTACTCAGGGTGCTCGGTGCTCAGTGCTCAGTACTCAGGGTGCTCAGTACTCAGGGTGCTGGGTGCTCAGTGCTCGGGGTGCTGGGTGCTCAGTACTCAGGGTGCTGGGTGCTCAGTACTCGGGGTGCTGGGTGCTCAGTACTCAGGGGGCTCTGTGCTCAGTGCTCGGGGTGCTGGGTGCTCAGTGCTCAGGGTGATCGGTGCTCAGTGCTCAGGGTGCTGGGTGCTCAGTCCTCCGGGTGCTCAGTGCTCAGGGTGCTGGGTGCTCAGTACTCAGGGTGCTGGGTGCTCAGTACTCAGGGTGCTGGGTGCTCAGTGCTCAGGGTGCTGGGTGCTCAGTACTCAGGGTGTTGGGTGCTCAGTACTCAGGGTGCTGGGTGCTCCGTGCTCGGGGTGCTGGGTGCTCAGTGCTCAGGGTGCTGGGTGCTTAGTACTCAGGGTGCTCAGTGCTCAGTACACAGGGTGCTGGGTGCTCAGTGCTCGGGGTGCTGGGTGCTCAGTGCTCAGTACTCAGGGTGCTGGGTGCTCAGTGCTCGGGGTGCTGGGTGCTCAGTACTCAGCGTGCTGGGTGCTCAGTACTCAGGGTGCTGGGTGCTCAGTGCTCAGGGTGCTGGGTGCTCAGTGCTCAAGGTGCTGGGTGCTCAGTGATCGGGGTGCTGGGTGCTCAGTACTCAGGGTGCTCAGTGCTCGGGGAGCTCGGTGCTCAGTACTCAGGCTGCTGGGTGCTCAGTTCTCAGTGCTCGGGGTCCTGGGTGCTCCGTGCTCGGGGTGCTGGGTGCTCAGTGCTCTGGGTGCTTAGTGCTCAGTACTCAGTGTGCTGGGTGCTCAGTACTCATGGTGCTGGGTGCTCATTCTCAGGGTGCTAGGGGCTCAGTACTCAGGGTGCTGGGTGCTCAGTACTCAGGGTGCTCGCTTCTCAGTACTCAGGGTGCTGGGTACTCAGTGCTCGGGGTGCTGGGTGCTCAGTACTCGGGGTGATCAGTGCTCAGTACTCAGGGTGCTGGGTGCTCAGTACTCAGGGTGCTGGGTGCTCAGTGCTCGGGGTGCTTGTTGCTCAGTACTCGTGGTGCTGGATGCTCAGTACTCGGAGAGCTGGGTGCTCAGTGCTCAGGGTGCTGGGTGCTCAGTGCTCGGGGTGCTGGGTGCTCAGTGCTGAGGGTGGTGCTGGGTGCTCAGTACTCAGGGTGCTGGGTGCTCAGTGCTCAGGGTGCTGGGTGCTCAGTACTAATGGTGCTGGGTGCTCAGTACTCAGGGTGCTCGGTGCTCAGTACTCAGGGTGCTCGGTGCTCAGTGCTCAGGGTGCTGGGTACTCAGTACTCAGGGTGCTGGGTGCTCAGTACTCAGGGTGCTGGGTGCTCAGTGCTCAGGGTGCTGGGTGCTCAGTGCTCAGGGTGCTGGGTGCTCAGTACTCAGGGTGCTGGGTGCTCAGTGCTCATGGTGATCGGTGCTCAGTACTCAGGGGGCTGGGTGCTCAGTGCTCGGGGTGCTGGGTGCTCAGTACTCGGGGTGCTGGGTGCTCTGTACTCAGGGTGCTGGGTGCTCAGTGCTCGGGGTCCTGGGTGCTCAGTGCTCAGGGAGATCGGTGCTCAGTACTCAGCATGCTGGGTGCTCAGTGCTCAGAGTGTTGTGTGCTCAGTACTCAGGGTGCTGGGTGCTCAGTGCTCAGTGCTCAGGGTGCTCAGTGCTCAGGCTGCTCAGTGCTCAGGGTGCTGGGTGCTCAGGGTGCTGGGTGCTCAGTGCTCATGGTGATCGGTGCTCAGTACTCAGGGTGCTCGGTGCTCAGTGCTCAGGGTGCTGGGTGCTCAGTACTCAGGGTGCTGGGTGCTCAGTGCTCGGGGTGCTGGGTGCTCAGTGCTCGGGGTGCTCGGTGCTCAGTCCTCAGGGTGCTCAGTACTCAGGGTGCTCGGTGCTCAGTGCTCAGTACTCAGGGTGCTCAGTACTCAGGGTGCTGGGTGCTCAGTGCTCGGGGTGCTGGGTGCTCAGTACTCTGGGTGCTGGGTGCTCAGTGCTCGGGGTGCTGGGTGCTCAGTGCTCAGGGTGATCGGTGCTCAGTGCTCAGGGTGCTGGGTGCTCAGTCCTCCGGGTGCTCAGTGCTCAGGGTGCTGGGTGCTCAGTACTCAGGGTGCTGGGTGCTCAGTACTCGGGGTGCTGGGTGCTCAGTGCTCAGGGTGCTGGGTGCTCAGTACTCTGGGTGTTGGGTGCTCAGTACTCAGGGTGCTGGGTGCTCCGTGCTCGGGGTGCTGGGTGCTCAGTGCTCAGGGTGCTGGGTGCACAGTGCTCAGGGTGCTGGGTGCTCAGTACTCAGGGTGCCGGGTGCTTAGTGCTCGGGGTGTTCGGTCCTCAGTACTCAAGGTGCTGGGTGCTCAGTGCTCAGGGTGCTGGGTGCTCAGTCCTTGGGGTGCTCCGTGCTCAGGGTGCTGGGTGCTCAGTGCTCAGGGTGCTGGGTGCACAGTGCTCGGGGTGCTGGGTGCTGAGTGCTCAGGGTGATGGGTGCTCAGTGCTCGGAGTGCTCGGTGCTCAGTGCTCAGGGTCCTGGGTGCTCAGTACTCAGGGTGCTGGGTGCTTAGTACTCAGGGTGCGCAGTGCTCAGTACACAGGGTGCTGGGTGCTCAGTGCTCGGGGCACTGGGTGCTCAGTGCTCGGGGTGCTGGGTGCTCAGTACTCAGGGTGCTGTGTGCTCAGTGCTCAGTAATCAGCGTGCTGGGTGCTCAGTGCTCAGAGTGTTTGGTGCTCAGTACTCAGGGTGCTGGGTGCTCAGTGCTCAGTGCTCAGGGTGCTCAGTGCTCAGGGTGCTGGGTGCTCAGGGTGCTGGGTGCTCAGCGCTCGGGGTGCTGGGTGCTCAGTGCTCAGTGCTCAGGGTGCTGGGTGCTCAGTGCTCAGTGCTCAGGGTGCTGGGTGTTCATTACTCAGGGTGCTCGGTGCTCAGTGCTCAGGGTGCTAGGTTCTCAGTACTCAGGGTGCTGGGTGCTCAGTGCTCGGGGTGCTGGGTGCTCAGTGCTCAGGGTGATCAGTGCTCAGTACTCAGGGTGCTGGGTGCTCAGTGCTCAGGGTGCTGGGTGCTCAGTCATCAGGGTGCTCAGTACTCAGGGTGCTCGGTGCTCAGTGCTCAGTACTCAGGGTGCTCAGTACTCAGGGTGCTGGTTGCTCAGTGCTCGGGGTGCTGGGTGCTCAGTACTCAGGGTGCTGGGTGCTCAGTACTCGGGGTGCTGGGTGCTCAGTACTCAGGGTGCTGGGTGCTCAGTGCTCGGTGTGCTGGGTGCTCAGTGCTCAGGGTGATCGGTGCTCAGTTATCAGGGTGCTGGGTGCTCAGTCCTCCGGGTGCTCAGTCCGCAGGGTGCTGGGTGCTCAGTGCTCTGGGTGCTCGGTGCTCAGTACTCAGGGTGCTGAGTGCTCAGTACTCAGGGTGCTGGGTGCTCAGTACTCAGGGTGCTGGGTGCTCAGGGTGCTGGGTGCTCAGTGCTCATGGTGCTGGGTGCTCAGTGCTCAGGGTGCTGGGTGCTCAGGGCTGTGGTGCTGGGTGCTCAGTGCTCAGTGCTCAGGGTGCTGGGTGCTCAGTGCTCAGTGCTCAGGGTGCTGGTTGCTCAGTACTCAGGGTGCTGGGTGCTCAGTACTCAGTGTGCTGGGTGCTCAGTGCTCAGGGTGCTCTGTGCTCAGTACTCAGGGTGCTGGGTGCTCAGTGCTCGGGGTGCTGCGTGCTCAGTGCTCAGGGTGCTGGGTGCTCAGTGCTCAGGGTGCTAGGTGCTCAGTACTCAGGGTGCTGGGTGCTCAGTGCTCGGGGTGCTCGGTGCTCAGTACTCAAGGTGCTGGGTGCTCAGTGCTCAGGGTGCTGGGTGCTCAGTCCTCGGGGTGCTCCGTGCTCAGTGATCAGGGTGCTGGGTGCTCAGTGCTGAGGGTGGTGCTGGGTGCTCAGTACTCAGGGTGCTGGGTGCTCAGTGCTCAGGGTGCTGGGTGCTCAGTACTAATGGTGCTGGGTGCTCAGTACTCAGGGTGCTCGGTGCTCAGTACTCAGGGTGCTCGGTGCTCAGTGCTCAGGGTGCTGGGTTCTCAGTACTCAGGGTGCTGGGTGCTCAGTACTCAGGGTGCTGGGTGCTCAGTGCTCAGGGTGCTGGGTGCTCAGTGCTCAGGGTGCTGGGTGCTCAGTACTCAGGGTGCTGGGTGCTCAGTGCTCATGGTGATCGGTGCTCAGTACTCAGGGGGCTGGGTGCTCAGTGCTCGGGGTGCTGGGTGCTCAGTACTCGGGGTGCTGGGTGCTCTGTACTCAGGGTGCTGGGTGCTCAGTGCTCGGGGTCCTGGGTGCTCAGTGCTCAGGGAGATCGGTGCTCAGTACTCAGCATGCTGGGTGCTCAGTGCTCAGAGTGTTGTGTGCTCAGTACTCAGGGTGCTGGGTGCTCAGTGCTCAGTGCTCAGGGTGCTCAGTGCTCAGGCTGCTCAGTGCTCAGGGTGCTGGGTGCTCAGGGTGCTGGGTGCTCAGTGCTCATGGTGATCGGTGCTCAGTACTCAGGGTGCTCGGTGCTCAGTGCTCAGGGTGCTGGGTGCTCAGTACTCAGGGTGCTGGGTGCTCAGTGCTCGGGGTGCTGGGTGCTCAGTGCTCGGGGTGCTCGGTGCTCAGTCCTCAGGGTGCTCAGTACTCAGGGTGCTCGGTGCTCAGTGCTCAGTACTCAGGGTGCTCAGTACTCAGGTTGCTGGGTGCTCAGTGCTCGGGGTGCTGGGTGCTCAGTACTCTGGGTGCTGGGTGCTCAGTGCTCGGGGTGCTGGGTGCTCAGTGCTCAGGGTGATCGGTGCTCAGTGCTCAGGGTGCTGGGTGCTCAGTCCTCCGGGTGCTCAGTGCTCAGGGTGCTGGGTGCTCAGTACTCAGGGTGCTGGGTGCTCAGTACTCGGGGTGCTGGGTGCTCAGTGCTCAGGGTGCTGGGTGCTCAGTACTCTGGGTGTTGGGTGCTCAGTACTCAGGGTGCTGGGTGCTCCGTGCTCGGGGTGCTGGGTGCTCAGTGCTCAGGGTGCTGGGTGCACAGTGCTCAGGGTGCTGGGTGCTCAGTACTCAGGGTGCTGGGTGCTTAGTGCTCGGGGTGTTCGGTCCTCAGTACTCAAGGTGCTGGGTGCTCAGTGCTCAGGGTGCTGGGTGCTCAGTCCTTGGGGTGCTCCGTGCTCAGGGTGCTGGGTGCTCAGTGCTCAGGGTGCTGGGTGCACAGTGCTCGGGGTGCTGGGTGCTGAGTGCTCAGGGTGATGGGTGCTCAGTGCTCGGAGTGCTCGGTGCTCAGTGCTCAGGGTCCTGGGTGCTCAGTACTCAGGGTGCTGGGTGCTTAGTACTCAGGGTGCGCAGTGCTCAGTACACAGTGTGCTGGGTGCTCAGTGCTCGGGGCACTGGGTGCTCAGTGCTCGGGGTGCTGGGTGCTCAGTACTCAGGGTGCTGTGTGCTCAGTGCTCAGTACTCAGCGTGCTGGGTGCTCAGTGCTCAGAGTGTTTGGTGCTCAGTACTCAGGGTGCTGGGTGCTCAGTGCTCAGTGCTCAGGGTGCTCAGTGCTCAGGGTGCTGGGTGCTCAGGGTGCTGGGTGCTCAGCGCTCGGGGTGCTGGGTGCTCAGTGCTCAGTGCTCAGGGTGCTGGGTGCTCAGTGCTCAGTGCTCAGGGTGCTGGGTGTTCAGTACTCAGGGTGCTCGGTGCTCAGTGCTCAGGGTGCTAGGTTCTCAGTACTCAGGGTGCTGGGTGCTCAGTGCTCGGGGTGCTGGGTGCTCAGTGCTCAGGGTGATCAGTGCTCAGTACTCAGGGTGCTGGGTGCTCAGTGCTCAGGGTGCTGGGTGCTCAGTCCTCAGGGTGCTCAGTACTCAGGGTGCTCGGTGCTCAGTGCTCAGTACTCAGGGTGCTCAGTACTCAGGGTGCTGGTTGCTCAGTGCTCGGGGTGCTGGGTGCTCAGTACTCAGGGTGCTGGGTGCTCAGTACTCGGGGTGCTGGGTGCTCAGTACTCAGGGTGCTGGGTGCTCAGTGCTCGGTGTGCTGGGTGCTCAGTGCTCAGGGTGATCGGTGCTCAGTTATCAGGGTGCTGGGTGCTCAGTCCTCCGGGTGCTCAGTCCGCAGGGTGCTGGGTGCTCAGTGCTCGGGGTGCTCGGTGCTCAGTACTCAGGGTGCTGAGTGCTCAGTACTCAGGGTGCTGGGTGCTCAGTACTCAGGGGGATGGGTGCTCAGTACTCAGGGTGCTGGGTGCTCAGGGTGCTGGGTGCTCAGTGCTCATGGTGCTGGGTGCTCAGTGCTCAGGGTACTGGGTGCTCAGGGCTGTGGTGCTGGGTGCTCAGTGCTCAGTGCTCAGGGTGCTGGGTGCTCAGTGCTCAGTGCTCAGGGTGCTGGTTGCTCAGTACTCAGGGTGCTGGGTGCTCAGTACTCAGTGTGCTGGGTGCTCAGTGCTCAGGGTGCTCTGTGCTCAGTACTCAGGGTGCTGGGTGCTCAGTGCTCGGGGTGCTGCGTGCTCAGTGCTCAGGGTGCTGGGTGCTCAGTGCTCAGGGTGCTAGGTGCTCAGTACTCAGGGTGCTGGGTGCTCAGTGCTCGGGGTGCTCCGTGCTCAGTGATCAGGGTGCTGGGTGCTCAGTACTCAGGGTGCTCGGTGCTCAGTACTCAGGGTCCTCAGTGCTCAGTACTCAGGGTGCTGGGTGCTCAGTTCTCAGGGTGCTGGGTGCTCAGTACTCAGGGTGCTCAGTGCTCAGTACTCGGGGTGCTTGTTGCTCAGTACTCAGGGTGCTCAGTGCTCAGTACTCGGGGTGCTGGGTGCTCAGTGCTCAGGGTGCTCAGTTCTCAGTGCTCGGGGTGCTTGGTGCTCAGTGCTCGGGGCGCTGGGTGCTCAGTGCTCTGGGTGCTGGGTGCTCAGTGCTCTGGGTGCTTAGTGCTCAGTACTCAGGGTGCTGGGTGCTCAGTACTCATGGTGCTGGGTGCTCATTCTCAGGGTGCTGGGTGCTCAGTGCTCGGGTTGCTGGGTGCTCAGTACTCAGGGTGCTGGGGGCTCAGTACTCAGGGTGCTGGGTGCTCAGTACTCAGGGTGCTCGGTTCTCAGTACTCAGGTGCTGGGTGCTCATTCTCGGGGTGCTGGGTGCTCCGTGAGCGTGGTGCTGGGTGCTCAGTACTCAGTGTGCTGGGGGCTCAGTACTCAGGGTTCTGGGTGCTCAGTACTCAGGGTGATCTGTTCTCAGTACTCAGGTTGCTGGGTGCTCAGTGCTCGGGGTGCTGGGTGCTCAGTACTCGGGGTGCTCAGTGCTCAGTACTCAGGGTGCTGGGTGCTCAGTACTCAGTTTGCTGGGTGCTCAGTGCTCGGGGTGCTCGGTGCTCAGTACTCGGTGTGCTGGGTGCTCAGTACTCGGGGTGCTGGGTGCTCAGTGCTCAGGGTGCTGGGTGCTCAGTGCTCGGGGTGCTGGGTGCTCAGTGCTGAGGGTGGTGCTGGGTGCTCAGTAGTCAGGGTGCTGGGTGCTCAGTGATCAGGGTGCTGGGTGCTCAGTACTAAGGGTGCTGGGTGCTCAGTACTCAGGGTGCTCGGTGCTCAGTACTCAGGGTGCTGGGTGCTCAGAGCTCAGGGTGCTGGGTACTCAGTACTCAGGGTGCTGGGTGCTCAGTACTCAGGGTGCTGGGTGCTCAGTGCTCAGGGTGCTGGGTGCTCAGTACTCAGGGTGCTGGGTGCTCAGTACTCAGGGTGCTGGGTGCTCAGTGCTCAGGGTGATCGGTGTTCAATACTCACGGTGCTCAGTACTCAGGGTGCTGTGTTCTCAGTGCTCGGGGTGCTGGGTGCTCAGTACTCGGGGTGCTGGGTGCTCTGTACTCAGGGTGCTGGGTGCTCAGTGCTCGGGGTCCTGGGTGCTCAGAGCTCAGGGTGATCGGTGCTCAGTACTGAGCGTGCTGGGTGCTCACTGCTCAGGGTGCTGGGTGCTCAGTCCTCTGGGTGCTCAGTGCTCAGGGTGCTGGGTGCTCAGTGCTCGGGGTGCTCGGTGCTCAGTACTCAGGGTGCTGGGTGCTCAGTACTCATGGTGCTGCGTGCTCATTACTCAGGGGGCTGGGTGCTCAGTGCTCGGGGTGCTGGGAGCTCAGTGCTCAGGGTGATGGGTTCTCAGTGCTCGGGGTGCTGGGTGCTCAGTGCTCGGGGTGCTGGGTGCTCAGTGCTCAGTGCTCAGGGTTTTGGGTGCTCAGTGCTCAGTGTTCAGGGTGCTGGGTGGTCAGTACTCAGGGTGCTGGGTGCTCAGTACTCAGGGTGCTGGGTGCTCAGTGCTCAGGGTGCTGGGTGCTCAGTACTCTGGGTGTTGGGTGCTCAGTACTCAGGGTGCTGGGTGCTCAGTGCTCGGGGTGCTGGGTGCTCAGTGCTCGGGGTGCTGGGTGCTCAGTGCTCAGGGTGCTGGGTGCTCAGTATTCAGGGTGCTGGGTGCTCAGTGCTCGGGGTGCTCGGTGCTCAGTACTCAAGGTGCTGGGTGCTCAGTGCTCAGGGTGCTCAGTTCTCAGTGCTCGGGGTACTGGGTGCTCAGTGCTCGGGGCGCTGGGTGCTCAGTGCTCGGGGTGCTGGGTGCTCAGTGCTCTGGGTGCTTAGTGCTCAGTACTCAGGGTGCTGGGTGCTCAGTACTCATGGTGCTGGGTGCTCATTCTCAGGGTGCTGGGTGCTCAGTGCTCGGGTTGCTGGGTGCTCAGTACTCAGGGTGCTGGGGGCTCAGTACTCAGGGTGCTGGGTGCTAAGTACTCAGGGTGCTCGGTTCTCAGTACTCAGGGTGCTGGGTGCTCATTCTCGGGGTGCTGGGTGCTCAGTGATCGGGGTGCTGGGTGCTCAGTACTCAGGGTGCTGGGGGCTCAGTACTCAGGGTTCTGGGTGCTCAGTACTCAGGGTGATCTGTTCTCAGTACTCAGGTTGCTGGGTGCTCAGTGCTCGGTGTGCTCGGTGCTCAGTACTCGGGGTGCTGTGTTCTCAGTACTCGGGGTGCTGGGTGCTCAGTGCTCAGGGTGCTGGGTGCTCAGTGCTCGGGGTGCTGGGTGCTCAGTGCTGAGGGTGGTGCTGGGTGCTCAGTACTCAGGGTGCTGGGTGCTCAGTGCTCAGGGTGCTGGGTGCTCAGTACTAAGGGTGCTGGGTGCTCAGTACTCAGGGTGCTCGGTGCTCAGTACTCAGGGTGCAGGGTGCTCAGAGCTCAGGGTGCTGGGTACTCAGTTCTCAGGGTGCTGGGTGCTCAGTACTCAGGGTGCTGGGTGCTCAGTGCTCAGGGTGCTGGGTGCTCAGTGCTCAGGGTGCTGGGTGCTCAGTACTCAGGGTGCTGGGTGCTCAGTGCTCAGGGTGATCGGTGCTCAGTACTCAGGGTGCTCAGTACTCAGGGTGCTGGGTGCTCAGTGCTCGGGGTGCTGGGTGCTCAGTGCTGAGGGTGGTGCTGGGTGCTCAGTACTCAGGGTGCTGGGTGGTCAGTGATCAGGGTGCTGGGTGCTCAGTGCTCGGGGTCCTGGGTGCTCAGTGCTCAGGGTGATCTGTGCTCAGTACTCAGGGTGCTGGGTGCTCAGTACTCAGGGTGCTCGGTGCTCAGTACTCAGTGTTCTCAGTGCTCAGGGTGCTGGGTGCTCAGTACTCAGGGTGCTCAGTGCTCAGTACTCGGGGTGCTGGGTGCTCAGTACTCAGGGTGCTCAGTGCTCAGTACTCGGGGTGCTGGGTGCTCAGTGCTCAGTGTGCTCAGTGGTCAGTGCTCGGGGTGCTGGGTGCTCAGTGCTCGGGGTGCTGGGTGCTCAGTACTCAGGGTGCTGTGTGCTCAGTGCTCAGTACTCAGTGTGCTGGGTGCTCAGTGCTCAGAGTGTTGGGTGCTCAGGACTCAGGGTGCTGGGTGCTCAGTGCTCAGTGCTCAGGGTGCTCAGTGCTCAGGGTGCTCAGTGCTCAGGGTGCTGGGTGCTCAGGGTGCTGGGTGCTCAGTGCTCGGGGTGCTGGGTGCTCAGTGCTCAGTGCTCAGGGTGCTGGGTGCTCAGTGCTCAGTGCTCAGGGTGCTGGGTGTTCAGTACTCAGGGTGCTCGGTGCTCAGTGCTCAGGGTGTTGGGTGCTCAATACTCAGGGTGCTGGGTGCTCAGTGCTCGGGGTGCTGGGTGCTCAGTGCTCAGGGTGATCAGTGCTCAGTACTCAGGATGCTGGGTGCTCAGTGCTCAGGGTGCTGGGTGCTCAGTCCTCAGGGTGCTCAGTACTCAGGGTGCTCGGTGCTCAGTGCTCAGTACTCAGGGTGCTCAGTACTCTGGGTGCTGGGTGCTCAGTGCTCGGGGTGCTGGGTGCTCAGTACTCAGGGTGCTGGGTGCTCAGTACTCGGGGTGCTGGGTGCTCAGTACTCAGGGGGCTCTGTGCTCAGTGCTCGGGGTGCTGGGTGCTCAGTGCTCAGGGTGATCGGTGCTCAGTGCTCAGGGTGCTGGGTGCTCAGTCCTCCGGGTGCTCAGTGCTCAGGGTGCTGGGTGCTCAGTACTCAGGGTGCTGGGTGCTCAGTACTCAGGGTGCTGGGTGCTCAGTGCTCAGGGTGCTGGGTGCTCAGTACTCAGGGTGTTGGGTGCTCAGTACTCAGGGTGCTGGGTGCTCCGTGCTCGGGGTGCTGGGTGCTCAGTGCTCAGGGTGCTGGGTGCTTAGTACTCAGGGTGCTCAGTGCTCAGTACACAGGGTGCTGGGTGCTCAGTGCTCGGGGTGCTGGGTGCTCAGTGCTCAGTACTCAGGGTGCTGGGTGCTCAGTGCTCGGGGTGCTGGGTGCTCAGTACTCAGCGTGCTGGGTGCTCAGTACTCAGGGTGCTGGGTGCTCAGTGCTCAGGGTGCTGGGTGCTCAGTGCTCAAGGTGCTGGGTGCTCAGTGATCGGGGTGCTGGGTGCTCAGTACTCAGGGTGCTCAGTGCTCGGGGAGCTCGGTGCTCAGTACTCAGGCTGCTGGGTGCTCAGTTCTCAGTGCTCGGGGTCCTGGGTGCTCCGTGCTCGGGGTGCTGGGTGCTCAGTGCTCTGGGTGCTTAGTGCTCAGTACTCAGTGTGCTGGGTGCTCAGTACTCATGGTGCTGGGTGCTCATTCTCAGGTTGCTAGGGGCTCAGTACTCAGGGTGCTGGGTGCTCAGTACTCAGGGTGCTCGCTTCTCAGTACTCAGGGTGCTGGGTACTCAGTGCTCGGGGTGCTGGGTGCTCAGTACTCGGGGTGATCAGTGCTCAGTACTCAGGGTGCTGGGTGCTCAGTACTCAGGGTGCTGGGTGCTCAGTGCTCGGGGTGCTTGGTGCTCAGTACTCGTGGTGCTGGATGCTCAGTACTCGGAGAGCTGGGTGCTCAGTGCTCAGGGTGCTGGGTGCTCAGTGCTCGGGGTGCTGGGTGCTCAGTGCTGAGGGTGGTGCTGGGTGCTCAGTACTCAGGGTGCTGGGTGCTCAGTGCTCAGGGTGCTGGGTGCTCAGTACTAATGGTGCTGGGTGCTCAGTACTCAGGGTGCTCGGTGCTCAGTACTCAGGGTGCTCGGTGCTCAGTGCTCAGGGTGCTGGGTACTCAGTACTCAGGGTGCTGGGTGCTCAGTACTCAGGGTGCTGGGTGCTCAGTGCTCAGGGTGCTGGGTGCTCAGTGCTCAGGGTGCTGGGTGCTCAGTACTCAGGGTGCTGGGTGCTCAGTGCTCATGGTGATCGGTGCTCAGTACTCAGCTGGCTGGGTGCTCAGTGCTCGGGGTGCTGGGTGCTCAGTACTCGGGGTGCTGGGTGCTCTGTACTCAGGGTGCTGGGTGCTCAGTGCTCGGGGTCCTGGGTGCTCAGTGCTAAGGGAGATCGGTGCTCAGTACTCAGCATGCTGGGTGCTCAGTGCTCAGAGTGTTGTGTGCTCAGTACTCAGGGTGCTGGGTGCTCAGTGCTCAGTGCTCAGGGTGCTCAGTGCTCAGGCTGCTCAGTGCTCAGGGTGCTGGGTGCTCAGGGTGCTGGGTGCTCAGTGCTCATGGTGATCGGTGCTCAGTACTCAGGGTGCTCGGTGCTCAGTGCTCAGGGTGCTGGGTGCTCAGTACTCAGGGTGCTGGGTGCTCAGTGCTCGGGGTGCTGGGTGCTCAGTGCTCGGGGTGCTCGGTGCTCAGTCCTCAGGGTGCTCAGTACTCAGGGTGCTCGGTGCTCAGTGCTCAGTACTCAGGGTGCTCAGTACTCAGGGTGCTGGGTGCTCAGTGCTCGGGGTGCTGGGTGCTCAGTACTCTGGGTGCTGGGTGCTCAGTGCTCGGGGTGCTGGGTGCTCAGTGCTCAGGGTGATCGGTGCTCAGTGGTCAGGGTGCTGGGTGCTCAGTCCTCCGGGTGCTCAGTGCTCAGGGTGCTGGGTGCTCAGTACTCAGGGTGCTGGGTGCTCAGTACTCGGGGTGCTGGGTGCTCAGTGCTCAGGGTGCTGGGTGCTCAGTACTCTGGGTGTTGGGTGCTCAGTACTCAGGGTGCTGGGTGCTCCGTGCTCGGGGTGCTGGGTGCTCAGTGCTCAGGGTGCTGGGTGCACAGTGCTCAGGGTGCTGGGTGCTCAGTACTCAGGGTGCTGGGTGCTTAGTGCTCGGGGTGTTCGGTCCTCAGTACTCAAGGTGCTGGGTGCTCAGTGCTCAGGGTGCTGGGTGCTCAGTCCTTGGGGTGCTCCGTGCTCAGGGTGCTGGGTGCTCAGTGCTCAGGGTGCTGGGTGCACAGTGCTCGGGGTGCTGGGTGCTGAGTGCTCAGGGTGATGGGTGCTCAGTGCTCGGAGTGCTCGGTGCTCAGTGCTCAGGGTCCTGGGTGCTCAGTACTCAGGGTGCTGGGTGCTTAGTACTCAGGGTGCGCAGTGCTCAGTACACAGGGTGCTGTGTGCTCAGTGCTCGGGGTGCTGGGTGCTCAGTGCTCAGTACTCAGGGTGCTGCGTGCTCAGTGCTCAGGGTGCTGGGTGCTCAGTACTCAGCGTGCTGGATGCTCAGTACTCAGGGTGCTGGGTGCTCAGTGCTCAGGGTGCTGGGTGCTCAGTGCTCAGGGTGCTGGGTGCTCAGTGATCGGGGTGCTGGGTGCTCAGTACTCAGGGTGCTCAGTGCTCGGGGAGCTCGGTGCTCAGTACTCAGGGTGCTGGGTGCTCAGTTCTCAGTGCTCGGGGTCCTGGGAACTCCTTGCTCGGGGTGCTGGGTGCTCAGTGCTCTGGGTGCTTAGTGCTCAGTACTCAGGGTGCTGGGTGCTCAGTACTCATGGTGCTGGGTGCTCATTCTCAGGGTGCTAGGGGCTCAGTACTCAGGGTGCTGGGTGCTCAGTACTCAGGGTGCTCGGTTCTCAGTACTCAGGGTGCTGGGTGCTCATTCTCGGGGTGCTGGGTGCTCAGTACTCAGGGTGCTGTTGGCTCAGTACTCAGGGTGCAGGGTGCTCAGTACTCAGCGTGATCTGTTCTCAGTACTCAGGTTGCTGGGCGCTCAGTGCGCAGGGTGCTGGGTGCTCAGTGCTCAGGGTGCTGGGTGCTCAGTACTCAGGGTGCTGGGTGCTCAGTGCTCAGGGTGATCGGTGCTCAGTACTCAGGGTGCTCAGTACTCAGGGTGCTGGGTGCTCAGTGCTCGGGGTGCTGGGTGCTCAGTGCTGAGGGTGGTGCTGGGTGCTCAGTACTCAGGGTGCTGGGTGGTCAGTGATCAGGGTGCTGGGTGCTCAGTGCTCGGGGTCCTGGGTGCTCAGTGCTCAGGGTGATCTGTGCTCAGTACTCAGGGTGCTGGGTGCTCAGTACTCAGGGTGCTCGGTGCTCAGTACTCAGTGTTCTCAGTGCTCAGGGTGCTGGGTGCTCAGTACTCAGGGTGCTCAGTGCTCAGTACTCGGGGTGCTGGGTGCTCAGTACTCAGGGTGCTCAGTGCTCAGTACTCGGGGTGCTGGGTGCTCAGTGCTCAGTGTGCTCAGTGGTCAGTGCTCGGGGTGCTGGGTGCTCAGTGCTCGGGGTGCTGGGTGCTCAGTACTCAGGGTGCTGTGTGCTCAGTGCTCAGTACTCAGTGTGCTGGGTGCTCAGTGCTCAGAGTGTTGGGTGCTCAGGACTCAGGGTGCTGGGTGCTCAGTGCTCAGTGCTCAGGGTGCTCAGTGCTCAGGGTGCTCAGTGCTCAGGGTGCTGGGTGCTCAGTGCTCGGGGTGCTGGGTGCTCAGTGCTCAGTGCTCAGGGTGCTGGGTGCTCAGTGCTCAGTGCTCAGGGTGCTGGGTGTTCAGTACTCAGGGTGCTCGGTGCTCAGTGCTCAGGGTGTTGGGTGCTCAGTACTCAGGGTGCTGGGTGCTCAGTGCTCGGGGTGCTGGGTGCTCAGTGCTCAGGGTGATCAGTGCTCAGTACTCAGGATGCTGGGTGCTCAGTGCTCAGGGTGCTGGGTGCTCAGTCCTCAGGGTGCTCAGTACTCAGGGTGCTCGGTGCTCAGTGCTCAGTACTCAGGGTGCTCAGTACTCAGGGTGCTGGGTGCTCAGTGCTCGGGGTGCTGGGTGCTCAGTACTCAGGGTGCTGGGTGCTCAGTACTCGGGGTGCTGGGTGCTCAGTACTCAGGGGGCTCTGTGCTCAGTGCTCGGGGTGCTGGGTGCTCAGTGCTCAGGGTGATCGGTGCTCAGTGCTCAGGGTGCTGGGTGCTCAGTCCTCCGGATGCTCAGTGCTCAGGGTGCTGGGTGCTCAGTACTCAGGGTGCTGGGTGCTCAGTACTCAGGGTGCTGGGTGCTCAGTGCTCAGGGTGCTGGGTGCTCAATACTCAGGTTGTTGGGTGCTCAGTACTCAGGGTGCTGGGTGCTCCGTGCTCAGGGTGCTGGGTGCTCAGTGCTCAGGGTGCTGGGTGCTTAGTACTCAGGGTGCTCAGTGCTCAGTACACAGGGTGCTGGGTGCTCAGTGCTCGGCGTGCTGGGTGCTCAGTGCTCAGTACTCAGGGTGCTGGGTGCTCAGTGCTCGGGGTGCTGGGTGCTCAGTACTCAGCGTGCTGGGTGCTCAGTACTCAGGGTGCTGGGTGCTCAGTGCTCAGGGTGCTGGGTGCTCAGTGCTCAAGGTGCTGGGTGCTCAGTGATCGGGGTGCTGGGTGCTCAGTACTCAGGGTGCTCAGTGCTCGGGGAGCTCGGTGCTCAGTACTCAGGCTGCTGGGTGCTCAGTTCTCAGTGCTCGGGGTCCTGGGTGCTCCGTGCTCGGGGTGCTGGGTGCTCAGTGCTCTGGGTGCTTAGTGCTCAGTACTCAGTGTGCTGGGTGCAAAGTACTCATGGTGCTGGGTGCTCATTCTCAGGGTGCTAGGGGCTCAGTACTCAGGGTGCTGGGTGCTCAGTACTCAGGGTGCTCGCTTCTCAGTACTCAGGGTGCTGGGTACTCAGTGCTCGGGGTGCTGGGTGCTCAGTACTCGGGGTGATCAGTGCTCAGTACTCAGGGTGCTGGGTGCTCAGTACTCAGGGTGCTGGGTGCTCAGTGCTCGGGGTGCTTGGTGCTCAGTACTCGTGGTGCTGGATGCTCAGTACTCGGAGAGCTGGGTGCTCAGTGCTCAGGGTGCTGGGTGCTCAGTGCTCGGGGTGCTGGGTGCTCAGTGCTGAGGGTGGTGCTGGGTGCTCAGTACTCAGGGTGCTGAGTGCTCAGTGCTCAGGGTGCTGGGTGCTCAGTACTAATGGTGCTGGGTGCTCAGTACTCAGGGTGCTCGGTGCTCAGTACGCAGGGTGCTCGGTGCTCAGTGCTCAGGGTGCTGGGTACTCAGTACTCAGGGTGCTGGGTGCTCAGTACTCAGGGTGCTGGGTGCTCAGTGCTCAGGGTGCTGGGTGCTCAGTGCTCAGGGTGCTGGGTGCTCAGTGCTCGGGGTGCTGGGTGCTCAGTGCTCGGGGTGCTCGGTGCTCAGTCCTCAGGGTGCTCAGTACTCAGGGTGCTGGGTGCTCAGTACTCAGGGTGCTGGGTGCTCAGTACTCGGGGTGCTGGGTGCTCAGTGCTCAGGGTGCTGGGTGCTCAGTACTCTGGGTGTTGGGTGCTCAGTACTCAGGGTGCTGGGTGCTCCGTGCTCGGGGTGCTGGGTGCTCAGTGCTCAGGGTGCTGGGTGCACAGTGCTCAGGGTGCTGGGTGCTCAGTACTCAGGGTGCTGGGTGCTTAGTGCTCGGGGTGTTCGGTCCTCAGTACTCAAGGTGCTGGGTGCTCAGTGCTCAGGGTGCTGGGTGCTCAGTCCTCGGGGTGCTCCGTGCTCAGGGTGCTGGGTGCTCAGTGCTCAGGGTGCTGGGTGCACAGTGCTCGGGGTGCTGGGTGCTGAGTGCTCAGGGTGATGGGTGCTCAGTGCTCGGAGTGCTCGGTGCTCAGTGCTCAGGGTCCTGGGTGCTCAGTACTCAGGGTGCTGGGTGCTTAGTACTCAGGGTGCGCAGTGCTCAGTACACAGGGTGCTGGGTGCTCAGTGCTCGGGGTGCTGGGTGCTCAGTGCTCAGTACTCAGGGTGCTGCGTGCTCAGTGCTCGGGGTGCTGGGTGCTCAGTACTCAGCATGCTGGATGCTCAGTACTCAGGGTGCTGGGTGCTCAGTGCTCAGGGTGCTGGGTGCTCAGTGCTCAGGGTGCTGGGTGCTCAGTGATCGGGGTGCTGGGTGCTCAGTACTCAGGGTGCTCAGTGCTCGGGGAGCTCGGTGCTCAGTACTCAGTGTGCTGGGTGCTCAGTTCTCAGTGCTCGGGGTCCTGGGAACTCCTTGCTCGGGGTGCTGGGTGCTCAGTGCTCTGGGTGCTTAGTGCTCAGTACTCAGGGTGCTGGGTGCTCAGTACTCATGGTGGTGGGTGCTCATTCTCAGGGTGCTAGGGGCTCAGTACTCAGGGTGCTGGGTGCTCAGTACTCAGGGTGCTCGGTTCTCAGTACTCAGGGTGCTGGGTGCTCATTCTCGGGGTGCTGGGTGCTCAGTACTCAGGGTGCTGGGGGCTCAGTACTCAGGGTGCAGGGTGCTCTGTACTCAGCGTGATCTGTTCTCAGTACTCAGGTTGCTGGGCGCTCAGTGCGCAGGGTGCTGGGTGCTCAGTCCTCGGGGTACTCCGTGCTCAGTGCTCAGGGTGCTGGGTGCTCAGTACTCAGGGTGCTCGGTGCTCAGTACTCAGGGTTCTCAGTGATCAGGGTGCTGGGTGCTCAGTACTCAGGGTGCTCAGTGCTCAGTGCTCGGGGTGCTGGGTGCTCAGTGCTCAGGGTGATCTGTGCTCAGTACTCAGGGTGCTGGGTGCTCAGTGCTCAGGGTGCTGGGTGCTCAGTCCTCAGGGTGCTCAGTACTCAGGGTTCTCGGTGCTCAGTGCTCAGTACTCAGGGTGCTCAGTACTCAGGGTGCTGGGTGCTCAGTGCTCGGGGTGCTGGGTGCTCAGTACTCAGGGTGCTGGGTGCTCAGTACTCGGGGTGCTGGGTGCTCAGTACTCAGGGTGCTTGGTGCCCAGTGCTCGGGGTGCTGGGTGCTCAGTGCTCAGGGTGATCGGTGCTCAGTGCTCAGGGTGCTGGGGGCTCAGTACTCAGGGTGCTGGGTGCTTAGTGCTCGGGGTGCTCGGTTCTCAGGACTCAGGGTGCTGGGTGCTCATTCTAGGGGTGCTGGGTGCTCGGTGCTCAGTGCTCAGGGTCCTGGGTGCTCAGTACTCAGGGTGCTGGGTGCTTAGTACTCAGGGTGCTCAGTGCTCAGTACACCGGGTGCTGGGTGCTCAGTGCTCGGGGTGCTGGGTGCTCAGTGGTCAGTAGTCAGGGTGCTTGGTGCTCAGTGCTCGGGGTGCTGGGTGCTCAGTACTCAGCGTGTTGGGTGCTCAGTACTCAGGGTGCTGGGTGCTCAGTGCTCAGGGTGCTGGGTGCTCAGTGCTCAGGGTGCTGGGTGCTCAGTGATCGGGGTGCTGGGTGCTCAGTACTCAGGGTGCTCAGTGCTCGGGGAGCTCGGTGCTCAGTACTCAGTGTGCTGGTTGCTCAGTTCTCAGTGCTCGGAGTCCTGGGTGCTCCGTGCTTGGGGTGCTGTGTGCTCAGTGCTCTGGGTGCTTAGTGCTCAGTACTCAGGGTGCTGGGTGCTCAGTACTCATGGTGCTGGGTGCTCATTCTCAGGGTGCTAGGCGCTCAGTACTCAGGGTGCTGGGTGCTCAGTACTCAGGGTGCTGGGTGCTCAGTGCTCAGGGTGCTGGGTGCTCAGTACTAAGGGTGCTGGGTGCTCAGTACTCAGGGTGCTCGGTGATCAGTACTCAGGGTGCTGGGTGCTCAGTGCTCAGGGTGCTGGGTACTCAGTACTCAGGGTGCTGGGTGCTCAGTACTCAGGGTGCTGGGTGCTCAGTGCTCAGGGTGCTTGGTGCTCAGTGCTCAATGTGCTGGGTGCTCAGTGCTCAGGGTACTGGGTGCTCAGTGCTCAGGGTGATCGGTGCTTAGTACTCAGGGTGCTCAGTACTCAGTGTGCTGGGTGCTCAGTGCTCGGGGTGCTGGGTGCTCAGTACTCGGGGTGCTTGGTGCTCTGTACTCAGGGTGCTGGGTGCTCAGTACTCAGGGTGCTGGGTGCTCAGTGCTCAGGGTGCTTGGTACTCAGTCCTCAGGGTGCTCAGTGCTCAGGGTGCTGGGTGCTCAGTGCTCGCGGTGCTCGGTGCTCAGTACCCAAGGAGCTGGCTGCTCAGTGCTCAGGGTGCTGGGTGCTCAGTCCTCGGGGTGCTCCGTGCTCAGGGTGCTGGGTGCTCAGTGCTCAGGGTGCTGGGTGCTCAGTGCTCGGGGTGCTGGTTGCTGAGTGCTCAGGGTGCTGGGTGCTCAGTGCTCGGGGTGCTCGGTGCTCAGAGCTCAGGGTCCTGGGTGCTCAGTACTCAGGGTGCTGGGTGCTTAGTACTCAGGGTGCTCAGTGCTCAGTACACAGGGTGCTGGGTGCTCAGTGCACGGGGTGCTGGGTGCTCAGTGCTCAGTACTCAGGGTGCTGGGTGCTCATTGCTCGGGGTGCTGGGTGCTCAGTACTCAGTGTGCTGGGTGCTCAGTGCTCAGGGTGCTGGGTGCTCAGTGCTCAGGGTGCTGGATGCTCATTGCTCGGGGTGCTGGGTGCTCAGTACTCAGGGTGCTGTGTGCTCAGTGCTCAGGGTGCTCAGTTCTCAGTGCTCGGGGTCCTGGGTGCTCCGTGCTCTGGGTGCTGGGTGCTCAGTGCTCTGGGTGCTTAGTGCTCAGTACTCAGGGTGCTGGGTGCTCAGTACTCATGGTGCTGGGGGCTCATTCTCAGGGTGCTAGGGGCTCAGTACTCAGGGTGCTGGGTGCTCAGTACTCAGGGTGCTCGGTTCTCAGGACTCAGGGTGCTGGGTGCTCATTCTCGGGGTGCTGGGTGCTCAGTGCTCGGGGTGCTGGGTGCTCAGTGCTCAGGGTGATGGGTGCTCAGTGCTCAGTGCTCAGGGTGCTGGGTGTTCAGTACTCAGGGTGCTCGGTGCTCAGTGCTCAGGGTGCTGGGTGCTCAGTACTCAGGGTGCTCAGGGCTCAGTGCTCGGGGTGCTGGGTGCTCAGTGCTCAGGGTGATCTGTGCTCAGTACTCAGGGTGCTGGGTGCTCAGTGCTCAGGGTGCTGGGTGCTCAGTCCTCAGGGTGCTCAGTACTCAGGGTTCTCGGTGCTCAGTGCTCAGTACTCAGGGTGCTCAGTACTCAGGGTGCTGGGTGCTCAGTGCTCGGGGTGCTGGGTGCTCAGTACTCAGGGTGCTGGGTGCTCAGTACTCGGGGTGCTGGGTGCTCAGTACTCAGGGTGCTTGGTGCCCAGTGCTCGGGGTGCTGGGTGCTCAGTGCTCAGGGTGCTCGGTGCTCAGTGCTCAGGGTCCTGGGTGCTCAGTACTCAGGGTGCTGGGTGCTTAGTACTCAGGGTGCTCAGTGCTCAGTACACCGGGTGCTGGGTGCTCAGTGCTCGGGGTGCTGGGTGCTCAGTGGTCAGTAGTCAGGGTGCTTGGTGCTCAGTGCTCGGGGTGCTGGGTGCTCAGTACTCAGCGTGTTGGGTGCTCAGTACTCAGGGTGCTGGGTGCTCAGTGCTCAGGGTGCTGGGTGCTCAGTGCTCAGGGTGCTGGGTGCTCAGTGATCGGGGTGCTGGGTGCTCAGTACTCAGGGTGCTCAGTGCTCGGGGAGCTCGGTGCTCAGTACTCAGTGTGCTGGTTGCTCAGTTCTCAGTGCTCGGAGTCCTGGGTGCTCCGTGCTTGGGGTGCTGTGTGCTCAGTGCTCTGGGTGCTTAGTGCTCAGTACTCAGGGTGCTGGGTGCTCAGTACTCATGGTGCTGGGTGCTCATTCTCAGGGTGCTAGGGGCTCAGTACTCAGGGTGCTGGGTGCTCAGTACTCAGGGTGCTGGGTGCTCAGTGCTCAGGGTGCTGGGTGCTCAGTACTAAGGGTGCTGGGTGCTAAGTACTCAGGGTGCTCGGTGCTCAGTACTCAGGGTGCTGGGTGCTCAGTGCTCAGGGTGCTGGGTACTCAGTACTCAGGGTGCTGGGTGCTCAGTACTCAGGGTGCTGGGTGCTCAGTGCTCAGGGTGCTGGGTGCTCAGTGCTCAGGGTGCTGGGTGCTCAGTACTCAGGGTGCTGGGTGCTCAGTGCTCAGGGTGATCAGTGCTCAGTACTCAGGGTGCTCAGTACTCAGGGTGCTGGGTGCTCAGTGCTCAGGGTGCTGGGTGCTCACTACTCGGAGTGCTGGGTGCTCTGTACTCAGGGTGCTGGGTGCTCAGTGCTCAGGGTGATCGGTGCTCAGTACTCAGGGTGCTGGGTGCTCAGTGCTCAGGGTGCTGGGTGCTCAGTCCTCAGGGTGCTCAGTGATCAGGGTGCTGGGTGCTCAGTGCTCAGGGTGCTCGGTGCTCAGTACTCAGGGTGCTGAGTGCTCAGTGCTCGGGGTGCTGGGTGCTCAGTACTCGGGGTGCTCAGTGCTCAGTACTCAGGGTGCTGGGTGCTCAGTACTCAGGGTGATCTGTTCTCAGTACTCAGGTTGCTGGGTGCTCAGTGCTCGGGGTGCTGGGTGCTCAGTACTCGGGGTGCTCAGTGCTCAGTACTCAGGGTGCTGGGTGCTCAGTACTCAGTGTGCTGGGTGCTCAGTGCTCGGGGTGCTCGGTGCTCAGTACTCGGGGTGCTGGGTGCTCAGTACTCGGGGTGCTGGGTGCTCAGTGCTCAGGGTGCTGGGTGCTCAGTGCTCGGGGTGCTGGGTGCTCAGTGCTGAGGGTGGTGCTGGGTGCTCAGTACTCAGGGTGCTGGGTGCTCAGTACTCAGGGTGCTGGTTGCTCAGTGCTCTGGGTGCTGGGTGCTCAGTACTCAGTGTGCTGGGTGCTCAGTGCTCAGGGTGCTGGGTGCTCAGTGCTCAGGGTGCTGGATGCTCATTGCTCGGGGTGCTGGGTGCTCAGTACTCAGGGTGCTGTGTGCTCAGTGCTCAGGGTGCTCAGTTCTCAGTGCTCGGGGTCCTGGGTGCTCCGTGCTCTGGGTGCTGGGTGCTCAGTGCTCTGGGTGCTTAGTGCTCAGTACTCAGGGTGCTGGGTGCTCAGTACTCATGGTGCTGGGGGCTCATTCTCAGGGTGCTAGGGGCTCAGTACTCAGGGTGCTGGGTGCTCAGTACTCAGGGTGCTCGGTTCTCAGGACTCAGGGTGCTGGGTGCTCATTCTCGGGGTGCTGGGTGCTCAGTGCTCGGGGTGCTGGGTGCTCAGTGCTCAGGGTGATGGGTGCTCAGTGCTCAGTGCTCAGGGTGCTGGGTGTTCAGTACTCAGGGTGCTCGGTGCTCAGTGCTCAGGGTGCTGGGTGCTCAGTACTCAGGGTGCTCAGGGCTCAGTGCTCGGGGTGCTGGGTGCTCAGTGCTCAGGGTGATCTGTGCTCAGTACTCAGGGTGCTGGGTGCTCAGTGCTCAGGGTGCTGGGTGCTCAGTCCTCAGGGTGCTCAGTACTCAGGGTTCTCGGTGCTCAGTGCTCAGTACTCAGGGTGCTCAGTACTCAGGGTGCTGGGTGCTCAGTGCTCGGGGTGCTGGGTGCTCAGTACTCAGGGTGCTGGGTGCTCAGTACTCGGGGTGCTGGGTGCTCAGTACTCAGGGTGCTTGGTGCCCAGTGCTCGGGGTGCTGGGTGCTCAGTGCTCAGGGTGCTCGGTGCTCAGTGCTCAGGGTCCTGGGTGCTCAGTACTCAGGGTGCTGGGTGCTTAGTACTCAGGGTGCTCAGTGCTCAGTACACCGGGTGCTGGGTGCTCAGTGCTCGGGGTGCTGGGTGCTCAGTGGTCAGTAGTCAGGGTGCTTGGTGCTCAGTGCTCGGGGTGCTGGGTGCTCAGTACTCAGCGTGTTGGGTGCTCAGTACTCAGGGTGCTGGGTGCTCAGTGCTCAGGGTGCTGGGTGCTCAGTGCTCAGGGTGCTGGGTGCTCAGTGATCGGGGTGCTGGGTGCTCAGTACTCAGGGTGCTCAGTGCTCGGGGAGCTCGGTGCTCAGTACTCAGTGTGCTGGTTGCTCAGTTCTCAGTGCTCGGAGTCCTGGGTGCTCCGTGCTTGGGGTGCTGTGTGCTCAGTGCTCTGGGTGCTTAGTGCTCAGTACTCAGGGTGCTGGGTGCTCAGTACTCATGGTGCTGGGTGCTCATTCTCAGGGTGCTAGGGGCTCAGTACTCAGGGTGCTGGGTGCTCAGTACTCAGGGTGCTGGGTGCTCAGTGCTCAGGGTGCTGGGTGCTCAGTACTAAGGGTGCTGGGTGCTAAGTACTCAGGGTGCTCGGTGCTCAGTACTCAGGGTGCTGGGTGCTCAGTGCTCAGGGTGCTGGGTACTCAGTACTCAGGGTGCTGGGTGCTCAGTACTCAGGGTGCTGGGTGCTCAGTGCTCAGGGTGCTGGGTGCTCAGTGCTCAGGGTGCTGGGTGCTCAGTACTCAGGGTGCTGGGTGCTCAGTGCTCAGGGTGATCAGTGCTCAGTACTCAGGGTGCTCAGTACTCAGGGTGCTGGGTGCTCAGTGCTCAGGGTGCTGGGTGCTCACTATTCGGAGTGCTGGGTGCTCTGTACTCAGGGTGCTGGGTGCTCAGTGCTCAGGGTGATCGGTGCTCAGTACTCAGGGTGCTGGGTGCTCAGTGCTCAGGGTGCTGGGTGCTCAGTCCTCAGGGTGCTCAGTGATCAGGGTGCTGGGTGCTCAGTGCTCAGGGTGCTCGGTGCTCAGTACTCAGGGTGCTGAGTGCTCAGTGCTCGGGGTGCTGGGTGCTCAGTACTCGGGGTGCTCAGTGCTCAGTACTCAGGGTGCTGGGTGCTCAGTACTCAGGGTGATCTGTTCTCAGTACTCAGGTTGCTGGGTGCTCAGTGCTCGGGGTGCTGGGTGCTCAGTACTCGGGGTGCTCAGTGCTCAGTACTCAGGGTGCTGGGTGCTCAGTACTCAGTGTGCTGGGTGCTCAGTGCTCGGGGTGCTCGGTGCTCAGTACTCGGGGTGCTGGGTGCTCAGTACTCGGGGTGCTGGGTGCTCAGTGCTCAGGGTGCTGGGTGCTCAGTGCTCGGGGTGCTGGGTGCTCAGTGCTGAGGGTGGTGCTGGGTGCTCAGTACTCAGGGTGCTGGGTGCTCAGTACTCAGGGTGCTGGTTGCTCAGTGCTCTGGGTGCTGGGTACTCAGTACTCAGGGTGCTGGGTGCTCGGTACTCAGGGTGCTGGGAACTCAGTGCTCAGCGTGCTGGGTGCTCAGTGCTCAGGGTGCTGGGTGCTCAGTACTCAGGGTGCTGGGTGCTCAGTGCTCAGGGTGATCGGTGCTCAGTACTCAGGGTGCTCTGTACTCAGGGTGCTGGGTGCTCAGTGCTCGGGGTCCTGGGTGCTCAGTGCTCAGGGAGATCGGTGCTCAGTACTCAGTGTGCTGGGTGCTCAGTGCTCAGGGTGCTGGGTGCTCAGTCCTCAGGGTGCTCAGTGCTCAGGGTGCTGGGTGCTCAGTGCTCGCGGTGCTCGGTGCTCAGTACTCAGGGTGCTGGGTGCTCAGTACTCATGGTGCTGGGTGCTCAGTACTCAGGGGGCTGGGTGCTCTGTGCTCAGGGTGCTGGGTGCTCAGTGCTCAGGGTGCTGGGTGCTCAGTGCTCGGGGTGCTGGGTGCTCAGTGCTCGGGGTGCTGGGTGCTCAGTGCTCAGGGTGCTGGGTGCTCAGTACTCAGGGTGCTGGGTGCTCAGTTCTCAGGGTGCTGGGTGCTCAGTACTCTGGGTGTTGGGTGCTCAGTACTCAGTGTGCTGGGTGCTCAGTGCTCTGGGTGCTGGGTGCTCAGTGCTCGGGGTGCTGGGTGCTCAGTGCTCAGGGTGCTGGGTGCTCAGTATTCAGCGTGCTGGGTGCTCAGTGCTCGGGGTGCTCGGTGCTCAGTACTCAAGGTGCTGGGTGCTCAGTGCTCAGGGTGCTGGGTGCTCAGTCCTCGGGGTGCTCCGTGCTCAGTGCTCAGGGTGCTGGGTGCTCAGTACTCAGGGTGCTCGGTGCTCAGTACTCAGGGTTCTCAGTGCTCAGGGTGCTGGGTGCTCAGTATTCAGGGTGCTCAGTGCTCAGTACTCGGGGTTCTGGGTGCTCAGTGCTCAGTGTGCTCAGTGCTCAGTGCTCGGGGTGCTGGGTGCTCAGTGCTCGGGGTGCTGTGTGCTCAGTGCTCAGTACTCAGCGTGCTGGGTGTTCAGTACTCAGGGTGCTCGGTGCTCAGTGCTCAGGGTGCTGGGTGCTCAGTACTCAGGGTGCTCAGTCCTCAGTGCTCGGGGTGCTGGGTGCTCAGTGCTCAGGGTGATCTGTGCTCAGTACTCAGGGTGCTGGGTGCTCAGTGCTCAGGGTGCTGGGTGCTCAGTCCTCAGGGTGCTCAGTACTCAGGGTGCTCGGTGCTCAGTGCTCAGTACTCAGGGTGCTCAGTACTCAGGGTGCTGGATGCTCAGTGCTCGGGGTGCTGGGTGCTCAGTACTCAGGGTGCTGGGTGCTCAGTACTCGGGGTGCTGGGTGCTCAGTACTCAGGGTGCTGGGTGCTCAGTGCTCGGGGTGCTGGGTGCTCAGTGCTTAGGGTGATCGGTGCTCAGTGCTCAGGGTGCTGGATGCTCAGTCCTCCGGGTGCTCAGTGCTCAGGGTGCTGGTTGCTCAGTACTCAGGGTGCTGGGTGCTCAGTACACGGGGTGCTGGGTGCTCAGTGCTCAGGGTGCTGGGTGCTCAGTACTCTGGGTGTTGTGTGCTCAGTACTCAGGGTGCTGGGTGCTCCGTGCTCGGGGTGGTGGGTGCTCAGTGCTCAGGGTGCTGGGTGCTCAGTGCTCAGGGTGCTGGGTGCTCAGTACTCAGGGTGCTGGGTGCTTAGTGCTCGGGGTGCTCGGTGCTCAGTACTCAAGGTGCTGGGTGCTCAGTGCTCAGGGTGCTGGGTGCTCAGTCCTCGGGGTGCTCCGTGCTCAGGGTGCTGGGTGCTCAGTGCTCAGGGTGCTGGGTGCTCAGTGCTCGGGGTGCTGGGTGCTGAGTGCTCAGGGTGCTGGGTGATCAGTGCTCGGGGTGCTCGGTGCTCAGTGCTCAGTGTCCTGGGTGTTCAGTACTCAGGGTTCTGGGTGCTTAGTACTCAGGGTGCTCAGTGCTCAGTACACAGGGTGCTGGGTGCTCAGTGCTCGGGGTGCTGGGTGCTCAGTGGTCAGTAGTCAGGGTGCTTGGTGCTCAGTGCTCGGGGTGCTGGGTGCTCAGTACTCAGCGTGCTGGGTGCTCAGTACTCAGGGTGCTGGGTGCTCAGTGCTCAGGGTGCTGGGTGCTCAGTGCTCAGGGTGCTGGGTGCTCAGTGATCGGGGTGCTGGGTGCTCAGTACTCAGGGTGCTCAGTGCTCGGGGAGCTCGGTGCTCAGTACTCAGTGTGCTGGGTGCTCAGTTCTCAGTGCTCGGGGTCCTGGGTGCTCCGTGCTTGGGGTGCTGTGTGCTCAGTGCTCTGGGTGCTTAGTGCTCAGTACTCAGGGTGCTGGGTGCTCAGTACTCATGGTGCTGGGTGCTCATTCTCAGGGTGCTAGCGGCTCAGTACTCAGGGTGCTGGGTGCTCAGTACTCAGGGTGCTGGGTGCTCAGTGCTCAGGGTGCTTGGTGCTCAGTAGTAAGGGTGCTGGGTGCTCAGTACTCAGGGTGCTCAGTGCTCAGTACTCAGGGTGCTGGGTGCTCAGTGCTCAGGGTGCTGGGTACTCAGTACTCAGGGTGCTGGGTGCTCAGTACTCAGGGTGCTGGGTGCTCAGTGCTCAGGGTGCTGGGTGCTCAGTGCTCCGGGTGCTGGGTGCTCAGTACTCAGGGTGCTGGGTGCTCAGTGCTCAGGGTGCTGGGTGCTCAGTGCTCAGGGTGCTGGGTGCTCAGTACTCAGGGTGCTGGGTGCTCAGTGCTCAGGGTGCTGGGTGCTCAGTACTCTGGGTGTTGGGTGCTCAGTACTCAGTGTGCTGGGTGCTCAGTGCTCTGGGTGCTGGGTGCTCAGTGCTCGGGGTGCTGGGTGCTCAGTGCTCAGGGTGCTGGGTGCTCAGTATTCAGCGTGCTGGGTGCTCAGTGCTCGGGGTGCTCGGTGCTCAGTACTCAAGGTGCTGGGTGCTCAGTGCTCAGGGTGCTGGGTGCTCAGTCCTCGGGGTGCTCCGTGCTCAGTGCTCAGGGTGCTGGCTGCTCAGTACTCAGGGTGCTCGGTGCTCAGTACTCAGGGTTCTCAGTGCTCAGGGTGCTGGGTGCTCAGTACTCAGGGTGCTCAGTGCTCAGTACTCGGGGTTCTGGGTGCTCAGTGCTCAGTGTGCTCAGTGCTCAGTGCTCGGGGTGCTGGGTGCTCAGTGCTCGGGGTGCTGTGTGCTCAGTGCTCAGTACTCAGCGTGCTGGGTGTTCAGTACTCAGGGTGCTCGGTGCTCAGTGCTCAGGGTGCTGGGTGCTCAGTACTCAGGGTGCTCAGTGCTCAGTGCTCGGGGTGCTGGGTGCTCAGTGCTCAGGGTGATCTGTGCTCAGTACTCAGGGTGCTGGGTGCTCAGTGCTCAGGGTGCTGGGTGCTCAGTCCTCAGGATGCTCAGTACTCAGGGTGCTCGGTGCTCAGTGCTCAGTACTCAGGGTGCTCAGTACTCAGGGTGCTGGGTGCTCAGTGCTCGGGGTGCTGGGTGCTCAGTACTCAGGGTGCTGGGTGCTCAGTACTCGGGGTGCTGGGTGCTCAGTACTCAGGGTGCTGGGTGCTCAGTGCTCGGGGTGCTGGGTGCTCAGTGCTCAGGGTGATCGGTGCTCAGTGCTCAGGGTGCTGGATGCTCAGTCCTCCGGGTGCTCAGTGCTCAGGGTGCTGGTTGCTCAGTACTCAGGGTGCTGGGTGCTCAGTACACGGGGTGCTGGGTGCTCAGTGCTCAAGGTGCTGGGTGCTCAGTACTCTGGGTGTTGTGTGCTCAGTACTCAGGGTGCTGGGTGCTCCGTGCTCGGGGTGGTGGGTGCTCAGTGCTCAGGGTGCTGGGTGCTCAGTGCTCAGGGTGCTGGGTGCTCAGTACTCAGGGTGCTGGGTGCTTAGTGCTCGGGGTGCTCGGTGCTCAGTACTCAAGGTGCTGGGTGCTCAGTGCTCAGGGTGCTGGGTGCTCAGTCCTCGGGGTGCTGGGTGCTCAGTGGTCAGTAGTCAGGGTGCTTGGTGCTTAGTGCTCGGGGTGCTGGGTGCTCAGTGCTCAGGGTGATTGGTGCTCAGTACTCAGGGTGCTGGGTGCTCAGTGCTCAGGGTGCTGGGTGCTCAGTGCTCGGGGTGCTGGGTGCTCAGTACTCGGGGTGCTGGGTGCTCTGTACTCAGGGTGCTGGGTGCTCAGTGCTCGGGGTCCTGGGTGCTCAGTGCTCAGGGTGATTGGTGCTCAGTACTCAGGGTGCTGGGTGCTCAGTGCTCAGGGTGCTGGGTGCTCAGTGGTCAGTAGTCAGGGTGCTTGGTGCTCAGTGCTCGGGGTGCTGGGTGCTGAGTACTCAGCGTGCTGGGTGCTCAGTACTCAGGGTGCTGGGTGCTCAGTGCTCAGGGTGCTGGGTGCTCAGTGCTCAGGGTGCTGGGTGCTCAGTGATTGGTGTGCTGGGTGCTCAGTACTCAGGGTGCTCAGTGCTCGGGGAGCTCGGTGCTCAGTACTCAGTGTGCTGGGTGCTCAGTTCTCAGTGCTCGGGGTCCTGGGTGCTCCGTGCTTGGGGTGCTGTGTGCTCAGTGCTCTGGGTGCTTAGTGCTCAGTACTCAGGGTGCTGGGTGCTCAGTACTCATGGTGCTGGGTGCTCATTCTCAGGGTGCTAGGGGCTCAGTACTCAGGGTGCTGGGTGCTCAGTACTCAGGGTGCTGGGTGCTCAGTGCTCAGGGTGCTGGGTGCTCAGTAGTAAGGGTGCTGGGTGCTCAGTACTCAGGGTGCTCGGTGCTCAGTACTCAGGGTGCTGGGTGCTCAGTGCTCAGGGTGCTGGGTACTCAGTACTCAGGGTGCTGGGTGCTCAGTACTCAGGGTGCTGGGTGCTCAGTGCTCAGGGTGCTGGGTGCTCAGTGCTCAGGGTGCTGGGTGCTCAGTACTCAGGGTGCTGGGTGCTCAGTGCTCAGGGTGATCGGTGCTCAGTACTCAGGGTGCTCAGTACTCAGGGTGCTGGGTGCTCAGTGCTCAGGGTGCTGGGTGCTCAGTACTCGGGGTGCTGGGTGCTCTGTACTCAGGGTGCTGGGTGCTCAGTGCTCAGGGTGATCGGTGCTCAGTACTCAGGGTGCTGGGTGCTCAGTGCTCAGGGTGCTGGGTGCTCAGTCCTCAGGGTGCTCAGTGATCAGTGTGCTGGGTGCTCAGTGCTCAGGGTGCTCGGTGCTCAGTACTCAGGGTGCTGAGTGCTCAGTGCTCGGGGTGCTGGGTGCTCAGTACTCGGGGTGCTCAGTGCTCAGTACTCAGGGTGCTGGGTGTTCAGTACTCAGGGTGATCTGTTCTCAGTACTCAGGTTGCTGGGTGCTCAGTGCTCGGGGTGCTGGGTGCTCAGTACTCGGGGTGCTCAGTGCTCAGTACTCAGGGTGCTGGGTGCTCAGTACTCAGTGTGCTGGGTGCTCAGTGCTCGGGGTGCTCGGTGCTCAGTACTCGGGGTGCTGGGTGCTCAGTACTCGGGGTGCTGGGTGCTCAGTGCTCAGGGTGCTGGGTGCTCAGTGCTCGGGGTGCTGGGTGCTCAGTTCTGAGGGTGGTGCTGGGTGCTCAGTACTCAGGGTGCTGGGTGCTCAGTACTCAGGGTACTGGGTGCTCAGTGCTCAGGGTGCTGGGTACTCAGTACTCAGGGTGCTGGGTGCTCGGTACTCAGGGTGCTGGGAGCTCAGTGCTCAGGGTGCTGGGTGCTCAGTGCTCAGGGTGCTGGGTGCTCAGTACTCAGGGTGCTGGGTGCACAGTGCTCAGGGTGATCGGTGCTCAGTACTCAGGGTGATCTGTACTCAGGGTGCTGGGTGCTCAGTGCTCGGGGTCCTGGGTGCTCAGTGCTCAGGGAGATCGGTGCTCAGTACTCAGGGTGCTGGGTGCTCAGTGCTCAGGGTGCTGGGTGCTCAGTCCTCAGGGTGCTCAGTGCTCAGGGTGCTGGGTGCTCAGTGCTCGCGGTGCTCGGTGCTCAGTACTCAGGGTGCTGGGTGCTCAGTACTCATGGTGCTGGGTGCTCAGTACTCAGGGGGCTGGGTGCTCAGTGCTCAGGGTGCTGGGTGCTCAGTGCTCAGGGTGCTGGGTGCTCAGTGCTCGGGGTGCTGGGTGCTCAGTGCTCAGTGCTCAGGGTGTTGGGTGCTCAGTGCTCAGTGCTCAGGGTGCTGGGTTCTCAGTACTCAGGGTGCTGGGTGCTCAGTACTCAGGGTGCTGGGTGCTCAGTGCTCAGGGTGCTGGGTGCTCAGTACTCTGGGTGTTGGGTGCTCAGTACTCAGTGTGCTGGGTGCTCAGTGCTCCGGGTGCTGGGTGCTCAGTGCTCGGGGTGCTGGGTGCTCAGTGCTCAGGGTGCTGGGTGCTCAGTATTCAGCGTGCTGGGTGCTCAGTGCTCGGGGTACTCGGTGCTCAGTACTCAAGGTGCTGGGTGCTCAGTGCTCAGGGTGCTGGGTGATCAGTCCTCGGGCTGCTCCGTGCTCAATGCTCAGGGTGCTGGGTGCTCAGTACTCAGGGTGCTCGGTGCTCAGTACTCAGGGTTCTCAGTGCTCAGGGTGCTGGGTGCTCAGTACTCAGGGTGCTCAGTGCTCAGTACTCGGGGTTCTGGGTGCTCAGTGCTCAGTGTGCTCAGTGCTCAGTGCTCGGGGTGCTGGGTGCTCAGTGCTCGGGGTGCTGTGTGCTCAGTGCTCAGTACTCAGCGTGCTGGGTGCTCAGTGCTCAGAGTGTTGGGTGCTCAGTACTCAGGGAGCTGGGTGCTCAGTGCTCAGTGCTCAGGGTGCTCAGTGCTCAGGGTGCTCGGTAATCAGGGTGCTGGGAGCTCAGTGCTCAGGGTGCTGGGTGCTCAGTGCTCAGGGTGCTGGGTGCTCAGTACTCAGGGTGCTGGGTGCTCAGTGCTCAGGGTGATCGGTGCTCAGTACTCAGGGTGCTCTGTACTCAGGGTGCTGGGTGCTCAGTGCTCGGGGTCCTGGGTGCTCAGTGCTCAGGGAGATCGGTGCTCAGTACTCAGGGTGCTGGTTGCTCAGTGCTCAGGGTGCCGGGTGCTCAGTCCTCAGGGTGCTCAGTGCTCAGGGTGCTGGGTGCTCAGTGCTCGCGGTGCTCGGTGCTCAGTACTCAGGGTGCTGGGTGCTCAGTACTCATGGTGCTGGGTGCTCAGTACTCAGGGGGCTGGGTGCTCAGTGCTCAGGGTGCTGGGTGCTCAGTGCTCGGGGTGCTGGGTGCTCAGTGCTCGGGGTGCTGGGTGCTCAGTGCTCAGGGTGCTGGGTGCTCAGTATTCAGCGTGCTGGGTGCTCAGTGCTCGGGGTGCTCGGTGCTCAGTACTCATGGTGCTGGGTGCTCAGTGCTCAGGGTGCTGGGTGCTCAGTCCTCGGGGTGCTCCGTGCTCAGTGCTCAGGGTGCTGGGTGCTCAGTACTCAGGGTGCTCGGTGCTCAGTACTCAGGGTTCTCAGTGCTCAGGGTGCTGGGTGCTCAGTACTCAGGGTGCTCAGTGCTCAGTACTCGGGGTTCTGGGTGCTCAGTGCTCAGTGTGCTCAGTGCTCAGTGCTCGGGGTGCTGGGTGCTCAGTGCTCAGTGTGCTCAGTGCTCAGTGCTCAGGGTGCTGGGTGCTCAGTCCTCGGGGTGCTCCGTGCTCAGGGTGCTGGGTGCTCAGTGCTCAGGGTGCTGGGTGCTCAGTGCTCGGGGTGCTGGGTGCTGAGTGCTCAGGGTGCTGGGTGATCAGTGCTCGGGGTGCTCGGTGCTCAGTGCTCAGTGTCCTGGGTGTTCAGTACTCAGGGTTCTGGGTGCTTAGTACTCAGGGTGCTCAGTGCTCAGTACACAGGGTGCTGGGTGCTCAGTGCTCGGGGTGCTGGGTGCTCAGTGGTCAGTAGTCAGGGTGCTTGGTGCTCAGTGCTCGGGGTGCTGGGTGCTCAGTACTCAGCGTGCTGGGTGCTCAGTACTCAGGGTGCTGGGTGCTCAGTGCTCAGGGTGCTGGGTGCTCAGTGCTCAGGGTGCTGGGTGCTCAGTGATCGGGGTGCTGGGTGCTCAGTACTCAGGGTGCTCAGTGCTCGGGGAGCTCGGTGCTCAGTACTCAGTGTGCTGGGTGCTCAGTTCTCAGTGCTCGGGGTCCTGGGTGCTCCGTGCTTGGGGTGCTGTGTGCTCAGTGCTCTGGGTGCTTAGTGCTCAGTACTCAGGGTGCTGGGTGCTCAGTACTCATGGTGCTGGGTGCTCATTCTCAGGGTGCTAGGGGCTCAGTACTCAGGGTGCTGGGTGCTCAGTACTCAGGGTGCTGGGTGCTCAGTGCTCAGGGTGCTGGGTGCTCAGTAGTAAGGGTGCTGGGTGCTCAGTACTCAGGGTGCTCGGTGCTCAGTACTCAGGGTGCTGGGTGCTCAGTGCTCAGGGTGCTGGGTACTCAGTACTCAGGGTGCTGGGTGCTCAGTACTCAGGGTGCTGGGTGCTCAGTGCTCAGGGTGCTGGGTGCTCAGTGCTCAGGGTGCTGGGTGCTCAGTACTCAGGGTGCTGGGTGCTCAGTGCTCAGGGTGCTGGGTGCTCAGTGCTCAGGGTGCTGGGTGCTCAGTACTCAGGGTGCTGGGTGCTCAGTGCTCAGGGTGCTGGGTGCTCAGTACTCTGGGTGTTGGGTGCTCAGTACTCAGTGTGCTGGGTGCTCAGTGCTCTGGGTCCTGGGTGCTCAGTGCTCGGGGTGCTGGGTGCTCAGTGCTCAGGGTGCTGGGTGCTCAGTATTCAGCGTGCTGGGTGCTCAGTGCTCGGGGTGCTCGGTGCTCAGTACTCAAGGTGATGGGTGCTCAGTGCTCAGGGTGCTGGGTGCTCAGTCCTCGGGGTGCTCCGTGCTCAGTGCTCAGGGTGCTGGGTGCTCAGTACTCAGGGTGCTCGGTGCTCAGTACTCAGGGTTCTCAGTGCTCAGGGTGCTGGGTGCTCAGTACTCAGGGTGCTCAGTGCTCAGTACTCGGGGTTCTGGGTGCTCAGTGCTCAGTGTGCTCAGTGCTCAGTGCTCGGGGTGCTGGGTGCTCAGTGCTCGGGGTGCTGTGTGCTCAGTGCTCAGTACTCAGCGTGCTGGGTGTTCAGTACTCAGGGTGCTCGGTGCTCAGTGCTCAGGGTGCTGGGTGCTCAGTTCTCAGGGTGCTCAGTGCTCAGTGCTCGGGGTGCTGGGTGCTCAGTGCTCAGAGTGATCTGTGCTCAGTACTCAGGGAGCTGGGTGCTCAGTGCTCAGGGTGCTGGGTGCTCAGTCCTCAGGGTGCTCAGTACTCAGGGTGCTCGGTGCTCAGTGCTCAGTACTCAGGGTGCTCAGTACTCAGGGTGCTGGGTGCTCAGTGCTCGGGGTGCTGGGTGCTCAGTACTCAGGGTGCTGGGTGCTCAGTACTCGGGGTGCTGGGTGCTCAGTACTCAGGGTGCTGGGTGCTCAGTGCTCGGGGTGCTGGGTGCTCAGTTCTCAGGGTGATCGGTGCTCAGTGCTCAGGGTGCTGGATGCTCAGTCCTCCGGGTGCTCAGTGCTCAGGGTGCTGGTTGCTCAGTACTCAGGGTGCTGGGTGCTCAGTACACGGGGTGCTGGGTGCTCAGTGCTCAGGGTGCTGGGTGCTCAGTACTCTGGGTGTTGTGTGCTCAGTACTCAGGGTGCTGGGTGCTCCGTGCTCGGGGTGGTGGGTGCTCAGTGCTCAGGGTGCTGGGTGCTCAGTGCTCAGGGTGCTGGGTGCTCAGTACTCAGGGTGCTGGGTGCTTAGTGCTCGGGGTGCTCGGTGCTCAGTACTCAAGGTGCTGGGTGCTCAGTGCTCAGGGTGCTGGGTGCTCAGTCCTCGGGGTGCTCCGTGCTCAGGGTGCTGGGTGCTCAGTGCTCAGGGTGCTGGGTGCTCAGTGCTCGGGGTGCTGGGTGCTGAGTGCTCAGGGTGCTGGGTGCTCAGTGCTCGGGGTGCTCGGTGCTCAGTGCTCAGGGTCCTGGGTGTTCAGTACTCAGGGTGCTGGGTGCTTAGTACTCAGGGTGCTCAGTGCTCAGTACACAGGGTGCTGGGTGCTCAGTGCTCGGGGTGCTGGGTGCTCAGTGGTCAGTAGTCAGGGTGCTTGGTGCTCAGTGCTCGGGGTGCTGGGTGCTGAGTACTCAGCGTGCTGGGTGCTCAGTACTCAGGGTGCTGGGTGCTCAGTGCTCAGGGTGCTGGGTGCTCAGTGCTCAGGGTGCTGGGTGCTCAGTGATCGGTGTGCTGGGTGCTCAGTACTCAGGGTGCTCAGTGCTCGGGGACCTCGGTGCTCAGTACTCAGTGTGCTGGGTGCTCAGTTCTCAGTGCTCGGGGTCCTGGGTGCTCCGTGCTTGGGGTGCTGTGTGCTCAGTGCTCTGGGTGCTTAGTGCTCAGTACTCAGGGTGCTGGTTGCTCAGTACTCATGGTGCTGGGTGCTCTTTCTCAGGGTGCTAGGGGCTCAGTACTCAGGGTGCTGGGTGCTCAGTACTCAGGGTGCTGGGTGCTCAGTGCTCAGGGTGCTGGGTGCTCAGTAGTAAGGGTGCTGGGTGCTCAGTACTCAGGGTGCTCGGTGCTCAGTACTCAGGGTGCTGGGTGCTCAGTGCTCAGGGTGCTGGGTACTCAGTACTCAGGGTGCTGGGTGCTCAGTACTCAGGGTGCTGGGTGCTCAGTGCTCAGGGTGTTGGGTGCTCAGTGCTCAGGGTGCTGGGTGCTCAGTACTCAGGGTGCTGGGTGCTCAGTGCTCAGGGTGATCGGTGCTCAGTACTCAGGGTGCTCAGTACTCAGGGTGCTGGGTGCTCAGTGCTCAGGGTGCTGGGTGCTCAGTACTCGGGGTGCTGGGTGCTCTGTACTCAGGGTGCTGGGTGCTCAGTGCTCAGGGTGATCGGTGCTCAGTACTCAGGGTGCTGGGTGCTCAGTGCTCAGGGTGCTGGGTGCTCAGTCCTCAGGGTGCTCAGTGATCAGGGTGCTGGGTGCTCAGTGCTCAGGGTGCTCGGTGCTCAGTACTCAGGGTGCTGAGTGCTCAGTGCTCGGGGTGCTGGGTGCTCAGTACTCGGGGTGCTCAGTGCTCAGTACTCAGGGTGCTGGGTGCTCAGTACTCAGGGTGATCTGTTCTCAGTACTCAGGTTGCTGGGTGCTCAGTGCTCGGGGTGCTGGGTGCTCAGTACTCGGGGTGCTCAGTGCTCAGTACTCAGGGTGCTGGGTGCTCAGTACTCAGTGTGCTGGGTGCTCAGTGCTCGGGGTGCTCGGTGCTCAGTACTCGGGGTGCTGGGTGCTCAGTACTCGGGGTGCTGGGTACTCAGTGCTCAGGGTGCTGGGTGCTCAGTGCTCGGGGTGCTGGGTGCTCAGTTCTGAGGGTGGTGCTGGGTGCTCAGTACTCAGGGTGCTGGGTGCTCAGTACTCAGGGTGCTGGGTGCTCAGTGCTCAGGGTGCTGGGTACTCAGTACTCAGGGTGCTGGGTGCTCGGTACTCAGGGTGCTGGGAGCTCAGTGCTCAGGGTGCTGGGTGCTCAGTGCTCAGGGTGCTGGGTGCTCAGTACTCAGGGTGCTGGGTGCACAGTGCTCAGGGTGATCGGTGCTCAGTACTCAGGGTGCTCTGTACTCAGGGTGCTGGGTGCTCAGTGCTCGGGGTCCTGGGTGCTCAGTGCTCAGGGAGATCGGTGCTCAGTACTCAGGGTGCTGGGTGCTCAGTGCTCAGGGTGCTGGGTGCTCAGTCCTCAGGGTGCTCAGTGCTCAGGGTGCTGGGTGCTCAGTGCTCGCGGTGCTCGGTGCTCAGTACTCAGGGTGCTGGGTGCTCAGTACTCATGGTGCTGGGTGCTCAGTACTCAGGGGGCTGTGTGCTCAGTGCTCAGGGTGCTGGGTGCTCAGTGCTCAGGGTGCTGGGTGCTCAGTGCTCGGGGTGCTGGGTGCTCAGTGCTCAGTGCTCAGGGTGTTGGGTGCTCAGTGCTCAGTGCTCAGGGTGCTGGGTTCTCAGTACTCAGGGTGCTGGGTGCTCAGTACTCAGGGTGCTGGGTGCTCAGTGCTCAGGGTGCTGGGTGCTCAGTACTCTGGGTGTTGGGTGCTCAGTACTCAGTGTGCTGGGTGCTCAGTGCTCCGGGTGCTGGGTTCTCAGTGCTCGGGGTGCTGGGTGCTCAGTGCTCAGGGTGCTGGGTGCTCAGTATTCAGCGTGCTGGGTGCTCAGTGCTCGGGGTGCTCGGTGCTCAGTACTCAAGGTGCTGGGTGCTCAGTGCTCAGGGTGATGGGTGATCAGTCCTCGGGCTGCTCCGTGCTCAGTGCTCAGGGTGCTGGGTGCTCAGTACTCAGGGTGCTCGGTGCTCAGTACTCAGGGTTCTCAGTGCTCAGGGTGCTGGGTGCTCAGTACTCAGGGTGCTCAGTGCTCAGTACTCGGGGTTCTGGGTGCTCAGTGCTCAGTGTGCTCAGTGCTCAGTGCTCGGGGTGCTGGGTGCTCAGTGCTCGGGGTGCTGTGTGCTCAGTGCTCAGTACTCAGCGTGCTGGGTGCTCAGTGCTCAGAGTGTTGGGTGCTCAGTACTCAGGGAGCTGTGTGCTCAGTGCTCAGTGCTCAGGGTGCTCAGTGCTCAGGGTGCTAAGTGCTCAGGGTGCTGGGTGCTCAGGGTGCTGGGTGCTCAGTGCTCGGGGTGCTGGGTGCTCAGTGCTCAGTGTTCAGGGTGCTGGGTGCTCAGTGCTCAGTGCTCAGGGTGCTGGGTGTTCAGTACTCAGGGTGCTCGGTGCTCAGTGCTCAATGTGCTGGGTGCTCAGTACTCAGGGTGCTGGGTGCTCAGTGCTCAGGGTCCTGGGTGCTCAGTGCTCAGGGTGATCAGTGCTCAGTACTCAGGGTGCTGGGTGCTCAGTGCTCAGGGTGCTGGGTGCTCAGTCCTCAGGGTGCTCAGTACTCAGGGTGCTCGGTGCTCAGTGCTCAGTACTCAGGGTGCTCAGTACTCAGGGTGCTGGGTGCTCAATGCTCGGGGTGCTGGGTGCTCAGTACTCAGGGTGCTGGGTGCTCAGTGCTCAGTACTCAGGGTGCTCAGTACTCAGGGTGCTGGGTGCTCAGTACTCGGGGTGCTGGGTGCTCAGTGCTCGGGGTGCTGGGTGCTCAGTACTCAGGGTGCTCGGTGCTCAGTGCTCAGTACTCAGGGTGCTCAGTACTCAGGGTGCTGGGTGCTCAGTACTCGGGGTGCTGGGTGCTCAGTACTCAGGGTGCTGGGTGCTCAGTGCTCGGGTTGCTGGGTGCTCAGTGCTCAGGGTGCTGGGTGCTCAGTACTCAGGGTGCTGGGTGCTCAGTACTCAGGGTGCTGGGTGCTCAGTGCTCAGGGTGCTGGGTGCTCAGTGCTCGGGGTGCTGGGTGCTCAGGGCTGTGGTGCTGGGTGCTCAGTGCTCAGTGCTCAGGGTGCTGGGTGCTCAGTGCTCAGTGCTCAGGGTGCTGGTTGCTCAGTACTCAGGGTGCTGGGTGCTCAGTACTCAGGGTGCTGGGTGCTCAGTACTCAGTGCTCGGGGTCCTGGGTACTCCGTGCTCGGGGTGCTGGGTGCTCAGTGCTCTGGGTGCTTAGTGCTCAGTACTCAGGGTGCTGGGTGCTCAGTACTCAGGGTGCTGGGTGCTCATTCTCGGGGTGCTGGGTGCTCAGTGCTCGGGGTGCTGGGTGCTCAGTACTCAGGGTGCTGGGTGCTCAGTGCTCGGGGTGCTGGGTGCTCAGTGCTCAGTGCTCAGGGTGTTGGGTGCTCAGTACTCGGGGTGCTGGGTGCTCTGTACTCAGGGTGCTGGGTGCTCAGTGCTCAGGGTGATCGGTGCTCAGTACTCAGGGTGCTGGGTGCTCAGTGCTCAGGGTGCTCGGTGCTCAGTACTCAGGGTGCTCAGTGATCAGGGTGCTGGGTGCTCAGTGCTCAGGGTGCTCGGTGCTCAGTACTCAGGGTGCTGAGTGCTCAGTGCTCGGGGTGCTGGGTGCTCAGTACTCGGGGTGCTCAGTGCTCAGTACTCAGGGTGCTGGGTGCTCAGTACTCAGGGTGATCTGTTCTCAGTACTCAGTTTGCTGGGTGCTCAGTGCTCGGGGTGCTGGGTGCTCAGTACTCGGGGTGCTCAGTGCTCAGTACTCAGGGTGCTGGGTGCTCAGTACTCAGTGTGCTGGGTGCTCAGTGCTCGGGGTGCTCGGTGCTCAGTACTCGGGGTGCTGGGTGCTCAGTACTCGGGGTGCTGGGTGCTCAGTGCTCAGGGTGCTGGATGCTCAGTGCTCGGGGTGCTGGGTGCTCAGTGCTGAGGGTGGTGCTGGGTGCTCAGTACTGAGGGTGCTGGGTGCTCAGTACTCAGGGTGCTGGGTGCTCAGTGCTCAGGGTGCTGGGTACTCAGTACTCAGGGTGCTGGGTGCTCGGTAATCAGTGTGCTGGGAGCTCAGTGCTCAGGGTGCTGGGTGCTCAGTGCTCAGGGTGCTGGGTGCTCAGTACTCAGGGTGCTGGGTGCTCAGTGCTCAGGGTGATCGGTGCTCAGTACTCAGGGTGCTCTGTACTCAGGGTGCTGGGTGCTCAGTGCTCGGGGTCCTGGGTGCTCAGTGCTCAGGGAGATCGGTGCTCAGTACTCAGGGTGCTGGGTGCTCAGTGCTCAGGGTGCCGGGTGCTCAGTCCTCAGGGTGCTCAGTGCTCAGGGTGCTGGGTGCTCAGTGCTCGCGGTGCTCGGTGCTCAGTACTCAGGGTGCTGGGTGCACAGTACTCATGGTGCTGGGTGCTCAGTACTCAGGGGGCTGGGTGCTCAGTGCTCAGGGTGCTGGGTGCTCAGTGCTCAGGGTGCTGGGTGCTCAGTGCTCGGGGTGCTGGGTGCTCAGTGCTCAGTGCTCAGGGTGTTGGGTGCTCAGTGCTCAGTGCTCAGGGTGCTGGGTTCTCAGTACTCAGGGTGCTGGGTGCTCAGTACTCAGGGTGCTGGGTGCTCAGTGCTCAGGGTGCTGGGTGCTCAGTACTCTGGGTGTTGGGTGCTCAGTACTCAGTGTGCTGGGTGCTCAGTGCTCCGGGTGCTGGGTGCTCAGTGCTCGGGGTGCTGGGTGCTCAGTGCTCAGGGTGCTGGGTGCTCAGTATTCAGCGTGCTGGGTGCTCAGTGCTCGGGGTGCTCGGTGCTCAGTACTCAAGGTGCTGGGTGCTCAGTGCTCAGGGTGCTGTGTGCTCAGTCCTCGGGGTGCTCCGTGCTCAGTGCTCAGGGTGCTGGGTGCTCAGTACTCAGGGTGCTCGGTGCTCAGTACTCAGGGTTCTCAGTGCTCAGGGTGCTGGGTGCTCAGTACTCAGGGTGCTCAGTGCTCAGTACTCGGGGTTCTGGGTGCTCAGTGCTCAGTGTGCTCAGTGCTCAGTGCTCGGGGTGCTGGGTGCTCAGTGCTCGGGGTGCTGTGTGCTCAGTGCTCAGTACTCAGCGTGCTGGGTGCTCAGTGCTCAGAGTGTTGGGTGCTCAGTACTCAGGGAGCTGGGTGCTCAGTGCTCAGTGCTCAGGGTGCTCAGTGCTCAGGGTGCTCAGTGCTCAGGGTGCTGGGTGCTCAGGGTGCTGGGTGCTCAGTGCTCGGGGTGCTGGGTGCTCAGTGCTCAGTGTTCAGGGTGCTGGGTGCTCAGTGCTCAGTGCTCAGGGTGCTGGGTGTTCAGTACTCAGGGTGCTCGGTGCTCAGTGCTCAATGTGCTGGGTGCTCAGTACTCAGGGTGCTGGGTGCTCAGTGCTCGGGGTCCTGGGTGCTCAGTGCTCAGGGTGATCAGTGCTCAGTACTCAGGGTGCTGGGTGCTCAGTGCTCAGGGTGCTGGGTGCTCAGTCCTCAGGGTGCTCAGTACTCAGGGTGCTCGGTGCTCAGTGCTCAGTACTCAGGGTGCTCAGTACTCAGGGTGCTGGGTGCTCAGTGCTCGGGGTGCTGGGTGCTCAGTACTCAGGGTGCTGGGTGCTCAGTACTCGGGGTGCTGGGTGCTCAGTACTCAGGGTGCTGGGTGCTCAGTGCTCGGGTTGCTGGGTGCTCAGTGCTCAGGGTGCTGGGTGCTCAGTACTCAGGGTGCTGGGTGCTCAGTACTCAGGGTGCTGGGTGCTCAGTGCTCAGGGTGCTGGGTGCTCAGTGCTCGGGGTGCTGGGTGCTCAGGGCTGTGGTGCTGGGTGCTCAGTGCTCAGTGCTCAGGGTGCTGGGTGCTCAGTGCTCAGTGCTCAGGGTGCTGGTTGCTCAGTACTCAGGGTGCTGGGTGCTCAGTACTCAGGGTGCTGGGTGCTCAGTACTCAGTGCTCGGGGTCCTGGGTACTCCGTGCTCGGGGTGCTGGGTGCTCAGTGCTCTGGGTGCTTAGTGCTCAGTACTCAGGGTGCTGGGTGCTCAGTACTCAGGGTGCTGGGTGCTCATTCTCGGGGTGCTGGGTGCTCAGTGCTCGGGGTGCTGGGTGCTCAGTACTCAGGGTGCTGGGTGCTCAGTGCTCGGGGTGCTGGGTGCTCAGTGCTCAGTGCTCAGGGTGTTGGGTGCTCAGTACTCGGGGTGCTGGGTGCTCTGTACTCAGGGTGCTGGGTGCTCAGTGCTCAGGGTGATCGGTGCTCAGTACTCAGGGTGCTGGGTGCTCAGTGCTCAGGGTGCTGGGTGCTCAGTCCTCAGGGTGCTCAGTGCTCAGGGTGCTGGGTGCTCAGTACTCGGGGTGCTCAGTGCTCAGTACTCAGGGTGCTTGGTGCTCAGTACTCAGGGTGATCTGTTCTCAGTACTCAGTTTGCTGGGTGCTCAGTGCTCGGGGTGCTGGGTGCTCAGTACTCGGGGTGCTCAGTGCTCAGTACTCAGGGTGCTGGGTGCTCAGTACTCAGTGTGCTGGGTGCTCAGTGCTCGGGGTGCTCGGTGCTCAGTACTCGGGGTGCTGGGTGCTCAGTACTCGGGGTGCTGGGTGCTCAGTGCTCAGGGTGCTGGGTGCTCAGTGCTCGGGGTGCTGGGTGCTCAGTGCTGAGGGTGGTGCTGGGTGCTCAGTACTCAGGGTGCTGGGTGCTCAGTACTCAGGGTGCTGGGTGCTCAGTGCTCAGGGTGCTGGGTACTCAGTACTCAGGGTGCTGGGTGCTCGGTAATCAGGGTGCTGGGAGCTCAGTGCTCAGGGTGCTGGGTGCTCAGTGCACAGGGTGCTGGGTGCTCAGTACTCAGGGTGCTGGGTGCTCAGTGCTCAGGGTGCTCGGTGCTCAGTATTCAGCGTGCTGGGTGCTCAGTGCTCGGGGTGCTCGGTGCTCAGTACTCAAGGTGCTGGGTGCTAAGTGCTCAGGGTGCTGGGTGATCAGTCCTCGGGCTGCTCCGTGCTCAGTGCTCAGGGTGCTGGGTGCTCAGTACTCAGGGTGCTCGGTGCTCAGTACTCAGGGTTCTCAGTGCTCAGGGTGCTGGGTGCTCAGTACTCAGGGTGCTCAGTGCTCAGTACTCGGGGTTCTGGGTGCTCAGTGCTCAGTGTGCTCAGTGCTCAGTGCTCGGGGTGCTGGGTGCTCAGTGCTCGGGGTGCTGTGTGCTCAGTGCTCAGTACTCAGCGTGCTGGGTGCTCAGTGCTCAGAGTGTTGGGTGCTCAATACTCAGGGAGCTGGGTGCTCAGTGCTCAGTGCTCAGGGTGCTCAGTGCTCAGGGTGCTAAGTGCTCAGGGTGCTGGGTGCTCAGGGTGCTGGGTGCTCAGTGCTCGGGGTGCTGGGTGCTCAGTGCTCAGTGTTCAGGGTGCTGGGTGCTCAGTGCTCAGTGCTCAGGGTGCTGGGTGTTCAGTACTCAGGGTGCTCGGTGCTCAGTGCTCAATGTGCTGGGTACTCAGTACTCAGGGTGCTGGGTGCTCAGTGCTCAGGGTCCTGGGTGCTCAGTGCTCAGGGTGATCAGTGCTCAGTACTCAGGGTGCTGGGTGCTCAGTGCTCAGGGTGCTGGGTGCTCAGTCCTCAGGGTGCTCAGTACTCAGGGTGCTCGGTGCTCAGTGCTCAGTACTCAGGGTGCTCAGTACTCAGGGTGCTGGGTGCTCAGTGCTCGGGGTGCTGGGTGCTCAGTACTCAGGGTGCTGGGTGCTCAGTGCTCAGTACTCAGGGTGCTCAGTACTCAGGGTGCTGGGTGCTCAGTACTCGGGGTGCTGGGTGCTCAGTGCTCGGGGTGCTGGGTGCTCAGTACTCAGGGTGCTCGGTGCTCAGTGCTCAGTACTCAGGGTGCTCAGTACTCAGGGTGCTGGGTGCTCAGTACTCGGGGTGCTGGGTGCTCAGTACTCAGGGTGCTGGGTGCTCAGTGCTCGGGTTGCTGGGTGCTCAGTGCTCAGGGTGCTGGGTGCTCAGTACTCAGGGTGCTGGGTGCTCAGTACTCAGGGTGCTGGGTGCTCAGTGCTCAGGGTGCTGGGTGCTCAGTGCTCGGGGTGCTGGGTGCTCAGGGCTGTGGTGCTGGGTGCTCAGTGCTCAGTGCTCAGGGTGCTGGGTGCTCAGTGCTCAGTGCTCAGGGTGCTGGTTGCTCAGTACTCAGGGTGCTGGGTGCTCAGTACTCAGGGTGCTGGGTGCTCAGTACTCAGTGCTCGGGGTCCTGGGTACTCCGTGCTCGGGGTGCTGGGTGCTCAGTGCTCTGGGTGCTTAGTGCTCAGTACTCAGGGAGCTGGGTGCTCAGTACTCAGGGTGCTGGGTGCTCATTCTCGGGGTGCTGGGTGCTCAGTGCTCGGGGTGCTGGGTGCTCAGTACTCAGGGTGCTGGGTGCTCAGTGCTCGGGGTGCTGGGTGCTCAGTGCTCAGTGCTCAGGGTGTTGGGTGCTCAGTACTCGGGGTGCTGGGTGCTCTGTACTCAGGGTGCTGGGTGCTCAGTGCTCAGGGTGATCGGTGCTCAGTACTCAGGGTGCTGGGTGCTCAGTGCTCAGGGTGCTGGGTGCTCAGTCCTCAGGGTGCTCAGTGATCAGGGTGCTGGGTGCTCAGTGCTCAGGGTGCTCGGTGCTCAGTACTCAGGGTGCTGAGTGCTCAGTGCTCGGGGTGCTGGGTGCTCAGTACTCGGGGTGCTCAGTGCTCAGTACTCAGGGTGCTGGGTGCTCAGTACTCAGGGTGATCTGTTCTCAGTACTCAGTTTGCTGGGTGCTCAGTGCTCGGGGTGCTGGGTGCTCAGTACTCGGGGTGCTCAGTGCTCAGTACTCAGGGTGCTGGGTGCTCAGTACTCAGTGTGCTGGGTGCTCAGTGCTCGGGGTGCTCGGTGCTCAGTACTCGGGGTGCTGGGTGCTCAGTACTCGGGGTGCTGGGTGCTCAGTGCTCAGGGTGCTGGGTGCTCAGTGCTCGGGGTGCTGGGTGCTCAGTGCTGAGGGTGGTGCTGGGTGCTCAGTACTCAGGGTGCTGGGTGCTCAGTACTCAGGGTGCTGGGTGCTCAGTGCTCAGGGTGCTGGGTACTCAGTACTCAGGGTGCTGGGTGCTCGGTAATCAGGGTGCTGGGAGCTCAGTGCTCAGGGTGCTGGGTGCTCAGTGCTCAGGGTGCTGGGTGCTCAGTACTCAGGGTGCTGGGTGCTCAGTGCTCAGGGTGATCGGTGCTCAGTACTCAGGGTGCTCTGTACTCAGGGTGCTGGGTGCTCAGTGCTCGGGGTCCTGGGTGCTCAGTGCTCAGGGAGATCGGTGCTCAGTACTCAGGGTGCTGGGTGCTCAGTGCTCAGGGTGCCGGGTGCTCAGTCCTCAGGGTGCTCAGTGCTCAGGGTGCTGGGTGCTCAGTGCTCGCGGTGCTCGGTGCTCAGTACTCAGGGTGCTGGGTGCTCAGTACTCATGGTGCTGGGTGCTCAGTACTCAGGGGGCTGGGTGCTCAGTGCTCAGGGTGCTGGGTGCTCAGTGCTCAGGGTGCTGGGTGCTCAGTGCTCGGGGTGCTGGGTGCTCAGTGCTCAGTGCTCAGGGTGTTGGGTGCTCAGTGCTCAGTGCTCAGGGTGCTGGGTTCTCAGTACTCAGGGTGCTGGGTGCTCAGTACTCAGGGTGCTGGGTGCTCAGTGCTCAGGGTGCTGGGTGCTCAGTACTCTGGGTGTTGGGTGCTCAGTACTCAGTGTGCTGGGTGCTCAGTGCTCCGGGTGCTGGGTGCTCAGTGCTCGGGGTGCTGGGTGCTCAGTGCTCAGGGTGCTGGGTGCTCAGTATTCAGCGTGCTGGGTGCTCAGTGCTCGGGGTGCTCGGTGCTCAGTACTCAAGGTGCTGGGTGCTCAGTGCTCAGGGTGCTGTGTGCTCAGTCCTCGGGGTGCTCCGTGCTCAGTGCTCAGGGTGCTGGGTGCTCAGTACTCAGGGTGCTCGGTGCTCAGTACTCAGGGTGCTCAGTGCTCAGTACTCGGGGTTCTGGGTGCTCAGTGCTCAGTGTGCTCAGTGCTCAGTGCTCGGGGTGCTGGGTGCTCAGTGCTCGGGGTGCTGTGTGCTCAGTGCTCAGTACTCAGCGTGCTGGGTGCTCAGTGCTCAGAGTGTTGGGTGCTCAGTACTCAGGGAGCTGGGTGCTCAGTGCTCAGTGCGCAGGGTGCTCAGTGCTCAGGGTGCTCAGTGCTCAGGGTGCTGGGTGCTCAGGGTGCTGGGTGCTCAGTGCTCGGGGTGCTGGGTGCTCAGTGCTCAGTGTTCAGGGTGCTGGGTGCTCAGTGCTCAGTGCTCAGGGTGCTGGGTGTTCAGTACTCAGGGTGCTCGGTGCTCAGTGCTCAATGTGCTGGGTGCTCAGTACTCAGGGTGCTGGGTGCTCAGTGCTCGGGGTCCTGGGTGCTCAGTGCTCAGTGTGATCAGTGCTCAGTACTCAGGGTGCTGGGTGCTCAGTGCTCAGGGTGCTGGGTGCTCAGTCCTCAGGGTGCTCAGTACTCAGGGTGCTCGGTGCGCAGTACTCAGTACTCAGGGTGCTCAGTACTCAGGGTGCTGGGTGCTCAGTGCTCGGGGTGCTGGGTGCTCAGTACTCAGGGTGCTGGGTGCTCAGTACTCGGGGTGCTGGGTGCTCAGTACTCAGGGTGCTGGGTGCTCAGTGCTCGGGTTGCTGGGTGCTCAGTGCTCAGGGTGCTGGGTGCTCAGTACTCAGGGTGCTGGGTGCTCAGTACTCAGGGTGCTGGGTGCTCAGTGCTCAGGGTGCTGGGTGCTCAGTGCTCGGGGTGCTGGGTGCTCAGGGCTGTGGTGCTGGGTGCTCAGTGCTCAGTGCTCAGGGTGCTGGGTGCTCAGTGCTCAGTGCTCAGGGTGCTGGTTGCTCAGTACTCAGGGTGCTGGGTGCTCAGTACTCAGGGTGCTGGGTGCTCAGTACTCAGTGCTCGGGGTCCTGGGTACTCCGTGCTCGGGGTGCTGGGTGCTCAGTGCTCTGGGTGCTTAGTGCTCAGTACTCAGGGTGCTGGGTGCTCAGTACTCAGGGTGCTGGGTGCTCATTCTCGGGGTGCTGGGTGCTCAGTGCTCGGGGTGCTGGGTGCTCAGTACTCAGGGTGCTGGGTGCTCAGTGCTCGGGGTGCTGGGTGCTCAGTGCTCAGTGCTCAGGGTGTTGGGTGCTCAGTACTCGGGGTGCTGGGTGCTCTGTACTCAGGGTGCTGGGTGCTCAGTGCTCAGGGTGATCGGTGCTCAGTACTCAGGGTGCTGGGTGCTCAGTGCTCAGGGTGCTGGGTGCTCAGTCCTCAGGGTGCTCAGTGCTCAGGGTGCTGGGTGCTCAGTACTCGGGGTGCTCAGTGCTCAGTACTCAGGGTGCTGGGTGCTCAGTACTCAGGGTGATCTGTTCTCAGTACTCAGTTTGCTGGGTGCTCAGTGCTCGGGGTGCTGGGTGCTCAGTACTCGGGGTGCTCAGTGCTCAGTACTCAGGGTGCTGGGTGCTCAGTACTCAGTGTGCTGGGTGCTCAGTGCTCGGGGTGCTCGGTGCTCAGTACTCGGGGTGCTGGGTGCTCAGTACTCGGGGTACTGGGTGCTCAGTGCTCAGGGTGCTGGGTGCTCAGTGCTCGGGGTGCTGGGTGCTCAGTGCTGAGGGTGGTGCTGGGTGCTCAGTACTCAGGGTGCTGGGTGCTCAGTACTCAGGGTGCTGGGTGCTCAGTGCTCAGGGTGCTGGGTACTCAGTACTCAGGGTGCTGGGTGCTCGGTAATCAGGGTGCTGGGAGCTCAGTGCTCAGGGTGCTGGGTGCTCAGTGCACAGGGTGCTGGGTGCTCAGTACTCAGGGTGCTGGGTGCTCAGTGCTCAGGGTGATCGGTGCTCAGTACTCAGGGTGCTCTGTACTCAGGGTGCTGGGTGCTCAGTGCTCGGGGTCCTGGGTGCTCAGTGCTCAGGGAGATCGGTGCTCAGTACTCAGGGTGCTGGGTGCTCAGTGCTCAGGGTGCTGGGTGCTCAGTCCTCAGGGTGCTCAGTGCTCAGGATGCTGGGTGCTCAGTGCTCGCGGTGCTCGGTGCTCAGTACTCAGGGTGCTGGGTGCTCAGTACTCATGGTGCTGGGTGCTCAGTACTCAGGGGGCTGGGTGCTCAGTGCTCAGGGTGCTGGGTGCTCAGTGCTCAGGGTGCTGGGTGCTCAGTGCTCGGGGTGCTGGGTGCTCAGGGCTGTGGTGCTGGGTGCTCAGTGCTCAGTGCTCAGGGTGCTGGGTGCTCAGTGCTCAGTGCTCAGGGTGCTGGTTGCTCAGTACTCAGGGTGCTGGGTGCTCAGTACTCAGGGTGCTGGGTGCTCAGTGCTCAGGGTGCTCTGTGCTCAGTACTCAGGGTGCTGGGTGCTCAGTGCTCGGGGTGCTGCGTGCTCAGTGCTCAGGGTGCTGGGTGCTCAGTGCTCAAGGTGCTGGGTGCTCAGTGCTCAGGGTGCTGGGTGCTCAGTCCTCGGGGTGCTCCGTGCTCAGTGATCAGGGTGCTGGGTGCTCAGTACTCAGGGTGCTCGGTGCTCAGTACTCAGGGTTCTCAGTGCTCAGTACTCAGGGTGCTGGGTGCTCAGTGCTCAGGGTGCTGGGTGCTCAGTACTCAGGGTGCTCAGTGCTCAGTACTGGGAGTGCTTGGTGCTCAGTACTCACGGTGCTCAGTGCTCAGTACTCGGGGTGCTGGGTGCTCAGTGCTCAGGGTGCTCAGTGCTCAGTGCTCGGGGTGCTGGGTGCTCAGTGCTCGGGGCGCTGGGTGCTCAGTGCTCGGGGTGCTGGGTTCTCAGTGCTTCGGGTGCTGGGTGCTCAGTGCTCGGGGCGCTGGGTGCTCAGTGCTCGGGGTGCTGGGTGCTCAGTACTCGGGGTGCTGGGTGCTCAGTGCTCAGGGTGCTCAGTGCTCAGTACTCAGTGCTCAGGGTGCTCAGTGCTCAGTGCTCAGGGTGCTGGGTGTTCAGTACTCAGGGTGCTGGGTGCTCAGTACTCAGGGTGCTGGGTGCTCAGTGCTCAGGGTGCTGGGTGCTCAGTACTCTGGGTGTTGGGTGCTCAGTACTCAGGGTGCTGGGTGCTCCGTGCTCGGGGTGCTGGGTGCTCATTGCTCACGGTGCTGGGTGCTCAGTGCTCAGGGTGCTGGGTGCTCAGTACTCAGGGTGCTGGGTGCTTAGTGCTCGAGGTGCTCGGTGCTCAGTACTCAAGGTGCTGGGTGCTCAGTGCTCAGGGTGCTGGGTGCTCAGTCCTCGGGGTGCTCCGTGCTCAGGGTGCTGGGTGCTCTGGGCTCAGGGTGCTGGGTGCTCAGTGCTCGGGGTGCTGGGTGCTGAGTGCTCAGGGTGCTGGGTGCTCAGTGCTCGGGGTGCTAGGTGCTCAGTGCTCAGGGTCCTGGGTACTCAGTACTCAGGGTGCTGGGTGCTTAGTACTCAGTGTGCTCAGTGCTAAGTACACAGGGTGCTGGGTGCTCAGTGCTCGGCATGCTGGTTGCTCAGTGCTCAGTACTCAGGGTGCTGGGTACTCAGTGCTCAGGGTGCTGGGTGATCAGTGCTCAGGGTGCTGGGTGCTCAGTGATCAGGGTGCTGGGTGCTCAGTACTCATAGTGCTCAGTGCTCGGGGAGCTCGGTGCTCAGTACTCAGGGTGTTGGGTGCTCAGTACTCAGGGTGCTGGGTGCTCAGTACTCAGTGCTCGGGGTCCTGGGTGCTCCGTGCTCGGGGTTCTGGGTGCTCAGTGCTCTGGGTGCTTAGTGCTCAGTACTCAGGGTGCTGGGTGCTCAGTACTCAGGGTGCTGGGTGCTCATTCTCCGGGTGCTGGGTACTCAGTACTCAGGGTGCTGGGTGCTCAGTACTCAGGGTGCTGGTTGCTCAGTGCTCAGGGTGCTTGGTGCTCAGTGCTCCTGGTGCTGGCTGCTCAGTACTCAGGGTGCTGGGTGCTCAGTGCTCAGGGTGATCGGTGCTCAGTACTCAGGTTGCTCACTACTCAGGGTGCTGGCTGCTCAGTGCTCGGGGTGCTGGGTGCTCAGTACTCGGGGTGCTGGGTGCTCTGTACTCAGGGTGCTGGGTGCTCAGTTCTCGGGGTCCTGGGTGCTCAGTGCTCAGGGTGATCGGTGCTCAGTACTCAGGGTGCTGGGTGCTCAGTGCTCAGGGTGCTGGGTACTCAGTGCTCGGGGTGCTGGGTGCTCAGTGCTCAGTGCTCAGGGTGCTGGGTGCTCAGTGCTCAGGGCTCAGGGTGCTGGGTGTTCAGTACTCAGGGTGCTGGGTGCTCAGTGCTCAGGGTGCTGGGTGCTCAGTACTCAGGGTTCTGGGTGATCAGTGCTCGGGGTGCTGGGTGCTCAGTGCTCAGGGTGATCAGTGCTCAGTACTCAGGGTGCTGGGTGCTCAGTGCTCAGGGTGCTGGGTGCTCAGTCCTCAGGGTGCTCAGTACTCAGGGTGCTCGGTGCTCAGTGCTCAGTACTCAGGGTGCTCAGTACTCAGGGTGCTGGGTGCTCAGTGCTCGGGGTGCTGGGTGCTCAGTACTCAGGGTGCTGGGTGCTCAGTACTCGGGGTGCTGGGTGCTCATGACTCAGGGTCCTGGGTGCTCAGTGCTCGGGGTGCTGGGTGCTCAGTGCTCAGGGTGATCGGTGCTCAGTGCCCAGGGTGCTGGGTGCTCAGTCCTCCGGGTGCTCAGTGCTCAGGGTGCTGGGTGCTCAGTGCTCGGGGTGCTGGGTGCTCAGTACTCAGAGTGCTGAGTGCTCAGTACTCAGGGTGCTGGGTGCTCAGTACTCAGGGTGCTGGGTGCTCAGTACTCAGGGTGCTGGGTGCTCAATGCTCATGGTGCTGGGTGCTCAGTGCTCAGGGTGCTGGGTGCTCAGTGCTCGGGGTGCTGGGTGCTCAGGGCTGTGGTGCTGGGTGCTCAGTGCTCAGGGTGCTCAGTGCTCGGGGAGCTCGGTGCTCAGTACTCAGGGTGCTGAGTGCTCAGTACTCAGTGCTCGGGGTCCTGGGTGCTCCGTGCTCGGCGTGCTGGGTGCTCAGTGCTCTGGGTGCTTAGTGCTCAGTACTCAGGGTGCTGGGTGCTCAGTACTCAGGGTGCTGGGTGCTCAGTACTCAGGGTGCTCAGTGCTCAGGGTGATCGGTGCTCAGTACTCAGGGTGCTCAGTACTCAGCGTGCTGGGTGCTCAGTACTCGGGGTGCTGGGTGCTCAGTACTCGGGGTGCTGGGTGCTCTGTACTCAGGGTGCTGGGTTCTCAGTGCTCGGGGTCCTGGGTGCTCAGTGCTCAGGGTGATCGGTGCTCAGTACTCAGGATGCTGGGTGCTCAGTGCTCGGGGTGCTGGGTGCTCAGTACTCAGGGAGCTCAGTGCTCTGGGTGCTGGGTGCTCAGTGCTCGGGGTGCTCGGTGCTCAGTACTCAGGGTGCTGAGTGCTCAGTACTCAGGGTGCTGGGTGGTCAGTACTCATGGTGCTGGGTGCTCAGTACTCAGGGGGCTGGTTGCTCAGTGCTCAGGGTGCTGGGTGCTCAGTGCTCAGGGTGCTGGGTGCTCAGTGCTCGGGGTGCTGGGTGCTCAGTGCTCGGGGTGCTGGGTGCTCAGTGCTCAGTGCTCAGGGTGTTGGGTGCTCAGTGCTCAGTGCTCAGGGTGCTGGGTGCTCAGTACTCAGGGTGCTGGGTGCTCAGTACTCAGGGTGCTGGGTGCTCAGTGCTCAGGGTGCTGGGTGCTCAGGACTCTGGGTGTTGGGTGCTCAGTACTCAGGGTGCTGGGTGCTCAATGCTCATGGTGCTGGGTGCTCAGTGCTCAGGGTGCTGGGTGCTCAGTGCTCGGGGTGCTGGGTGCTCAGGGCTGTGGTGCTGGGTGCTCAGTGCTCAGTGCTCAGGGTGCTGGGTGCACAGTGCTCAGTGTTCAGGGTGCTGGTTGCTCAGTACTCAGGGTGCTGGGTGCTCAGTACTCAGGGTGCTGGGTGCTCAGTGCTCAGGGTGCTCTGTGCTCAGTACTCAGGGTGCTGGGTGCTCAGTGCTCGGAGTGCTGCGTGCTCAGTGCTCAGGGTGCTGGGTGCTCAGTGCTCAGGGTGCTGGGTGCTCAGTACTCAGGGGGCTGGGTGCTCAGTGCTCGGGGTGCTCGGTGCTCAGTACTCAAGTTGCTGGGTGCTCAGTGCTCAGGGTTCTGGGTGCTCAGTCCTCGGGGTGCTCCGTGCTCAGTGATCAGGGTGCTGGGTGCTCAGTACTCAGGGTGCTCGGTGCTCAGTACTCAGGGTTCTCAGTGCTCAGTACTCAGGGTGCTGGGTGCTCAGTGCTCAGGGTGCTGGGTGCTCAGTACTCAGGGTGCTCAGTGCTCAGTACTCGGAGTGCTTGGTGCTCAGTACTCAGGGTGCTCAGTGCTCAGTACTCGGGGTGCTGGGTGCTCAGTGCTCGGGGCGCTGGGTGCTCAGTGCTCGGGGTGTTGGGTGCTCAGAGCTCGGGGTGCTGGGTGCTCAGTGCTCGGGGCGCTGGGTGCTCAGTGCTCGGGGTGCTGGGTGCTCAGTACTCGGGGTGCTGGGTGCTCAGTGCTCAGGGTGCTCAGTGCTCAGTACTCAGTGCTCAGGGTGCTCAGTGCTCAGTGCTCAGGGTGCTGGGTGTTCAGTACTCAGGGTGCTGGGTGCTCAGTACTCAGGGTGCTGGGTGCTGAGTGCTTAGGGTGCTGGGTGCTCAGTACTCAGGGTGCTGGGTGCTCATTGCTCACGGTGCTGGGTGCTCAGTGCTCAGGGTGCTGGGTGCTCAGTACTCAGGGTGCTGGGTGCTGAGTGCTCGAGGTGCTCGGTGCTCAGTACTCAAGGTGCTGGGTGCTCAGTGCTCAGGGTGCTGGGTGCTCAGTCCTCGGGGTGCTCCGTGCTCAGGGTGCTGGGTGCTCAGCGCTCAGGGTGCTGGGTGCTCAGTGATCGGGGTGCTGGGTGCTGAGTGCTCAGGGTGCTGGGTGCTCAGTGCTCGGGGTGCTCGGTGCTCAGTGCTCAGGGTCCTGGGTACTCAGTACTCAGGGTGCTGGGTGCTTAGTACTCAGGGTGCTCAGTGCTAAGTACACAGGGTGCTGGGGGCTCAGTGCTCGGGGTGCTGGTTGCTCAGTGCTCAGTACTCAGGGTCCTGGGTACTCAGTGCTCGGGGTGCTGGGTGCTCAGTGCTCAGGGTGCTGGGTGATCAGTGCTCAGGGTGCTGGGTGCACAGTGATCGGGGTGCTGGGTGCTCAGTACTCAGGGTGCTCAGTGCTCGGGGAGCTCGGTGCTCAGTACTCAGGGTGCTGGGTGCTCAGTACTCAGTGCTCGGGGTCCTGGGTGCTCCGTGCTCGGGGTGCTGGGTGCTCAGTGCTCTGGGTGCTTAGTGCTCAGTACTCAGGGTGCTGGGTGCTCAGTACTCAGGGTGCTGGGTGCTCATTCTCGGGGTGCTGGGTGCTCAGTGCTCGGGGTGCTTGTTGCTCAGTACTCAGGGTGCTGGGGGCTCAGTACTCAGGGTGCTGGGTGCTCAGTAATCAGGGTGCTCGGTTCTCAGTATTCAGGGTGCTGGGTGCTCATTCTCGGGGTGCTGGGTGCTCAGTGCTCAGGGTGCTGTGTGCTCAGTACTCTTGGTGCTGGGGGCTCAGTACTCAGGGTGCTGGGTGCTCAGTACTCAGGGTGATCTGTTCTCAGTACTCAGGTTGCTGGGTGGTCAGTGCTCGGGGTGATGGGTGCTCAGTACTCGGGGTGCTCAGTGCTCAGTACTCAGGGTGCTGGGTGCTCAGTACTCAGGGTGCTGGGTGCTCAGTGCTCGGGGTGCTCGGTGCTCAGTGCTCGGGGTGCTGGGTGCTCAGTACTCGGGGTGCTGGGTGCTCAGTGCTCAGGGTGCTGGGTGCTCAGTGCTCGGGGTGCTGGGTGCTCAGTACTGAGGGTGGTGCTGGGTGCTCAGTACTCAGGGTGCTGGGTGCTCAGTGCTCAGGGTGCTGGGTGCTCAGTACTAAGGGTGCTGGGTGCTCAGTACTCAGGGTGCTCGGTGCTCAGTACTCAGGGTGCTGGGTGCTCAGTGCTCAGGGTGCTGGGTACTCAGTACTCAGGGTGCTGGGTGCTCAGTACTCAGGGTGCTGGGTGCTCAGTGCTCAGGGTGCTTGGTGCTCAGTGCTCCTGGTGCTGGGTGCTCAGTACTCAGGGTGCTGGGTGCTCAGTGCTCAGGGTGATCGGTGCTCAGTACTCAGGGTGCTCAGTACTCAGGGTGCTGGCTGCTCAGTGCTCGGGGTGCTGGGTGCTCAGTACTCGGGGTGCTGGGTGCTCTGTACTCAGGGTGCTGGGTGCTCAGTTCTCGGGGTCCTGGATGCTCAGTGCTCAGGGTGATCGGTGCTCAGTACTCAGGGTGCTGGGTGCTCAGTGCTCAGGGTGCTGGGTACTCAGTCCTCAGGGTGCTCAGTGCTCAGGGTGCTGGGTGCTCAGTACTCAGGGTGCTGAGTGCTCAGTATTCAGGGTGCTGGGTGGTCAGTACTCATGGTGCTGGGTGCTCAGTACTCAGGGGGCTGGGTGCTCAGTGCGCAGGGTGCTGGGTGCTCAGTGCTCAGGGTGCTGGGTGCTGAGTGCTCGGGGTGCTGGGTGCTCAGTGCTCGGGGTGCTGGGTGCTCAGTGCTCAGTGCTCAGGGTGTTGGGTGCTCAGGGCTCAGTGCTCAGGGTGCTGGGTGCTCAGTACTCAGGGTGCTGGGTGCTCAGTACTCAGGTTGCTGGGTGCTCAGTGCTCAGGGTGCTGGGTGCTCAGGACTCTGGGTGTTGGGTGCTCAGTACTCAGGGTGCTGGGTGCTCAATGCTCATGGTGCTGGGTGTTCAGTGCTCAGGGTGCTGGGTGCTCAGTGCTCGGGGTGCTGGGTGCTCAGGGCTGTGGTGCTGGGTGCTCAGTGCTCAGTGCTCAGGGTGCTGGGTGCTCAGTGCTCAGTGCTCAGGGTGCTGGTTGCTCAGTACTCAGGGTGCTGGGTGCTCAGTACTCAGGGTGCTGGGTGCTCAGTGCTCAGGGTGCTCTGTGCTCAGTACTCAGGGTGCTGGGTGCTCAGTGCTCGGGGTGCTGCGTGCTCAGTGCTCAGGGTGCTGGGTGCTCAGTGCTCAAGGTGCTGGGTGCTCAGTGCTCAGGGTGCTGGGTGCTCAGTCCTCGGGGTGCTCCGTGCTCAGTGATCAGGGTGCTGGGTGCTCAGTACTCAGGGTGCTCGGTGCTCAGTACTCAGGGTTCTCAGTGCTCAGTACTCAGGGTGCTGGGTGCTCAGTGCTCAGGGTGCTGGGTGCTCAGTACTCAGGGTGCTCAGTGCTCAGTACTGGGAGTGCTTGGTGCTCAGTACTCACGGTGCTCAGTGCTCAGTACTCGGGGTGCTGGGTGCTCAGTGCTCAGGGTGCTCAGTGCTCAGTGCTCGGGGTGCTGGGTGCTCAGTGCTCGGGGCGCTGGGTGCTCAGTGCTCGGGGTGCTGGGTGCTCAGTGCTCCGGGTGCTGGGTGCTCAGTGCTCGGGGCGCTGGGTGCTCAGTGCTCGGGGTGCTGGGTGCTCAGTACTCGGGGTGCTGGGTGCTCAGTGCTCAGGGTGCTCAGTGCTCAGTACTCAGTGCTCAGGGTGCTCAGTGCTCAGTGCTCAGGGTGCTGGGTGTTCAGTACTCAGGGTGCTGGGTGCTCAGTACTCAGGGTGCTGGGTGCTCAGTGCTCAGGGTGCTGGGTGCTCAGTACTCTGGGTGTTGGGTGCTCAGTACTCAGGGTGCTGGGTGCTCCGTGCTCGGGGTGCTGGGTGCTCATTGCTCACGGTGCTGGGTGCTCAGTGCTCAGGGTGCTGGGTGCTCAGTACTCAGGGTGCTGGGTGCTTAGTGCTCGAGGTGCTCGGTGCTCAGTACTCAAGGTGCTGGGTGCTCAGTGCTCAGGGTGCTGGGTGCTCAGTCCTCGGGGTGCTCCGTGCTCAGGGTGCTGGGTGCTCTGGGCTCAGGGTGCTGGGTGCTCAGTGCTCGGGGTGCTGGGTGCTGAGTGCTCAGGGTGCTGGGTGCTCAGTGCTCGGGGTGCTCGGTGCTCAGTGCTCAGGGTCCTGGGTACTCAGTACTCAGGGTGCTGGGTGCTTAGTACTCAGTGTGCTCAGTGCTAAGTACACAGGGTGCTGGGTGCTCAGTGCTCGGCATGCTGGTTGCTCAGTGCTCAGTACTCAGGGTGCTGGGTACTCAGTGCTCAGGGTGCTGGGTGATCAGTGCTCAGGGTGCTGGGTGCTCAGTGATCGGGGTGCTGGGTGCTCAGTACTCATGGTGCTCAGTGCTCGGGGAGCTCGGTGCTCAGTACTCAGGGTGTTGGGTGCTCAGTACTCAGGGTGCTGGGTGCTCAGTACTCAGTGCTCGGGGTCCTGGGTGCTCCGTGCTCGGGGTTCTGGGTGCTCAGTGCTCTGGGTGCTTAGTGCTCAGTACTCAGGGTGCTGGGTGCTCAGTACTCAGGGTGCTGGGTGCTCATTCTCCGGGTGCTGGGTACTCAGTACTCAGGGTGCTGGGTGCTCAGTACTCAGGGTGCTGGGTGCTCAGTGCTCAGGGTGCTTGGTGCTCAGTGCTCCTGGTGCTGGCTGCTCAGTACTCAGGGTGCTGGGTGCTCAGTGCTCAGGGTGATCGGTGCTCAGTACTGAGGGTGCTCACTACTCAGGGTGCTGGCTGCTCAGTGCTCGGGGTGCTGGGTGCTCAGTACTCGGGGTGCTGAGTGCTCAGTACTCAGTGCTCGGGGTCCTGGGTGCTCAGTGCTCAGTGCTCAGGGTGCTGGTTGCTCAGTACTCAGGGTGCTGGGTGCTCAGTACTCAGGGTGCTGGGTGCTCAGTGCTCGGGGTGCTGGTTGCTCAGTGCTCAGTACTCAGGGTGCTGGGTGCTCAGTGCTCAGTGCTCAGGGTGCTGGTTGCTCAGTACTCAGGGTGCTGGGTGCTCAGTACTCAGGGTGCTGGGTGCTCAGTGCTCGGGGTGCTCGGTGCTCAGTACTCAAGGTGCTGGGTGCTCAGTGCTCAGGGTGCTGGGTGCTCAGTCCTCGGGGTGCTCCGTGCTCAGTGATCAGGGTGCTGGGTGCTCAGTACTCAGGGTACTCGGTGCTCAGTACTCAGGGTTCTCAGTGCTCAGTACTCAGGGTGCTGGGTGCTCAGTGCTCAGGGTGCTCAGTGCTCAGTGCTTGGGGTGCTGGGTGCTCAGTGCTCGGGGCGCTGGGTGCTCAGTGCTCGGGGTGCTGGGTGCTCAGTGCTCGGGGTACTGGGTACTAAGTACTCAGAGTGCTGGGTGCTCAGTACTCAGGGTGCTGGGTGCTCAGTGCTCAGGGTGCTTGGTGCTCAGTGCTCCTGGTGCTGGGTGCTCAGTACTCAGGGTGCTGGGTGCTCAGTGCTCAGGGTGATCGGTGCTCAGTACTCAGGGTGCTCAGTACTCAGGGTGCTGGCTGCTCAGTGCTCGGGGTGCTGGGTGCTCAGTGCTCAGGGTGATCGGTGCTCAGTACTCAGGGTGCTGGGTGCTCAGTGCTCAGGGTGCTGGGTACTCAGTCTTCAGGGTGCTCAGTGCTCAGGGTGCTGGGTGCTCAGTGCTCGGGGTGCTCGGTGCTCAGTACTCAGGGTGCTGAGTGCTCAGTACTCAGGGTGCTGGGTGGTCAGTACTCATGGTGCTGGGTGCTCAGTACTCAGGGGGCTGGGTGCTCAGTGCTCAGGGTGCTGGTTGCTCAGTGCTCAGGGTGCTGGGTGCTCAGTGCTCGGGGTGCTGGGTGCTCAGTGTTCGGGGTGCTGGGTGCTCAGTGCTCAGTGCTCAGGGTGTTGGGTGCTCAGTGCTCAGGGTGCTGGGTGCTCAGTACTCAGGGTGCTGGGTGCTCAGTACTCAGGGTGCTGGGTGCTCAGTGCTCAGGGTGCTGGGTGCTCAGGACTCTGGGTGTTGGGTGCTCAGTACTCAGGGTGCTGGGTGCTCAGTGCTCGGGGTGCTGGGTGCTCAGTGCTCGGGGTGCTGGGTGCTCAGTGCTCAAGGTGCTGGGTGCTCAGTACTCAGGGTGCTGGGTGCTCAGTACTCAGGGTGCTGGGTGCTCAGTGCTCGGGGTGCTCGGTGCTCAGTACTCAAGGTGCTATGTGCTCAGTGCTCAGGGTGCTGGGTGCTCAGTCCTCGGGGTGCTCCGTGCTCAGTGCTCAGGGTGCTGGGTGCTCATTACTCAGGGTGCTCGGTGCTCAGTACTCGGGTTGCTGGGTGCTCAGTGCTCAGGGTGATCAGTGCTCAGTACTCAGGGTGCTGGGTGCTCAGTGCTCAGGGTGCTGGGTGCTCAGTCCTCAGGGTGCTCAGTACTCAGGGTGCTCGGTGCTCAGTGCTCAGTACTCAGGGTGCTCAGTGCTCAGGGTGCTGGGTGCTCAGTGCTCAGTGCTCAGGGTGCTGGATGTTAAGTACTCAGGGTGCTGGGTGCTCAGTGCTCAGGGTGCTGGGTGCTCAGTACTCAGGGTTCTGGGTGCTCAGTGCTCGGGGTGCTGGGTGCTCAGTGCTCAGGGTGATCAGTGCTCAGTACTCAGGGTGCTGGGTGCTCAGTGCTCAGGGTGCTGGGTGCTCAGTCCTCAGGGTGCTCAGTACTCAGGGTGCTCGGTGCTCAGTGCTCAGTACTCAGGGTGCTCAGTACTCAGGGTGCTGGGTACTCAGTGCTCAGTCTGCTCAGTGCTCAGTGCTCGGGGTGCTGGGTGCTCATTGCTCGGGGCGCTGGGTGCTCAGTGCTCGAGGTGCTGGTTGCTCAGTACTCAGGGTGCTGTGTGCTCAGTGCTCAGTACTCAGCGTGCTGGGTGCTCAGTGCTCAGAGTGTTGGGTGCTCAGTACTCAGGGTGCTGGGTGCTCAGTGCTCAGTGCTCAGGGTGCTCAGTGCTCAGGGTGCTCAGTGCTCAGGGTGCTGGGTGCTCAGGGTGCTGGGTGCTCAGTGCTCGGGGTGCTGGGTGCTCAGTGCTCGGGGTGCTGGGTGCTCAGTGCTCGGGGTGCAGGGTGCTCAGGGTGCTGGGTGCTCAGTGCTCGGGGTGCTGGGTGCTCAGTGCTCAGTGCTCAGGGTGCTGGGTGCTCAGTGCTCAGTGCTCAGGTTGCTGGGTGTTCAGTACTCAGGGTGCTGGGTGCTCAGTGCTCAGGGTGCTGGGTGCTCAGTACTCAGGGTTCTGGGTGCTCAGTGCTCGGGGTGCTGGGTGCTCAGTGCTCAGGGTGATCAGTGCTCAGTACTCAGGGTGCTGGGTGCTCAGTGCTCAGGGTGCTGGGTGCTCAGTCCTCAGGGTGCTCAGTACTCAGGGTGCTCGGTGCTCAGTGCTCAGTACTCAGGGTGCTCAGTACTCAGGGTGCTGGGTGCTCAGTGCTCGGGGTGCTGGGTGCTCAGTACTCAGGGTGCTTTGTGCTCAGTACTCGGGGTGCTGGGTGCTCATGACTCAGGGTGCTGGGTGCTCAGTGCTCGGGGTGCTGGGTGCTCAGTGCTCAGGGTGATCGGTGCTCAGTGCCCAGGGTGCTGGGTGCTCAGTCCTCCGGGTGCTCAGTGCTCAGGGTGCTGGATGCTCAGTGCTCGGGGTGCTCGGTGCTCAGTACTCAGGGTGCTGAGTGCTCAGTACTCAGGGTGCTGGGTGCTCAGTACTCAGGGTGCTGGGTGCTCATTCTCGGGGTGCTGGGTGCTCAGTGCTCGGGGTGCTGGGTGCTCAGTACTCAGGGTGCTGGGGGCTCAGTACTCAGGGTGCTGCGTGCTCAGTAATCAGGGTGCTCGGTTCTCAGTATTCAGGGTGCTGGGTGCTCATTCTCGGGGTGCTGGGTGCTCAGTGCTCAGGGTGCTGGGTGCTCAGTACTCTTGGTGCTGGGCCCTCAGTACTCAGGGTGCTGGGTGCTCAGTACTCAGGGTGATCTGTTCTCAGTACTCAGGTTGCTGGGTGGTCAGTGCTCGGGGTGATGGGTGCTCAGTACTCGGGGTGCTCAGTGCTCAGTACTCAGGGTGCTGGGTGCTCAGTACTCAGGGTGCTGGGTGCTCAGTGCTCGGGGTGCTCGGTGCTCAGTGCTCGGGGTGCTGGGTGCTCAGTACTCGGGGTGCTGGGTGCTCAGTGCTCAGGGTGCTGGGTGCTCAGTGCTCGGAGTGCTGGGTGCTCAGTACTGAGGGTGGTGCTGGGTGCTCAGTACTCAGGGTGCTGGGTGCTCAGTGCTCAGGGTGCTGGGTGCTCAGTACTAAGGGTGCTGGGTGCTCAGTACTCAGGGTGCTCGGTGCTCAGTACTCAGGGTGCTGGGTGCTCAGTGCTCAGGGTACTGGGTACTAAGTACTCAGAGTGCTGGGTGCTCAGTACTCAGGGTGCTGGGTGCTCAGTGCTCAGGGTGCTTGGTGCTCAGTGCTCCTGGTGCTGGGTGCTCAGTACTCAGGGTGCTGGGTGCTCAGTGCTCAGGGTGATCGGTGCTCAGTACTCAGGGTGCTCAGTACTCAGGGTGCTGGCTGCTCAGTGCTCGGGGTGCTGGGTGCTCAGTGCTCAGGGTGATCGGTGCTCAGTACTCAGGGTGCTGGGTGCTCAGTGCTCGGGGTGCTGGGTGCTCAGTGCTCGGGGTGCTGGGTGCTCAGTACTCGGGGTGCTGGTGCTCAGTACTCTGGGTGCTCAGTGCTCAGTACTCGGGGTGCTGGGTACTCAGTGCTCAGTCTGCTCAGTGCTCAGTGCTCGGGGTGCTGGGTGCTCAGTGCTCGGGGCGCTGGGTGCTCAGTGCTCGAGGTGCTGGTTGCTCAGTACTCAGGGTGCTGTGTGCTCAGTGCTCAGTACTCAGCGTGCTGGGTGCTCAGTGCTCAGAGTGTTGGGTGCTCAGTACTCAGGGTGCTGGGTGCTCAGTGCTCAGTGCTCAGGGTGCTCAGTGCTCAGGGTGCTCAGTGCTCAGGGTGCTGGGTGCTCAGGGTGCTGGGTGCTCAGTGCTCGGGGTGCTGGGTGCTCAGGGCTCGGGGTGCTGGGTGCTCAGTGCTCGGGGTGCAGGGTGCTCAGGGTGCTGGGTGCTCAGTGCTCGGGGTGCTGGGTGCTCAGTGCTCAGTGCTCAGGGTGCTGGGTGCTCAGTGCTCAGTGCTCAGGGTGCTGGGTGTTCAGTACTCAGGGTGCTGGGTGCTCAGTGCTCAGGGTGCTGGGTGCTCAGTACTCAGGGTTCTGGGTGCTCAGTGCTCGGGGTGCTGGGTGCTCAGTGCTCAGGGTGATCAGTGCTCTGTACTCAGGGTGCTGGGTGCTCAGTGCTCAGGGTGCTGGGTGCTCAGTCCTCAGGGTGCTCAGTACTCAGGGTGCTCGGTGCTCAGTGCTCAGTACTCAGGGTGCTCAGTACTCAGGGTGCTGGGTGCTCAGTGCTCGGGGTGCTGGGTGCTCAGTACTCAGGGTGCTTTGTGCTCAGTACTCGGGGTGCTGGGTGCTCATGACTCAGGGTGCTGGGTGCTCAGTGCTCGGGGTGCTGGGTGCTCAGTGCTCAGGGTGATCGGTGCTCAGGGCCCAGGGTGCTGGGTGCTCAGTCCTCCGGGTGCTCAGTGCTCAGGGTGCTGGGTGCTCAGTGCTCGGGGTGCTCGGTGCTCAGTACTCAGGGTGCTGAGTGCTCAGTACTCAGGGTGCTGGGTGATCAGTACTCAGGGTGCTGGGTGCTCAGTACTGAGGGTGCTGGGTGCTCAATGCTCATGGTGCTGGGTGCTCAGTGCTCAGTGCTCAGTGCTCAGGGTGATGGGTGCTCAGTGCTCAGTGCTCTGGGTGCTGGTTGCTCAGTACTCAGGGTGCTGGGTGCTCAGTACTCAGGGTGCTGGGTGCTCAGTGCTCAGGGTGCTCTGTGCTCAGTACTCAGAATGCTGGGTGCTCAGTGCTCGGGGTGCTGGGTGCTCAGTACTGAGGGTGCTGGGTGCTCAATGCTCATGGTGCTGGGTGCTCAGTGCTCAGGGTGCTGGGTGCTCAGTGCTCGGGGTGCTGGGTGCTCAGTACTCAGGGTGCTGGGTACTCAGTCCTCAGGGTGCTCAGTGCTCAGGGTGCTGGGTGCTCAGTGCTCGGGGTGCTCGGTGCTCAGTACTCAGGGTGCTGAGTGCTCAGTACTCAGGGTGCTTTGTGGTCAGTACTCATGGTGCTGGGTGCTCAGTACTCAGGGGGCTGGGTGCTCAGTGCTCAGGGTGCTGGGTGCTCAGTGCTCAGGGTGCTGGGTGCTCAGTGCTCGGGGTGCTGGGTGCTCAGTGTTCGGGGTGCTGGGTGCTCAGTGCTCAGTGCTCAGGGTGTTGGGTGCTCAGTGCTCAGGGTGCTGGGTGCTCAGTACTCAGGGTGCTGGGTGCTCAGTACTCAGGGTGCTGGGTGCTCAGTGCTCAGGGTGCTGGGTGCTCAGGACTCTGGGTGTTGGGTGCTCAGTACTCAGGGTGCTGGGTGCTCAGTGCTCGGGGTGCTGGGTGCTCAGTGCTCGGGGTGCTGGGTGCTCAGTGCTCAAGGTGCTGGGTGCTCAGTACTCAGGGTGCTGGGTGCTCAGTACTCAGGGTGCTGGGTGCTCAGTGCTCGGGGTGCTCGGTGCTCAGTACTCAAGGTGCTGGGTGCTCAGTGCTCAGGGTGCTGGGTGCTCAGTCCTCGGGGTGCTCCGTGCTCAGTGCTCAGGGTGCTGGGTGCTCATTACTCAGGGTGCTCGGTGCTCAGTACTCGGGTTGCTGGGTGCTCAGTGTTCAGGGTGATCAGTGCTCAGTACTCAGGGTGCTGGGTGCTCAGTGCTCAGGGTGCTGGGTGCTCAGTCCTCAGGGTGCTCAGTACTCAGGGTGCTCGGTGCTCAGTGCTCAGTACTCAGGGTGCTCAGTGCTCAGGGTGCTGGGTGCTCAGTGCTCAGTGCTCAGGGTGCTGGGTGTTCAGTACTCAGGGTGCTGGGTGCTCAGTGCTCAGGGTGCTGGGTGCTCAGTACTCAGGGTTCTGGGTGCTCAGTGCTCGGGGTGCTGGGTGCTCAGTGCTCAGGGTGATCAGTGCTCAGTACTCAGGGTGCTGGGTGCTCAGTGCTCAGGGTGCTGGGTGCTCAGTCCTCAGGGTGCTCAGTACTCAGGGTGCTCGGTGATCAGTGCTCAGTACTCAGGGTGCTCAGTACTCAGGGTGCTGGGTGCTCAGTGCTCGGGGTGCTGGGTGCTCAGTACTCAGGGTGCTTTGTGCTCAGTACTCGGGGTGCTGGGTGCTCATGACTCAGGGTGCTGTGTGCTCAGTGCTCGGGGTGCTGGGTGCTCAGTGCTCAGGGTGATCGGTGCTCAGTGCCCAGGGTGCTGGGTGCTCAGTCCTCCGGGTGCTCAGTGCTCAGGGTGCTGGGTGCTCAGTGCTCGGGGTGCTCGGTGCTCAGTACTCAGGGTGCTGAGTGCTCAGTACTCAGGGTGCTGGGTGATCAGTACTCAGGGTGCTGGGTGCTCAGTACTGAGGGTGCTGGGTGCTCAATGCTCATGGTGCTGGGTGCTCAGTGCTCAGTGCTCAGTGCTCAGGGTGATGGGTGCTCAGTGCTCAGTGCTCAGGGTGCTGGTTGCTCAGTACTCAGGGTGCTGGGTGCTCAGTACTCAGGGTGCTGGGTGCTCAGTGCTCAGGGTGCTCTGTGCTCAGTACTCAGAATGCTGGGTGCTCAGTGCTCGGGGTGCTGGGTGCTCAGTACTGAGGGTGCTGGGTGCTCAATGCTCATGGTGCTGGGTGCTCAGTGCTCAGGGTGCTGGGTGCTCAGTGCTCGGGGTGCTGGGTGCTCAGGGCTGTGGTTCTGGGTGCTCAGTGCTCAGTGCTCAGTGCTCAGGGTGCTGGGTGCTCAGTGCTCAGTGCTCAGGGTGCTGGTTGCTCAGTACTCAGGGTGCTGGGTGCTCAGTACTCAGGGTGCTGGGTGCTCAGTGCTCGGGGTGCTCGGTGCTCAGTACTCAAGGTGCTGGGTGCTCAGTGCTCAGGGTGCTGGGTGCTCAGTCCTCGGGGTGCTCCGTGCTCAGTGATCAGGGTGCTGGGTGCTCAGTACTCAGGGTGCTCGGTGCTCAGTACTCAGGGTTCTCAGTGCTCAGTACTCAGGGTGCTGGGTGCTCAGTGCTCAGGGTGTTGGGTGCTCAGTACTCAGGGTGCTCAGTGCTCAGTACTCGGAGTGCTTGGTGCTCAGTACTCAGGGTGCTCAGTGCTCAGTACTCGGGGTGCTGGGTGCTCAGTGCTCGGGGCGCTGGGTGCTCAGTTCTCGGGGTGTTGGGTGCTCAGAGCTCGGGGTGCTGGGTGCTCAGTGCTCGGGGCGCTGGGTGCTCAGTGCTCGGGGTGCTGGGTGCTCAGTACTCGGGGTGCTGGGTGCTCAGTACTCAGGGTGCTCAGTGCTCCGTACTCAGTGCTCAGGGTGCTCAGTGCTCAGTGCTCAGGGTGCTGGGTGTTCAGTACTCAGGGTGCTGGGTGCTCAGTACTCAGGGTGCTGGGTGCTGAGTGCTCAGGGTGCTGGGTGCTCAGTACTCTGGGTGTTGGGTGCTCAGTACTCAGGGTGCTGGGTGCTCCGTGCTCGGGGTGCCGGGTGCTCATTGCTCACGGTGCTGGGTGCTCAGTGCTCAGGGTGCTGGGTGCTCAGTACTCAGGGTGCTGGGTGCTTAGTGCTCGAGGTGCTCGGTGCTCAGTACTCAAGGTGCTGGGTGCTCAGTGCTCAGGGTGCTGGGTGCTCAGTCCTCGGGGTGCTCCGTGCTCAGGGTGCTGGGTGCTCAGGGCTCAGGGTGCTGGGTGCTCAGTGCTCGGGGTGCTGGGTGCTGAGTGCTCAGGGTGCTGGGTGCTCAGTGCTCGGGGTGCTCGGTGCTCAGTGCTCAGGGTCCTGGGTACTCAGTACTCAGGGTGCTGGGTGCTTAGTACTCAGGGTGCTCAGTGCTAAGTACACAGGGTGCTGGGTGCTCAGTGCTCGGCGTGCTGGTTGCTCAGTGCTCAGTACTCAGGGTGCTGGGTACTCAGTGCTCGGGGTGCTGGGTGCTCAGTGCTCAGGGTGCTGGGTGATCAGTGCTCAGGGTGCTGGGTGCTCAGTGATCGGGGTGCTGGGTGCTCAGTACTCAGGGTGCTCAGTGCTCGGGGAGCTCGGTGCTCAGTACTCAGGGTGCTGGGTGCTCAGTACTCAGTGCTCGGGGTCCTGGGTGCTCCCTGCTCGGGGTGCTGGGTGCTCAGTGCTCAGGGTGCTTAGTGCTCACTACTCAGGGTGCTGGGTGCTCAGTACTCAGGGTGCTGGGTGCTCATTCTCGGGGTGCTGGGTGCTCAGTGCTCGGGGTGCTGGGTGCTCAGTACTCAGGGTGCTGGGGGCTCAGTACTCAGGGTGCTGCGTGCTCAGTAATCAGGGTGCTCGGTTCTCAGTATTCAGGGTGCTGGGTGCTCATTCTCGGGGTGCTGGGTGCTCAGTGCTCAGGGTGCTAGGTGCTCAGTACTCTTGGTGCTGGGCCCTCAGTACTCAGGGTGCTGGGTGCTCAGTACTCAGGGTGATCTGTTCTCAGTACTCAGGTTGCTGGGTGGTCAGTGCTCGGGGTGATGGGTGCTCAGTACTCGGGGTGCTCAGTGCTCAGTACTCAGGGTGCTGGGTGCTCAGTACTCAGGGTGCTGGGTGCTCAGTGCTCGGGGTGCTCGGTGCTCAGTGCTCGGGGTGCTGGGTGCTCAGTACTCGGGGTGCTGGGTGCTCAGTGCTCAGGGTGCTGGGTGCTCAGTGCTCGGAGTGCTGGGTGCTCAGCACTGAGGGTGGTGCTGGTTGCTCAGTACTCAGGGTGCTGGGTGCTCAGTGCTCAGGGTGCTGGGTGCTCAGTACTAAGGGTGCTGGGTGCTCAGTACTCAGGGTGCTCGGTGCTCATTACTCAGGGTGCTGGGTGCTCAGTGCTCAGGGTACTGGGTACTAAGTACTCAGAGTGCTGGGTGCTCAGTACACAGGGTGCTGGGTGCTCAGTGCTCAGGGTGCTTGGTGCTCAGTGCTCCTGGTGCTGGGTGCTCAGTACTCAGGGTGCTGGGTGCTCAGTGCTCAGGGTGATCGGTGCTCAGTACTCAGGGTGCTCAGTACTCAGGGTGCTGGCTGCTCAGTGCTCGGGGTGCTGGGTGCTCAGTGCTCAGGGTGATCGGTGCTCAGTACTCAGGGTGCTGGGTGCTCAGTGCTCAGGGTGCTGGGTACTCAGTCCTCAGGGTGTTCAGTGCTCAGGGTGCTGGGTGCTCAGTGCTCGGGGTGCTCGGTGCTCAGTACTCAGGGTGCTGAGTGCTCAGTACTCAGGGTGCTGGGTGGTCAGTACTCATGGTGCTGGGTGCTCAGTACTCAGCAGGCTGGGTGCTCAGTGCTCAGGGTGCTGGGTGCTCAGTGCTCAGGGTGCTGGGTGCTCAGTGCTCGGGGTGCTGGGTGCTCAGTGTTCGGGGTGCTGGGTGCTCACTGCTCAGTGCTCAGGGTGTTGGGTGCTCAGTGCTCAGGGTGCTGGGTGCTCAGTACTCAGGGTGCTGGGTGCTCAGTACTCAGGGTGCTGGGTGCTCAGTGCTCAGGGTGCTGGGTGCTCAGGACTCTGGGTGTTGGGTGCTCAGTACTCAGGGTGCTGGGTGCTCAGTGCTCGGGGTGCTGGGTGCTCAGTGCTCGGGGTGCTGGGTGCTCAGTGCTCAAGGTGCTGGGTGCTCAGTACTCAGGGTGCTGGGTGCTCAGTACTCAGGGTGCTGGGTGCTCAGTGCTCGGGGTGCTCGGTGCTCAGTACTCAAGGTGCTGGGTGCTCAGTGCTCAGGGTGCTGGGTGCTCAGTCCTCGGGGTGCTCCGTGCTCAGTGCTCAGGGTGCTGAGTGCTCATTACTCAGGGTGCTCGGTGCTCAGTACTCAGGGTTCTCAGTGCTCAGGGTGCTGGGTGCTCAGTACTCAGGGTGCTCAGTGCTCAGTACTCGGGGTGCTGGGTGCTCAGTACTCTGGGTGCTCAGTGCTCAGTACTCGGGGTGCTGGGTACTCAGTGCTCAGTCTGCTCAGTGCTCAGTGCTTGGGGTGCTGGGTGCTCATTGCTCGGGGCGCTGGGTGCTCAGTGCTCGAGGTGCTGGTTGCTCAGTACTCAGGGTGCTGTGTGCTCAGTGCTCAGTACTCAGCGTGCTGGGTGCTCAGTGCTCAGAGTGTTGGGTGCTCAGTACTCAGGGTGCTGGGTGCTCAGTGCTCAGTGCTCAGGGTGCTCAGTGCTCAGGGTGCTTAGTGCTCAGTGTGCTGGGTGCTCAGGGTGCTGGGTGCTCAGTGCTCGGGGTGCTGGGTGCTCAGTGCTCGGGGTGCTGGGTGCTCAGTGCTCGGGGTGCAGGGTGCTCAGGGTGCTGGGTGCTCAGTGCTCGGGGTGCTGGGTGCTCAGTGCTCAGTGCTCAGGGTGCTGGGTGCTCAGTGCTCAGTGCTCAGGTTGCTGGGTGTTCAGTACTCAGGGTGCTGGGTGCTCAGTGCTCAGGGTGCTGGGTGCTCAGTACTCAGGGTTCTGGGTGCTCAGTGCTCGGGGTGCTGGGTGGTCAGTGCTCAGGGTGATCAGTGCTCAGTACTCAGGGTGCTGGGTGCTCAGTGCTCAGGGTGCTGGGTGCTCAGTCCTCAGGGTGCTCAGTACTCAGGGTGCTCGGTGCTCAGTGCTCAGTACTCAGGGTGCTCAGTACTCAGGGTGCTGGGTGCTCAGTGCTCGGGGTGCTGGGTGCTCAGTACTCAGGGTGCTTTGTGCTCAGTACTAGGGGTGCTGGGTGCTCATGACTCAGGGTGCTGGGTGCTCAGTGCTCGGGGTGCTGGGTGCTCAGTGCTCAGGGTGATCGGTGCTCAGTGCCCAGGGTGCTGGGTGATCAGTCCTCCGGGTGCTCAGTGCTCAGGGTGCTGGGTGCTCAGTGCTCGGGGTGCTCGGTGCTCAGTACTCAGGGTGCTGAGTGCTCAGTACTCAGGGTGCTGGGTGCTTAGTACTCAGGGTGCTGGGTGCTCATTCTCGGGGTGCTGGGTGCTCAGTGCTCGGGGTGCTGGGTGCTCAGTACTCAGGGTGCTGGGGGCTCAGTACACAGGGTGCTGCGTGCTCAGTAATCAGGGTGCTCGGTTCTCAGTATTCAGGGTGCTGGGAGCTCAGTACTCAGGGTGCTGGGTGCTCAGTGCTCGGGGTGCTCGGTGCTCAGTGCTCGGGGTGCTGGGTGCTCAGTACTCGGGGTGCTGGGTGCTCAGTGCTCAGGGTGCTGGGTGCTCAGTGCTCGGAGTGCTGGGTGCTCAGTACTGAGGGTGGTGCTGGGTGCTCAGTACTCAGGGTGCTGGGTGCTCAGTGCTCAGGGTGCTGGGTGCTCAGTACTAAGGGTGCTGGGTGCTCAGTACTCAGGGTGCTCGGTGCTCAGTACTCAGGGTGCTGGGTGCTCAGTGCTCAGGGTACTGGGTACTAAGTACTCAGAGTGCTGGGTGCTCAGTACTCAGGGTGCTGGGTGCTCAGTGCTCAGGGTGCTTGGTGCTCAGTGCTCCTGGTGCTGGGTGCTCAGTACTCAGGGTGCTGGGTGCTCAGTGCTCAGGGTGATCGGTGCTCAGTACTCAGGGTGCTCAGTACTCAGGGTGCTGGCTGCTCAGTGCTCGGGGTGCTGGGTGCTCAGTGCTCAGGGTGATCGGTGCTCAGTACTCAGGGTGCTGGGTGCTCAGTGCTCAGGGTGCTGGGTACTCAGTCCTCAGGGTGCTCAGTGCTCAGGGTGCTGGGTGCTCAGTGCTCGGGGTGCTCGGTGCTCAGTACTCAGGGTGCTGAGTGCTCAGTACTCAGGGTGCTGGGTGGTCAGTACTCATGGTGCTGGGTGCTCAGTACTCAGGGGGCTGGGTGCTCAGTGCTCAGGGTGCTGGGTGCTCAGTGCTCAGGGTGCTGGGTGCTCAGTGCTCGGGGTGCTGGGTGCTCAGTGTTCGGGGTGCTGGGTGCTCAGTGCTCAGTGCTCAGGGTGTTGGGTGCTCAGTGCTCAGGGTGCTGGGTGCTCAGTACTCAGGGTGCTGGGTGCTCAGTACTCAGGGTGCTGGGTGCTCAGTGCTCAGGGTGCTGGGTGCTCAGGACTCTGGGTGTTGGGTGCTCAGTACTCAGGGTGCTGGGTGCTCAGTGCTCGGGGTGCTGGGTGCTCAGTGCTCGGGGTGCTGGGTGCTCAGTACTCGGGGTGCTGGTGCTCAGTACTCTGGGTGCTCAGTGCTCAGTACTCGGGGTGCTGGGTACTCAGTGCTCAGTCTGCTCAGTGCTCAGTGCTCGGGGTGCTGGGTGCTCAGTGCTCGGGGCGCTGGGTGCTCAGTGCTCGAGGTGCTGGTTGCTCAGTACTCAGGGTGCTGTGTGCTCAGTGCTCAGTACTCAGCGTGCTGGGTGCTCAGTGCTCAGAGTGTTGGGTGCTCAGTACTCAGGGTGCTGGGTGCTCAGTGCTCAGTGCTCAGGGTGCTCAGTGCTCAGGGTGCTCAGTGCTCAGGGTGCTGGGTGCTCAGGGTGCTGGGTGCTCAGTGCTCGGGGTGCTGGGTGCTCAGTGCTCGGGGTGCTGGGTGCTCAGTGCTCGGGGTGCAGGGTGCTCAGGGTGCTGGGTGCTCAGTGCTCGGGGTGCTGGGTGCTCAGTGCTCAGTGCTCAGGGTGCTGGGTGCTCAGTGCTCAGTGCTCAGGGTGCTGGGTGTTCAGTACTCAGGGTGCTGGGTGCTCAGTGCTCAGGGTGCTGGGTGCTCAGTACTCAGGGTTCTGGGTGCTCAGTGCTCGGGGTGCTGGGTGCTCAGTGCTCAGCGTGATCAGTGCTCAGTACTCAGGGTGCTGGGTGCTCAGTGCTCAGGGTGCTGGGTGCTCAGTCCTCAGGGTGCTCAGTACTCAGGGTGCTCGGTGCTCAGTGCTCAGTACTCAGGGTGCTCAGTACTCAGGGTGCTGGGTGCTCAGTGCTCGGGGTGCTGGGTGCTCAGTACTCAGGGTGCTTTGTGCTCAGTACTCTGGGTGCTGGGTGCTCATGACTCAGGGTGCTGGGTGCTCAGTGCTCGGGGTGCTGGGTGCTCAGTGCTCAGGGTGATAGGTGCTCAGTGCCCAGGGTGCTGGGTGCTCAGTCCTCCGGGTGCTCAGTGCTCAGGGTGCTGGGTGCTCAGTGCTCGGGGTGCTCGGTGCTCAGTACTCAGGGTGCTGAGTGCTCAGTACTCAGGGTGCTGGGTGATCAGTACTCAGGGTGCTGGGTGATCAGTACTCAGGGTGCTGGGTGCTCAGTACTGAGGGTGGGGGGTGCTCAATGCTCATGGTGCTGGGTGCTCAGTGCTCAGTGCTCAGGGTGATGGGTGCTCAGTGCTCAGTGCTCAGGGTGCTGGTTGCTCAGTACTCAGGGTGCTGGGTGCTCAGTACTCAGGGTGCTGGGTGCTCAGTGCTCAGGGTGCTCTGTGCTCAGTACTCAGAATGCTGGGTGCTCAGTGCTCGGGGTGCTGGGTGCTCAGTACTGAGGGTGCTGGGTGCTCAATGCTCATGGTGCTGGGTGCTCAGTGCTCAGGGTGCTGGGTGCTCAGTGCTCGGGGTGCTGGGTGCTCAGGGCTGTGGTTCTGGGTGCTCAGTGCTCAGTGCTCAATGCTCAGGGTGCTGGGTGCTCAGTGCTCAGGGTGCTGGTTGCTCAGTACTCAGGGTGCTGGGTGCTCAGTACTCAGGGTGCTGGGTGCTCAGTGCTCGGGGTGCTCGGTGCTCAGTACTCAAGGTGCTGGGTGCTCAGTGCTCAGGGTGCTGGGTGCTCAGTCCTCGGGGTGCTCCGTGCTCAGTGATCAGGGTGCTGGGTGCTCAGTACTCAGGGTACTCGGTGCTCAGTACTCAGGGTTCTCAGTGCTCAGTACTCAGGGTGCTGGGTGCTCAGTGCTCAGGGTGCTCAGTGCTCAGTGCTTGGGGTGCTGGGTGCTCAGTGCTCGGGGCGCTGGGTGCTCAGTGCTCGGGGTGCTGGGTGCTCAGTGCTCGGGGTACTGGGTACTAAGTACTCAGAGTGCTGGGTGCTCAGTACTCAGGGTGCTGGGTGCTCAGTGCTCAGGGTGCTTGGTGCTCAGTGCTCCTGGTGCTGGGTGCTCAGTACTCAGGGTGCTGGGTGCTCAGTGCTCAGGGTGATCTGTGCTCAGTACTCAGGGTGCTCAGTACTCAGGGTGCTGGCTGCTCAGTGCTCGGGGTGCTGGGTGCTCAGTGCTCAGGGTGATCGGTGCTCAGTACTCAGGGTGCTGGGTGCTCAGTGCTCAGGGTGCTGGGTACTCAGTCCTCAGGGTGCTCAGTGCTCAGGGTGCTGGTTTCTCAGTGCTCGGGGTGCTGGGTGCTCAGTGCTCAGGGTGCTGGGTGCTCAGGACTCTGGGTGTTGGGTGCTCAGTACTCAGGGTGCTGGGTGCTCAGTGCTCGGGGTGCTGGGTGCTCAGTGCTCGGGGTGCTGGGTGCTCAGTGCTCAAGGTGCTGGGTGCTCAGTACTCAGGGTGCTGGGTGCTCAGTACTCAGGGTGCTGGGTGCTCAGTGCTCGGGGTGCTCGGTGCTCAGTACTCAAGGTGCTGGGTGCTCAGTGCTCAGGGTGCTGGGTGCTCAGTCCTCGGGGTGCTCCGTGCTCAGTGCTCAGGGTGCTGGGTGCTCATTACTCAGGGTGCTCGGTGCTCAGTACTCGGGTTGCTGGGTGCTCAGTGCTCAGGGTGATCAGTGCTCAGTACTCAGGGTGCTGGGTGCTCAGTGCTCAGGGTGCTGGGTGCTCAGTCCTCAGGGTGCTCAGTACTCAGGGTGCTCGGTGCTCAGTGCTCAGTACTCAGGGTGCTCAGTACTCAGGGTGCTGGGTGCTCAGTGCTCGAGGTGCTGGGTGCTCAGTACTCAGGGTGCTTTGTGCTCAGTACTCAGGGTGCTGGGTGCTCATGACTCAGGGTGCTGGGTGCTCAGTGCTCGGGGTGCTGGGTGCTCAGTGCTCAGGGTGATCGGTGCTCAGTGCCCAGGGTGCTGGGTGCTCAGTCCTCCGGGTGCTCAGTGCTCAGGGTGCTGGGTGCTCAGTGCTCGGGGTGCTCGGTGCTCAGTACTCAGGGTGCTGAGTGCTCAGTACTCAGGGTGCTGGGTGATCAGTACTCAGGGTGCTGGGTGCTCAGTACTGAGGGTGCTGGGTGCTCAATGCTCATGGTGCTGGGTGCTCAGTGCTCAGTGCTCAGTGCTCAGGGTGATGGGTGCTCAGTGCTCAGTGCTCAGGGTGCTGGTTGCTCAGTACTCAGGGTGCTGGGTGCTCAGTACTCAGGGTGCTGGGTGCTCAGTGCTCAGGGTGCTCTGTGCTCAGTACTCAGAATGCTGGGTGCTCAGTGCTCGGGGTGCTGGGTGCTCAGTACTTAGGGTGCTGGGTGCTCAATGCTCATGGTGCTGGGTGCTCAGTGCTCAGGGTGCTGGGTGCTCAGTGCTCGGGGTGCTGGGTGCTCAGGGCTGTGGTTCTGGGTGCTCAGTGCTCAGTGCTCAGTGCTCAGGGTGCTGGGTGCTCAGTGCTCAGTGCTCAGGGTGCTGGTTGCTCAGTACTCAGGGTGCTGGGTGCTCAGTACTCAGGGTGCTGGGTGCTCAGTGCTCGGGGTGCTCGGTGCTCAGTACTCAAGGTGCTGGGTGCTCAGTGCTCAGGGTGCTGGGTGCTCAGTCCTCGGGGTGCTCCGTGCTCAGTGATCAGGGTGCTGGGTGCTCAGTCCTCAGGGTACTCGGTGCTCAGTACTCAGGGTTCTCAGTGCTCAGTACTCAGGGTGCTGGGTGCTCAGTGCTCAGGGTGCTCAGTGCTCAGTGCTTGGGGTGCTGGGTGCTCAGTGCTCCTGGTGCTGGGTGCTCAGTACTCAGGGTGCTGGGTGCTCAGTGCTCAGGGTGATCGGTGCTCAGTACTCAGGGTGCTCAGTACTCAGGGTGCTGGCTGCTCAGTGCTCGGGGTGCTGGGTGCTCAGTGCTCAGGGTGATCGGTGCTCAGTACTCAGGGTGCTGGGTGCTCATTGCTCAGGGTGCTGGGTACTCAGTCCTCAGGGTGCTCAGTGCTCAGGGTGCTGGGTGCTCAGTGCTCGGGGTGCTCGGTGCTCAGTACTCAGGGTGCTGAGTGCTCAGTACTCAGGGTGCTGGGTGGTCAGTACTCATGGTGCTGGGTGCTCAGTACTCAGGGGGCTGGGTGCTCAGTGCTCAGGGTGCTGGGTGCTCAGTGCTCAGGGTGCTGGGTGCTCAGTGCTCGGGGTGCTGGTTGCTCAGTGTTCGGGGTGCTGGGTGCTCAGTGCTCAGTGCTCAGGGTGTTGGGTGCTCAGTGCTCAGGGTGCTGGGTGCTCAGTACTCAGGGTGCTGGGTGCTCAGTACTCAGGGTGCTGGGTGCTCAGTGCTCAGGGTGCTGGGTGCTCAGGACTCTGGGTGTTGGGTGCTCAGTACTCAGGGTGCTGGGTGCTCAGTGCTCGGGGTGCTGGGTGCTCAGTGCTCGGGGTGCTGGGTGCTCAGTGCTCAAGGTGCTGGGTGCTCAGTACTCAGGGTGCTGGGTGCTCAGTACTCAGGGTGCTGGGTGCTCAGTGCTCGGGGTGCTCGGTGCTCAGTACTCAAGGTGCTGGGTGCTCAGTGCTCAGGGTGCTGGGTGCTCAGTCCTCGGGGTGCTCCGTGCTCAGTGCTCAGGGTGCTGGGTGCTCATTACTCAGGGTGCTCGGTGCTCAGTACTCAGGGTTCTCAGTGCTCAGGGTGCTGGGTGCTCAGTACTCAGGGTGCTCAGTGCTCAGTACTCGGGGTGCTGGGTGCTCAGTACTCTGGGTGCTCAGTGCTCAGTACTCGTGGTGCTGGGTACTCAGTGCTCAGTCTGCTCAGTGCTCAGTGCTCGGGGTGCTGGGTGCTCAGTGCTCGAGGTGCTGGTTGCTCAGTACTCAGGGTGCTGGGTGCTCAGTGCTCGGGGTACTGGGTACTAAGTACTCAGAGTGCTGGGTGCTCAGTACTCAGGGTGCTGGGTGCTCAGTGCTCAGGGTGATCGGTGCTCAGTACTCAGGGTGCTCAGTACTCAGGGTGCTGGCTGCTCAGTGCTCGGGGTGCTGGGTGCTCAGTGCTCAGGGTGATCGGTGCTCAGTACTCAGGGTGCTGGGTGCTCAGTGCTCAGGGTGCTGGGTACTCAGTCCTCAGGGTGCTCAGTGCTCAGGGTGCTGGGTGCTCAGTGCTCGGGGTGCTCGGTGCTCAGTACTCAGGGTGCTGAGTGCTCAGTACTCAGGGTGCTGGGTGGTCAGTACTCATGGTGCTGGGTGCTCAGTACTCAGGGGGCTGGGTGCTCAGTGCTCAGGGTGCTGGGTGCTCAGTGCTCAGGGTGCTGGGTGCTCAGTGCTCGGGGTGCTGGGTGCTCAGTGTTCGGGGTGCTGGGTGCTCAGTGCTCAGTGCTCAGGGTGTTGGGTGCTCAGTGCTCAGGGTGCTGGGTGCTCAGTACTCAGGGTGCTGGGTGCTCAGTACTCAGGGTGCTGGGTGCTCAGTGCTCAGGGTGCTGGGTGCTCAGGACTCTGGGTGTTGGGTGCTCAGTACTCAGGGTGCTGGGTGCTCAGTGCTCGGGGTGCTGGGTGCTCAGTGCTCGGGGTGCTGGGTGCTCAGTGCTCAAGGTGCTGGGTGCTCAGTACTCAGGGTGCTGGGTGCTCAGTACTCAGGGTGCTGGGTGCTCAGTGCTCGGGGTGCTCGGTGCTCAGTACTCAAGGTGCTGGGTGCTCAGTGCTCAGGGTGCTGGGTGCTCAGTCCTCGGGGTCCTCCGTGCTCAGTGCTCAGGGTGCTGGGTGCTCATTACTCAGGGTGCTCGGTGCTCAGTACTCAGGGTTCTCAGTGCTCAGGGTGCTGGGTGCTCAGTACTCAGGGTGCTCAGTGCTCAGTACTCGGGGTGCTGGGTGCTCAGTACTCTGGGTGCTCAGTGCTCAGTACTCGGGGTGCTGGGTACTCAGTGCTCAGTCTGCTCAGTGCTCAGTGCTCGGGGTGCTGGGTGCTCAGTGCTCGGGGCGCTGGGTGCTCAGTGCTCGAGGTGCTGGTTGCTCAGTACTCAGGGTGCTGTGTGCTCAGTGCTCAGTACTCAGCGTGCTGGGTGCTCAGTGCTCAGAGTGTTGGGTGCTCAGTACTCAGGGTGCTGGGTGCTCAGTGCTCAGTGCTCAGGGTGCTCAGTGCTCAGGGTGCTCAGTGCTCAGGGTGCTGGGTGCTCAGGGTGCTGGGTGCTCAGTGCTCGGGGTGCTGGGTGCTCAGTGCTCGGGGTGCTGGGTGCTCAGTGCTCGGGGTGCAGGGTGCTCAGGGTGCTGGGTGCTCAGTGCTCGGGGTGCTGGGTGCTCAGTGCTCAGTGCTCAGGGTGCTGGGTGCTCAGTGCTCAGTGCTCAGGGTGCTGGGTGTTCAGTACTCAGGGTGCTGGGTGCTCAGTGCTCAGGGTGCTGGGTGCTCAGTACTCAGGGTTCTGGGTGCTCAGTGCTCGGGGTGCTGGGTGCTCAGTGCTCAGGGTGATCAGTGCTCAGTACTCAGGGTGCTGGGTGCTCAGTGCTCAGGGTGCTGGGTGCTCAGTCCTCAGGGTGCTCAGTACTCAGGGTGCTCGGTGCTCAGTGCTCAGTACTCAGGGTGCTCAGTACTCAGGGTGCTGGGTGCTCAGTGCTCGGGGTGCTGGGTGCTCAGTACTCAGGGTGATTTGTGCTCAGTACTCGGGGTGCTGGGTGCTCATGACTCAGGGTGCTGGGTGCTCAGTGCTCGGGGTGCTGGGTGCTCAGTGCTCAGGGTGATCGGTGCTCAGTGCCCAGGGTGCTGGGTGCTCAGTCCTCCGGGTGCTCAGTGCTCAGGGTGCTGGGTGCTCAGTGCTCGGGGTGCTCGGTGCTCAGTACTCAGGGTGCTGAGTGCTCAGTACTCAGGGTGCTGGGTGATCAGTACTCAGGGTGCTGGGTGCTCAGTACTGAGGGTGCTGGGTGCTCAATGCTCATGGTGCTGGGTGCTCAGTGCTCAGTGCTCAGGGTGATGGGTGCTCAGTGCTCAGGGTGCTGGGTGCTCAGTGCTCAGGGTGCTCTGTGCTCAGTACTCAGAATGCTGGGTGCTCAGTGCTCGGGGTGCTGGGTGCTCAGTACTGAGGGTGCTGGGTGCTCAATGCTCATGGTGCTGGGTGCTCAGTGCTCAGGGTGCTGGGTGCTCAGTGCTCGGGGTGCTGGGTGCTCAGGGCTGTGGTTCTGGGTGCTCAGTGCTCAGTGCTCAGTGCTCAGGGTGCTGGGTGCTCAGTGCTCAGTGCTCAGGGTGCTGGTTGCTCAGTACTCAGGGTGCTGGGTGCTCAGTACTCAGGGTGCTGGGTGCTCAGTGCTCGGGGTGCTCGGTGCTCAGTACTCAAGGTGCTGGGTGCTCAGTGCTCAGGGTGCTGGGTGCTCAGTCCTCGGGGTGCTCCGTGCTCAGAGATCAGGGTGCTGGGTGCTCAGTCCTCAGGGTACTCGGTGCTCAGTACTCAGGGTTCTCAGTGCTCAGTACTCAGGGTGCTGGGTGCTCAGTGCTCAGGGTGCTCAGTGCTCAGTGCTTGGGGTGCTGGGTGCTCAGTGCTCGGGGCGCTGGGTGCTCAGTGCTCGGGGTGCTGGGTGCTCAGTGCTCAGGGTGCTGGGTGCTCAGTGCTCGGGGCGCTGGGTGCTCAGTGCTCGGGGTGCTGGGTGCTCAGTACTCGGGGTGCTGGGTGCTCAGTGCTCAGGGTGCTCAGTGCTCAGTACTCAGTGCTCAGGGTGCTCAGTGCTCAGTGCTCAGGGTGCTGGGTGTTCAGTACTCAGGGTGCTGGGTGCTTAGTACTCAGGGTGCTGGGGGCTCATTGCTCAGGGTGCTTGGTGCTCAGTACTCTGGGTGTTGGGTGCTCAGTACACAGAGTGCTGGGTGCTCCGTGCTCGGGGTGCTGGGTGCTCATTGCTCAGGGTGCTGGGTGCTCAGTGCTCAGGGTGCTGGGTGCTCAGTACTCAGGGTGCTGGGTGCTCAGTACTCAGGGTGCTGGGTGCTCAGTGATCGGGGTGCTGGGTGCTCAGTACTCAGGGTGCTCAGTGCTCGGGGAGCTGTGAGCTCAGTACTCATCGTGCTGGGGGCTCAGTACTCAGGGTGCTGGGTGCTCAGTAATCAGGGTGCTCGGTTCTCAGTATTCAGGGTGCTGGGTGCTCATTCTCGGGGTGCTGGGTGCGCAGTGCTCAGGGTGCTGGGTGCTCAGTACTCTTGGTGCTGGGGGCTCAGTACTCAGGGTGCTGGGTGCTCAGTACTCAGGGTGATCTGTTCTCAGTACTCAGGTTGCTGGGTGGTCAGTGCTCGGGGTGATGGGTGCTCAGTACTCGGGGTGCTCAGTACTCAGGGTGCTGGGTGCTCAGTACTCAGGGTGCTGGGTGCTCAGTGCTCGGGGTGCTCGGTGCTCAGTGCTCGGGGTGCTGGGTGCTCAGTACTCGGGGTGCTGGGTGCTCAGTGCTCAGGGTGCTGGGTGCTCAGTGCTAGGGGTGCTGGGTGCTCAGTACTGAGGGTGGTGCTGGGTGCTCAGTACTCAGGGTGCTGGGTGCTCAGTGCTCAGGGTGCTGGGTGCTCAGTACTAAGGGTGCTGGGTGCTCAGTACTCAGGGTGCTCGGTGCTCAGTACTCAGGGTGCTGGGTGCTCAGTGCTCAGGGTGCTGGGTACTCAGTACTCAGGGTGCTGGGTGCTCAGTACTCAGGGTGCTTAGTGCTCAGTGCTCAGGGTGCTTGGAGCTCAGTGCTCCTGGTGCTGGGTGCTCAGTACTCAGGGTGCTGGGTGCTCAGTGCTCAGGGTGATCGGTGCTCAGTACTCAGGGTGCTCAGTACTCAGGGTGCTGGCTGCTCAGTGCTCGGGGAGCTGGGTGCTCAGTACTCGGGGTGCTGTGTGCTCTGTACTCAGGGTGCTGGGTGCTCAGTTCTCGGGGTCCTGGGTGCTCAGTGCTCAGGGTGACCGGTGCTCAGTACTCAGGGTGCTGGGTGCTCAGTGCTCAGGATGCTGGGTACTCAGTCCTCAGGGTGCTCAGTGCTCAGGGTGCTGGGTGCTCAGTGCTCGGGGTGCTCGGTGCTCAGTACTCAGGGTGCTGAGTGCTCAGTACTCAGGGTGCTGGGTGGTCAGTACTCATGGTGCTGGGTGCTCAGTACTCAGGGGGCTGGGTGCTCAGTGCTCAGGGTGCTGGGTGCTCAGTGCTCAGGGTGCTGGGTGCTCAGTGCTTGGGGTGCTGGGTGCTCAGTGCTCAGTGCTCAGGGTGTTCGGTGCTCAGTGCTCAGTGCTCAGGGTGCTGGGTGCTCAATGCTCATGGTGCTGGGTGCTCAGTGCTCAGGGCGCTGGGTGCTCAGTGCTCGGGGTGCTGGTTGCTCAGGGCTGTGGTGCTGGGTGCTCAGTGCTCAGTGCTCAGGGTGCTGGGTGCTCAGTGCTCAGTGCTCAGGGTGCTGGTTGCTCAGTACTCAGGGTGCTGGGTGCTCAGTACTCAGGGTGCTGGGTGCTCAGTGCTCAGGGTGCTCTGTGCTCAGTACTCAGGGTGCTGGGTGCTCAGTGCTCGGGGTGCTGCGTGCTCAGTGCTCAGGGTGCTGGGTGCTCAGTGCTCAGGGTGCTGGGTGCTCAGGACTCAGGGTGCTGGGTGCTCAGTACTCAGGGTGCTGGGTGCTCAGTGCTCAGGGTGCTGGGTGCTCAGGACTCTGGGTGTTGGGTGCTCAGTACTCAGGGTGCTGGGTGCTCAGTGCTCGGGGTGCTGGGTGCTCAGTGCTCGGGGTGCTGGGTGCTCAGTGCTCAGGATGCTGGGTGCTCAGTATTCAGGGTGCTGGGTGCTCAATGCTCGGGGTGCTCGGTGCTCAGTACTCAAGGTGCTGGGTGCTCAGTGCTCAGGGTGCTGGGTGCTCAGTCCTCGGGGTGCTCCGTGCTCAGTGCTCAGGGTGCTGGGTGCTCAGTACTCAGGGTGCTCGGTGCTCAGTACTCAGGGTTCTCAGTGCTCAGGGTGCTGGGTGCTCAGTACTCAGGGTGCTCAGTGCTCAGTACTCGGGGTGCTGGGTGCTCAGTACTCTGGGTGCTCAGTGCTCAGTACTCGGGGTGCTGGGTACTCAGTGCTCAGTCTGCTCAGTGCTCGGTGCTCGGGGTGCTGGGTGCTCAGTGCTCGGGGCGCTGGGTGCTCAGTGCTCGAGGTGCTGGTTGCTCAGTACTCAGGGTGCTGTGTGCTCAGTGCTCAGTACTCAGCGTGCTGGGTGCTCAGTGCTCAGAGTGTTGGGTGCTCAGTACTCAGGGTGCTGCTTGCTCAGTGCTCAGGGTGCTCAGTGCTCAGGGTGCTCAGTGCTCAGGGTGCTGGGTGCTCAGGGTGCTGGGTGCTCAGGGTGCTGGGTGCTCAGTGCTCGGGGTGCTGGGTGCTCAGTGCTCGGGGTGCTGGGTGCTCAGTGCTCGGGGTGCAGGGTGCTCAGGGTGCTGGGTGCTCAGTGCTCGGGGTGCTGGGTGCTCAGTGCTCAGTGCTCAGGGTGCTGGGTGCTCAGTGCTCAGTGCTCAGGGTGCTGGGTGTTCAGTACTCAGGGTGCTGGGTGCTCAGTGCTCAGGGTGCTGGGTGCTCAGTACTCAGGGTTCTGGGTGCTCAGTGCTCGGGGTGCTGGGTGCTCAGTGCTCAGGTTGATCAGTGCTCATTACTCAGGGTGCTGGGTGCTCAGTGCTCAGGGTGCTGGGTGCTCAGTCCTCAGGGTGCTCAGTACTCAGGGTGCTCGGTGCTCAGTACTCAGTACTCAGGGTTCTCAGTACTCAGGGTGCTGGGTGCTCAGTGCTCGGGGTGCTGGGTGCTCAGTACTCAGGGTGCTGGGTGCTCAGTACTCGGGGTGCTGGGTGCTCATGACTCAGGGTGCTGGGTGCTCAGTGCTCGGGGTGCTGGGTGCTCAGTGCTCAGGGTGATCGGTGCTCAGTGCCCAGGGTGCTGGGTGCTCAGTCCTCCGGGTGCTCAGTGCTCAGGGTGCTGGGTGCTCAGTGCTCGGGGTGCTCGGTGGTCAGTACTCAGGGTGCTGAGTGCTCAGTACTCAGGGTGCTGTGTGATCAGTACTCAGGGTGCTGGGTGCTCAGTACTGAGGGTGCTGTGTGCTCAATGCGCATGGTGCTGGGTGCTCAGTGCTCAGGGTGCTGGGTGCTCAGTGCTCGGGGTGCTGGGTGCTCAGGGCTGTGGTGCTGGGTGCTCAGTGCTCAGTGCTCAGTGCTCAGGGTGCTGGGTGCTCATTGCTCAGTGCTCAGGGTGCTGGTTGCTCAGTACTCAGGTTGCTGGGTGCTCAGTACTCAGGGTGCTGGGTGCTTAGTACTCAGGGTGCTCAGTGCTAAGTACACAGGGTGCTGGGTGCTCAGTGCTCGGCGTGCTGGTTGCTCAGTGCTCAGTACTCAGGGTGCTGGGTACTCAGTGCTCGGGGTGCTGGGTGCTCAGTGCTCAGGGTGCTGGGTGATCAGTGCTCAGGGTGCTGGGTGCTCAGTGATCGGGGTGCTGGGTGCTCAGTACTCAGGGTGCTCAGTGCTCGGGGAGCTCGGTGCTCAGTACTCAGGGTGCTGGGTGCTCAGTACTCAGTGCTCGGGGTCCTGGGTGCTCCGTGCTCGGGGTGCTGGGTGCTCAGTGCTCAGTACTCAGGGTGCTGGGTGCTCAGTACTCAGGGTGCTGGGTGCTCATTCTCGGGGTGCTGGGTGCTCAGTGCTCGGGGTGCTGGGTGCTCAGTACTCAGGGTGCTGGGGGCTCAGTACTCAGGGTGCTGCGTGCTCAGTAATCAGGGTGCTCGGTTCTCAGTATTCAGGGTGCTGGGTGCTCATTCTCGGGGTGCTGGGTGCTCAGTGCTCAGGGTGCTGGATGCTCAGTGCTGGAGGTGCTCGGTGCTCAGTACCCAAGGTGCTGGGTGCTCAGTGCTCAGGGTGCTGGGTGCTCAGTCCTCGGGGTGCTCCGTGCTCAGGGTGCTGGGTGCTCAGTGCTCAGTACTCAGGGTGCTCAGTACTCAGGGTGCTGGGTGCTCAGTGCTCGGGGTGCTGGGTGCTCAGTACTCAGGGTGCTGGGTGCTCAGTACTCGGGGTGCTGGGTGCTCATGACTCAGGGTGCTGGGTGCTCAGTGCTCGGGGTGCTGGGTGCTCAGTGCTCAGGGTGATCGGTGCTCAGTGCCCAGGGTGCTGGGTGCTCAGTCCTCCGGGTGCTCAGTGCTCAGGGTGCTGGGTGCTCAGTGCTCGGGGTGCTCGGTGCTCAGTACTCAGGGTGCTGAGTGCTCAGTACTCAGGGTGCTGGGTGATCAGTACTCAGGGTGCTGGGTGCTCAGTACTGAGGGTGCTGGGTGCTCAATGCGCATGGTGCTGGGTGCTCAGTGCTCAGGGTGCTGGGTGCTCAGTGCTCGGGGTGCTGGGTGCTCAGGGCTGTGGTGCTGGGTGCTCAGTGCTCAGTGCTCAGTGCTCAGGGTGCTGGGTGCTCAGTGCTCAGTGCTCAGGGTGCTGGTTGCTCAGTACTCAGGGTGCTGGGTGCTCAGTACTCAGGGTGCTGGGTGCTCAGTGCTCAGGGTGCTGGGTGCTCAGTACTCAGGGTGCTGGGTGCTCAGTGCTCAGGGTGCTCTGTGCTCAGTACTCAGAATGCTGGGTGCTCAGTGCTCAGGGTGCTGGGTGCTCAGTGCTCAGGGTGCTGGGTGCTCAGTACTCAGGGTGCTGGGTGCTCAGTGCTCGGGGTGCTCGGTGCTCAGTACTCAAGGTGCTGGGTGCTCAGTGCTCAGGGTGCTGGGTGCTCAGTCCTCGGGGTGCTCCGTGCTCAGTGATCAGGGTGCTGGGTGCTCAGTACTCAGGGTACTCGGTGCTCAGTACTCAGGGTTCTCAGTGCTCAGTACTCAGGGTGCTGGGTGCTCAGTGCTCAGGGTGCTCAGTGCTCAGTGCTTGGGGTGCTGGGTGCTCAGTGCTCGGGGCGCTGGGTGCTCAGTGCTCGGGGTGCTGGGTGCTCAGTACTCGGGGTGCTGGGTGCTCAGTGCTCAGGGTGCTCAGTGCTCAGTACTCAGTGCTCAGGGTTCTCAGTGCTCAGTGCTCAGGGTGCTGGGTGTTCAGTACTCAGGGTGCTGGGTGCTCAGTACTCAGGGTGCTGGGGGCTCAGTGCTCGGGGTGCTGGGTGCTCATTGCTCAGGGTGCTGGGTGCTCAGTGCTCAGGTTGCTGGGTGCTCAGTACTCAGGGTGCTGGGTGGTCAGTACTCAGGGTGCTGGGTGCTCAGTGATCGGGGTGCTGGGTGCTCAGTACTCAGGGTGCTCAGTGCTCGGGGAGCTGTGAGCTCAGTACTCAGGGTGCTGGGGGCTCAGTACTCAGGGTGCTGGGTGCTCAGTAATCAGGGTGCTCATTTCTCAGTATTCAGGGTGCTGGGTGCTCATTCTCGGTGTGCTGGGTGCGCAGTGCTCAGGGTGCTGGGTGCTCAGTACTCTTGGTGCTGGGGGCTCAGTACTCAGGGTGCTGGGTGCTCAGTACTCAGGGTGATCTGTTCTCAGTACTCAGGTTGCTGGGTGGTCAGTGCTCGGGGTGATGGGTGCTCAGTACTCGGGCTGCTCAGTACTCAGTGTGCTGGGTGCTCAGTACTCAGGGTGCTGGGTGCTCAGTGCTCGGGGTGCTCGGTGCTCAGTGCTCGGGGTGCAGGGTGCTCAGTGCTCAGGGTGCTGGGTGCTCAGTGCTCGGGGTGCTGGGTGCTCAGTACTGAGGGTGGTGCTGGGTGCTCAGTACTCAGGGTGCTGGGTGCTCAGTGCTCAGGGTGCTGGGTGCTCAGTACTAAGGGTGCTGGGTGCTCAGTAATCAGGGTGCTCGGTGCTCAGTACTCAGGGTGCTGGGTGCTCAGTGCTCAGGGTGCTGGGTACTCAGTACTCAGGGTGCTGGGTGCTCAGTACTCAGGGTGCTGGGTGCTCAGTGCTCAGGGTGCTTGGTGCTCAGTGCTCCTGGTGCTGGGTGCTCAGTACTCAGGGTGCTGGGTGCTCAGTGCTCAGGGTGATCGGTGCTCAGTACTCAGGGTGCTCACTACTCAGGGTGCTGGCTGCTCAGTGCTCGGGGTGCTGGGTGCTCAGTACTCGGGGTGCTGGGTGCTCTGTACTCAGGGTGCTGGGTGCTCAGTTCTCGGGGTCCTGGGTGCTCAGTGCTCAGGGTGATCGGTGCTCAGTACTCAGGGTGCTGGGTGCTCAGTGCTCACGATGCTGGGTACTCAGTCCTCAGGGTGCTCAGTGCTCAGGGTGCTGGGTGCTCAGTGCTCGGGGTGCTCGGTGCTCAGTACTCAGGGTGCTGAGTGCTCAGTACTCAGGGTGCTGGGTGGTCAGTACTCATGGTGCTGGGTGCTCAGTACTCAGGGGGCTGGGTGCTCAGTGCTCAGGGTGCTGGGTGCTCAGTGCTCAGGGTGCTGGGTGCTCAGTGCTCGGGCTGCTGGGTGCTCAGTGCTCGGGGTGCTGGGTGCTCAGTGCTCAGTGCTCAGGGTGTTCGGTGCTCAGTGCTCAGTGCTCAGGGTGCTGGGTGCTCAGTACTCAGGGTGCTGGGTGCTCAGTACTCAGGGTGCTGGGTGCTCAGTGCTCAGGGTGCTGGGTGCTCAGGACTCTGGGTGTTGGGTGCTCAGTACTCAGGGTGCTGGGTGCTCAATGCTCATGGTGCTGGGTGCTCAGTGCTCAGGGCGCTGGGTGCTCAGTGCTCGGGGTGCTGGGTGCTCAGGGCTGTGGTGCTGGGTGCTCAGTGCTCAGTGCTCAGGGTGCTGGGTGCTCAGTGCTCAGTGCTCAGGGTGCTGGTTGCTCAGTACTCAGGGTGCTGGGTGCTCAGTACTCAGGGTGCTGGGTGCTCAGTGCTCAGGGTGCTCTGTGCTCAGTACTCAGGGTGCTGGGTGCTCAGTGCTCGGGGTGCTGCGTGCTCAGTGCTCAGGGTGCTGGGTGCTCAGTGCTCAGGGTGCTGGGTGCTCAGTACTCAGGGTGCTGGGTGCTCAGTGCTCGGGGTGCTCGGTGCTCAGTACTCAGGGTTCTCAGGGCTCAGTACTCAGTGTGCTGGGTGCTCAGGGCTCAGGTTGCTGGGTGCTCAGTGCTCGGGGTGCTGGGTGCTGAGTGCTCAGGGTGCTGGGTGCTCAATGCTCGGGGTGCTCGGTGCTCAGTGCTCAGGGTCCTGGGTACTCAGTACTCAGGGTGCTGGGTGCTTAGTACTCAGGGTGCTCAGTGCTAAGTACACAGGGTGCTGGGTGCTCAGTGCTCGGCGTGCTGGTTGCTCAGTGCTCAGTACTCAGGGTGCTGGGTACTCAGTGCTCGGGGTGCTGGGTGCTCAGTGCTCAGGGTGCTGGGTGATCAGTGCTCAGGGTGCTGGGTGCTCAGTGATCGGGGTGCTGGGTGCTCAGTACTCAGGGTGCTCAGTGCTCGGGGAGCTCGGTGCTCAGTACTCAGGGTGCTGGGTGCTCAGTACTCAGTGCTCGGGGTCCTGGGTGCTCCGTGCTCGGGGTGCTGGGTGCTCAGTGCTCAGTACTCAGGGTGCTGGGTGCTCAGTACTCAGGGTGCTGGGTGCTCATTCTCGGGGTGCTGGGTGCTCAGTGCTCGGGGTGTTGGGTGCTCAGTACTCAGGGTGCTGGTGGCTCAGTACTCAGGGTGCTGCGTGCTCAGTAATCAGGGTGCTCGGTTCTCAGTATTCAGGGTGCTGGGTGCTCATTCTCGGGGTGCTGGGTGCTCAGTGCTCAGGGTGCTGGGTGCTCAGTACTCTTGGTGCTGGGGGCTCAGTACTCAGGGTGCTGGGTGCTAAGTACTCAGGGTGATCTGTTCTCAGTACTCAGGTTGCTGGGTGGTCAGTGCTCGGGGTGATGGGTGCTCAGTACTCGGGGTGCTCAGTGCTCAGTACTCAGGGTGCTGGGTGCTCAGTACTCAGTGTGCTGGGTGCTCAGTGCTCGGGGTGCTCGGTGCTCAGTGCTCGGGGTGCTGGGTGCTCAGTACTCGGGGTGCTGGGTGCTCAGTGCTCAGGGTGCTGGGTGCTCAGTGCTCGGGGTGCTGGGTGCTCAGTACTGAGGGTGGTGCTGGGTGCTCAGTACACAGGGTGCTGGGTGCTCAGTGCTCAGGGTGCTGGGTTCTCAGTACTAAGGGTGCTGGGTGCTCAGTACTCAGGGTGCTCGGTGCTCAGTACTCAGGGTGCTGGGAGCTCAGTGCTCAGGGTGCTGGGTACTCAGTACTCAGGGTGCTGGGTGCTCAGTACTCAGGGTGCTGGGTGCTCAGTGCTCAGGGTGCTTGGTGCTCAGTGCTCCTGGTGCTGGGTGCTCAGTACTCAGGGTGCTGGGTGCTCAGTGCTCAGGGTGATCGGTGCTCAGTACTCAGGGTGCTCAGTACTCAGGGTGCTGGCTGCTCAGTGCTCGGGGTGCTGGGTGCTCAGTACTCGGGGTGCTGGGTGCTCTGTACTCAGGGTGCTGGTTGCTCAGTTCTCGGGGTCCTGGGTGCTCAGTGCTCAGGGTGATCGGTGCTCAGTACTCAGGGTGCTGGGTGCTCAGTGCTCAGGGTGCTGGGTACTCAGTCCTCAGGGTGCTCAGTGCTCAGGGTGCTGGGTGCTCAGTGCTCGGGGTGCTCGGTGCTCAGTACTCAGGGTGCTGAGTGCTCAGTACTCAGGGTGCTGGGTGGTCAGTACTCATGGTGCTGGGTGCTCAGTACTCAGGGGGCTGGGTGCTCAGTGCTCAGGGTGCTGGGTGCTCAGTGCTCAGGGTGCTGGGTGCTCAGTGTTCGGGGTGCTGGGTGCTCAGTGCTCGGGGTGCTGTGTGCTCAGTGTTCAGTGCTCAGGGTGTTGGGTGCTCAGTGCTCAGTGCTCAGGGTGCTGGGTGCTCAGTACTCAGGGTGCTGGGTGATCAGTGCTCAGGGTGCTGGGTGCTCAGTGATCAGGGTGCTGGGTGCTCAGTACTCAGGGTGCTCAGTGCTCGGGGAGCTCGGTGCTCAGTACTCAGGGTGCTGGGTGCTCAGTACTCAGTGCTCGGGGTCCTGGGTGCTCCGTGCTCGGGGTGCTGGGTGCTCAGTGCTCAGTACTCAGGGTGCTGGGTGCTCAGTACTCAGGGTGCTGGGTGCTCATTCTCGGGGTGCTGGGTGCTCAGTGCTCGGGTGCTGGGTGCTCAGTACTCAGGGTGCTGGGGGCTCAGTACTCAGGGTGCTGCGTGCTCAGTAATCAGGGTGCTCGGTTCTCAGTATTCAGGGTGCTGGGTGCTCATTCTCGGGGTGCTGGGTGCTCAGTGCTCAGGGTGCTGGGTGCTCAGTGCTGGAGGTGCTCGGTGCTCAGTACCCAAGGTGCTGGGTGCTCAGTGCTCAGGGTGCTGGGTGCTCAGTCCTCGGGGTGCTCCGTGCTCAGGGTGCTGGGTGCTCAGTGCTCAGTACTCAGGGTGCTCAGTACTCAGGGTGCTGGGTGCTCAGTGCTCGGGGTGCTGGGTGCTCAGTACTCAGGGTGCTGGGTGCTCAGTACTCGGGGTGCTGGGTGCTCATGACTCAGGGTGCTGGGTGCTCAGTGCTCGGGGTGCTGGGTGCTCAGTGCTCAGGGTGATCGGTGCTCAGTGCCCAGGGTGCTGGGTGCTCAGTCCTCCGGGTGCTCAGTGCTCAGGGTGCTGGGTGCTCAGTGCTCGGGGTGCTCGGTGCTCAGTACTCAGGGTGCTGAGTGCTCAGTACTCAGGGTGCTGGGTGATCAGTACTCAGGGTGCTGGGTGCTCAGTACTGAGGGTGCTGGGTGCTCAATGCGCATGGTGCTGGGTGCTCAGTGCTCAGGGTGCTGGGTGCTCAGTGCTCGGGGTGCTGGGTGCTCAGGGCTGTGGTGCTGGGTGCTCAGTGCTCAGTGCTCAGTGCTCAGGGTGCTGGGTTCTCAGTGCTCAGTGCTCAGGGTGCTGGTTGCTCAGTACTCAGGGTGCTGGGTGCTCAGTACTCAGGGTGCTGGGTGCTCAGTGCTCAGGGTGCTGGGTGCTCAGTACTCAGGGTGCTGGGTGCTCAGTGCTCAGGGTGCTCTGTGCTCAGTACTCAGAATGCTGGGTGCTCAGTGCTCAGGGTGCTGGGTGCTCAGTCCTCAGGGTGCTGGGTGCTCAGTACTCAGGGTGCTGGGTGCTCAGTGCTCGGGGTGCTCGGTGCTCAGTACTCAAGGTGCTGGGTGCTCAGTGCTCAGGGTGCTGGGTGCTCAGTCCTCGGTGTGCTCCGTGCTCAGTGATCAGGGTGCTGGGTGCTCAGTACTCAGGGTACTCGGTGCTCAGTACTCAGGGTTCTCAGTGCTCAGTACTCAGGGTGCTGGGTGCTCAGTGCTCAGGGTGCTCAGTGCTCAGTGCTTGGGTTGCTGGGTGCTCAGTGCTCGGGGCGCTTTGTGCTCAGTGCTCGGGGTGCTGGGTGCTCAGTGCTCGGGGTGCTGGGTGCTCAGTGCTCGGGGCGCTGGGTGCTCAGTGCTCGGGGTGCTGGGTGCTCAGTACTCGGGGTGCTGGGTGCTCAGTGCTCAGGGTGCTCAGTGCTCAGTACTCAGTGCTCAGGGTGCTCAGTGCTCAGTGCTCAGGGTGCTGGGTGTTCAGTACTCAGGGTGCTGGGTGCTCAGTACTCAGGGTGCTGGGGGCTCAGTGCTCAGGGTGCTGGGTGCTCAGTACTCTGGGTGTTGGGTGCTCAGTACACAGAGTGCTGGGTGCTCCGTGCTCGGGGTGCTGGGTGCTCATTGCTCAGGGTGCTGGGTGCTCAGTATTCAGGGTGCTGGGTGCTCAGTACTCAGGGTGCTGGGTGCTCAGTACTCAGGGTGCTGGGTGCTCAGTGATCGGGGTGCTGGGTGCTCAGTACTCAGGGTGCTCAGTGCTCGGGGAGCTGTGAGCTCAGTACTCAGGGTGCTGGGGGCTCAGTACTCAGGGTGCTGGGTGCTCAGTAATCAGGGTGCTCATTTCTCAGTATTCAGGGTGCTGGGTGCTCATTCTCGGTGTGCTGGGTGCGCAGTGCTCAGGGTGCTGGGTGCTCAGTACTCTTGGTGCTGGGTGCTCAGTACTCAGGGTGCTGGGTGCTCAGTACTCAGGGTGATCTGTTCTCAGTACTCAGGTTGCTGGGTGGTCAGTGCTCGGGGTGATGGGTGCTCAGTACTCGGGGTGCTCAGTACTCAGTGTGCTGGGTGCTCAGTACTCAGGGTGCTGGGTGCTCAGTGCTTGGGGTGCTCGGTGCTCAGTGCTCGGGGTGCAGGGTGCTCAGTATTCGGGGTGCTGTGTGCTCAGTGCTCAGGGTGCTGGGTGCTCAGTGCTCGGGGTGCTGGGTGCTCAGTACTGAGGGTGGTGCTGGGTGCTCAGTACTCAGGGTGCTGGGTGCTCAGTGCTCAGGGTGCTGGGTGCTCAGTACTAAGGGTGCTGGGTGCTCAGTAATCAGGGTGCTCGGTGCTCAGTACTCAGGGTGCTGGGTGCTCAGTGCTCAGGGTGCTGGGTACTCTGTACTCAGGGTGCTGGGTGCTCAGTACTCAGGGTGCTGGGTGCTCAGTGCTCAGGGTGCTTGGTGCTCAGTGCTCCTGGTCCTGGGTGCTCAGTACTCAGGGTGCTGGGTGCTCAGTGCTCAGGGTGATCGGTGCTCAGTACTCAGGGTGCTCACTACTCAGGGTGCTGGCTGCTCAGTGCTCGGGGTGCTGGGTGCTCAGTACTCGGTGTGCTGGGTGCTCTGTACTCAGGGTGCTGGGTGCTCAGTTCTCGGGGTCCTGGGTGCTCAGTGCTCAGGGTGATCGGTGCTCAGTACTCAGGGTGCTGGGTGCTCAGTGCTCACGATGCTGGGTACTCAGTCCTCAGGGTGCTCAGTGCTCAGGGTGCTGGGTGCTCAGTGCTCGGGGTGCTCGGTGCTCAGTACTCAGGGTGCTCAGTACTCAGGGTGCTGGCTGCTCAGTGCTCGGGGTGCTGGGTGCTCAGTACTCGGGGTGCTGGGTGCTCTGTACTCAGGGTGCTGGTTGCTCAGTTCTCGGGGTACTGGGTGCTCAGTGCTCAGGGTGATCGGTGCTCAGTACTCAGGGTGCTGGGTGCTCAGTGCTCAGGGTGCTGGGTACTCAGTCCTCAGGGTGCTCAGTGCTCAGGGTGCTGGGTGCTCAGTGCTCGGGGTGCTCGGTGCTCAGTACTCAGGGTGCTGAGTGCTCAGTACTCAGGGTGCTGGGTGGTCAGTACTCATGGTGCTGGGTGCTCAGTACTCAGGGGGCTGGGTGCTCAGTGCTCAGGGTGCTGGGTGCTCAGTGCTCAGGGTGCTGGGTGCTCAGTGCTCGGGGTGCTGGGTGCTCAGTGCTCGGGGTGCTGTGTGCTCAGTGTTCAGTGCTCAGGGTGTTGGGTGCTCAGTGCTCAGTGCTCAGGGTGCTGGGTGCTCAGTACTCAGGGTGCTGGGTGATCAGTGCTCAGGGTGCTGGGTGCTCAGTGATCGGGGTGCTGGGTGCTCAGTACTCAGGGTGCTCAGTGCTCGGGGAGCTCGGTGCTCAGTACTCAGGGTGCTGGGTGCTCAGTACTCAGTGCTCGGGGTCCTGGGTGCTCCGTGCTCGGGGTGCTGGGTGCTCAGTGCTCAGTACTCAGGGTGCTGGGTGCTCAGTACTCAGGGTGCTGGGTGCTCATTCTCGGGGTGCTGGGTGCTCAGTGCTCGGGGTGCTGGGTGCTCAGTACTCAGGGTGCTGGGGGCTCAGTACTCAGGGTGCTGCGTGCTCAGTAATCAGGGTGCTCGGTTCTCAGTATTCAGGGTGCTGGGTGCTCATTCTCGGGGTGCTGGGTGCTCAGTGCTCAGGGTGCTGGGTGCTCAGTGCTGGAGGTGCTCGGTGCTCAGTACCCAAGGTGCTGGGTGCTCAGTGCTCAGGGTGCTGGGTGCTCAGTCCTCGGGGTGCTCCGTGCTCAGGGTGCTGGGTGCTCAGTGCTCAGTACTCAGGGTGCTCAGTACTCAGGGTGCTGGGTGCTCAGTGCTCGGGGTGCTGGGTGCTCAGTACTCAGGGTGCTGGGTGCTCAGTACTCGGGGTGCTGGGTGCTCATGACTCAGGGTGCTGGGTGCTCAGTGCTCGGGGTGCTGGGTGCTCAGTGCTCAGGGTGATCGGTGCTCAGTGCCCAGGGTGCTGGGTGCTCAGTCCTCCGGGTGCTCAGTGCTCAGGGTGCTGGGTGCTCAGTGCTCGGGGTGCTCGGTGCTCAGTACTCAGGGTGCTGAGTGCTCAGTACTCAGGGTGCTGGGTGATCAGTACTCAGGGTGCTGGGTGCTCAGTACTGAGGGTGCTGGGTGCTCAATGCGCATGGTGCTGGGTGCTCAGTGCTCAGGGTGCTGGGTGCTCAGTGCTCGGGGTGCTGGGTGCTCAGGGCTGTGGTGCTGGGTGCTCAGTGCTCAGTGCTCAGTGCTCAGGGTGCTGGGTTCTCAGTGCTCAGTGCTCAGGGTACTGGTTGCTCAGTACTCAGGGTGCTGGGTGCTCAGTACTCAGGGTGCTGGGTGCTCAGTGCTCAGGGTGCTGGGTGCTCAGTACTCAGGGTGCTGGGTGCTCAGTGCTCAGGGTGCTCTGTGCTCAGTACTCAGAATGCTGGGTGCTCAGTGCTCAGGGTGCTGGGTGCTCAGTGCTCAGGGTGCTGGGTGCTCAGTACTCAGGGTGCTGGGTGCTCAGTGCTCGGGGTGCTCGGTGCTCAGTACTCAAGGTGCTGGGTGCTCAGTGCTCAGGGTGCTGGGTGCTCAGTCCTCGGGGTGCTCCGTGCTCAGTGATCAGGGTGCTGGGTGCTCAGTACTCAGGGTACTCGGTGCTCAGTACTCAGGGTTCTCAGTGCTCAGTTCTCAGGGTGCTGGGTGCTCAGTGCTCAGGGTGCTCAGTGCTCAGTGCTTGGGGTGCTGGGTGCTCAGTGCTCGGGGCGCTTTGTGCTCAGTGCTCGGGGTGCTGGGTGCTCAGTGCTCGGGGTGCTGGGTGCTCAGTGCTCGGGGCGCTGGGTGCTCAGTGCTCGGGGTGCTGGGTGCTCAGTACTCGGGGTGCTGGGTGCTCAGTGCTCAGGGTGCTCAGTGCTCAGTACTCAGTGCTCAGGGTGCTCAGTGCTCAGTGCTCAGGGTGCTGGGAGTTCAGTACTCAGGGTGCTGGGTGCTCAGTACTCAGGGTGCTGGGGGCTCAGTGCTCAGGGTGCTGGGTGCTCAGTACTCTGGGTGTTGGGTGCTCAGTACACAGAGTGCTGGGTGCTCCGTGCTCGGGGTGCTGGGTGCTCATTGCTCAGGGTGCTGGGTGCTCAGTGCTCAGGGTGCTGGGTGCTCAGTACTCAGGGTGCTGGGTGCTCAGTACTCAGGGTGCTGGGTGCTCAGTGATCGGGGTGCTGGGTGCTCAGTACTCAGGGTGCTCAGTGCTCGGGGAGCTGTGAACTCAGTACTCAGGGTGCTGGGGGCTCAGTACTCAGGGTGCTGGGTGCTCAATAATCAGGGTGCTCATTTCTCAGTATTCAGGGTGCTGGGTGCTCATTCTCGGTGTGCTGGGTGCGCAGTGCTCAGGGTGCTGGGTGCTCAGTACTCTTGGTGCTGGGGGCTCAGTACTCAGGGTGCTGGGTGCTCAGTACTCAGGGTGATCTGTTCTCAGTACTCAGGTTGCTGGGTGGTCAGTGCTCGGGGTGATGGGTGCTCAGTACTCGGGGTGCTCAGTACTCAGTGTGCTGGGTGCTCAGTACTCAGGGTGCTGGGTGCTCAGTGCTCGGGGTGCTCGGTGCTCAGTGCTCGGGGTGCAGGGTGCTCAGTACTCGGGGTGCTGGGTGCTCAGTGCTCAGGGTGCTGGGTGCTCAGTGCTCGGGGTGCTGGGTGCTCAGTACTGAGGGTGGTGCTGGGTGCTCAGTACTCAGGGTGCTGGGTGCTCAGTGCTCAGGGTGCTGGGTGCTCAGTACTAAGGGTGCTGGGTGCTCAGTAATCAGGGTGCTCGGTGCTCAGTACTCAGGGTGCTGGGTGCTCAGTGCTCAGGGTGCTGGGTACTCAGTACTCAGGGTGCTGGGTGCTCAGTACTCAGGGTGCTGGGTGCTCAGTGCTCAGGGTGCTTGGTGCTCAGTGCTCCTGGTGCTGGGTGCTCAGTACTCAGGGTGCTGGGTGCTCAGTGCTCAGGGTGATCGGTGCTCAGTACTCAGGGTGCTCACTACTCAGGGTGCTGGCTGCTCAGTGCTCGGGGTGCTGGGTGCTCAGTACTCGGGGTGCTGGGTGCTCTGTACTCAGGGTGCTGGGTGCTCAGTTCTCGGGGTCCTGGGTGCTCAGTGCTCAGGGTGATCGGTGCTCAGTACTCAGGGTGCTGGGTGCTCAGTGCTCACGATGCTGGGTACTCAGTCCTCAGGGTGCTCAGTGCTCAGGGTGCTGGGTGCTCAGTGCTCGGGGTGCTCGGTGCTCAGTACTCAGGGTGCTGAGTGCTCAGTACTCAGGGTGCTGGGTGGTCGGTACTCATGGTGCTGGGTGCTCAGTACTCAGGGGGCTGGGTGCTCAGTGCTCAGGGTGCTGGGTGCTCAGTGCTCAGGGTGCTGGGTGCTCAGTGCTCGGGCTGCTGGGTGCTCAGTGCTCGGGGTGCTGGGTGCTCAGTGCTCAGTGCTCATTGTGTTCGGTGCTCAGTGCTCAGTGCTCAGGGTGCTGGGTGCTCAGTACTCAGGGTGCTGGGTGCTCAGTACTCAGAGTGCTGGGTGCTCAGTGCTCAGGGTGCTGGGTGCTCAGGACTCTGGGTGTTGGGTGCTCAGTACTCAGGGTGCTGGGTGCTCAATGCTCATGGTGCTGGGTGCTCAGTGCTCAGGGCGCTAGGTGCTCAGTGCTCGGGGTGCTGGGTGCTCAGGGCTGTGGTGCTGGGTGCTCAGTGCTCAGTGCTCAGGGTGCTGGTTGCTCAGTGCTCAGTGCTCAGGGTGCTGGTTGCTCAGTACTCAGGGTGCTGGGTGCTCAGTACTCAGGGTGCTGGGTGCTCAGTGCTCAGGGTGCTCTGTGCTCAGTACTCAGGGTGCTGGGTGCTCAGTGCTCGGGGTGCTGCGTGCTCAGTGCTCAGGGTGCTGGGTGCTCAGTGCTCAGGGTGCTGGGTGCTCAGTACTCAGGGTGCTGGGTGCTCAGTGCTCGGGGTGCTCGGTGCTCAGTACTCAAGGTGCTGGGTGCTCAGTGCTCAGGGTGCTGGGTGCTCAGTCCTCGGGGTGCTCCGTGCTCAGTGATCAGGGTGCTGGGTGCTCAGTACTCAGGGTGCTCGGTGCTCAGTACTCAGGGTTCTCAGGGCTCAGTACTCAGGGTGCTGGGTGCTCAGGGCTCAGGTTGCTGGGTGCTCAGTGCTCGGGGTGCTGGGTGCTGAGTGCTCAGGGTGCTGGGTGCTCAATGCTCGGGGTGCTCGGTGCTCAGTGCTCAGGGTCCTGGGTACTCAGTACTCAGGGTGCTGGGTGCTTAGTACTCAGGGTGCTCAGTGCTAAGTACACAGGGTGCTGGGTGCTCAGTGCTCGGCGTGCTGGTTGCTCAGTGCTCAGTACTCAGGGTGCTGGGTACTCAGTGCTCGGGGTGCTGGGTGCTCAGTGCTCAGGGTGCTGGGTGATCAGTGCTCAGGGTGCTGGGTGCTCAGTGATCGGGGTGCTCAGTGCTCGGGGAGCTCGGTGCTCCGTACTCAGCGTGCTGGGTGCTCAGTACTCAGTGCTCGGGGTCCTGGGTGCTCCGTGCTCGGGGTGCTGGGTGCTCAGTGCTCAGTACTCAGGGTGCTGGGTGCTCAGTACTCAGGGTTCTGGGTGCTCATTCTCGGGGTGCTGGGTGCTCAGTGCTCGGGGTGTTGGGTGCTCAGTACTCAGGGTGCTGGGGGCTCAGTACTCAGGGTGCTGCGTGCTCAGTAATCAGGGTGCTCGGTTCTCAGTATTCAGGGTGCTGGGTGCTCATTCTCGGGGTGCTGGGTGCTCAGTGCTCAGGGTGCTGGGTGCTCAGTACTCTTGGTGCTGGGGGCTCAGTACTCAGGGTGCTGGGTGCTAAGTACTCAGGGTGATCTGTTCTCAGTACTCAGGTTGCTGGGTGGTCAGTGCTCGGGGTGATGGGTGCTCAGTACTCGGGGTGCTCAGTGCTCAGTACTCAGGGTGCTGGGTGCTCAGTACTCAGTGTGCTCGGTGCTCAGTGCTCGTGGTGCTCGGTGCTCAGTGCTCGGGGTGCTGGGTGCTCAGTACTCGGGGTGCTGGGTGCTCAGTGCTCAGGGTGCTTGGTGCTCAGTGCTCGGGGTGCTGGGTGCTCAGTACTGAGGGTGGTGCTGGGTGCTCAGTACACAGGGTGCTGGGTGCTCAGTGCTCCGGGTGCTGGGTGCTCAGTACTAAGGGTGCTGGGTGCTCAGTACTCAGGGTGCTGGGTGCTCAGTGCTCAGGGTGCTGGGTACTCAGTACTCAGGGTGCTGGGTGCTCAGTACTCAGGGTGCTGGGTGCTCAGTGCTCAGGGTGCTTGGTGCTCAGTGCTCCTGGTGCTGGGTGCTCAGTACTCAGGGTGCTGGGTGCTCAGTGCTCAGGGTGATCGGTGCTCAGTACTCAGGGTGCTCAGTACTCAGGGTGCTGGCTGCTCAGTGCTCGGGGTGCTGGGTGCTCAGTACTCGGGGTGCTGGGTGCTCTGTACTCAGGGTGCTGGTTGCTCAGTTCTCGGGGTCCTGGGTGCTCAGTGCTCAGGGTGATCGGTGCTCAGTACTCAGTGTGCTGGGTGCTCAGTGCTCAGGGTGCTGGGTACTCAGTCCTCAGGGTGCTCAGTGCTCAGGGTGCTGGGTGCTCAGTGCTCGGGGTGCTCGGTGCTCAGTACTCAGGGTGCTGAGTGCTCAGTACTCAGGGTGCTGGGTGGTCAGTACTCATGGTGCTGGGTGCTCAGTACTCAGGGGGCTGGGTGCTCAGTGCTCAGGGTGCTGGGTGCTCAGTGCTCAGGGTGCTGGGTGCTCAGTGCTCGGGGTGCTGGGTGCTCAGTGCTCGGGGTGCTGTGTGCTCAGTGTTCAGTGCTCAGGGTGTTGGGTGCTCAGTGCTCAGTGCTCAGGGTGCTGGGTGCTCAGTACTCAGGGTGCTGGGTGCTCAGTACTCAGGGTGCTGGGTGCTCAGTGCTCGGGGTGCTGGGTGCTCAGTGCTCGGGGTGCTGTGTGCTCAGTGTTCAGTGCTCAGGGTGTTGGGTGCTCAGTGCTCAGTGCTCAGGGTGTTGGGTGCTCAGTACTCAGGGTGCTGGGTGCTCAGTGCTCGGGGTGCTGGGTGCTCAGTGCTCGGGGTGCTGGGTGCTCAGTTCTCAGGGTGCTGGGTGCTCAGTATTCAGGGTGCTGGGTGCTCAGTGCTCGGGGTGCTCGGTGCTCAGTACTCAAGGTGCTGGGTGCTCAGTGCTCAGGGTGCTGGGTGCTCAGTCCTCGGGGTGCTCCGTGCTCAGTGCTCAGGGTGCTGTGTGCTCAGTACTCAGGGTGCTCGGTGCTCAGTACTCAGGGTTCTCAGTGCTCAGAGTGCTGGGTGCTCAGTACTCAGGGTGCTCAGTGCTCAGTACTCGGGGTGCTGGGAGCTCAGTACTCAGGGTGCTCAGTGCTCAGTACTCGGGGTGCTGGGTACTCAGTGCTCAGTCTGCTCAGTGCTCAGTGCTCGGGGTGCTGGGTGCTCAGTGCTCGGGGCGCTGGGTGCTCAGTGCTCGAGGTGCTGGTTGCTCAGTACTCAGGGTGCTGTGTGCTCAGTGCTCAGTACTCAGCGTGCTGGGTGCTCAGTGCTCAGAGTGTTGGGTGCTCAGTACTCAGGGTGCTGGGTGCTCAGTTCTCAGTGCTCAGGGTGCTCAGTGCTCAGGGTGCTCAGTGCTCAGGGTGCTGGGTGCTCAGTGTGCTGGGTGCTCAGTGCTCGGGGTGCTGGGTGCTCAGTGCTCGGGGTGCTGGGTGCTCAGTGCTCGGGGTGCTGGGTGCTCAGGGTGCTGGGTGCTCAGTGCTCGGGGTGCTGGGTGCTCAGTGCTCAGTGCTCAGGGTGCTGGGTGCTCAGTGCTCAGTGCTCAGGTTGCTGGGTGTTCAGTACTCAGGGTGCTGGGTGCTCAGTGCTCAGGGTGCTGGGTGCTCAGTACTCAGGGTTCTGGGTGCTCAGTGCTCGGGGTGCTGGGTGCTCAGTGCTCAGGGTGATCAGTGCTCAGTACTCAGGGTGCTGGGTGCTCAGTGCTCAGGGTGCTGGGTGCTCAGTCCTCAGGGTGCTCAGTACTCAGGGTGCTCGGTGCTCAGTGCTCAGTACTCAGGGTGCTCAGTACTCAGGGTGCTGGATGCTCAGTGCTCGGGGTGCTGGGTGCTCAGGACTCAGGGTGCTGGGTGCTCAGTACTCGGGGTGCTGGGTGCTCATGATTCAGGGTGCTGGGTGCTCAGTACTCAGGGTGCTGGGTGCTCAGTACTCAGGGTGCTGCGTGCTCAATGCTCATGGTGCTGGGTGCTCAGTGCTCAGGGTGCTGGGTGTTCAGTGCTCGGGGTGCTGGGTGCTCAGGGCTGTGGTGCTGGGTGCTCAGTGCTCAGTGCTCAGTGCTCAGGGTGCTGGGTGCTCAGTGCTCAGTGCTCAGGGTGCTGGTTGCTCAGTACTCAGGGTGCTGGGTGCTCAGTACTCAGGGTGCTGGGTGCTCAGTGCTCAGGGTGCTCTGTGCTCAGTACTCAGAGTGCTGGGTGCTCAGTGCTCGGGGTGCTGCGTGCTCAGTGCTCAGGGTGCTGGGTGCTCAGTGCTCAGGGTGCTGGGTGCTCAGTACTCAGGGTGCTGGGTGCTGAGTGCTCGGGGTGCTCGGTGCTCAGTACTCAAGGTGCTGGGTGCTCAGTGCTCAGGGTGCTGGGTGCTCAGTCCTCGGGGTGCTGGGTGCTCAGTACTGAGGGTGGTGCTGGGTGCTCAGTACTCAGGGTGCTGGGTGCTCAGTGCTCAGGGTGCTGGGTGCTCAGTACTCGGGGTGCTGGGTGCTCAGTGCTCAGGGTGCTGGGTGCTCAGTGCTCGGGTTGCTGGGTGCTCAGGACTGAGGGTGGTGCTGGGTGCTCAGTACTCAGGGTGCTGGGTGCTCAGTGCTCAGGGTGCTGGGTGCTCAGTACTAAGGGTGCTGGGTGCTCAGTACTCAGGGTGCTCGGTGCTCAGTAATCAGGGTGCTGGGTGCTCAGTGCTCAGGGTGCTGGGTACTCAGTACTCAGGGTGCTGGGTGCTCAGTACTCAGGGTGCTGGGTGCTCAGTGCTCAGGGTGCTTGGTGCTCAGTGCTCCTGGTGCTGGGTGCTCAGTACTCAGGGTGCTGGGTGCTCAGTGCTCAGGGTGCTGGGTACTCAGTCCTCAGGGTGCTCAGTGCTCAGGGTGCTGGGTGCTCAGTGCTCGGGGTGCTCGGTGCTCAGTACTCAGGGTGCTGAGTGCTCATTACTCAGGGTGCTGGGTGGTCAGTACTCAAGGTGCTGGGTGCTCAGTACTCAGGGGGCTGGGTGCTCAGTGCTCAGGGTGCTGGGTGCTCAGTGCTCAGGGTGCTGGGTGCTCAGTGGTCGGGGTGCTGGGTGCTCAGTGCTCGGGGTGCTGGGTGCTCAGTGCTCAGTGCTCAGGGTGCTGGGTGCTCAGTGCTCAGTGCTCAGGGTGCTGGTTGCTCAGTACTCATGGTGCTGGGTGCTCAGTACTCAGGGGGCTGGGTGCTCAGTGCTCAGGGTGCTGGGTGCTCAGTGCTCAGGGTGCTGGGAGTTCAGTACTCAGGGTGCTGGGTGCTCAGTACTCAGGGTGCTGGGGGCTCAGTGCTCAGGGTGCTGGGTGCTCAGTACTCTGGGTGTTGGGTGCTCAGTACACAGAGTGCTGGGTGCTCCGTGCTCGGGGTGCTGGGTGCTCATTGCTCAGGGTGCTGGGTGCTCAGTGCTCAGGGTGCTGGGTGCTCAGTACTCAGGGTGCTGGGTGCTCAGTACTCAGGGTGCTGGGTGCTCAGTGATCGGGGTGCTGGGTGCTCAGTACTCAGGGTGCTCAGTGCTCGGGGAGCTGTGAACTCAGTACTCAGGGTGCTGGGGGCTCAGTACTCAGGGTGCTGGGTGCTCAATAATCAGGGTGCTCATTTCTCAGTATTCAGGGTGCTGGGTGCTCATTCTCGGTGTGCTGGGTGCGCAGTGCTCAGGGTGCTGGGTGCTCAGTACTCTTGGTGCTGGGGGCTCAGTACTCAGGGTGCTGGGTGCTCAGTACTCAGGGTGATCTGTTCTCAGTACTCAGGTTGCTGGGTGGTCAGTGCTCGGGGTGATGGGTGCTCAGTACTCGGGGTGCTCAGTACTCAGTGTGCTGGGTGCTCAGTACTCAGGGTGCTGGGTGCTCAGTGCTCGGGGTGCTCGGTGCTCAGTGCTCGGGGTGCAGGGTGCTCAGTACTCGGGGTGCTGGGTGCTCAGTGCTCAGGGTGCTGGGTGCTCAGTGCTCGGGGTGCTGGGTGCTCAGTACTGAGGGTGGTGCTGGGTGCTCAGTACTCAGGGTGCTGGGTGCTCAGTGCTCAGGGTGCTGGGTGCTCAGTACTAAGGGTGCTGGGTGCTCAGTAATCAGGGTGCTCGGTGCTCAGTACTCAGGGTGCTGGGTGCTCAGTGCTCAGGGTGCTGGGTACTCAGTACTCAGGGTGCTGGGTGCTCAGTACTCAGGGTGCTGGGTGCTCAGTGCTCAGGGTGCTTGGTGCTCAGTGCTCCTGGTGCTGGGTGCTCAGTACTCAGGGTGCTGGGTGCTCAGTGCTCAGGGTGATCGGTGCTCAGTACTCAGGGTGCTCACTACTCAGGGTGCTGGCTGCTCAGTGCTCGGGGTGCTGGGTGCTCAGTACTCGGGGTGCTGGGTGCTCTGTACTCAGGGTGCTGGGTGCTCAGTTCTCGGGGTCCTGGGTGCTCAGTGCTCAGGGTGATCGGTGCTCAGTACTCAGGGTGCTGGGTGCTCAGTGCTCACGATGCTGGGTACTCAGTCCTCAGGGTGCTCAGTGCTCAGGGTGCTGGGTGCTCAGTGCTCGGGGTGCTCGGTGCTCAGTACTCAGGGTGCTGAGTGCTCAGTACTCAGGGTGCTGGGTGGTCGGTACTCATGGTGCTGGGTGCTCAGTACTCAGGGGGCTGGGTGCTCAGTGCTCAGGGTGCTGGGTGCTCAGTGCTCAGGGTGCTGGGTGCTCAGTGCTCGGGCTGCTGGGTGCTCAGTGCTCGGGGTGCTGGGTGCTCAGTGCTCAGTGCTCATTGTGTTCGGTGCTCAGTGCTCAGTGCTCAGGGTGCTGGGTGCTCAGTACTCAGGGTGCTGGGTGCTCAGTACTCAGAGTGCTGGGTGCTCAGTGCTCAGGGTGCTGGGTGCTCAGGACTCTGGGTGTTGGGTGCTCAGTACTCAGGGTGCTGGGTGCTCAATGCTCATGGTGCTGGGTGCTCAGTGCTCAGGGCGCTAGGTGCTCAGTGCTCGGGGTGCTGGGTGCTCAGGGCTGTGGTGCTGGGTGCTCAGTGCTCAGTGCTCAGGGTGCTGGTTGCTCAGTGCTCAGTGCTCAGGGTGCTGGTTGCTCAGTACTCAGGGTGCTGGGTGCTCAGTACTCAGGGTGCTGGGTGCTCAGTGCTCAGGGTGCTCTGTGCTCAGTACTCAGGGTGCTGGGTGCTCAGTGCTCGGGGTGCTGCGTGCTCAGTGCTCAGGGTGCTGGGTGCTCAGTGCTCAGGGTGCTGGGTGCTCAGTACTCAGGGTGCTGGGTGCTCAGTGCTCGGGGTGCTCGGTGCTCAGTACTCAAGGTGCTGGGTGCTCAGTGCTCAGGGTGCTGGGTGCTCAGTCCTCGGGGTGCTCCGTGCTCAGTGATCAGGGTGCTGGGTGCTCAGTACTCAGGGTGCTCGGTGCTCAGTACTCAGGGTTCTCAGGGCTCAGTACTCAGGGTGCTGGGTGCTCAGGGCTCAGGTTGCTGGGTGCTCAGTGCTCGGGGTGCTGGGTGCTGAGTGCTCAGGGTGCTGGGTGCTCAATGCTCGGGGTGCTCGGTGCTCAGTGCTCAGGGTCCTGGGTACTCAGTACTCAGGGTGCTGGGTGCTTAGTACTCAGGGTGCTCAGTGCTAAGTACACAGGGTGCTGGGTGCTCAGTGCTCGGCGTGCTGGTTGCTCAGTGCTCAGTACTCAGGGTGCTGGGTACTCAGTGCTCGGGGTGCTGGGTGCTCAGTGCTCAGGGTGCTGGGTGATCAGTGCTCAGGGTGCTGGGTGCTCAGTGATCGGGGTGCTCAGTGCTCGGGGAGCTCGGTGCTCCGTACTCAGCGTGCTGGGTGCTCAGTACTCAGTGCTCGGGGTCCTGGGTGCTCCGTGCTCGGGGTGCTGGGTGCTCAGTGCTCAGTACTCAGGGTGCTGGGTGCTCAGTACTCAGGGTTCTGGGTGCTCATTCTCGGGGTGCTGGGTGCTCAGTGCTCGGGGTGTTGGGTGCTCAGTACTCAGGGTGCTGGGGGCTCAGTACTCAGGGTGCTGCGTGCTCAGTAATCAGGGTGCTCGGTTCTCAGTATTCAGGGTGCTGGGTGCTCATTCTCGGGGTGCTGGGTGCTCAGTGCTCAGGGTGCTGGGTGCTCAGTACTCTTGGTGCTGGGGGCTCAGTACTCAGGGTGCTGGGTGCTAAGTACTCAGGGTGATCTGTTCTCAGTACTCAGGTTGCTGGGTGGTCAGTGCTCGGGGTGATGGGTGCTCAGTACTCGGGGTGCTCAGTGCTCAGTACTCAGGGTGCTGGGTGCTCAGTACTCAGTGTGCTCGGTGCTCAGTGCTCGTGGTGCTCGGTGCTCAGTGCTCGGGGTGCTGGGTGCTCAGTACTCGGGGTGCTGGGTGCTCAGTGCTCAGGGTGCTTGGTGCTCAGTGCTCGGGGTGCTGGGTGCTCAGTACTGAGGGTGGTGCTGGGTGCTCAGTACACAGGGTGCTGGGTGCTCAGTGCTCCGGGTGCTGGGTGCTCAGTACTAAGGGTGCTGGGTGCTCAGTACTCAGGGTGCTGGGTGCTCAGTGCTCAGGGTGCTGGGTACTCAGTACTCAGGGTGCTGGGTGCTCAGTACTCAGGGTGCTGGGTGCTCAGTGCTCAGGGTGCTTGGTGCTCAGTGCTCCTGGTGCTGGGTGCTCAGTACTCAGGGTGCTGGGTGCTCAGTGCTCAGGGTGATCGGTGCTCAGTACTCAGGGTGCTCAGTACTCAGGGTGCTGGCTGCTCAGTGCTCGGGGTGCTGGGTGCTCAGTACTCGGGGTGCTGGGTGCTCTGTACTCAGGGTGCTGGTTGCTCAGTTCTCGGGGTCCTGGGTGCTCAGTGCTCAGGGTGATCGGTGCTCAGTACTCAGTGTGCTGGGTGCTCAGTGCTCAGGGTGCTGGGTACTCAGTCCTCAGGGTGCTCAGTGCTCAGGGTGCTGGGTGCTCAGTGCTCGGGGTGCTCGGTGCTCAGTACTCAGGGTGCTGAGTGCTCAGTACTCAGGGTGCTGGGTGGTCAGTACTCATGGTGCTGGGTGCTCAGTACTCAGGGGGCTGGGTGCTCAGTGCTCAGGGTGCTGGGTGCTCAGTGCTCAGGGTGCTGGGTGCTCAGTGCTCGGGGTGCTGGGTGCTCAGTGCTCGGGGTGCTGTGTGCTCAGTGTTCAGTGCTCAGGGTGTTGGGTGCTCAGTGCTCAGTGCTCAGGGTGCTGGGTGCTCAGTACTCAGGGTGCTGGGTGCTCAGTACTCAGGGTGCTGGGTGCTCAGTGCTCGGGGTGCTGGGTGCTCAGTGCTCGGGGTGCTGTGTGCTCAGTGTTCAGTGCTCAGGGTGTTGGGTGCTCAGTGCTCAGTGCTCAGGGTGTTGGGTGCTCAGTACTCAGGGTGCTGGGTGCTCAGTGCTCGGGGTGCTGGGTGCTCAGTGCTCGGGGTGCTGGGTGCTCAGTTCTCAGGGTGCTGGGTGCTCAGTATTCAGGGTGCTGGGTGCTCAGTGCTCGGGGTGCTCGGTGCTCAGTACTCAAGGTGCTGGGTGCTCAGTGCTCAGGGTGCTGGGTGCTCAGTCCTCGGGGTGCTCCGTGCTCAGTGCTCAGGGTGCTGTGTGCTCAGTACTCAGGGTGCTCGGTGCTCAGTACTCAGGGTTCTCAGTGCTCAGAGTGCTGGGTGCTCAGTACTCAGGGTGCTCAGTGCTCAGTACTCGGGGTGCTGGGAGCTCAGTACTCAGGGTGCTCAGTGCTCAGTACTCGGGGTGCTGGGTACTCAGTGCTCAGTCTGCTCAGTGCTCAGTGCTCGGGGTGCTGGGTGCTCAGTGCTCGGGGCGCTGGGTGCTCAGTGCTCGAGGTGCTGGTTGCTCAGTACTCAGGGTGCTGTGTGCTCAGTGCTCAGTACTCAGCGTGCTGGGTGCTCAGTGCTCAGAGTGTTGGGTGCTCAGTACTCAGGGTGCTGGGTGCTCAGTTCTCAGTGCTCAGGGTGCTCAGTGCTCAGGGTGCTCAGTGCTCAGGGTGCTGGGTGCTCAGTGTGCTGGGTGCTCAGTGCTCGGGGTGCTGGGTGCTCAGTGCTCGGGGTGCTGGGTGCTCAGTGCTCGGGGTGCTGGGTGCTCAGGGTGCTGGGTGCTCAGTGCTCGGGGTGCTGGGTGCTCAGTGCTCAGTGCTCAGGGTGCTGGGTGCTCAGTGCTCAGTGCTCAGGTTGCTGGGTGTTCAGTACTCAGGGTGCTGGGTGCTCAGTGCTCAGGGTGCTGGGTGCTCAGTACTCAGGGTTCTGGGTGCTCAGTGCTCGGGGTGCTGGGTGCTCAGTGCTCAGGGTGATCAGTGCTCAGTACTCAGGGTGCTGGGTGCTCAGTGCTCAGGGTGCTGGGTGCTCAGTCCTCAGGGTGCTCAGTACTCAGGGTGCTCGGTGCTCAGTGCTCAGTACTCAGGGTGCTCAGTACTCAGGGTGCTGGATGCTCAGTGCTCGGGGTGCTGGGTGCTCAGGACTCAGGGTGCTGGGTGCTCAGTACTCGGGGTGCTGGGTGCTCATGATTCAGGGTGCTGGGTGCTCAGTACTCAGGGTGCTGGGTGCTCAGTACTCAGGGTGCTGCGTGCTCAATGCTCATGGTGCTGGGTGCTCAGTGCTCAGGGTGCTGGGTGTTCAGTGCTCGGGGTGCTGGGTGCTCAGGGCTGTGGTGCTGGGTGCTCAGTGCTCAGTGCTCAGTGCTCAGGGTGCTGGGTGCTCAGTGCTCAGTGCTCAGGGTGCTGGTTGCTCAGTACTCAGGGTGCTGGGTGCTCAGTACTCAGGGTGCTGGGTGCTCAGTGCTCAGGGTGCTCTGTGCTCAGTACTCAGAGTGCTGGGTGCTCAGTGCTCGGGGTGCTGCGTGCTCAGTGCTCAGGGTGCTGGGTGCTCAGTGCTCAGGGTGCTGGGTGCTCAGTACTCAGGGTGCTGGGTGCTGAGTGCTCGGGGTGCTCGGTGCTCAGTACTCAAGGTGCTGGGTGCTCAGTGCTCAGGGTGCTGGGTGCTCAGTCCTCGGGGTGCTGGGTGCTCAGTACTGAGGGTGGTGCTGGGTGCTCAGTACTCAGGGTGCTGGGTGCTCAGTGCTCAGGGTGCTGGGTGCTCAGTACTCGGGGTGCTGGGTGCTCAGTGCTCAGGGTGCTGGGTGCTCAGTGCTCGGGTTGCTGGGTGCTCAGGACTGAGGGTGGTGCTGGGTGCTCAGTACTCAGGGTGCTGGGTGCTCAGTGCTCAGGGTGCTGGGTGCTCAGTACTAAGGGTGCTGGGTGCTCAGTACTCAGGGTGCTCGGTGCTCAGTAATCAGGGTGCTGGGTGCTCAGTGCTCAGGGTGCTGGGTACTCAGTACTCAGGGTGCTGGGTGCTCAGTACTCAGGGTGCTGGGTGCTCAGTGCTCAGGGTGCTTGGTGCTCAGTGCTCCTGGTGCTGGGTGCTCAGTACTCAGGGTGCTGGGTGCTCAGTGCTCAGGGTGCTGGGTACTCAGTCCTCAGGGTGCTCAGTGCTCAGGGTGCTGGGTGCTCAGTGCTCGGGGTGCTCGGTGCTCAGTACTCAGGGTGCTGAGTGCTCATTACTCAGGGTGCTGGGTGGTCAGTACTCAAGGTGCTGGGTGCTCAGTACTCAGGGGGCTGGGTGCTCAGTGCTCAGGGTGCTGGGTGCTCAGTGCTCAGGGTGCTGGGTGCTCAGTGGTCGGGGTGCTGGGTGCTCAGTGCTCGGGGTGCTGGGTGCTCAGTGCTCAGTGCTCAGGGTGCTGGGTGCTCAGTGCTCAGTGCTCAGGGTGCTGGTTGCTCAGTACTCATGGTGCTGGGTGCTCAGTACTCAGGGGGCTGGGTGCTCAGTGCTCAGGGTGCTGGGTGCTCAGTGCTCAGGGTGCTGGGTGCTCAGTGCTCGGGCTGCTGGGTGCTCAGTGCTCGGGGTGCTGGGTGCTCAGTGCTCAGTGCTCATTGTGTTCGGTGCTCAGTGCTCAGTGCTCAGGGTGCTGGGTGCTCAGTACTCAGGGTGCTGGGTGCTCAGTACTCAGAGTGCTGGGTGCTCAGTGCTCAGGGTGCTGGGTGCTCAGGACTCTGGGTGTTGGGTGCTCAGTACTCAGGGTGCTGGGTGCTCAATGCACATGGTGCTGGGTGCTCAGTGCTCAGGGCGCTGGGTGCTCAGTGCTCGGGGTGCTGGGTGCTCAGGGCTGTGGTGCTGGGTGCTCAGTGCTCAGTGCTCAGGGTGCTGGTTGCTCAGTGCTCAGTGCTCAGGGTGCTGGTTGCTCAGTACTCAGGGTGCTGGGTGCTCAGTACTCAGGGTGCTGGGTGCTCAGTGCTCAGGGTGCTCTGTGCTCAGTACTCAGGGTGCTGGGTGCTCAGTGCTCGGGGTGCTGCGTGCTCAGTGCTCAGGGTGCTGGGTGCTCAGTGCTCAGGGTGCTGGGTGCTCAGTACTCAGGGTGCTGGGTGCTCAGTGCTCGGGGTGCTCGGTGCTCAGTACTCAAGGTGCTGGGTGCTCAGTGCTCAGGGTGCTGGGTGCTCAGTCCTCGGGGTGCTCCGTGCTCAGTGATCAGGGTGCTGGGTGCTCAGTACTCAGGGTGCTCGGTGCTCAGTACTCAGGGTTCTCAGGGCTCAGTACTCAGGGTGCTGGGTGCTCAGGGCTCAGGTTGCTGGGTGCTCAGTGCTCGGGGTGCTGGGTGCTGAGTGCTCAGGGTGCTGGGTGCTCAATGCTCGGGGTGCTCGGTGCTCAGTGCTCAGGGTCCTGGGTACTCAGTACTCAGGGTGCTGGGTGCTTAGTACTCAGGGTGCTCAGTGCTAAGTACACAGGGTGCTGGGTGCTCAGTGCTCGGCGTGCTGGTTGCTCAGTGCTCAGTACTCAGGGTGCTGGGTACTCAGTGCTCGGGGTGCTGGGTGCTCAGTGCTCAGGGTGCTGGGTGATCAGTGCTCAGGGTGCTGGGTGCTCAGTGATCGGGGTGCTCAGTGCTCGGGGAGCTCGGTGCTCCGTACTCAGCGTGCTGGGTGCTCAGTACTCAGTGCTCGGGGTCCTGGGTGCTCCGTGCTCGGGGTGCTGGGTGCTCAGTGCTCAGTACTCAGGGTGCTGGGTGCTCAGTACTCAGGGTTCTGGGTGCTCATTCTCGGGGTGCTGGGTGCTCAGTGCTCGGGGTGTTGGGTGCTCAGTACTCAGGGTGCTGGGGGCTCAGTACTCAGGGTGCTGCGTGCTCAGTAATCAGGGTGCTCGGTTCTCAGTATTCAGGGTGCTGGGTGCTCATTCTCGGGGTGCTGGGTGCTCAGTGCTCAGGGTGCTGGGTGCTCAGTACTCTTGGTGCTGGGGGCTCAGTACTCAGGGTGCTGGGTGCTAAGTACTCAGGGTGATCTGTTCTCAGTACTCAGGTTGCTGGGTGGTCAGTGCTCGGGGTGATGGGTGCTCAGTACTCGGGGTGCTCAGTGCTCAGTACTCAGGGTGCTGGGTGCTCAGTACTCAGTGTGCTGGGTGCTCAGTGCTCGGGGTGCTCGGTGCTCAGTGCTCGGGGTGCTGGGTGCTCAGTACTCGGGGTGCTGGGTGCTCAGTGCTCAGGGTGCTTGGTGCTCAGTGCTCGGGGTGCTGGGTGCTCAGTACTGAGGGTGGTGCTGGGTGCTCAGTACACAGGGTGCTGGGTGCTCAGTGCTCCGGGTGCTGGGTGCTCAGTACTAAGGGTGCTGGGTGCTCAGTACTCAGGGTGCTGGGTGCTCAGTGCTCAGGGTGCTGGGTACTCAGTACTCAGGGTGCTGGGTGCTCAGTACTCAGGGTGCTGGGTGCTCAGTGCTCAGGGTGCTTGGTGCTCAGTGCTCCTGGTGCTGGGTGCTCAGTACTCAGGGTGCTGGGTGCTCAGTGCTCAGGGTGATCGGTGCTCAGTACTCAGGGTGCTCAGTACTCAGGGTGCTGGCTGCTCAGTGCTCGGGGTGCTGGGTGCTCAGTACTCGGGGTGCTGGGTGCTCTGTACTCAGGGTGCTGGTTGCTCAGTTCTCGGGGTCCTGGGTGCTCAGTGCTCAGGGTGATCGGTGCTCAGTACTCAGTGTGCTGGGTGCTCAGTGCTCAGGGTGCTGGGTACTCAGTCCTCAGGGTGCTCAGTGCTCAGGGTGCTGGGTGCTCAGTGCTCGGGGTGCTCGGTGCTCAGTACTCAGGGTGCTGAGTGCTCAGTACTCAGGGTGCTGGGTGGTCAGTACTCATGGTGCTGGGTGCTCAGTACTCAGGGGGCTGGGTGCTCAGTGCTCAGGGTGCTGGGTGCTCAGTGCTCAGGGTGCTGGGTGCTCAGTGCTCGGGGTGCTGGGTGCTCAGTGCTCGGGGTGCTGTGTGCTCAGTGTTCAGTGCTCAGGGTGTTGGGTGCTCAGTGCTCAGTGCTCAGGGTGCTGGGTGCTCAGTACTCAGGGTGCTGGGTGCTCAGTACTCAGGGTGCTGGGTGCTCAGTGCTCAGGGTACTGGGTGCTCAGGACTCTGGGTGTTGGGTGCTCAGTACTCAGGGTGCTGGGTGCTCAGTGCTCGGGGTGCTGGGTGCTCAGTGCTCGGGGTGCTGGGTGCTCAGTTCTCAGGGTGCTGGGTGCTCAGTATTCAGGGTGCTGGGTGCTCAGTGCTCGGGGTGCTCGGTGCTCAGTACTCAAGGTGCTGGGTGCTCAGTGCTCAGGGTGCTGGGTGCTCAGTCCTCGGGGTGCTCCGTGCTCAGTGCTCAGGGTGCTGTGTGCTCCGTACTCAGGGTGCTCGGTGCTCAGTACTCAGGGTTCTCAGTGCTCAGAGTGCTGGGTGCTCAGTACTCAGGGTGCTCAGTGCTCAGTACTCGGGGTGCTGGGAGCTCAGTACTCAGGGTGCTCAGTGCTCAGTACTCGGGGTGCTGGGTACTCAGTGCTCAGTCTGCTCAGTGCTCAGTGCTCGGGGTGCTGGGTGCTCAGTGCTCGGGGCGCTGGGTGCTCAGTGCTCGAGGTGCTGGTTGCTCAGTACTCAGGGTGCTGTGTGCTCAGTGCTCAGTACTCAGCGTGCTGGGTGCTCAGTGCTCAGAGTGTTGGGTGCTCAGTACTCAGGGTGCTGGGTGCTCAGTGCTCAGTGCTCAGGGTGCTCAGTGCTCAGGGTGCTCAGTGCTCAGGGTGCTGGGTGCTCAGTGTGCTGGGTGCTCAGTGCTCGGGGTGCTGGGTGCTCAGTGCTCGGGGTGCTGGGTGCTCAGTGCTCGGGGTGCTGGGTGCTCAGGGTGCTGGGTGCTCAGTGCTCGGGGTGCTGGGTGCTCAGTGCTCAGTGCTCAGGGTGCTGGGTGCTCAGTGCTCAGTGCTCAGGTTGCTGGGTGTTCAGTACTCAGGGTGCTGGGTGCTCAGTGCTCAGGGTGCTGGGTGCTCAGTACTCAGGGTTCTGGGTGCTCAGTGCTCGGGGTGCTGGGTGCTCAGTGCTCAGGGTGATCAGTGCTCAGTACTCAGGGTGCTGGGTGCTCAGTGCTCAGGGTGCTGGGTGCTCAGTCCTCAGGGTGCTCAGTACTCAGGGTGCTCGGTGCTCAGTGCTCAGTACTCAGGGTGCTCAGTACTCAGGGTGCTGGATGCTCAGTGCTCGGGGTGCTGGGTGCTCAGGACTCTGGGTGCTGGGTGCTCAGTACTCGGGGTGCTGGGTGCTCATGATTCAGGGTGCTGGGTGCTCAGTACTCAGGGTGCTGGGTGCTCAGTACTCAGGGTGCTGCGTGCTCAATGCTCATGGTGCTGGGTGCTCAGTGCTCAGGGTGCTGGGTGCTCAGTGCTCGGGGTGCTGGGTGCTCAGGGCTGTGGTGCTGGGTGCTCAGTGCTCAGTGCTCAGTGCTCAGTGCTCAGGGTGCTGGGTGCTCAGTGCTCAGTGCTCAGGGTGCTGGTTGCTCAGTACTCAGGGTGCTGGGTGCTCAGTACTCAGGGTGCTGGGTGCTCAGTGCTCAGGGTGCTCTGTGCTCAGTACTCAGAGTGCTGGGTGCTCAGTGCTCGGGGTGCTGCGTGCTCAGTGCTCAGGGTGCTGGGTGCTCAGTGCTCAGGGTGCTGGGTGCTCAGTACTCAGGGTGCTGGGTGCTGAGTGCTCGGGGTGCTCGGTGCTCAGTACTCAAGGTGCTGGGTGCTCAGTGCTCAGGGTGCTGGGTGCTCAGTCCTCGGGGTGCTGGGTGCTCAGTACTGAGGGTGGTGCTGGGTGCTCAGTACTCAGGGTGCTGGGTGCTCAGTGCTCAGGGTGCTGGGTGCTCAGTACTCGGGGTGCTGGTTGCTCAGTGCTCAGGGTGCTGGGTGCTCAGTGCTCGGGGTGCTGGGTGCTCAGGACTGAGGGTGGTGCTGGGTGCTCAGTACTCAGGGTGCTGGGTGCTCAGTGCTCAGGGTGCTGGGTGCTCAGTACTAAGGGTGCTGGGTGCTCAGTACTCAGGGTGCTCGGTGCTCAGTAATCAGGGTGCTGGGTGCTCAGTGCTCAGGGTGCTGGGTACTCAGTACTCAGGGTGCTGGGTGCTCAGTACTCAGGGTGCTGGGTGCTCAGTGCTCAGGGTGCTTGGTGCTCAGTGCTCCTGGTGCTGGGTGCTCAGTACTCAGGGTGCTGGGTGCTCAGTGCTCAGGGTGATCGGTGCTCAGTACTCAGGGAGCTCAGTACTCAGGGTGCTGGCTGCTCAGTGCTCGGGGTGCTGGGTGCTCAGTACTCGGGGTGCTGGGTGCTCTGTACTCAGGGTGCTGGTTGCTCAGTTCTCGGGGTCCTGGGTGCTCAGTGCTCAGGGTGATCAGTGCTCAGTACTCAGGGTGCTGGGTGCTCAGTGCTCAGGGTGCTGGGTACTCAGTCCTCAGGGTGCTCAGTGCTCAGGGTGCTGGGTGCTCAGTGCTCGGGGTGCTCGGTGCTCAGTACTCAGGGTGCTGAGTGCTCATTACTCAGGGTGCTGGGTGGTCAGTACTCAAGGTGCTGGGTGCTCAGTACTCAGGGGGCTGGGTGCTCAGTGCTCAGGGTGCTGGGTGCTCAGTGCTCAGGGTGCTGGGTGCTCAGTGGTCGGGGTGCTGGGTGCTCAGTGCTCAGGGTGCTGGGTGCTCAGTGCTCAGTGCTCAGGGTGTTGGGTGCTCAGTGCTCAGTGCTCAGGGTGCTGGGTGCTCAGTACTCAGTGCTCGGGGTCCTGGGTGCTCCGTGCTCGGGGTGCTGGGTACTCAGTGCTCTGGGTGCTTAGTGCTCAGTACTCAGGGTGCTGGGTGCTCAGTACTCAGGTTGCTGGGTACTCATTCTCGGGGTGCTGGGTGCTCAGTGCTCGGGGTGCTGGGTGCTCAGTACTCAGGGTGCTAGGGGCTCAGTACTCAGGCTGCTGGGTGCTCAGTACTCAGGGTGCTCGGTTCTCAGTATTCAGGGTGCTGGGTTCTCATTCTCGGGGTGCTGGGTGCTCAGTGCTCGGGGTGCTGGGTGCTCAGTACTCAGGGTGCTGGGGGCTCAGTACTCAGGGTGCTCGGTGCTCAGTACTCAGGGTGATCTATTCTCAGTACTCAGGTTGCTGGGTGCTCAGTGCTCGGGGTGATGGGTGCTCAGTACTCAGGGTACTGGGTGCTCAGTACTCAGGGGGCTGGGTGCTCAGCACTCAGGGTGCTGGGTGCTCAGTGCTCAGGGTGCTTGGTGCTCAGTGCTCAGGGTGCTGGGTGCTCAGTACTCAGGGTGCTGGGTGCTCAGTGCTCAGGGTTTTCGGTGGTCAGTACTCAGGGTGCTCAGTACTCAGGGTGCTGGCTGCTCAGTGCTCGGGGTGCTGGGTGCTCAGTACTCGGGGAGCTGGGTGCTCTGTACTCAGGGTGCTGGGTGCTCAGTGCTCGGGGTCCTGGGTGCTCAGTGCTCAGGGTGATCGGTGCTCAGTACTCAGGGTGCTGGGTGCTCAGTGCTCAGGGTGCTGGGAACTCAGTCCTCAGGGTGCTCAGTGCTCAGGGTGCTGGGTGCTCAGTGCTCGGGGTGCTCGGTGCTCAGTACTCAGGGTGCTGAGTGCTCAGTACTCAGGGCGCTGGGTGCTCAGTTCTCATGGTGCTGGGTGCTCAGTACTCAGGGGGCTGGGTGCTCAGTGCTCAGGGTGCTGGGTGCTCAGTGCTCAGGGTGCTGGGTGCTCAGTGCTCGGGGTGCTGGGTGCTCAGTGCTCGGGGTCCTGGGTGCTCAGTGCTCAGTGCTCAGGGTTTTGGGTGCTCAGTGCTCAGTACTCAGGGTGCTGGGTGCTCAGTACTCAGCGTGCTGGGTGCTCAGTACTCAGGGTGCTGGGTGCTCAGTGCTCAGGGTGCTGGGTGCTCAGGACTCTGGGTGTTGGGTGATCAGTACTCAGGGTGCTGGGTGCTCAGTGCTCGGGGTGCTGGGTGCTCTGTGCTCGGGGTGCTGGGTGCTCAGTGCTCAGGGTGCAGGGTGCTCAGTATTCAGGGTGCTGGGTGCTCAGTGCTCGGGGTGCTCGGTGCTCAGTACTCAAGGTGCTGGGTGCTCAGTGCTCAGGGTGCTGGGTGCTCAGTCCTCGGGGTGCTCCGTGCTCAGTGCTCAGGGTGCTGGGTGCTCAGTACTCAGGGTGCTCGTTGCTCAGTACTCAGGGTTCTCAGTGCTCAGGGTGCTGGGTGCTCAGTACTCAGCGTGCTCAGTGCTCAGTACTCGGGGTGCCGGGTGCTCAGTACTCAGTGTGCTCAGTGCTCAGTACTCGGGGTGCTGTGTGCTCAGTGCTCAGTGTGCTCAGTGCTCAGTGCTCGGGGTGCTGGGTGCTCAGTGCTCGGGGCGCTGGGTGCTCAGTGCTCGAGGTGCTGGTTGCTCAGTACTCAGGGTGCTGTGTGCTCATTGCTCAGTACTCAGCGTGCTTTGTGCTCAGTGCTCAGAGTGTTGGGTGCTCAGTGCTCAGGGTGCTCTGTGCTCAGTACTCAGGGTGCTGGGTGCTCAGTGCTCGGGGTGCTGCGTGCTCAGTGCTCAGGGTGCTGGGTGCTCAGTGCTCCGGGTGCTGGGTGCTCAGTGCTCGGGGTGCTCGGTGCTCAGTACTCAAGGTGCTGGGTGCTCAGTGGTCAGGGTGCTGGGTGCTCAGTCCTCGGGGTGCTCCGTGCTCAGTGATCAGGGTGCTGTGTGCTCAGTACTCAGGGTGTTCGGTGCTCAGTACTCAGGGATCTCAGTGCTCAGTACTCAGGGTGCTGGGTGTTCAGTGCTCAGGGTGCTGGGTGCTCAGTACTCAGGGTGCTCAGTGCTCAGTACTCGGAGTGCTTGGTGCTCAGTACTCAGGGTGCTCAGTGCTCAGTACTCGGGGTGCTGGGTGCTCAGTGCTCAGGGTGCTCAGTGCTCAGTGCTCGGGGTGCTGGGTGCTCAGTGCTCGGGGAGCTGGGTGCTCAGTGCTCGGGGTGCTGGGTGCTCAGTACTCTGGGTGCTGGGTGCTCAGTACTCAGGGTGCTCAGTGCTCAGTACTCAGTGCTCAGGGTGCTCAGTGCTCAGTGCTCGGGGTGCTGGGTGCTCAGTGCTCGGGGCGCTGGGTGCTCAGTGCTCGGGGTGCTGGGTGCTCAGTACTCGGGGTGCTGGGTGCTCAGTACTCTGGGTGTTGGGTGCTCAGTACTCAGGGTGCTGGGTGCTACGTGCTCGGGGTGCTGGGTGCTCAGTGCTCAGGGTGCTGGGTCCACAGTGCTCAGGGTGCTGGGTGCTCAGTACTCAGGGTGCTGGGTGCTTAGTGCTCGAGGTGCTCGGAGCTCAGTACTCAAGGTGCTGGGTGCTCAGTTCTCAGGGTGCTGGGTGCTCAGTCCTCGGGGTGCTCCATGCTCAGGGTGCTGGGTGCTCAGTGCTCAGGGTGCTGGGTGCTCAGTGCTCGGGGTGCTGGTTGCTGAGTGCTCAGGGTGCTGGGTGCTCAGTGCTCGGGGTGCTCGGTGCTCAGTGCTCAGGGTCCTGGGTGCTCAGTACTCAGCGTGCTGGGTGCTTAGTACTCAGGGTGCTCAGTGCTCAGTACACAGGGTGCTGGGTGCTCAGTGCTCGGGGTGCTGGGTGCTCAGTGCTCAGTACTCAGGGTGCTGGGTGCTCAGTGCTCGGGGTGCTGGGTGCTCAGTACTCAGGGTGCTGGGTGCTCAGTACTCAGTGCTCGGGGTCCTTTGTGCTCCGTGCTCGGGGTGCTGGGCGCTCAGTGCTCTGGGTGCTTAGTGCTCAGTACTCAGGGTGCTGGATGCTCAGTACTCAGGGTGCTGGTTGCTCATTCTCAGGGTGCTGGGTGCTCAGTGCTCGGGGTGCTGGGTGCTCAGTACTCAGGTTGCTGGGGGCTCAGTACTCAGGGTGCTGGGTGCTCAGTACTCAGGGTGTTCGGTTCTCAGTACTCAGGGTGCTGGGTGCTCATTCTCGGGGTGCTGGGTGCTCAGTGCTCGGGTTGCTGGGTGCTCAGTACTCAGGGTGCTGGGGGCTCAGTACTCAGGGTGCTGGGTGCTCAGTACTCAGGGTGATCTGTTCTCAGTACTCAGGTTGCAGGGTGCTCAGTGCTCGGGGTGCTGGGTGCTCAGTACTCGGGGTGCTCAGTGCTCAGTACTCAGGGTGCTGGGTGCTCAGTACTCAGGGTGCTGGGTGTTCAGTGCTCAGGGTGCTCGGTGCTCAATACTCGGGGTGCTGGGTGCTCAGTACTCGGGGTGCTGGGTGCTCAGTGCTCAGGGTGCTGGGTGCTCAGTGCTCGGGTTGCTGGGTGCTCAGTGCTGAGGGTGGTGCCGGGTGCTCAGTACTCAGGGTGCTGGGTGCTCAGTTCTCAGGGTGCTGGGTGCTCAGTACTAAGGTTGCTGGGTGCTCAGTACTCAGGGTGCTGGGTGCTCAGTACTCAGGGTGCTGGGTGCTCAGTGCTCAATGTGCTGGGTACTCAGTACTCAGGGTGCTGGGTGCTCAGTACTCACTGTGCTGGGTGCTCAGTGCTCAGGGTGCTGGGTGCTCAGTGCTCAGGGTGCTGGGTGCACAGTTCTCAGGGTGCTGGGTGCTCAGTCCTCAGGGTGATCGGTGCTCAGTACTCAGGGTGCTCAGTACTCAGGGTGCTGGGTGCTCAGTGCTCGGGGTGCTGGGTGCTCAGTACTCGGGGTGCTGGGTGCTCTGTACTCAGGGTGCTGGGTGCTCAGTGCTCGGGGTCCTGGGTGCTCAGTGCTCAGGGTGATTGGTGCTCAGTACTCAGGGTGCTGGGTGCTCAGTGCTCAGGGTGCTGGGTGCGCAGTCCTCAGGGTGCTCAGTGCTCAGGGTGCTGGGTGCTCAGTGCTCGGGGTGCTCGGTGCTCAGTACTCAAGGTGCTGAGTGCTCAGTACTCAGGGTGCTGGGTGCTCAGTACTCATGGTGCTGGGTGCTCAGTACTCAGGGGGCTGGGTGCTCAGTGCTCAGGGTGCTGGGTGCTCAGTGCTCAGGGTGCTGGGTGCTCAGTGCTCGGGGTGCTGGGTGCTCAGTGCTCGGGTGCTGGGTGCTCAGTGCTCAGGGTGTTGGGTGCTCAGTGCTCAGTGCTCAGGGTGCTGGGTGCTCAGTACTCAGGGTGCTGGGTGCTCTGTACTCAGGGTGCTGGGTGCTCAGTACTCGGAGTGCTTGGTGCTCAGTACTCGGGGTGCTTGGTGCTCAGTACTCAGGGTGCTCAGTGCTCAGTACTCGGGGTGCTGGGTGCTCAGTGCTCAGGGTGCTCAGTGCTCAGTTCTCGGGGTGCTGGGTGCTCAGTGCTCGGGGTGCTGGGTGCTCAGTGCTCGGGGTGCTGGGTGCTCAGTACTCTGGGTGCTGGGTGCTCAGTGCTCGGGGTGCTCGGTGCTCAGTACTCAAGGTGCTCCGTGCTCAGTGCTCAGGGTGCTGGGTGCTCAGTCCTCGGGGTGCTCCGTGCTCAGTGCTCAGGGTGCTGGGTGCTCAGTACTCAGGGTGCTCGTTGCTCAGTACTCAGGGTTCTCAGTGCTCAGGGTGCTGGGTGCTCAGTACTCAGCGTGCTCAGTGCTCAGTACTCGGGGTGCCGGGTGCTCAGTACTCAGTGTGCTCAGTGCTCAGTACTCGGGGTGCTGTGTGCTCAGTGCTCAGTGTGCTCAGTGCTCAGTGCTCGGGGTGCTGGGTGCTCAGTGCTCGGGGCGCTGGGTGCTCAGTGCTCGAGGTGCTGGTTGCTCAGTACTCAGGGTGCTGTGTGCTCATTGCTCAGTACTCAGCGTGCTTTGTGCTCAGTGCTCAGAGTGTTGGGTGCTCAGTGCTCAGGGTGCTCTGTGCTCAGTACTCAGGGTGCTGGGTGCTCAGTGCTCGGGGTGCTGCGTGCTCAGTGCTCAGGGTGCTGGGTGCTCAGTGCTCCGGGTGCTGGGTGCTCAGTGCTCGGGGTGCTCGGTGCTCAGTACTCAAGGTGCTGGGTGCTCAGTGGTCAGGGTGCTGGGTGCTCAGTCCTCGGGGTGCTCCGTGCTCAGTGATCAGGGTGCTGTGTGCTCAGTACTCAGGGTGTTCGGTGCTCAGTACTCAGGGATCTCAGTGCTCAGTACTCAGGGTGCTGGGTGTTCAGTGCTCAGGGTGCTGGGTGCTCAGTACTCAGGGTGCTCAGTGCTCAGTACTCGGAGTGCTTGGTGCTCAGTACTCAGGGTGCTCAGTGCTCAGTACTCGGGGTGCTGGGTGCTCAGTGCTCAGGGTGCTCAGTGCTCAGTGCTCGGGGTGCTGGGTGCTCAGTGCTCGGGGAGCTGGGTGCTCAGTGCTCGGGGTGCTGGGTGCTCAGTACTCTGGGTGCTGGGTGCTCAGTACACAGGGTGCTCAGTGCTCAGTACTCAGTGCTCAGGGTGCTCAGTGCTCAGTGCTCGGGGTGCTGGGTGCTCAGTGCTCGGGGCGCTGGGTGCTCAGTGCTCGGGGTGCTGGGTGCTCAGTACTCGGGGTGCTGGGTGCTCAGTACTCTGGGTGTTGGGTGCTCAGTACTCCGGGTGCTGGGTGCTACGTGCTCGGGGTGCTGGGTGCTCAGTGCTCAGGGTGCTGGGTCCACAGTGCTCAGGGTGCTGGGTGCTCAGTACTCAGGGTGCTGGGTGCTTAGTGCTCGAGGTGCTCGGAGCTCAGTACTCAAGGTGCTGGGTGCTCAGTTCTCAGGGTGCTGGGTGCTCAGTCCTCGGGGTGCTCCATGCTCAGGGTGCTGGGTGCTCAGTGCTCAGGGTGCTGGGTGCTCAGTGCTCGGGGTGCTGGTTGCTGAGTGCTCAGGGTGCTGGGTGCTCAGTGCTCGGGGTGCTCGGTGCTCAGTGCTCAGGGTCCTGGGTGCTCAGTACTCAGCGTGCTGGGTGCTTAGTACTCAGGGTGCTCAGTGCTCAGTACACAGGGTGCTGGGTGCTCAGTGCTCGGGGTGCTGGGTGCTCAGTGCTCAGTACTCAGGGTGCTGGGTGCTCAGTGCTCGGGGTGCTGGGTGCTCAGTACTCAGGGTGCTGGGTGCTCAGTACTCAGTGCTCGGGGTCCTTTGTGCTCCGTGCTCGGGGTGCTGGGCGCTCAGTGCTCTGGGTGCTTAGTGCTCAGTACTCAGGGTGCTGGGTGCTCAGTACTCAGGGTGCTGGTTGCTCATTCTCAGGGTGCTGGGTGCTCAGTGCTCGGGGTGCTGGGTGCTCAGTACTCAGGTTGCTGGGGGCTCAGTACTCAGGGTGCTGGGTGCTCAGTACTCAGGGTGTTCGGTTCTCAGTACTCAGGGTGCTGGGTGCTCATTCTCGGGGTGCTGGGTGCTCAGTGCTCGGGTTGCTGGGTGCTCAGTACTCAGGGTGCTGGGGGCTCAGTACTCAGGGTGCTGGGTGCTCAGTACTCAGGGTGATCTGTTCTCAGTACTCAGGTTGCAGGGTGCTCAGTGCTCGGGGTGCTGGGTGCTCAGTACTCGGGGTGCTCAGTGCTCAGTACTCAGGGTGCTGGGTGCTCAGTACTCAGGGTGCTGGGTGTTCAGTGCTCAGGGTGCTCGGTGCTCAATACTCGGGGTGCTGGGTGCTCAGTACTCGGGGTGCTGGGTGCTCAGTGCTCAGGGTGCTGGGTGCTCAGTGCTCAGGTTGCTGGGTGCTCAGTGCTGAGGGTGGTGCTGGGTGCTCAGTACTCAGGGTGCTGGGTGCTCAGTTCTCAGGGTGCTGGGTGCTCAGTACTAAGGTTGCTGGGTGCTCAGTACTCAGGGTGCTGGGTGCTCAGTACTCAGGGTGCTGGGTGCTCAGTGCTCAATGTGCTGGGTACTCAGTACTCAGGGTGCTGGGTGCTCAGTACTCACTGTGCTGGGTGCTCAGTGCTCAGGGTGCTGGGTGCTCAGTGCTCAGGGTGCTGGGTGCACAGTTCTCAGGGTGCTGGGTGCTCAGTCCTCAGGGTGATCGGTGCTCAGTACTCAGGGTGCTCAGTACTCAGGGTGCTGGGTGCTCAGTGCTCGGGGTGCTGGGTGCTCAGTACTCGGGGTGCTGGGTGCTCTGTACTCAGGGTGCTGGGTGCTCAGTGCTCGGGGTCCTGGGTGCTCAGTGCTCAGGGTGATTGGTGCTCAGTACTCAGGGTGCTGGGTGCTCAGTGCTCAGGGTGCTGGGTGCGCAGTCCTCAGGGTGCTCAGTGCTCAGGGTGCTGGGTGCTCAGTGCTCGGGGTGCTCGGTGCTCAGTACTCAAGGTGCTGAGTGCTCAGTACTCAGGGTGCTGGGTGCTCAGTACTCATGGTGCTGGGTGCTCAGTACTCAGGGGGCTGGGTGCTCAGTGCTCAGGGTGCTGGGTGCTCAGTGCTCAGGGTGCTGGGTGCTCAGTGCTCGGGGTGCTGGGTGCTCAGTGCTCGGGTGCTGGGTGCTCAGTGCTCAGGGTGTTGGGTGCTCAGTGCTCAGTGCTCAGGGTGCTGGGTGCTCAGTACTCAGGGTGCTGGGTGCTCTGTACTCAGGGTGCTGGGTGCTCAGTACTCGGAGTGCTTGGTGCTCAGTACTCGGGGTGCTTGGTGCTCAGTACTCAGGGTGCTCAGTGCTCAGTACTCGGGGTGCTGGGTGCTCAGTGCTCAGGGTGCTCAGTGCTCAGTGCTCGGGGTGCTGGGTGCTCAGTGCTCGGGGTGCTGGGTGCTCAGTGCTCGGGGTGCTGGGTGCTCAGTACTCTGGGTGCTGGGTGCTCAGTACTCAGGGTGCTCAGTGCTCAGTACTCAGTGCTCAGGGTGCTCAGTGCTCAGTGCTCGGGGTGCTGGGTGCTCAGTGCTCGGGGCGCTGGGTGCTCAGTGCTCGGGGTGCTGGGTGCTCAGTACTCGGGTTGCTGGGTGCTCAGTACTCTGGGTGTTGGGTGCTCAGTACTCTGGGTGCTGGGTGCTACGTGCTCGGGGTGCTGGGTGCTCAGTGCTCAGGGTGCTGGGTGCACAGTGCTCAGGGTGCTGGGTGCTCAGTACTCAGGGTGCTGGGTGCTTAGTGCTCGAGGTGCTCGGAGCTCAGTACTCAAGGTGCTGGGTGCTCAGTTCTCAGGGTGCTGGGTGCTCAGTCCTCGGGGTGCTCCATGCTCAGGGTGCTGGGTGCTCAGTGCTCAGGGTGCTGGGTGCTCAGTGCTCGGGGTGCTGGTTGCTGAGTGCTCAGGGTGCTGGGTGCTCAGTGCTCGGGGTGCTCGGTGCTCAGTGCTCAGGGTCCTGGGTGCTCAGTACTCAGCGTGCTGGGTGCTTAGTACTCAGGGTGCTCAGTGCTCAGTACACAGGGTGCTGGCTGCTCAGTGCTCGGGGTGCTGGGTGCTCAGTGCTCAGGGTGCTGGGTGCTCAGTACTCAGTGCTCGGGGTCCTTTGTGCTCCGTGCTCGGGGTGCTGGGCGCTCAGTGCTCTGGGTGCTTAGTGCTCAGTACTCAGGGTGCTGGGTGCTCAGTACTCAGGGTGCTGGTTGCTCATTCTCGGGGTGCTGGGTGCTCAGTGCTCGGGGTGCTGGGTGCTCAGTACTCAGGTTGCTGGGGGCTCAGTACTCAGGGTGCTGGGTGCTAAGTACTCAGGGTGTTCGGTTCTCAGTACTCAGGGTGCTGGGTGCTCATTCTCGGGGTGCTGGGTGCTCAGTGCTCGGGGTGCTGGGTGCTCAGTACTCAGGGTGCTGGGGGCTCAGTACTCAGGGTGCTGGGTGCTCAGTACTCAGGGTGATCTGTTCTCAGTACTCAGGTTGCAGGGTGCTCAGTGCTCGGGGTGCTGGGTGCTCAGTACTCGGGGTGCTCAGTGCTCAGTACTCAGGGTGCTGGGTGCTCAGTACTCAGGGTGCTGGGTGTTCAGTGCTCAGGGTGCTCGGTGCTCAATACTCGGGGTGCTGGGTGCTCAGTACTCGGGGTGCTTTGTGCTCAGTGCTCAGGGTGCTGGGTGCTCAGTGCTCGGGTTGCTGGGTGCTCAGTGCTGAGGGTGGTGCTGGGTGCTCAGTACTCAGGGTGCTGGGTGCTCAGTGCTCAGGGTGCTGGGTGCTCAGTACTAAGGTTGCTGGGTGCTCAGTACTCAGGGTACTGGGTGCTCAGTACTCAGGGTGCTGGGTGCTCAGTGCTCAATGTGCTGGGTACTCAGTACTCAGGGTGCTGGGTGCTCAGTACTCACTGTACTGGGTGCTCAGTGCTCAGGGTGCTGGGTGCTCAGTGCTCAGGGTGCTGGGTGCACAGTACTCAGGGTGCTGGGTGCTCAGTGCTCAGGGTGATCGGTGCTCAGTACTCAGGGTGCTCAGTACTCAGGGTGCTGGGTGCTCAGTGCTCGGGGTGCTGGGTGCTCAGTACTCGGGGTGCTGGGTGCTCTGTACTCAGGGTGCTGGGTGCTCAGTGCTCGGGGTCCTGGGTGCTCAGTGCTCAGGGTGATTGGTGCTCAGTACTCAGGGTGCTGGGTGCTCAGTGCTCAGGGTGCTGGGTGCGCAGTCCTCAGGGTGCTCAGTGCTCAGGGTGCTGGGTGCTCAGTGCTCGGGGTGCTCGGTGCTCAGTACTCAAGGTGCTGAGTGCTCAGTACTCAGGGTGCTGGGTGCTCAGTACTCATGGTGCTGGGTGCTCAGTACTCAGGGGGCTGGGTGCTCAGTGCTCAGGGTGCTGGGTGCTCAGTGCTCAGGGTGCTGGGTGCTCAGTGCTCGGGGTGCTGGGTGCTCAGTGCTCGGGTGCTGGGTGCTCAGTGCTCAGGGTGTTGGGTGCTCAGTGCTCAGTGCTCAGGGTGCTGGGTGCTCAGTACTCAGGGTGCTGGGTGCTCTGTACTCAGGGTGCTGGGTGCTCAGTGCTCAGGGTGCTGGGTGCTCAGTACTCTGGGTGTTGGGTGCTCAGTACTCAGGGTGCTGGGTGCTCAGTGCTCAGGGTGCTGGGTGATCAGTGCTCAGGGTGCTGGGTGCTCAGTGATCGGGGTGCTGGGTGCTCAGTGCTCTGGGTGCTTAGTGCTCAGTACTCAGGGTGCTGGGTTCTCAGTACTCAGGGTGCTGGGTGCTCATTCTCGGGGTGCTGGGTGCTCAGTGCTCGGGGTGCTGGGTGCTCAGTACTCAGGGTGCTGGGGGCTCAGTACTCAGGGTGCTGGGTGCTCAGTACTCAGGGTGCTCGGATCTCAGTATTCAGGGTGCTGGGTTCTCATTCTCGGGGTGCTGGGTGCTCAGTGCTCGGGGTGCTGGGTGCTCAGTACTCAGGGTGCTGGGGGCTCAGTACTCAGGGTGCTGGGTGCTCAGTACTCAGGGTGATCTCTTCTCAGTACTCAGGTTGCTGGGTGCTCAGTGCTCGGGGTGATGGGTGCTCAGTACTCGGGGTGCTCAGTGCTCAGTACTCAGGGTGCTGGGTGCTCAGTGCTCGGGGTGCTGGGTGCTCAGTGCTCGGGGTGCTGGGTGCTCAGTGCTGAGGGTGGTGCTGGGTGCTCAGTACTCAGGGTGCTGGGTGCTCAGTGCTCAGGGTGCTGGGTGCTCAGTACTAAGGGTGCTGGGTGCTCAGTACTCAGGGTGCTGGGTGCTCAGTACTCAGGGTGCTGGGTGCTCAGTGCTCAGGGTCCTTGGTGCTCAGTGCTCAGGGTGCTGGGTGCTCAGTACTCAGGGTGCTGGGTGCTCAGTGCTCAGGGTGATCGGTGCTCAGTACTCAGGGTGCTCAGTACTCAGGGTGCTGGCTGCTCAGTGCTCGGGGTGCTGGGTGCTCAGTACTCGGGGTGCTGGGTGCTCTGTACTCAGGGTGCTGGGTGCTCAGTGCTCGGGGTCCTGGGTGCTCTGTGCTCAGGGTGATCGGTGCTCAGTACTCAGGGTGCTGGGTGCTCAGTGCTCAGGGTGCTGGGTACTCAGTCCTCAGGGTACTCAGTGCTCAGGGTGCTGGGTGCTCAGTGCTCGGGGTGCTCGGTGCTCAGTACTCAGGGTGCTGAGTGCTAAGTACTCAGGGTGCTGGGTGCTCAGTACTCATGGTGCTGGGTGCTCAGTACTCAGGGTGCTGGGTGCTCAGTGTTCAGGGTGCTGGGTGCTCAGTGCGCGGGGTGCTGGGTGCTCAGTGCTCGGGGTGCTGGGTGCTCAGTGCTCAGTGCTCAGGGTGTTGGGTGCTCAGTGCTCAGTGCTCAGGGTGCTGGGTGCTCAGTACTCAGGGTGCTGGGTGCTCAGTACTCAGGGTGCTGGGTGCTCTGTGCTCAGGGTGCTGGGTGCTCAGGACTCTGGGTGTTGGGTGCTCAGTACTCAGGGTGCTGGGTGCTCAGTGCTCGGGGTGCTGGGTGCTCAGTGCTCGGGGTGCTCCGTGCTCAGTGCTCAGGGTGCTGGGTGCTCAGTATTCAGCGTGCTGGGTGCTCAGTGCTCGGGGTGCTCGGTGCTCAGTACTCAAGGTGCTGGGTGCTCAGTGCTCAGGGTGCTGGGTGCTCAGTCCTCGGGGTGCTCCGTGCTCAGTGCTCAGGGTGCTGGGTGCTCAGTACTCAGGGTGCTCGGTGCTCAGTACTCAGGGTTCTCAGTGCTCAGGGTGCTGGGTGCTCACTACTCAGGGTGCTCAGTGCTCAGTACTCGGGGTGCTGGGTGCTCAGTACTCAGGGTGCTCAGTGCTCAGTACTCGGGGTGCTGGGTGCTCAGTGCTCAGTGTGCTCAGTGCTCAGTGCTCGGGGTGCTCGGTGTTCAGTGCTCGGGGCGCTGGGTGCTCAGTGCTCAGGGTGCTCAGTGCTCAGGGTGCTGTGTGCTCAGTGCTGAGTACTCAGCGTGCTGGGTGCTCAGTGCTCAGAGTGTTGGGTGCTCAGTACTCAGGGTGCTGGGTGCTCAGTGCTAAGTGCTCAGGGTGCTCAGTGCTCAGGGTGCTCAGTGCTCAGGGTGCTGGGTGCTCAGGGTGCTGGGTGCTCAGTGCTCAGGGTGCTGGGTGCTCAGTGCTCTGTGCTCAGGGTGCTGGGTGCTCAGTGCTCAGTGCTCAGGGTGCGGTGTTCAGTACTCAGGGTGCTCGGTGCTCAGTGCTCAGGGTGCTGGGAGCTCAGTACTCAGGGTTCTGGGTGCTCAGTGCTCGGGGTGCTGGGTGCTCAGTGCTCAGGGTGATCAGTGCTCAGTACTAAGGGTGCTGGGTGCTCAGTGATCAGGGTGCTGGGTGCTCAGTCCTCAGGGTGCTCAGTACTCAGGGTGCTCGGTGCTCAGTGCTCAGTACTCAGGGTGCTCAGTACTCAGGGTGCTGGGTGCTCAGTGCTCAGGGTGCTGGGTGCTCAGTACTCAGGGTGCTGGGTGTTCAGTACTCGGGGTGTTGGGTGCTCAGTACTCAGGGTGCTGGGTGCTCAGTGCTCGGGGTGCTGGGTGCTCAGTGCTCAGGGTGATCGGTGCTCAGTGCTCAGGGTGCTGGGTGCTCAGTCCTCCGGGTGCTCAGTGCTCAGGGTGCTGGGTGCTCAGTGCTCGGGGTGCTCGGTGCTCAGTACTCAGGGTGCTGAGTGCTCAGTACTCAGGGTGCTGGGTGCTCAGTACTCATGGTGCTGGGTGCTCAGTACTCAGGGTGCTGGGTGCTCAGTGCTCAGGGTTCTGGGTGCTCAGTGCGCGGGGTGCTCGGTGCTCAGTGCTCGGGGTGCTGGGTGCTCAGTGCTCAGTGCTCAGGGTGTTGGGTGCTCAGTGCTCAGTGCTCAGGGTGCTGGGTGCTCAGTACTCAGGGTGCTGGGTGCTCAGTACTCAGGGTGCTGGGTGATCAGCGCTCAGGGTGCTGGGTGCTCAGGACTCTGGGTGTTGGGTGCTCAGTATTCAGGGTGCTGGGTGCTCAGTGCTCGGGGTGCTGGGTGCTCAGTTCTCGGGGTGCTGGGTGCTCAGTGCTCAGGGTGCTGGGTGCTCAGTATTCAGCGTGCTGGGTGCTCAGTGCTCGGGGTGCTCGGTGCTCAGTACTCAAGGTGCTGGGTGCTCAGTGCTCAGGGTGCTGGGTGCTCACTCCGCGGGGTGCTCCGTGCTCAGTGCTCAGGGTGCTGGGTGCTCAGTACTCAGGGTGCTCGGTGCTCAGTACTCCGGGTTCTCAGTGCTCAGGGTGCTGGGTGCTCAGTACTCAGGGTGCTCAGTGCTCAGTACTCGGGGTGCTGGGTGCTCAGTACTCAGGGTGCTCAGTGCTCAGTACTCGGGGTGCTGGGTGTTCAGTGCTCAGTGGGCTCAGTGCTCAGTGCTCGGGGTGCTGGGTGCTCAGTGCTCGGGGCGCTGGGTGCTCAGTGCTCGAGGTGCTGGTTGCTCAGTACTCAGGGTGCTGTGTGATCAGTGCTCAGTACTCAGCGTGCTGGGTGCTCAGTGCTCAGCGTGTTGGGTGCTCAGTACTCAGGGTGCTGGGTGCTCAGTGCTCAGAGCTCAGGGTGCTCAGTGCTCAGGGTGCTCAGTGCTCAGGGTTCTGGGTGCTCAGGGTGCTGGGTGCTCAGTGCTCGGGGTGCTGGGTGCTCAGTGCTCAGTGCTCAGGGTGCTGGGTGCTCAGTGCTCAGTGCTCAGGGTGCTGGGTGTTCAGTACTCAGGGTTCTCGGTGCTCAGTGCTCAGGGTGCTGGGTGCTCAGTACTCAGGGTTCTGGGTGCTCAGTGCTCGGGGTGCTGGGTGCTCAGTGCTCAGGGTGATCAGTGCTCAGTACTAAGTGTGCTGGGTGCTCAGTGCTCAGGGTGCTGGGTGCTCAGTCCTCAGGGTGCTCAGTACTCAGGGTGCTCGGTGCTCAGTGCTCAGTACTCAGGGTGCTCAGTACTCAGGGTGCTGGGTGCTCAGTGCTCGGGGTGCTGGGTGCTCAGTACTGAGGGTGCTGGGTGCTCAGTACTAGGGGTGCTGGGTGCTCAGTACTCAGGGTGCTGGGTGCTCAGTGCTCGGGTTGCTGGGTCCTCAGTGCTCAGGGTGATCGGTGCTCAGTGCTCAGGGTGCTGGGTGCTCAGTCCTCCGGGTGCTCAGTGCTCAGGGTGCTGGGTGCTCAGTGCTCGGGGTGCTCGGTGCTCAGTACTCAGGGTGCTGAGTGCTCAGTACTCAGGGTGCTGGGTGCTCAGTACTCAGGGTGCTGGGTGCTCAGTACTCAGGGTGCTGGGTGCTCAATGCTCAGGGTGCTGGGTGCTCAGTGCTCAGGGTGCTGGGTGCTCAGTGCTCGGGGTGCTGGGTGCTCAGGGCTGTGGTGCTGGGTGCTCAGTGCTCAGTGCTCAGGGTGCTGGTTGCTCAGTGCTCTGTGCTCAGGGTGCTGGTTGCGCAGTACTCAGGGTGCTGGGTGCTCAATACTCAGGGTGCTGGGTGCTCAGTGCTCAGGGTGCTCTGTGCTCAGTACTCAGGGTGCTGGGTGCTCAGTGCTCGGGGTGCTGCGTGCTCAGTGCTCAGGGTGCTGGGTGCTCAGTGCTCAGGGTGCTGGGTGCTCAGTACTCATGGTGCTGGGTGCTCAGTGCTCGGGGTGCTCGGTGCTCAGTACTCAATGTGCTGGGTGCTCAGTGCTCAGGGTGCTGGGTGCTCAGTCCTCGGGGTGCTCCGTGCTCAGTGATCAGGGTGCTGGGTGCTCAGTACTCAGGGTGCTCGGTGCTCAGGGTGCTGGCTGCTCAGTGCTCGGGGTGCTGGGTGCCCAGTACTCGGGGTGCTGTGTGCTCTGTACTCAGGGTGCTGGGTGCTCAGTGCTCGGGGTCCTGGGTGCTCAGTGCTCAGGGTGATCGGTGCTCAGTACTCAGGGTGCTGGGTGCTCAGTGCTCAGGGTGCTGGGTACTCAGTCCTCAGGGTGCTCAGTGCTCAGGGTGCTGGGTGCTCAGTGCTCGGGGTGCTGCGTGCTCAGTGCTCAGGGTGCTGTGTGCTCAGTACTCAGGGTGCTCAGTGCTCAGTACTCAGTGATCAGGGTGCTCAGTGCTCAGTGCCCAGGGTGCTGGGTGTTCAGTACTCAGGGTGCTGGGTGCTCAGTACTCAGGGTGCTGGGTGCTCAGTGCTCAGGGTGCTGGGTGCTCAGTAATCTGGGTGTTGGGTGCTCAGTACTCAGGGTGCTGGGTGCTCCGTGCTCGGGGTGCTGGGTGCTCAGTGCTCAGGGTGCTGGGTGCTCAGTACTCAGGGTGCTGGGTGTTTATTGCTCGAGGTGCTCGGTGCTCAGTACTCAAGGTGCTGGGTGCTCAGTTCTCAGGTTGCTGGGTGCTCAGTCCTCGGGGTGCTCCATGCTCAGGGTGCTGGGTGCTCAGTGCTCAGGGTGCTGGGTGCTCAGTGCTCGGGGTGCTGGGTGCTGAGTGCTCAGGGTGCTGGGTGCTCAGTGCTCGGGGTGCTCGGTGCTCAGTGCTCAGGGTCCTGGGTGCTCAGTACTCAGGGTGCTGGGTGCTTAGTACTCAGGGTGCTCAGTGCTCAGTACACAGGGTGCTGGGTGCTCAGTGCTCAGGGTGCTGGGTGCTCAGTGCTCAGGGTGCTGGGTGCTCAGTGATCGGGGTGCTGGCTGCTCAGTACTCAGGGTGCTCAGTGCTCGGGGAGCTCGGTGCTCAGTACTCAGGGTGTTGGGTGCTCAGTACTCAGTGCTCGGGGTCCTGGGTGCTCGGGGTGCTGGGCGCTCAGTGCTCTGGGTGTTTAGTGCTCAGTACTCAGGGTGCTGGGTGCTCAGTGCTCAGTGTGCTCAGTGCTCAGTGCTCGGGGTGCTGGATGCTCAGTGCTCGGGGCGCTGGGTTCTCAGTGCTCGAGGTGCTGGTTGCTCAGTACTCAGGGTGCTGTGTGCTCAGTGCTCAGTACTCAGCGTGCTGGGTGCTCAGTGCTCAGAGTGTTGGGTGCTCAGTACTCAGGGTGCTGGGTGCTCAGTGCTAAGTGCTCAGGGTGCTCAGTGCTCAGGGTGCTCAGTGCTCAGGGTGCTGGGTGCTCAGGGTGCTGGGTGCTCAGTGCTCGGGGTGCTGGGTGCTCAGTGCTCAGTGCTCAGGGTGCTGGGTGCTCAGTGCTCAGTGCTCAGGGTGCTGGGTGTTCAGTACTCAGGGTGCTCGGTGCTCAGTGCTCAGGGTGCTGGGTGCTCAGTACTCAGGGTTCTGGGTGCTCAGTGCTCGGGGTGCTGGGTGCTCAGTGCTCAGGGTGATCAGTGCTCAGTACTAAGGGTGCTGGGTGCTCAGTGCTCAGGGTGCTGGGTGCTCAGTCCTCAGGGTGCTCAGTACTCAGGGTGCTCGGTGCTCAGTGCTCAGTACTCAGGGTGCTCAGTACTCAGGGTGCTGGGTGCTCAGTGCTCAGGGTGCTGGGTGCTCAGTACTCAGGGTGCTGGGTGCTCAGTACTCGGGGTGCTGGGTGCTCAGTACTCAGGGTGCTGGGTGCTCAGTGCTTGGGGTGCTGGGTGCTCAGTGCTCAGGGTGATCGGTGCTCAGGGTGCTGGGTGCTCAGTCCTCCGGGTGCTCAGTGCTCAGGGTGCTGGGTGCTCAGTGCTCGGGGTGCTCGGTGCTCAGTACTCAGGGTGCTGAGTGCTCAGTACTCAGGGTGCTGGGTGCTCAGTACTCATGGTGCTGGGTGCTCAGTACTCAGGGTGCTGGGTGCTCAGTGCTCAGGGTGCTGGGTGCTCAGTGTGCGGGGTGCTGGGCGCTCAGTGCTCGGGGTGCTGGGTGCTCAGTGCTCAGTGCTCAGGGTGTTGGGTGCTCAGTGCTCAGTGCTCAGGGTGCTGGGTGCTCAGGACTCAGGGTGCTGGGTGATCAGTGCTCAGGGTGCTGGGTGCTCAGGACTCTGGGTGTTGGGTGCTCAGTACTCAGGGTGATGGGTGCTCAGTGCTAGGGGTGCTGGGTGCTCAGCGCTCGGGGTGCTGGGTGATCAGTGCTCAGGGTGCTGGGTGCTCAGTATTCAGCGTGCTGGGTGCTCAGTGCTCGGGGTGCTCGGTGCTCAGTACTCAAGGTGCTGGGTGCTCAGTGCTCAGCGTGCTGGGTGCTCACTCCGCGGGGTGCTCCGTGCTCAGTGCTCAGGGTGCTGGGTGCTCAGGTCTCAGGTTGCTCGGTGCTCAGTACTCCGGGTTCTCAGTGCTCAGAGTGCTGGGTGCTAAGTACTCAGGGTGCTCAGTGCTCAGTACTCGGGGTGCTGGGTGTTCAGTACTCAGGGTGCTCAGTGCTCAGTACTCGGGGTGCTGGGTGCTCAGTGCTCAGTGTGCTCAGTGCTCAGTGCTCGGGGTGCTGGGTGCTCAGTGCTCGGGGCGCTGGGTGCTCAGTGCTCGAGGTGCTGGTTGCTCAGTACTCAGGGTGCTGTGTGCTCAGTGCTCAGTACTCAGGGTGCTCAGTGCTCAGGGTGCTCAGTGCTCAGGGTTCTGGGTGCTCAGGGTGCTGGGTGCTCAGTGCTCGGGGTGCTGGGTGCTCAGTGCTCAGTGCTCAGGGTGCTGGGTGCTCAGTGCTCAGGGTGCTGGGTGCTCAGTACTCAGGGTTCTGGGTGCTCAGTGCTCGGGGTGCTGGGTGCTCAGTGCTCAGTACTCAGTGTTCTCGGTGCTCAGTGCTCAGGGTGCTGGGTGCTCAGTACTCAGGGTTCTGGGTGCTCAGTGCTCGGGGTTCTGGATGCTCAGTGCTCAGGGTGATCAGTGCTCAGTACTAAGGGCGCTGGGTGCTCAGTGCTCGTGGTGCTGGTTGCTCAGTACTCAGGGTGCTGTGTGCTCAGTGCTCAGTACTCAGCGTGCTGGGTGCTCAGTGCTCAGAGTGTTGGGTGCTCAGTACTCAGGGTGCTGGGTGATCAGTGCTCAGTGCTCAGGGTGCTCAGTGCTCAGGGTGCTCAGTGCTCAGGTTTCTGGGTGCTCAGCGTGCTGGGTGCTCAGTGCTCGGGGTGCTGGGTGCTCAGTGCTCAGTGCTCAGGGTGCTGGGTGCTCAGTGCTCAGGGTGCTGGGTGTTCAGTACTCAGGGTTCTGGGTGCTCAGTGCTCGGGGTGCTGGGTGCTCAGTACTCAGGGTTCTGGGTGCTCAGTGCTCGGGGTGCTGGGTGCTCAGTGCTCAGGGTGATCAGTGCTCAGTAATAAGGGTGCTGGGTGCTCAGTGCTCAGGGTGCTGGGTGCTCAGTCCTCAGGGTGCTCAGTACTCAGGGTGCTCGGTGCTCAGTGCTCAGTACTCAGGGTGCTCAGTACTCAGGGTGCTGGGTGCTCAGTGCTCGGGGTGCTGGGTGCTCAGTACTGAGGGTGCTGGGTGCTCAGTACTCGGGGTGCTGGGTGCTCAGTACTCAGGGTGCTGGGTGCTCAGTGCTCGGGGTGCTGGGTGCTCAGTGCTCAGGGTGAACGGTGCTCAGTGCTCAGGGTGCTGGGTGCTCAGTCCTCCGGGTGCGCAGTGCTCAGGGTGCTGGGTGCTCAGTGCTCGGGGTGCTCGGTGCTCAGTACTCAGGGTGCTGAGTGCTCAGTACTCAGGGTGCTGGGTGCTCATTACTCAGGGTGCTGGGTGCTCAGTACTCAGGGTCCTGGGTGCTCAATGCTCAGGGTGCTGGGTGCTCAGTGCTCAGGGTGCTGGGTGCTCAGTGCTCGGGGTGCTGGGTGCTCAGGGCTGTATTGCTGGGTGCTCAGTGCTCAGTGCTCAGGGTGCTGGGTGCTCAGTGCTCAGTGCTCAGGGTGCTGGTTGCTCAGTACTCAGGGTGCTGGGTGCTCAGTGCTCAGGGTGCTGGGTGCTCAGTACTCAGGGTGCTCAGTGCTCAGTACTCGGAGTGCTTGGTGCTCAGTACTCAGGGTGCTCAGTGCTCAGTACTCGGGGTGCTGGGTGCTCAGTGCTCAGTGTGCTCAGTGCTCAGTGCTCGGGGTGCTGGGTGCTCAGTGCTCGGGGCGCTGGGTGCTCAGTGCTCGGGGTGCTGGGTGCTCAGTACACGGGGTGCTGGGTGCTCAGTACTCAGGGTGCTCAGTGCTCAGTACTCAGTGCTCAGGGTGCTCAGTGCTCAGTGCTCAGGGTGCTGGGTGTTCAGTACTCAGGGTGCTGGGTGCTCAGTACTCAGTGTGCTGGGTGCTCAGTGCTCAGGGTGCTGGGTGCTCAGTAATCTGGGTGTTGGGTGCTCAGTACTAAGGGTGCTGGGTGCTCCGTGCTCGGGGTGCTGGGTGCTCAGTGCTCAGGGTGCTGGGTGCTCAGTGCTCAGGGTGCTGGGTGCTCAGTACTCAGGGTGCTGGGTGTTTAGTGCTCGAGGTGCTCGGTGCTCAGTACTCAAGGTGCTGGGTGCTCAGTTCTCAGGGTGCTGGGTGCTCAGTCCTCGGGGTGCTCCATGCTCAGGGTGCTGGGTGCTCAGTGCTCAGGGTGCTGGTTGCTCAGTGCTCGGGGTGCTGGGTGCTGAGTGCTCAGTGTGCTGGGTGCTCAGTGCTCGGGGTGCTCGGTGCTCAGTGCTCAGGGTCCTGGGTGCTCAGTACTCAGGGTGCTCGGTGCTCAGTGCTCAGGGTCCTGGGTGCTCAGTACTCAGGGTGCAGGGTGCTTAGTACTCAGGGTGCTCAGTGCTCAGTACACAGGGTGCTGGGTGCTCAGTGCTCGGGGCGCTGGGTTCTCAGTGCTCGAGGTGCTGGTTGCTCAGTACTCAGGGTGCTGTGTGCTCAGTGCTCAGTACTCAGCGTGCTGGGTGCTCAGTGCTCAGAGTGTTGGGTGCTCAGTACTCAGGGTGCTGGGTGCTCAGTGCTAAGTGCTCAGGGTGCTCAGTGCTCAGGGTGCTCAGTGCTCAGGGTGCTGGGTGCTCAGGGTGCTGGGTGCTCAGTGCTCGGGGTGCTGGGTGCTCAGTGCTCAGTGCTCAGGGTGCTGGGTGCTCAGTGCTCAGTGCTCAGGGTGCTGGGTGTTCAGTACTCAGGGTGCTCGGTGCTCAGTGCTCAGGGTGCTGGGTGCTCAGTACTCAGGGTTCTGGGTGCTCAGTGTTCGGGGTGCTGGGTGCTCAGTGCTCAGGGTGATCAGTGCTCAGTACTAAGGGTGCTGGGTGCTCAGTGCTCAGGGTGCTGGGTGCTCAGTCCTCAGGGTGCTCAGTACTCAGGGTGCTCGGTGCTCAGTGCTCAGTACTCAGGGTGCTCAGTACTCAGGGTGCTGGGTGCTCAGTGCTCAGGGTGCTGGGTGCTCAGTACTCAGGGTGCTGGGTGCTCAGTACTCGGGGTGCTGGGTGCTCAGTACTCAGGGTGCTGGGTGCTCAGTGCTTGGGGTGCTGGGTGCTCAGTGCTCAGGGTGATCGGTGCTCAGGGTGCTGGGTGCTCAGTCCTCCGGGTGCTCAGTGCTCAGGGTGCTGGGTGCTCAGTGCTCGGGGTGCTCGGTGCTCAGTACTCAGGGTGCTGAGTGCTCAGTACTCAGGGTGCTGGGTGCTCAGTACTCAGGGTGCTGGGTGCTCAGTGCTCAGGGTGCTGGGTGCTCAGTGTGCGGGGTGCTGGGCGCTCAGTGCTCGGGGTGCTGGGTGCTCAGTGCTCAGTGCTCAGGGTGTTGGGTGCTCAGTGCTCAGTGCTCAGGGTGCTGGGTGCTCAGGACTCAGGGTGCTGGGTGATCAGTGCTCAGGGTGCTGGGTGCTCAGGACTCTGGGTGTTGGGTGCTCAGTACTCAGGGTGATGGGTGCTCAGTGCTAGGGGTGCTGGGTGCTCAGTGCTCGGGGTGCTGGGTGATCAGTGCTCAGGGTGCTGGGTGCTCAGTATTCAGCGTGCTGGGTGCTCAGTGCTCGGGGTGCTCGGTGCTCAGTACTCAAGGTGCTGGGTGCTCAGTGCTCAGCGTGCTGTGTGCTCACTCCGCGGGGTGCTCCGTGCTCAGTGCTCAGGGTGCTGGGTGCTCAGGTCTCAGGTTGCTCGGTGCTCAGTACTCCGGGTTCTCAGTGCTCAGAGTGCTGGGTGCTAAGTACTCAGGGTGCTCAGTGCTCAGTACTCGGGGTGCTGGGTGTTCAGTACTCAGGGTGCTCAGTGCTCAGTACTCGGGGTGCTGGGTGCTTAGTGCTCAGTGTGCTCAGTGCTCAGTGCTCGGGGTGCTGGGTGCTCAGTGCTCGGGGCGCTGGGTGCTCAGTGCTCGAGGTGCTGGTTGCTCAGTACTCAGGGTGCTGTGTGCTCAGTGCTCAGTACTCAGGGTGCTCAGTGCTCAGGGTGCTCAGTGCTCAGGGTTCTGGGTGCTCAGGGTGCTGGGTGCTCAGTGCTCGGGGTGCTGGGTGCTCAGTGCTCAGTGCTCAGGGTGCTGGGTGCTCAGTGCTCAGGGTGCTGGGTGCTCAGTACTCAGGGTTCTGGGTGCTCAGTGCTCGGGGTGCTGGGTGCTCAGTGCTCAGTACTCAGTGTTCTCGGTGCTCAGTGCTCAGGGTGCTGGGTGCTCAGTTCTCAGGGTTCTGGGTGCTCAGTGCTCGGGGTTCTGGATGCTCAGTGCTCAGGGTGATCAGTGCTCAGTACTAAGGGCGCTGGGTGCTCAGTGCTCGTGGTGCTGGTTGCTCAGTACTCAGGGTGCTGTGTGCTCAGTGCTCAGTACTCAGCGTGCTGGGTGCTCAGTGCTCAGAGTGTTGGGTGCTCAGTACTCAGGGTGCTGGGTGATCAGTGCTCAGTGCTCAGGGTGCTCAGTGCTCAGGGTGCTCAGTGCTCAGGGTTCTGGGTGCTCAGCGTGCTGGGTGCTCAGTGCTCGGGGTGCTGGGTGCTCAGTGCTCAGTGCTCAGGGTGCTGGGTGCTCAGTGCTCAGGGTGCTGGGTGTTCAGTACTCAGGGTTCTGGGTGCTCAGTGCTCGGGGTGCTGGGTGCTCAGTACTCAGGGTTCTGGGTGCTCAGTGCTCGGGGTGCTGGGTGCTCAGTGCTCAGGGTGATCAGTGCTCAGTAATAAGGGTGCTGGGTGCTCAGTGCTCAGGGTGCTGGGTGCTCAGTCCTCAGGGTGCTCAGTACTCAGGGTGCTCGGTGCTCAGTGCTCAGTACTCAGGGTGCTCAGTACTCAGGGTGCTGGGTGCTCAGTGCTCGGGGTGCTGGGTGCTCAGTACTGAGGGTGCTGGGTGCTCAGTACTCGGGGTGCTGGGTGCTCAGTACTCAGGGTGCTGGGTGCTCAGTGCTCGGGGTGCTGGGTGCTCAGTGCTCAGGGTGAACGGTGCTCAGTGCTCAGGGTGCTGGGTGCTCAGTCCTCCGGGTGCGCAGTGCTCAGGGTGCTGGGTGCTCAGTGCTCGGGGTGCTCGGTGCTCAGTACTCAGGGTGCTGAGTGCTCAGTACTCAGGGTGCTGGGTGCTCATTACTCAGGGTGCTGGGTGCTCAGTACTCAGGGTCCTGGGTGCTCAATGCTCAGGGTGCTGGGTGCTCAGTGCTCAGGGTGCTGGGTGCTCAGTGCTCGGGGTGCTGGGTGCTCAGGGCTGTATTGCTGGGTGCTCAGTGCTCAGTGCTCAGGGTGCTGGGTGCTCAGTGCTCAGTGCTCAGGGTGCTGGTTGCTCAGTACTCAGGGTGCTGGGTGCTCAGTGCTCAGGGTGCTCTGTGCTCAGTACTCAGGGTGCTGGGTGCTCAGTGCTCAGGGTGCTGGGTGCTCAGTACTCAGGGTGCTCAGTGCTCAGTACTCGGAGTGCTTGGTGCTCAGTACTCAGGGTGCTCAGTGCTCAGTACTCGGGGTGCTGGGTGCTCAGTGCTCAGTGTGCTCAGTGCTCAGTGCTTGGGGTGCTGGGTGCTCAGTGCTCGGGGCGCTGGGTGCTCAGTGCTCGGGGTGCTGGGTGCTCAGTACACGGGGTGCTGGGTGCTCAGTACTCAGGGTGCTCAGTGCTCAGTACTCAGTGCTCAGGGTGCTCAGTGCTCAGTGCTCAGGGTGCTGGGTGTTCAGTACTCAGGGTGCTGGGTGCTCAGTACTCAGTGTGCTGGGTGCTCAGTGCTCAGGGTGCTGGGTGCTCAGTAATCTGGGTGTTGGGTGCTCAGTACTAAGGGTGCTGGGTGCTCCGTGCTCGGGGTGCTGGGTGCTCAGTGCTCAGGGTGCTGGGTGCTCAGTGCTCAGGGTGCTGGGTGCTCAGTACTCAGGGTGCTGGGTGTTTAGTGCTCGAGGTGCTCGGTGCTCAGTACTCAAGGTGCTGGGTGCTCAGTTCTCAGGGTGCTGGGTGCTCAGTCCTCGGGGTGCTCCATGCTCAGGGTGCTGGGTGCTCAGTGCTCAGGGTGCTGGTTGCTCAGTGCTCGGGGTGCTGGGTGCTGAGTGCTCAGTGTGCTGGGTGCTCAGTGCTCGGGGTGCTCGGTGCTCAGTGCTCAGGGTCCTGGGTGCTCAGTACTCAGGGTGCTCGGTGCTCAGTGCTCAGGGTCCTGGGTGCTCAGTACTCAGGGTGCAGGGTGCTTAGTACTCAGGGTGCTCAGTGCTCAGTACACAGGGTGCTGGGTGCTCAGTGCTCGGGGTGCTGGGTGCTCAGTGCTCAGTACTCAGGGTGCTGGGTGCTCAGTGCTCGGGGTGCTGGGTGCTCAGTAATCAGCGTGCTCCGTGCTCAGTACTCAGGGTGCTGGGTGCTCAGTGCTCAGGGTGCTGGGTGCTCAGTGATCAGGGTGCTGGGTGCTCAGTGATCGGGGTGCTGGGTGCTCAGTACTCAGGGTGCTCAGTGATCGGGGAGCTCGGTGCTCAGTACTCAGGGTGCTGGGTGCTCAGTACTCAGTGCTCGGGGTCCTGGGTGCTCCGTGCTCGGGGTGCTGGGCGCTCAGTGCTCTGGGTGTTTAGTGCTCAGTACTCAGGGTGCTGGGTGCTCAGTACTCAGGGTGCTGGGTGCTCATTCTCGGGGTGCTGGGTGCTCAGTGCGCGGGGTGCTGGGTGCTCAGTACTCAGGGTGCTGGGGGCTCAGTACTCAGGGTGCTGGGTGCTCAGTAATCAGGGTGCTCGTTTCTCAGTACTGAGGGTGCTGGGTGCTCATTCTCGGGGTGCTGGGTGCTCAGTGCTCGGGGTGATGGGTGCTCAGTACTCAGGGTGCTGGTGGCTCAGTACTCTGGGTGCTGGGTGCTCAGTACTCAGGGTGATCTGTTCTCAGTACTCAGGTTGCAGGGTGCTCAGTGCTCAGGGTGCTGCTTGCTCAGTACTAAGGGTGCTGGGTGCTCAGTACTCAGGGTGCTGGGTGTTCAGTGCTCGGGGTGCTCGGTGCTCAGTACTCGGGGTGCTGGGTGCTCAGTACTCAGGATGCTGGGTGCTCAGTGCTCAGGGTGCTGGGTGCTCAGTGCTCGGGGTGCTGGGTGCTCAGTGCTGAGGGTGGTGCTGGGTGCTCAGTACTCAGGGTGCTGGGTGCTCAGTGCTCAGGGTGCTGGGTGCTCAGTACTAAGGGTGCTGGGTGCTCAGTACTCAGGGTGCTGGGTGCTCAGTACTCAGGGTGCTGGGTGCTCAGTGCTCAGGGTGCTTGGTACTCAGTACTCAGGGTACTGGGTGCTCAGTACTCACTGTGCTGGGTGCTCAGTGCTCAGGGTGCTGGGTGCTCAGTTCTCAGGGTGCTGGGTGCTCAGTACTCAGGGTGCTGGGTGCTCAGTGCTCAGGGTGATCGGTGCTCAGTACTCAGGGTGCTCAGTACTCAGGGTGCTGGGTGCTCAGTGCTCAGGGTGCTGGGTGCTCAGTACTCGGGGTGCTGAGTGCTCTGTACTCAGGGTGCTGGGTGCTCAGTGCTCGGGGTCCTGGGTGCTCAGTCTCAGGGTGCTGGATGCTCAGTGCTCAGGGTGCTGGGTGCGCAGTCCTCAGGGTGCTCAGTGCTCAGAGTGCTGGGTGCTCAGTGCTCGGGGTGCTCGGTGCTCAGTACTCAGGGTGCTGAGTGCTCAGTACTCAGGATGCTGGGTGCTCAGTACTCATGGTGCTGGGTGCTCAGTACTCAGGGGGCTGGCTGCTCAGTGCTCAGGGTGCTGGGTGCTCAGTGCTCAGGGTTCTGGGTGCTCAGTGCTCGGGGTGCTGGGTGCTCAGTGCTCGGGGTAATGGGTGCTCAGTGCTCAGTGCTCAGGGTGTTGGGTGCTCAGTGCTCAGTGCTCAGGGAGCTGGGTGCTTAGTACTCAGGGTGCTGGGTGCTCAGTACTCAGGGTGCTGGGTGCTGAGTGCTCAGGGTGCTGGGTGCTCAGTACTCTGGTTGTTGGGTGCTCAGTACTCAGGGTTCTGGGTGCTCAGTGCTCGGGGTGCTGGGTGCTCAGTGCTCGGGGTGCTGTGTGCTCAGTGCTCAGGGTGCTGGGTGCTCAGTACTCAAGGTGCTGGGTGCTCAGTGCTCAGGATGCTGGGTGCTCAGTCCTCGGGGTGCTACGTGCTCAGTGCTCAGGGTGCTGGGTGCTCAGTACTCAGGGTGCTCGGTGCTCAGTACTCAGGGTTCTCAGTGCTCAGTGCTCAGGGTGCTGGGTGCTCAGTTCTCAGGGTGCTCAGTGCTCAGTACTCGGGGTGCTGGGTGCTCAGTACTCAGGGTGCTGGGTGCTTAGTACTCAGGGTGCTCAGTGCTCAGTACACAGGGTGCTGGGTCCTCAGTGCTCGGGGTGCTGGGTGCTCAGTGCTCAGTACTCAGGGTGCTGGGTGCTCAGTGCTCGGGGTGCTGGGTGCTCAGTGATCGGGGTGCTGGGTGCTCAGTACTCAGGGTGCTCAGTGCTCAGTACTCAGTGCTCGGGGTCCTGGGTGCTCCGTGCTCGGGGTGCTGGGTGCTCAGTGCTCTGGGTGCTTAGTGCTCAGTACTCAGGGTGCTTGGTGCTCAGTACTCAGGGTGCTGGGTGCTCATTCTCGGGGTGCTGGGTGCTCAGTGCTCAGGGTGCTGGGTGCTCAGTACTCAAGGTGCTGGGGGCTCAGTACTCAGGGTGCTGGGTGCTCATTCTCGGGGTGCTGAGTGCTCAGCGCTCGGGGTGCTGGGTGCTCAGTACTCAGGGTGCTGGGGGCTCAGTACTCAGGGTGCTCGGTGCTCAGTACTCAGGGTGCTCGGTTCTCAGTACTCAGGTTGCTGGGTGCTCAGTGCACGGGGTGCTGGGTGCTCAGTACTCGGGGTGCTCAGTGCTCAGTACTCAGGGTGCTGGGTGCTCAGTACTCAGGGTGCTGGGTGTTCAGTGCTCGGGGTGCTCGGTGCTCAGTACTCGGGGTGCTGGGTGCGCAGTACTCGGGGTGCTGAGTGCTCAGTGCTCTGGGTGCTGTGTGCTCAGTGCTCGGGGTGCTGGGTGCTCAGTGCTGAGGGTGGTGCTGGGTGCTCAGTACTCAGGGTGCTGGGTGCTCAGTGCTCAGGGTGCTGGGTGCTCAGTACTAAGGGTGCTGGGTGCTCAGTACTCAGGGTGCTCGGTGCTCAGTACTCAGGGTGCTGAGTGCTCAGTGCTCAGGGTGCTGGGTGCTCAGTACTCAGGGTGCTGGGTGCTCAGTGCTCAGGGTGATCGGTGCTCAGTACTCAGGATGCTCAGTACTCAGGGTGCTGGGTGCTCAGTGCTCGGGGTGCTGGGTGCTCAGTACTCGGGGTGCTGGAAGCTCTGTACTCAGGGTGCTGGGTGCTCAGTGCTCAGGGTCCTGGGTGCTCAGTGCTCAGGGTGATCGGTGCTCAGTACTCAGGGTGCTGGGTGCTCAGTGCTCAGGGTGCTGGGTGCTCAGTCCTCAGGGTGCTCAGTGCTTAGGGTGCTGGGTGCTCAGTGCTCGGGGTGCTCGGTGCTCAGTACTCAGGGTGCTGAGTGCTCAGTACTCAGGGTGCTGGGTGCTCAGTACTCATGGTGCTGGGTGCTCAGTACTCAGGGGGCTGGGTGCTCAGTGCTCAGGGTGCTGGGTGCTCAGTGCTCAGGGTGCTAGGTGCTCAGTGCTCGGGGTGCTGGGTGCTCAGTGCTCGGGGTGCTGGGTGCTCAGTGCTCAGTGCTCAGAGTGTTGGGTGCTCAGTGCTCAGTGCTCAGGGTGCTGGGTGCTCAGTGCTCAGGGTGCTAGGTGCTCAGTACTCAGGGTGCTGGGTGCTCAGTACTCAGGGTGCTGGGTGCTCAGTGCTCAGGGTGCTGGGTGCTCAGTACTCTGGGTGTTGGATGCTCAGTACTCAGGGTGCTGGGGGCTCAGTGCTCGGGGTGCTGGGTGCTCAGTGCTCGGGGTGCTGGGTGCTCAGTGCTCAGGGAGCTGGGTGCTTAGTATTCAGGGTGCTGGGTGCTCAGTGCTCGGGGTGCTCGGTGCTCAGTACTCAAGGTGCTGGGTGCTCAGTGCTCAGGGTGCTGGGTGCTCAGTCCTCGGGGTGCTCCGTGCTCAGTGCTCAGGGTGCTGGGTGCTCAGTACTCAGGGTGCTCGGTGCTCAGTACTTAGGATCCTCAGTGCTCAGTGCTCAGGGTGCTGGGTGCTCAGTTCTCAGGGTGCTCAGTGCTCAGCACTCGGGGTGCTGGGTGCTCAGTGCTCAGGGTGCTCAGTGCTCAGCACTCGGGGTGCTGGGTGCTCAGTGCTCAGGGTGCTCAGTGCTCAGTGCTCGGGGAGCTGGGTGCTCAGTGCTCGGAGTTCTGCGTGCTCAGTACTCGGGGTGCTGGGTGCTCAGTTCTCAGTGTGCTGGGTGCTCAGTGCTCAGGGTGCTGGGTGCTCAGTACTCAGGGTGCTCAGTGCTCAGTACTCGGAGTGCTTGGTGCTCAGTACTCAGTGTGCTCAGTGCTCAGTACTCGGGGTGCTGGGTGCTCAGTGCTCAGGGTGCTCAGTGCTCAGTGCTCGGGGTGCTGGGTGCTCAGTGCTCGGGGCGCTGGGTGCTCAGTGCTCGGGGTGCTGGGTGCTCAGTGCTCTGGGTGCTGGGTGCTCAGTGCTCGGGGCGCTGGGTGCTCAGTGCTCGGGGTGCTGGGTGCTCAGTACTCGGGGTGCTGGGTGCCCAGTGCTCAGGGTGCTCAGTGCTCAGTACTCAGTGCTCAGGGTGCTCAGTGCTCAGTGCTCAGGGTCCTGGGTGTTCAGTACTCAGGGTGCTGGGTGCTCAGTACTCAGGGTGCTGGGTGCTCAGTACTCTCGGTGTTGGGTGCTCAGTACTCAGGGTGCTGGGTGCTCAGTACTCAGGGTGCTCAGTGCTCAGTACTCGGAGTGCTTGGTGCTCAGTACTCAGGGTGCTCAGTGCTCAGTACTCGGGGTGCTGGGTGCTCAGTGCTCAGGGTGCTCAGTGCTCAGTGCTCGGGGTGCTGGGTGCTCAGTGCTCGGGGCGCTGGGTGCTCAGTGCTCTGGGTGCTTAGTGCTCAGTACTCAGGGTGCTGGGTGCTCAGTGCTCAGTGCTCAGGGTGCTGGTTGATCAGTACTCAGGGTGCTGGGTGCTCAGTTCTCAAGGTGCTGGGTGCTCAGTGCTCAGGGTGCTGGGTGCTCAGTACTCTGGGTGTTGGGTGCTCAGTACACAGGGTGCTGGGTGCTCAGTACTCAGTGCTCAGGGTCCTGGGTGCTCCGTGCTCGGGGTGCTGGGTGCTCAGTGCTCAGGGTGCTGGGTGCTCAGTACTCTGGGTGTTGGGTGCTCAGTTCTCAGGGTGCTGGGTGCTCAGTACTCAGTGCTCAGGGTCCTGGGTGCTCCGTGCTCGGGGTGCTGGGTGCTCAGTGCTCTGGGTTCTTAGTGCTCAGTACTCAGTGTGCTGGGTGCTCAGTACTCAGGGTGCTGGGTGCTCATTCTCGGGGTGCTGGCTGCTCAGTGCTCGGGGTGCTGGGTGCTCAGTACTCAGGGTGCTGGGGGCTCAGTACTTAGGGTGCTGGGTGCTCAGTACTCAGGGTGCTGGGTGCTCAGTACTCAGTGTGCTGGGTGCTCAGTAATCTGGGTGTTGGGTGCTCAGTACACAGGGTGCTGGGTGCTCCGTGCTCAGGGTGCTCGGTGCTCATTGCTCAGGGTGCTGGGTGTTCAGTGCTCAGGGTGCTGGGTGCTCAGTACTCAGGGTGCTGGGTGCTCAGTACTCAGGGTGCTGGGTGCTCAGTGATCGGGGTGCTGGGTGCTCAGTACTCAGGGTGCTCAGTGCTCGGGGAGCTCTGTGCTCAGTACTCAGGGTGCTGGGTGCTCAGTACTCAGTGCTCGGGGTCCTGGGTGCTCCGTGCTCGGGGTGCTGGGTGCTCAGTGCTCTGGGTGCTTAGTGCTCAGTACTCAGGGTGCTGGGTGCTCAGTACTCAGGGTGCTGGGTGCTCATTCTCGGGGTGCTGGGTGCTCAGTGCTCGGGGTGTTTGGTGCTCAGTACTCAGGGTGCTGGGGGCTCAGTACTCAGGGTGCTGGGTGCTCAGTACTCAGGGTGCGCGGTTCTCAGTATTCAGGGTGCTGGGTGCTCATTCTCGGGGTGCTGGGTGCTCAGTGCTCGGGGTGCTGGGTGCTCAGTACTCAGGGTGCTGGGGGCTCAGTACTCAGGGTGCTGGGTGTTCAGTACTCAGGGTGATCTGTTCTCAGTACTCAGGTTGCTGGGTGCTCAGTGCTCGGGGTGATGGGTGCTCAGTACTCGGGGTGCTCAGTGCTCAGTACTCAGGGTGCTGGGTGCTCAGTACTCAGGGTGCTGGGTGCTCAGTGCTCGGGGTGCTCGGTGCTCAGTACTCGGGGTGCTGGGTACTCAGTACTCGGGGTGCTGGGTGCTCAGTGCTCAGGGTGCTGGGTGCTCAGTGCTCGGGGTGCTGGGTGCTAAGTGCTGAGGGTGGTGCTGGGTGCTCAGTACTCAGGGTGCTGGGTGCTCAGTACTAAGGGTGCTGGGTGCTCAGTACTCAGGGTTCTCGGTGCTCAGTACTCAGGGTGCTGGGTGCTCAGTGCTCAGGGTGCTGGGTACTCAGTACTCAGGGTGCTGGGTACTCAGTCCTCAGGGTGCTGTTTGCTCAGTGCTCAGGGTGCTGGGTGCTCAGTGCTCGGGGTGCTCGGTGCTCAGTACTCAGGGTGCTGAGTGCTCAGTACTCAGGTTGCTGGGTGCTCAGTTCTCATGGTGCTGGGTGCTCAGTACTCAGGGGGCTGGGTGCTCAGTGCTCAGGGTGCTGGGTGCTCAGTGCTCAGGGTGCTGGGTGCTCAGTGCTCGGGGTGCTGGGTGCTCAGTGCTCGGGGTGCTGGGTGCTCAGTGCTCAGTGCTCAGTTTGTTGGGTGCTCAGTGCTCAGGGTGCTGGGTGCTCAGTACTCAGGGTCCTGGGTGCTCAGTACTCAGGGTGCTGGGTGCTCAGTGCTCAGGGTGCTGGGTGCTCAGGACTCTGGGTGTTGGGTGCTCAGTACTCAGGGTGCTGGGTGCTCAGTGCTCGGGGTGCTGGGTGCTCAGTGCTCGGGGTGCTGGGTGCTCAGTACTCAGGTTGCCGGGTGCTCAGTATTCAGGGTGCTGGGTGCTCAGTGCTCGGGGTGCTCGGTGCTCAGTACTCAAGGTGCTGGGTGCTCAGTGCTCAGGGTGCTGTGCGCTCAGTCCTCGGGGTGCTCCATGCTCAGTGCTCAGAGTGCTGGGTGCTCAGTACTCAGGGTGCTCGGTGCTCAGTACTCAGGGTTCTCAGTGCTCAGGGTGCTGGGTGCTCAGTACTCAGGGTGCTCAGTGCTCAGTACTCGGGGTGCTGGGTGCTCAGTACTCAGGGTGCTCAGTGCTCAGTACTCAGGGTGCTGGGTGCTCAGTGCTCAGTGTGCTCAGTGCTCAGTGCTCGGGGTGCTGGGTGCTCAGTGCTGGGGGCGCGGGGTGCTCAGTGCTCGAGGTGCTGGTTGCTCAGTACTCAGGGTGCTGTGTGCTCAGTGCTCAGAGTGTTGGGTGCTCAGTGCTCAGGGTGCTCTGTGCTCAGTACTCAGGGTGCTGGGTGCTCAGTGCTCGGGGTGCTGCGTGCTCAGTGCTCAGGGTGCTGGGTGCTCTGTGCTCAGGGTGCTGGGTGCTCAGTACTCAGGGTGCTGGGTGCTCAGTGCTCGGGGTGCTCGGTGCTCAGTAATCAAGGTGCTGGGTGCTCAGTGCTCAGGGTGCCGGGTGCTCAGTCCTCGGGGTGCTCCGTGCTCAGTGATCAGGGTGCTGGGTGCTCAGTACTCAGGGTGCTCGGTGCTCAGTACTCAGGGTTCTCAGTGCTCATTACTCAGGGTGCTGGGTGCTCAGTGCTCAGGGTGCTGGGTGCTCAGTACTCAGGGTGCTCAGTGCTCAGTACTCGGAGTGGTTGGTGCTCAGTACTCAGGGTGCTCAGTGCTCAGTGCTCGGGGTGCTGGGTGCTCAGTGCTCGGGGCGCTGCGTGCTTAGTGATCGGGGTGCTGGGTGCTCAGTACTCAGGGTGCTCAGTGCTCGGGGAGCTCGGTGCTCAGTATTCAGTGCTCGGGGTCCTGGGTGCTCCGTGCTCGGGGTGCTGGGCGCTCTGTGTTCTGGGTGTTTACTGCTCAGTACTCAGGGTGCTGGGTGCTCAGTACTCAGGGTGCTGCGTGCTCATTCTCGGGGTGCTGGGTGCTCAGTGCTCGGGGTGCTGGGTGCTCAGTACTCAGGGTGCTGGGGGCTCAGTACTCAGGGTGCTGGGTGCTCAGTACTCAGAGTGCTCGGTTCTCAGTACTGAGGGTGCTGGGTGCTCATTCTCGGGGTGCTGGGTGCTCAGTGCTCGGGGTGCTGGGTGCTCAGTACTCAGGGTGCTGGTGGCTCAGTACTCAGGGTGCTGGGTGCTCAGTACTCAGGGTGATCTGTTCTCAGTACTCAGGTTGCAGGGTGCTCAGTGCTCGGGGTGCTGGGTGCTCAGTACTCGGGGTGCTCAGTGCTCAGTGCTCAGGGTGCTTCGCGCTCAGTACTCAGGGTGCTGGGTGTTCAGTGCTCGGGGTGCTCGGTGCTCAGTACTCGGGGTGCTGGGTGCTCAGTACTCGGGGTGCTGGGTGCTCAGTGCTCAGGGTGCTTCGTGCTCAGTGCTCGGGGTGCTGGGTGCTCAGTGCTGAGGGTGGTGCTGGGTGCTCAGTACTCAGGGTGCTGGGTGCTCAGTGCTCAGGGTGCTGGGTGCTCAGTACTAAGGGTGCTGGGTGCTCAGTACTCAGGGTGCTGGGTGCTCAGTACTCAGGGTGCTGGGTGCTCAGTGCTCAGGGTGCTGGGTACTCAGTACTCAGGGTGCTGGGTGCTCAGTACTCACTGTGCTGGGTGCTCAGTGCTCAGGGTGCTGGGTGCTCAGTGCTCAGGGTGCTGGGTGCTCAGTACTCAGGGTGCTGGGTGCTCAGTGCTCAGGGTGATCGGTGCTCAGTACTCAGGGTGCTCAGTACTCAGGGTGATGGGTGCTCAGTGCTCGGGGTGCTGGGTGCTCAGTACTCGGGGTGCTGGGTGCTCTGTACTCAGGGTGCTGGGTGCTCAGTGCTCAGGGTGCTGGGTGCGCAGTCCTCAGGGTGCTCAGTGCTCAGAGTGCTGGGTGCTCAGTGCTCGGGGTGCTCGGTGCTCAGTACTCAGGGTGCTGAGTGCTCAGTACTCAGGATGCTTGGTGCTCAGTACTCATGGTGCTGGGTGCTCAGTACTCAGGGGGCTGGCTGCTCAGTGCTCAGGGTTCTGGGTGCTCAGTGCTCGGGGTGCTGGGTGCTCAGTGCTCGGGGTGATGGGTGCTCAGTGCTCAGTGCTCAGGGTGTTGGGTGCTCAGTGCTCAGTGCTCAGGGTGCTGGGTGCTCAGTACTCAGGGTGCTGGGTGCTCAGTACTCAGCGTGCTGGGTGCTGAGTGCTCAGGGTGTTGGGTGTTCAGTACTCTGGGTGTTGGGTGCTCAGTACTCAGGGTGCTGGGTGCTCAGTGCTCGGGGTGCTGGGTGCTCAGTGCTCGGGGTGCTGTGTGCTCAGTGCTCAGGGTGCTGGGTGCTCAGGACTCAAGGTGCTGGGTGCTCAGTGCTCAGGGTGCTGGGTGCTCAGTCCTCGGGGTGCTCCGTGCTCAGTGCTCAGGGTGCTGGGTGCTCAGTACTCAGGGTGCTCGGTGCTCAGTACTCAGGGTTCTCAGTGCTCAGTGCTCAGGGTGCTGGGTGCTCAGTGCTCAGGGTGCTCAGTGCTCAGTACTCGGGGTGCTGGGTGCTCAGTACTCAGGGTGCTGGGTGCTTAGTACTCAGGGTGCTCCGTGCTCAGTACACAGGGTGCTGGGTCCTCAGTGCTCGGGGTGGTGGGTGCTCAGTGCTCAGTACTCAGGGTGCTGGGTGCTCAGTGCTCGGGGTGCTGGGTGCTCAGTACTCAGCGTGCTGGGTGCTCAGTACTCAGGGTGCTGGGTGCTCAGTGCTCAGGGTGCTGGGTGCTCAGTTCTCAGGGTGCTGGGTGCTCAGTGATCGGGGTGCTGGGTGCTCAGTACTCAGGGTGCTCAGTGCTCAGTACTCAGTGCTCGGGGTCCTGGGTGCTCCGTGCTCGGGGTGCTGGGTGCTCAGTGCTCTGGGTGCTTAGTGATCAGTACTCAGGGTATTGGGTGCTCAGTACTCAGGGTGCTGGGTGCTCATTCTCGGGGTGCTGGGTGCTCAGTGCTCGGGGTGCTGGGTGCTCAGTACTCAGTGTGCTGGGGGCTCAGTACTCAGGGTGCTGGGTGCTCAGTACTCAGGGTGCTCGGTTCTCAGTACTCAGGGTGTTGGGTGCTCATTCTCGGGGTGCTGAATGCTCAGTGCTCAGGGTGCTGGGTGCTCAGTACTCAGGGTGCTGGGGGCTCAGTACTCAGGGTGCTGGGTGCTCAGTACTCAGGGTGATCTGTTCTCAGTACTCAGGTTGCTGGGTGCTCAGTGCTCGGGGTGCTGGGTGCTCAGTACTCGGGGTGCTCAGTGCTCAGTACTCAGGGTGCTGGGTGCTCAGTACTCAGGGTGCTGGGTGTTCAGTGCTCGGGGTGCTCGGTGCTCAGTACTCGAGGTGCTGGGTGCGCAGTACTCGGGGTGCTGGGTGCTCAGTGCTCTGGGTGCTGGGTGCTCAGTGCTCGGGGTGCTGGGTGCTCAGTGCTGAGGGTGGTGCTGGGTGCTCAGTACTCAGGGTGCTGGGTGCTCAGTGCTCAGGGTGCTGGGTGCTCAGTACTCAGGGTGCTCAGTGCTCAGTACTCAGGGTGCTGGGTGCTCAGTCCTCAGTGTGCTCAGTGCTCAGTGCTCGGGGTGCTGGGTGCTCAGTGCTCAGGGCGCTGGGTGCTTAGTGCACGAGGTGCTGGTTGCTCAGTACTCAGGGTGCTGTGTGCTCAGTGCTCAGTACTCAGCGTGCTGGGTGCTCAGTGCTCAGAGTTTTGGGTGCTCAGTGCTCAGGGTGCTCTGTGCTCAGTACTCAGGGTGCTGGGTGCTCAGTGCTCGGGGTGCTGCGTGCTCAGTGCTCAGGGTGCTCCGTGCTCTGTGCTCAGGGTGCAGGGTGCTCAGTACTCAGGGTGCTGGGTGCTCAGTGCTCAGGGTGCTCGGTGCTCAGTACTCAAGGTGCTGGGTGCTCAGTGCTCAGGGTGCCGGGTGCTCAGTCCTCAGGGTGCTCCGTGCTCAGTGATCAGGGTGCTGGGTGCTCAGTATTCAGGGTGCTCGGTGCTCAGTACTCAGGGTTCTCAGTGCTCATTACTCAGGGTGCTGGGTGCTCAGTGCTCAGGGTGCTGGGTGCTCAGTACTCAGGGTGCTCAGTGCTCAGTACTCGGAGTGCTTGGTGCTCAGTACTCAGGGTGCTCAGTGCTCAGTACTCGGGGTGCTGTTTGCTCAGTGCTCAGGGTGCTCAGTGCTCAGTGCTCGGGGTGCTGGGTGCTCAGTGCTCGGGGCGCTGGGTGCTCAGTGATCGGGGTGCTGGGTGCTCAGTACTCAGGGTGCTCAGTGCTCGGGGAGCTCGGTGCTCAGTACTCAGGGTGCTGGGTGCTCAGTACTCAGTGCTCGGGGTCCTGGGTGCTCCGTGCTCGGGGTGCTGGGCGATCAGTGCTCTGGGTGTTTAGTGCTCAGTACTCAGGGTGCTGGGTGCTCAGTACTCAGGGTGCTGGGTGCTCATTCTCGGGGTGCTGGGTGCTCAGTGCTCGGGGTGCTGGGTGCTCAGTACTCAGGGTGCTGGGGGCTCAGTACTCAGGGTGCTGGGTGCTCAGTACTCAGGGTGATCTGTTCTCAGTACTCAGGGTGCTGGGTGTTCAGTGCTCGGGGTGCTCGGTGCTCAGTACTCGGGGTGCTGGGTGCGCAGTACTCGGGGTGCTGGGTGCTCAGTGCTCGGGGTGCTGGGTGCTCAGTGCTGAGGGTGGTGCTGGGTGCTCAGTACTCAGGGTGCTGGGTGCTCAGTGCTCAGGATGCTGGGTGCTCAGTACTAAGGGTGCTGGGTGCTCAGTACTCAGGGTGCTCGGTGCTCAGTACTCAGGGTGCTGAGTGCTCAGTGCTCAGGGTGCTGGGTACTCAGTACTCAGGGTGCTGGGTGCTCAGTACTCACTGTGCTGGGTGCTCAGTGCTCAGGGTGCTGGGTGCTCAGTGCTCAGGGTGCTGGCTGCTCAGTACTCAGGGTGCTGGGTGCTCAGTGCTCAGGGTGATCGGTGCTCAGTACTCAGGATGCTCAGTACTCAGGGTGCTGGGTGCTCAGTGCTCAGGGTGCTGGGTGCTCAGTACTCGGGCTGCTGGATGCTCTGTACTCAGGGTGCTGGGTGCTCAGTGCTCGGGGTCCTGGGTGCTCAGTGCTCAGGGTGATCGGTGCTCAGTACTCAGGGGGCTCGGTGCTCAGTGCTCAGGGTGCTGGGTGCTCAGTCCTTAGGGTGCTCAGTGCTCAGGGTGCTGGGTGCTCAGTGCTCGGGGTGCTCAGTGCTCAGTACTCAGGGAGCTGAGTGCTCAGTACTCAGGGTGCTGGGTGCTCAGTACTCATGGTGCTGGGTGCTCAGTACTCAGGGGGCTGGGTGCTCAGTGCTCAGGGTGCTGGGTGCTCAGTGCTCAGGGTGCTAGGTTCTCAGTGCTCGGGGCGCTGGGTGCTCAGTGCTCTGGGTGCTTAGTGCTCAGTACTTAGGGTGCTGGGTGCTCAGTGCTCAGTGCTCAGGGTGCTGGTTGTTCAGTACTCAGGGTGCTGGGTGATCAGTACTCAGGGTGCTCGGTGCTCAGTACTCAGGGTTCTCAGTGCTCATTACTCAGGGTGCTGGGTGCTCAGTGCTCAGGGTGCTGGGTGCTCAGTACTCAGGGTGCTCAGTGCTCAGTACTCGGAGTGCTTGGTGCTCAGTACTCAGGGTGCTCAGTGCTCAGTACTCGGGGTGCTGTTTGCTCAGTGCTCAGGGTACTCAGTGCTCAGTGCTCGGGGTGCTGGGTGCTCAGTGCTCGGGGCGCTGGGTGCTCAGTGATCGGGGTGCTGGGTGCTCAGTACTCAGGGTGCTCAGTGCTCGGGGAGCTCGGTGCTCAGTACTCAGGGTGCTGGGTGCTCAGTACTCAGTGCTCGGGGTCCTGGGTGCTCCGTGCTCGGGGTGCTGGGCGCTCAGTGCTCTGGGTGTTTAGTGCTCAGTACTCAGGGTGCTGGGTGCTCAGTACTCAGGGTGCTGGGTACTCATTCTCGGGGTGCTGGGTGCTCAGTGCTCGGGGTGCTGGGTGCTCAGTACTCAGGGTGCTGGGGGCTCAGTACTCAGGGTGCTGGGTGCTCAGTACTCAGGGTGCTCGTTTCTCAGTACTGAGGGTGCTGGGTGCTCATTCTCGCGGTGATGAGTGCTCAGTGCTCGGGGTGCTGGGTGCTCAGTACTCAGGGTGCTGGTGGCTCAGTACTCCGGGTGCTGGGTGCTCAGTACTCAGGGTGATCTGTTCTCAGTACTCAGGTTGCAGGGTGCTCAGTGCTCGGGGTGCTGGGTGCTCAGTACTCAGGGTGCTCAGTGCTCAGTTCTCAGGGTGCTGGGTGCTCAGTACTCAGGGTGCTGGGTGTTCAGTGCTCGGGGTGCTCGGTGCTCAGTACTCGGGGTGCTGGGTGCTCAGTACTCGGGGTGCTGGGTGCTCAGTGCTCAGGGTGCTGGGTGCTCAGTGCTCGGGGTGCTGGGTGCTCAGTGCTGAGGGTGGTGCTGGGTGCTTAGTACTCAGGGTGCTGGGTGCTCAGTGCTCAGGGTGCTGGGTGCTCAGTACTAAGGGTGCTGGATGCTCAGTACTCAGGGTGCTGGGTGCTCAGTACTCAGGGTGCTGGGTGCTCAGTGCTCAGGGTGCTGGGTACTCAGTACTCAGGGTGCTGGGTGCTCAGTACTCACTGTGCTGGGTGCTCAGTGCTCAGGGTGCTGGGTGCTCAGTGCTCAGGGTGCTGGGTGCTCAGTACTCAGGGTGCTGGGTGCTCAGTGCTCAGGGTGATCGGTGCTCAGTACTCAGGGTGCTCAGTAATCAGGGTGCTGGGTGCTCAGTGCTCGGGGTGCTGGGTGCTCAGTACTCGGTGTGCTGGGTGCTCTGTACTCAGGGTGCTGGGTGCTCAGTGCTCGGGGTCCTGGGTGCTCAGTATCAGGGTGCTGGATGCTCAGTGCTCAGGGGGCTGGGTGCGCAGTCCTCAGGGTGCTCAGTGCTCAGAGTGCTGGGTGCTCAGTGCTCGGGGTGCTCTGTGCTCAGTACTCAGGGTGCTGAGTGCTCAGTACTCAGGATGCTGGGTGCTCAGTACTCATGGTGCTGGGTGCTCAGTACTCAGGGGGCTGGCTGCTCAGTGCTCAGGGTGCTGGGTGCTCAGTGCTCAGGGTTCTGGGTGCTCAGTGCTCGGGGTGCTGGGTGCTCAGTGCTCGGGGTGTTGGGTGCTCAGTGCTCAGTGCTCAGGGTGCTGGGTGCTCAGTACTCAGGGTGCTGGGTGCTCAGTACTCAGGGTGCTGGGTGCTGAGTGCTCAGGGTGCTGGGTGCTCAGTACTCTGGGTGTTTGGTGCTCAGTACTCAGGGTGCTGGGTGCTCAGTGCTCGGGGTGCTGGGTGCTCAGTGCTCGGGGTGCTGTGTGCTCAGTGCTCAGGGTGCTGGGTGCTCAGTACTCAAGGTGCTGGGTGCTCAGTGCTCAGGGTGCTGGGTGCTCAGTCCTCGGGGTGCTCCGTGCCCAGTGCTCAGGGTGCTGGGTGCTCAGTACTCAGGGTGCTCGGTGCTCAGTACTCAGGGTTCTCAGTGCTCAGTGCTCACGGTGCTGGGTGCTCAGTTCTCAGGGTGCTCAGTGCTCAGTACTCGGGGTGCTGGGTGCTCAGTACTCAGGGTGCTGGGTGCTTAGTACTCAGGGTGCTCAGTGCTCAGTACACAGGGTGCTGGGTCCTCAGTGCTCGGGGTGCTGGGTGCTCAGTGCTCAGTACTCAGGGTGCTGGGTGCTCAGTGCTCGGGGTGCTGGGTGCTCAGTACTCAGCGTGCTGGGTGCTCAGTACTCAGGGTGCTGGGTGCTCAGTGCTCAGGGTGCTGGGTGCTCAGTGCTCAGGGTGCTGGGTGCTCAGTGATCGGGGTGCTGGGTGCTCAGTACTCAGGGTGCTCAGTGCTCAGTACTCAGTGCTCGGGGTCCTGGGTGCTCCGTGCTCGGGGTGCTGGGTGCTCAGTGCTCTGGGTGCTTAGTGCTCAGTACTCAGGGTGCTGGGTGCTCAGTACTCAGGGTGCTGGGTGCTCATTCTCGGGGTGCTGGGTGCTCAGTGCTCAGGGTGCTGGGTGCTCAGTACTCAGGGTGCTGGGGGCTCAGTACTCAGGGTGCTAGGTGCTCAGTACTCAGGGTGCTCGGTTCTCAGTACTCAGGGTGTTGGGTGCTCATTCTCGGGGTGCTGATTGCTCAGTTCTCGGGGTGCTGGGTGCTCAGTACTCATTGTGCTGGGGGCTCAGTACTCAGGGTGCTGGGTGCTCAGTACTCAGGGTGATCTGTTCTCAGTACTCAGGTTGCTGGGTGCTCAGTGCTCGGGGTGCTGGGTGCTCAGTACTCGGGGTGCTCAGTGCTCAGTACTCAGGGTGCTGGGTGGTCAGTACTCAGGGTGCTGGGTGTTCAGTGCTCGGGGTGCTCGGTGCTCAGTACTCGGGGTGCTGGGTGCGCAGTACTCGGGGTGCTGGGTGCTCAGTGCTCTGGGTGCTGGGTGCTCAGTGCTCGGGGTGCTGGGTGCTCAGTGCTGAGGGTGGTGCTGGGTGCTCAGTACTCAGGGTGCTGGGTGCTCAGTGCTCAGGGTGCTGGGTGCTCAGTACTAAGGGTGCTGGGTGCTCAGTACTCAGGGTGCTCGGTGCTCAGTACTCAGGGTGCTGAGTGCTCAGTGCTCAGGGTGCTGGGTACTCAGTACTCAGTGTGCTGGGTGCTCAGTACTCACTGTGCTGGGTGCTCAGTGCTCATGGTGCTGGGTGCTCAGTGCTCAGGGTGCTGGGTGCTCAGTACTCAGGGTGCTGGGTGCTCAGTGCTCAGGGTGATCGGTGCTCAGTACTCAGGATGCTCAGTACTCAGGGTGCTGGGTGCTCAGTGCTCGGGGTGCTGGGTGCTCAGTACTCGGGTTGCTGGATGCTCTGTACTCAGGGTGCTGGGTGCTCAGTGCTCGGGGTCCTGGGTGCTCAGTGCTCAGGGTGATCGGTGCTCAGTACTCAGGGTGCTGGGTGCTCAGTGCTCAGGGTGCTGGGTGCTCAGTCCTCAGGGTGCTCAGTGCTCAGGGTGCTGGGTGCTCAGTGCTCGGGGTGCTCGGTGCTCAGTACTCAGGGTGCTGAGTGCTCAGTACTCAGGGTGCTGGGTGCTCAGTACTCATGGTGCTGGGTGCTCAGTACTCAGGGGGCTGGGTGCTCAGTGCTCAGGGTGCTGGGTGCTCAGTGCTCAGGGTGCTAGGTGCTCAGTGCTCGGGGCGCTGGGTGCTCAGTGCTCTGGGTGCTTATTGCTCAGTACTCAGGGTGCTGGGTGCTCAGTGCTCAGTGCTCAGGGTGCTGGTTGTTCAGTACTCAGGGTGCTGGGTGCTCAGTACTCAGGGTGCTGGGTGCTCAGTGCTCAGGGTGCTGGGTGCTCAGTACTCTGGGTGTTGGGTGCTCAGTACACAGGGTGCTGGGTGCTCCGTGCTCGGGGTGCTGGGTGCTCATTGCTCAGGGTGCTGGGTGCTCAGTGCTCAGGGTGTTGGGTGCTCAGTACTCAGGGTGCTGGGTGCTCAGTACTCAGGGTGCTGGGTGCTCAGTGATCGGGGTGCTGGGTGCTCAGTACTCAGGGTGCTCAGTGCTCGGGGAGCTCTGTGCTCAGTACTCAGGGTGCTGGGTGCTCAGTACTCAGTGCTCAGGGTCCTGGGTGCTCCGTGCTCGGGGTGCTGGGTGCTCAGTGCTCTGGGTGCTTAGTGCTCAGTACTCAGGGTGCTGGGTGCTCAGTACTCAGGGTGCTGGCTGCACATTCTCGGGGTGCTGGGTGCTCAGTGCTCGGGGTGATGGGAGCTCAGTACTCAGGGTGCTGGGGGCTCAGTACTCAGGGTGCTGGGTGCTCAGTACTCAGGGTGCTGGGTGCTCAGTACTCAGGGTGCTGGGTGCTCAGTACTCTGGGTGTTGGGTGCTCAGTACACTGGGTGCTGGGTGCTCCGTGCTCGGGGTGCTGGGTGCTCATTGCTCAGGGTGCTGGGTGCTCAGTTCTCAGGGTGCTGGGTGCTCTGTACTCAGGGTGCTGGGTGCTCAGTACTCAGGGTGCTGGGTGCTCAGTGATCGGGGTGCTGGGTGCTCAGTACTCAGGGTGCTCAGTGCTCGGGGAGCTCTGTGCTCAGTACTCAGGGTGCTGGGTGCTCAGTACTCAGTGCTCCTGGTCCTGGGTGCTCCGTGCTCGGGGTGCTGGGTGCTCAGTGCTCTGGGTGCTTAGTGCTCAGTACTCAGGGTGCTGGGTGCTCAGTACTCAGGGTGCTGGGTTCTCATTCTCGGGGTGCTGGGTGCTCAGTGCTCGGGGTGCTTGGTGCTCAGTACTCAAGGTGCTGGGGGCTCAGTACTCAGGGTGCTGGGTGCTCAGTACTCAGGGTGCTCGGTTCTCAGTATTCAGGGTGCTGGGTGCTCATTCTCAGGGTGCTCGGTGCTCAGTGCTCGGGGTGCTGGGTGCTCAGTACTCAGGGTGCTGGGGGCTCAGTACTCAGGGTGCTGGGTGCTCAGTACTCAGGGTGCTGGGTGCTCAGTGCTCGGGGTGCTCGGTGCTCAGTACTCGGGGTGCTGGGTGTTCAGTACTCCTGGTGCTGGGTGCTCAGTGCTCAGGGTGCTGGGTGCTCAGTGCTCGGGGTGCTGGGTGCTCAGTGCTGAGGGTGGTGCTGGGTGCTCAGTACTCAGGGTGCTGGGTGCTCAGTACTCAGGGTGATCTGTTCTCAGTACTCAGGTTGCTGGGTGCTCAGTGCTCGGGGTGATGGGTGCTCAGTACTCGGGGTGCTCAGTGCTCAGTACTCAGGGTGCTGGGTGCTCAGTACTCAGGGTGCTCAGTGCTCAGTGCTCGGGGTGCTCGGTGCTCAGTACTCGGGGTGCTGGGTGCTCAGTACTCCGGGTGCTGGGTGCTCAGTGCTCAGGGTGCTGGGTGCTCAGTGCTCGGGGTGCTGGGTGCTCAGTGCTGAGGGTGGTGCTGGGTGCTCAGTACTCAGGGTGCTGGGTGCTCAGTGCTTAGGGTGCTGGGTGCTCAGTACTAAGGGTGCTGGGTGCTCAGTACTCAGGGTGCTCGGTGCTCAGTACTCAGGGTGCTGGGTACTCAGTACTCAGGGTGCTGTTTGCTCAGTGCTCAGGGTGCTTGGTGCTCAGTGCTCAGGGTGCTGGGTGCTCAGTACTCAGGGTGCTGGGTGCTCAGTGCTCAGGGTGATCGGTGCTCCGTACTCAGGGTGCTCAGTACTCAGGGTGCTGGCTGCTCAGTGCTCGCTGTGCTGGGTGCTCAGTACTCGGGGAGCTGGGTGCTCTGTACTCAGGGTGCTGGGTGCTCAGTGCTCGGGGTCCTGGGTGCTCAGTGCTCAGGGTGATTGGTGCTCAGTACTCAGGGTGCTGGGTGCTCAGTGCTCAGGGTGCTGGGTACTCAGTCCTCAGGGTGCTCAGTGCTCAGGGTGCTGGGTGCTCAGTGCTCGGGGTGCTCGGTGCTCAGTACTCAGGGTGCTGAGTGCTCAGTACTCAGGGTGCTGGGTGCTCAGTTCTCATGGTACTGGGTGCTCAGTACTCAGGGTGCTGGGTGCTCAGTGCTCAGGGTGCTGGGTGTTCAGTGCTCAGGGTGCTGGGTGCTCAGTGCTCGGGGTGCTGAGTGCTCAGTGCTCGGGGTGCTGGGTGCTCAGTGCTCAGTTTGTTGGGTGCTCAGTGCTCAGTGCTCGGGGTGCTGGGTGCTCAGTACTCAGGGTGCTGGGGGCTCAGTACTCAGGGTGCTGGGTGCTCAGTACTCAGGGTGATCTGTTCTCAGTACTCAGGTTGCTGGGTGCTCAGTGCTTGGGGTGATGGGTGCTCAGTACTCGGGGTACTCAGTGCTCAGTACTCAGGGTGCTGGGTGCTCAGTACTCAGGGTGCTGGGTGCTTAGTGCTCGGGGTGCTCAGTGCTCAGTACTCGGGGTGCTGGGTGCTCAGTACTCGGGGTGCTGGGTGCTCAGTGCTCAGGGTGCTGGGTTCTCAGTGCTCGGGGTGCTGGGTGCTCAGTGCTGAGGGTGGTGCTGGGTGCTCAGTACTCAGGGTGCTGGGTGCTCAGTGCTCAGGGTGCTGGGTGCTCAGTACTATGGGTGCTGGGTGCTCAGTACTCAGGGTGCTCGGTGCTCAGTACTCAGGGTGCTGGGTGCTCAGTGCTCAGGGTGCTGGGTACTCAGTACTCAGGGTGCTGGGTACTCAGTACTCAGGGTGCTGTTTGCTCAGTGCTCAGGGTGCTTGGTGCTCAGTGCTCAGGGTGCTGGGTGCTCAGTACTCAGGGTGCTGGGTGCTCAGTGCTCAGGGTGATCGGTGCTCCGTACTCAGGGTGCTCAGTACTCAGGGTGCTGGCTGCTCAGTGCTCGCTGTGCTGGGTGCTCAGTACTCGGGGAGCTGGGTGCTCTGTACTCAGGGTGCTGGGTGCTCAGTGCTCGGGGTCCTGGGTGCTCAGTGCTCAGGGTGATCGGTGCTCAGTACTCAGGGTGCTGGGTGCTCAGTGCTCAGGGTGCTGGGTACTCAGTCCTCAGGGTGCTCAGTGCTCAGGGTGCTGGGTGCTCAGTGCTCGGGGTGCTCGGTGCTCAGTCCTCGGGGTGCTCCGTGCTCAGTGATCAGGGTGCTGGGTGCTCAGTACTCAGGGTGCTCGGTGCTCAGTACTCAGGGATCTCAGTGCTCATTACTCAGGGTGCTGGGAGCTCAGTGCTCAGGGTGCTGGGTGCTCAGTACTCAGGGTGCTCAGTGCTCAGTACTCGGAGTGCTTGGTGCTCAGTACTCAGGGTGCTCAGTGCTCAGTACTCGGGGTGCTGTTTGCTCAGTGCTCAGGGTGCTCAGTGCTCAGTGCTCGGTGTGCTGGGTGCTCAGTGCTCGGGGCGCTGGGTGCTCAGTGCTAGGGGTGCTGGGTGCTCAGTACTCGGGGTGCTGGGTGCTCAGTAATCAGGGTGCTCAGTGCTCAGTACTCAGTGCTCAGGGTGCTCAGTGCTCAGTGCTCGGGGTGCTGGGTGCTCAGTGCTCGGGGCGCTGGGTGCTCAGTGCTCGGGGTGCTGGGTGCTCAGTACCCGGGTGCTGGGTGCTCAGTACTCTGGGTGTTGGGTGCTCAGTACTCAGGGTGCTGGGTGCTACGTGCTCGGGGTGCTGGGTGCTCAGTACTCAGGGTGCTGTGTGCTCAGTACTCAGGGTGCTGGGTGCTTAGTGCTCGAGGTGCTCGGTGCTCAGTACTCAAGGTGCTGGGTGCTCAGTTCTAAGGGTGCTGGGTGCTCAGTCCTCGGGGTACTCCATGCTCAGGGTGCTGGGTGCTCAGTGCTCAGGGTGCTGGGTGCTCAGTGCTCGGGGTGCTAGGTGCTGAGTGCTCAGGGTGCTGGGTGCTCAGTGCTCGGGGTGCTCGGTGCTCAGTGCTCAGGGTCCTGGGTGCTCAGTACTCAGGGTGCTCAGTGCTCGGGGAGCTCGGTGCTCAGTGATCGGGGTGCTGGGTGCTCAGTACTCAGGGTGCTCAGTGCTCGGGGAGCTCGGTGCTCAGTACTCAGGGTGCTGGGTGCTCAGTACTCAGTGCTCGGGGTCCTGGGTGCTCCGTGCTCGGGGTGCTGGGCGCTCAGTGCTCGGGGTGCTTAGTGCTCAGTACTCAGGGTGCTGGGTGCTCAGTACTCAGGGTGCTGGGTGCTCATTCTCGGGGTGCTGTTTGCTCAGTGCTCAGGGTGCTGGGTGCTCAGTGCTCGGGGTGCTGGGTGCTCAGTGCTGAGGGTGGTGCTGGGTGCTCAGTACTCAGGGTGCTGGGTGCTCAGTACTCAGGGTGATCTGTTCTCAGTACTCAGGTTGCTGGGTGCTCAGTGCTCGGGGTGATGGGTGCTCAGTACTCGGGGTGCTCAGTGCTCAGTACTCAGGGTGCTGGGTGCTCAGTACTCAGGGTGCTGGGTGCTCAGTGCTCGGGGTGCTCGGTGCTCAGTACTCGGGGTGCTGGGTGCTCAGTACTCCGGGTGCTGGGTGCTCAGTGCTCAGGGTGCTGGGTGCTCAGTGCTCGGGGTGCTGGGTGCTCAGTGCTGAGGGTGGTGCTCGGTGCTCAGTACTCAGGGTGCTGGGTGCTCAGTACTCAGGGTGCTGGGTGCTCAGTACTCAGGGTGCTGGGTGCTCAGTACTCAGGGTGCTGGGTGCTCAGTACTCTGGGTGTTGGGTGCTCAGTACACTGGGTGCTGGGTGCTCCGTGCTCGGGGTGCTGGGTGCTCATTGCTCAGGGTGCTGGGTGCTCAGTTCTCAGGGTGCTGGGTGCTCTGTACTCAGGGTGCTGGGTGCTCAGTACTCAGGGTGCTGGGTGCTCAGTGATCGGGGTGCTGGGTGCTCAGTACTCAGGGTGCTCAGTGCTCGGGGAGCTCTGTGCTCAGTACTCAGGGTGCTGGGTGCTCAGTACTCAGTGCTCCTGGTCCTGGGTGCTCTGTGCTCGGGGTGCTGGGTGCTCAGTGCTCTGGGTGCTTAGTGCTCAGTACTCAGGGTGCTGGGTGCTCAGTACTCAGGGTGCTGGGTTCTCATTCTCGGGGTGCTGGGTGCTCAGTGCTCGGGGTGCTTGGTGCTCAGTACTCAAGGTGCTGGGGGCTCAGTACTCAGGGTGCTGGGTGCTCAGTACTCAGGGTGCTCGGTTCTCAGTATTCAGGGTGCTGGGTGCTCATTCTCAGGGTGCTCGGTGCTCAGTGCTCGGGGTGCTGGGTGCTCAGTACTCAGGGTGCTGGGGGCTCAGTACTCAGGGTGCTGGGTGCTCAGTACTCAGGGTGCTGGGTGCTCAGTGCTCGGGGTGCTCGGTGCTCAGTACTCGGGGTGCTGGGTGTTCAGTACTCCTGGTGCTGGGTGCTCAGTGCTCAGGGTGCTGGGTGCTCAGTGCTCGGGGTGCTGGGTGCTCAGTGCTGAGGGTGGTGCTGGGTGCTCAGTACTCAGGGTGCTGGGTGCTCAGTACTCAGGGTGATCTGTTCTCAGTACTCAGGTTGCTGGGTGCTCAGTGCTCGGGGTGATGGGTGCTCAGTACTCGGGGTGCTCAGTGCTCAGTACTCAGGGTGCTGGGTGCTCAGTACTCAGGGTGCTCAGTGCTCAGTGCTCGGGGTGCTCGGTGCTCAGTACTCGGGGTGCTGGGTGCTCAGTACTCCGGGTGCTGGGTGCTCAGTGCTCAGGGTGCTGGGTGCTCAGTGCTCGGGGTGCTGGGTGCTCAGTGCTGAGGGTGGTGCTGGGTGCTCAGTACTCAGGGTGCTGGGTGCTCAGTGCTTAGGGTGCTGGGTGCTCAGTACTAAGGGTGCTGGGTGCTCAGTACTCAGGGTGCTCGGTGCTCAGTACTCAGGGTGCTGGGTACTCAGTACTCAGGGTGCTGTTTGCTCAGTGCTCAGGGTGCTTGGTGCTCAGTGCTCAGGGTGCTGGGTGCTCAGTACTCAGGGTGCTGGGTGCTCAGTGCTCAGGGTGATCGGTGCTCCGTACTCAGGGTGCTCAGTACTCAGGGTGCTGGCTGCTCAGTGCTCGCTGTGCTGGGTGCTCAGTACTCGGGGAGCTGGGTGCTCTGTACTCAGGGTGCTGGGTGCTCAGTGCTCGGGGTCCTGGGTGCTCAGTGCTCAGGGTGATTGGTGCTCAGTACTCAGGGTGCTGGGTGCTCAGTGCTCAGGGTGCTGGGTACTCAGTCCTCAGGGTGCTCAGTGCTCAGGGTGCTGGGTGCTCAGTGCTCGGGGTGCTCGGTGCTCAGTACTCAGGGTGCTGAGTGCTCAGTACTCAGGGTGCTGGGTGCTCAGTTCTCATGGTACTGGGTGCTCAGTACTCAGGGTGCTGGGTGCTCAGTGCTCAGGGTGCTGGGTGTTCAGTGCTCAGGGTGCTGGGTGCTCAGTGCTCGGGGTGCTGAGTGCTCAGTGCTCGGGGTGCTGGGTGCTCAGTGCTCAGTTTGTTGGGTGCTCAGTGCTCAGTGCTCGGGGTGCTGGGTGCTCAGTACTCAGGGTGCTGGGGGCTCAGTACTCAGGGTGCTGGGTGCTCAGTACTCAGGGTGATCTGTTCTCAGTACTCAGGTTGCTGGGTGCTCAGTGCTTGGGGTGATGGGTGCTCAGTACTCGGGGTACTCAGTGCTCAGTACTCAGGGTGCTGGGTGCTCAGTACTCAGGGTGCTGGGTGCTTAGTGCTCGGGGTGCTCAGTGCTCAGTACTCGGGGTGCTGGGTGCTCAGTACTCGGGGTGCTGGGTGCTCAGTGCTCAGGGTGCTGGGTTCTCAGTGCTCGGGGTGCTGGGTGCTCAGTGCTGAGGGTGGTGCTGGGTGCTCAGTACTCAGGGTGCTGGGTGCTCAGTGCTCAGGGTGCTGGGTGCTCAGTACTAAGGGTGCTGGGTGCTCAGTACTCAGGGTGCTCGGTGCTCAGTACTCAGGGTGCTGGGTGCTCAGTGCTCAGGGTGCTGGGTACTCAGTACTCAGGGTGCTGGGTACTCAGTACTCAGGGTGCTGTTTGCTCAGTGCTCAGGGTGCTTGGTGCTCAGTGCTCAGGGTGCTGGGTGCTCAGTACTCAGGGTGCTGGGTGCTCAGTGCTCAGGGTGATCGGTGCTCCGTACTCAGGGTGCTCAGTACTCAGGGTGCTGGCTGCTCAGTGCTCGCTGTGCTGGGTGCTCAGTACTCGGGGAGCTGGGTGCTCTGTACTCAGGGTGCTGGGTGCTCAGTGCTCGGGGTCCTGGGTGCTCAGTGCTCAGGGTGATCGGTGCTCAGTACTCAGGGTGCTGGGTGCTCAGTGCTCAGGGTGCTGGGTACTCAGTCCTCAGGGTGCTCAGTGCTCAGGGTGCTGGGTGCTCAGTGCTCGGGGTGCTCGGTGCTCAGTCCTCGGGGTGCTCCGTGCTCAGTGATCAGGGTGCTGGGTGCTCAGTACTCAGGGTGCTCGGTGCTCAGTACTCAGGGATCTCAGTGCTCATTACTCAGGGTGCTGGGAGCTCAGTGCTCAGGGTGCTGGGTGCTCAGTACTCAGGGTGCTCAGTGCTCAGTACTCGGAGTGCTTGGTGCTCAGTACTCAGGGTGCTCAGTGCTCAGTACTCGGGGTGCTGTTTGCTCAGTGCTCAGGGTGCTCAGTGCTCAGTGCTCGGTGTGCTGGGTGCTCAGTGCTCGGGGCGCTGGGTGCTCAGTGCTAGGGGTGCTGGGTGCTCAGTACTCGGGGTGCTGGGTGCTCAGTAATCAGGGTGCTCAGTGCTCAGTACTCAGTGCTCAGGGTGCTCAGTGCTCAGTGCTCGGGGTGCTGGGTGCTCAGTGCTCGGGGCGCTGGGTGCTCAGTGCTCGGGGTGCTGGGTGCTCAGTACCCGGGTGCTGGGTGCTCAGTACTCTGGGTGTTGGGTGCTCAGTACTCAGGGTGCTGGGTGCTACGTGCTCGGGGTGCTGGGTGCTCAGTACTCAGGGTGCTGTGTGCTCAGTACTCAGGGTGCTGGGTGCTTAGTGCTCGAGGTGCTCGGTGCTCAGTACTCAAGGTGCTGGGTGCTCAGTTCTAAGGGTGCTGGGTGCTCAGTCCTCGGGGTACTCCATGCTCAGGGTGCTGGGTGCTCAGTGCTCAGGGTGCTGGGTGCTCAGTGCTCGGGGTGCTAGGTGCTGAGTGCTCAGGGTGCTGGGTGCTCAGTGCTCGGGGTGCTCGGTGCTCAGTGCTCAGGGTCCTGGGTGCTCAGTACTCAGGGTGCTCAGTGCTCGGGGAGCTCGGTGCTCAGTGATCGGGGTGCTGGGTGCTCAGTACTCAGGGTGCTCAGTGCTCGGGGAGCTCGGTGCTCAGTACTCAGGGTGCTGGGTGCTCAGTACTCAGTGCTCGGGGTCCTGGGTGCTCCGTGCTCGGGGTGCTGGGCGCTCAGTGCTCGGGGTGCTTAGTGCTCAGTACTCAGGGTGCTGGGTGCTCAGTACTCAGGGTGCTGGGTGCTCATTCTCGGGGTGCTGTTTGCTCAGTGCTCAGGGTGCTGGGTGCTCAGTGCTCGGGGTGCTGGGTGCTCAGTGCTGAGGGTGGTGCTGGGTGCTCAGTACTCAGGGTGCTGGGTGCTCAGTACTCAGGGTGATCTGTTCTCAGTACTCAGGTTGCTGGGTGCTCAGTGCTCGGGGTGATGGGTGCTCAGTACTCGGGGTGCTCAGTGCTCAGTACTCAGGGTGCTGGGTGCTCAGTACTCAGGGTGCTGGGTGCTCAGTGCTCGGGGTGCTCGGTGCTCAGTACTCGGGGTGCTGGGTGCTCAGTACTCCGGGTGCTGGGTGCTCAGTGCTCAGGGTGCTGGGTGCTCAGTGCTCGGGGTGCTGGGTGCTCAGTGCTGAGGGTGGTGCTCGGTGCTCAGTACTCAGGGTGCTGGGTGCTCAGTGCTTAGGGTGCTGGGTGCTCAGTACTAAGGGTGCTGGGTGCTCAGTACTCAGGGTGCTCGGTGCTCAGTACTCAGGGTGCTGGGTACTCAGTACTCAGGGTGCTGTTTGCTCAGTGCTCAGGGTGCTTGGTGCTCAGTGCTCAGGGTGCTGGGTGCTCAGTACTCAGGGTGCTGGGTGCTCAGTGCTCAGGGTGATCGGTGCTCCGTACTCAGGGTGCTCAGTACTCAGGGTGCTGGCTGCTCAGTGCTCGCTGTGCTGGGTGCCCAGTACTCGGGGAGCTGGGTGCTCTGTACTCAGGGTGCTGGGTGCTCAGTGCTCGGGGTCCTGGGTGCTCAGTGCTCAGGGTGATCGGTGCTCAGTACTCAGGGTGCTGGGTGCTCAGTGCTCGGGGTGCTCGGTGCTCAGTACTCAGGGTGCTGAGTGCTCAGTACTCAGGGTGCTGGGTGCTCAGTTCTCATGGTGCTGGGTGCTCAGTACTCAGGGTGCTGGGTGCTCAGTGCTCAGGGTGCTGGGTGTTCAGTGCTCAGGGTGCTGGGTGCTCAGTGCTCGGGGTCCTGAGTGCTCAGTGCTCGGGGTGCTGGGTGCTCAGTGCTCAGTGCTCAGTTTGTTGGCTGCTCATTGCTCAGTGCTCGGGGTGCTGGGTGCTCAGTACTCAGGGTGCTGGGGGCTCAGTACTCAGGGTGCTGGGTGCTCAGTACTCAGGGTGATCTGTTCTCAGTACTCAGGTTGCTGGGTGCTCAGTGCTTGGGGTGATGGGTGCTCAGTACTCGGGGTACTCAGTGCTCAGTACTCAGGGTGCTGGGTGCTCAGTACTCAGGGTGCTGGGTGCTTAGTGCTCGGTGTGCTCGGTGCTCAGTACTCGGGGTGCTGGGTTCTCAGTACTAGGGGTGCTGGGTGCTCAGTGCTCAGGGTGCTGGGTGCTCAGTGCTCGGGGTGCTGGGTGCTCAGTGCTGAGGGTGGTGCTGGGTGCTCAGTACTCAGGGTGCTGGGTGCTCAGTGCTCAGGGTGCTGGGTGCTCAGTACTAAGGGTGCTGGGTGCTCAGTACTCAGGGTGCTCGGTGCTCAGTACTCAGGGTGCTGGGTGCTCAGTGCTCAGGGTGCTGGGTACTCAGTACTCAGGGTGCTGGGTACTCAGTACTCAGGGTGCTGTTTGCTCAGTGCTCAGGGTGCTTGGTGCTCAGTGCTCAGGGTGCTGGGTGCTCAGTACTCAGGGTGCTGGGTGCTCAGTGCTCAGGGTGATCGGTGCTCCGTACTCAGGGTGCTCAGTACTCAGGGTGCTGGCTGCTCAGTGCTCGCTGTGCTGGGTGCTCAGTACTCGGGGAGCTGGGTGCTCTGTACTCAGGGTGCTGGGTGCTCAGTGCTCAGGGTCCTGGGTGCTCAGTGCTCAGGGTGATCGGTGCTCAGTACTCAGGGTGCTGGGTGCTCAGTGCTCAGGGTGCTGGGTACTCAGTCCTCAGGGTGCTCAGTGCTCAGGGTGCTGGGTGCTCAGTGCTCGGGGTGCTCGGTGCTCAGTCCTCGGGGTGCTCCGTGCTCAGTGATCAGGGTGCTGGGTGCTCAGTACTCAGGGTGCTCGGTGCTCAGTACTCAGGGATCTCAGTGCTCATTACTCAGGGTGCTGGGAGCTCAGTGCTCAGGGTGCTGGGTGCTCAGTACTCAGGGTGCTCAGTGCTCAGTACTCGGAGTGCTTGGTGCTCAGTACTCAGGGTGCTCAGTGCTCAGTACTCGGGGTGCTGTTTGCTCAGTGCTCAGGGTGCTCAGTGCTCAGTGCTCGGGGTGCTGGGTGCTCAGTGCTCGGGGCGCTGGGTGCTCAGTGCTCGGGGTGCTGGGTGCTCAGTACTCGGGGTGCTGGGTGCTCAGTACTCAGGGTGCTCAGTGCTCAGTACTCAGTGCTCAGGTTGCTCAGTGCTCAGTGCTCGGGGTGCTGGGTGCTCAGTGCTCGGGGCGCTGGGTGCTCAGTGCTCGGGGTGCTGGGTGCTCAGTACCCGGGTGCTGGGTGCTCAGTACTCTGGGTGTTGGGTGCTCAGTACTCAGGGTGCTGGGTGCTACGTGCTCGGGGTGCTGGGTGCTCAGTACTCAGGGTGCTGTGTGCTCAGTACTCAGGGTGCTGGGTGCTTAGTGCTCGAGGTGCTCGGTGCTCAGTACTCAAGGTGCTGGGTGCTCAGTTCTAAGGGTGCTGGGTGCTCAGTCCTCGGGGTACTCCATGCTCAGGGTGCTGGGTGCTCAGTGCTCAGGGTGCTGGGTGCTCAGTGCTCGGGGTGCTAGGTGCTGAGTGCTCAGGGTGCTGGGTGCTCAGTGCTCGGGGTGCTCGGTGCTCAGTGCTCAGGGTCCTGGGTGCTCAGTACTCAGGGTGCTCAGTGCTCGGGGAGCTCGGTGCTCAGTGATCGGGGTGCTGGGTGCTCAGTACTCAGGGTGCTCAGTGCTCGGGGAGCTCGGTGCTCAGTACTCAGGGTGCTGGGTGCTCAGTACTCAGTGCTCGGGGTCCTGGGTGCTCCATGCTCGGGGTGCTGGGCGCTCAGTGCTCGGGGTGCTTAGTGCTCAGTACTCAGGGTGCTGGGTGCTCAGTACTCAGGGTGCTGGGTGCTCATTCTCGGGGTGCTGTTTGCTCAGTGCTCGGGGTGCTGGGTGCTCAGTACTCAGGGTGCTGGGGGCTCAGTACTCAGGGTGCTGGGTGCTCAGTACTCAGGGTGCTCGGTTCTCAGTACTCAGGGTGCTGGGTGCTCATTATCGGGGTGCTGGGTGCTCAGTGCTCGGGGTGCTGGGTGCTCAGTACTCAGGGTGCTGGGGGCTCAGTACTCAGGGTGCTGGGTGCTCAGTACTCAGGGTGATCTGTTCTCAGTAATCAGATTGCAGGGTGCTCAGTGCTCGGGGTGCTGGGTGCTCAGTACTAGGGGTGCTCAGTGATCAGTACTCAGGGTGCTGGGTGCTCAGTACTCAGGGTGCTGGGTGTTCAGTGCTCGGGGTGCTCGGTGCTCAGTATTCGGGGTGCTGGGTGCTCAGTACTCGGGGTGCTGTGTGCTCAGTGCTCAGGGTGCTGGGTGCTCAGTGCTCGGGGTCCTGGGTGCTCAGTGCTCAGGGTGATCGGTGCTCAGTACTCAGGGTGCTGGGTGCTCAGTGCTCAGGGTGCTGGGTGCGCAGTCCTCAGGGTGCTCAGTGCTCAGGGTGCTGGGTGCTCAGTGCTCGGGGTGCTCGGTGTTCAGTATTCAGGGTGCTGAGTGCTCAGTACTCAGGGTGCTGGGTGCTCAGTACTCATGGTGCTGGGTGCTCAGTACTCAGGGGGCTGGGTGCTCAGTGCTCAGGGTGCTGGGTGCTCAGTGCTCAGGGTGCTGGCTGCTCAGTGCTCGGGGTGCTGGGTGCTCAGTGCTCGGGGTGCTGGGTGCTCAGTGCTCAGTGCTCAGGGTGTTGGGTGCTCAGTGCTCAGTGCTCAGGGTGCTGGGTGCTCAGTACTCAGGGTGCTGGGTGCTCAGTACTCAGGGTGCTGGGTGCTCAGTGCTCAGGGTGCTGGGTGCTCAGTACTCTGGTTGTTGGGTGCTCAGTACTCAGGGTGCTGGGTGCTCAGTGCTCAGGGTGCTGGGTGATCAGTGCTCAGGGTGCTGGGTGCTCAGTGATCGGGGTGCTCGGTGCTCAGTACTCAGGGTGCTCAGTGCTCGGGGAGCTCGGTGCTCAGTACTGAGGGTGCTGGGTGCTCAGTACTCAGTGCTCGGGGTCCTGGGTGCTCCGTGCTCGGGGTGCTGGGTGCTCAGTGCTCTGGGTGCTTAGTGCTCAGTACTCAGGGTGCTGGGTGCTCAGTACTCAGGGTGCTGGGTGCTCATTCTCCGGGTGCTGGGTGCTCAGTGCTCGGGGTGCTGGGTGCTCAGTACTCAGGGTGCTGGGGGCTCAGTACTCAGGGTGCTGGGTGCTCAGTACTCAGGGTGCTCGGATCTCAGTATTCAGGGTGCTAGGTGCTCATTCTCGTGGTGCTGGGTGCTCAGTGCTCGGGGTGCTGGGTGCTCAGTACTCAGGGTGCTGGGGGCTCAGTACTCAGGGTGATCTCTTCTCAGTACTCAGGTTGCTGGGTGCTCAGTGCTCGGGGTGATGGGTGCTCAGTACTCGGGGTGCTCAGTGCTCAGTACTCAGGGTGCTGGGTGCTCAGTACTCAGGGTGCTGGGTGCTCAGTGCTCGGGGTGCTGGGTGCTCCTTGCTCGGGGTGCTGGGTGCTCAGTGCTGAGGGTGGTGCTGGGTGCTCAGTACTCAGGGTGCTGGGTGCTCAGTGCTCAGGGTGCTGGGTGCTCAGTACTAAGCGTCCTGGGTGCTCAGTATTCAGGGTGCTCGGTGCTCAGTACTCAGGGTGCTGGGTGCTCAGTGCTCAGGGTGCTGGTTACTCAGTACTCAGGGGGCTGGGTGCTCAGTACTCAGGGTGCTGGGTGCTCAGTGCTCAGGGTGCTTGGTGCTCAGTGCTCAGGGTGCTGGGTGCTCAGTACTCAGCGTGCTGGGTGCTCAGTGCTCAGGGTGATCGGTGCTCAGTACTCAGGGTGCTCAGTACTCAGGGTGCTGGCTGCTCAGTGCGCGGGGTGCTGGGTGCTCAGTACTCGGGGTGCTGGGTGCTCTGTACTCAGGGTGCTGGGTGCTCAATGCTCGGGGTCCTGGGTGCTCAGTGCTCAGGGTGATCGGTGCTCAGTACTCAGGGTGCTGGGTGCTCAGTGCTCAGGGTGCTGGGTACTCAGTCCTCAGGGTGCTCAGTGCTCAGGGTGCTGGGTGCTCAGTGCTCGGGGTGCTCGGTGCTCAGTACTCAGGGAGCTGAGTGCTCAGTACTCAGGGTGCTGGGTGCTCAGTACTCATGGTGCTGGGTGCTCAGTACTCAGGGTGCTGGGTGCTCAGTGCTCAGGGTGCTGGGGGCTCAGTGCGCGGGGTGCTGGGTGCTCAGTGCTCGGGGTGCTGGGTGCTCAGTGCTCAGTGCTCAGGGTGTTGTGTGCTCAGTGCTCAGTGCTCAGGGTGCTGGGTGCTCAGTACTCAGGGTGCTGGGTGCTCAGTACACAGGGTGCTGGGTGCTCAGTGCTCAGGGTGCTGGGTGCTCAGGACTCTGGGTGTTGGGTGCTCAGTACTCAGGGTGCTGGGTGCTCAGTGCTCGGGGTGCTGGGTGCTCAGTGCTCGGGGTGCTGGGTGCTCAGTGCTCAGGGTGCTGGGTGCTCAGTATTCAGCGTGCTGGGTGCTCAGTTCTCGGGGTGCTCGGTGCTCAGTACTCAAGGTGCTGGGTGCTCAGTGCTCAGGGTGCTGGGTGCCCAATCCTCGGGGTGGTCCGTTCTCAGTGCTCAGGGTGCTGGGTGCTCAGTACTCAGGGTGCTCAGTGCTCAGTACTCAGGGTGCTGGGTGCTCAGTACTCAGGGTGCTGGGTGCTCAGTGCTCGGGGTGCTGGGTGCTCAGTGCTGAGGGTGGTGCTGGGTGCTCAGTACTCAGGGTGCCGGGTGCTCAGTGCTCAGGGTGCTGGGTGCTCAGTACTAAGGGTCCTGGGTGCTCAGTATTCAGGGTGCTCGGTGCTCAGTACTCAGGGTGCCGGGTGCTCAGTGCTCAGGGTGCTGGGTGCTCAGTACTAAGGGTCCTGGGTGCTCAGTATTCAGGGTGCTCGGTGCTCAGTACTCAGGGTGCTGGGTGATCAGTGCTCAGGGTGCTGGGTGCTCAGTACTCTGGGTGTTGGGTGCTCAGTACTCAGGGTGCTGGGTGCTCAGTGCTCGGGGTGCTGGGTGCTCAGTGCTCGGGGTGCTGGGTGCTCAGTGCTCAGGGTGCTGGGTGCTCAGTATTCAGCGTGCTGGGTGCTCAGTGCTCGGGGTGCTCGGTGCTCAGTACTCAAGGTGCTGGGTGCTCAGTGCTCAGGGTGCTGGGTGCTCACTCCTCGGGGTGCTCCGTGCTCAGTGCTCGGGGTGCTGGGTGCTCAGTGCTTGCGGTGCTGGGTGCTCAGTGCTCAGGGTGCTGGGTGATCAGTATTCAGCGTGCTGGGTGCTCAGTTCTCGGGGTACTCGGTGCTCAGTACTCAAGGTGCTGGGTGCTCAGTGCTCAGGGTGCTGGGTGCTCAGTCCTCGGGGTGCTCCGTGCTTAGTGCTCAGGGTGCTGGGTGCTCAGTACTCAGGGTGCTCGGTGCTCAGTACTCAGGGTTCTCAGTGCTCAGGGTGCTGGGTGCTCAGTACTCAGGGTGCTCAGTGCTCAGTACTCGGGGTGCTGGGTGCTCAGTACTCAGGGTGCTCAGTGCTCAGTACTCGGGGTGCTGGGTGCTCAGTGCTCAGTGTGCTCAGTGCTCAGTGCTCGGGGTGCTGGGTGCTCAGTGCTCGGGGCGGTGGGTGCTCAGTGCTCGAGGTGCTGGTTGCTCAGTACTCAGGGTGCTGGGTGCTCATTGCTCGGGGTGCTGGGTGCTCAGTGCTCGGGGTGCTGGGTGCTCAGTGCTCAGGGTGCTGGGTGCTCAGTATTCAGCGTGCTGGGTGCTCAGTGCTCGGGGTGCTCGGTGCTCAGTACTCAAGGTGCTGGGTGCTCAGTGCTCAGGGTGCTGGGTGCCCAGTCCTCGGGGTGCTCCGTTCTCAGTGCTCAGGGTGCTGGGTGCTCAGTACTCAGGGTGCTCAGTGCCCAGTACTCAGGATGCTGGGTGCTCAGTACTCAGGGTGCTGGGTGCTCAGTGCTCGGGGTGCTTGGTGCTCAGTGCTGAGGGTGGTGATGGGTGCTCAGTACTCAGGGTGCTGGGTGCTCAGTGCTCAGGGTGCTGGGTGCTCAGTACTAAGGTTCCTGGGTACTAATTATTCAGGGTGCTCGGTGCTCAGTACTCAGGGTGCTGGGTGCTCAGTGCTCAGGGTGCTGGGTACTCAGTACTCAGGGTGCTGGGTGCTCAGTACTCAGGGTGCTGGGTGCTCAGTGCTCAGGGTGGTTGGTGCTCAGTGCTCAGGGTGCTGGGTGCTCAGTACTCAGGGTGCTGGGTGCTCAGTGCTCAGGGTGCTGGGTGCTCAGTGCTCGGGGTCCTGGGTGCTCAGTGCTCAGGGTGCTGGGTGCTCAGTACTCAGGGTGCTGGGTGCTCAGTGCTCAGGGTGCTAGGTACTCAGTCCTCAGGGTGCTCAGTGCTCAGGGTGCTGGGTGCTCAGTGCTCGGGGTGCTCGGTGCTCAGTACTCAGGGTGCTGAGTGCTCAGTACTCAGGGTGCTGGGTGCTCAGTACTCATGGTGCTGGGTGCTCAGTACTCAGGGTGCTGGGTGCTCAGTGCTCAGGGTGCTGGGTGCTCAGTGCGCGGGGTGCTGGGTGCTCAGTGCTCGGGGTGCTGGGTGCTCAGTGCTCAGTGCTCAGGGTGTTCTGTGCTCAGTGCTCAGTGCTCAGGGTGCTGGGTGCTCAGTACTCAGGGTGCTGGGTGCTCAGTACTCAGGGTGCTGGGTGCTCAGTGCTCAGGGTGCTGGGTGCTCAGGACTCTGGGTGTTGGGTGCTGAGTACTCAGGGTGCTGGGTGCTCAGTGCTCGGGGTGCTGGGTGCTCAGTGCTCGGGGTGCTTGGTGCTCAGTGCTCAGGGTGCTGGGTGCTCAGTATTCAGCGTGCTGGGTTCTCAGTTCTCGGGGTGCTCGGTGCTCAGTGCTCAGGGTGCTGGGTGCTCAGTACTCAGGGTGCTCGGTGCTCAGTACTCAGGGTTCTCAGTGCTCAGGGTGCTGGGTGCTCAGTACTCAGGGTGCTCAGTGCGCAGTACTCGGGGTGCTGGGTGCTCAGTACTCAGGGTGCTCAGTGCTCAGTACTCGGGGTGCTGGGTGCTCAGTGCTCAGTGTGCTCAGTGCTCAGTGCTCGGGGTGCTGGGTGCTCAGTGCTCGGGGCGGTGGGTGCTCAGTGCTCGAGGTGCTGGTTGCTCAGTACTCAGGGTGCTGGGTGCTCAGTGCTCGGGGTGCTGGGTGCTCAGTGCTCGGGGTGCTGGGTGCTCAGTGCTCAGGGTGCTGGGTGCTCAGTATTCAGCGTGCTGGGTGCTCAGTGCTCGGGGTGATCGGTGCTCAGTACTCAAGGTGCTGGGTGCTCAGTGCTCAGGGTGCTGGGTGCTCACTCCTCGGGGTGCTCCGTGCTCAGTGCTCGGGGTGCTGGGTGCTCAGTGCTCGGGGTGCTGGGTGCTCAGTGCTCAGGGTGCTGGGTGATCAGTATTCAGCGTGCTGGGTGCTCAGTTCTCGGGGTGCTCGGTGCTCTGTACTCAAGGTGCTGGGTGCTCAGTGCTCAGGGTGCTGGGTGCCCAGTCCTCGGGGTGCTCCGTTCTCAGTGCTCAGGGTGCTGGGTGCTCAGTACTCAGGGTGCTCAGTGCTCAGTACTCAGGGTGCTGGGTGCTCAGTACTCAGGGTGCTGGTTGCTCAGTGCTCGGGGTGCTGGGTGCTCAGTGCTGAGGGTGGTGCTGGGTGCTCAGTACTAAGGTGCTGGGTGCTCAGTGCTCAGGGTGCTGGGTGCTCAGTACTAAGGTTCCTGGGTACTAAGTATTCAGGGTGCTCGGTGCTCAGTACTCAGGGTGCTGGGTGCTCAGTGCTCAGGGTGCTGGGTACTCAGTACTCAGGGTGCTGGGTGCTCAGTACTCAGGGTGCTGGGTGCTCAGTGCTCAGGGTGCTTGGTGCTCAGTGCTCAGGGTGCTGGGTGCTCAGTACTCAGGGTGCTGGGTGCTCAGTGCTCAGGGTGCTGGGTGCTCAGTGCTCCGGGTCCTGGGTGCTCAGTGCTCAGGTGCTGGGTGCTCAGTACTCAGGGTGCTGGGTGCTCAGTGCTCAGGGTGCTGGGTACTCAGTCCTCAGGGTGCTCAGTGCTCAGGGTGCTGGGTGCTCACTCCTCGGGGTGCTCCGTGCTCAGTGCTCGTGGTGCTGGGTGCTCAGTGCTCAGGGTGCTGGGTGATCAGTATTCAGCGTGCTGGGTGCTCAGTTCTCGGGGTGCTCGGTGCTCAGTACTCAAGGTGCTGGGTGCTCAGTGCTCAGGGTGCTGGGTGCCCAGTCCTCGGGGTGCTCCGTTCTCAGTGCTCAGGGTGCTGGGTGCTCAGTACTCAGGGTGCTCAGTGCTCAGTACTCAGGGTGCTGGGTGCTCAGTACTCAGGGTGCTGGGTGCTCAGTGCTCGGGGTGCTGGGTGCTCAGTGCTGAAGGTGGTGCTGGGTGCTCAGTACTCAGGGTGCTGGGTGCTCAGTGCTCAGGGTGCTGGGTGCTCAGTACTAAGGTTCCTGGGTACTAAGTATTCAGGGTGCTCGGTGCTCAGTACTCAGGGTGCTGGGTGCTCAGTGCTCAGGGTGCTGGGTACTCAGTACTCAGGGTGCTGGGTGCTCAGTACTCAGGGTGCTGGGTGCTCAGTGCTCAGGGTGATTGGTGCTCAGTGCTCAGGGTGCTGGGTGCTCAGTACTCAGGGTGCTGGGTGCTCAGTGCTCAGGGTGCTGGGTGCTCAGTGCTCGGGGTCCTGGGTGCTCAGTGCTCAGGGTGCTGGGTGCTCAGTACTCAGGGTGCTGGGTGCTCAGTGCTCAGGATGCTGGGTACTCAGTCCTCAGGGTGCTCAGTGCTCAGGGTGCTGGGTGCTCAGTGCGCGGGGTGCTGGGTGCTCAGTGCTCGGGGTGCTGGGTGCTCAGTGCTCAGTGCTCAGGGTGTTCTGTGCTCAGTGCTCAGTGCTCAGGGTGCTGGGTGCTCAGTACTCAGGGTGCTGGGTGCTCAGTACTCAGGGTGCTGGGTGCTCAGTGCTCAGGGTGCTGGGTGCTCAGGACTCTGGGTGTTGGGTGCTCAGTACTCAGGGTGCTGGGTGCTCAGTGCTCGGGGTGCTGGGTGCTCAGTGCTCGGGGTGCTTGGTGCTCAGTGCTCAGGGTGCTGGGTGCTCAGTATTCAGCGTGCTGGGTGCTCAGTTCTCGGGGTGCTCGGTGCTCAGTACTCAAGGTGCTGGGTGCTCAGTGCTCAGGTTGCTGGGTGCTCAGTCCTCGGGGTGCTCCGTGCTCAGTGCTCAGGGTGCTGGGTGCTCAGTACTCAGGGTGCTCGGTGCTCAGTTCTCAGGGTTCTCAGTGCTCAGGGTGCTGGGTGCTCAGTACTCAGGGTGCTCAGTGCGCAGTACTCGGGGTGCTGGGTGCTCAGTACTCAGGGTGCTCAGTGCTCAGTACTCGGGGTGCTGGGTGCTCAGTGCTCATTGTGCTCAGTGCTCAGTGCTCGGGGTGCTGGGTGCTCAGTGCTCGGGGCGGTGGGTGCTCAGTGCTCGAGGTGCTGGTTGCTCAGTACTCAGGGTGCTGTGTGCTCAGTGCTCAGTACTCAGCGTGCTGGGTGCTCAGTGCTCAGAGTGTTGGGTGCTCAGTACACAGGGTGCTGGGTGCTCAGTGCTCAGTGCTCAGGGAGCTCAGTTCTCAGGGTGCTCAGTGCTCAGGGTGCTGGGTGCTCAGGGTGCAGGCTGCTCAGTGCTCGGGGTGCTGGGTGCTCAGTGCTCAGTGCTCAGGGTGCTGGGTGCTCAGTGCTCAGTGCTCAGTGCTCAGGGTGCTGGGTGTTCAGTACTCAGGGTGCTCTGTGCTCAGTGCTCAGGGTGCTGGGTGCTCAGTACTCAGGGTTCTGGGTGCTCAGTGCTCGGGGTGCTGGGTGCTCAGTGCTCAGGGTGATCAGTGCTCAGTACAAAGGGTGCTGGGTGCTCAGTGCTCAGGGTGATGGGTGCTCAGTCCTCAGGGTGCTCAGTACTCAGGGTGCTCGATGCTCAGTGCTCAGTACTCAGGGTGCTCAGTACTCAGGGTGCTGGGTGCTCAGTGCTCGGGGTGCTGGGTGCTCAGTACTCAGGGTGCTGGGTGCTCAGTACTCGGGGTGCTGGGTGCTCAGTACTCAAGGTGCTGGGTGCTCAGTGCTCAGGGTGCTGGGTGCCCAGTCCTCGGGGTGCTCCGTTCTCAGTGCTCAGGGTGCTGGGTGCTCAGTACTCAGGGTGCTCAGTGCTCAGTACTCAGGGTGCTGGGTGCTCAGTACTCAGGGTGCTGGTTGCTCAGTGCTCGGGGTGCTGGGTGCTCAGTGCTGAGGGTGGTGCTGGGTGCTCAGTACTAAGGTGCTGGGTGCTCAGTGCTCAGGGTGCTGGGTGCTCAGTACTAAGGTTCCTGGGTACTAAGTATTCAGGGTGCTCGGTGCTCAGTACTCAGGGTGCTGGGTGCTCAGTGCTCAGGGTGCTGGGTACTCAGTACTCAGGGTGCTGGGTGCTCAGTACTCAGGGAGCTGGGTGCTCAGTGCTCAGGGTGCTTGGTGCTCAGTGCTCAGGGTGCTGGGTGCTCAGTACTCAGGGTGCTGGGTGCTCAGTGCTCAGGGTGCTGGGTGCTCAGTGCTCCGGGTCCTGGGTGCTCAGTGCTCAGGTGCTGGGTGCTCAGTACTCAGGGTGCTGGGTGCTCAGTGCTCAGGGTGCTGGGTACTCAGTCCTCAGGGTGCTCAGTGCTCAGGGTGCTGGGTGCTCACTCCTCGGGGTGCTCCGTGCTCAGTGCTCGTGGTGCTGGGTGCTCAGTGCTCAGGGTGCTGGGTGATCAGTATTCAGCGTGCTGGGTGCTCAGTTCTCGGGGTGCTCGGTGCTCAGTACTCAAGGTGCTGGGTGCTCAGTGCTCAGGGTGCTGGGTGCCCAGTCCTCGGGGTGCTCCGTTCTCAGTGCTCAGGGTGCTGGGTGCTCAGTACTCAGGGTGCTCAGTGCTCAGTACTCAGGGTGCTGGGTGCTCAGTACTCAGGGTGCTGGGTGCTCAGTGCTCGGGGTGCTGGGTGCTCAGTGCTGAAGGTGGTGCTGGGTGCTCAGTACTCAGGGTGCTGGGTGCTCAGTGCTCAGGGTGCTGGGTGCTCAGTACTAAGGTTCCTGGGTACTAAGTATTCAGGGTGCTCGGTGCTCAGTACTCAGGGTGCTGGGTGCTCAGTGCTCAGGGTGCTGGGTACTCAGTACTCAGGGTGCTGGGTGCTCAGTACTCAGGGTGCTGGGTGCTCAGTGCTCAGGGTGATTGGTGCTCAGTGCTCAGGGTGCTGGGTGCTCAGTACTCAGGGTGCTGGGTGCTCAGTGCTCAGGGTGCTGGGTGCTCAGTGCTCGGGGTCCTGGGTGCTCAGTGCTCAGGGTGCTGGGTGCTCAGTACTCAGGGTGCTGGGTGCTCAGTGCTCAGGATGCTGGGTACTCAGTCCTCAGGGTGCTCAGTGCTCAGGGTGCTGGGTGCTCAGTGCGCGGGGTGCTGGGTGCTCAGTGCTCGGGGTGCTGGGTGCTCAGTGCTCAGTGCTCAGGGTGTTCTGTGCTCAGTGCTCAGTGCTCAGGGTGCTGGGTGCTCAGTACTCAGGGTGCTGGGTGCTCAGTACTCAGGGTGCTGGGTGCTCAGTGCTCAGGGTGCTGGGTGCTCAGGACTCTGGGTGTTGGGTGCTCAGTACTCAGGGTGCTGGGTGCTCAGTGCTCGGGGTGCTGGGTGCTCAGTGCTCGGGGTGCTTGGTGCTCAGTGCTCAGGGTGCTGGGTGCTCAGTATTCAGCGTGCTGGGTGCTCAGTTCTCGGGGTGCTCGGTGCTCAGTACTCAAGGTGCTGGGTGCTCAGTGCTCAGGTTGCTGGGTGCTCAGTCCTCGGGGTGCTCCGTGCTCAGTGCTCAGGGTGCTGGGTGCTCAGTACTCAGGGTGCTCGGTGCTCAGTTCTCAGGGTTCTCAGTGCTCAGGGTGCTGGGTGCTCAGTACTCAGGGTGCTCAGTGCGCAGTACTCGGGGTGCTGGGTGCTCAGTACTCAGGGTGCTCAGTGCTCAGTACTCGGGGTGCTGGGTGCTCAGTGCTCATTGTGCTCAGTGCTCAGTGCTCGGGGTGCTGGGTGCTCAGTGCTCGGGGCGGTGGGTGCTCAGTGCTCGAGGTGCTGGTTGCTCAGTACTCAGGGTGCTGTGTGCTCAGTGCTCAGTACTCAGCGTGCTGGGTGCTCAGTGCTCAGAGTGTTGGGTGCTCAGTACACAGGGTGCTGGGTGCTCAGTGCTCAGTGCTCAGGGAGCTCAGTTCTCAGGGTGCTCAGTGCTCAGGGTGCTGGGTGCTCAGGGTGCAGGCTGCTCAGTGCTCGGGGTGCTGGGTGCTCAGTGCTCAGTGCTCAGGGTGCTGGGTGCTCAGTGCTCAGTGCTCAGTGCTCAGGGTGCTGGGTGTTCAGTACTCAGGGTGCTCTGTGCTCAGTGCTCAGGGTGCTGGGTGCTCAGTACTCAGGGTTCTGGGTGCTCAGTGCTCGGGGTGCTGGGTGCTCAGTGCTCAGGGTGATCAGTGCTCAGTACAAAGGGTGCTGGGTGCTCAGTGCTCAGGGTGATGGGTGCTCAGTCCTCAGGGTGCTCAGTACTCAGGGTGCTCGATGCTCAGTGCTCAGTACTCAGGGTGCTCAGTACTCAGGGTGCTGGGTGCTCAGTGCTCGGGGTGCTGGGTGCTCAGTACTCAGGGTGCTGGGTGCTCAGTACTCGGGGTGCTGGGTGCTCAGTACTCAGGGTGCTGGGTGCTCAGTGCTCGGGGTGCTGGGTGCTCAGTGCTCAGGGTGATCGGTGCTCAGTGCTCAGGGTGCTGGGTGCTCAGTCCTCTGGGTGCTCAGTGCTCAGGGTGCTGGGTGCTCAGTGCTCGGGGTGCTCGGTGCTCAGTACTCAGGGTGCTGAGTGCTCAGTACTCAGGGTGCTGGGTGCTCAGTTCTCATGGTGCTGGGTGCTCAGTACTCAGGGTGCTGGGTGCTCAGTGCTCAGGGTGCTGGGTGCTCAGTGCGCGGGGTGCTGGGTGCTCAGTGCTCGGGGTGCTGGGTGCTCAGTGCTCAGTGCTCAGGGTGTTGGGTGCTCAGTGCTCAGTGCTCAGGGTGCTGGGTGCTCAGTACTCAGGGTGCTGGGTGCTCAGTACTCAGGGTGCTGGGTGATCAGTGCTCAGGGTGCTGGGTGCTCAGGACTCTGGGTGTTGGGTGCTCAGTACTCAATGTGCTGGGTGCTCAGTGCTCGGGGTGCTGGGTGCTCAGTGCTCGGGGTGCTGGGTGCTCAGTGCTCAGGGTGCTGGGTGCTCAATATTCAGCGTGCTGGGTGCTCAGTGCTCGGGGTGCTCGGTGCTCAGTACACAAGGTGCTGGGTGCTCAGTGCTCAGGGTGCTGGGTGCTCACTCCTCGGGGTGCTCCGTGCTCAGTGCTCAGGGTGCTGGGTGTTCAGTACTCAGGTTGCTCGGTGCTCAGTACTCCGGGTTCTCAGTGCTCAGGGTGCTCAGTGCTCAGTACTCGGGGTGCTGGGTGCTCAGTACTCAGGGTGCTCAGTGCTCAGTACTCGGGGTGCTGGGTGCTCAGTGCTCAGTGTGCACAGTGCTCAGTGCTCGCGGTGCTGGGTGCTCAGTGCTCGGGGCGCTGGGTGCTCAGTGCTCGAGGTGCTGGTTGCTCAGTACTCAGGGTGCTGTGTGCTCAGTGCTCAGTACTCAGCGTGCTGGGTGCTCAGTGCTCAGAGTGTTGGGTGCTCAGTACTCAGGGTGCTGGGTGCTCAGTGCTCAGTGCTCAGGGTGCTCAGTGCTCAGGGTGCTCAGTGCTCAGGGTGCTGGGTGCTCAGTGCTCGGGGTGCTGGGTGCTCAGTACTCGGGGTGCTCAGTGCTCAGTACTCAGGGTGCTGGGTGCTCAGTACTCTGGGTGCTGGGTGCTCAGTACTCAGGGTGCTGGGTGCTCAGTGCTCGGGGTGCTGGGTGCTCAGTGCTCAGGGTGATCGGTGCTCAGTGCTCAGGGTGCTGGGTGCTCAGTCCTCCGGGTGCTCGGTGCTCAGGGTGCTGGGTGCTCAGTGCTCGGGGTGCTCGGTGCTCAGTACTCAGGGTGCTGAGTGCTTAGTACTCAGGGTGCTGGGTGCTCAGTACTCAGGGTGCTGGGTGCTCAGTACTCAGGGTGCTGGGTGCTCAATGCTCAGGGTGCTGGGTGCTCAGTGCTCAGGGTGCTGGGTGCTCAGTGCTCAGTGCTCAGGGTGCTGGTTGCTCAGTACTCAGGGTGCTGGGTGCTCAGTACTCAGGGTGCTGGGTGCTCAGTGCTCAGGGTGCTCTGTGCTCAGTACTCAGGGTGCTGTGTGCTCAGTGCTCGGGGTGCTGCGTGCTCTGTGCTCAGGGTGCTGGGTGCTCAGTGCTCAGGGTGCTGGGTGCTCAGTACTCAGGGTGCTGGGTGCTCAGTGCTCGGGGTGCTCGGTGCTCAGTACTCAAGGTGCTGGGTGCTCAGTGCTCAGGGTGCTGGGTACTCAGTCCTCGGGGTGCTCCGTGCTCAGTGATCAGGGTGCTGGGTGCTCAGTACTCAGGGTGCTCGGTGCTCAGTACTCAGGGTTCTCAGTGCTCAGTACTCAGGGTGCTGGGTGCTCAGTGCTCAGGGTGCTGGGTGCTCAGTACCCAGGGTGCTCAGTGCTCAGTACTCGGAGTGCTTGGTGCTCAGTACTCAGGGTGCTCAGTGCTCAGTACTCGGGGTGCTGGGTGCTCAGTGCTCAGGGTGCTCAGTGTTCAGTGCTCGGGGTGCTGGGTGCTCAGTGCTCTGGGCGCTGGGTGCTCAGTGCTCGGGGTGCTGGGTGCTCAGTACTCGGGGTGCTGTGTGCTCAGTACTCAGGGTGCTCTGTGCTCAGTACTCAGTACTCAGGGTGCTGGGTGCTCAGTGCTCAGGGTGCTGGGTGCTCAGTAATCTGGGTATTGGGTGCTCAGTACTCAGCGTGCTGCGTGCTCCGTGCTCGGGGTGCTGGGTGCTCAGTACTCAGGGTGCTCAGTGCTCAGTACTCGGGGTGCTGGGTGCTCTGTGCTCGGGGTGCTGGGTGCTCAGTGCTCTGGGTGCTTAGTGCTCAGTACTCAGGGTGCTGGGTGCTCAGTACTCAGGGTGCTGGTTGCGCATTCTCAGGGTGCTGGGTGCTCAGTGCTCTGGGTGCTTAGTGCTCAGTACTCAGGGGGCTGGGTGCTCAGTACTCAGGGTGCTGGGTGCTCATTCTCGGGGTGCTGGGTGCTCAGTGCTCGGGGTGCTCGGTGCTCATTACTCAAGGTGCTGGGTGCTCAGTTCTCAGGGTGCTGGGTGCTCAGTGCTCGGGGTGCTCGGTGCTCAGTACTCAAGGTGCTGTGTGCTCAGTTCTCAGGGTGCTGGGTGCTCAGTTCTCAGGGTGCTGGGTGCTCAGTGCTCAGGGTGCTGGGTGCTCAGTGATCGGGGTGCTCGGTGCTCAGTGCTCAGGGTCCTGGATGCTCAGTACTCAGGGTGCTGGGTGCTCAGTACTCCGGGTGCTTTGTGCTCAGTGCTCAGTACACAGGGTGCTGGGTGCTCAGTACACAGGGTGCTGGGTGCTCAGTGCTCGGGGTGCTGGGTACTCAGTGCTCGGGGTGCTCGGTGCTCAGTACTCAGGGTGCTGGCTGCTCAGTGCTCGGGGTGCTGGGTGCTCAGTGCTCAGTACTCAGGGTGCTGGGTGCTCAGTGCTCAGTACTCAGGGTGCTGGGTGCTCAGTACTCAGGGTGCTGGGTGCTCAGTGCTCATGGTGCTGGGTGCTCGGGGAGCTCGGTGCTCAGTACTCAGGGTGCTGGGTGCTCAGTACTCAGTGCTCGGTGTCCTGGGTGCTCCGTGCTCGTGGTGCTGGGCGCTCAGTGCTCTGGGTGCATAGTGCTCAGTACTCAGGGTGCTGGGTGCTCAGTACTCAGGGTGCTGGGTGCTCATTCTCGGGGTGCTGGGTGCTCAGTGCTCGGGGTGCTGGGTGCTCAGTACTCTGGGTGCTGGGGGCTCAGTACTCGGGGTGCTGGGTGCTCTGTACTCAGGGTGCTGGGTGCTCAGTGCTCGGGGTCCTGGGTGCTCAGTCTCAGGGTGCTGTGTGCTCAGTGCTCAGGGTGCTGGGTGCGCAGTCCTCAGGGTGCTCAGTGCTCAGTACTCGGGGTGCTGGGTGCCCAGTACTCAGGGTGCTGGGTGCTTAGTACTCAGGGTGCTCAGTGCTCAGTACACAGGGTGCTGGGTGCTCAGTGCTCGGGGTGCTGGGTGCTCAGTGCTCAGTACTCAGGGTGCTGGGTGCTCAGTGCTCGGGGTGCTGGGTGCTCAGTACTCAGCGTGCTGGGTGCTCAGTACTCAGGGTGCTGGGTGCTCAGTGCTCAGGGTGCTGGGTGCTCAGTGCTCAGGGTGCTGGGTGCTCAGTGATCGGGGTGCTGGGTGCTCAGTACTCAGGGTGCTCAGTGCTCAGTACTCAGTGCTCGGGGTCCTGGGTGCTCCGTGCTCCTGGTGCTGGGTGCTCAGTGCTCTGGGTTCTTAGTGCTCAGTACTCAGGGTGCTGGGTGCTCAGTACTCAGGGTGCTGGGTGCTCATTCTCGGGGTACTGGGTGCTCAGTGCTCGGGGTGCTGGGTGCTCAGTACTCAGGGTGCTGGGGGCTGAGTACTCAGGGTGCTGGGTGCTCAGTACTCAGGGTGCTCGGTTCTCAGTACTCAGGGTGTTGGGTGCTCATTCTCGGGGTGCTGGGTGCTCAGTGCTCGGGGTGCTGGGTGCTCAGTACTCAGGGTGCTGGGGGCTCAGTACTCAGGGAGCTGGGTGCTCAGTACTCAGGGTGATCTCTTCTCAGTACTCAGGTTGCTGGGTGCTCAGTGCTCGGGGTGCTGGGTCCTCAGTACTCGGGGTGCTCAGTGCTCAGTACTCAGGGTGCTGGGTGCTCAGTGCTCGGGGTGCTCGGTGCTCAGTACTCGGTGTGCTGGGTGCTCAGTACTCGGGGTGCTGGGTGCTCAGTGCTCAGGGTGCTGGGTGCTCAGTGCTCGGGGTGCTGGGTGCTCAGTGCTGAGGGTGGTGCTGGGTGCTCAGTACTCAGGGTGCTGGGTGCTCAGTGCTCAGGGTGCTTGGTGCTCAGTACTAAGGGTGCTGGGTGCTCAGTACTCAGGGTGCTCGGTGCTCAGTACTCAGGGTGCTGGGTGCTCAGTGCTCAGGGTGCTGGGTACTCAGTACTCAGGGTGCTGGGTGCTCAGTACTCACTGTGCTGGGTGCTCAGTGCTCAGGGTGCTGGGTGCTCAGTGCTCAGTGTGCTGGGTGCTCAGTACTCAGGGTGCTGGGTGCTCAGTGCTCAGGGTGATCGGTGCTCAGTACTCAGTGTGCTCAGTACTCAGGGTGCTGGGTGCTCAGTGCTCGGGGTGCTGGGTGCTCAGTACTCGGGGTGCTGGGTGCTCTGTACTCAGGGTGCTGGGTGCCCAGTGCTCGGGGTCCTGGGTGCTCAGTGCTCAGGGTGATCGGTGCTCAGTACTCAGGGTGCTGGGTGCTCAGTGCTCAGGGTGCTGGGTGCTCAGTCCTCAGGGTGCTCAGTGCTCAGGGTGCTGGGTGCTCAGTGCTCAGGGTGCTGGGTGCTCAGTGCTCAGTGTGCTGGGTGCTCAGTACTCAGGGTGCTGGGTGCTCAGTGCTCAGGGTGATCGGTGCTCAGTACTCAGTGTGCTCAGTACTCAGGGTGCTGGGTGCTCAGTGCTCGGGGTGCTGGGTGTTCAGTGCTCGGGGTGCTCGGTGCTCAGTACTCGGTGTGCTGGGTGCTCAGTACTCGGGGTGCTGGGTGCTCAGTGCTCAGGGTGCTGGGTGCTCAGTGCTCGGGGTGCTGGGTGCTCAGTGCTGAGGGTGGTGCTGGGTGCTCAGTACTCAGGGTGCTGGGTGCTCAGTGCTCAGGGTGCTTGGTGCTCAGTACTAAGGGTGCTGGGTGCTCAGTACTCAGGGTGCTCGGTGCTCAGTACTCAGGGTGCTGGGTGCTCAGTGCTCAGGGTGCTGGGTACTCAGTACTCAGGGTTCTGGGTGCTCAGTACTCACTGTGCTGGGTGCTCAGTGCTCAGGGTGCTGGGTGCTCAGTGCTCAGTGTGCTGGGTGCTCAGTACTCAGGGTGCTGGGTGCTCAGTGCTCAGGGTGATCGGTGCTCAGTACTCAGTGTGCTCAGTACTCAGGGTGCTGGGTGCTCAGTGCTCGGGGTGCTGGGTGCTCAGTACTCGGGGTGCTGGGTGCTCTGTACTCAGGGTGCTGGGTGCTCAGTGCTCGGGGTCCTGGGTGCTCAGTGCTCAGGGTGATCGGTGCTCAGTACTCAGGGTGCTGGGTGCTCAGTGCTCAGGGTGCTGGGTGCTCAGTCCTCAGGGTGCTCAGTGCTCAGGGTGCTGGGTGCTCAGTGCTCGGGGTGCTCGGTGCTCAGTACTCAGGGTGCTGAGTGCTCAGTACTCAGGGTGCTGGGTGCTCAGTACTCATGGTGCTGGGTGCTCAGTACTCAGGGGGCTGGGTGCTCAGTGCTCAGAGTGCTGGGTGCTCAGTACTCAGGGTGCTAGGTGCTCAGTGCTCGGGGTGCTGGGTGCTCAGTGCTCGGGGTGCTCGGTGCTCAGTGCTCAGTGCTCAGGGTGTTGGGTGCTCAGTGCTCAGTGCTCAGGGTGCTGTGTGCTCTGTACTCAAGGTGCTGGGTGCTCAGTACTCAGGGTGCTGGGTGCTCAGTGCTCAGGGTGCTGGGTGCTCAGTACTCTGGGTGTTGGGTGCTCAGTACTCAGGGTGCTGGGTGCTCAGTGCTCGGGGTGCTGGGTGCTCAGTGCTCAGGGTGCTCAGTGCTCAGTGCTCGGGGAGCTGGGTGCTCAGTGCTCGGAGTTCTGCGTGCTCAGTACTCAGGGGGCTGTGTGCTCAGTGCTCAGTACTCAGCGTGCTGGGTGCTCAGTGCTCAGAGTGTTGGGTGCTCAGTACTCAGGGTGCTGGGTGCTCAGTGCTCAGTGCTCAGGGTGCTCAGTGCTCAGGGTGCTGGGTGCTCAGGGTGCTGGGTGCTCAGTGCTCGGGGTGCTGGTTGCTCAGTGCTCAGGGTGCTGGGTGCTCAGTGTTCAGTGCTCAGGGTGCTGGGTGCTCAGTGCTCAGTGCTCAGGGTGCTGGGTGTTCAGTACTCAGGGTGCTGGGTGCTCAGTACTCAGGGTGCTTGGTGCTCAGTGCTCAGGGTGCTGGTTGCTCAGTGCTCAGGGGGCTGGGTGCTCAGTACTCAGGGTGCTGGGTACTCAGTACTCAGGGTGCTCGGTGTTCAGTACTCAGGGTGCTGGGTGCTCAGTACTCAAGGTGCTGGGTGCTCAGTGCTCAGGGTGCTGGGTGCTCAGTACTCAGGGTGCTGGGTGCTCAGTGCTCAGTGAGCAGGGTGCTGGGTGCTCAGTCCTCAGGGTGCTCAGTACTCAGGGTGCTCGGTGCTCAGTGCTCAGTACTCAGGGTGTTCAGTACTCAGGGTGCTGGGTGCTCAGTGCTTGGGGTGCTGGGTGCTCAGTACTCAGGGTGCTGGGTGCTCAGTACTCAGGGTGCTGGGTGCTCAGTACTCAGGGTGCTGGGTGCTCAGTGCTCAGGGTGCTGGATGCTCAGTCCTCAGGGTGCTCAGTGCTCAAGGTGCTGGGTGCTCAGTGCTCGGGGTGCTCGGTGCTCAGTACTCAGGGTGCTGGGTGCTCAGTACTCAGGGTGCTGGGTGCTCAGTACTCAGTGTGCTGGGTGCTCAGTGCTCAGGGTGCTGTGTGCTCAGTGCTCAGGGTGCTGGGTGCTCAGTGCTCGGGGTGCTGGGTGCTCAGTGCTCGGGGTGCTGGGTGCTCAGTGCTCAGGGCTCAGGGTGCTGGGTACTCAGTGATCAGTGCTCAGGGTGCTGGGTGCTCAGTGCTCCGGTTGCTCGGTGCTCAGTACTCAGGGTGCTGGGTGCTCAGTGCTCGGGGTGCTCGGTGCTCAGTATGTTGGGTGCTCACTACTCAGGGTGCTGGGTGCTCAGTGCTCAGGGTACTGGGTGCTCAGTGCTCAGGGTGCAAGGTGCTCAGTGCTCAGGGTGCTGGGTGTTCAGTACTCAGGGTGCTGGGTGCGCAGTGCTCGCGGTGCTGGGTGCTCAGTGCTCAGGGTGCTGGGTGCTCAGTGCTCAGGGTGCTGGATGCTCAGTACTCGGGTTGCTGGGTGCTCAGTACTCAGGTTGCGTGCTGCTCAGTACTCAGGGTGCTGGGTGATCAGTACTCGGGTGCTGGGTGCTCAGTGCTCAGGGTGCTGGGTGCTCAGTGCTCGGGGTGCTGGGTGCTCAGTGCTCAGTACTCAGGGTGCTTTGGTGCTCAGTGCTCGGGGTGCTGGGTGCTCAGTGCTTAGTACTCAGGGTGCTGGGAGCTCAGTGCTCAGGGTGCTGGGTGCTCAGTGCTCAGGGTGCTGGGTGCTCAGTGCTCAGGGTGCTGGGTGCTCAGTACTCAGGGTGCTGGGTGCTCAGTGCTCAGAGTGCTGGGTGGTCAGTGCTCGGGGTGCTCAGTGCTCAGTGCTCAATGTGCTGGGTGCTCAGTACTCAGGGTGCTCATTGCACAGATTCCTGGGTGCTCAGTACTCAGGGTGGTGGGTGCTCAGTGCTCAGGGTGCTCGGTGCTCAGTACGTTGGGTGCTCAGTACTCAGGGTGCTGGGTGCTCAGTGCTCAGGGTGCTGGGTGCTCAGTGCTCAGGGTGCTGGGTGTTCAGTGCTCAGGGTGCTGGGTGCTCGGTGCTCGGGGTGCTGGGTGCTCAGTGCTCGGGGTGCTCGGAGCTCAATACTCAGGGTGCTCACTGCTCAGTACTGCGGCTGCTGGGTGCTCAGTGCAAGGGGTGCTGATTGCTCTGTGCTCGGGGTGATGGGTGCTCAGTGCTCAGTGCTCAGGGTGTTGGGTGCTCAGTGCTCAGTGCTCAGGGTGCTGGGTGCTCAGTACTCAGGGTGCTGGGTGCACAGTACTCAGGGTGCTGGGTGCTCAGTACTCAGGGTGCTGGGTGCTCAGTGCTCAGGGTGCTGGGTGCTCAGTACTCTGGGTGTTGGGTGCTCAGTACTCAGGGTGCTGGGTGCTCAGTGCTCGGGGTGCTGGGTGCTCAGTGCTCGGGGTGCTGTGTGCTCAGTGCTCAGGGTTCTGGTTGCTTAGTACTCAAGGTGCTGGTTGCTCAGTGCTCAGGGTGCTGTGTGCTCAGTCCTCGGGGTGCTCCGTGCTCGGTGCTCAGGGTGCTGGGTGCTCAGTACTCAGGGTACTCGGTGCTCAGTACTCAGGGTTCTCAGTGCTCAGTGCTCAGGGTGCTGGGTGCTCAGTTCTCAGGGTGCTCAGTGCTCAGTACTCGGGGTGCTGGGTGCTCAGTACTCAGGGTGCTGGGTGCTTAGTACTCAGGGTGCTCAGTGCTCAGTACACAGGGTGCTGGGTGCTCAGTGCTCGGGGTGCTGGGTGCTCAGTGCTCAGTACTCAGGGTGCTGGGTGCTCAGTGCTCGGGGTGCTGGGTGCTCAGTACTCAGCGTGCTGGGTGCTCAGTACTCAGGGTGCTGGGTGCTCAGTGCTCAGGGTGCTGGGTGCTCAGTGCTCAGGGTGCTGGGTGCTCAGTGATCGGGGTGCTGGGTGCTCAGTACTCAGGGTGCTCAGTGCTCAGTACTCAGTGCTCGGGGTCCTGGGTGCTCCGTGCTCTGGGTGCTTAGTGCTCAGTACTCAGGGTGCTGGGTGCTCAGTACTCAGGGTGCTGGGTGCTCATTCTCGGGGTACTGGATGCTCAGTGCTCGGGGTGCTGGGTGCTCAGTACTCAGGGTGCTGGGGGCTCAGTACTCAGGGTGCTGGGTGCTCAGTACTCAGGGTGCTCGGTTCTCAGTACTCAGGGTGTTGGGTGCTCATTCTCGGGGTGCTGGGTGCTCAGTGCTCGGGGTGCTGGGTACTCAGTACTCAGGGTGCTGGGGGCTCAGTACTCAAGGAGCTGGGTGCTCAGTACTCAGGGTGATCTCTTCTCAGTACTCAGGTTGCTATGTGCTCAGTGCTCGGGGTGCTGGGTGCTCAGTACTCGGGGTGCTCAGTGCTCAATACTCAGGGTGCTGGGTGCTCAGTGCTCAGTGCTCAGGGTGCTCAGTGCTCAGGGTGCTGGGTGCTCAGGGTGCTGGGTGCTCAGTGCTCGGGGTGCTGGTTGCTCAGTGCTCAGGGTGCTGGGTGCTCAGTGTTCAGTGCTCAGGGTGCTGGGTGCTCAGTGCTCAGTGCTCAGGGTGCTGGGTGTTCAGTACTCAGGGTGCTGGGTGCTCAGTACTCAGGGTGCTGGGTGCTCAGTACTCAGGGTGCTAGGTGCTCAGTGCTCGGGGTGCTGGGTGCTCAGTGCTCGGGGTGCTCGGTGCTCAGTGCTCAGTGCTCAGGGTGTTGGGTGCTCAGTGCTCAGTGCTCAGGGTGCTGTGTGCTCTGTACTCAAGGTGCTGGGTGCTCAGTACTCAGGGTGCTGGGTGCTCAGTGCTCAGGGTGCTGGGTGCTCAGTACTCTGGGTGTTGGGTGCTCAGTACTCAGGGTGCTGGGTGCTCAGTGCTCGGGGTGCTGGGTGCTCAGTGCTCAGGGTGCTCAGTGCTCAGTGCTCGGGGAGCTGGGTGCTCAGTGCTCGGAGTTCTGCGTGCTCAGTACTCAGGGGGCTGTGTGCTCAGTGCTCAGTACTCAGCGTGCTGGGTGCTCAGTGCTCAGAGTGTTGGGTGCTCAGTACTCAGGGTGCTGGGTGCTCAGTGCTCAGTGCTCAGGGTGCTCAGTGCTCAGGGTGCTGGGTGCTCAGGGTGCTGGGTGCTCAGTGCTCGGGGTGCTGGTTGCTCAGTGCTCAGGGTGCTGGGTGCTCATTGTTCAGTGCTCAGGGTGCTGGGTGCTCAGTGCTCAGTGCTCAGGGTGCTGGGTGTTCAGTACTCAGGGTGCTGGGTGCTCAGTACTCAGGGTGCTTGGTGCTCAGTGCTCAGGGTGCTGGTTGCTCAGTGCTCAGGGGGCTGGGTGCTCAGTACTCAGGGTGCTGGGTACTCAGTACTCAGGGTGCTCGGTGTTCAGTACTCAGGGTGCTGGGTGCTCAGTACTCAAGGTGCTGGGTGCTCAGTGCTCAGGGTGCTGGGTGCTCAGTACTCAGGGTGCTGGGTGCTCAGTGCTCAGTGAGCAGGGTGCTGGGTGCTCAGTCCTCAGGGTGCTCAGTACTCAGGGTGCTCGGTGCTCAGTGCTCAGTACTCAGGGTGTTCAGTACTCAGGGTGCTGGGTGCTCAGTGCTTGGGGTGCTGGGTGCTCAGTACTCAGGGTGCTGGGTGCTCAGTACTCAGGGTGCTGGGTGCTCAGTACTCAGGGTGCTGGGTGCTCAGTGCTCAGGGTGCTGGATGCTCAGTCCTCAGGGTGCTCAGTGCTCAAGGTGCTGGGTGCTCAGTGCTCGGGGTGCTCGGTGCTCAGTACTCAGGGTGCTGGGTGCTCAGTACTCAGGGTGCTGGGTGCTCAGTACTCAGTGTGCTGGGTGCTCAGTGCTCAGGGTGCTGTGTGCTCAGTGCTCAGGGTGCTGGGTGCTCAGTGCTCGGGGTGCTGGGTGCTCAGTGCTCGGGGTGCTGGGTGCTCAGTGCTCAGGGCTCAGGGTGCTGGGTACTCAGTGATCAGTGCTCAGGGTGCTGGGTGCTCAGTGCTCCGGTTGCTCGGTGCTCAGTACTCAGGGTGCTGGGTGCTCAGTGCTCGGGGTGCTCGGTGCTCAGTATGTTGGGTGCTCACTACTCAGGGTGCTGGGTGCTCAGTGCTCAGGGTACTGGGTGCTCAGTGCTCAGGGTGCAAGGTGCTCAGTGCTCAGGGTGCTGGGTGTTCAGTACTCAGGGTGCTGGGTGCGCAGTGCTCGCGGTGCTGGGTGCTCAGTGCTCAGGGTGCTGGGTGCTCAGTGCTCAGGGTGCTGGATGCTCAGTACTCGGGTTGCTGGGTGCTCAGTACTCAGGTTGCGTGCTGCTCAGTACTCAGGGTGCTGGGTGATCAGTACTCGGGTGCTGGGTGCTCAGTGCTCAGGGTGCTGGGTGCTCAGTGCTCGGGGTGCTGGGTGCTCAGTGCTCAGTACTCAGGGTGCTTTGGTGCTCAGTGCTCGGGGTGCTGGGTGCTCAGTGCTCAGGGTGCTGGGTGCTCAGTGCTCAGGGTGCTGGGTGCTCAGTACTCAGGGTGCTGGGTGCTCAGTGCTCAGAGTGCTGGGTGGTCAGTGCTCGGGGTGCTCAGTGCTCAGTGCTCAATGTGCTGGGTGCTCAGTACTCAGGGTGCTCATTGCACAGATTCCTGGGTGCTCAGTACTCAGGGTGGTGGGTGCTCAGTGCTCAGGGTGCTCGGTGCTCAGTACGTTGGGTGCTCAGTACTCAGGGTGCTGGGTGCTCAGTGCTCAGGGTGCTGGGTGCTCAGTGCTCAGGGTGCTGGGTGTTCAGTGCTCAGGGTGCTGGGTGCTCGGTGCTCGGGGTGCTGGGTGCTCAGTGCTCGGGGTGCTCGGAGCTCAATACTCAGGGTGCTCACTGCTCAGTACTGCGGCTGCTGGGTGCTCAGTGCAAGGGGTGCTGATTGCTCTGTGCTCGGGGTGATGGGTGCTCAGTGCTCAGTGCTCAGGGTGTTGGGTGCTCAGTGCTCAGTGCTCAGGGTGCTGGGTGCTCAGTACTCAGGGTGCTGGGTGCACAGTACTCAGGGTGCTGGGTGCTCAGTACTCAGGGTGCTGGGTGCTCAGTGCTCAGGGTGCTGGGTGCTCAGTACTCTGGGTGTTGGGTGCTCAGTACTCAGGGTGCTGGGTGCTCAGTGCTCGGGGTGCTGGGTGCTCAGTGCTCGGGGTGCTGTGTGCTCAGTGCTCAGGGTTCTGGTTGCTTAGTACTCAAGGTGCTGGTTGCTCAGTGCTCAGGGTGCTGTGTGCTCAGTCCTCGGGGTGCTCCGTGCTCGGTGCTCAGGGTGCTGGGTGCTCAGTACTCAGGGTACTCGGTGCTCAGTACTCAGGGTTCTCAGTGCTCAGTGCTCAGGGTGCTGGGTGCTCAGTTCTCAGGGTGCTCAGTGCTCAGTACTCGGGGTGCTGGGTGCTCAGTACTCAGGGTGCTGGGTGCTTAGTACTCAGGGTGCTCAGTGCTCAGTACACAGGGTGCTGGGTGCTCAGTGCTCGGGGTGCTGGGTGCTCAGTGCTCAGTACTCAGGGTGCTGGGTGCTCAGTGCTCGGGGTGCTGGGTGCTCAGTACTCAGCGTGCTGGGTGCTCAGTACTCAGGGTGCTGGGTGCTCAGTGCTCAGGGTGCTGGGTGCTCAGTGCTCAGGGTGCTGGGTGCTCAGTGATCGGGGTGCTGGGTGCTCAGTACTCAGGGTGCTCAGTGCTCAGTACTCAGTGCTCGGGGTCCTGGGTGCTCCGTGCTCTGGGTGCTTAGTGCTCAGTACTCAGGGTGCTGGGTGCTCAGTACTCAGGGTGCTGGGTGCTCATTCTCGGGGTACTGGATGCTCAGTGCTCGGGGTGCTGGGTGCTCAGTACTCAGGGTGCTGGGGGCTCAGTACTCAGGGTGCTGGGTGCTCAGTACTCAGGGTGCTCGGTTCTCAGTACTCAGGGTGTTGGGTGCTCATTCTCGGGGTGCTGGGTGCTCAGTGCTCGGGGTGCTGGGTACTCAGTACTCAGGGTGCTGGGGGCTCAGTACTCAAGGAGCTGGGTGCTCAGTACTCAGGGTGATCTCTTCTCAGTACTCAGGTTGCTATGTGCTCAGTGCTCGGGGTGCTGGGTGCTCAGTACTCGGGGTGCTCAGTGCTCAATACTCAGGGTGCTGGGTGCTCAGTGCTCAGTGCTCAGGGTGCTCAGTGCTCAGGGTGCTGGGTGCTCAGGGTGCTGGGTGCTCAGTGCTCGGGGTGCTGGTTGCTCAGTGCTCAGGGTGCTGGGTGCTCAGTGTTCAGTGCTCAGGGTGCTGGGTGCTCAGTGCTCAGTGCTCAGGGTGCTGGGTGTTCAGTACTCAGGGTGCTGGGTGCTCAGTACTCAGGGTGCTGGGTACTCAGTACTCAGGGTTCTCGGTGTTCAGTACTCAGGGTGCTGGGTGCTCAGTACTCAAGGTGCTGGGTGCTCAGTGCTCAGGGTGCTGGGTGCTCAGTACTCAGGGTGCTGGGTGCTCAGTGCTCAGTGCTCAGGGTGCTGGGTGCTCAGTCCTCAGGGTGCTCAGTACTCAGTGTGCTCGGTGCTCAGTGCTCAGTACTCAGGGTGTTCAGTACTCAGGGTGCTGTGTGCTCAGTGCTTGGGGTGCTGGGTGCTCAGTACTCAGGGTGCTGGGTGCTCAGTACTCAGGGTGCTGGGTGCTCAGTACTCAGGGTGCTGGGTGCTCAGTGCTCGGGGTGCTGGGTGCTCAGTGCTCAGGGTGATCGGTGCTCAGTGCTCAGGGTGCTGGATGCTCAGTCCTCAGGGTGCTCAGTGCTCAAGGTGCTGGGTGCTCAGTGCTCGGGGTGCTCGGTGCTCAGTACTCAGGGTGCTGAGTGCTCAGTACTCAGGGTGCTGGGTGCTCAGTACTCAGGGTGCTGGGTGCTCAGTACTCAGGATGCTGGGTGCTCAGTGCTCAGGGTGCTGGGTGCTCAGTGCTCATGGTGCTGGGTGCTCAGTGCTTGGGGTGCTGGGTGCTCAGTGCTCGGGGTGCTGGGTGCTCAGTGCTCAGGGCTCAGGGTGCTGGGTGCTCAGTGATCAGTGCTCAGGGTGCTGGGTGCTCAGTGCTCCCGTTGCTCGGTGCTCAGTACTGAGGGTGCTGGGTGCTCAGTGCTCGGGGTGCTCGGTGCTCAGTATGTTGGGTGCTCACTACTCAGGGTGCTGGGTGCTCAGTGCTCAGGGTACTGGGTGCTCAGTGCTCAGGGTGCTGGGTTCTCAGTGCTCAGGGTGCTGGGTGTTCAGTACTCAGGGTGCTGCTTGCGCAGTGCTCGCGGTGCTGGGTGCTCAGTGCTCAGGGTGCTGGGTGCTCAGTGCTCAGGGTGCTGGGTGCTCAGTACTCGGGGTGCTGGGTGCTCAGTACTCAGGTTGCGGGCTGCTCAGTACTCAGGGTGCTGGGTGATCAGTACTCGGGTGCTGGGTGCTCAGTGCTCAGGGTGCTGGGTGCTCAGTGCTCGGGGTGCTGGGTGCTCAGTGCTCAGTACTCAGGGTGCTTGGTTGCTCAGTGCTCGGGGTACTGGGTGCTCAGTGCTTAGTACTCAGGGTGCTGGGTGCTCAGTGCTCAGGGTGCTGGGTGCTCAGTGCTCAGGGTGCTGGGTGCTCAGTGCTCAGGGTGCTGGGTGCTCAGTACTCAGGGTGCTGGTTGCTCAGTGCTCAGAGTGCTGGGTGGTCAGTGCTCGGGGTGCTCAGTGCTCAGTGCTCAATGTGCTGGGTGCTCAGTACTCAGGGTGCTCATTGCAAAGGGTCCTGGGTGCTCAGTACTCAGGGTGGTGGGTGCTCAGTGCTCAGGGTGCTCGGTGCTCAGTACGTTGGGTGCTCAGTACTCAGGGTGCTGGGTGCTCAGTGCTCAGGGTGCTGGGTGCTCAGTGCTCAGGGTGTTGGGTGTTCAGTGCTCAGGGTGCTGCGTGCTCGGTGCTCGGGGTGCTGGGTGCTCAGTGTTCGGGGTGCTCGGAGCTCAATACTCAGGGTGCTCACTGCTCAGTACTCCGGCTGCTGGGTGCTCAGTGCTTAGTACTCAGGGTGATCGGTGCTCAGTGCTCAGGGTGCTGGGTGCTCAGTGCTCAGGGTGCTGGGTGCTCAGTGCTCAGGGTGCTGGGTGCTCAGTACTCAGGGTGCTGGGTGCTCAGTACTCAGGGTGCTGGGTTCTTAGTACTCAGGGTGCTCAGTGCTCAGTACTTAGGGTGCTCAGTGCTCAGTGCTCGGGGTGCTGGGTGCTCAGTGCTCGGGGTGCTGGGTGCTCAGTGCTCGGGGTGCTGGGTGCTCAGTGCTCAGGGTGCTGGGTGCTCAGTGCTCAGAGTGCTGGGTTCTCAATACTCACGGTGCTCGGTGCTCAGTACTCAGAGTGCTCAGTGCTCAGTACTCAGCGTGCTGGGTGCTCAGTGCTCAGGGTGCTGGGTGCTCAGTACTCAGGGTGCTGGGTGCTTAGTATTCAGGGTGCTCGGTCCTCAGTGCTCAGGGTGCTGGGTGCTCAGTACTCAGGGTGCTGGGTGCTCAGTGCTCAGTGTGCTCAGTGCTCAGTACCCAGGGTGCTCGGTGCTCAGTGCTCAGGGTGCTCAGTGCTCAGTACTCAGGGTGCTGGGTGCTCAGTGCTCTGGGTGCTGGGTGCTCAGTGCTCGGGGTGCTGGGTGCTCAGTGCTCAGGGTGCTGGGTGCTCAGTACTCAGGGTGCTCAGTGCTCAGGGTGCTGGGTGCTCAGTGCTCGGGGTGCTGGGTACTCAGTGCTCAGTACACAGGGTGCTGAGTGCTCAGTGCTCAGGGTGCTGGGTGCTCAGGGTGCTGGGTGCTCAGTGCTCGGGGTGATGGTTGCTCAGTGCTCAGGGTGCTGGGTGCTCAGTGCTCAGTGCTCAGGGTGCTGGGTGCTCAGTGCTCAGGGTGCTGGGTGCTCGGTGCTCGGGGTGCTGGGTGCTCAGTGCTCGGGGTGCTGGGTGCTCGGTGCTCGGGGTGCTGGGTGCTCAGTGCTCGGGGTGCTCGGTGCTCAGTACTCAGGGTGCTCAGTGCTCAGTACTCAGGGTGCTGGGTGCTCAGTGCTCAGGGTGCTGGGTGCTCAGTACTCAGGGTTCTGGGTGCTCGGTGCTCAATACGCTGGGTGCTCAGTACTCAGGGTGCTGGGTGCTCAGTACTCAGGGTGCTCGGTGCTCACTCCTCAGGGTGCTGGGTGCTCAGTGCTCGGGGTGCTGTGTGCTCAGTACTCAGGGTGCTGGGTGCTCAGTGCTCGGGGTGCTCGGTGCTGAGTACGCTGGGTGCTCAGTACTCAGGGTGCTGGGTGCTCAGTACTCAGGGTGCTGGGTGCTCAGTGCTCAGTGCTCAGGGTCCTGGGTGCTCAGTCCTCAGGGTGCTCATTACTCAGGGTGCTCGGTGCTCAGTGCTCAGTACTCAGGGTGCTCAGTACTCAGGGTGCTGGGTGCTCAGTACTCAGGGTGCTGGGTGCTCAGTGCTCGGGGTGCTGGGTGCTCAGTGCTCAGGGTGATCGGTGCTCAGTGCTCAGGGTGCTGGGTGCTCAGTGCTCGGGGTGCTGGGTACTCAGTGCTCAGTACACAGTGTGCTGAGTGCTCAGTGCTCAGGGTGCTGGGTGCTCAGGGTGCTGGGTGCTCAGTGCTCGGGGTGATGGTTGCTCAGTGCTCAGGGTGCTGGGTGCTCAGTGCTCAGTGCTCAGGGTGCTGGGTGCTCAGTGCTCAGTGCTCTGGGTGCTGGGTGATCAGTACTCAGGGTGCTCATTGCTCAGGGTGCTGGGTGCTCAGTACTCATGGTGCTGGGTGCTCAGTACTCAGGGTGCTCAGTGCTCAGTACTCAGGGTGCTGGGTGCTCAGTGCTCAGGGTGCTGGGTGCTCAGTACTCAGGGTGCTGGGTGCTCGGTGCTCAGGGTGCTGGGTGCTCTGTGCTCAGGGTGCTGGGTGCTCGGTGCTCGGGGTGCTGGGTGCTCAGTGCTCGGGGTGCTCGGTGCTCAGTACTCAGGGTGCTCAGTGCTCAGTACTCAGGGTGCTGGGTGCTCAGTGCTCAGGGTGCTGGGTGCTCAGTACTCAGGGTTCTGGGTGCTCGGTGCTCAATACGCTGGGTGCTCAGTACTCAGGGTGCTGGGTGCTCAGTACTCAGGGTGCTCGGTGCTCACTCCTCAGGGTGCTGGGTGCTCAGTGCTCGGGGTGCTGGGTGCTCAGTACTCAGGGTGCTGGGTGCTCAGTGCTCGGGGTGCTCGGTGCTCAGTACGCTGGGTGCTCAGTACTCAGGGTGCTGGGTGCTCAGTACTCAGGGTGCTGGGTGCTCAGTGCTCAGTGCTCAGGGTCCTGGGTGCTCAGTCCTCAGGGTGCTCAGTACTCAGGGTGCTCGGTGCTCAGTGCTCAGTACTCAGGGTGCTCAGTACTCAGGGTGCTGGGTGCTCAGTACTCAGGGTGCTGGGTGCTCAGTGCTCGGGGTGCTGGGTGCTCAGTGCTCAGGGTGATCGGTGCTCAGTGCTCAGGGTGCTGGGTGCTCAGTCCTCAGGGTGCTCAGTGCTCAAGTTGCTGGGTGCTCAGTGCTCGGGGTGCTCGGTGCTCAGTACTCAGGGTGCTGAGTGCTCAGTACTCATTGTGCTGGGTGCTCAGTACTCAGGGTGCTGGGTGCTCAGTACTCAGGGTGCTGGGTGCTCAGTTCTCAGGGTGCTGGGTGCTCAGTGCTCAGGGTGCTGGGTGCTCAGTGCTCGGGGTGCTGGGTGCTCAGTGCTCGGGGTGCTGGATGCTCAGTGCTCAGGGCTCAGGGTGCTGGGTGCTCAGTGATCAGTGCTCAGGGTGCTGGGTGCTCAGTGCTCCGGTTGCTCGGTGCTCAGTACTCAGGGTGCTGGGTGCTCAGTGCTCGGGGTGCTCGGTGCTCAGTACGTTGGGTGCTCACTACTCAAGGTGCTGGGTGCTCAGTGCTCAGGGTACTGGGTGCTCAGTGCTCAGGGTGCTGGGTGCTCAGTGCTCAGGGTGCTGGGTGTTCAGTACTCAGGGTGCTGGGTGCGCAGTGCTCGCGGTGCTGGGTGCTCAGTGCTCAGGGTGCTGGGTGCTCAGTGCTCAGGGTGCTGGGTGCTCAGTACTCGGGGTGCTGGGTGCTCAGTACTCAGGTTGCGGGCTGCTCAGTACTCAGGGTGCTGGGTGATCAGTACTCGGGTGCTGGGTGCTCAGTGCTCAGGGTGCTGGGTGCTCAGTGCTCGGGGTGCTGGGTGCTCAGTGCTCAGTACTCAGGGTGCTTGGGTGCTCAGTGCTCGGGGTGCTGGGTGCTCAGTGCTCAGTACTCAGGGTGCTGGGTGCTCAGTGCTCAGGGTGCTGGGTGCTCAGTGCTCAGGGTGCTGGGTGCTCAGTGCTCAGGGTGCTGGGTGCTCAGTGCTCAGGGTGCTGGGTGCTCAGTACTCAGGGTGCTGGGTGCTCAGTCCTCAGAGTGCTGGGTGGTCAGTGCTCGGGGTGCTCGGTGCTCAGTGCTCAATGTGCTGGGTGCTCAGTACTCAGGGTGCTCATTGCACAGGGTCCTGGGTGCTCAGTACTCAGGGTGCTGGGTGCTCAGTGCTCAGGGTGCTCGGTGCTCAGTACGTTGGGTGCTCAGTACTCAGGGTGCTGGGTGCTCGGTGCTCAGGGTGCTGGGTGCTCAGTGCTCAGGGTGCTGGGTGCTCGGTGCTCGGGGTGCTGGGTGCTCAGTGCTCGGGGTGCTCGGTGCTCAGTACTCAGGGTGCTCAGTGCTCAGTACTCAGGGTGCTGGGTGCTCAGTGCTCAGGGTGCTGGGTGCTCAGTACTCAGGGTTCTGGGTGCTCGGTGCTCAATACGCTGGGTGCTCAGTACTCAGGGTGCTGGGTGCTCAGTACTCAGGGTGCTCGGTGCTCACTCCTCAGGGTGCTGGGTGCTCAGTGCTCGGGGTGCTGGGTGCTCAGTACTCAGGGTGCTGGGTGCTCAGTGCTCGGGGTGCTCGGTGCTCAGTACGCTTGGTGCTCAGTACTCAGGGTGCTGGGTGCTCAGTACTCAGGGTGCTGGGTGCTCAGTGCTCAGTGCTCAGGGTCCTGGGTGCTCAGTCCTCAGGGTGCTCAGTACTCAGGGTGCTCGGTGCTCAGTGCTCAGTACTCAGGGTGCTCAGTACTCAGGGTGCTGGGTGCTCAGTACTCAGGGTGCTGGGTGCTCAGTGCTCGGGGTGCTGGGTGCTCAGTGCTCAGGGTGATCGGTGCTCAGTGCTCAGGGTGCTGGGTGCTCAGTCCTCAGGGTGCTCAGTGCTCAAGTTGCTGGGTGCTCAGTGCTCGGGGTGCTCGGTGCTCAGTACTCAGGGTGCTGAGTGCTCAGTACTCAGGGTGCTGGGTGCTCAGTACTCAGGGTGCTGGGTGCTCAGTACTCAGGGTGCTGGGTGCTCAGTTCTCAGGGTGCTGGGTGCTCAGTGCTCAGGGTGCTGGGTGCTCAGTGCTCGGGGTGCTGGGTGCTCAGTGCTCGGGGTGCTGGGTGCTCAGTGCTCAGGGCTCAGGGTGCTGGGTGCTCAGTGATCAGTGCTCAGGGTGCTGGGTGCTCAGTGCTCCGGTTGCTCGGTGCTCAGTACTCAGGGTGCTGGGTGCTCAGTGCTCGGGGTGCTCGGTGCTCAGTACGTTGGGTGCTCACTACTCAAGGTGCTGGGTGCTCAGTGCTCAGGGTACTGGGTGCTCAGTGCTCAGGGTGCTGGGTGCTCAGTGCTCAGGGTGCTGGGTGTTCAGTACTCAGGGTGCTGGGTGCGCAGTGCTCGCGGTGCTGGGTGCTCAGTGCTCAGGGTGCTGGGTGCTCAGTGCTCAGGGTGCTGGGTGCTCAGTACTCGGGGTGCTGGGTGCTCAGTACTCAGGTTGCGGGCTGCTCAGTACTCAGGGTGCTGGGTGATCAGTACTCGGGTGCTGGGTGCTCAGTGCTCAGGGTGCTGGGTGCTCAGTGCTCGGGGTGCTGGGTGCTCAGTGCTCAGTACTCAGGGTGCTTGGGTGCTCAGTGCTCGGGGTGCTGGGTGCTCAGTGCTCAGTACTCAGGGTGCTGGGTGCTCAGTGCTCAGGGTGCTGGGTGCTCAGTGCTCAGGGTGCTGGGTGCTCAGTGCTCAGGGTGCTGGGTGCTCAGTGCTCAGGGTGCTGGGTGCTCAGTACTCAGGGTGCTGGGTGCTCAGTCCTCAGAGTGCTGGGTGGTCAGTGCTCGGGGTGCTCGGTGCTCAGTGCTCAATGTGCTGGGTGCTCAGTACTCAGGGTGCTCATTGCACAGGGTCCTGGGTGCTCAGTACTCAGGGTGCTGGGTGCTCAGTGCTCAGGGTGCTCGGTGCTCAGTACGTTGGGTGCTCAGTACTCAGGGTGCTGGGTCTTCAGTGCTCAGGGTGCTGGGTGCTCACTACTCAGGGTGCTGGGTGCTCAGAGCTCGGGGTGCTGGGTGCTCAGTACTCAGGGTGCTGGGTGCTCAGTTCTCGGGGTGCTCGGTGCTCAGTACGCTGGGTGGTCAGTACTCAGGGTGCTGGGTGCTCAGTACTCAGGGTGCTCGGTGCTCCCTACTCAGGGTGCTGGGTGCTCAGTACTCAGGGTGCTGGGTGCTCGGTGCTCAATACGCTGGGTGCTCAGTACTCAGGGTGCTGGGTGCTCAGTACTCAGGGTGCTCGGTGCTCACTACTCAGGGTGCTGGGTGCTCAGTGCTCGGGGTGCTGGGTGCTCAGTACTCAGGGTGCTGGGTGCTCAGTGCTCGGGGTGCTCGGTGCTCAGTACGCTGGGTGCTCAGTACTCAGGGTGCTGGGTGCTCAGTACTTAGGGTGCTCAGTGCTCAGTACTTAGGGTGCTCAGTGCTCAGTGCTCAGGGTGCTGGGTGCTCAGTGCTCGGGGTGCTGGGTGCTCAGTGCTCGGGGTGCTGGGTGCTCAGTGCTCAGGGTGCTGGGTGCTCAGGGCTCAGGTTGCTGGGTGCTCAGTACTCAGGGTGCTCGGTGCTCAGTACTCAGGGTTCTCAGTGATCAGTGCTCAGGGTGCTGGGTGCTCAGTTCTCAGGGTGCTCAGTGCTCAGCACTCGGGGTGCTGGGTGCTCAGTGCTCAGGGTGCTCAGTGCTCAGCACTCGGGGTGCTGGGTGCTCAGTGCTCAGGGTGCTCAGTGCTCGGGGAGCTGGGTGCTCAGTGCTCGGAGTTCTGCGTGCTCAGTACTCAGGGTGCTGTGTGCTCAGTGCTCAGTACTCAGCGTGCTGGGTGCTCAGTGCTCAGAGTGTTGGGTGCTCAGTACTCAGGGTGCTGGGTGCTCAGTGCTCAGTGCTCAGGGTGCTCAGTGCTCAGGGTGCTGGGTGCTCAGGGTGCTGGGTGCTCAGTGCTCGGGGTGCTGGTTGCTCAGTGCTCAGGGTGCTGGTGGCTCAGTGCTCAGTGCTCAGGGTGCTGGGTGCTCAGTGCTCAGTGCTCAGGGTGCTGGGTGTTCAGTACTCAGGGTGCTGGGTGCTCAGTACTCAGGGTGCTTGGTGCTCAGTGCTCAGGGTGCTGGTTGCTCAGTGCTCAGGGTGCTGGGTGCTCACTACTCAGGGTGCTGGGTGCTCAGAGCTCGGGGTGCTGGGTGCTCAGTACTCAGGGTGCTGGGTGCTCAGTTCTCGGGGTGCTCGGTGCTCAGTACGCTGGGTGGTCAGTACTCAGGGTGCTGGGTGCTCAGTACTCAGGGTGCTCGGTGCTCCCTACTCAGGGTGCTGGGTGCTCAGTACTCAGGGTGCTGGGTGCTCAATACGCTGGGTGCTCAGTACTCAGGGTGCTGGGTGCTCAGTACTCAGGGTGCTCGGTGCTCACTACTCAGGGTGCTGGGTGCTCAGTGCTCGGGGTGCTGGGTGCTCAGTACTCAGGGTGCTGGGTGCTCAGTGCTCGGGGTGCTCGGTGCTCAGTACGCTGGGTGCTCAGTACTCAGGGTGCTGGGTGCTCAGTACTCAGGGTGCTCAGTGCTCAGTACTTAGGGTGCTCAGTGCTCAGTGCTCAGGGTGCTGGGTGCTCAGTGCTCGGGGTGCTGGGTGCTCAGTGCTCGGGGTGCTGGGTGCTCAGTGCTCAGGGTGCTGGGTGCTCAGGGCTCAGGTTGCTGGGTGCTCAGTACTCAGGGTGCTCGGTGCTCAGTGCTCAGGGTGCTGGGTGCTCAGTACTCAGGGTTCTGGGTGCTCGGTGCTCAATACGCTGGGTGCTCAGTACTCAGGGTGCTGGGTGCTCAGTACTCAGGGTGCTCGGTGCTCACTCCTCAGGGTGCTGGGTGCTCAGTGCTCGGGGTGCTGGGTGCTCAGTACTCAGGGTGCTGGGTGCTCAGTGCTCGGGGTGCTCGGTGCTCAGTACGCTGGGTGCTCAGTACTCAGGGTGCTGGGTGCTCAGTACTCAGGGTGCTGGGTGCTCAGTGCTCAGTGCTCAGGGTCCTGGGTGCTCAGTCCTCAGGGTGCTCAGTACTCAGGGTGCTCGGTGCTCAGTGCTCAGTACTCAGGGTGCTCAGTACTCAGGGTGCTGGGTGCTCAGTACTCAGGGTGCTGGGTGCTCAGTGCTCGGGGTGCTGGGTGCTCAGTGCTCAGGGTGATCGGTGCTCAGTGCTCAGGGTGCTGGGTGCTCAGTGCTCCGGGTGCTGGGTGTTCAGTACTCAGGGTGCTGGGTGCGCAGTGCTCGCGGTGCTGGGTGCTCAGTGCTCAGGGTGCTGGGTGCTCAGTGCTCAGGGTGCTGGGTGCTCAGTACTCGGGGTGCTGGGTGCTCAGTACTCAGGTTGCGGGCTGCTCAGTACTCAGGGTGCTGGGTGATCAGTACTCGGGTGCTGGGTGCTCAGTGCTCAGGGTGCTGGTTGCTCAGTGCTCGGGGTGCTGGGTGCTCAGTGCTCAGTACTCAGGGTGCTTGGGTGCTCAGTGCTCGGGGTGCTGGGTGCTCAGTGCTCAGTACTCAGGGTGCTGGGTGCTCAGTGCTCAGGGTGCTGGGTGCTCAGTGCTCAGGGTGCTGGGTGCTCAGTGCTCAGGGTGCTGGGTGCTCAGTGCTCAGGGTGCTGGGTGCTCAGTACTCAGGGTGCTGGGTGCTCAGTCCTCAGAGTGCTGGGTGGTCAGTGCTCGGGGTGCTCGGTGCTCAGTGCTCAATGTGCTGGGTGCTCAGTACTCAGGGTGCTCATTGCACAGGGTCCTGGGTGCTCAGTACTCAGGGTGCTGGGTGCTCAGTGCTCAGGGTGCTCGGTGCTCAGTACGTTGGGTGCTCAGTACTCAGGGTGCTGGGTCCTCAGTGCTCAGGGTGCTGGGTGCTCACTACTCAGGGTGCTGGGTGCTCAGAGCTCGGGGTGCTGGGTGCTCAGTACTCAGGGTGCTGGGTGCTCAGTTCTCGGGGTGCTCGGTGCTCAGTACGCTGGGTGGTCAGTACTCAGGGTGCTGGGTGCTCAGTACTCAGGGTGCTCGGTGCTCCCTACTCAGGGTGCTGGGTGCTCAGTTCTCAGGGTGCTGGGTGCTCGGTGCTCAATACGCTGGGTGCTCAGTACTCAGGGTGCTGGGTGCTCAGTACTCAGGGTGCTCGGTGCTCACTACTCAGGGTGCTGGGTGCTCAGTGCTCGGGGTGCTGGGTGCTCAGTACTCAGGGTGCTGGGTGCTCAGTGCTCGGGGTGCTCGGTGCTCAGTACGCTGGGTGCTCAGTACTCAGGGTGCTGGGTGCTCAGTACTCAGGGTGCTCAGTGCTCAGTACTTAGGGTGCTCAGTGCTCAGTGCTCAGGGTGCTGGGTGCTCAGTGCTCGGGGTGCTGGGTGCTCAGTGCTCGGGGTGCTGGGTGCTCAGTGCTCAGGGTGCTGGGTGCTCAGGGCTCAGGTTGCGGGGTGCTCAGTACTCAGGGTGCTCGGTGCTCAGTACTCAGGGTTCTCAGTGATCAGTGCTCAGGGTGCTGGGTGCTCAGTTCTCAGGGTGCTCAGTGCTCAGCACTCGGGGTGCTGGGTGCTCAGTGCTCAGGGTGCTCAGCACTCGGGGTGCTGGGTGCTCAGTGCTCAGGGTGCTCAGTGCTCGGGGAGCTGGGTGCTCAGTGCTCGGAGTTCTGCGTGCTCAGTACTCAGGGTGCTGTGTGCTCAGTGCTCAGTACTCAGCGTGCTGGGTGCTCAGTGCTCAGAGTGTTGGGTGCTCAGTACTCAGGGTGCTGGGTGCTCAGTGCTCAGTGCTCAGGGTGCTCAGTGCTCAGGGTGCTGGGTGCTCAGGGTGCTGGGTGCTCAGTGCTCGGGGTGCTGGTTGCTCAGTGCTCAGGGTGCTGGTGGCTCAGTGCTCAGTGCTCAGGGTGCTGGGTGCTCAGTGCTCAGTGCTCAGGGTGCTGGGTGTTCAGTACTCAGGGTGCTTGGTGCTCAGTACTCAGGGTGCTTGGTGCTCAGTGCTCAGGGTGCTGGTTGCTCAGTGCTCAGGGTGCTGGGTGCTCACTACTCAGGGTGCTGGGTGCTCAGAGCTCGGGGTGCTGGGTGCTCAGTACTCAGGGTGCTGGGTGCTCAGTTCTCGGGGTGCTCGGTGCTCAGTACGCTGGGTGGTCAGTACTCAGGGTGCTGGGTGCTCAGTACTCAGGGTGCTCGGTGCTCCCTACTCAGGGTGCTGGGTGCTCAGTACTCAGGGTGCTGGGTGCTCAATACGCTGGGTGCTCAGTACTCAGGGTGCTGGGTGCTCAGTACTCAGGGTGCTCGGTGCTCACTACTCAGGGTGCTGGGTGCTCAGTGCTCGGGGTGCTGGGTGCTCAGTACTCAGGGTGCTGGGTGCTCAGTGCTCGGGGTGCTCGGTGCTCAGTACGCTGGGTGCTCAGTACTCAGGGTGCTGGGTGCTCAGTACTCAGGGTGCTCAGTGCTCAGTACTTAGGGTGCTCAGTGCTCAGTGCTCAGGGTGCTGGGTGCTCAGTGCTCGGGGTGCTGGGTGCTCAGTGCTCGGGGTGCTGGGTGCTCAGTGCTCAGGGTGCTGGGTGCTCAGGGCTCAGGTTGCTGGGTGCTCAGTACTCAGGGTGCTCGGTGCTCAGTACTCAGGGTTCTCAGTGCTCAGTGCTCAGGGTGCTGGGTGCTCAGTTCTCAGGGTGCTCAGTGCTCAGCACTCGGGGTGCTGGGTGCTCAGTGCTCAGGGTGCTCAGTGCTCAGGACTCGGGGTGCTGGGTGCTCAGTGCTCAGGGTGCTCAGTGCTCGGGGAGCTGGGTGCTCAGTGCTCGGAGTTCTGCGTGCTCAGTACTCAGGGTGCTGTGTGCTCAGTGCTCAGTACTCAGCGTGCTGGGTGCTCAGTGCTCAGAGTGTTGGGTGCTCAGTACTCAGGGTGCTGGGTGCTCAGTGCTCAGTGCTCAGGGTGCTCAGTGCTCAGGGTGCTGGGTGCTCAGGGTGCTGGGTGCTCAGTGCTCGGGGTGCTGGTTGCTCAGTGCTCAGGGTGCTGGTGGCTCAGTGCTCAGTGCTCAGGGTGCTGGGTGCTCAGTGCTCAGTGCTCAGGGTGCTGGGTGTTCAGTACTCAGGGTGCTGGGTGCTCAGTACTCAGGGTGCTTGGTGCTCAGTGCTCAGGGTGCTGGTTGCTCAGTGCTCAGGGTGCTGGGTGCTCACTACTCAGGGTGCTGGGTGCTCAGAGCTCGGGGTGCTGGGTGCTCAGTACTCAGGGTGCTGGGTGCTCAGTTCTCGGGGTGCTCGGTGCTCAGTACGCTGGGTGGTCAGTACTCAGGGTGCTGGGTGCTCAGTACTCAGGGTGCTCGGTGCTCCCTACTCAGGGTGCTGGGTGCTCAGTACTCAGGGTGCTGGGTGCTCAATACGCTGGGTGCTCAGTACTCAGGGTGCTGGGTGCTCAGTACTCAGGGTGCTCGGTGCTCACTACTCAGGGTGCTGGGTGCTCAGTGCTCGGGGTGCTGGGTGCTCAGTACTCAGGGTGCTGGGTGCTCAGTGCTCGGGGTGCTCGGTGCTCAGTACGCTGGGTGCTCAGTACTCAGGGTGCTGGGTGCTCAGTACTCAGGGTGCTCAGTGCTCAGTACTTAGGGTGCTCAGTGCTCAGTGCTCAGGGTGCTGGGTGCTCAGTGCTCGGGGTGCTGGGTGCTCAGTGCTCGGGGTGCTGGGTGCTCAGTGCTCAGGGTGCTGGGTGCTCAGGGCTCAGGTTGCTGGGTGCTCAGTACTCAGGGTGCTCGGTGCTCAGTACTCAGGGTTCTCAGTGCTCAGTGCTCAGGGTGCTGGGTGCTCAGTTCTCAGGGTGCTCAGTGCTCAGCACTCGGGGTGCTGGGTGCTCAGTGCTCAGGGTGCTCAGTGCTCAGCACTCGGGGTGCTGGGTGCTCAGTGCTCAGGGTGCTCAGTGCTCGGGGAGCTGGGTGCTCAGTGCTCGGAGTTCTGCGTGCTCAGTACTCAGGGTGCTGTGTGCTCAGTGCTCAGTACTCAGCGTGCTGGGTGCTCAGTGCTCAGAGTGTTGGGTGCTCAGTACTCAGGGTGCTGGGTGCTCAGTGCTCAGTGCTCAGGGTGCTCAGTGCTCAGGGTGCTGGGTGCTCAGGGTGCTGGGTGCTCAGTGCTCGGGGTGCTGGTTGCTCAGTGCTCAGGGTGCTGGTGGCTCAGTGCTCAGGGTGCTGGGTGCTCAGTGCTCAGTGCTCAGGGTGCTGGGTGTTCAGAACTCAGGGTGCTGGGTGCTCAGTACTCAGGGTGCTTGGTGCTCAGTGCTCAGGGTGCTGGTTGCTCAGTACTCATGGTGCTGGGTGCTCAGTGCTCAGGGTGCTCAGTGCTCAGTACTCAGGGTGCTCAGTGCTCAGTGCTCTGGGTGCTGGGTGCTCAGTGCTCGGGGTGCTGGGTGCTCAGTGCTCAGGGTGCTGGGTGCTCAGTACTCAGGGTGCTCAGTGCTCAGGGTGCTGGGTGCTCAGTGCTCGGGGTGCTGGGTACTCAGTGCTCAGTACACAGGGTGCTGAGTGCTCAGTGCTCGGGGTGCTGGGTGCTCAGTGCTCGGGGTGCTGGATGCTCAGTACTCAGGGTGCTGGGTGCTCAGTGCTCAGGGTGCTGGGTGCTCTGTACTCAGGGTGCTGGGTGCTCAGTGCTCAGGGTGCTGGGTCCTCAGTGCTCAGGGTGCTGGGTGCTCAGTGCTCGGGGTGCTCGGTGCTCAGTGCTCAGGATGCTGGGTGATCAGTATTCAGGGTGCTCATTGCTCAGGGTGCTGGGTGCTCAGTACTCATGGTGCTGGGTGCTCAGTACTCAGGGTGCTCAGTGCTCAGTACTCAGGGTGCTGGGTGCTCAGTGCTCAGGGTGCTGGGTGTTCAGTACTCAGGGTGCTGGGTGCTCGGTGCTCAGGGTGCTGGGTGCTCAGTGCTCAGGGTGCTGGGTGCTCGGTGCTCGGGGTGCTGGGTGCTCAGTGCTCGGGGTGCTCGGTGCTCAGTACTCAGGGTGCTCAGTGCTCAGTACTCAGGGTGCTGGGTGCTCAGTGCTCAGGGTGCTGGGTGCTCAGTACTCAGGGTGCTGGGTGCTCGGTGCTCAGTACGCTGGGTGCTCAGTACTCAGGGTGCTGGGTGCTCAGTACTCAGGGTGCTCGGTGCTCACTACTCAGGGTGCTGGGTGCTCAGTGCTCGGGGTGCTGGGTGCTCAGTACTCAGGGTGCTGGGTGCTCAGTGCTCGGGGTGCTCGGTGCTCAGTACGCTGGGTGCTCAGTACTCAGGGTGCTGGGTGCTCAGTACTCAGGGTGCTCAGTGCTCAGTACTTAGGGTGCTCAGTGCTCAGTGCTCAGGGTGCTGGGTGCTCAGTGCTCGGGGTGCTGGGTGCTCAGTGCTCGGGGTGCTGGGTGCTCAGTGCTCGGGGTGCTGGGTGCTCAGTGCTCAGGGTGCTGGGTGCTCAGTGCTCAGAGTGCTGGGTGCTCAGTACTCAGGGTGCTCGGTGCTCAGTACTCAGAGTGCTCAGTGCTCAGTACTCAGCGTGCTGGGTGCTCAGTGCTCTGGGTGCTCGGTGCTCAGTACTCAGGGTGCTCAGTGCTCAGTACTCAGCGTGCTGGGTGCTCAGTGCTCAGGGTGCTGGGTGCTCAGTACTCAGGGTGCTGGGTGCTTAGTACTCAGGGTGCTCGGTCCTCAGTGCTCAGGGTGCTGGGTGCTCAGTACTCAGGGTGCTGGGTGCTCAGTGCTCAGGGTGCTCAGTGCTCAGTACTCAGGGTGCTCTGTGCTCAGTGCTCAGGGTGCTCAGTGCTCAGTACTCAGGGTGCTCAGTGCTCAGTTCTCTGGGTGCTGGGTGCTCAGTGCTCGGGGTGCGGGGTGCTCAGTGCTCAGGGTGCTGGGTGCTCAGTACTCAGGGTGCTCAGTGCTCAGGGTGCTGGGTGCTCAGTGCTCAGTACACAGGGTGCTGAGTGCTCAGTGCTCTGGGTGCTGGGTGCTCAGTTCTCAGTACTCAGGGTGCTGGCTGCTCAGTGCTCGGGGTGCTGGATGCTCAGTATTCAGGGTGCTGGGTGCTCAGTGCTCAGGGTGCTGGGTGCTCAGTACTCAGGGTGCTGGGTGCTCAGTGCTCAGGGTGCTGGGTGCTCAGTACTCAGGGTGCTGGGTCCTCAGTTCTCAGGGTGCTGGGTGCTCAGTGCTCGGGGTGCTCAGTACTCAGGGTGCTGTGTGTTCAGTGCTCAGGGTACTGGGTGCTCAGTACTCAGGGTGCTCGGTGCTTAGTACTCAGGGTGCTGGGTGCTCAGTACTCTGGGTGCTGGGTGCTCATTGCTCGGGGTGCTCGGTGCTCAGTGCTCAGGGTGCTGGGTGCTCAGTACTCAGGGTGATCTTTGCTCCGGGTCCTGGGTGCTCAGTACTCAGGGTGCTGGGTGCTCAATACTCAGGGTGCTCAGTGCTCAGTACTCAGGGTGCTCAGTGCTCAGTGCTCAGGGTGCTGGGTGCTCAGTGCTCGGGGTGCTGGGTGCTCAGTGCTCGGGGTGCTGGGTGCTCAGTGCTCGGGCTGCTGTGTGCTCAGTGCTCAGGGTGCTGGGTGCTCAGTGCTCAGAGTGCTGGGTGCTCAGTACTCAGGGTGCTCGGTGCTCAGTACTCAGAGTGCTCAGTGCTCAGTACTCAGCGTGCTGGGTGCTCAGTGCTCTGGGTGCTCGGTGCTCAGTACTCAGGGTGCTCAGTGCTCAGTACTCAGCGTGCTGGGTGCTCAGTTCTCAGGGTGCTGGGTGCTTAGTACTCAGGGTGCTCGGTCCTCAGTGCTCAGGGTGCTGGGTGCTCAGTACTCAGGGTGCTGGGTGCTCAGTGCTCAGGGTGCTCAGTGCTCAGTACTCAGGGTGCTCGGTGCTCAGTGCTCAGGGTGCTCAGTGCTCAGTACTCAGGGTGCTCAGTGCTCAGTTTTCTGGGTGCTGGGTGCTCAGTGCTCGGGGTGCTGGGTGCTCAGTGCTCAGGGTGCTGGGTGCTCAGTACTCAGGGTGCTCAGTGCTCAGGGTGCTGGGTGCTCAGTGCTCAGTACACAGGGTGCTGAGTGCTCAGTGCTCTGGGTGCTGGGTGCTCAGTTCTCAGTACTCAGGGTGCTGGCTGCTCAGTGCTCGGGGTGCTGGATGCTCAGTATTCAGGGTGCTGGGTGCTCAGTGCTCAGGGTGCTGGGTGCTCAGTACTCAGGGTGCTGGGTGCTCAGTGCTCAGGGTGCTGGGTGCTCAGTACTCAGGGTGCTGGGTCCTCAGTTCTCAGGGTGCTGGGTGCTCAGTGCTCGGGGTGCTCAGTACTCAGGGTGCTGTGTGTTCAGTGCTCAGGGTACTGGGTGCTCAGTACTCAGGGTGCTCGGTGCTTAGTACTCAGGGTGCTGGGTGCTCAGTACTCCGGGTGCTGGGTGCTCAGTGCTCGGGGTGCTCGGTGCTCAGTGCTCAGGGTGCTGGGTGCTCAGTACTCAGGGTGCTCTTTGCTCCGGGTCCTGGGTGCTCAGTACTCAGGGTGCTGGGTGCTCAATACTCAGGGTTCTCAGTGCTCAGTACTCAGGGTGCTCAGTGCTCAGTACTCAGGGTTCTCAGTGCTCAGGGTGCTGGGTGCTCAGTGCTCGGGGTGCTGGGTGCTCAGTGCTCAGGGTGCTGGGTGCTCAGTGCTCAGGGTGCTGGGTGCTCAGTTGTCAGGGTGCTCGGTGCTCAGTGCTCAGGTTGCTGGGTGCTCAGTACTCAGGGTGCTTGGTGCTCAGTACTCAGGGTGCTCATTGCTCAGTACTCAGGGTGCTCAGTGCTCAGTACTCAGGGTGCTCAGTGCTCAGGGTGCTAGGTGCTCAGTGCTCGGGGTGCTGGGTGCTCAGTCCTCAGGGTGCTGGGTGCTCAGTGCTCAGGGTGCTCTGTGCTCAGTGCACAGGATGCTGGGTGCTCAGTACTCAGGGTGCTGGGTGCTTAGTGCTCGGGGTGCTGGGTGCTCAGTACTCAGGGTGCTGGGTGCTCAGTACTCGGGTGCTCGGTGCTCAGTGCTCAGGGTGCTGGGTGCTCAGTGCTCTGGGTGCTGGGTGCTCAGTGCTCAGTACTCAGGGTGCTGGGTGCTCAGTGCTCGGGGTGCAGGGTGCTCAGTGCTCAGTACTCAGGGTGCTGGGTGCTCAGTGCTCAGGGTGCTGGGTGCTCAGTGCTCAGGGTGCTGGGTGCTCAGTGCTCAGGGTGCTGGGTACTCAGTGCTCGAGGTGATGGGTGCTCAGTACTCAGGGTGCTGGGTGCTCAGTACTCAGGGTGCTGGGTGCTCAGTGCTCGGGGTGCTGGGTGCTCAGTGCTCGGGGTGCTGGGTACTCAGTAGTCGGGGTGCTCGCTGCACAGTACTCAGGGTGCTGGGTGCTCAGTGCTCAGGGTGCTGGGTGCTCAGTACTCAGGGTGCTCTGTGCTTAGTACTCAGGGTGCTGGGTGCTCAGTACTCAGGGTGCTGGGTGTGCAGTGCTCGGGGTGCTGGGTGCTCAGTACTCAGGGTGCTGGGTGCTCGGTGCTCAGGGTGCTGGGTGCTCAGTGCTCAGGGTGCTGGGTGCTCGGTGCTCGGGGTGCTGGGTGCTCAGTGCTCGGGGTGCTCGGTGCTCAGTACTCAGGGTGCTCAGTGCTCAGTACTCAGGGTGCTGGGTGCTCAGTGCTCAGGGTGCTGGGTGCTCAGTACTCAGGGTGCTGGGTGCTCGGTGCTCAGTACGCTGTGTGCTCAGTACTCAGGGTGCTGGGTGCTCAGTACTCAGGGTGCTCGGTGCTCACTACTCAGGGTGCTGGGTGCTCAGTGCTCGGGGTGCTGGGTGCTCAGTACTCAGGGTGCTGGGTCCTCAGTGCTCGGGGTACTCGGTGCTCAGTACGCTGGGTGCTCAGTACTCAGGGTGCTGGGTGCTCAGTACTCAGGGTGCTCAGCGCTCAGTACTTAGGGTGCTCAGTGCTCAGTGCTCAGGGTGCTGGGTGCTCAGTGCTCGGGGTGCTGGGTGCTCAGTGCTCGGGTTGCTGGGTGCTCAGTGCTCGGGGTGCTGGGTGCTCAGTGCTCAGGGTGCTGGGTGCTCAGTGCTCAGAGTGCTGGGTGCTCAGTACTCAGGGTGCTCGGTGCTAGGTACTCAGAGTGCTCAGAGCTCAGTACTCAGCGTGCTGGGTGCTCAGTGCTCAGGGTGCTCGGTGCTCAGTGCTCAGGGTGCTGGGTGCTCAGTACTCAGGGTCCTGGGTGCCTAGTACTCAGGGTGCTCGGTCCTCAGGGCTCAGGGTGCTGGGTGCTCAGTACTCAGGGTGCTGGGGGCTCAGTACTCAGGGAGCTGGGTGCTCAGTACTCAGGGTGATCTATTCTCAGTACTCAGGTTGCTATGTGCTCAGTGCTCGGGGTGCTGGGTGCTCAGTACTCGGGGTGCTCTGTGCTCAGTACTCAGGGTGCTGGGTGCTCAGTGCTCAGTGCTCAGGGTGCTCAGTGCACAGGGTGCTGGGTGCTCAGGGTGCTGGGTGCTCAGTGCTCGGGGTGCTGGTTGCTCAGTGCTCAGGGTGCTGGGTGCTCAGTGTTCAGTGCTCAGGGTGCTGGGTGCTCAGTGCTCAGTGCTCAGGGTGCTGGGTGTTCAGTACTCAGGGTGCTGGGTGCTCAGTACTCAGGGTGCTTGGTGCTCAGTGCTCAGGGTGCTGGTTGCTCAGTGCTCAGGATGCTCCGGGCTCAGTACTCAGGGTGCTGGGTACTCAGTACTCAGGGTGCTCGGTGTTCAGTACTCAGGGTGCTGGGTGCTCAGTACTCAAGGTGCTGGGTGCTCAGTGCTCAGGGTGCTGGGTGCTCAGTACTCAGGGTGCTGGGTGCTCAGTGCTCAGTGCTCAGGGTGCTGGGTGCTCAGTCCTCAGGGTGCTCAGTACTCAGTGTGCTCGGTGCTCAGTGCTCAGTACTCAGGGTGTTCAGTACTCAGGGTGCTGGGTGCTCAGTGCTTGGGGTGCTGGGTGCTCAGTACTCAGGGTGCTGGGTGCTCAGTACTCAGGGTGCTGGGTGCTCAGTACTCAGGGTGCTGGGTGCTCAGTGCTCGGGGTGCTGGGTGCTCAGTGCTCAGGGTGATCGGTGCTCAGTGCTCAGGGTGCTGGATGCTCAGTCCTCAGGGTGCTCAGTGCTCAAGGTGCTGGGTGCTCAGTGCTCGGGGTGCTCGGTGCTCAGTACTCAGGGTGCTGAGTGCTCAGTACTCAGGGTGCTGGGTGCTCAGTACTCAGGGTGCTGGGTGCTCAGTACTCAGGATGCTGGGTGCTCAGTGCTCAGGGTGCTGGGTGCTCAGTGCTCATGGTGCTGGGTGCTCAGTGCTCGGGGTGCTGGGTGCTCAGTGCTCGGGGTGCTGGGTGCTCAGTGCTCAGGGCTCAGGGTGCTGGGTGCTCAGTGATCAGTGCTCAGGGTGCTGGGTGCTCAGTGCTCCGGTTGCTCGGTGCTCAGTACTCAGGGTGCTGGGTGCTCAGTGCTCGGGGTGCTCGGTGCTCAGTATGTTGGGTGCTCACTACTCAGGTTGCTGGGTGCTCAGTGCTCAGGGTACTGGGTGCTCAGTGCTCAGGGTGCTGGGTGCTCAGTGCTCAGGGTGCTGGGTGTTCAGTACTCAGGGTGCTGCTTGCGCAGTGCTCGCGGTGCTGGGTGCTCAGTGCTCGGGGTGCTGGGTGCTCAGTGCTCAGGGTGCTGGGTGCTCAGTACTCGGGGTGCTGGGTGCTCAGTACTCAGGTTGCGGGCTGCTCAGTACTCAGGGTGCTGGGTGATCAGTACTCGGGTGCTGGGTGCTCAGTGCTCAGGGTGCTGGGTGCTCAGTGCTCGGGGTGCTGGGTGCTCAGTGCTCAGTACTCAGGGTGCTTGGTTGCTCAGTGCTCGGGGTGCTGGGTGCTCAGTGCTTAGTACTCAGGGTGCTGGGTGCTCAGTGCTCAGGGTGCTGGGTGCTCAGTGCTCAGGGTGCTGGGTGCTCAGTGCTCAGGGTGCTGGGTGCTCAGTACTCAGGGTGCTGGTTGCTCAGTGCTCAGAGTGCTGGGTGGTCAGTGCTCGGGGTGCTCAGTGCTCAGTGCTCAATGTGCTGGGTGCTCAGTACTCAGGGTGCTCATTGCACAGGGTCCTGGGTGCTCAGTACTCAGGGTGGTGGGTGCTCAGTGCTCAGGGTGCTCGGTGCTCAGTACGTTGGGTGCTCAGTACTCAGGGTGCTGGGTGCTCAGTGCTCAGGGTGCTGGGTGCTCAGTGCTCAGGGTGTTGGGTGTTCAGTGCTCAGGGTGCTGCGTGCTCGGTGCTCGGGGTGCTGGGTGCTCAGTGTTCGGGGTGCTCGGAGCTCAATACTCAGGGTGCTCACTGCTCAGTACTCCGGCTGCTGGGTGCTCAGTGCTTAGTACTCAGGGTGCTGGGTGCTCAGTGCTCAGGGTGCTGGGTGCTCAGTGCTCAGGGTGCTGGGTGCTCAGTGCTCAGGGTGCTGGGTGCTCAGTACTCAGGGTGCTGGGTGCTCAGTACTCAGGGTGCTGGGTTCTTAGTACTCAGGGTGCTCAGTGCTCAGTACTTAGGGTGCTCAGTGCTCAGTGCTCGGGGTGCTGGGTGCTCAGTGCTCGGGGTGCTGGGTGCTCAGTGCTCGGGGTGCTGGGTGCTCAGTGCTCAGGGTGCTGGGTGCTCAGTGCTCAGAGTGCTCTGTTCTCAATACTCACGGTGCTCGGTGCTCAGTACTCAGAGTGCTCAGTGCTCAGTACTCAGCGTGCTGGGTGCTCAGTGCTCAGGGTGCTGGGTGCTCAGTACTCAGGGTGCTGGGTGCTTAGTATTCAGGGTGCTCGGTCCTCAGTGCTCAGGGTGCTGGGTGCTCAGTACTCAGGGTGCTGGGTGCTCAGTGCTCAGGGTGCTCAGTGCTCAGTACTCAGGGTGCTCGGTGCTCAGTGCTCAGGGTGCTCAGTGCTCAGTACTCAGGGTGCTGGGTGCTCAGTGCTCTGGGTGCTGGGTGCTCAGTGCTCGGGGTGCTGGGTGCTCAGTGCTCAGGGTGCTGGCTGCTCAGTACTCAGGGTGCTCAGTGATCAGGGTGCTGGGTGCTCAGTGCTCGGGGTGCTGGGTACTCAGTGCTCAGTACACAGGGTGCTGAGTGCTCAGTGCTCAGGGTGCTGGGTGCTCAGGGTGCTGGGTGATCAGTGCTCGGGGTGATGGTTGCTCAGTGCTCAGGGTGCTGGGTGCTCAGTGCTCAGTGCTCAGGGTGCTGGCTGCTCAGTGCTCAGTGCTCTGGGTGCTGGGTGATCAGTACTCAGGGTGCTCATTGCTCAGGGTGCTGGGTTCTCAGTACTCATGGTGCTGGGTGCTCAGTGCTCAGGGTGCTGGGTGCTCAGTGCTCAGGGTGCTGGGTGCTCAGTGCTCAGGGTGCTGGGTGCTCAGTGCTCAGGGTGCTGGGTACTCAGTGCTCGAGGTGCTGGGTGCTCAGTACTCAGGGTGCTGGGTGCTCAGTACTCAGGGTGCTGGGTGCTCAGTGCTCGGGGTGCTGGGTGCTCAGTGCTCGGGGTGCTGGGTACTCAGTAGTCGGGGTGCTCGCTGCACAGTACTCAGGGTGCTGGGTGCTCAGTGCTCAGGGTGCTGGGTGCTCAGTACTCAGGGTGCTCTGTGCTTAGTACTCAGGGTGCTGGGTGCTCAGTACTCAGGGTGCTGGGTGTGCAGTGCTCGGGGTGCTCGGTGCTCAGTACTCAGGGTGATGGGTGCTCAGTGCTCGGGGTGCTCGGTGCTCAGTACGTTGGGTGCTCACTACTCAGGGTGCTGGGTGCTCATTGCTCAGGGTGCTGGGTGCTCACTGCTCGGGGTGCTGGGTGCTCAGTGCTCAGGGTGCTGGGTGCTCAGTGCTCAGCGTGCTGGGTGCTCAGTACTCGGGGTGCTGGGTGCTCAGTACTCATGGTGCGGGGTGCTCAGTACCCAGGGTGCTGCGTGATCAGTACTCGGGTGCTGGGTGCTCAGTGCTCAGGGTGCTGGGTGCTCAGTACTCAGGGTGCTCGGTGCTTAGTACTCAGGGTGCTGGGTGCTCAGTACTTCGGGTGCTGGGTGCTCAGTGCTCGGGGTGCTCGGTGCTCAGTGCTCAAGGTGCTGGGTGCTCAGTACTCAGGGTGCTCATTGCTCAGGGTGCTCGGTGCTCAGTACGTTGGGTGCTCAGTGCTCAGTACTCAGGGTTCTCAGTGCTCAGGGTGCTGGGTGCTCAGTGCTCGGGGTGCTGGGTGCTCAGTGCTCGGGGTGCTGGGTGCTCAGTGCTCAGGGTGCTGGGTGCTCAGTACTCAGGGTGCTCAGTGCTCAGGGTGCTGGGTGCTCAGTGCTCAGTACACAGGGTGCTGAGTGCTCAGTGCTCTGGGTGCTGGGTGCTCAGTTCTCAGTACTCAGGGTGCTGGCTGCTCAGTGCTCGGGGTGCTGGATGCTCAGTATTCAGGGTGCTGGGTGCTCAGTGCTCAGGGTGCTGGGTGCTCAGTACTCAGGGTGCTGGGTGCTCAGTGCTCAGGGTGCTGGGTGCTCAGTACTCAGGGTGCTGGGTCCTCAGTTCTCAGGGTGCTGGGTGCTCAGTGCTCGGGGTGCTCAGTACTCAGGGTGCTGTGTGTTCAGTGCTCAGGGTACTGGGTGCTCAGTACTCAGGGTGCTCGGTGCTTAGTACTCAGGGTGCTGGGTGCTCAGTACTCCGGGTGCTGGGTGCTCAGTGCTCGGGGTGCTCGGTGCTCAGTGCTCAGGGTGCTGGGTGCTCAGTACTCAGGGTGCTCTTTGCTCCGGGTCCTGGGTGCTCAGTACTCAGGGTGCTGGGTGCTCAATACTCAGGGTTCTCAGTGCTCAGTACTCAGGGTGCTCAGTGCTCAGTACTCAGGGTTCTCAGTGCTCAGGGTGCTGGGTGCTCAGTGCTCGGGGTGCTGGGTGCTCAGTGCTCAGGGTGCTGGGTGCTCAGTGCTCAGGGTGCTGGGTGCTCAGTTGTCAGGGTGCTCGGTGCTCAGTGCTCAGGTTGCTGGGTGCTCAGTACTCAGGGTGCTTGGTGCTCAGTACTCAGGGTGCTCATTGCTCAGTACTCAGGGTGCTCAGTGCTCAGTACTCAGGGTGCTCAGTGCTCAGGGTGCTAGGTGCTCAGTGCTCGGGGTGCTGGGTGCTCAGTCCTCAGGGTGCTGGGTGCTCAGTGCTCAGGGTGCTCTGTGCTCAGTGCACAGGATGCTGGGTGCTCAGTACTCAGGGTGCTGGGTGCTTAGTGCTCGGGGTGCTGGGTGCTCAGTACTCAGGGTGCTGGGTGCTCAGTACTCGGGTGCTCGGTGCTCAGTGCTCAGGGTGCTGGGTGCTCAGTGCTCTGGGTGCTGGGTGCTCAGTGCTCAGTACTCAGGGTGCTGGGTGCTCAGTGCTCGGGGTGCAGGGTGCTCAGTGCTCAGTACTCAGGGTGCTGGGTGCTCAGTGCTCAGGGTGCTGGGTGCTCAGTGCTCAGGGTGCTGGGTGCTCAGTGCTCAGGGTGCTGGGTACTCAGTGCTCGAGGTGATGGGTGCTCAGTACTCAGGGTGCTGGGTGCTCAGTACTCAGGGTGCTGGGTGCTCAGTGCTCGGGGTGCTGGGTGCTCAGTGCTCGGGGTGCTGGGTACTCAGTAGTCGGGGTGCTCGCTGCACAGTACTCAGGGTGCTGGGTGCTCAGTGCTCAGGGTGCTGGGTGCTCAGTACTCAGGGTGCTCTGTGCTTAGTACTCAGGGTGCTGGGTGCTCAGTACTCAGGGTGCTGGGTGTGCAGTGCTCGGGGTGCTGGGTGCTCAGTACTCAGGGTGCTGGGTGCTCGGTGCTCAGGGTGCTGGGTGCTCAGTGCTCAGGGTGCTGGGTGCTCGGTGCTCGGGGTGCTGGGTGCTCAGTGCTCGGGGTGCTCGGTGCTCAGTACTCAGGGTGCTCAGTGCTCAGTACTCAGGGTGCTGGGTGCTCAGTGCTCAGGGTGCTGGGTGCTCAGTACTCAGGGTGCTGGGTGCTCGGTGCTCAGTACGCTGTGTGCTCAGTACTCAGGGTGCTGGGTGCTCAGTACTCAGGGTGCTCGGTGCTCACTACTCAGGGTGCTGGGTGCTCAGTGCTCGGGGTGCTGGGTGCTCAGTACTCAGGGTGCTGGGTCCTCAGTGCTCGGGGTACTCGGTGCTCAGTACGCTGGGTGCTCAGTACTCAGGGTGCTGGGTGCTCAGTACTCAGGGTGCTCAGCGCTCAGTACTTAGGGTGCTCAGTGCTCAGTGCTCAGGGTGCTGGGTGCTCAGTGCTCGGGGTGCTGGGTGCTCAGTGCTCGGGTTGCTGGGTGCTCAGTGCTCGGGGTGCTGGGTGCTCAGTGCTCAGGGTGCTGGGTGCTCAGTGCTCAGAGTGCTGGGTGCTCAGTACTCAGGGTGCTCGGTGCTAGGTACTCAGAGTGCTCAGAGCTCAGTACTCAGCGTGCTGGGTGCTCAGTGCTCAGGGTGCTCGGTGCTCAGTGCTCAGGGTGCTGGGTGCTCAGTACTCAGGGTCCTGGGTGCCTAGTACTCAGGGTGCTCGGTCCTCAGGGCTCAGGGTGCTGGGTGCTCAGTACTCAGGGTGCTGGGGGCTCAGTACTCAGGGAGCTGGGTGCTCAGTACTCAGGGTGATCTCTTCTCAGTACTCAGGTTGCTATGTGCTCAGTGCTCGGGGTGCTGGGTGCTCAGTACTCGGGGTGCTCTGTGCTCAGTACTCAGGGTGCTGGGTGCTCAGTGCTCAGTGCTCAGGGTGCTCAGTGCACAGGGTGCTGGGTGCTCAGGGTGCTGGGTGCTCAGTGCTCGGGGTGCTGGTTGCTCAGTGCTCAGGGTGCTGGGTGCTCAGTGTTCAGTGCTCAGGGTGCTGGGTGCTCAGTGCTCAGTGCTCAGGGTGCTGGGTGTTCAGTACTCAGGGTGCTGGGTGCTCAGTACTCAGGGTGCTTGGTGCTCAGTGCTCAGGGTGCTGGTTGCTCAGTGCTCAGGATGCTCCGGGCTCAGTACTCAGGGTGCTGGGTACTCAGTACTCAGGGTGCTCGGTGTTCAGTACTCAGGGTGCTGGGTGCTCAGTACTCAAGGTGCTGGGTGCTCAGTGCTCAGGGTGCTGGGTGCTCAGTACTCAGGGTGCTGGGTGCTCAGTGCTCAGTGCTCAGGGTGCTGGGTGCTCAGTCCTCAGGGTGCTCAGTACTCAGTGTGCTCGGTGCTCAGTGCTCAGTACTCAGGGTGTTCAGTACTCAGGGTGCTGGGTGCTCAGTGCTTGGGGTGCTGGGTGCTCAGTACTCAGGGTGCTGGGTGCTCAGTACTCAGGGTGCTGGGTGCTCAGTACTCAGGGTGCTGGGTGCTCAGTGCTCGGGGTGCTGGGTGCTCAGTGCTCAGGGTGATCGGTGCTCAGTGCTCAGGGTGCTGGATGCTCAGTCCTCAGGGTGCTCAGTGCTCAAGGTGCTGGGTGCTCAGTGCTCGGGGTGCTCGGTGCTCAGTACTCAGGGTGCTGAGTGCTCAGTACTCAGGGTGCTGGGTGCTCAGTACTCAGGGTGCTGGGTGCTCAGTACTCAGGATGCTGGGTGCTCAGTGCTCAGGGTGCTGGGTGCTCAGTGCTCATGGTGCTGGGTGCTCAGTGCTCGGGGTGCTGGGTGCTCAGTGCTCGGGGTGCTGGGTGCTCAGTGCTCAGGGCTCAGGGTGCTGGGTGCTCAGTGATCAGTGCTCAGGGTGCTGGGTGCTCAGTGCTCCGGTTGCTCGGTGCTCAGTACTCAGGGTGCTGGGTGCTCAGTGCTCGGGGTGCTCGGTGCTCAGTATGTTGGGTGCTCACTACTCAGGTTGCTGGGTGCTCAGTGCTCAGGGTACTGGGTGCTCAGTGCTCAGGGTGCTGGGTGCTCAGTGCTCAGGGTGCTGGGTGTTCAGTACTCAGGGTGCTGCTTGCGCAGTGCTCGCGGTGCTGGGTGCTCAGTGCTCGGGGTGCTGGGTGCTCAGTGCTCAGGGTGCTGGGTGCTCAGTACTCGGGGTGCTGGGTGCTCAGTACTCAGGTTGCGGGCTGCTCAGTACTCAGGGTGCTGGGTGATCAGTACTCGGGTGCTGGGTGCTCAGTGCTCAGGGTGCTGGGTGCTCAGTGCTCGGGGTGCTGGGTGCTCAGTGCTCAGTACTCAGGGTGCTTGGTTGCTCAGTGCTCGGGGTGCTGGGTGCTCAGTGCTTAGTACTCAGGGTGCTGGGTGCTCAGTGCTCAGGGTGCTGGGTGCTCAGTGCTCAGGGTGCTGGGTGCTCAGTGCTCAGGGTGCTGGGTGCTCAGTACTCAGGGTGCTGGTTGCTCAGTGCTCAGAGTGCTGGGTGGTCAGTGCTCGGGGTGCTCAGTGCTCAGTGCTCAATGTGCTGGGTGCTCAGTACTCAGGGTGCTCATTGCACAGGGTCCTGGGTGCTCAGTACTCAGGGTGGTGGGTGCTCAGTGCTCAGGGTGCTCGGTGCTCAGTACGTTGGGTGCTCAGTACTCAGGGTGCTGGGTGCTCAGTGCTCAGGGTGCTGGGTGCTCAGTGCTCAGGGTGTTGGGTGTTCAGTGCTCAGGGTGCTGCGTGCTCGGTGCTCGGGGTGCTGGGTGCTCAGTGTTCGGGGTGCTCGGAGCTCAATACTCAGGGTGCTCACTGCTCAGTACTCCGGCTGCTGGGTGCTCAGTGCTTAGTACTCAGGGTGCTGGGTGCTCAGTGCTCAGGGTGCTGGGTGCTCAGTGCTCAGGGTGCTGGGTGCTCAGTGCTCAGGGTGCTGGGTGCTCAGTACTCAGGGTGCTGGGTGCTCAGTACTCAGGGTGCTGGGTTCTTAGTACTCAGGGTGCTCAGTGCTCAGTACTTAGGGTGCTCAGTGCTCAGTGCTCGGGGTGCTGGGTGCTCAGTGCTCGGGGTGCTGGGTGCTCAGTGCTCGGGGTGCTGGGTGCTCAGTGCTCAGGGTGCTGGGTGCTCAGTGCTCAGAGTGCTCTGTTCTCAATACTCACGGTGCTCGGTGCTCAGTACTCAGAGTGCTCAGTGCTCAGTACTCAGCGTGCTGGGTGCTCAGTGCTCAGGGTGCTGGGTGCTCAGTACTCAGGGTGCTGGGTGCTTAGTATTCAGGGTGCTCGGTCCTCAGTGCTCAGGGTGCTGGGTGCTCAGTACTCAGGGTGCTGGGTGCTCAGTGCTCAGGGTGCTCAGTGCTCAGTACTCAGGGTGCTGGGTGCTCAGTGCTCTGGGTGCTGGGTGCTCAGTGCTCAGGGTGCTGGGTGCTCAGTGCTCAGGGTGCTGGCTGCTCAGTACTCAGGGTGCTCAGTGATCAGGGTGCTGGGTGCTCAGTGCTCGGGGTGCTGGGTACTCAGTGCTCAGTACACAGGGTGCTGAGTGCTCAGTGCTCAGGGTGCTGGGTGCTCAGGGTGCTGGGTGATCAGTGCTCGGGGTGATGGTTGCTCAGTGCTCAGGGTGCTGGGTGCTCAGTGCTCAGTGCTCAGGGTGCTGGCTGCTCAGTGCTCAGTGCTCTGGGTGCTGGGTGATCAGTACTCAGGGTGCTCATTGCTCAGGGTGCTGGGTTCTCAGTACTCATGGTGCTGGGTGCTCAGTGCTCAGGGTGCTGGGTGCTCAGTGCTCAGGGTGCTGGGTGCTCAGTGCTCAGGGTGCTGGGTGCTCAGTGCTCAGGGTGCTGGGTACTCAGTGCTCGAGGTGCTGGGTGCTCAGTACTCAGGGTGCTGGGTGCTCAGTACTCAGGGTGCTGGGTGCTCAGTGCTCGGGGTGCTGGGTGCTCAGTGCTCGGGGTGCTGGGTACTCAGTAGTCGGGGTGCTCGCTGCACAGTACTCAGGGTGCTGGGTGCTCAGTGCTCAGGGTGCTGGGTGCTCAGTACTCAGGGTGCTCTGTGCTTAGTACTCAGGGTGCTGGGTGCTCAGTACTCAGGGTGCTGGGTGTGCAGTGCTCGGGGTGCTCGGTGCTCAGTACTCAGGGTGATGGGTGCTCAGTGCTCGGGGTGCTCGGTGCTCAGTACGTTGGGTGCTCACTACTCAGGGTGCTGGGTGCTCATTGCTCAGGGTGCTGGGTGCTCACTGCTCGGGGTGCTGGGTGCTCAGTGCTCAGGGTGCTGGGTGCTCAGTGCTCAGCGTGCTGGGTGCTCAGTACTCGGGGTGCTGGGTGCTCAGTACTCATGGTGCGGGGTGCTCAGTACCCAGGGTGCTGCGTGATCAGTACTCGGGTGCTGGGTGCTCAGTGCTCAGGGTGCTGGGTGCTCAGTACTCAGGGTGCTCGGTGCTTAGTACTCAGGGTGCTGGGTGCTCAGTACTTCGGGTGCTGGGTGCTCAGTGCTCGGGGTGCTCGGTGCTCAGTGCTCAAGGTGCTGGGTGCTCAGTACTCAGGGTGCTCATTGCTCAGGGTGCTCGGTGCTCAGTACGTTGGGTGCTCAGTGCTCAGTACTCAGGGTTCTCAGTGCTCAGGGTGCTGGGTGCTCAGTGCTCGGGGTGCTGGGTGCTCAGTGCTCGGGGTGCTGGGTGCTCAGTGCTCAGGGTGCTGGGTGCTCAGTACTCAGGGTGCTGGGTGCTCGGTGCTCAGGGTGCTGGGTGCTCAGTGCTCAGGGTGCTGGGTGCTCGGTGCTCGGGGTGCTGGGTGCTCAGTGCTCGGGGTGCTCGGTGCTCAGTACTCAGGGTGCTCAGTGCTCAGTACTCAGGGTGCTGGGTGCTCAGTGCTCAGGGTGCTGGGTGCTCAGTACTCAGGGTGCTGGGTGCTCGGTGCTCAGTACGCTGGGTGCTCAGTACTCAGGGTGCTGGGTGCTCAGTACTCAGGGTGCTCGGTGCTCACTACTCAGGGTGCTGGGTGCTCAGTGCTCGGGGTGCTGGGTGCTCAGTACTCAGGGTGCTGGGTGATCAGTGCTCGGGGTACTCGGTGCTCAGTACGCTGGGTGCTCAGTACTCAGGGTGCTGGGTGCTCAGTATTCAGGGTGCTCAGCGCTCAGTACTTAGGGTGCTCAGTGCTCAGTGCTCAGGGTGCTGGGTGCTCAGTGCTCGGGGTGCTGGGTGCTCAGTGCTCGGGTTGCTGGGTGCTCAGTGCTCGGGGTGCTGGGTGCTCAGTGCTCAGGGTGCTGGGTGCTCAGTGCTCAGAGTGCTGGGTGCTCAGTACTCAGGGTGCTCGGTGCTAGGTACTCAGAGTGCTCAGAGCTCAGTACTCAGCGTGCTGGGTGCTCAGTGCTCAGGGTGCTCGGTGCTCAGTACTCAGGGTGCTCAGTGCTCAGTACTCAGCTTGCTGGGTGCTCAGTGCTCAGGGTGCTGGGTGCTCAGTACTCAGGGTCCTGGGTGCCTAGTACTCAGGGTGCTCGGTCCTCAGGGCTCAGGGTGCTGGGTGCTCAGTACTCAGGGTGCTGGGGGCTCAGTACTCAGGGAGCTGGGTGCTCAGTACTCAGGGTGATCTCTTCTCAGTACTCAGGTTGCTATGTGCTCAGTGCTCGGGGTGCTGGGTGCTCAGTACTCGGGGTGCTCAGTGCTCAGTACTCAGGGTGCTGGGTGCTCAGTGCTCAGTGCTCAGGGTGCTCAGTGCTCAGGGTGCTGGGTGCTCAGGGTGCTGGGTGCTCAGTGCTCGGGGTGCTGGTTGCTCAGTGCTCAGGGTGCTGGGTGCTCAGTGTTCAGTGCTCAGGGTGCTGGGTGCTCAGTGCTCAGTGCTCAGGGTGCTGGGTGTTCAGTACTCAGGGTGCTGGGTGCTCAGTACTCAGGGTGCTTGGTGCTCAGTGCTCAGGGTGCTGGTTGCTCAGTGCTCAGGATGCTGGGTGCTCAGTACTCAGGGTGCTGGGTACTCAGTACTCAGGGTGCTCGGTGTTCAGTACTCAGGGTGCTGGGTGCTCAGTACTCAAGGTGCTGGGTGCTCAGTGCTCAGGGTGCTGGGTGCTCAGTACTCAGGGTGCTGGGTGCTCAGTGCTCAGTGCTCAGGGTGCTGGGTGCTCAGTCCTCAGGGTGCTCAGTACTCAGTGTGCTCGGTGCTCAGTGCTCAGTACTCAGGGTGTTCAGTACTCAGGGTGCTGGGTGCTCAGTGCTTGGGGTGCTGGGTGCTCAGTACTCAGGGTGCTGGGTGCTCAGTACTCAGGGTGCTGGGTGCTCAGTACTCAGGGTGCTGGGTGCTCAGTGCTCGGGGTGCTGGGTGATCAGTGCTCAGGGTGATCGGTGCTCAGTGCTCAGGGTGCTGGATGCTCAGTCCTCAGGGTGCTCAGTGCTCAAGGTGCTGGGTGCTCAGTGCTCGGGGTGCTCGGTGCTCAGTACTCAGTGTGCAGAGTGCTCAGTACTCAGGGTGCTGGGTGCTCAGTACTCAGGGTGCTGGGTGCTCAGTACTCAGGATGCTGGGTGCTCAGTGCTCAGGGTGCTGGGTGCTCAGTGCTCATGGTGCTGGGTGCTCAGTGCTCGGGGTGCTGGGTGCTCAGTGCTCGGGGTGCTGGGTGCTCAGTGCTCAGGGCTCAGGGTGCTGGGTGCTCAGTGATCAGTGCTCAGGGTGCTGGGTGCTCAGTGCTCCGGTTGCTCGGTGCTCAGTACTCAGGGTGCTGGGTGCTCAGTGCTCGGGGTGCTCGGTGCTCAGTATGTTGGGTGCTCACTACTCAGGGTGCTGGGTGCTCAGTGCTCAGGGTACTGGGTGCTCAGTGCTCAGGGTGCTGGGTGCTCAGTGCTCAGGGTGCTGGGTGTTCAGTACTCAGGGTGCTGCTTGCGCAGTGCTCGCGGTGCTGGGTGCTCAGTGCTCGGGGTGCTGGGTGCTCAGTGCTCAGGGTGCTGGGTGCTCAGTACTCGGGGTGCTGGGTGCTCAGTACTCAGGTTGTGGGCTGCTCAGTACTCAGGGTGCTGGGTGATCAGTACTCGGGTGCTGGGTGCTCAGTGCTCAGGGTGCTGGGTGCTCAGTGCTCGGGGTGCTGGGTGCTCAGTGCTCAGTACTCAGGGTGCTTGGTTGCTCAGTGCTCGGGGTGCTGGGTGCTCAGTGCTTAGTACTCAGGGTGCTGGGTGCTCAGTGCTCAGGGTGCTGGGTGCTCAGTGCTCAGGGTGCTGGGTGCTCAGTGCTCAGGGTGCTGGGTGCTCAGTACTCAGGGTGCTGGTTGCTCAGTGCTCAGAGTGCTGGGTGGTCAGTGCTCGGGGTGCTCAGTGCTCAGTGCTCAATGTGCTGGGTGCTCAGTACTCAGGGTGCTCATTGCACAGGGTCCTGGGTGCTCAGTACTCAGGGTGGTGGGTGCTCAGTGCTCAGGGTGCTCGGTGCTCAGTACGTTGGGTGCTCAGTACTCAGGGTGCTGGGTGCTCAGTGCTCAGGGTGCTGGGTGCTCAGTGCTCAGGGTGTTGGGTGTTCAGTGCTCAGGGTGCTGCGTGCTCGGTGCTCGGGGTGCTGGGTGCTCAGTGTTCGGGGTGCTCGGAGCTCAATACTCAGGGTGCTCACTGCTCAGTACTCCGGCTGCTGGGTGCTCAGTGCTTAGTACTCAGGGTGCTGGGTGCTCAGTGCTCAGGGTGCTGGGTGCTCAGTGCTCAGGGTGCTGGGTGCTCAGTGCTCAGGGTGCTGGGTGCTCAGTACTCAGGGTGCTGGGTGCTCAGTACTCAGGGTGCTGGGTTCTTAGTACTCAGGGTGCTCAGTGCTCAGTACTTAGGGTGCTCAGTGCTCAGTGCTCGGGGTGCTGGGTGCTCAGTGCTCGGGGTGCTGGGTGCTCAGTGCTCGGGGTGCTGGGTGCTCAGTGCTCAGGGTGCTGGGTGCTCAGTGCTCAGAGTGCTCTGTTCTCAATACTCACGGTGCTCGGTGCTCAGTACTCAGAGTGCTCAGTGCTCAGTACTCAGCGTGCTGGGTGCTCAGTGCTCAGGGTGCTGGGTGCTCAGTACTCAGGGTGCTGGGTGCTTAGTATTCAGGGTGCTCGGTCCTCAGTGCTCAGGGTGCTGGGTGCTCAGTACTCAGGGTGCTGGGTGCTCAGTGCTCAGGGTGCTCAGTGCTCAGTACTGAGGGTGCTCGGTGCTCAGTGCTCAGGGTGCTCAGTGCTCAGTACTCAGGGTGCTGGGTGCTCAGTGCTCTGGGTGCTGGGTGCTCAGTGCTCGGGGTGCTGGGTGCTCAGTGCTCAGGGTGCTGGCTGCTCAGTACTCAGGGTGCTCAGTGATCAGGGTGCTGGGTGCTCAGTGCTCGGGGTGCTGGGTACTCAGTGCTCAGTACACAGGGTGCTGAGTGCTCAGTGCTCAGGGTGCTGGGTGCTCAGGGTGCTGGGTGCTCAGTGCTCGGGGTGATGGTTGCTCAGTGCTCAGGGTGCTGGGTGCTCAGTGCTCAGTGCTCAGGGTGCTGGCTGCTCAGTGCTCAGTGCTCTGGGTGCTGGGTGATCAGTACTCAGCGTGCTCATTGCTCAGGGTGCTGGGTGCTCAGTACTCATGGTGCTGGGTGCTCAGTACTCAGGGTGCTCAGTGCTCAGTACTCAGGGTGCTGGGTGCTCAGTGCTCAGGGTGCTGGGTGCTCAGTACTCAGGGTGCTGGGTGCTCGGTGCTCAGGGTGCTGGGTGCTCAGTGCTCAGGGTGCTGGGTGCTCGGTGCTCGGGGTGCTGGGTGCTCAGTGCTCGGGGTGCTCGGTGCTCAGTACTCAGGGTGCTCAGTGCTCAGTACTCAGGGTGCTGGGTGCTCAGTGCTCAGGGTGCTGGGTGCTCAGTACTCAGGGTTCTGGGTGCTCGGTGCTCAATACGCTGGGTGCTCAGTACTCAGGGTGCTGGGTGCTCAGTACTCAGGGTGCTCGGTGCTCACTCCTCAGGGTGCTGGGTGCTCAGTGCTCGGGGTGCTGGGTGCTCAGTACTCAGGGTGCTGGGTGCTCAGTGCTCGGGGTGCTCGGTGCTCAGTACGCTGGGTGCTCAGTACTCAGGGTGCTGGGTGCTCAGTACTTAGGGTGCTGGGTGCTCAGTGCTCAGTGCTCAGGGTCCTGGGTGCTCAGTCCTCAGGGTGCTCAGTACTCAGGGTGCTCGGTGCTCAGTGCTCAGTACTCAGGGTGTTCAGTACTCAGGGTGCTGGGTGCTCAGTGCTTGGGGTGCTGGGTGCTCAGTACTCAGGGTGCTGGGTGCTCAGTACTCAGGGTGCTGGGTGCTCAGTACTCAGGGTGCTGGGTGCTCAGTGCTCGGGGTGCTGGGTGCTCAGTGCTCAGGGTGATCGGTGCTCAGTGCTCAGGGTGCTGGGTGCTCAGTCCTCAGGGTGCTCAGTGCTCAAGTTGCTGGGTGCTCAGTGCTCGGGGTGCTCGGTGCTCAGTACTCAGGGTGCTGAGTGCTCAGTACTCAGGGTGCTGGGTGCTCAGTACTCAGGGTGCTGGGTGCTCAGTACTCAGGGTGCTGGGTGCTCAGTTCTCAGGGTGCTGGGTGCTCAGTGCTCAGGGTGCTGGGTGCTCAGTGCTCGGGGTGCTGGGTGCTCAGTGCTCGGGGTGCTGGGTGCTCAGTGCTCAGGGCTCAGGGTGCTGGGTGCTCAGTGATCAGTGCTCAGGGTGCTGGGTGCTCAGTGCTCCGGTTGCTCGTTGCTCAGTACTCAGGGTACTGGGTGCTCAGTGCTCGGGGTGCTCGGTTCTCAGTACGTTGGGTGCTCACTACTCAGGGTGCTGGGTGCTCAGTGCTCAGGGTACTGGGTGCTCAGTGCTCAGGGTGCTGGGTGCTCAGTGCTCAGGGTGCTGGGTGTTCAGTACTCAGGGTGCTGGGTGCGCAGTGCTCGCGGTGCTGGGTGCTCAGTGCTCAGGGTGCTGGGTGCTCAGTGCTCAGGGTGCTGGGTGCTCAGTACTCGGGGTGCTGGGTGCTCAGTACTCAGGTTGCGGGCTGCTCAGTACTCAGGGTGCTGGGTGATCAGTACTCGGGTGCTGGGTGCTCAGTGCTCAGGGTGCTGGGTGCTCAGTGCTCGGGGTGCTGGGTGCTCAGTGCTCAGTACTCAGGGTGCTTCTGTGCTCAGTGCTCGGGGTGCTGGGTGCTCAGTGCTCAGTACTCAGGGTGCTGGGTGCTCAGTGCTCAGGGTGCTGGGTGCTCAGTGCTCAGGGTGCTGGGTGCTCAGTGCTCAGGGTGCTGGGTGCTCAGTGCTCAGGGTGCTGGGTGCTCAGTACTCAGGGTGCTGGGTGCTCAGTCCTCAGAGTGCTGGGTGGTCAGTGCTCGGGGTGCTCGGTGCTCAGTGCTCAATGTGCTGGGTGCTCAGTACTCAGGGTGCTCATTGCACAGGGTCCTGGGTGCTCAGTACTCAGGGTGCTGGGTGCTCAGTGCTCAGGGTGCTCGGTGCTCAGTACGTTGGGTGCTCAGTACTCAGGGTGCTGGGTCCTCAGTGCTCAGGGTGCTGGGTGCTCACTACTCAGGGTGCTGGGTGCTCAGAGCTCGGGGTGCTGGGTGCTCAGTACTCAGGGTGCTGGGTGCTCAGTTCTCGGGGTGCTCGGTGCTCAGTACGCTGGGTGGTCAGTACTCAGGGTGCTGGGTGCTCAGTACTCAGGGTGCTCGGTGCTCCCTACTCAGGGTGCTGGGTGCTCAGTACTCAGGGTGCTGGGTGCTCGGTGCTCAATACGCTGGGTGCTCAGTACTCAGGGTGCTGGGTGCTCAGTACTCAGGGTGCTCGGTGCTCACTACTCAGGGTGCTGGGTGCTCAGTGCTCGGGGTGCTGGGTGCTCAGTACTCAGGGTGCTGGGTGCTCAGTGCTCGGGGTGCTCGGTGCTCAGTACGCTGGGTGCTCAGTACTCAGGGTGCTGGGTGCTCAGTACTCAGGGTGCTGGGTGCTCAGTGCTCAGGGTGCTCAGTGCTCAGTACTCAGGGTGCTCGGTGCTCAGTGCTCAGGGTGCTCAGTGCTCAGTACTCAGGGTGCTGGGTGCTCAGTGCTCTGGGTGCTGGGTGCTCAGTGCTCGGGGTGCTGGGTGCTCAGTGCTCAGGGTGCTGGCTGCTCAGTACTCAGGGTGCTCAGTGATCAGGGTGCTGGGTGCTCAGTGCTCGGGGTGCTGGGTACTCAGTGCTCAGTACACAGGGTGCTGAGTGCTCAGTGCTCAGGGTGCTGGGTGCTCAGGGTGCTGGGTGCTCAGTGCTCGGGGTGATGGTTGCTCAGTGCTCAGGGTGCTGGGTGCTCAGTGCTCAGTGCTCAGGGTGCTGGCTGCTCAGTGCTCAGTGCTCTGGGTGCTGGGTGATCAGTACTCAGCGTGCTCATTGCTCAGGGTGCTGGGTGCTCAGTACTCATGGTGCTGGGTGCTCAGTACTCAGGGTGCTCAGTGCTCAGTACTCAGGGTGCTGGGTGCTCAGTGCTCAGGGTGCTGGGTGCTCAGTACTCAGGGTGCTGGGTGCTCGGTGCTCAGGGTGCTGGGTGCTCAGTGCTCAGGGTGCTGGGTGCTCGGTGCTCGGGGTGCTGGGTGCTCAGTGCTCGGGGTGCTCGGTGCTCAGTACTCAGGGTGCTCAGTGCTCAGTACTCAGGGTGCTGGGTGCTCAGTGCTCAGGGTGCTGGGTGCTCAGTACTCAGGGTTCTGGGTGCTCGGTGCTCAATACGCTGGGTGCTCAGTACTCAGGGTGCTGGGTGCTCAGTACTCAGGGTGCTCGGTGCTCACTCCTCAGGGTGCTGGGTGCTCAGTGCTCGGGGTGCTGGGTGCTCAGTACTCAGGGTGCTGGGTGCTCAGTGCTCGGGGTGCTCGGTGCTCAGTACGCTGGGTGCTCAGTACTCAGGGTGCTGGGTGCTCAGTACTTAGGGTGCTGGGTGCTCAGTGCTCAGTGCTCAGGGTCCTGGGTGCTCAGTCCTCAGGGTGCTCAGTACTCAGGGTGCTCGGTGCTCAGTGCTCAGTACTCAGGGTGTTCAGTACTCAGGGTGCTGGGTGCTCAGTGCTTGGGGTGCTGGGTGCTCAGTACTCAGGGTGCTGGGTGCTCAGTACTCAGGGTGCTGGGTGCTCAGTACTCAGGGTGCTGGGTGCTCAGTGCTCGGGGTGCTGGGTGCTCAGTGCTCAGGGTGATCGGTGCTCAGTGCTCAGGGTGCTGGGTGCTCAGTCCTCAGGGTGCTCAGTGCTCAAGTTGCTGGGTGCTCAGTGCTCGGGGTGCTCGGTGCTCAGTACTCAGGGTGCTGAGTGCTCAGTACTCAGGGTGCTGGGTGCTCAGTACTCAGGGTGCTGGGTGCTCAGTACTCAGGGTGCTGGGTGCTCAGTTCTCAGGGTGCTGGGTGCTCAGTGCTCAGGGTGCTGGGTGCTCAGTGCTCGGGGTGCTGGGTGCTCAGTGCTCGGGGTGCTGGGTGCTCAGTGCTCAGGGCTCAGGGTGCTGGGTGCTCAGTGATCAGTGCTCAGGGTGCTGGGTGCTCAGTGCTCCGGTTGCTCGTTGCTCAGTACTCAGGGTACTGGGTGCTCAGTGCTCGGGGTGCTCGGTTCTCAGTACGTTGGGTGCTCACTACTCAGGGTGCTGGGTGCTCAGTGCTCAGGGTACTGGGTGCTCAGTGCTCAGGGTGCTGGGTGCTCAGTGCTCAGGGTGCTGGGTGTTCAGTACTCAGGGTGCTGGGTGCGCAGTGCTCGCGGTGCTGGGTGCTCAGTGCTCAGGGTGCTGGGTGCTCAGTGCTCAGGGTGCTGGGTGCTCAGTACTCGGGGTGCTGGGTGCTCAGTACTCAGGTTGCGGGCTGCTCAGTACTCAGGGTGCTGGGTGATCAGTACTCGGGTGCTGGGTGCTCAGTGCTCAGGGTGCTGGGTGCTCAGTGCTCGGGGTGCTGGGTGCTCAGTGCTCAGTACTCAGGGTGCTTCTGTGCTCAGTGCTCGGGGTGCTGGGTGCTCAGTGCTCAGTACTCAGGGTGCTGGGTGCTCAGTGCTCAGGGTGCTGGGTGCTCAGTGCTCAGGGTGCTGGGTGCTCAGTGCTCAGGGTGCTGGGTGCTCAGTGCTCAGGGTGCTGGGTGCTCAGTACTCAGGGTGCTGGGTGCTCAGTCCTCAGAGTGCTGGGTGGTCAGTGCTCGGGGTGCTCGGTGCTCAGTGCTCAATGTGCTGGGTGCTCAGTACTCAGGGTGCTCATTGCACAGGGTCCTGGGTGCTCAGTACTCAGGGTGCTGGGTGCTCAGTGCTCAGGGTGCTCGGTGCTCAGTACGTTGGGTGCTCAGTACTCAGGGTGCTGGGTCCTCAGTGCTCAGGGTGCTGGGTGCTCACTACTCAGGGTGCTGGGTGCTCAGAGCTCGGGGTGCTGGGTGCTCAGTACTCAGGGTGCTGGGTGCTCAGTTCTCGGGGTGCTCGGTGCTCAGTACGCTGGGTGGTCAGTACTCAGGGTGCTGGGTGCTCAGTACTTAGGGTGCTCAGTGCTCAGTGCTCAGGGTGCTGGGTGCTCAGTGCTCGGGGTGCTGGGTGCTCAGTGCTCAGGGTGCTGGGTGCTCAGTGCTCAGGGTGCTGGGTGCTCAGGGCTCAGGTTGCTGGGTGCTCAGTACTCAGGGTGCTCGGTGCTCAGTACTCAGGGTTCTCAGTGCTCAGTGCTCAGGGTGCTGGGTGCTCAGTTCTCAGGGTGCTCAGTGCTCAGCACACGGGGTGCTGGGTGCTCAGTGCTCAGGGTGCTCAGTGCTCAGCACTCGGGGTGCTGGCTGCTCAGTGCTCAGGGTGCTCAGTGCTCGGGGAGCTGGGTGCTCAGTGCTCGGAGTTCTGCGTGCTCAGTACTCAGGGTGCTGTGTGCTCAGTGCTCAGTACTCAGCGTGCTGGGTGCTCAGTGCTCAGAGTGTTGGGTGCTCAGTACTCAGGGTGCTGGGTGCTCAGTGCTCAGTGCTCAGGGTGCTCAGTGCTCAGGGTGCTGGGTGCTCAGGGTGCTGGGTGCTCAGTGCTCGGGGTGCTGGTTGCTCAGTGCTCAGGGTGCTGGTGGCTCAGTGCTCAGTGCTCAGGGTGCTGGGTGCTCAGTGCTCAGTGCTCAGGGTGCTGGGTGTTCAGTACTCAGGGTGCTGGGTGCTCAGTACTCAGGGTGCTTGGTGCTCAGTGCTCAGGGTGCTGGTTGCTCAGTGCTCAGGGTGCTGGGTGCTCACTACTCAGGGTGCTGGGTGCTCAGAGCTCGGGGTGCTGGGTGCTCAGTACTCAGGGTGCTGGGTGCTCAGTTCTCGGGGTGCTCGGTGCTCAGTACGCTGGGTGGTCAGTACTCAGGGTGCTGGGTGCTCAGTACTCAGGGTGCTCGGTGCTCCCTACTCAGGGTGCTGGGTGCTCAGTACTCAGGGTGCTGGGTGCTCAATACGCTGGGTGCTCAGTACTCAGGGTGCTGGGTGCTCAGTACTCAGGGTGCTCGGTGCTCACTACTCAGGGTGCTGGGTGCTCAGTGCTCGGGGTGCTGGGTGCTCAGTACTCAGGGTGCTGGGTGCTCAGTGCTCGGGGTGCTCGGTGCTCAGTACGCTGGGTGCTCAGTACTCAGGGTGCTGGGTGCTCAGTACTCAGGGTGCTCAGTGCTCAGTACTTAGGGTGCTCAGTGCTCAGTGCTCAGGGTGCTGGGTGCTCAGTGCTCGGGGTGCTGGGTGCTCAGTGCTCGGGGTGCTGGGTGCTCAGTGCTCAGGGTGCTGGGTGCTCAGGGCTCAGGTTGCTAGGTGCTCAGTACTCAGGGTGCTCGGTGCTCAGTACTCAGGGTTCTCAGTGCTCAGTGCTCAGGGTGCTGGGTGCTCAGTTCTCAGGGTGCTCAGTGCTCAGCACTCGGGGTGCTGGGTGCTCAGTGCTCAGGGTGCTCAGTGCTCAGCACTCGGGGTGCTGGGTGCTCAGTGCTCAGGGTGCTCAGTGCTCGGGGAGCTGGGTGCTCAGTGCTCGGAGTTCTGCGTGCTCAGTACTCAGGGTGCTGTGTGCTCAGTGCTCAGTACTCAGCGTGCTGGGTGCTCAGTGCTCAGAGTGTTGGGTGCTCAGTACTCAGGGTGCTGGGTGCTCAGTGCTCAGTGCTCAGGGTGCTCAGTGCTCAGGGTGCTGGGTGCTCAGGGTGCTGGGTGCTCAGTGCTCGGGGTGCTGGTTGCTCAGTGCTCAGGGTGCTGGTGGGTCAGTGCTCAGTGCTCAGGGTGCTGGGTGCTCAGTGCTCAGTGCTCAGGGTGCTGGGTGTTCAGTACTCAGGGTGCTGGGTGCTCAGTACTCAGGGTGCTTGGTGCTCAGTGCTCAGGGTGCTGGTTGCTCAGTGCTCAGGGTGCTGGGTGCTCACTACTCAGGGTGCTGGGTGCTCAGTACTCAGGGTGCTCAGTGCTCAGCGTGCTGGGTGCTCAGTACTCATGGTGCTGGGTGCTCAGTGCTCAGGGTGCTCAGTGCTCAGTACTCAGGGTGCTCAGTGCTCAGTGCTCTGGGTGCTGGGTGCTCAGTGCTCGGGGTGCTGGGTGCTCAGTGCTCAGGGTGCTGGGTGCTCAGTACTCAGGGTGCTCAGTGCTCAGGGTGCTGGGTGCTCAGTGCTCGGGGTGCTGGGTACTCAGTGCTCAGTACACAGGGTGCTGAGTGCTCAGTGCTCGGGGTGCTGGGTGCTCAGTGCTCGGGGTGCTGGATGCTCAGTACTCAGGGTGCTGGGTGCTCAGTGCTCAGGGTGCTGGGTGCTCAGTACTCAGGGTGCTGGGTGCTCAGTGCTCAGGGTGCTGGGTCCTCAGTGCTCAGGGTGCTGGGTGCTCAGTGCTCAGGGTGCTCAGTGCTCAGTACTCAGGGTGCTCGGTGCTCAGTGCTCAGGGTGCTCAGTGCTCAGTACTCAGGGTGCTCAGTGCTCAGTTCTCTGGGTGCTGGGTGCTCAGTGCTCGGGGTGCGGGGTGCTCAGTGCTCAGGGTGCTGGGTGCTCAGTACTCAGGGTGCTCAGTGCTCAGGGTGCTGGGTGCTCAGTGCTCAGTACACAGGGTGCTGAGTGCTCAGTGCTCTGGGTGCTGGGTGCTCAGTTCTCAGTACTCAGGGTGCTGGCTGCTCAGTGCTCGGGGTGCTGGATGCTCAGTATTCAGGGTGCTGGGTGCTCAGTGCTCAGGTTGCTGGGTGCTCAGTACTCAGGGTGCTGGGTGCTCAGTGCTCAGGGTGCTGGGTGCTCAGTACTCAGGGTGCTGGGTCCTCAGTTCTCAGGGTGCTGGGTGCTCAGTGCTCGGGGTGCTCAGTACTCAGGGTGCTGTGTGTTCAGTGCTCAGGGTACTGGGTGCTCAGTACTCAGGGTGCTCGGTGCTTAGTACTCAGGGTGCTGGGTGCTCAGTACTCTGGGTGCTGGGTGCTCATTGCTCGGGGTGCTCGGTGCTCAGTGCTCAGGGTGCTGGGTGCTCAGTACTCAGGGTGATCTTTGCTCCGGGTCCTGGGTGCTCAGTACTCAGGGTGCTGGGTGCTCAATACTCAGGGTGCTCAGTGCTCAGTACTCAGGGTGCTCAGTGCTCAGTGCACAGGGTGCTGGGTGCTCAGTGCTCGGGGTGCTGGGTGCTCAGTGCTCGGGGTGCTGGGTGCTCAGTGCTCGGGCTGCTGTGTGCTCAGTGCTCAGGGTGCTGGGTGCTCAGTGCTCAGAGTGCTGGGTGCTCAGTACTCAGGGTGCTCGGTGCTCAGTACTCAGAGTGCTCAGTGCTCAGTACTCAGCGTGCTGGGTGCTCAGTGCTCTGGGTGCTCGGTGCTCAGTACTCAGGGTGCTCAGTGCTCAGTACTCAGCGTGCTGGGTGCTCAGTGCTCAGGGTGCTGGGTGCTTAGTACTCAGGGTGCTCGGTCCTCAGTGCTCAGTGTGCTGGGTGCTCAGTACTCAGGGTGCTGGGTGCTCAGTGCTCAGGGTGCTCAGTGCTCAGTACTCAGGGTGCTCGGTGCTCAGTGCTCAGGGTGCTCAGTGCTCAGTACTCAGGGTGCTCAGTGCTCAGTTTTCTGGGTGCTGGGTGCTCAGTGCTCGGGGTGCTGGGTGCTCAGTGCTCAGGGTGCTGGGTGCTCAGTACTCAGGGTGCTCAGTGCTCAGGGTGCTGGGTGCTCAGTGCTCAGTACACAGGGTGCTGAGTGCTCAGTGCTCTGGGTGCTGGGTGCTCAGTTCTCAGTACTCAGGGTGCTGGCTGCTCAGTGCTCGGGGTGCTGGATGCTCAGTATTCAGGGTGCTGGGTGCTCAGTGCTCAGGGTGCTGGGTGCTCAGTACTCAGGGTGCTGGGTGCTCAGTGCTCAGGGTGCTGGGTGCTCAGTACTCAGGGTGCTGGGTCCTCAGTTCTCAGGGTGCTGGGTGCTCAGTGCTCGGGGTGCTCAGTACTCAGGGTGCTGTGTGTTCAGTGCTCAGGGTACTGGGTGCTCAGTACTCAGGGTGCTCGGTGCTTAGTACTCAGGGTGCTGGGTGCTCAGTACTCCGGGTGCTGGGTGCTCAGTGCTCGGGGTGCTCGGTGCTCAGTGCTCAGGGTGCTGGGTGCTCAGTACTCAGGGTGCTCTTTGCTCCGGGTCCTGGGTGCTCAGTACTCAGGGTGCTGGGTGCTCAATACTCAGGGTTCTCAGTGCTCAGTACTCAGGGTGCTCAGTGCTCAGTACTCAGGGTTCTCAGTGCTCAGGGTGCTGGGTGCTCAGTGCTCGGGGTGCTGGGTGCTCAGTGCTCAGGGTGCTGGGTGCTCAGTGCTCAGGGTGCTGGGTGCTCAGTGCTCAGGGTGCTCGGTGCTCAGTGCTCAGGTTGCTGGGTGCTCAGTACTCAGGGTGCTTGGTGCTCAGTACTCAGGGTGCTCATTGCTCAGTACTCAGGGTGCTCAGAGCTCAGTAATCAGGGTGCTCAGTGCTCAGGGTGCTAGGTGCTCAGTGCTCGGGGTGCTGGGTGCTCAGTCCTCAGGGTGCTGGGTGCTCAGTGCTCAGGGTGCACTGTGCTCAGTGCACAGGATGCTGGGTGCTCAGTACTCAGGGTGCTGGGTGCTTAGTGCTCGGGGTGCTGGGTGCTCAGTACTCAGGGTGCTGGGTGCTCAGTACTCGGGTGCTCGGTGCTCAGTGCTCAGGGTGCTGGGTGCTCAGTGCTCTGGGTGCTGGGTGCTCAGTGCTCAGTACTCAGGGTGCTGGGTGCTCAGTGCTCGGGGTGCAGGGTGCTCAGTGCTCAGTACTCAGGGTGCTGGGTGCTCAGTGCTCAGGGTGCTGGGTGCTCAGTGCTCAGGGTGCTGGGTGCTCAGTGCTCAGGGTGCTGGGTACTCAGTGCTCGAGGTGCTGGGTGCTCAGTACTCAGGGTGCTGGGTGCTCAGTACTCAGGGTGCTGGGTGCTCAGTGCTCGGGGTGCTGGGTGCTCAGTGCTCGGGGTGCTGGGTACTCAGTAGTCGGGGTGCTCGCTGCACAGTACTCAGGGTGCTGGGTGCTCAGTGCTCAGGGTGCTGGGTGCTCAGTACTCAGGGTGCTCTGTGCTTAGTACTCAGGGTGCTGGGTGCTCAGTACTCCGGGTGCTGGGTGCTCAGTGCTCGGGGTGCTCGGTGCTCAGTACTCAGGGTGCTGGGTGCTCAGTGCTCGGGGTGCTCGGTGCTCAGTACGTTGGGTGCTCACTACTCAGGGTGCTGGGTGCTCATTGCTCAGGGTGCTGGGTGCTCAATGCTCAGCGTGCTGGGTGCTCAGTGCTCAGGGTGCTGGGTGCTCAATACTCAGGGTGCTGGGTGTGCAGTGCTCGGGGTGCAGGGTGCTCATTGCTCAGGGTGCTGGGTGCTCAGTGCTCAGCGTGCTGGGTGCTCAGTACTCGGGGTGCTGGGTGCTCAGTACTCATGGTGCGGGGTGCTCAGTACCCAGGGTGCTGCGTGATCAGTACTCGGGTGCTGGGTGCTCAGTGCTCAGGGTGCTGGGTGCTCAGTACTCAGGGTGCTCGGTGCTTAGTACTCAGGGTGCTGGGTGCTCAGTACTTCGGGTGCTGGGTGCTCAGTGCTCGTGGTGCTCGGTGCTCAGTGCTCAAGGTGCTGGGTGCTCAGTACTCAGGGTGCTCATTGCTCAGGGTGCTCGGTGCTCAGTACGTTGGGTGGTCAGTGCTCAGTACTCAGGGTTCTCAGTGCTCAGGGTGCTGGGTGCTCAGTGCTCGGGGTGCTGGGTGCTCAGTGCTCGGGGTGCTGGGTGCTCAGTGCTCAGGGTGCTGGGTGCTCAGTACTCAGGGTGCTGGGTGCTCGGTGCTCAGGGTGCTGGGTGCTCAGTGCTCAGGGTGCTGGGTGCTCGGTGCTCGGGGTGCTGGGTGCTCAGTGCTCGGGGTGCTCGGTGCTCAGTACTCAGGGTGCTCAGTGCTCAGTACTCATGGTGCTGGGTGCTCAGAACTCAGGGTGCTCAGTGCTCAGTACTCAGGGTGCTGGGTGCTCGGTGCTCAGTACGCTGGGTGCTCAGTACTCAGGGTGCTGGGTGCTCAGTACTCAGGGTGCTCGGTGCTCACTACTCAGGGTGCTGGGTGCTCAGTGCTCGGGGTGCTGGGTGCTCAGTACTCAGGGTGCTGGGTGCTCAGTGCTCGGGGTACTCGGTGCTCAGTACGCTGGGTGCTCAGTACTCAGGGTGCTGGGTGCTCAGTACTCAGGGTGCTCAGCGCTCAGTACTTAGGGTGCTCAGTGCTCAGTGCTCAGGGTGCTGGGTGCTCAGTGCTCGGGGTGCTGGGTGCTCAGTGCTCGGGTTGCTGGGTGCTCAGTGCTCGGGGTGCTGGGTGCTCAGTGCTCAGGGTGCTGGGTGCTCAGTGCTCAGAGTGCTGGGTGCTCAGTACTCAGGGTGCTCGGTGCTAGGTACTCAGAGTGCTCAGAGCTCAGTACTCAGCGTGCTGGGTGCTCAGTGCTCAGGGTGCTCGGTGCTCAGTACTCAGGGTGCTCAGTGCTCAGTACTCAGCTTGCTGGGTGCTCAGTGCTCAGGGTGCTGGGTGCTCAGTACTCAGGGTCCTGGGTGCCTAGTACTCAGGGTGCTCGGTCCTCAGGGCTCAGGGTGCTGGGTGCTCAGTACTCAGGGTGCTGGGGGCTCAGTACTCAGGGAGCTGGGTGCTCAGTACTCAGGGTGATCTCTTCTCAGTACTCAGGTTGCTATGTGCTCAGTGCTCGGGGTGCTGGGTGCTCAGTACTCGGGGTGCTCAGTGCTCAGTACTCAGGGTGCTGGGTGCTCAGTGCTCAGGGTGCTCAGTGCTCAGGGTGCTGGGTGCTCAGGGTGCTGGGTGCTCAGTGCTCGGGGTGCTGGTTGCTCAGTGCTCAGGGTGCTGGGTGCTCAGTGTTCAGTGCTCAGGGTGCTGGGTGCTCAGTGCTCAGTGCTCAGGGTGCTGGGTGTTCAGTACTTAGGGTGCTGGGTGCTCAGTACTCAGGGTGCTTGGTGCTCAGTGCTCAGGGTGCTGGTTGCTCAGTGCTCAGGATGCTGGGTGCTCAGTACTCAGGGTGCTGGGTACTCAGTACTCAGGGTGCTCGGTGTTCAGTACTCAGGGTGCTGGGTGCTCAGTACTCAAGGTGCTGGGTGCTCAGTGCTCAGGGTGCTGGGTGCTCAGTACTCAGGGTGCTGGGTGCTCAGTGCTCAGTGCTCAGGGTGCTGGGTGCTCAGTCCTCAGGGTGCTCAGTACTCAGTGTGCTCGGTGCTCAGTGCTCAGTACTCAGGGTGTTCAGTACTCAGGGTGCTGGGTGCTCAGTGCTTGGGGTGCTGGGTATTCAGTACTCAGGGTGCTGGGTGCTCAGTACTCAGGGTGCTGGGTGCTCAGTACTCAGGGTGCTGGGTGCTCAGTGCTCGGGGTGCTGGGTGCTCAGTGCTCAGGGTGATCGGTGCTCAGTGCTCAGGGTGCTGGATGCTCAGTCCTCAGGGTGCTCAGTGCTCAAGGTGCTGGGTGCTCAGTGCTCGGGGTGCTCGGTGCTCAGTACTCAGGGTGCTGAGTGCTCAGTACTCAGGGTGCTGGGTGCTCAGTACTCAGGGTGCTGGGTGCTCAGTACTCAGGATGCTGGGTGCTCAGTGCTCAGGGTGCTGGGTGCTCAGTGCTCATGGTACTGGGTGCTCAGTGCTCGGGGTGCTGGGTGCTCAGTGGTCGGGGTGCTGGGTGCTCAGTGCTCAGGGCTCAGGGTGCTGGGTGCTCAGTGATCAGTGCTCAGGGTGCTGGGTGCTCAGTGCTCCGGTTGCTCGGTGCTCAGTACTCAGGGTGCTGGGTGCTCAGTGCTCGGGGTGCTCGGTGCTCAGTATGTTGGGTGCTCACTACTCAGGGTGCTGGGTGCTCAGTGCTCAGGGTACTGGGTGCTCAGTGCTCAGGGTGCTGGGTGCTCAGTGCTCAGGGTGCTGGGTGTTCAGTACTCAGGGTGCTGCTTGCGCAGTGCTCGCGGTGCTGGGTGCTCAGTGCTCAGGGTGCTGGGTGCTCAGTGCTCAGGGTGCTGGGTGGTCAGTACTCGGGGTGCTGGGTGCTCAGTACTCAGGTTGCGGGCTGCTCAGTACTCAGGGTGCTGGGTGATCAGTACTCGGGTGCTGGGTGCTCAGTGCTCAGGGTGCTGGGTGCTCAGTGCTCGGGGTGCTGGGTGCTCAGTGCTCAGTACTCAGGGTGCTTGGTGGCTCAGTGCTCGGGGTGCTGGGTGCTCAGTGCTTAGTACTCAGGGTGCTGGGTGCTCAGTGCTCAGGGTGCTGGGTGCTCAGTGCTCAGGGTGCTGGGTGCTCAGTGCTCAGGGTGCTGGGTGCTCAGTACTCAGGGTGCTGGTTTCTCCGTGCTCAGAGTGCTGGGTGGTCAGTGCTAGGGGTGCTCAGTGCTCAGTGCTCAATGTGCTGGGTGCTCAGTACTCAGGGTGCTCATTGCACAGGGTCCTGGGTGCTCAGTACTCAGGGTGGTGGGTGCTCAGTGCTCAGGGTGCTCGGTGCTCAGTACGTTGGGTGCTCAGTACTCAGGGTGCTGGGTGCTCAGTGCTCAGGGTGCTGGGTGCTCAGTGCTCAGGGTGTTGGGTGTTCAGTGCTCAGGGTGCTGCGTGCTCGGTGCTCGGGGTGCTGGGTGCTCAGTGTTCGGGGTGCTCGGAGCTCAATACTCAGGGTGCTCACTGCTCAGTACTCCGGCTGCTGGGTGCTCAGTGCTTAGTACTCAGGGTGCTGGGTGCTCAGTGCTCAGGGTGCTGGGTGCTCAGTGCTCAGGGTGCTGGGTGCTCAGTGCTCAGGGTGCTGGGTGCTCAGTACTCAGGGTGCTGGGTGCTCAGTACTCAGGGTGCTGGGTTCTTAGTACTCAGGGTGCTCAGTGCTCAGTACTTAGGGTGCTCAGTGCTCAGTGCTCGGGGTGCTGGGTGCTCAGTGCTCGGGGTGCTGGGTGCTCAGTGCTCGGGGTGCTGGGTGCTCAGTGCTCAGGGTGCTGGGTGCTCAGTGCTCAGAGTGCTCTGTTCTCAATACTCACGGTGCTCGGTGCTCAGTACTCAGAGTGCTCAGTGCTCAGTACTCAGCGTGCTGGGTGCTCAGTGCTCAGGGTGCTGGGTGCTCAGTACTCAGGGTGCTGGGTGCTTAGTATTCAGGGTGCTCGGTCCTCAGTGCTCAGGGTGCTGGGTGCTCAGTACTCAGGGTGCTGGGTGCTCAGTGCTCAGGGTGCTCAGTGCTCAGTACTCAGGGTGCTCGGTGCTCAGTGCTCAGGGTGCTCAGTGCTCAGTACTCAGGGTGCTGGGTGCTCAGTGCTCTGGGTGCTGGGTGCTCAGTGCTCGGGGTGCTGGGTGCTCAGTGCTCAGGGTGCTGGGTGCTCAGTACTCAGGGTGCTCAGTGCTCAGGGTGCTGGGTGCTCAGTGCTCGGGGTGCTGGGTACTCAGTGCTCAGTACACAGGGTGCTGAGTGCTCAGTGCTCAGGGTGCTGGGTGCTCAGGGTGCTGGGTGCTCAGTGCTCGGGGTGATGGTTGCTCAGTGCTCAGGGTGCTGGGTGCTCAGTGCTCAGTGCTCAGGGTGCTGGGTGCTCAGTGCTCAGTGCTCTGGGTGCTGGGTGATCAGTACTCAGGGTGCTCATTGCTCAGGGTGCTGGGTGCTCAGTACTCATGGTGCTGGGTGCTCAGAACTCAGGGTGCTCAGTGCTCAGTACTCAGGGTGCTGGGTGCTCAGTGCTCAGGGTGCTGGGTGCTCAGTACTCAGGGTGCTGGGTGCTCGGTGCTCAGGGTGCTGGGTGCTCAGTGCTCAGGGTGCTGGGTGCTCGGTGCTCGGGGTGCTGGGTGCTCAGTGCTCGGGGTGCTCGGTGCTCAGTACTCAGGGTGCTCAGTGCTCAGTACTCAGGGTGCTGGGTGCTCAGTGCTCAGGGTGCTGGGTGCTCAGTACTCAGGGTTCTGGGTGCTCGGTGCTCAATACGCTGGGTGCTCAGTACTCAGGGTGCTGGGTGCTCAGTACTCAGGGTGCTCGGTGCTCACTCCTCAGGGTGCTGGGTGCTCAGTGCTCGGGGTGCTGGGTGCTCAGTACTCAGGGTGCTGGGTGCTCAGTGCTCGGGGTGCTCGGTGCTCAGTACGCTGGGTGCTCAGTACTCAGGGTGCTGGGTGCTCAGTACTTAGGGTGCTGGGTGCTCAGTGCTCAGTGCTCAGGGTCCTGGGTGCTCAGTCCTCAGGGTGCTCAGTACTCAGGGTGCTCGGTGCTCAGTGCTCAGTACTCAGGGTGTTCAGTACTCAGGGTGCTGGGTGCTCAGTGCTTGGGGTGCTGGGTGCTCAGTACTCAGGGTGCTGGGTGCTCAGTACTCAGGGTGCTGGGTGCTCAGTACTCAGGGTGCTGGGTGCTCAGTGCTCGGGGTGCTGGGTGCTCAGTGCTCAGGGTGATCGGTGCTCAGTGCTCAGGGTGCTGGGTGCTCAGTCCTCAGGGTGCTCAGTGCTCAAGTTGCTGGGTGCTCAGTGCTCGGGGTGCTCGGTGCTCAGTACTCAGGGTGCTGAGTGCTCAGTACTCAGGGTGCTGGGTGCTCAGTACTCAGGGTGCTGGGTGCTCAGTACTCAGGGTGCTGGGTGCTCAGTTCTCAGGGTGCTGGGTGCTCAGTGCTCAGGGTGCTGGGTGCTCAGTGCTCGGGGTGCTGGGTGCTCAGTGCTCGGGGTGCTGGGTGCTCAGTGCTCAGGGCTCAGGGTGCTGGGTGCTCAGTGATCAGTGCTCAGGGTGCTGGGTGCTCAGTGCTCCGGTTGCTCGGTGCTCAGTACTCAGGGTACTGGGTGCTCAGTGCTCGGGGTGCTCGGTGCTCAGTACGTTGGGTGCTCACTACTCAGGGTGCTGGGTGCTCAGTGCTCAGGGTACTGGGTGCTCAGTGCTCAGGGTGCTGGGTGCTCAGTGCTCAGGGTGCTGGGTGTTCAGTACTCAGGGTGCTGGGTGCGCAGTGCTCGCGGTGCTGGGTGCTCAGTGCTCAGGGTGCTGGGTGCTCAGTGCTCAGGGTGCTGGGTGCTCAGTACTCGGGGTGCTGGGTGCTCAGTACTCAGGTTGCGGGCTGCTCAGTACTCAGGGTGCTGGGTGATCAGTACTCGGGTGCTGGGTGCTCAGTGCTCAGGGTGCTGGGTGCTCAGTGCTCGGGGTGCTGGGTGCTCAGTGCTCAGTACTCAGGGTGCTTGGGTGCTCAGTGCTCGGGGTGCTGGGTGCTCAGTGCTCAGTACTCAGGGTGCTGGGTGCTCAGTGCTCAGGGTGCTGGGTGCTCAGTGCTCAGGGTGCTGGGTGCTCAGTGCTCAGGGTGCTGGGTGCTCAGTGCTCAGGGTGCTGGGTGCTCAGTACTCAGGGTGCTGGGTGCTCAGTCCTCAGAGTGCTGGGTGGTCAGTGCTCGGGGTGCTCGGTGCTCAGTGCTCAATGTGCTGGGTGCTCAGTACTCAGGGTGCTCATTGCACAGGGTCCTGGGTGCTCAGTACTCAGGGTGCTGGGTGCTCAGTGCTCAGGGTGCTCGGTGCTCAGTACGTTGGGTGCTCAGTACTCAGGGTGCTGGGTCCTCAGTGCTCAGGGTGCTGGGTGCTCAATACTCAGGGTGCTGGGTGCTCAGAGCTCGGGGTGCTGGGTGCTCAGTACTCAGGGTGCTGGGTGCTCAGTTCTCGGGGTGCTCGGTGCTCAGTACGCTGGGTGGTCAGTACTCAGGGTGCTGGGTGCTCAGTACTCAGGGTGCTCGGTGCTCCCTACTCAGGGTGCTGGGTGCTCAGTACTCAGGGTGCTGGGTGCTCGGTGCTCAATACGCTGGGTGCTCAGTACTCAGGGTGCTGGGTGCTCAGTACTCAGGGTGCTCGGTGCTCACTACTCAGGGTGCTGGGTGCTCAGTGCTCGGGGTGCTGGGTGCTCAGTACTCAGGGTGCTGGGTGCTCAGTGCTCGGGGTGCTCGGTGCTCAGTACGCTGGGTGCTCAGTACTCAGGGTGCTGGGTGCTCAGTACTCAGGGTGCTCAGTGCTCAGTACTTAGGGTGCTCAGTGCTCAGTGCTCAGGGTGCTGGGTGCTCAGTGCTCGGGGTGCTGGGTGCTCAGTGCTCGGGGTGCTGGGTGCTCAGTGCTCAGGGTGCTGGGTGCTCAGGGCTCAGGTTGCTGGGTGCTCAGTACTCAGGGTGCTCGGTGCTCAGTACTCAGGGTTCTCAGTGCTCAGTGCTCAGGGTGCTGGGTGCTCAGTTCTCAGGGTGCTCAGTGCTCAGCACTCGGGGTGCTGGGTGCTCAGTGCTCAGGGTGCTCAGTGCTCAGCACTCGGGGTGCTGGGTGCTCAGTGCTCAGGGTGCTCAGTGCTCGGGGAGCTGGGTGCTCAGTGCTCGGAGTTCTGCGTGCTCAGTACTCAGGGTGCTGTGTGCTCAGTGCTCAGTACTCAGCGTGCTGGGTGCTCAGTGCTCAGAGTGTTGGGTGCTCAGTACTCAGGGTGCTGGGTGCTCAGTGCTCAGTGCTCAGGGTGCTCAGTGCTCAGGGTGCTGGGTGCTCAGGGTGCTGGGTGCTCAGTGCTCGGGGTGCTGGTTGCTCAGTGCTCAGGGTGCTGGTGGCTCAGTGCTCAGTGCTCAGGGTGCTGGGTGCTCAGTGCTCAGTGCTCAGGGTGCTGGGTGTTCAGTACTCAGGGTGCTGGGTGCTCAGTACTCAGGGTGCTTGGTGCTCAGTGCTCAGGGTGCTGGTTGCTCAGTGCTCAGGGTGCTGGGTGCTCACTACTCAGGGTGCTGGGTGCTCAGTACGCTGGGTGGTCAGTACTCAGGGTGCTGGGTGCTCAGTACTCAGGGTGCTCGGTGCTCCCTACTCAGGGTGCTGGGTGCTCAGTACTCAGGGTGCTGGCTGCTCAATACGCTGGGTGCTCAGTACTCAGGGTGCTGGGTGCTCAGTACTCAGGGTGCTCGGTGCTCACTACTCAGGGTGCTGGGTGCTCAGTGCTCGGGGTGCTGGGTGCTCAGTACTCAGGGTGCTGGGTGCTCAGTGCTCGGGGTGCTCGGTGCTCAGTACGCTGGGTGCTCAGTACTCAGGGTGCTGGGTGCTCAGTACTCAGGGTGCTCAGTGCTCAGTACTTAGGGTGCTCAGTGCTCAGTGCTCAGGGTGCTGGGTGCTCAGTGCTCGGGGTGCTGGGTGCTCAGTGCTCGGGGTGCTGGGTGCTCAGTGCTCAGGGTGCTGGGTGCTCAGGGCTCAGGTTGCTAGGTGCTCAGTACTCAGGGTGCTCGGTGCTCAGTACTCAGGGTTCTCAGTGCTCAGTGCTCAGGGTGCTGGGTGCTCAGTTCTCAGGGTGCTCAGTGCTCAGCACTCGGGGTGCTGGGTGCTCAGTGCTCAGGGTGCTCAGTGCTCAGCACTCAGGGTGCTGGGTGCTCAGTGCTCAGGGTGCTCAGTGCTCGGGGAGCTGGGTGCTCAGTGCTCGGAGTTCTGCGTGCTCAGTACTCAGGGTGCTGTGTGCTCAGTGCTCAGTACTCAGCGTGCTGGGTGCTCAGTGCTCAGAGTGTTGGGTGCTCAGTACTCAGGGTGCTGGGTGCTCAGTGCTCAGTGCTCAGGGTGCTCAGTGCTCAGGGTGCTGGGTGCTCAGGGTGCTGGGTGCTCAGTGCTCGGGGTGCTGGTTGCTCAGTGCTCAGGGTGCTGGTGGCTCAGTGCTCAGTGCTCAGGGTGCTGGGTGCTCAGTGCTCAGTGCTCAGGGTGCTGGGTGTTCAGTACTCAGGGTGCTGGGTGCTCAGTACTCAGGGTGCTTGGTGCTCAGTGCTCAGGGTGCTGGTTGCTCAGTGCTCAGGGTGCTGGGTGCTCAGTACTCAGGGTGCTGGGTGCTCAGTACTCAGGGTGCTCAGTGCTCAGGGTGCTGGGTGCTCAGTACTCATGGTGCTGGGTGCTCAGTGCTCAGGGTGCTCAGTGCTCAGTACTCAGGGTGCTCAGTGCTCAGTGCTCTGGGTGCTGGGTGCTCAGTGCTCGGGGTGCTGGGTGCTCAGTGCTCAGGGTGCTGGGTGCTCAGTACTCAGGGTGCTCAGTGCTCAGGGTGCTGGGTGCTCAGTGCTCGGGGTGCTGGGTACTCAGTGCTCAGTACACAGGGTGCTGAGTGCTCAGTGCTCGGGGTGCTGGGTGCTCAGTGCTCGGGGTGCTGGATGCTCAGTACTCAGGGTGCTGGGTGCTCAGTGCTCAGGGTGCTGGGTGCTCAGTACTCAGGGTGCTGGGTGCTCAGTGCTCAGGGTGCTGGGTCCTCAGTGCTCAGGGTGCTGGGTGCTCAGTACTCAGGGTGCTGGGTGCTCAGTGCTCAGGGTGCTGGGTGTTCAGTACTCAGGGTGCTGGGTGCTCGGTGCTCAGGATGCTGGGTGATCAGTATTCAGGGTGCTCATTGCTCAGGGTGCTGGGTGCTCAGTACTCATGGTGCTGGGTGCTCAGTACTCAGGGTGCTCAGTGCTCAGTACTCAGGGTGCTGGGTGCTCAGTGCTCAGGGTGCTGGGTGTTCAGTACTCAGGGTGCTGGGTGCTCGGTGCTCAGGGTGCTGGGTGCTCAGTGCTCAGGGTGCTGGGTGCTCGGTGCTCGGGGTGCTGGGTGCTCAGTGCTCGGGGTGCTCGGTGCTCAGTACTCAGGGTGCTCAGTGCTCAGTACTCAGGGTGCTGGGTGCTTAGTGCTCAGGGTGCTGGGTGCTCAGTACTCAGGGTGCTGGGTGCTCGGTGCTCAGTACGCTGGGTGCTCAGTACTCAAGGTGCTGGGTGCTCAGTACTCAGGGTGCTCGGTGCTCACTACTCAGGGTGCTGGGTGCTCAGTGCTCGGGGTGCTGGGTGCTCAGTACTCAGGGTGCTGGGTGCTCAGTGCTCGGGGTGCACGGTGCTCAGTACGCTGGGTGCTCAGTACTCAGGGTGCTGGGTGCTCAGTACTCAGGGTGCTCAGTGCTCAGTACTTAGGGTGCTCAGTGCTCAGTGCTCAGGGTGCTGGGTGCTCAGTGCTCGGGGTGCTGGGTGCTCAGTGCTCGGGGTGCTGGGTGCTCAGTGCTCGGGGTGGTGGGTGCTCAGTGCTCAGGGTGCTGGGTGCTCAGTGCTCAGAGTGCTGGGTGCTCAGTACTCAGGGTGCTCGGTGCTCAGTACTCAGAGTGCTCAGTGCTCAGTACTCAGCGTGCTGGGTGCTCAGTGCTCTGGGTGCTCGGTGCTCAGTACTCAGGGTGCTCAGTGCTCAGTACTCAGCGTGCTGGGTGCTCAGTGCTCAGGGTGCTGGGTGCTCAGTACTCAGGGTGCTGGGTGCTTAGTACTCAGGGTGCTCGGTCCTCAGTGCTCAGGGTGCTGGGTGCTCAGTACTCAGGGTGCTGGGTGCTCAGTGCTCAGGGTGCTCAGTGCTCAGTACTCAGGGTGCTCGGTGCTCAGTGCTCAGGGTGCTCAGTGCTCAGTACTCAGGGTGCTCAGTGCTCAGTTCTCTGGGTGCTGGGTGCTCAGTGCTCGGGGTGCGGGGTGCTCAGTGCTCAGGGTGCTGGGTGCTCAGTACTCAGGGTGCTCAGTGCTCAGGGTGCTGGGTGCTCAGTGCTCAGTACACAGGGTGCTGAGTGCTCAGTGCTCTGGGTGCTGGGTGCTCAGTTCTCAGTACTCAGGGTGCTGGCTGCTCAGTGCTCGGGGTGCTGGATGCTCAGTATTCAGGGTGCTGGGTGCTCAGTGCTCAGGGTGCTGGGTGCTCAGTACTCAGGGTGCTGGGTGCTCAGTGCTCAGGGTGCTGGGTGCTCAGTACTCAGGGTGCTGGGTCCTCAGTTCTCAGGGTGCTGGGTGCTCAGTGCTCGGGGTGCTCAGTACTCAGGGTGCTGTGTGTTCAGTGCTCAGGGTACTGGGTGCTCAGTACTCAGGGTGCTCGGTGCTTAGTACTCAGGGTGCTGGGTGCTCAGTACTCCGGGTGCTGGGTGCTCATTGCTCGGGGTGCTCGGTGCTCAGTGCTCAGGGTGCTGGGTGCTCAGTACTCAGGGTGATCTTTGCTCCGGGTCCTGGGTGCTCAGTACTCAGGGTGCTGGGTGCTCAATACTCAGGGTGCTCAGTGCTCAGTACTCAGGGTGCTCAGTGCTCAGTGCTCAGGGTGCTGGGTGCTCAGTGCTCGGGGTGCTGGGTGCTCAGTGCTCGGGGTGCTGGGTGCTCAGTGCTCGGGGTGCTGTGTGCTCAGTGCTCAGGGTGCTGGGTGCTCAGTGCTCAGAGTGCTGGGTGCTCAGTACTCAGGGTGCTCGGTGCTCAGTACTCAGAGTGCTCAGTGCTCAGTACTCAGCGTGCTGGGTGCTCAGTGCTCTGGGTGCTCGGTGCTCAGTACTCAGGGTGCTCAGTGCTCAGTACTCAGCGTGCTGGGTGCTCAGTGCTCAGGGTGCTGGGTGCTTAGTACTCAGGGTGCTCGGTCCTCAGTGCTCAGGGTGCTGGGTGCTCAGTACTCAGGGTGCTGGGTGCTCAGTGCTCAGGGTGCTCAGTGCTCAGTACTCAGGGTGCTCGGTGCTCAGTGCTCAGGGTGCTCAGTGCTCAGTACTCAGGGTGCTCAGTGCTCAGTTTTCTGGGTGCTGCGTGCTCAGTGCTCGGGGTGCTGGGTGCTCAGTGCTCAGGGTGCTGGGTGCTCAGTACTCAGGGTGCTCAGTGCTCAGGGTGCTGGGTGCTCAGTGCTCAGTACACAGGGTGCTGAGTGCTCAGTGCTCTGGGTGCTGGGTGCTCAGTTCTCAGTACTCAGGGTGCTGGGTGCTCAGTGCTCGGGGTGCTGGTTGCTCAGTGCTCAGGGTGCTGGTCCCTCAGTGCTCAGTGCTCAGGGTGCTGGGTGCTCAGTGCTCAGTGCTCAGGGTGCTGGGTGTTCAGTACTCAAGGTGCTGGGTGCTCAGTACTCAGGGTGCTTGGTGCTCAGTGCTCAGGGTGCTGGTTGCTCAGTGCTCAGGGTGCTGGGTGCTCAGTACTCAGGGTGCTGGGTGCTCAGTACTCAGGGTGCTCAGTGCTCAGGGTGCTGGGTGCTCAGTACTCATGGTGCTGGGTGCTCAGTGCTCAGGGTGCTGGGTGCTCAGTACTCAGGGTGCTGGGTGCTCAGTGCTCAGTGCTCAGGGTGCTGGGTGCTCAGTGCTCGGGGTGCTGGGTGCTCAGTGCTCGGGGTGCTGGGTGCTCAGTGCTCAGGGTGCTGGGTGCTCAGGGCTCAGGTTGCTAGGTGCTCAGTACTCAGGGTGCTCGGTGCTCAGTACTCAGGGTTCTCAGTGCTCAGTGCTCAGGGTGCTGGGTGCTCAGTTCTCAGGGTGCTCAGTGCTCAGCACTCGGGGTGCTGGGTGCTCAGTGCTCAGGGTGCTCAGTGCTCAGCACTCGGGGTGCTGGGTGCTCAGTGCTCAGGGTGCTCAGTGCTCGGGGAGCTGGGTGCTCAGTGCTCGGAGTTCTGCGTGCTCAGTACTCAGGGTGCTGTGTGCTCAGTGCTCAGTACTCAGCGTGCTGGGTGCTCAGTGCTCAGAGTGTTGGGTGCTCAGTACTCAGGGTGCTGGGTGCTCAGTGCTCAGTGCTCAGGGTGCTCAGTGCTCAGGGTGCTGGGTGCTCAGGGTGCTGGGTGCTCAGTGCTCGGGGTGCTGGTTGCTCAGTGCTCAGGGTGCTGGTGGCTCAGTGCTCAGTGCTCAGGGTGCTGGGTGCTCAGTGCTCAGTGCTCAGGGTGCTGGGTGTTCAGTACTCAGGGTGCTGGGTGCTCAGTACTCAGGGTGCTTGGTGCTCAGTGCTCAGGGTGCTGGTTGCTCAGTGCTCAGGGTGCTGGGTGCTCAGTACTCAGGGTGCTGGGTGCTCAGTACTCAGGGTGCTCAGTGCTCAGGGTGCTGGGTGCTCAGTACTCATGGTGCTGGGTGCTCAGTGCTCAGGGTGCTCAGTGCTCAGTACTCAGGGTGCTCAGTGCTCAGTGCTCTGGGTGCGGGGTGCTCAGTGCTCGGGGTGCTGGGTGCTCAGTGCTCAGGGTGCTGGGTGCTCAGTACTCAGGGTGCTCAGTGCTCAGGGTGCTGGGTGCTCAGTGCTCGGGGTGCTGGGTACTCAGTGCTCAGTACACAGGGTGCTGAGTGCTCAGTGCTCGGGGTGCTGGGTGCTCAGTGCTCGGGGTGCTGGATGCTCAGTACTCAGGGTGCTGGGTGCTCAGTGCTCAGGGTGCTGGGTGCTCAGTACTCAGGGTGCTGGGTGCTCAGTGCTCAGGGTGCTGGGTCCTCAGTGCTCAGGGTGCTGGGTGCTCAGTGCTCGGGGTGCTCGGTGCTCAGTGCTCAGGATGCTGGGTGATCAGTATTCAGGGTGCTCATTGCTCAGGGTGCTGGGTGCTCAGTACTCATGGTGCTGGGTGCTCAGTACTCAGGGTGCTCAGTGCTCAGTACTCAGGGTGCTGGGTGCTCAGTGCTCAGGGTGCTGGGTGTTCAGTACTCAGGGTGCTGGGTGCTCGGTGCTCAGGGTGCTGGGTGCTCAGTGCTCAGGGTGCTGGGTGCTCGGTGCTCGGGGTGCTGGGTGCTCAGTGCTCGGGGTGCTCGGTGCTCAGTACTCAGGGTGCTCAGTGCTCAGTACTCAGGGTGCTGGGTGCTCAGTGCTCAGGGTGCTGGGTGCTCAGTACTCAGGGTGCTGGGTGCTCGGTGCTCAGTACGCTGGGTGCTCAGTACTCAGGGTGCTGGGTGCTCAGTACTCAGGTTGCTCGGTGCTCACTACTCAGGGTGCTGGGTGCTCAGTGCTCGGGGTGCTGGGTGCTCAGTACTCAGGGTGCTGGGTGCTCAGTGCTCGGGGTGCTCGGTGCTCAGTACGCTGGGTGCTCAGTACTCAGGGTGCTGGGTGCTCAGTACTCAGGGTGCTCAGTGCTCAGTACTTAGGGTGCTCAGTGCTCAGTGCTCAGGGTGCTGGGTGCTCAGTGCTCGGGGTGCTGGGTGCTCAGTGCTCGGGGTGCTGGGTGCTCAGTGCTCGGGGTGCTGGGTGCTCAGTGCTCAGGGTGCTGGGTGCTCAGTGCTCAGAGTGCTGGGTGCTCAGTACTCAGGGTGCTCGGTGCTCAGTACTCAGAGTGCTCAGTGCTCAGTACTCAGCGTGCTGGGTGCTCAGTGCTCTGGGTGCTCGGTGATCAGTACTCAGGGTGCTCAGTGCTCAGTACTCAGCGTGCTGGGTGCTCAGTGCTCAGGGTGCTGGGTGCTCAGTACTCAGGGTGCTGGGTGCTTAGTACTCAGGGTGCTCGGTCCTCAGTGCTCAGGGTGCTGGGTGCTCAGTACTCAGGGTGCTGGGTGCTCAGTGCTCAGGGTGCTCAGTGCTCAGTACTGAGGGTGCTCGGTGCTCAGTGCTCAGGGTGCTCAGTGCTCAGTACTCAGGGTGCTCAGTGCTCAGTTCTCTGGGTGCTGGGTGCTCAGTGCTCGGGGTGCGGGGTGCTCAGTGCTCAGGGTGCTGGGTGCTCAGTACTCAGGGTGCTCAGTGCTCAGGGTGCTGGGTGCTCAGTGCTCAGTACACAGGGTGCTGAGTGCTCAGTGCTCTGGGTGCTGGGTGCTCAGTTCTCAGTACTCAGGGTGCTGGCTGCTCAGTGCTCGGGGTGCTGGATGCTCAGTATTCAGGGTGCTGGGTGCTCAGTGCTCAGGGTGCTGGGTGCTCAGTACTCAGGGTGCTGGGTGCTCAGTGCTCAGGGTGCTGGGTGCTCAGTACTCAGGGTGCTGGGTCCTCAGTTCTCAGGGTGCTGGGTGCTCAGTGCTCGGGGTGCTCAGTACTCAGGGTGCTGTGTGTTCAGTGCTCAGGTTACTGGGTGCTCAGTACTCAGGGTGCTCGGTGCTTAGTACTCAGGGTGCTGGGTGCTCAGTACTCCGGGTGCTGGGTGCTCATTGCTCGGGGTGCTCGGTGCTCAGTGCTCAGGGTGCTGGGTGCTCAGTACTCAGGGTGATCTTTGCTCCGGGTCCTGGGTGCTCAGTACTCAGGGTGCTGGGTGCTCAATACTCAGGGTGCTCAGTGCTCAGTACTCAGGGTGCTCAGTGCTCAGTGCTCAGGGTGCTGGGTGCTCAGTGCTCGGGGTGCTGGTTGCTCAGTGCTCGGGGTGCTGGGTGCTCAGTGCTCGGGGTGCTGTGTGCTCAGTGCTCAGGGTGCTGGGTGCTCAGTGCTCAGAGTGCTGGGTGCTCAGTACTCAGGGTGCTCGGTGCTCAGTACTCAGAGTGCTCAGTGCTCAGTACTCAGCGTGCTGGGTGCTCAGTGCTCTGGGTGCTCGGTGCTCAGTACTCAGGGTGCTCAGTGCTCAGTACTCAGCGTGCTGGGTGCTCAGTGCTCAGGGTGCTGGGTGCTTAGTACTCAGGGTGCTCGGTCCTCAGTGCTCAGGGTGCTGGGTGCTCAGTACTCAGGGTGCTGGGTGCTCAGTGCTCAGGGTGCTCAGTGCTCAGTACTCAGGGTGCTCGGTGCTCAGTGCTCAGGGTGCTCAGTGCTCAGTACTCAGGGTGCTCAGTGCTCAGTTTTCTGGGTGCTGCGTGCTCAGTGCTCGGGGTGCTTGGTGCTCAGTGCTCAGGGTGCTGGGTGCTCAGTACTCAGGGTGCTCAGTGCTCAGGGTGCTGGGTGCTCAGTGCTCAGTACACAGGGTGCTGAGTGCTCAGTGCTCTGGGTGCTGGGTGCTCAGTTCTCAGTACTCAGGGTGCTGGGTGCTCAGTGCTCGGGGTGCTGGTGGCTCAGTGCTCAGGGTGCTGGTGGCTCAGTGCTCAGTGCTCAGGGTGCTGGGTGCTCAGTGCTCAGTGCTCAGGGTGCTGGGTGTTCAGTACTCAGGGTGCTGGGTGCTCAGTACTCAGGGTGCTTGGTGCTCAGTGCTCAGGGTGCTGGTTGCTCAGTGCTCAGGGTGCTGGGTGCTCAGTACTCAGGGTGCTGGGTGCTCAGTACTCAGGGTGCTCAGTGCTCAGGGTGCTGGGTGCTCAGTACTCATGGTGCTGGGTGCTCAGTGCTCAGGGTGCTGGGTGCTCAGTACTCAGGGTGCTGGGTGCTCAGTGCTCAGGGTGCTCAGTGCTCAGTACTCAGGGTGCTCGGTGCTCAGTGCTCAGGGTGCTCAGTGCTCAGTACTCAGGGTGCTCAGTGCTCAGTTTTCTGGGTGCTGGGTGCTCAGTGCTCGGGGTGCTGGGTGCTCAGTGCTCAGGGTGCTGGGTGCTCAGTACTCAGGGTGCTCAGTGCTCAGGGTGCTGGGTGCTCAGTGCTCAGTACACAGGGTGCTGAGTGCTCAGTGCTCTGGGTGCTGGGTGCTCAGTTCTCAGTACTCAGGGTGCTGGCTGCTCAGTGCTCGGGGTGCTGGATGCTCAGTATTCAGGGTGCTGGGTGCTCAGTGCTCAGGGTGCTGGGTGCTCAGTACTCAGGGTGCTGGGTGCTCAGTGCTCAGGGTGCTGGGTGCTCAGTACTCAGGGTGCTGGGTCCTCAGTTCTCAGGGTGCTGGGTGCTCAGTGCTCGGGGTGCTCAGTACTCAGGGTGCTGTGTGTTCAGTGCTCAGGGTACTGGGTGCTCAGTACTCAGGGTGCTCGGTGCTTAGTACTCAGGGTGCTGGGTGCTCAGTACTCCGGGTGCTGGGTGCTCAGTGCTCGGGGTGCTCGGTGCTCAGTGCTCAGGGTGCTGGGTGCTCAGTACTCAGGGTGCTCTTTGCTCCGGGTCCTGGGTGCTCAGTACTCAGGGTGCTGGGTGCTCAATACTCAGGGTTCTCAGTGCTCAGTACTCAGGGTGCTCAGTGCTCAGTACTCAGGGTTCTCAGTGCTCAGGGTGCTGGGTGCTCAGTGCTCGGGGTGCTGGGTGCTCAGTGCTCAGGGTGCTGGGTGCTCAGTGCTCAGGGTGCTGGGTGCTCAGTGCTCAGGGTGCTCGGTGCTCAGTGCTCAGGTTGCTGGGTGCTCAGTACTCAGGGTGCTTGGTGCTCAGTACTCAGGGTGCTCATTGCTCAGTACTCAGGGTGCTCAGTGCTCAGTACTCAGGGTGCTCAGTGCTCAGGGTGCTAGGTGCTCAGTGCTCGGGGTGCTGGGTGCTCAGTCCTCAGGGTGCTGGGTGCTCAGTGCTCAGGGTGCTCGGTGCTCAGTGCACAGGATGCTGGGTGCTCAGTACTCAGGGTGCTGGGTGCTTAGTGCTCGGGGTGCTGGGTGCTCAGTACTCAGGGTGCTGGGTGCTCAGTACTCGGGTGCTCGGTGCTCAGTGCTCAGGGTGCTGGGTGCTCAGTGCTCGGGGTGCAGGGTGCTCAGTGCTCAGTACTCAGGGTGCTGGGTGCTCAGTGCTCAGGGTGCTGGGTGCTCAGTGCTCAGGGTGCTGGGTGCTCAGTGCTCAGGGTGCTGGGTACTCAGTGCTCGAGGTGCTGGGTGCTCAGTACTCAGGGTGCTGGGTGCTCAGTACTCAGGGTGCTGGGTGCTCAGTGCTCGGGGTGCTGGGTGCTCAGTGCTCGGGGTGCTGGGTACTCAGTAGTCGGGGTGCTCGCTGCACAGTACTCAGGGTGCTGGGTGCTCAGTGCTCAGGGTGCTGGGTGCTCAGTACTCAGGGTGCTCTGTGCTTAGTACTCAGGGTGCTGGGTGCTCAGTACTCCGGGTGCTGGGTGCTCAGTGCTCGGGGTGCTCGGTGCTCAGTACTCAGGGTGCTGGGTGCTCAGTGCTCGGGGTGCTCGGTGCTCAGTACGTTGGGTGCTCACTACTCAGGGTGCTGGGTGCTCATTGCTCAGGGTGCTGGGTGCTCAGTGCTCAGCGTGCTGGGTGCTCAGTGCTCAGGGTGCTGGGTGCTCAGTACTCAGGGTGCTGGGTGCTCAGTACTCAGGGTGCTCAGTGCTCAGGGTGCTGGGTGCTCAGTACTCATGGTGCTGGGTGCTCAGTGCTCAGGGTGCTCAGTGCTCAGTACTCAGGGTGCTCAGTGCTCAGTGCTCTGGGTGCTGGGTGCTCAGTGCTCGGGGTGCTGGGTGCTCAGTGCTCAGGGTGCTGGGTGCTCAGTACTCAGGGTGCTCAGTGCTCAGGGTGCTGGGTGCTCAGTGCTCGGTGTGCTGGGTACTCAGTGCTCAGTACACAGGGTGCTGAGTGCTCAGTGCTCGGGGTGCTGGGTGCTCAGTGCTCGGGGTGCTGGATGCTCAGTACTCAGGGTGCTGGGTGCTCAGTGCTCAGGGTGCTGGGTGCTCAGTACTCAGGGTGCTGGGTGCTCAGTGCTCAGGGTGCTGGGTCCTCAGTGCTCAGGGTGCTGGGTGCTCAGTGCTCGGGGTGCTCGGTGCTCAGTGCTCAGGATGCTGGGTGATCAGTATTCAGGGTGCTCATTGCTTAGGGTGCTGGGTGCTCAGTACTCATGGTGCTGGGTGCTCAGTACTCAGGGTGCTCAGTGCTCAGTACTCAGGGTGCTGGGTGCTCAGTGCTCAGGGTGCTGGGTGTTCAGTACTCAGGGTGCTGGGTGCTCGGTGCTCAGGGTGCTGGGTGCTCAGTGCTCAGGGTGCTGGGTGCTCGGTGCTCGGGGTGCTGGGTGCTCAGTGCTCGGGGTGCTCGGTGCTCAGTACTCAGGGTGCTCAGTGCTCAGTACTCAGGGTGCTGGGTGCTCAGTGCTCAGGGTGCTGGGTGCTCAGTACTCAGGGTGCTGGGTGCTCGGTGCTCAGTACGCTGGGTGCTCAGTACTCAGGGTGCTGGGTGCTCAGTACTCAGGGTGCTCGGTGCTCACTACTCAGGGTGCTGGGTGCTCAGTGCTCGGGGTGCTGGGTGCTCAGTACTCAGGGTGCTGGGTGCTCAGTGCTCGGGGTGCTCGGTGCTCAGTACGCTGGGTGCTCAGTACTCAGGGTGCTGGGTGCTCAGTACTCAGGGTGCTCAGTGCTCAGTACTTAGGGTGCTCAGTGCTCAGTGCTCAGGGTGCTGGGTGCTCAGTGCTCGGGGTGCTGGGTGCTCAGTGCTCGGGGTGCTGGGTGCTCAGTGCTCGGGGTGCTGGGTGCTCAGTGCTCAGGGTGCTGGGTGCTCAGTGCTCAGAGTGCTGGGTGCTCAGTACTCAGGGTGCTCGGTGCTCAGTACTCAGAGTGCTCAGTGCTCAGTACTCAGCATGCTGGGTGCTCAGTGCTCTGGGTGCTCGGTGCTCAGTACTCAGGGTGCTCAGTGCTCAGTACTCAGCGTGCTGGGTGCTCAGTGCTCAGGGTGCTGGGTGCTCAGTACTCAGGGTGCTGGGTGCTTAGTACTCAGGGTGCTCGGTCCTCAGTGCTCAGGGTGCTGGGTGCTCAGTACTCAGGGTGCTGGGTGCTCAGTGCTCAGGGTGCTCAGTGCTCAGTACTCAGGGTGCTCGGTGCTCAGTGCTCAGGGTGCTCAGTGCTCAGTACTCAGGGTGCTCAGTGCTCAGTTCTCTGGGTGCTGGGTGCTCAGTGCTCGGGGTGCGGGGTGCTCAGTGCTCAGGGTGCTGGGTGCTCAGTACTCAGGGTGCTCAGTGCTCAGGGTGCTGGGTGCTCAGTGCTCAGTACACAGGGTGCTGAGTGCTCAGTGCTCTGGGTGCTGGGTGCTCAGTTCTCAGTACTCAGGGTGCTGGCTGCTCAGTGCTCGGGGTGCTGGATGCTCAGTATTCAGGGTGCTGGGTGCTCAGTGCTCAGGGTGCTGGGTGCTCAGTACTCAGGGTGCTGGGTGCTCAGTGCTCAGGGTGCTGGGTGCTCAGTACTCAGGGTGCTGGGTCCTCAGTTCTCAGGGTGCTGGGTGCTCAGTGCTCGGGGTGCTCAGTACTCAGGGTGCTGTGTGTTCAGTGCTCAGGGTACTGGGTGCTCAGTACTCAGGGTGCTCGGTGCTTAGTACTCAGGGTGCTGGGTGCTCAGTACTCCGGGTGCTGGGTGCTCATTGCTCGGGGTGCTCGGTGCTCAGTGCTCAGGGTGCTGGGTGCTCAGTACTCAGGGTGATCTTTGCTCCGGGTCCTGGGTGCTCAGTACTCAGGGTGCTGGGTGCTCAATACTCAGGGTGCTCAGTGCTCAGTACTCAGGGTGCTCAGTGCTCAGTGCTCAGGGTGCTGGGTGCTCAGTGCTCGGGGTGCTGGGTGCTCAGTGCTCGGGGTGCTGGGTGCTCAGTGCTCGGGGTGCTGTGTGCTCAGTGCTCAGGGTGCTGGGTGCTCAGTGCTCAGAGTGCTGGGTGCTCAGTACTCAGGGTGCTCGGTGCTCAGTACTCAGAGTGCTCAGTGCTCAGTACTCAGCGTGCTGGGTGCTCAGTGCTCTGGGTGCTCGGTGCTCAGTACTCAGGGTGCTCAGTGCTCAGTACTCAGCGTGCTGGGTGCTCAGTGCTCAGGGTGCTGGGTGCTTAGTACTCAGGGTGCTCGGTCCTCAGTGCTCAGGGTGCTGGGTGCTCAGTACTCAGGGTGCTGGTTGCTCAGTGCTCAGGGTGCTCAGTGCTCAGTACTCAGGGTGCTCGGTGCTCAGTGCTCAGGGTGCTCAGTGCTCAGTACTCAGGGTGCTCAGTGCTCAGTTTTCTGGGTGCTGCGTGCTCAGTGCTCGGGGTGCTTGGTGCTCAGTGCTCAGGGTGCTGGGTGCTCAGTACTCAGGGTGCTCAGTGCTCAGGGTGCTGGGTGCTCAGTGCTCAGTACACAGGGTGCTGAGTGCTCAGTGCTCTGGGTGCTGGGTGCTCAGTTCTCAGTACTCAGGGTGCTGGGTGCTCAGTGCTCGGGGTGCTGGTTGCTCAGTGCTCAGGGTGCTGGTGGCTCAGTGCTCAGTGCTCAGGGTGCTGGGTGCTCAGTGCTCAGTGCTCAGGGTGCTGGGTGTTCAGTACTCAGGGTGCTGGGTGCTCAGTACTCAGGGTGCTTGGTGCTCAGTGCTCAGGGTGCTGGTTGCTCAGGGCTCAGGGTGCTGGGTGCTCAGTACTCAGGGTGCTGGGTGCTCAGTACTCAGGGTGCTCAGTGCTCAGGGTGCTGGGTGCTCAGTACTCATGGTGCTGGGTGCTCAGTGCTCAGGGTGCTGGGTGCTCAGTACTCAGGGTGCTGGGTGCTCAGTGCTCAGGGTGCTCAGTGCTCAGTACTCAGGGTGCTCGGTGCTCAGTGCTCAGGGTGCTCAGTGCTCAGTACTCAGGGTGCTCAGTGCTCAGTTTTCTGGGTGCTGGGTGCTCAGTGCTCGGGGTGCTGGGTGCTCAGTGCTCAGGGTGCTGGGTGCTCAGTACTCAGGGTGCTCAGTGCTCAGGGTGCTGGGTGCTCAGTGCTCAGTACACAGGGTGCTGAGTGCTCAGTGCTCTGGGTGCTGGGTGCTCAGTTCTCAGTACTCAGGGTGCTGGCTGCTCAGTGCTCGGGGTGCTGGATGCTCAGTATTCAGGGTGCTGGGTGCTCAGTGCTCAGGGTGCTGGGTGCTCAGTACTCAGGGTGCTGGGTGCTCAGTGCTCAGGGTGCTGGGTGCTCAGTACTCAGGGTGCTGGGTCCTCAGTTCTCAGGGTGCTGGGTGCTCAGTGCTCGGGGTGCTCAGTACTCAGGGTGCTGTGTGTTCAGTGCTCAGGGTACTGGGTGCTCAGTACTCAGGGTGCTCGGTGCTTAGTACTCAGGGTGCTGGGTGCTCAGTACTCCGGGTGCTGGGTGCTCAGTGCTCGGGGTGCTCGGTGCTCAGTGCTCAGGGTGCTGGGTGCTCAGTACTCAGGGTGCTCTTTGCTCCGGGTCCTGGGTGCTCAGTACTCAGGGTGCTGGGTGCTCAATACTCAGGGTTCTCAGTGCTCAGTACTCAGGGTGCTCAGTGCTCAGTACTCAGGGTTCTCAGTGCTCAGGGTGCTGGGTGCTCAGTGCTCGGGGTGCTGGGTGCTCAGTGCTCAGGGTGCTGGGTGCTCAGTGCTCAGGGTGCTGGGTGCTCAGTGCTCAGGGTGCTGGGTGCTCAGTGCTCAGGGTGCTGGGTGCTCAGTGCTCGGGGTGCTGGGTGCTCAGTGCTCGGGGTGCTGGGTGCTCAGTGCTCAGGGTGCTGGGTGCTCAGTATTCAGGGTGCTGGGTGCTCAGTGCTTGGGGTGCTGGGTGCTCAGTACTCAGGGTGCTGGGTGCTCAGTACTCAGGGTGCTCGGTGCTCAGTGCTTGGGGTGCTGGGTGCTCACTACTCAGGGTGCTGGGTGCTCAGTACTCCGGGTGCTGGGTGCTCATTGCTCGGGGTGCTCGGTGCTCAGTGCTCAGGGTGCTGGGTGCTCAGTACTCAGGGTGATCTTTGCTCCGGGTCCTGGGTGCTCAGTACTCAGGGTGCTGGGTGCTCAATACTCAGGGTGCTCAGTGCTCAGTACTCAGGGTGCTCAGTGCTCAGTGCTCAGGGTGCTGGGTGCTCAGTGCTCGGGGTGCTGGGTGCTCAGTGCTCGGGGTGCTGGGTGCTCAGTGCTCGGGGTGCTGTGTGCTCAGTGCTCAGGGTGCTGGGTGCTCAGTGCTCAGAGTGCTGGGTGCTCAGTACTCAGGGTGCTCGGTGCTCAGTACTCAGAGTGCTCAGTGCTCAGTACTCAGCGTGCTGGGTGCTCAGTGCTCTGGGTGCTCGGTGCTCAGTACTCAGGGTGCTCAGTGCTCAGTACTCAGCGTGCTGGGTGCTCAGTGCTCAGGGTGCTGGGTGCTTAGTACTCAGGGTGCTCGGTCCTCAGTGCTCAGGGTGCTGGGTGCTCAGTACTCAGGGTGCTGGGTGCTCAGTGCTCAGGGTGCTCAGTGCTCAGTACTCAGGGTGCTCGGTGCTCAGTGCTCAGGGTGCTCAGTGCTCAGTACTCAGGGTGCTCAGTGCTCAGTTTTCTGGGTGCTGCGTGCTCAGTGCTCGGGGTGCTGGGTGCTCAGTGCTCAGGGTGCTGGGTGCTCAGTACTCAGGGTGCTCAGTGCTCAGGGTGCTGGGTGCTCAGTGCTCAGTACACAGGGTGCTGAGTGCTCAGTGCTCTGGGTGCTGGGTGCTCAGTTCTCAGTACTCAGGGTGCTGGGTGCTCAGTGCTCGGGGTGCTGGTTGCTCAGTGCTCAGGGTGCTGGTCCCTCAGTGCTCAGTGCTCAGGGTGCTGGGTGCTCAGTGCTCAGTGCTCAGGGTGCTGGGTGTTCAGTACTCAAGGTGCTGGGTGCTCAGTACTCAGGGTGCTTGGTGCTCAGTGCTCAGGGTGCTGGTTGCTCAGTGCTCAGGGTGCTGGGTGCTCAGTACTCAGGGTGCTGGGTGCTCAGTACTCAGGGTGCTCAGTGCTCAGGGTGCTGGGTGCTCAGTACTCATGGTGCTGGGTGCTCAGTGCTCAGGGTGCTGGGTGCTCAGTACTCAGGGTGCTGGGTGCTCAGTGCTCAGTGCTCAGGGTGCTGGGTGCTCAGTGCTCGGGGTGCTGGGTGCTCAGTGCTCAGGGTGCTGGGTGCTCAGTGCTCAGGGTGCTGGGTGCTCAGGGCTCAGGTTGCTAGGTGCTCAGTACTCAGGGTGCTCGGTGCTCAGTACTCAGGGTTCTCAGTGCTCAGTGCTCAGGGTGCTGGGTGCTCAGTTCTCAGGGTGCTCAGTGCTCAGCACTCGGGGTGCTGGGTGCTCAGTGCTCAGGGTGCTCAGTGCTCAGCACTCGGGGTGCTGGGCGCTCAGTGCTCAGGGTGCTCAGTGCTCGGGGAGCTGGGTGCTCAGTGCTCGGAGTTCTGCGTGCTCAGTACTCAGGGTGCTGTGTGCTCAGTGCTCAGTACTCAGCGTGCTGGGTGCTCAGTGCTCAGAGTGTTGGGTGCTCAGTACTCAGGGTGCTGGGTGCTCAGTGCTCAGTGCTCAGGGTGCTCAGTGCTCAGGGTGCTGGGTGCTCAGGGTGCTGGGTGCTCAGTGCTCGGGGTGCTGGTTGCTCAGTGCTCAGGGTGCTGGTGGCTCAGTGCTCAGTGCTCAGGGTGCTGGGTGCTCAGTGCTCAGTGCTCAGGGTGCTGGGTGTTCAGTACTCAGGGTGCTGGGTGCTCAGTACTCAGGGTGCTTGGTGCTCAGTGCTCAGGGTGCTGGTTGCTCAGTGCTCAGGGTGCTGGGTGCTCAGTACTCAGGGTGCTGGGTGCTCAGTACTCAGGGTGCTCAGTGCTCAGGGTGCTGGGTGCTCAGTACTCATGGTGCTGGGTGCTCAGTGCTCAGGGTGCTCAGTGCTCAGTACTCAGGGTGCTCAGTGCTCAGTGCTCTGGGTGCTGGGTGCTCAGTGCTCGGGGTGCTGGGTGCTCAGTGCTCAGGGTGCTGGGTGCTCAGTACTCAGGGTGCTCAGTGCTCAGGGTGCTGGGTGCTCAGTGCTCGGGGTGCTGGGTACTCAGTGCTCAGTACACAGGGTGCTGAGTGCTCAGTGCTCGGGGTGCTGGGTGCTCAGTGCTCGGGGTGCTGGATGCTCAGTACTCAGGGTGCTGGGTGCTCAGTGCTCAGGGTGCTGGGTGCTCAGTACTCAGGGTGCTGGGTGCTCAGTGCTCAGGGTGCTGGGTCCTCAGTGCTCAGGGTGCTGGGTGCTCAGTGCTCGGGGTGCTCGGTGCTCAGTGCTCAGGATGCTGGGTGATCAGTATTCAGGGTGCTCATTGCTCAGGGTGCTGGGTGCTCAGTACTCATGGTGCTGGGTGCTCAGTACTCAGGGTGCTCAGTGCTCAGTACTCAGGGTGCTGGGTGCTCAGTGCTCAGGGTGCTGGGTGTTCAGTACTCAGGGTGCTGGGTGCTCGGTGCTCAGGGTGCTGGGTGCTCAGTGCTCAGGGTGCTGGGTGCTCGGTGCTCGGGGTGCTGGGTGCTCAGTGCTCGGGGTGCTCGGTGCTCAGTACTCAGGGTGCTCAGTGCTCAGTACTCAGGGTGCTGGGTGCTCAGTGCTCAGGGTGCTGGGTGCTCAGTACTCAGGGTGCTGGGTGCTCGGTGCTCAGTACGCTGGGTGCTCAGTACTCAGGGTGCTGGGTGCTCAGTACTCAGGTTGCTCGGTGCTCACTACTCAGGGTGCTGGGTGCTCAGTGCTCGGGGTGCTGGGTGCTCAGTACTCAGGGTGCTGGGTGCTCAGTGCTCGGGGTGCTCGGTGCTCAGTACGCTGGGTGCTCAGTACTCAGGGTGCTGGGTGCTCAGTACTCAGGGTGCTCAGTGCTCAGTACTTAGGGTGCTCAGTGCTCAGTGCTCAGGGTGCTGGGTGCTCAGTGCTCGGGGTGCTGGGTGCTCAGTGCTCGGGGTGCTGGGTGCTCAGTGCTCGGGGTGCTGGGTGCTCAGTGCTCAGGGTGCTGGGTGCTCAGTGCTCAGAGTGCTGGGTGCTCAGTACTCAGGGTGCTCGGTGCTCAGTACTCAGAGTGCTCAGTGCTCAGTACTCAGCGTGCTGGGTGCTCAGTGCTCTGGGTGCTCGGTGCTCAGTACTCAGGGTGCTCAGTGCTCAGTACTCAGCGTGCTGGGTGCTCAGTGCTCAGGGTGCTGGGTGCTCAGTACTCAGGGTGCTGGGTGCTTAGTACTCAGGGTGCTCGGTCCTCAGTGCTCAGGGTGCTGGGTGCTCAGTACTCAGGGTGCTGGGTGCTCAGTGCTCAGGGTGCTCAGTGCTCAGTACTCAGGGTGCTCGGTGCTCAGTGCTCAGGGTGCTCAGTGCTCAGTACTCAGGGTGCTCAGTGCTCAGTTCTCTGGGTGCTGGGTGCTCAGTGCTCGGGGTGCGGGGTGCTCAGTGCTCAGGGTGCTGGGTGCTCAGTACTCAGGGTGCTCAGTGCTCAGGGTGCTGGGTGCTCAGTGCTCAGTACACAGGGTGCTGAGTGCTCAGTGCTCTGGGTGCTGGGTGCTCAGTTCTCAGTACTCAGGGTGCTGGCTGCTCAGTGCTCGGGGTGCTGGATGCTCAGTATTCAGGGTGCTGGGTGCTCAGTGCTCAGGGTGCTGGGTGCTCAGTACTCAGGGTGCTGGGTGCTCAGTGCTCAGGGTGCTGGGTGCTCAGTACTCAGGGTGCTGGGTCCTCAGTTCTCAGGGTGCTGGGTGCTCAGTGCTCGGGGTGCTCAGTACTCAGGGTGCTGTGTGTTCAGTGCTCAGGGTACTGGGTGCTCAGTACTCAGGGTGCTCGGTGCTTAGTACTCAGGGTGCTGGGTGCTCAGTACTCCGGGTGCTGGGTGCTCATTGCTCGGGGTGCTCGGTGCTCAGTGCTCAGGGTGCTGGGTGCTCAGTACTCAGGGTGATCTTTGCTCCGGGTCCTGGGTGCTCAGTACTCAGGGTGCTGGGTGCTCAATACTCAGGGTGCTCAGTGCTCAGTACTCAGGGTGCTCAGTGCTCAGTGCTCAGGGTGCTGGGTGCTCAGTGCTCGGGGTGCTGGGTGCTCAGTGCTCGGGGTGCTGGGTGCTCAGTGCTCGGGGTGCTGGGTGCTCAGTGCTCAGGGTGCTGGGTGCTCAGTGCTCAGAGTGCTGGGTGCTCAGTACTCAGGGTGCTCGGTGCTCAGTACTCAGAGTGCTCAGTGCTCAGTACTCAGCGTGCTGGGTGCTCAGTGCTCTGGGTGCTCGGTGCTCAGTACTCAGGGTGCTCAGTGCTCAGTACTCAGCGTGCTGGGTGCTCAGTGCTCAGGGTGCTGGGTGCTTAGTACTCAGGGTGCTCGGTCCTCAGTGCTCAGGGTGCTGGGTGCTCAGTACTCAGGGTGCTGGGTGCTCAGTGCTCAGGGTGCTCAGTGCTCCGTACTCAGGGTGCTCGGTGCTCAGTGCTCAGGGTGCTCAGTGCTCAGTACTCAGGGTGCTCAGTGCTCAGTTTTCTGGGTGCTGCGTGCTCAGTGCTCGGGGTGCTTGGTGCTCAGTGCTCAGGGTGCTGGGTGCTCAGTACTCAGGGTGCTCAGTGCTCAGGGTGCTGGGTGCTCAGTGCTCAGTACACAGGGTGCTGAGTGCTCAGTGCTCTGGGTGCTGGGTGCTCAGTTCTCAGTACTCAGGGTGCTGGGTGCTCAGTGCTCGGGGTGCTGGTTGCTCAGTGCTCAGGGTGCTGGTGGCTCAGTGCTCAGTGCTCAGGGTGCTGGGTGCTCAGTGCTCAGTGCTCAGGGTGCTGGGTGTTCAGTACTCAGGGTGCTGGGTGCTCAGTACTCAGGGTGCTTGGTGCTCAGTGCTCAGGGTGCTGGTTGCTCAGTGCTCAGGGTGCTGGGTGCTCAGTACTCAGGGTGCTGGGTGCTCAGTACTCAGGGTGCTCAGTGCTCAGGGTGCTGGGTGCTCAGTACTCATGGTGCTGGGTGCTCAGTGCTCAGGGTGCTGGGTGCTCAGTACTCAGGGTGCTGGGTGCTCAGTGCTCAGGGTGCTCAGTGCTCAGTACTCAGGGTGCTCGGTGCTCAGTGCTCAGGGTGCTCAGTGCTCAGTACTCAGGGTGCTCAGTGCTCAGTTTTCTGGGTGCTGGGTGCTCAGTGCTCGGGGTGCTGGGTGCTCAGTGCTCAGGGTGCTGGGTGCTCAGTACTCAGGGTGCTCAGTGCTCAGGGTGCTGGGTGCTCAGTGCTCAGTACACAGGGTGCTGAGTGCTCAGTGCTCTGGGTGCTGGGTGCTCAGTTCTCAGTACTCAGGGTGCTGGCTGCTCAGTGCTCGGGGTGCTGGATGCTCAGTATTCAGGGTGCTGGGTGCTCAGTGCTCAGGGTGCTGGGTGCTCAGTACTCAGGGTGCTGGGTGCTCAGTGCTCAGGGTGCTGGGTGCTCAGTACTCAGGGTGCTGGGTCCTCAGTTCTCAGGGTGCTGGGTGCTCAGTGCTCGGGGTGCTCAGTACTCAGGGTGCTGTGTGTTCAGTGCTCAGGGTACTGGGTGCTCAGTACTCAGGGTGCTCGGTGCTTAGTACTCAGGGTGCTGGGTGCTCAGTACTCCGGGTGCTGGGTGCTCAGTGCTCGGGGTGCTCGGTGCTCAGTGCTCAGGGTGCTGGGTGCTCAGTACTCAGGGTGCTCTTTGCTCCGGGTCCTGGGTGCTCAGTACTCAGGGTGCTGGGTGCTCAATACTCAGGGTTCTCAGTGCTCAGTACTCAGGGTGCTCAGTGCTCAGTACTCAGGGTTCTCAGTGCTCAGGGTGCTGGGTGCTCAGTGCTCGGGGTGCTGGGTGCTCAGTGCTCAGGGTGCTGGGTGCTCAGTGCTCAGGGTGCTGGGTGCTCAGTGCTCAGGGTGCTCGGTGCTCAGTGCTCAGGTTGCTGGGTGCTCAGTACTCAGGGTGCTTGGTGCTCAGTACTCAGGGTGCTCATTGCTCAGTACTCAGGGTGCTCAGTGCTCAGTACTCAGGGTGCTCAGTGCTCAGGGTGCTAGGTGCTCAGTGCTCGGGGTGCTGGGTGCTCAGTCCTCAGGGTGCTGGGTGCTCAGTGCTCAGGGTGCTCGGTGCTCAGTGCACAGGATGCTGGGTGCTCAGTACTCAGGGTGCTGGGTGCTTAGTGCTCGGGGTGCTGGGTGCTCAGTACTCAGGGTGCTGGGTGCTCAGTACTCGGGTGCTCGGTGCTCAGTGCTCAGGGTGCTGGGTGCTCAGTGCTCGGGGTGCAGGGTGCTCAGTGCTCAGTACTCAGGGTGCTGGGTGCTCAGTGCTCAGGGTGCTGGGTGCTCAGTGCTCAGGGTGCTGGGTGCTCAGTGCTCAGGGTGCTGGGTACTCAGTGCTCGAGGTGCTGGGTGCTCAGTACTCAGGGTGCTGGGTGCTCAGTACTCAGGGTGCTGGGTGCTCAGTGCTCGGGGTGCTGGGTGCTCAGTGCTCGGGGTGCTGGGTACTCAGTAGTCGGGGTGCTCGCTGCACAGTACTCAGGGTGCTGGGTGCTCAGTGCTCAGGGTGCTGGGTGCTCAGTACTCAGGGTGCTCTGTGCTTAGTACTCAGGGTGCTGGGTGCTCAGTACTCCGGGTGCTGGGTGCTCAGTGCTCGGGGTGCTCGGTGCTCAGTACTCAGGGTGCTGGGTGCTCAGTGCTCGGGGTGCTCGGTGCTCAGTACGTTGGGTGCTCACTACTCAGGGTGCTGGGTGCTCATTGCTCAGGGTGCTGGGTGCTCAGTGCTCAGCGTGCTGGGTGCTCAGTGCTCAGGGTGCTGGGTGCTCAGTACTCAGGGTGCTGGGTGCTCAGTACTCAGGGTGCTCAGTGCTCAGGGTGCTGGGTGCTCAGTACTCATGGTGCTGGGTGCTCAGTGCTCAGGGTGCTCAGTGCTCAGTACTCAGGGTGCTCAGTGCTCAGTGCTCTGGGTGCTGGGTGCTCAGTGCTCGGGGTGCTGGGTGCTCAGTGCTCAGGGTGCTGGGTGCTCAGTACTCAGGGTGCTCAGTGCTCAGGGTGCTGGGTGCTCAGTGCTCGGGGTGCTGGGTACTCAGTGCTCAGTACACAGGGTGCTGAGTGCTCAGTGCTCGGGGTGCTGGGTGCTCAGTGCTCGGGGTGCTGGATGCTCAGTACTCAGGGTGCTGGGTGCTCAGTGCTCAGGGTGCTGGGTGCTCAGTACTCAGGGTGCTGGGTGCTCAGTGCTCAGGGTGCTGGGTCCTCAGTGCTCAGGGTGCTGGGTGCTCAGTGCTCGGGGTGCTCGGTGCTCAGTGCTCAGGATGCTGGGTGATCAGTATTCAGGGTGCTCATTGCTCAGGGTGCTGGGTGCTCAGTACTCATGGTGCTGGGTGCTCAGTACTCAGGGTGCTCAGTGCTCAGTACTCAGGGTGCTGGGTGCTCAGTGCTCAGGGTGCTGGGTGTTCAGTACTCAGGGTGCTGGGTGCTCGGTGCTCAGGGTGCTGGGTGCTCAGTGCTCAGGGTGCTGGGTGCTCGGTGCTCGGGGTGCTGGGTGCTCAGTGCTCGGGGTGCTCGGTGCTCAGTACTCAGGGTGCTCAGTGCTCAGTACTCAGGGTGCTGGGTGCTCAGTGCTCAGGGTGCTGGGTGCTCAGTACTCAGGGTGCTGGGTGCTCGGTGCTCAGTACGCTGGGTGCTCAGTACTCAGGGTGCTGGGTGCTCAGTACTCAGGGTGCTCGGTGCTCACTACTCAGGGTGCTGGGTGCTCAGTGCTCGGGGTGCTGGGTGCTCAGTACTCAGGGTGCTGGGTGCTCAGTGCTCGGGGTGCTCGGTGCTCAGTACGCTGGGTGCTCAGTACTCAGGGTGCTGGGTGCTCAGTACTCAGGGTGCTCAGTGCTCAGTACTTAGGGTGCTCAGTGCTCAGTGCTCAGGGTGCTGGGTGCTCAGTGCTCGGGGTGCTGGGTGCTCAGTGCTCGGGGTGCTGGGTGCTCAGTGCTCGGGGTGCTGGGTGCTCAGTGCTCAGGGTGCTGGGTGCTCAGTGCTCAGAGTGCTGGGTGCTCAGTACTCAGGGTGCTCGGTGCTCAGTACTCAGAGTGCTCAGTGCTCAGTACTCAGCGTGCTGGGTGCTCAGTGCTCTGGGTGCTCGGTGCTCAGTACTCAGGGTGCTCAGTGCTCAGTACTCAGCGTGCTGGGTGCTCAGTGCTCAGGGTGCTGGGTGCTCAGTACTCAGGGTGCTGGGTGCTTAGTACTCAGGGTGCTCGGTCCTCAGTGCTCAGGGTGCTGGGTGCTCAGTACTCAGGGTGCTGGGTGCTCAGTGCTCAGGGTGCTCAGTGCTCAGTACTCAGGGTGCTCGGTGCTCAGTGCTCAGGGTGCTCAGTGCTCAGTACTCAGGGTGCTCAGTGCTCAGTCCTCTGGGTGCTGGGTGCTCAGTGCTCGGGGTGCGGGGTGCTCAGTGCTCAGGGTGCTGGGTGCTCAGTACTCAGGGTGCTCAGTGCTCAGGGTGCTGGGTGCTCAGTGCTCAGTACACAGGGTGCTGAGTGCTCAGTGCTCTGGGTGCTGGGTGCTCAGTTCTCAGTACTCAGGGTGCTGGCTGCTCAGTGCTCGGGGTGCTGGATGCTCAGTATTCAGGGTGCTGGGTGCTCAGTGCTCAGGGTGCTGGGTGCTCAGTACTCAGGGTGCTGGGTGCTCAGTGCTCAGGGTGCTGGGTGCTCAGTACTCAGGGTGCTGGGTCCTCAGTTCTCAGGGTGCTGGGTGCTCAGTGCTCGGGGTGCTCAGTACTCAGGGTGCTGTGTGTTCAGTGCTCAGGGTACTGGGTGCTCAGTACTCAGGGTGCTCGGTGCTTAGTACTCAGGGTGCTGGGTGCTCAGTACTCCGGGTGCTGGGTGCTCATTGCTCGGGGTGCTCGGTGCTCAGTGCTCAGGGTGCTGGGTGCTCAGTACTCAGGGTGATCTTTGCTCCGGGTCCTGGGTGCTCAGTACTCAGGGTGCTGGGTGCTCAATACTCAGGGTGCTCAGTGCTCAGTACTCAGGGTGCTCAGTGCTCAGTGCTCAGGGTGCTGGGTGCTCAGTGCTCGGGGTGCTGGGTGCTCAGTGCTCGGGGTGCTGGGTGCTCAGTGCTCGGGGTGCTGTGTGCTCAGTGCTCAGGGTGCTGGGTGCTCAGTGCTCAGAGTGCTGGGTGCTCAGTACTCAGGGTGCTCGGTGCTCAGTACTCAGAGTGCTCAGTGCTCAGTACTCAGCGTGCTGGGTGCTCAGTGCTCTGGGTGCTCGGTGCTCAGTACTCAGGGTGCTCAGTGCTCAGTACTCAGCGTGCTGGGTGCTCAGTGCTCAGGGTGCTGGGTGCTTATTACTCAGGGTGCTCGGTCCTCAGTGCTCAGGGTGCTGGGTGCTCAGTACTCAGGGTGCTGGGTGCTCAGTGCTCAGGGTGCTCAGTGCTCAGTACTCAGGGTGCTCGGTGCTCAGTGCTCAGGGTGCTCAGTGCTCAGTACTCAGGGTGCTCAGTGCTCAGTTTTCTGGGTGCTGCGTGCTCAGTGCTCGGGGTGCTTGGTGCTCAGTGCTCAGGGTGCTGGGTGCTCAGTACTCAGGGTGCTCAGTGCTCAGGGTGCTGGGTGCTCAGTGCTCAGTACACAGGGTGCTGAGTGCTCAGTGCTCTGGGTGCTGGGTGCTCAGTTCTCAGTACTCAGGGTGCTGGGTGCTCAGTGCTCGGGGTGCTGTTTGCTCAGTGCTCAGGGTGCTGGTGGCTCAGTGCTCAGTGCTCAGGGTGCTGGGTGCTCAGTGCTCAGTGCTCAGGGTGCTGGGTGTTCAGTACTCAGGGTGCTGGGTGCTCAGTACTCAGGGTGCTTGGTGCTCAGTGCTCAGGGTGCTGGTTGCTCAGTGCTCAGGTTGCTGGGTGCTCAGTACTCAGGGTGCTGGGTGCTCAGTACACAGGGTGCTCAGTGCTCAGGGTGCTGGGTGCTCAGTACTCATGGTGCTGGGTGCTCAGTGCTCAGGGTGCTGGGTGCTCAGTACTCAGGGTGCTGGGTGCTCAGTGCTCAGGGTGCTCAGTGCTCAGTACTCAGGGTGCTCGGTGCTCAGTGCTCAGGGTGCTCAGTGCTCAGTACTCAGGGTGCTCAGTGCTCAGTTTTCTGGGTGCTGGGTGCTCAGTGCTCGGGGTGCTGGGTGCTCAGTGCTCAGGGTGCTGGGTGCTCAGTACTCAGGGTGCTCAGTGCTCAGGGTGCTGGGTGCTCAGTGCTCAGTACACAGGGTGCTGAGTGCTCAGTGCTCTGGGTGCTGGGTGCTCAGTTCTCAGTACTCAGGGTGCTGGCTGCTCAGTGCTCGGGGTGCTGGATGCTCAGTATTCAGGGTGCTGGGTGCTCAGTGCTCAGGGTGCTGGGTGCTCAGTACTCAGGGTGCTGGGTGCTCAGTGCTCAGGGTGCTGGGTGCTCAGTACTCAGGGTGCTGGGTCCTCAGTTCTCAGGGTGCTGGGTGCTCAGTGCTCGGGGTGCTCAGTACTCAGGGTGCTGTGTGTTCAGTGCTCAGGGTACTGGGTGCTCAGTACTCAGGGTGCTCGGTGCTTAGTACTCAGGGTGCTGGGTGCTCAGTACTCCGGGTGCTGGGTGCTCAGTGCTCGGGGTGCTCGGTGCTCAGTGCTCAGGGTGCTGGGTGCTCAGTACTCAGGGTGCTCTTTGCTCCGGGTCCTGGGTGCTCAGTACTCAGGGTGCTGGGTGCTCAATACTCAGGGTTCTCAGTGCTCAGTACTCAGGGTGCTCAGTGCTCAGTACTCAGGGTTCTCAGTGCTCAGGGTGCTGGGTGCTCAGTGCTCGGGGTGCTGGGTGCTCAGTGCTCAGGGTGCTGGGTGCTCAGTGCTCAGGGTGCTGGGTGCTCAGTGCTCAGGGTGCTCGGTGCTCAGTGCTCAGGTTGCTGGGTGCTCAGTACTCAGGGTGCTTGGTGCTCAGTACTCAGGGTGCTCATTGCTCAGTACTCAGGGTGCTCAGTGCTCAGTACTCAGGGTGCTCAGTGCTCAGGGTGCTAGGTGCTCAGTGCTCGGGGTGCTGGGTGCTCAGTCCTCAGGGTGCTGGGTGCTCAGTGCTCAGGGTGCTCGGTGCTCAGTGCACAGGATGCTGGGTGCTCAGTACTCAGGGTGCTGGGTGCTTAGTGCTCGGGGTGCTGGGTGCTCAGTACTCAGGGTGCTGGGTGCTCAGTACTCGGGTGCTCGGTGCTCAGTGCTCAGGGTGCTGGGTGCTCAGTGCTCGGGGTGCAGGGTGCTCAGTGCTCAGTACTCAGGGTGCTGGGTGCTCAGTGCTCAGGGTGCTGGGTGCTCAGTGCTCAGGGTGCTGGGTGCTCAGTGCTCAGGGTGCTGGGTGCTCAGTACTCAGGGTGCTGGGTGCTCAGTGCTCGGGGTGCTGGGTGCTCAGTGCTCGGGGTGCTGGGTACTCAGTAGTCGGGGTGCTCGCTGCACAGTACTCAGGGTGCTGGGTGCTCAGTGCTCAGGGTGCTGGGTGCTCAGTACTCAGGGTGCTCTGTGCTTAGTACTCAGGGTGCTGGGTGCTCAGTACTCCGGGTGCTGGGTGCTCAGTGCTCGGGGTGCTCGGTGCTCAGTACTCAGGGTGCTGGGTGCTCAGTGCTCGGGGTGCTTGGTGCTCAGTACGTTGGGTGCTCACTACTCAGGGTGCTGGGTGCTCATTGCTCAGGGTGCTGGGTGCTCAGTGCTCAGCGTGCTGGGTGCTCAGTGCTCAGGGTGCTGGGTGCTCAATACTCAGGGTGCTGGGTGTGCAGTGCTCGGGGTGCTGGGTGCTCAGTGCTCAGGGTGCTGGGTGCTCAGTGCTTAGCGTGCTGGGTGCTCAGTAATCGGGGTGCTGTGTGCTCAGTACTCATGGTGCGGGGTGCTCAGTACCCAGGGTGCTGGGTGATCAGTACTCGGGTGCTGGGTGCTCAGTGCTCAGGGTGCTGGGTGCTCAGTACTCAGGGTGCTCGGTGCTTAGTACTCAGGGTGCTGGGTGCTCAGTACTTCGGGTGCTGGGTGCTCAGTGCTCGGGGTGCTCGGTGCTCAGTGCTCAAGGTGCTGGGTGCTCAGTACTCAGGGTGCTCATTGCTCAGGGTGCTCGGTGCTCAGTACGTTGGGTGCTCAGTGCTCAGTACTCAGGGTTCTCAGTGCTCAGGGTGCTGGGTGCTCAGTGCTCGGGGTGCTGGGTGCTCAGTGCTCGGGGTACTGGGTGCTCAGTGCTCAGGGTGCTGGGTGCTCAGTACTCAGGGTGCTGGGTGCTCAGTGCTCAGGCTGCTGGGTGCTCGGTGCTCAGGGTGCTGGGTGCTCGGTGCTCGGGGTGCTGGGTGCTCAGTGCTCGGGGTGCTCGGTGCTCAGTACTCAGGGTGCTCAGTGCTCAGTACTCAGGGTGCTGGGTGCTCAGTGCTCAGGGTGCTGGGTGCTCAGTACTCAGGGTGCTGGGTGCTCGGTGCTCAGTACGCTGGGTGCTCAGTACTCAGGGTGCTGGGTGCTCAGTACTCAGGGTGCTCGGTGCTCACTACTCAGGGTGCTGGGTGCTCAGTGCTCGGGGTGCTGGGTGCTCAGTGCTCGGGGTGCTGGGTGCTCAGTGCTCGGGTTGCTGGGTGCTCAGTGCTCGGGGTGCTGGGTGCTCAGTGCTCAGGGTGCTGGGTGCTCAGTGCTCAGAGTGCTGGGTGCTCAGTACTCAGGGTGCTCGGTGCTAGGTACTCAGAGTGCTCAGAGCTCAGTACTCAGCGTGCTGGGTGCTCAGTGCTCAGGGTGCTCGGTGCTCAGTACTCAGGGTGCTCAGTGCTCAGTACTCAGCTTGCTGGGTGCTCAGTGCTCAGGGTGCTGGGTGCTCAGTACTCAGGGTCCTGGGTGCTTAGTACTCAGGGTGCTCGGTCCTCAGGGCTCAGGGTGCTGGGTGCTCAGTACTCAGGGTGCTGGGTGCTCAGTGCTCAGGGTGCTCAGTGCTCAGTACTCAGGGTGCTCGATGCTCAGTGCTCAGGGTGCTCAGTGCTCAGTACTCAGGGTGCTCAGTGCTCAGTGCTCAGGATGCTGGGTGCTCAGTGCTCGGGGTGCTGGGTGCTCAGTGCTCAGGGTGCTGGGTGCTCAGTACTCAGGGTGCTCAGTGCTCAGGGTGCTGGGTGCTCAGTGCTCAGTACACAGGGTGCTGAGTGCTCAGTGCTCTGGGTGCTGGGTGCTCAGTGCTCAGTAGTCAGGGTGCTGGCTGCTCAGTGCTCGGGGTGCTGGATGCTCAGTACTCAGGGTGCTGGGTGCTCAGTGCTCAGGGTGCTGGGTGCTCAGTACTCAGGGTGCTGGGTGCTCAGTGCTCAGGGTGCTGGGTGCTCAGTACTCGGTGTGCTGGGTGCTCAGTACTCAGGGTGCTCGGTGCTCAGTGCTCGGGGTGCTGGGTGCTCAGTGGTCAGTACACAGGGTGCTGAGTGCTCAGTGCTCGGGGTGCTGGGTGCTCAGTGCTCAGTACTCAGGGTGCTCGGTGCTCAGTGCTCGGGGTGCTGGGTACTCAGTGCTCAGTACACAGGGTGCTGAGTGCTCAGTGCTCGGGATGCTGGGTGCTCAGTGCTCGGTACTCAGGGTGCTGGGTGCTCAGTGCTCGGGGTGCTGGATGCTCAGTACTTAGGGTGCTGGGTGCTCAGTGCTCAGGGTGCCTCGTGCTCAGTACTCAGGGTGCTGGGTGCTCAGTGCTCAGGGTGCTGGGTGCTCAGTACTCAGGGTGCTGGGTCCTCAGTGCTCAGGGTGCTGGGTGCTCAGTGCTCGGGGTGCTCAGTACTCAGGGTTCTGTGTGTTCAGTGCTCAGGGTACTGGGTGCTCAGTACTCAGGGTGCTGGGTGCTCAGTACTCATAGTGCTCAGTGCTCAGTACTCGGGGTGCTGGGTGCTCAGTACTCAGGGTGCTCAGTGCTCAGTACTCGGGGTGCTGGGTGCTCAGTACTCGGGGTGCTGGGTGCTCAGTGCTCAGGGTGCTGGGTGCTCAGTTCTCGGGGTGCTGGGTGCTCAGTGCTCGGGGTGCTCGGTGCTCAGTACTCGGGGTGCTGGGTGCTCAGTGCTCAGGGTGCTGGGTGCTCAGTGCTCAGGGTGCTGGGTGCTCAGTGCTCGGGGTGCTCGGTGCTCAGTACTCAGGGTGCTGGGTGCTCAGTACTCAGGGTGGTGGGTGCTCAGTGCTCAGGGTGCTGGGTGCTCAGTACTCAGGGTGCTGGGTGCTCAGTACTCAGGGTGCTAAGAGCTCAGGGTGCTCAGTGCTCGGGGTGCTGAATGCTCAGTGCTCAGTGCACAGGGTGCTGGGTGCTCAGTTCTCGGGGTGCTGGGTGCTCAGTTCTCTGGGTGCTCAGTGCTCAGTACTCAGGGTGCTGTGTGCTCAGTACTCAGGGTGCTGGGTGCTCAGTACTCAGGGAGCTCAGTGCTCGGGGTGCAGTGTGCTCAGTACTCAGGGTGCTGGGTGGTCAGTACTCAGGGTGCTCAGTACTCAGGGTGCTGGGTGCTCAGTGCTCAGGGTGCTGGGTGCTCAGTGCTCGGGGTGCTGGGTGCTCATTCTCGGGGTGCTGGGTGCTCAGTACTCAGGGTGCTGGTTGCTCAGTGCTCGGGGTGCTCGATGCTCAGTACACAGGGTGCTGGGTGCTCAGTGCTCGGGGTGCTGGGTGCTCAGTACTCAGGGTGCTGGGTGCTCAGGGTGCTGGGTGCTCAGTGCTCGGGGTGCTGGGTGCTCAGTGCTCAGGGTGCTGCGTGCTCAGTGCTCAGTGCTCAGGGTGCAGGGTGCTCAGTGCTCAGTGCTCAGGGTGCTGGGTGTTCAGTACTCAGGGTGCTGGGTGCTCAGTACTCAGGGTGCTGGGTGCTCAGTGCTCAGGGTGCTGGGTGCTCAGTGCTCAGGGTGCTGGGTGCTCAGTACTCAGGGTGCTCGGTGCTCAGTACTCAGGGTGCTGGGTGTTCAGTGCTCAGGGTGCTGGGTGCTCAGTGCTCAGGGTGCTGGGTGCTCAGTGCTCAGTACTCAGGGTGCTCGGTGCTCAGTGCTCAGTACTCAGGGTGCTCGGTGCTCAGTGCTCAGGGTGCTGGGTGCTCAGTGCTCGGGGTGCTGGGTGTTCAGTACTCAGGGTGCTGGGTGCTCAGTACTCAGGGTGCTGGGTGCTCAGTGCTCAGGGTGCTGGGTGCTCAGTGCTCAGGGTGCTGGGTGCTCAGTACTCAGGGTGCTCCGTGCTCAGTACTCAGGGTTCTCGGTGCTCAGTGCTCAGGGTGCTGGGTGCACAGTGCTCAGGGTGCTGGGTGCTCAGTACTCGGGGTGCTGGGTGCTCAGTACTCAGCGTGCTGGGTGCTCAGTGCTCAGGGTGCTGGTTGCTCAGTGCTCGGGGTGCTGTGTGCTCAGTACTCGCGGTGCTGGTTGCTCACTGCTCAGGGTGCTGGTTCTCAGTGCTCGGGGTACTGGGTACTCAGTGCTCAGTACACAGGGTGCTGGGTGCTCAGTGCTCGGGGTGCTGGGTGCTCAGTGCTCAGTACTCAGGGTGCTGAGTGCTCAGTGCTCGGGGTGCTCGGTGCTCACTACTCAGGGTACTCGGTGCTCAGTACTCAGGGTGCTGGGTGATCAGTGCTCAGGGTGCTGGGTGCTCAGTACTCAGTGTGCTGGGTGCTCAGTACTCAGGGTGCTGGGTGCTCAGTACTCAGGGTGCTCGGTGCTCAGTACTCAGGGTGCTGGGTCCTCAGTGCTCAGGGTGCTGAGTGCTCAGTACTCAGGGTGCTGGGTGCTCAGTACTCGGGGTGCTGGGTGCTCAGTACTCAGGGAGCTGGGTGCTCAGTACTCACTGTGCTGGGTGCTCAGTACTCGGGTGCTGGGTGCTCAGTGCTCAGGGTGCTGGGTGCTCAGTGCTCAGGGTGCTGGGTGCTCAGTGCTCAGTACTCAGGGTGCTGAGTGCTCAGTGCTCGGGTTGCTGGGTGCTCAATGCTCAGTACTCAGGGTGCTTGGTGCTCAGTGCTCGGGGTGCTGGGTGCTCAGTGCTCAGGGTGCTGGGTGCTCAGTGCTCGGGGTGCTGGGTGCTCAGTACTCAGGGTGCAGGGTGCTCAGTACTCAGGGTGCTGGGTGCTCAGTGCTCGGGGTGCTGGGTGCTCAGTGCTCGGGGTGCTGGGTGCTCAGTGCTCGGGGTGCTCGGTGCTCAGTACTCAGGGTGCTGGGTGCTCAGTGCTCGGGGTGCTCAGTACTCAGGGTGCTGTGTGTTCAGTGCTCAGGGTGCTGGGTGCTCAGTACTCAGGGTGCTCGGTGCTTAGTACTCAGGGTGCTGGGTGCTCAGTACTCCGGGTGCTGGGTGCCCAGTGCACGGCGTGCTCGGTGCTCAGTGCTCAAGGTGCTGGGTGCTCAGTACTCAGGGTGATCATTGCTCAGAGTGCTGGGTGCTCAGTACTCAGGGTGCTGGGTGCTCAGTACTCAGGGTGCTCAGTGCTCAGTACTCAGGGTGGTCAGTACTCAGTACTAAGTGTGCTCAGTGCTCAGGGTGCTGGGTGATCAGTGCTCGGGGTGCTCGGTGCCCAGTACTCAGGGTGCTGGGTGCTCAGTGCTCGGGGTGCTGGGTGCTCAGTACTCAGGGTGCAGGGTGCTCAGTACTCAGGGTGCTGGGTGCTCAGTGCTCGGGGTGCTGGGTGCTCAGTGCTCGGGGTGCTCGGTGCTCAGTGCTCGGGGTGCTCGGTGCTCAGTACTCAGGGTGCTGGGTGCTCAGTGCTCGGGGTGCTCAGTACTCAGGGTGCTGTGTGTTCAGTGCTCAGGGTGCTGGGTGCTCAGTACTCAGGGTGCTCGGTGCTTAGTACTCAGGGTGCTGGGTGCTCAGTACTCCGGGTGCTGGGTGCCCAGTGCACGGCGTGCTCGGTGCTCAGTGCTCAAGGTGCTGGGTGCTCAGTACTCAGGGTGATCATTGCTCAGAGTGCTGGGTGCTCAGTACTCAGGGTGCTGGGTGCTCAGTACTCAGGGTGCTCAGTGCTCAGTACTCAGGGTGGTCAGTACTCAGTACTAAGTGTGCTCAGTGCTCAGGGTGCTGGGTGATCAGTGCTCGGGGTGCTCGGTGCCCAGTACTCAGGGTGCAGGGTGCTCAGTGCTCAGGGTGCTGGGTGCTCAGTGCTCAGGGTGCTGGGTGCTCAGTGCTCAGGGTGCTGGGTGCTCAGTACTCAGGGTGCTCGGTGCTCAGGGTGCTGGGTGCTCAATGCTCGGGGTGCTCGGTGCTCAGTACTCGGGGTGCTCAGTGCTCAGTACTCAGGGTGCTGGGTGCTCAGTGCTCAGGGTGCTGGGTGCTCAGTACTCAGGGTGCTGCGTGCTCGGTGCTCAGTATGCTGGGTGCTCAGTACTCAGGGTGCTGGGTGCTCAGTACTCAGGGTCCTGGGTGCTCAGTACTCAGGTTGCTCTGTGCTCAGGACTCAGGGTGCTGGGTGCTCAGTGCTCAGGGTGCTGGGTGCTCAGTACTCAGGGTGCTGGGTGCTCAGTGCTCGGGGTGTTCGGTGCTCAGTACTCGGGGTGCTCAGTGCTCAGTGCTCAGGGTGCTGGGTGCTCAGTGCTCAGAGTGCTGGGTGCTCAGTACTCAGGGTGCTCGGTGCTCAGTACTCAGGGTGCTGGGTGCTCAGTGCTCAGGGTGCTCAGTGCTCAGTACTCAGCGTGCTGGGTGCTCAGTGGTCAGGGTGCTCAGTGCTCAGTACTCAGGGTGCTCAGTGCTCAGGGTGCTGGGTGCTCAGTACTCAGGGTGCAGCCTGCTCAGTGCTCAGTACTCAGGGTGCTCAGTGCTCAGGGTGCTGGGTGCTCAGTGCTCGGGGTGCTGGGTACTCAGTGCTCAGTACACAGGGTGCTGGGTGCTCAGTGCTCGGGGTGCTGGGTGCTCAGTGCTCAGTACTCAGGGAGCTGGGTGCTCAGTGCTCAGGGTGCTGGATGCTCAGTACTCAGGGTGCTGGGTGCTCAGTGCTCAGGGTGCTGGTTGCTCAGTACTCAGGGTGCTGGGTGCTCATTGCTCAGGGTGCTGGGTGCTCAGTACTCAGGGTGCTCATTGCTCAGGGTGCTGGGTGCTCAGTACTCAGGGTGCTGGGTGCTCAGTACTCAGGGTGCTCAGTGCTCAGTACTCAGGGTGTTCAGGGCTCAGGGTGCTGGTTGCTCACTGCTCGGGGTGCTGGGTGCTCAGTGCTCAGGGTGCTGGGTGCTCAGTGCTCAGGGTGCTCGGTGCTCAGTTCTCAGGGTGCTGGGTGCTCAGTACTCAGGGTGCTGGGTGCTCAATACTCAGGGTGCTCAGTGCTCAGTACTCAGGGTGCTCAGTGCTCAGTACTCAGGGTGCTCAGTGCTCAGGGTGCTGGGAGCTCAGTGCTCGGGGTGCTGGGTGCTCAGTCCTCAGGTTGCTGGGTGCTCAGTGATCAGGGTGCTCGATGCTCAGTGATCAGGGTGCTGGGTGCTCAGTACTCAGGGTGCTGGGTGCTCAGTGCTCAGGGTGCTGGATGCTCTGTGCTCAGGGTCCTCGGTGCTTAGTACTCAGGGTGCTCAGTGCTCGGGGTGCTGGGTGCTCAGTGCTCGGGGTGCTGGGTGCTCAGTGCTCGGGGTGCTGGGTGCTCAGTGCTCGGGGTGCTGGGTGCTCAGTGCTCGGGATGCTGGTTGCTCAGTGCTCAGGGTGCTCAGTGCTCAGTACTCAGAGTGCTCAGTGCTCAGTGCTCAGGGTGCTCAGTGCTCAGTACTCAGGGTGCTCAGTGCTCAGTGCTCTGGGTGCTGGGTGCTCAGTGCTCAGGGTGCTGGGTGCTCAGTTCTCAGGGTGCTGGGTACTCAGTACTCAGGGTGCTGGTTGCTCAGTGCTCGGGGTGCTCGATGCTCAGTACACAGGTTGCTGGGTGCTCAGTGCTCGGGGTGCTGGGTGCTCAGTACTCAAAGTGCTGGGTGCTCAGGGCTCAGTACTCAGCGTGCTGGGTGCTCAGTGCTCAGAGTGTTGGGTGCTCAGTACTCAGGGTGCTGGGTGCTCAGTGCTCAGTGCTCAGGGTGCTCAGTGCTCAGGGTGCTGGGTGCTCAGGGTGCTGGGTGCTCAATGCTCGGGGTGCTGGGTGCTCAGTGCTCAGGGTGCTGGGTGCTCAGTGCTTAGTGCTCAGGGTGCTGGGTGCTCAGTGCTCAGTGCTCAGGGTGCTGGGTGTTCAGTACTCATGGTGCTGGGTGCTCAGTACTCAGGTTGCTGGGTGCTCAGTGCTCAGGGTGCTGGGTGCTCAGTGCTCAGGGTGCTGGGTGCTCAGTACTCAGGGTGCTGGGTGCTCAGTACTCAGGGTGCTCGTTGCTCAGTGCTCAGGGTGCTGGGTGCTCAGGGCGCGGGGTGCTGGGTGTTCAGTACTCAGGGTGCTGGGTGCTCAGTACTCAGGGTGCTGGGTGCTCAGTACTCAGGGTGCTCAGTGCTCAGTACTCAGGGTGCTCAGTGCTCAGTACTCAGGGTGCTCAGGGCTCAGGGTGCTGGGTGCTCACTGCTCGGGGTGCTGGGTGCTCAGTGCTCAGGGTGCTGGGTGCTCAGTGCTCAGGGTGCTCGGTGCTCAGTTCTCAGGGTGCTGGGTGCTCAGTACTCAGGGTGCTGGGTGCTCAGTACTCAGGGTGCTCAGTGCTCAGTACTCAGGGTGCTCAGTGCTCAGTACTCAGGGTGCTCAGTGATCAGGGTGCTGGGTGCTCACTGCTCGGGGTGCTGGGTGCTCAGTGCTCAGGGTGCTGGGTGCTCAGTGCTCAGGGTGCTCGGTGCTCAGTTCTCAGGGTGCTGGGTGCTCAGTACTCGGGGTGCTGGGTGCTCAGTACTCAGCGTGCTGGGTGCTCAGTGCTCAGGGTGCTGGTTGCTCAGTGCTCGGTGTGCTGTGTGCTCAGTACTCGCGGTGCTGGGTGCTCACTGCTCAGGGTGCTGGTTCTCAGTGCTCGGGGTACTGGGTACTCAGTGCTCAGTACACAGGGTGCTGGGTGCTCAGTGCTCGGGGTGCTGGGTGCTCAGTGCTCAGTACTCAGGGTGCTGAGTGCTCAGCGCTCGGGGTGCTCGGTGCTCAGTACTCAGGGTACTCGGTGCTCAGTACTCAGGGTGCTGGGTGATCAGTGCTCAGGGTGCTGGGTGCTCAGTACTCAGTGTGCTGGGTGCTCAGTACTCAGGGTGCTCAGTGCTCAGTACTCAGGGTGCTCAGTGCTCAGGGTGCTGGGAGCTCAGTGCTCGGGGTGCTGGGTGCTCAGTCCTCAGGTTGCTGGGTGCTCAGTGATCAGGGTGCTCGATGCTCAGTGATCAGGGTGCTGGGTGCTCAGTACTCAGGGTGCTGGGTGCTCAGTGCTCAGGGTGCTGGATGCTCTGTGCTCAGGGTCCTCGGTGCTTAGTACTCAGGGTGCTCAGTGCTCGGGGTGCTGGGTGCTCAGTGCTCGGGGTGCTGGGTGCTCAGTGCTCAGGGTGCTGGGTGCTCAGTGCTCGGGGTGCTGGGTGCTCAGTGCTCGGGATGCTGGTTGCTCAGTGCTCAGGGTGCTCAGTGCTCAGTACTCAGAGTGCTCAGTGCTCAGTGCTCAGGGTGCTCAGTGCTCAGTACTCAGGGTGCTCAGTGCTCAGTGCTCTGGGTGCTGGGTGCTCAGTGCTCAGGGTGCTGGGTGCTCAGTTCTCAGGGTGCTGGGTACTCAGTACTCAGGGTGCTGGTTGCTCAGTGCTCGGGGTGCTCGATGCTCAGTACACAGGTTGCTGGGTGCTCAGTGCTCGGGGTGCTGGGTGCTCAGTACTCAAAGTGCTGGGTGCTCAGGGCTCAGTACTCAGCGTGCTGGGTGCTCAGTGCTCAGAGTGTTGGGTGCTCAGTACTCAGGGTGCTGGGTGCTCAGTGCTCAGTGCTCAGGGTGCTCAGTGCTCAGGGTGCTGGGTGCTCAGGGTGCTGGGTGCTCAATGCTCGGGGTGCTGGGTGCTCAGTGCTCAGGGTGCTGGGTGCTCAGTGCTTAGTGCTCAGGGTGCTGGGTGCTCAGTGCTCAGTGCTCAGGGTGCTGGGTGTTCAGTACTCATGGTGCTGGGTGCTCAGTACTCAGGTTGCTGGGTGCTCAGTGCTCAGGGTGCTGGGTGCTCAGTGCTCAGGGTGCTGGGTGCTCAGTACTCAGGGTGCTGGGTGCTCAGTACTCAGGGTGCTCGTTGCTCAGTGCTCAGGGTGCTGGGTGCTCAGGGCGCGGGGTGCTGGGTGTTCAGTACTCAGGGTGCTGGGTGCTCAGTACTCAGGGTGCTGGGTGCTCAGTACTCAGGGTGCTCAGTGCTCAGTACTCAGGGTGCTCAGTGCTCAGTACTCAGGGTGCTCAGGGCTCAGGGTGCTGGGTGCTCACTGCTCGGGGTGCTGGGTGCTCAGTGCTCAGGGTGCTGGGTGCTCAGTGCTCAGGGTGCTCGGTGCTCAGTTCTCAGGGTGCTGGGTGCTCAGTACTCAGGGTGCTGGGTGCTCAGTACTCAGGGTGCTCAGTGCTCAGTACTCAGGGTGCTCAGTGCTCAGTACTCAGGGTGCTCAGTGATCAGGGTGCTGGGTGCTCACTGCTCGGGGTGCTGGGTGCTCAGTGCTCAGGGTGCTGGGTGCTCAGTGCTCAGGGTGCTCGGTGCTCAGTTCTCAGGGTGCTGGGTGCTCAGTACTCGGGGTGCTGGGTGCTCAGTACTCAGCGTGCTGGGTGCTCAGTGCTCAGGGTGCTGGTTGCTCAGTGCTCGGGGTGCTGTGTGCTCAGTACTCGCGGTGCTGGGTGCTCACTGCTCAGGGTGCTGGTTCTCAGTGCTCGGGGTACTGGGTACTCAGTGCTCAGTACACAGGGTGCTGGGTGCTCAGTGCTCGGGGTGCTGGGTGCTCAGTGCTCAGTACTCAGGGTGCTGAGTGCTCAGCGCTCGGGGTGCTCGGTGCTCAGTACTCAGGGTACTCGGTGCTCAGTACTCAGGGTGCTGGGTGATCAGTGCTCAGGGTGCTGGGTGCTCAGTACTAAGTGTGCTGGGTGCTCAGTACTCAGGGTGCTGGGTGCTCAGTACTCAGGGTGCTCGGTGCTCAGTACTCAGGGTGCTGGGTCCTCAGTGCTCAGGGTGCTGAGTGCTCAGTACTCAGGGTGCTGGGTGCTCAGTACTCGGGGTGCTGGGTGCTCAGTACTCAGGGAGCTGGGTGCTCAGTACTCACTGTGCTGGCTGCTCAGTACTCGGGTGCTGGGTGCTCAGTGCTCAGGGTGCTGGGTGCTCAGTGCTCAGGGTGCTGGGTGCTCAGTGCTCAGTACTCAGGGTGCTGAGTGCTCAGTGCTCGGGGTGCTGGGTGCTCAATGCTCAGTACTCAGGGTGCTTGGTGCTCAGTGCTCGGGGTGCTGGGTGCTCAGTGCTCAGGGTGCTGGGTGCTCAGTGCTCGGGGTGCTGGGTGCTCAGTACTCAGGGTGCAGGGTGCTCAGTACTCAGGGTGCTGGGTGCTCAGTGCTCGGGGTGCTGGGTGCTCAGTGCTCGGGGTGCTGGGTGCTCAGTGCTCGGGGTGCTCGGTGCTCAGTACTCAGGGTGCTGGGTGCTCAGTGCTCGGGGTGCTCAGTACTCAGGGTGCTGTGTGTTCAGTGCTCAGGGTGCTGGGTGCTCAGTACTCAGGGTGCTCGGTGCTTAGTACTCAGGGTGCTGGGTGCTCAGTACTCCGGGTGCTGGGTGCCCAGTGCACGGCGTGCTCGGTGCTCAGTGCTCAAGGTGCTGGGTGCTCAGTACTCAGGGTGATCATTGCTCAGAGTGCTGGGTGCTCAGTACTCAGGGTGCTGGGTGCTCAGTACTCAGGGTGCTCAGTGCTCAGTACTCAGGGTGGTCAGTACTCAGTACTAAGTGTGCTCAGTGCTCAGGGTGCTGGGTGATCAGTGCTCGGGGTGCTCGGTGCCCAGTACTCAGGGTGCTGGGTGCTCAGTGCTCGGGGTTCTGGGTGCTCAGTACTCAGGGTGCAGGGTGCTCAGTACTCAGGGTGCTGGGTGCTCAGTGCTCGGGGTGCTGGGTGCTCAGTGCTCGGGGTGCTGGGTGCTCAGTGCTCGGGGTGCTCGGTGCTCAGTACTCAGGGTGCTGGGTGCTCAGTGCTCGGGGTGATCAGTACTCAGGGTGCTGTGTGTTCAGTGCTCAGGGTGCTGGGTGCTCAGTACTCAGGGTGCTCGGTGCTTAGTACTCAGGGTGCTGGGTGCTCAGTACTCCGGGTGCTGGGTGCCCAGTGCACGGCGTGCTCGGTGCTCAGTGCTCAAGGTGCTGGGTGCTCAGTACTCAGGGTGATCATTGCTCAGAGTGCTGGGTGCTCAGTACTCAGGGTGTTGGGTGCTCAGTACTCAGGGTGCTCAGTGCTCAGTACTCAGGGTGGTCAGTACTCAGTACTAAGTGTGCTCAGTGCTCAGGGTGCTGGGTGATCAGTGCTCGGGGTGCTCGGTGCCCAGTACTCAGGGTGCAGGGTGCTCAGTGCTCAGGGTGCTGGGTGCTCAGTGCTCAGGGTGCTGGGTGCTCAGTGCTCAGGGTGCTGGGTGCTCAGTACTCAGGGTGCTCGGTGCTCGGGGTGCTGGGTGCTCAATGCTCGGGGTGCTCGGTGCTCAGTACTCGGGGTGCTCAGTGCTCAGTACTCAGGGTGCTGGGTGCTCAGTGCTCAGGGTGCTGGGTGCTCAGTACTCAGGGTGCTGCGTGCTCGGTGCTCAGTATGCTGGGTGCTCAGTACTCAGGGTGCTGGGTGCTCAGTACTCAGGGTCCTGGGTGCTCAGTACTCAGGTTGCTCGGTGCTCAGCACTCAGGGTGCTGGGTGCTCAGTGCTCAGGGTGCTGGGTGCTCAGTACTCAGGGTGCTGGGTGCTCAGTGCTCGGGGTGTTCGGTGCTCAGTACTCGGGGTGCTCAGTGCTCAGTGCTCAGGGTGCTGGGTGCTCAGTGCTCAGAGTGCTGGGTGCTCAGTACTCAGGGTGCTCGGTGCTCAGTACTCAGGGTGCTGGGTGCTCAGTGCTCAGGGTGCTCAGTGCTCAGTACTCAGCGTGCTGGGTGCTCAGTGGTCAGGGTGCTCAGTGCTCAGTACTCAGGGTGCTCAGTGCTCAGGGTGCTGGGTGCTCAGTACTCAGGGTGCAGGGTGCTCAGTGCTCAGTACTCAGGGTGCTCAGTGCTCAGGGTGCTGGGTGCTCAGTGCTCGGGGTGCTGGGTACTCAGTGCTCAGTACACAGGGTGCTGGGTGCTCAGTGCTCGGGGTGCTGGGTGCTCAGTGCTCAGTACTCAGGGAGCTGGGTGCTCAGTGCTCAGGGTGCTGGATGCTCAGTACTCAGGGTGCTGGGTGCTCAGTGCTCAGGGTGCTGGTTGCTCAGTACTCAGGGTGCTGGGTGCTCATTGCTCAGGGTGCTGGGTGCTCAGTACTCAGGGTGCTCATTGCTCAGGGTGCTGGGTGCTCAGTACTCAGGGTGCTGGGTGCTCAGTACTCAGGGTGCTGGGTGCTCAGTACTCAGGGTGCTCAGTGCTCAGTACTCAGGGTGTTCAGGGCTCAGGGTGCTGGTTGCTCACTGCTCGGGGTGCTGGGTGCTCAGTGCTCAGGGTGCTGGGTGCTCAGTGCTCAGGGTGCTCGGTGCTCAGTTCTCAGGGTGCTGGGTGCTCAGTACTCAGGGTGCTGGGTGCTCAATACTCAGGGTGCTCAGTGCTCAGTACTCAGGGTGCTCAGTGCTCAGTACTCAGGGTGCTCAGTGCTCAGGGTGCTGGGAGCTCAGTGCTCGGGGTGCTGGGTGCTCAGTCCTCAGGTTGCTGGGTGCTCAGTGATCAGGGTGCTCGATGCTCAGTGATCAGGGTGCTGGGTGCTCAGTACTCAGGGTGCTGGGTGCTCAGTGCTCAGGGTGCTGGATGCTCTGTGCTCAGGGTCCTCGGTGCTTAGTACTCAGGGTGCTCAGTGCTCGGGGTGCTGGGTGCTCAGTGCTCGGGGTGCTGGGTGCTCAGTGCTCGGGGTGCTGGGTGCTCAGTGCTCGGGGTGCTGGGTGCTCAGTGCTCGGGATGCTGGTTGCTCAGTGCTCAGGGTGCTCAGTGCTCAGTACTCAGAGTGCTCAGTGCTCAGTGCTCAGGGTGCTCAGTGCTCAGTACTCAGGGTGCTCAGTGCTCAGTGCTCTGGGTGCTGGGTGCTCAGTGCTCAGGGTGCTGGGTGCTCAGTTCTCAGGGTGCTGGGTACTCAGTACTCAGGGTGCTGGTTGCTCAGTGCTCGGGGTGCTCGATGCTCAGTACACAGGTTGCTGGGTGCTCAGTGCTCGGGGTGCTGGGTGCTCAGTACTCAAAGTGCTGGGTGCTCAGGGCTCAGTACTCAGCGTGCTGGGTGCTCAGTGCTCAGAGTGTTGGGTGCTCAGTACTCAGGGTGCTGGGTGCTCAGTGCTCAGTGCTCAGGGTGCTCAGTGCTCAGGGTGCTGGGTGCTCAGGGTGCTGGGTGCTCAATGCTCGGGGTGCTGGGTGCTCAGTGCTCAGGGTGCTGGGTGCTCAGTGCTTAGTGCTCAGGGTGCTGGGTGCTCAGTGCTCAGTGCTCAGGGTGCTGGGTGTTCAGTACTCATGGTGCTGGGTGCTCAGTACTCAGGTTGCTGGGTGCTCAGTGCTCAGGGTGCTGGGTGCTCAGTGCTCAGGGTGCTGGGTGCTCAGTACTCAGGGTGCTGGGTGCTCAGTACTCAGGGTGCTCGTTGCTCAGTGCTCAGGGTGCTGGGTGCTCAGGGCGCGGGGTGCTGGGTGTTCAGTACTCAGGGTGCTGTGTGCTCAGTACTCAGGGTGCTGGGTGCTCAGTACTCAGGGTGCTCAGTGCTCAGTACTCAGGGTGCTCAGTGCTCAGTACTCAGGGTGCTCAGGGCTCAGGGTGCTGGGTGCTCACTGCTCGGGGTGCTGGGTGCTCAGTGCTCAGGGTGCTGGGTGCTCAGTGCTCAGGGTGCTCGGTGCTCAGTTCTCAGGGTGCTGGGTGCTCAGTACTCAGGGTGCTGGGTGCTCAGTACTCAGGGTGCTCAGTGCTCAGTACTCAGGGTGCTCAGTGCTCAGTACTCAGGGTGCTCAGTGATCAGGGTGCTGGGTGCTCACTGCTCGGGGTGCTGGGTGCTCAGTGCTCAGGGTGCTGGGTGCTCAGTGCTCAGGGTGCTCGGTGCTCAGTTCTCAGGGTGCTGGGTGCTCAGTACTCGGGGTGCTGGGTGCTCAGTACTCAGCGTGCTGGGTGCTCAGTGCTCAGGGTGCTGGTTGCTCAGTGCTCGGGGTGCTGTGTGCTCAGTACTCGCGGTGCTGGGTGCTCACTGCTCAGGGTGCTGGTTCTCAGTGCTCGGGGTACTGGGTACTCAGTGCTCAGTACACAGGGTGCTGGGTGCTCAGTGCTCGGGGTGCTGGGTGCTCAGTGCTCAGTACTCAGGGTGCTGAGTGCTCAGTGCTCGGGGTGCTCGGTGCTCAGTACTCAGGGTACTCGGTGCTCAGTACTCAGGGTGCTGGGTGATCAGTGCTCAGGGTGCTGGGTGCTCAGTACTCAGTGTGCTGGGTGCTCAGTACTCAGGGTGCTGGGTGCTCAGTACTCAGGGTGCTCGGTGCTCAGTACTCAGGGTGCTGGGTCCTCAGTGCTCAGGGTGCTGAGTGCTCAGTACTCAGGGTGCTGGGTGCTCGGTACTCGGGGTGCTGGGTGCTCAGTACTCAGGGAGCTGGGTGCTCAGTACTCACTGTGCTGGGTGCTCAGTACTCGGGTGCTGGGTGCTCAGTGCTCAGGGTGCTGGGTGCTCAGTGCTCAGGGTGCTGGGTGCTCAGTGCTCAGTACTCAGGGTGCTGAGTGCTCAGTGCTCGGGGTGCTGGGTGCTCAATGCTCAGTACTCAGGGTGCTTGGTGCTCAGTGCTCGGGGTGCTGGGTGCTCAGTGCTCAGGGTGCTGGGTGCTCAGTGCTCGGGGTGCTGGGTGCTCAGTACTCAGGGTGCAGGGTGCTCAGTACTCAGGGTGCTGGGTGCTCAGTGCTCGGGGTGCTGGGTGCTCAGTGCTCGGGGTGCTGGGTGCTCAGTGCTCGGGGTGCTCGGTGCTCAGTACTCAGGGTGCTGGGTGCTCAGTGCTCGGGGTGCTCAGTACTCAGGGTGCTGTGTGTTCAGTGCTCAGGGTGCTGGGTGCTCAGTACTCAGGGTGCTCGGTGCTTAGTACTCAGGGTGCTGGGTGCTCAGTACTCCGGGCGCTGGGTGCCCAGTGCACGGCGTGCTCGGTGCTCAGTGCTCAAGGTGCTGGGTGCTCAGTACTCAGGGTGATCATTGCTCAGAGTGCTGGGTGCTCAGTACTCAGGGTGCTGGGTGCTCAGTACTCAGGGTGCTCAGTGCTCAGTACTCAGGGTGGTCAGTACTCAGTACTAAGTGTGCTCAGTGCTCAGGGTGCTGGGTGATCAGTGCTCGGGGTGCTCGGTGCCCAGTACTCAGGGTGCTGGGTGCTCAGTGATCGGGGTGCTGGGTGCTCAGTACTCAGGGTGCAGGGTGCTCAGTACTCAGGGTGCTGGGTGCTCAGTGCTCGGGGTGCTGGGTGCTCAGTGCTCGGGGTGCTGGGTGCTCAGTGCTCGGGGTGCTCGGTGCTCAGTACTCAGGGTGCTGGGTGCTCAGTGCTCGGGGTGCTCAGTACTCAGGGTGCTGTGTGTTCAGTGCTCAGGGTGCTGGGTGCTCAGTACTCAGGGTGCTCGGTGCTTAGTACTCAGGGTGCTGGGTGCTCAGTACTCCGGGTGCTGGGTGCCCAGTGCACGGAGTGCTCGGTGCTCAGTGCTCAAGGTGCTGGGTGCTCAGTACTCAGGGTGATCATTGCTCAGAGTGCTGGGTGCTCAGTACTCAGGGTGCTGGGTGCTCAGTACTCAGGGTGCTCAGTGCTCAGTACTCAGGGTGGTCAGTACTCAGTACTAAGTGTGCTCAGTGCTCAGGGTGCTGGGTGATCAGTGCTCGGGGTGCTCGGTGCCCAGTACTCAGGGTGCAGGGTGCTCAGTGCTCAGGGTGCTGGGTGCTCAGTGCTCAGGGTGCTGGGTGCTCAGTGCTCAGGGTGCTGGGTGCTCAGTACTCAGGGTGCTGGGTGCTCAATACTCAGGGTGCTCAGTGCTCAGTACTCAGGGTGCTCAGTGCTCAGTACTCAGGGTGCTCAGTGCTCAGGGTGCTGGGAGCTCAGTGCTCGGGGTGCTGGGTGCTCAGTCCTCAGGTTGCTGGGTGCTCAGTGATCAGGGTGCTCGATGCTCAGTGATCAGGGTGCTGGGTGCTCAGTACTCAGGGTGCTGGGTGCTCAGTGCTCAGGGTGCTGGGTGCTCAGTACTCAGGGTGCTGGGTGCTCAGTGCTCAGGGTGCTGGGTGCTCAGTGCTCAGGGTGCTCGGTGCTTAGTACTAAGGGTGCTCGGTGCTCGGGGTGCTGGGTGCTCAGTGCTCAGGGTGCTGGGTGCTCAGTGCTCAGGGTGCTGGGTGCTCAGTGCTCGGGGTGCTGGGTGCTCAGTGCTCGCGGTGCTGGGTGCTCAGTGTTCGGGGTACTGGGTGCTCAGTACTCGGGGTGCTCGGTGCTCAGTACTCAGGGTGCTTGGTGCTCAGTGCTCAGGGTGCTGGGTGCTCAGTACTCAGGGTGCTGGCTGCTCAGTACTCAGGGTGCTCGGTGCTCAGTACTCAGGGTGCTGCGTGCTCGGTGCTCAGTACGCTAGGTGCTCAGTACTCAGGGTGCTGGCTGCTCAGTAATCAGGGTGCTGGGTGCTCAGTACTCGGGGTGCTGGGTGCTCAGTACTCAGTGTGCTGGGTGCTCAGTACTCAGGGGGCTCAGTGCTTGGGGTGCTGTTTGCTCAGTACTCAGGGTGCTCAGTGCTTGGTGTGTTGGGTGCTCAGTACTCAGGGTGCTGGGTGCTCAGTGCTCAGGGTGCTGGGTGCTCAGTACTCAGGGTGCTGTGTGCTCAGTGCTCGGGGTGCTGGGTGCTCAGTGCTCAGTACTCAGGGTGCTGGGTGCTCAGTGCTCAAGGTGCTGGGTGCTCAGTACTTAGGGTGCTGGGTTCTCAGTGCTCAGGGTGCTGAGTGCTCAGTACTCAGGGTGCTCGGTGCTCCGTGCTCGGGGTGCTGGGTGCTCAGTACTCAGGGTGCTGGGTGCTTAGTACTCAGGGTGCTGGGTGCTCAGTGCTCGGGGTGCTGGGTGCTCATTGCTCAGGGTGCTGGGTGCTCAGTACTCAGGGTGCTGGGTGCTCAGTACTCAGGGTGCTGGGTGCTCAGTACTCAGGGTGCTCAGTGCTCAGTACTCAGGGTGTTCAGGGCTCAGGGTGCTGGGTGCTCACAGCTCGGGGTGCTGGGTGCTCAGTGCTCAGGGTGCTGGGTGCTCAGTGCTCAGGGTGCTCGGTGCTCAGTTCTCAGGGTGCTGGGTGCTCAGTACTCAGGGTGCTGGGTGCTCAGTACTCAGGGTGCTCAGTGCTCAGTACTCAGGGTGCTCAGTGCTCAGTACTCAGGGTGCTCAGTGCTCAGGGTGCTGGGAGCTCAGTGCTCGGGGTGCTGGGTGCTCAGTCCTCAGGTTGCTGGGTGCTCAGTGATCAGGGTGCTCGATGCTCAGTGATCAGGGTGCTGGGTGCTCAGTACTCAGGGTGCTGGGTGCTCAGTGCTCAGGGTGCTGGATGCTCTGTGCTCAGGGTCCTCGGTGCTTAGTACTCAGGGTGCTCGGTGCTCGGGGTGCTGGGTGCTCAGTGCTCGGGGTGCTGGGTGCTCAGTGCTCGGGGTGCTGGGTGCTCAGTGCTCGGGGTGCTGGGTGCTCAGTGCTCGGGGTGCTGGGTGCTCAGTGCTCAGGGTGCTCGGTGCTCAGTACTCAGGGTGCTCAGTGCTCAGTGCTCAGGGTGCTTAGTGCTCAGTACTCAGGGTGCTCAGTGCTCAGTGCTCTGGGTGCTGGGTGCTCAGTGCTCAGGGTGCTGGGTGCTCAGTGCTCAGGGTGCTGGGTGCTCAGTACTCAGGGTGCTGGTTGCTCAGTGCTCGGGGTGCTCGATGCTCAGTACACAGGTTGCTGGGTGCTCAGTGCTCGGGGTGCTGGGTGCTCAGTACTCAGGGTGCTGGGTGCTCAGGGCTCAGTACTCAGCGTGCTGGGTGCTCAGGGCTCAGAGTGTTGGGTGCTCAGTACTCAGGGTGCTGGGTGCTCAGTGCTCAGTGCTCAGGGTGCTCAGTGCTCAGGGTGCTGGGTGCTCAGGGTGCTGGGTGCTCAATGCTCGGGGTGCTGGGTGCTCAGTGCTCAGGGTGCTGGGTGCTCAGTGCTTAGTGCTCAGGGTGCTGGGTGCTCAGTGCTCAGTGCTCAGGGTGCTGGGTGTTCAGTACTCATGGTGCTGGGTGCTCAGTACTCAGGGTGCTGGGTGCTCAGTGCTCAGGGTGCTGGGTGCTCAGTGCTCAGGGTGCTGGGTGCTCAGTACTCAGGGTGCTGGGTGCTCAGTACTCAGGGTGCTCAGTGCTCAGTACTCAGGGTGCTCAGTGCTCAGTACTCAGGATGCTCAGGGCTCAGGGTGCTGGGTGCTCACTGCTCGGGTTGCTGGGTGCTCAGTGCTCAGGGTGCTTGGTGCTCAGTGCTCAGGGTGCTCGGTGCTCAGTTCTCAGTGTGCTGTATGCTCAGTACTCAGGGTGCTGGGTGCTCAGTACTCAGGGTGCTCAGTGCTCAGTACTCAGGGTGCTCAGTGCTCAGTACTCAGGGTGCTCAGTGCTCAGGGTGCTGGGTGCTCAGTGCTCGGGGTGCTGGGTGCTCAGTCCTCAGGGTGCTCATTGCTCAGGGTGCTGGGTGCTCAGTACTCAGGGTGCTGGGTGCTCAGTACTCAGGGTGCTGGGTGCTCAGTACTCAGGGTGCTCAGTGCTCAGTACTCAGGGTGCTCAGTGCTCAGTACTCAGGGTGCTCAGGGCTCAGGGTGCTGGGTGCTCACTGCACGGGGTGCTGGGTGCTCAGTGCTCAGGGTGCTGGGTGCTCAGTGCTCAGGGTGCTCGGTGCTCAGTTCTCAGGGTGCTGGGTGCTCAGTACTCAGGGTGCTGGGTGCTCAGTACTCAGGGTGCTCAGTGCTCAGTACTCAGGGTGCTCAGTGCTCAGTACTCAGGGTGCTCAGTGATCAGGGTGCTGGGTGCTCAGTGCTCGGGGTGCTGGGTGCTCAGTCCTCAGGGTGCTGGGTGCTCAGTGCTCAGGGTGCTCGGTGCTCAGTGATCAGGGTGCTGGGTGCTCAGTACTCAGGGTGCTGGGTGCTCAGTGCTCAGGGTGCTGGGTGCTCAGTACTCAGGGTGCTGGGTGCTCAGTGCTCAGGGTGCTGGGTGCTCAGTGCTCAGGGTGCTCGGTGCTTAGTACTCAGGGTGCTCGGTGCTCGGGATGCTGGGTGCTCAGTGCTCAGGCTGCTGGGTGCTCAGTGCTCAGGGTGCTGGGTGCTCAGTGCTCGGGGTGCTGGGTGCTCAGTGCTCGCGGTGCTGGGTGCTCAGTGCTCGGGGTACTGGGTGCTCAGTACTCGGGGTGCTCGGTGCTCAGTACTCAGGGTGCTTGGTGCTCAGTGCTCAGGGTGCTGGGTGCTCAGTACTCGGGGTGCTGGCTGCTCAGTACTCAGGGTGCTCGGTGCTCAGTACTCAGGGTGCTGCGTGCTCGGTGCTCAGTACGCTAGGTGCTCAGTACTCAGGGTGCTGGCTGCTCAGTAATCAGGGTGCTGGGTGCTCAGTACTCGGGGTGCTGGGTGCTCAGTACTCAGTGTGCTGGGTGCTCAGTACTCAGGGTGCTCAGTGCTTGGGGTGCTGGTTGCTCAGTACTCAGGGTGCTCAGTGCTTGGTGTGTTGGGTGCTCAGTACTCAGGGTGCTGGGTGCTCAGTGCTCAGGGTGCTGGGTGCTCAGTACTCAGGGTGCTGTGTGCTCAGTGCTCGGGGTGCTGGGTGCTCAGTGCTCAGTACTCAGGGTGCTGGGTGCTCAGTGCTCAAGGTGCTGGGTGCTCAGTACTCAGGGTGCTGGGTCCTCAGTGCTCAGGGTGCTGAGTGCTCAGTACTCAGGGTGCTGGGTGCTCCGTGCTCGGGGTGCTGGGTGCTCAGTACTCGGGGTGCTCGGTGCTCAGTACTCAGGGTGCTTGGTGCTCAGTGCTCAGGGTGCTGGGTGCTCAGTACTCAGGGTGCTGGCTGCTCAGTACTCAGGGTGCTCGGTGCTCAGTACTCAGGGTGCTGCGTGCTCGGTGCTCAGTACGCTAGGTGCTCAGTACTCAGGGTGCTGGCTGCTCAGTAATCAGGGTGCTGGGTGCTCAGTACTCGGGGTGCTGGGTGCTCAGTACTCAGTGTGCTGGGTGCTCAGTACTCAGGGTGCTCAGTGCTTGGGGTGCTGGTTGCTCAGTACTCAGGGTGCTCAGTGCTTGGTGTGTTGGGTGCTCAGTACTCAGGGTGCTGGGTGCTCAGTGCTCAGGGTGCTGGGTGCTCAGTACTCAGGGTGCTGTGTGCTCAGTGCTCGGGGTGCTGGGTGCTCAGTGCTCAGTACTCAGGGTGCTGGGTGGTCAGTGCTCAAGGTGCTGGGTGCTCAGTACTCAGGGTGCTGGGTCCTCAGTGCTCAGGGTGCTGAGTGCTCAGTACTCAGGGTGCTGGGTGCTCCGTGCTCGGGGTGCTGGGTGCTCAGTACTCAGGGTGCTGGGTGCTTAGTACTCAGGGTGCTGGGTGCTCAGTGCTCGGGGTGCTGGGTGCTCATTGCTCAGGGTGCTGGGTGCTCAGTACTCAGGGTGCTGGGTGCTCAGTACTCAGGGTGCTGGGTGCTCAGTACTCAGGGTGCTCAGTGCTCAGTACTCAGGGTGTTCAGGGCTCAGGGTGCTGGCTGCTCACTGCTCGGGGTGCTGGGTGCTCAGTGCTCAGGGTGCTGGGTGCTCAGTGCTCAGGGTGCTCGGTGCTCAGTTCTCAGGGTGCTGGGTGCTCAGTACTCAGGGTGCTGGGTGCTCAGTACTCAGGGTGCTCAGTGCTCAGTACTCAGGGTGCTCAGTGCTCAGTACTCAGGGTGCTCAGTGCTCAGGGTGCTGGGAGCTCAGTGCTCAGGGTGCTGGGTGCTCAGTACTCAGGGTGCTGGGTGCTCAGTACTCAGGGTGCTGGGTGCTCATTGCTCAGGGTGCTGGGTGCTCAGTACTCAGGGTGCTGGGTGCTCAGTACTCAGGGTGCTGGGTGCTTAGTACTGAGGGTGCTGGGTGCTCAGTGCTCGGGGTGCTGGGTGCTCATTGCTCAGGGTGCTGGGTGCTCAGTACTCAGGGTGCTGGGTGCTCAGTACTCAGGGTGCTGGGTGCTCAGTACTCAGGGTGCTCAGTGCTCAGTACTCAGGGTGTTCAGGGCTCAGGGTGCTGGGTGCTCACTGCTCGGGGTGCTGGGTGCTCAGTGCTCAGGGTGTTGGGTGCTCAGTGCTCAGGGTGCTCGGTGCTCAGTTCTCAGGGTGCTGGGTGCTCAGTACTCAGGGTGTTGGGTGCTCAGTACTCAGGGTGCTCAGTGCTCAGTACTCAGGGTGCTCAGTGCTCAGTACTCAGGGTGCTCAGTGCTCAGTACTCAGGGTGCTCAGTGCTCAAGGTGCTGGGAGCTCAGTGCTCGGGGTGCTGGGAGCTCAGTGCTCAGGGTGCTGGGTGCTTAGTACTCAGGGTGCTGGGTGCTCAGTGCTCGGGGTGCTGGGTGCTCATTGCTCAGGGTGCTGGGTGCTCAGTACTCAGGGTGCTGGGTGCTCAGTACTCAGGGTGCTGGGTGCTCAGTACTCAGGGTGCTCAGTGCTCAGTACTCAGGGTGTTCAGGGCTCAGGGTGCTGGGTGCTCACTGCTCGGGGTGCTGGGTGCTCAGTGCTCAGGGTGCTGGGTGCTCAGTGCTCAGGGTGCTCGGTGCTCAGTTCTCAGGGTGCTGGTTGCTCAGTACTCAGGGTGCTGGGTGCTCAGTACTCAGGGTGCTCAGTGCTCAGTACTCAGGGTGCTCAGTGCTCAGTACTCAGGGTGCTCAGTGCTCAGTACTCAGGGTGCTCAGTGCTCAGGGTGCTGGGAGCTCAGTGCTCGGGGTGCTGGGTGCTCAGTCCTCAGGTTGCTGGGTGCTCAGTGCTCAGGGTGCTGGATGCTCTGTGCTCAGGGTCCTCGGTGCTTAGTACTCAGGGTGCTCGGTGCTCGGGGTGCTGGGTGCTCAGTGCTCGGGGTGCTGGGTGCTCAGTGCTCGGGGTGCTGGGTGCTCAGTGCTCGGGGTGCTGGGTGCTCAGTGCTCAGGGTGCTCAGTGCTCAGTACTCAGGGTGTTCAGTGCTCAGTGCTCAGGGTGCTCAGTGCTCAGTACTCAGGGTGCTCAGCGCTCAGTGCTCTGGGTGCTGGGTGCTCAGTGCTCAGGGTGCTGGGTGCTCAGTACTCAGGGTGCTGGTTGCTCAGTGCTCGGGGTGCTCGATGCTCAGTACACAGGTTGCTGGGTGCTCAGTGCTCGGGGTGCTGGGTGCTCAGTACTCAGGGTGCTGGGTGCTCAGGGCTCAGTGCTCAGCGTGCTGGGTGCTCAGTGCTCAGAGTGTTGGGTGCTCAGTACTCAGGGTGCTGGGTGCTCAGTGCTAAGTGCTCAGGGTGCTCACTGCTCAGGGTGCTGGGTGCTCAGGGTGCTGGGTGCTCAATGCTCGGGGTGCTGGGTGCTCAGTGCTCAGGGTGCTGGGTGCTCAGTGCTTAGTGCTCAGGGTGCTGGGTGCTCAGTGCTCAGTGGTCAGGGTGCTGGGTGTTCAGTACTCATGGTGCTGGGTGCTCAGTACTCAGGGTGCTGGGTGCTCAGTGCTCAGGGTGCTTGGTGCTCAGTGCTCAGGGTGCTGGGTGCTCAGTACTCAGGGTGCTGGGTGCTCAGTACTCAGGGTGCTCGTTGCTCAGTGCTCAGGGTGCTGGGTGCTCAGTGCGCGGGGTGCTGGGTGTTCAGTACTCAGGGTGCTGGGTGCTCAGTACTCAGGGTGCTGGGTGCTCAGTGCTCAGGGTGCTGAGTGCTCAGTACTCAGGGTGCTGGGTGCTCAGTGCTCGGGGTGCTGGGTGCTCAGTACTCAGGGTGCTGGGTGCTTAGTACTCAGGGTGCTGGGTGCTCAGTGCTCGGGGTGCTGGGTGCTCAGTGCTCGGGGTGCTCGGTGCTCAGTGCTCGGGGTGCTTGGTGCTCAGTAATCAGGGTGCTGGGTGCTCAGTACTCGTTGTGCTGGGTGCTCAGTGCTCAGGGTGCTGGGTGCTCAGTACTCAGGGTGCTCGGTACTCAGTACTCACGGTGCTCAGTGCTCAGTACTCAGGGTGCTCACCCTCAGTGCTCGGGGTGCTGGGTGCTCAGTGCTCGGGGTGCTGGGTGCTCAGTGCTCAGGGTGCTGGGTGCTCAGTGCTTAGAGTGCTGGGTGCTCAGTACTCAGGGTGCTCGGTGCTCAGTACTCAGGGTGCTGGGTGCTCAGTGCTCAGGGTGCTCAGTGCTCAGTACTCAGCGTGCAGGGTGCTCAGTGGTCAGGGTGCTCGGTGCTCAGTACTCAGGGTGCTCAGTGCTCAGGGTGCTGGGTGCTCAGTACTCAGGGTGCAGGGTGCTCAGTGCTCAGTACTCAGGGTGCTCAGTGCTCAGGGTGCTGAGTGCTCAGTGCTCGGGGTGCTGGGTACTCAGTGCTCAGTACACAGGGTGCTGGTTGCTCAGTGCTCGGGGTGCTGGGTGCTCAGTGCTCAGTACTCAGGGAGCTGGGTGCTCAGTGCTCTGGGTGCTGGATGCTCAGTACTCAGGGTGCTGGGTACTCAGTGCTCAGGGTGCTGGTTGCTCAGTACTCAGGGTGCTGGGTGCTCAGTGCTCAGGGTGCTGGGTGCTCAGTACTCAGGGTGCTCATTGCTCAGGGTGCTGGGTGCTCAGTACTCAGGGTGCTGGGTGCTCAGTACTCAGGGTGCTGGGTGCTCAGTACTCAGGGTGCTCAGTGCTCAGTACTCAGGGTGCTCAGTGCTCAGTACTCAGGATGCTCAGGGCTCAGGGTGCTGGGTGCTCACTGCTCGGGGTGCTGGGTGCTCAGTGCTCAGGGTGCTGGGTGCTCAGTGCTCAGGGTGCTCGGTGCTCAGTTCTCAGGGTGCTGGGTGCTCAGTACTCAGGGTGCTGGGTGCTCAGTACTCAGGGTGCTCAGTGCTCAGTACTCAGGGTGCTCAGTGCTCAGTACTCAGGGTGCTCAGTGATCAGGGTGCTGGGTTCTCAGTGCTCGGGGTGCTGGGTGCTCAGTCCTCAGGGTGCTGGGTGCTCAGTGCTCAGGGTGCTCGCTGCTCAGTGATCAGGGTGCTGGGTGCTCAGTACTCAGGGTGCTGGGTGCTCAGTGCTCAGGGTGCTGGGTGCTCAGTACTCAGGGTGCTGGGTGCTCAGTGCTCAGGGTGCTGGGTGCTCAGTGCTCAGGGTGCTCGGTGCTTAGTACTCAGGGTGCTCGGTGCTCGGGGTGCTGGGTGCTCAGTGCTCAGGGTACTGGGTGCTCAGTGCTCAGGGTGCTGGGTGCTCAGTGCTCGGGGTGCTGGGTGCTCAGTGCTCGCGGTGCTGGGTGCTCAGTGCTCGGGGTGCTGGGTGCTCAGTACTCGGGGTGCTTGGTGCTCAGTACTCAGGGTGCTTGGTGCTCAGTGCTCAGGGTGCTGGGTGCTCAGTACTCAGGGTGCTGGCTGCTCAGTACTCAGGGTGCTGCGTGCTCGGTGCTCAGTACGCTAGGTGCTCAGTACTCAGGGTGCTGGCTGCTCAGTAATCAGGGTGCTGGGTGCTCAGTGCTCGGGGTGCTGGGTGCTCAGTGCTCGGGGTGCTGGGTGCTCAGTGCTCGGGGTGCTGGGTGCTCAGTGCTCAGGGTGCTCAGTGCTCAGTACTCAGGGTGCTCAGTGCTCAGTGCTCAGGGTGCTCAGTGCTCAGTACTCAGGGTGCTCAGCGCTCAGTGCTCTGGGTGCTGGGTGCTCAGTGCTGAGGGTGCTGGGTGCTCAGTGCTCAGGGTGCTGGGTGCTCAGTACTCAGGGTGCTGGGTGCTCAGTGCTCGGGGTGCTCGATGCTCAGTACACAGGTTGCTGGGTGCTCAGTGCTCGGGGTGCTGGGTGCTCAGTGCTCGGGGTGCTCGGTGCTCAGTGCTCGGGGTGCTTGGTGCTCAGTAATCAGGGTGCTGGGTGCTCAGTACTCGTTGTGCTGGGTGCTCAGTGCTCAGGGTGCTGGGTGCTCAGTACTCAGGGTGCTCGGTACTCAGTACTCACGGTGCTCAGTGCTCAGTACTCAGGGTGCTCACCCTCAGTGCTCGGGGTGCTGGGTGCTCAGTGCTCGGGGTGCTGGGTGCTCAGTGCTCGGGGTGCTGGGTGCTCAGTGCTCGGGGTGCTGGGTGCTCAGTGCTCAGGGTGCTGGGTGCTCAGTGCTTAGAGTGCTGGGTGCTCAGTACTCAGGGTGCTCGGTGCTCAGTACTCAGGGTGCTGGGTGCTCAGTGCTCAGGGTGCTCAGTGCTCAGTACTCAGCGTGCAGGGTGCTCAGTGGTCAGGGTGCTCGGTGCTCAGTACTCAGGGTGCTCAGTGCTCAGGGTGCTGGTTGCTCAGTACTCAGGGTGCTGGGTGCTCAGTGCTCAGGGTGCTGGGTGCTCAGTACTCAGGGTGCTCATTGCTCAGGGTGCTGGGTGCTCAGTACTCAGGGTGCTGGGTGCTCAGTACTCAGGGTGCTGGGTGCTCAGTACTCAGGGTGCTCAGTGCTCAGTACTCAGGGTGCTCAGTGCTCAGTACTCAGGATGCTCAGGGCTCAGGGTGCTGGGTGCTCACTGCTCGGGGTGCTGGGTGCTCAGTGCTCAGGGTGCTGGGTGCTCAGTGCTCAGGGTGCTCGGTGCTCAGTTCTCAGGGTGCTGGGTGCTCAGTACTCAGGGTGCTGGGTGCTCAGTACTCAGGGTGCTCAGTGCTCAGTACTCAGGGTGCTCAGTGCTCAGTACTCAGGGTGCTCAGTGATCAGGGTGCTGGGTTCTCAGTGCTCGGGGTGCTGGGTGCTCAGTCCTCAGGGTGCTGGGTGCTCAGTGCTCAGGGTGCTCGCTGCTCAGTGATCAGGGTGCTGGGTGCTCAGTACTCAGGGTGCTGGGTGCTCAGTGCTCAGGGTGCTGGGTGCTCAGTACTCAGGGTGCTGGGTGCTCAGTGCTCAGGGTGCTGGGTGCTCAGTGCTCAGGGTGCTCGGTGCTTAGTACTCAGGGTGCTCGGTGCTCGGGGTGCTGGGTGCTCAGTGCTCAGGGTACTGGGTGCTCAGTGCTCAGGGTGCTGGGTGCTCAGTGCTCGGGGTGCTGGGTGCTCAGTGCTCGCGGTGCTGGGTGCTCAGTGCTCGGGGTGCTGGGTGCTCAGTACTCGGGGTGCTTGGTGCTCAGTACTCAGGGTGCTTGGTGCTCAGTGCTCAGGGTGCTGGGTGCTCAGTACTCAGGGTGCTGGCTGCTCAGTACTCAGGGTGCTGCGTGCTCGGTGCTCAGTACGCTAGGTGCTCAGTACTCAGGGTGCTGGCTGCTCAGTAATCAGGGTGCTGGGTGCTCAGTGCTCGGGGTGCTGGGTGCTCAGTACTCAGTGTGCTGGGTGCTCAGTACTCAGGGTGCTCAGTGCTTGGGGTGCTGGTTGCTCAGTACTCAGGGTGCTCAGTGCTTGGTGTGTTGGGTGCTCAGTACTCAGGGTGCTGGGTGCTCAGTGCTCAGGGTGCTCGGTGCTCAGTACTCAGGGTGCTGGGTGCTCAGTGCTCGGGGTGCTGGGTGCTCAGTGCTCAGTACTCAGGGTGCTGGGTGCTCAGTGCTCAAGGTGCTGGGTGCTCAGTACTCAGGGTGCTGGGTCCTCAGTGCTCAGGGTGCTGAGTGCTCAGTAGTCAGGGTGCTGGGTGCTCCGTGCTCGGGGTGCTGGGTGCTCAGTACTCAGGGTGCTGGGTGCTTAGTACTCAGGGTGCTGGGTGCTCAGTGCTCGGGGTGCTGGGTGCTCAGTGCTCGGGGTGCTCGGTGCTCAGTGCTCGGGGTGCTTGGTGCTCAGTAATCAGGGTGCTCGGTGCTCAGTACTCGTTGTGCTGGGTGCTCAGTGCTCAGCGTGCTGGTTGCTCAGTACTCAGGGTGCTCGGTACTCAGTACTCACGGTGCTCAGTGCTCAGTACTCATCGTGCTCAGTGCTCAGTGCTCAGGGTGCTGGGTGCTCAGAGCTTAGAGTGCTGGGTGCTCAGTACTCAGGGTGCTCGGTGCTCAGTACTCAGGGTGCTGGGTGCTCAGTGCTCAGGGTGCTCAGTGCTCAGTACTCAGCGTGCAGGGTGCTCAGTGGTCAGGGTGCTCGGTGCTCAGTACTCAGGGTGCTCAGTGCTCAGGGTGCTGGGTGCTCAGTACTCAGGGTGCAGGGTGCTCAGTGCTCAGTACTCAGGGTGCTCAGTGCTCAGGGTGCTGGGTGCTCAGTGCTCGGGGTGCTGGGTATTCAGTGCTCAGTACACAGGGTGCTGGGTGCTCAGTGCTCGGGGTGCTGGGTGCTCAGTGCTCAGTACTCAGGGAGCCGGGTGCTCAGTGCTCTGGGTGCTGGATGCTCAGTACTCAGGGTGCTGGGTGCTCAGTGCTCAGGGTGCTGGTTGCTCAGTACTCAGGGTGCTGGGTGCTCAGTGCTCAGGGTACTTGGTGCTCAGTACTCAGGGTGCTCATTGCTCAGGGTGCTGGGTGCTCAGTACTCAGGGTGCTGGGTGCTCAGTACTCAGGGTGCTGGGTGCTCAGTAATCAGGGTGCTGGGTGCTCAGTACTCAGGGTGCTGGGTGCTCAGTACTCAGGGTGCTCAGTGCTCAGTACTCAGGGTGCTCAGTGCTCAGTACTCAGGGTGCTCAGGGCTCAGGGTGCTGGGTGCTCACTGCTCGGGTTGCTGGGTGCTCAGTGCTCAGGTTGCTGGGTGCTCAGTGCTCAGGGTGCTCGGTGCTCAGTTCTCAGGGTGCTGGGTGCTCAGTACTCAGGGTGCTGGGTGCTCAGTACTCAGGGTGCTCAGTGCTCAGTACTCAGGGTGCTCAGTGCTCAGTACTCAGGGTGCTCAGTGCTCAGGGTGCTGGGTGCTCAGTGCTCGGGGTGCTGGGTGCTCAGTCCTCAGGGTGCTCATTGCTCAGGGTGCTGGGTGCTCAGTACTCAGGGTGCTGGGTGCTCAGTACTCAGGGTGCTCAGTGCTCAGTACTCAGGGTGCTCAGTGCTAAGTACTCAGGGTGCTCAGGGCTCAGGGTGCTGGGTGCTCACTGCTCGGGGTGCTGGGTGCTCAGTGCTCAGGGTGCTGGGTGCTCAGTGCTCAGGGTGCTCGGTGCTCAGTTATCAGGGTGCTGGGTGCTCAGTACTCAGGTTGCTGGGTGCTCAGTACTCAGGGTGCTCAGTGCTCAGTACTCAGGGTGCTCAGTGCTCAGTACTCAGGGTGCTCAGTGATCAGGGTGCTGGGTGCTCAGTGCTCGGGGTGCTGGGTGCTCAGTCCTCAGGGTGCTGGGTGCTCAGTGCTCAGGGTGCTCGGTGCTCAGTGATCAGGGTGCTGGGTGCTCAGTACTCAGGGTGCTGGGTGCTCTGTGCTCAGGGTGCTGGGTGCTCAGTACTCAGGGTGCTGGGTGCTCAGTGCTCAGGGTGCTGGGTGCTCAGTGCTCAGGGTGCTCGGTGCTTAGTACTCAGGGTGCTCGGTGCTCGGGGTGCTGGGTGCTCAGTGCTCAGGGTGCTGGGTGCTCAGTGCTCAGGGTGCTGGGTGCTCAGTGCTCGGGGTGCTGGGTGCTCAGTGCTCGCGGTGCTGGGTGCTCAGTGCTCGGGGTGCTGGGTGCTCAGTACTCGGGGTGCTCGGTGCTGAGTACTCAGGGTGCTTGGTGCTCAATGCTCAGGGTGCTGGGTGCTCAGTACTCAGGGTGCTGGCTGCTCAGTACTCAGGGTGCTCGGTGCTCAGTACTCAGGGTGCTGCGTGCTCGGTGCTCAGTACGCTAGGTGCTCAGTACTCAGGGTGCTGGCTGCTCAGTAATCAGGGTGCTGGGTGCTCAGTGCTCGGGGTGCTGGGTGCTCAGTACTCAGTGTGCTGGGTGCTCAGTACTCAGGGTGCTCAGTGCTTGGGGTGCTGGTTGCTCAGTACTCAGGGTGCTCAGTGCTTGGTGTGTTGGATGCTCAGTACTCAGGGTCCTGGGTGCTCAGTGCTCAGGGTGCTGGGTGCTCAGTACTCAGGGTGCTGTGTGCTCAGTGCTCGGGGTGCTGGGTGCTCAGTGCTCAGTACTCAGGGTGCTGGGTGCTCAGTGCTCAAGGTGCTGGGTGCTCAGTACTCAGGGTACTGGGTGCTCCGTGCTCGGGGTGCTGGGTGCTCAGTACGCAGGGTGCTGGGTGCTTAGTACTCAGGGTGCTGGGTGCTCAGTGCTCGGGGTGCTGGGTGCTCAGTGCTCGGGGTGCTCGGTGCTCAGTGCTCGGGGTGCTTGGTGCTCAGTAATCAGGGTGCTGGGTGCTCAGTACTCGTTGTGCTGGGTGCTCAGTGCTCAGGGTGCTGGGTGCTCAGTACTCAGGGTGCTCGGTACTCAGTACTCACGGTGCTCAGTGCTCAGTACTCAGGGTGCTCAGTGCTCAGGGTGCTGGGTGCTCAGTGCTTAGAGTTCTGGGTGCTCAGTACTCAGGGTGATCGGTGCTCAGTACTCAGGGTGCTGGGTGCTCAGTGCTCAGGGTGCTCAGTGCTCAGTACTCAGCGTGCAGGGTGCTCAGTGGTCAGGGTGCTCGGTGCTCAGTACTCAGGGTGCTCAGTGCTCAGGGTGCTGGGTGCTCAGTACTCAGGGTGCAGGGTGCTCAGTGCTCAGTACTCAGGGTGCTCAGTGCTCAGGGTGCTGGGTGCTCAGTGCTCGGGGTGCTGGGTACTCAGTGCTCAGTACACAGGGTGCTGGGTGCTCAGTGCTCGGGGTGCTGGGTGCTCAGTGCTCAGTACTCAGGGAGCTGGGTGCTCAGTGCTCTGGGTGCTGGATGCTCAGTACTCAGGGTGCTGGGTGCTCAGTGCTCAGGGTGCTGGTTGCTCAGTACTCAGGGTACTGGGTGCTCAGTGCTCAGGGTGCTGGGTGCTCAGTACTCAGGGTGCTCATTGCTCAGGGTGCTGGGTGCTCAGTACTCAGGGTGCTGGGTGCTCAGTACTCAGGGTGCTGGGTGCTCAGTACTCAGGGTGCTGGGTGCTCAGTACTCAGGGTGCTCAGTGCTCAGTACTCAGGGTGCTCAGTGCTCAGTACTCAGGGTGCTCAGGGCTCAGGGTGCTGGGTGCTCACTGATCGGGTTGCTGGGTGCTCAGTGCTCAGGGTGCTGGGTGCTCAGTGCTCAGGGTGCTCGGTGCTCAGTTCTCAGGGTGCTGGGTGCTCAGTACTCAGGGTGCTGGGTGCTCAGTACTCAGGGTGCTCAGTGCTCAGTACTCAGGGTGCTCAGTGCTCAGTACTCAGGGTGCTCAGTGCTCAGTGTGCTCGGTGCTTAGTACTCAGGGTGCTCGGTGCTCGGGGTGCTGGGTGCTCAGTGCTCAGGGTGCTGGGTGCTCAGTGCTCAGGGTGCTGGGTGCTCAGTACTCAGGGTGCTGGCTGCTCAGTACTCAGGGTGCTCGGTGCTCAGTACTCAGGGTGCTGCGTGCTCGGTGCTCAGTACGCTGGGTGCTCAGTACTCAGGGTGCTGGCTGCTCAGTAATCAGGGTGCTGGGTGCTCAGTGCTCGGGGTGCTGGGTGCTCAGTTCTCAGTGTGCTGGGTGCTCAGTACTCAGGGTGCTCAGTGCTTGTGGTGCTGGTTGCTCAGTACTCAGGGTGCTCAGTGCTTGGGGTGTTGGGTGCTCAGTACTCGGGGTGCTGGGTGCTCAGTACTCAGGGTGCTTGGTGCTCAGTGCTCAGGGTGCTGGGTGCTCTGTACTCAGGGTGCTGGCTGCTCAGTACTCAGGGTGCTCGGTGCTCAGTACTCAGGGTGCTGCGTGCTCGGTGCTCAGTACGCTGGGTGCTCAGTACTCAGGGTGCTGGCTGCTCAGTAATCAGGGTGCTGGGTGCTCAGTGCTCGGGGTGCTGGGTGCTCAGTTCTCAGTGTGCTGGGTGCTCAGTACTCAGGGTGCTCAGTGCTTGTGGTGCTGGTTGCTCAGTACTCAGGGTGCTCAGTGCTTGGGGTGTTGGGTGCTCAGTAAGCAGGGTGCTGGGTGCTCAGTGCTCATGGTGCTGGGTGCTCAGTACTCAGGGTGCTGGGTGCTCAGTGCTCGGGGTGCTGGGTGCTCAGTGCTCAGTACTCAGGGTGCTGGGTGCTCAGTGCTCAGGGTGCTGGGTGCTCAGTGCTCAGGGTGCTGGGTGCTCAGTGCTCAGGGTGCTGGGTACTCAGTGCTCAGGGTGCTGGGTACTCAGTGCTCGGTGTGCTGGGTGCTCAGTACTCAGGGTGCTGGGTGTTCAGTACTCAGGGTGCTCAGTGCTCAGTACTCATGGTTCTCAGTGCTCCGTACAAGGGTGCTCAGTGCTCAGGGTGCTGGGTGCTCAGTGCTCGGGGTGCTGGGTGCTCAGTCCTCAGGGTGCTGAGTGCTCAGTGCTCAGGGTGCTGGGTGCTCAGTGCTCAGGGTGCTGGGTGCTCAGTACTCAGGGTGCTGGGTTCTCAGTGCTCGGGTTGCTGGGTGCTCAGTACTCAGGGTGCTGGGTGCTCAGTGCTCAGGGTGCTGGGTGCTTAGTGCTCAGGGTGCTCGGTGCTTAGTACTCAGGGTGCTCGGTGCTCGCGGTGCTGGGTGCTCAGTGCTCGGGTTGCTGGGTGCTCAGTGCTCGGGGTGCTGGGTGCTCAGTGCTCGGGGTGCTGGGTGCTCAGTGCTCGGGGTGCTGGGTGCTCAGTACTCGGGGTGCTCGGTGCTCAGTACTCAGGGTGCTGGGTGCTCAGTGCTCAGGTTACTGGGTGCTCAGTACTCAGGGTGCTGGGTGCTCGGTGCTCAGTACGCTGGGTGCTCAGTACTCAGGGTGCTGGGTGCCCAGTGCTCGGGGTGCTCAGTACTCAGGGTGATGTGTGTTCAGTGCTCAGGGTACTGGGTGCTCAGTTCTCAGGGTGCTCGGTGCTCAGTACTCAGGGTGCTCAGTGCTCAGGGTGCTGGGTGCTCAGTACTCAGGATGCCTGGTGCTCATTGCTCAGTACTCAGGGTGCTCAGTGATCAGGGTGCTGTGTGCTCAGTGCTCGGGGTGCTGGGTTCTCAGTGCTCAGTACACAGGGTGCTGGGTGCTCAGTGCTCGGGGTGATGGGTGCTCAGTGCTCAGTACTCAGGGTGCTGGGTGCTCAGTGCTCGGGGTGCTGGATGCTCAGTACTCAGGGTGCTGGGTGCTCAGTGCTCAGGGTGCTGGTTGCTCAGTACTCAGGGTGCTGGGTGCTCAGTGCTCAGGGTGCTGGGTGCTCAGTACTCAGGGTGCTCATTGCTCAGGGTGCTGGGTGCTCAGTACTCAGTGTGCTGGGTGCTCAGTACTCAAGGTGCTGGGTGCTCAGTACTCAGGGTGCTCAGTGCTCAGTACTCAGGGTGCTCAGTCCTCACTACTCAGGGTGCTCAGGGCTCAGGGTGCTGGGTGCTCACTGCTCGGGGTGCTGGGTGCTCAGTGCTCAGGGTGCTGGATGCTCAGTGCTCAGGGTGCTCGGTGCTCAGTGCTCAGGGTGCTGGGTGCTCAGTACTCAGGGTGCTGGGTGCTCAGTACTCAGGGTGCTCAGTGCTCAGTACTCAGGGTGCTCAGTGCTCAGGGTGCTGGGTGCTCAGTGCTCGGGGTGCTGGGTGCTCAGTCCTCAGGGTGCTGGGTGCTCAGTGCTCAGGGTGCTCGGTGCTCTGTGTTCAGGGTGCTGGGTGCTCAGTACTCAGGGTGCTGGGTGCTCAGTGCTCGGGGTGCTGGGTGCTCAGTACTCAAGGTGCTGGGTGCTCAGTGCTCAGGGTGCTGGGTGCTCAGTGCTCAGGGTGCTTGGTGCTTAGTACTCAGGGTGCTCGGTGCTCGGGGTGCTGGGTGCTCAGTGCTCGGGGTGCTGGGTGCTCAGTGCTCGGGGTGCTGGGTGCTCAGTGCTCGGGGTGCTGGGTGCTCAGTGCTCGGGGTGCTGGGTGCTCAGTACTCGGGGTGCTCGGTGCTCAGTACTCAGGGTGCTTGGTGCTCTGTGCTCAGGGTGCTGGGTGCTCAGTACTCAGGGTGCTGGCTGCTCAATACTCAGAGTGCTCGGTGCTCAGTACTCAGGGTGCTGGGTGCTCGGTGCTCAGTACGCTGGGTGCTCAGTACTCAGGGTGCTGGCTGCTCAGTACTCAGGGTGCTGGGTGCTCAGTGCTCGGGGTGCTGGGTGCTCATTACTCAGGGTGCTGGGTGCTCAGTCCTCAGGGTGCTCAGTGCTTGGGGTGCTGGTTGCTCAGTACTCAGGGTGCTCAGTGCTTGGGGTGTTGGGTGCTCAGTACTCAGGGTGCTGGGTGCTCAGTGCTCAGGGTGCTGGGTGCTCAGTACTCAGGGTGCTGGGTGCTCAGTGCTCGTTGTGCTGGGTGCTCAGTGCTCAGTGCTTGGGGTGCTGGGTGCTCAGTGCTTGGGGTGCTGGGTGCTCAGTGCTCGGGGTGCTGGGTGCTCAGTGCTCAGGGTGCTGGGTGCTCTGTGCTCAGAGTGCTGGGTGCTCAGTACTCAGGGTGCTCGGTGCTCAGTACTCAGGGTGCTCAGTGCTCAGTACTCATCGTGCTGTGTGCTCAGTGCTCAGGGTGCTCGGTGCTCAGTACTCAGGGTGCTCAGTGCTCAGTACTCAGCGTGCTGGGTGCTCAGTGCTCAGGGTGCTGGGTGCTCAGTACTCAGGGTGCTGGGTGCTTAGTACTCAGGGTGCTCGGTCCTCAGTGCTCAGGGTGCTGGGTGCTCAGTACTCAGGGTGCTGGGTGCTCAGTGCTCAGGGTGCTGGTTGCTCAGTACTCAGGGTTCTGGGTGCTCAGTGCTCAGGGTGCTGGGTGCTCAGTACTCAGGTTGCTCATTGCTCAGGGTGCTGGGTGCTCAGTACTCAGTGTGCTGGGTGCTCAGTACTCAGGGTGCTGGGTGCTCAGTACTCAGGGTGCTCAGTGCTCAGTACTCAGGGTGCTCAGTCCTCAGTACTCAGGGTGCTCAGGGCTCAGGGTACTGGGTGCTCACTGCTCGGGGTGCTGGGTGCTCAGTGCTCAGGGTGCTGGATGCTCAGTGCTCAGGGTGCTCGGTGCTCAGTGCTCAGGGTGCTGGGTGCTCAGTACTCAGGGTGCTGGGTGCTCAGTACTCAGGGTGCTCAGTGCTCAGTACTCAGGGTGCTCAGTGCTCAGGGTGCTGGGTGCTCAGTGCTCGGGGTGCTGGGTGCTCAGTCCTCAGGGTGCTTGGTGCTCAGTGCTCAGGGTGCTGGGTGCTCAGTGCTCGGGGTGCTGGGTGCTCAGTACTCAAGGTGCTGGGTGCTCAGTGCTCAGGGTGCTCGGTGCTCGGGGTGCTGGGTGCTCAGTGCTCGGGGTGCTGGGTGCTCAGTGCTCAGGGTGCTGGGTGCTCAGTGCTCAGGGTGCTCGGTGCTTAGTACTCAGGGTGCTCGGTGCTCGGGGTGCTGGGTGCTCAGTGCTCGGGGTGCTGGGTGCTCAGTGCTCGGGGTGCTGGGTGCTCAGTGCTCGGGGTGCTGGGTGCTCAGTACTCGGGGTGCTCGGTGCTCAGTACTCAGGGTGCTTGGTGCTCTGTGCTCAGGGTGCTGGGTGCTCAGTACTCAGGGTGCTGGCTGCTCAGTACTCAGAGTGCTCGGTGCTCAGTACTCAGGGTGCTGGGTGCTCGGTGCTCAGTACGCTGGGTGCTCAGTACTCAGGGTGCTGGCTGCTCAGTACTCAGGGTGCTGGGTGCTCAGTGCTCGGGGTGCTGGGTGCTCATTACTCATGGTGCTGGGTGCTCAGTCCTCAGGGTGCTCAGTGCTTGGTGTGCTGGTTGCTCAGTACTCAGGGTGCTCAGTGCTTGGGGTGTTGGGTGCTCAGTACTCAGGGTGCTGGGTGCTCAGTGCTCAGGGTGCTGGGTGCTCAGTACTCAGGGTGCTGGGTGCTCAGTGCTCGTTGTGCTGGGTGCTCAGTGCTCAGTGCTTGGGGTGCTGGGTGCTCAGTGCTTGGGGTGCTGGGTGCTCAGTGCTCGGGGTGCTGGGTGCTCAGTGCTCAGGGTGCTGGGTGCTCTGTGCTCAGAGTGCTGGGTGCTCAGTACTCAGGGTGCTCGGTGCTCAGTACTCAGGGTGCTCAGTGCTCAGTACTCATCGTGCTGTGTGCTCAGTGCTCAGGGTGCTCGGTGCTCAGTACTCAGGGTGCTCAGTGCTCAGTACTCAGCGTGCTGGGTGCTCAGTGCTCAGGGTGCTGGGTGCTCAGTACTCAGGGTGCTGGGTGCTTAGTACTCAGGGTGCTCGGTCCTCAGTGCTCAGGGTGCTGGGTGCTCAGTACTCAGGGTGCTGGGTGCTCAGTGCTCAGGCTGCTCAGTGCTCAGTGCTCGGGGTGCTGGGTGCTCAGTACTCAGGGTGCTCAGGGTGCTGGGTGCTCAGTGCTCGGGGTGCTGGGTACTCAGTGCTCAGTACACAGGGTGCTGAGTGCTCAGTGCTCGGGGTGCTGGGTGCTCAGTGCTCAGTACTCAGGGTGCTGGGTGCTCAGTGCTCGGAGTGCTGGATGCTCAGTACTCAGGGTGCTGGGTGCTCAGTGCTCAGGGTGCTGGGTGCTCAGTACTCAGGGTGCTGGGTCCTCTGTGCTCAGGGTGCTGGGTGCTCAGTACTCAGGGTGCTGGGTCCTCTGTGCTCAGGGTGCTGGGTGCTCAGTGCTCGGGGTGCTCAGTACTCAGGGTGCTGTGTGTTCAGTGCTCAGGGTACTGGGTGCTCAGTACTCAGGGTGCTGGGTGCTCAGTACTCATGGTGCTGGGTACTCAGTGCTCAGGGTGCTCATTCTCGGGGTGCTGGGTGCTCAGTACTCAGGGTGCTGGGTGCTCAGTGCTCGCGGTGCTGGGTGCTCAGTGCTCGGGGTGCTCGGTGCTCAGTACTCAGGGTGCTGGGTGCTCAGTACTCAGGGTGCTCAGTGCTCGGGGAGCTCGGTGCTCAGTACTCAGGGTGCTGGGTGCTCAGTGCTCGGGGTGCTCGGTGCTCAGTACTCAGGGTTCTCAGGGCTCAGTGCTCAGGGTGCTGGGTGCTCAGTACTCATAGTGCTCAGTGCTCAGTACTCGGGGTGCTCGGTGCTCAGTACTCAGGGTGCTCAGTGCTCAGTACTCGGGGTGCTGGGTGCTCAGTGCTCAGGGTGCTCAGTGCTCAGTGCTCGGGGTGCTGGGTGCTCAGTTCTCGGGGTGCTTGGTGCTCAGTACTCGGGGTGCTGGGTGCTCAGTGCTCAGGGTGCTGGGTGCTCAGTGCTCGGGGTGCTGGGTGCTCAGTGCTCAGGGTGCTGTGTGCTCAGTGCTCGGGGTGCTCGGTGCTCAGTACTCAGGGTGCTGGGTGCTCAGTACTCAGGGTGCTGGGTGCTCAGTGCTCAGGGTGCTCAGTGCTCAGTACTCAGGGTGCTGGGTGCTCAGTACTCAGGGTGCTAAGAGCTCAGGGTGCTCAGTGCTCTGGGTGCTGGATGCTCAGTGCTCAGTGCACAGGGTGCTGGGTGCTCAGTTCTCTGGGTGCTCAGTGCTCAGTACTCAGGGTGCTGTGTGCTCAGGACTCAGGGTGCTGGGTGCTCAGTACTCAGGGTGCTGTGTGCTCAGTACTCAGGGTGCTGGGTGCTCAGTCCTCGGGGTGCTGTGTGCTCAGTTCTCTGGGTGCTCAGTGCTCAGTACTCAGGGTGCTCATTGCTCAGTACTCAGGGTGCTCAGTGCTCAGTACTCAGGGTGCTCAGTGCTCAGGGTGCTGGGTGATCAGTGCTCGGGGTGCTGGGTGCTCAGTCCTCAGGGTGCTGGGTGCTCAGTGCTCAGGGTGCTCGGTGCTTAGTACTCAGGGTGCTGGGTGCTCAGTACTCGGGGTGCTCGGTGCTCACTGCTCAAGGTGCTGGGTGCTCAGTACTCAGGGTGCTCATTGCTCAGAGTGCTGGGTGCTCAGTACTCTGGGTGCTGGGTGCTCAGTGCTCAGGGTGCTCGGTGCTCAGTACGTTGGGTGCTCAGTACTCAGGGTGCTGGGTGCTCAGTGCTCAGTGTGCTGGGTGCTCACTGCTCAGGGTGCTCGGTGCTCAGTACGTTGGGTGCTCAGTACTCAGGGTGCTGGGTGCTCAGTGCTCGGGGTGCTGGGTGCTCAGTGCTCGGGGTGCTCGGTGCTCAGTACTCAGGGTGCTCAGTGCTCAGTACTCAGGGTGCTGGGTGCTCAGTGCTCAGGGTGCTGGGTGCTCAGTACTCAGGGTGCTGGGTGCTCGGTGCTCAGTACGCTGGGTGCTCAGTACTCAGGGTGCTGGGTGCTCAGTACTCAGGGTGTTCGGTGCTCGGTGCTCAGTACGCTGGGTGCTCAGTACTCAGGGTGCTGGGTGCTCAGTGCTCGGGGTGCTGGGTGCTCAGTACTCAGGGTGCTTGGTGCTCAGTACTAAGGGTGCTCAGTGCTCAGTACGCAGGGTGCTCAGTGCTCAGTGCTCAGGGTGCTGGGTGCTCAGTGCTCGGGGTGCTGGGTGCTCAGTGCTCGGGGTGCCGGGTGCTCAGTGCTCGGGGTGCTGAGTGCTCAGTGCTCAGAGTGCTGGGTGCTCAGTACTCAGGGTGCTCGGTGCTCAGTACTCAGGGTGCTCAGTGCTCAGTACTCAGCGTGCTGGGTGCTCAGTACTCAGGGTGCTGGGTCCTCTGTGCTCAGGGTGCTGGGTGCTCAGTGCTCGGGGTGCTCAGTACTCAGGGTGCTGTGTGTTCAGTGCTCAGGGTACTGGGTGCTCAGTACTCAGGGTGCTGGGTGCTCAGTACTCATGGTGCTGGGTACTCAGTGCTCAGGGTGCTCATTCTCGGGGTGCTGGGTGCTCAGTACTCAGGGTGCTGGGTGCTCAGTGCTCGCGGTGCTGGGTGCTCAGTGCTCGGGGTGCTCGGTGCTCAGTACTCAGGGTGCTGGGTGCTCAGTACTCAGGGTGCTCAGTGCTCGGGGAGCTCGGTGCTCAGTACTCAGGGTGCTGGGTGCTCAGTGCTCGGGGTGCTCGGTGCTCAGTACTCAGGGTTCTCAGGGCTCAGTGCTCAGGGTGCTGGGTGGTCAGTACTCATAGTGCTCAGTGCTCAGTACTCGGGGTGCTCGGTGCTCAGTACTCAGGGTGCTCAGTGCTCAGTACTCGGGGTGCTGGGTGCTCAGTGCTCAGGGTGCTCAGTGCTCAGTGCTCGGGGTGCTGGGTGCTCAGTTCTCGGGGTGCTTGGTGCTCAGTACTCGGGGTGCTGGGTGCTCAGTGCTCAGGGTGCTGGGTGCTCAGTGCTCGGGGTGCTGGGTGCTCAGTGCTCAGGGTGCTGTGTGCTCAGTGCTCGGGGTGCTCGGTGCTCAGTACTCAGGGTGCTGGGTGCTCAGTACTCAGGGTGCTGGGTGCTCAGTGCTCAGGGTGCTCAGTGCTCAGTACTCAGGGTGCTGGGTGCTCAGTACTCAGGGTGCTAAGAGCTCAGGGTGCTCAGTGCTCTGGGTGCTGGATGCTCAGTGCTCAGTGCACAGGGTGCTGGGTGCTCAGTTCTCTGGGTGCTCAGTGCTCAGTACTCAGGGTGCTGTGTGCTCAGGACTCAGGGTGCTGGGTGCTCAGTACTCAGGGTGCTGTGTGCTCATTACTCAGGGTGCTGGGTGCTCAGTCCTCGGGGTGCTGTGTGCTCAGTTCTCTGGGTGCTCAGTGCTCAGTACTCAGGGTGCTCATTGCTCAGAGTGCTGGGTGCTCAGTACTCTGGGTGCTGGGTGCTCAGTGCTCAGGGTGCTCGGTGCTCAGTACGTTGGGTGCTCAGTACTCAGGGTGCTGGGTGCTCAGTGCTCAGTGTGCTGGGTGCTCACTGCTCAGGGTGCTCGGTGCTCAGTACGTTGGGTGCTCAGTACTCAGGGTGCTGGGTGCTCAGTCCTCGGGGTGCTGTGTGCTCAGTTCTCTGGGTGCTCAGTGTTCAGTACTCAGGGTGCTCATTGCTCAGTACTCAGGGTGCTCAGTGCTCAGTACTCAGGGTGCTCAGTGCTCAGGGTGCTGGGTGATCAGTGCTCGGGGTGCTGGGTGCTCAGTCCTCAGGGTGCTGGGTGCTCAGTGCTCAGGTTGCTCGGTGCTTAGTACTCAGGGTGCTGGGTGCTCAGTACTCGGGGTGCTCGGTGCTCACTGCTCAAGGTGCTGGGTGCTCAGTACTCAGGGTGCTCATTGCTCAGAGTGCTGGGTGCTCAGTACTCTGGGTGCTGGGTGCTCAGTGCTCAGGGTGCTCGGTGCTCAGTACGTTGGGTGCTCAGTACTCAGGGTGCTGGGTGCTCAGTGCTCAGTGTGCTGGGTGCTCACTGCTCAGGGTGCTCGGTGCTCAGTACGTTGGGTGCTCAGTACTCAGGGTGCTGGGTGCTCAGTGCTCGGGGTGCTGGGTGCTCAGTGCTCGGGGTGCTCGGTGCTCAGTACTCAGGGTGCTCAGTGCTCAGTACTCAGGGTGCTGGGTGCTCAGTGCTCAGGGTGCTGGGTGCTCAGTACTCAGGGTGCTGGGTGCTCGGTGCTCAGTACGCTGGGTGCTCAGTACTCAGGGTGCTGGGTGCTCAGTACTCAGGGTGTTCGGTGCTCGGTGCTCAGTACGCTGGGTGCTCAGTACTCAGGGTGCTGGGTGCTCAGTGCTCGGGGTGCTGGGTGCTCAGTACTCAGGGTGCTTGGTGCTCAGTACTAAGGGTGCTCAGTGCTCAGTACGCAGGGTGCTCAGTGCTCAGTGCTCGGGGTGCTGGGTGCTCAGTGCTCGGGGTGCTGGGTGCTCAGTGCTCGGGGTGCCGGGTGCTCAGTGCTCGGGGTGCTGAGTGCTCAGTGCTCAGAGTGCTGGGTGCTCAGTACTCAGGGTGCTCGGTGCTCAGTACTCAGGGTGCTCAGTGCTCAGTACTCAGCGTGCTGGGTGCTCAGTACTCAGGGTGCTGGGTCCTCTGTGCTCAGGGTGCTGGGTGCTCAGTGCTCGGGGTGCTCAGTACTCAGGGTGCTGTGTGTTCAGTGCTCAGGGTACTGGGTGCTCAGTACTCAGGGTGCTGGGTGCTCAGTACTCATGGTGCTGGGTACTCAGTGCTCAGGGTGCTCATTCTCGGGGTGCTGGGTGCTCAGTACTCAGGGTGCTGGGTGCTCAGTGCTCGCGGTGCTGGGTGCTCAGTGCTCGGGGTGCTCGGTGCTCAGTACTCAGGGTGCTGGGTGCTCAGTACTCAGGGTGCTCAGTGCTCGGGGAGCTCGGTGCTCAGTACTCAGGGTGCTGGGTGCTCAGTGCTCGGGGTGCTCGGTGCTCAGTACTCAGGGTTCTCAGGGCTCAGTGCTCAGGGTGCTGGGTGCTCAGTACTCATAGTGCTCAGTGCTCAGTACTCGGGGTGCTCGGTGCTCAGTACTCAGGGTGCTCAGTGCTCAGTACTCGGGGTGCTGGGTGCTCAGTGCTCAGGGTGCTCAGTGCTCAGTGCTCGGGGTGCTGGGTGCTCAGTTCTCGGGGTGCTTGGTGCTCAGTACTCGGGGTGCTGGGTGCTCAGTGCTCAGGGTGCTGGGTGCTCAGTGCTCGGGGTGCTGGGTGCTCAGTGCTCAGGGTGCTGTGTGCTCAGTGCTCGGGGTGCTCGGTGCTCAGTACTCAGGGTGCTGGGTGCTCAGTACTCAGGGTGCTGGGTGCTCAGTGCTCAGGGTGCTCAGTGCTCAGTACTCAGGGTGCTGGGTGCTCAGTACTCAGGGTGCTAAGAGCTCAGGGTGCTCAGTGCTCTGGGTGCTGGATGCTCAGTGCTCAGTGCACAGGGTGCTGGGTGCTCAGTTCTCTGGGTGCTCAGTGCTCAGTACTCAGGGTGCTGTGTGCTCAGGACTCAGGGTGCTGGGTGCTCAGTACTCAGGGTGCTGTGTGCTCATTACTCAGGGTGCTGGGTGCTCAGTCCTCGGGGTGCTGTGTGCTCAGTTCTCTGGGTGCTCAGTGCTCAGTACTCAGGGTGCTCATTGCTCAGTACTCAGGGTGCTCAGTGCTCAGTACTCAGGGTGCTCAGTGCTCAGGGTGCTGGGTGATCAGTGCTCGGGGTGCTGGGTGCTCAGTCCTCAGGGTGCTGGGTGCTCAGTGCTCAGGGTGCTCGGTGCTTAGTACTCAGGGTGCTGGGTGCTCAGTACTCGGGGTGCTCGGTGCTCACTGCTCAAGGTGCTGGGTGCTCAGTACTCAGGGTGCTCATTGCTCAGAGTGCTGGGTGCTCAGTACTCTGGGTGCTGGGTGCTCAGTGCTCAGGGTGCTCGGTGCTCAGTACGTTGGGTGCTCAGTACTCAGGGTGCTGGGTGCTCAGTGCTCAGTGTGCTGGGTGCTCACTGCTCAGGGTGCTCGGTGCTCAGTACGTTGGGTGCTCAGTACTCAGGGTGCTGGGTGCTCAGTGCTCGGGGTGCTGGGTGCTCAGTGCTCGGGGTGCTCGGTGCTCAGTACTCAGGGTGCTCAGTGCTCAGTACTCAGGGTGCTGGGTGCTCAGTGCTCAGGGTGCTGGGTGCTCAGTACTCAGGGTGCTGGGTGCTCGGTGCTCAGTACGCTGGGTGCTCAGTACTCAGGGTGCTGGGTGCTCAGTACTCAGGGTGTTCGGTGCTCGGTGCTCAGTACGCTGGGTGCTCAGTACTCAGGGTGCTGGGTGCTCAGTGCTCGGGGTGCTGGGTGCTCAGTACTCAGGGTGCTTGGTGCTCAGTACTATGGGTGCTCAGTGCTCAGTACGCAGGGTGCTCAGTGCTCAGTGCTCGGGGTGCTGGGTGCTCAGTGCTCGGGGTGCTGGGTGCTCAGTGCTCGGGGTGCCGGGTGCTCAGTGCTCGGGGTGCTGAGTGCTCAGTGCTCAGAGTGCTGGGTGCTCAGTACTCAGGGTGCTCGGTGCTCAGTACTCAGGGTGCTCAGTGCTCAGTACTCAGCGTGCTGGGTGCTCAGTGCTCAGGGTGCTCGGTGCTCAGTACTCAGCTTGCTCAGTGCTCAGTACTCAGCGTGCTGGGTGCTCAGTGCTCAGGGTGCTGGGTGCTCAGTACTCAGGGTGCTGCGTGCTTAGTACTCAGGGTGCTTGGTCCTCAGCGCTCAGGGTGCTGGGTGCTCAGTACTCAGGGTGCAGGGTGCTCAGTGCTCAGTACTCTGGGTGCTGGGTGCTCAGTGCTCGGGGTGCTGGGTGCTCAGTGCTCAGGGTGCTGGGTGCTCAGTACTCAGGGTGCTCAGGGTGCTGGGTGCTCAGTGCTCGGGGTGCTGGGTACTCAGTGCTCAGTACACAGGGTGCTGAGTGCTCAGTGCTCGGGGTGCTGGGTGCTCAGTGCTCAGTACTCAGGGTGCTGGGTGCTCAGTGCTCGGGGTGCTGGATGCTCAGTACTCAGGGTGCTGGGTGCTCAGTGCTCAGGGTGCTGGGTGCTCAGTACTCAGGGTGCTGGGTGCTCAGTGCTCAGGGTGCTGGGTGCTCAGTACTCAGGTTGCTGGGTCCTCAGTGCTCAGAGTGCTGGGTGCTCAGTGCTCGGGGTGCTCAGTACTCAGGGTGCTGTGTGTTCAGTGCTCAGGGTACTGGGTGCTCAGTACTCAGGGTGCTCGGTGCTCAGTACTCATGGTGTTGGGTACTCAGTGCTCAGGGTGCTCATTCTCGGGGTGCTGGGTGCTCAGTACTCAGGGTGCTGGGTGCTCAGTGCGCTGGGTGCTGGGTGCTCAGTGCTCGGGGTGCTCGGTGCTCAGTACTCAGGGTGCTGGGTGCTCAGTACTCAGGGTGCTCAGTGCTCGGGGAGCTCGGTGCTCAGTACTCAGGGTGCTGGGTGCTCAGTGCTCCGGGTGCTCGGTGCTCAGTACGCAGGGTTCTCAATGCTCAGTGCTCAGGGTGCTGGGTGCTCAGTACTCCTAGTGCTCACTGCTCAGTACTCGGGGTGCTGGGTGCTCAGTACTCAGGGTGCTCAGTGCTCAGTACTCGGGGTTCTGGGTGCTCAGTGCTCAGGGTGCTCAGTGCTCAGTGCTCGGGGTGCTGGTTGCTCAGTTCTCGGGGTGCTCGGTGCTCAGTACTCGGGGTGCTGGGTGCTCAGTGCTCAGGGTGCTGGGTGCTCACTGCTCGGGGTGCTTGGTGCTCAGTGCTCAGGGTGCTGGGTGCTCAGTGCTCGGGGTGCTCGGTGCTCAGTACTCAGGGTGCTGGGTGCTCAGTACTCAGGGTGCTGGGTGCTCAGTGCTCAGGGTGCTGGGTGCTCAGTACTCAGGGTGCTGGGTGCTCAGTACTCAGGGTGCTAAGAGCTCAGGGTGCTCAGTGCTCGGGGTGCTGGATGCTCAGTGCTCAGTGCACAGGGTGCTGGGTGCTCAGTCCTCGGGGTGCTGGGTGCTCAGTTCTCTGTGTGCTCAGTGCTAAGTACTCAGGGTGCTGTGAGCTCAGTACTCAGGGTGCTGGGTGCTCAGTACTCAGGGAGCTCAGTGCTCGGGGTGCAGGGTGCTCAGTACTCAGGGTGCTGGGTGGTCAGTACTCAGGGTGCTTAATACTCAGGGTGCTGGCTGCTCAGTGCTCGGAGTGCTGGGTGCTCATTCTCGGGGTGCTGGGTGCTCAGTACTCAGGGTGCTGGTTGCTCAGTGCTCGGGTGCTCGGTGCTCAGTACACAGGGTGCTGGGTGCTCAGTGCTCGGGGTGCTGGGTGCTCAGTACTCAGGGTGCTGGGTGCTCAGTGCTCAGTGCTCAGGGTGCTGGTTGCTCAGTGCTCAGAGTATTGGGTGCTCAGTACTCAGGGTGCTGGGTCCTCAGTGCTCAGTGCTCAGGGTGCTCAGTGCTCAGGGTGCTGGGTGCTCAGGGTGCTGGGTGCTCAGTGCTCGGGGTGCTGGGTGCTCAGTGCTCAGTGTGCTGGGTGCTCAGTGCTCAGTGCTCAGGGTGCTGGGTGCTCAGTGCTCAGTAATCAGCGTGCTGGTTGCTCAGTGCTTAGAGTGTTGGGTGCACAGTACTCAGGGTGCTGGGTGCTCAGTGCTCAGTGCTCAGGGTGCTCAGTGCTCAGGGTGCTGGGTGCTCAGGGTGCTGGGTGCTCAGTGCTCGGGGTGCTGGGTGCTCAGTGCTCAGGGTGCTGGGTGCTCAGTGCTCAGTGCTCAGGGTGCTGGGTGCTCAGTGCTCAGTGCTCAGGGTGCTGGGTGTTCAGTACTCAGGGTGCTGGGTGCTCAGTACTCAGGGTGCTGGGTGCTCAGTGGTCAGCGTGCTGGGTGCACAGTGCTCAGGGTGCTGGGTGCTCAGTGCTCAGGGTGCTGGGTGCTCAGTGCTCAGGGTGCTGGGTGCTCAGTACTCAGGGTGCTGGGTGCTCATTACTCAGGGTTCTCGGTGCTCAGTGCTCAGGGTGCTGGGTGCACAGTGCTCAGGGTGCTGGGTGCTCAGTACTCGGGGTGCTGAGTGCTCAGTACTCAGGGTGCTGGGTGCTCAGTGCTCAGGGTGCTGGGTGCTCAGTGCTCGGGGTGCTGGGTACTCAGTGCTCAGTACACAGGGTGCTGGGTGCTCAGTGCTCGGGGTGCTGGGTGCTCAGTGCTCAGTACTCAGGGAGCTGGGTGCTCAGTGCTCTGGGTGCTGGATGCTCAGTACTCAGGGTGCTGGGTGCTCAGTGCTCAGGGTGCTGGTTGCTCAGTACTCAGGGTACTGGGTGCTCAGTGCTCAGGGTGCTGGGTGCTCAGTACTCAGGGTGCTCATTGCTCAGGGTGCTGGGTGCTCAGTACTCAGGGTGCTGGGTGCTCAGTACTCAGGGTGCTGGGTGCTCAGTACTCAGGGTGCTGGGTGCTCAGTACTCAGGGTGCTCAGTGCTCAGTACTCAGGGTGCTCAGTGCTCAGTACTCAGGGTGCTCAGGGCTCAGGGTGCTGGGTGCTCACTGATCGGGTTGCTGGGTGCTCAGTGCTCAGGGTGCTGGGTGCTCAGTGCTCAGGGTGCTCGGTGCTCAGTTCTCAGGGTGCTGGGTGCTCAGTACTCAGGGTGCTGGGTGCTCAGTACTCAGGGTGCTCAGTGCTCAGTACTCAGGGTGCTCAGTGCTCAGTACTCAGGGTGCTCAGTGCTCAGTGTGCTCGGTGCTTAGTACTCAGGGTGCTCGGTGCTCGGGGTGCTGGGTGCTCAGTGCTCAGGGTGCTGGGTGCTCAGTGCTCAGGGTGCTGGGTGCTCAGTGCTCGGGGTGCTGGGTGCTCAGTGCTCGGGGTGCTGGTTGCTCAGTGCTCGGGGTGCTGGGTGCTCAGTACTCGGGGTGCTCGGTGCTCAGTACTCAGGGTGCTTGGTGCTCAGTGCTCAGGGTGCTGGGTGCTCAGTACTCAGGGTGCTGGCTGCTCAGTACTCAGGGTGCTCGGTGCTCAGTACTCAGGGTGCTGCGTGCTCGGTGCTCAGTACGCTGGGTGCTCAGTACTCAGGGTGCTGGCTGCTCAGTTATCAGGGTGCTGGGTGCTCAGTGCTCGGGGTGCTGGGTGCTCAGTTCTCAGTGTGCTGGGTGCTCAGTACTCAGGGTGCTCAGTGCTTGTGGTGCTGGTTGCTCAGTACTCAGGGTGCTCAGTGCTTGGGGTGTTGGGTGCTCAGTAAGCAGGGTGCTGGGTGCTCAGTGCTCATGGTGCTGGGTGCTCAGTACTCAGGGTGCTGGGTGCTCAGTGCTCGGGGTGCTGGGTGCTCAGTGCTCAGTACTCAGGGTGCTGGGTGCTCAGTGCTCAGGGTGCTGGGTGCTCAGTGCTCAGGGTGCTGGGTGCTCAGTGCTCAGGGTGCTGGGTACTCAGTGCTCAGGGTGCTGGGTACTCAGTGCTCTGTGTGCTGGGTGCTCAGTACTCAGGGTGCTGGGTGTTCAGTACTCAGGGTGCTCAGTGCTCAGTACTCATGGTTCTCAGTGCTCCGTACAAGGGTGCTCAGTGCTCAGGGTGCTGGGTGCTCAGTGCTCGGGGTGCTGGGTGCTCAGTCCTCAGGGTGCTGAGTGCTCAGTGCTCAGGGTGCTGGGTGCTCAGTGCTCAGGGTGCTGGGTGCTCAGTACTCAGGGTGCTGGGTTCTCAGTGCTCGGGTTGCTGGGTGCTCAGTACTCAGGGTGCTGGGTGCTCAGTGCTCAGGGTGCTGGGTGCTTAGTGCTCAGGGTGCTCGGTGCTTAGTACTCAGGGTGCTCGGTGCTCGCGGTGCTGGGTGCTCAGTGCTCGGGTTGCTGGGTGCTCAGTGCTCGGGGTGCTGGGTGCTCAGTGCTCGGGGTGCTGGGTGCTCAGTGCTCGGGGTGCTGGGTGCTCAGTACTCGGGGTGCTCGGTGCTCAGTACTCAGGGTGCTGGGTGCTCAGTGCTCAGGTTACTGGGTGCTCAGTACTCAGGGTGCTGGGTGCTCGGTGCTCAGTACGCTGGGTGCTCAGTGCTCGGGGTGCTCAGTACTCAGGGTGATGTGTGTTCAGTGCTCAGGGTACTGGGTGCTCAGTTCTCAGGGTGCTCGGTGCTCAGTACTCAGGGTGCTCAGTGCTCAGGTTGCTGGGTGCTCAGTACTCAGGATGCCTGGTGCTCATTGCTCAGTACTCAGGGTGCTCAGTGATCAGGGTGCTGTGTGCTCAGTGCTCGGGGTGCTGGGTTCTCAGTGCTCAGTACACAGGGTGCTGGGTGCTCAGTGCTCGGGGTGATGGGTGCTCAGTGCTCAGTACTCAGGGTGCTGGGTGCTCAGTGCTCGGGGTGCTGGATGCTCAGTACTCAGGGTGCTGGGTGCTCAGTGCTCAGGGTGCTGGTTGCTCAGTACTCAGGGTGCTGGGTGCTCAGTGCTCAGGGTGCTGGGTGCTCAGTACTCAGGGTGCTCATTGCTCAGGGTGCTGGGTGCTCAGTACTCAGTGTGCTGGGTGCTCAGTACTCAAGGTGCTGGGTGCTCAGTACTCAGGGTGCTCAGTGCTCAGTACTCAGGGTGCTCAGTCCTCAGTACTCAGGGTGCTCAGGGCTCAGGGTGCTGGGTGCTCACTGCTCGGGGTGCTGGGTGCTCAGTGCTCAGGGTGCTGGATGCTCAGTGCTCAGGGTGCTCGGTGCTCAGTGCTCAGGGTGCTGGGTGCTCAGTACTCAGGGTGCTGGGTGCTCAGTACTCAGGGTGCTCAGTGCTCAGTACTCAGGGTGCTCAGTGCTCAGGGTGCTGGGTGCTCAGTGCTCGGGGTGCTGGGTGCTCAGTCCTCAGGGTGCTGGGTGCTCAGTGCTCAGGGTGCTCGGTGCTCTGTGTTCAGGGTGCTGGGTGCTCAGTACTCAGGGTGCTGGGTGCTCAGTGCTCGGGGTGCTGGGTGCTCAGTACTCAAGGTGCTGGGTGCTCAGTGCTCAGGGTGCTGGGTGCTCAGTGCTCAGGGTGCTTGGTGCTTAGTACTCAGGGTGCTCGGTGCTCGGGGTGCTGGGTGCTCAGTGCTCGGGGTGCTGGGTGTTCAGTGCTCGGGGTGCTGGGTGCTCAGTGCTCGGGGTGCTGGGTGCTCAGTGCTCGGGGTGCTGGGTGCTCAGTACTCGGGGTGCTCGGTGCTCAGTACTCAGGGTGCTTGGTGCTCTGTGCTCAGGGTGCTGGGTGCTCAGTACTCAGGGTGCTGGCTGCTCAATACTCAGAGTGCTCGGTGCTCAGTACTCAGGGTGCTGGGTGCTCGGTGCTCAGTACGCTGGGTGCTCAGTACTCAGGGTGCTGGCTGCTCAGTACTCAGGGTGCTGGGTGCTCAGTGCTCGGGGTGCTGGGTGCTCATTACTCAGGGTGCTGGGTGCTCAGTCCTCAGGGTGCTCAGTGCTTGGGGTGCTGGTTGCTCAGTACTCAGGGTGCTCAGTGCTTGGGGTGTTGGGTGCTCAGTACTCAGGGTGCTGGGTGCTCAGTGCTCAGGGTGCTGGGTGCTCAGTACTCAGGGTGCTGGGTGCTCAGTGCTCGTTGTGCTGGGTGCTCAGTGCTCAGTGCTTGGGGTGCTGGGTGCTCAGTGCTTGGGGTGCTGGGTGCTCAGTGCTCGGGGTGCTGGGTGCTCAGTGCTCAGGGTGCTGGGTGCTCTGTGCTCAGAGTGCTGGGTGCTCAGTACTCAGGGTGCTCGGTGCTCAGTACTCAGGGTGCTCAGTGCTCAGTACTCATCGTGCTGTGTGCTCAGTGCTCAGGGTGCTCGGTGCTCAGTACTCAGGGTGCTCAGTGCTCAGTACTCAGCGTGCTGGGTGCTCAGTGCTCAGGGTGCTGGGTGCTCAGTACTCAGGGTGCTGGGTGCTTAGTACTCAGGGTGCTCGGTCCTCAGTGCTCAGGGTGCTGGGTGCTCAGTACTCAGGGTGCTGGGTGCTCAGTGCTCAGGGTGCTGGTTGCTCAGTACTCAGGGTTCTGGGTGCTCAGTGCTCAGGGTGCTGGGTGCTCAGTACTCAGGTTGCTCATTGCTCAGGGTGCTGGTTGCTCAGTACTCAGTGTGCTGGGTGCTCAGTACTCAGGGTGCTGGGTGCTCAGTACTCAGGGTGCTCAGTGCTCAGTACTCAGGGTGCTCAGTACTCAGTACTCAGGGTGCTCAGGGCTCAGGGTACTGGGTGCTCACTGCTCGGGGTGCTGGGTGCTCAGTGCTCAGGGTGCTGGATGCTCAGTGCTCAGGGTGCTCGGTGCTCAGTGCTCAGGGTGCTGGGTGCTCAGTACTCAGGGTGCTGGGTGCTCAGTACTCAGGGTGCTCAGTGCTCAGTACTCAGGGTGCTCAGTGCTCAGGGTGCTGGGTGCTCAGTGCTCGGGGTGCTGGGTGCTCAGTCCTCAGGGTGCTTGGTGCTCAGTGCTCAGGGTGCTCGGTGCTCTGTGATCAGGGTGCTGGGTGCTCAGTACTCAGGGTGCTGGGTGCTCAGTGCTCGGGGTGCTGGGTGCTCAGTACTCAAGGTGCTGGGTGCTCAGTGCTCAGGGTGCTGGGTGCTCAGTGCTCAGGGTGCTCGGTGCTTAGTACTCAGGGTGCTCGGTGCTCGGGGTGCTGGGTGCTCAGTGCTCGGGGTGCTGGGTGCTCAGTGCTCGGGGTGCTGGGTGCTCAGTGCTCGGGGTGCTGGGTGCTCAGTGCTCGGGGTGCTGGGTGCTCAGTACTCGGGGTGCTCGGTGCTCAGTACTCAGGGTGCTTGGTGCTCTGTGCTCAGGGTGCTGGGTGCTCAGTACTCAGGGTGCTGGCTGCTCAGTACTCAGAGTGCTCGGTGCTCAGTACTCAGGGTGCTGGGTGCTCGGTGCTCAGTACGCTGGGTGCTCAGTACTCAGGGTGCTGGCTGCTCAGTACTCAGGGTGCTGGGTGCTCAGTGCTCGGGGTGCTGGGTGCTCATTACTCATGGTGCTGGGTGCTCAGTCCTCAGGGTGCTCAGTGCTTGGTGTGCTGGTTGCTCAGTACTCAGGGTGCTCAGTGCTTGGGGTGTTGGGTGCTCAGTACTCAGGGTGCTGGGTGCTCAGTGCTCAGGGTGCTGGGTGCTCAGTACTCAGGGTGCTGGGTGCTCAGTGCTCGTTGTGCTGGGTGCTCAGTGCTCAGTGCTTGGGGTGCTGGGTGCTCAGTGCTTGGGGTGCTGGGTGCTCAGTGCTCGGGGTGCTGGGTGCTCAGTGCTCAGGGTGCTGGGTGCTCTGTGCTCAGAGTGCTGGGTGCTCAGTACTCAGGGTGCTCGGTGCTCAGTACTCAGGGTGCTCAGTGCTCAGTACTCATCGTGCTGTGTGCTCAGTGCTCAGGGTGCTCGGTGCTCAGTACTCAGGGTGCTCAGTGCTCAGTACTCAGCGTGCTGGGTGCTCAGTGCTCAGGGTGCTGGGTGCTCAGTACTCAGGGTGCTGGGTGCTTAGTACTCAGGGTGCTCGGTCCTCAGTGCTCAGGGTGCTGGGTGCTCAGTACTCAGGGTGCTGGGTGCTCAGTGCTCAGGCTGCTCAGTGCTCAGTGCTCGGGGTGCTGGGTGCTCAGTACTCAGGGTGCTCAGGGTGCTGGGTGCTCAGTGCTCGGGGTGCTGGGTACTCAGTGCTCAGTACACAGGGTGCTGAGTGCTCAGTGCTCGGGGTGCTGGGTGCTCAGTGCTCAGTACTCAGGGTGCTGGGTGCTCAGTGCTCGGAGTGCTGGATGCTCAGTACTCAGGGTGCTGGGTGCTCAGTGCTCAGGGTGCTGGGTGCTCAGTACTCAGGGTGCTGGGTCCTCTGTGCTCAGGGTGCTGGGTGCTCAGTACTCAGGGTGCTGGGTCCTCTGTGCTCAGGGTGCTGGGTGCTCAGTGCTCGGGGTGCTCAGTACTCAGGGTGCTGTGTGTTCAGTGCTCAGGGTACTGGGTGCTCAGTACTCAGGGTGCTGGGTGCTCAGTACTCATGGTGCTGGGTACTCAGTGCTCAGGGTGCTCATTCTCGGGGTGCTGGGTGCTCAGTACTCAGGGTGCTGGGTGCTCAGTGCTCGCGGTGCTGGGTGCTCAGTGCTCGGGGTGCTCGGTGCTCAGTACTCAGGGTGCTGGGTGCTCAGTACTCAGGGTGCTCAGTGCTCGGGGAGCTCGGTGCTCAGTACTCAGGGTGCTGGGTGCTCAGTGCTCGGGGTGCTCGGTGCTCAGTACTCAGGGTTCTCAGGGCTCAGTGCTCAGGGTGCTGGGTGCTCAGTACTCATAGTGCTCAGTGCTCAGTACTCGGGGTGCTCGGTGCTCAGTACTCAGGGTGCTCAGTGCTCAGTACTCGGGGTGCTGGGTGCTCAGTGCTCAGGGTGCTCAGTGCTCAGTGCTCGGGGTGCTGGGTGCTCAGTTCTCGGGGTGCTTGGTGCTCAATACTCGGGGTGCTGGGTGCTCAGTTCTCAGGGTGCTGGGTGCTCAGTGCTCGGGGTGCTGGGTGCTCAGTGCTCAGGGTGCTGTGTGCTCAGTGCTCGGGGTGCTCGGTGCTCAGTACTCAGGGTGCTGGGTGCTCAGTACTCAGGGTGCTGGGTGCTCAGTGCTCAGGGTGCTCAGTGCTCAGTACTCAGGGTGCTGGGTGCTCAGTACTCAGGGTGCTAAGAGCTCAGGGTGCTCAGTGCTCTGGGTGCTGGATGCTCAGTGCTCAGTGCACAGGGTGCTGGGTGCTCAGTTCTCTGGGTGCTCAGTGCTCAGTACTCAGGGTGCTGTGTGCTCAGGACTCAGGGTGCTGGGTGCTCAGTACTCAGGGTGCTGTGTGCTCAGTACTCAGGGTGCTGGGTGCTCAGTCCTCGGGGTGCTGTGTGCTCAGTTCTCTGGGTGCTCAGTGCTCAGTACTCAGGGTGCTCATTGCTCAGTACTCAGGGTGCTCAGTGCTCAGTACTCAGGGTGCTCAGTGCTCAGGGTGCTGGGTGATCAGTGCTCGGGGTGCTGTGTGCTCAGTCCTCAGGGTGCTGGGTGCTCAGTGCTCAGTGTGCTCGGTGCTTAGTACTCAGGGTGCTGGGTGCTCAGTACTCGGGGTGCTCGGTGCTCACTGCTCAAGGTGCTGGGTGCTCAGTACTCAGGGTGCTCATTGCTCAGAGTGCTGGGTGCTCAGTACTCTGGGTGCTGGGTGCTCAGTGCTCAGGGTGCTCGGTGCTCAGTACGTTGGGTGCTCAGTACTCAGGGTGCTGGGTGCTCAGTGCTCAGTGTGCTGGTTGCTCACTGCTCAGGGTGCTCGGTGCTCAGTACGTTGGGTGCTCAGTACTCAGGGTGCTGGGTGCTCAGTGCTCGGGGTGCTGGGTGCTCAGTGCTCGGGGTGCTCGGTGCTCAGTACTCAGGGTGCTCAGTGCTCAGTACTCAGGGTGCTGGGTGCTCAGTGCTCAGGGTGCTGGGTGCTCAGTACTCAGGGTGCTGGGTGCTCGGTGCTCAGTACGCTGGGTGCTCAGTACTCAGGGTGCTGGGTGCTCAGTACTCAGGGTGTTCGGTGCTCGGTGCTCAGTACGCTGGGTGCTCAGTACTCAGGGTGCTGGGTGCTCAGTGCTCGGGGTGCTGGGTGCTCAGTACTCAGGGTGCTTGGTGCTCAGTACTAAGGGTGCTCAGTGCTCAGTACGCAGGGTGCTCAGTGCTCAGTGCTCGGGGTGCTGGGTGCTCAGTGCTCGGGGTGCTGGGTGCTCAGTGCTCGGGGTGCCGGGTGCTCAGTGCTCGGGGTGCTGAGTGCTCAGTGCTCAGAGTGCTGGGTGCTCAGTACTCAGGGTGCTCAGTGCTCAGTACTCAGGGTGCTCAGTGCTCAGTACTCAGCGTGCTGGGTGCTCAGTGCTCAGGGTGCTCGGTGCTCAGTACTCAGCTTGCTCAGTGCTCAGTACTCAGCGTGCTGGGTGCTCAGTGCTCAGGGTGCTGGGTGCTCAGTACTCAGGGTGCTGCGTGCTTAGTACTCAGGGTGCTTGGTCCTCAGCGCTCAGGGTGCTGGGTGCTCAGTACTCAGGGTGCAGGGTGCTCAGTGCTCAGTACTCTGGGTGCTGGGTGCTCAGTGCTCGGGGTGCTGGGTGCTCAGTGCTCAGGGTGCTGGGTGCTCAGTACTCAGGGTGCTCAGGGTGCTGGGTGCTCAGTGCTCGGGGTGCTGGGTACTCAGTGCTCAGTAAACAGGGTGCTGAGTGCTCAGTGCTCGGGGTGCTGGGTGCTCAGTGCTCAGTACTCAGGGTGCTGGGTGCTCAGTGCTCGGGGTGCTGGATGCTCAGTACTCAGGGTGCTGGGTGCTCAGTGCTCAGGGTGCTGGGTGCTCAGTACTCAGGGTGCTGGGTGCTCAGTGCTCAGGGTGCTGGGTGCTCAGTACTCAGGTTGCTGGGTCCTCAGTGCTCAGAGTGCTGGGTGCTCAGTGCTCGGGGTGCTCAGTACTCAGGGTGCTGTGTGTTCAGTGCTCAGGGTACTGTGTGCTCAGTACTCAGCGTGCTCGGTGCTCAGTACTCATGGTGTTGGGTACTCAGTGCTCAGGGTGCTCATTCTCGGGGTGCTGGGTGCTCAGTACTCAGGGTGCTGGGTGCTCAGTGCGCTGGGTGCTGGGTGCTCAGTGCTCGGGGTGCTCGGTGCTCAGTACTCAGGGTGCTGGGTGCTCAGTACTCAGGGTGCTCAGTGCTCGGGGAGCTCGGTGCTCAGTACTCAGGGTGCTGGGTGCTCAGTGCTCCGGGTGCTCGGTGCTCAGTAAGCAGGGTTCTCAATGCTCAGTGCTCAGGGTGCTGGGTGCTCAGTACTCCTAGTGCTCACTGCTCAGTACTCGGGGTGCTGGGTGCTCAGTACTCAGGGTGCTCAGTGCTCAGTACTCGGGGTTCTGGGTGCTCAGTGCTCAGGGTGCTCAGTGCTCAGTGCTCGGGGTGCTGGTTGCTCAGTTCTCGGGGTGCTCGGTGCTCAGTACTCGGGGTGCTGGGTGCTCAGTGCTCAGGGTGCTGGGTGCTCACTGCTCGGGGTGCTTGGTGCTCAGTGTTCAGGGTGCTGGGTGCTCAGTGCTCGGGGTGCTCGGTGCTCAGTACTCAGGGTGCTGGGTGCTCAGTACTCAGGGTGCTGGGTGCTCAGTGCTCAGGGTGCTGGGTGCTCAGTACTCAGGGTGCTGGGTGCTCAGTACTCAGGGTGCTAAGAGCTCAGGGTGCTCAGTGCTCGGGGTGCTGGATGCTCAGTGCTCAGTGCACAGGGTGCTGGGTGCTCAGTCCTCGGGGTGCTGGGTGCTCAGTTCTCTGTGTGCTCAGTGCTCAGTACTCAGGGTGCTGTGAGCTCAGTACTCAGGGTGCTGGGTGCTCAGTACTCAGGGAGCTCAGTGCTCGGGGTGCAGGGTGCTCAGTACTCAGGGTGCTGGGTGGTCAGTACTCAGGGTGCTTAATATTCAGGGTGCTGGCTGCTCAGTGCTCGGAGTGCTGGGTGCTCATTCTCGGGGTGCTGGGTGCTCAGTACTCAGGGTGCTGGTTGCTCAGTGCTCGGGTGCTCGGTGCTCAGTACACAGGGTGCTGGGTGCTCAGTGCTCGGGGTGCTGGGTGCTCAGTACTCAGGGTGCTGGGTGCTCAGTGCTCAGTGCTCAGGGTGCTTGTTGCTCAGTGCTCAGAGTGTTGGGTGCTCAGTACTCAGGGTGCTGGGTCCTCAGTGCTCAGTGCTCAGGGTGCTCAGTGCTCAGGGTGCTGGGTGCTCAGGGTGCTGGGTGCTCAGTGCTCGGGGTGCTGGGTGCTCAGTGCTCAGTGTGCTGGGTGCTCAGTGCTCAGTGCTCAGGGTGCTGGGTGCTCAGTGCTCAGTACTCAGTGTGCTGGGGGCTCAGTACTCAGGGTGCTGGGTGCTCAGTACTCAGGGTGCTCGGTGCTCAGTACTCAGGGTGCTGGGTCCTCAGTGCTCAGGGTGCTGAGTGCTCAGTACTCAGGGTGCTGGGTGCTCAGTACTCGGGGTGCAGGGTGCTCAGTACTCAGGGTGCTGGGTGCTCAGTACTCAGTATGCTGGGTGCTCAGTGCTCGGGGTGCTCAGTACTCAGGGTGCTGTGTGTTCAGTGCTCAGGGTACTGGGTGCTCAGTACTCAGGGTGCTCAGTGCTTGGGGTGCTGGGTGCGCAGTACTCAGGGTGTTGGGTGCTCAGTACTCAGGGTGCTCAGTGCTTGGGGTGCTGGGTGCTCAGTACTCAGGGTGCTCAGTGCTTGGGGTGTTGGGTGCTCAGTACTCACGGTGCTGGGTGCTCAGTGCTCAGGGTGCTGGGTGCTCAGTACTCAGGGTGCTGGGTGCTCATTACTCAGGGTGCTAGGTGCTCAGTGCTCGGGGTGCTGGGTGCTCAGTGCTCGGGGTGCTGGGTGCTCAGTGCTCAGGGTGCTGGGTGCTCAGTGCTCAGGTTTCTGGGTGCTCAGTGCTCGGGGCGCTGGGTGCTCAGTGCTCGGGGTGCTGGGTGCTGAGTACTCAGGGTGCTGGGTGCTCAGTGCTCGGGGTGCTCGGTGCTCAGTACGTTGGGTGCTCACTACTCAGGGTGCTGGGTGCTCAGTGCTCAGGGTGCTGGGTGCTCAGTGCTCAGGGTGCTGGGTGCTCAGTGCTCAGGGTGCTGGGTGCTCAGTACTCAGGGTGCTGGGTGCGCAGTGCTCGGGGTGCTGGGTGCTCAGTGCTCAGGGTGCTGGGTGCTCAGTACTCAGGGTGCTGCGTGCTTAGTACTCAGGGTGCTTGGTCCTCAGCGCTCAGGGTGCTGGGTGCTCAGTACTCAGGGTGCAGGGTGCTCAGTGCTCAGTACTCTGGGTGCTGGGTGCTCAGTGCTCGGGGTGCTGGGTGCTCAGTGCTCAGGGTGCTGGGTGCTCAGTACTCAGGGTGCTCAGGGTGCTGGGTGCTCAGTGCTCGGGGTGCTGGGTACTCAGTGCTCAGTACACAGGGTGCTGAGTGCTCAGTGCTCGGGGTGCTGGGTGCTCAGTGCTCAGTACTCAGGGTGCTGGGTGCTCAGTGCTCGGGGTGCTGGATGCTCAGTACTCAGGGTGCTGGGTGCTCAGTGCTCAGGGTGCTGGGTGCTCAGTACTCACGGTGCTGGGTGCTCAGTGCTCAGGGTGCTGGGTGCTCAGTACTCAGGTTGCTGGGTCCTCAGTGCTCAGAGTGCTGGGTGCTCAGTGCTCGGGGTGCTCAGTACTCAGGGTGCTGTGTGTTCAGTGCTCAGGGTACTGGGTGCTCAGTACTCAGGGTGCTCGGTGCTCAGTACTCATGGTGTTGGGTACTCAGTGCTCAGGGTGCTCATTCTCGGGGTGCTGGGTGCTCAGTACTCAGGGTGCTGGGTGCTCAGTGCGCGGGGTGCTGTGTGCTCAGTGCTCGGGGTGCTCGGTGCTCAGTACTCAGGGTGCTGGGTGCTCAGTACTCAGGGTGCTCAGTGCTCGGGGAGCTCGGTGCTCAGTACTCAGGGTGCTGGGTGCTCAGTGCTCGGGGTGCTCGGTGCTCAGTACGCAGGGTTCTCAATGCTCAGTGCTCAGGGTGCTGGGTGCTCAGTACTCCTAGTGCTCACTGCTCAGTACTCGGGGTGCTGGGTGCTCAGTACTCAGGGTGCTCAGTGCTCAGTACTCGGGGTTCTGGGTGCTCAGTGCTCAGGGTGCTCAGTGCTCAGTGCTCGGGGTGCTGGTTGCTCAGTTCTCGGGGTGCTCGGTGCTCAGTACTCGGGGTGCTGGGTGCTCAGTGCTCAGGGTGCTGGGTGCTCACTGCTCGGGGTGCTTGGTGCTCAGTGCTCAGGGTGCTGGGTGCTCAGTGCTCGGGGTGCTCGGTGCTCAGTACTCAGGGTGCTGGGTGCTCAGTACTCAGGGTGCTGGGTGCTCAGTGCTCAGGGTGCTGGGTGCTCAGTACTCAGGGTGCTGGGTGCTCAGTACTCAGGGTGCTAAGAGCTCAGGGTGCTCAGTGCTCGGGGTGCTGGATGCTCAGTGCTCAGTGCACAGGGTGCTGGGTGCTCAGTCCTCGGGGTGCTGGGTGCTCAGTTCTCTGTGTGCTCAGTGCTCAGTACTCAGGGTGCTGTGAGCTCAGTACTCAGGGTGCTGGGTGCTCAGTACTCAGGGAGCTCAGTGCTCGGGGTGCAGGGTGCTCAGTACTCAGGGTGCTGGGTGGTCAGTACTCAGGGTGCTTAATACTCAGGGTGCTGGCTGCTCAGTGCTCAGAGTGCTGGGTGCTCATTCTCGGGGTGCTGGGTGCTCAGTACTCAGGGTGCTGGTTGCTCAGTGCTCGGGTGCTCGGTGCTCAGTACACAGGGTGCTGGGTGCTCAGTGCTCGGGGTGCTGGGTGCTCAGTACTCAGGGTGCTGGGTGCTCAGTGCTCAGTGCTCAGGGTGCTGGTTGCTCAGTGCTCAGAGTGTTGAGTGCTCAGTACTCAGGGTGCTGGGTCCTCAGTGCTCAGTGCTCAGGGTGCTCAGTGCTCAAGGTGCTGGGTGCTCAGGGTGCTGGGTGCTCAGTGCTCGGGGTGCTGGGTGCTCAGTGCTCAGTGTGCTGGGTGCTCAGTGCTCAGTGCTCAGGGTGCTGGGTGCTCAGTGCTCAGTACTCAGCGTGCTGGTTGCTCAGTGCTCAGAGTGTTGGGTGCACAGTACTCAGGGTGCTGGGTGCTCAGTGCTCAGTGCTCAGGGTGCTCAGTGCTCAGGGTGCTGGGTGCTCAGGGTGCTGGGTGCTCAGTGCTCGGGGTGCTGGGTGCTCAGTGCTCAGGGTGCTGGGTGCTCAGTGCTCAGTGCTCAGGGTGCTGGGTGCTCAGTGCTCAGTGCTCAGGGTGCTGGGTGTTCAGTACTCAGGGTGCTGGGTGCTCAGTACTCAGGGTGCTGGGTGCTCAGGGCTCAGCGTGCTGGGTGCTCAGTGCTCAGGGTGCTGGGTGCTCAGTACTCAGGGTGCTGGGTGCTCAGTACTCAGGGTGCTCGGTGCTCAGTGCTCAGGGTGCTGGGTGCTCAGTGCTCGGGGTGCTGGGTGTTCAGTACTAAGGGAGCTGGGTGCTCATTACTCAGGGTTCTCGGTGCTCAGTGCTCAGGGTGCTGGGTGCACAGTGCTCAGGGTGCTGGGTGCTCAGTGCTCAGGGTGCTGGGTGCTCAGTGCTCAGGGTGCTGGGTGCTCAGTACTCAGGGTGCTGGGTGCTCATTACTCAGGGTTCTCGGTGCTCAGTGCTCAGGGTGCTGGGTGCACAGTGCTCAGGGTGCTGGGTGCTCAGTACTCGGGGTGCTGAGTGCTCAGTACTCAGGGTGCTGGGTGCTCAGTGCTCAGGGTGCTGGGTGCTCAGTGCTCGGGGTGCTGGGTGCTCAGTACTCGGGGTGCTGGGTGCTCAGTGCTCAGGGTGCTAGGTCTCATTGCTCGGGGTACTGGGTATTCAGTGCTCAGTACACAGGGTGCTGGGTGCTCAGTGCTCGGGGCGCTGGGTGCTCAGTGCTCAGTACTCAGGGTGCTGGGTGATCAGTGCTCAGGGTGCGGGGTGCTCAGTACTCAGTGTGCTGGGGGCTCAGTACTCAGGGTGCTGGGTGCTCAGTACTCAGGGTGCTCGGTGCTCAGTACTCAGGGTGCTGGGTCCTCAGTGCTCAGGGTGCTGAGTGCTCAGTACTCAGGGTGCTGGGTGCTCAGTACTCGGGGTGCAGGGTGCTCAGTACTCAGGGAGCTGGGTGCTCAGTACTCATTGTGCTGGGTGCTCAGTACTCGGGTGCTGGGTGCTCAGTGCTCAGGGTGCTGGGTGCTCAGTGCTCGGGGTGCTGGGTGCTCAGTGCTCAGTACTCAGGGTGCTGGGTGCTCAGTGCTCGGGGTGCTGGGTGCTCAGTGCTCAGTACTCAGGGTGCTTGGTGCTCAGTGCTCGGGGTGCTGGGTGCTCAGTGCTCAGGGTGCTGGGTGCTCAGTGCTCAGGGTGCTGGGTGCTCAGTGCTCGGGTCCTGGGTGCTCAGTACTCAGGGTTCTGGGTGCTCAGTACTCAGGGTGCTGGGTGCTCAGTGCTCGGGGTGCTCGGTGCTCAGTGCTCGGGGTGCTGGGTGCTCAGTGCTCGGGGTGATCGGTGCTCAGTACTCAGGGTTCTGGGTGCTCAGTGCTCGGGGTGCTCAGTACTCAGGGTGCTGTGTGTTCAGTGCTCAGGGTGCTGGGTGCTCAGTACTCAGGGTGCTCGGTGCTTAGTACTCAGGGTGCTGGGTGCTCAGTACTCCGGGTGCTGGGTGCTCAGTGCTCGGGGTGCTGGGTACTCAGTCCTCAGTACACAGGGTGCTGGGTGCTCAGTGCTCGGGGTGCTGGGTGCTCAGTGCTCAGTACTCAGGGTGCTGGGTGCTCAGTGCTCGGGGTGCTTGATGATCAGTACTCAGGGTGCTGGGTGCTCAGTGCTCAGGGAGCTGGGTGCTCAGTACTCAGGGTGCTGGGTGCTCAGTACTCAGTATGCTGGGTGCTCAGTGCTCGGGGTGCTCAGTACTCAGGGTGCTGTGTGTTCAGTGCTCAGGGTACTGGGTGCTCAGTACTCAGGGTGCTCAGTGCTTGGGGTGCTGGGTGCGCAGTACTCAGGGTGTTGGGTGCTCAGTACTCAGGGTGCTCAGTGCTTGGGGTGCTGGGTGCTCAGTACTCAGGGTGCTCAGTGCTTGGGGTGTTGGGTGCTCAGTACTCACGGTGCTGGGTGCTCAGTGCTCAGGGTGCTGGGTGCTCAGTACTCAGGGTGCTGGGTGCTCATTACTCAGGGTGCTAGGTGCTCAGTGCTCGGGGTGCTGGGTGCTCAGTGCTCGGGGTGCTGGGTGCTCAGTGCTCAGGGTGCTGGGTGCTCAGTGCTCAGGTTTCTGGGTGCTCAGTGCTCGGGGCGCTGGGTGCTCAGTGCTCGGGGTGCTCGGAGCTCAGTACTCAGGGTGCTGGGTGCTCAGTGCTCGGGGTGCTGGGTGCTGAGTACTCAGGGTGCTGGGTGCTCAGTGCTCGGGGTGCTCGGTGCTCAGTACGTTGGGTGCTCACTACTCAGGGTGCTGGGTGCTCAGTGCTCAGGGTGCTGGGTGCTCAGTGCTCAGGGTGCTGGGTGCTCAGTGCTCAGGGTGCTGGGTGCGCAGTGCTCAGGGTGCTGGGTGCGCAGTGCTCAGGGTGCTGGGTGCTCAGTGCTCAGGGTGCTGGGTGCTCAGTGCTCGGGGCGCTGGGTGCTCAGTGCTCGGGGTGCTCGGAGCTCAGTACTCAGTGTGCTGGGTGCTCAGTGCTCGGGGTGCTCGGTGCTCAGTACTCAGGGTGCTGGGTGCTCAGTGCTCGGGGTGCTCGGTGCTCAGTACGTTGGGTGCTCACTACTCAGGGTGCTGGGTGCTCAGTGCTCAGGGTGCTGGGTGCTCAGTGCTCAGGGTGCTGGGTGCTCAGTGCTCAGGGTGCTGGGTGCTCAGTACTAAGGGTGCTGGGTGCGCAGTGCTCAGGGTGCTGGGTGCTCAGTGCTCAGGGTGCTGGGTGCTCAGTGCTCAGGGTGCTGGGTGCTCAGTGCTCGGGGAGCTGGGTGCTCAGTGCTCGGGGTGCTCGGAGCTCAGTACTCATTGTGCTGGGTGCTCAGTGCTCAGGGTGCTCGGTGCTCAGTACTCAGGGTGCTGGGTGCTCAGTGCTCGGGGTGCTCGGTGCTCAGTACGTTGGGTGCTCACTACTCAGTGTGCTGGGTGCTCAGTGCTCAGGGTGCTGGGTGCTGAGTGCTCAGGGTGCTGGGTGCTCAGTGCTCAGGGTGCTGGGTGCTCAGTACTCAGGGTGCTGGGTGCGCAGTGCTCGGGGTGCTGGGTGCTCAGTGCTCAGGGTGCTGGGTGCTCAGTGCTCAGGGTGCTGGGTGTTCAGTACTCGGGGTGCTGGGTCCTCAGTACTCAGGGTGCTGGGTGTTCAGTACTCAGGGTGCTGGGTGCTCAGTACTCAGGGTGCTGGGTGCTCAGTGCTCAGCGTGCTGTGTGCACAGTGCTCAGGGTGCTGGGTGCTCAGTGCTCAGGGTGCTGGGTGCTCAGTGCTCAGGGTGCTGGGTGCTCAGAACTCGGGTGCTGGGTGCTCAGTGCTCAGGGTGCTGGGTGCTCAGTGCTCGGGGTGCTGGGTGCTCAGTGCTCAGTACTCAGGGTGCTGGGTTCTCAGTGCTCGGGGTGCTGGGTGCTCAGTGCTCAGTACTCAGGGTGCTTGGTGCTCAGTGCTCGGGGTGCTGGGTGCTCAGTGCGCAGGGTGCTGGGTGCTCAGTGCTCAGGGTGCTGGGTGCTCAGTGCTCGGGGTCCTGGGTGCTCAGTACTCAGGGTTCTGGGTGCTCAGTACTCAGGGTGCTGGGTGCTCAGTGCTCGGGGTGCTCGGTGCTCAGTGCTCGGGGTGCTGGGTGCTCAGTGCTCGGGGTGATCGGTGCTCAGTACTCAGGGTTCTGGGTGCTCAGTGCTCGGGGTGCTCAGTACTCAGGGTGCTGTGTGTTCAGTGCTCAGGGTGCTGGGTGCTCAGTACTCAGGGTGCTCGGTGCTTAGTACTCAGGGTGCTGGGTGCTCAGTACTCCGGGTGCTGGGTGCTCAGTGCTCGGTGTGCTGGGTACTCAGTCCTCAGTACACAGGGTGCTGGGTGCTCAGTGCTCGGGGTGCTGGGTGCTCAGTGCTCAGTACTCAGGGTGCTGGGTGCTCAGTGCTCGGGGTGCTTGATGATCAGTACTCAGGGTGCTGGTTGCTCAGTGCTCAGGGAGCTGGGTGCTCAGTACTCAGGGTGCTGGGTGCTCAGTACTCAGTATGCTGGGTGCTCAGTGCTCGGGGTGCTCAGTACTCAGGGTGCTGTGTGTTCAGTGCTCAGGGTACTGGGTGCTCAGTACTCAGGGTGCTCAGTGCTTGGGGTGCTGGGTGCGCAGTACTCAGGGTGTTGGGTGCTCAGTACTCAGGGTGCTCAGTGCTTGGGGTGCTGGGTGCTCAGTACTCAGGGTGCTCAGTGCTTGGGGTGTTGGGTGCTCAGTACTCACGGTGCTGGGTGCTCAGTGCTCAGGGTGCTGGGTGCTCAGTACTCAGGGTGCTGGGTGCTCATTACTCAGGGTGCTAGGTGCTCAGTGCTCGGGGTGCTGGGTGCTCAGTGCTCGGGGTGCTGGGTGCTCAGTGCTCAGGGTGCTGGGTGCTCAGTGCTCAGGTTTCTGGGTGCTCAGTGCTCGGGGCGCTGGGTGCTCAGTGCTCGGGGTGCTCGGAGCTCAGTACTCAGGGTGCTGGGTGCTCAGTGCTCGGGGTGCTGGGTGCTGAGTACTCAGGGTGCTGGGTGCTCAGTGCTCGGGGTGCTCGGTGCTCAGTACGTTGGGTGCTCACTACTCAGGGTGCTGGGTGCTCAGTGCTCAGGGTGCTGGGTGCTCAGTGCTCAGGGTGCTGGGTGCTCAGTGCTCAGGGTGCTGGGTGCTCAGTACTCAGGGTGCTGGGTGCGCAGTGCTCAGGGTGCTGGGTGCTCAGTGCTCAGGGTGCTGGGTGCTCAGTGCTCAGGGTGCTGGGTGCTCAGTGCTCGGGGCGCTGGGTGCTCAGTGCTCGGGGTGCTCGGAGCTCAGTACTCAGTGTGCTGGGTGCTCAGTGCTCGGGGTGCTCGGTGCTCAGTACTCAGGGTGCTGGGTGCCCAGTGCTCGGTGTGCTCGGTGCTCAGTACGTTGGGTGCTCACTACTCAGTGTGCTGGGTGCTCAGTGCTCAGGGTGCTGGGTGCTGAGCGCTCAGGGTGCTGGGTGCTCAGTGCTCAGGGTGCTGGGTGCTCAGTACTCAGGGTGCTGGGTGCGCAGTGCTCGGGGTGCTGGGTGCTCAGTGCTCAGGGTGCTGGGTGCTCAGTGCTCAGGGTGCTGGGTGTTCAGTACTCGGGGTGCTGGGTCCTCAGTACTCAGGGTGCTGGGTGCTCAGTACACAGGGTGCTGGGTGATCAGTACTCGGGTGCTGGTTGCTCAGTGCTCAGAGTGCTGTGTGCTCAGTGCTCGGCGTGCTGGGTGCTCAGTGCTCAGTACTCAGGGTGCTGGGTGCTCAGTGCTCTTGGTGCTGGGTGCACAGTGCTCAGTACTCAGGGTGCTGGGTGCTCAGTGCTCAGGGTGCTGGGTGCTCAGTGCTCAGGGTGCTGGGTGCTCAGTGCTCAGGGTGCTGGGTGCTCAGTGCTCAGGGTGCTGGGTACTCAGTGCTCGGGGTGCTGGGTGCTCAGTACTCAGGGTGCTGGGTGCTCAGTACTCAGGGTGCTCAGTGCTCAGTACTCAGGGTGCTCAGTGCTCAGTACTCAGGGTGCTCAGTGCTCAGGGTGCTGGGTGCTCAGTGCTCGGGGTGCTGGGTGCTCAGTACTCAGGGTGCTGGGTGCTCAGTGCTCAGGGTGCTGGGTGCTCAGTGCTCAGGGTGCTCGGTGCTTAGTACTCAGGGTGCTGGGTGCTCAGTACTCAGGGTGCTGGGTGCTCAGTGCTCAGGTTGCTGGGTGCTCAGTGCTCAGGGTGCTGGGTGCTCAGTACTCAGGGTGCTGGGTGCTCAGTTCTCGGGGTGCTGGGTGCTCAGTACTCAGGGAGCTGGGTGCTCAGTACTCAGGGTGCTGTGTGCTCAGTACTCGGGTGCTGGGTGCTCAGTGCTCAGGGTGCTGGGTGCTCAGTGCTTGGGGTGCTGGGTGCTCAGTGCTCAGTACTCATGGTGCTGGGTGCTCAGTGCTCGGGGTGCTGGGTGCTCAGTGCTCAGTACTCAGGGTGCTGGGTGCTCAGTGCTCAGGGTGCTGGGTGCTCAGTGCTCAGGGTGCTGGGTGCTCAGTGCTCAGGGTGCTGGGTGCTCAGTACTCAGGGTGCTCGGTGCTTAGTACTCAGGGTGCTGGGTGCTCAGTACTCCGTGTGCTGGGTGCTCAGTGCTCAGTACTCAGGGTGCTGGGTGCTCAGTACTCAGGGTGCTGGGTGCTCAGTGCTCGGGGTGCTGGGTGCTCAGTGCTCGGGGTGCTCGGTGCTCAGTACTCAGGGTGCTGGCTGCTCAGTGCTCGGGGTGCTCAGTACTCAGGGTGCTGTGTGTTCAGTGCTCAGGGTGCTGGGTGCTCAGTACTCAGGGTGCTCGGTGCTTAGTACTCAGGGTGCTGGGTGCTCAGTACTCCGGGTGCTGGGTGCTCAGTGCTCGGGGTGCTCGGTGCTCAGTGCTCAAGTTGCTGGGTGCTCAGTACTCAGGGTGATCATTGCTCAGGGTGCTGGGTGCTCAGTACTCAGGGTGCTGGGTGCTCAGTACTCAGGGTGCTCAGTGCTCAGTACTCAGGGTGCTCAGTTCTCAGTACTAAGGGTGCTCAGTGCTCAGGGTGCTGGGTGCTCAGTGTTCGGGGGGCTCGGTGCTCAGTACACAGGGTGCTGGGTGCTCAGTGCTGAGGGTGCTGGGTGCTCAGTACTCAGGGTTTTCGGTGCTCAGTACTCGAGGTGCTCAGTGCTCAGTACTCAGGGTGCTGGGTGCTCAGTGCTCAGGGTGCTGGGTGCTCAGTACTCAGGGTGCTGGGTGCTCGGTGCTCAGTACGCTGGGTGCTCAGTACTCAGGTTGCTGGGTGCTCAGTACTCAGGGTGCTGGGTGCTCAGTACTCAGGGTGCTCGGTGCTCAGTACACAGGGTACTGGGTGCTCAGTGCTCAGGGTGCTGGGTGCTCAGTAATCAGGGTGCTGGGTGCTCAGTGCTCGGGGTGCTCGGTGCTCATTACGCTGGGTGCTCAGTACTCAGGGTGCTGGGTGCTCAGTACTCAGGGTGCTGTGTGCTCAGTGCTCAGGGTGCTGGGTGCTCAGTACTCAGGGTGCTGGGTGCTCGGTGCTCAGTACGCTGGGTGCTCAGTACTCAGGGTGCTGGGTGCTCAGTACTCAGGGTGCTGGGTGCTTAGTACTCAGGGTGCTGGGTGCTTAGTACTCAGGGTGCTGGGTGCTCAGTGCTCAGGGTGCTCGGTGCTCAGTGCTCGGGGTGCTGGGTGCTCAGTACTCAGGGTGCTCAGTGCTCAGTGCTCTGGGTGCTGGGTGCTCAGTGCTCGGGGTGCTGGGTGCTCGGTGCTCAGTACGCTGGGTGCTCAGTACTCAGGTTGCTGGGTGCTCAGTACTCAGGGTGCTGGGTGCTCAGTACTCAGGGTGCTCGGTGCTCAGTACTCAGGGTACTGGGTGCTCAGTGCTCAGGGTGCTGGGTGCTCAGTGCTCGGGGTGCTGGGTGCTCGCTGCTCAGTACGCTGGGTGCTCAGTACTCAGGGTGCTGGGTGCTCAGTACTCAGGGTGCTGTGTGCTCAGTGCTCAGGGTGCTGGGTGCTCAGTACTCAGGGTGCTGGGTGCTCGGTGCTCAGTACGCTGGGTGCTCAGTACTCAGGGTACTGGGTGCTCAGTTCTCAGGGTGCTGGGTGCTCAGTACTCAGGGTGCTGGGTGCTTAGTACTCAGGGTGCTGGGTGCTTAGTACTCAGGGTGCTGGGTGCTCAGTGCTCAGGGTGCTCGGTGCTCAGTGCTCGGGGTGCTGGGTTCTCAGTACTCAGGGTGCTCAGTGCTCAGTGCTCTGGGTGCTGGGTGCTCAGTGCTCGGGGTGCTGGGTGCTCATTGCTCAGGGTGCTGGGTGCTCAGTACTCAGGGTGCTCAGTGCTCAGGATGTTGGGTGCTCAGTGCTCGGGGTGCTGGGTACTCAGTGCTCAGTACACAGTGTCCTGGGTGCTCAGTGCTCAGTACTCAGGGTGCTGGGTGCTCAGTGCTCGGGGTGCTTGATGCTCAGTACTCAGGGTGCTGGGTGCTCAGTGCTCAGGGTGCTGGGTGCTCAGTACTCAGGGTGCTGGGTGCTCAGTACTCAGTATGCTGGGTGCTCAGTGCTCGGGGTGCTCAGTACTCAGGGTGCTGTGTGTTCAGTGCTCAGGGTACTGGGTGCTCAGTACTCAGGGTGCTCAGTGCTTGGGGTGCTGGGTGCGCAGTACTCAGGGTGTTGGGTGCTCAGTACTCAGGGTGCTCAGTGCTTGGGGTGCTGGGTGCTCAGTACTCAGGGTGCTCAGTGCTTGGGGTGTTGGGTGCTCAGTACTCAGGGTGCTGGGTGCTCAGTGCTCAGGGTGCTGGGTGCTCAGTACTCAGGGTGCTGGGTGCTCATTACTCAGGGTGCTAGGTGCTCAGTGCTCGGGGTGCTGGGTGCTCAGTGCTCGGGGTGCAGGGTGCTCAGTGCTCAGGGTGCTGGGTGCTCAGTGCTCAGGTTTCTGGGTGCTCAGTGCTCGGGGCGCTGGGTGCTCAGTGCTCGGGGTGCTCGGAGCTCAGTACTCAGGGTGCTGGGTGCTCAGTGCTCGGGGTGCTGGGTGCTGAGTACTCAGGGTGCTGGGTGCTCAGTGCTCGGGGTGCTCGGTGCTCAGTACGTTGGGTGCTCACTACTCAGGGTGCTGGGTGCTCAGTGCTCAGGTTGCTGGGTGCTCAGTGCTCAGGGTGCTGGGTGCTCAGTGCTCAGGGTGCTGGGTGCTCAGTACTCAGGGTGCTGGGTGCGCAGTGCTCGGGGTGCTGGGTGCTCAGTGCTCAGGGTGCTGGGTGCTCAGTGCTCAGGGTGCTGGGTGCTCAGTGCTCGGGGCGCTGGGTGCTCAGTGCTCGGGGTGCTCGGAGCTCAGTACTCAGTGTGCTGGGTGCTCAGTGCTCGGGGTGCTCGGTGCTCAGTACTCAGGGTGCTGGGTGCTCAGTGCTCGGGGTGCTCGGTGCTCAGTACGTTGGGTGCTCACTACTCAGGGTGCTGGGTGCTCAGTGCTCAGGGTGCTGGGTGCTGAGTGCTCAGGGTGCTGGGTGCTCAGTGCTCAGGGTGCTGGGTGCTCAGTACTCAGGGTGCTGGGTGCGCAGTGCTCGGGGTGCTGGGTGCTCAGTGCTCAGGGTGCTGGGTGCTCAGTGCTCAGGGTGCTGGGTGCTCAGTACTCGGGGTGCTGGGTGCTCAGTACTCAGGGTGCTGGGTGCTCATTACTCAGGGTGCTGGGTGATCAGTACTCAGGTGCTGGGTGCTCAGTGCTCAGAGTGCTGGGTGCTCAGTGCTCTTGGTGCTGGGTGCACAGTGCTCAGTACTCAGGGTGCTGGGTGCTCAGTGCTCAGGGTGCTGGGTGCTCAGTGCTCAGGGTGCTGGGTGCTCAGTGCTCAGGGTGCTGGGTGCTCAGTGCTCAGGGTGCTGGGTACTCAGTGCTCGGGGTGCTGGGTGCTCAGTACTCAGGGTGCTGGGTGCTCAGTACTCAGGGTGCTCAGTGCTCAGTACTCAGGGTGCTCAGTGCTCAGTACTCAGGGTGCTCAGTGCTCAGGGTGCTGGGTGCTCAGTGCTCGGGGTGCTGGGTGCTCAGTCCTCAGGGTGCTGGGTGCTCAGTGCTCAGGGTGCTCGGTGCTCAGTGCTCAGGGTGCTGGGTGCTCAGTACTCAGGGTGCTGGGTGCTCAGTGCTCGGGGTGCTGGGTGCTCAGTACTCAGGGTGCTGGGTGCTCAGTGCTCAGGGTGCTGGGTGCTCAGTGCTCAGGGTGCTCGGTGCTTAGTACTCAGGGTGCTGGGTGCTCAGTACTCAGGGTGCTGGGTGCTCAGTGCTCAGGGTGCTGGGTGCTCAGTGCTCAGGGTGCTGGGTGCTCAGTACTCAGGGTGCTGGGTGCTCAGTTCTCGGGGTGCTGGGTGCTCAGTACAAAGGTAGCTGGGTGCTCAGTACTCAGGGTGCTGGGTGCTCAGTACTCGGGTGCTGGGTGCTCAGTGCTCAGGGTGCTGGGTGCTCAGTGCTTGGGGTGCTGGGTGCTCAGTGCTCAGTACTCAGGGTGCTGGGGGCTCAGTGCTCGGGGTGCTGGGTGCTCAGTGCTCAGTACTCAGGGTGCTGGGTGCTCAGTGCTCAGGGTGCTGGGTGCTCAGTGCTCAGGGTGCTGGGTGCTCAGTGCTCAGGGTGCTGGGTGCTCAGTACTCAGGGTGCTCGGTGCTTAGTACTCAGGGTGCTGGGTGCTCAGTACTCCGGGTGCTGGGTGCTCAGTGCTCAGTACTCAGGGTGCTGGGTGCTCAGTACTCAGGGTGCTGGGTGCTCAGTGCTCGGGGTGCTGGGTGCTCAGTGCTCGGGGTGCTCGGTGCTCAGTACTCAGGGTGCTGGGTGCTCAGTGCTCGTGGTGCTCAGTACTCAGGGTGCTGTGTGTTCAGTGCTCAGGGTGCTGGGTGCTCAGTACTCAGGGTGCTCGGTGCTTAGTACTCAGGGTGCTGGGTGCTCAGTACTCCGGGTGCTGGGTGCTCAGTGCTCGGGGTGCTCGGTGCTCAGTTCTCAAGGTGCTGGGTGCTCAGTACTCAGGGTGATCATTGCTCAGGGTGCTGGGTGCTCAGTACTCAGGGTGCTGGGTGCTCAGTACGCTGGGTGCTCTTTACTGAGGGTGCTGGGTGCTCAGTACTCAGGGTGCTGTGTGCTCAGTACTCAGGGTGCTGGGTGCTCAGTACTCAGGGTGCTGGGTGCTCAGTGATCAGGGTGCTGGGTGCTCAGTACTCAGGGTGCTGGGTGCTCAGTGCTCGGGGTGCTCGGTGCTCAGTACGCTGGGTGCTCAGTACTCAGGGTGCTCGGTGCTCAGTACGCTGGGTGCTCAGTACTCAGGGTGCTGGGTGCTCAGTACTCAGGGTGCTGTGTGCTCAGTACTCAGGGTGCTGGGTGCTCAGTACTCAGGGTGCTGGGTGCTTAGTACTCAGGGTGCTGGCTGCTCAGTGCTCAGGGTGCTCGGTGCTCAGTGCTCGGGGTGCTGGGTGCTCAGTACTCAGGGTGCTCAGTGCTCAGTGCTCTGGGTGCTGGGTGCTCTGTGCTCGGGGTGCTGGGTGCTCATTGCTCAGGGTGCTGGGTGCTCAGTACTCAGGGTGCTCAGTGCTCAGTGCTCGGGGTGCTGGGTGCTCAGTGCTCGGGGTGCTGGGTGCTCAGTGCTCAGGGTGCTGGGTGCTCAGTGCTCAGGGTTCTGGGTGCTCAGTGCTCGGGGCGCTGGGTACTCAGTGCTCGGGGTGCTCAGAGCTCAGTACTCAGTGTGCTGGGTGCTCAGTGCTCGGGGTGCTAGGTGCTCAGTACTCAGGGTGCTGGGTGCTCAGTGCTCGGGGTGCTCGGTGCTCAGTACGTTGGGTGCTCACTACTCAGGGTGCTGGGTTCTCAGTGCTCAGGGTGTTGGGTGCTCAGTGCTCAGGGTGCTGGGTGCTCAGTGCTCAGGGTGCTGGGTGCTCAGTACTCAGGGTGCTGGGTGCGCAGTGCTCGGGGTGCTGGGTGCTCAGTGCTCAGGGTGCTGGGTGCTCAGTGCTCAGGGTGCTGGGTGCTCAGTACTCGGGGTGCTGGGTGCTCAGTACTCAGGGTGCTGGGTGCTCAGTACTCAGGGTGCTGGGTGATCAGTACTCAGTGTGCGCAGTGCTCAATACACAGGGTGCTGCGTGCTCAGTGCTCCGGGTGCTGAGTGCTCAGTGCTCAGTACTCAGGGTGCTGGGTGCTCAGTGCTCAGGGTGCTGGGTGCTCAGTACTCAGCGTGCTGGGTGCTCAGTACTCAGGGTGCTGGATGCTCAGTGCTCAGGGTGCTGGGTGCTCAGTGCTCAGGGTGCTGGGTGCTCAGTGCTCGGGGAGCTCGGTGCTCAGTACTCAGGGTGCTGGGTGCTCAGTACTCAGTGCTCGGGGTCCTGGGTGCTCCGTGCTCGGGGTGCTGGGTGCTCAGTACTCAGCGTGCTGGGTGCTCATTCTCGGGGTGCTGGGTGCTCAGTGCTCGGGGTGCTGGGTGCTCAGTACTCAGGGTGCTGGAGGCTCAGTACTCAGGGTGCTGGGTGCTCAGTACTCAGGGTGCTCGGTTCTCAGTACTCAGGTTGCTGGGTGCTCATTCTCGGGGTGCTGGGTGCTCAGTGCTCTGGGTGCTGGGTGCTCAGTACTCAGGGTGCTGGGGGCTCAGTACTCAGGGTGCTGGGTGCTCAGTACTCAGGGTGATCTGTTCTCAGGACTCAGGGTGCTGGGTGCTCAGTGCTCGGGGTGCTGGGTGCTCAGTACACGGGGTGCTCAGTACTCAGGGTGCTGGGTGCTCAGTACTCAGGGTGCTGGGTGCTCAGTGCTCGGGGTGCTCGGTGCTCAGTACTCGGGGTGCTGGGTGCTCAGTACTCAGGGTGCTGGGTGCTCAGTGCTCACTGTGCTGGGTGCTCAGTGCTCGGGGTGCTGGGTGCTCAGTGCTGAGGGTGCTGGCTGCTCAGTGCTCAGGGTGCTGGGTGCTCAGTACTCAGGGTGCTAGGTGCTCAGTACTCAGGGTTCTCAGTGCTCAGTACTCAGCGTGCTGGGTGCTCAGTACTCAGGGTGCTCGGTTCTCAGTACTCAGGTTGCTGGGTGCTCATTCTCGGGGTGCTGGGTGCTCAGTGCTCGGGGTGCTGGTTGCTCAGTGCTCAGTACTCAGGGTGGTGTGTGCTCAGTGCTCAGGGTGCTGGGTGCTAAGTACTCAGCGTGCTGGGTGCTCAGTACTCAGTGCTCAGGATGCTGGGTGCTCAGTGCTCGGGCTGCTGTTTGCTCAGTGCACAGGGTGCTGGGTGCTCAGTACTCAGGGTGCTGGGTTCTCAGTACTCAGGGTGCTGGGTGCACAGTGCTAGGGGTGCTGGGTGCTCAGTGCTCGGGGTCTGGGTGCTCAGTACTCAGGGTGCTGGGTGCTCAGTACTCAGGGTGCTGGGTGCTCAGTGCTCAGGGTGCTGGGTGCTCAGTGCTCTGTGTGCTGGGTGCTCAGTGCTCAGGGTGCTGGGTGCTCACTACTCAGCGTGGTGGGTGCTCAGTGATCGGAGTGATGGGTGCTGAGTGCTCAGGGTGCTGGGTGCTCAGTGCTCGGGGTGCTCGGTGCTCAGTGCTCAGGGTCCTGGGTGCTCAGTACTCAGGGTGCTGGGTGCTTAGTACTCAGGGTGCTCAGTGCTCAGTACACAGGGTGCTGGGTGCTCAGTGCTCGGGGTGCTGGGTGCTCAGTGCTCAGTACTCAGGGTGGTGGGTGCTCAGTGCTCAGGTGCTGGGTGCTAAGTAATCAGCGTGCTGGGTGCTCAGTACTCAGGGTGCTGGGTGCTCAGTGCTCAGGGTGCTGGGTGCTCAGTACTCAGGGTGCTGGGGGCTCAGTACTCAGGGTGCTGGGTGCTCAGTACTCAGGGTGCTCGGTTCTCAGTACTCAGGGTGTTGGGTGCTCATTCTCGGGGTGCTGGGTGCTCAGTGCTCGGGGTGCTGGGTGCTCAGTACTCAGGGTGCTGGGGGTTCAGTACTCAGTGTGCTGGGTGCTCAGTACTCAGGGTGATCTGTTCTCAGTACTCAGGGTGCTGGGTGCTCAGTGCTCGGGGTGCTGGGTGCTCAGTACTCGGGGTGCTCAGTACTCAGGGTACTGGGTGCTCAGTGCTCAGGGTGCTCGGTGCTCAGTGCTCGGGGTGCTGGGTGCTCAGTACTCAGGGTGCTCAGTGCTCAGTGCTCTGGGTGCTGGGTGCTCAGTGCTCGGGTTGCTGGGTGCTCATTGCTCAGGGTGCTAGGTGCTCAGTACTCAGGGTGCTCAGTGCTCAGGATGCTGGGTGCTCAGTGCTCGGGGTGCTATGTACTCAGTGCTCAGTACACAGTGTGCTGGGTGCTCAGTGCTCGGGGTGCTGGGTGCTCAGTGCTCAGTACTCAGGGTGCTGGGTGCACAGTGCTCGGGGTGCTTGATGCTCAGTACTCAGGGTGCTGGGTGCTCAGTGCTCAGGGTGCTGGGTGCTCAGTACTCAGGGTGCTGGGTGCTCAGTACTCAGTATGCTGGGTGCTCAGTGCTCGGGGTGCTCAGTACTCAAGGTGCTGTGTGTTCAGTGCTCAGGGTACTGGGTGTTCAGTACTCAGGGTGCTCATTGCTTGGGGTGCTGGGTGCGCAGTACTCAGGGTGTTGGGTGCTCAGTACTCAGGGTGCTCAGTGCTTGGGGTGCTGGGTGCTCAGTACTCAGGTTGCTCAGTGCTTGGAGTGTTGGGTGCTCAGTACTCAGGGTGCTGTGTGCTCAGTGCTCAGGGTGCTGGGTGCTCAGTACTCAGGGTGCTGGGTGCTCATTACTCAGGGTGCTAGGTGCTCAGTGCTCGGGGTGCTGGGTGCTCAGTGCTCGGGGTGCTGGGTGCTCAGTGCTCAGGGTGCTGGGTGCTCAGTGCTCAGGTTTCTGGGTGCTCAGTGCTCGGGGTGCTCGGAGCTCAGTACTCAGGGTGCTGGGTGCTCAGTGCTCGGGGTGCTGGGTGCTGAGTACTCAGGGTGCTGGGTGCTCAGTGCTCGGGGTGCTCGGTGCTCAGTACGCTGGGTGCTCAGTACTCAGGGTGCTGGGTGCTCAGTACTCAGGGTGCTCAGTGCTCAGTGCTCGGGGTGCTGGGTGCTCAGTGCTCGGGGTGCTGGGTGCTCAGTTCTCAGGGTGCTGGGTGCTCAGTGCTCAGGGTTCTGGGTGCTCAGTGCTCGGCGCGCTGGGTACTCAGTGCTCGGGGTGCTCGGAACTCAGTACTCAGTGTGCTGGGGGCTCAGTGCTCGGGGTGCTCGGTGCTCAGTACTCAGGGTGCTGGGTGCTCAGTGCTCGGGGTGCTCGGTGCTCAGTACGTTGTGTGCTCACTACTCAGGGTGCTGGGTGCTCAGTGCTCAGGGTGCTGGGTGCTGAGTGCTCAGGGTGCTGGGTGCTCAGTGCTCAGGGTGCTGGGTGCTCAGTACTCGGGGTGCTGGGTGCTCAGTACTCAGGGTGCTGGGTGCTCAGTACTCAGGGTGCTGGGTGATCAGTACTCGGGTGCTGGGTGCTCAGTGCTCAGAGTGCTGGGTGCTCAGTGCTCGGGGTGCTGGGTGCTCAGTGCTCAGTACTCAGGGTGCTGGGTGCTCAGTGCTCTTGGTGCTGGGTGCACAGTGCTCAGTACTCAGGGTGCTGGGTGCTCAGTGCTCAGGGTGCTGGGTGCTCAGTGCTCAGTGCTCAGGGTGATGGGTACTCAGTGCTCGGGGTGCTGGGTGCTCAGTACTCAGGGTGCTGGGTGCTCAGTACTCAGGGTGCTCGGTTCTCAGTACTCAGGGTGCTGGGTGCTCATTCTCGGGGTGCTGGGTGCTCAGTGCTCGGGGTGCTGGGTGCTCAGTGCTCAGTACTCAGGGTGCTGGGTGCTCAGTGCTCAGGGTGCTGGGTGCTAAGTACTCAGCGTGCTGGGTGCTCAGTACTGAGTGCTCAGGATGCTGGGTGCTCAGTGCTCGGGCTTCTGTTTGCTCAGTGCACAGGGTGCTGGGTGCTCAGTACTCAGGGTGCTGGGTTCTCAGTACTCAGGGTGCTGGGTGCACAGTGCTAGGGGTGCTGGGTGCTCAGTGCTCGGGGTCTGGGTGCTCAGTACTCAGGGTGCTGGGTGCTCAGTACTCAGGGTGCTGGGTGCTCAGTGCTCAGGGTGCTGGGTGCTCAGTGCTCTGGGTGCTGGGTGCTCAGTGCTCAGGGTGCTGGGTGCTCAGTACTCAGCGTGGTGGGTGCTCAGTGATCGGAGTGATGGGTGCTGAGTGCTCAGGGTGCTGGGTGCTCAGTGCTCGGGGTGCTCGGTGCTCAGTGCTCAGGGTCCTGGGTGCTCAGTACTCAGGGTGCTGGGTGCTTAGTACTCAGGGTGCTCAGTGCTCAGTACACAGGGTGCTGGGTGCTCAGTGCTCGGGGTGCTGGGTGCTCAGTGCTCAGTACTCAGGGTGGTGGGTGCTCAGTGCTCAGGTGCTGGGTGCTAAGTAATCAGCGTGCTGGGTGCTCAGTACTCAGGGTGCTGGGTGCTCAGTGCTCAGGGTGCTGGGTGCTCAGTACTCAGGGTGCTGGGGGCTCAGTACTCAGGGTGCTGGGTGCTCAGTACTCAGGGTGCTCGGTTCTCAGTACTCAGGGTGTTGGGTGCTCATTCTCGGGGTGCTGGGTGCTCAGTGCTCGGGGTGCTGGGTGCTCAGTACTCAGGGTGCTGGGGGTTCAGTACTCAGTGTGCTGGGTGCTCAGTACTCAGGGTGATCTGTTCTCAGTACTCAGGGTGCTGGGTGCTCAGTGCTCGGGGTGCTGGGTGCTCAGTACTCGGGGTGCTCAGTACTCAGGGTACTGGGTGCTCAGTGCTCAGGGTGCTCGGTGCTCAGTGCTCGGGGTGCTGGGTGCTCAGTACTCAGGGTGCTCAGTGCTCAGTGCTCTGGGTGCTGGGTGCTCAGTGCTCGGGTTGCTGGGTGCTCATTGCTCAGGGTGCTAGGTGCTCAGTACTCAGGGTGCTCAGTGCTCAGGATGCTGGGTGCTCAGTGCTCAGTACTCAGGGTGCTGGGTGCACAGTGCTCGGGGTGCTTGATGCTCAGTACTCAGGGTGCTGGGTGCTCAGTGCTCAGGGTGCTGGGTGCTCAGTACTCAGGGTGCTGGGCGCTCAGTACTCAGTATGCTGGGTGCTCAGTGCTCGGGGTGCTCAGTACTCAGGGTGCTGTGTGTTCAGTGCTCAGGGTACTGGGTGCTCAGTACTCAGGGTGCTCAGTGCTTGGGGTGCTGGGTGCGCAGTACTCAGGGTGTTGGGTGCTCAGTACTCAGGGTGCTCAGTGCTTGGGGTGCTGGGTGCTCAGTACTCAGGGTGCTCAGTGCTTGGAGTGTTGGGTGCTCAGTACTCAGGGTGCTGTGTGCTCAGTGCTCAGGGTGCTGGGTGCTCAGTACTCAGGGTGCTGGGTGCTCATTACTCAGGGTGCTAGGTGCTCAGTGCTCGGGGTGCTGGGTGCTCAGTGCTCGGGGTGCTGGGTGCTCAGTGCTCAGGGTGCTGGGTGCTCAGTGCTCAGGTTTCTGGGTGCTCAGTGCTCGGGGCGCTGGGTGCTCAGTCCTCGGGGTGCTCGGAGCTCAGTACTCAGGGTGCTGGGTGCTCAGTGCTCGGGGTGCTGGGTGCTGAGTACTCAGGGTGCTGGGTACTCAGTGCTCGGGGTGCTCGGTGCTCAGTACGCTGGGTGCTCAGTACTCAGGGTGCTGGGTGCTCAGTACTCAGGGTGCTGTGTGCTCAGTACTCAGGGTGCTGGGTGCTCAGTACTCAGGGTGCTGGGTGCTTAGTACTCAGGGTGCTGGCTGCTCAGTGCTCAGGGTGCTCGGTGCTCAGTGCTCGGGGTGCTGGGTGCTCAGTACTCAGGGTGCTCAGTGCTCAGTGCTCTGGGTGCTGGGTGCTCTGTGCTCGGGGTGCTGGGTGCTCATTGCTCAGGGTGCTGGGTGCTCAGTACTCAGGGTGCTCAGTGCTCAGTGCTCGGGGTGCTGGGTGCTCAGTGCTCGGGGTGCTGGGTGCTCATTCTCGGGGTGCTGGGTGCTCAGTGCTCTGGGTGCTGGGTGCTCAGTACTCAGGGTGCTGGGGGCTCAGTACTCAGGGTGCTGGGTGCTCAGTACTCAGGGTGATCTGTTCTCAGGACTCAGGGTGCTGGGTGCTCAGTGCTCGGGGTGCTGGGTGCTCAGTACACGGGGTGCTCAGTACTCAGGGTGCTGGGTGCTCAGTACTCAGGGTGCTGGGTGCTCAGTGCTCGGGGTGCTCGGTGCTCAGTACTCGGGGTGCTGGGTGCTCAGTACTCAGGGTGCTGGGTGCTCAGTGCTCACTGTGCTGGGTGCTCAGTGCTCGGGGTGCTGGGTGCTCAGTGCTGAGGGTGCTGGCTGCTCAGTGCTCAGGGTGCTGGGTGCTCAGTACTCAGGGTGCTAGGTGCTCAGTACTCAGGGTTCTCAGTGCTCAGTACTCAGCGTGCTGGGTGCTCAGTACTCAGGGTGCTCGGTTCTCAGTACTCAGGTTGCTGGGTGCTCATTCTCGGGGTGCTGGGTGCTCAGTGCTCGGGGTGCTGGGTGCTCAGTGCTCAGTACTCAGGGTGGTGTGTGCTCAGTGCTCAGGGTGCTGGGTGCTAAGTACTCAGCGTGCTGGGTGCTCAGTACTCAGTGCTCAGGATGCTGGGTGCTCAGTGCTCGGGCTGCTGTTTGCTCAGTGCACAGGGTGCTGGGTGCTCAGTACTCAGGGTGCTGGGTTCTCAGTACTCAGGGTGCTGGGTGCACAGTGCTAGGGGTGCTGGGTGCTCAGTGCTCGGGGTCTGGGTGCTCAGTACTCAGGGTGCTGGGTGCTCAGTACTCAGGGTGCTGGGTGCTCAGTGCTCAGGGTGCTGGGTGCTCAGTGCTCTGTGTGCTGGGTGCTCAGTGCTCAGGGTGCTGGGTGCTCACTACTCAGCGTGGTGGGTGCTCAGTGATCGGAGTGATGGGTGCTGAGTGCTCAGGGTGCTGGGTGCTCAGTGCTCGGGGTGCTCGGTGCTCAGTGCTCAGGGTCCTGGGTGCTCAGTACTCAGGGTGCTGGGTGCTTAGTACTCAGGGTGCTCAGTGCTCAGTACACAGGGTGCTGGGTGCTCAGTGCTCGGGGTGCTGGGTGCTCAGTGCTCAGTACTCAGGGTGGTGGGTGCTCAGTGCTCAGGTGCTGGGTGCTAAGTAATCAGCGTGCTGGGTGCTCAGTACTCAGGGTGCTGGGTGCTCAGTGCTCAGGGTGCTGGGTGCTCAGTACTCAGGGTGCTGGGGGCTCAGTACTCAGGGTGCTGGGTGCTCAGTACTCAGGGTGCTCGGTTCTCAGTACTCAGGGTGTTGGGTGCTCATTCTCGGGGTGCTGGGTGCTCAGTGCTCGGGGTGCTGGGTGCTCAGTACTCAGGGTGCTGGGGGTTCAGTACTCAGTGTGCTGGGTGCTCAGTACTCAGGGTGATCTGTTCTCAGTACTCAGGGTGCTGGGTGCTCAGTGCTCGGGGTGCTGGGTGCTCAGTACTCGGGGTGCTCAGTACTCAGGGTACTGGGTGCTCAGTGCTCAGGGTGCTCGGTGCTCAGTGCTCGGGGTGCTGGGTGCTCAGTACTCAGGGTGCTCAGTGCTCAGTGCTCTGGGTGCTGGGTGCTCAGTGCTCGGGTTGCTGGGTGCTCATTGCTCAGGGTGCTAGGTGCTCAGTACTCAGGGTGCTCAGTGCTCAGGATGCTGGGTGCTCAGTGCTCGGGGTGCTATGTACTCAGTGCTCAGTACACAGTGTGCTGGGTGCTCAGTGCTCGGGGTGCTGGGTGCTCAGTGCTCAGTACTCAGGGTGCTGGGTGCACAGTGCTCGGGGTGCTTGATGCTCAGTACTCAGGGTGCTGGGTGCTCAGTGCTCAGGGTGCTGGGTGCTCAGTACTCAGGGTGCTGGGTGCTCAGTACTCAGTATGCTGGGTGCTCAGTGCTCGGGGTGCTCAGTACTCAAGGTGCTGTGTGTTCAGTGCTCAGGGTACTGGGTGCTCAGTACTCAGGGTGCTCAGTGCTTGGGGTGCTGGGTGCGCAGTACTCAGGGTGTTGGGTGCTCAGTACTCAGGGTGCTCAGTGCTTGGGGTGCTGGGTGCTCAGTACTCAGGTTGCTCAGTGCTTGGAGTGTTGGGTGCTCAGTACTCAGGGTGCTGTGTGCTCAGTGCTCAGGGTGCTGGGTGCTCAGTACTCAGGGTGCTGGGTGCTCATTACTCAGGGTGCTAGGTGCTCAGTGCTCGGGGTGCTGGGTGCTCAGTGCTCGGGGTGCTGGGTGCTCAGTGCTCAGGGTGCTGGGTGCTCAGTGCTCAGGTTTCTGGGTGCTCAGTGCTCGGGGTGCTCGGAGCTCAGTACTCAGGGTGCTGGGTGCTCAGTGCTCGGGGTGCTGGGTGCTGAGTACTCAGGGTGCTGGGTGCTCAGTGCTCGGGGTGCTCGGTGCTCAGTACGCTGGGTGCTCAGTACTCAGGGTGCTGGGTGCTCAGTACTCAGGGTGCTCAGTGCTCAGTGCTCGGGGTGCTGGGTGCTCAGTTCTCAGGGTGCTGGGTGCTCAGTGCTCAGGGTTCTGGGTGCTCAGTGCTCGGCGCGCTGGGTACTCAGTGCTCGGGGTGCTCGGAGCTCAGTACTCAGTGTGCTGGGGGCTCAGTGCTCGGGGTGCTCGGTGCTCAGTACTCAGGGTGCTGGGTGCTCAGTGCTCGGGGTGCTCGGTGCTCAGTACGTTGTGTGCTCACTACTCAGGGTGCTGGGTGCTCAGTGCTCAGGGTGCTGGGTGCTGAGTGCTCAGGGTGCTGGGTGCTCAGTGCTCAGGGTGCTGGGTGCTCAGTACTCGGGGTGCTGGGTGCTCAGTACTCAGGGTGCTGGGTGCTCAGTACTCAGGGTGCTGGGTGATCAGTACTCGGGTGCTGGGTGCTCAGTGCTCAGAGTGCTGGGTGCTCAGTGCTCGGGGTGCTGGGTGCTCAGTGCTCAGTACTCAGGGTGCTGGGTGCTCAGTGCTCTTGGTGCTGGGTGCACAGTGCTCAGTACTCAGGGTGCTGGGTGCTCAGTGCTCAGGGTGCTGGGTGCTCAGTGCTCAGTGCTCAGGGTGATGGGTACTCAGTGCTCGGGGTGCTGGGTGCTCAGTACTCAGGGTGCTGGGTGCTCAGTACTCAGGGTGCTCGGTTCTCAGTACTCAGGGTGCTGGGTGCTCATTCTCGGGGTGCTGGGTGCTCAGTGCTCGGGGTGCTGGGTGCTCAGTGCTCAGTACTCAGGGTGCTGGGTGCTCAGTGCTCAGGGTGCTGGGTGCTAAGTACTCAGCGTGCTGGGTGCTCAGTACTGAGTGCTCAGGATGCTGGGTGCTCAGTGCTCGGGCTTCTGTTTGCTCAGTGCACAGGGTGCTGGGTGCTCAGTACTCAGGGTGCTGGGTTCTCAGTACTCAGGGTGCTGGGTGCACAGTGCTAGGGGTGCTGGGTGCTCAGTGCTCGGGGTCTGGGTGCTCAGTACTCAGGGTGCTGGGTGCTCAGTACTCAGGGTGCTGGGTGCTCAGTGCTCAGGGTGCTGGGTGCTCAGTGCTCTGGGTGCTGGGTGCTCAGTGCTCAGGGTGCTGGGTGCTCAGTACTCAGCGTGGTGGGTGCTCAGTGATCGGAGTGATGGGTGCTGAGTGCTCAGGGTGCTGGGTGCTCAGTGCTCGGGGTGCTCGGTGCTCAGTGCTCAGGGTCCTGGGTGCTCAGTACTCAGGGTGCTGGGTGCTTAGTACTCAGGGTGCTCAGTGCTCAGTACACAGGGTGCTGGGTGCTCAGTGCTCGGGGTGCTGGGTGCTCAGTGCTCAGTACTCAGGGTGGTGGGTGCTCAGTGCTCAGGTGCTGGGTGCTAAGTAATCAGCGTGCTGGGTGCTCAGTACTCAGGGTGCTGGGTGCTCAGTGCTCAGGGTGCTGGGTGCTCAGTACTCAGGGTGCTGGGGGCTCAGTACTCAGGGTGCTCGGTTCTCAGTACTCAGGGTGTTGGGTGCTCATTCTCGGGGTGCTGGGTGCTCAGTGCTCGGGGTGCTGGGTGCTCAGTACTCAGGGTGCTCGGAGCTCAGTACTCAGGGTGCTGGGTGCTCAGTGCTCGGGGTGCTGGGTGCTGAGTACTCAGGGTGCTGGGTGCTCAGTGCTCGGGGTGCTCGGTGCTCAGTACGCTGGGTGCTCAGTACTCAGGGTGCTGGGTGCTCAGTACTCAGGGTGCTGTGTGCTCAGTACTCAGGGTGCTGGGTGCTCAGTACTCAGGGTGCTGGGTGCTTAGTACTCAGGGTGCTGGCTGCTCAGTGCTCAGGGTGCTCGGTGCTCAGTGCTCGGGGTGCTGGGTGCTCAGTACTCAGGGTGCTCAGTGCTCAGTGCTCTGGGTGCTGGGTGCTCTGTGCTCGGGGTGCTGGGTGCTCATTGCTCAGGGTGCTGGGTGCTCAGTACTCAGGGTGCTCAGTGCTCAGTGCTCAGTGCTCGGGGTGCTGGGTGCTCAGTGCTCGGGGTGCTGGGTGCTCAGTTCTCAGGGTGCTGGGTGCTCAGTGCTCAGGGTTCTGGGTGCTCAGTGCTCGGCGCGCTGGGTACTCAGTGCTCGGGGTGCTCGGAGCTCAGTACTCAGTGTGCTGGGTGCTCAGTGCTCGGGGTGCTCGGTGCTCAGTACTCAGGGTGCTGGGTGCTCAGTGCTCGGGGTGCTCGGTGCTCAGTACGTTGTGTGCTCACTACTCAGGGTGCTGGGTGCTCAGTGCTCAGGGTGCTGGGTGCTGAGTGCTCAGGGTGCTGGGTGCTCAGTGCTCAGGGTGCTGGGTGCTCAGTACTCAGGGTGCTGGGTGCGCAGTGCTCGGGGTGCTGGGTGCTGAGTGCTCAGGGTGCTGGGTGCTCAGTGCTCAGGGTGCTGGGTGCTCAGTACTCGGGGTGCTGGGTGCTCAGTACTCAGGGTGCTGGGTGCTCAGTACTCAGGGTGCTGGGTGTTCAGTACTCGGGTGCTGGGTGCTCAGTGCTCAGAGTGCTGGGTGCTCAGTGCTCGGGGTGCTGGGTGCTCAGTGCTCAGTACTCAGGGTGCTGGGTGCTCAGTGCTCTTGGTGCTGGGTGCACAGTGCTCAGTACTCAGGGTGCTGGGTGCTCAGTGCTCAGGGTGCTGGGTGCTCAGTGCTCAGTGCTCAGGGTGATGGGTACTCAGTGCTCGGGGTGCTGGGTGCTCAGTACTCAGGGTGCTGGGTGCTCAGTACTCAGGGTGCTCAGTGCTCAGTACTCAGGGTGCTCAGTGCTCAGTACTCAGGGTGCTCCGTGCTCAGGGTGCTGGGTGCTCAGTGCTCGGGGTGCTGGGTGCTCAGTCCTCAGGGTGCTGGGTGCTCAGTGCTCAGGGTGCTGGGTGCTCAGTGCTCGGGGTGCTGGGTGCTCAGTACTCAGGGTGCTGGGTGCTCAGTGCTCAGTGTGCTGGGTGCTCAGTGCTCGGGGTGCTCATTGCTTAGTACTCAGGGTGATGGGTGCTCAGTACTCAGGGTGCTGGGTGCTCAGTGCTCAGGGTGCTGGGTGCTCAGTGCTCAGGGTGCTGGGTGCTCAGTACTCAGGGTGCTGGGTGCTCAGTTCTCGGGGTGCTGGGTGCTCAGTACTCAGGGAGCTGGATGCTCAGTACTCAGGGTGCTGGGTGCTCAGTACTCGGGTGCTGGGTGCTCAGTGCTCAGGGTGCTGGGTGCTCAGTGCTTGGGGTGCTGGGTGCTCAGTGCTCAGTACTCAGTGTGGTGGGGGCTCAGTGCTCGGGGTGCTGGGTGCTCAGTGCTCAGTACTCAGGGTGCTGGGTGCTCAGTGCTCAGGGTGCTGGGTGCTCAGTGCTCAGGGTGCTGGGTGCTCAGTACTCAGGGTGCTCGGTGCTTAGTACTCAGGGTGCTGGGTGCTCAGTACTCCGGGTGCTGGGTGCTCAGTGCTCAGTACTCAGGGTTCTGGGTGCTCAGTACTCAGGGTGCTGGGTGCTCAGTGCTCGGGGTGCTCGGTGCTCAGTACTCAGGGTGCTGGGTGCTCAGTGCTCGGGGTGCTCAGTACTCAGGGTGCTGTGTGTTCAGTGCTCAGGGTGCTGGGTGCTCAGTACTCAGGGTGCTCGGTGCTTAGTACTCAGGGTGCTGGGTGCTCAGTACTCCGGGTGCTGGGTGCTCAGTGCTCGGGGTGCTCGGTGCTCAGTGCTCAAGGTGCTGGGTGCTCAGTACTCAGGGTGATCATTGCTCAGGGTGCTGGGTGCTCAGTACTCAGGGTGCTGGGTGCTCAGTACTCAGGGTGCTCAGTGCTCAGTACTCAGGGTGCTCAGTGCTCAGTACTAAGGGTGCTCAGTGCTCAGGGTGCTGGGTGCTCAGTGTTCGGGGGGCTCGGTGCTCAGTACTCAGGGTGCTGGGTGCTCAGTGCTCATGGTGCTGGGTGCTCAGTGCTCAGGGTGCTGGTTGCTCAGTGCTAAGGGTGCTGGGCGCTCAGTACTCAGGGTTTTCGGTGCTCAGTACTCGGGGTGCTCAGTGCTCAGTACTCAGGGTGCTGGGTGCCCAGTGCTCAGGGTGCTGGGTGCTCAGTACTCAGGGTGCTCGGTGCTCAGTACTCAGGGTGCTGGGTGCTCGGTGCTCAGTACGCTGGGTGCTCAGTACTCAGGTTGCTGGGTGCTCAGTACTCAGGGTGCTGGGTGCTCAGTACTCAGGGTGCTCGGTGCTCAGTACTCAGGGTGCTGGGTGCTCAGTGCTCAGGGTGCTGGGTGCTCAGTGCTCGGGGTGCTCGGTGTTCAGTACGCTGGGTGCTCAGTACTCAGGGTGCTGGGTGCTCAGTACGCTGGGTGCTCAGTACTCAGGGTGCTGTGTGCTCAGTACTCAGGGTGCTGTGTGCTCAGTACTCAGGGTGCTGGGTGCTCAGTACGCTGGGTGCTCAGTACTGAGGGTGCTGGGTGCTCAGTACTCAGGGTGCTGTGTGCTCAGTACTCAGGGTGCTGGGTGCTCAGTACTCAGGGTGCTGGGTGCTCAGTGCTCAGGGTGCTGGGTGCTCAGTACTCAGGGTGCTGGGTGCTCAGTGCTCGGGGTGCTCGGTGCTCAGTACTCTGGGTGCTCAGTACTCAGGGTGCTCGGTGCTCAGTACGCTGGGTGCTCAGTACTCAGGGTGCTGGGTGCTCAGTACTCAGGGTGCTGTGTGCTCAGTACTCAGGGTGCTGGGTGCTCAGTACTCTGGGTGCTGGGTGCTTAGTACTCAGGGTGCTGGCTGCTCAGTGCTCAGGGTGCTCAGTGCTCAGTGCTCGGGGTGCTGGGTGCTCAGTACTCAGGGTGCTCAGTGCTCAGTGCTCTGGGTGCTGGGTGCTCTGTGCTCGGGGTGCTGGGTGCTCATTGCTCAGGGTGCTGGGTGCTCAGTACTCAGGGTGCTCAGTGCTCAATGCTCGGGGTGCTGGGTGCTCAGTGCTCGGGGTGCTGGGTGCTCAGTTCTCAGGGTGCTGTGTGCTAAGTGCTCAGGGTTCTGGGTGCTCAGTGCTCAGGGCGCTGGGTACTCAGTGCTCGGGTTGCTCGGAGCTCAGTCCTCAGTGTGCTGGGTGCTCAGTGCTCGGGGTGCTCGGTGCTCAGTACTCAGGGTGCTGGGTGCTCATTGCTCGGGGTGCTCGGTGCTCAGTACGTTGTGTGCCCACTACTCAGGGTGCTGGGTGCTCAGTGCTCGGGGTGCTGGGTGCTCAGTGCTCAGTACTCAGGGTGCTGGGTGCTCAGTGCTCTTGGTGCTGGGTGCACAGTGCTCAGTACTCAGGGTGCTGGGTGCTCAGTGCTCAGGGTGCTGGGTGCTCAGTGCTCAGGGTGATGGGTTCTCAGTGCTCAGGGTACTGGGTGCTCAGTGCTCAGGGTGCTGGTTACTCAGTGCTCGGGGTGCTGGGTGCTCAGTACTCAGGGTGCTGGGTGCTCAGTACTCAGGGTGCTCAGTGCTCAGTACTCAGGGTGCTCAGTGCTCAGTACTCAGGGTGCTCAGTGCTCAGGGTGCTGGGTGCTCAGTGCTCGGGGTGCTGGGTGCTCAGTCCTCAGGGTGCTGGGTGCTGAGTGCTCAGGGTGCTCGGTGCTCAGTGCTCAGGGTGCTGGGTGCTCAGTACTCAGGGTGCTGGGTGCGCAGTGCTCGGGGTGCTGGGTGCTCAGTGCTCAGGGTGCTGGGTGCTCAGTGCTCAGGGTGCTGGTTGCTCAGTACTCGGGGTGCTGGGTGCTCAGTACTCAGGGTGCTGCGTGCTCAGTACTCAGGGTGCTGGGTGATCAGTACTCGGGTGCTGGGTGCTCAATGCTCGGGGTGCTGGGTGCTCAGTGCTCAGTACTCAGGGTGCTGGGTGCTCAGTGCTCGGGGTGCTGGGTGCACAGTGCTCAGTACTCAGGGTGCTGGGTGCTCAGTGCTCAGGGTGCTGGGTACTCAGTGCTCGGGGTGCTGGGTGCTCAGTACTCAGGGTGCTGGGTGCTCAGTACTCAGGGTGCTCAGTGCTCAGTACTCATGGTTCTCAGTGCTCAGTAATCAGGGTGCTCAGTGCTCAGGGTGCTGGCTGCTCAGTGCTCGGGGTGCTGGGTG